>NC_140203.1:3216900-8016900 GCF_965226575.1 Pagrus pagrus
ATCTCAGTGTGTTCAGTGCTCGTGTTTCTCTCCTCTGTATTCTCAAGCTCTACTTTCCCTGTTATTTTCTTCTTCTACCCTCTCATCTGTCTTCATTCTCTCTTGTTCTCTTCGCATAAATTATGTGTGCGTGTGTGTGTGCGTGCGTGTGTGTGTGTGTGCGTGTGTGTGTGTGTGTGTGTGTCACTCGATGTGTTTGTGTGTGGGTGTGTGATTAGCATGGCTTGATTACTGTCCAAGAGTATCTCACTGACAGTTTTTCTCCCTGTACTCCATCTGCACACTGAACCGCTCCATCCCTCCTTTTCTTCTCTCCGCCCCGTTGTAAAGGGCAGGTTCACCCAAATACCAAAAGAAACATATTTTTCTGACTGAATCACTTGTGGTGTCGAGCCATGTGGTTTTTATCTGACCGGGTTTTTTGAGATATCTGTCCACCACTTTGGTCCAGATTGAAATATCTCAACAACTAATGGGTTGAGTTCCCTGAAATCCAGGTTCAGACCATCCTGGTCCCCAGAAGATGAATTTCTGGACTGACCCCGTGTTTGATACACACATTCATGGTACTTATGTTGATGATGTATCCTAATGACTTGGCACCACCGACAGGTTTACATATTCAGTTAGGAGAGAAGCGTCTCAACATCTATCGGATGGATTCGCCATTAAATTTGGTTCAGACCTTCATGTTCCTCGTCAGGATGAATTATAATAACTTTTGATTTGATTTTTCATCTCGCGCCTTCAATTCTTTGGTTTATCCTTTAAAAAAACAAAAAAAAACCCTAATGACAGCCACACCGGCTCAGCCTTGAGCAGGTCTAGACGGTACTCCTTGATTAATTTATCTGCAGAGACCCAACATGTCCCTCGCTGTCGCCAAGTGTTTGCTCATACACTTGGCGCCAGTGGCGAGAAAGAAAAAAAAAAGCCTTTTAACAGGCAGAACCCTCGAACAGAACCGGACTCAATGGTGGGCGGCCATCTGCCTGGACCGGTTGGGTTGAGAGAGAGAGAGACAGTGTCATAGTCGGCATGTGAAGGTCCAGAGGATGAAGTGAGGGATAGTAGCCCGACGAGGTGTTGAAGGACGACATGGAGGCCAGAACACACCGAGTGTCGGACGGGTCACCTGGTCACCTTTGGTCATGTACCAAAGAAAAAATATAAATACCATTAAATTATATTTTCTTGTGTTTTGTGATCAAAATCTTAAGTTTTTCTGTTTCCATAGCAACACCTGAGAGTGTGACTAATAGCTGAAACGATCCCAAATGTTGTTCACGGCTCCAGTAAATGGGACGGACCTTAGATACGACTACGTCTACTCTTTAGTTATTAGCCGCGAAGCTAACTTTATGCTCGCAAGATTCAAAGTCAATTACACTGCGAACATTTGACAGGAAATACATATAATTTCACAACCAGCCAGCAACGTCATAGTCCCCAAATCAATATCAGGACTTTAACGTACAAGTAATAGTCCTTGAGATGGTCGCTTGTGTTCAGACGGTCTCGGCTGCTTCTTGCAGCTTGTTTGTTACAGTCGCCGTCCTGCGGTGTTCAGAGGAGGATGCACTGAAGGACTACAAAGATATTCAAGCGTTGACACCACTCGTTTTGGAGACAGGCTGCATTAATTTAGAAACCGTGAACAGACAGTATTAACTGGAATCACTTGATGAGCTCTGGAGGCGTCCGTGTATCAGGAATTAATTGACACCCTCCGGCAAATCAGATAATTAGATATCCAATACAATACAGTGTCAGTTTAATACTGATGGCCTACATAAGCAAACAAGATCATCAGGGAAAAGATTGTCTATTATTATTATTATTATTCTTATTGTCTGTCAGCGTATCAGATCCAACTTCTCCAGGTCATAAAATTAAAGCTATGTTGTTTTGTTGGAGCTCTGAGGATGAAGCGAGGAGTCAGCAAATATGTTATTTTGTCATTTCGGTGGACCGACTCTACGCTCTCCGTCCGTGAAACGCCAACCCTCCTCCTCCTGTCACACGCTCCCTCCTCCCTGTTCTTCTCTGTTTGACTTCGTCTTTATGCTCTCTGTGTTTCCTCTCCCGTGTTGCCTCCTTTTATCTGCTCCTCACCCTGTCGTTTTGTCTCCACAGTCACTGTATCCATCAGATTCTAGACAGTGTGTCTTACACCCACCAACATGACATAGTGCACAGGGACCTCAAGGTGTGTGTGTGTGTGTCTCTCATTGTGCTGCACTGCCCTGCACCCTCTGTACCAGGGCTGCTCTCTACACGCTTGTGTTTTCACTGTTTTTGATTTCCTGCCTGTGATTTACAAGAGAAAAAACACTGCCTGTGCCTGCCGTCTGTCCGTCCGTCTTGTCTGTCTCTTTTTTGCGTGTCTGCCCGTCTTCAGGTTTTTTTTTTTTTGCTTTTGGGACTCTTGTTGCACTATTTTAGACGGTCTGAACCAGAATTGTGATTTCCTGTGGGTCCTTGCAGAGTGTGAGAGAGAGAGTGAGCGAGTGAGTGAGTAAGCACGAAAGAGAGTAGAGTTCAGTGGAGTAACAGCAGAGCAGCGTCTACTTCAGACGCTTGGAAACCTGCTAAAGTGTTTTCGTCAAAGGCGGTGTTGCTGAATAAATTACACAGGAGAATGTGCAGGTTAGACACAGTGCCTCCCACAGCTTCACTCCCACACTGCCTGACTAATGTTTGGCTCCTTCTTTAATACAGAAAATAGCAAAACTGCACACCTTCTCCCTCCGTAGTTCACAGACAGGTTCGCTCTTCACACTTTTTTGTGCAGCGAGACATCATTCCTATACTGTGTGTGTGTGTGTGTGTGTGTGTGGTGTGTATTGAGACGTTGCTGCCTCTGCATGGATGTGACAGCTGGGGGGGGGCTGAATGTGCTCAGACTAACCTGCTCCCCCTGCTGTTTGCGTGCAGTCATTGCATCCAGCAGATCCTGGAGGCCGTGCTCCACTGCCATCAGATGGGGGTGGTACACAGAGACCTCAAGGTGAGTCACCTGCAGGGGTGTGTGTGTGTGTGTATGTAAGTGTGTGTGTGTGTGTGTGTGTGTTGGGAGGGATTTAAAGTTGTGTGTTTGTCTGCGTCTGAGTGTTGTACCTGAGTCTGAAGGCTGGTAAGTGACAGTAAGACATATTTTGACCGCAGCATGTCCGCGCACGTCTGTCGGCCTTGATCCGTCAACACGTGCATGAGCGTCTTGCCTTCTTGTTTCTTCTGTCTGTGCACGTATTTTGAATGTGGCTACCGTGTTTTATTTATCAGAGTGATTCTTGATTGAACTTTCAAGTGAAAGAGCAACTTGACAGCAGCTGGAAATCCTGTTTCTGCTGCAGAGATGTTGAAGTGTACGTGCAGGTGTGTCAGTGCACGGTGACGTCACTGTGACGACCAGAAAGGTTCATGAAACGCTGCTTTTCAGCCTGACGTTAAGTTACTCTTGAAGTTCATTAATTTGTTTCAAGACTGATACGGTAATTAAATAAAATCTTAACGACAGAAACATAAATCAGGACTTTGATGGGTTAGATTTGAGTTTTTATAAGCACATGTATCAACTATTTGTCTTGACATACTGCACACGCTTTGATTCGACAAAATGACAAGAGGAAATTAAATCACCCTGAAAAACCGTCTCAAAAATATGCAAATAAATACAAGTGATTCTACACATGTATATAAATAAATAATGAAGAGTTTATAGCTGACACAAACTTATTATAATGTAGCTGTAAGAAGATATAAGAATAAGAAGTAAGAATAAACAGTAAATGAATGATTGATAACACTAATAAATACTTTATAACAAAATAAAAGACATTTACAAGTCAATGCATCTTTTATTAGACCTGCTTTATTATAATTACACCTATTATAATTAGTTTTTCTAAAAAATAATGATAAATGGTTAAGTAATTAATAAATTATACAGATGTAGCAATCCTTAGATGAAATAATTTAATGTTTATAACAACATTTTTTGTGCTTGTGAATGATTCTTACAAATGTATAAACAGCTATAAATACTTACAAGTGATTAGAATTGATTAAGGTTTGTAATAAATGTATTAATTACAATTAATAAGAAAGTGCGGGGGACAACGTTTAAAAAGGGTTTGCTAACCTACTGATACATACAACTCATAAATGTTTTATAACACTTCTGTTAAAAAAAACATCAATTAGCCATTTACACACATGTACAAATAATTAAAAAGCAGAACATGTCTGCTTACAACTGTCTTACAATGTGTTATAATGTTAAAAGCTATTTATTAATTGATTATAAACTGTTTCTAAATTCTTAACACGGGGTTAAAACAAAAAAATGTCACCAAAAACTATTTGATTTGATTGAAAACAACATTTTGTTTCCTATATTTCTGTGTATGTTATTATTATGTATATATACATTTTAATGAAACAGGCTCCACGCGGGCCTCGGCTCACCTGGTGTTATTACAGTTGTACTCTTCGGGGAAGGTCGTCCCACACAGAGGAGGCCGGGCGGGGGGAAGGTTGTGAGGTTGTGGTGTGATGATTTCCCCGGTGGAGGTTTATTAAGTTACTACAGAGGAAAAAGATGCTGAGATGTCGTCGTCGTTGTTTTCATTAGTTGCTCATGAAACGAGGCTAAGAGCAGATATCTGGGAGAATTAAACTTATAACAGGAGGATCGATATTTCATCCTCAGTGAACTACATCCTCCCACTCCTTCTTCATGATGTAGGAAGGAAAAGAAAGGAGAAAGATCACCGTGTACTCTCTTGTACCTTTTCTTCTTGTCGCTCACCCTCTGACTCGTTCTTCAGAGGTGAGACAACCTGACCTTGACAACAGTCAAGTGTTTACTCGAACCACCGCAGGAACCGTTTATTCACTTATTCTTTTTACAAAATGCTCACGTGTTATTATTATTATTATTTGAGCATAAATACCAAACAGGCTCTGGCTTCTTTAAGATGAAGTTCAAAATGTTAAAACATTTCTGGGAAATGTGAATTTTCCTCTGAGAATAAATTAATTAAGTACTATCGAGAAAATAGTCAGCTGATTAATCAATTGCGAACATGATCGTTAGTTGTAGCCCCAGACAAAATATCAAATGATTATTACCAATAACCTGTGACACAGAAAAAACATTAAACCCTAATTTATATAATAATTATAATAATTTAACCAATTTTTACATAACAAAAACAAAAAACAGATATATACACACCAAAACAGGAGTCAACAGCTACGTTAGCAGCTCTGTGCGGCTGCATGCTAACATGCTCACACTGACGATGCTAACAGGCTGATGCGTAACAGGTAAAATGTTTATAATCAACAGATTACTTGTAATTGGGGTAACGTAATTAGATTACAAAAATAATTAACTATAACCAACTAAGATTAGGATTGTCAAGGATTAGCTGACTATATTTATTTATGTCTTTAAAGGTGTAATATGTAAGAATTGGCATCTTATCACCAGAGTAACCTTTACATCCTGCCGTTAGCTGATTTACCTGAGTTTGCCGTGCAGCTAGCGGTCCGGACTGCCAGCTCTGAGTGGTATTATGTGAAAGGACAGGCCTTGGCTAGCTGGTTAGCATGCTAACATCAGTACAGTAGTAAATTTTTTTGTAATGTTTTTTATGGTATGGATTATGGTATGTTATTTTGGATTAATTTCAAAACAGGCTTGTCATTTGTAAATCTGACCCAACCCTGACAATGGTTACCATGTTAGATTAGCATGTTAGCATGCTGACACTTGTAAATTAGCGCTTAAAAGTACTGCTCAGGCTGATTGAACTGTCAGTAGTTTCATAAACCCATGAAAGGTCAGGAGGTCACTAAGGTTATTAAAATTTTGTCATTTTTACATTTCTTCAGAGGTGTATTTTGGCTGATTTATTCCATTTTGGACAGAGCCAGGCTAGCCGTTTCAGCCTGTTTCTAATCTTCATGCTAAGCTAAGCTAATCACTTGCCATTTGTAGCTTATACTCACTTCACATATGTGAAAATGGCATCAATTTTCTGATCAAATTCTTGTGAAGAATGTAAAAAAAAGGGGCATATTTTCCAAACTGACTAATTATTCCTTCAAATCCAGAGTCTGTGTGTTCTGGTGTTAGACGTACAATTGTCCCCAGGTGGCGTGAAATCTGAGAAAAAAAGGAACAAGAGAGCTTTAATCTTATCAAATCTTATTAAACAATCGGATTTAGGGCCTACATCAGTATTCCCACCGTTCGTTCACAAGTCATGCCTCCTCTAATTGAGTTTCTGGATCAGCCAGCAGAGGGTGACATGATGACTCTCCTGCAGCTGGAGCTCGACATACAGCTGCCTGCGTGCCACCGTGGTGCAGTGATTATCAGTTGATGGCACAAATCAATCACTATCGTCGTGAAGCGGTTACACAACGAGGAGCTGTCGTCCCTGTGTGTGCTGTGGGCTGTAGATGTTTGTCAGAGTGCTGTTACATCAGCGTCTGAGCAGGAAAGACACGACTGTTGCAAGAAGACAAGCTGTGTTTGGTCTTCCTCAAGTAAACACATGGCAAAAAAAAAAGGCTTGTACGCATTTTTTAAGTCCCATCTGTCCGTCTCGGCTGCTGAGTGTGTGTGTGTGTGTGTGTGTGTGTGTGTGTGTGTGCGCATCAGTGATTGTATGTAATAGAATATGTATGAGTGTTGTTTTGAATGTGTGTGTGCTGTTGTAGCTATTCTTAGTGCTCTGATCTGGGTTTGACTGGTTGCATCTCGGCGGTCTGTCACACTTTCATTTCTGTTTTCCTTCAAAACTCATGAAAAACACGTAGGGAAGGAAACTTTTCCCCCTGAACGCAGGAGCGGTGCCAGAGGTGTGGCTAAAGGTGCCGCATACCCCCTGAAATCTGACTCGAGAGACTAGATAGAGAAACAAAATGATGACGAAGAGATGGAAAGCAACTGTAAAGAGACAAAACAAGATCTCAGAGATTCAAAACGACCACAAAGAGACACAAAATAACCACAAAAAATGAGATGAAAAACAAGCACAAGCAGACACAAAAAACATCCATGAAGAGGCAACAAACATTTATACGCTTTATACATCAAGAGAAATGATCTCAAATAGACAAAAAACAACAACAGAAAGACAAGAAACAACCACAAAGCTGAAAAACAACTGTAAAAACACAGAAAATGACAACAAAGAGACACGAGTGAACACAAAGAGGTGAAAAACAGCTATAGACATAAAGGATGACCATGAAGAGGCGAAACACATCTATAAAAAGATTAAAAAACCATTTCAGAGAGACACAAAATAACAATGAAGAGACCAAAAAATGATCTCAGAGATGAAAACGACCATAAATGGACACAAAGCAACTACAACAAGAAGCAACATTATGACAGAATAGAAAATAACCACAAAAAAGTCGAAAAATTGATCTCAAAGAAATGAAAATTGACCACAAAGGGATACAAAGTGATCTGAAAGAGACTAAAAACAACCACAAAAAGACACAAAACAACCACAACAAGACAAACAATGACCACACAGAGCTGAGAAATGAATATAAAGACACAAAAAACAACCACAACAAGACAAACAATGGAACAAGTGATGTTAGTAAAATAATCCAAGTTGTTTATCTGGAAATTTGTTTATTTCCCTGAACAACCAGTGAAACTTTGTACAGTCCAACATGACCACCACATCAATAAACGCTCTGGCACACTGAGGGAGGTTTTTACATCACAACACAGAGTTTGAAGGTGTTGTGTGTTGTTGTGTGTCTGAGTTGTGCTGACATGACGTGTGTTTGGTGTTTGTGTTGAACACGCAGCCGGAGAACCTGCTGCTGGCCAGCAAGTGCAAGAACGCAGCGGTGAAGCTGGCCGACTTTGGACTGGCCATCGAGGTCCAGGGAGAGCAGCAGGCCTGGTTTGGTATGTCACACACACACACACACACACACACACACACACACACACACACACACACATGCTCCTCTGATGATCCCATTTCTGTCATGTTTGAGTTTTTTTCGTTTCGTTATTTCCTGTTTTATTTTGTAGTTCTCTGGTGTCATGTTTCACTTCCTCCCTTTGTTTGCTTTCCCGTCCTTTGGTCTGTTTGTTTCTCGTGTTGCACAGGTGAACTTTAAATCAATCGTAGGTCAACGAGTACCTGTTCCACACATATGTTAGAATCAGATAGTGTCAAGAAGCCTGATGTTTTCTTCGTACAGTAACATCAGCCCTCCTCCTCTTCTTCTTCCTCCTCCTCTTCATCATGAAGGCTTCTGTATCCTGACAGCTCCGAGCTGTCACACTGAACACTGCGAAACATCCTGATGGAGAAAAGTGAGAATGCTTCCACAGGACTGTTCATCCATCGTGTCATTTTTCATCCTTTCTGTCAGCGTTCCCTTGAGTCTGGCTAACAAGAAGGGATTTTTTTTTTGCCTCCTCTTCCTCTAATATTAGATTTATCTCATCTGACGGAAAGGGGCTCTTTTCTTGATCTTTTCCAGGTTCTACATCTCGTCTCTGCCGAGGATACTGACTGCGGGATTTTTTAGGATAGTTTAACTGCCTGATTTGAGCCAAATGCACTCAGCGACTTTGTGAAACTTACTTTGACTCAGAGCCAATATGATCTATTACAAAGAGGCTGCAGCAAGCTGAAAGCTCTGACTTTACATTAAGACACATTTTCATAATGCAGTCGGTGCAGTGGCTCTGAGACTGCGTATAAAATCACCCTATAAACCCGCCTCAGAAATCCCCTTCAGTCACTGTTTCACAGATAATAAACACTAAATTAAGAAGTTTTAACTGGACAGTTTTAGACGGGAAATAGTTAAAAGGAAAAGTTCGACCTAATAATGTAAATTCAGTCATCATCTCCTCCCCCGCGACGCTGATGGGAAAGTCAGGTGAAGTTTCGTCGTCCACAAAACATTTCTGGACACCCTCAATGTGCCGTAGAGCTCACGCGTGCTAACCAAGATTTCAGCTTATTAAAGGGTTTAAATAACGTCTTTTCATATCAATTTGGGTCCTCAGAGCTTCTAGACACTTGGATTATGCCAGTCGAGCTGTGTGGAGCCACTTCATGTATTTTATGGTTGTTTTCTTACATCTTAAAACAAGTCTCCAGCTTCTTCAGTTGTTTAGGAGAATGCTGATACGCTGTTTTGCTGTGAAGCTCCAGAAAGGTTTTGTGCACTATGAGAAACCTCACCTGACTTTCCATCAGCATGTGGTCGAGGAGATAATGACTGAATTGTCATTTCTGGGTGAACTTTTCCTTCCTGTTTCCTTTCTAACAAGAAACAATCAGCGATCTCCCAAAGCCCCCAGGAAGAGCTTCAGGCTTTGAAGCCAACTTTCATAGTGGTCAAACTGTGTAATGACGACGTCACGTGATGCACTGGGGCCCCAAAAGACTTTTACCTATTACTGTAGCTTACATCATCGAAGAAGAAGCAGTGAAATGCTGGATAAATGTTTTTGAGCGTCACAAAATGACTTGTTTCACAATCAAAAATTTTATCCGTTCAGTCTGATTACGTAAGAAGAGCTGCACATTTAGATAATTATATCCCCAAATCAAGTTTTCCAATCAATGTTTCTTGTCAGATCGGTGGGTCTCCTGTGTCAAAGTCAGATTTATCACCTCACCTGACTTCCTCCTTTGCTCCCGTTATTTTACCAAGAATAACCACGTGAAGGTAAACGTGGTTTTGAGACGACTGACGCTGTTGTTCTTCTCAGGAGGACACTCTCCTCAGGCTGTGTGGTTTCTTATGTAAAACCTGCTTACAAAACACACTTATTTACCAGAAACTGGACTCTAATGTGTGTGTGTGTGTGTGTGTGTGTGTGTGTGTGTGTGTGTGTGTGTGTGTGCAGGCTTTGCAGGGACTCCCGGCTACTTGTCCCCAGAGGTTCTGAGGAAGGAGGCGTATGGTAAACCAGTAGACATCTGGGCATGCGGTAAGCTCATTGTCTGTGTGTTTGTTCACCGCCGCCTCCTCTCTCGCCTTCTTGTCGCTCAGACATAGGTTGTGTGTTTGTGCGTAGGTGTGATCCTCTATATTCTCCTGGTTGGATACCCTCCGTTCTGGGACGAGGACCAGCACAAACTCTACCAGCAGATCAAAGCCGGGGCGTACGACGTGAGCCAGCGATCATCCTTTCTCTCGCTTCACATCATTGTGACGCTGTGTTGCTCATGTTTAGTGAATGTGTGGGAATGTATGGGTGTCTGTGCACTTTTAGTTCCCCTCCCCGGAGTGGGACACGGTGACTCCCGAGGCCAAAAATCTGATCAACCAGATGCTGACGATCAACCCAGCCAAGAGGATCACCGCCCAGGAGGCTCTGAAGCACCCATGGGTCTGCGTAAGTACCCGTACTGTACATACACATCCATCGATACTTCGTGACCTCCGTCTGATACTCCCAACAATTTTGTCATTTGTAAATCCTCCGACAACAAGTTTGTGAACATCTGTCCCGAGCTGCCAAATATGAGCACCATCTGTTTCCAAACATGCAATCTGTGATACGTGCAGATACGCGGTCAGATTATCGTCAGTGTTACACAGGAGGGCAAAAGAGCAAAGTGTGTGTGAGCGGATGAGCGCGTCTATTTCCTCTTCGCCACCGGCTTACCGCTGCGCCCGGGCTGCTCTGATATGTGCAGTTAAAAGTGTTTATCTCAGTTTCGGTTATAGTTTTGAGGCAGAAGCCCTTTTTCTGACATTTATCTAATAACCAGCGGTGTTTGAAATGTCACAGAAACGTTATATAAATCATAACAGAGACTCTGTAAACAGTCAACAATCTAAATGTGTTTACAGCAGGTCTTCTTATTGATGCCAGCTGTGGGCAAGAACTGAAAAAACATCCGGCCCAGCCTAAAAAACACATTTAAAAGTACTGGATCTAATGCTAGCACTTTATATCAGGGTACACATACTAAGTATTGACTAACTGTTTATTAGCATGCATATTAAAGGCATTTTGGCTCTTAATGAGTCATTATAACAGACTTATTAATGCCAGTTTATCCTCAATAACCTCCTAATTACTGCTTATATATATAGTATTGCTAGTTTATTAGTTATAAGCAAGATTTCACTTTACAATGTCAAAAATATGAGTTTTAAAGACCTAATTAAAGGTTATTTGGTCACTCTTAAAGGAGACATAATAATAATTTTATATTAAGTTACTACTAGAACAGGTTTACATGCTTTAATGCTCAAAAAACGCATCAGTTTCCTCACACTGTTCCTCCTGAGACGCTCTGTTTTGGCTGCTGTCTCTTTAAGGCCCGCCCTCCTGAATACCGAGTCTCCTCTGATTGGTCGGATCACACATGCCTGACCCAACACAGCTTACAACAACAGAGCAGCTGTGCTAAATCAATTCTTACGCGCCAAAACTAGCTGCCAGGCGTAAATTACGCATGTATGTGACAAGGTGACGTGTAGTGTGATGTCACAAAGTCACAGAATTAAAGGACTAGTGGTGAGGCATTTCAGGAGCAGTGTTTCCTGTGGGAAAGAGGAGCTTCTTTGACCTTTTGAACTTTTTGAAGATCTTTTACATGCACAAGAACCTGAATGACACACTGAAGGAAAGGGGAAAAGTTTTCTTCAACATTCAACTCTTAGTTTTGTGTTTTGCTACATAATTATGCCTTTTTTATGAAGTGTAATTAATACAATCAATAATTCCCCTCAAATGCATTCAAACTAAAGTTACAAGCATGTTTTTAAAATGTAAGGAGGAGAAAGTTCAGATATTTGTGTTCAGATGTAGGAAGGAGAAGTCTTAAAAACTTAAGTTCAGTGATGAAGAGTTTGTACTCGTTGCTTCCCACCTCAGCCACAACAACTTTCCGCGTACGTGGACCGTTTCGTTTTTTTCCTAACTTTAAATGAACATTAATTATGATGTTGACACGAGTTGATTGGTCGTTTGTGAATAAGTTCGTGGAAACAATGTTAATTAGGACGTTCTGGGCGCAACCAACGCCAACGCGGTGACACCAGACGGACCTACAAACATTTCACAGTCGAGATAAAAACAACGAAACTTGATTAAAGACAAAGAACAAAGACCAGGTGATTGCAGACAAATTAAAACCTGATTATGAATGTTACATTCCTACACGCTGGACCTTTGAATAAAGGATCTTCCTCCACCACATTTCAAGGCTGTATTATGCGTCTGCCAGCAGCCTTCCCTCTGTCATATGTCCTATCACATACTGTATTATAAAACAGCATGACTATACATAAGGCTGATGATTGTCAGGACGACATAAAGCCGAGCTGAATGTATTCAGCTCCGGGGGGTTTTTTCTTTGCCAAAAATGTCGTCACCTAAAGATCCTCAGAATCAACACATTTGAGGGAAGCGAGTATCTCCGACAGCTCCTGCCCACATAAACCTGTCACTGTCAGAGCTTCTCCTCTCTGATGTTTTATTTTCAGCCTCTCGTTCTCTCTCCGTGTCTCTCCACAGCAACGCTCCACGGTGGCCTCCATGATGCACAGACAGGAGACGGTCGAGTGCCTGAAGAAGTTTAACGCCAGGAGGAAACTCAAGGTGTGAAGATATCTCTGATTTAAGATAAAAAAACAAATGTATCTCCTCTACAGTATGTGAGATAAACTGATAAACTGGTGAACATGAGTCCGTTAACACCACAGATTTCCCCCCTTTCTTGTCCGTTTAAAGCCGCTTTCAGATGTTAAATATGCAACTGTGACGGCTTTTTGTCATTCAGGCTCATTTTCAGAAAGCTCTCCAGTCTTTGTGCGATATTTGGCACCTGATGTGTGAGGAGGAGAGTGATCTTGCAGTGTTGTAATTATTTTCTCTCTAGTATAAAATGTAATTTATCTTTGGTAATCATAAAACTTTAGTAGTCACGCCAATTAAGCTTATTTGAAGTGAGACAGAGAGAGAGAGAGTGTTTTCTCGTCGCTCGGGCTTCATCGCTGATGGATTTTAAAACTATTGAAGCTTTAATGATCATCTCGAGCGCGATTGATGCCGTGACACCAGTTTCTCATTAGTGAATCCACTTTCGCATCAGTTTCATCATCTAATGTTGTTACAGAGAGATTTCTGCAGCCTGTTTTATAGAATCTGCACAAGCTTTGAATAACACGAAGCTGGTGTCGTAGATCGGCCTCGGTTTTCAAGACCACCTTATGAAGGTCTCGTCTCGGAGTAGACGGCGTTATCGTCTGGATTTTAACCCTTTCCAAGACTTGAGTTTTCCAAGAAATGTCTGTCAAGTTAGGTGGATGGTTAAACATGAAAAAGGAGTGTTGAGTCAGTTGATTTCAGCTCCTTCATGTTTGTATTTGCTGCTCGTAGAAAACAAAGTCAAATTCCCACACATGAAATTAACCTTTACAATGATTTTTAATGATTTTATCAAGATATTCCTCATGTTACACTTACACACACAGATGGCAGCGAAAGAGGTCTTGGTCTTGATTCACTCTCAACCCTTTAAAGTCTTTGTCTCGTCTCGGTCTCGATGCATTTGCTGACAAACCGACCACCTCACAAACAAATGGACACAAATGAAAACGTAAAAGGAAACAACCTTTTGTTTTCTCATGGTGACGGGTTATTATCTTGTTATGTTGAGATGGCAAAGCTTGTTTTCTCGCTATTGTTTGATAACGGCATTGAAATAAAAGTCCATTCTCGGTTCTCTAGTTATCTACAACGAGCTTCATGGTGTATTTGACTGATTTAATGCTCTTCTTTCTCTCCGTTTTTCAACCTCTTACAGTGTTTAATTCAGACTCGTGTCGTGTTGAAAGTGTAGTCAGTTCGCGGTTGTGACTCCGACGTAAAAGTAACCAGGAGCCGTGTTCACAAACATTTTGAGATTACTCTCAGAGAGGTCCAAACCTCACCAAGCTTCAGAGCACCTTAGGAAGGGACCGAAACCTTTGAGCCTGTTGAGGTGTGTCACATTTATTTAAAAAGCTCTTGTGAGATCGGCCACATTATCTCTCCAAGATCCAAAGTGTAGCGCCTCATTTAATCTCCCTCTTTGTCTTTCCACCATTTTCTCCTCCGCTTACGAAACTCTTAAGGCTCTTAAAAGTCCTCCTCATTACTCCTCACAGCTTTTGACCTTAAAAGCTCTCTTTAGGGCTAAGATGCTTTGTGAACGTCTTTCGTCTTTACCAGAATCTAGCTCCTCAACTTAAAGGGAAGATTATTAATACAAGCCCAGGATCCTTGTTATTATTATTCACCCTCGTCTTCTCCTCTTCCTCCGCAGGGGGCCATTCTGACCACCATGCTCGTCTCCAGGAACTTCTCTGGTGAGTGCCGCTCGTTGAAAAGACGACACTCGAGGGAACATGTCGGCGCCCTGAGCGGGAGAGGAGGACAGGATGACATGCCATCTGTCTTCTGCCATCTCTTCACACATACACACACATACACACACACGCAGCAGGTTGATGGGCGGCAGTGTTAGAGTAAGCAGGAAACGCCGCAGAGATATCTGCTCGGTTTTTTGCGCCTCCTCGGCCGCAATCTCGTACGTTTAACTCGTTTTCTCCGGTCCTCGAATCGGTTCGAGACTCTGAGCCGCTTCCTTTGACGACAGGCAGAAACATCTGATCAATCAAAACGCACAGAAGTAATAAACATTTCTCTGTAAACAGCTTATTCATATTCAGTGTCGCACGTAACTTAATTTGGTCTCTGCGAGAATATTTACAAAACGCATCAGAGGAGAAAAGGAGCAGCGACTGTAGGAGGCTACGGTCGGATGCTGACTGACGGGCGCTCAGTGTAGCGTGGACGCAGACACGGAGCTGATAGTCAGAGCTAACCAGCCGTGAGAAGCTGCTGTCAGACTCTCTGCTGGAGAGACGGGATGTCTGGAGGAGAGTCGCAAGAAACACCGGCGTTCGAAGAAGTACTCAGACTGATACTGAAGTAAAAGTAGAAAAGAAAAAAGCATTTCTCCAATCAAAACTTAACTTACATGTACAAAAGTATATGATAAAAGAGGCTCTATGTAATCATTTGTAGTCATTTCCATGTATTATTCACTTTATTATATTACTGTATTATTCAAGTCTCCCTCGGTTGCCTTTACAAACATGTGGACGATTGAAACTTCAGTAACTTACTGAGGCAAAAAACCTGTTTGTCTCAGTCATGTTCATCACTTTGTTCTCAAGGAAATATAGCAAAGTAAAAGGTGCAATATTTGCCTCCGACATGTGGTGGAGTAAACCATCTGAGCTCGATTATGATGATATAATAATAAAAAGAAGTTTCAGATTTAACTGGCAATAGAGTGAGGAAACCCAGAAATCAGTTAGTTTTTTTGGAAGAGCCACACACGGGACAGAAAATACGTTGAGACTTGTTGCCTGTAAGAAATAATAAATATGTAGATTATCTCCAGCAGTATATCCTAAAGTATCTTCCTCCTCCTCCTCCTCCTCATCTCTTCTTCCTCCCTCTCGTCTGTGTCTCAGTCGGTCGGCAGACTACAGCCCCGGCCTCCGTCAGCGCCGTGGCAGGAACCACCGCTGGCATCGTGGAGCAAGGTAAACCGCCGCTCACACATCTTCTGTTTGACCTCTCCTCTCCTAACTTCACATCCGTTCCTCTCGCCGAACTTGCGGCGGACGTGATTAAACGGAAAATCCCCCCCGGAGTCACAACATCACACACTCCCTCTAACTCCCTCAGCTTGTTTTAATCTCTCCTCCTAAATCTTCCCCCCACCCTCTTCCTCTAATGCTTTCTCGAATGTTTGCCAAGGTAAGCAGCCTCATCTCTCATCTGGGAGGGGATGGTATTACTGCACAGATATCTTCTCTGTTGTGCAATATGGTCACATGCCCTCGGGGACAAATTGCATGCGGGACGGTGCGCCTGGGGTCAGATGCGATAGGACGGAGGCATGCGTTGGGGTCTAGCTTTTCAAAGTTGAGGCTGTTTGATTGGTTTGACAGAACAACACTTTAAAGCTTCTGGGTGTTTATTTATTTATTTTTTTACCCTACATTAAAGCTACAACTCCCTGCCCATCAATGAACGCTGTAGTGATTCCAGCTAATCCAGCCCACTCGTGAGATTAACAAAACCCATTATCACATACCTGCATCTCCATCCCACTTCCCCTCCTAATCCCTTCCCCTCTATCTGTGCCTGTGCGTGCATCTGTGTGTGAGTGTATCTGGATTATATGGAGAATTAGTTTGACTTTTTTTTTCATGCCTGCTGCCCTCTGCTTATCTAATGTTTTGGGCAGTGGATCAGGGTTAGGAGGTGCCAGTTGGATGTGTGTGTGTGTCAGTGTGTGTTTATGCGTTGGGGGGGGGGTTTTAATGTCTTTTTACAGGACGGAGGGAGGGTTTTTTTTTTTTTTTAGAGGGAGGGATGAGTTCGGTCCGGCGGTTTTCTCCCCTTTAAGGGTGGAGAAAGGGAGGACACATGGAGAGATAAGCACTGTCACTCACTTTGTGGTCTGCATGTTCGTTTCTTCTCGAGGTGAAGTTTTTTTTTGTAGCCAATGCATGCAGATTCAGAGCGCTGTGGTCATCTGAAGGTGTATGATGTGTACTCTTCCGTCTGAGGGTGTGTCGTTCTGCCTCTCCGCAGCAGCCAAGAGTCTCCTCAACAAGAAGGCTGATGTCAAGGTAAGCTAGCCGCTTTCGTTCGCTTTGTTTCCTCTTTATATGCCTGGCTGCCCTTCCCTCTGCTCAGACGTCCTTTTGTGTTTCACAACGACTTTTATTATTCCATGAATATTTCAATGCAAAAGGCAGAGAGAGAGACAGAGAGAGAGGCGTTCAAGGTGATTTGATTTTGGTCAAGAGCTGTATAGCGCTCACTTTAATGTTTTAAAAGATATTGTTTTTGGCCTACGAGGCGTCATTTCCTGTCATCTTACAGCATCGACTCATTTTGTCTCAGTGAAGACAGAAACAGGAATGATCTTTTGCATTCATTGATTCACACCACACTGAGTAATGATCCTAAATATGCGATTTATCAGATCAGAATCAGAATCAGAAATACTTTATTAATCCCAGTGGTGGACATTGCTCCACCTAGAATAGAAAATATCAACTTTACTGTAGATATAAACAAGATTTAAAGAGTAGAGTACGTAAGAATACAATATATAAAGTACTAAGAAAAGTACTGAAATATAAAAATAAACCTTAAATAATCAGATAATCAGTTCATCAATAACTGATGTGGAAGTAACATGACGTTACTGAAGAGGTGTGTTTGTTTTGTGCACCTTAACAGCTTTAACTGGCCTGGACTTGATTAATTAGCGTCAAAAATACGGCTGGACATAGAAAAGTCAGACAATACTTAATATCCAGTATTTACTCAAGAAGTTTAACCCTAAAATATGTTTACTTTTAAAAAAATAAATCCTGTTTGCCAGCACTTATGTAACAATCATAAAATAAACATAATATATGTATATTAAAACAAACAAAAAGTAAGGATGACAAACACTTTCCTGGTATTTTGTCGGGTGGAGTATTGTCTTGTCGTTCAGCTGAACCAAGTACCACATTCAACATTCATCACTGTAGAAAGGTCGCAGCTGCTCTTCCTGAGGTCCACACGCAACAAAACACTAGAGCCCAACAGAACAATAGCGACACGAGTGAGTGGAAGGTTCTGATATCGATATAAATAAACAGTTTTTTTGCAGTATTCCTTAAAATGTGCTTTTGAATAAACGTATTTGAGACCAAAACACGAAACAAAAGTCTTTCAAAAGCGATTGAGCAACATCTGTGCAACACTGTGACTATAAATGTTTGTAAAAACAAACAAAAAGTAAAGACGACCGACTCGTTTCTTCTTAATTAGCCTTCTAAATGTCAAGTAATGTGAAATGATTCAATACTGTGCGGGTCCCAGTAAGAGCGGCTGGATTGAGGGCGCCACAGCAGATAAATAAAAACATTTGCTTATCGTGTAGTTCAGCTGAATCAGTTAACATCCATCATTGTAGAAATGTCTTTGTTTATTTGGATCTCCATTAATGTCGCAGCTTCTCCTCCTGAGGTCCAACAAAACACAACATATCAAACAAGACATATTTAATACAAGACATACAACTTTCTCAGGCATTTACATTCAAGAAGTTTCCACACAGGTTGAACATACAGATGCACATATAACACATGTTCGTTTCATGGTCATGACTGTTCGATGTACTTTTATGAATATGTGCCGTTTGTTAACTGTTTGTCTAATTTGTGTGTAAACTTCCTGAGCGGAGCTGCCTGAGGCTGCAAAATGAATTTCAGTGTAACCTGACAAACTGACAGTAAAGTCGTTTTTCGTATCATAAATAGTCTATTACAAAGATGTTATATTTCAAAGACTTGAATTGGCAACTTTTCAAAGTTTTAAAACAATGATAATACTAATAACTAGAATGACAGTCTCCTTTTATTCAGTCAAACTTCATTCAATATCAAACTCGAGCTCGTCAGATCTGAGATCTCAAATCAAATTTTAGGCCTGATTTCTTCTGAAAGACACTTAAAATTAAGAAATTAACGAGTTAACATTTAAGGAAATGAGCTCAGTAGTTTGTGTGTAATCTTGCTGACGAACCGATAAACAAACAAACCATTGGGTAACCTAATATGACGAGGGTTTTTCAGGCTTTTATTTTGAAGGTCGGTATCTGCTCTCTGATTGGCTGGCGTTACCTCAGTTTGGCACAGCTGGCTCTTTTGCATCATCCCACTGCAGACACTCTTCACCCAGAATATTTGCCGGTGCCAAAAGCGAAGCTCATTAAATTATTGGTTTTTCCCTCAATGTTTCATTTCCTGATGAGGAATCTCAGACGCTGAATCTGCAGTGACTCAACACGACTGACGTTATCGCTGCTCTGTTGTCTGTGTACAGTCATGCACTCTGCACTGTTGGAAATGTATGTTCATGTGTGTGTGTGGTATGTGTTCACTGTGTTATCATGCATGTGTTTGCATGAGTCAGTGTGAAGCGTCTGTGTAACTCGATGATTGTTTAAATTTGTCTTCGATGCAGAATGTTATGTACAAACCCTTTTTACGGCGCTCCTCAAGTCCCAGAGGATGATATTTGTTTTATTTTGTAGGAACAAGATATAACTGTGTGCTCATTAAAGAAACTAACTGCACATATGGGTCTAGAGCTACTTTTAGAAGCATAATAAGTGAAAGGAAGCTGTCCCAGACTTCAATAACTTGTTCCCAGTTAAGATTTGGATCTGGTTCTCACAAGAAAACTTGTGTGTAACGATGGTCGAGATCACATTCGCACAATATTATAACTTAATGCGCTCAAGATATGGATCTTGTGTTCATACGATGTGGATATTTTTAAAACAAAATAACGACTTGTAAGCTAAAGACATGGGGCCGACTGGCATGAAAAAATAGCTTGTAGATGTTTGTGCGCAAGATATGAATCTTGTTTGTACAAGATTCATATCTCAATCCCCAAAAGAGCTCGATCTTGATCACGCAAGATAATATTTTCTGTGTAGGAAATATGGATCTTGTTTAAATAAGACAATAAAGTGTGTGCAAAACATTCAGACCGTATTTGTACTGCACAAGATGTGTACTCACACGAGATGATACTAGATATGAGCTTGGGCGCTAAAGATACACTCGCCCAAAGATAATTACTTTATGTGCAGACGATATGGATCTTGTTGCAAAAGACAAAAGATGCTTGCACAAGATAATTACTTTAAGTGCACGATGATTTTGTTTTGCAGGAGATAATAACTTACTTTATGAAAGAAAGAAGATTTTGGGAGCACTGTACCTTCCGCAGTACCTTCTTTGAAATAATATTTAATAGCGAAACATTCAGTCGCTGCTTCTCTTTCAGTCTCTCTTGACCTGCTTCTCTGTGACACACTCTCCGTCATTAACCTGCATCTCCTTTCACCACTTCACCCTCTCCTCTTCCTCTCTTCCTCTGCTCCCTGCCCCTCCCCTCTCTCCTCGTGTGGCCCTGATGCTAATCTCAGATTATTTCCCGCCAGATGATTAATCTATCATTACATAATCACAGCTTCTCCTTTGCTGCACCCTGACGTCACACAAGTGCTCACAACCCCGGAGCTATTTCAGTATCTCTGCATCAGCGGAGGCTCCCTCTCTCCTTTCACTCTCTCCACTTGTTTCATAAAGTCAGATCAGTTTCCAGCAATTTCCTAGAAATATGCTCACCTAATGCCAAGTTGGTTCAATAACTAACGGCAATCAACAGTAGTTATAATAGTTGCCAATCAACTACTTTCGCATCCTTAGAGGGAAATGATGGCCCTAATATGGAAGTCATGACAAGAAAAGGACTATTTTCTTGATCTTTTACACCCAAATTAAAGGGTGATTTATGGTTGTCTGCATTGCTGGCGGCGGTGAGTCGATTGCTGTGCTTTCCCCTTTAAACACACCAACCCCTTCGGCTAGCAGCTCTGCCTCCGGGCTAGGCAGAGAGGACCAGTCGTGCTCGAACGTACTCGGTTTTGGCAAGGCGGCGCTTGGCACCGGGCTGCCAGCTCTGGAGGAGGAACCCGAGAAGAGCTACAGCAACGGCCGAAGAGGGCGGTGTGTTTACTGGGGAAACTACAGCTCACGATCCCCAGTGTTACCAACTTCACTAAGCACCAGAGGAGACGCTGGAAAATAGCATGTGGCCAAAAAATCAATTAATGCTGCTTTAATTACATTTCATAAAGTCGCTTTTTTTGTTGGAGAGTTACCTTTTACATGAGAACAACTGGCTGACATGTTCAGTCTTTTAGCTTCACATTGATTTTCACTTTTTTTAAAGCCAAATTGAACAAAGGCATCTTTTTTTTTTATAGCGCTGGTGTTAAGAGCAGGTGAACGAGACCTCAGTATGTAAATGTGAAATGATGTTTGTTGAGTCAGACGGTGACTCAGATAAAAGTAATGGTGGACTCGCAGGGCTGCGCTCCCCAGATGGAGGATGTAATTGTGATGTGAGCCGAACAAACCACTTTCCTCCATTTCCTGCAAAATTAAACATCATTATTCATTTCTACAGCGGTCGTTTTCTTCCTCTTAAAACTGCAGAGAGTATATTTGAGTCTTTTGTGCTCCTGTAGCATAAAGATTATTCACGTATTAGTTATATGAATCACCTCCCCGCTCCTTACAGAAGCTCTCATTTGAGATAAAAGCAGCACTTTGCTCATTCTTGTGATTTCCTCAGCCTGGATGTTTTTGTGTTTTCATGCTGTCAAGTATTGTTCAGCCTCTCTGATCTTGTTCTAACAGGGCAGGTCTTTTTTGGAGAAACCTTTCGACCTCCCGCTCTTCAGAAAAAAACATCTCCCTTCATGATTTGCTCCTCCTTCAGTGTTTTTAAGCGCCTTCAGAGCAAAACTAATGATTTAGACTCACCAAACTGATTTCTAAGAACTAGCAGCAACACAGTTTCCCCTCCTGAAGCCCAGCTCAGGTTTTTTATAATCATCCAGCTAAAAGAAAGCAGGATAAATGGAGGACATTTTGGCAAAACTGCTTTCGAATGCTTTTATTATGAAGCACATGCAGGAGGTGAGGAGTAACAGCAGTAGTGTAATGCTTAAAGATGAACACCTAATACCTCGTATGCAAAATAAGGTCAGTATCACAGCTGATACTGATCCAAAGCATCTCTTATCACCTCCGTCTGTCTCACGATCCTCTTCATCTCCCCTCTCGGCTCTACTACAGCTCCTCTGAAGTGTTTCTTCCTCCTGTCGTCTCTTTGAGGTCTTTCCACATCTTCTCCGCGTCCTCCGAGCTGCCTGCTGTCTCCCTCTTTCTTTATTTTTTTTTTGGGGGGATGTTTTAATGGAGAACAGGTCTCACTTTCTCCTCCGTCCTGTCTTTTCTGTTTCATCCGTCCCTCCTGTCATAGATTTTCTCAGCGGTGTGTCATCTCTCTGCATCATCCATGTAATTCCCACCTGACTGTATCCTCCTCTCTTCTGCTCGGCGCTGTTCGTCACGGTGAAACTCTTTCGGCACAGTTTCCACTCTCCCGCCGCTGATCATGCTTGATGTATGTTTGTTTACACTTTCGTCATCCATCCGTTTTTGGAAGCAGTTTTTCCGTCTCGAGGAGTTCGGGGACTGCGGTGTATCCCACCAGCGTCCTCAACAAACACGCAAACAAATCACACTTTTGTTGCCAAATTAGAGCTCCCGATTCAGCTCACCTGCACGTCTCTGGAGGAAGCTGATTAAAGGGTAACGCCACCAAATGCTCCTCATTTAAGTGTGTTTACAGGTCTTGGCAAGACAATGCATCTTAGCCTCTGAGTGACATCACTGGAGGCAGTTTATCAGATTACATGCAGCTTCCTCTGGAGACACAAAAGGCTTTATATTACTTTTTTCAGACATGTGGTAGGAACTCCCTGAGGCCTCATCATTTGAGGCTGAAACAATGATATCTGTTTTTCACTATTGTCTGATTTTTTTTAGACAAAACAACCAGTCAGTTATTCGAAAAAGTGATCACCAGATCGATTAATGATAAGCTCAGAGGAGAGCCTCCTTCAGGTTCACTAGATATCAGAGATCTTTTATATAATTAATCCAAATGTTTGTGGACGATGAACTTCTGTATTTAAAGCGAGAGGAGCTCTTTGTATTTTAGTTTGGTTAGCAGCACATTTTGTCATACAGACTCACTTCAGAGGTGTTTTTATGATCAGACGTCTCAAGTTTTTTTGTCATAGTTCGTGGTTTAGTTATTTCCTGTTTTATTTTGAAGTTATATCCTCCTGCGTCAGGTCTCCCTTTGTGTGTGTTTCCCACTTTTGGGATTGTCTGCCCCTCCCTGATGTGTTTCACCTGTGTATTATCCCAACCTCACCTTGTGTATATAGTCCTGTCATTTCTGGATTGTATAGTTGACTTTTGTTTTGTCTTCTTTTTTTTATTTATCTGGACTTTAGCTTTATTTCATTAAAGCTCGCTTTTCGTTCCTTACCCTCGTAACCCTCTGTCTCTCTAAGATTCAATTACAATGTACTAAATACTAAATACAGTATGAATAAGTGCTTAAATTAGCATTTACATAGTTGCAAGCTATTTTACATAATGTCTAAAGCAATTTCTCTCCTATTCTCTTTCATCTTCGTCACAAAAGAGGAAAATCACGAGCAGAAAATGCAGTTAACTGGTTTCAAGCATGAAGCTGCTGCGTCGTGTCTGCATTTATGTGTCCGTGTGTATGTGAGTCGTTATAAAACATGATGTTTGTATATTTAGCATGTCCTTGGCTGTTGCTCTGTGTGTGTGTGTGTGTGTGTGTGTGGTTGTATGAATGGTCCTTTTCATAAGCTCTTTCTGACCTCGGCAGTTGAACGTTGTTTACTCGGGAGGGGGTACATTAAGAGACGCTAATGTCTGAGCACATGGAGTTTGGCGAAATGGATGTGATGCTTGTTTCTTTATATCCGACAGATGTTGCAGAGGTGCACAGCTGTCATTGGTTTAATTTGCCATCTGCCAAATAGCGTCCGATGAAAATGAGAAAAAGCCCAGACTGGAATACCCGAGCTCTGACTGGGACTGCATTTTTTTTTTTTTTTACCGCAGATAGAAATTAACCGACATGATGAATCGCGAAAAACCTTTCTACCTAATTAATTCTGTAGTCGTAAATGTGGGGAGACCTCTCTGGATCCATATCCTGTCTGCTGTTTGACTGCTTGCTCTGAAAGTTGGACGACTGCACTGTTACAGTCTCTGGAGCCCTCTGCGTCTATTTGCTATTTTTACCTGTATTGCACTGTTTTTTTCTTTCTTCTCACACAGTAACCACCCACTTTACGACCAGCAGATGGCACCTCTCGCCGTCGTTTCTGAGCACTAATGTAACGCTTTGTGTTTCCTTGCACAGCCCCAGACAAACAGCACGAGAAACAGCATAGTCACCAGTCCCAAAGGCAACGTCTCCTCTGCTGCACTGGTATACAGCTCTGTGTCCGTCCGTCCGTCCGTCTGTCTGTCCGTTACACTTCAGAAAAAAAAAATCAGAGTGTGTAGGTGTGTGTGTGAAAGACAGGCGGGGAATGGTGTGTGTAGATCTGGACAATGGGGCTGTTGTCGCTATGATTTTGTGCATTGAGGATGTATAACACTTTGACAATAAAGGGGAAAATACGTAAGATGTGGCCAAAATTGTAGGTTAAAACATAAAAAAATGACGAGTATTTGTAAAGAAACAACATTGTTGTCGTCCATGTAGCAGAGATGTCTCCTGAAGTTAGCATGCTAACCAGCTAACGGGACTCCAGACTAACTTTTTTTTTTTCACAGCCGTCCCGAAAATGTATTTAAACCTTCCCAACCTTAAACAGTCCCGAAATAAAAATGTTTGTTACCCTACACGCACAATAGTTCGATGATATTTGTTTACAAGAAAACACCAGACTTGTCTTTTAAAAACTATTTACAGTAGCATATACTTGCAATAAACTGCCATACACTGAAGAAAAGTCATGTTATATGTGTTGTTATATATGCGATTTATTTTTTTATGAAATGGGAGAAACTGGATTGATTTGGGAGAGAAAGAGAAAGAGAGGGTGGAGTTTGAGATCATGAGCATTGATGATGTCATTCTTACAAACATCCTCCGTCGTTAACTCTGAACTTTATCCTGCCATTCAGCACTTCATGTCTCTCAAACTCTCATTTTGTCATCATGAAACACTTCATCCTTTCTCTCCATTCTTCCTCCAGGAGCCTCAGACTACTGTCATCCATAATCCAATAGATGGGACCAAGGTACATCCTCCTCCTCCTCCTCTTCCTCTTCCTCCATCTCTTTATTCCTTCATTTCTCATCCCCGTCTTCACTCTCCATCTGTGTGGGTAGTTGGTAAAAAAAAAAAAAAACCTGTCTCTTGCAGGATTTGTGTTTTGAGTTTCTTTCTCTGTGTGCATCTATTTGTATATTTATGCATGGTAGCGATGGAGCGAGCGTGAGCTGCTGGAGCTGTGACGGAGGTGGTTTTTTTTTCGTTGTCTTACACTGCCCCTCTGTGTTCAGACTCATGGAGCTCACCGAGCGATCCATGCCACCAGATTAACCCTCACCCTCCTGTTGTGTAGCAGTGGCTCAACTGTCGTGTGCTGTACAGTCGTGTGTGTCCGCCGACACAGCAGGCGAATCAATCTGTAGCTGGGATTGTGCCAGTGTGTCGCTGAGTCACACGTTACAGCTGTGTCTGCTCTTTATTTTTGGCAAAGTCGTGGCGTTAAGACAGAGTCGTGTTGTAGATTCGATGGCAGAAACTTCAGTGTGAAGTGTGTGTGTGTGTGTGTGCATGCATTTGTGCGTGTGTTTTATCAGCGCTTGTGGGTGTGTGGGTGTCTCAATTTCTGTTTTTAATAGTAATTAACATTCTTGTTTGTGCACTTTGCAGGAGTCATCTGACAGCAGCAACACCACTATCGAGGATGAAGATGTTAAAGGTAAGTTACACATGTTACGTCCCTCTCAAAGTCCTTTTCTAGCTCCTCTTCCAGTCGCAAGGAAAAAAAAAATTTTACAGCCATGTTTGTGCCGACAAAACCAGGGGTTTTAAGCCAAATCATGATCTTTTCCTAAACCTAACCAAGTGTTTTTTGTACCTAAACCTCACCAGAGCATAAGAAAAACACTGTGACAACATAAAATTGGTGGCTCAGGTGCTTGGCAGTCTCTTTCATACCATCAGCCATCAGACTGCACAACACCTCAGCACCCAGTACCTCCAAATCCACTAATGCTGTTTCTCCACCTGGCCACACTGAGTCAAACCGAGCCACACTGATTTGCAGTTGAGCCTAGCCGCTTCAAGTAAGACCAAGCCTCTCCCGCCCTGCCTCCGAGCCGGCTGCGGTCACGTCCTGCTACTGCAGCAGATGTTTGTACTTTCAAACATGTTTAGTTGCTGCTGGTGAAAACGCAACATTTCCTGTAATGCTGCTTCATAATAAAAGCTTTTAAATTACAAAATAATGGGGGCTTTTATTGTGAAGAAGCTATAAAATATGAAACGTGTTTGTAACTGAATTAGCGGAGCCACTTTATTCACGGTGATCGAGACGAGTGCGCCGTTGGTTTAAGACCTTCAAACCTAGGCCGACAGATGTGATGGAAAAACGACATATGACTCAAATCAAATCAGATATTGTATCTATAGTATTTCTATTTTGTCTTATTTATTTTTTATCTACTTTTATTTTAATACATTTCTGCCCTTGCACTGCTACTTTTCTCTGTGTCAAATTGTATTTCCTCTCCTGGAGATCAATAAAGTTGCATCTTATCTTAAATAGAAATGTAAAGTTGCAACACAAAGAAACTTAAAGTATCAACACATCTGTGGTTTGCAGAAACAGACTGGGTTGTTCGTTGAAATGAATAAGTGAACAATGAATTTAGGTTCACCTGGAAAAACAACATCATAACCGATTAATAAAATGCGGAAAAATTGATAAACAACAACAGCAAAGATTTACTCAGAGTAACTTTTACTTGAGAGGAATGATGTCACTAATCTTTCTGACATGACAGCAGTTTTTGTTCAGACAAAACAAAGAAGATTTAACATGATTTCGGAGCACTGCAGGTGTAGGAAGGTGGATTTTGTTAGAGCCAGGCCATCTGTGTGCCCCTCTCTCCAAGCTTTATGCTAAGCTAGGCTAATCAGCCCCTGACTTTAGCTTTGTTTCAGTTAATAAACATGAGAGTGGTGTCGACCTTCTCGTCTAACTTTAGTCAAGGAAGTATATAAAAAATGTGAAAATGTTACATGTAGTGTAAAAAATAAATACTCTAGCGCACATCAGGACACAATTAACACTATTTTATTAACAATTTATGACAAATACAGTGAATTGTTAATAAAATATTGTCAGTTGTGTCCTGGTTTGCGCTGGAATATTGGTTGTTTTAGTCTGCTGTGGTTTACTCTGTACCAGTTAACACTCAGGAGAATAGACGTAGTTAATAGTATATAATATATTTACAAATTAATATTTTTACTTTTAATGATAATGAAGAGTTTTAAATTATGATTTCCAGCTGAAACGATCAGCTGATTAACAGAAAATTAATCGGAAACTGTTTTTCTTCACTGTTTTTAATGGAAAAAGTGAACATTTGTGTGAAGGTGTCACTTTGGGCTCATTTCTCTCTATTTTTAGACTTTTTTACAAACCAATCAATTGATTAATGGAGAAAATAATCAGCAGATTGATCCATAATGAAAATTAGATTTAAAATTAGATGCATCAGTCCGAAACTAGCTCCGAATCGACCGACTACAACAGTAAAATCCAGTCATAATGATCTAGTGAGGCCATGTATTATAGAAGAACAGCCACAGGACACATTTTACTTTTAATACCTAAAGGATATTTTCCTCATAACGCTTACGTACTTTTACTTGTAACAGAGTGTTAACGCAGTACTTTTACTTAAGTAAAGGATCTGATTACTTCCTCCAGCACTGTGTTGTAACAGAGAGAGAGGGAGAGGGAGAATCAGAGCGAGCTAAGCCTTCCTCTCAGTGTCGGGAGGAAGTGAGGGTAGAAGGACACAGTAAATCTCATCTAAAGGGCTGGGACAAGAATAGCGTGATGAGCCGGAGCTGCCTCACATGCAAACAAGAGATATGATGGATGATGGATGGACGTAGAGGGAAATGCAGCTGGTGAACACGGCAGGAAGGGATGTTTATTTTAGTTTTGAGAAAAGGTGGACGTCTGTGCGAGGAGTCGCTGAGGTGAAACCACACAACTTTTTGAATGGCAGTAATTGAGCGTGTGCAGTAAGTAGCATGGAGGAGATTTCACTCGAGAAGACTGATGAGATTTACAATGAGTAACAAGCTCTCAGGTGAGTCTGAACCGGGGCGAGTGCTCGTGTTTGAGACTGTAGCTGCTGAGTTTCGTCGGCTTCGTGATGAGGCTCGTTCGGTCGCAGTGTTTGTTTCTCACGTTTGTTTTTCTCGTCTGCAGCTCGCAAACAGGAGATCATAAAGATCACAGAGCAGCTCATCGAAGCTGTCAACAATGGAGACTTTGAGGCCTACGCGTGAGTCCACCTCTTATATCCTCTTGTTCCTTAAAAGTCTCTAAACGTGGAGGAATGTTGTGATTTTTATCCTGTGAATGCAACGCCACTTCTCTCCGCCAGCTAAAGGGCAACCATTAATGTGATTGACATAGAAACGTGTTTGTATTAAAAGATTAAAGAGTAATTATAGTCATTGTTTCATCCTCTGGTTCAGTCGTTACGTACCGTACAATTAAGAATAATGCCTGGCAGGCTGAGGGAGGAGGGGGAGGGCGAAATATGTCCGCTCTGATCGAAGCACGTTTTCACCTGGAGAGAGAAAATATGATGATGAATCCTCACAGCGAGCCAAAACGATGAGACGGTCAGGGTGCTACGTAACTAATTACACTTTATCAAGTAATTTACTTAAAGGTGCAATATGTAAGACTTGGCTTCCTGTCTAACAACAGGGAGCAGCATCCAAGAGTAACTGCCAACTGCTGTTAACTGTAGCTACCTTTGGGTGGGGAGCGTTGGTGTTGGGCTGGGGCTAGCAAGTTAGCATGCTAACTAATGAAGATATCTCTGAAACAATACATAAAAACAATACACACAGTTATTTCTTCACTTTCTGTTGATACATATTGAACCTTCAAGTACAAATCTGAAGTACTGTACTTGAACTGTATACTTCTACCTTCCCATGGACGACCAGAACTTCCAAAATTTTAAATAAATTAAGAATAATTGACTCAATATATCTGTTAAAGGGGCGGTTTGTAGGAACTTTAGTTGAAAACACTCAAAAATAACATCATTGTAATATAAATGAATTACAATTTTGACATTTTGACATTAGCCCCAGCACGTCCCGGTCCAAAGCTCCTGTCACCAAGTTCCCAGTCCGAACCACTAGCTGCACTGCTAACCGAGCTAACTAGTGAGGGGGGCTCCAGCAGCAGCAGTTAGTGGTCACCCAGGTTATAATGTTATTTTGCCTATTTGTTTTGAGTATGAATTCAACAGGTGGCCAATTCTTACATGATAAACCTTTAATATGCCAGTGGATGCACTATAAATAATATGAGAAATAAATGTTCGTAGAAATAAATACGTTTGTGGAAATAAAAAAAGGGGAAAATACATAATTACATAAGTAAATAAATTAATAAATACAATTATTTGAATTAATATAAAGATAAATAAATACAAAATAAAAGCAATGAAACTTCAGTCATTCAAAATATGTCACAGTCATTTTTAATATTATTTTTGTTTTATTTAATGGAATATAATGTATTTGGTAAGTCAATTATTTATTCTTGATTTTGGCAGTTTTGGTCCTCAGTACTTCCCTTCACTACAGAGGCAAAACTGTACTTTTTACTCCATTACATTTGTCCGACAGCTTTAGTTACTTTTCAAATGACTTGTTTCTTTATGTGTAGAGAAAATTCTCGTCCGTCTAAAGCTAAATAAAGTCTTTAAAAACACTCTTGAATTATCTGGAAAAGCTGAAGCTGAAAACACATGAAAAGTTGAGTTTTTAGAGACGCGATGTTCAAACATATAACAAAGAAATCAAAAGTTGTGAGGTTTTTAATAAAAAAGTTGCATTTTTGAGTGAATAAATCAAATTTATAAGACACAAAGTAAGACTTCGAGTCAAAACTTTGAGGATCTTTGTCAATATCATCAGATGTTAAGGGTGTTTTCACATCTGTAGTTCGGTTAGTTTGAAACAAGAGAAGTAAACTGACTTTTGGGGGCTGTCATCCTGCATGAAATCAATTTCTGGTGACTGACAGACGTCTATGCAGCACTTTAAACACTTCTGACGGGGATATTTATGTTCACTTGTCGCACAAAGACCTCAAGAAGAAATAACTGATTATAAGCATTAGTATTATATGTTCTGAACAATGACTAACAGAGAGGACGAACCGGAGGCGTGGGCAGAAGAGTACATTTTCTGTTCTGTATTTTAGCTGTGTGATATTATTACAGAGTTGAATTATCATTCATTTAAGTCCATTTACTGCTTCAAAAGCATAATTATGAGTTTAAAACATGATATTTAGTGGGCGGTGGTGTTCTGACCTTCTCCCGCGTGTCGTCACAGGAAGATCTGCGACCCGGGTCTGACCTCGTTCGAGCCGGAGGGGCTGGGTAACCTGGTGGAGGGAATGGACTTCCACAGATTTTACTTTGACAATCGTAAGACTATAATTAAAGTAATTATTTTCCACTTGTATTAACTGACTGAGTAAACGTAGCTGCTTTGTTCTAAACTCAGATCCCTCTCTGCCATCAGTCCTCTCCAAGAACAGCAAACCCATCCACACCACCATCCTCAACCCTCACGTGCACATGATCGGAGAGGACGCCGCCTGCATCGCCTACATCCGCCTGACGCAGTTCGTCGACGGGCAGGGCCGTCCCCGCTCCAGCCAATCAGAAGAGACCCGAGTATGGCACCGCAGGGAGAGCCGGTGGCAAAACGTCCACTTCCACTGCTCGGGAGCTCCCGCTGCCCCGCTGCAGTGATGAGGTACGAAAAACAACGTCCACAACACAGAACAATAATAATTTAATTAAATTAGATAAGCTGAAATAATTTTTCCAGAAGTTTAGCAGCTTAGGAGGCAGATGTTTTTCTCAGGAGCTGGTGGAGACCAAAAACAGAGCTAAAAGAAAGTATTTTTTCCTGATAGTGAGACATTGTTAAAAACAAACAGTCTCACAGTGTGTTTGGCTAACAGAGCTAGCTAACAGCTAACCGAGCTAAACACACAGCAGGACTGAGAGTTTGTAGTCTGAGGAACGTGAAGCGTTAAACGGTAGACCTGCAATTTCAGTTTTGAGACTGTTTACTGTCACGACTCTGGGGCGGCGGTTAGGCTGCTGGATGTGTAATAGTACGGTGTGTTCCAGGCGCAGAATAAACAGTTTTGTTGGCACTTGCTTTGTCTTATTTGTGTCTCACTAAATCAGTCTGACCCACAGCGCTGTCCAACGTCTATCTGCGGACATGTAGCGGTTACTCTAGCGATACGCTGCCCCTGTTTGTTTTGAATGTGACCGGTGCTCAGCTCTTACATATCACACCTTTCTCTCCAGGTGCGTGAGACCGATGAGGAGTCAGGGAGGAGCGGAGAAGGAGCAAGTGGATAATCAAAGCGAGCGTATCGGCCCTGAGAGAGAGGTGGAGGTGGACGGAGGGCGGATTAAAGGAGTCTGAGGAGTCTTTGGGATCACGATCGTCCTGCACTCTGCACGCCCACCTCGCTCTTCTCTCTCTGTCTCTCTCTACAACCTCAAACCACAGACATCGCCAAAACCTACGCTACAGCAGAGGGCACATCAGCCAAAAAAAAAAGAAAGAAAAGGAAACTCTTTCGCCTGCGTCTTCAGTCGGCCTGTGTGTGGCTGCAGCTCTCCTGTCGAACATTTTACCCTTTTACTTCTCCTCAAACGTCAAATTATCGTTACTTACTTCTCGTGTTATTATGGCTGCGGTCTGTTGTTGTGCTCTTTCGACTGTACAGTATATTTCTTAGTCATTTCAAAACCTTTCCTTCTTCTTTTTTTATGACGAGCATGACTCCTACCTGTGTTTTCTTATTACCAGTGGCTGTTTTTCTGCACGACTTAAAGGCTGCCTGTGTGAAACGAACGAGTACCGCCACGTGTCTCGCTGAGAGACGCCGGTGGGCGTATTTAATTATCCCTTTTTGTGTTTTGTCATTCAGTGGAGCTTTTTTTTTTTTTTTTTTCTCAGTTTTTTCTCCCTCTTTCTCTGGAGTGTATTTGACCCTGAACCGACGCCTCCGTGTGTTCGCTGGACCCCTCTGAGCCGCTCTGTGAGGCAGTGACAACCATGCAGCATGCTAACATATTACTGTCGTTCTTACTTGATTCTCTATGTACTGAACTTTGCAAGTTAACTACTGAAATTATGACGATGGTTGAAATTATAGTATCACGCTCTTTATGTAAATTTCCAGTTTTCATCGTGGTGACTTGACTACAATTACGCCGTAGATGGTTATTTATTAATTGCATGATATTCCGAGTTAATAACATTGGTAAGTTGGGTGTTATCGTGCATTTTGTTGATTTTTTTCTCTTTTTGGACTGAACTGTTGGTGAGCTATAATCTATTGCCTCTATTTTCTGGGCTTTGTAAGTGCATAAACTATTTTTGTGTTAATATAATAGTGTAGTATAAGAGGATACTGAAGAGGATTATGACAGAATATGCCTTTTTAAAGAAGTTGCTGGGATCCAGATCGGTTTTAAAAAATGGCTCTTTATTGTATCAAAGACAAAAAAACCCAAGAAGCTATTTAATGTTTTATTTTTATAAAGAGGACCAGACTGAAAAAAACAATTGAATTGAGATTATTCTCTCGCTTTTTACTTCACACCTCTCAAGAATATGAACAAATATAGCGATATTTTACAAAACTAATGAGGACGTACAGGCGGGAGTTTAGACCCGACATCAAAAATTAAGTCTCAGAATATTTTTTGACTGTTTGGATTTTATTTATTAATAGTTTGGTTACATTGTCTGTAGTTTAACACCCAAACACAGAGGTCTCTGAACTGTTTTCAGCTTTGTGATAGTGCACCGATCGCTCCTCAAGAGGGCGCCAACATGCAACAACAGAGAATAACTGTACGTCAACTACAGGGTCCAAAGTCCAAATATTATCAGAATTTATTTCTGAATTAAAGTGGTGAGACTGAGACCCTTTAATCTGATGACCAATGTGTGAACAGAGAGAGGAGTTTACAGTATTTTACGATTGCTTTGGTTCAATTTGTACAACACAGACTGAAGAAGATACTTAAAATTTAAAATTGTTCAGTTAATAATTGAGAATAATCTCAAAAACTGAAGTAATGAGCTGATTCTTCCTGAATAGATGGTCAGAAAATAAACCCTAAAAATCATTAAAGTCACTTTTCAAACAACGGTTCCAGTTTCTCGAATGTGAGGATTAGACATATTTATCTATTTCCCGCCGATGTAAACTTAATATCTCTGGGTTTTTCATTGTTGCTCAGACAACACAAGCAATTTTAAAAAGTCACCTCAGGCTCTGGGAACTTCTAATGTTTATCTTTTTCTATTTTCTATAAAGAATTAATCAACAAAACAATCAGCAGATTGATAATGAACATAAAAATTAGGTTTATCAGAGAGTGTTATGACATGAGGTCATTATCGGATCAACAGGCACAGCAGCAGGATTTTACACATAATATGCAACTTACTCTACTTAATCAAACATGCTGTTTAATGTAAATACAGATAATATAGTCTGGAGTCCAACTCTACACATTTATACAAATTATTATATCTTTCTAATTATTATATTATACATTTAAATGAAATGGTGATTGGGACTTCACTTCGCTGTGTTTGTTTCTGTTCTGCATCAAAGTGTGTTTTTATTCACATCACCTGTCAGTGATAAAATAATCATAATTAAACATATTCCAAGATATTAGGGTTAACATGAATGAAAGGCTTAAAATGTTATAATCATTGAAATGTGTACTTTATTCTAAGGGCTGAACATGAGTAAGTGTCTTGTACTTTTTAAGTACAAACAGCATTTTTTATGTTTAAAGGGAAGAAGTTAACGAGTCAGTTCGGCTGTTTCAAACATTGAAAACTGACCCAAAGCAATTGTAAAATACTGGATTTAACTGACGGTTCTCCTTCACAATGAAGCCTGTGTTAGAGTCACAATCAATAATCCATAAAATCACAAAAAGTCATTAAATTCTGCAAAATAAATGGGGGGAATGTAATGCGAAAACAATACAGATATAAATATGTAAATAAATAAATATAAAAATGAAAACATTAATACAAAAAATTCAAAAATAAATGGGAAATTAAGTGTATTAATTAAAACAAAGGTAAACATTTATGTTTCATTTTTATCAATGAATTAATCCCTACATTTATTTTTAAGGTTATTTCTGGAGAATTAAATGGTAAATTAATTTATTTATTGATTAATTTTTAAATTTGTTTTTTAACTTTGGCAGTTTCTGTCCTCCGTATCCAATGATCCAATCATATCACTGAACCTGTGCGTGGCGTGAAGCCAGCAGTCCTCCCTCCCGTCCAGTCCTAACACTAATAGCATCAGCGCTTTAATAGGTTTACTGGTCACTCAGAGTAATTGTCCTGTTCGGCAAACAATCCTTATTCCATTTACTTGGTATTAATCCGGGAGTTTTACGTTAACGCCACAACTCAAAGTGTTTGGATTTCTTCAGAAGAGCCTCACGATCAGAAACAGAAGGCTGATGTGTGTAAAACAAAGCTTTTATCATTTCTTTTTTAAATTTATTATACTGATGATGATGATGATGATGATGATGATTCCTCTGGTGTGCAATCCAAGTCTTATCAATATTAAAATGTGATCAGATGTAATCAGTGTGTGAACCAATAAAATGACATTGCAGAGAGCAGCTCGCTGCCCCTCTCTTATCTCCACTCACGGCCTCAGAACAGAACGAGCAAGTGCAGTTTGTTTGTGTTGCGTGTGCCTCCACCTGTGCAGTGATTTCATTGGTTATTTACCGTAATCCAGTCAGTTATTACTGATTAACCAGAGATCAGAGTTCGACCCGAGAGAGTAGAAACAGTCCAAACAGCTCGGGGATCGATACAGTAAAGTCAGTGGGTGTTGGTCAGAGAGCTGCAAAAGACATTGATGCATAATAAAGACATGATGGAAAGTGATATAGATTTTTAGCAGCTACAGTGAAGATTTCAGTTTAAAAAGAGTGTAAATAAAGTCTTTTCAAATCAGTTTGGGATCTCGGGGCCCCCAGAGACTTGGATTATTACACCGGATGAGCTGCATGGAGCCGTTTTATGTGCTTTTGGCCATTTTTTCGCTGTTTTGCTGTGAAGCTCCAGAAATGTTTTGGTCAAGAGCTGCAGCAAAACTGTAAATTACAGAGAAACTGTAGTTTAGAAAATCAAATAATCACTCAGTGGACTTCCCCATAGCTTTAAAATGATTCAGTGGTGTGCTGCATTTGTGTATTGTTCCACGTTGTGGGTGCCAAAAACACGAAAAGCTTTCCTTCCTAATTCCTTTTGGACTTTAAGAAAAAAAAGAAGAAGGCAGGATGCCAGGAGAACAAAGACGCTGATTTCCATATTTCAAGTTTAAAAGAGAAGAGAAGTAAATAAGAAGTTTGCCAAGAACGGCTTTGTGTAACGCACAATGATGATGAGTAAGAGAGCCACAGTCTGTAATTAATCCCAGGGCCCTGTGACACACGGTACCCAGCATGTGAGGACAACCAGCAGAGGCAATAATACACATTTACATAATCAATAATAATTATGGCAATTATGGCAAAAATATGGAAATACTTAGATTTAAGTACTGAAAACACGTACATTAGTAAAGTAATACTACTTATACATGACATTTATAGACAGTAACTGTACAGATAATGATTTTACTTGATTTTACTTGGTCCACTGTGAAGGATTAACAGGGATCAAAGAGTTATTGAACATAATATTCATAGCTATGTTTTCATTAGTGTATAATCACCTGAAATTAAGAATATTTGTGTATTTGTTACCTTAGATTGAGACGTTTATATCTGCAGAGGGAGCAGGTCCTCTTCCAGTGAGTCGGCCATGTTTCTACAGGAGCCCAGAACGGACAAACCAAACACTGGCTCCAGATCTTTAGTGGCCGCTGTAGGGGAGGGTGAGGAGAGACTCGAAGCCATTAAATCCCACACACTGGGCCTTTAAAAAACTTGAAACCTTTCTGGCTTGTGACCTCACACTGTTAAAAGCCTGAAAAGGTCAAATGATCCAATATGTGACAGAAAATGCAAAGATTAGAGAAAAGTCTGAAAAAGTCGTAGAAATGTTTATATCAGGACACTCTTTTATCTTCTTTCCTCTCTCAGTAATCATCTGTCGACCACTCACATTTATCTGGTGTCCCTCTGGAGGGGCCCGACCCCCGGGTTGGGCACCACTGGACTAGACTGACTGTATGTAAAGTAGCTGAGCAGCTCCAACAGTAAAACGCTGCTGTAACATTGATGCATCAGTATTTATCTGATAACGTCACATAGAGTCAGATATCAGACACAGAGACGTTTTACTGCAGAGTGAGTACTTTTACTGCTCATACTTTGAGTACATTTGACTTTTTCTGACTTGTATGAATCACCTGAAGAAGTTCTGATGTGAACATTGTGAGGGCAGGAAGTTCATTAACTTTACTTTACGTAACCAGCGTCGGGACAAAGGTTGACGTTTATGGCTCTCTTCTATAACACCACTAGTGAAGTACATCTGGCTCTGAACCAGAGAATAAAATTGCACCAGCTATAAAAGTATACATGCAACAAAGCATCAAGTCCAGGAGATCAGACACGGTGAATCGTTTCACGTTTACAGTACAAAGGTATGTGAGTTTGATCCGGCTGGCAACATTTCTGTTAGCTTAACACCGTCATAAAATATTATTTACCTCTGAGCTGTGGAAACAATAAAAATGAAGTGGTGCACAATAAAAAACACCTAGTACAAGTCGGCCCAGTGTGGCTTCAATATGTGGGTTAAGTTTACGCAGTACTAATGGGCAGAAAATGACACAAAAGAAAGGTTGTTTTGATCCAATAACCCAACAGTGATATAAAGAATAACACCAACTAACTAGAATAACTACTTCCACTACACTTTACTCACTACATTTATTTAATATCTTAGTTACTTTGTAGATTACAGGCTGCATCAGAGCCAAAGTAGTGGATTTTTAAATTAATTTATTTCATTAGCAAACAGATAAAAGCAACACTTATTCCAATAATCAGAAAATTATTAATATCAGACTTAATTATCACTTGAGTCATAAATATACAGTATTTAGTATAAACATATAAATATATCACTTTTACTTAAGGAGCACTTTGAAGTTTTGGAGGAGTTCCAACTCAGAATTGAAATATTTACAATATTAATGAGGTAATAATACAAACTCAGATATATTTATTTTTTCCATCAGTGAATAGACAAGCTGTTCTCAGAGGAAAACAAGGTCCCAGAACACTGTTTGAAGCTAGAAGGGTGGCAGGGTCCGCCACATATAAACAAAGTAAAACCAAACAAAGAGAGTTTGATTATTTAGTTTGTTTAGGCAGAAAGAAAATCAGCCAATGAGGATCTTTCTCTTCTGATTAACATTTCTGACCCAAAACTACAGAGTGCCCCTTTAAAGCACATTTAATATCAGATACTTTCCCCACCTTGATCCAGGATTAGAGGGATTATGGGACACAATAAGGTCGTGTTTGAACTCTACACCGGATTAAATGTAACAGTGTATGATACACTGTTATATTTAATCCGGTAACGTATCAAGATACGTTTCAAGTACTTTTTGATTTAAAGAAGGAAAAATAACATAAAGAAACAGCTTTTATTGATGCCTAACCCAACCCCCCCACCACGGTGTTGTATGTTTGTTTGTTTATTTCTTTGTTTTTTATTTATATCCTCTTCTTTTTTTTAGCATGTTTGTATGTGATCAATGCACAAAAAAATAAATACATAAAAATCTGATACTTTTAAGACTTTTACTCAGGGTACCAATATAATATTTAATAAGTAATATCTTAACACAATACCTTTACTTTAACTCATGTATATGACTTTTAGGGACTTTATTCAACACTGTTGTTGACACAAACTTCAACAAACGCATAAAAGTGAACTTGTGTCTGTTAAAACCACATCAATGCGTCATAAACAGATAATTAACTGGTTATTAATTTAAAGTAAGACTTAAAATAAAGTGTGTTTTTAAAGAAATGTTATAAAACGCACACTTTCACTTCGTACTTTCATTTTTTTTCTGATGCAACCGCACTGCATTTGCGCTGACGTCACCACCCGGCGTCACGCAGATCAGCACCGGAGTGATTAGACAGTACCCGAGCGCGCGACACCCAGCCCTCCTCCCCCCCGCAGCTCTCTCTCACACACACACACCGCATCCAGCTCGCGCTCAGGCTCAGGACGGTGCTGAGTCTGCTCGTCCGTCGTTCACCGCACATTACCGCACGGGAGGCTGTGGGGAGAGCAGCGCGGAGCGTACAGAAGACTGCGGGAAAAAGGTAACGAAGTGGAAAAACACGAGACGTTAGCTAAAGTTTACCTTAAGTTTAAGCTAACCGCGGAGATACGTCACGTTTCGAACGTTTGGCAGAGTCTGCGCGTGACGCTACAGTTTTTAAAAACAGTTTGTGTGCGCTCGAGCGCGGACGGTTGACGTTTGTTTGACGTTGTATTAATGTTGTTGGGACGATCGGGCGTCAGAAGTGTCACGTACGTAAAACATCATATTTATCGGTTAATACTTGGTTTAAAGTGAAGTAGCGTTAATGTTCAGGTTGAGATGGACACGCAGTGTTTGTTGTTAAGGTTTTACTTTACGAAAAATTATTTAAAGTCAACAAAAAGCACGTGGATCTGTGTGTATAGGTATGTTTGTGGTACACTGTACCCAGACTGTATGTTTATGAGCTCTCTAACGGTGTGCTGGTTATATTTAGGATGTACAGTACTGAGTTTATAGTTTGTTCTGGGCATACTGACCAGATACAGTTACAGACCAGTGTATGTAGCTAAGTACATTTACTCAAGTACTGCACTTCAGTACAATTTCGAGGTACTTGTACTGTACTTGAGTATGTGCATTTGCTGCTACTTTCTACTTCCACTTCCACATTTTGGAAGCAAATGTTATACTTTTTTACTTGATAACTTAAGTTACTAGTTACTTTGCAGATAACAGACAAGGTCGAATTGTCACCATTAAATATACAGTTTATACATACATGTTTATGTATGTTTAATTTACTTTTACTTGTACTTTTGTTACTTAAGTAGCCTACATTTCATATCAGATACTTAAGACTTGTACTCAAGTACTATTTCTATGGGTGACTTTCACTTTTACCAAAGTAATATTTTAACATGATATCTTAACTTTTACTCAAGTATGACTTATGAAACTTGATATAAACTTGGACAAATAATTTAATAACACTAATAATACAGTCGAACGGTATAAACAGTGTGTCGCTGCAGCTCCACAAGTATTGTGTCATGGGTTACATGGGTTATAATTTACTTTTACTTGTACTTTTGATACTTAAGTACATTTATTGCCTGAAAATTACTTTTAATACTTGAATAGATGTCATATCAGATACTTAAGACTTGTACTCAAGTACTACTACTATGGGTGACTTTGACTTTTACCAAAGTAACATTTTAACATAATATCTTTATTTTTACTTAAGTCTAACCTTTGGGTGCTTTTTACCACACTGGTTATTTCCACATACATCGTCCTGCTGCTAGAAGTACTTGAGAAACAAATGTGTATTAAAGCAATGCTGAAAATGACCAAAAACAAAAGCACTATTTTTTTCAGAAATGCCCAGCTGTTTCAGGGAATTACTGAGCCTTTTTTTGTTGTTGTTGTTGTTGTAAAAATGAAAGTAAATATTCATGACCTGTTTTTAAATATTTACATCTTAGGAACTAATAGGAACCAATATACTGAAAGCAACACATTAACATTTATAACACTGATGAATAGATTGTTTCTGATGAACAATATTTGCCTTTTCACTCAACAGGATTCAGTGTACAGTCAGCAGAGGAGCAGGAACTGTCGAGAGGAAGCCAGCCTCACCAGTTCAACCAGACAGGAGGAGCGAGAAGGGCAGCTGCTGAGAAGCCTGGAGGGTTTTTGTCCAGGACCGTGTTACTGCATTCTTCTTCTTCCAGGAAGGGAAGGTGGGAGAGGAGCTGTGGCTTACTTGCAGCCATGCACCGCTTAAGGACTACAGTTGCAAGGCTTCGGCCTTTAACGGCTGCACAGACAGCCCAGAGCCTTTCACAGCCCAGACTGTTGGCGATCGAAGGGGGCTTAAGGACGTTTCAGCCTGTGAGGCGCCAGAACACATCTGTGGCTGCTGAACCCTTTCTTAATGGCACCAGCTCTAACTATGTGGAGGAGATGTACTATGCATGGCTGGAGAATCCCAGGAATGTGCACAAGGTACTCTATGTGTTTGTCACCTCAACTTGAATTGTCCTTCAGGTGTACGCTCATACACACATGCAAAACAGGTTCAGTGCTGCAAGGTGAGGTCCGGCTCCTTCTGGTGTCCTTCACGAGGCCTGTTCTCTTTAGAAAATTGTACCGTAGTCAATGGGGAGAGACAGATACATTTTTGATCCTGTTTGAGTTGTGCCATGAATCACTCGTGATGTGTGTCAGTTCGGAAGTCACAGTTTGTCGTAAAGATAAAATAAATAACATTTAGTTTGGTGTAAAACCACTACAACATGGCCGTCACTTGACTGTGTAGTCTTTATAAAAACATGTTTTTACTAAAATTTAAATGTTTTATGACAAACTGCAACTTTCTCAAGTTCAAAAATCTTCTAAATTGACAAACATCGTTGAGTGATTCATGGCACAATTCAAACGTCTCTTGCCATTCACCGCCATCCATGTTTTTCTGAAATAAGCTCCCATGATGATCCACCTGAAGGGGCGTGACTTTACCTCTCTATTCAAATTTAACGTCATGTTTAGTTCCAAACCTTTTGCACCGAATGTGTTCGTCCCTTTACTCTGAGTGCCCCCTCACCTTCTTCCTGAGGGGCCTGAAAAAATAAAAATGAGTGCACAACACTCAAACAGAAATCCGTTCAAAATTTAGTAGGTTAAAGGTACGAATAGACGATAGCAGTGCCTTGTGTGTAGAGTAGAGCACCACGGCAGCAAGCAGTAGAAGAAGAAGTGAAGGACTGAAAAGTGTTGAAGCAATTCGAATGAATCAAAAAAGAAGTTGCACCAGTTATTTCACATTTTAAGATGTTGAGCGAAGCTGCTTTAAGGGGAAAAAAGTATTTTAAAATGTGTTGGAGGTTGAGAATTTTTGGGTACGCCCGGATTTAATTCTGTTCTGATTCAAAGGGCTATAATGGCACCTTGGTGTGTCATTTCATCTCTTGCTACTTTTAAAGTAGCCTATTTATAATGATCCATAATTAAAATAAACATGAATTTACTTCCATTATTTTTCTTATGCTCAGCCATCCTCATTAGCGTCTAAGTGGCCAAACTGCCAAGCACGTTTTAGGCTATTAATAGGTTGAAGATGTAAAGTGAAAACAGCTCCTCGATCTGACTAAACAAGACAATGTCTTATTCAAACATAATGTTAAAAGGGTCAGTTCACACAAAACGACAAAAAAACCCCAACTTAATACTTATTTCCTCACTTATCTGTAGACGTATCTGACTATGCAGACAGTTTTGGTTTACTTTGTCCACTTTGCAGAAAACAGTGTTCCTGCTACTCTGCATAATCCACACACCTTTGTGTACAACATTAACTCTTTGTGTGACTATCCATCTAAAATGGCTCATTTAAGATGCAGTGTGCATGTAAATAAAGAGGGAACTTTGTACTTAAAAGACTGTAGCTTTGAAGATAGTCTCTGGATTAGTCCAACCCAGACAGCTCAAGTCTCATATTGGCTTTTGCTGAACTTTGGAATATGGATTTTTATCACACATGTCTACAACTAGAAACCAGTTAGAAATGGATCACTTGGAACAAGAACTGCTGCTGATACCATAATAGTTACTAGAAGTGCTACTTGTGCTAGAACCGCTTATTCTACATCTGCTACTTGTACTGTAATAATAATGATAATAACTATTTATCTTGCAGTTTTCGCAGAAAGTGTTATACAGTGCGTCACAGTAAAACAAGGTTAAAGCATTAACAGATAAACAGATAAAATGAGATAATCAAAAACAAATACAAAACATTACAGCCATGACAGCACATGCCAGATTATCCTTAATTATTGTTTGTACTATTTGTAATGTTTGTAATGTTGTCAGGTTTCCAAGAAGTGTCACTGTGAGATTTGTACATGTGGGGTTTACTAAACAAACCACGAGTTTTGTGTTTATACTGCTTTGCGATCAGAATTAATAATTGATTAACTGAAAGCATATCTTGACCTGGTCAGGATCTGGATTTTGATAAGGTGGTGGATAGTTTTTCCACAGAAACGGCTAATGAATAATCCTGTGGTGTTACAGCGTGTTCTTTGTGACAACTGATGGAGGTGAAAAACAGATGGCTGGGATGGAAAATGTTTGATATTGTTATGATTATGATGTTTCAGGAAAAAAGGTCAAACATGTTTGCAGAGTCCCTCGTCGTGATCTCCTGCAGCTGACTGATAATATGAGTGCAGTGAGCATTTTTCTGCTGAATCAACGGATTAAAAAACGGTGACTGTCAACCGTGAAAAAAACGTTCACAACTGGTTCAAAAGTCAAAAGCACTGTTTGAAGACGCTGATTAAATGTTTACATTTAGACTATGTATCACCAAGATTTGCAATACCTGCTTTCAGCTGAGAAGTTTTGGCGATGATAGGGTATTATTTACACATTTCAAAGGATAAAAATGTCTGAACATCATTTAAACGAAGGGGTTAGATATCAAACCACTAACCGTCTGAATGTTGGAGGACTAGTCTGTCTTCTAAGCCTCTATCGCCACATATTTTTATATGGTGTGTAGCATCATATTTATTTCTTCAGCTCGTTCATCTGCACCACAAGTCCTAATTTGATGGGATAGTTTGAGACACACACGGGTCATTAGCGCTGTCATTTCTCACTGTAATTACTAGGGATGCACGATATCTGATGTACAATAGCTTGCCGATACTATCGTGCATCCCTATGAATTACATGTGTATTGGTAGCGAGAGCCAACGGATGTCTGTTGAAGTTTGGCGTATGGTCAAATAGTTTTGGAAGTGTGAGGATGAGTGAAGTCCAAACGGTTGTTGGTTTCCAGCAAGTTGTTTTATTTCTAAATACTGGAAATGCCTCTTAACTTTCATGACTTTGTGGCAATGAGCTTTGTCGTTATTAGGATTAAGCAGTATTACCAAAGTTATTCTGCTGTTACTGCACAGCTCGTGATGACTCTGACCCAGTGATACCATAACTCTTTTAACAGCAAGACTTCATGGGTCAAAGTCACTGCTGTAAAGGTACAAATAAGGTTTCTCTACAGCCAGAGGATGACTGAAATTACTGACTCCATGCCAGCAATTACTCTCCCCAAGTCAGACGTGACCTAATTCTTATAATTCCTTTATGCTGTCAAAACAACACTGAATAGCTCTTTTGCTTTCAGCCTCATAATTAAGACCTGCATTTACAAACAAATCTTCCAAATTACTCAAAAGGCTGCGTAAAAGCCAGGCTGCCAAGATTATCTCAAACTTTAACTACACCTTTTGGCGGGCCAAGTAGAACAACCTGAGATTTACAATCAATAGGCTGATAAACATCATTAAACGGATTAACTTGGAACCCTTGGACACAAACTTTCACATTGTAGATCATAAACATTAGTAAACAAGCAGTGTGTGTGAAAAGGGAATGTTGGGATGGTTTTATAAATGACTGAACACACTCGTTTAAATCCACTGACAGTGTAAAGCCTGGGTGTGATCCAGTGTGTATGGACCTTTTGTGACAGAAGACAACCTAAGTGTAATGGTGTTGTGGTAAAAACATTATGTCACACTCATCCTGAAAGCTGATATCTCACTACAGAGGCGGATGTGAAGGAGCTTCCTTCACTAGTCATCTTTAAAGCTTCTCACAGCAGTAAGCCAATAACTCTCCTCTGGTTAGAAACCTAGATCCAAGGTCAGAAACTGTTTACACATTCAGGGCCTGTAGAGGAGACTTCCTAGTGACACGTCTGTGACTTTTCCTTTAGCCCTACCAGCTGCTCAAAGTTTTCACTTACACACATGCATGATTTGCAGGCGGTGTGTCCTAATGTGTCATGGTTTGGGTTTTTGGTTTAGTTGTTTCCTGTTTTATTTCGGTAAATGTATCCTCATGTGTCGTGTTTTACTTCATGTTTTGTCAAAGTACTGTACCAATAATCATCCCTACAATATCGATATCGAGGTATTGCTTCATAAATACTGTGATATTTAATTTCTTCTTTGAGATACTGTATATCTTGTTTTATGATATAGCTAAAATAAGTCGCCCAGCCCTATATAGTAAATAATTAACTATAATACTAATTAATTTGTCTCCTGTCATTCTCTCCCTGCAGTCCTGGGATATATTTTTCCGCAACGCTAACGCCGGGGCGCCGCCTGGTACGGCCTATCAGAGCCCTCCACCCCTCAGTGTGACTTCTCAGGGACTGGCCAGTGTCCAGACACTGGTGGGGGCTCAGCCCAATGTGGAGAAGCTGGTGGAGGATCATCTTGCAGTGCAATCACTCATACGAGCCTACCAGGTAAACTACAAGCACACCTGAGCTGTCACACAGAAAATGTTTGCTGCCACATTATTACAGGGTTTTATATTTATGTTTTCAGCACACTATGACCCTGACAGTGACATTGAGTGCGTCTCACTCCTGAACAATGCATATCAGAGGGACTGTTGTGTGATGATGTTTATCTTGATGCTTCTGCTATAAAGACAAGATATCGTACACTGAAATGATAAGAGAGAACAAACAGACAATAGTCTTTGCAGTTTAATGGTAGGAGAAGATAGATTGTCAAGTAAAAGATGTGCCGGCTGCTGTTTTCAACCTGTTTATGTTGAAAGAATGTGATTGTGGTTTGGTTTATTGTACAAATAATCCATTAAAGGTGCAACAATTATCAACCAGATGTGAAGAAATAGCAGTTTTTATGTTAGGTCAAAAATCTCTATGCATAGCATTGCAGAGATGCTAGAGCGAGCATGCTAACTAGCTAGCCCCGAGCCGGAAAACCTCTTTCACCAAGTGGTCCAAAGCGAATTCTTACATAACTGTTTACTGATCACTTCCAGTTGTATCAGAGCTGTGTTAAGTACAACCCGACAATGTCTCCTTTTTAGCGCTTATTCTACAACATTTGACCTTCATCACTATCAAGGATTCTTGCTAACATGTGGACATATGTTAGGAAATCTTTTAGGAAGTGGTCAGCAGTTTGCAAGGGACACATAGACGCTAATCAGCTGTTTACAAAGTCTGACCTGTTGCACACACATTGAGCTGTGTCACCCTGTCTGTAGGTGCGAGGGCATCACATAGCAAAGTTGGACCCCCTGAACATCAGCTGTGTAGACTTTGATGACGCCCCGTGTACCGTTGGTTTCCAGAACGTTGGTAAGAGAAATATAAACCTGCTTTTCCAACAATCTCCACTCTGTCCCTGCCTGTTCATCTTCCTGTTGTTTTGTTTTTGGATCCCTTTTGTCCTTAGACACTTGATCTCTTAGATTTGTCCCATCCCCCACCTTTAAGTGGGTGTCTCTTTCTTCTTTTCCGTCAGTTTTTCCCCCTTCTTTTATTTTCTTTGTCCATGTGATACACCCACACAGACGGTTGTGAGCTACGAACACGCACAGTGACAATTTGAAGAATGGTTGAAGTGTTCTCTGAAACGCCAGGGGGCATACAACAAAGAAAGAAGTGGCACAATGATGTCACTTTTGGTGCTCACACCCTCAAGGTGTTTTTATCAGAGTACAGCCGCACAGGCCCTGTTCAGATCTGGTATCAACGAAGGTCCTGATTGATCCGATCAAAAATGGACAGCTCTGAGAAGAGGCACGAAAGCTCCTGAAACGCATCGAGGATGCATTTGAGAACGGATAACTATGCCGCAACTGTTTCCTGGGCCACACTGAAAGACCGCCTACTCAACTGACGTCCTCGGAGAAACAAGAAGAAGAAGAAGAAGAAGCCACAACAACGGGCAGAATGGTTGACACACTGATTTCCATGGTTCAGCAGCAGATGTTCGTAAACACGGTTTCTGTTTCCCCTGATCCAACCATCCAACTAGCAACTGCAGTATCACCAGACTCCCTTAACAAATCGCATAATTTTGAGAGTTGCTGATGAGGAGAAATGCATAAAAAACTAAATTTGGCTTTAATACGAAACATTAAGTTGTTTCTTTCCTTGTATAACGTGTCAGTTTGTTGCAGTTTATTTCTGAAGTCTGTCTCACCTGCCAAAATTTAGCAGCTGTTTGAACAGACTGTTTCAACTGATTTCACCATTTACACTGAATTTAAGAAAGAAGAGAACAGTTTACCACCAAAATAGGCATTAAGTTCTTACTTTCTTTATGTAAAAAAAATAATTTGTCTCACAAAGGACTTATTTATTTGCATTTGGACCGAGGTTAATACCAGGACTTAGAGCTGTGCACTCGTGATAAGATAACTCAGGACGGATGTTAATACCAGGTCTGAACAGGCTGCAGAACAGCAAGCAGGGCTGTGGACTCTTGTTTACTTTCATTTATATCTGAATATATTTGACCTGGTTATTATTTCATTCATTAATAAATCATGTTTTTACCTGCATGTATATCCTTTTGATCTTATCAGCTCATCCTGTATAGCAAGTTATAGTTTCTGAGGAAACAAGATAAGATGACGTGCTTTATGGCTGTTAACACACCAGTTTCAAGTGTTTTTCCTGAGGCCTGTAGGAGAAGAGAAGAAAATTTCAGGTTATTCAATAATAAAAATATGCAGTTTCACATAAGTTTAGACCAGTATTATTATTTGGGATGTTAATGGATGTCAGTTAATCACCGTTAGGAATTTAACTGATAAAAATGTATGTACCGACACTCAGGGATGGGTACAAATATATCAAAATAAAACACAAAATACCTCTATGAGTACATGTATATACTTAAAATACAAGTAGCCAGCTCTGATATTGCATAGCACGTCCATCATGTTAGTGGTTAAAACAGTTTTCTAAAGGAAAAACGTACAAAATATTTCATACATCATTAATGATTAACTGATAATCGAACACCCTAAAAGCTATAAGACAAAACTTTTGCAAGTAGTCCACTGGGGATGAACTGCAACCATTAAATCTGGTAAAAGTAATTAAGTTTTAATGCTCTCCACATCGATTTTACATTCATTCAGTTTAACTGGTCCTGCTGCACCCACACCTTCAGTTTGGCTTCAGTTGTCTCATTTGAAAACAAGTTTAATCATCGTCATTACTGTGGCAACTAAACATGACCGTGTCAGTCTTGCCACAGTGGTGCAAATAGTTAGAACAAATTGGAAAGTGTGTGTGTGTTTGCTGCGGTGCGTTGTGCACGCTTGCAGCAAACTGTCATTGTACCTAATGAAAAGGTTGGGCCTCCGAGTTATATAACAGGTGATTGTTATGAGCTGTAATAGGATGTTTCCACAGTTAATAGCGGTATTGTTCGGTTTCACCGTGTTCTGCTTTGTCCCGGTGGCGCTGAGGCTTCACAGAGGTCGAGACAATGGGTCGATGTCAGGGTCCAGATCAGCCGTAAAAGAATAAATGAGAAGCTGTGTGTGATACTTAGCCTGCAGTGTGTGTTTTTGTCTCTCCATGCCTCCAGAGTTATCTCATTATAAAGAACGTCTGTGCAAACTGACTGCCGGAGGTAGGACCACAACTTCAGGTTTGCTCTTTTTGTGGGGAACAACCTCTGACCTACATCCCAGCGGTGCACAGCGCGTTAATATCACAAGCTCTAAAAGGCTGCTTTCAGTCTGTGGTGCTGGTGGTGAGGTTCAATTTAAAACCAGCTTCCAGTGGTTTATCATGAGTTTTTTAACCAAGAGGGGACAGTGTTAAGGCCGTCTTGGTCTCCTCTGTGTGGCTTTCATCTCCTCTCAGGGCTAACTGAGTATGTTGGGCGGTGCTGCTTGGAAAGGTGTGTGTGTTCGGTGTGTGCGTCGGCTCCTGCTAACCTTTGCCCAGAAGCCAGTGGGGTCAAACAGGACTAATCCAGGCTTATCTGCGCCTGCTTCATTAAAGTGTTACTGTGATTAGATTGCTGGCAGACACTACTTGATTACTGTGTCGGAGGATCATTCTGACTCTGCTTTGAGGCATCAAAGTAAACAAGCTCTGTGCTGTTTTTTGTGTGTGCGGGTCAGTTCACAGAGGGGGAGGAAAGTCTAAAGATCCCTTATGTAACGCGGAGAGCTGACTCTGGCATATTGGATTGAAAACGCCCTGTCCTCAGCAGAGTACCCTGTACTAATTTGCTGACAGACGTAAAAACACAGTCGTAGATGCAGCCCTCCGCCCTCCCCTGTCCCATACTGTCTTATCTCTGTTTGGTGCAACCAGAACATCACATGCTTTAGATCAGCACAAGCTGCCCTATGATGTCTCAGACCGCTCCTCCTCAGAATATAGATTCAGTTTGACTAACCAGTCTCACCCATCAGTCCTGTCCTGTTTGTTTATTGTCGTTTGCTTTCAGCTTAAGCACATCAGCTGCTTCACACGGTGTCTAACATACGGTGCGGTTTATTATAAAGACCAAATCTGCTCTGTTCAAGAATTCCTGGTGTGAGCAAAGTCCAGTTAAAGTTTGTAAACATAAACTCACAAAGCTAAAGAAAGTCAGAAAAAATGCTAAATTAGAGCTGATCTATTAGTTTAAAGGTGATATTTGTAAGAAAAGTTGATTGGTGGCCGACCTGTCCTACATCCCAAAGCGTCGACTGGGGAATGAGACTCACAAATCACAACAAATAGGTCCTTTAAAAAGATAAAAATTAGTTTGTAGCATGAAATGTCCTCATTTAGTTTTATTCAAAAATGTGCAAATTAACTTTCACCATCATTTATAGCAACTGATAAGTTAGTCAACAGGATATTAATAGGACTAATGTATTATAGATTAATCATTAAAGTGTTTTTTTTATGGTAAAACTGCAAAACATTCATTAGGGCTGGCTTCTCAGTTGTGAGAATTTCCTCTGTGATAGTAAACTGAATATTTGGGGGATTTGAACTGTTTCCTGGATAAAAAGAAGATTTTAAAGACGCGTAAGGAGAAAAGGACTGTTATATCCTGAGAAATTCTTGTTTAATTTTCTTATAGTTATATAAATATAATTTGGTACTAATTATAAGGAAAATATAGACGTATAATTCTAATTAATTTAGTCCAATTAATTACTGACATAATCTGCAGTTATCAGTGCATAGCAGAGTAATAAACATCTGTGAATAAGACATATTTCTACCTCCAAGCATACAATTAACTATTAACTAATTAAACTTTGGCTAAAATAATTGAAATAACAGATCTTTGTATTTTCTGTATGAAGGAACCCAAACTACATGGTTCTCTCCAGGAAACGTTTCAGGAAAGGACGAGGACATTTCAGACCCGTAAACTAAAGCAGCCCCAGCTCTTTCAAAGCTTACGAATAAAAGGACGGCAGATTGGAGCTCAAAGGGGGGATGTAAAATACTGTTTCTATTCCTGTCAGAAGTCTGACTGTAGCTTTTTAGACTAAATGTAATCTTCCAGATTAGACAGCTGCTCAGAGTGAAAACAGTGAAGATAAAAATAAAGCAGCCGGGATCACAAATTCCAGGAAATCTTGAATTCAGGGATGTTTTCTTTCCCCCTTCTGTTATCTCTCGTTCACTGTTTCTGTCTCTTTCCCCCTCATCTCCCACCCTGACCTGATTTTTCTGCTTGTCTGTGCTTGTTTGGCGGGCTTTCCCCCCACGTCAATGTCTTCACAACAGGTTTTTACGGGCTCGCTGAATCCGACCTGGATAAAGTGTTCAGGCTTCCCACCACCACTTTCATCGGAGGCAATGAGGGCGCTTTGCCGCTCAGAGAGATTATACACCGCCTGGAGGTAAAATTCTTCAACAGCGGGTCAACGGCTCATGACTTGAAGGAAGAAATAAGATATTAAAGTCAACAATTACATTAGGGACTACCTCAAATCAAAGCCAGAATAAAAAGATGTCTAACTTTGAGGTAAACTGTGAGGCTGATGATGGTAAATAAAATTCAGGGTCTTAAATACGCCCCAGAAACAGTTTTAATTTCTTAGCTCAACACGGAGTGCAGTTTCTCAGTTTAACAGGAAAATCAATACATAAGATTGGACACTTTATTTAAACCTTCACGCATCCTGACCTGTCCCTCTCTCTTCTAGATGGCCTACTGTCAGCACATCGGCGTGGAGTTTATGTTCATTAACGACGTGGAGCAGTGCCAGTGGATCAGGCAAAAGTTTGAGACGCCCGGAGTCATGCAGTTCAGTCTGGAGGAGAAGAGGACTCTTCTGGCCAGAATGATTCGATCCACAAGGTCTGTCTGTGTTTCTTCACATTCCTCAACACACCTCAGTAATTAACTGCACAAGCATGCAAAACCGCTGGAGGGGGAGAGTCTTTGGGGGGGGTGGGAGTTATTCTGAGCCACAAGGTGAAGCAGCAGCACCACCGCCTGTTCACAGGTTTGAGGAGTTTCTCCAGAGGAAGTGGTCTTCAGAGAAACGATTCGGTCTGGAAGGCTGCGAATCGCTCATCCCGGCCCTCAAGACCATCATCGACATGTCCAGTCAGAGCGGAGTGGAGAGTGTGATCATGGGGATGTCTCACAGGTAAACAGCGTCTTTACCTCTTCCATTACATTCATATCAAAGCCGGGCAGGCACTTTTGTTAAAGCTCCCCTCCTGACATGTATTCAGACATACAAACGAATATATTTAGACAATATGGTGTGTCTGTTCTGCAGAAAAGTTCAGCTTTATATCGCAGCTCAGTCTCAGTCACGACTACAGTTTTATCCACAACCAGTAAAACACTGATGCAGGAATATTAAAACAAGCTGACTACAGTTTATGACGCATCTTCAAATTGTGCCAGAAATTCAGTCGATCGTCTGGCACTAATATCACTTATTGTTCAGAGAGTTAATCTAGAAAGCTGCAGAAATTCAGCGCCAGTTTTTAAATCTTAAAATGCATCGTCCAGTTCAGAGCTTAATCCATACTGTGTCTGCCAAGATTAATACACACCTGGAGGAAAATTAAATCAGGGTTATGAAGATGTTCCCATTGTGGATATGACACTTTGATTAACATATTTTAAAGTATACCACTTCAAAAATGTGCTTTTTCTCATCAGGGATATTTTTATCAAGCATTCATGTGCCAATTTTGTCAAATGTTTCAGATTTTGTTTCTTTTTTGATTGGTTGTTGCAGCCTGTGTGAAGACAGTGTTTATTACATAACATAAGATGAAGTAGCTGCTGTTTGCCTGAATGTTCCTCCATGCGTCTGTCTTCATCGTCAGAGGCAGGCTGAATGTGCTGGCTAACGTGATCCGGAAGGAGCTGGAACAAATCTTCTGCCAGTTCGACTCTAAACTCGAGGCTGCAGATGAGGTTTGGAGATTAACTGCTGAGAAAGAGAGAAAATTTTGATTAAAGATGTTCACTGCCACTAAATCTGTTGATAAGTTTTTGGTTTAATTGGTGATTTGTTTAGTCAGAAATATCAGAAAATAGAGACAAATATCCAGCACAGAGCCTTCAGAGCCCAAGGTGACGTTTTCCCAGTGTTTATGCTAAGCTAACCTAATTGTGTCCTGACTCCATATTAACCGCACAGAAATGAGAGTGGTATCAATCTTTTTTATCTAAATCTCAGCTTATTTCATGATCATAATTTCCAAAACATCAAGTTATTCTTTAAAACTGCCAAAAACTAAAAAAGTTCCATTCAAAATGATAAAAGAAAGATTTGAGTTATGTCACATTTGAGGAATAAACAAAGATAAGAAGTCATTTGTTCCTTGTTGTATCTTTGCCAAGGAAAATTAATCTGCCTGAATATGCTGCTTTAACTCCTTCCTGATGTCCTGCTCTCAGGGCTCTGGTGATGTGAAATATCACTTGGGGATGTATCACAAGAGGATGAACCGAGTCAGCGACAAGCCGATCACGCTGTCGCTTGTGGCGAACCCGTCCCACCTGGAGGCCGTGGACCCGGTGGTGCAGGGAAAGACCAAAGCTGAGCAGTTCTACCGTGGAGACACGGAGGGCAAGAGTGTACGCTGAGTCGGGTTTTTACAGAAGCGTAAACATTTACTCGTGTTTGTAAGACGTCTGTAACCAGATGATTCGATGATTTCACAGGTGATGTCTATTCTGCTCCACGGTGACGCTGCATTCGCAGGACAGGGTATCGTGTACGAGACGTTTCACCTGTCTGACCTGCCGTCCTACACCACACATGGCACCATACATGTGGTGGTCAACAACCAGGTACACACTTTTAGGAGCATTAGCACACAATGCGTCTGCATTGTTTTTTATTACCTGGTACTAGGTTGGGAATAAGTCCTCTGTGTTACCAGGTTTATACCAGCCTGAGCAGGAAGTAACACTCTCTTTAAAAGAGTTCACGTCTGATTTAGTATTGCACTTACACACTTCTTTCTACATTACCCAAGTAGAAGTTCAGTAATTAATAATATAATGTTCTCCGCCACACAGATTGGTTTCACCACAGATCCCAGGATGGCTCGATCATCTCCTTATCCTACCGATGTCGCACGGGTCGTCAACGCTCCCATCTTTCACGTGAATGCAGATGACCCGGAGGCTGTGATGTACGTGTGTAAGGTCGCTGCCGAGTGGAGGAACACTTTCCATAAAGATGTGGTCGTAGACCTGGTAGGTATACAGGAGGTGTTCTTTATAACTCTTCTAACTACGTACGTAATGTTCAGAGCGCTGCCTCTGCTGAAATGATAGTTTGGGAATGTTTAAGGTGGATCCCAGGCAGGACGAATAAAGTAGTTCTTCAAAGAGTAAAGTTGTAGATTATCAGAACATTTTAATCATCTACTGACATTTATTGCAACAGCTCCAGCGTTCCTAGAAACTGAAGAGAGCTACCCGACAGGTCGAGGAAGTTGAGCAACTAATTGCCCAAAATTCATGTTAAATTCAGAAAGACAGTGCCGGTGGGGACAGGGAAGGTTTATGGGAAACGTACAAGAGAAGAAAACCCTGTTCAGCAGCTTAAAAATGTCAGGCTGGTCACTTGATCCTGTCAACAAGAGAACTCTCTCACGTCTTAACTGTTTCCTCTTCACATTCAGGTGTGTTACAGGCGTAACGGCCATAACGAGATGGATGAGCCGATGTTCACGCAGCCGCTGATGTACAAGCAGATCAAGAAGCAGAAAGGGGTCCTGAAGAAGTTCGCTGAGAAAGTCATCGCTGAGGGAGTCATCACACCACATGAGTACGAGGTGAAGTGACACTGTAGATGCTGTAATATATGTAAAAAAAAAAAAAAAACAACCAAAGAAAAGTGCTTTTGAATGAGTTACACGCAAAATGGAAAAGCTACTCTCTTTTCAGTCGGTGGAAAACACTCTTGTTCTCTTCAGCAGGAACAAGACAGAATAATTTAGAGAGAGATGTACTTTACACATTCCTGCAGTCTTTTTGTGTAATAACTGTGTGGAGCTACATGCTCCAAGTGGAAGTGAACTCACTACCGTACGCTGAAGAGAAAGCATTTCAAAGCACTCAGATCCTGTAATGATTAGACCGATGAATGAATTCCCACGTGGGGACACATGGCTTACCGACTGTTAGCATTCAGCACAAAGCAGCACAGTGTGTAATTCCAGCCTCACAGAGCTGTTAGCATGCAGACTTTTCTTGTTAATTATTAACTTAAAAATTAAATTCACGTCCATCTCTTTCAGGAGGAAGTCGCTCAGTACGACAAGATCTGTGAAGAAGCTTACACTCGCTCCAAAGATGAGAAGATCCTTCACATCAAACACTGGCTGGACTCACCATGGCCTGGTAGGAGGATCATATTCATTCATTACTGTACAAAGTTGGGAGGTTTATTTACTGTTATTTATGTGTGTGTCTGTAGATTTTTTCACACTGGACGGACAGCCGAAATCTCTGAGCTGCCCTTCCACTGGAATCAGTGAGGAAGAGCTCGGACATATTGGAAACATCGCAGCCTCCGTCCCACTGGAGGACTTCACTATACACGGAGGTACAGCAGTCCAACTATTGTCCTCTCAACATGCTGTTAGCATCTTTCTTATCTGTGTTTCTGCTTGTCCGTGTCCATGTTTTAGGTTTGAGTCGCATCCTGAAGGGCCGAGGCAACATGGTGAGTCAGCGAGTGTGTGACTGGGCTCTGGGGGAATATATGGCCTTCGGCTCTCTGCTAAAAGACGGGATCCATGTGCGACTCAGTGGACAGGATGTGGAGAGAGGCACATTCAGGTACACGAAAAGGGAAATTCAGTTTTACTAACTGTCTTTTCTTCCATAGTTTTTTTGTATTTTTATTTTAATGCCTCCCTGCCGGCGATAGCCATGGCTGGAGGCAGCATGCTAGGGGATCTATAACATGTTGTAACTCAACAGCGACTTGACCGGAGTGTGCAGGCGCACAGCTACGAGGCAGTAATTCTGTTTTTTTGTCTATTTTGCATCACAGCCATCGACACCATGTTCTTCACGACCAGAACGTCGATAAGAGGATCTGCATCCCGATGAACCACATCTCCCCCAATCAGGCTCCTTACACCGTCTGCAACAGCTGTTTATCTGAATATGGAGTCCTAGGTGACGTCTGATACACTCTGAAACTCTTAAAATATTCTCTGACGTCACTTTGCTTATCACTGAACACGCTCTGCTCTTTTCCTCTCCTGTGTGCAGGTTTTGAATTAGGCTTTGCCATGGCCAGTCCCAACGCGCTGGTTCTGTGGGAGGCCCAGTTCGGAGACTTTCATAACACAGCTCAGTGCATCATCGACCAGTTCATCAGCTCAGGTCAGGCCAAGTGGGTCCGACAGAACGGCATCGTACTGCTGCTTCCTCACGGCATGGAGGGGATGGTAGGAACTGAGAAACCTGATCCACCATATTCTGGATTTATCTCTGATTATCTGGATTATAGTGTCATGATGCTCCAACGACGTCTGTTAAATGCTGTTTTTCTTATTTCCTCCTCCTCTTAGGGTCCAGAGCACTCGTCTGCCCGACCTGAGAGGTTTCTACAGATGTGCAACGATGACCCGGATGTTTTCCCTGTGAGTTTGTGTCAGAAACACTCAAAAAGGAACATAGATGCATTATTTTGTTGTGTTGCTCATTTTCATCTCGTCATTTCTTGTCAGAAACTGTCAGAGGACTTCGCAATGCGTCAGCTGTACGACTGTAACTGGATCGTTGTGAACTGCTCCACTCCCGCAAACTTCTTCCACGTCCTCCGCAGACAGATCCTGCAGCCCTTCAGGAAGCCTGTAAGTGCCACAACGTGACGGAGGGCAGGGAAGGTCAACACACAAGATAAGGTGGTTCAGGTCACTGAACCTCTTCTTTGCTCTCTCTTTATCTCTTTACCTCCAGCTGATAGTGTTTACTCCAAAGTCACTGTTGCGCCATCCTGAGGCCAAGTCCAGCTTTGATGACATGCTGCCAGGTGAGCACTGACACAGACCTCTTCTCATCTGAAACATAGGGTAGTCTCTCTTTGAGTTATTGAGAGTGTGTGTTTGTCGTCCTGCAGGGACCCACTTCAAGCGTATAATCCCAGACGACGGACCTGCAGCTGCCAGCCCGGAAAAGGTGAAGAGAATCGTTTTCTGCACCGGCAAGATCTACTATGAACTGACCCGAGAGCGCAAGAACAGAGGGATGGACGACTCCGTAGCTGTTGTCCGCATCGAACAGGTAAGTGTTGATGCAGTGTGGTCGAAGTGTATGTAGGAAAGTGTGCACAGAGCATTTTGGAGGTGGAGTTGGTGTCTCGGTGTTTCCAGTCAGAATTACGGGAACTTTCGTTCAAAAACTTTCGAGCACTCTTAACATCAGATTTCTTTCTCTTTCAGCTCTCACCGTTCCCGTTCGACCTGGTGAAAGCAGAATCTGATCGCTATCCGAACGCTGATCTGGTGTGGTGTCAGGAGGAGCACAAGAACCAGGGCTACTACGACTACGTCCGGCCTCGCATCCGCACCACCACGAACCGTACCCGCCCCGTCTGGTGAGTTTGATGGCACCAGAAAAATGATTTCACTGAGTGTCTGTGCGTAAGTGTGTGTGCTCACGGCTGCGTGTGTGTTCGTAGGTACGCTGGTCGAGGGCCTGCAGCGGCTCCGGCCACTGGGAACAAGCAGACTCACCTGACGGAGCTGCAGCGTTTACTGGACACCGCCTTCGATCTGGAGGCCTTCTCAGGAAATCTGTGACAGCTGGCGCGCTCCTCGCTCCACCCACAGATCCGACCTGCTTCAGCTCTTCGGTGCAGGTTTCCTCCTTAAAGACTGGCTTTAACCTTTGCTTACAACATTTTGCACTGATGTGTTTTTCCTCAATATATTAACATATCACACCTGTTATCAGGCGTAAATCAACGCACAACGACTTACTGACTGCGACCACTGTTACCATGACGATCCCGTGTTCACACCAATGGACGCTATTCCACAAATGAAAAAGTGCATTGAATGTTTGACTTTATACAAAATTAACTTGTAGGACAAAGAGTTTTATTCACTCTGGTTCAGTTAATTTCAAAATAATGTCAACCTGCTCTGCACATCCAGAATCCTACTGAAATCCTGCAAACGATCAGCTGCTGAACACATATTTAATTTATTGATCCGTGGCAGATTAATGGCTCAAGAAAAGGCAACTGAATTACTGCAAAAAAATGCACATTTTTAAAGGAATAGTTCGACATTTTGGGAATTAAGCTTTTAGCCTAGAATAAGATGTGATCGATATCACTCTCAGTCAGCTAGCTTAGCATTTAGACTGGAAACATCTAGCTCGGCTCTGTCCAAAGCTCACTCATTCACATTATATCTTGTTTGTTTAATCTGTTCAAGAATACATTGTAAAAATTACAATTTATGGTCTTCAGTGGGGTTATGCACCAGATAGGAGTGTCATATTTTTTTATTTTATTTTACCAGTCAGGTTAAATGACAGAGAGATAAAAAGGTACTAATGAAATCGAATTGTGGAAAAGGATTGGGAACTTAAATGGTCAAAAATCTCTTCCAGATATCTGTACCATGCAGGAAGGGCTGGATGTGTGTCTAACAGTAGAAGAACCGTCAGTGCTGAGATAATTTAAAATCATGGATTTGGAGAATCATGACGCCCCTTGTACTCGACTATTTTTTAGCCATGCCGATGACTTTTGTACGCTTTAAAGGTGCTGTAAGGTGGATTTTGTTTCCTTCGGGCAGAGCCAGGCTAGCTGTTCCCCTTGTTTCCAGTCTGTATGCTAAGCTAAGCTAACCAGCTGCTGGCTGTAGCTTTGTATTTTCCGTACAGATCTGAAAGTGGTATCGATCTTTTTCTTTAAACTGGATTTGAATCCAGCAACTACAGTGTGATAGTGACCACGTGGGACCTGGCAACCCTGCGACCAGAGATTGGTAAATGGTGAAATGTTTACATTATGATAGCTGAATGGTTGGAGTAAAGACTAGTAGGCTTATCTTCAAGCGCCTTCATGATGTATTTGAGTAAGTGACAGAAACATTCATGTCTGCCTTCTGTGAACGACATGTTTCAGTTGAAGATGAACATATTTCTGCACTTTTATCAGACCCGAGCAGCGACGCAGGGTTGTTTATCTCTGTGTATCCAGAGGGAGAGGCTCGCTGCTCGTACAGACATTCAACACAAACACGCCTCTTTTTTTTTTTTTTCATATATTCTGCTTCAGTTCTTCCTGAAATCTGTATTTATTTTCTCCTCCATGGTCCACTCACCGTCCTGCCACATCACTTTAATCGTCTCCGTTTGTGCCAAATGTAACTTGAAATTACATTGTTTTATTTCAATAAACAAATCATGCCAGCAACAGTAGAAACTCATGCAAAGACACAAGATTCCTCAGATTTAAAGGATGTATTTATTTTGATATAGTGTTGTATGTTTTATTGTTTTCAATAAATGATGATTATGTTGAAAAGAGCCGTTTTTCTGTCCTCTGTTTAAGGAATTACAACAATCTGTCATTTGCAAACAACATTACAGCCACAGCGTTCATTTATTCGAGCTCAGTTCATTTTAATTGTTACAGCAGGAAGTTTTATGAGCAGGAGCAAGTTTTGCCCCGAGGTTTGTCTCTCAGGTTCATCAGACACAGCGCAGGCAGCAAAACAAAGTGCTGCTTTCAGCAAAGGTTTTTACCGTATGTACCAGCTCCAGTTACAGTCAGTACCAACTTAAAGACTAAAGTTTCTGGTCTAAAAGAAACTCCTCTACTTAAGTGAAAGTACTAATACCACACTTTCCTGTAATCAAATGTTATTATGGATCAGTCTGCTGATTATATTCTCCATTAATTGATTGATTGGTTTGTAAAAATTCTGAAAAACAGTGAGAAATGTCATCACGACTTCACAAATGTTTGTTTTGATGGTCCAAACCTCAACATTAAGGGAAGCAGGAAATATACAGTATCCCTGTCCCGTTAACTCACCACCATCAAATTTAACTTTTTTGAGCTTATTCATAATTGTGTCGGCCTGACAAAGGTGCGTTACCTGAAGCAGACCTCATCTCCTCCAGACATCAAACTTCTCTCACACTGAGGAGCTACTTTCAGCGCTAAACTGCTTCATGAATCACTTTGAGACGAAAACTGATCTACTTTCATTACTGTCAGTTTTTATTTTCAAAGCCCACAATCACAAATTTGCCTCAAGGAGATTTTAATACAACCCGAACTAGGGCTGAACGATCTAGTGAGAAATACGATTTACAATTCATTTTCACGTGAGACAGAAAAAGAAGCGAATCCTCACAACTGACAAACACCAGCCACGGATTTTTTTTGAATTCTTGCTCAAAAACTGACTGACAATCAATTATCAAAATTATGGCTGCACAATACGGTTAAAAAAAGTTATATTTTCAGATTTTACGACTGCAATATGCTTTATAATTAGTGGAAATGATCATTTTTGCATCACAATTTTCATTTTCAACAAAAAACAAAAGGTGTGTAGGACACGACGTCTCTGCAGCTCTACAGTGCTTCATTAAACGCTATTTTGTCACATTTTACCTGCAGGTCGTGCTGATATCTGTCAAATGTAAACCATCAGATGAAGCTAACGATGTGAGAATTATAATAATAATCTTTACAAAAAAGTAAGAAAATTAAGTCTGTACTCCTTCATTTGTGTTACAAAAACATTCCTGTTAGATTTTAGTGCAACTTCAGACGCAGACGTGGACATGAACGTCCTCACAGGTGACTCTTGGAGGTTTTGTAGTAGTTCCTGATGAAGTCAAACAGATCCACATGTGAACCTCCTGGTCTGTGCGGATCAGAGCAGTAGTCCTCCAGGAGTCCATACAGTTTCCCTGTGAAGGAGAAATTAGAAAAATCAACAACAGGACTTGGTTAAATAATCAAATCTACACTCGAATGGCCACAAAGGTTATTTCAAACGGGAAAGTGTCTATTTTTTTTCTTATTTTATTCTTTTGAAATACTCAAGCCGAGATCTCTCATTTCTTGTTCCTTCACTACAAGATTTTTAATAATTAGATGCTAAAATCATAACAACATCCCATTAATTTATCCAGATTGTAACCACAAATCACCAAAACCATTTCATTAAACTCTCACGTTAAAGCATTAGTTCCCTCAGAATCGTAAACTGAAATATCCCTCAGTGAATCGAAAATGAATCGAATCAAATCCAGAAATCAGTGACGATACTCGGCTCTAATCAACAGACTCACCGACTGTCGCCCCCTCTGAGAGCAACAGGTGGTGAATCTCCTGCAGGTCACGCTTCAGTGCTTCATCCTGGAAGGTGAAGAAGGCCAGTCCTCTCCTCGCCTTCGCTGCTGCCATCAGCTGGATCACAGCTGAACGAGAACACGAAGAGAAAGATCAAAACAAGTCTGTCGTTTGATCTGCAGCGATGAATCAATGTATTGATGGACGGACGGACGTGGGCACCTTTGAGTTGTGGGTCTCCGTTGAAGGCTCCACAGCCCCACTTGCCCGTGGCGATGTCTGGCTCGTCGCTCCCATCAGCCTTAAATCCACAGTATGCCTTCGAGGACACATTAAAGTCATGTAAGAACGACGACTACGGATGAAACATCAAATAAAAACATGAAGGTCCTGTAGAAACTCTCGTAGCCAGACAAACTGTGTGTATTAAAGGAAAAGTTGCTGTTAATTGATTGTATTATTCTAATTTTAACATCTGTTTTGTTCCCTGATTGATGACATATAGTTATAACACCTCACCTTGTTGAGCTCCCGTGTCACCGTCCTCATGCTGTACTGCTCCCTGCTGTATTTGAAGTGCAGAGCGTCGATGGCTAAGATCTGCCTCTGCCTCCGACGCCACTCATCTCTATAAAGATCAGATCATAACTGTGAGAAAAACCAAACAAATGTAAATGTAAGAAACATAAAGCGAGTGCTCGTACCTTTGGGTGTGGTCCACGTGAGGGCCGGCCCACTCGAAGGTGTCGCCGAACCCACTGTAACGGCTGAACTGCTGAGAGCCTGAAGGACATCGAGGGTTAAAACGCTCGGCTGTGATGAAAACCCCACGAGAAAAAACAACGCAACAACATTTCAATCTCACCTGTGATGATCAGACACTCTTTGTCGTCGAGTTTCTCGGTGAAGAGGCGGGAAACGATGAGCTCCGGATTGATGAGGAACAGGATCTCCTCCTGCACCAGACCAGCGCCCAGAACACCTCCACCGATCATGTTGCAGGCAAAATCCACCTGCACACACACACACACACACAGAGGAAACGTCTTAAAGTCAACTCTGGACTGAACCAGCTGGAGATCATCAGCGCGTCAGGTCGGTTTTTACCTGCAGCATGCCTGTACCTTCAGTCTCGATGGTGCCGTGTGACGCCACGTGCAGTTTAGACATCTTCTCCTTACAGCTGCCACAACACAAAGAAATGACTGACATTCACATTTTATTAGCCATGTCAGCGGCACCACTTCGGCCCAGACTGAATCGCCCAACAACTATTGAATGAAGTTTGACAGACATTCATGATCTGCAGAGATGAAGCCTATCTTCTTTGGTGACTCCTTTTAATTAGCGCCATTCATAAGGTCATACATGAATGATATTCATTGATCCTTTTCATCAAGCCAGAACTTTAATTTGTCTGACACTTTCTGTCCAAATACCCGCAGAACTAAAGACATTCAGCTGTACTGAGGCTGACGGCTGTAAAGACGTTACTGACAACCTCGATGCACAGTCGAGCTCGTGCGCTCGTCCACTTCAGATGGGGTGCGTGCTAACCGTTAGCTTAGCAGCAGCAGTGCAGACTTCAGCTGAAAATAGGGTAGACACTTAAGCATCCATGATTTTACTTGAATTGTCTCTTTATTTCTTTTATCTCATCTTTATCAGATTTATCAGAAGCACTTTGTAACCTGTGACTTTTTAAAAATAAAGATTATTACTTACTCTCTCCAGATGGATACGTCCGTGTCTCTGAGGCAGCGCCTCTCAAACGTCACCAGTCCCATTGGTTTGGAGTCTGCAAAGACATCGACAACAGTCACAGATCTTCACTGATGTCTCACAAACAGGATGGAGACGAGGTTTAGCATCAACTCACTCTCATCTGTAACCTCTTTAAAGTAATGCATGATGGCCCTCAGCTTCTCCTTCTTCCGCTCGGACCACTTTCCAAACAGACTTCATGCAGAATGAGAATCAAGAGTTTAACATACAGACACAACACAGGATGGAGAGTGTGTGTATATTACGCTGTGCGTCCTGACCTGGTGAAGTTGATGGTGGGGTAGTTGTGGTACTCTGCGTTGGGGTTGGTGGCGTTGCGGTGAGGGAAAGTGCAGAAAAATGCGTTCGCAAGCAGGCAGGCTATCTGAACTTGTGACAGCGTGATGCTCGCATGCTTTCCTCTCTGAAGCAGCGGGATGGCCTGAAAAACATGGACACACACTCCGTCACCATCATCACCAGCGTGGCAGAGCTGTAGAGTCACTGGATCCGGTTGGTTTCTTACCTTGTTCACATAATCCGGCAGCTTCAGGGCCAACGCAGCGATCTTTGGAAACAGTGTGGGGAAGTAGTTTTCCGTTTTTGGGATGGACTGGAAAGAAATATGATCATTTATTATTGTGAGAAAGTTTCAGTCACAAAACGATTCGGTCAATTAAAGTCAACACATGGACACTGACCTTCACAAAGTTGGACAGAGCATCGAAGGACCATTGATCTTTATACTTCGGGTTACATTTGATGATAGCTTCCTGAGGAGGGACAGTTTGAAAGAGTAAGGTTGAACATTTCGTGTTCCTCTGAGACAGATTGAACAATATTTGTGTAAAATAAAAATGTCCAAATGCTGATTGTTCTTGGCTGCTAACAGACCTCCACATCTTTAACGTTCACTGTCTCCTTTTTGGCCAGACCTTTGAGGTGCTTGGAGATCTCCTCCCACCTCCTCACCCTGGTGGGCGTCTGTGGACAGAAAAAAGTCAAACTAGGAGGTAAACTTGTAGACGGTAGGTAACTGAACACGCTGACATCATGTTTTTCTGCGCAGATCTACATTGACATAAATCAGGTGAATTTACACAGACACACCTTTGTAAATCCAGTCTTGACGACAGCGAAACTCGACGGAGAAGACGGCATTTTCACAAAGTTACTGTGCCACATGTCTCTCCCGCTCTGGGGTCTGAGTTTTCCTCCACTGTTGAAGGCAGCCACCTGAGGAAAAACAACAACAGCTACTTTTTGCGAGGATCTACTGTATGTGCTGTGTGTGTGTACAGGAAGTACTCGGATCCTGTGCTTTTCCTGCTTCAACAAGACAAACGGCCTGCTGTGAAAGGGGTCTATTGCTGCTCACTACACTCTTTGGCTGTTGCGACGAGCAGGTAAGGTTAAGTGCCTTGAATTTGAGTACAGTACTTGTGTAAATGTACTTAGTTACTGTCCAACACTGGAGACAGAGAGAAGTGTGAAAGGACAAACTCTTACATCTACGAGGACAGTGTGCGTATTGCTGAAGTCCAGGCGTCCCAGCTTCCTGTTGCATTGTGGGAGACGTTTCAGATCGTCCAGCTGACAACACGATGAAGAGCCGTGGTCCCTCCAAGTCGCCCCTTGCTCTTCCCTCCAAGTCGCCCTTTGCTCTTCCCTCCAAGTCGCCCCTGGCTTGTCCTTCCGAGTCGCCCCTGGCTCGTCCCTCCAATTCGGCCCCGGCTCGTCCCTCCGAGTCGCCCCTTGCTCATCCCTCCAATTCGGCCCCGGCTCGTCCCTCCGAGTCTCCCCTTGCTCGTCCCTCCGAGTCGCCGCTGGCTCGTCCCTCTTAGGCCGCACTGGCTCATCTCTCTCATCCTGTCTACGGCCTACAGCCCTGCTACTGGAGGGTGAGGTGGAGGCGGCGTTGGAGGAGGAGGAAGAGGAGGAGCGGCCGGCCGAACTCGAGCTCTCCTTGTCATTTTGCTCCCGTTTATGCTGGCCACAACTTTCACAGGGCTTAGAGTCCTCGAACTGCATCAGGTCTTTCATCTGAGTGCTGTCGTTGCGGTGACGAGTCCTGTCTGACATCTCTGGAGGTTAAAGACAGGACATGACAGAAGCTGTGGTTACTTTCATGGACAATATTTCTTCAGTGTGACTGAAATCATTCTGATTAGAGTTTCTAACTGAGACACTGAATAAAGTGATTTTAATCAGAATGTCACTTTTTTGACATTTGTGATGTGGTTGGTTCAACCTGAAATAAAACAGGAGAAGAAGTTTTTTCTTTTTCTTTGATGAATACAATATAAAAAATAATAAGTTACTTTGCCACAACACTTGTACTTAGGCACAAATATGTTTTTAATTTAATGCTGAAGCTACCACACAACAGCAATGCTAACATGCTGATGTTCAGCAGGTTTACTATCCTAGCTGAGCATGTTAGCATGCTAACATTTGTTAATTAGCACTATTTATTAATGTAACTCACTACATTTTCTCAAATACTGAACTTAACTTGCACTTTACTTGAGTATTTCCATTATCTGCTACTTGATACTTCCACTCCACTAAGTTTTGGAGCCAAATATTGTAATTTTTACTCAACTTCTGATGACTGTAGTTACAAGCTACTTTGCCGATTCTGCATCAGAACGAAAGCAGCATAGTTACATACTTACATGACATACTTAGTTACTTTGCAACAACACTGGTACTTAGGCACAACAATGTTTTTAGTTTAAAGTCAATGTCAGAATGCAAACATGCTCACATCAACAACGCTACCACGCTGATGTTTAGCAAGTCATGTTCACCATGTTAACTATCCTAGCTGAGCGTGTTAGCATGCTAGCATTAGCTAATTAGCAGATAATAACAAAAGTATTTCTTATAAATTACATTTTTGACCCTCAGCCACACAACATGAAGTCACTGAATAAAACAGAATCCATGAAAATGTAAATATTTTTTATTTTCATGTCTTTTACTTGGGTCAACCCGTTAAAAATCACGGTAGCATTACATTGCACGTCACTGACGTCATGTTCACGTCACAAATGCGCCGGAAACAGTTGTAACAGAAGAGAAAACAACAATAGACCCATTGTGAAAGAAGCGTCTGTAAAACGGTGGATACATTATTTTGAGCGTCACAACCCCTGAGACATGACTCGCTACACTGTCATAATTTGACCCACTCGGTCCAATAACATTTGGAAAGTCTAGAAGAGACGCACGATTAATTTATCGTATCCCCCTTCAAGCTAGCTGGACGCCAAACCGGAAGTTAGCCGGCTTGATCCAGGTATGATTTTGCTACCCGGATGTTGATAACACGTCATCACTTCGCGCGGCGGACTTCAGCGCGTTCACCTGGGTCTTTCGTTGAGATTAAAGCCGAACCGAGGTGATAAAACCCGTCTCTACTGCAGAGCCAACTGACCCGGGCGAAAATGGGGAATTTACACAATCCCATTGCACAAAAAAAAGCCTGATGTTAGCGGGTTTAACTGGGATTTGTGACCAGTGGAAAAGGGGTACAAGTGTGAGTACAAGTGAAGACTTTACGTCACACTCACACATACTGGACCAGGATTGGCTCAGTTATGACGTCACACACTCAAATATCACTGCAGGTGAGATCTGAGACACTTTTCTTTTTCCACAGATGAAAGTGAAAACAAACTGTGAATTAATCTTGCGGCAGAGTGAAGCTAAAAGAAAAACATCAAAAGAAGCAAAACACATGGGGGGTTTTAACACTTGTGTACTTTTACTCAAGTGGAGTATTTTCACAAAGTACTTTGAATACTTCTTCCACCACGGTTAGGTTGTTCGTCCCACCATTCTCTTTATTTTTTACAAATACAGCAGAGAAAATGTCTCTCGACTTACACAACCCTCCCTGACGGACTCAACCAGCCTCACACCCACCACCAGTTACATGTCTTCACACATGAGATTAAATGTTGTAAGAAATACTCACCTCTTATCAAAGAGCAAAACAAATGTAACGTAATTATCATCTATTACAGTTTTCATCGATGAAAAGCGCAGTCAGACGGACAAACACACGAAGACTGGAGTTAACTTTCACTCTGAAGCGAAAACGAAAGTAAAGTGAGCTGCGCAGCTGCAGCTGCTGCACAGTGAGTCTGCGTTTCTGCTGAACCAGTGACGACATGTCACTATCACAAGTGAAGACACACAGTTCATAATGTCTCAGAGCAGAGCCTGCAGGGATTAAAGGGGCATTGTGTAGTTTTAGAGAAGAAATTTAAACTCATTGTTTTAATATTTACAATATTTATGAGGTCATAATACAAACTCAGAAATGTATTTTTTCCATCAGTGAATAAACAAGCGTTTCTCAAAGGAAAATAAGGCCTCAGAACACTGTTTGAAGCTAGAAAGGTGGCAGGGTCCGCCACATATAGACAAAGTACAAGAGTATGAAAGTGTGTTGTCCTTTAAGGTCAGTTTGTTCATCAGTTTATTGAGTCATGAAAACAAAGACAGTTTGTTTAGGCAGAAAAATAATCAGTCAGTGAAGATCTTTCTCTTCTGATTGACATTTCTTCCTTTGCTCCTTTAATCATTTGAACTACAAGACATCAGAAAAATGTCTGTTATTTACATTGTCGATTATTTTCTCGATTGATTTATGATGGTGAAAATGTCTAATTTTGCCCACAACTCAAATATATTCAGTCTACTGTCATAGAGGAGGAAAGTAAGATTACCTGCAGCTTCCTCTGGAGCCACAAAAGGCTTTATACTACTTTTTACACATATTCAGTAGCTAGAACTCCACAAGACCTGTAAACACACTTTAATGTGGGTGATTGGTGGCGTTACCCTTTAAATGTGTTATCGACTGTGGTTGAAAGTAACAAAGTAAATTTACTGAAGTACTTAAAGCACAGTTTAATTTTATTTTGAGGTTTAAATTCTAGTTTATCCAGTACATTTGACTAAATACTACATGTCACGTTATAAAATAAAAAAACAGAGTATTGTTGGACTAATTTAATAGTTTTAGGCTTTATGTTGTAGTAAACGTCTCCACCTCTAACAGATGCAACACTGAAGTCAGTGGTGGGAGAAGCATTTTTAAATGAGTAAAAGTACAAACTTATGTACATAAAAATATATTTAAAGAAACAAAAAAAAAGCAAAAAAAGCCTTAAATTAGTTTTTATTATTGATGGTGAACATATATATATATATAAGGTCCCAGTATATTAACATTTAATCTACGACTGTAGTGAAGTTTGACTTCTGAACACAAGATGGCAGCAGTGAGCCAGCTGTGATTAGTTTGCAGCAGTTTCTACAAAACCATCACTGAAATAATAATTTACATTCTCACATTTCAGTGGGAAATATCACGTTTTTCACTCCACTACATTTATCTAATTAACTATAAACTCAAAACAGACTTTAAGTATTTTAATTACATGCACATTTTCTACTTAAATCTTTTACATGAGTTCAATTCGAAGTGTCACATTTAGTGCATTTTTCTTTTCTATCGTATAAATTAATTCCAACATATATAAAATGTGTGTTTATTCAATACATATAAAGTTAAGGGGAACTTCTACATAAACATAATGTGTTTTTCATGTGTTTATTATTCAAGTATTAGATATAAAAGTAATGCATTTCAAATTGTGTCTCCTGTAAAAACTCACATATCTAGTTCTTTATTTTACACAGTGACTCAACATTATAGAAAGACTTTGCATTGAATGTGACACTTTACTCTGAACACAAATAGATAAAGTCAGTGTTGTAGGCATAATATCTTTTTGAGTGATAGTTCAGAGGGTCGTAACTGAAGGGTCGGTGACTAATGTGAGAAGAAGGAAGAGAAAACAAAGCTCTGGTGCACAAATGTGTTTTTATTTTTTAAGCACTTTTCTCTAAACTTTGCCCTTTTTTCAAGTGAATGTTGTAATTTGACCTTGTTGGGTAACACTCAAGCAAAATATTTTGGAAAACCACTGATTTAATCTTCCATTGTCCTTCGTATTTACAAGCTGTCTCTCCTGAAAGTAGCTACAGCTGTTAATAAATACAAAGAGTAAAATATTTCCCTCTGAAATGTAGTGAAGCACAAAATGGCAACACTTGCATAGATGTACAAGCATTTACAGTAACTGTCCAGCTGTTGCAGATGTTTGGATCAATGCACTTCCAAGAACATTTCATCTACACGTCTGTGTCATTTCTGCCCGGATCAGAACGGAAGTGGAGTCTGAGTCCTTGGCACCAGATGGTCGTGGGAGTAAAAAAGATGAAAATCAGGAGGTCGAAGGACAGAGGGACGACTGGAGTTCATGCTAATTGCGACAAATAGGAGTAAAAATACTCGACTGCCCCGTCACGTCGAACAAATGGAGGGTCACGCAGATGGCCAAGCTGGATAAAGAGATCTACATCAGCAGGATTTTTTGGGGGAAAGGAATCATCTGCCGGAGCTGCAGAGGAGGAAGTGTTCGGATCATTTATCATCCAGGAGAAATATCGCACAGTGGAAATAATAATGTGATAAGTTAAAGCATTCAAAGTGATATTTGAACAAAGCACCAAAAGTGACGGTCTTCATAATGCAGAAAATGGCCCATGTGAGTGTTATACTACTATATACGCTGATGCATTAAAGGAACAGTTCGCCAAAAACTGAAAATTTTGTCATTTTCTCCCCGTAGTCCACAAAACATTTCTGGAGCTTCACAGCAAGACAGTGTTGCAGCATCTTAAACAACTGCAGTAGATGAGGACTTGTTTAATAATATTTTTTTTAAAACAACTGTAAATCACATAAAATGGCTCCATACAGCTCGTCCGGTGTAATCCAAGTTTCCAGACACCCTGAGATCCGTCTGAAGTACGTTCACAAGCTCAACCGCCCATGAGGCTGTAAATAACGTCTCTTTGAATCAATTTGGGAGCCATTTTGTGTTTTTTTTACATTTTAAAACAAGTCCCCATCTACTTCAGTTGTTCAGCAGAATGCTGCAACGCTGTTTTGCTGCGAAGCTCCAGAAATGTTTTGTGGACGATGCAACTTCCCCTGACTTTACATCAGCATGGAGGTGAGGAGATGATGACTGAATTGTCACTTTCAGTTGGACTGTTCCTTTAAGGCCATATCACCCAGCTCTATTGTAAACATACGAAGAAAAAGTAAGGGGAGAGGAAAAGTGCCATCTTGCTTTCCTTTCTCTGAAAAATGTTCATCCAATTGATTATACTCATGGGACTGTTATGTAGAGTTCAGGCAGATGGTTCACCATATTGCACACTAACACACACACACGCACACACACATACCTATTTCATGACTGTGGGTGTTATTCTGAATATTCATGCATTAAAGTGCAGAAGAGAGGAGGCATGACATGTGCTTGCAGGAGCAGAAACATCGGTCACAGCTACAGCGGCCCTGTCTCTTCACTTTCAGGCCTTTTTAAGTCATCCCTGTGTTTCTGCAGTGTTATGTGTGCATACCATTGTAGTGACTTCTCTTTGGCAGGAGGCAGAACATTCCAGGGAAATGGCTGACCCAGAATAACACACACACACACACACACACACACACACAGACGCACACACAGACGCACACACAGACGCAGGATGACTGAGGGAGTGAGGTCCTCCACCCTTTCGTTGCCCAAGCGCTTACTTAAACTGCTGTTTCCTAACAGACACATGACGTTTCAGGCGGAGAAACTCAGACACACACATGCTGTACAGTATATGCAGCTGTGACAGCAGCGCACATGACCGTCATCTCAAGAACTCATGACAGCCTTTGGCCCCCCGGCTACTCTGTAACTCCATTGTCATTTCCTGGACCCATACAAATCCTTATTTTCACCACGCTGTCATCAAAGACCTCTCCAGGGCTCAGTGCAAGAAGGGGACTGTAACTGATGATTGATTTCATTGTTGAGTCATCTTTTAGACAATAAAATGTCAGATAATGGTTGAAAATGCTTTACAATATGCTTTAACCCAAGCTGATGTTTTCAAGCAGCTTGTCACCAGTCCAGAACTTTGGGATTTAATGACTGTAACGATTAATCGATGATCAGAATAGTTGCTTGTTAATTTTCGGTCAATCAAAAAGTCCAAAGTCACGTCTTAAATGTCCGGTTTTAATATTAATATTAATTTTACTACAACATAAAACAGAGAGAAGCAGCAAACGTGTGATTGATTTTCATTGTCTTCTTCACTGATTCGTTGTTTGGTCTATAAAATGTCCGAAAATGGCTCAAAATGTCGATCAGTGTTAGAGGAGGAAGAAAAGAAATGCTTATCAGTAACGTGGATATAATGACTAAGTGGGTAAAGACAAGTATGAGAAAAAGTAGAACAGTCTTGAAAATTACATCACGTTACTGTAATGCCGCCTTTAAAACCAGGAGAAGACAACACTTATGTTTAGAGCCCGACCAATATATCGGTTGGTCGATATTATCGGCCGATCACAGATATATCGGTATCGTTGACATCTGCCGATATGAAAACTTTATTTTTTGAAAGAACGACCTCCGACACAGAAAAGTGCAAAGGAACGGCCATCCAAGTCGGTTTCCGCTTAGCTCGAGTTCGCCGACACACGCACACAGATGACATCACAGCAGTATGGCGGCGGACAAAGCAAACGATTACTTTTTACCGTTGTCATTTCCATTTGTGTTTGAGAGTATGCGTTAGGAGCCGACTCATCCTGTCATCGTGACTCCCCGTTCAAACTCTGGATTGAAAGTCAGAAATACAGACTGGGAAATTGGATTGTAACGCACCATTAAACTGTAAAATATCCTGCCTCCGGGACATATTTTTGTCACATGTTCAATAACTACATTTGAGAGATCAGATTCAAACTCAAAGACAATATGCTGTCGTCTCATATCATGACAACGATATAATATTGATATATTGCTCAGTCTGTGATTTTGTCATCCTGATTGTCCGTACTCTAACTAAAACGACATCTATTTCCCGTCTCTCCGTTCAGGAAAAGTCGTCCCCCTGCACCCTCTGAGGTTTCTTTCAGTTCTTTTAAAGGATTTATCATGATCAGTTCAAGGGGTGAAGGATGGATGGTGTTGCATGCTGTGCAGGTTTGCGAAGCCCCTCGAGTCAAAATGTGTGATTTATGAATAAAATTGACTATTTTATCCTCGCCCACACCAGAAATACAGGAGCGAGATGAGCCACATTCTTAAATCTGAGAGTGCAGCCAGCTTTGTTTTTACTCCCACTAGTCCTTGATTTCAGTTGTTCCCTCTTTGTCTCCTCAACCCTCCCCTCCCCACCTCCTCCCCTCCTCGTCTTTCCTTTTTCTTTTTTCTTTTTTTATTATTTCTCCTGCTGGAGGTCAGATTGTTGCAGCACTGATGGTCGTACAGCCCGAGAGTCAGCGCAGGGTCAAGGCTGGCACACTCTCAAGCTTTGTGTGTAGTTATGTCGAGGAGGAGTCAGTTAGTCCTGTGACATTGTGAAATGACTGCAGTAGATTGGAAATTGTGTGTGTGTCTGTGTGTAAAGCGTGAGTGTGAGTGTGTGTGTGTGATTGTACTATGCGGCAGGTCGTGGGGGAGGAAGCAGCAGCAGCAGCAGCAGCAGCAGCAGCATGTGGAGTGTAGAGGTGGTGGTGGCGGCGGCGGCGGCGTTGGTGGTGGTGGGGAGTGATATGGATAGTGTAGAGAGAAAAAAAAAAAAAAATGAAGAAATGGGAACTCTCGGCACCTGTTTCCAGGGCAACAGAGGTCTGAAAAACACAGGCAGGTTGGACTTTTTTATTCTCCACGCTGCACTGCCCTCTGGCAAGATACTGCAGACACCTCTAATGACTCCAAAACACTCGCTGCCGGCCCTGCTGCTGAAACACTGCCTGGCTTCAAGTGACACGCACACACACACACACACACACACGTGTGTGCGTGTGTGTGTGTGTGTGTGTGTGTGTGTGTGTGTGTGGAGCCGATATGTGACAATGTACGTGCGTGCTGCTGCAGGTGCATGATGGCTGCACACGCCATGTTGAATGCATGGATCACACATGTGTGATCATTTGCAGGTGACGTCATTGTCTATGACACCCTCCCTCCTCTCTCTCTCTCTCTCACACACACACACACACACACACACACCCTGTCTTCTCTGAAATGATCTGCTGCTCTGGTCTGCAGTCAGTCAGCCTGACTTGTTGTAGGAGGAGGAGGAGGGACAGGAAAATGCCTTTCTCTGTGGGAGACATTAGCCCTGTGATCTCATGAATATATTATAGCGGGTCATTGTGCAATGAGGAAGGTATACCGAGCTGCCAGGTTGTGGCCTGCCCAAACACAAGACTGCAACAAGCTAATTAACTCGGGTGGTTTTAGTAGTTAGCCTCAGTTATTAGTTAATAACACAGTTATAAGAAGGGGGGGGTGGTGATTTGTGATAAATAACAGCAGGATAATTACATTTAAAGTGTTAAAATAGTGGTACTTACTCCTCAAAACAGGCTGGGATGTGATAAGAAAAGACAGGAGCCAACGTTAAATATATTATTAATAGTCTTGACAGCGCTCGACAGCACGGTTATCAGGCAGCCTCGTCTTGTTAGCCCGACTGCGACACTAGCAAGCTAGCTCGCTAATGCTAGCTAACTTAACTGTCTACGATCAAGCGGCGGCTCGTCGTCTGGCAGCCGGAGCAGGCATCGAGGTAAGCCCCCCACATTACGGTGTTTACTCATCGGGCTAGCGCCGTTAGCTCCTCAGCTAGCTCCTTAGGTTGCCGCGTGGCTCGGCATTTCAACGTAAAATGCACGCGAGGCAGCCGTTAAACAAACTTAACGTGAGCTAAGTAGCTTCGAGCGGCTAACGGTGTCAGCAGCACAGCGGCAGCAGCAGCAGCAGCAGCGTGTTAAAGACCCTCCACAGCCTCCAGACCTCCGCTGCCACTTGACAAGACAACCGCAGATAATTCAAAGTTAAAGCTAAAGACACAAGGAAAGAAAACCCCCAGGACTTAATTCAACGCCACTTCCTTGTTATTCTCGTGTTTTTGCGGGTGAACTGCAACGCTGAACGTATCTGCGTTTACCAGGCAGCCTCGCTCAGTCAGTCAGGTAGGTGAAAGAAAACATCTGCTATTCTCATATTTTAGTGATGATGGGTAACAGAGACACACAAGAGAGAGGCTTGCACTCCCTCCACAGCAGACACACTGCTCAAAATGCTTTGTTCTGTTCTGCTGCACTGTTTGAGCAGCATGTCTCTTTTTTTTTTTTCCCTTCTTCTTGTGTGTGTGTTTGTGTTGTTGCAGGTAGAGATTTGCATGATTTGCATTGGTCTGAGCATCATCTTATCAACAGATAAGCAGCCACATCATGAAAAAGAGATTGTGTCTGTGTTTTTTTTTTTTACACAAAATGATCTGGTGCTCTGGAGTTTAAAAAAAAAAAAATATATGCATGGGTTTGTACTCCAGTGCCTTGTTTTTCCTCCCTGACCGTGACTTCCTGGATGTATCATGGGTACAATAACATGTTGCCTTGGCGTGGAGCCAGGCTGAGTTAGTTGGGGTCAGTGTTTACATGAAAAGGCAGATAAAGAAGGTGGAGGAAAGACTGAAACTGCAGAGTGAAGCGGAGGGTTTGTGTTCGGCCGATGCACATGCCGATATTTGTAACCACGGAGACCGATAATCGATATTTGAAACCGATAATCAGCTGCGGGAAATGTGTCCGAATTTGGATTCACCAGTGATGGAATGTAACTAAGTACAGTTTACTCAAGTGCTGTACTTAAGTACAATTTTGAGGTACTTGAGTATTTCCATTTTGCGCTACTTTATACTTCCACTCCTCTGCATTTATTTGATAACTTTAGTTAATAATTACTTTGCAGATTCAGATGATTAAGTGTCGATCGGGAGTGGGAATCACAGAGAAGCTCACGATACGATACGATTCACGATACGTTGACCACGATAACGATAATATCACGATACAGCGATAATGTACTGATTGCTTGCTTGACCGACGCAGGTTCATTTGGAAACTTTCTCTTACATCACAAAAACAGTTCACTGAAATGTGTTTCTGAAGACATTCAAGGCGAGAACGCAGCGATACAGTTGCAGAAACTGTCTTTATTGTAACTCGGCTAGTTTTGCAGTCGCGCTGGACTCTCCTGATTTGCTTAAAGTGACAGTCTGGGTCTTTTGTTGTAGGGTTGTATGAGGCACTTATCCCTAGTCAGTGTCATCTCGCTGCTGGTGTGGAGAAGCACATCAGAAGATTTGGCCATCTTAAATAAGTCCCACCTTAAAAACATATATTTAAGGTGGGTAAATAAAGTGTACGCTGTATTCTTGGTGCTCTACGTTGCCTTTTCCTTTGGCACTACATTCTGCCTGCGCCTAGGAATACGGATGTTGTACGAAAAGACCTGAACTATCCCTTTAAAGTAGCCTAGACGCATGCAAATGTGGGAAAAGCTACGCTACGAATCCACGTCTGCATTGCATGGCTGCTGACATAGACGATGAATGCGAGGCCTCAGATTGACAGATCCTGTGGACACGTAGCATAACGCACAACTTATCTGTGAGTGTCCTGGGCTGCTGGTGCTGTAAAGGCTAGAAAAGCTGCTTCGGTTAGAGTAGAAACGCTCCGGCAAAATGTATGAATTCTCAATAATTTATCAGTTATAGGTCCAATTGCTGATAGGGCGGCTTCTGGATTAGAGCCCGACAATTGATATGCAATTTTTGTACACGTTTTGGTTGATTTGCCCCTCATGGGGTCCTGTAGGCAGGACATTGATGAGACCGCAGAGACTGGTGACTTCAGACGGACAGAGGATGCTGTATCAGAGCCAAAGTTTTGCATTTTTGAATTAATTAATGTTATTGGCAATCGGAAAGAAAAATATCTGGCCCAATAATCAGCTGTTAATTGGTCTGTCCCGACTTTATACTTCACTGCAATTCAAAAGGAAATATTGTAGATTTTACACCACTAAACGTTGCAAGAAGTATTCAGGTCCACGGCTGCAAGTGTTAAATGATCTGTCGATTATTTTCTTGATTCATCGATTTGTTGTTTGGGCCCAAGATGACGTCCTCAAATGTTTTGTTTTGTTTTCGCATTTATAAATTAATTTATTTTCAGCAATGGGACAGAAAAACACAGATAAACAGATTGATTTTTGATTCTCACTCCCAACTCGTCACACTCGCCGTCCCAAAGCGACTCCAAAATCAACTTTCTTACAAATATGACCTTTTTAAAGCATCTTTCTTTTTTCACTATAAGATGTTTCCTGCGCACCTCGTATTGTATTCCTCGTCGCTTTATAGATATCTGCAGTAAAGTGATGCAAAGGAGGGCATTAATAGTATCAACCTATTCATTGACCCAGACCTTGATCCTGATAACTCCAACAAAGCACCTGTAGCACACAACAAACTCCACACCACACTTGACACCAGCCAGCACATAATGTATATGACAGCATCCAACAGGTCCTCCAGATCCCTCCTTCACAGTTTTCTATATGGCTTTTGTCAGCGCGAGACAGTTTTAATAATATCTTGTCTTTTTATCGTCGCACTGACTGCTGCTCTTCTGTATTTAAGAGGCTATTAATCGGTAATCTCTCAGATCCCATTGAGACTCTTAATTAGTGCTTTATTAAAGGCAGGTGCTCCACAGATCGACCAGTTAAGCGTGTGTATTGTACAGTATGATTTCAACCAGCAGCCAGTGGCCTTCATCACTGATTAACTTATTCAGAAAAATGCTTTTCAATTCACCGACATTAACCCGAGCTGACAGGATTGTAAAAAGGTGTGTTCTCGTAATAACAGCAAGCGAGTGTTTTCCTCACTTCCGTGTCAAAACACTTTACCTGCTAAGTGTGTGAGCGAGTATTAAATAGTACATCAGAGCTGAAAGGTGGATTTACAGAAGATTTATGGCAAATATTTTGATTGTTTGAGTCATTTTTCAAGCAAAAATAAAACATTTCTTTGTTATAGTTTCTCAGTTGTGCAGGTTTGCTGCTTTTGTCTGTTTTATGTGATATTAACATTTTATGAGATCAAATAATTGATCAGTCAATGGAGACAATAACGGGTAGATTAAATCATAATGAACATGATGCTACTACATGCTGACACGACAGTCGTGTTTCAGAGAGATGTTGATTCAGCTGTCGGGTCATTTCAGAGGATGTAGTTTGTGTTGCAACAATTTATCGATTAGTTGTCAAATATTAGATTAATTGGTAACTGTTTTCATAATCGATGAATCAGTTTGAGTAATCTTTTTTAGACACACGTGAATATATTCTAGTTTCTTTCCTCCTCTGTGACAATAAACTGAATATCTTAAGACATTTGAGGACGACATTTCTTATTATAGATTAACCTGCTGATTATTTCCTTTATTAATTGATTGATTGCTTAGTGTGTTAAAATACAGAAAATGATGAGAAAGGAGTTTTGGGGCCGATACCGATCAGTAAATCAGCCAATATTCACACATTTTTTCCTAATAATCCCTCAAATGTGGTTATCAAACGCAATTTTGGCGACATATACGCAGATACCAATATATCTTGGATGGGCCAATACGGGCCGATAATACTGGTCAGGCTCGTCTTCACAATGCGTATTTTTCCTACTTATTGTCAAACCTCAAAATTATTCTGTTTACTGTAATTTAAGCCACGATAAAACAGCAAAGCCTCACTTTTAAAGGGGTTGTGTATCACCAGAGTAACCGCTACCTGCTGCTAAACGTAGCTGGCTTTATGTAGTTAGCTCAGTTAGCCGTGCAGCTAGCGATCTGGACCAGGAGCTCTGAGCACCAGTGGAGAATTAGTGTTTACAGCCCGCACAGGATGAGCAGGGGCTAGCTGATTAGCATGCTAACTTCAGCAGATACACCTGTAGCTGCAACACAACACACGGACGTCATAATGTGAAAACTGTTATTTTGTAGCATTCTGTTCATAACTTAATTTTTCAACTACAACTTTGCAATATTTCACAAAAAATGACTTAAAAGGTGAATCATTTATGAAAATAGTTTTAATCTTGTATCGATTACAAATCAACTAATCGTTTCAGCTCTAATTTTATATGTCAATATATATATTTGGTGCAGTAAGTAGTAACTAAAGCTGTATAGTGAAGTAAAAAGTACAGTATTTCCCTTTAAAATATGGTGGAATAGAAGTATAAAGTAGCTCAAAATTAAAATACTCAAGTAAAGTTCAAATACCTCCAATTTAAACACACAGTACTCAGTCAGATGTGCTCTACTTTCCACCACTGGAGTGAAGTGGTGTCGCTGCAGTCCGAGTGTTTGATGGTGCGGCTCAGAGCGACTGGCAGCTGATAAATTATGTAAAGTGTGTTTATTTTTTATTTGATTAAGTAGCAGAGGGAGTATTTAATCATCTTTACTGACTAGCTGCCAACCTCTCCTCCCCTCGAGCACTTCATACATACTTGAACATTAATAGCTGTAAGTCAAGACTTAAAATTGATTATCAGGTTAATTGAATTTGATTGTAGCTCCGAATGTAACAGCAGCTTTAAACTGATGTCCGGAGACGACAGTATGTTTGGATTAGTGTTAAGAAGTGTGTAAGCTGCTGTCTTACAGTGCAGTTAAGGTCTGAGATCAAGATGAAGAGGTTGATGTGATGACAACATTCAAAATAAACATGTTCATCTACAAAACACTTATTATATGTTTTATAAAAGAAGCCACAGCTCTGACGTTTTAGTCTTGTCTGATGGCCTGCGAGAAACTTTGTCTAAATAAAGTCGGGATGCTCCTGTTCGATTATCTCTCTCCTGATTCTGATACCTAAACTCGGCATCTCTTGGTTGAAACTACTAACTCTTTACCCCCAAATGAAACCTGTACGACAGCTACTTTACTTTAACTCCCAGAGATGATAATAATAAAAACATTATGACGTGGCGTTTAAAAGTGCCAGGACTGAGTAAATGCAGCTTGTTTAAATAAATAACTTCCAGTGGCATTGACAAAGAAACAAAGAAGGCATAAACTGATAAGATCAGATCAGTGAAAAAGTGTAAAACTGTCAAAATTTAAAAAAGTATTGAGGTTTGTTACCCAGCCCTGTTGGTAAGTCACAATTAGTTTCTTTATCAGTTAATCTCAGGATTATTTCCTTGATTAATTGTTTTACTCCAACTGTATTTTCCCCAAACTGTAATCTTTACTATCCTAGAAAACAAAGAAAACGAGAAAATATTCACGTTTGAGCAGCTGGACGCAGTGCATTTTTTACATTTTTGACTTTGTTGCTCATATAGTTCATCAACAGACGATGACTCGGCAACTATTTCACATGTGATTCATCGTTTCAGTCGTATTACAAGAGAAAGAGCCAAACGTTTGCTGGTTCGAGCCTCTCAAATGTCCAAATGTGAGAATTTTTCTGCTTCACTCTGATCGAGCTCTGTGAACTGAATTTTTGGTCGGCCGATACAAAAGATAAAAAGATGTCACCTTAGACTCAGAAATTATATTTTCGATATTTCAGACTTGGGGAAAAAAAGGTCAGAATAACTAATAAAGACCTTGAGAGATGTCACCGTTAGACAATATCATCATAAGGAGCATTTGTGACTTGATGTTTCATAGAATCGAGAAAATAACGGCGGTTAATAAATAATCTAAAAAGTTTTTAATTGGAGCTGCGATGACTTGTAAGTTAATTGATTAGCTGGCGGAAAACTTGTCTGTAACTTATCTGCTTCTCTTTGTTGTATTACATTAAAGTAAACTGATTCACTGTGACTGTAACTATTTTGATAATCGATTATTATCGATTTAAGTAACATAAGGGGGAAGAAAAGTTAAAGCTTTCTTAAATGTGAATATTTTCTGGTTTAGTTCCTCCTCTGTGATCGTAAACTGAATTTCTTTGGGTTTTTGGACAAAACAAGACATTTGAGGACGTCATCTTGGGCTTTAGGATATATTGATCGACATTTTCTGACATTTTATAGGCCAAACAACTAATCGAACAATCAGGAAAGTAATCAGATTAATCCACAATGAAAATAATTTAGTTGCAGAACTACAACTGTTTATCTGTCTCATCTGCTTTTGCACAAAAAGCTGAAAACGGTCCAAACGAAACATCGTGGCGGTGGCGGCGGCGGTGGTGGTTCAGAGGGTCAGTTGAGGGTTGATCGAGTGCCTCGGGTGTTTTTGTCCGTCAGTGTGACGGCAGCAGCTCAGAGGTCGGAGGGAAAAGGACGAGAAGAGACAGTTGGACGGAGAGGAGGAGCTGCTGGTAAAGAGAAAAGTTCAGGAAGTTGAGGTCAGAAGAGGCAAAGAGAGAGCGAGAGAAAGAACAGCGTGTCTCAATCATCCCACAGCAGGTACAGTCTGTGCTGCTGGTGTTCAGCTCGAGCATCTGATAGAGACAGACATCTTACATGTTCCCCCCTCTTTGTGTGGTTTGCCTGCTGAGCTGTGATGGAAGTTAAAAGGTGCCGTCTGGAGGATGCCGCTGCCTTTTGATAGGAGGGAAATCAGGTACAACGGTCATGTGATCTGAACAAACCCCCCCCCCCCCTCTTCACACACACCCTCCACGCCTCCTCCTACACAAGATGTGGGGTGTCTGACCCAAATCTGCAAAGTGCAAAAAGGAAACCAAAGAGAAGAGAAGACACGAGGGGGGTGGTGGTGGAGGAGGATGTTGGAGGCTGTGATGTTGGAAAATTAGAAATGTCAGTTGGAAACCGTCAGATAAAGAAAATCATTAGCGGGGAGGCAGGAGGAGAGGATGAGGAATGTGAGGAGAACAGTGAAAACATCTGGTGTTGAAGGAGGGAAAGTGGCAGATCAACATGCAGGGGTTTTATTAAATGAGCCAATTCAAAGATGATTGTTGTGTGCATGTGTGTGGTGTGTGTGTTTGCATGTGTGTGTGTCGACGTGCTGCTGCTGCTGCTGCTGGAGAAGAGTCTGCCTCTTCACATCTCTGTTCTCTTAAATTCCTTTTGAAATCAGCAAGCTAAATTTAGCTCCCAGCACCCCTCCCCCTCCTTTGAGAGGTATCAGAGCTACAGCAGTCAGTGATAGGCTAACGTTTTGATGTGCACAGTCCACACTCGCACACACACTCGCACACACACACACAGATTAAAGTGAGTGGCTCTGAGTGGGAGGGCACTGTGTCTTTGTGCACACAGTGTGGGCTATAGTGATGATAAATTGTTGCTGTGCAGTAAATGAGCTCTGAGTAACCGTCTCTCTCTACGTGTGTGTCTTCGTCCCCCCTCAGGGCCGCCTCCTGTGGACAGTGGGGGCTCTCGAATGATCCCCCCGTTCATCCGATGAACCACCTTAACTCCATGAAACCCTCCCTGCCGCCCAATCCGCAAAGGTACACACACACACACACACACACACACGCACACACATTAAGCTCAGTGTCCTCAGGTGAACCTTGTGACACCTCACCTGCTCTGCTCAGTGGCGTATTTATCATAGTTTGTTGTGGGCCGCGGGGCCTGTATCAGAGCCGGGCTCTCTTTGGCTTCCCTGGCTTCACTGAGCCTTATCTTCACGTTTCCAACTAAATCAGTGTTTCTAGAAACTTTTTACACCGCCTCAAAAAATATTAGGCTGTCCGAGTACCAGGCCTCGGTTAGCAGGTGCTGTGGACGCTTCAGCAGCACCACTTTTGTTGTGTTTCTGTACGTTTCGTTTACCTCCGTTTACTATCTTGCCATCGCAGCTGGAGTTTATAGCTCGTAACTAATCATGGATGACGTATTTAAGTGCGACATGCATGAGCATGACTTTGCAGCAGGCTGAAACAAAAATATTACAGGGAAGACAAAACATATTTTGAATTATATTTCAGTTTAAGCATTTTAAATCAAAATTCTGCTGTATTTTTATAGTGTTATATTCTTTTAAATGAACTTATCTGTATAATATCAGGGACTCCATGTACCACCCGTGGTACTTGTGCAACAGTTTAAGAATAATGGCTCAAAATGATAAATCAGGGATGAGCAAGAGAGACAAAAGCTAATATCAAGATTTAAAAAAAACAGAAGATACCCCAGTGTTTCTCTTCTGGGTGCAGCCGGCAAACAACAGTCGGCCAAAAAAAAATCAATATCCCAGCGCACTCCAGGGTACAACAGCACTATTTTATATGTGTGAAAAAGCATAGTTCACTTCTTGTTTTTAATGTAAATGTTAAAAAAAATGGCATCAATTGTATCCTGGTGTGTGCTGGAATATTGTTTTTTTTTAAATGTATTTATAACACGATCTATTGAAATCACAATCCACAATATAAATTGCAATCTTTCTCATTTCTGAAATACCCTGCATGCTACAGTAGTCTCCAAATTTCTCCATTTGCACCTTTTAAAACACAGCTCCTCCTCTGCCATGCCGCTAGCTTCAACTCGCATTGCATTGTTTGCAATACGTCGCCCAAGGAAGACCCAAATGAAGTCATTCTGGTTGGCTTCATCACTCTGTTGGTTTGAAAGTAAGAATTAAAAAGAAAAATGTGCAGCTGCAGATGTTCAGACGCAGACGACACGCTGTCTCTTCTACAGTGGGTTTGTTTTGTATCACAGTTCGGTTCAGCCTCGTTCAAGGCCACAGTTTTAGCCACAACATGTAAAATAGTCCTGCAGTAACTAAAACAAGCTGACTGCTGATTTAAAACGGCCCTTTCGACAGTGACACTGCTCGGACAGACATTCGGAGCTGCTAGGAAAATCCATCTGAGCGTCTCGAACCAGATCATTGATCGTTGCGGCGGTTAATCAGGCGTTGTGACCCCCCTTCAAACCACACACAGAGCAACAACCGATCATCTCAATTCTAAAATTAGGCAGCAGCGATCGATTCAGTGTTCGCCCGGCTGTAGGAGTTGGATAAACTGTTGGTGGAGAGGTGACGTCATTAAAAGGGCTCCAGACGAAGCTGAAACGATGGAAATACATGATGGAAATATGATGTTTCTGTTAGTTTCATGTGTTGATGTGAGGAAGGTTACAGTTTCCTCGTCACTCCACACACATCTGATGTTTTCAGCTTTTCACTGGAAGAGTCGAGTTATTTTTAAGTCACATGCTTCATGTATGTTCCTGCTTTTGTTTGATTGTCGAGGCACTTTGTGAACTCTGTTTTTAAAGGTGCTTTATAAATAAAAATGTATTAAAGTTAATTATAAAATGACACCAGAGCAGTGAAACAATAGACTAAGAATTTAATAAATGCATCTTTTTTTTGCGTTATAATCTTGAAAAACATAAACGCCGATACTGATATGTGTGCGATAGTCAAATATCGTTCAATAATATCCAACAGGGCTGTAATATAGATGAGATAATCACACAACTAGAATGTGATATATTTAAAGTCGACACACCAAGTCCACACCAAGAATGATAACTGTGACTATAAATTATTGTCACCATTAATATGTCTCCACAACAATAACGACAACGACAGCGAGGAACAATATAATTTTGATCACACTCAGAGGGTTTAATGAACGATAGAAACACCGACAGCCAATCAGAATCCATCTTAATTTACAGAAACATCACTTTTGGGGACATTTTCCTACAAAATAATGTTGCAATAATGTGAGTTTCTAACATTAAACAACCTCTAGACGACAACTTAACTGCTAGATTCTCCTAACTCCTCATATTTTAAGTATTTTGTGAAGCAATATCCTTCTGGGGGTTTTGTTTTTGTTTCTCTGCACAACGTACAGCCGTAACAGGTTATCAATATCCATTTTTCTAAGCTGCAGACACAGCTGGAGCATGCAGCGTGAGCTCGGTTCCTCCGTTTACAGAAGGTTATTGCTCATCAGTGTGGACGCTCACACAGTTAATGTTATAGTGATTGTTCTCGGCGTGGACAGCCCTTAAGCCTGGTGTAAGCGGAGTACCTAATATGACATGAGATGAAGGAGAAAGTGATATTCAGTGAGGTAAAATATGTGCAATATGATCACAAAACTAGAATGTGATGCACTGAAATACAGTTCAAAGCGAAGTCAAGTTGTTTCTTCTCCCACAGCAAAGAGGAAAACTGAAAATTTGCAGCAAAATGCCAAAAGAGAAGAAATAAATTAAACTATAAATTCAAAATGGCGTAAATTTAAGAGGCATGGGTGGTGTCGCCGCTCAACTTGTAGCTGTAAACGAGAGGAAAAATGTGTTTTTCTCTGCAGGTTGTCAAACAGGTTAGCTTCAAATCCTCAATTATAAACTGTGAAGGCGATCGACTGCTGGGCGTTCTCTGTTCAGCCTCTTTGGATGCGTCTCCATTAAGTTTACTCCAGCCAAAAACACTCTTTAATTGAGCGCAGCCACAAAGCCTGTTGACTGCTCTGTTTCTCTCCAGACAGCCATGAAAGAAAGAGACGTGTTGCCAGCTCACTGACACGACAAGCAGCCTCGGGGAAAAAAAAATGTGGCTGATCTGTAATAAGAAGGAAAGAAAGAGAAAGAACAGACCAGCAGTCGAATCAGATCTTGTGTATTTGAAATAATGTCGACTGAAGCTTTTGATTCTTTGTGAAAAATGGCAGTAAAATGTAAAAAAAACAAAAACAAAAAACACATCAGTTGTGCTGCCTGCACATGTGGTCTGACGGTAATGCTGTTGTGGTAGTTTCCTGTCGAGGAAATGGTTTAAAAGGAGGAAGCGGAGGGTAACCTCAACCGTCAGATGAATAAACCATGCTCAGGTTAATCGTTAGCTCACCAAGCTGTAAATGATATATCGACAGTCTTTTATCCAGTGCTGTCTCTGCGCTGCTGCAGGTACAGCTCAGCCTGAATCAGGTGTTAAAGACACTTTAGTTTTTAATGAGGAAGTGATAACAAATCCTCTGTGACACTGTGCGGTTATTGATATCTGGATGAATGCTCTCCTGAACCTTCCTAACCATCCCAGTAACGCAGCTTCATATCCTCCTGCAGCACTGACGGCCCCTTCCTAAATGACCCAGTCTCCTGGCAACCAGGCACCAATCAGCACGCAGGATCTCTCTCTGTAGTAACCACAGTGTGGGGCGTGACCAATCCCACACACAGCCAGGTAACACATGTCTCAGCACCCAGGGACGTTTTTTTTATTTCCTCCTGTTTTATGTGCTGCAGCGATACGACACCAGCCGGAACAACGGCAGATAAAATGCTTGTGTTTTTCTTAATTATTGTATGCATTCAATCAAGGCTCATATTCATCAGACTGCTACAGTAAAAGTGCAGCATTATATTTGAGTGAAATTAAAAATAAAAAGCTTTAATATTTCTATTGAATTAAAGCGGCTGTAATCTATATTTTTAATTATAATAATGAATCGGTGTAAAAGCTCCTCTCTGTTTTACAAAGCTTTATAATGAGTATCAGCTCGTTATTTATCTGTGCAGCTGCAGCTTCACTGTTTTGGTTTACTCTGACTGCTGTCATGGTGTCGTTTTTCAAAGAAAAAGCTGTAAACCAGCAGACAGATACAGTAAAGGGAAGTCCACACCAGGAACGACAACTATTACAATTATTCTAAGTAAAAATAGATTGACGACAATAAGAGCGGGGAACGATATCGTTGGCATCAGTTTCAGAGCCATTTGATGAACGATAGAAACACTGACAGCCAATCAAACTACACCTGAAATCACAGGAACATCATTAGCTTGATTTTTTTTTTTTGGGACCTTTTCCTAGAAAATAATCTACTCTGGCGGTGATGGGGTCTCTGTAGTTGGTTGTGATGTCCTGTAACGATGGCCAAGATTATTGATGTTGACTCAGACAAAACTGTTGCTAAAAATTGTCTTCAAAAGACGACGAGGGGGAGGGTTTTCTGTTTTTGTTTCTCGGTACAACATAATGTTGTCAGAAGTATTGAAATATCGCCATCGACAGCAAGTTGACATATGCGTCGCTATAGTTCATATAAAGTCCCACGTCCTCCAGAAGTAGATTAACTTGAACTTGAACTAGAACTTTATCGGCCATCAGTGGACACTCACGTTGTTATCTTTACAGTTATGGTTATCGTGATCGTTCTTGGTGTGGACGGCCCTTAAGAGACTAGCTGGTGAACATAGTGGAGCAAATAGCAGCTAAAGAGTCAGATGTTTCCTCAGGAGCTGGTGGAGACAAAAAAGGTGGACACCAGTGTTGTTAAAAGTACCCATAACTTATACTTGAGTGTGATTTATTTCTCAAGTAACGTCTGTGATGATGTTTTCTTCGATGTATAACACCTCCTCCATCACCAGCACAACCTCCTCCAAACTTCAGTGTGGTCTTAATTAAATTATTTGTTATCAGAGATGTTTGTGAATTCATAAAAATAATAATGAAAATGATGAAGACAGTTATCAATGAAGCAGTCGTAGGCTAAATCCACGCATCAAGCCAACTGATGTGAGCTCATGAAGCCGTAAATAAACAGTCGAAGGCTGCTGTTAAAGGTCACACCTACACTTCACTGTAAGTAGGAGTGAGCTGCTTGATAAATTTGTCTCAGTCTTTAAAGAAAAAAGCACTTTTACTCCTCAGTGTACTCCTCCTCTAGAGCATTTTTCAGTGTTATTCTTACATCTTAATAAATAAGGTCTCAAGCTTCTCAGTGGTGCATATTTGTTGTACAAGTGTAGGAGTTGAAGCGTTTTATCGACTTTGTTATCCCGGGAAGGATGTAGGAGAGCTGCAGAACAAAGACTGTTTGATTTAAATACCAACAAGCTTCATGTTATATAAAATTACATTTCTGTCAGTCTTCTGGTTGTGTTGATTTCACAAACCATCATTCATTTCATTAATGGATCTTTGAGTTTTTAAAACAGAGACGTCAGTCTTGGATACATGAGAACATGAACTTCTTTGTCTACTTGTTGCTTCATGTTTGGTCCCAGTTTCACTTTCGTTGTGACTCTTTTGGAGTCGGTCTGACTGTAAAGTGTCATCTTTGTATGTTGACATCAGTTTCTCTGACCACCATCCTCTGACTTCACTTATTCCCCCACGTCGTTCACTGACACCTCTCTGTTTCCCACGTAGGTGTTCGGTGGACACATGGGTCCGGGTGAGAGCTCTGGTGGTCACATGATGCCCGGTGGCAGCCCTGGTATGGGTCCAGGAATGGGCTCCCAGTTCATGGGCCAGCAGTCGTACGGAGAGGCTGTTTCTAAAGGTTACGGCCAGCCGGTCATGTACGGACGTCCCGGCGCCGCTTACAACCCCGCCTCAGCCTACGGTGGAAGGTACACCGGTTTCCTTTTCACTAAATGTAATTTTTTTACTTTCAGTATGACTGCAAACGAATGTGACTCATCATGGTGTGATCCCACAGCCCACTGTCGGGTTTGAACGGCTTGTTTTCTACCTTTGCCAGAACCTTTAATATCAGAAATCATCATCAGTCACATTTCCAGTGGTTATCTTAAAAGCTTAAAATTGTGAATTTTCATCAAAATGGTTCAACCAATCAGTGTCGGCTACAGGCGTGGTTTAGGTGCGACTCCACTGGTGGTAGCGCTCTCCTGTTGTTGATCTGATTGGTTGAAGTTAGCCGTGATAGACGGTGATAGACGGATGGTTTGAAAGCAACTTCTCTTTTACAAACCGTTTCAAGCGGCGCCTTTCCAGATGGGATTGGAAAGTTCAGAGATCCACAAAGTGACTAGTGTTCATCCTCTGTGGACCATGAATGTTTCAACCAAACTTCATGACAATCAGTGTTACAGTTGTTGAGATATTTCCCTTTTTAGATCCATGTTATCCAGCGGGGCTGAAAATTAATCTGTGACTAAGATCCACAAAATTCAAAAACAACTTGAACAAACGTTTTTGTTTTGTATCTTGTTCTTGACACTCACTCTGACTTATCTCAGTGCCTCAGTACCTGTTACACCTGATTTTGCCCTTGAATATCAGTCACACATAAAAGGAGACTCCCTACAAGAGCATTGTTCTCTGTTTGGACCTTTTTTTAATCTGTGACAAAACACAAAGAAACCAGGAAATAAAGATAAAGAAAGGTCAAGTAAAGAAATCACACTGGAGCCATTTACAGCAGAGATCTGACAAGCATTATTAACATCTATTGAGTGAAGAACTCACAATTTCCATACAACATTATTTCCCTCCCCGATGACTCTGATAGTTGAACAGTGTATTTTTATGTAGCCGTTTTATTTCAGGCTCTTTCTGCAGCGTTTATCATCAGCATATGTCAGCGTGGCTGCTCTCACCCACCGCTCTGACTCACGCTCATGACGAAACCTCACACACTCATGCTGCCCACTCATCTCCCCGTCTTCCCCGTGCAGTTACTCTGGTAACAGTGGAGGTGCCGGTCTGGGCGTCCGTCCTCCCTCTGACTTCACTCAGGCTGCCGCCGCCGCTGTTGCTGCCGCCGCTGCCACAGCAACTGCCACTGCTACGGCAACTGTTGCAGCAATACAGGAGAAACAGAACCAGGAGCTGAGCTATGGACAGGTAAATGTCTCAACCAGGTGACTGTGTGTACTGGAGCCTCTTTTAACCAGACCAGAGTCATTTCATTCATATCCCTTGTTGTTGCCCCTACTCCAACTTGTTTTTAACGTGTAGCTGTCATCAAATTCAGAATAAGCAAACATTTACAAAAATCTACAAAGCTGTTGAGGTAAAAAATTAAATAAATATATATATATATCTTTTGTGTTCTTTTCAATTGAGTATGTGTCATAAACGATTTGCAAATTATCACATTCTTTGATTTAATTTATCTTTTACCCCGCATCCCAAAACGTGGCGTTACCATCTGCTCTGCCAAATGTGTGACAGAACGCAGACTTTACGACTTTATGCAAAAGTTTTATTGACTGTCTAGAAATCAGGTCTCTATCTACAACTAAGGTGGTGTTACTCAGTGTATGTAACTTATATGGTGTTGGATGCAATGAATCATGGGTAATCTTAGTCATGACAAGGTGTGGTCCAAACTGTACAACACTGTCGCTGCAGTTTGCAATGAATGAATGAATAACCACATTTAATCTGAGCTAAAAGTTACTTGTAGCTTATTTTTAGCTTTGTTTTTTCTATGAAAAGTTTAAGTTTTTAAAGTTAAAGACCGCTCTTCACACCATTTTTTACAGTTTTAATAGACGCCGGCTGGTTTGGAGTTGTGATGTTTGCTTGCAGGACGGTGGGAGGGCTGCAAAGCAGAAGCTGGTTCTCTGCTGCTTCCACAGATTCGTGCCACATGTCTCTTATTAACAGCCGAGACATCACATAATTTGACACCGCTCTCTCTCGCCAGACTGTTTACTCTATAGGCTCATTTGCAAAACAAGAGTCAGTGTAGAAGCTTAGAAAACACTGTGATTAATTCTGCTTTCAAACCAAACACTCTGGTCATCTTTGGTCTAACTCTTAGACCGACTGTCTTAAAGAAGGGAAGGACTCCTTTAGGAGATTTCAAGATGTGTTCGGAGCATCCAGGATTAATGTTCAAGCAGAGAAATCCAGTGCCAAACCACAACTACGTCTGCATCGTGATTTCTATGAGGCCTGGACTTGGCTACCATGTCTGTGTTTTTACCCTTGCTGTCGTACTTCCCTTTCCCTCCCAGATGGGTGGAGCATCCTCTTACAGCACCCAGTTCCTGTCCCATTCGGGCCCCCGCGGCCCTCCTCCAGGGATGGTCTCCTCCAGGCCCGGACCTCCACCCACCACCGGAGGCTTGTATCCTTCCCACCCTGCCCAGGCTCAGAAGATGCCCCAGCACGCAGGGTATCCAGGGGGACCGCAGGGGCTCAAACGGCCTTTTCATTCAGAGGTCAGTGGTGTTAGCTTGATGCTAAAATGAACATCAAGGCTCACTTAAAGGCCTATAATACCACGTTAGAGGCTCTGCTTAATGTTCATTATTTGTCAACATCAAAACTGGGACATCACGTCTTTTTTTGGGTCTGGATGTGGAGCAGTTTTGTTGAGGGGAAGGAACAGAAATGAGAAGCAAATAGACGAGAGGTGTAACACCTAGTAACAGTATATTTGTAAACAAAGAGATTAGGTGAGTCAGTGTTTGTGCTGTTGTAATAATTCTTCCACTTTTACCTGCTCCTTTAACCTCTGTAGCTTGTATTTCTCAGTAAACCCCAAACAGTTGAGTAACTGTAAGTCTCTGTTTTATTTTCCTTCTCCAGGGTTTTCCGGTGCAGCAGTACGGCTCTGGTGGGATGTCCGGGTACCCTAACCAGCCTCTGCAGTACCCAGCCGGTCCACCGCAGCGATGCGCCCCCTCGCCCTCCTACCCCACCAGTCGGATGCCCCTCATGGGACAGTACACATCTGGATCACACAACCCAGGACAGTTTCCTCCCGGAGCCGGTCAGCCCAATCCTCCTCAGTATTACAAGGTGATCACTTCCACCGTGTTTACCTTCACAGATCAGAGCCTGACCGACTCTGAATGAATGAGGCTGATATCAATGTATGATTATCCACATATATCAATTATTTAGGGTTCGTACAAAGTCTTTAAGTTGGCTTGACTTTAATCGTCATGTTTTCAAGGTTAGGAATATGCTTGAATAAACTGTGTCACATCGATCACTACAGAAACTAGAAAACCAGAAATTCTTTTAATATTTGAAATGAATCCCGTTGTCATATGTGTTTGTTGTCTCCTGTCGCGCTGCAACAATGAATCAATTAGTTTTCAGCCATTAAATTAATCCCCGACTGTTTTGTTAATCTATTATCCTATTGAGAGCAAGGGCGACCATTAAAAATCCATTCTAAAACGTTTTCTGAAAAACTTGACAGCATCGTCAACATTCACTAAAACCTTTTATATCTCGGCCTCTGGAGCCGAAATAAAAACCATTTAAGAGCTTAAGACTTTGGCTTTGCTCTGTTGTTCATTAATGAATGTCCTGAAAGTGACAACATCATCCAAAACACACTCGCGTCCCCTCAGGCTCTAATGGGAGGAAAAAAGCAAACATTGATGATTCCAGCTTCTTACATGTGAATATTTGCTACTTTCTTTCCTCCTTTGTGACAGCAAACTAAATATCTTCGGGTTTTGGACAAAACGAGACATTTAAGGACGTCATCTTGAGATTTAAGAAACACTGATCCTCATTTTTTAACATTTTCTTACCAAACAACTAATCGATGAACGCAGAAAATAATCATTGACAATGAAAACAGTTGTTAGTTGCAGCCCTGGTCTCCTGGTGTCGAAATGAGGAAACATTAAATAATCATGATGAAGACAACATTAATATAAACAGCCGCTAAAATAAACAAAAAGACAATATACATTGCTGTCGATGTAAAGGACATCTGTAAACTTTTATTTTTCACAAGTAAGATGTGATGACAAAGGACATGTTTGGTTTAGGTGCCTTCAAAGTGCCTGAACTTTACTCTTAAAAAGCTGCAAATCCCAAATGTGATAATGAAAGTGACTGTAAGTTGCAGCCCTCTTCCTGTCTGCTTTGTTGGTGTTGTATCAAATTACCAACAGCAAAGAAATTCTTAATAATTGTTGGATCATCAGCTGATTGTTTCCTGTTTTTGTTCTCCAGTCAGAGCCGTTCAACGGTCAGGGCGGCCTGCCATCTGGAGGAGCTGGAGGATACAATGCCTTCACACAGGCTGCAGTGAGCGGGGTAACTCATATATATATATATACACTTCACTCACTTTTTAAAAGTCAAAAGTCAGTAATAACACATAGAAATATACTTTCTGATGTTTAATGAGATACTCTGAAGTTCTAAACACTCGTCGTCATCCGTCGTCTTTCAGCCAGGTCGGGGTGGAGTGATGCCCGGGTATCCCAGCTCTCCGATGGGAGGGAATCCCACGCCGCCGATGACACCTGGGACGTCCATACCTCCCTACCTGTCCCCAGGCCAGGACACAAAACCCCCCTACCTTCCACCGGACATCAAACCCAACATCAGCACCCAGCAGATCTCCACAGGTGAGACTCGCTGCAGTGAACACACATCAGGAAGAACACTCTCTCTCTGTCTCACTCCTGTCACTGTTGGTAAAGTTTTTGTTCCTCTGCAAAGTCAACTCTGTTTTCCTTTCCAGGTAACCCCAGCGACGATCTGCGTCTGACGTTCCCAGTACGAGACGGCATCGTGTTGGAGCCGTTCAGACTGGAGCACAACCTGGCCGTCAGTAACCACGCCTTCCAGCTGAGAGACTCCGTCTACAAAACACTCATGCTGAGGTACAGAGACGCTCCATCACACTCTCACATCCCTTGTTTCCTGTTTCTTATCTGTGTCGGACAAATAAAACCTAGATAAAAAACAAAGTCGTGGAAGTTTGTAAAATGCTTAATTTGAACCTTTTTGTCAGGAATATGCTTCAATTTGAATATACTCCCTGAAAAATGCTTGATTTTCAACATATTCTGGTGTTTCAACACCATAATCATCATTAAATGTGTCTTTCATTGTGTTATCTTCCTCTGTAACATATTATGTGGCTTCAGTGTGAAATCAGAGCAGCACACCTCTTCCTGAGTGATTTTAAAAAACACCAGATGAGGAAAAACAAATGAGGAATGTTTGATAACCCCACCCAGTCTGTCCCTGATGGTTTGTGTCGTGTCGCCCCCTGCAGGCCTGATCTGGAGCTGCAGTTCAAGTGTTACCACCACGAGGACAGACAGATGAACACTAACTGGCCTGCGTCAGTACAAGTAAGTCGGCATCATCAGCTTTGACATGAGACGCTTTCTTCTAAATTATTATTCTCATAATAGTTTATGTGGTTTTTAGGCTTTCTTTCCCTTGTTTTAATATTTTTTAAGACCGATTGTCAGACAAATCGTCACCGTTTTGTTCTGTATCTGTTTCAGGTGAGCGTCAACGCGACTCCTCTGTGCATCGAAAGAGGCGACAACAAAACGTCCCACAAGCCCTTGTACCTGAAGCAAGTGTGTCAGCCAGGACGCAACACCGTACAGATCACAGTAACGGCCTGCTGTTGTGTAAGTTTCCCTCCTCTCTCTGGCTTTAGGTTCTTACAGTACAACACATGTATATTTCTTATACTGAGATCTCATTTTAAACACATTTTGTCCCTCCTCTCTCTCCGTAGTCCCACCTGTTTGTGTTGCAGCTGGTCCACCGGCCGTCTGTCAGGTCTGTCCTGCAGGGACTGATGAAGAAGAGGCTCCTGCCGGCCGAGCACTGCATCACTAAGAGTGAGTCACTGTCGTCCGATCTAAATATCTGATATATGGGATCAAGTCTCAGGGGGTGTATTAAATGATTATGAAGGGGTGTTGTTGTCTGGAAGGTTTGTGAACCACTGTGACTCCAGAAAGACTGAGCTGGTCTGAATAAAGAAGACCCTTCGAGTTTTTCTGAGCAACAGAAAAGTGTTTTTATTACAGCAGTAAAGTAATTCTGCGTCCTTTTTATCATTTCTTGTTTCAGTAAAGAGAAATTTCAGCAGCGGCACCATCCCCGGGACCCCCGGTCTGAACGGAGAGGACGGCGTCGAGCAGACGGGAATCAAAGTTTCCCTCAAATGTCCGATCACGTTCAGACGAATCCAGCTGCCAGCCAGAGGTCACGACTGCAGACACATACAGGTGCGCTCTCTCACACGCGTATACATGCACCTACAGCATCCATGCAAGTTAATTCTCTCACACTGATGTCTTTGTTTTGTAGTGTTTCGACCTGGAGTCCTATTTGCAGCTTAACTGTGAAAGAGGGACCTGGAGATGTCCGGTGTGCAAGTACGTACGGTATCGACGTCTCATCGCAAGTTTTAAAATCAGATGCTCTCAGCGTGAAACGTAACCAGCAGCTTGTTCCTGTCGTTCACAGTAAAACCGCTCTGCTCGAGGGGCTCGAGGTTGACCAGTACATGCTCGGGATTCTTGTCTACATCCAGAAGTAAGTGTTCACATGTGGATTTCATGTAAATATGGTGATACTTACTCCTCTATTTGATGTCCAGTAACCCTCCTTTGTCTTCCTACCTCTCAGTTCGGACTACGAGGAGATCACCATAGACCCAGTGTGTGGTTGGAGGCCGGTGCCCGTCAAACCAGACCTGCACATAAAGGAGGAGCCGGACGGTCCGGTCCTGAAACGCTGCCGAACAGTCAGCCCGAGTCACATGGTGCTGCCTAACGTGATGGAGATGATCGCCGCTCTGGGTCCGGCATCGTCGCCCTACCAGAGTATGACTGCAGGGGGCAGAAACACCCCCGACTACAACAGGCCAGGTAGAGTCAACACTCCCGAGGGAAAATTTAATGTCAGCTCCTCAATCGCAGATACATAATGTGCCTCGTTTCCTCTAGTATGCAGTTTCTACTGTAAATGTAGTCAAAAAAGATATGTCTGATTTAGGAACAGTCCCGAGTAAATCTCGTAAGACTCTCCGCAACACAGTTTGTACCGAAAGTCATTTGATAAAATTCTTTGCTGAGCTTCTCTGCCTTGTTTCATGAGTCGTTTATCTCTGTAGGTTAATCTCACACTCGTAGGAACTTCATGGTGCATGTCTTAAACTCTGAAATCTACTGTGCTTTGTACGGCAAAAGTATATATGCACCGACAGGGGCGTCGTGGTGTGTCCAAGTGCACCTCATAAAAAATGTCTGGCTCGATCTGCTCTGTGCAGATTTACACGCTGCAGTCCACTTCTCTCAAAAATGGACTCAGCCACCGTGCTGCTAAAACGTGACGTGACGTGGTGCAGACGAGCGTTGTCCAGAACGGCCACAATCAGCTCCGGCAACTATATCGTGGCCGCGATGAGCTGGGGGTTATTAATCATGGCACCGCTAAAGAAAACATTTTCTTAGATATTCAATGTAAGAGAGAAAATCTGGACTTTCTTCTGGTGTTTTGAGGTATAGAAGATATTCATAAACCTGGTGTTAGCACTCTCGACTGGTTCTGTAGATAATGTGTGTAACGTGCACACATACTGTACACAATCAGACTGTGTGGCTCAGTTAAAAGGGTCATCAGCTCTTAGATGGGCGCTGACCCAGAACAGTATTTCAGGCAGCAGAGCAAAGACCTGTGAGTCCCATCCCCCTGCGTATGTCCTCTTACAGCCGGAAGCCTCTTTTCTCTCCTCGCCGCTCTGCTCACTGTTACATAAGAGAAAACAAAGTCAGTCAACACTGACCTGTTTTTATTTGCTGACTGGAACTAATAAATGTTTTCTTTTGGTCTCACAGGGAGCCAGGGATTCTCCAGCCAAACAGCATTCACAGACTTCCCCAACACTCCCGGCACCCCGACACTGGGAGAGTACGCCTCGTCCGGACCACCGCCTCCGCTCTCCTACCAGCCTGAGCAGGTTAGACACCTTTTGAAACACCCCGTTGTTACATAACACATGTATGAGCAAACACACAGGCGCATACATACATTCCTGTCCTTTTCTTGGTGTAGCCTCGGGCCACAGTGACGAGCATCTTTTCTCTTCGGCTCACTCAGGGCTTTTTTTTTCTTCTTAATGATTGAGTGAGCATCAGTATGAATAGACGACAGGCAAGAAGGATCTGCTGCATGAGCTTGCTTCACACGCAGACTCAGAGTTAAAGGTATCCGTTACGCAACTCAAGCTGAGGCACACTCTGCCTGAATGTGAGGTTGTTAAAATTAGAGATGGATCCACTATTTTCAGCTCCAATCTGAGTCAGATATCTGCCGACACCAGAGCTGTTTTATCTTGAATATTATTAACATTACTGTTTTAATATTATTGTTGGGTCGTTACATGTTTAATGGTACATGCAGATGTAGTAAACCACACAGCACTTCTTATTAAAAGATGATGAATATATTAAAATGTATTCCAAATTTCAACTGTAGGTTAAGTTGGCTTAAGTATGGCCTCTTAGCACCACGGCTAACTGAGCTACTTGCTAACAGCAGCTAGTCGCTACAGCAAAGAAATAAAACTGAAACGAGCAAACCTACTCTGGAAACTAAACTGAAGCCAAAATGAATAATGAAATGCAAATAAAACCTGATATAAAACTATGATGACCCTGGTTTGTGCCTGGAGGACTAACTGTGTGCCGCTGTTGCGTAACACTGACTGTCTTTTCCTTCTGGCTTGTGAGCTCAGTTAAGAGCCTTTAACTGAACCTGAAGTAGACAGCACTGACTCAGAATATATTCACTCACATACCGAGCCACTAAACCACACACCACCTGTCGCAGGCAGCTGCTCTGCTGTCTGCTGAAGGTTTTAAGAGAAAGAATAAAGTGTTTGTCCTCGTCTACTGTCACACACTTCTGCTGCTCTGCCTCTTAAGAAAAGAGATTACATTCCCTGTTCGGTGTTCACCTGCTGTCAGTTTGTCATTTTTATGGCCGTGAAATAAAGATTCTCCTCTTGTTCGTGTTTTTCTCTCCCTTCACCGTCAGACGCCTCATCCTGGCCGAATCGAGCACGCCCATAACGTCCTCCAGCAGCACAGCTCAGGCGTTCACGGTAATCAGAGTCTCGGTGACGCAGGCAGTCCGCTGCCGCAGCGGAACGCCAACGCCCAGAATTCCCGGCTGCAGAGCGAAGGCTCCTTCGGTCTGGGAGGGCCGGGAGCACCTGGAGGAGAGGGAGCAGATCATGCACTCGATGTGAGTGGATGACTGTTCATCATGTGTTCAGTTATATAAGAGTGTGTAACGCTAACAGGACTCGACTGTAGGGATGTTCATGAGAGGGACTGTTGTTCTCAGGTGTCATTCACCTTCAACCCGACGTTAACCAAGACAACATGACCTGTCATGAACATTTCATAGCAGACCTGACTAGAATAGCACTCAGTAGAGCGCATACCTTCACCAAGGCCCAACAGTCCTCCTTTTGTACTCTCATCTCATTGATACCAGCCACACAAATATGCCAGATTTCTTCCATCAAGATTTTTAAACAACACTAGCTAGCAACATTAGTAACATTACAATATAATAAAAGTTAATGAGGTTTATTCTGGGAGATCCAGACTGATTTTTTTGTGTAATTTAATTTCTCTTTCTTTCTTCCCTCCGTCCATCGTTAAGCTTCTTCCTGAGCTGACGAACCCCGACGAGCTGCTGTCGTACCTCGGCCCCCCCGACCTCCCCAACAACAGCAGCGACGACCTGCTGTCCCTGTTCGAGAACAACTGACGACTTTAACAACGGTCATCTTCCAGTCCAGCCTCCGCTCCTCTGTCCGCTGTAGCCCTGCCCTCATTGGTTGAAGACAGCACCGTCTCTGTTGGCACCCACTACTTTGTGTGTGTGTTTGTGTGCGAGTGAGTGTGTGTGAGTGAGTGTGTGGATAATTGCGAGTGTGTTTTTGTGTATCTCTGTCTTTTTGAAGTGTCCAGCTGTACTGTGACACTCATTCAGTGCAGTCTACATGAAGAGGAGGGAACACTTTCACATGTGAACACTGTCTATAGGCACTGACTCTGCAGACCAGCATTTAAAACTATAGCACAAACCACAGGCTGAAGGATTTAAATATACGCTATTTAATTTATAGATTTTATGAGCTCAAGTGGAGGATGACGCGTGCTGGGATGTGTTTATGGACCCATTAATGCTCTGGTTCCCAAACGTTTTCTGTCGTTTAACGAGCACACACACACACTCGCACGTTCCTGGTGGATTACTTTGCAGCACAAACACCATATTTCTACTCTTTACCTCATGATCGTTGTGACAACATATGTAATGATTATCATTGTTTTACTGTTGCAGAGCTGTAAAATCTCTTCTCGTTATATTTTAACCGCTGTGCAGGGTTTGTTTATTTATCGTCTGCTTTAAATTTACTTTTACAGACTTCTCCGTGCTTTACTTTCACCTCTCTGATGTGAGTTTGGGAACCACTGCATTAAGGTTAAGGCTCGTGATATTCTACATATTTCTTATTGTCAACAACTCCCATGAAAAAAAACAAACAATGAAACCAACAATGTGTTTCTGCCGTCTGCTCCCAGCATATTGGTTCTCTCAAAAAGGTTATACTTTCATGATAATTAGACTAATTTCCTAATCAGCTGGTCATTGTAGTTTTCATCAAGCGTTACTCAAACAGGAGCAAGAGGTGCATTTGTTGGGGACTATTTTCAGTGGTGGATTAATCCACATTTGGTGCTGTAGTGAATATTTTCAGCTGCAGGATTGAATCAAAATCAATTGCAGCTTGTGTGTTGAAGGAACATGTCACGCAGCGCAACAGTGACTACGTTTACATGCACTAAAGTCTGGATAATATCAACATCTACATGACTTCTACATTTGTACTATACAAACTGAATGTTGTTACATGACCTATATTCATAATATCGTCACATTCTGATGATGGGGGAAAATTAGTGTGAATGTAAACGTAGTCAGTGTGGCTCATTGATGTGTTTTTAATAGTTTTTGGAAAACGGTGGAGCTCCTCGTTAGTGGATGCATCGAGTGTTGATTTAGATTTTACATGGGATTTTTTTGACAATAAGAGAAATATATAATTTCACGAGAATTATCCTTTGAAGAACAGTTCACCCAAAAAATGAATTTCTATTTATTTACTCACCTTCATGTTGATGGAAAGTCAGGTGAAGTTGGACCTCATGTCGACGGTGTAAACAAGGTCTTTACAAATTAATTTGGGGGCTTCTGGAGACTTGGATTAAACCAAACGAGTGTTAAAACAAGTCTCCAGCTACTTCAGTTGTTTAGGAGAACGCTGCATCACTGTTTTGCTACAAGCTGCAGAAATGTTTTGTGGACGACGAAACTTCACCCGACTTTCCATCAGATAATGACTGAATTTTCATTTTTGGGTGAACGGTTTCCTTTAATACATAATGATGTAAGATAAGGGCAGTTAAAAGTGGTCACATTTGTTTCAGACGACGAAGTAAAAAGAATCCAAGAGTGACCTCATGTTTAAAGAAGGAAAAAATAAAAATGTACAATAGACATTTTTCTATACATGAAGTTGGGAGAGCGCTGAGGTTCATTGTGTCTCCGACGTCCTTCAGCACTGTGAAGAATATAAAAACTCCCATCTTTCCTTTCCTCTGTTGGTTTTCACCCTCTTTCGAGGGGTTTTTCAAGCATACTGTAAATGAGTACAGCTGTGTGTCATGGCATTTTCTGCCATTTGAAAGCTATTAGTATGTTTTTCATGTGTAACCCATCATGACACGGGTTCATGTACTGTATAATCAGCTGTTTTCATTAGAGAACGTGTGTGTATCAAATGAATTGTTAATCATGGTCATTTTAATGTTATTAGTTGGATAATGGATCATTGTTGGCACTGTATACATACTGTATGTTAGAAAATTATAAAGCAATTGTATAAAAACAAAAAAAAATCATCTGAGGTCGTACAAAAGCATGTATGACAGAAAAGTCAGCTGACATCCAGTAATGCAGTTAAAGACGCAGAAATTATTCTTAATACCACTTTTTAAAGCTGACGTTTTTTTCTACAGATGATTTTCCGACCGGTCAGACGCGGAAACACGAAGAAATAATGTTCTTTGCCAATTGAGCAACACATTAATGTTATATTTGGAAAAAAAAATTATGAACTATTTAACTGCAAATTTGCTAGAAAAAAAGTTTTTTAATATGTAAACTATTCCACATATTTTGTAACACATTGTAATTGCCATTATTTTCTATTTATTTTTTAATCATAATCGTCATTGTACCTACAGTTACCTTGTCCCTTTCCTGAAACTCAGAATCAGAATTAAAAATCACTTTATTTGACGAAAGAGTTTGTGGCTCTGGTCTGTGAATTTCAACATTAAAGCTGCTACAAGGAACTTTCTTTTCTTTTTGTGTTGTTGATTCACGCGGCACAGTCGGGCACAAAGACTACAACCAGCTAGCTTGGTACGTTCTGTATACCACCGAGTGATGAACGCTTGTATACGTCATTCAAAGGATGAAACTGGAAGACTCAGGACTGCAGATATACAAACTGTTTTTATGATAAAGCAGCTGAAGAGGAACAGGTGAAGAATAAATAATCAGAGTGATTTCTTCAATGGGCTCCACGGTGATTCAAGATGCTAAATTGGCTACAGCAGATGAGCTTTTGTGGGCTATGAAACTTCACCTGACTTTGACATGGAGGTGAGGAGATAATGACTGAATTTTAGGTGAACTTTTCCTTTAATTTACAGTTTGGGGTCCAGAGATTAAACCCTCCAAAAGTCCAGAAAGCTTGTTTTCTTCTCTCCCCTCCCAATCCTAATCATCTGACGACCCCTCAGGCTTTTATCTGAAAACCTATTAAAAATACCCATTGACTTCAAGATGAGGGAACCGGAAGTGCGACTGATTTTCAGGTTTTAGGACTACAGACATTTTACGGTTCATATTTTCAGTATATTTCGCCGGTAATACTTCTCTTAAGCAGTATTTTACTTGTAATGGATGATTTTAACACTGATATTGGTGCATTTACAAGGTCTGTAGGAGGGATATCTATCAAAATGGACGAATACTTTAGTTTTTTGCCAATAACTCGTATTTTTCGCACATTTCTCGTCACATCCTGACAGAGACTTCCAGATGATATAATCGAACTCACCCTTTTCCCGCCACTGAATGCAGCTAAACGTCACACGACGTCCTGGGTGAGCTTGATTTTGACACCGCTGCACTGAAATTTGTCTGTCGCGACACGAACCGTCTGTTCGCCTACCGCTCCGCCCGGCCGGGGTTGCCGTGGAGACATCTCACCAACCGAAAGCCCCATCGCATTCAAGCCCCGCCCATCTATGTTCCTATTGGTCCGTTCTCGGGCCTTTCAGCAGAACGCAGCTGTGATTGGCTGTCGGCTAGGTTCACGTCACCACTGCACAGCGCCACATAAATACAGACCTAAACACGCAGGGCGAGTCTGACGCGCTGTCAGGGGTCCGTTCAAGTGCGTCTGGGCATCTTTTAATCACAGCTCACGTTGATAAACATGGCAAACCCGCGAGTTTTCTTTGACATCACTGTTGATGGCGTCAGCGCAGGCAGGATTTTAATGGAGGTAAGATAAAAAACTCTGACTATTCACTGAACTTTTCTCACTTTAGTTGATTTTTCAAGGTTTAAAATCCGTGGCAGGGTTATCTTTCACATCCATCTGTGTGAGGTGCAAACGGCCTGCAGCTCTGACAGACATGTTGTGGTGCGTCAACTTCTCCTGCAGCTTTTAGGCTTCCATCTTGGTACCCAGCCTTGCATATAAACATCCATATATCTTGATGTTGTGTTAATAAATGCATAAATGCAGATAAGAGAAATTAAATTAAATGCAAGTCCTGCAGAGTGATTTTATTCTGATGGGAACGCCCAGCTGATGCTGCTGATGCTGCTGCTGGTGCCTTATGATGGCAGGTGGCTGCTGCTTATCTGACGCCTCTTCTCATTGACGCAGTTAAAGAGGGAAATTAAAGAGAATCATTAATAAATGGTTAATTATAGTTAATTACATTTCAGTTAATAGTTGTTTCACTGTCAAGAAACATTGCATAAAGGTGCACTCTGTAGTTTTGGGGAATACATTTTAATCAGAAGAGAAAGATTTTGTTTTTCTGCCGAAACAAACTAAATAAACTTTTTTGTTTTCATGACTGAATAAACAAACTGACTGTTTATGCTGTTTTACTTTGTTTATATGTGGCGGACCCTGCCACCTTTCTGGCTCTAAACAGTGTTCTGGGACCTTTATTCCTCTGAGAACAGCTTGTTTATTCACTGATGGAAAAAATAAATATTTCTCTCTATATATAATACTACCTCATTAATGTTGTAAATATTAAAACTCTGAGTTGGAATTTTCTTCTCCAAAGCCACACAGTGCCCCTTTTAGCAGCTGTTTATTGTAAAGTTGCAACTGATCTTTAAATGTTTGTAAATGGCTGATAAATACTGTGTAGTTCATCTATAAACATGTTAAAAATAAGATGAGACTTTATTTTCGTGGCAGAGTGAAGAACAGTGACAGATAAAAATAAAAAACAAGACATAAACAAGACAAAATAGAAGTCAATATGAAATCAAATAGAAACATAAAGTAGAAATATGAATATTACAAACATATAATAATAACAATAATAATAATAATAATAATAAACTTTTTCAAAACCAAAGTTAGGAGGTGCTTCACAAAACACAGTACTATACAATACAGGTGCAAAGAGAAATAGAACAAAATAAAGTGCCATGAAATATAAAAGACAGATAAATAAACTAAAATATTTAAAAAATAACATTAAAACCTTTGAAAAGACATCATCCAAATGCTTGTCTGTGTTTTTAAAAGTTATTAAATTGAGGAATTGACTCAGCTGATCTGATAATTAGAAACGTTTGAAAATATAAATACAGCTGCACAGAGAAACACGACTGCACAGGATACAGACAGGATAACAGAAGGGGTTGAACTACCAGAGGGCCAGAAGACCTTGGGGTCCCGCAAGCAAATGGAAACCATGAGCCAAGTCCTGAAAAGTCAGAGAACAAGATCCGAGCTATCAACACCCGCAACCTGCCGGTCATCAGATACTCTGCTGCCATAATAAGCAGGCCACAGGAGGAGAGAGAGGCCGCTGATATCAAGACAAGGAAGCTCCTCACGACGCATGAAGTCCAGCGTCCAGAGGTTAAACAGAAAGAGGGAGGCCGAGGACGAGTGAGCGTCAAAGCCACTCTCAACAAAGATGCATGAGTACACCAGGAAGATGGCCGCAAGTGGTGAAGTGCTAAGTGAATACTTCAGGCAGCAGAGGAGGAGGAGGAGGAGGAGGAAGAAGAGCAGGAGGAAACGTCATGCAAGACGCTCCTGAGACAATGCAGCACGTACAGCGGGTTGTAAAGTGAATTCTTACTTAAATTAAGATTATTACGTTACTGAGTCATTCTTTTAACAGGTAATTAGTGACTGTATCAGAATACATTTTTAAAGTAACCCTCTGAACCCTGTTAATAAAAATATTTAAAAGAGGATTATTATAAAGTGTTACCAAAATTAATCAGCTTCTTATCTGATAATCAATAATTCAAGCAAAAAGTCCAGTTTTTGATTTCAGCCTCTCACTACAAGATTTTCTTGCTGTATCTCGTCGTATGGGACAGTAAACTGAGTATCTTTGTGCAATCAGGGCAATATATATGTGTATATATATATATATATATATATATATATATATATATATATATATATATATATATATATGTATATATATATCGTTTACCAAGATATGAAACTATATAATGTCTTAAATATATCATGATCTGACACAAGTGTTGTCTTCCCTGTTTTTAAAGGCTGCATTACACTAAAGTTTTCTTAACTAGAAAAGACTTGTTCTAATATTTGTCTTTACCCACTTCGTCATTATATCGACATTACTAATGATTATTTATCATAAATCTAATTGTGTTAATGTTTTATTGTATACTGTATTGAGGTTTTAATATTGTGATATTTGATTTTGTTGCCCAGTCCTAACATACATGAGATTTCAAAATATCGAGACACACATCGTAACTCTTTTATGGCCACACCACCCAGCCATACTTTGGGTATTTACCTGATTTAAGTACCCACAATTTGGGTAAAAGCTACATGGCTTCATTGGAAAGTACTGGTTCTGACAAACAAGAGACTGATGTCAGTTTAAATCTCTGCAAGAAAGCGAACATGTGCATTTCCCAAAATGTAGAAATTGTTCCTATAAGTCTGTTTTTAAGACTTTTTTAGACAGTTTAGAGGAAAAGTTCTCTGTTCTTACCCACTTAGTCATTATATCCACATTACTGATGATTATTGATCATAAATCTAATTGTGTTAATGTTTTGTGAAAATTACCAATATTGTTGTAATATCAATATGATATTCGCATTTATGAGAAGCTTTCCAGGAGATTTCAAAATGTTGTTTATCGTGATATAACCTAAAACTATTGTATGTGTTATTTTAAGTCACCCTCGTTTGCTGTTTCCCTCCACACTAATGTAAATGTCTGTGTTTTTGCAGCTCCGGGCCGATGTGGTCCCGAAGACTGCAGGTAGGTAAGCTTTAAGAATAAGGAGAAAGCCTCGTATGTTCAGTGTATTCAGCATCAACCACAGAGCTGCTGCTGCTGCTGCTGCTGCTGCTCTGGGTTTCTTTTTTTCCACACTCCCAAAATGGATTCGTGTTTGGTCGAGGAAACTATGCGTCCCCATTAATCCTCCGCCGAGAGTTTATTCTGAATATGGGTCGAGGCTGGAAGGCATTGATCAAAAGAGCCTTAATAGCCATTTGTGGAGATAAAAGTGAGTGTAAACAAGGAGTGCTCCCGCTGCGGTGGTTAATGATGATAAGGAAGAAGAAGAAGAAAACGAACACTAGTTTACTTGAAATGTCTTTTATTGATCATTTCCACCTTAATACAGCTGGTAGTGGTCGACTGTAATATATCAGTTCTCTGTCCTACAACCTTCTTCTTCATCTACCAACAAGAAAACCTGCATGATGCATCACCAGCTGACTCGGATTCTGTCCCACGTAGCCATTGTTAGTTATGTGACCTCATTCACACTCAGCGGATGCAGAAAGAACGGCCTATATGCTTTTTTTGTGCATACAGTAGTTTCTGTAGTGGCTCAGATACATCATGCTGTTTCTGCTGCTTCTGCACTTTAATTGTCATGTTGTCTGAGGCAAGGGTCTCAAACTAGCAGCCCGATGGCCGGATCAAAGCCACAAGACAATTGTATAAGGCCCCCACATGTAAGGGATCCTCAAGGGGTCAGAGAATGGGCTGTAGTATTGTAGTATTACTGTAGTATTGTAGTTATTAGAGGGGTGTCAGTGTGGATCTGCTGTGACTGAAAAGAGACACGCAACTACCACAAAGAGACAGAAAGAACCAAAAACAGACTCAAACAAACTGCACAGAGACTGGAAGCAACCTTAAAGAATCAAAAAATGACTGTAAAGACACTTAAAACTACACAAAGAGATGCAAAGCAACCACAAAGAGATATAAACTACTAATAACAGACTCAAAACGACTACACAGAGACTTGAAACAACCTTAAAGATTCAAAAAATGACTGTCAAGAGGCTCAAAACTACACGAAGAGACAGAACAACCATAAACCTCAAAAAAATGACTACAAAGACGCACAAAGCAACCACAGGGAGATACAAAACAGCTACAAAGAGATGCAAAGCAACCACAAAGAGATAGAAATGACTAAATACAGACGACTATACAGAGACTTGAACCACCAAAAACAGACACAATCAACCACAAAGATATGAAAAAGGGGGACAGAAAAACATGCAAATAATGACAAAGAAACGCAAAAAAACTCAAATAGACTAAAGAGACACAAAGCAACCACAAAGATACAAAACACCTGGGAAGCACTATCCATCCACTTGGACAACTTTGGAAACTACTACAAAGAGATCCAAACAACTGCTCAGAGAAAAATTAAGTATTCAGAGTGACCTCGGGTGGTTTGAGTTTGAGACCCCTGCTCTGATTAAACATGCTATAAACCTGTGATTTATTTCAGTATTTTATTTGGATTGAGTGCATTTAATGTCTTTTTTATTTTACAGAAAATTTCCGTGCTCTGTGCACCGGTGAGAAAGGTTTTGGCTACAAGGGCTCCGGTTTTCACCGTCTCATCCCTAAATTCATGTGCCAGGTACAGTGAAGGAAACACATGTGTCCTGTTTCAGATTTAACCTGAGCTAATTGATATTTGATGATTTCCTTTCAGGGTGGGGATTTTACCAACCACAATGGAACTGGAGGCAAATCCATCTATGGGGAGAAGTTTCCTGATGAGAACTTCCAGCTGAAGCACTCAGGCATGGGCACTCTCTCCATGGCTAACGCTGGGCCCAACACCAACGGATCCCAGTTCTTCATCTGCACAGCTTCAACCGACTGGTGAGCTCCGCTTTCACCCGTCTACCGCTGCATTCGGGTTTAATCAACAGTTTCGGCTTGTTTCCGATGTTCTTCTCACATACTAATCGGCTGCTCTCTTTTCCAGGCTGAACGGGAAACACGTGGTGTTTGGCAAAGTTGTGGAGGGCATTGATGTTGTCAAGGCGATAGAGAAGCAAGGCACAAAGAGCGGCACCCCTAAAGCCAAGGTTGTCATCGCCGACTGTGGAGAGCTGAAATAGTGCGACTGAGCTCCTTCGGTTCAGCCTGTTCACCTTGTTCTCTCAGTCATCTCTGACGTTGTGCTCTCAGAAACATATATCGCCTAAAACACTGACTTTAAGTATTTTAATTTCGTGTATATTTTCTGTGATATAAGTTGTAAAGAGTGACATTTAATACAACATTTTTCACTAGATGTGTGATTTATTACAGGAGACAGAATAACCAATCTGAAATGCATTTCTTTATGTGTAATACTTGAATAACAACACTTGAAAAACACTTCATGTTTATGTAGAAGTTCCCCTTAACTGTGTATGTGATGATTTTATTTATTTTATTTTTTGCATGGAAACACTTTTTGCATTAAATGTGACCCTATATTTTGAACTTATAAGATTAAATGAAAATGTACATGTAATTAAAATACTTAGTCACCATTTAAGGCAAATTATTTTTGTGTTTACATCTGCAGCATCCGTAGAAAAACACCCCAATGCACCCACTTTCTCCACTAAAGATGTCCACTCCTGTGCTGATATTTGTTGTGTAATATTTTGTATCTTCTAATCTGTTGTTCAAGGACCACATTTGTTAACAAAATAGGAATAAAATGATGGTGACCATGTAAATAAAACCACATGAAAGCTTACTTTGTGTGCGTCGTCTAATTCAAGAACACAGACAGTTGGTTAATCACAACATTGTGATTCGATTAATGCCAGTTGGATCAAAATGAAGTGCTCTAACTATGTGGTTTCATTTTTTAATTATTGCTGCTGCCACATTTTACCACTAGAGGTTGGCAAGGTAACAACTGTCACACCTTTGTACAGTGGTGGAAGAAGTATTCATATCTGTTAATTCAGTAAAAGTGCTAATATCACATGGTTAAAGTACTCCAAGAAAAAAATCATCCATTCAAAACAGTATGAAAATTAAATTTAATATTAATTTTTTTCCATAAGTGCATAAACAAGCTGTTCTCATAGGAAAAAGCTAGAAAGGTGGCAGGGTCTGCCACATATAAACAAAAAATAACAATATAAATTGTGTTGTCCTTTAAGGTCAGTTTGTTTCTCCAGTCATGAACACAATCAGAGTTTGTTTATTTAGTTTGTTTAGGCAGAAAAAATCAATCAGTGAGGATCTTTCTCTTCTGATGAACGTTTCCTCCCCAAAACTTCAGAGTGCACCTTTAATATTCCTGCTGCATTAATGTGTATGTAGCATTTGACTGCTGTAGATGTTTAAGGTTGAGCTCGTTTGAACTACTTTATATACTGTTGGCTAGTTCAAAGCAATGACACATATTCATAAACACCCAGGTAAAGTCCAATGTCTTAAATTCATACTCAAGTACAGTATGTGAGTAAATGTACTTAGTTACATTCCACCATGGCTGTAATGAACGAAAGATGTAGAGCTAGTCTTCGCTAAATGTTTTATTTTGCTATCCCTTTGTCCAATTATCAGGATCAGACCCGGTTTGGATTCAGACAGGTAGGATTGATTTAAATGATTTCTCAGAAAAGTTTGAGGCTGTTTTCAGTCTTTTGGTTTCAATTTTCAGCTTCAGTTTCAATCATCACAAAAAACACTTGGTAGAAAAACACCATGTTTTGGCTTAAAATACCTGGCTTTGTCGCCACAAACACGGCCGGAGATGCCCCCGAGGTCTCCTTATAATATATCAAGTGGTGTCACGCTTACAAATGTGGAAACGCTGGCTGTGTCCCGCTTCACCTCTCGATATGAAAGTCGAAACGTAGTCGAACTTAGAAAATCTGATAATTATCATTTCACAACTTCGTGACTGCTCAGCAAATGAAAAGACATAGGATATCGAAAATGTGAAGGACCATCCGGCCATATTTCAAGGTAAAACAACATATCATTATATCATCATATCAACCCATTAGCTTCCATTAGCTAACAACTAAAGTTAGCACATTCCTGTTTGACGGTGTTACAAGGAACATAAAGAAAGGCATAAAATAACCCTAAATTATCAACACACATCTTGAACACATTTATTTAAGTCTGGAAGTGAAATGCAATAGATGTAATCAAAAGGTAACGCTAGTGGTCAGGAATGTGTCAAGAAATATGTTATTTTAGGTCGACATATGGCCCGATGTAAAGTTTTCACTTTACAGGGAACATCATCTTTTCAGTTGCCGATCAGTTAAGAAACATGATAACCATGTTTTCATAAGTCAGAGGAAAATGGCCGCTGGGTGAATATTGACTTTACTTCTGTACTTTCAGGATTCTGAATGCAGGAATTTTACTTGTAAAGTGGCAGTTTTTCATTGTGATATTTGTACTTTAACTTGAGGATCAAAGTACTTTCCCCCAGTGAAGTACATTGACTCAGCAAATGAACTTGTATAGCATGTCAGGTGGGATATCTATCAGCATGGACGACCACCAGTATTGACAGTGTATTTTAAAAACTAAAGTAGGTTTTCACTTGGCAGGAATTGTAGAGTAGAGCACATTTTATTTTCAGGCTTTTGACATAAATAAAACTGCCTATTTTAAGGTATTTCCACATTAAATAGTCAAAGATTACAACATGAGTTTTATTCTCTAATAAAATATCAGTGAAGATCACAAAGTAATTTTGTGTGAGTTGGATTTTAACACATTTGAACATGACGTCCACAACATCAGCTCGTCTGCTTGTTCTTCTATATAAATCTGTGGCCGCAGAGACATGTCACGATCCGCCATCTTGACTCCTCCCACCTCCGCTCCTATTGGCTCGTTCTCGAGCCTTTCAAATGGAACGTTGCTGCGATTGGCTGTCGGTAGCTTTTACGTCACCGGCGCGCAGCCTCACTGGAACGCAGAGCTATAGATACCGTGTGTCTACAACCAGGAAATCATTCAGGAGCTGTTTTCCGTTATAATCATATTAAGCCCGTTTTGTAAAAATGGCAAACCCTAAAGTTTTCTTTGACATCACTATTGGAGGCGCTCCAGCTGGCAGGATTGAAATGGAGGTGAGATTAACGTCAGACTATTTACTAAACATGTGTCGCTTCATTTCAACAATGCTAATTTTTTTTTAGAAAAAGCTTTGAAATGAGTCTTCTGCATCAGTCTGTATGATTCTCAAAGAATGGTGTGTCTGTTTCGCAGCTCCGGGCTGATGTGGTCCCAAAGACTGCAGGTATGTGATCTTTAAATCAGGAGAAAAACCACATAAATTGATCCTTTCCTCCGTATAAAACCGAGGCCCCGGAGGTGCCACTCAGCCTGATGGCCGCCCGGCCTGATGGACACTCGCAGTATTGCAGAGAAAAATTCCCATGCGGCCGGAAAACCCTTTTTCCTCATTGACCGCCATTATAAAAAAAAAAAAAAAGAGACGTATTTAAAAATGCGGACAGGACATGAAGAAACGCAAACGACGTTGATTATGACTCTCTCCATGATGTATTTTTGATCCATGGAGGGATTTTTGTATTTGTAAAACTTTCAGTGAGCTGAGAAAAGCGATTTTAAAAATCCGTTATATCATCAGAATCTAAAGTCTACGGGCCTAACGGGAACTCAAGGGCGGGGCCAGTGGGCGAACCTCTACTGCGCATGTTCAATGAGACGCACAACCAGGAAGTCTTCGCAGAAGCCAGAGAACTTCTTTGGCGCATGCGCCAGACGAGCAATTCTCATTTGTTTGAATGGCCGCCATCTTTCCATCTGGTATCTGACTCCTCTGTATGACTCTATGGTATAGCCTCGTGCATTTTAAAACCCTCGTGGGTCTGCGTGTGTTTATCTGAGTGTCATCCACTGCGCTCAATAACAGCAAAATCTCACTGTTTCTCAACCCAGCCATGAAGCACAACTCAAATATAACAAATGATCATGTTTTAGTGTGAAAGATATCTTGCTATGTGAGTTTGTTTTTTTTCCCCTTGCGATGCAGCAATAGACCTCCATATCTATACAAGTTCATGTACAATGTTTTTGCAAACTAGTATATGTGTTGCAGGGGGAAAAAGAAGAGTTGTGGGTTGTTCAAATGCTATGATGTTCAACAGAGCACCTGTCTGTCCTCGCAGCAGCAGCCGCTTGTAAAGAGAGCAAAGTCGTGGGACAGGTTCAGGCGCAGATAAAAGTTATTGATGCAAAAAAAAAAAAATTTGAAGACAAAGAAACTCAGAATGACTGCATAGAGTCAACTACAGTGATTTGAAACAAGCTCAAAGAGATGCAGAATGACCACAGAGACACAAACGACTGCAAAGGGACGCAAAACGAACATTAAAACACAGAAAAACCAGATGGAGAGAAGTTTGTTACTCTTGCTTGAATGCAACCTTAGTGCTAATTACTGGTAATATGAACCTAAAGCTTATTTTCCTATTTTTTTGTTTTAGTGAATTTAATGACGTTATGGTGTGTTTATTTTACAGAAAACTTCCGTGCTCTGTGCACCGGAGAGAAGGGTTTTGGCTACAAGGGCTCCAGCTTTCACCGCGTCATCACTGAATTTATGTGCCAGGTACAGTGAAGGAAAGACATTTGTCCTGTTTGCTTTTGTTCAGATTTGAGCCGAGCTAATGAATATTTGATTGCTGTAGCAACATTTGCTGACTTGCCTGAGCCTTTTTTATTTGTTTTTTAGGGTGGAGATTTTACAAGGCACAATGGAACTGGAGGAAAGTCCATCTATGGGGAGAAGTTTGCTGATGAGAACTTCCAGTTGAAGCACACAGGAGCTGGTACACTGTCCATGGCTAATGCTGGGCCAAACACCAATGGATCCCAGTTCTTCCTCTGCACAGTTAAAACTTCCTGGTGAGCTTCACTCTGACCCATCTACTGCTGTATTCAAGCCTAAACAACAGTTTCAGCTTGTCTCACATGTTTGTCTCTCTTCTCTAGGCTGGACGGGAAGCATGTGGTGTTTGGCAGTGTTGTGGGGGGCATGAATGTTGTCCAAGCGATAGAGAAAGTGGGCTCACAGAGCGGCAAGACTGCAAAGAAGGTCGTCATCGCCGACTGTGGTCAGCTATAATACTGCGATGAAGCTTCTTCAGCTCAGCCTGTTCACCTGTCAGATGTGTCCTTCTATCATCCACATCCCAGTCTTCTTTGACAGGATGTATATCTGCAGCATCAGTGGAAAAACAGCCAATGCACCCACTTTCTCAACTGCAAATGTTTCACTCCTGTGCTGATATTTGTTGTGTATTATTTTGTACCTTCTAATCTGTTGTTTAAGGACCACATTTGTTAACAAATTCTGAATAAATGGAAAAAAAAAAACACTGAATAAACCACTTGAAAGCTTAATTTGTGTATGTCCTCTCATTCAAGACACCAACTGTGTTCTTACTTAATGTGTGTATTTTAGTGTTTACATTAATTAATGACAACATTTTAAATTGATTGTTGGTGGAAATCACAATGAAGTGCTCTAACAATACGATTCATTTTGTGGTATTTGTAGTTGCAATATCTTACCATCAGAGGTCATTATAGGATAATACTTTTTGTCACGTTTGCCATACTTTTTGTAAAGTATTGAAGGAAGTATTCAGATGTATTTCAGTAAAGTACTAATATCCCACTCTTATAATACTCCCAGAATCAATCATGTTTCTGTATTAATATGACCACCAGTATTAAAAATGTACATTAAATATAAGTAGGGATTGCATTTAGAGCTTATTTTTAAGCTTTTGACAAATAAAACGTCCTATTTTAATGTATGTCGACATTAAATATTCAAAGATTACGACCTGAGTTGTATTCTCTAATAAAATGTCGGTGAAGATCACAAAATACTCTGTGTGAGTTGGACTTTAACACGTTTGAACATGACTTCTTCAACATCGGCTCGTCTGTTGTCCCTTCCGCCAGCAGAGACGTCTCACGATCCGCCATCTTGACTCCTCCCACCTCCTGTTCCTATTGGCCCATTCTTAAAAAGAACGCTGCTGTGATTGGCTGACGGTAGCTTTTACCACCCTCACCGGCGCGCAGCCGCAGTTGAGCGCAGAGCTATAGCTACCGTGTGTCTGCAACCAGGAAATCACTCAGGAGCCGTTTCTCTCTTTTATAATCAAATTAATTGCGTTTATAAAAATGGCAAATCCGAAAGTTTTCTTCGACATCACTATTGGAGGCTCTGCAGCTGGCAGGATTGTAATGGAGGTAAGAGGAAAAATCTGACTATTTCCTAAACATGTGTCGCTTTATTCCAGCTATGCTCAGTCTTTCAGGTTTTAAATGTGTGTTTTGCATCAATCTGCATGTTTCTTAAAGAATAATGTGTGTGTTCGCAGCTCCGGGCTGATGTGGTCCCAAAGACTGCAGGTATGTGGTCTTTGCTTGAGGAGAAAACTCCGCTCGGGGTTTTTCCACACACTCAAAATGGATTTATGCTCGGATGAGGAAACTATGCGTCTCCATTAATCCTCCACTGAACATGCGCTCTGACTATGGGGCGAGGCTGTGGCTGAGGCCTGGCGCAAGAGCCAGAAAAAAAACGCTCTCAGAGCCAAGTTCAAGTGCAAACAGTGTAACAAGCAGTGCGTGATTCATAAGAAGCAGAAGAAAAGCTCATTTGTTTGCTTGAGTTTGTCCTGTAGGCCCAGTGGTCATCTCCACCTGGTGGTTGACTATATACCTCCTAAATGCAGCTCCCAACAAAAAAACCTTGCATGATACATATTCACACATGATGTATATTAATTCATTTATACTCAGTGGATGCAGAAAAAAAATGGCCTGTATGCCTCCTTTATTCTGCACAGTAGTTTCTGTAGTGGCTCAAACACTGAAAAGCAACAAAATGTAACTTCCTGGAGAAAGACAGCTGGCTGTTGAGTCTCATCCCCGGACCAGACCGTCAAATACTGGCACTTTGGGGTGCGTTCAACCAGAGCTGCAAAACCCAAAGTGTCAGTGTGTAATAGTCTTGGAATGAGACTAAACAATCAGATATATTTCCCCAGGAAGTAAGTTTTCTGTTGTTTTTGCACTTTAACTGTCAAATTCTCTGTAGCAGGCCTGTTCAACTGCTTCCCAACGTCAAGACTTCAAAAATAGGGAGGATTTCAAATCCAGAGTGGAGGTCCGACCCCTGAAAAATTTGAGATTAAAGCGTGAATTCACCGTGTTTAACCTGCATTCTGGTGACATTGAAGGAATGAAAATAACAAAATTATAAGTAATATGCAGGAATTTGTTTAAATACTTTCTCCTCTCCATTTCATTGTCTGTCTCTCACTCACTAAGAGGACGAGGTGCAACAGTATACAGCAGAGTACACGCTGTATACTGCCAGAAACAGGTCATAATAACTGTCATTACACACCAACTCACCTCGGGGCCTTCCAGTTCATGTCATGGCTTTTCTTGAAAAACTTCTATTAAATTCATGGGACCTTGAAAAATCCCGTAGCTGTAACCATTCAGCATTTGCATGTTTATGTTGCAAGCTGTCCATGCTAACAGCATTACTCCACTGAGCATGCAAAGCAGTGACAGGTACAGACATGGATGTAAATTACGGATGCAGAGGAATAAAAATCTTTAAAAAATGAGAGTGCTGCACTGAGTCAAGGAGAAAAAGTTGTAGAAGTTTAAAAAAACGCCCTGATGAAGACTTTTTTTGAGTCGAAACATGTCCGCATACCCATTCACAAATAAAGGATTTTTCAACTTTTCCCGTTCCTCGCTTTTTTCAGTCAAACTGTGAATTTAATGAGGTTATGGTGTCTTTATTTTACAGAAAACTTCCGTGTTCTGTGCACCGGAGATAAAGGTTTTGGCTTCAAGGGCTCCAGCTTTCACCGCGTCATCCCTGGCTTCATGTGCCAGGTACAGTGAAGGAAAGACAGCTGAGCTGAGCTAATTAATATTTGATTGCTGTAACAACATTTGCTGACTCACCTCAGCCTTCAATTTGTTTTTGTTTTTGTAGGGTGGAGACTTTACCAGGGGTGATGGAACTGGAGGCAAATCCATCTATGGGGAGAAGTTTGCTGATGAGAACTTCCAGCTGAAGCACACAGATGCTGGTATACTGTCCATGGCTAATGCTGGGAAAAACACCAACGGCTCCCAGTTCTTCCTCTGCACAGCTAAAACTTCCTGGTGAGCTTCACTCTGACCCATCTACTGCTGTATTCAGGCCTAAACAACAGTTTCAGCTTGTCTCACATGTTTGTCTCTCTTCTCTAGGCTGGACGGGAAGCATGTGGTGTTTGGCAAAGTTGAGGAGGGCATGGATGTTGTCAAAGCGGTAGAGAAAGTGGGCTCAGAGAGCGGCAAGACTTCAAAGAAGGTCGTCATCGCTGACTGTGGTCAGCTATAAAACTGCGATGAAGCTTCTTCAGCTCAGCCTGTTCACCTGTCAGATGTGTCCTTTACCATCCACATCCCAGTCTTCTCTGACAGGATATATATCTGCAGCATCAGTGGAAAATCAGCCAGTGCACCCACTTTCTCAACTGCAAATGTTTGTCTCCTTTGCTGATATTTGTTGTGTATTATTTTGTACCTTCTAATCTGTTGTTTAAGGACCACATTTGTTAACAAAACCTGAATAAGTAAGTTTAAAAAAGACTGAATAAAACTACTTGAAGGCTTAATTTGTGTATGTCCTCTCATTCAAGAACAAATGTGTTCTTACTTAATGTGTGTATTTTAGTGTTTCCATTAATTAATCACATTATCATTTGATGTCGGTGGAAATCAAAATTAAGTGATCTAACAATATGATTTCATTTTGTAGTATTTGTAGTTGCAGTATCTTACCACTAGAGGTCATTATAGGTGAGGATAATACTTTGTCATGTTTGCCATACTTTTGCAAAGTATTGGAAGTATTCAGATGTATTACTTCAATAAAGTAAAACATCTACAGTAGGACTTATTACTACTGTAGATGTTTGAGGATGAACTCATTTTAACTACCTTGTCAGGTGGGATATCTGTCAGAATGGACAACCACCAGTATTAACAGTATATTTCAAATAAAAGTAGGTTTTTACCTGGTAGGGTTGCATTTAGAGTAGAAAAAGTATTATATTTAAGCTTTTGACAGAAAGAAATCTTCTATTTTAAGGTATTTCCACATTAAATAGTCAAAGCTCACCACCTGATTTATTCTCTATTAAAATGGCAGTTAAGATCACAAAATACTCTGTGTGAGTTGGACTTTAACACGTTTGAACGCGACTTCCTCAACATCAGCTCGTTTTCTTCTTCTTCACTTTACTTCTTTCCCCACAACAGATAACAGATAAGACAGTATCTGACAGTAATACTCACAGCTGTCAGGATGCGTTCCCCCTGTTTTAAATGGTCAAATTTAATGATATCAGCCTGAAAATCACAGGACTTATCTGTTGTGGGGAAAGAAGTCTGGAGTATGAATTTGAAAGATGTGTGAGCCTCCTTTCCTATTGAACAGAGGGGGGACAGTATCTGACAGTAATACTCCAAGCTGTCAGGATGTGCTTTCCCTGCTGTAATGGAGCTGGATTTAAGACAAATATGATAAAGTAGCGATTTATATTTAGCCTATGAATGAATGAGCACACTTTCTTCCAAAAGTCCATAATATTCAAAATGAAAAGTCTCTCACAAATATAATATTTTTTAATTATAGAAATAACAGTAGTTGGTTGTGTCAATAAAGACATAAAAACACAAACAGATGTGTTGTTGTCCCAGTTTAAAAACATAACTAGACAGTCATGAAGTTTGTATTTCACTTCTACAAAACATCTTCAGATAAAACAACAAAAACAAAAAAGTCAGTTTTGAGCCTCAGCTCGTACCACAGGGCCTCTGTGGTACGAGCACAGCAGCTCGGGGGCGAGCTTTCTGTGAACGCGCGCTTCCTTCGGCGGGACCAGGGGAGACGGAGCTCGATACAACACCTGCAAGATGGCGGACTGAGCAGTCGTGCTAGCGAGTCTCTCCTACTTAAACCTCCTTAAATAAGTTAATTAACTTCTTATCCCTACCTCAACTTTGTTTTTGAAGTTTATAAAGTACTTTTGCTCAAGAATCAACGATAAAATTAACCAGTCTAGCCTGAAACACAACGTATATCCCCTCATGAACGAAAGAGCGAACGCGACTCTGCTCAGGTGGACCTCAAGGAGACCGTTAGCTCCGGGGACAAGAGAAACTCGGATGAAATGAGCCAGTCAGTCCCATCAGCACCATCCGAAAAGGTAACAGAAGCAAATGAAGATGAAGTGTCAAACTCTGGCAGCGAGATTTGACTCTCAAGACAAGAAGCTAGAAGAAACAGGACTATGCTGTAATAGCTAGCTTAGCCAGCGCGTCCGTAAGACTGTAAAGCTAGAGTGTCGGTGGTGGAGAAAGAGCTGGAGCGCCTACTAGCAGAAAATATGAACAAATACATGAACGAAGATACAAGAATTGAAGTGATCCGTCTCCTCAGTAAGATAGCACCACACTGGGAGCAGAAAATGGATGATGTTGAGGACAAATGGCTCATTGTGTCTTGACTTGAAGACTTGAACATGGCACCTGATGATTGGCTTGATAGGTCCCATCTAAATTAGACAATAACAATTATAATTCAACTTTACTCGATTTCTGTAACACTCATTCACTTATTGACATCTGGAGGAGCAGGAGTATGAATATTAGTCATTTTTCATGAATAAAACCCAATGGGAATGCCAGATCCAGAATTGACATGTGGCTACAACACCTGAATTAGCAGATTTTGTATCAGAGGTATCAATGTCAAGTGCACCCTTAACCGATCATTGCCTCTTATCTCTTGTGCTACAACCTTCACTAAATGATAACAAAAAGAATACACACTGGAAAGTCAATGCTGACCTAATGAAGTGCGATGAGTACTGCAGTTTAGTAAAAAAAAAACATTTTTTCTACATTTTTTAACATGTTTTTTCTTTTGTTATATTGTACTTAAGTGTTTTCGCTCAGTCACAAAATGAATTTGTACTGGAAATTATTCTGCTTGTAAGATTTGTCTTCACTTTCATTGTCAAAACAAAACAAAACACAAAACCACAAAACAAAAAACATCTCACGATCTGCCATCTTGACTCCTCCCACCTCCTCTTCCTATTGGCCCATTCTTGAAACTTTCAAAAGAACGCTGCTGTGATTGGCTGTCGGTAGCTTTTACCTCACCGGTGTGCAGCCCCACCTCAACACAGAGCTATAGAAACCGTGTGTCTGCAACCAGGAACTCACTCAGGAGCTGTTTCTCTCTTTTATAATCACATTAAACGCGTTTATAAAAATGGCAAATCCTAAAGTTTTCTTTGACATCACTATCGGAGGCTCTGCAGCTGGCAGGATTGTAATGGAGGTAAGAGAAACGTCAGACTATTTACTAAACGTGTCACTTCATTTCACATGTGCTCAGTCTTTCAGGTTTTAAATGAGTGTTTTGCATCAATCTGCATGTTTCTTAAAGAATAATGTGTGTGTTCGCAGCTCCGGGCTGATGTGGTCCCAAAGACTGCAGGTATGTGGTCTTTACTTAAGGAGAAAACTCTGCTTGGGGTTTTTCCACACACTCAAAATGGATTTATGCTATGGGGCGAGGCTGTGAAGCCTGGCGCAAGAGCCAGAAAAACCACTTTCAGAGCCAAGTTCAAGTGCAAACAGTGTAACAAGTAGTGCGTGATTCATAAGAAGCAGAAGAAAAGCTCATTTGTTTGCTTGAGTTGTCATCTCCACCTGGTGGTTGACTATATACATCCTAAATGCAGCTCCCAACAAAAAAAAACCTCATGATACTTGAATGGCTGACTGATTTTGTCCCACACAGCCATTGTTGATTATATTAATTCATTTATACTCAGTGGATGCAGAAAAAAATGGCCTGTATGCCTCCTTTTGTCTGCACAGTAGTTTCTGTAGTGAGAGGGTGATTATTCTCATTAGTCTCATCCCCAGACCAGACCGTCAAATACCTCAAAAATAGGGAGGATTTCATATCCAGAGTAGAGTTGTGGAGGTCCGACCCCTGAAAAATTTGAGATTGAAGGACCGTGTTTAACCTGCATTCTGGTGACATTGAAAGAATGAAAATAACAGAATTATAAGTAATATGCTGAAATTTGCTTAAATACGTTCTCCTCTCCATTTCCTTGTCTGTCTCTCACTCACTAAGAGGACGAGGTGCAACAGTATACAGCAGAGTACACGCTGTACACTGTCAGAAACAGGTTATAATAACTGTCATTACACACCAACTCACCTCGGGGCCTTCCAGTTCACCTCATGGCTTTTCTTGACAAACATCACGTTGAACTTCTATTAAATTCATGGGACCTTGAAAAATCCCGTAGCTGTAACCATTCAGCATTTGCATGTTTATGTCGCAAGCTGTCCATGCTAACAGCATTACTCCACTGAGCATGCAAAGCAGTGACGGGTACAGACATGGATGTAAATTACTGATGCAGATGAATAAAAATCTTTAAAAAATGAGTGCTGCACTGAGTCAAGGAGAAAAAGTTGTAGAAGTTTAAAAAAACGCCCTGATGAAGACTTTTTGAGTTGAAATGTCGGCATATCCATTCACCAATAAAGGATTTTTAAACTTTTCCCGTTCCTCACATTTTCAGTCAAACTGTGAATTTAATGAGGTTATGGTGTTTTTATTTTACAGAAAACTTCCGTGTTCTGTGCACCGGAGATAAAGGTTTTGGCTTCAAGGGCTCCAGCTTTCACCGCGTCATCCCTGGCTTCATGTGCCAGGTACAGTGAAGGAAAGACAGCTGAGCTGAGCTAATTAATATTTGATTGCTGTAACAACATTTGCTGACTCACCTCAGCCTTCAATTTGTTTTTGTTTTTGTAGGGTGGAGACTTTACCAGGGGTGATGGAACTGGAGGCAAATCCATCTATGGGGAGAAGTTTGCCGATGAGAACTTCCAGCTGAAGCACACAGATGCTGGTACACTGTCCATGGCTAATGCTGGGCCAAACACCAATGGATCCCAGTTCTTCCTCTGCACAGATAAAACTTCCTGGTGAGCTTCACTCTGACTCATCTACTGCTGTATTCAGGCCTAAACAACAGTTTCAGCTTGTTTCACATGTTTGTCTCTCTTCTCTAGGCTGGACGGGAAGCATGTGGTGTTTGGCAAAGTTGTGGAGGGCATGGAGGTTGTCAAAGCGATAGAGAAAGTGGGCTCAAAGGAAGGCAAGACCAAAGTGAAGGTCGTCATCGCCGACTGTGGTCAGCTATAAAACTGCGACGAAGCTTCTTCAGGTCAGCCTGTTCACCTGTCAGATGTAAGCGATTTTTACATCCCAGTCATCTCTGACAGGATGTATATCTGCAGCATCAGTGGAAAAACAGCCAGTGCACCCACTCTCTCAGCTGCAAGTGTTTTTCTCCTGTGCTGATATTTGTTGTTGTGTATTATTTTGTACTTTCTAATCTGTTGTTTAAGGACCACATTTGTTAACAAAATCTGAATAAAATGATGGTGAACGTGTAAATAAAACAACTTGGAAGCTACAGTTAGCTCTAGTTAACGTCTGTGTTGCACCCTATTTGATTACATATTGTTACATATTGCACTTTTCGAGGAGCTCTACTCATCCTTCTGCTGATGGAAAGTCAGGTGAAGTTTCCTTGACAACAAAACATCGCTGGAGCTTCACAGCAAACCAGCTTTGCAGCATTTTTCCTAAACAACCAAAGTAGCTGGGGACTTTTTCAAAGTGTAATCCAAGTCTTCGAAAGGCCAGAAATCCCAAATTGATTTGAAAAAATGTCATTTACACCCTTTGTAAGCCAAAATTTTCAATATAGCTTGTAATGTAAGCGTTAAACAAGTCCCCATCTACTTCAGTTGTTCAGATGAACGCTGCATCACTGTTTTGCTGTGATCTTCCAGAAATGTTTTGTGGACTAAGAAACTTCACCTTCGCCTTCCCATCAGCATGAGGATGAGTAGATAATGACTGAATTTTAATTCATGGGTGAACTGTTTCTAACTTTGAAACTCCACTTTTAACCCAGCGTACAGGCACAAAAGAGCATTAGGTCTTGTCAGCTTTAATCCAGTAATATGCAGTGTCAAAACCAAGGAACCCAAAAACGGAAGTCATTTTGTCACTGAATCTCATTTTGGTTCCAGACAGCTTTATTGAAATCTATGGGAGATGCATGGAGAAACACACTTAAACCCAAGATATCTACGTGGTATATCTGCTGATTAAGAAATGCCTCCAGAAAATGAGAGAACACACTTCAGAGAGAGGGTTTATGATTGATGTTTTTGTCAACACATTCCCTGAATTTGTGTAGGAAAAGCTCCTGTTCGGTGTGTAAGTGCCGTCTCATCATTATCAGACCTCAGTAGTAATCGGTAGTTAACCTCTCTGTATGTTGGGTTTAATGTGTTTCTCCATGCATCGCCCACTGACTTCAATACAGCTGTCACCGCCGTTTGGCACCAAAGCAAGATACGGTGACGTAATGACCCTTCCTCCTCTTTTAGGTTCCTTGGGAAAAAAACCAGGAAGTGACTCAGGAAACAGACAGGCGTGTTCGGGCAGGCAGAACAAACAAGGCTGGAAAGCTAAGCAGGATGCAAATGAGACATTCCAGCAGAGTGGGACTGAACCAGTACATACATGCTGCTGCGCTGTTGTTCGGGGGAGGTGGGAAGCATGTGAGCGAGTGGGCGGGAAGATCGGGTGATGGGAACGGCGGGAAATGTGAGGTTACGGCAGTGCAGGAGGGAGTGGCTGGATCTGGTGTGACAAAATAGTTGGTAGCGGAGCAATGCAACAAAGTTATGTTACATTATAATCTGGGTGAATGTGGTATTTTTAAATGCTCCAGTGCAGCTAACGAGCAGACCTTTGGGTGAGATCGTTTGTCTTTTTCTGGAGGTCAAGAATGAACTTTGAATCTTGGGAATACTCTTTCTTGCTCAGTGCAATAAAAGCATGACAATGAAAGATTTAACACAAATAAAAACACAGTTCTTCCTCTATGTACTTCTATTTAATACAAAATACAGTACAACAGAGCTACGAGAAGTTTTTCTTTATTTCCGATTAAGATCAAGTACAGAATTTATCAAAACAAAGTTATCAATGCTCAGTGTTATTCACAATAAAAACATAGAAACAAAAGTCTACAAACCAAGTTGAAGTACACAGATTAAGGCATCAACATCTCCTTTGCAAGTTTCTCCTTCAATGAACCTCAAAGGGAGTGATACAAAAATAAATTCAAAAGAATTCAAGTTTCCCTATAGAAAGGTCTCCGTAAGAAAACAAAGAGATATATATATATATATTTTTATATACGAGAATATAAACAGGAATCGAGACCAACGACCAATCACGGCACGATAAAACCACAAATACAAAACGTACAGATCCAATACAGCAAAAGGTAAAGATCGTAATGAGGCCCTGTTCAGAAAATACCCATGGATAGTTCCCCATTTTAAATGTTTCCTCTGGAGTTTAACTGAGTGGAGAAAGGCAGATTCTGCTGCACCAGGACATCGTAGTGTTTAACAGAGTTGTAGAGAAGGAAGTCTCTGTTTTCCTGACGTGAGAGGAGTTTTGACAGGTCGAACTTCACAATTCAATCAAAAAAAATGCTATTTTAAAACATCCAGGATATTTTATGTGATGGGGATAGAGGGGTCTCATGTGGCCCCTCGGGTCATCTGTTGGTCCCCACGTAGCCAGCTGTGAAGTGGGTATTAATTTATCACACAATGTAACAAATTACTCGTGATAGTCGTGTCCAGATTAGTTGCTGCCTTGCTTTTCCAAGGCCACAACACAAAGCGCTCTTTAACCGAATAGGCCGGAAATATTTGCTTTCTCGGCGAGAGTTAGATGAGAAGATCAAACACCCTCATGTTTCTGTCTAATCTGTTGTTATCGCTGTAAAAACAAAATACAGAAGGGTCGATTTCCTGATTACACCGTGTTTGAATACACAAGTTACATGCTAAGCTAAGCTAATTGCCTCCTGGCTCAGCTCCGTACAATCGAGAGAGTGGTATTTGTCTTCTCATCTAACTCTGGGCTGGAAAGTGAATGAGCATGTGTCCAAAAAAAAAAAAATCGCACCATGCCTTTAGGTGTACACAGCATGTACAAATCAACTAATCAGCTATTTATTTACATTTTTTCTGCGAATGAGCTGAACAAAGTCGCTCACCTTCCTTTTCCTCTTCAACCTGTACGTATTCATGCTGGCATTAAAAGAGCACAGACGAAGACCACGAGTCACAAAACACATGTTTGATACTTGAGGTAATCATTAATAAAACACAAGGGTATTTGAAAAGCTGGTTTAAACTTCAGCATTGGATCATCTCTATTTTTCACCAGCATGAGAACACAAGCCTCACTGAACACCAAGACAAAAGAGCGGACTTTCCAGGACTCGTGTACAGCGGCGAAACACTGTGCACTGTCTCCTGTCGTCCGGGCAGTTGGTAGCTTTTGCAATGGCACATTTGCGGTATTGTCTCCGACCGCTTGTCTACTCTAAATGCTTCTTTGTGCTGGCATATTAAATTATCACTGAGAGTTCTACTCTAGACAGCTAACAGTCACCGTAAAGTTGACGCGATACACCAGACTGGAAGTTGTTTAATAGCCTCGTTAAGAGTATGACGTTGAGTCTAAAGCACCATTCAGACTGGATTTCGTTCTCAAGGGGAGGTGGGCTGATTTCAAATTACCGCTGCAATTACCTGCAGCTTGAACTCTGAACTCTGTAATTTAAATCCCATCTGGAGGGATCTTTGTTACCTCCACCAAGGAGGTTATGTTTTCACCCGTGTATGCTTGTTGCTGGTACTATTAAAAGTATGCCGAATTACCTAGAAGCCGTTCCTTTATGCAATGAACCAATGGATCTGCAGACAACTACCACTGGATTACATTGATACTGAAGAAGACTTAAAATGTGAGGATTCTAAGGCAAGTTCTGAACCATCAGTTGTCTAAGTTTTGCTTGGTAAGTGCAGTTAATCCTGAATCTAAAAATGTGTATTTTACGCTTGTCTGTGCGGATTTGATGAAGATGTGACTCAAATTCACCTCAAGCCGTCTTTCTCTTTTGACTTCGTTCTGCAGAGTGTCGATGTCTTTTACAGACCACTTCCTGTAATAACGCCATGGTTGACACCTCATCCAGAACGATGGATCACATTAAGAGCGCCGTGAATATTTCACTGCTCACCTCGCCCTGTAATCTTAATCCAGTCCAAATGGGCTTCAGTACTGCTGGACCTACGGGATGAATTTCAGATCTTCACACACAAGATATCTAATACAAAAGTGATTATTTTGAAATACATTGGTTTAAAAAAAATAAATAAAAAATACATTGAACTTAGTCAACACTCAACTGAAAACAAAAATAATACTGTACATCGATGCTGCTATTCACAAACTCGTCACAGGTAATAATTGTGTACAGATCGTGACAACACTGTAGTACAACAATCAACAGGCTACATAACTGTGCTGGTTTAGACCTGGGCTACAACTAGAGTGTGAGTTGTTCAGAGCACTTAATGACACTTGCTGAATGTAGAAAAGTAAGTCGAGGGAAGACCTGCAAAGACTTGGGGAAACTGAGCAAGGATCTTCTGTCTGTGGGCCGATAGCACAGATTGAACCTCAGATTTGATTACAAAAGACGGTACAGCCAGTGTGTGCTCAGGGCCAGGTTGAGGGCATTTTGGGGCCCCTTTAATCCCGACCCTGAGCTCCAGGCTGGCTGACGGCAACACTGCAGATATTTTCTCCGAAATGAGAAACAACACGATTTTACCGGTAGCACTAGGGGGCAGTGGCAATACTGTTAGCTGGTATTTCCATTTTTTTCACCAGTTATTTGGTCCTATAACTTTATTTTATTCACCACAAAGGTCTTGCATTCAGAAAGTCTGATGCACAAAAGCATCAGATGATAAACTTGGACTGTGAAAGATCAGACAAAGACCTCTGAGAGCATCTTCCCTTTACTGGACTGTTTAAAAGATAATTTACTGTCGGTTTGCTGTTAGCTTGGTGGCTAACGGGACAATAACTTTAATAAAATAAAAAACTAAAACGCTTCTTCCAAATTAAAAACAAAAACAAAAATAAAATAAATATCTGAGGATTATCAGTAAATCACCTGCTGCTACAGAGTAATAGTGTCAGAAAGCGACAGTTTGCTCCTAACTTGGTCCCATTACCTCCCTCGGTGTGACCAGCCTAGCTGCTACCTCGGCCTGTTTGAGCGCTGAGGAGACTCTCAGCTCTGCTGTGACGTCTTGCGGCTCTCTCTCAGGATGCCGTCCAGGCCGTTGAGCTGCCGGAGGAAGCCCCGGTTGGGGATGACGCCTCGGTGGTCCTTCACTGTTTTGATGGCCTCCACCAGCGTCAGGTTTTGTCTGATCATCAGGTAGGCCAGCACCAGAGTGGCTGAGCGGCTCACTCCCACAGTGCAGTGGACCAGCACCTTACCTGCATGAACACAGAATATGAAATTAAACCACTCTGAGATGTACAATAAATATCTATGATCTGAATCTGCAGCTCCCTTCAGCTTCAAACAGCCACACACGCAGGCTAACCTCCACTCGTGAGGGCTTTGTGGATGAATTCAGCTGCAGGATAGAAGTTGACGCTCATGTCGAAGGTCGGGGAGTCGTGAGCCTCGATGCCGTGATAGGTGACGTTCATCCCGGCGTAATACTCGGCTCCACCGCGCCATTTGCTCTGGGCACAGTTGAGGATGTGTGTGATGCCAAGTTTGGCAAGCTCACGCCGGTCTGATGCAATATCTCTGCAGAGGAGAGAGAATGACTTCAGTTTCATTTTGAGCAGCTGCAAAAATGTCAAAATAAAAAGCCTATTGGGGCTGCAACAACTTTTACCTTTTATCCCATAATTATGACTTTTTATCTCATAATTGTGTCATTTTTAATCTCATTAATTTTACTTTTAAATTTCATAATTAAGATTTTTTTTATTTCATAATTGTGACTTTTCCTTTTTTACCTCATAACTTTTGTCTTACAATAATGACTTTTATCTCATAATTATGACTTTTTTTTCATCTTAGAATTGTGACTTTTTATCTAATAATTTAGATTTTTTTATCTAATATTTCTTACATTTTTAATTTTTAAAAAACCTTTTAATCTATTAATCTAAATTTTGATCTCATCATTGTGACTTTTTTTTTATCTCATAATCTCTTTCTCTCTTTTTTTTTAATTTTTTTACTTTTTATCTAATCTAGATAAATCTTTTCTAATCAATTTAGATTTTTTATCTCATAATTTTGTCATTTTTAATCTCAGAATTGTGACTTTTTATACAATTTTTATGTCACAATTTTTACTTTGTAATCTCATAATCTCATCTTTTTTTTCTTTTTATCTAATCTTTATCTAATTTTGACTATTTAATTCCATAAGTGTGACTTTTTATCTCATATTTTTGACATTTTGAATCTATTTTTTTTCTTTTTTATCTCACAATTTTTACTTTCTCAATCTCGTAATTAAATGTTTGACCTCATAATTTTGACTGTTTACAGACTGTATTTTGCGGTGAACTGCTCCTTTAGCGGTTCTGCTCAGCTGCAGGTCCATACAGAACATATAGGAGCTGTGACAGCGGTATTAAAAAGTGCAGCAGTAGTTTTGAAGCAGGACTTTGACGCCTCTGCACTTCATGGTGGACACTCACTGGTCTCCGATGTACAGCCGCGGCCACACTTCGTCCGCGTGGTTGCAGGCGGTCTTCCCGGTGCACAGCAGCCTCTCCAGCTCCGACACCGTCAGGTTCGGGGAGACGCGCTCGGAGTCTTTTCGGTTCGGAGACCTGGAGCTGCTCCGGGACCGGGAGAACCGGGACATGAACGCCATTTAATCTGGACAACGGAGAGAGAAAAGAGCGAAGTAATAATAAGAAAAACATAAACATTAAAAGATGCGTTCAGGGGATCAACTACAGCCGGACATGTCTCTGATTACATAACGGATATTTACCTGTGGCTTTTGTTTTGGTGGACACGAGGCTGGATGTGTCTGAGACTCACAGTGAGCTCACTGCATTTTCCCACCATGTGAATTAAACCCAGCAGTTGTTTCCTCGAGTGTGTGTTTGATGTATTTACCTGTGTTTGGGTTTGTTCCGCGTCTCAGTGGTGCTGCAGGGCGAGCTGCTCCGCGGCCATGTTGACTCATGTATTTGCTGTGGGAGGATGGATGAGATGAGATGATGGTGATGAGACGGCTGCTGCTCAGCATCCACCAGACATCCTCACCTCCACCCGCCGCTCCTCCATCTCCTTCTCAACAAGTCCTCGTGAAGACGCACACGACTCCACAAACATGGCCCCTGTTTGAGAGCCGCATGGATGGTGCGTTCACTGGTGCAGCATGCAGAGCCTCAGCGGTTCATGTGTGCGGCTGTGTTTCTCTTCTGGACCTTATTTTATATTTAATTGTTAAATGATGGTTTATGTGACGTCGGGGTTTCTGTCGTCGGTGACGTTTGTCGCCATCTTCTGGTCAAATGAGGGAAAATTATAAATAAATAAATAAATTCAACAGTCACTATGTGGTGGAATGTAACGAAGTAAATTTACTCAAGTATTCGTTCTAGTTACTTGTACTTTTCTGAGTATTTCTATTCTATTCAACTACATCTCAGATGCACATAGACTATCTTCACTTCTCACTTGTTTGTCTGACAGTTGCTTTTAAAATAAATAAATAAATAATTGATGTAAACTTTGCCCTGATAAACAAACACAAAACAAATCACATGAGATAACAAGTCTAAATTATGAGAGAAATTATGACTTTTTATCCCATAATATTTTGATTTAATCTCATAATTGATATTTTGTTATTCTCGTAATTTTTACTTTTTTCATTTTGTGATTTTTTACTTCTTATCTCAGAATTTTGACTTCATTACGTCGGAATTTTGATTTTTAATCTCATAATTATAACATTTACCTAATAAATTTAACCGTTTATTTAATAAATTCGACGTTTTCTCACAATTTTGATTTAAAATCTCATAGTTATGACTTTTTATCTCATATTTGTGACTTATCCCACAATTAAACATGATAATGTGACGTTTGCGGACGAGCAGAAACTTTCGTTCATGTCATGATTAATTGTAAAAACATGAAGCTGGGCCTCATAGATCAAAATAAACTCTTATTAATGGGACGTTTGTGTAAGAAATCCAGTAGATGAATGTTACATCTGTTTATTATATGATGGGACACATCTGATTGAGAGGGTACGACAGATACGACATGACGAAGAATACGAAAAAGATAACGGTGCTTGAGAGTTGTGTATTCACGAGCTTGGAGGAGGGCCATGAAGGCACCATGACGTAAAACTCTTGCGACGCACGTGTGAACGTCGTGAGGAGCAGAGATGGACCCTGAAAGGCTACAGTTTCATGAAATGGGCTTAGACGACCGTCTTTTAAAGGTAATACACAGTTTGACATTACCAGTAAACGTTAAATAAATGTTTAATAACGTTAGTGAACTGCTGAACGAGCAGCTGAAGAGTAAAAACCCGAGTGAGGCGAAGAAAACTCGACGTAAATACAGGAGGAGCTGCTCACTGCTGCGCTAGCTTGTCAGCAGTCTCGTGTATCGTGTAATGTAAACTGTTAGAAACAAGTTATGCCTTCTTTAATTTAACCAGTTTGGTAGATACAGTTTAATGTAACAGCTTAAATTTAATTTTTGGTAACCTATTAATCGTTTCAGTCATTTTTCAGTTTCTTACATGTGAGGATTTCGGACTGTTGGTTTACAGAAGACATTGAAAGCATCACTTTGGGCTCTGGGAAATTCTGATGAGCAACTTTCACAGATTTTCGACCTTGTAAACTAAACGATTAATCGATTAGTCGTGACAACAATCAGGAGATTAATTGAGATTGAAAATAATCCATAGTTGCAGCCCTCTGCAAGTTGTTTAGCTTGTTGACACCTGAGAGAAGTGGTGGAGTTTAATCAAGTACATTTACTCAAAGTACTGTACTCAACTGTACATCAACTCCACAACATTTCAGAATAAAATACTGTACTTTTAACTTATTTCTGACAGCTGTAGATATTAGTTTGCAAATTAAGATTTGTGCACTCAAAACAGAGTTTATAAAATGTTTGTTATCGAATAAATATATATACAAGCACAGCTGAATCAATTGGTCCATTTAAGTGATGGACAGAAATGTGAACTCAGTTGTTGTTGTTGTTATCATGTTGTAGGCGGTTGCAGATCTGGGTTGGTCCCAGCCCACACTGATCCAGGAGAAGGCCATCCCTTTGGCTCTGGAGGGGAAAGACCTTCTGGCTCGAGCCCGGACCGGATCTGGGAAGACTGCTGCTTATGCTGTACCTGTCATCCAGCGCATCCTGACCTCCAAACAGGTGAGGAACAAACAGAAATAACTTCTTTTTTTAGGAAAGTGAATTTAATCTACATGTCCATCAGTGAACCATCCAATCTAATTAACACCTGTAGCTAGTCATAACTGTATAGTACAGCATAACAGTATAACTGCCAATTAGCCTCATTATCTTCAGCTCTATTCTTCATCCTGATTACCTCCTTTGTGTTTGGTGTTGTCCTCAGAGCGTTCGTGAGCAGGATGTGAGAGCTCTGATCCTGGTACCGACCAAAGAACTGGGTCAGCAGGTCCAGTCCATGATCAGACAGTTGACAGCATTTTGCTCGAGGGACGTCCGAGTAGCAGACATCTCCGGAAAAGCTGACATATCTGCACAGAGGTCGGTCTGTTCGAGGACTTTAGTCGTTCTCCGATATCGAGGGGAAATAGATCCAGTGATTTAGTCTGTGGTTGATGTTGTGTGTTGTGTCTGAACAGGCCGATCTTAATGGAGAAGCCTGATGTGGTCGTGGGGACGCCGTCCCGCGTGCTCGCCCACCTCAACGCCCAGAACCTGGTCCTGCACTCGTCCCTTGAGATGCTGGTTGCAGACGAGGCCGACCTGCTCTTCTCTTTTGGCTTTGAGGCGGACCTGAAGAACTTGTTGTGGTGAGAACACATGGGCATAGATCGATTTTTACTAATTTACTAACCTCAGACAGCTGCTTATGTGAGTTATTTGTGAATTATTTGCCAGAAAGATAATTGTCCTATTCCGTGAAGAAATTAAGCGGTGGTCCCCAATTTTTCTGTCTTGTGACTCCTTAAAATGAGGCGTCTATGTTTGACCCCCTGTTACAGGTTATAACCAGAGTGAGGCAATGAGAATAATTTCTCTTTTCTTTTTCCCTTTTTTTATCCACTTCTGAGAGAACTAATGCAGTAAATTGTGTCAGGAACCCTTTAGCCTGATGTATTATTAAAAATATGAATGTAATATATTTCTGTGTATGTCTTCAGCCATGTATCGGGTATCTTTAAAAATAAGTTGCCACCAGAATCAACAGAATATCTTGGTGTTTCTTTTCTCTCAAAATGAACGTGTTCTTTGAAAAACTTTTGTTGTGTTTTTAACAGTCATCTGCCGAAGATCTACCAGTCGTTCCTGATGTCGGCTACTTTCACTGAGGACGTTCAGGCCTTAAAGGAGCTGCTGCTTCACAACCCTGTAAGTTCACCTGCACCAACACTTCCAGTGTCAGTGGGACACTCATCATAATAAAAGCTGCAGTCACACATTAATGATTTTGTACATTCAGTGTTATTGGGTCTGCTTTTTGACTTCACGCCTGGATCTGTGCTCTCTCAGGTGATCCTGAAGCTTCAGGGCTCTCAGCTCCCCAGCAGCAACCAGCTGCAGCAGTACAGCATCAAATGTGAGGAGGAGGACAAGTTCCTGCTCATCTACACGCTGCTGAGGCTGCGGCTGGTTCAGGGCAAGACGCTGGTGTTTGTGGGAGCGGTGGACAGATGCTACAGACTCAAGCTGTTCCTAGAACAGTTCAGTATTCCTGCCTGTGTGCTCAACTCCGAGCTGCCTGTCCAGTCCAGGTAGACGACCTCTGACCTTCTTTTAAAGAGGAGTGTGTTTTGTGTATTTTGGTGTGTCTTTCTATAGTGACTGACATAAAAAGCTCTGAAAAGTTTCCAAGAGTCTGCCGTTAACTGTATGAAAACACACCTCAACCGGGCAGCAGATTATTAAGTAATTATATTCCCTTCTCCTGCTCATTCGGTCCTCTGCAGGTGTCACATCATCACTCAGTTTAACCAGGGGTTTTACGACTACATCATCGCCACAGACGAACAGAGTCTGTCCGCTCCAGCTGCTGCTGGGCCGACGCCTGAAGCCAAAGGCAAGAAGAAGACAGAAAAAGAAGCAAAGTGAGTCAACAGAGGTGTTTCAAGAAATGTTGGCTTTCGATGATTAGTTGATTAACTGAATAGTTGACTGTCAATTCTAAATGATTTTAAAGGACTAAAGACAAAGAGTACGGCGTCTCCAGAGGTGTGGACTTCCAAAATGTTTGCAACGTCATCAACTTTGATTTCCCCACAACTGTCGAGTCGTACATTCATCGAGTTGGACGGTGAGTTTCAGTTCAGTCACACTTCTCTCAGCTTTCATTAGCATCTATTCTTGAGTGGTGGTTGGATTCAGGCTATGTTTAAAATAAGTAAAATCCTGACCTGGTGTCTTGTATTGTTTTGTAGAACGGCGAGAGCAGACAACCCCGGCACCGCTCTGTCCTTCATCTCTAACACGGAGACTGGTTTGCTGTCAGAGGTGGAGGAGGCTCTGATGGGAGGTAACAAGGATTTATTTTACTCTTTACATTAATAATAATAATTCAAAAACATTTGGCTGCTGCACCTCAGCCTTATAATGGAAGCCTGATGTTTATTTATTTAAAAGAGACATGTTTGTTTGTTTTTTTTAGAAAGTGCTGATAGTGTTCTGAAACCTTACGAGTTTAAGATGGAGGAGATTGAAGGCTTCAGGTACAGGTGCAGGGTGAGTATCATCATCATCATCATTGTCAACATCATCATTGTATGTGTGAAGGGTCGAAACATTTGTTGTCTCCTGTGTTCAGAAGAAAAGTTTGAGTAAGCTTCTGGTTTTGACGTCTGTTCTGGGGTACGAGCTTCAACCAGTTTGATGAAACCTAAAGAAAAGTCAAGAATACATGAAGTGGGCTCAACATGGGGATCAGTTTGTTACGCTGTGCTTCCAGTTTTCATACAAAATCTTAAAGTCTCTAAAATTGGTTTTAACTTTTATGTTCTCAAAGTTCAGAAAATGCTAAATTAAAGTATAATCCTTGAAAAAACTCAACTTGTCTTTCATCGACACAATCACTCATGTAAACCAAAAACCTTTTCATATTTGTAATGAAACGTTCACGTCATCATATTGACTTTTTGTCTTCTAGAGCAGAAATTAACGAGAATTAATTAATCACCATCAAAACATACATTAAAAGTTAAAATGAACAGCTGGTAAAAGTAAACAGGGACATTGATTAATGTGGCTATACAGGAATTCTGTAAACTTCATTTTTTCACAATTGCATTCATAACAAATAGAGTTTGGAAACTGTTGGTTTAGTTTCCTTGAAAGTGCTTGAAAGTGTTTGAATTTTACTCTTAAAAAGCTCTGAACGCTGATGAACCTGTATTTCGTTTGTGTGTAGGACGCCATGCGTTCAGTGACCAAGCAGGCGGTGAGGGAGGCCCGACTGAAGGAGATCAAACAGGAGCTGCTCAATTCAGAAAAACTCAAGGTGAGTGATGGTCTCTCCTCCTCAGAGACGTGAACGGAGGAGGCGGGAGTGTGTGGACGGACGTGTTGTGATTGGATGTTTCTCCTGTCACTCAGACATATTTCGAGGATAACCCCAGAGATCTGCAGCTGCTCAGACACGACAAAGACCTCCATCCTGCTGTCGTCAAACCTCACCTGAAGAACGTGCCCGAGTACCTCGGTAAGACAGACACACACACACACACACACACACACACACACACACACGCTAAGCTGAATTACATCATGGTTTTGGAGATATCCATCATCAGTAACTCATCGTTTTCACTGACTTCCTCCAGTCCCAGAGACTCTGAGGAGCGTGGTGAATCCACTGGCAGCCAAGAGGAGGAAGCTGAGGAAGGAAAAACAGGGAGGAGTCGCCAAGCCCAGTTTCAAGGTGACAACTTAGAAATTGACCGAATGACGTACTGGGAACTGTGGTGGAGTTTGGTGTTGATGACTACAGAGCAGTGTGATGAGTTTTCAGGTCTCATAATAACTCATTTTTTTCTCTTGCAGAAGAACGTCCAGGGGAAGAACCCGCTCAAGAGTTTCCGTTACACCGGAGGGAGGAACAGAAAAGGCAAAGCAGGCCAGTCGTAGCTGCAGCAGCAGGACGCGTGAATGTGAATCAGTCCCGGATGTTTGAACTGTGCAGAGACCTTCAGCAGGAGAGCGGTTTGTTCTGCGGTGTTGGCCCGAGGCGAAAAAATAATCGTATGGACTCTGGATTAAATGGGCCGGTGAAGCTGTTTGGACCACGGACAAAATGGATTTTGAATACTGACTCATGACGACACAACATATATCTGAACTTGGATTATTTCAATTATGAGAAATACAGCATCCGTATTATCTAATTTCTCAAGCATCTACTCTGGAAAATGTTCATTTAAATAAAATTATTTCTTACCAAACATGGAGTATTTAAATTGTAGTAGTCTGTCATATTTACCATTTTGATATTTAGCATCTGTTTCCTGATGAGTTTATGGTCTCAGTCCCTAGTTTCAACTTGATGATGTTCATTTTGTAAATTATGGTCTCAGACAAGCAACTTAAGTATGGGGCAAATTAAAATCATGACCTGATGATGGCACCTGAGAAGTCTGAGGATCACCGGACGTCATTTTGTATCTTCTGGCAACAATGAATGTCTAAACCCTAAAAACCTAAAATTTCAAGGCCATCCAACCCCTCGTTGTTGAGATATTTCACCGATAAATGAAAACTGAAGACATCAAGATTAATCGTCTAGACTTCAATAAGTTGTTGAGCTATTTCAGTCTGGACCAAAATGGTGGTTTCTTCTTAGTTTAGTCATGGGCTGAATCCAAACCTCCAGCCCACAGTCTCTGTGGTTTTGTAGTCCGTGTTTTATCCATAAATAGACCTTCTAAGTAACGTTAGACACAATCTGAACCACAAAATAAAACAAAGACTGAAGTTATTTAGAAAACAAACTTCCTTTTAATCAATCAAATGCGTTCAGCGATCACACCGTAAAGACATTACAGAAACGTAAAGATATACATACAGTTCTAATGGAGAAGTACCTAATCACATCTTGTTCGTACTGTAAATGTTTTACCGAACATTGAACTCGTGCTGTATCGTCTCTGCTCAGCAGAAGCTTCCTATTCCAGAGAAACACATTTCTCGAGGACGTTCCCTTGAAATCACTTTCGTCTCCACTCAAGTGAAAACTGTGTGAAAACTAAATAGTTACCAATCAACGTGTTGTGTACTTTTGAAGCTGTGATGTTGCAGCGAACTGAAGTGGTTAGTAAGGTCGTTGTGTAACATAGATGTGGAATCGGATCAATCAATAGTGTATTCGAAGGGATAGTCCTGTGTGGGCACCGAGTTGAAGCTATCGAACGGGTTCTCAGTGGACCAGCTGTCCACGGGGAACCAGGAGTCGTACCAGGAGGTGGTTTTCTCTGTTTCAGGTATTGTTGTGGGGGCTGTTGTTGTTGTTGTGGTGGTGGTTGTAGTTGTGGTCGTAGTACTCGTACTAAGACCGGCTCGTAATCTCTGCTGCCTCAGCCTGCGCAGACGCATGATCCTCAGCCGCCTGAGTCGCTCTGCGTTCTGAGCGATGGCGTGGCCGTCTGTGGTGCTCATGACGGTGCTGGCTGCAGTCGTTTTCACCGGGTTTACTTTGGTGACCAGTCGAATGGGCCTCTTGCCGTTGAGCGCCATGATTTGTTTGATGCGGTCCCAGTTGGATTTGGCCAACGTGAAGCTGCAGGAAGTGGCTCCAGAGTCGTAGCCCACCATGCACAGCCTGGTCTGAGGGGTGTAGCCGTCAGCCCTGGCGGTCACCCTGTACTCTCCAGGATTCAACAGCCGCCAGTAATCACCACCGACGGCTAGAACGAGAGACAGAAAATGTTAGTTCAAGTTTAGTCCACAAAACATTTCTGGAGCAGCATTCTCCTCAACAACTGAAGCAGAAACCCACCATCACCAGAAAAGTACACTTCCATCATCGTTATCTGAAATAAATAAATATCAAATATTTTACCAGTTTTGACATCATGCCGTATTCCCTCCACAGTTACGGTGGCATTGGGCAGCGGGGTTCCCTCCACATCTCTCACTACGCCCTTTATCCCTCGATGTACCTGCACAGGAAACATCATATCATATCCACCTGAAGTTCAAACCACAATGTCGTCTTTAACAATTTCAATGGGACACAACAGCTACAGACAAAACTTTAAAGCCACTGTGATTCAAGATTTTAGGTGCGTCTGCATCAGTCCAGTTCTCACTTGTTCGATGAAGGACAGCAGAGCCTCGCGGTTGCTCTCCCACTCGAGAGGAAGTTCACTTTCATGTGGAAACTTGTCACAGCCCAAGAAGATGGACAGCTCGAAGCAGTTGGTGTGCAGGTAGCTGAAGTCATTCATACCTGTGAGAGAGGATCACAGGTGAAGGATAAAGACTGAGTTACACCCCCACTTAAACCTAGTCGCGTCTTAATTTATTAGATATCATTTTTCTTATTTTGTCCCCACTGTGTCAACACTTACTGCCCACCACTGGCTTCCAGCTGGCTCTGTTGGCGATGCCCTGTCCCGCAGTGACATCATCACCATGGCAGGAGCCCCGGTAGGTCTCCGTCATGGTCAGATGACTGTGAGCGTACGACATCGCCAACCATCGAAACATGGCGTCGTCGGGCGTCTCCCTCAGAGCTCCTTCGTTCTGCCGCTGAATGCGAGCCCACGTCTCCTCGTTCATCTCGGCGTTGCTTCTCCACCGCCGGCTGTCGGTCAACTGTAACAACATCAACAATTATGGGGTTATTATACTGATGTACACTTGCTGAACGCTTATGTGCTTGTTCTTTGTAACACAGCCTTACAGATAATGGTGGACGCTGCATGTCAAAAGGGTAAGCGACCAGTTTTTCTCCTCCTTGCAGATTAGCTCCCAGCACAAATGGGTTGCGCTCCATCCAGGAAATGATGGCTTTTGTCTCAGTAGCGAGCTATGAGAGCAAGAAACAGAGAAATGTTAATGAACTGTGTAGATTTAAGTGGTAAACGTGCCCTTGCAGTGTAAAATAAACTCACAGAGCCATTGAGGGAGTTTTCTGGGAGGGGGATGTGATGGTTGGGCACTAAACGAGGGACCCAGCCTCTATCCTCGGCTCCCCACAAGATGCTGTTGAGGTCGGGGAAGTTCTGGAAGATGTCGTAACCTTCTTCAGTCCAGTGGCCCAGAGCCCAGTTCCCCATCTCCGAACCCTGGAGGACAAGAAGGACAAGAAGGACGACCACCATAATGCAACTCAACTCTCCCGGTATACGCCCACATCTTTTAAACTCCAACCCACAATTTTGCAATGCAGGCTTTCTTTTAAAAAGCTTGAAAGTTGAAGACAAGATAACGTTGATGACATCGCACCATCTCATAGGCCAGCTCGTAGGCGTCGGGGTTGAGCGAAGGCACCAGGTGTATTCTCACTCCGTCCACCAGGCGGTGCACCCTGGGGTTCTCGTCGTTGTACTCCTTGCACAGAAACTGCATCAGCAGGAGGAGAAGCTCTCGACCCAGCGCCTCGTTACCGTGGAGACCGGCTGTGTACCGAAACTCTGGTTCACCTGTTGACAGCAGAAGAAAAGTAACAGATTTATTAAACGCAAAGACTCAAAACGATGGGAATATTTAGACTTTTATTACTTTATTCAAAACCCAGAGACTGTTGTGGGATGACATCCAACAGTAGTCCCTGCTGTCATCACATGGCCCCTACCTGTCGACACATTATCGGTGTGTATGACTGAGCAGACTCACACTGACACACACAGTGTATTCTTCAGCCGTCTGTCTCTCTTACCTGTCTCGTGTTCTCCGGGGTTGTCGGAGATTTCCATGGCGTACATCTTCAGGCCCTGTGAGCTTTTACCGATGTTGTAGATCCTGGTGATGTTGGGACACTCTTCATTTATCACCTTCATCATCTGGAAGAGAGAGAGAGAGAAACACATTTAAGATATTTGCAGAATTATCAGTAGCAAGTAAAATTACACAACGGTTCATTTTTCATTACCACACCTGTCTCATCTCCTTGTAGTTGTGGTGTCTGAAGTCCAGATCATCTGTCGGATCGACTTCATTCTCACTGCGGTAGCTGCCTGAAAGAAATGGTGGGAACACTCAGCCGTTATTCTGTGATGCACTGATGTCATCCAGTTTCTGAGGTTATGAAGTTCGTCTTGTGAAATAAACCCTTTTGTATCACCGCTGTTGGATGAAACTAACTTCAAGTTTGGATGGTGACTTATTCCTCAGAGGGATTATCAAACTCTGTGACTCATGAGGTCATGAAACCCCTCAAAACCTGTAAAACACCAGAAAATTTAAACAAAGTTTCCAAGTTGGAGATGTGAATCTTACATCGGGTCAGAGGCGAGGTTTATGATAGCTTTGAATTTTTAATCCGTTTTAGCTTTTAGAGTGTTTGCTAGTTTTAGTTTTTATATATTTACTTTAGTTAGTTTTGGTAGGGCCCGATATTTGTACAAAGTATGTAGCCACATACACATACAAAATACATTTACAAGCTTTACAACTTTAATTTCATTTTACCAGCTTGTGTTGCAAAATGACAATAAATGAACCTTAAAAACAAAAAACAACTCAAACTGATTTAATTTATGTTCACTTTCATTTTATTTTAAAAACACAATATCTCATTTCTGTCGCTACGGGCCTTTCAATTAAAACAAAAGACTTAAGTATCATGGATCATGTTTTTTTTCAAGATCACGAAAATCCATCCGGACAGACTCCGGCAGAAATGTTCACAGACAAAGTGTTTTATAAGTTTTATTCACGTCTTGGCAACTTTCGTCCTCCCTCTTTTTCTCTCTCCTGGAAGTTATAGCGACAGGCGACCAAATGAAACGCACCGTTACCTTGAATAAAGTTGCAGATTTCTCTGGGTTTGGACATTACTGGAAACCTTTTTTGAAATTTTGTTGCAGAAATGTCATATTTTTATCTCTAATTAGTTTTGTAACCATGCAATATCGTCAAACTTACGTTTTCTTGAAAGGACTTATTGTAAGATAAATACTGACGCTTTGGGATTGCAAGACTGAGACTCAAAACATTTTTTCACTGCTCATTTGTGTTTTAGTTTTCAGTAATAACCCTGGTTAATGGGGCTGTGAGGTGATTTTCTGTGTTACTGACTGGGAAGTTGACAGGCGAGGATCTCAGCTCTAAGACACAAGCTGCCGTTCCAGCTCTGAGGAAGGATGCGAATGTAGCGCGCCACCACGGGCGGAGTAAACTGACTCATCACCGGCGTGTCCTTGTCCACGTTCCCGTAGAACATCTGCAGAGGAAGATCACACAGAAAAGAAAAGTTATAATAGTTCAATGTCTTTCTCTTAAACATTGACGACTGTTTGATTCCACTCACCCATTCAGCGTAGCCATCATGCAGTGTCGTCCAATCTCGACTGTCATTACTGAAGGCCACATAGTAGGACGACACGAAATCCTCACTGGGAGGAGAATGAGATCATTATTTGTACTGATCTGTATGGAAATTTGTGATTTTATGTCCTGCAGTTTTATAGTTTTGGTTCAAAAACATGGTTATGTTGAGAGACTCTCTGTTGGAGGGTAAGTCTGTTGCAAAAACGCAAAAAGGCAAACCATAATGTTGTAGTGAAAAACTGGAGCAGGACTCACAATTGCTCCGAGTTTCTTCCCTGAGTGATGACCCCAGTGAACTCCACCTCTCGGCGGGCATCCACCTCGAACCAGTGGATGGTCTCCTCTGGCTCTGCACACCACGCTCCGCCGTACAGATCCTCGTCGTTTTCAGAGCCCTGCAGGTGACCACAGCTGCTCTTAGGACTAGTTTTTCATCCGGACAACTGATTACAAGTACAGACTCCCCCATTTTTCCCCCCGATCATCCTAAAGCGTTGTTTGTCTACCTGCATGTTGAGTCGTCCCCGCTGAGCCGAGAAGCCATGGTGAGACTGAGAGGAAGCCAGCAGCTGGTCGTCTTCCACCCGGTGAGACTCCAAGCCAAGAGGAGGACACTCTGAGAGGAAAAAGCAAACAGGATCCGCTTCACAAATGTTCCAGAAAGAATTCAAAACACCCACTGCCTTTATTCTTGGGAGCAGCATCGCAGCTGTTTACGAGTCCGTCGAAGGCATGTTTTCTTTTTAATGAAGGCAGCTGCAGTAAAACATGCGGCTTTAAAAAGGCAGAGTTGTAGAAGAATTCAGAGCCTTTAAAAGGAGTGAAAAAACTCCCTCACTTAACCAAAGTATGTAAGTACAATTAGCGAGATGGAAGAACGGAGAGTAAATCTAGTCATGTTGCAGTAAAATGTTCCCCGTCAGTGTTTTCATGTGTATCTGATGTTTTTGTGGTATTTTACTGCTGTAGATGTTTATGGTTGAGCTCATTTTAACTCCTTTACATACTGTTGGCTAGTTTAATCTACAGCAATACATCATAGTCTATAAGATCATCATGTGTTTGTAGCCTGGCCGTCCTGTGAGAACCACTTATCTGTCATGTGTCAGAAAAACAGCCTGTTTTCAGCTTTGTGACCATGGACCAGCAAAACAGAGTTGCAGCATTCTCCTAAACAACTGAAGTAGCTGGAGACTACTTAGTAGCTTTAAAACATTAAAAACTGGGGAAAAAAACTGTGTTTTGAAAAAAAAACAACAACCCAGGGATCCCAAATGTGAACTGAAAAGTTGTTATTATGAAAAGATGTTATTTACATCCTTAACACGGTCAATCTCGCATCAGACGTTGTTCATGTTAACTCTGAAGACTTGAAGATTTTGTGTTTTGTTCCACCTCTGCAAATAAATACATGCACTTTTGACACTTCCTGCAGGTGTGTACCCTCACAGAATTAAAACAAAGTGAGAAACAAGTGAACAAAATCTTAACGTAATCGCTTACTTTTTGGCTCAGCAGGCACTGCAATCTGCCTCAGTCGCTCCTCCTCCTCCTCCTCCCACTGCTTCCTCAGCCGCTCGGCTTCGCAGCGTAATGAGAAAACAGCATGTGTCAGAACAGTGTTTTCACATGGACCTCGCTCTCCAGCCAACCGCCGCCACGCAAAATATTTCCATATGTGCTCGTACAGTTCACCTTCGTCTCCACTCATTCGCCCCTCATGTGTTTCCAATCTGAAATATGGGTCAGTTTGGAATATTTGAGTTCATGTCTTCCTTCGAGGCTGTTAACGCAGCAAATGGTTTGGACGGCAGCGGAGAGTTTTGTAACATTTTATGTGATTTTACTGGAAACACTAAAACCAAAATGTTGCGCAAGACTTTAATTATAAAATTGATCCTTTCAGTCGCCTCCCTCCCTCCTCCTGATATCATCGTAACAACAGCCAGCTGGTCTCTGAGCTTTATGTAACAATCTACGACAGGATCCTGAACAGAGCAGCTGGAGCTGTTCTGACAACATTAGTTAGTGGATACATCCAATACTGGGTTTGGTCTTTTCATGCGATTTGTTGTCTACAAGAAAAATATGGGATATAATTAATCATTTCAACATTCATGTTTTCTATTAAAGATAAAGACCTTTTTCTGCTTTTTCTTTTCGAGCTCGCTCATCCTCTTCCTCCTGTCTCTTAGCAGCCACTGTGAATCGATCAGAGACAGAAACAACTCATCATCTGCAGCACAGGTGATTTATAAAAGCTCATTTGGTAGGAAGTTATCACAGCGAGGGACGTACAGTCAGCGTAATCGTACTCTTCATACCAGGGGCCGACAAATGGGACAGTGGTCGTTTCCTCTGAAACAGAAGCAGAAGATTACAGCTTAGACTTCTCTTTAATTACCTTCCTCAAGGAGGTATATGGACAGTTACACATGTAAAAACAAACAAAAAGAAACTGAAAGAAAGTCAGTGAACAGTGACAGCAGTTACTTAGTGATCTCCAAATATAATCGAACAAAGAAAACGACAGATATACTGATGAGTAACCATAGTCTGGTAAATATTTCATTGTAAATGAACCGGCCCACAATTGAGTCCGGTTCTGCTTGTGTTTGGTCTCCGTAAATAAATTAATCAAGGAGTCTGGTCCAAACCGGCTCAGTTTGGAAAGTGTCGTGAGATGACTTTTGTTGTGAATCGGCGCTATACAAATAAAGATTGATTGACTGAAATGTAGCCTTTGTTATTTTAACTTAGTAAGGCTCTTTGATATCTTCAGTGTTGAACTTTTCAATTTTAGTATCATTCGACTAAACTGTTCCTTCTATATTATAAACTAGGACAAACTAAAATAAAGCAAAACTCATTTTTTGTTGATTCTCACGGCCCCTGTGGTAGAAAGCTATGTGAGGACCACCGCCTCCTTTCTTAAAGATCTTGATCTGCTAGTGTAATTTTGTTTTTAGACAGATTAGTTTCTTACACAGAGCCGAGAGAGAGAAAAAAGATCCTTTTAACGTCTGCAGTTGCAGTTGAGAATTATTATAAACTATGAAATCTGTATCTTTTAATGTGACGTTAACCTGAAATGAAATACATCCTAAACTGACATCTCCATGATCACACCAGAGATTATGATAACCAACACTTTGTCACAAACAAAACCACATATATATTATATAACATTATAAAACATAAGGGTACCTGGTATATACATGATGACCTCAGTAGTTGTGACTTTCTTATCAGGTCGTCCACCAGGCACCTCATCTGTGAAGAACACAGTGCAAACTCTGTTATCAGATTTTATAGAAAATTAAAACAAAGTTCAGCGCCATTATTGGGGAAATAGATCTGCAGGAAAAACTAATTAATAAACGGACTACAAAAACACGAAAGACTATTTTCTGGCCCAGTCGTGTGTCTGTATTTGCTCGATGAATGAGGAACTACAGTATCCTGCTTTGATTGCGGCTTTATTTGCTCCCCTACATAAAAATCTCACATTTTCACAGTCCTGCTGGAGCCTCTAAACTTTGGCATAAAAGGATTCATAAAACATTTGGCTCTGAATGAATAGAAGTGGATGAAACCTACGTCCGGCGTCCCAGTAGTCAAACTCACTGAGAGTTTTTGTTGGAGATGTCGGCTTCTTGGGGACTGCATGTAAGAGACGAGGAGGCAGCATTAGGTTTAAGGCTTCGGCAGAAAATATACACTACAGACTGAAAACTCAACATTTTAAGTGATTCAGACCGACTATTTCAAATTTTAGGAGTCATGAAAGAAGTTCTCAGATCTTTTAATTCAGCTGAAGTAGTAATACCACAGTAAGGAGTATGAGTACAGCTCAGTCACCAGAATAAAATGTTGGTATTGTGCGTTTCATCAATATTTGTCATATCACGTTCAGATCACAGCTAAGCAAGAAGACTGCCAAGCAAGAGTTTCAACATTTCTAGCTGTGATTGTGGAGCCAGGTCAGCCGAAACATGATCTTTTGGTTTGGTTTTTGTGCTGAAATGTAACCGGAGCGTTAACATATCTGTGGTTTACAGAAACGTGCATTGCCAACATTTATTCTGGCGATTCGGCTGTACATGGGAACCTTCTGCATTCAAAGTTTTACATAAAAAAACAAAAGCATAACATCGAAACGTGATTCGAGTACAAAAAGTATAAGAACTTAGAATTACGAATATTATTTTGTTGTATTATAATTATTGATGCATTAATGTGCTCATCAATTTGATGTTGCAGCTTGTAAATGTTGAGCCAATTTTAAATACTTGATTAATTATTTGCTTGAAGTACTTGGTTGGGTGTTGAATTTACCTCCAGATCAAAAATTGTATCTTAAACTATCATAGATCAAAAGTTATTTGTTGATTATACTTTATATATTCAATCTGAATATTAGAAGCAACAATTAACTACAGCTGATGAATAAACAAAGTGGAGTAAAAAGCACAATATTTCACTCTGAAATGTGCTGGAGTAGAAGGATAAAGTGGGAGAAAATGAAAACAGTCAAGTTAAGTACCTTTGTATTTTACTCAAGTTAGCTACAGTGAATAAGGAATGATCGTGTTTAATTAACACACAAGTTGTCAGAGTTTTAATGTAAGAAGTCCAGTTCAGTGACCATTAAAAGTCTTACCCAATCCTGGCTCCACGGGCTCAACAGGCTCTCCCACTCCAGGCCCCTTTGGGGTCACAGGTCTAATTACTGTAAAGATGAACTCAGAGAGTTAAAAGGAAACCCACCATCCCACCAGAACAAATATGACCAGGGAAAGGTTGTGTAATATTCATAATTGATTGCAAAAATGATCGTTAAGTTTAATGTTAAAGGTTATATTTATTCCCAGAGTCAGAAGTGGAAGAATAATAATAAGAGGAAACATTTAGGTGTATTATGCATCTTTTATTTATCTACAACAATATTTAAGTCAAGAGTAAGATTTGTAGGTACCTAGAAAATGTTAATCAATATCCAGATGATATAGATTTCCTTGAATATAATGTGTACGTACATGTGTCCCAGCCCAGTTCAAGCAGCAGCCTCTCCTCTTCCTCGTCCAGGGAAGGATGCTTTGGCTCTGGCTGCGTTGTGGTCACTACCTTTGGCTTCTTGGTGGCTTTGGGAGCCTTTGGCTTCTTTGTGGGTTTCGGTGCTTTGGGTTTCTTGGTGGGTTTCGGAGGTTTTGGCTTTTTGGTGGGCTTAGGGGCTTTCTGCTTCTTTGCTTTGGCCTCCTTCTCTGCTGCTTTCTTTGCCCTGGCTTTAGAGAGATGGGTTTAAAATAGGAAAACAATCAGTTACAATGTGTGTCTATGTATACATATATGATAAGAGAGTATGGCACATGGAGCAGCTGTGTAGCTTCTTTAAACATTTTATTTTTGAGTTATAAAAACTTTTACTGCCAAGTGTTTCTTTTCAGCTTGTCTTTATAGTCTGTTTGTTAGGACACATGTATTTACAGCGAGCGTCATGCTGTACCTATAAAACAACATTAAACTGAAGCTCAGACACTGACACAACACATAAATGCAGCAGGACCTGGTTCTGAAGGAGAGTTCAGCCGGCTCACTGGTTTGTTTTGGTCTGAGACCAAATGAGAAAGCAGCCAAAGACTCATAATCTCCACAGAAAGCTGTTCCTTTGACAGCCAACACTGTACGGTCTAAATGACGGAGCAGTTATATAAGATTAGACAAAGTTTGGTCTGATCGTGGAGCATGTTAGGAAAGGCCTGGAGAGCGTTTTTCTAGTCTGGCATCGCCACAACAATCCCCAAAAGTAAATTAGTCTGGGCCTTCTGAGCTCATGTTCAATTTGTAAAGAGCTTTACCAACAACCAGAATGTATCTGGATGCAATTATGGACTTACAACCAATCAGAGCAACAAACTGTGTGGCAAGAGATGGAAGTAAAAGTCACAATACCATAGTGTACTAACAATTAAAAGACATGCATTACATTCTTATAGCATATAGCATGAAAATATACTTAAAATACCAAACTTACTCAGTATGCAGAATGGCATATTTCAGTATAATGTATTGTATTTTTAGATTCTGCTGTTCTGGTTTAACAAATGTATATAGTTTATCTGCTGGTTCTTCTCAGGGATGAACAAAGTTTTAGGGAAGCTAGCTACTACTTGAATAAGTATATTTACTTTAATGAAAAGAGAAACGTGAATTCAGGCTTGCTGCTTTGTATCTGCTTGTTATGTTGTTTACAACTAGCTACTAGCGTTAGCAAGCTAGCTTCCGTCCTTTAACCACGGACGCCTTCGGTCAAAAGTCATCAGTTAACTCACTCAGGAGCCTTACCTGACAAATATCATGAGAAACTTTTAAATTAAGCCTTATACATTTAATATGAGCGACTATTCAGAGACTTTTATCATAATTTCTCGCCAAACTTGTTCACAAACGGCAGCTCAACGTGAAGTTCGTGAACGTTTCATTAGCTGCGTCATACAACGTAACCCTACTACTCACGCTCAACCCCCATTGGCTCACAGAACCGTCCAATCACACCCGCCCAACGTTAGATTAACGGCTGTGATTGGCCCATCAAACCAGGACGACAGACGCGTCTGCCTGTGCATATAAAAGGTGAGCTCGTGGACTCGTTAGCTTGTTACCGTTAGGTTTTCCTGTCGGAAGCAAAACTTTACTCTCAAATCAAATACATTAACTAATATTTTCATATTTAAATAATTTATTTGGTTTGCATACTTTTCAAGAGTGAGAGGAGAAGATTAGGACCAATGTGACATCTGTGCTGTGAGTATGGAGGCTGAAGTCATATGGATATGGTTAGCCTAGCTTAGCATAAAGACTGGAAACAGTAGGGAAACAGCTAACCTGGCTCTGTCCAACGTTAGAAAATACACCTACAGCTGGCTTAATTAACAAATTGTATCTTGTTTATTTATCTGTACATGACCAGACACGTCAAAGTAAAAAATTTGCAGTTTTGGTTTTGTTCTCCACACCAAATTTGTGAACACTCGAGTGTTGTTCTGCAAGAAATAGCTCCAACATCCCCAATTAACCCACAGATTGCTGTTTACACATTTCTCTTCATGTAAAGTAAGCTGTTAATTAGTGAGCCCTTTCCTCCTTCTTCCAGTTACATCTCTGTATTTAGCTCTTACTGCAACTTCCTTTCAGAACTTAAAATTATGAGGTCGAGTGATCTTTCACCTAAATCATCCAAATTGTTCAGAAACATTAAGAAACAATAGCATGTGTGCTTTTAATTGAGGCTTGTTATTTGTCCTTTAAACAGTCACATAATCAGAGCGATGCATAAAGGAAACCGCTTCATCACGAAAAAATAAACATAACTGGAAATCTCATTACTCGCACAGCTCACCAGACTGCCTTAACATGAAAAGATTTTAAGACAGCGTGGTGAGGTTTATTTTTATGTTGTGAAAACTAAATGTGTGTATGCACAGCAAATATTCTGCAAATCCAGCCTTTTGTTTCCAAGATATTACAGTGAGATATATGAGGTTAGAGAACAAACAGATGTATAGGGGCGACCTCAGAACCTCCCAGATGTTTTGAACCTTAATCAGCTCAGTGTTGCTTTACACCCCCTTGCGTGTCTGATGACAAACTTGGTAAGGGCTTTAAAGTGTAAAATAGTTGGTTTCATGTTAAACTACATGGAATATTACAGAGGGGAGCTCTTCAAAGGGCCTCACGGTTCAGTGTTTTTAATCCGCCTTCGTTATGTAAGCATCATCAGACTCCAACGCAGTCAGACACAGAGGGCGGCTTGTTTTTCGTCTACTATACGTGTTTCCTGATGTTCTACCGGTCCTTAAACACAACACTCCCTCGCAGCCTAGCCATTACTCACCCTGGGTACACTGGGGAGCCACTTTTCATGACTGTCACTCACCTTTTCTGTGACTGCACTCAGAAAGAATGAGAGTGATGGAAGGTTTTTTAATACCTTATACTGCATGCATCAGATCCAGTGTTTGCAGCTGACCGCAAAGGTTTTCCTGTTTTGTTTTCTCAGACATAATTATAGCTTCATGGCACATGGTGTCTGTCACAGAAGATGTGTGTCACTATAGCTATACCAACTGGACACCGCAGGAACCAGATCCCCAAAGGCCCAAAACTCCAGGAGTCACTGCATGTTCGCATCACTAATTTGTCTTGAAAACTTAACTTTAAATCCATTTAAAACTTTTAATTGTTGAGTTTATACTATGGTGCATATTCCAGATTCAAGAATGATAAGTTTAATTTGTCACATGGGCAGTGAAGTGTAGGGTGGTATACTCCATGGCTATGTTAAACAAGCTGGTGTCCTGTAAAGAATAAAGTCATGCTAGCAGCTCTGTTAAATCACTACAGACATCCATTTAACAGGAACTTTAGGTTTGGGATTGAAGGGTAGGAGCTCAACAACAAAGCATCCAGCCATGCAAAGACTAATTGTATGGAGGCAAAGAGAAAATAGTAGCCTTCAAACCCTTGATAGGCTCCAAAAAAATGTTATGAAACAGGCTGATAAAGATGTTGCACGCTCAGCAAAGCCTCCCCTGGATAAACAAAGCTTGAGAGAAATGAAAAATTGTTTTGGATCTCCGGTTTTGTTAATTATGGCCTTTTACATAACCTAAATCAGCCACACATGAGAAGCTCTGGCTGCTACGGCCTGCGGTTTTGCTTCATGCAGCGGAAAGTTAGCATTCAGAACATCAGTGCCATTGAATCGGTGCTACTGAAAGTGGGCCGTCTCATAAATCCTGTCAGCTCACTTATGGAAAATCGTAGTGGAAATATTCCTGCTGTTGCTCAGACTTTGTGTTTTCCACAGATGTGTCTCACTTGTAGACATAATTGAGGCACAGACGCCACTCTCACGGTAAAAAGCTCATTCTCTGATCATTGCCCTGGACAAAACAAGCTACTAAAACTTTTACAGTTGTGTGTACTCCTGGCAGAGAAAGCAGGTCATGTAAGCAGCGGTGCGGTCGGCCTGCCAAGAATCTGTCAGACCACCAGCTGAATCACTGCAAGTTTCTGCGTCGTCATCCCTGAATCATAGAGATATTTTCATCAAAACCAAATCCCCAAAGTCTTCTGCTATTGTGCAATTTATTTAGTAAAGACACAAGGCTTTAGCAAAGGTTTTTGTGAGGAAGGAAATTGGCTGGACGAGTTCAGAGAGAAAGCTGGAGACGGAGAACTAGATAACAGTTCAAACCAAATGTTTTCCTGCCTCAGAGATTGATTGCAGCCTTTCCTGTCTGTGTATCGTCAGTGTCTTGGCTTGGCTGTCACCGAAAGCTCAGATCAGAGGAGCAGTGTCATAAAAAGTACCCAAAAGTCATACTTGAGTAAAAGTACAGATACTGTCTTAAATATTACTGTGGTAAAAGTGAAAGTCAAGCATACGAATAGTATTTAAGATATCAGATATATATATTTTTCTGGCAATTAATATACCTATCTAATTGCTGTTGAAATGAATTAATTTAAAAATGTTTTACTTTGTCTCAGGACGCAATCTGCAAAGTAACTAAAATTATCATATAAATGTAGTGGAGTAAACAATATTTGTCTCCTAAATGCAGTGGAGTGGAAGCATAAAGTAGCAGAAAAATGGAAATACTCAAGTAAAGTGCATGCATGTACTTCAAAAGTGTACTTAAGTACAGTACCTGAATGAAGATACTCAATTACATTCCGATAGAGACAATTTTAAAATGTGCTACTTTGGTTGTGATGCAGCATGTAATCGAGTAACTCTAGAGCAAAGTAATTAGTAACTAAAGTTATCAAAGTGTAGTAGAACGTACAATGTCTCCTCCAAAATGTAGTGGTAGTATCAAGTGGCAGAAAAACAAGTAAATGTACTTAGTTACATTCCATCAGTATTTCTATTTTCAAATGGAAAATAATAAAAATAATACAATTTTGTATTCATTTCTTTTGTCTGGCAATCAGATAAAAAAAAAATAGCAGTGATTCAAATAATTAGAAAAATGAAGAATGTTGGATCTGATAACCAGCAGAACAGTACTTGAGTAAATGTTCTCAGTTACATTCCATCACTGAGAGTAAAAGCCAGGAGACGTCAAGAAAAAGCATTTATGCTGATAGACACAGTGATGGGATGTAACTAAGTACACTTACTCAAGTACTGTACTTTTTACAGTATTGAGGTACTTGCAATTTACTTGAGTATTTCAATTTTCTGATACTTATACTTCCACTCCACTATATTTTGGGGGTAAATATTGTATATTGTATTTTAACAACACTGCATAGACGCACAGATTATCATCATCTGATCAGTAGTCTTTGTGGTTGAGCATGTCTGGAGAAGCTCCCACTTACCTGCCTCAATCTCCTCAGGTGTTTTCTTCTTCTTTGGTTTTGTCTCTTCCACACCTCCAGCAGGCTCATCTGACATTTCAACATCCCTTCCCTCCTCCTGTCTCCTGTCCTCGACCAGTCCTCTGGTTTCTCTCACCTGAATCCGACCTCTGGAGAGTTCGTCCTCCTCCACATCTTCTCGAGCGAGGACCAGAGCGCAGCACAGGGTCAAACCCACCCAGACGACCAGCACCTCGGCCCTCATTTTCTCAACTGGAAACACTGACGGGGATGTCGGCAGAGCAGACGTACTCCAAGAAGCTAGCTGTAAAAAGAGCTAAATACTAACATCTGACCTGCAGATGCACAGATTCAGACGTCTCGTGTCACCAGACTTTGAGGTCCTTTTAAAAAGGAGACATGAAAGGGACGTGTGCTGGAGAGAACAAAAGGATGAGCCTGTGGAAGTCTAGAGAGCTTCCTCCTCTCTGATGGCGAGTCAGCATGGAGAGAGGGAGAAAATGTTGTGGGCTGGAAGTTTCAAAGCAGCCCTCTGGTCGTGCTGGAGTGGAGGAAATGCATCTGTCTGGAGTGGATTTTCTCCAGCAGCAGCAGCGCAACACACCTCCCTCCTCCTCCTCCTCCTCTTCTGCATATTCTTCAGTCACATCTCTCCCTCATGGCCCTTCACCCCCTTTTCCCCTCACCCATCTCTGAGCAGAGGGGAGGAGCATCTGCCACATGTGACATTCCTACGAGGGAGGAAAAGAAAGAAAGAAAGAAAGAAAGACCATTAAAGAAAGACAGTTTAATCTGGTTTGCAGTTGTTCTTCGAGTGATAAGAATACTCGAGAGTCGCTCAACCAGAGTGGAGGTGATGTGGAAAAGACCTCAGTGCGGAAAGTAAATGATAGAAAACACAACTTGAGCTGAGGCTCCACAACTCCTTTAAAAAGAAAGATAGACATCAGGACGTCTGCTTGGCTTCTGTGAGACACTCGGGAGATATAAGACATGAATATGAGGATGTAAACAATGTGTGCACAACATAGCTGCACATGCTTAGTTGTACAAACTCTGGGTAGTTTAAAACAAACATAGTGTGCAACTTTCTCTTCTGTCTCTCTTAATCTCTTTTTTTCATAGTAATTAACTGTTTTACATTGTCACCAGATATTTAACTTTGAGATTTTGGCAACCACAGCTGCCGGTAACTGTTTTTACAGTGTATGATCAGCAGCTCATGGTGGCAAATGTTAAAGCTGAATTAAATACTCTTTTAGGGATCTTGAATGTAAAATGTTGGCATTGTACGTTTCTACAATCAATAGATAAGCTTAATTTTTCGGTCTCTGGCTGACTTTCTAAGGAGGAAAACGGGGGTGATGGTTTTAGCGTGACAGCTTGTCAAGAGGCCGCTTCATGACCGTGTTGAGACAACATTGATACCAATATTCGCTTCCAGTTTCAATTGACAAAACTGGGTCATTTTAGCAACTATCAAGGCATTTTGCAGCCATCTTTGTGGCAAGAAATCGGGCTATTTTTGGCTAGATGTCTGGATATTTTCCCTTAAAATATATCCTGAGTCTCTCTCTAAATCACCATGTCCTGACGGCCAGTGTTTGCCAGAACAGACGCCCTAAAACCTCTTAAAATGTTTTCTAGATTCAGCCAGAAAGCAGCCTGTGAAACATGCATGAAACGTTTCAACAATCTGATGTTAAAAAGATGTGAACTTTGACCGTGTTGAGGATGAAATAAAGTGATATCTTAATGAGGGAATCGTGTTACATAACACTTTTTTGATTGAGGCCTCGGTCCCCGATGGATCACGCAGCATTACCTCAGTCAGAAAAACTGTTAGCAGCTGTGAGGGTTGATGTATTTACTCATGAGTGAACGAAATGAGTCATGTTGTAAAGTCAGCCGAGGGACATTCTGTTCCGCTTGGTCATCTCAACGTCAGCTGACATTAATTAAACGATAAGATGGACATTAAAAGTGTTGGTCCCATGCACCCATGACAGAAAACACCAACATGCTAAAAGCTATGTTGATGTAACTAAGGCCCTGTTCAGACCTGGTATTAACATCCGTCCTGAGTGGACAGTACAGGTGTGGATGCCCTCAAAACAGACTGAGGACACATTTGAGACCCGACTCTTTTTATTGATGGTAAACATGTCAAACTTGACAAATACAGTAAACAGTAACTAATAAAGGCTACTTCCTTGCTGCCTGTGGAAAATATCCCCAGACTCCCTTTAAAAAACGCAAAATTTTGTGAGTTGTTGAGTTTAGAGAAACATAATAAATGTTGTGAACGCGATCTATGAAAAATTCAAAAATGTCTTTGCCTTCTTGTGAATTCGGCATTAAATGCAAAAGATGAAGTTGTTTCTTTCCTTGTAAAAAGTGTCAGTTTGTCACAGAATCGCTGTGTCTGATGTGCGTCCTACCTGCCATATTAAGCAGCTGTTTGAACACACACTTTCTCCATTTACACTAAATTCATAAAAGAAGAAAACACTTTATTGATGGTGAACATCAATTTCTTTTTACAAAAACAATAACTAATAATAAAGGTTACTGTGGAGAAAGTCACCGAACTCCCTTACAAAAATGTAAAATTTTGTGATTCATTGAGTTAGGAGAACACTGTATGACACATCCTTAATTATTTGGGCCTTCTTGTAAATTCGGCAAATGTTAACCATTAAGTTTTTCCTTCTTTGTGGAAAAAAAAACATCCTGTTTGTCCTATTAATGGATGTGTTGATTTTGAGAAGTAAAATCCAATCAAGTGGTTATTAAAGACGCATGTTAATGGTGTAAACATTAGTCGTCAAAGTCAATAATCATGACTTTGATTTCAGAAATGTTCAGAGAAGCGATCATCACATAACTGATGACTCAGCAGATTGACAACAGGTGTGTCGCCTGCTGGTTTTATGATCTTAATTCCTGCAGAAAAGGACAGAAAAGCCTTCTCCGGATGTCACTTATCAACCATATCCGTGGTCTTTTACCTTGCAGACTCCATCGTGAACATTTAATCTGTTCCCATCAGATGTGGACTCACTTTTCTGCTCACACTCATGATGGTGTGTTTGTAACAATAGCCTCCTCTATCTGCCTTTGTGTCCAGTCATCCACTTTTGTTTTCTTTCGCCTCCATCTGTTTCCACTCGCTCATTGATGGAGGTTGTCTCAGATTTGTTTCGTTCTAACCAGCCTGCCAGGAAAAAAAAAACTCCCAGCAGCAGCTCGTGATAACGTGACGTTTCATCTTTCATCTTTTATCGGGAAGATTTATGTGTCGAGTGAAGGAATCTTAAGAGTTCGTAGCACCTGGAGGCACCTTTTCCCCTGATGTTTACGTTTTCCCCACACACAGTTTTGTTATGAGGGCTGATATGAGTTATTTAGTGATTCATAAAACTAAATACGTCTCTGATTTGTCTCATTCACTGCAGTGGATGGACATTTAGGAGAGTTCAGAACCTCCTGACATCTGAGGATAAGAGTATGTGCTAAATTACATACAGATGTGCTCAGGAGTGTGTGTGTGTGTGTGTGTGTGTCTGTGTGTGTGTGTGTGTAAGAAAGAAAATATTTTGTGAGCAAAACATTAAAGCAGCTCTTTTATGTGTGTCACTGAAACACTTTTATTCCAGGAAGGATGGAATTTACCAGTTAGGATTTTTGTTATTGTTTCTCTCACCACACACACACACACACACACACACACACACACACACACACACACACACACACACTCTCTCTCTTAACCCCATCTGACCTCAGCCTGTGACCAGTTAAACTGATCTGAGGCCGTTCGAAGAGGGTTCAGGGAGTTTTGTGTTTTGTTTTTTTTACGATGCGATTCTTTTAGCTGAAATCTGACCCAGAAACTTTCTCCATTTTAGGAGAAAACGAGCAACACGTGGAGCAGAAAAGTTGATTTAAAACCTTGAGAAGATACAAGTGGTCCTCTGTTTCTTTAGTTGATTATTTAATGATATGCTTTAGCCATGCTAGAGGTGTTGCTCCAGGGATGACACCACTTTGGTCGAGACTGGAATAGTTTGCAAAAATGTTAGCCAGATCTAAACAACCTCTTTATCACACTGTATGTTTGATAAAAAACGTCCTTCATCCATTATACTGTATGTTTCTTTCAACACGTGTTCACAAAGTCAACTTTTCTTTCTCTCTGAGGGTCAAAAAGACTTTCTGTTGCCTCAGATCAAGAGGTTAAATCAATATGTCTGAAGAAACAAGGAACGTACAAGATCAAGTTTGATAAAAAATGTTTATTAAAATAAGTTATAGCATAATTACATTAAAAATATTTCTACACTCAGTCCTGTTTGGCACTTTAGCTCTCCTGAATAATTAGAATAATAATAATAGTGCCATACTCTTTGCAGATTTTCTCCTGGAGACATGTTGGTCCATCGTGTGCTCAGTCAGTGCAGATTCAAACATCATCTATAATAATGGTGATATGGCACCAGCGGCAGCGCAGGCGCGAACAGCTGCAGCGGCTGCTGGTAGCACAGAGGCCTGTAGGAGAGAGGGGAGCAGGCAGCGGGGTGTGGGGAGAAGGATGAGGGGAAGCCGGGGTGTAGGTCCTCCTCTGCCTCCGGACCCTGCAGCCGCTCCTTCTTCCACTTGGTGCGCCTGTTCTGGAACCAGATCTTCACCTGGGTCTCGGTGAGGCGCAGGGCGGAGGCGATGGCGTGGCGCTCCAGCACCGACAGGTAGTGGCACCTCTGGAAGCTGTGCTCCAGGATCTGCAGCTGCTCCAGGGTGAACGCGGTGCGGATCCGCCGGCGTTTTGCCTTCGACCTCTGAGGTTTCTTACACAGAGCCTCCTCTTCTTCCTCCTCCTCCTCCTCCTCTTCCTCCTCCTCCGGGCTGCAGCCTCCACCTGCCAGAGGATGCTGCTGCGCTTTGGGTCCATTTCTTGGAGAAAAAGCTCCTGAAACAAGAAAATCACAATTAAATCCATTATAATTATATACAAATAAGACAACAGCGACTTATCTAGGCAGTTCTGGGTTGTTTTCTCACCTGTTGTCTCCTCAGCACAGATTATTCTCCTTGTGAACTTCCGTGGATCCAGAATATCCTCCACAGAAAAAGGTGTCCTGTGGACGAGCGGTAGTTTGGCTGCGCTTGGCTGCATCTCGGCTCTCATGGCGGGCGGCTGTGTCGGTGCCTGCATGCGCTCCTCCGGGGTTTATATACCCAGCCTCTTGCACACGCTTGCAAATTTACATTTCTTTCAACAAAGTTACCCAAATGAAGCGATGCGTCTTGCGGGAACAATCGCCGCCTTTGCGCGCAGACACGCTCCGGCCCCGCGGGACCCCCGTGCGGGCACTTGAAAATGTAAATGTGCGCTCTCAGCTGGAGGGGGGGCACTGTGCCGGGTTATTTATTGCCGGGCATCTGGTTAAAATGTGCCCCCTTTCTTTCCCTCCGTGTTCCTTTTTGTGCTTTGGCTTGTCATTATTTGCAAATGTGAGATTTTACGGTGAGTAGGACACGTGAACGCCGGTTGTGATGCTAATTTATGGACTCATCAAAGGGAAAGTTTTTGCGCTTTTCTCTCTCTTGTGTCACAGTTTCCATAGCGCCGTTTGTCCCGCAGAGAGCAACGTCCCCACAAAGCACCTCGGTTTAATTAGAAGCCCACTAACAACTTTACGAGGCCATCTGATGGTTGAGGCCTCTGCAGGTTTGAAGTGAGACACATTCAGGGACATTTTTTTGGATTTCATTTTATTTAGTTGGTGCTGGAACAAGTGGACCAAGTAGAAGAAGCACTGCTGCAGCCAGGATTTTAGAAATACTGAGGTCATGCCCCCCATCCATCCATCCATCCATGCATCCACCATCTGGATCTGCTAGCGTGCACATTTGTTTGGAAGTAAGTGAAAGAAAGACACATCATATTTTTAATTTCATTTTTCTGAGGTTTAACTATTTGTAGAAATATAAGATTAGCAGGACGATATCCTGTCCATAGACCGAGGTTATTTAGCCCACATGCAGCCTTCAGCTCATGGATTTGATTGCATTGTAATAGTAATGTTGTAGAGATTACTAAAGTAACGACTTCATGGGAATATGTAACAACTAATCTTCTCACTAAGGGTCTCAAGGTCACTGACTGATTTATAGTCAGTTAGTATTTGATGTGTTCATGTTTAACCGGCTGCATCTCCCCTCCGCAGTTTTATCTGCCTTTAAACTGCTTCATTAACTCCACAATTCGGGTAACAGCTCCATCTTTAAATCCACATTATCAGTTATAGTTTCCTAAACCCCAGAGTGACCACTCCTCTTCATGTAAAGGAGGGTCCGCGGGGGTTCAGAGTCGAGGGGTAAATGATCCTGTGGAGGTAACTCATGAAGGTGGCAGCTGCCGGGACAGACACCTACAGGGTGACTGGTATTGAAAGGACAAGAGAGGCCGGCCCGTAAGGACAATTAGCAGATGTCACCAGCGGGCTTGACCTTCTCTGACCCTCGGCTTTGTTCTGCAGGACAAGGGGAAGTGGATAGACTCAGGGGGGAGAGAAAGATGAGGTGATGAAGGAATGATGAAGACAGAAAATGTGAGCTGGTGTGGACAGAAAATAGAAAATACTGAGGAAGAGAAAAGTCTAAACATGCCCTTCAACATCCTTACAGTAAAAAAAAAAGGTTGTTGCGGTTTAGTTTTCTTTTTCCTCTCTGTCACAGTGCTGTGCTCATGCTCTGGTTAGGCGTAGCCACAAAAATCACTCGGTTATAGTTGGGACAACATCATGTTTTGGCTGAAAATATCTGTTTTAGTCACCACAAACATGACTGGAAATGTCCAGAGGTATCCTAAAAACATACCCAGCTCTGTCAACTAAAACATGGCTCAACATGGCCTGACTTCCTGTGACAAATATGTGGATTTGGTCACCAGAAACATGGCAGGAAATGTCTTGAGGTATCCATAAAAATAACTGGTTCTGTCGCCACAAACATGGCTTGAGATGGCCCGACTTCCCGTGAACAATATGCGGTTTTGGTCACTACAAAGCTGCAAATGTCCCAATCTCTCCTAAAACACACCCGATTTTGTGACCACGAGCTCAGCTGGAGAGGGCCTCCGTTAAAGGAGTGTAAAAGCTAAAAACACATAAAGGAAATCATGTGAAATGAATCAAGCAAAAAATCCTAAACAATGCAAAGTAAGTAAGTTTTAAATCAATGAGAGAAGTTCAGTCAGTGAATAGGGGAGGCGTACTGGACAAGAACCAGTTCACGACTCGCATCCAAACTGGAAAAAAATCTTCAAAACCTTAAAATAAACCAACAATACAAAAGTGTTTCAGAAAGACAGTTGAGTTTATTTTCCTTTCATTATAAATGAAAAAGAGGAAAAAGTTACATGAGGTCAGAAACTTCATGACTTCCTCTCACTGTCCCGACGTCACAGATGTGTCTCCGCTGCAGGAGGAACAGGGCGGAGAAAACACGACTATTATCTTCTTTACAATGACTCGAAGGCCTTTACTACAACACCCAGGGGTGCTCTCTGCATTCCCCGGCTCCTTTGTGACACGACTGCCGGCACACTTGTCTTTGTGCTCGACGAGTCTTTACTGGTGCTGGAACGACCGCCGCAAACTTTGAATAATGTTTGACTCTCAGAACGTACGTGGGGCGGTCTCCCCTCCTCACAAAGCTTCTTATACGACTCTGTGAAGAAAAGTAAAGAAGACATTAGCACGTCCAAACACCAGATCAACTGTAGATCAGTGGTGGAATGTAACTGAGTACTTGTACCTTATCGCTGTACTTAAGTACAAATGTCAGGTACCAGCACTTTACTGGAGTTGTCCCATTAAAGATATAATATGTAACATTTCTGCATTAAAACGTATAAAAACAATTTGACCTTTAGATATATTTTGGTGAGTTGTGTACAAACATTACCCCAAATGTCTCCAACAATTCAAACTCAGAGAAATCTGCAATTACCTCCAGTGAGGATGCTATTTTTTTTATCATCCGTTTAATTGTTTGTTTAGTTGTTGGTTGGTTTGTCGGCAGGATTACGCAAAAACTACAGCACGGATTTCCGCAAAACTTGGATGGAGGATGTGTCTAAGTTCAGAATAGACGCTGTGCTTATGCTCTGGTTAGATTTAGGCATAAAAATAATACTAATTTTGTTGCCACAACTACTTCCTGTGAAAAATATCCAGTTCTGTCGCCACAAACTCGGCTGCAAATGTCCCAAGGTCTACATAAAAACTTCGCGACAGGGCTGGAGAGGAGCTGAGGTTTTGTTAAAGACATTAAAGGAGTGTAAAAGCTAAAAACACAAACAAACAAACAAACAGAAGAAAATAAGTAAATTCAGAAGTCGGTTTCCTTGAAGGAACTGATGACACGATGACAGCAGAGACGTTGAGGGTGCACAGGTCTCTCGCTCTCCTTCTGATTTGTTTTTACACAAATGCACGACTGCAGATTTCAGCAGTAAATCTGCCACAGCATCATACCTCAGTGAGACTTCATGATTAATTCAGAGTCTTAAATGGATTCCCATTCTTTGGATTCTTCCCTGTCGTCAGGTTTCAGCCAGAACCACTGGCTGCTTCTTCTTCTGGCAGCTTCTGAAGCTGCAGGCATCCCGACCGCACATCCATCATCCAGTGAGAAAAACTACGAGGGGACAAATCCGCAAGCACCCGACTTCCACCATCACACGTCAACGTTATAATCATCTCTAACCAAATCACAAGCCTCATCTCCAGTTTGTCTTAAATCAAACAGAAAAAAATCCACAGCGTGCAAAGTTTCCACAACAGTCAACATGCAGGAAAATAACAGTCTTATCTTTTCCACAAAGACGGAAGTATCACCTGTTGCTTTTTAACTTTTGACATTTTCTTTTCACTCCCCTTCTCTCCCCTTCTTTGCATTTTACCAGGCAAATAAGAATTAGAAAATAATTAACGGATACAATAAAGAAGACATTTGTTAAATATTTGCCTGGTTTGATAAAGTTCAAATTGAAAAAAATGTAAAAAAAAAAAATACTATAAAGTCATACACCAGCAATCTAATAACAATATACTGATTTTTCCATCTAACAGGTTGTATTTTTGCTAAATATTTTTGTAGCAGTGTTTGAAGTTGATATGGACCCTCTAGTGGTCAAACCAGAACATGTTTTTTTATTAATTAATTAATTATTTATTTTTATCTCCAGATAGTTTACAGTCTCGTCCATTCTGTATGTGTGCTATCATAAAACTCTGTCCCTCAACCCAAAAAATATTTTTTTGTTGTTGGATTAGAAATGCAAAAATGATGTGTTGCTCTACACATGGTTGACAAAATGGAGACAGTAGAGAGTCAGCTGAAAAAAACAAACAGTGACTCTGCATTCTGTCACTTGTTTGTTCTACAAATTACAATGACATCGATCTTCTAGTGTTTTTGTTGCATTATTATAAAAAATTAGATCAATCTGAATGCAATTGTTCAACAGCTGGGCTACTTTTCAGATTATTTTAGCACATTAAGGAACAAAATAAGAAGATGACAAAATACAACACATTGCTTCAGAGGCTCATGATCTTTTGCTGTTTCTGATTTCTTAAAAAAAATCTGCATGTAGTTTGTTCCTCTTGTGTCAGATTACTGTTTTCAGTAGTTGTCCAATATGTGTGTGCATCTCATAACTACGGTGGCCGGGAGGTGCAAACCAAAATTACAAAATGTGAAACACTTTTACGAAGCGTGAGACAAATTTACATTTCAGAAAACATATTTACATTTCAGAAAACACATTTACATTTCAGAAAACAAATTTACATTACAGAAAACAAATTTACATTATACAAAACACTTTTACAAGTCCCAAAACAAATTTACAAGTAACATCAACCGGAAAGGGAATGTACCAACTCCGGGGTTGAACCGGAAGTGATAACCCGGCAGCGGCAAAGTCGAGTTGTTGTTGTTGATGGAGTTCATGGTGACCCTAGATGGACAGCCACCGAGTGAGGTTTTGCCCGTTTTGTGGACAACATATGAGCCGTTTAACGCGGTTTTGTTCTTCATGTGGTCGGTCTTTAGACTTTTTAAGGGGCATGGACCAGATCGACGGACCAGATATGCTGCAGCAGTGCATAACATATTTTAATCAGGGACACTCGTACGCTGTAATTGTGGACATGATGTCAAGTTTACACGGTGTTCACATCAGCTTGAGATCTCTGAAAAGCAAACTGAATGGAGCCGGGTTTTTTCGCAGAAAGGATTACTCTTCTACAAACGCCATAATTAGGGCCATCCGACTGGAACTTCGTGGACCTGGACAGCTGTTTGGCTACCGCATGATGTGGCAAGTACTCAGACAAAAGTACAATCTGCGAGTGAAGAGAGATCATGTTATGAATTTGCTCCGGGAGCTCAATCCTCGAGGGTGTGAGAGGAGAGCACGCAGAAGGTTTATAAGAAGAACCTACCACTCCATGGGACCGAACTATATGTGGCACGCGGATGGATATGATAAACTTAAGCCATATGGTTTGGCTCTTTCAGGCTGTATCGATGGATTTTCAAGAAAAGTACTGTGGCTTACATGTGGACCAACAAATAATGACCCAAGCGTGATCGCTCACTATTTTCTGTCATGTGTGCGAGACCTCGGCGTTATTCCCATGAGACTGAGGACTGATTGCGGCACGGAGAACGGGACCATGGCCGCAATTCAGTGCACCCTACGCCACCACCACAATGACTATTACTGTGGAGCGTCCAGCCACATGTATGGCTCATCCACAACCAACCAGAGGATTGAGTCGTGGTGGTCCGTATTCAGAAAGGGGAGGTATGTGGCTTTAATTAAATAATTTAATTATGTGTAACCTTTGATTTCATTCAAACATATGCTTAACATTATTATTGTATCAATTTCAATAGGTGCCAGTTCTGGATGGAGCTATTTGCAGACCTCAGGGATGCTGGATACTTCAACGGGAGCCACGAGCATCAGTGTCTACTGAGATACTGCTTTGGTGATGTTATTCAGAAGGACTTGGATGAGTGTGTGAGACTGTGGAACAGTCACAGGATTCGCCCCTCCAGAACAGCGTCATGTCCAGGAGGAGTGCCCAATGAGCTCTACTACTTACCACACAGGTAATACTTTGGTGGCAAATTGATGTTTGTATTTTTTTTTCTTTTATCTTAAAGTAAATGTAATTATGTCTTCTGTTTAACATAGGTTTGGCTCCAGAGACTGTGGATTTCAAATTGAACAGGCCGCTGCGCTCGATGCCTTTCCTGAGGCTCGCCTGACAAGAGCTCCATGTGGGGATGCAAACATGCAGGAGTACTTGGACTTAGCTATGGAGCACAATCATTTACAGCAACCAGAGTACTGGCAGTCTGCAACTGAACTGTATCTGAAACTAAAAGAAATTACACAGCTATGAATTGAAGAGAGGTTTATTGTTAGGGTTAGGATGGAGCACGTACACAAAGTGTCTGAATTTGTCACCCACAGCTTCATTATTTCACTGGTAAAGTAATGAGTATTTATTACATTTCTGTATTATAGAGAACAAAATGAATGACTTTTTTCATTCTAAATCCAAAACAGTGATTCAGACAGACCACAGTTTGAGAACCATGGATTAAAAACAATTGTCAAAAAGCTAACCCTAACCCTAAAAAAAAAAACATGCTCACATACTGGAGCATAACATTATAAAAACCTCTTTTAAAAAAGACTGAGACTTATAGACTGTAGCTGTAACAACAGCAACAAAGAACAAACAACAATGTTAGAGTGCGAGCTCTAGGGTTAATCCAGTCATATGGCTTATAAACAGCCAAATCCTGGACTATTTTGGATTCCAAAGTCCATTTGTGACTTAAACAGACTGTATGAATCTAGGAGTGGTAATTTCAACAAGTTTGAACACGTATTTGCCATTGGGAATGGAGAGTCATCCAGGAACTCTATTTGTGGCGATGGTTCCAACCCAGAAGGGGGAAGTGATGTCAGCCCAGTTGCAAACATCAAAACATCCTCCACAGAAACAGCAGCCTCGCCTTCTGCAAAGAAATAGTTTTTTTTTTTTAGATATATCATGGTGATGTGGTTTTCCAATAAATTACAAAAAAACATACAAACCTTCACAATCGAGGAGGTAGTCTGCCCAGTAGGCCAAGGTTTGACTTTCTTTTAGTCTCCTGTTACTTCCTGAAGGGCTGAGGTCAGGCTTGAAGAGTCTCTCAAGTTCAAAGCCAGTGAGTCGCTTTTCAGAGTGGCACAGGATGTGGGTCAGCAAAGAAGGGTGTTGCTGTAGTGCACTGAGAAACTGAAGGGCTGAAAGACCATCTTTGAATCTACAAATTGAACACAAACACTGTTTCACTGCTGTGCAGTGCCAACTGCATCAGAGGTTCTCTTCCCAACAATTAAAATCCACCTAAACAAATGTACATTTGGGGTTGGTTGTGTGTTACTTAAAAAACAACAACATTCTTTTGATTTGCACAGGGCAAGGCAAGTGTTACAAACTGCATGAATTAAATGCAGTCACACAAAGGAATGACACAGAGGGCAGGGTGGCATGAGTACTTGTAGATTGGCACAAGGCAGGGAATGGAGAGACAGACATCACATAGGCTATCAGTTGTAACACTATGGCGCAAATTTAGTCACAGTGACTAACTGATAATAGATATACATGGCATGAAGAATTTCAAACAAAAGTTTCATGAATACATAAAGAAGAAAATAACATCATTAAAAATACGATCTTACCTGTCAATTACAGATGAGTTGCGGTCAATAATGTACCATCGGACGTAGTCTGCCACGATTTCTGTCTTTTCTTCCACTGCAACCACGTGTCTCAGACAGCCTGCTGTCTGTAACATTGTGCTGTGTCTCAGGATACAATCTTGCAGAGTATCCACTGAAGCAGCATTCTCAATCTGAAAGACATTTAAAAAAAAGTAAATAATTGTATGTTCTGTATATCCTTGCGTATTTTTATTCAGTGACATACATAGCATGGTGTAACCCTACCCTACCAAAAACGTTTAAATGAAGCCAATTCTATGTATGTGATACAGGAAGTAAAATTTGTCTTGAAACAATGCAGGAACTATGTAAAACTCTGTCCTACCACACTGTAGCTTTATGCTATTCTCACCTCTCTCAAAGCTTTCCCTATTTCTTCATCAGTTATTAAATTAACTGTTGATTTGAATGAAGGTTGGCCGGCAAGATAATGTACAAGATCTTCTGACAGGAAATGGGGCCCTGGACCTCCATGTACAACTGACACTGCGATCATCTTTCCTGCCAGGAAGTATTCATCATCCCTAACAGCTGTGAATGAATTTATATTGCAAAATTAAAAAATAGTTCAAGATATTGAGGAAAAAAGCATATGCCATGTGACATACATGTCTAATTTTCATGAGCCAACCATTAGTATAGTACACATATAACCCAAGCATACCGTTTGCATTGTAGACCAAGAACCGATGTCCTTCTGGTCCATCGAAAATGGGCCGGTCTTTCAGGTGTTTCATGAGCAGAGTTAAAAATTCTCGTCTTGGACCACCTGTGTCAATCCCCTCCTCAAAAACACCAGCATCGTCAGTAAATCTGACCAGCATGTCACAGGTTTCAGAATATGTTGCACGCCTGAAACCCCTGACGGCTCCATCCCAAACATTAGCCCTTGAGATGTTGAACCGGCTGACTCTTTTGTGATCAATAGGAAGCGAGAGGTTTGCCACAATGTCAGTTAGTGTAATGTTCATCTCCTCCCTGTAATGACAGAAAGTGATCTAATCAATGAATTTTACATTGCACGCAGAACAATCACTTCAATACCATCAATATTGCACAATAAAAAAATGGAATGCCACGGTCAGAAGGTCACTTTACACTGCCGTGTGTTGGAAAGTCTCCACATTGATTGCAACCAGCTCCCCGTCGTCTTCCTCAACACCAGGTGCATACAGGTCTGTGTATTTACTGTTGGGAAATTACAATTTCTTAAAACATCTTACAAACACACATTTCTTCCCAATGAATTAAATTGAAATTTTGTGATTCACTATGATTTTTTACTTACCTGTAGCAAGAGGTCTTGGCTGGATTTGTTTCAGGTGAATCCTCAGCATCAGATATCACTATCTGAAAAACAAATTAAAATGTCTGAAAAAACAACAACACTGAAAGTAAGAAATGTTGGGCTGCCACAGTCTGCCCTATTACCTGTCCAGGCTGAATTGTTGCTGAATGTCCTGGTGCATCTCTGAAACATGATAAAAATGATATTACATTATTTAATACTGTCCTTTAGGCCTACAATAGTCATCTAAGAAGGACCTCTCGTAAAATCTGTTTGACGCCCTGACAAAGGCAAGATGCCAAAATGTACACACCTTTCATCTTCAGGTTTGTGTTTGGGAGTACTTTGGTTTTGTGGTTCAAAAACCTGTGAGGAAACACATAAATGTATCAACAATTTGTAATTGCTTCCATAACTGTTTCCTTACCATATACAGTTTTATCAGTGGTGAAAGGCTGTCAGTTTTGTCATAGATAAATCAATAAATATATTCATACATAAATTGGTATTAGAAAAAATAAATAAATAATTGATGTACCACAGTGTCAGCTCGATTGAATTCAGCTGCACTCGTTGATGCGATGACAATTTCAGAATCAGAGTCTGAGGTATCATCTGCTGCTGTAAAAACAAAAAAATTCATTCAAGATAATGTAGATACTGTAGGTGTAACCTTCATTAGGAGTTTAAAATATGTAAAAATATTGAATCATGACATCCACTAACCTCCTTTGAAATGTGATTCTAGGCAAATGAAAAAGGTGATCCTGGAGTATGGCTTCCCTAGTTCCTTCTTATATTCAGCCAATCTGAATGGCCTTTCTGACCCAGGCACATGGACCACCTCTGAGCAGTCTGGATACAAAAGGACATATTGTCCCTCTTGCATGTCTTTGTTAAACGTTCTCATTTTCTGGACAGCTTGTCTCAGTACATCAGGTGCTGCTACCTCTGGATCTACAAATAATGGGAGCGTTTTCCCTCTAAGAGGTCTTAAGTCAGTTCCATTTGGCACCATCAATCCAATGTTTATCTAGAAAATGACAAAGACAAGATCAATTCTATGTATTAAGCATAGCTAATATAAAAGATTATACAGCGTTTCCCATACATACTATAAGTTACACTCCAAATCGTTACATTGTTGTGCACAGTTGCTTTAGCAAAGCATCTCGTCTTGTACGAGAGCTGCTGTTTTCCTGCTTTGAGTGCTATATGCTTTAATCTGTACCATACATCTAACATGACACCGATCCACTTCGGATTCATCTCGAGTCAGACAGTCGAGTATTGATAAGCTACAGTACAACCTACCTGGACGTGTTTTCGATCTTTAGCCGGACGTCTTCCTCTCGGCCCGTAGTTAAAAGACTGACGCTCTTTTGACTTGGAGCTTCTGTACTCCAGGAACTGCTTGTATGATGTACAAGGTTTTTCTGCTGAAATAAACAAAGCTCCATTTCAAAATAGATAGTTAACCAATAGGGTAATTCACGTTCATTCACATACGTTACTTCAGAAAGCGAGCGCTATGCTACACTTACTTTGATTAGCATTGTCCGGCTGTTGAGATGTCCCCTGTGCGATTTGTCCTTCCGCCTGGTCTTCGCCAGTTAAAAAGTCTAAAGACCGACCACACGAAAAACAAAACCGCGTTAAGCGGCTCATGTGTTTGCCACAAAACGGGCAAAACATCACTCCTTGGCTGTCCATCTAGGGTCACCATGAACTCCATCAACAACAACAACTCGATTTTTATCACTTCCGGTTCAACCCCGGAGTTGGTACATTCCCTTTCCGGTTGATGTTATTTGTAGGTTTGTTTTGGGACTTGTAAAAGTGTTTCAGCGCTTGTAAATTTGTCTCGGTGTTTGTAAATTTGTTTTCTGAAATGTAGATTTGTTTTCTGAAATGTAAATTTGTTTTCTGAAATGTAAATTTGTTTTATGATATGCAAAAATGTTTTCCAAAATGTAAATTTGTCTCACGCTTCGTAAAAGTGTTTCACATTTGTAATTTTGGTTTGCACCTCCCGGCCACCGTACATAACGGTACCTTAGTACACTACTTAAGTAAATGTACTTTGTTAAATTCCACCACAGATTTTAGGATTAGGCTAGGGTGTATGAGAGATGGACGTTATAAAAATGTAACTTTTAATATAAAACCATTACTCGTTAATTAAATATAGGCTATTCCATTTTTAATTAGTGTTTCAATGCGTAGGAATTTAGTGCAATGTAACTTCAAATATAAAATAATTACTCATTAATTAAATGTATTTAGATTTTAAATAAAGTATCATTGCTTAATATAATATAATGCAAGTTGTATAGAATTTAATTTCCGTGCATTGAAACTTTATTTTAAAATTAAATATATATAATTCATAATTAACCATTTTTATATTACAAGTTAAATGTTACTTAAATCCAATTAAAATGTATTTTAATTAAAAAGTAAATATATTTAATTGATTACTGTTAGTTTTCAATTCATTTTTATACCATCCACCCACCATGTAACATGAGATGCAGTTCACCTGTCGACCTGCGGTGTCGCTGCCGAGCGAACCCGCGGCAGCAACCCGGAAGTTGATCCTCCAACTGTGTCTCGCGATGTTTTTTGTTTTCATTGATTTGAAAGATGGCGTCTGAAGGGGAGGCGGGCAGTGCTGCAACAACCGAACCGGAGGCTGGAGAGGGGTAAGGCTGCGTCATGCAACACATTTTTTATTATTACAAGCTTGTATGATATAATTCCGATGATCTGTGAAAATACAAACCACAGATACGCTCTTTCTTAGCTGTAAACGCTGTTAGCAAGCCGGCTAGCTAACATTAGCGGACCACAGACTCACCGAGTGAACCGTGTAACGTTACAGCTAAGATGCTCTTTATAAAGAGAAAACATCCCGACATCCAAACATATCTGATCGTTTAATGTTACCCTGTCTGCCTGTGAACTTATAAAGTCTACGAGGCGTAGTTGAACACTTTGTATGTATTGATATCTCCCTCCAATAATCATATATGTAAACACCTTGCGCCAGACTCCGTTTGAAAAATGTCAACTTCAGCAAACACAGTGTATGATAGGTAGGAATAGTAACGGAGGGGCCGATGAGCACATCCGAGTTGATGTGAAATATCTGAACTCGTGTAACTCATATGCAGTGATTATACAGCTGTACATAAGCAACTCAAAAGAAAAATGCGATTTCTATAAATGGAGAACGGTTAAGAGAGGATGTTAACAGCTGTGTGGGGAAAATTAGGAAGACTTCCTACAGGTTATGGCTGGCTAATAAGTCAAGGAAGTTCCTCTTGAGAAGTAAAACCGGTGTAGTTTCATGTGTCGTGTCCTCTCAAAAAAAATGATTGACACCAGCTGATTTGAACTCACCGTCTTTACAGTATATAGATGTGTAAATATCGAGTCTTCTGATTAATCTGTCTGTTGACCTTCAGGGATGCTGCATTTGGGGAACTACCCACCAGCATGGATACTGAATCATCAAACGGCAAAGAGGGAATGGTAACACTGTTAGATATAATTATTTATGACTTTCATTGGCTTTGCTTTAAATTATGATGTTTTTTCTAATAAGACTTTCTGTTTGACAGGAAACAGCCGGTGAAGGCTCAGAGGCTGCTGATGCCATGACTGGATCCGGAGATGAGGAGAGTGGGAGGCAGCTGGGAGAGGTGGAGCTGCAGTGTGCCTTGTGTATGAAGTGGTTCACCGCGGACACATTTGGCATCGACACTGCGTATGTATAGCTATTTCCTCAGTGGTCATTGAAATATCAGCAGTTATGTGACTGTACAGTACTGACCCCTCTCCTCTTCTACAGGACCTGTCTGCCCTTCATGACTAATTATGTGTTTCACTGTAACGTGTGCCATCACAGTGGCAACACATACTTCCTCAGAAAACAAGCAAGTAGGTGTTCTGTGTCTTATAAACTACCTAAAATTACCATAACAGTTGATTTAAGCTTCTTGCACTCAACATAAGTGTTTCTTCCACTAACCACTGTTAATTTCTGTGTTGTAGACCTGAAGGAGATGTGTCTCACAGCCCTGGCAAACCTGACATGGCGGTCCAGAACACAAGAGGAGCACCCAAAGACGATGTTCTCCAAAGACAAGGTGAGCCTAAGATGTGTCTCAACTTTTGTAGGTGCTCATGTGGGCCTCTAAAGCCTCTAGTACTCTTGAATTCAAGCACATGGGAAAGAAAGAAGGAATTCTTACAGGTGGAAATTAAACAACTAATAAATGATCAATGTGAAGTGTGATGAACGTCTCCTGATGTGGTTGTGAATGCTTTATCGCTTATCAAAATATTTGTCTGTTTTTCATTTCGCTCTGCAGGATATCATACCATTTATTGACAAGTACTGGGAGTGCATGACAACTCGTCAGAGACCGGGGAAGCTCACCTGGCCCAACAACATAGTGAAGTCAATGGTAATGTTGTGGTGGATAGTGGGGAAACAGTCTGAGGCAGCCAATGGGGAGGGCTGTTGTGTCTCATCATTCTAGCAAGTTGCCCCTTGCATTGAATCTCCGCCAGCAGCTGCTTTGTTGCAGCCATCCATTGTTTCTTTACAGTAATGATTTTGTACTTTTTCTCATTTTCTAGAGTAAAGAGCGAGATGTTTTCCTGGTGAAGGAACACCCTGATCCCGGCAGTAAAGACCCAGAGGAGGAGTACCCCAAATTTGGCCTGTTAGATCAGGTATTGACCACTTGCTGCTGTTGCACGTAAAAAGGATTTGGACTGCAGAAACTGAAGAATGTTTATTCACACATAAAGTAAATGTTTTCCCCTGTTATTCTTCTGAAGGACCTGGGAAACATCGGACCCTCCTATGACAATCAGAAACAGACCACTGCTGCCCCCACTGCTGGCGGGCTGAATGGTAAGGATGTAAAATGTAAGAAAAAAATTGAAACTGGAAAAAAAAAAGTCTTGTAACACAGATAAAGATTAATTACACCATGGCCCAGAGGGGAAATGTTTCACATCCCTGGCCTGTAATCACTCCCCAAAGCTGAGAGTGAGAGCCTGTTAAATGTGATGACGGTGGTGATTTTGTGCATTGTGTTCCAGGTGGATCTGCTTTCTCAGGTGAATATGTGGTATCTTGGCATCTGGCAGCTGATCAGTGTGTTTTTGTGTCTTGTAACCCTCTGGATAGAAGTTGGCCCTGAGGTTTCCAATCAGACTTCAGTTTGCCCCTCAGCTCAAACCAAACTGATCCTAAATTAGCATCTTGTGGGCAACTTCATCCATGTCCAGTTGTAAACTCCCTGTCTGCTTTCCGCATCTGTTTGGTGCCCCCCGTCCCCTTCCCTCCCCTCCCCTCCCCTCCCAAAAGCTTTGCCCCCTTTGATTGGTGAACATATCTTCCTCGTCTCTGGCTTGCTGCTAATGGGCTCCAAAATCTCCTCACTGAAATGACTCTCTGCCCTCTACATGGCAACACATGTGGGAGCAGAGAGCCATTTTTGATTTGCAATGGGCTTCATCCAATGCTGATTAGCCTCATCCTCTCTCTTCCTTCTTCTCCATTTGCAGTTTTTTGGTGTCAGACCCTTAGCCACATTGATTCTGCTGAAATTAAATTATGTAAAATGTGAGTTTAAAGTTATAAGTTTAAAGTGCAGAACTACTTCTCATCCTGTGTCTCGACCACAAGCGTCAAGCTGGCGTCAACTTCACGCAGCTCTAAGCAGCTGTTCTCTCCGGTTCTGTCTGGTCCGAGCTTTTAAAAAGCGTGACAAGCAAGAACAGCCAAACTTTTTTTGTAATGTGCGGTTTTCTTTTCACACAACGCAATGAATACACCTCAAACCTATGGTCTCTGTAAACCACTTTTTCAAATGCTTTAAAGGGGCTCTGTGCAACCGTTTGTAGCAGATTACATGTCTCGAAAGTTCTTGTTTCTCGATCTGTGTCACATTGAGGAGGTGTATTAAGAGGCTGATATAGTGTTTGGAAAACGCCATGCGGACTAATTCCTGCCTTTTTGTGCCTGCTGTTTCCCCGTGTACACCAAACACCTAATAACCTGCTTTCACCTTTTGTATAAGTCTGTGTGTGTGTGTGTGCTCAGTGGCAGTCGTGGCATTGTTGTCAGTGTTTAAAGATTATGAAGAGATGGATTTGGTAGTAAGTTTACACAGTCCACAATAGTTAGACTGGACTGTAGTATTGAGTAGCTTTTGTGGGGAGTAATGGCATTTTGTGGATGTCTGTTCTCTCCCCAAAATTAGCGTATCTAAAGCTGAACTCTGGCGACCAGTGTCTGCAGTACTGCTGGGCCTAATACCATATTAATAAGTACACTTATCTAAAACTACTGCAGTCTAATACAACAGTCCTTCAGTGAAGCTCACCTTAATGATGGCAGGAGTCAGACGTGTTTTAAATATTTAGTCTACCCTCATTCATATAAATGTGCTGGACAAAATATTAGAAACACCTCTTAGTGTAATACAACACAATTGAACAGCACCAAAGTCACCGTGAAGGAGAGGTTGGATTTAATGCAGGTCTGTTGTGTTAGACTGCAATGACTGTAGCTACGCAGGTGTACCGAATAAGCTGGCAACTGAGTGGATATTCCCTGTGCCACTGACTGCCTGTGTGTGTTTGTGTGTGTGAGAATTTCTTTGTGTTCAGGTGTATAATCCGTCTGATGTTTTTGAAGGTGCTTTGGCCCCGGGCCCCGGAAAAGGAAGAGGGGCAAAACGTAAACAACAGCAGCAGCAGGAGGGCACAGCTGCAGGAGCCACGAAGAGAACCAGAAGGTAGAAGAGCTATCAGCGAACACAGACACACACGCACGCACGCACGCACGCACAGAAACTATTCATGTGTTCATGATGCAAACTGAGATGAGACACCATATTTTCAGTTCCCACCATAACCTCAGGCTTACACTGATTACATTGCTTTATTAGTCAGACGATGGACGCTGCGATTACAAACTGCTGCAGGTGTCTACTACTTAACTTGCTGTCGAAGCGAAAAGCAAAAGCACCTTTTTGGGAAAATATTTCGGAATTAGACCCGATGCTAAAAGGGAACCTGATGACATTAATGAGGGAAAAGAAATTGTAAGTGTGCAGCCTGTGCCTGCAGATCTTCAGAGACATAGGAAGAGAGAGAGAGGAAGAAAAGAGGCACCTTATTCATCCCTGTAGTATCACCATGAAATGAAATTAAGGATCATATAGAATATCACTGGAGTCGTCCTGTAAATCAGGGAAGATGCTAAACAAACTTCTCTTCCTCCCTCATCACAGCGACCCTCTGTTCTCGGCCCAGCGCCTGCCTCCTCACGGTTACCCACTGGAGCATCCCTTTAATAAAGACGGTTACCGTTACATCCTAGCAGAACCAGATCCTCATGCTCCGGACCCGGAGAAGCTCGAACTGGACTGCTGGGCCGGTAAACCCATCCCCGGTGATCTATACAGAGCCTGTCTGTATGAGAGAGTGCTGTTGGCTTTACATGACCGAGGTACTAACCAGTCAAGACACAATTTTTGGAAAAGTGGTTTAACCTTTACAAAGGAGGTTATATGTAACTGACTAATATATGTTCATGTTGCAGCACCTCAGCTGAAGATCTCTGACGACCGTCTGACAGTGACCGGGGAGAAGGGCTACTCCATGGTGCGAGCCTCTCATGGTGTACGGAAAGGCTCCTGGTACTTTGAGGTTTCTATTGAAGAGATGCCGTCAGAGACTGCAGCCAGGCTCGGCTGGTCGCAACCGCTCGGTCAGTACTGCTTCATCCCGAGGAAGCTTTGTGACGATGCATTTTCCAGCTAATCCAAGAAGGTTTATAAACAGTTTATTCAACTCAGAGGTCCAGTGTGCAGGATTTAGAGGGAATATATTCATAATTATGTTTTCATTAGTGTTTGATCACCTCTAACTAAGAATTGTTGAGTTTTTGTTACCTTACGAGCCTTTTATATCTACAGAAGGAGCAGAGACTCTCCCACAGTCCGCTGTGTTTCTACAGTAGCCCAGAACGGACAAACCAAAAACTGGCTTTAGACAGGGACTTTCATGTTGCAATGTGCAACATCACCACTAGATGCCACTAAAACCTACACAATGGACCTTAGTAGTTAAATTGCTCAAACCTTCAGTTTATTGGAAAAATTAAAAATCATCACAGTAAGATGGTTTTCTCTGGAAAGTGTTGTTGTCATACCCAACATATTCTTATTTTGTTACTTTAATTCCTGATTTTATTTCAGGAATCAGGAATAAAAAACAGATGGATTAAAAGAACCATTATATGTTGTTAGAGTAACTCTTGGCTCTCTTTTATTTTGCAGGCAACCTGCAGGCACCTCTGGGCTACGACAAGTTCAGCTACTCGTGGCGCAGCAAGAAGGGCACAAAGTTTCACCAGTCGCTAGGAAAGCATTATTCCTCCAGCTACGGTCAGGGAGACACGCTCGGCTTCTTCATAGAGCTGCCCGACACCACAGAGACCGCCAAGGCTCTGCCTGATACGTACAAGGACAAGGTAACAGCTGAGACACACAGAGAACCACACTGAGTCGACACATCTTCATTCTGCAGGGTTCTCGCCTTAATCCAATAATAAACTGAAGTTCATAAATACAAGTTTAATGACTCACAGGTGGTTGGCGCCAACAGGAAACGAAGCTAGGTGTGATTTATGCTAAAAAACTTATGCATTAGAGACGATGAGGGAGAAAGCCTTTGAATTTCACATGAAACCTGAGAAGCAGCCGCAGTACACAGCGACATCTAGTGGGCCTGCATTGTTTGCATGTAGCACAACTGAAACTTCATTGAGCAATTTTGTGTCATCACCACCAGAAACACAAAAAGCTGAGCTGCAGATCATTTCATGACATAAGTTGGGACTCTGTCGTATTTCAAAGAAATTGTTTCAACATTTTTCTGGTCTGACATCATACAGTGTGTGTTGAGGTCTTAGAAGGTCTTAAAATCATTGAATCTGATTTTAAAAATTCTGCATTCTGACAACTCAAATCTGTTCTGTTTCCAGGCGCTAATCAAGTTCAAGAGTTACCTGTACTTTGAGGAGAAGGACTACGTAGACAAAGCAGAGAAAAGCCTCAAGCCGACGAGCCCCAGCAGGGTGAGGACGCCTCCAAAATAAAATCCAGTCAGAAAACCTGCCGCTGTTTGCTGCTGTTAACCTGCGGTTTACTGTTTTTCAGATGATATTCTTTAAAAACGGAGTGAGCCAAGGTGTTGCTTATGAAAACCTGTTTGAAGGCCTCTACTTCCCCGCCATCTCACTCTACAAGAGCTGCACGGTTAGTCGCACATGTCCTGTAGGTGATTTTCCTGCTCCCTGTTTGTTTTTCCTTCAGTTAACTGAACTTCACCCCGTCTCTTTTCAGGTGTCTGTCAATTTTGGGCCACATTTCAAACACCCTCCAAAGGACCTGAAGTACCAGCCGGTGAGAGCTTCTGTAAAGTTTCACATCCTTACAAACCTCACGCTCACGTCAGCTGTCGTTTGATCCTCTGTTTTTCCCTCCCAACTCAGATGAGCGACATGGGCTGGGGAGCTGTGATCGAGCACACACTGGCTGACATGCTGTACCACGTGGAGACGGACGTGGACGGACGACGCAGCCCTCCGTGGGAAGGATGAACACACACACACACACACACACACACACACCGCCAGTCAAAACATGGTTCCACTTTCAGACAGTGAAGTTAAACCACCACACGCTGCAGCAAACATGTGCCTGATTTTAAAAAAAATGTAAATTTGTTGTGAAAACGATGACGTTCACGATGGCTGCTTGTCAACATCTGTTAGCGTGTCATCTGCTGACATTCCACTCTGAACATCTGACAAATGAATCCACTTATTTTTGGTGCTCTGCTTTAAAATATTTATATTTTGAAGTTGCTGTTGCTGTCGAGAGACGTCGCCGGGTATCATGTCGAACCTCTGGTGAAGCCCAAACAGACCCACTTCATTCTGTAGACAGGAGTCGATTCTGCAGTCTTTAGTGTGTTCAGTCTTTTTGCTATTTTTATTTGTTTTACAATGTGTGTCAGTTATTTACTGTTTTATACTCTTGAGTTAAATAAAAAAAAATGCTACATGGACAAAGTTGGAGTCATTCATAAAACCTGGATTTCGAACAAAGATTCATACATTTGACATTAAACTGGTGGTTCCTGCCTTTTTTGGCTTGTGAGCCTTAGGAGGAATATAATAATAATTGTGTTTTCATCAGTACATTATCAACTGAAACAGCTCCTCTTCACCGCCATGTTTCTACGGTAGCTCAGAATGGACAAAGGGTGTGATTGGCGTTTTAAGCGGCCACTGTAGAGGATGGAGAGGCGAGGGGTATAGAGTTAGTTGTAATCTACAACATTACCACCAGAGGCCACTAAATCCTACTCACTGGACTTTTAAGTAGGGCTGCAACTACTCTTGCGTTGCACGACTCCCTGGTTTGTTTGCATGTCTTTAAACCACTCGACCATCTTGTGCTGTGTTTAACCCAGGAAGCCGTGACGCCGCCTCTGCAAAATACTGTCGGGGAAAACTTGGTTTGCATGTGGGGAGGCGAGTTCTGGTAAATCCCTGCTAAAGGAAATAACAGCTGCTAGCTTGTTAACCTTCGTGCCATTAGCGAACAGAGTTTCAAAGTAACTTGACCGAAAAAAAGAAAGGAAGGAATAAGAAGGAATAACAGTCTACATCTCGTTAAGTGTGACTATAGTGACCTTTAACCACCAAAATCGACACATATTTTCCTACTCAGCCATCTAATCTGGATAAAACTCCTGGAAGCGCTGCGTAAAAAAAAAAAAAAAAAAATCAGCTTTATTTAAGGCATTTCACTTAAAACAGCGTAACTGGTGGAATTATTGTTATGAAGTAGCTTCATGTGTCCTGCTGTTTGTATCAAAATTCAAGTATTCACAATACAAGTACAAAAAACAAATGGCCGTTCACAATGTGTTTTTAAAAATGGATGGAAATAATAAATGTTGGAGAGTGTGTGTGACTGACAGAACAGTTCAAATTTACAAGAAGAAGCAAGTGCTAATACAGTGAAACATGCTATGCTGTGATGATTGTTGTGTCTTAGTGTCTTCAGAGCAGCAGTGAGCTGTGGGCGTCCTCAGAGGGCCGTGCTGAGCAGTCCTGACTTCATGTAGGTTTCACTGGGCACCAAAATCTGTTTGCTTTCCTCCGACGCATCTGAAGGGTGCTGTTAGAGGAGAGAAATGTTCAGCCGTCTCAAACACTACCAGCGGTGGGAAGTAACCAAGTACAAATACTTTGGTGTTGTACTTAATTAATTTTTTCCAGGTATCTGTACTTTACTTGAGTATTTATTGAACTGAAAACTGAACTTTCTCCTCCTACTTCAGTGAAGTTAGTTTTAAGTTGGATATTCAACAGACATTCATGAGCCACTCGCACATTTCAAGTGCGCCCCCTTTACAGTAAACACACGGAGAAGACGGCTACAGCGTGTACCGACTTCCTGTTTTCTAAATAAAAATGTGGGATATTTAAAACAGAAGTACTGTGTTTGAAGCTATTGAGCTAAAATGCTTATATTTACATATAGCCTAAAAATTCATAAAAATTATGAACAGATGTAAAATGTAAAAACAAGAGGCGTATCTCATGCAGCCAGTGTAGTTACATGATCCCAACATGATTTTGAGTCCATTGATCACATGACCTGGAAGCTATTGAGCTAAAATGCTAATACCTGGAAGCTATTGAGCTAAAATGCAAATATTTACATATAAAAATTAATAAAAAATATTCAGTGATGTAAAATGTAAAAACAAGAGGCGTATCTCATGCAGCCAGTGTAGTTACATGATCCCACACATATATACAAAAAACACCTGTTGTTTTTACATTTTACATCTGTAAATATTTTTAATTAATTTTTATATGCAAATATTAGCATCTCATCTCAATAGCTTCGCAATAGCTTTAAACACAGTATCTCTGCTTTAAATATCCCACATTTTTATTTTGAAAACAGGAAGTCGGTACACGCTGTAGCCGTCTTCTCCGTGTGTTTACTGTAAAGTCTGCAATACGGGTGCACTTGAAATGTGTGAGTGGCTCGTGAATGTCTGTTGAATATCCAACTTAAAACTAACTTCACTGAAGTCTCCTCCTCACATTTTCAAAACAGGCTTGTTACTTTAGTTTGATGCATTTGAGGGGAATTATGGATTATTTTTATTTTGCGTCATCGCAGGCCGCCTTCCCAACATCACAAGATTGATTTCAGAGACGTAAGAAGACATAAACAGACAGAGAGGGAGGCTGGAATGGGGAGAAAAGGCGTGTTAGTGTCTCGTATCTGCAGAGAGTTTCTTATTTTCTCACTTTGTTGCTGCTCGGGACGCTTTACCAACCCAACATGTGGCTATTTGACGTCCTGGGAATGAGACTCAACAATCAACTATCTTTGTGGTGCGTTCAGGAACAGCTGGGACAAATCCTACTGATTCTACCTTTAACTTTAATAGTCTTTGAATTATATTAATATGACGTGAGCTCCAGTTAGCTTTGAGCACACATTTTGATACACTGAGTACATTTCAGTGCCTGTACTTTATTACTTTCACTCGAGTAATTACTCGTTACTTGAGTAATGAATGTGTGCACTTCTGACAAGTCACAGAAGAAAGTGTTCTTACACGTCTGCGGAAGATCCGGTCCAGCAGGCTGCGTTTGGGGCTCCCGGGGGCCTGGGACCAGTCGAGGTCTGGAGACCGAGATCCCTCAGGTCCGAAAGTATTCAGCTCCCTGAAACATCCCGTCTCTATCATCTTTAAAGGAGGAAGAAGACGGTTAGTGAAGTTTGTAGATTCCTTCTGGATTGATGATATAATGTAACCCTGACATGAGCGTACCTCATTTTGCCAGGTGATGGGGACACTGCCTGTGATGAACTCGGAGTAGAAGTTGCTGTCCATCCGGTCCAGAGTGACTCCCTTCACTGAAGAAAACTCTTCGATGTCCTGCACGTCGCTGCAGTACACCTGTCTGGGCTGGAGGAGTGAAAACAGTGAACTCAGAAACGAACCACCCACAGACTTTAAAACACAACATTGTTTTAACCTACATTACATCTGATAAATAGTTACAGACCTGGGATGTGTGTTTACGACGATGATGTTGCATTCAGAAACCACAAGCATTACTTTTTCATGAGTTCATAACCCATTACTTTTTAAAATATGTTTTTTTTTTAAAGTTCTGGATGCAGAAGGTACAAAGTGCTCAAACTATCCACTGGAGGTGATTTCCTCGGAGGTAGAATTACACGAAGACAAAGCAAGTTAAGAAGAAGCAGATTTTTAATTAGGAAAGTGGAATTCTCTCGAATTACCATTTCCCACGTTATCAGTGCATCGTTTCCTCATATTTCTGGTGTTATTTACCTTCTGGTGAGTGCACAGCCGGTCAACTGAACGTGCAAACGTGACGTCAATCTACAGACATTTACATTCAAACATGAAGAGTCCTGTGGACATCAGCTGCTGCTAAACTGAAGCTAAATTAACAGAACTTTGACTCTATTTTGTGTATAATTAATACCAAGTACAGACTTTTCATAGGTTGTATAAACCCCTCATAAACTGGGTTATTAGAAAGTGATACCAAATGCAAAAGTAGATTTTCCTGATAAAACTTTTTTAATACTTTTATTTGTAATAGAGTATGTTGACACTGTGGTATTTCTACCTCAAGAAAAGGATCTGAATACTTCTGTCAGTTCAACGTCATTGACAGGTAAATCCACACACGTGCAGAGACGGTATTTGTGTTATTTTGTTTATTATAAGTCGTATAAATCATTTGTGTACTCACGTCAGGTTTAAATGGAGGCTCAACAAGTCCGGCCTCCAGCATCCTGAAGTTGATTTTTTTGAAGAAAGGATGCGACTGTACCTCTGCCCCCCCTGAGCTCTGGCAACCCAACCTCTGAGCTGGATCCTTGGTCAGCAGCTGCAGTCCAGGACAGAAAACCTGTTACTTCCTGACGTTTGATTCGTGAACCTGTTGAGAAGTTTCTGAACTTACCGAAGAGCACAGGTCCTTCACCCACTTGCTGAACTTGTCACCATATTCCTCCTGTTCTGTCAGAATCCTCCTCTCCATCTCTGGGGGTTTGGGATGTTCGCCGTGCTCCCTGAGAGGAGGCTGACCGGCGGTCATCTCATAAATCAGACAGCCGAGGCCCCACCAGTCAGCGCTCATCCCGTAATGTTTGTGGCCGATCACCTCAGGAGCTGAAAATATGTGACGCAAATCCAAAAATCTGCTTGTGATTTTACCAATTTTGTGCATGTGCATTACATATGATCATATGTGACTGTTTTCACACGTGGATCAGAATTTCCAGTTGTGTAAAACGTGTAAATTTGCATCTTCACATGTGAATTCCAGATTTTCACACATTTTTTTACATGCTATTTTAGCACAGTTTACAGATTAGTGCCTCTTTTGGCTCCATGAGACACTGACACTGGCTGGACATCGGTAATGTGACGTAGATACGTACCCATATAACCCAGCGTTCCCACCCTGCCTCGCACCAGTTTCCCATCAGTCAGCCTCACAGCCAGGCCCAGGTCAGAGATGCGGATGTGTCCTTCGGGGAACAAAAACAATTAAAGAAATCCACAGAACTGGTTTGAGATGTTTGCTGTTGTGACGTATCTTCTACTCTACTTAATCAGTTCCTAATTTCCCTCCCCTCCAGGAGTTGGCCCTGGTTAATGGGACTGTTGCAGACACCACGTGACAGCCGTAAATACTCTAACTAGCCTTTTGTAATTACGATGGCATTCAAAACTAAGGTGGTTCCGGGTCTTCAAACGTTCGGCCGAGAATGCAGCCACAGGTGCAGAGGTGTGCTTTAAATAGACACCACACCCGACTCCTCCAAGCGCTTCACTTCCTCATACTACCCTGTAAAAACACCTTCGACACTATTTCCTTCTCAAAAAACAAGTGGGTGCATCTGAAGAGTGAGTCTGATTGGCGCAGCAATTGACCGATCGTTATCAATGAAACCAGACATACTAATTTCAGAGCTATAAATAGCCGAGCAGCGAGGTGTCAGTCAAGAACGTCCTCGTGATCTGTCTGCAGAGGTTGGAATGTGATCTGAGGAGCTTTTTGTAAAGACCGTCTCGGTACATACCGTTGTCATCCAGCAGAATGTTTTCTGGTTTCAGATCTCTGGAAGATAAACGACAGTGTGTCATTCAGAGTGTCCAGGACAGAAGACGTATGACTTGATGCTGACGTGGAAACACACTGACCTATATAATATGGACTTCTGGTGGAGGTGAATTAAACCGCAGCAGACCTCTGCGGCGTAGAACCGCACTCGTTCTTTGTCCAGGCCGGGCGAGCCGATGTTGTGAATGTGATACCTCAAGTCCCCGCCGCTCATCATGGTCAAGACCATGCAGAGGGCGTGTTTGGTCTCGTAAGCGTACGCCAGGTTCACCTGAGCAGAGGAGGAAGTGCTGTGAAGTTTAGATCAGATTACAAAGTACAAAATACAAAACTAGAAAGACTTCCTGCTGAAGTTGAGCCGTGCATCACCACTGATTTCACAAAAGTCTTGATTCGATTTTATTTCTGATTCGATATCGATTCTATCAGTGGTTTTTATGGTATCGTGCCAAGATGGCGGCGTGCATGGACGTAGTGGCTCATGGCTCCCTGCGTGTTGCAACTGTTCTGGTGTTTAATGGATAATGCATTGTGTTTTTTTAAAAATATATTTCTTATTCTAGCTCGGTAGTTTTTATTCTATCATTCTGTTTACTACCCAGATGTTTGTTTACTGTTGTGAGATTTTATATTTTCCTTTTTTCACTGCACTGATCACGAGTAGCGCTCCTTATTCCTTATTATTTCTTACTCCTCTTCTTAGAGGCGCCCTGTGGAGTTTTGGGGAACAAATATTAATCAGAAGATTCATTGACTGATTTTTTATGCCTAACAAACTAAACAAACTGACCTTAAAGGACAACAGTCTCATACTGTTTTACTTTATTTATATGTGGTGGACCCTGCCACCTTACTAGCTTCAAACAGTGTTGTGAGGACCTTATTTTCCTCTGAGAACAGCTTGTTTATTCACTGATGGAAATGTTTTTTAAATGCGCGCTGTTAATGGCCATGTTTGCTTGCAGTCTTCTTTTTGGTGAATAAATACACTTTTTTTGTGAATTGCTGCAACCAGAAAGCTGCAGGATGAAACAGAGAAGAGTGTAAGTTGTAGTCGTCTCACCACAAACCGACTGTCCAGCCCCTCCAGTATCTGTTTCTCATTGAGAGCCATGCCCTCTCCCTTCCTCTTCTTTACGTGAGTCTTCTCCAGCTTTTTACAGGCGTACATCATTCCTGTAGCTCGCACCTGACAAGCCCACACCTGGAGACAAAACGCAATATGTGTTAAGTGACAGCGCTCTTGGAGGACTTCAGAGGGACAGACATTAGTCAAAACGGGTTGATGTAAACACATCAACAACAACAACAAAGCAAAACAACATGTTTTGGTCGAACGCCTTCAGCTTCAAACCGAGATACCATCGTGATGTCACGCGAGTAGTTTTATCTTTACGGCCTCGACTTGACAAAAATCTTCCTAATAGAAACTGACTGAAAGAAATCTGATATTAAGTTCCCTCTATTAAATGTGATTTAATAGATATATTATTATACTATATTGGTGTAACAATAGCATAAAAAACACTTTAACTGTTAGACTATAAGACATTTGTAAACAGTTCCTAGACTTCTTGAAGGATGAGATCACCCAAACAGGAAAATTCAGTCATCACCTCACCCTCATGCTGATGGAAAGTCAGGTGAAGTCTCGTCGTCCACAAAATATTTCTGGAGCGTCACAGCAAAACAGTTTTGCAGCATTCTCCGAAAAAAACTGAAGTAGATGGAGACTTGTTTTCTTACTCGAATCGAGGTCATAAGGACGATGTCGTTATCTGTTTGCCCACTGAGGCAATGTGATAGTGATTTTAACTGTTTTAACAAACATAAAGTGGCTTCATACAGCTCGTCCAGCATAATCTGAGTCTCCCGAAGCCCAGAGATCCTAAATTGATTTGAAAAGTTGTTATTTACACCCTTGACGCATAGTCGACCTCGTGCACCAACTTCAGATGACACTTTTTAGCTTAGCAGCCAGTGGAGACAGAAAGGTGTAAATAACAAATCAATTTGGGATCTTGGGGCTTCTGGAGACTGGGATTATGCCGTGTGGAGCCATTTTGTGGTTGTTTTTTACATGTTACAACCTTGTTTTGCTGTGAAGCTCCAGAAATGTTCATCAGCATGGGTGTGAGGAGATGAATAAGAACTTTTTGGGTGAACTGTTCCTTTAAGAATGTTAATAAATGCCTGATGAGCACTGGTAAACCTTCACTAAGGTTTGTAGTTGCTGTATCAAGATGAATAAATATGTTATTATGCATTTATTATGTGATGTGACTGCAGTCTTACCTCTCCAAACCCTCCTTTCCCCAGCAGTCTGTACTGTCTGAACGTGTGCTTGGTGATGGGCTGCCTTGAGAAGAAAACACCAGGATCAGTTTTTCAAGTTTTGAAGGTAAAACCCTGTGAGCTGAATGTGGCACGGAGCCAACAGTGATGGCAGCGGAGTGGATCGAGTACGAGCAGATAAACCAGCTGCCCGGCTTATCTGTCTGTTTTTACGTGTCTTCACACGAACTGACCTCTCTATCGTCTTCCACTGTAGGGAACGGTCAAAAAACATGCTCTCCTGGTACTGGGTGAAGGTCTCGCCACTGAGGTACTTATGTAGGTCTCTGATCCACGAAACAGTCAGAGAGGTTAGTCATTATTAAGACGTATATACACGTGAAAGGAAAGAGGGAAACGAGTGGACTTACTCTCTGCAGTCGTGAAAGACGTCCCCGAAGGGATTGAGCTCCAGACTCTCGACGCAGCTCTGCTCGTGTTTCTGCACGACGGGCACACACTGGATGGACTGAGGAGAAAACAGCATGCAGGAGTCAGATATATCTGATTGGATGTAGATCTAGTTTAAAGGAGACTTTTTGTTTTGTGTTTCACTTTTCTTCGGTGTGTTATAGGTTCATGCGCATGTAAAAGGTCTTGAAAGTCCTTTCTCCCACGGAAAACACTGCTCCATAAACGCCTCGTCAGTAGTCCTGCCTTTAATTCTGTGACTTTGTGACATCACGCTACGTCACCATGTCACACATTTGCATAATTTATGCCTAGTGGCTAATTGGCACGTAAGAATTGATTCAGCACAGCTGCTCTGTTGTTGTTAGCGATGCTGGCTCAGGCGTGTGTGAACTGACCAATCAGAGGAGACTGGATATTAAGGAGGAGGGGCCTTAAAGAGACAGATAAAACTATAAACCTGAAAATGAGAGTAAACCGTCTCCTTTAAGAATATTTGTTGTAAATTCATGGGAGCACTTCATGTTTTCTGTGTCGTTGTCAGACCTGACTCAAGAGGAATCTCTGAATGATGCTGACGCCAAATTCCTTCCTCTCCTCGTCTGATTTTGTCTCAAAGGCTTCCTACAGAACACAAAGAAGAAAATCATCATCATTACCTTTATTTAAACAGGGAGAGACATTCAGAGCAGGCTCGCAGACACCCTGATAACACATATAAAGACAAGAAATATCAAAATTGCAACAGATTTAAGGATCCAATTTGTTGTTGAGTCGGGAATGATACTTACAAATTGGATCTTAAAAACAATAAAACAATGTTACAATACTTTTAAAGCAATACAGGTAACATTAATTGCATTAAAGTTAAAAGTTATAAGGTTGTCTAGTTTTAAAAGGTTCCTTTCATGTGGTGAATAGTATTTAATCTTTACCATCATCCTGATGGAAGTCAGGTGAAGTTTCGTCGTCCACAAAACATTTCTGGAGCTCCACAGCAAAACAGCGTTGCACCTTTCTGCTAAACAACTGAAGTAGCTGGAGACTTGTTTTAAGATGTAAAAAACAACTGAAAAAACTATAAAATGGCTTCATACAGCTCGTCCCGTGTTATCCAAGTCTCTAGATTTCCTCCAAGATCCCAAATTGATTTGAAAAGATATGATTTATTCCACTTGATGAGCTGAAAGGAGCCATTTAATGTTTTCTTTCAATTGTTTTGTTACTTTTACTAACTTACTTTAAAACAAGTCTCCAGCTGCTTCAGTTGTTTAGCAGAACGCTGCAGCTCTGTTTTACTGCGAAGCTCCAGAAATGTTTTCTTCACCATGGGAACGAGAAGAGAATGACTGAATTTTCATTTTTGGGTGAACTGTTCCTTTAAAGACATATTTAGATTACTGTACCATTAAAACAATTTTGAAGCTGATATTTCGAGGTGATATCTATCAGTTAAAACGTTTACCCTACTCACCTGTTGTGTGTCCTTATAGTTTGTCTAGTGTGTGTTTTAACTTCATACTGTCGAACCACTTATTTGCCTCCTGAGCTTTAAGTTGTTCTGTATTTCTTACAGTAGAAATGCTATAAATCATGTTTTTGAGTTTGAAGTGTACCAGAGCGTCCAGGAGGGAGATGTAGTTCTGCAGCTCAGGACGACTCCGGCAGAAGAGCTGAAACAGCTTCTTTCCAATCGGCTGCTTCACACACATTTTGTAGTAATCTCGCTCTGATGGAGAAAATAAACATGATGTGAAATCACACGCGGCTACTGATGATGATGTACTGACTTGTGCACACACACACACACACACACACACACACACACACACACCTATGTTCATGGCCAGGTCCACACACTGACTGATGTGAGGAAAGCGAAGCATCTCCTTCCATTTCCAGCTCCTCCCTTTACTGCCTCCACCTGCAGGCACAGGACGGAGGAAGTGAAGGTATTTTAGGCTCTCGTGTTATGAAAACATGTTCACCATGGTGATGACGAAGAACTCAGAATGGCGCTTATGTCAGCAACGTGTCATAAGCGTGCACGCGTACACGCATGCCTAGCCCGTCAGGTTTCAGACAATAGTATGCTCCACGACAGTGAATGGACTATTAATAGCTCTGAGAACAGGTAAGCAAAGCCTGTGGGACCGCATTACTCTGCAACTTACTTTCAAACTTCAATGGCCATGCTGTCACTTTGCAATTACCCCCAGAGCATATTTGTTTTACAAAACAGAGCATGTACATGTAATATATTTAACATTTCACTTTAATAAGAAAATGATATGTTTCTGCTCAGTTTTTGTCGGAAGATTCACTGAGGATGAACGATAACGATGAGCAATCAGTGCACTTTAATCATTCATCATCCTCAAAACACTGTGTTGTCAGTGCCCCCAGATAACCCCACCAAGAAACATCTTCCACATCTGTAATCCAGGAGATTACGTCATGAACTGTCAAAGGGAAATCTTCAAATTAAAGTCTAAAAACTCTGCATGTCACTGATCTAAAACCATGTGCACCACATTAAAATGAGCCTTTTCTTTGCTCCAAAAGTGCCAGTAAACATTTAAACCATAAATAATAAGCACCTGTCGTCCTCTGACATCCTATTACATGAGTTTTTGTCACTGTAACTACTTTCAGCAGCTGAGAAAATAAGTTTTTACAAACATTTTTGGACAAACAGTCTGCAGAAAAACATGAAAGAGGCCTCTTACCTTCTCTGGCTCTGATCAGAGCACTATTTGCTACCATGCTGTCAATCTCCATGGAGGATTGTGTGTTTGTCCTACAAGTTGTCTTTGTCTATTTGTCCAAAGCGTTCATGCACTGACTGTAGTACAGTAAGAACTCATCACCAGCCACAGTGAACAACAACAGTCCAGTTGGTCGGGTTGAGACAGAGAGGAGTGTCTAACCTGCAGTCCCCGCAGTGACGCACTGATGAATGGAGATGCAGGTGTTTCTGCATGACAGCTCGACACTCCCTCGTCACAGAGGAGGGACGAACTCTGTGACGAGTTGCATCATGTTGTTGCATCATGATTCACTTTAAACAACCTGTGCTGGAGTGATGCGTTCACATGTACGCCGTGTCATCACTGTTATTAAACAGGAGGAGTCGAGCTGGTGTCAGATTTTTAAAAAGAACAAATGTTTGGAAAAGTGGTGGAAAAAGTTCTAATTTCTTACTTAAGTAAAAGCAGAAATACCTCCGTGTAGAAATACCTCATAAAATAAGAGTACAATTACTAGCTTCAAAATCAAAGTCCTCATAATGCAGTAATTCATTCACAATTCATTTGTTGAATCATATTTCGTATTTTTTCGTATATTTTCGAGTAAAAAGTAACATAATGTGCCTCTAAACTGCAGTATAGTCCAAATACTCAAATTAAGAGCCTCAAAATTGTACTTAAATACAGAAAATATACACCATTGGTATTTATGCCTTTTACTTAAGTGAAAATATCAACACCATAATGTCCAAATATTTGTGAAAAGGTGCATGTCCTGACTGCCTTTTAATACTACTTAGCTTAAAGTACAGAAATATAAAAGCAGTGTTAGAAGTAACAGTCATCATTAAGCAGATCGGCTCTTTAAAATTACATTAATTAATATTATTAATGATGCATTAAAGGTGCAATATGTTAGAATTTAGTTGAAAATGTTAAAAAAAACAACTAAGATTATCACTCTGGACTGCTAGCTGCATGGCTAACTGTGCTGACTAGCTAATGGTAGCTACAGCTAACAGCAGTTGACGGTTCTTGTGGTGATATGCTGCCCCCTATCTGTTCGGAGTATGAATTCGACAGGAAGCCAAGTCTTACATATTGCACCTTTAATATATAAACAGCAATTTTAAATGTAGTTGGTCCGAGTGAAGCCACTTTAACATGTTTATATATTGAAGAAGAGCTTAAAAGTACATTTTTTATATAAAATCCATATTGACAAAGTAACTCTAGTTTTCACATAAATACAGTGAACTTAAACATGTGATATAACCCTAAAAGAATATGATATATCTGATGAAGTAGAGAGGTTTTAATAAGCTCTGTCTCAGTGAGGTGTATAACATGTTACATTAAGTTTGTGTATTATGGCTGGATAACCTTTCCTCTCTCCGTCCACAGTTACCTGACGTATCCTGTAGATGACGTCCAGACTGCACACACTTGACACTGTTGTGTTGCAGCAGGCAGCAGGTTCATTACTGTGGCATTGTCATAGCAGAAGGATATCAACGCTGAAACATCAGTCGTGTACATATTCTGCTTTGGTCCTGCAGTCCCGGTTCAAAACTCCATAAGAAAAATGGCACATTTTAGAGCTATTTAACTAGAAGGTTAAGACGTACACACTTGTAGCTCAGCTGTAATTATTTGAAGCCCCAAAACACATTTTAACGAGCAGAAATAGACATTTTTTCAAAGCAAGTCAGAGCTGTATCTAAAATTCAGCTTCAATCAAGTTGAGTTATTGCATTATTTAGCCTTTTGTATATCTCTGTTGACTGTGGTCACCTGACTGTATACCTGAGCTGATGCTCCAGATGTGTTTTTACTCCCCAGCTCATTCAAACGAGGAGGAGTAATCCTCCCACCTGGTGGACAGATGACACCATTGCAGCTTGTCTAATTCTCTGTCTCCAGATGCACCAGCGGTGAGGTTCCCTGAAGGCATCGGCCAGAATCTGCAGGTCTGCAGCTCACAAAAGCAAACAAACACGTGTGAACACAGTTATTAAACTTGTTGTGTTTGTATCTTCACATGTAATCTCACTTTTTTGTAAGTATCCTAAGCCAGACTCATGACTGAATCACAATCATCTTTTAAAATGTTCTAGCAGCTCTAGGTTTCTGTTATTTGTCCACCGATAATGCCTCTTTTAATAGGATTTAATCTCTTTATCTTCACGTTTCTTTCTAAAAATATTTATTTCCTCATAGTTTTACATGACCGTAACTTGAGCGCCGACTCTGTTTGTGTGTGAAAGCTGGCAGGAGGAAGTCCGGCCGCATGTGAGGAAGCCAACCAGATGCCTTCGTGCTGTTCATGAAGAATCAGAGGAAAACTGTTGAGGCCTAATTGGACATCAGAGGGAGAGAGGCTTTAAGTACAGACCCGGGTCAGACATGTTTCCTCTGCATGTCTGTTACAAAGATGATCAGAACAGCTCTACAGTCAATCTTCACATCTTTACAGTGATTTTTGCTTTTTTATTTATTGTCTTGTGACCAGAGAACAAACCAAACTTTAAAGGATTTTGTAGCATTTTACTGTAGGAAATATAATAATAATAAAGTAGATCTGAGTGCATGTGTGTGTCTGTTGTTTTTATGCTGGTGTTTGCAGAACCGGTTTGTGTGTGTGCTCCTCGATGGTGTAATAAATACTGCTCCACATCCAGCGATGGACTATATTTACATCTAGACAATAGAGCTAATGTAACACAGTCACTGCAGGGAGATGTTATCAGCTGACAGCAGATAGAAAGTCTAAAGTGTTTGTTTCCGTGTCGGGTTCAAGAGAAGGAAGAGGCAGCGCTCCCTCTGAAGAGTCTGTTAATCACAGCGTGTTTAATGTGAAATGTGATTAAAACTTAACAACATTTGAGCAAACTGGATCATATTTGACTGAAATCCGTCACAGATTGTTGAATTAATTTAGTTTTCATTCTTTTTTTTTACAAACAAGAATCACAATAGAAGTTGCGACTCCCTCAAATTAAATGTTTGATTCAGGCAGCATCTTGTTTTTGTTTTTTTAAGTTTTGGAAAGACAGAACAGTGTTTTTCTTTGTTTGTTTGTTTTGTTTTTGTTTGTTTGTGTGGCTGCGTCTGCGTCTAAACCCTGAAGAAGAGACTCAACAGATGATGAAGAAGAAGCTGTGTGTGACACAAGGGCAGGCAGGTGTGACAGAGGCTCGTCACACACAGACAGGTGTGATGGAGGCTCATCAGACACAGACAGGTGTGATGGAGGTTCATGAGACACATACAGGTGTGATGGAGGCTTATGAGACACAGACAGGTGTGATGGAGGCTTATGAGACACAGACAGGTGTGATGGAGGCTCATCAGACACAGACAGGTGTGATGGAGGCTCATGAGACACATACAGGTGTGATGGAGACTCATCACACACATACAGGTGTGATGGAGGCTCATGAGACACATACAGGTGTGATGGAGGCTCATGAGACACATACAGGTGTGATGGAGACTCATCAGACACATACAGGTGTGACGGAGGCTCATGAGATACAGACAGGTGTGATGGAGGCTCATGAGATACAGACAGGTGTGATGGAGGCTCATCAGACACATACAGGTGTGACGGAGGCTCATCACACACATACAGGTGTGATGGAGACTCGTCAGACACATACAGGTGTGATAGAGGCTCATGAGACACAGGTGTGATGGAGGCTTGTTATACACAGACTGGTGTGATGTAGGTTTCTTACACACAGACAGACAGACACACACACACACAGACCTCCTCTGCTACACAGACTCAAATACAGACAGATTCCAGCCAATCAGAGGACGTCACAGGCAGGTGTCGGCCAATGACGGAGCAGCTGGAGTCCCCTCCCCTCAGCTGCCCCCCTCTCCTCTGCACTGTGGACATTAATCAAATAAATATGTTGGAAAAGAAGGAAGCACAATGTTGAGTGTCGTCACCGTCTACAGAAACATTAAAAATATTCTATTAAAACATGTCGAGGTTTGAAAACTGTCACATGATTGGACAAACACAGGAAACTGAAGAAAAGAAAAGGGAACAGCAGGCACATGGTGAAACTAGTCGACACGCACACGGCAAGAAAACACTGCTAACTGGCATGTGACCTATTTTATAACGTGTTTATATAACTGAGTTTAGACTCAACTGATGTAGCTGAATCAACAGGTCTGTGTAAACACCTGACAAACTCAGGTGTCCTGTCACTTACCCATAGGCACGTTGTCAAGCATTTGTACGGCCTCATTATCTTGTGAATGTGAAGATTTATTTTATTTACATTACTACTATTTTGAGATACTTGTATTTTACATTTTATGCTGCTTTAAACTCGACTAATTTTGAGCAAAATACAATACTTTACATTTACTTATTACATGTATTTGACAGCTAAAGCTACTAGCTCCTTTTAAAATATAGTTTTCACATGAAAAATATCACATTTTACATGAGAGCGGCTTCAAACCATTTCGGCTTCCGCCATCTTTAAAAAAAATCAGTGTGTACTTGTGGCTTCCTGCCTGAGTTGGTAGTCGCACATCAAAGAGACATTTTCCCATAAAACATTTCAGAGCAAATGAAACAAAACAAAACTTCTGGCCAAAATCCAAATTATAAAAACCCTCCCAAAGAAATTGATTTGCGTATCCAAACACTGTTTTGTCTTCCTTCCTTAGGAAGGCACACATTTCTGCAGCAGGGCTTGTTTTGATGTGTTTCCCTCTTGGTTTATCGTCTCATGGCTCCATGTGGGGTCTTGTCCTGCAGATTGGGAACTGCTAATGTACCTAGCAGATGTCAAGGCTGAGATCACAGAGTCAGAGGAGTTTGGATGTCGGCCTTCGAAAAGACAGATTTAAAAAATGGACGAATGGCTGGAATTTCCTCCTCATTAACAATAAAAGCCAAATGTTATCTGCCAAAGTTTTGCATCCTCACGTCTGTGTCATCATGCACATTCACAAGTTTTCACCAAACCACAATGTATCTCCACCAAATTTGAAAGGGATAAACATTTGGTATGAATGGACATTTTACTGGAGAATAAATGTTTTATAAGGAGGCAAAATAATCTGCTTAAAAACAGCAGATATGACGTATGATGTCTGTAAGAATATGTGAAGTATTTAGCCGAACTAAATGTGTAAAAACCAACAGCAGAGTAACCACGAACAGATCAGCCGGTTATTTCTGCCTCTTACAAATGTCACTAAACAAACCTGCTGTTCTTTTTTATTTTACGGATGTTTTACACCCAAAACGAGTTCTGCATCATTTTTGGGCGCGTGTCAAACTGATGACTTGCCACATTATCCTCTGTAGTTTTCTCCCAGCGTTTGGACACAATGTGCTTCCTGTCTGTCCAGAGCTGCCTCATACACAACTAATCATTTAAGGAATGAAAACTTTAATTAGCTCTAATTTGAACAACATAACCTAAAAATAAACAGAAGTAAAGATCATAATTTGTAAGACTGAATCTCCTTTCTTCTGAAGAAGCCACAAGAAGTTGTATTAAGTCGTGCTAGCAGCTGCTTCGAGCTAAATGCTAACATGTTAAGCAGGTATAATGTTGACCATCTTCATTAGCTTTGTGTGTTAACATGCTAACATTTGTCAACTAGCACCAAAACACAGCTGAAAACCAAAACTGAAATTCTGACCCGACGATGGCGCCAGATGAAAAGCCAGAGGATGGTGGCGGAAAGTAACTAAGTACATTTACTCAAGCACTGTACTCAAGTACAATTTTGAGGTTAATTACACTGAGTATTTACACTTTCTGCTACTTTCTTCTTCTGCTCCACTTCAAACCAGACAGTGATGTTGCTCCACCTCATTCATCTGACTTCAGCTGAATCAGATTGATAAATTATAATCACAAATCAATAAAGATGTGTTATTAGAGGTTAAGTTTATTGACAAGCTACCCGGCAAAGAAATCTAAATTTGCTCCACCTTTTAAAGTGATGAACACATTAATGCATCAATATCTAAAATATACAATAACTCAATTTACAATATTGTGAAATGGGACATTTTACTTAACGAGTAAAACTGCAACAATTAATTGATGAGACGAAAATTACGTTAAACTATTTTGATTATTGATTAATTGTTGATTTAAGCTTCTTAAATTAAGGAAAAGCTGTTTTTCTTTGCATTTATGATAATTCAACTATTGAAAGAGTCCTTTGGAAACAGTTTGAAGACGTCACTTTGAGCTCTGGGGATTTGTGAACAGCATTTCTATTTATCATTTTTATGTTTTTACATTATTTAGACTAAACAAATAATCCTGAAAATAATCTGCTCATTGTAGCCATAATAATGAGTACTTTTACTTTTTAAAGTATATTTTGTTGCTTATTTTTGGTTACTTTTACTTAATTTTCCTGATTACCTAATTTTATCTTAACATTTTTAATTACAGGACTATAACAGAGCCATTTTACACTAGTGAAAGGCAAAGTAGATGAAGTAAAAGATCTGAGAACATATTCCTCCATCAATCCATTCAGTAGTTGTTAAGATATTTCACTAAAAACCACAAACAATAATTTTACAGAGGCACTAGAGGTCCCAAAAATCCCTAAAATTCTTAGGATACTTTGTCTGCGTACAATGTCTTAACAAAGCTTTAAGAGAGGCCTGGCCAAAATTAACAGGAACAACAATAAGTTACATAAAAAACATAAAACAGATAACACACACACAAAAAAAGGTTTAAAAATGCCAATAAGAATCTCATAAAAGAGCACATTTTAGAAATCCCCCTTAAAGACAACCAGTGAGAAGTTCCCAACACGTGGACAAGACAGAAAATCCGTTTTCTCTTTTTTCTGCCCCGTAATAAATGTGTTCATCTCTTCAGACTTCTAAAAATCCTTAAAACGAAACAATCTGAGAAGAAGAAACATGTTTTGGTTGAACTGCTCATAAGTTACATCCACATCCTGAACCTGTGTTGAGGAGTCACAAGTAGATGCTGCTTCATTTTTAGGGGTTAATAAAGGTTATGAACCACTGAAACTATGAAACTTATCAGACTCTTGACATTTTTTTTCTTCCTAATAGAAGTTAAACATCCTTCATGTGCCTCGATGAGCATGTGTCTATAGAGAATAGCTCCGGGCGTTTTAGGGGAAAACACTGAAAACAAAGGTCTCAGTTGTCATCGGTGCACGGCTCAGCAATCTGACAGATTATGACAAAATCTGCGTTTGATATTTTATGAGAAAGTCACCTGATTAACGAGTGACTCAGAGTGACTATACATCAGATCGGAAACACATGACAGCTCATATGTTAAAGACATCCAGTACAATGGGAAGCTCAGGGCCTTTTTTCTTAAGACTTCCTTTTTTATTTGATGCCACCCTCAGCATTTAGGAAGGAAAGGCATGTGAGGCTAAAAGTCTCTGCTAAGTCTGTTCGAACGCAGAGAGGACAAGTCTCGCTTTTGAAGCCTGAAACGATCTGAGGGCGACAGATTTCACAGAGCAGTCAGATGAGGGGCTGTGGTGGGCTGCTCCTCTGTGGGCCTATGTCCCTCTAGTGCGTATGATGTGATCATGTGTACGTTCAGGAAGAGAGAAGCTCTTCATCGCCTAAATTCACCAAATCCATGAAAAAAGATGGGCGAGGCATTTGGACATCATCAGCGGTTAAGGATGTTATGTTTTATTTCCCGGAGCCAGGACTAGTCACATCCCATCTTTCACAGAGAGACATTTTTTTTATTCTGTTACCAACCGAAAAATGTGTGGCATGACTCAAGATGACCTTTGGATTACAAAACATGTACCCTCCTATTAGAAGCACTCAGCATGCTACAGTGCAACGTGATCACTGAGGGCGCTCAGATCGATTCACTCCTACTTCAAGTTCAACACGAGTCACGCCCGCGGGAACACATGTTCACTGAGGGGTGCTGCACGGCAATGCGACGTTAATACACTGATGCCAGATAGACGTCAGATTCACGGTGGGTAAACCTGGTGGTCGCCTCACGCCAGTCGCTAAGCCTTCCTTCAACGTGACCCCTCTCCGACACGTAGCTCAGCCGCTGCCACTCCGAGACCTCGCCAGGCTGAAATAATCATTCAAAAGTTTCTGTCCCAAATCTCCTTCCTGGAAAGCTCGAGTTTGGCTGACACAGTTTTTTTAAATCCAGTGATATCGATGCGGCCTGAGTTGCTACCTCGTGCGGTGGCAAAGGCGGGAGCTCCAGCAGCAACAGAGCTCGGTGGGTGAAGATTCAGCTGGTGCAGCAGGCAAACTCGTACAGCAACTACAGAACCTATTAACGTTAATTCAATTTGCACATTTTTAAAACACCTTTTTTTTGGTATATTTTCTGTCGGGCAACTTACAACTATACATATCCTGTGTGGCGCACCCCTCGCCAGTAGGGGGTGCTGCAGCACTCTCAGCACCCGCCTTCCTGCGCCTGTGACGCCAGTTGTACTGCTAATTCTGCGTTTTATGTAAAATATATGAATTGAATAGTTTTTACTTTATTATTTCTTTAACATTTAAATATTTAATATTTTTCGGGGGAGACACTGCAGGTGAACAGGGTCACATTTTTACCCACTGTATTAGATATCACTGTGAAACTTCCCCTGGCGGTTCTTGTTTCATTTCGCTGACGTAGTAAGCAGGAAGTGGAAAGAATATTTATGTTATTTACAGGTTGATGTATTCACAGTATATATTTCCATTAATGCAAATAAGTTCATTGTTAAAATGTCTTAAAATCTTTGAGTAATTGAGTTTAAAATGTGTAAAATCTCATTTATATTACATATGTAATATTTGGGAGTAGGTATCTATGATTTTTATTTCCCAGTCACTGTTTTATTTTATTTTGAAAGTCTTGTGAGAATAGCTTTGTTGCCCCCGGGGCAGTCAGGCCAGCGGGAGTGGAGCCAGGCAGCATTTTGACCTGTAGCTGTCGAACGGTTCTGGCTTCGGTCATTTATAACTTTTGTAATGGACAGTTATTCTGCACCACCTTTTCCTGTTTTGAAGTAATCTGTTTGGAGTGGTTGTGATGAGGAGGAAGACAAAGGGATTGGGCGTCAGGCTAAGGCTTCGTTAATGTGAAACCTACACCGTCAACAGCCATAAAAATCCATTTTCACCATGATTTTATGAATAAAATTAACAAACACCTCTGTAAAGACCTTCAGAATACAGAGAGGAGTAAAACTGGGACTTTGGTTTTGATTGGGTTTGAGAAAAAGGCATTTTAAGACATAAATGGTGAACAGGGCAAACAATTTAACTAATAGTTATCATCAACAAACTTCTGGTTTTCTGATATTTCATGTTTATATGTGCAGTTGAGGCTATCTGAATAAAAATGCATCATTTACATAAATGTCCAGAACAGAAATGTGACCTAAAATAAACACCTCAGTGTGCATTTTGGATCTTTTCTGTCCATTAGCCTGGAAGAAGAAATATTACGGAGGCAAAATAGCCTTTAAGCTTCTGCACTATCTGTCGTCAGTCTGTCCTTGTGCAGCTGTAATGAATTTCCCCACAATACGATCATTAAAGGATTATCTTATCTTATCCTACAGTATATGCATATATCCATATGTGTGTTTATCTTATCACTCCACGTGAATCAATGATGTTTCGCTGTCAGTTGGTCGGTTTGTCCACGACTTTGAGACTAAAAAAAGGTCTAAGTAGGCTATGCAGGTAGCCAGTGCCACAAGGAAATGCTATGCTACATTAAGCTTAAAGCTTAACTGTGCCTTTATATGCTACAACCTAACAAAGCTAGCAAGCTAGGAAGTCTTTTAGTCTTATATAAAGATCCGTCCCTGACCTAAAAAAAACAAAAGACTGTCTCGACCTCAAGGTCCATGAGTAGCTGTTCAGGAGCTTACGTAGGATCCAGTCACACGATCTTCTTCATTGCTCAGCTGTTTTCACAGGCTTGTGTCTTCCTGCAGTGCCAATTCAATGACAAACAACAAAGAAACAACTAATAGCTTCTTTATTCTGCCCTGGATGCCTGACTCGTGCTATTAAGCGACCTTGTCTTCCTTTCAGTACACAATCATGATGTCAACTGTTGACAACCAGGGAATCATTATTGACCTGAATCTGTCTTTTTGGAAATAAAACCACACACACTGCCAAATCCTGTTTCCTCCATTAAACGCCAAAATTAAAAACGTCTGTTCCGAGCTGACCTTGAACATCTCATCCACACCCTCATACCCTTTTAAATTGGAAAGTCTCAGTTTCCTCTGCTCCATCCTCTTTGTCTTTAACTGCGTCTGCTTCCCCTACTTTCCCTACGATATGTGTGCTTAGGGATCATACGTGACCGATATCGTTTTAAAAGAAAAGTTTTTTTCTGCAGTATCTATTATAAAATACTTTCATAATTTCTTCTTTGAAACCTTGACGTCACTGTACAGGAAATTAGACGACACGTAACAGTCTGGTTCCTCCAAAGAAACAGATTTAGCCTGCACCCTGTTGGTCAGTTATCACTAAGCACCGTGTAGACGTCAGCTTGGCTGATGTCTGCAGATCCATCCACAGATCCATCCACAGATCCATCCACAATCTATTCAAAAGATCAAATTCAAATCAGAAGTTGTCTCAACCTTTAATACTTCCATATCGGCTGAATACCAACAAGTTTTTCAACTATGATTTTTGGTTTCTATAGCCTAGGATTTAAACACAGTAGTGCTGAAACTCAGATTCAGAACTTGGTTGGAGCTATTTAATTTTTTTAAACATTTGCAACATTTGAGATGTTTGTATTTGTATTATATTAAATTGCACCGATCAGAAAATAGAAAACGCTGGAAAATCAGTCAAGACATGTTCAGTGATGATCCGTCTCTACCTGCCAACAAACAGAGTTTTTCTACCAAGACTATAAACTCTAGTCTTAAACTGGAATTGCTAGTTTAATTGATGTTAAATTGTTTTAACTATGTCTATATTTTCAGGAGTTTAGGTGTTAATGCGTGTTGATACAATCGCCCCTGCAGGTGGAGGCACCTGTAAGATTTGACTTCTTGTGTTCCAGTCAGTACTGTGACTCTAACACTTCTAACAGGACTGTTGACAAGTAAAATAAATATTTATAACATAATATAATAAAAAATGTATAAATATAAAAAAATATATTGCCTCTTTCTCTCACTCGCTTACAAAACAAGCACCAGCCAGACAGACGTGCACGCTCGCTTCCAGGAGTCTCCTCCGGTTGTTGGGTAACAGCTCAGAGTCAAGAATTAGCTTTGCCTCATAATAACCTCTCCTAAAATGGTGCCACCGTTTTTTAAATTGTCGTGGGTCCAATATTAAATTTCCTTTGCATTGGAAGAACCTTGTAGACGAGACTGGAGGTTCTTCCGATGCAAACAGGAACGAGCAGACGGGGACTTTTAGTTCCGAGTTCAGTTCCTGTGATTAGTTCCTCTGGTTTATTAGTTCCTGCAACATTTCGGTTGTAAACCGCTTTAAGTGTTTCCTTTATGTTCTTAATGTCTTTGGGTTATTGTTATCAAACATGTTATGTCATTCTGTTTCTGTTTGTAGTGCTGATGGCTGCATCTTCGCAGAAATAAGGTCATCACCATTTTTTTCATTTTTATTATGTGATTGCAGAGTATGTGTAAAATGTAAATAAATAACTGGCGCAATATTTTATTGACCGTACAGTTGTTAAAGGTCATCATTGTCTGCATTCTGTTTAAAGTAATTTGTATCTTAATGAACTCCTGTTACATCAGTGTTTTGTAATTGTAACATTCTGGCACAATTTCACCTGCTGGCAAGGATGCACTTCAAAAGCTTGGAAAAAAAACCCGGAAAAAACACTTGATGGACACCATGGCCTTCATGAGGTGACATAAGTAATTGTTATTAGCCTATAGCCTGTGTTACACAGGGTTATCATGACGTTGATGAAAACAATAGGTGGAAATGTGTTGGATCTCACATTATGTAAACTGCAAAAACATCCGACTTCAAGATCGTTCCGGCACTGAAGGGTCAAACAAGGCTGCAAAAGAAAAAGGGCACCTCAGTTCTCCTCATCACTTTCGTGCCATTTTCACGCTCTGTGTCTTTGATTGATTGCAAAATACGAGCAAGTGAGTGGTGGAGGAAGTATTCATATCGTTACTTAAACCTGCAATATCAGATATCAGATATATTTGACAACTAGGGGTTGGCCAAAATATCATATTGCTTCCTCTTGTGATACGATTATTGTTACACTGGTGATTTGTATTAAAACGTGCATCTCAGTTTATGTAAAACTCTGTGAAACTGACACCACAATGCAGTGAATAAATACATAATTATATAATTCCTGCACTTTGTCTTTTAAGGGCTGTTTTGTATTCCTCAGTTACACAGATATCATGATGTATTGTTAGATGATTGTCTTGCAGTGTATCGAAGATCGCAGAATACACTGACACTGTATCGTGATTTTGTCGTTATCATAGGTAACATATCGTGAAATGTATCGTATCATGAATTGCTCTGTTATTCCCACTCCTACTGACAACTTGGCCGTAAACACCTTGACGTTTTGGGCAGGTAGTGTACAGGTAGTGTGCTGCCTGCTTCTTCTTCAAAACGGATTGATGAAGGCAGTGAGACTGAAGCTTAAGGGTACGTAGGAGTGTGGGAGTGTCACTCCGTGGTCCGTGTGTGTGACGTGTGGGGAACCCCCGCCGATCAGTTTGCCAGAAGATGTTAGCTGGCTTGTTGCTGCTTCCACCTGCCTGCATGGAGTCTTACATTTGGGTCCTTTTTGCTAGACCTACTGTATATTGCAGCACTGGGACTGACAGTAATTCCAGTTAAAAGGTTTTTGATTGCAATGGAGTATTTTCACAGTTACCTCTCCCCTTAGCATTAGCATGGTAGTACTGTTGGTGGCACTGCCACAAAGACAGCATTAACAACATGGCTACTGTCCAAAACAACTGTAAGAGACCCAATTTAACCTAGAAACCTTGAACTGTGCTATGACAAGGCAGAGGTAACACCTGGTTGCACATCGTTAACACATATCAACGAGGAAACAGAATTTGACACAACACCCGACGCTCTCCATTGAGTGAATACCTCACTCTTGCATTACCTCAGTTTCTATCACTCTCCCTCTTCACCTTCTTTGCCAACTTTGTCTTTTGCAGGGTGACCAGTTGTTCCAGTCGTTCCACCGTTACCTGGGGATAGCGACTGGGAAGACAATACCTCCTACTGTCTCGGTTGTGCAATGGCGGACGTGCTTCCTCTATGCCCTAATTTGTCCCTCGCTTTTCTGGGAAAAAATCCAGCCTGGTGGCCGACTGAAGAGCACAGTGAAAGCGAGGTTTATAGGGAACCAATCTATTGATCGATGGAGGCATTTTTCTACCGACGTTACACTGTGACATCAGTATTCACTTCAGAATGAGAAGTTAAAGCTTTCTATTAAAGTTACGGATCTGAATACTTCCTCCTCTCCCCTGCTGGACAGTGACTGAGGCAGCTGTTGGTACATTTCCCTGCCCAAATATGCAAAATAAATAAATAAAAGACAAACCATCTTTTATGCAAAGGTACTATATTTACCATATATGTATATATGATACATGAAGATCCTTGTTTTTTCTTTTATTTGTCAATTAAACAGTGTTGCTACTATATTTTCATATTTTATGTTTGAAATTAGTGTCACCTTCACATATATTGAAATATTTAGTGGGGTGGTCGCCTTTGTCTACAGTGTCTTTTGTTCTTATCAAGACAGGGGCAGGTAATATAAGTTAATCTTCCTCATGACTCTGTTTAGTTCATGGAAAGTGTATTTAAAGTATTTTGGGTATTTTGGGTAAGTGTATTATTTGTCTTGTTCAGTTGTTTTGCAAGTCATACACTGAAATGAGCAAAATAAACCAAAAACATCCATAAATACATTGAATAAAATATATTTAATCTACTGTATATAATGACAAATATACAAATTATTGATATTTTTCATGTTTTATATAAAGATATATATATAACCATATATTTTCCCCAAAAATAAATATATGCTGATTATAGTTTAAGCAGACTTTGAAATACTTATCAGTGTTTATCACCAGTGTATTATTTAAAATTATATTTTTAATATATTCTTGAAGAATGTATAGTCAGATATATGTGGACTCCTTCTATAAATTAATATATAGAATTATATAGTATATGTCAATATGCTGGTTCCATAATGAAAATATGATGAACATGATATTAATTTGGTACCAACTTGAATTTTATTTGAATTTATTATTTAATATCTAAACTCTTCATTCGCCACACTTCATGGCTCTTTAATCTTCGTCACTGAAGAGCAGCGGAGCGATCTGCGTTGATCATCTGACTGCAACGTGACTGTGTGATGAATTAATATGAATTTGGGGATGTTGGAGCAGAGAGGATGTGTCCTGCACCCGCCCCTCGGTGCGGACGGGCGGGGTCTGCTCGGTATAAACAGCCCGGCTGCAGCCTCCTCTGGTCCATCACTGGTCATGACTGGACTTTAAACTATCATCACTCGTATTTCAGCATAGTTTTGTCCTGCAGACTTCAGAGGCAGCTGGAAAATCATAGTTAGTCCGAGTTATTTTGCAGCCATGGCTATCAATAAAGCCATAGTAGCCGTCGTGTTTATAGTGGCAGGAGTTCTGTCGGTGCTTTGTGGGGCAATTTTTCTGTTTGTGGGACCGGCGATCATGAAGGAGCAGATAATAAAGGTACGTTTCAATACTTTTAAAATCATTAAATCCTGCTTAATTTCACTTTTTGGTTAATAAAATAATTTTTTTTTGTTTATTTCTCTTTTGACAAAATAAAAAAAAACATATATTGAACATTTTTCTTTGCAAAATTAGTCAGATTTAAAATGTTTTTGCATGTTTATCTGTAAGTCAAAATAGAAATATAACGTGTGCAGCAGTTCACACGCAGCTCAGCGTCTCCTGCAGACTGCTGCACCCTCACAGACACATTAAGGCTTGTTGTGTCGGACTATAACTCTCGTTTGCGGACACAGTCTGCTCTATCTTTACTGTTGTTAATGTTTTACCCTATAGCATAAAATCTGATTCACTTATAGCCCGAGTAAAGCCAAATGTGGCTGATTTTTTCTCTTTTCTTTGACTTTATTTCTTGTTTATGCATTTGTTTGTTGACACTGTGTCCCTGTTTTCTGTCCTCACCGTTTTTCTGCATAATGTAAATGCTTGGTGAGGCCAAAATAATATAAATAAATGGGCCTTTTTAATTAATAAATAGTTTCCACAGCTTAATTAAGCTCATGGTAACGTAGAGGTATTTTTTAATTTTACTTGTCTTTAGTAAATTCTGTTTTTCTTTATGTTGTGGCACTTTGGAAGTTATGTAATAACACTATTTTCTATATGGTGGCAGGTTTACATCATGATAGAGATCATTTATTAATGATTAATGGTCAACCTGAACATATATGTTTCAAGGTCACCTGACTTGATGTGAGGTGGTAACATTATACCACTCAGCCCACAGTAGCTAATATCAATAATATAGTAATTTTCCAATAATAACTTTTATAATTATCAAGTGTTTGCTCCCATTCACAGGCTATTTTAGGCCAAAAATACATTTCTGTTTAATAAAAGTGGCAAAGACATGAAAGTATTCCACTATAAGTACTGTGACTGCAGTAAAAGTGAGTATAAGCAAAAAAATAAGTAAGTATCTGAAGTAAAAGGACTCGTGGGGTAATTTAATCTATCACAATGTTACAAAGAAAGACACCAAAAAGAAAAAGAAAGACAGAAAGAAAGAAAGAAAGAAGATTAGATCAAGCACATGAAAACAGACTTTCTGTATCAGAGCTTTGTTTTTTCTTCTCTCCTCTCATTAATCATCTGACGACCCCTCAGATTTATCTGGTGACCCTTCGGAGGGGCCCGACCTCCAGGTGGGACACCACTTAGATCAAACAGAAGCAGGAGATCAAGCTCATCCCCAAGATGCTCCGACAGTAAAATGCTGTTAATCAGTATTAACAATCTAGTAATTAACATTTCACTGCAGAGTGAGTACTTTTACTTTTGATACTCTGAATGTATTCTACTCTACATTCTTTTGAATTGTAATGGAGTATTTTCACAGTTTTGTGTAGTTTTGGAGAAGAAATTCAAACTCAGCATTTTAATATTTATAATATTAATGAGGTCGTAATACGAACTCAGAAATATTTATTTTTTCATAAGTGAATAAACAAGCTGTTGAGAGGAAACTGTTTGAACTCTGTTTGAAGCTAGAAAGGTGGCAGGGTCCGCCACATATAAACAAAGTAAAACTGCTGAAACTTCAGTCTATTCAGTCATGAAAGCAAAAAAAACAAAAAAACAACAGACATAAAAAAGTCACTAAATTAAAATTTCTTCCCCAAAACTACGTAGTGCACCTTTAAAAGTGATATTAAAAAGCTGTTTTATGCGCCGTCTAGCAAGAAATTCTGATTTTAAATAAGAAAAATGAGCTTGAATGCCTTCAAATACTTTTCTAAGTCACATTAGATCAATTTATTCCATATAAAACTGCATAATGCTCCTTTAAGTAAATCTGAGCCGTTCTCACCTATCTACCTACACAACACAGGCCGTAGTCAGCAGAACGAGCGGACACTACATTTCCCAGAATCCTCGGCGCAGCGGAGGCGTGACCAGCGGACTATAAATACAGCGACAATAGCAGCATATCAACAACATCGATCAGGGACCATCAAAAAGCCGGCCGGACCGCGGACTGTCACTGAAACGGACCGTGTTTAGAGCCGAGTCAGAACCGCACTCGTCCACCGTCAGCTAACCCCGATTAGCCGCTCAGCTTCGCACACGTAAACAAGCTAACAGTGACTGTCAGGTGTCAATAAAACCAGCTATGGCAATCAATAAAGCCAAAGTCGCCATCGGGTTCATAGTTGTAGGTGTCCTGACCGTCTTTTTCGGGACGGTTCTTACATTTGTGGGACCGATAATCATCGACGACCAGATAGTGAAGGTAAGCGACCGGCGAACACCGATATTTAGCATGTTTGAACCCGTTTTTAACGAGCCGGGTCAAGTGTGTGTAGCCTCTAATCACAGCCGAAGTGTCAAAGGGCTTCAGACGAACAAGTGTTGAACAATAAAAGATAAAAAAAAACGCATACAGGCAAAAAAAAAACCTAATAATTGATAAAATGTGTATTTTTTAAACCGGCTTCTGTACAGCCAGATGATTCGAGGGATTAGACATACAATGTGGCATGTCCCTAAGGCTGTCAGTGTATATTAAAATAATATTAAAATAAAGAAGGCCTAAGGTGGTTCCTATTTAATACAACTGAGCTCTCCTTGGATGCTTTATAGTAGGATTCAGTCATTGTGAGTGTCGGGGTCAGATTCATGCCCAGTGTTAAGAAAGCCTTTATTTTAAGTGTTATCTAATCTTTCTGTGGTCAGGTAAGTGTCGTTTTCTGTGATGTTCGCTTCCTTATGAGACGAGCCGACTTGGCAGAAAGTCAAAGTAAGTCAAAGTTCTCAGATGTGACATGTCGAGGTTTAAAAACCCAAGAAAATGATATGTGTATATTGTGTGTATGTGTACTGTTAATGCACCTGTAAGTCATTCAGCTTAAAGTTTTATTTTAGATGAGTTATAGTTGTGCAGTCTCCTTCAGCTCTGCTGTTATGCAAGAAAATAATTACAACTTGGAGGAACATCTGTGAGACAGCTTTCTCTTAAATTGTTGCTGGCATCACTTATTTAATGGTGTGTCTGCGTATTGTTTAATGTCATGTCACATTTTATACCTTTGACCAGTGTTTTAAAAAGTACCCAAGAGTCATACTTGAGTAAAAGTAACGATATCGTGTTAATATATTACTTTGGTAAAGGTAAAAGTCACCCATACGATTAGTGCTTGAGTAAAAGTCTTAAAGAATCTGATCTTAAATGTACTTAAGTATCAAAAGTATAGGTAAATTGTACATATATTTACAGGTTTTTTTTGCTGATGATATAAATAAAGTTAACTGTGGCTCTGATGCAGCAGAAAATTACAATATTTGCCTCTGAAATGAAGTGAAGTGGAAGTATAAAGTAGCAGAAAATATAAATACTCAAGTAAAGTACAAGAACCTCAAAGAACAATACTTGAGTAAATGTATTTAGTTACATTTCATCACTGCCTTTGAGACGATTTGTGAAAATCTGATTCAAAAGAGCTGCTTTTTGACTCGAGCACTTGAGTAACTAAGTCAAATTCAGAGCTGCAACATGAATTAACTTGTCAAACAACAGAAAATCTGCTAAATCGTGAAGCTTTTCTGCATTATGTAACTTTTTTGGGCTCAAAAGAAGCGGTTTGGAGATGTAACCCCCGACTCTGGGAATCTGTGAGCAATCATTCAATCAAAGTAATCATTTAATTGAGTTAAAATAAAATAAAAACTGTAGTTATAAGATACTAAAAGATGTAGATTTGAACAGATATGATGCTGAGGAAGAAGAAATCCACTTGGAATTAAAAAAAACATGTCTTGGACACAGTCTGTACGTAATCTTGTGGACTCGTACTGTATGATATTATGTAATATGTGTATATGTTGGCTACAGCACAGTAACATGTAATATACACGTTATGCACCAATCTCTCATTGGGAGTACAACTGTGTGTTCCTACAGATTTAATCATGATGGAGCCGAGATGATTATTTTTTAAGCAGAATTGCAAAATATTTCCAATACATGTTAAATCCTTTGGGTTTTTGAGGACGTCTGGGATATTATGTAGGGCATTATTCAGTATTTTCATTTAGAAAATCAACATTGAAAATGACGTCTCTCTCGTCAGAACACAGTGATCGACCCCAAGAACGAGATGTCCTACACCATGTGGAAGGACGTCCCCGTGCCCTTCTACATGTCCGTCTACTTCTTCAACATCCTCAACCCGAAGGAGATCCTGAAGGGCGAGAAGCCCATGTTGGAGCAGAAGGGACCTTACGTGTACAGGTACTCGATTTAAACAAAATGAAGCTCTGATACGCCGAATGTGTCGTATCTCACACGTGCAGTTTTTGCTGTATCGCATTTGCACTTTGTCCTGCGACCTGTAAAGATGTTGCAAGATGCATTCCCAGCTCATCGTCTCTGCGTTGATTACTTTGTTAGTCAAATAGCACAATTCTTCTGAAAAGTGTAAGATGTTTCTCTCCAAACTTTCTGTCTACATTTCTTTTATCGCACCCCTTTAAACCTGATGCACTCTGGCCATAAGCTCCTTATTAAGTTAAGTAGAGCTGTTGCTGTGCGTCTGATTGGCTCAGTTTTGGGAACACTGTGTCCCCCATATACAATATGTGGGTCAACTTACACACTGCGACCTACTCGGCAGAATCCTAGACAATGTTACATAACGACTGTATATGTTGGACGAGGGGTAGTTGCGGTGGACTGCAGCTGTACATTTTGTTTCTTCCCTCTAAAAAAAAAAAAAAACATCCCTCCCCATATGTTGACCTAGATTTTTTTTTTGCAGAGTGATGTGGATGGAGACAAAGTCCTGGCAGGAGCACAAAGATTACATAACTCTGGTTCTTGCTTATGTATCACTTTTCGGCCGCACTCACCTTCCTGCAGAAAGTTAACTTTGACTGAAGTTTAAGAAAAGACTTCTTAAAGAAAAGTTCACCTTAAAGTGAAAGTTTAGTCATTACCTTCCAACCTTGATGCTGATGGAAAGTCGGGTGAAGTTTTGTAGTCCACAAAACATTCGCTGAGCTTCAGTGTTGCAGCATTCTCCTAAACAACTGAGGTAGCTGGGACTTGTTTTAAAAAGGGATGAAAAAGAGAAATAAACCAATAAAATGAGCCCACCCTCTTCAGACGGGCTGCACGCTAGGGCTGTCCCGTTTACTATTTTTTGGGCTCTGGAGCTTCGGTAGTAATAAAAGGCGAAATATTCGAAGTGTCGGTTGGGGAACGAGGGGGTGCTGAGCGCGACTTTTGAAGGACTTGGCCAGACATTTCTGCAAATTTTGCAGTTTGCCTTTATTGATTTGGTCTACATTTAGCGAAAAAAGCAAAAAAAAGGACTATCTGAATCCCAAAGTTGAAAACCGAATACCAACCCATTGAACAAATATCCGAATAGTCGGATATGTTTATGCTTTTAGATTAGCAGCTACATTGAAGATTTTGACTAAAAAAAGCTTGAAAATAACCTCTTAAAAAAACCATCTCCGATACAACTGAGACAGCTGAAGTCTTCTCGAAAAGTAATATAAACATATCAGCTAATTTCAGTTTCATGTACACGTGCAAACAAAAGGAACACACACAGTAAAATAAAAGCTTTCGAAAAACATGCACACACAAGTGTTATCTTGTAAGGAACCTTTACCTTTCACGTGCAATGGCTTATCAAAGTCTGAAAGCCGTAACAATGCCAGACACTTAAAGGAAAAGTTCACTCAAAAATGTAAATTCAATCATCATCTCACCTCCATGCTGATGGAAAGTCGGGTGAAGTTTCTGGAGCTTCACAGCAAAACAGCGCAGCAGCATTCTCCTCAACAACTGCCTCGTCGTTACGAATTTCAGACTTTGATAAGTGATTGCACCTTTGAGGAAAGGTGCAGGTTCCTCACAAGGTAAAACTTGTGTGTGCATGTTTTTTTTAAAAGCTTTTATTTTACAAATCAAATGAGTCAGTCAGAATCAGTACATGTAATAGCTCACATTTACAAGACAAGGCCGCCGCTGTTTTATATTTTCCTAATTATGAACGAATCCCATGGAAAGACCAAAACTAACAAAGTGTTAATCCGCCTCTCGTTATTTTCGGACTTCCTGTCTGTGGCCTCCCAGCCTCAAGCCCATTGGTTCCTACTGAAGAAGTCAATCTTTTAAAAACACCTCCAAGATGTTTGGTTTCATTAAAAAGGTTCAGTTATTTCCTGCAACAGCTGCTCATTATTGTTTTTAATCAAAGAGAACAAACAAGAGGAAATTAGCCGTTTGTTGGAGACTTTTTTCAGCTGAAGGTTAATTTACATCTGGTGCAACAGGACTGTGTGTGTCTGTGTGTGTGCGTGTGTGAGAGACAAGATAAACTACAGTGTGTCTCTTTTCATGAGGGTTATTGATGTTTTGAGGGTTCAGAGGTCAAATAATGTCCACACATTTTTTGTTAAGACAGCTTTTCTGTTAGGTCTTATCTAATCTCTTGAGATAGGTCGGTGGTGTTTTTTCTTCACATTTGCAGTGCGGTTATAACTTTCTTCAAAGGTTAGCTCGATCAGCATTGAAATCCTTAACACTTTGGAGTCTACCACTAATACTGGTCATGTGTTGTTATCTACACACATACTAAATGCCTGCTGTCTTGAGTTTGACAGCATTGCAAAGACAAAGACAAAGACTGAACATGTTGAATCTGACCAAACATCCTCCAACAAACACAGCCCGTGGCACAACCAAACAAACATCTGTGTTTCTTGGTGAATGTTTGATCGGTGTGCGAAGGGCTCAGGGCCACCGTGCCTTGGTAAGAACATCCATCTGAAACTGTACAACTGAGGGGAAACAAAAATGACTCTTTGTAAAGTGAAGGATTTTTTTTATTTTCTTATGAACCTGAACCATTTGAACACATTTTTCTTTGTTTTTTCAGGAAGCGCATCCAGAAAGACAACATCACGTTTCATCCCAACTTCACCGTGTCCTACAGGGAATACAGGCAGTATTTCTTTGAGCCGACCATGTCTGCAGGAAGCGAGTCTGACGTTGTCATGATTCCCAACATGTTGGTGCTGGTAAGACATTATTCTCCCCGGCCGAACACACGTTCTCCGCTTAATTCGCTCACAGTCCTTCAGTTCTCTGCTTTCTCCCATCCCATCTGTGTTTTCAGGGCGCGGCAGTGATGTTGGAAAAGCTACCCTACCCTGTACGTTTATTGATCAGTGCCACCTTCAAGACTTTCAAAGAGGGGCCCTTCCTGAACAAGACAGTAGGGGAGCTGATGTGGGGTTATGACAGCGGACTGGTTGATTTCCTCAATAAATACCTGCCCGGCATGCTGCCCGCTTCGGGAAAGTTTGGCCTCTTTTCTGAAGTGAGTAGTTAAAAGGATTTATGATCCTCGCAGGAGTACAATTTTATGTCCTGCATGCCACAGAGGACACCATGCAGACGAGAGACATATGTGAAAAGTGTTAGTAGGATGTAGTATATGCACACTGAATACAAAAACAGAACGAAATGTTCTTAAAATGCAATCATACTTGTCAAAATTACCCAATTTTGAGTGGTTATTTGTGATGTCCTTAAATTTAAAATTAGAAATAGTTCAAGCACTACAATGATGATAGTCTGAGGAGTTTATTGACCTCTTGTGACAGTTAACAACAACTTAGAGAATAGAAAGCAACTTTGGAGTTTGATTGTTTTGGAGCAATTAAAACTTGTTCAGTCAGTTAATAATCTCATGCACATGAAGTGTAACGTTGAACTACATCTTTATTTAGTTCAACAACTCCAACACCGGCCTGTTCACCATCAACACCGGTGGAGACAACATCAGGAACGTCCACAAAGTCGACTCCTGGAACGGCCTGACGGAGGTGAGACGCCAACAAGACACCTACGGGTTCGTTTAATGATCATGTGTATATTTTGTAAAAACCATCCGACTGTCCTCTCTGTTACCAGCTGAGCTACTGGCGCACCCCTGAGTGTAACATGATCAACGGGACAGCTGGACAGATGTGGCCTCCCTTCATGACCAGAGAGAGCACTTTACCTTTCTACAGTCCCGACGCCTGCAGGTAAAAGTCTTTTCACTCTTCTTCGGTTTTCTCTGACTTCTTTTTGTATATGTAAAGTATAAAACCCTCTCGTCGTGTTTGTCTCTCAGATCTATGGAGCTGGTTTACCAGCGTGACGGTGTAATGAAGGGCATCCCTCTGTATCGATACGTTGCGCCCAAGACGCTGTTCGCCAACGGGACAGACTACGCCCCCAATGAAGGCTTCTGCCCCTGCAGACAGTCCGGTCTGCTGAACGTCAGCACCTGCCGACAAAGTGAGTAAACACTTTCACATATTCATCCGTATTACCTCTTTTTTTTATACCCGATTGATTGAAGGTTTAAAAATTGACGTCCTGCAACCTTGTGACCCCTCAGATTTATCTCACGAAGCTTTTGTTGAACATTTTTATTTACTGTTTGATGATTTAATCTATTTTACGTACAAAAAAAGATGAACTTCCAACTTAAATCTCAGCTCAGGTCGATTACCGACTTGTTAAACTATTCGTACTTGAGCTTATGAAATAATATCACAGCAGGGACGCGGGAGGTCGGTCACAGCTCGGGGTGCTGAGCTGAGTATTTCCCTTATAAAATTGCTCAATTTTGTGAGTGGCTGAGTTGGGAGATACTTTATAAGCTTTGTGAAAGGCTGTCTGTGAAAGATTCTTCATTATTTCTTGTTCATGCCTTCTTGTAAAATCAGCACATGTTAAACATTAAGTACTTTATTTCTTGACTTTTCAGCATATTATTAGCAACATGTTGTCCAAATCTCTCTCTGTGAAATTTCAACAGAATGGCAGAAATATAAAGATAAAATTAGCATGGTCTACCATACAAGCAATATACTGACTATTGTATAAACTTAAATCATTTTAAGAACATACTGTAGTGGCTCTTGCATGTGCTTTTTCACCATTTCTCGTCCCTTTCACAGACTCTCCGTGCTTCATCTCCCATCCTCACTTCTACAATGCTGATCCCGTGCTGCTGGACTACGTGCAGGGCCTACATCCCAACGAGGATGAGCACGGCCTCTTCATCGACATTCACCCAGTGAGTGCACACAGACACATGAGTCAAGCTTTTAAACAGATTACAACAACAGCTGGTTTAAGTCGCAGTGACCACAGTCTTTGTGGTTAAACCTGATAATAACCAAATACGACACACGTATGGGGTCGGGCGTGGCAGTTGATGGTTTTAACCGGTCTAGTGAATCATAGTTGACCAGAACAGACGCCTCACGACGTCCCGACAGAAAGACAAGTTTAATTTAATTTAATTTAGCGAGTTGGTGCAATATATGACTGGATGGTAATCATCACATCCTCTCCAACATTTTTATGGCGCTAATAAATCCGATTTATCTCGTTAAATTGTGTAATAATGTCGATGAAGTGTATTCTTGCGAGTCTGATTTGATAATGCATTTGCCCCGAGGTTTAGACGAATCATTCAAAATAGGTGTTTTGTCATAAAATCACTTAAATTTGTTTATAATAATGACATATACAAGAGGAAACACAGGGACACAGGATTAGAAAATGTGCTTTTATTTTTAAGATTTACCTAGCTGAACTTTTACCAAAAGGCTTTACATGATACTGAATTTGCACCAAAGATGAAAAGATTTGATTGAAAGAATGGATGTGTCGTTTTGTCACAGTATCAGAAACAAGAAAAGTCATCACGTGACATCAGATTGTTTTAGTGCGGCTGTTGTCAGCGTCCTTGAGGCCTTGTGTCACCATCTTGAGCAGATCTCGACTGATTACATGTCAAGGACTTTCACACTTTGTATCTCGCGTCATGGTCAGGTGTGAGTTTTTATCTTTTTGGGATTATTGGTCAGAAGAATCTCAGGTCAAGTGTGGGCGGAGGGTTTCATCCTGTCGAGTCTCCAGATCCATGATTCGATGTGATTTTTGATTTTAAGGTCACGATTGGATTTGATTTTCAATTTAACCTTTTTAAATTTTTTTAATCCAGGCACTAACAACTTTGCCATTAATACACTATCACACACAGATTTCTAAAGCTCATCAGCTCATTTGTTTTGTGCTCTGACAACTTACATTTACATTTTTAGATTCTTCTTTACAACGATAGGAGTATTTTACAACAACAGCTTGACTTTACCCTGGTGGCTTTTTGCAGGTTTGTGTTAGACAAGCTCCAATAATATTCACCAACTCAGTTTCGTACAAAAATGTTTCTCAAATCTGTCTTGTGTAAACCGTCTTCCTATCCCTGAAAAAGACAATAAACCCAACATCTTCATTGTCTCCGTACAAACAGGATATGTGTCTGGAAGCAGCTGCACACTAACGCTAAGCTAATGTTTTTTTTTCCTTCCCTTGGAGGGCCGTATCGATGCTGTCTTTGAATTCAGTGATTGTAACTGACAGCTAATTTCTCAAATTCGAGAGGGCTGATATCGATAACTTATATCTTATATTATATTATATATTATATTATCTTATATCATGTTAATTAAATGAAGCGTTGTGGTGCTACAGAGATGCCCCAGCCTACAAATCATATTCTCTAGACGTGAGGAAAGATCCTTATTTGGTACAAAACTCCCATCAACATCATTTTCATATTTGTTTGAGTGAAAAGTAAATGCAAAGACAGATTGATGAATGAGTAATTATCTTATCTCTCCCTGATAAGAACTCGCAGAGGTTAAGACTCCCCGGTTTAAAGGAAGTCACTCCTCTACAGGCAGATTCTCTCGCACAAAACGTGATTATTATCGTTCAATTTAAAAGTTATCAGCGAGTCGAGCTGATAATCATTATCATCCTATTTGTTGGTGTTGACCTACTGCTGATAATCTAGGTAAACCGTGTGGCGGAGGCTTCAAGTTAATGTTTACTTTTTGTGGCAGTCATACATAATCGTCCCAGAAAAACACCACGGTGAACTCGATGATGTCTGATTTTTATTGCCGTACGATAATGGTAAAAGTGCGCTGATGATAATTACATCGTTCTTTGAGTACACTGACAATGTCAGGGAGAGATAAGTTTGATGTAACACTCCCATAATTCACCTTGTGTCCAGTTCCTTATGCAACTCTGCTTGTGTAAACCTCATCAGCAGAGTAGTTGGCTGTAATCCGCGTTGTGATAAGGTAATTGGAAATTGGGCTATTGCTCTGTAATTGCAGGTGTTTGTGTGTTGAGGGTAGTTAGAAAACTTTCTATTGCTCCAATAAAAGATCATGTTTGATAAGAAGACATTTTCTAAAGCTCACGCACGCCGTTTCCAAGTAATGAGAGAACAGCGGACATCAAATCCTAGAATCCCAGACTGATATCAAGTTAATAATTAAAGGATGTCTTTCCACGCTGTAGCTGATGACATGACGGCTCACAGTTTCTGTTTGTCAAGTTGACATCTAAAAGTCCAGAGGCTTTATCCTCCTGACTTCAGCCCATATTAACTGTTTTATCAAAGCAACATGTCGAGAACAGAGCTCTGAAATGTGTTTTATGGACACACAGTGCTAAAACCTTCATGAGAGAAAAAAGCGAGAGCAACATCTTAATGTATGTTTGCAATTAAAATGTTTCCATCTTGAATATTGACTCCAGCGCCCAGTGAGCGCTTGTCAGACTGACAGTGGCCAGCTATTGGCAGTGTAGTATAAAATATAAAACAGCGGGTTCGTAATGTCGAATTTGTCAGCTCAGCATGGGGGCACATTTAGAAAACCAAACGCTGAGTTATTCGCTCCATCTGGCTTAAATCATACAGAAGTGTCATACTGGGAATTATTTTAAACAGTGAGTCAGTGTGATCATAAGGGAGTGGCTATAGTGGTTATTTGGACACGGGTAAGACGGAGAAAAAGGAGCTTTGAGGGGGGAAATGAAATACAGGATACATGTGGCTGGATAGAGAGCAAGCAGAAGTTTGATATTGTACATTGCGAGGTCTTAATCGCCATAAACATTTGATCTAATGTCCTTTATCCCTCTATCCCTCCTGCGTTTTTCGATGTCATGAATATGTAAACCTACCACGAAACCCATCCATCTTTTTGTTTTATGCTAGTATTTTAAAACGTAGATGAACTCTCTCTAATAACCATATTCCTACATAGAAAAAACCTCTGCACAGGACCAGATATACTTCTAATCTATATACTTACATGCAATGCTCTTAAATTAAGTTAAAAACTATCTTGAAACACTAACCAAATGAATGATTGGAGCACGTTTCTATAGTGTAAAATCCTCCCTGTTTCTCTTTTCTTCCGTGTTGTTACTGTAGAAAATGTCATCTGGGGCTCAAGGACATTTCATTTCCTGCAGCTTTATGTGGTGAATGCTTGATTTCCGGCTCTCACGTGCCTGAACATCAAAGTTCAGTGTTTGTGTAGCTGAAAGAGCAGCAGAGACGGCTGAGGAAACATTATGCACAAAGGAGCTGCAACAGAGGAGCAGTTATGAGAGTTTACATACATTGTTCACAGAGTTTATGTTTTACGAGAATTCAAGGTTGCAGCCGATTCTTAAAGTCCGACGGTGTTGTGATGCTGATCATGAGTGAGGCAGATGGTAGGTCCATTTCTGAGAATAAGACGTTATTGTAAGAGCTTTATCAGAAATGCCGTCTGAATGAATCCACATTTTGAGGATTCCTCTGAAAGTGACTCCACTCTGCTGGATGTGAGCTGGAGGTCTGGACCGGGCTGCAGAATTTGTTCTGCCAGAAAAGGACTCAAATGTTCTCGTCAGCGTTAATTTGTTGTGGATTTCTGGTCAAGCAGTCGCTGATTTCAAACTCTCCATTGGTTCCTCAAAAAATGTGTTTTCTCTGGTTCAGATTAAGGAAGATGAGTTCATGTGATGACAACGTATCGAATATCTGTCGAATTTACAGTTGTTAGGGTTGCGACCAGACATGTGGACTCAACTATTTTGATGACTTGCGACCTATCTGTGTTTGTTTTATTTTTCCAGTTTAGTTTTTTCATTAGCTCTAGATTTAATACCTTGTCTTTTGTCTTTATAAAGACCGGATCCTGCGGGGGAGACTGCCGTATCTTGAGTTTAAAAACTTGACTTAACGAAGGAGTGAGCTGAACTTGACTTGATTCGCCTCAAGTAAAAGTAGGCTCGTATGAGATTAACTGTGCCTCGCCTGGAAAAGCGGAGAGCAGCAGCGAGCAGAGACCAAAAGCTGCAGTCAAGTCGGATCCAAGTCCATAAACTGAATATTTGGCAAGTTTTTCCTCACTCGAATCGAGGGTCTAAGAACAGAGGACGATGCTCGCTGTACAGATTGTAAATCCTAAGGCCATTAAAGCAATCTGGTTGTGATTTTCAACATTTGGTGATGATGTGGAATGAAATGACTTCCTGCAGTTTCAAGCAGCACGACAACAGCTTTCAATTATTGAGCTGTCAGATATTGAGACATCATATCTGCTTCACGTCTGTACAGATGCTATTTAAAGGGGCACCGTGTTGTTTTGGAGAATAAAACAAACTCAGAATTTTAATATTCACAATATTAACGAGGAAATAAAACAAAATCAGAAATATTAAAATGTTCCATCAGTGAATAAACAAGATGTTCTCAGAGGAAAATAAGGTCAAGAACACTGTTTGAAGCTAGGAAGGTGGCAGGGTCCGCCACATATAAACAAAGTAAAACAGTATGAAAGTGAACTTCTGTTTATTCAGTCATGAAAACAAAAAGAGTTTGTTTATTTGGTTTGTTTCAGCATAGAAATAATCAGTCAGTGAAGATCTTTCTCTTCTAATTAACATTTCTTCCCGAAAATCTCACATCCTGTTTACCAGCAGATTTTGTGTTGCTAAATACTTTAATATTTAACTCAGTTAAATGTTAAGATCATTAGTCTACAAGTATAATATAGAATATTGTTTGCAGTTTATAATATGAATGTCACTCAATCAGTCACACATGTTTTCTTGTAACAGAATAAACCTTCAAAATCAGGAAAATCAAATCAAAATCTCTATCAAACGTTAAATCTAACCACTGTGCATGAAACGGGACGATAACATCTTCGGGAATCGGTAAACTGCTGCAACCATCAACAGGAATTCTCACTCTTTGCAAATGAATGTTTCAAAGCCTGGCTCGTTAAAACTGAGATGTTGTCGTGCAAGAATATTTTCTGACAGTTTTATCTCACTTATTAATTTTTTTGGTCATGGAGTCCTTGGCTGAATGGACTGATGCCAAATCTGTATTGCAGTCGATGTAGTCGTAGGATTTCCTTCTTTTGTTGACTGTATTTGGTTACATGGGAACATCTTTCTTTTTTTTTTTTACAGTCACGTAAAGATTTTAACTTGTTCCACTTCTTATTTAGAAAGTGGTCATTGAGAGCGTTTTTATTCCCCACCTGAGATTTGTTAAAGCTTCTTTTTTTTTTCCTTTCCCAGCAAACAGGTGTCCCGCTGAACGTGTCCATCCGTCTGCAGCTCAACCTCTACATGAAGAGAGTGTCAGGAATTACGTAAGAAAAGTTATTCCCTGAACTGCTGTCACGCCATTAGTGTTTGTCATGTATTGTGTTTTATATCTGTTCATTGTTCAATACGAACGTCTCGAGGATACTTCCTGCTTTCCTCACCATTCACGATGCAACCTTGGAGTTTGACGCCGAGTGTCCTTGTCCTTGCAGAGAAACTGGCCAGATTTCCGAGGTGGTGATGCCAATGATCTGGTTTGAGGAGGTAAGTCGTTTATGTCTTGCTTTTAAAAAATAAAAGTGTATTTTTCCTCTCACACACATGGAAGCAGTTGTGGTTTTCTTGACACTGGACAGAACTCTGACACTTTAAACCCTCCCGGCGCTACCAGTGTGTCACCATCGTTTCCCCCGCTGTGCTGTAATTATTGTTCAGATCATTTTGTACCTGGCACAGAGTCCGCAAGAGACGAAATGTTCTGCTTCTAGTTTGATGCCCCCAAATGAAAACATCTGTCCAGATCCAGTGAAGTCACACATTACTCAGTGTTATGTAATTACAGATCATAAAGTTCCACATGTTCATCTTCTGACTGTAATCAAAAGGTCAACATCGAGTTATGCTGTGAAACCAGAACTAATAACATCTAAAATGGCCCTTTTCTCAACATTATGATGACGATGTCGACTGAAGTGACTTTTATTTACTAGTTGTTCAAACACAAGATGACTTCTTTAAATGTTTTGGTTTGTCTACAACGTGAAGATATTCAGTTTACTGTCACAGAGGAGGAGAGAAACCAGACAATACTCACACAATAACAATAACCATCATTAATCATCGGTAAATTTATAGTTAATTAAACTTCAGTTAATAGATATTTCACTGTTGACAAGCAATGAAATGTTTTATAAACATTTAATAAGCAAATTGTTTATTTTAAAGTTGCACCTGATGAATACTGTGTAGTTCATCTGTTGACCTTTACAGTAGTTAATAAAGCTTTATATTGTTTGTTAACAACCAAATAACTAAAAAGGTTAATTAATTATAAATTTAGCATTTTTTCATGACTGTTTTTATGAAGTTGGAATCAGAGAGAGACTTTTTTTCCCCTTGTAAAGTTACCCAAACCGATTAATTGATCATTAAAATAGCTGGTAATTTATTTGATAGTCGACAACTAATTGATTAATCGTTGCAGCTGTTATCATTTGTGATTTTTGAAAATGTAGATAATAAAGTCCAGAGTCTGACTTTGCAGTAAATCTCCAGAAAAACTGAGAATTGTATCACCTGTAGTTTCAATCATAAACAATAATTTGAAGAATTATTCAATTAAAGTAAGTAAATCAAGGTAAATGTAGAAATATCACTGTTTAGTAATAATCTGTTGCTTGTATTGGCATCAAACAGATATTTAAAGGAAATGTACTCGTATGCAAAATGGACCATTTCAGTACAACGTGAAAAATAATCAGCATTGGATCTGATTGTAACTAATTTATATGCTGCAGGATAAGTTAACCTGTAATAATGCATCTTTTAATTAGCTGATTTAATTCTGTATTATTCTGAATCTGCAACATTTGCCTTGAAAAATGTGGAGAAAACTAGAAGTATAATGCAGCATTAAATTGGAATACAGTGATTATAAATCTACTGTAATGCTGGAAATTACTGCATGATGCATAAAACATGATGCATGATGCATGATGCATATTACTACATAAAACGCTGATGTGACAATATAATCCACCACCGTCCACTCTTATTTTTTGCCTTGTTTCTCCCTCCTCAGAGCGGCTACATAGACGGCCCGATCCTCAAGACGTTTCACACGAACCTGGTCATTCTTCCCACTGTGATGGAGTACATGCAGTACGGCTTCATCGTCCTCGGCCTGGCGACCATAGTAATCGCCGCCATGATGTATCGCAGAGAGAAGGTAAGGCTGCCACACAGCACGCGGGCTGGTGTCAGTCGTTACGTCTTTATAACTGCATGTAGCATGTGTACGCATGTTCTCCCATTAAGAAAAACAGAGAAAGGAGAAAGTCTCCACGCAGTCACTCCTGCTTCTCTGCTGACATGTATCTATGTAACACTCTAACATCAGACTTTATCTACAAACTGAAACGCTCACCCCCCTTTGTCCGACTTCATAAACTTATTAATAATAATAACGCTCCTCCATTAGCTGGTTGTCTTCACACTGATGGCAACATGTGAAATATTATAGCAGTAGGGCTGTTAGTAAAGACGGATCTTGTGTTGTGTCGTCCTCGCACACAGTGGTTGTTTTGAGCAAGTCAGCAAAAGTTTGACCACAGAAGTAACTGTGAACCTTTTAAATGTGTTTATATTGTGTTATCAGATGCAGACATGGATTTACAACATCACAGTTTTATAGCAACACTGTGAATGTTCTTCAACATCTTCTTAAGATCACTTTGGGAAATAGAAAAACATTTTTTAAAGGTTTAGTTTGACATTTTGGTAAACACGCAATTTGCACTATCTTGCCGAGAGTTAGCCGAGAAGATCGATCCCACTCTCATGTCTGTGTGCTAAATACAGTTAGCTTAGCTTAGCTCGCTGTTTTCCCCTTGCATCAAGTCTTTACGCTATGCTAAGCTAACTGCCTTCTTGCTCTAGCTTCATGTTTGGCATACAGACATTACAGTTTTATTAATTTTCTCCTCTATCTCTCAGCAAGTGATGACAAATTTCTGATGTCTGCAAGTTAAATATGAAGCTAAAGCAAGGACAGTCAGCTTAGCTTAGCTTAGCTTAGCTTAGCTTAGCTTAGTTTAGTTTAGTTTAGACTAAATGGTAGAGGAAACCCTTGTGGATTAAACAACAACAAAAAATTAGCTGAGAATTATTGTCAGGAAAGCAAATACAAACTGTCTTTAAACCAAATGTGATGCGTTACGAAACACGTTACGCTCGATGTTATATTACCGACCAGTTAAAGTTAATGAGTGTTGTGTTGACACAGCGCTGCTGTCGTGTTTTTATGATGCGAAATATATCAGATGAAGACAGTCAGCAGCCTGTTGAGTTGACCGAGGTGAACCGAAGGTGCATATTTCAGTGAAATGGTTTGAGAAATGAGCGCTGGCAGGTTTATGATGGTCTGAATTGATGTTTTATGTTTGCAGAGGCGTGTTCCCGGCCCTAGAACGCATTTGACAGGGGTGGATAACCCCGCGGTGTGTAAAACTGTTAGATCCTAAACAATCTGGTTTCAATCATCCAAATCCAGAATTCAAATCAAGCCGCAAAAAATGTTGATCTTCCTGATTTTCCACTTACTTTTGAGTCAGATTCTTTCTTTCTTTTTTTGACCGACAATGATCTTACATTTCTTGTCCTGCAGCAGCGGTGACAGCTGGTTGTGGATCATGTTTAATCGGATTTCCAGCTTTTGCCAAGAAATTCCCAGGTTTAAGCTTCTTGGATGTAAATATTTATGTCCTTTTCTCAGTTCTGTAATCAAGAACTATGGACAGTAAGCATTATGATTATGTCAGCTCAGACTTTGGGCTGTAAAATGTAAAAAAAAAAATTTAAGTAAACTTGGAGTCCAACTGCACTTAACTGAGCGTCATATGTGAGGGCAGACATGTTGCTTTAAGTCTGAACATCATTAAAAATGTGTGAAGTGAAGGAAACAGAAAGAAGAAACTCCTTTCACGATGTAGAAGAAAAACTGCATTTATTGTGTTTATTTCAAGCATATTTTCTGTCATGCACATTTCAGATTTCAGCTTTCCTTATCTCTTCTATCTCATTAAGTCTTGCTCCCTGATAATCAGTCCATCAGAAGTGCTGTGGAGGCAAACAAGCCTTCACATTTAATTGTGCACGATGACGCTGAAAAGACGCCGAATTAACCGGTCGCACGTCCTCTAAATTAACTGCATGGTCGAATCAATAACTGGCAGAAAATGACTCCTTGCATGAACTCTAATATCTCTGCACATCCAACAATCTCAAAATTAAAACCTGACGCTGCTGGTTTCCGCCTGCGTAACAACAATTAATCAAACCAGCAGCTATTTGTCTTTCTGTATTTTTCTGATTGGCTGACGTTTAAGACAATTTGGTCATCTTTTAGGCCTCCCATAATGAGCAGATAAAAGATTCACATGACCATGAAACAAAGGACAAAAGTTTCATGAATAATTCAGGTGGGTGCGCGCACAAAAGCATACACATGCATAAATGTACTTTTGATCGTTTGTGTTTAAGCTGAAGCAGGAAAATTAGATTTTTCTGTTTAACATGCATGAATCACATGTATCTGACATGCAGACAACAAATATGTATGTGTGGTGGTCCAAAGCACGGTGAGAACACGTTACAATGTGTCTGTGTTTAATGAAAATGTGGATTTCTATGTCTGTTTTTTATTTTCTGTTTCTTAAAACAAAGCTTTTTGGCCTTTTGTACACACGTAATCACCATTTTAGGAAGCTGAAAACTGACCTCTTGGGAAAACTCCTGCGAGAGTGAAGATATTCAGAACCTCTGTTTTCAGTGTTCACATCTGGACGGGCAGAAACGTAATGTTTGGATGTTTGGAAACGATGACCACACGCACGTTTTTGTAGCATCAAATTCAAACCCCGGGAGTATGCGTTATGTCCACCCAGCTGCTGTCTGACAAAAGATACAGAAGTATCCGCTGCCGTACCGCCAGACTGCAGAACAGCTGCTTATACCTTGTTTCCTTGATTCCAAAACGTTGGGACGCTGTGTAAAATGTAAATAAACACAGCATGCAATCATTCGCAAACTTACTGTGTTTACCGACAACACATCTACGAAGTGTTCCTGAGCCCATGTAGTAAAACCTTTTATACAATCATGTGTTTCACAAAGCGGTGTATGTCGCTCCATCCTTGCTTGTGAACGACTGAGCCTGTTACCAATCAACCTGTTTACCTGTTACCAGCATTAAATGCAGAATAAGCAGATATTTACAAAAAAACAATGAATTTGATTAGGTAAAACATTCAATATATTGTCTTTGTACTGTTTTGAGTTAAATATAAAGGAAGGAGAAACAAACAGTCACATTATTTTATTTATGTTTTACACAGCGTCAAAACTTTTTTGAAATCGGTGTCGTACAGTTTACAATTTTTCAAGTGACCACGGTATAATAAGAAATGTTCACATTACAGCTGCTGTAAGCGTTGTTGTCGTTTTAGCTAACTTCCTGTTCATTTTGCAGTTAACGATCCTCTCCCTCCTCTCCGCGTCGCCACATGAACTTGCAGCGGTAATCAGCAGACGGCAGCAAACAGGAAAATCCTGCTCTCGGTGTGTTCCCCGAGCGGACAGGACCGTCCTGTCCTGATTGGAGGAGAGACACGGGTTACCGACCGAACACACTGTATCAGTGATTACTGCTGAAATAAAGAGCTGTTTAACGCTTACTTTGATCAAAATAAAACACTTACAGCAGCGTTAACTGCGTTTACATGAGCGTTAGTGTCGTGGTTTTGAGTCTTTGATCAGACATGCCAAACATCCTGGGGGCTTTTCCATACACTTGTGCTTGACTCGGTTTGACTCAGTTCAGCACGGCAGGGGTTAACATTTCCATTACAACAGGGCTACCTGCTTGAAAGGGGGTCCATCCCCGGGGCGTGGCTCAGCCCAACTCGCCGTGGTAAAACTGGGAACGGAAATGCAAATCTGCGTGGCTCGGTTTGACTCGTCACAGCCAAAAGTGGCGGTCAGTAAGCCCCCCTGGTGTCCCTCGAAGTACTCCAGGTAGCAGATCCAGGTTTCTGAATAACGCGGACAGTGATGGTAGTGGTCGGAAAGGTGAACAAAGGATATGACCGCTTCCTGTCTGATGGATTTAAAGGTTGAAAGTCTGGAGTGTTCAGCTGCGTTCATGCTCACTCAGAGTATTTCTGCTGGATGGTATTTTAAATTTTAAAAAGCTCCTGTCTTCTTCCTCTGAACACTTTGTAACGGCCTCTTTCTTCTGTCCTGACACAGAGAAATAAACGTGACGGTGGTGCCTCATCAAACACTTCACCCGGGGAGAAAGACCCTCTACTCCAAGATGACACGGACTGATACACACACACACAAACAAACACACACACATTTACATAAACACACACAGCTGGACTTGTGGACTCGCATCATTCCAGTGTCTTGAACTGAAACACTGTCACTAGGTGCTCTGCTCAGTGTATTTTTTAAAGCACAGGCGAAGCTTTGTCATAATTTGCTGTACTGTAAAAGTTTATGAAACTCTCTGAGGCCAAAGACTCATGTTCACTTTGTTAAATGTGTTAATGTCGCGGCTGCTGAGGGTTGAGACTGTGTTGTCTCTTCAGGCAGAGCGACTGAAGACACTCTGTCACTTCGAACCACTTTTTGTATAAAGTAAAAGTACCAGGAAAAAAAAAAAACACTCATCTCCAGTTACGCGTGAAACACGTGTTCACTGTGCTCTGCTCGGTTGTTTGAAGATCATCAGCGTTGATCCGAAACATTTTTATAGTTTTATCACTTCAGCAGGAGCGGCAGGAGACGGTCACCGCGCTGGCTGGCTGCTTTTTAAAGAAAGGTTTCTGTATCGACAACAAGGGAGCTTTTCTCTGTCTGTACAGTGTTTTAAATACCAATGTGCCTTCATTCAGGGGAAACATTTCTGTGTGGGACTAACCTCTCGTATTTTCATGTGCACTAAAAGGATCACAGAGATGAAACTGAATTTGTCGTCGAGGCTCAAGCGGAGAATCAAACACTCGAACGCCCTCGTCTTTGTACACTACTGTCCTCTGTAAAGGCGTGACTGAATATCTTTAAATGGTTGTGGATGATGCGGTTTTGTGTCAAACGCTTCCTCCTTGTTGTTGTTATTGAGTGAATGAATGAAGAGAAACTTTGAGATAATAAATGTGCTTTTGTTTGAAATTCTACAAATGAACGTGTGATCTCCTTTTTTTCAATCCCTCTTCGGGGTGTTCACAGCAAACAGACTACCAAAAAGTTTGATTTAAGTTTAGATGTGAGAAGTCAATTTCTGAGCGAAGAGGAGCTTTCTCAGGGTGAAATCACATCTAAACTCTAAACTGGCAGTTCATACAGAAACTAGATCACTTGTAGACCCAAAGTGACCATTAGAAGATCAATACATCAAGCTTAGTTCCCTGAGAGATAGAAAAGCAACGTCAATTTTATAAATAAAGACTGCAAGAAGGCTGTCTTGTAGTGTCTCAGAGGGCGAGAGTTGTTTCTAAAACACTTCTCAGGAAGGAAACAAGGCCAAACACTTGACGTGGACACAAAGAAATACCTGCTAAACTTAAACTTCATGCAGAAAAGACCTTTCTAGCGGAAGATATGCCCAAAAAACACAAGAAGTGACAGTTTGAGGTAAAGCAACTAAAAAGGATGAAACCTGACATCATAACTCTGGAGCCAAGAGAGCGAGAGACTTGACATTTTCAGGCCTTGTGACGAATATTGTTCTCTGCCCACACACCGAGTTTCATGCAGGACCTTTGTAGCAAAAAACACCAAAAATTACAGTGTTGGAATAAGGCAAGAAAACGGGTGAAACTCGACATCATAACTCTGGAAGGAAAAGAGCTCAGTCCTGCAGTAAATGCTACATTCAGGAAGTTACTGGACTATTGACTGATTGATTGATTGATTGAGTGTCCTGTCGACTGGTATCCAGCCCACATGGGCTTACAACACTCCAGACAGAAGCAGCAACAAGGATAGTTTGATAGATTATAATATGCAGCTCAAGAAAAATAACAAATGTATTTATTAACTTAAGATTTCCATCTTTTCAATTATTCTTTTCTCGTATATTCGATCAATAAAATACAGCCTCACACAGCAGCTGCACTCAGCTCACCAGAGGAAAAAAGAAATAGACCTGGAGGGTAAACGGGTCGTCCTGCCCAGGTTAAAGCATCTAAAGACGCTCGTTATGAGATTTGACCTTTAGTTAACTCCGGTCTTGCCTTCCCCCCTGGCAGAAAGTGGCCCGGTCAGGACCGGCTCCAGGGGTTTCCCTTGGGTTTGTGTTGCAGAAGAGGTCAAAGAAGCATTTCTAATTGCTTTGTCATATTGCTCCAGCAGTTTGGCTTGTTTTGTCCAAACCGGAGAGGGGAAAAAGTACTCAGGAGTACTCATCTTTTTGAATGTGTGTGTTGTGAGAGGGTATTTTATACACAAACCATGTTTTTCCTGAACCCAACCAAGTATTCTTGTTGTTTAAACCAAACTGCGACAGAAAACTTGAAAATTTCGTATTTCATTGTCGAGATAATCGCAAACATCCTCGGCCTGAGCATCGTATCCACACAAAAACAAGTCTGACGTGTGCAAATACTACAGATACCAAACTAAAGACCAATAGGGAAATGAGGTGATTGCAGTGAGGAAAAACTTGCCAAAAAACGTTTTAGGGAGAAAAAAAGATGGAAGAAACCACAGAGGAGGGATCTGTCTCCCAGGACGAACAGACATGCATTAGATGTCGTAGTTTACAAATTGCATTGACAGAATATCTGTAATTATATAATATATGTGAAGAGTGTGGATCCAGGAGGACAACTGAGCAGGTCAAGCCTTCGCCAAGTGTCGCCCGAGTCACACTCCGCTGTGGTGACTTGGACGAGGACAGGACAAGATAATTAGCAACAAAAAACATCAGAATATTTTGAATTTTATAAGGATGTTTACCGTTTCTGTCGTGGAGTCTCGAAGCAAAAGATTCTCTGGACCAACCGGAGTGTCATTACATAAATCTTGAATCTGTGACATCAGACACACCCTTCCTTTTCACATTTACACCCAACTTGACCTAAATTATGACGAATTAACTCATTATTTCATCGTGCACTCTGTTCCAGCAGTTTTATATCTGCAGTCTGAACACAACTTGTTTTCCCTCTCAACTCACTTTACTGATCACATTATACTGTGGGAAGCTTTGGGAGCGCCTGTAAGCCTCTTTGAGCCTGAACTCACCACGAGCACTTTAATATCATCAGCGTTATTTCCACACGAGGCATCAAACCTCTCTTTATTCTTTCTATTCCCTCTCCAAGTGTTTTATTCAGACTTTGTGTTGTTCATGTGAGCTCATGTTATCCACACAGCACCCCTCTCGCTCCACCTGTCTGCCCCCGGGTGTTGAAAGTTGTTGTGTGATAATACAGGCTGATAATCCTTCGATCTGAATGGAGGAATTTGACCTCTTTATCTGTAAGACAGCCTTTATCTTCGGTGATAATGACTTCCACTTCTCCTAAGAGACACGCAGCAGGGTTGTAAGTCAAAGTCTGGTATAAGTCTGTCTGTTGGTGTGTTTATGTAAAGCTTGTTATATAGCTGACATTTGTCCAGACAAATCCAGGAGGCCGGGATAAATCCGTACAAATCTTTAGTGTGGAGTTCGGTTTTGGTGAACTTTTACCTGGAAATTCATGCCGTTGAGCAACAGTGAGCCGTCTTCAAAGTGTAACCTTCTATTCCCTTGTGAATAAAGTTATTTATTTGTTGTTTGTCATTGAAACCAATACGGCAATCCTTCAGAGGCATAGAAGACTTTAATCTGCAGTTTGCTGAAAGATTTAAAGACGGCTCTGATCTTAGTTTGTCACCCTCTCTGTGTTAACCTTCATGCCTCTCTGTTGGGGCCTTTTGCAAATTTATGTCTGCTCTGACAGCAAAAAAAGGTCTCTGCATGGAAATCCACAGGGGTCTTCATTCCTCCCTTTAAGTTACGACGACCCGTAACCAGCAGCTTCTCAGTGTGCAAGCTTTAAGTAACTATCATGTAAATGCAGAGCTGCAGCAGCACACATGCCCTCCAGATATCTACCGCAACTCGTGGATGCGCTTCCCTGTCTTAAATTGAGTTTTTTCAGATGCGCTCTTTGGATGGGGATGCATGTAAATGTAAAAATCAGGGTCATGATAGATCTTAAACACAAACAAACAACAAACATCAGTAAGTCAAAAGAGCTGTTGTGCAGGATTCTTGGTATGTTAATCTGAATGTGTTGCCCTGAGGGGTTTCCTTTTAAAGATCTGATCTTTGGAGCTGTTTGGATGAATGATCTTTGGGTGTGGGAGGTAAGTGGAGGTGTTGCGTCACTTTTAGGATCTTTTCATGCTGATTTCACCCTGTTAAGTGTTTGTGTCGGTGCGCTGACACATCAAAAGTGGTTTCTCTAAAAGAGATCTTTCTACTCTGACATAATAAATGTATATTTTAATTCAGCAGGATATTACTGGAGTAGACAAATACTCTGCTCAGCTGCAGCTCAACATCAACAAAGTTGGACGACCTTTAAAAACTTTTCTGCACCTTTTCAGCTAAATGATGAAGGTTAAGAACAGCTCATTTCTCATCTCAAAATGTGCTCTACCAGACTGTAAACACAATAAATAGACCCCCGATTTAACTTCTCTTGTTTTAAAATTGAAAATAAATGTCACAGAAAAGTGTTTCCAGTGGATAAAGGATGAAGTACGTGAATCACATGTCGCTCATCTTTTGCATCATGTTTTCCACATGGTTTCCCAATGTTTGACCTCTGACCGGAGCTCTTTCATTGATCTCCTCTCGTTGTGTCTCTTCTTCTGCAGTGGTTTGAGAATTTGCTCCACCAGCTCATATTTACACATTTTAAAATGATGACAGTGTGTGTTAACTCACATTTTCTTCTGCTGATTTTCTGGAATTTAATTAAACATTTCTATTAAATTTGAATGGAGACTTCTCCTTGTTGTCAAAGGGAATGATAGTGGCTCATTTAGTGGCAGCAGTGGCAGTTTTTCCTCATCCTTGTACATAAATGGTCATTAAAGAATCAAATACTTGATGTGATTTAATGAAACTTTCCTCAAACATGTTGCTGAGTTTATATTGAAGACATTATTAAAGGGCTGGTTCACCCAAATCACAAACTAAACCAACTTAAAGCAAACAACAGTGTTTTCTTTCTGACCTCTCTTGGTGATTTGCACATAATTTAAAATGTTGGCGTCCAGTTTGAAACACATCTGTCCTCAATACAAGATGATTTGTTGTCACAGGATTGAGAAGATATATTCAGTTTCAACAGAAACACCTGAGACTGTCTGAGAGTGAGATCTGAGCCTGCATTACACGGACAGAAACCAGAACTATCTGCCCGGATGGATTCTGGATCAGGCTCGTGTGTGCTGTGTGTGAATACACAGGAGCCACACCGGCCTGGTCGTCTGGAGACTCCCTCTCTGATGGCGCCACCTTGTGTTAAGCTGGAGTTTAGATTTATCTCAGTCAGCCTGCAGCAGGTTTACCTCATAGTCTCATTTGTTAGAGATGATATTGTTGTTTTGTTTTTTTGTTCTGTCTTTGTTTGGTTGAACTGACTCTTTAAAGGGTGATTCCACCAGTTTCCCACATTAAAGTGTGTTTACAGGTGTTGAGGAGTACGACTGCATGTGTGGAAAAAAAGTAGTATAAAGTCTTTTGTGGCTCCAGAGGAAGCTGCATGTAATCTGATAAACTGCCTCCAGTGATGTCACTCAGTGTTGCATTGTGGGTAATGTACACCACAGCCACTTCTATTGATCTAATTCAGTAACAAACATCCTCGTTTTTTTCATGTTATAAGGAGGAAAATCACCGCAGATATCAGATTAAACAGACGATCCGCGGTGCAAAACCGTTCTGCATCAACTAACTTGCAGCGAGCTCGACTAGCTGACTTTGAGTTGTAACTTTTTATAGCGAGTTTTTCGAGAGCTCTGATGTTTAACTCGTCCGTGGTGCAGGTTATTAAATCACAAACTATCTATAAACCAGCCGGCTTTTACTTTGTCGGTCTGGAATCTGATTTATCGACACAAATTCACACTTTTCACCCACATATGTAACACAATAAATATTTTATTGATGATATAACGTGGAATAATCAGCTTGTTACACAATAATAATCACGTGTCATGAGTCTCCACTGTTCGCACGTGTTTTGAACGTCCACTCAGATCATTTCTGTTTTGATATCATGTTGTTATGAACACATAATCAAACACAAACACATCCCGTCACTATGAATATCAGAACAGTACGATGACTTCCTTGTTACTGCATGAGATGGACGGATTGTTTCTTGAACCAATAAAATGCCCTCGTACCAACACGACATGACAATATTTGGTCCTCACACATCCCGTCTGCGCTCACACGACGTTAAATAGTCTAAACAGGTAAAACGGTCCAGTAAACAGACTTTGTTTGACTGAATGTGAGCAGCTGTCGTCTGCGAGCCTCAAATAGACATCATTCCCGACCGGTGACGTTCCACTTCCCCCTCCAGTCTTCAGCCAGTAAAAGAGATGCACGGGGGGTGAAGCTCCTCATGTTTTCCTATCCTCTTCTTCCCTCCTGCGCTTTATCAATCCCTCATATATGTGTCTCCATTTCCCCCGTCCCGCCCTCTATATTTAGCTGGCCTGTGACCTGGCTGCTGCAGACTGAACCTTGCGCTACACATTGTCAAAACAAGGGACTAATCCCGTCCAACAGGTGCGAGGACACACACACACACACACACACACACACACACACACACACACACACACGCACACACGCGTCTCCCTATTTCTACCCCACACGAACACAGAGTCACAAACTCAACTTGACGTGACTCTGTTGCCGGGGGAGGCCGATGGTCATGCTTTCCAAAACCAGCCTGCGAATGCTTGAGGTCGACACACACACGTGCACACACACACACACACACACCAGACACACACACACACACAGATGCGGACGCACACACATCGCTGAATGATGGAAGGAACCAGTGTGAGGTCGACTGCAGTGTTACATCCATCAGGCCTCAGAGGTTCATGTCTGTGGTGTCTAAACAGTTCAGACACACAACTGTGTGTTTTCACCAGTGGTGGAAGAAGTGCTCAAAACCTTTATTTAAAGGGCGAATCCACCAATTTTCCACATTAAAGTGTGTTTACAGGCCTCGGGGACTTCTACTACATCACTGGATGACATCAGATTACATGCAGCTTCCTCTGGAGCCACAACACACTTTATTCACACATGCAGAAGAGCTCTCCAAAACCTGTAAAATCACTTTGATGTACTTGTTTAGCGCTAATTAGCAAATCTTAGCAGGCTAACTCGCTAAACTAAGATGGTGAACATGGTAAACATCAGCATTAGCAACATCAATGTGAGCATGGAAGCATGTATTTTACTGTTGTAGCTGCTCCAGGTGGAGACAGTTTGAACTACTTTATATACAGTTAGTTTAGTCCAGTGGTTCCCAACCTGGGGGTCGGCGGGGATCTGTGCTTTTTTGAAAACATAAATACGAATAATTTTACCTCTTTGGACTAAAAATGATCATTTTTAAGGTTCCAGGATGTTGTTTTTTTTACTATACTTCCATCCATAAGTATCCCAGTGACATAATGGATGACTATTTTCATTTTATACAAGTTAAATTCTTATTAGATATGGGTCTGTGGTCTAATTTGTTTCAGTTTAGGGTTCATTGACGGGAAAAAGTTCAGGAACCACTGATGTAAACGACAAGGGTCCCGAAGGTGACGCTGCTTTTTTGTACCAAGTTTTGTGTTGTATTCAAACTAATGAATAATAACGACCAAATATAAAGTCTTAATCTCTCAAATAATTAGTGGCTATAACTGTAAGATAAATGTAGTGGATTAAAAATTATAATATAGAGAGCCGAGAGCTGTTTTCCCATGGGGTCCACCGGAAGGGCCGTGACTTCGGCTCCCTATTAAAGTAGAAGTATGAAGTGATATAAAATGGAAATACTCGTATAAAGTACCTCATAATTACGCTTATAAACGCAGCACTTAAGTAAAAAATGTACTAGTTGTTACTCTCCACCGCTGACGATCATCCATGGGGTGATAATGCACATGGCCGTCTCCTCAGAACAAAACATCACGGCTACATAAAGCACTTGACCAGGACGACAGCAGTTGAGCGTCTGAACATGACGGCCCCTTTGACGCAGCGAGCCGATGGCACGTTTGAGGCGCGGCTCGTCACACCTCGACACTTTGTTACCACACCACCTGATGGTGTTTGCTCTACTGTGAAGGGCTGGTGGGATTGTTGTTGAACGTCTGTGAGCCGGAGCCGTTGGACGTGACCTCCACATGAGGCCGGCTGCGAGGGCTGTAGGACGGCAGCTCGGCCCTCTTCTGCTCCTCTGCTGCAGGATCGACGGCCGTGGACACGACGGTCTCCATCCGACTGGCTCGGTATATGCTCACCTGAAAGTAGAGAGGGTTATATTAACTATAGATGGATTCATTCCTTCATAAAGAGACACATTTGTTGGGATCTTTTCTTCAGATGCTCCATAAAATCTGTCTTGTTTAATTGAGGACATTTTAGCAGCCAGCTAAAAGTTCTGTCTGCAATCATTCGGGGCAGAAAAGTTTCAAAACAGTTTTTAATTAATTGAAATAGAAGACATTAACACAAAGTTTGATCCCTTCCTTTCACTCTTGCTCCTGTGTTTAAAAGGCAGCCACCTCCCAGCCTCTTCAAATGTCAAGTTCCTCTTTTGTATTAGTGAAATCCAAAGCTCGACAGACCTGCTGTGGCTAATTGCCATGAGCTGTGATTGGAGTTGACGAGCAGTCAAATACTTTTTAATTCACTTCATTCTTCTGAGATGCTGAGTTCAGACGACATGATTTCGGCCCGATAACAGCCCGACTCAACAGACGTAGGACGTGACGGTCGATGCTTTTATCAAAGTCCTTTCAGCCGAGTCTCACCACTCAGCAGCCATCTTGACAACGGCCCCAGTCAGTTATTTAAGGCATCTTAATGAACAGCCAGACCTTTACTCTCAGTGGTTATAATATGCATTAGTGTGATCTCCTCCTCGTCAATGTTTATTCTAAGTCTGTCTGCAGCTGCTCCACAATGGCGGATGTGTTACCTGGTTCGGCTGTTACAAACCAAATTGGCTTTTGGGGAGAAGAGGTGGGATTTGTGTCGTATAACCTCCATCTTTGGTTTTATAACGTCTCTAGTTTTGGGAATCGTAGTGGACAACAACCTCTGCCTCTCGACAGCCGGACAGAAAGACGTGTTCAGCGGCATTAACCAATAGGAGCACAGAGCGCTCTGCAGCTGTAAACATGGTGAAGTGACAGAGGGACGATGTTGTTGGTGCTGCGAGGTCGAACTGTGAAACAGAGGAAAGGTCACTCTCGCTTTTTCTTTCTTTTCTAAGACCAACTCCTTCACATCACATCAGCAGGGACATCAAAGATAACAGACTATGATTGGTCGGGTAGTCGTCATGTCTCTTCGCCGAGTCATGGCAAGAATTTATGACACAGTGACCATCTTAAAGGTCCAGTGTGTAGGATTTAGAGGCAGGAATAGAATATAATACTCACAATTATATTCTAATTTGTGTATAATCACGTGAAACTAAGAATCGTTGTCTTTTATATCGTACGACATGCTCCTACAGTAGCCCAGAATGGACAAACCAAACGCTGGCTCTCTCACTGGCATTTTCCCCCATCTTTAGCGGGAGAGTGAGACGAGGGGTGTTCAGTAGGTTGCAATCTGCAACCACTAGATGTCACTAATAAATCCTTCCCACTGGGCCTTTAATAGACAAAAACATCATGTCTGAGCCCACCGTCACACACACCTGTGTTTGCAGGTAGCGCGGTGATTTGAGCTCGAGCTCCTCCTTGGCGACAGCAGGAGCACAGCAGCAGAACACCTGCTGGAAACCTGCTCTGAACCTGCCGAGTGGAAGACAAATAATTCAAAACAGGATGGATTAAAAAGGCATTAAATATACGGGATTATAGACACGAATACAGATTACCCTCCACATGACATCCAGACAGACAGCTAGTCTTTTCTGACACCAGACTTCCTACCTGCTGTTGAGGCAGTAGTAGATGATGGGGTTGTACATGGTGGAGCTCATGGCCAGCCACATGACGGCCAGGTAGACCTGCTGCATGTAGCGCTGCTCGAACAAATCGGGGAAGAACTGGTGCAGCAGGAAGTAGACGTGATAGGGCAGCCAGCAGACGGCGAAAGTACACACGACCACGATCATCATCTTCACCACCTGCCACAGAGACAAACACGGCGGAGACGGGAAGGCTTTAAAATAATCTTTCCACATTTTTTTTTTTTTTTGTTTTCAGGCAGGGATTAAAAAACCATTAAATTAAATGAGGTTTGGTGGAGCACGGTCGCACTCAGAGGGCCACACGCAAAAACAGTGTGTGTGTGTGCATGTGTGTGTTTGTGTTTGCATCACCTTGCGTTTAGCGATGAGCTGTTCTTTGTAGTGTTCAGAGGAGTCCCCGGGAATCGCACTAGCCCAGAGGGTGACTCCCACCGTCGTGTACGCACATCCCATAATGCACAAGGGCAGGAAGTAGATCAGCAGTGTCACACACACATAGTATCTAGGGAGGGAGAGAGAGAGGGGGAAAATAAATTAAAAGTGTGTCAGGCTTTGTGCTCAAAAACCTGCCAGTTTTCAAACACACGCTGGCGTCTAACTGGTGTGTAACTCTGTTCAGTTGAATGTGTCTCCAGCCGTCATGAGATTAAATATTAAACAAACCAGAAAGCCAATCACAAGGTTGAGCTCCCTCTGCAAAGGAAACTCACAGCAGTATTTATAGTAGCAGTTGTAACCGAGGCTCCATATTGTCCTCCACGCCTCAGAAGACACTGCAGCTTCTGCAGTTTGAGCTCCAGAACAAGAACCAAGGCTCTTCTGAAATGGTGTGATGATGAAGTTTGTTGCATCCCAGTATTATAATTGATTTATGAGACATCAGGGGGAACATCAGAGAGAGTTTCTTACATGATGAGTTCTCCCAGCAATGGAAGAAGTACTCGCAATACCACAGTGTAGAAATACTGTACTGCCAGAAGTGCAAAAGTAAAAGTACTCATTGTGCAAAAAATCAATTGTCTGAATACTTGAGGCATTCATGTGTTCATCACTTGACAAAGTTGGAGCTTGTTTTAATTACTCTGAATAATCTTAGGTAGTTAAAGCTCTCGTCTAAGGATCAAAAAAGTATTCTAACTCCACTAACACACATTGAAGTCTGTTTACTTACTTACTCGTGGAGTACTACTGCATCTGTGAAAAAAGTGGGGTAAAGCCTTTTGAGGCTCCAAAGGAAGCTGCATGCAATCTGATAAACTGCCTCTCAGTGGCTGAGTTGCACTGTGGGTAATGTAGGCCTCAGGTTTTGAAAAGGGAGTACAGGTGATCAAAACCTGGTGCCTACATTACCCACAATGCAACTTAGTTAACTGCTGAGTGGCATCACTGGAGGATGCTTCCTCTGGAGCCACAGAAAGCTTTACCTTTTTACAGTGGCACTACACAAGACTTGTAAACACACCTCAACTGTACTTTGTGTTTAGTGCTAATAAGCAAATGTTAGCATGCTAACACATACTAAGATGCTGATCATGGTAAACTCTATAAGTGTATTAGCAACGTCATCATGAGCATGTTAGCATGCTGTCGTAAGCAGTCAGCTCAAAACACTGCTGTGCCTGAGTTCAGCCTCTCAGCTAGCGTGTCTGCAGACTCTCTTATCTTTAGTGTGGTTGTTTCAGGCCCACATCACACACCACCACCTGAGATCTGTCTGACGCCTGAGGGACTGTCTCCTGTCAGATCATCCGCTACATGTTTACATTTGTTGATACACACTCACACACATTCAAATACACACACACACACGGAGGTAATTTCTCATCTCCTTCCCTGCAGAGAGCTCAGACCAAAAAGAAATCAGGAGCACTAAATTAAAGATGCTTTAATTTGCAGAGAGGCTGAGACGGTGTGTTCGGGAGGCAGTTCATTTTGGGAGCAAATTTATCAAATGCCCCTTTTCCACTTTTAGCTGCACAGATATTTCCAGAAGAAATTGACCAGACATGAGAACGATCCTCATAGACGGATTCATCACCTGAAGAGGAGTCACTTCAGCTGCAGGGTCTATTTTTTTTTTCACATACTAAATTAATCCCTCAAGGAAAAATGGTTATCGCACTTGTTCAGCCTGCAGCGTCCCTGAAGTATGAGGCATCCTGTCAAGTGTGGGATGACACAGGATCAGACCTTATTAACCATAAAGGTGTGTTGCTGTCACAGGATGTATTAAAGCTGGATTGATACTGGACATCAAATATTTGACTTACCAGCAGCCAGAGAAACGTTCTTCTGTTCTGATTACTGAAGGAGCATGTGTAAAGCACCAGTCTTACACCACGCTCACCAAATCAGGCCAAACTAGGCTTTAATCTCACGATGTGCGCGCGTGTTTAGCTAAGACGGACTGTTGCAGTTACAAGAAAAGCTCAATATTTAAGGATATAACCTGGTTTTCTATCAATCACATGTCAAGTGAAGAGCTGAGGTGAGAATTTAGTTAGCTTAGCTTAGCACAAAGACTGGAAGTGGGGGAGAACAGCTAGCCAGGATCAATTAGTTCAAAAACACAAGTTTCAAAACATGGAGGGGTCGTTTTGACAGAGGCTCTGGTCGCCTCGGGCACTCACATCTTCTTGAAGTCCACGCTGGTGTATTCGGGCCAGTCGATGTAGCAGACCGTGCGTCCCGGCAGCAGGGCGGTGGACGAGTAGTAGTACTGAGGGAAGGCTAGAAGCAGCGCCAGCATCCAGGTCACACTGATCACCACACGGGTCTCTGTAGAAGTCAACCTCTGCTGCAGGGGATGGATGATTGCCATGTATCTGAAAAACACACACCGACAGACAGAGAAGATTTTAACATGTGGATGAGTTACTTAACATTTTACTACTGTCACCCAACTGTCTTTATGTATCCTAGTGGATTTGCATGTGTAATACATGTACACATTATTCTCAACGTGTTTCCAATTCCATATTATCAGTCTCCCTGTTGTTGCATTCAAGGACATTCAGACGTTTGAGATTTCTGGTGTCAGCAGCCAACCGTCTTGAGTTTTTACTTTCACAATGTCCTCACGTCTGCTCACGTCCGCCTGTTTCTTACTGCTCCGGGTTAGTTTTTCTTAACTCTGAGACATCATTGCATGCTTACATGTCCCACCAAGAACAATGCAAGTGAGAGCCGTGCTAAACATCCTTTATATTGAATAATGGTTCCTCTATATTGCACCCGTGTAAAGGATCCTCCTGCAAGATTTAAAGGAACAGTTCACAGCAGCTTCACAGCAAAATCTCCTGACGTAGATGGAGACTTGTTTTACAATTTGTTTGTACAATTTGTTGGTTTGTTGATTTTCTGTTTATTTTGTAGTTTTATCTTCTTGTGTTTTGTTTTTACATCCTTCTGTGTTTCCCTCCTGTGTTCCTGTGCTCCTCCCCCGTCTGATGGTCAGTCTCGTTAGCTCTGCCTTGTTCCCAGTGTCTCTCCACCTGCACCTCATCCCGTCGTTAGTTCAGTTTGTATTTAAACCCGTGTCGTCATCCTGTTTTCGTCCACTGTCCTGTGTTCCTTGAGGTTTTCTTCCTTAGTTTTTGTATCACTTTGGTATTTTCCTGCCTGCCCTTCTGTTGTCTGCTTTTTATTGTTTGCACTTTTTCCATTTTGGATTTTTGGATTGAACAATACGCTCATTCAAGTTCACTTTTAGTTATATTACTTCTACACTACTACAGAAATCATCGCTGTAGCTGTGGAGTTAAAAATGCACACATCAAACATCTTTTCAAATTCAAATTTTAAATTTGTTTTTTCCATTTTAAAACGAGTCTCCAGCTTCTTCAGTCGTTCAGGATAGTGCTGCAACGGTTTGCTGTGAAGCTCCAGAAATGTTTTCTGAACCACAAAACTTCACCCAACTTTCCATCCGCATGGGGGGAGGAGATAAAAACTCAATTTTCATTTTTGAGTGAACAGCTCCTTTAAAATGATACGGTTTAAAATGGCTCTTGCGAAACACATTTATCTAAAGACACACAGTCTCTGCAGAAACGAAATGCACCCACACTCACAAACACACACCTGTCCAGAGCGATGGCCGTCATGGAGTAGATGCTGGCGAATATGGCTGCGATGGGGAAGAAGTTGTGGAAGCGGCAGTAAACCAAACCGAAGTACCACTCGTTGTGAACCGCGTAGGCAAAGTTGATCACCGTGTTGAACGCCGACATGCCGGCTTCTGCAAAGGCCAAGTTCACCTGCAGGAGAGCGAGAGCGTGATCCACACAAGGAGCTCAACAGGTTTATACTCTGGATAAGTACATTTACTCAAGCGCATGTACTTGTACTTTACCTGGTACTTCATTCAGCATTTTTTGCTACTTTATACTTCCACTCCACCACATTTTAGGGGCAAATTAATTTGATAACTTTAGTTACTAGTCACTTGAAAAATGCTACTTATCTGATAATAGTACACAATAAATACATGGAAAATACATGTATAATTCAATTCTACTTGTACTTTTGATACTTAAGTACATTTAATATCAGATACTTTAAGACTTTTACTCAAGTACTATTCATATGAGTGACTTTCACTTTGACCAAAGTGATGTTTTAACACGACATCTTTACTTTTGACTGAACAAACCAGCAGTTTAAGCACAGCAGCAAACAATCAGTCGACTGACATCGCTCCAGCTTCAAAAATTTGAAGATTTGTTGCTTTTCCTTTTATTAATCTTTATCATTTTAAAGTTTTTGCAGTAATTTTAAGGTTTGGACAACAAAAACAAACGTAGTGAAGGTGTCGCTCTGGGATCTGGGTCATTGTGACGACGTTTCTCACTATTTTCAGAGCTTTTTGTTGGACCACGTGATGCTAACCAGGGTTTCTGCAATACCACAAAGAATAACATTTAACACCTGTTTGATAATCACAGCAATCAAAGAATAATGAAACAATCAAAAGGCGTTGTTATCCTTATTTTTCAGTGCTAATCAGCCGTATAAAAACAAATCCTAATGAGATAATTGCTTGTATTAATGCAAAGTGGCCCAGACAAGCGTCAGAAAATGGATGGATGGATCAGCAAAGAAAAAATTGTTTTCGCCAGTATCGACCTCTGCCCACTGTGAGAGGTTAAGCCTTTCTGTCTGCTGTGGCTGCAGAAGTCACAGTGTTTGCTAAAGATATTATGGTGTTGACTCAAAATGCCACAAAAAGGATTTAAAAAAAGCCTCCTGCAGCACAGCTCACTGTGACAACCTCCTGCTTTTAGTCTATGATGCACAGCCTCTTCCAGGAGCCTGCACACATTTAATAACCTTTAATTATTGCAGCCAATGGCAAGCGAGAGACGATATATCAGAGTTAAACACATTTTTTATTTAGGAAACTGAGTTAAATGCTTTTTAAAACAACAAACTAAAGTATCTGATTGGGTGTTCAGGAGGAAGGAGCTGCCTGGGAGACTAATTTCAGGGCAAACAACCCCTAATGTGCAGTAACAGGTGTTAATCTTGACCTTTGGTAAACATACAGTTCACCTCTGACCTCTCTCGTGTTCTGAATTCCAGTCGGTGTATTTATGAAAAACTAAAAGTTGCCTCGTCTTGCCTGGTTTTGATCCTGGAAGCACTGAATAAACTAAGTCTGGCTTCTTTATAACACATCACTAGATCAGAGACGCATCAGTCCCGAGACCTTCTGGTGCTTCGCGAGTGTTTTATGCAGTTTTATTAGAGAACATGTGGTTTTATCACTCACACTGTTCTTAATATGCACATTTAAGGTTGATGACTTCCACGGAGAGCTGAAATGATTTGTTCATTAACAAAGTAGTCAATCAACAGAATAATAATCATCATAATAATCATCAACGTCTTTGTTTATGTCATTTTGTCAAGAGTAAATACCAAACTAAGCTGTTTCCAGCTTCTCAAACGGGATCATTTGATGCTTTTCTTCGTCTTATGTGATGATGAACTCAAAATCTTTGGACTTTGCAGTGTCGTAAAGGTCGTACTTGAGTAAAAGTAAAGATATCTTGTTAAAAATATCACTTAAAGTAAAAGTGAAAGTGGCAGAAAATGTACTTTAGTATCAAAGGTGCAAGTAAAAGTAAATCAAACAGATATTTACATGTATGGATTGTAGATGCTTCGGGTCGACTGATTATCAGCCTGATCAATTATCTCCGCTGATATTCAACGTGTTTCTGATTATCAGAACAAGCTGCTGTTTGTGTCCTAGTCCGGTAAAATGAATTAAATTGAAAATACACTACTTTGGCTCTGATGGAAATACTCGAGTAAAGTACAAGCACCGGAAAATTGTACTCAAGTAGCCTGTAGTGCTTGAGTAAATGTACTTAGTTACATTCCATCAGTGTGATGTTGGACTGTTGCTGGGACAACACGAGCAGAGAAGACATTTTCTAGGATAAGTGGGAGATCAGGTGATTTACAGAGCGATCAATGAGCTGAATCTGAAAGTAAATAAAGTCAATATGTAACATTTTTCACTTGAAATGTATCAGGAGTCACAAACACTTCTGTGGTTCCATGTTTTGATATAATATCTGATCTCCAAAGTCAAGAGAGTTGCAATATCTGCATGATTCACTTAATTAATCCAGACATGTAGCAGTTATAGAAGGTTATTTAATTATCAGTCCTTCCTGATTAATTCCTGATACTCGCTCCTTAGTGACTCCTCTCATCTCTGTGTATCTTATTGTAAAGTGTTACCAACAGATATCCTTCGTACAGGAGCTAAAGTTCATGGTGGTTTGTAAGATGATAAAATAAAATAACACAATTAAAAACACAAAGAGCTCAAAACTTGTATCACCCTCTCAACCTGAATAAACACTCACTCCTCCATTCACTCCTGTTTACTCACCAGGAAGTAATTGGTGACGGTCCTCATGCGTTTATGCGCCAGAATAATCCAGATAACCACCACGTTCCCGACCACGGACACCACGACGATGCTGCAGTAAGCCACAGCCCAGAGTGTGATCTGCCACACCGGCTGGACGAACTGGTTGAAGCCGTCGCTGCAGTTCACGGACACGTTCGTCCCGTTTGCGCCGTTAGACTCGGTGGCGTTGCACAGCGGCTCCATCTTCTCCTGCGCATCTGAGTTGGGTGTTTTAAAAATAGACGAGTGTCCTGTTACCGGAACAGAGTCCCTTTTTCTCTAAGAGGAGAAGGAGCAGCGAGTGGGAATATACAAAAGGCGAAATTCCCACATTTTCTCCCGGTGGAGCTGCCTTTACGCACCGTGGCTGCGCGCTCTCACCGCACCAAAACGCACGACGCAGCCCACCAACCACCGACGTTCCTCAGGCTGTTTAACCCCCCAGCCCCCCTCCCTCCACTATTCCCTCCCCCCTCACACACACACACACACACACACACACACACACACACACACCCTTCCTTACAAACACACCATATGATTAGTCTCGCTCTGGTATCAGCTATTATAAATCACTGTGTTTGACCCTGACATGCAGCAGAACTCATCTGGACCCGACCTGTTACGAGCTGAGCAGGATTAGTCCTGTAGCGCTGCGGGTCAGTCTGATGATATTGGTTTATATAATGAGAGCGGGTTAAAATAATATAAAACAGTATATGTAGAACTAATAAATGCTTTATAACACACTGTGGTGGTGTAGTAAGCAGAGATAAGGACAGGTTGCGTTAGGGGTGTTGATATTTATTTTATAACACTGGCTGAATATTTGGATTGTAAATAAACTGGGAGTGTTATTTATTTATTCAGTTGGGTGACAAATAAACTGGGGGTAGTTGTTTGTATATTAGTTGCAAACAAATTGGAGAATTTGTTGAAATAATATGAGTTAAAAGAAGAAGAGTGAGACAGGGGAAGGGTTGTATAAGTTTTACTTCCACCTACACCTTTTCAGACACTGTTACTTTGCTTTGTTTGTTTTTTATTATGTTGTCATGACTTAAACCTATTTAAACTTGCTTCTATACTAAAATAACTTATTAACATGGGCAACACTTTATAATAACCATCATTTATAAATGGTAAATTCATAGTAAATCAGATTTAGTTCAATAATTTCACTGTAAAGAAACAATAAAATGATTCATAAAACATTTATTTAGCAATTATAAAGGTTAAAAACATCAGTTTTAACTCTCTAATGGCCAAATAATGTTAATAATGAACAACACAGTGTTTATTTGATTAACTATAATTTGCCATTTTCAATTATATGTAATTGTTTATTTTAATGATATGATAGATATTAAAAAGTGTTACCAAACACACACATATATACAGTACATCTACAACAACAAACGGATTTATAGGAGAAAAGTCGGATATAAATTTGTGTGTATTTTCCAGCACAACCATCCCTTTAACTGCTGATACTTCAAGTATATTTAGGTGATAATACTTTAGGATTCTGGATGCAGTACTGTTACACATAATGGTGTGTTTTTATCCTTTTAAAGGAACTGAATACTTCTTCCACTTGTACCACACTGTAAAGATAATTCTTCTATAAATGAGTTATTCCCATGTGGGCCTTTGCTCTCAGCATGTGAATGATTACATTCTTCTTTAATTTAATTCTCAAGTTATTTGTGTATTCAATCATTTTTTTAATATATTCTCCCACATGTCAGGACTCAAACTCCACGTCCTCCTCCCCATCCGGTGTATCAGCTCATCACCACGGCGTCTTCTTCTCTTATCGTCTCAGGAGCTCTTTCACACGAGCGTGGTGACGAGTGATGGTATTAATTTCTGCTGTGCTGCTTAATGAATCAACCAATTTGCATGTGACACAGATAAGGCCTCACCCTTTGTTTGAAGAGTCTTTCTGTGGAATAATCGAATGTGACCGTGTCAATGTGACACACACACACACACACACACACACACACACACACACACAGTTTTTCATATCTGATGTTATATGTGGAGCGAAGATTGAGACCTCAGGGCGAAAAGGAAGCTGATTTTTTTTCCTCCTCTTTCAGTCCCTGCAGATGCATTTTGCCCTAAAACACGCACATATGTGCACAAACACATGTGCATGCACACAAGGAGATTTTCAAAATGGTGATACCGTAAAAAAAGACTTGTTTTTTAATGTTTATAAGTGAAACAAGACAATAATTCCACTTTAATTTGAAACTGTGTGCTCGTCATATTTTTACCCAAATCAGCTCATGAGTTTCTGAACCACAGCACATCTAAATGCTTCATAACGTTCATTCATTCAGTTTGTTTCTCTTCTTTCAAAATACACCCTGAGAATGATGAGTAGAAGTGAAGGCCCTCGATAAAAAAACACAGGTGCGCAGACCTTTGTGATATTTTTTACCTCACCTGTACTGTAAAGACATTGGCTGCTGTGTTTTAAGTGATTTTAAGGAGCAATGGAAGAAGCTGTTCTCAGAGGAAAATAACAATCCCAGAACACTGAAGCTAGAGAGGTGGCAGGGTCCGCCACATATAAACCAAGTAAAACAGTATGAAAGTGTGTTGTCCTTTAAGGTCAGCTGGTTTATTCAGTTTATTCGGTCATGGAAACAAAGAGAGTTTGTTTGTTTAGTGTGTCATTTGTCTTCTGATTAACATTTCTTCCACAAAACTACATAATGCACCTTTAAAGTGGAAACAAGCAACTTTTCAGATTCTCTCCCCTACATGTGTCTCCCTGTGGTGTTACTGTCGTGCTACCATTAGCAGCCAAAGCAAAAAACAACCATAAAAATCACAATTTGACCTATAAACCCTGATCTCAGTGCTGTAAAGAGGCAGAGTAAAACACCTGGTTGTATTAATAAGTCTGGGTGGTAAGAGTGAACACACATCAGCGAGGGAGCAGATTTTGGCACAACACCGGAGCGCTCTCCATCCAGTGAACGCCCGTCGGTTCACTCTTGTTTTACCTCGATCTCCATCACTCTCCCTCTTCACCTTCTTCACCTCCTCCATCAGTGGGCTTCTTCTTCTGCAGGTTGTTCCACTGTTACCTGGGGATAGCGACCGGGGAAAACAATGCCTCTTCCTGTTTCGGTTGCGCTTCCTTTGTGCAGGAAACTCAAGCCCAGTGTCCGACTGAATACAGTGAATGCGAGGTTTATTTGAGCTAATCTATACGTGGATGGAAAAGCAAAAAAGTCGTCTGTTGCCAGTTTAATTAAAAGATCCGAGAACTTCTGTCACCATACAACTTTAAAATCCTCATATTTGCTGTTCAGCCTTATGTTTATTATTTAATCTGTGAGATTGAAAAGTCATAAATAATATTGTTGTATTGCTGCACTGTGTGTGATAAATTATGCTGTTTTTCTTGCACATCAGTTGGAAGTTTCAAAATCATCTGATCATTCTGGAGCCACATTTTGTTTCTGAACTCTCCACTAAATAATAAAATATCCTCCTCCATCCTCTCTCTTTGTTCTCTTCTCGCTGTCTTTCTTCCATTTTCTGTGAGATTTAACTCACAGCCATCTCTTACATGTCCTCGTTACCGAGTTCTCACTTCTTTAATTTGAAAGCAGGTGGCAGATAAATGAAGGAAGCCCTCTGTCGTTCCTCGGGTGAATTCTTCCTCTCGTTGTTCGTGTCGCATCCTCTCCTCGTCACGAGCTCAGACATGAGCCTTCACTACCTGCTGTGGTGTCACATATGGCAGCTGTGAGGGGAGCAGGTGATAAGTGAGATTGAATTCTTGTTTTTCTCTGCAGATCCGATGCGACAGACAGGCAGAGAGTCGTAGCTGTGCTCGGAGATAAAAACGCTCCATTTATGTGTAGTGTCACATATCTGTTTTTCTATTACTTAGTGAGCTGACATGCAATTTAACCGAGCGGGCCACGACCCAGTGACCTTCTGACCTGTAAGTTGTCGAGACCTTGATTAACAGACAAGCAATCAAGGTCTTGCTTAATGATGTTGATTTGGACATTTAGAGTTTAAATGTAGATAATTTGTCCAGAATGAGTCAAATGTTGAAGCGTGAAACAAAATTGACTGACTTAAATGTGTTTGTTTCCTTGTGAAAACACTTTAACAGGTAATTGGCAACTGTATCAGAATTTATTTTTAAAGTAAAACCCCCCAGACTTATTATATGTTTTGTTTATGTAAAATCTTAAAGGGTAACTCCAACAATTTTCCACATTACAGTGTGTTTACAGGTCTTGAGGAGCTCTACTGCGTATGTGAAAAAAGGTAGTATAAAGCCTTTTGTGGCTCCAGAGGACGCTGCATGTAATCTGATAAATTGTCTCCAGTGATGCCCCTCAGTGTTGCATTGTGGGTAATGTAGGCGCCAGGTCTAGCATCGCACATGGAGAGTTTAATTAAAAACAATACAGCAGAACCAGAGATATTCATCACATTCTTCTTCCTTTTCAAAACCTGCCACCTACATTACCCACAATGCACTAGATACTCGGCCATCTTGCCATGTCTCACCCTTCCTCTGGACTCAACATCTGGCTTCTCTGTGGGGTCCTGAGTGTGACCTCTGACCTCTCAGACAGCAGATTTAATATCTGCAACACAAAATATGACATCACTACTATATTATTATCTTATGTCTGCATATGTATATCATATGTTATGTCATGGTATTCTCCTAAATACATATTATGCATACTTCATAGTATTATAAACATTTACATCATGTACATATGGACCCATGTAACCCTCAGAAATTGAACAAATAATCAATTAAATCGGATGTTGGGTTAATGTCGCAGTTCTGCTAAACGTCCACAAGAGGGCGCCAGGCGCCTGCAGACAGGTTGTGGTCAGCAGAGGGCTGAACAGGAAAATGGAGGAGAGAAGAAGAAATCGAGTCCGGCTAGCTTCGAGCTTCGAGCTAGCTTAAAAAGTGGGAAGAAAAAGTTGTTTTTATCACTTTGCATGTTGTGGTGAAGTTATCCAGGACGTATTTATTGTATTCCGGGATTTGTTCTTGACCAAAAGTTTAAGGAGGACGAGACTTTAACATGTTTCGGCGACTCTTTATGTGGTGAGTGAATTTACGTTATCCGCGCTAACGCTAATGTTAGCTTAAAACGATGGTAGCTCATGTTCACGTCCATGAATGTGAATGATAAAAACTGGAGTAATGTGTTGTCTCTAACAGAAAGTACACTCTGCAGTAGGTGATTATAAAATATAGAAATGTAAATATTTTCCTGTGTGCAGAAACTAGAGCTAATTTTTGCCTTCCTAATTTTAGCATGTACCTGTTTGATCATAGTTAACATTAGATAGGGGTATTGGGATATTTTAGTGTTTAACCTGATTGTTTATTCTGTGACATGTCTTATCTTATCATATCAATCAGACACATTTTATTTGACTTTTATTGCAGATTCATACACATGCATCTGTGCACCCATATCCCAATATCCCTAACTAGTTCTGGATAGTGTATGTTTCTGTAAAAGGTAATAAACTGGTGATGTTTGAAAATCCCAGGAGGTTTTCTAAGTCAAAAATCTTTTTTATAATTCAGTGGATCAGATATTTTTTCATCCAGATTGTTGGAAGAGTCTTGTGGGATTGTGGAAGTTCATAACTACTAAGAAGTGTTTTTAAACACCTCCTGTTTTCTGTAAAACTCATAAAAAAGAAAGAAAAATAATAACGCCATAGTTTAGCAATTTATTTGCATATTGTCAAAAATGGATATAACATGAGGTTAAACTTTATTGTATGCTGGTTATTTTTTCATGGTCAAACTCTGAAGGAGGAGAACTGTGAGGACTTCATCGCTGCTGCTGTGTAGGAGCCAAGAAGCCCTGCAATGGATGTGGAGGCACCTGCTTCTCCAGCTGGATCTCAGATAAGATTTAACAAAACACATAAAAACACTGAACTGACATTTCTTCAGGGTAAATAACACTTTGCGACCAACAGGAAAATATACAAGGACTTGAAAAAACATGAGAGCCCACATGAACCCAGAACTTGTCTTCATTCAGATAAGTCTTTATCCGTGTTTTGGTCTCTTTGCTGCTGCAACTTGTGAATTTCTCCTCGTAAGAGGATCAGTTAACTCTTATCTTTCAAAACACTGTGTCTTCTGGATTGTTTCCACTCAGATCATCATGTGTGCAGATCACACCAACTAATTCATGCATCTAATTCATTCTGCTGTCTAGAAGGATAAGAGGATTACTAACAACATCTGAGCAGGGTTTCACTGGGTGGGCAGCTCCCCCAGCAATCATCTACTGCCTCATCTACTTAAAGTAAACCAGGTTTTTAGAGCCATCTAGTGGGGACAGGCGCCGCCTCAGTTCAAGGAGAAAACAGGCAGTAAAGTGGTTTGTTTGGCTCTTTTAGATTATTAATGTGTACATTCATTGGGATTAATATCTGAAGTCTCCTGCAAGTATTTGTTTCTCCTTCAAGTTTATGAATCCGGTTTAATGCTGAAATGATTTATTAAATTGTCCAATCAACAGAAAAGCGTTTCATCTTCTCCAGCAGACACATCGGACATGTTTTGGTCCTGCTCCTCTTCATCTTCTATGACAGTACATAGATCTTTGGATTGATGGATTGGATTGACACTACATGACTATACAAGGAAATTAAAGATGTGACCTCAAGAAAACTATGATGAGCATTATTAACTTTTTCCCGGCTTAGTAGAGATGCTCCGATCGACCGGACAGAGACCGGAATAGGCCGGTTTTAGGCATGACCTGTGACATATATGTCAGATTAACACACACCCCGACCACCCCCGACACGGCCGGTCCGCCAGCCTGAACTGAAAAAAAGAAACAAAATATTGTCTATCTTAAAATTGTGCTTACTGTAGTTGATATACTTACTTATTTCCACCACTGGTTGGCCTCAATGGTTTTCTCAAACCTGAGGAAAATGTGAATGAAAGCTCCACAGAATGAACTGATCAAACTCTACACACACCCAACCCCCCCAACACACACACACACACACACACACACACACACACACACACACACATAGAGAGAGTGACACTCCAGCCTCATCCGGTAGCCGATACTCAGATTGTCTGTCGAGTTACTGACAGCAGTTTGTGTGAGTTTGGTTGCAGCATTTTTCAGATTATATTCAGAACGTTGTTGAGATTCTGAGCGTTTCGTGCTTCGTGTTAGCGTACTTTAGTGTGACATCGTAAAAGATACTGTGGTAATTTCTCAACTTCGTCTTTCACGTCAGGTAAGACCAACTATTATAATACTTTTTTTAAAGAGTTATATTACAGCATAAGTTAGATGTTGCTCGTCTGTTTCTGTTTTACAAGATGTTGATTTGACTGACTGATATTGACATGTATGAGAACGTACTATCCTTCATATTTAGTATTTTCAAAATTCATTAAATGAGAATCATGAAAAGGTTGGAGGACAGTTTTATGAAGGTGTCTGGATGGATTAAGCAGAAATAGTTGCTATATAATACATATAATATATAATATAATATATATAAAAAATCTATCTGCAGGTCAGTTAGATTTGTTTTGTTTATTTTTTCTTGAAAAAAGAAAATCTGGATAGTCTGAAACCTTCTGCTGGTGACAAATGACATGAACTCAACCTTCAACATTGTGCAGTTTCTCTGAATGACTTATGTAAATGGAGTTTATAGAATATTTTATTACGCTTCCTGCTTTTATATCTGACTGTAAATGTTTTAGCACATAAGATATGTACAGCAAAACCATCCAGCTGTTGAAATAAGCTTTGAGTCATTACGGGAAATCTGCATTTTAAGATTTTACTAAATAATGAGTTAAAACATTGACACCTAGTAGGGCTGGGTATCGATATTAATATTGCAACATATTACATAATATTGTAGGGACGACTATCAGTGTTTTGAGGAATTATTAACACAATATGATTTTTGATAAATAACCATCAGTAATGTGGATATAATGACTAGAACAAGTAGAACAGACTGGTAAGTTCAGAGAATGGCTTCACTTTATTGTAATGCAGCCTTTAAAAACCAGGAAAAGACAACACATGACATATCACGGTAGAACGACATCTAACATCTAAGATGATACAAAGTCTCATCATGATAATGATAAGATATACAATATATAGCCCAGCCCTAATGTCTATAATGGATAACACGATTCAGCGAGCTCCTAACACATGCTACCAGTCACCTCAGTCTTTAAGTTCTTTGATTGTTGGCTCCCACAGCTCGTACTTTGATCACCAACCGTAAAAATTACAAACAGATTTAGTCTAATTTTGCTGCAGGTGTGGACCTCATGACATTTTATTGACGATAGGATGTTGGCCTCTTCCCAAGGCAAACTCCAGGATCGATTGCTTGTTCCCCTTCAGCTCTGAGCAAGTGTTACTGGTGAGAGTTGCCTGGGTGTGAAACCAGAGAAACAACACAGGATCAACGCAGCCTTGTTGGAGTTTATTCAGTAGTAGAAGACACTTAGCTCCGTGCAGCTGGATCTGACTGTCTGTGCAATATGGCCGAGGAACGACGGGAGAAACACGCCTTCAAATAGAAACCCTCTCAGTGTTTTATCACCAGACCTCTGCGCTATCCATGGACCGACCGTAGTTGGGCAAAAAGACCTCCCAAATTAATATAATGTAGTGCATAGTCTAATGAACACCAATGTTTAAGAGTAAGGTACTTCACAAGTGGACATTGTGCCAGAACACACTGGATCTATGACTAATTTACCTGAGCAACCTTGTTCCCTCTGCAGCAGTTACAGTTTTACTCAAAAGGTATTTGACGAAAACAAAAGAACAATTTATAGACGAAGTTTACAGACGACTGAGTTGATCCAGACATGCAGTCAAGACTTCACTCCTCTTGAAACCAAACTAACTAGTTTTATAATATTCAGTATAAATGCTAAGAATGCCTCTCATTATCCATTGTGTGTGTGTGTGTGTGTGTGTGGTTGTGCCCATGAGTGTGTGAGCACGACTGCCCTCATGTGACTGTCCTTCACAGTCAGTGATCAGGCTTCAGGGACTACTAAGCGATCAGAAATGACATCTATTGATCAGCCTAGAAAACGCCCCCCCAAAATGAGCTACGTCATGAGTGCACAGGAACACTCAGTGATCAGTTCAGAGAGCACAGATAACAGTGAAAAGAGTTTGTCTGGGTGTTATTGGAGCAGAAGAACAGACACAGTCGTGTAGTAGTTTGGTTTTTTTGCTCAGTTAACTGGAATCATGTTGATGACGTTCGATTGGTCACTCTCATTCAGACTGAACTCCGGCCTGAGGGAATCGTGGAAACAGGAACGTTTCTATTGTCACAAACTCAGTGCGAGAAAAAAATGCCTTTTCTAAGGGTAATTACTAATGACTTAATTAATGATTAATAAGTCATTTACTAATGACTCATCGATACGTTACACTGGAAATCATCGCAAGCTGGTTCAACTTAAAAACGGTTCCCTGCTGGGACATAACTAGAGCCTGAACAATATGTAATTATTAGGGAGTAAACATGGTTATGTATGAAAATTTAAACTTTATTGTCCAAAATGACATCAGTGCATTGAAACAATAAATTTCACAGGGAATTTAAAAAATATAAATGACCACAAGCATCGTTTTCTGCCTTATGTGCCTTAGTTTTTCATACTTATTATACTTCAAACTAAACTACTACTTAGCAAAATGTAACTTTCAGTTAAAAATTAGCAAAAAAAAAAATCATCATTGATCTATTGATGTTATGACATCTATGTAATGTGTTGCAGAGATATCTTCTGAAGTTAGCATGCTAACCAGCTAGCCACAGGCCGCCCAGTCAAAAGTGCTACCTCGGTGCTCAGAGCTCCCAGTTCGGACCGCTGAATGTACGGCTAACCAAGCTAGACTGGCTAAAAGCAGCTACAGTTAGCAGCAGTTAGCGGTTACGTCTGTGTTATGCTGCCCCGTATTTGTTTTGAGTATTGTTTGGACAGCTGGATAATTCTTAGGCCACGTGTTGCACCTTTAATGAGTTCAAACTGAAGTTTACTGAACTAAAATCACTTCAATCAACTTTAATTATACTTATCTTAATACATTTTTATATGAGCTCGTTATAAACTAAACAGTACATTTGTTTTGGTGTATTATTTAATTTTCTTGATTAAACTCATTTAATGAAGTTAGTTCAAGAAAACTTCTATATTTGCAGGAGATATTCAGGATATCAAGCTCCTCAGTGAGTTTAGGTTGGTGTCTGAATATTAGGGCTGCAACGATTAATCAGTTAGTTGTCAGATATTGTATAAATCACAAAATTAAATAAAAAATAATTTACAGATTAAACAATAATGAAAATGGTCGTTTGGTTGCAGCCCCAGTGGCTATAGTATAAAGTAATACATTTGATCGTACATACAATTAAAAAAACTATGTCAGCAGCAGTTTCGTGGGAATGGGATGCTGGGAATTCCTGCAGCAGCTGTTTGCTTTGGTTTCCATGGTTTGAGCTGCAGTCTTGTCCTGAAGGGCTGCTGGGGTTTTCCATCGAGTTTTCCTCTCATCATCCATTGATCCGAGGCTGCCGTGGCACATGCGTTGCCATGTGGCCCGGCCAGCGACTCACGCTGTACAGTGAGAGTCACTGTGAGGCCGGGAGGATTCCCTGAGCGCAGAAAACAACGTACAGTAAAGTGTGTGGTTTATTTCGGGTTTTTGTTGATGCAGGGTGGCGATCTGTAGCATCCATACTTGTTCAGTAATCTCCTTTGTGTCTGCATGTCTGTTGCAGGATGGATCATCATGACTGGCAGCGAGGGAGAAGTCGAGGTCACAGGCGCTACGAGGATGATGAGGGTAAGAAAACAGTTCACATGCGAGCAAGGCTGGATTACCTCGGTGTAAAGCATGCAAGAGCTGCTGGGCCCCTAAAACTCAAAATGTGAAATATGCACTGCTGATGCACAACATCAACTGACACGAACCCCTTCAACCTGAGATTTTATGACCACTTGAGAGTGGAGCTACAATAATAAATCAATTAATCGAGAAGTTGTCAACTATCAGATTAATCACCAAGTATTTTGATAATCCATTAATCAGTTTGAGTAATTTTTACAAGAAAAAAAAGTCTAAATTGTCTGATTCCAGCTTCTAAATATGATTATTTTCTGATTTCTTTCCTCATTTATGATGATAAACTGAATATCTTTAGGTTTCTGTCAAAATAAGACATTTGAGGACGTCATCTTGGACTTTGGGAAACACTTTCTTTAGCCATTTTCTGATTTTGGGGTGAATTGTTCCTTTAAGATAAGCTGTGTTGTACAGACGTGAGAAAGGTATTGATTGTGTCATCCTATTCTCACTGAATACTCTTTTCCAAATCAAGGTATATATTTTTCTTCAGTTAAAGATGCTTTATTGGCATAATTGTAAGATGGACACTTTTGTCAAAACACAGTTAAAAAAGTACAATACAGCTGCAGACATTTCTGTCTGCTACTAATGAGGACTTTGCTTTCACAACGCTCCACAAGCTGTTACTGTATTGATCCGGCACCTATATGCTCTCTCCCTCTCAGAGGCCCAGCCAGTCTACATCGGTGTTCCAGCTTCCCACAGACGGAAGAGGCGCAGACATCATTCCTACGTCAGTGACGCTGACCGGGAGTCACGGCACTCGCACTACGATCACCACTCACACCGGGAACACTCCCACCATGGACATTACCACGACAGAGAGGAGCACTATGACGATGACGAGGGCAGCGCAGAGCGTCACGAGCAGCTCGACCCCTCAGGTTAGAGGCGACGAGTTTACATGACATGTGTGTCCCGTAATGTGAGTGTCCTGTGCCAAATGTGATAAGAGCTTAATGATACACATTTGTTTGTGAAGGACTTAAGACAAGAAAAAGAGCAGACAAAACCCCCCAATAAAATAATGAAACTCTGACAGGATAAAGATCAGGATCAAGTGGAGGAAAACATGAAATGGAAAGAGGAGACACAAAAAGACAACGGGTAAAGTCAACAGATAATAGTCTTGGACTCATAGCGGTCCATAGCAGTTCAAACTCTTTAAGTTAATTTTATTTTGAACTCCAAAAGCTTTATTATAGCAGCACCTTCACATCAAAATGTCCACTTTACTCACAATATAATTCCTGATTTATCGGGTAAATTGACTTTGCACTCGACAGGAAACACTTTGCCTTTTCTCTACCCTCACACTCAGGACAGAAAGGCTTCAGTATGCTTGAAATGAACTTGCCACTTGTCCAATTATCGGTCAAAGAATCGTAATTGACAATGGATGCAGCAGTTCAATGATGCAACCAGCAGTTAGTTTGAATCAGACAGAGGCTCTGTGGTTCTGCCTGTGAGTACAGTTTGTTCTGGTGTGTCTCACACTTTCATATTGTGAGTTGCAATGAACTTTGCTTCCTTGAGAGACTGATGTTTATTTACGGTTGGTCCGTCAATTAAATCCAGACTGAAATATCTCTATCTACTCGATAGACTGGCATCATTGATTTGTTTTCTTTTTTTGTGAAATATGTCGACAAACATGGGATGGACTGCCATGAAATATGATACAGATGTTTTGGCATCTCGTCCAAACGCAAACGGCCTTTTAGGTCAATAAAAACGTTTTTTTTTTAATTGCTGTCTAGTGCATTTCTTAAAGCTCTTGCACATGCCCATTGTTGCTTTCTGGAACAGCAATGGCGGACACAGCGTACTGCACCTGCTCAGTATGTCCTTCTCTGGCATGTGCGTATCGATGATATAAACTTTATCACCACCTACAGGCCCAATGCCTCGTTTTTGTCGTGGTCATGTGGACATAATTTATTTGTTTTAAACAGAGGGAAAAATATCTGCTTAGAAAAACAGCTGTGTTAGTGTGGACAATGTTATGTGAGAGGCATATGACCAGGCTGGATCTATGCTGTCAGGTAGAGAGCTCTGCATTACGAGTGTGTGATGAGGTAGAAGTTGCTTGTGCATGCATGTATGTGATGAATGTTTTCGTCCCAAAGGGGGCCATGAAGTCTGAAGCCTGTAAGCTGATTAGAGCTGAGGAACTCCAAGCTGTGTGTGCATGTGTGTGTGTGCGTGTTATTTTGGGTCATTGTGAGTATTTGGTGTGCTTTGTATTTTATCAGGCTTTATAACCAGCTGTGTACATTGAACACCTGAGGCCTGCGGTGGATGGTTAGAGGCAGTGATGCAGAGCTGCTGGGGGCATCGGAGCAAGAAAGTAGAAGTAATGCTGCTGAGGATGTCTTTGCTTTTCTTGCATTTGTGTGTTTGTGTGTGTGTGTGTGTGAGTTTGAGTTTGCGTGCATGGACTTCTGGGTGGAGAGTACTAGAGGACCCTGTGGTGTGTGTCAACCCTCTTAAAGCCTCTGGCTCTTTGCTGCTTTGGAGATTTCAGTGGATTTCTGCAACAGCTTAGAGGAGACCTTTTTTTCCGACTGATTGAACGGTGCAGGTCTCACCACTTAGATCGACTAGACACCGAGTCATACATGGCTAATTGAAATCAAACTCGCTGTGGAATAAAACTCAAAGACGTTGAAGCAGCAAAGCGGAAAATCGAGCAGAAAGGACATATGTGAGAAGGAGTGAGTGTGTCACTTCTCCCCACTCATGGTGGAGAGCTAAGGACACTCAACCTAAACGAGAGGACGGGAAGCTAGAAGCCTCTTTTTTCTCAGCCTGAAGCAAAACCTGAGGATATCTCTTCAGTTACCTTTGGGTCTTACTGTCTCTGGTCTGAGGATCCAGTGAGCACGCAGGACTCCGGGCTGTCTTTACCCTCGGTTATGGCCTCCCGCTGGACCCTGCCTGGCTCCCAAATAGGTAAAGACAGCGTACGAAAAGAGGGGAAGAGCCTTGAAATGGAGAGGGTCACTACCTCCATGTAAATTAGGGTTAATTCCAGTCTCGTTGCATTTTCTTTCTTTCTATTATCTGCAAATCTACAGTAAATAACTACTAAACGTTTAGGATATTATGTGTCATTTTAACAGAAGAGTATTGGTCTCTATGTTAAAGTATGTTGCTAAAAAACACGTAGTTAAAAAGTGAGTTATTTAAAAGCACAGATCGTGGGAGTTGTTCCACCATTGCTGATGAAAATCTGTGTAATGAGACTTATTCACATTATGTTTAGTTTCCTTCGCTGACTTCCCTCCTCACTCTCTGACGTATCATCTGATGTTTTTCAGGAAGTTACAGTGACAGCCGACCAAATGAAACGCGCTGTTAACTCGAGTAAAATAACAAGATTTCTCCGGGTTTGAACATTTGGAAATATTTGGGACAATGTAAATAAACAATTCAAACAAAGATCTTGTCAATTTCAGACATTATTATGCAGAAATGTTACATATTATGACTTTCAAGCAGCATTGATTTATTTTTAAGGCACTTGAGGACAGTGAAACAAGCTGACATCACATCATTTACATATCTTCACCGCCCAGAGTTATGTGTTAGCGAACATCGAACAACATTAGCGCTAATCTAAAAATACAAGCATGATGCATTTTCCATCCAAACCCATCAGTCTGCGCCACTATAACCCGTCACCAGGCAACACACTGAAGCTATAAACACGAGGCATTGATCATAGAGCCTGACTACCGCCGGGCAATTTATCAATATTATATCGATATTGTGATATGAGACTATATATGGTCTTAGATTTCAATATATTGCGTTGTCTTTTCCGGTTTTTAAAGGCTGCATCACTGTAAAGTGATGTCATCCTCTGAACTCACCAGACTAGTTTTAATGCTTGTCTTTACCCACTTAGCCATTATATCCACATTACTTATGGTTATTATAAAAAATCTCATTGTGTTATTATTTTGTGAAAGTACCAATATTCATCCCTACAGTGTTGTTGCAATATCAAAAATATGTTGCTTTTATTTTGTCTGCCAGTCCTAGCATTGATGAAGTGCTTTTCAGGAGATTTGAAAATAGAGATACATATTTTGTGTATCACGATACAGCCTAGAAATAGAGTAGTTTTATTTTAAAGTTCACCCAAAAATGATTCTATGCAGATGGAAAGTCTGTCAAAATGTTCTGAGGACTACGACACGATGGCTTTCCATCGGCATAGGGATGACTGAATTTGAATTTTTGGGGTGAACTGTTCCTTTAAGGCCATTATGTCCAGCCCTAAACCTGACCAGAACAAGCTGAAAAACACTAAAAAGCTCTATAGAGCTGAGAGGAACTGCAGCATTTTGCACATCACGTACGGTTATTTGATTACTGGAGCTTTACATAATATACACAGGTAACAAAGAAGGTGAGATACTGGATGTGCACTGTGTATTTGTGTTTTATCAATGGCCCACAAATGATCTAAAACACCGCAAACATCATGGTCCCCTGCTGTGGGATTACATCGGCTGGTACACAGACTGCAAACATGGGCAGAGCTTCTAATGTGACCTGACCCAATGTGACGGAGCAGAGCCAGTGATGGAAACAGCAGCCGCTGAATCCTCTGGAGGGTTGGATGCATTGTGGAACATTGTATTGTATTATAATTAGTTATTGTAGTTAGCAAAGATTACATAATTTTTCCCTCTCCGTGGAAGTGTTGATTGAGATTGTGAACGTCGCGGCACACACACACACACACACGCGCGCACACACACACACACACACACACACACACACACACAGTGGTGGGATGCAAGTCAACAGCGCCTCCAGGCTCGGATGTTAACGGGGATTGATCTGCTCAGAGTAAAATTAGAAAGAAGTGCTGCTGGCTGATCAGATATCAGATAGTCATTAGAGGAGCTGACTCTCACTCTCACTCATTAAAGGAGAGTAATGGGGATTGGTTAGATTAGACGTGGACTGTTTCTAACGTCTGGCCGGCTAAAACAAATTCTCCAGGGTTGTCTTATTGGCCCAGAGTCTGAGTCTAATTTGTAATGTTGTGCGATTTAATTCAACAAAGGACTTTTGTCACACGTAATCCCAGACTCTCACCCAGACTCACAATTTCTTGCTTGCAACTGTAAACTAAACTATAAAAATCACCAAATAATGATAATAAAAGCCTAACACCCTCTTCTCTTCTTGAAGCAGCTGAACAAGACAACACGCTGATGATTCTGTTACTTTTAGATCTTTACTAGTGAAGGACTTACGCTTTAATGCTAACCTCAGTATGCTAACATGTTCACAGGTTAATGTTCTTCTATCCAATAGTTGTGTAGATACTTTAACCTGCTGGTAGTGCTCGAGGAAAGGTCAGGGAATCAACAAAGTCATCTGGGGTTCATCTTCTGGGGACCACGAATGTCTGTAAAAATGTCTCGTGAAAATCCGTCGAATAGTTCTTGAGATTTTTACCTTTCATGTTGATCTGGACAGACGTTTATCTTCTGGACCAAAGTGTTGTTACCATCTCATAAAGACGTGGCTCAAACATGTCAATGTTTAAAAAGTTAATTTAAAGTTAATGAAAGTCTGAAACTGACTCTGTCTCTTGTTTTGTAGTGTCCCCTGCAGCGGAGCGGCTGCGCCACATACTGGGAGAGGATGACAGCACCCCAACACCAACACTGTTCACTGAGATGGACACACTACAACATGAGGGGGGCGAATTAGAGTGGAAAGAGTCTGCAAGGTACACACACACACACACAAACACATACACACAAGCACACAGGCATCAGGGCTTTCATTAGTTTAGGATTCTGGGTCACCTTTGATCGGATTTAGAGGTTGAGGGTTGAGACATCGTGGGTGCTGGCTGTCGGGACTTTAACACTACATGTGATTAAAGCTATAGTTTAAATTACATAACATCCTGCTGGTTCGACAAATCAATCTTCTGTCACTCTTTAAACAGTCAAATAACTCTGCTTTTTTTCGTCTCTGCAGGTGGGTGAAGTTTGAGGAGAAGGTGGAGGAGGGAGGAGAACGATGGAGCAAGCCTCACGTGTCCACGCTGACCCTCCACAGCCTGTTTGAGCTCAGGACTTGCCTGCAGACAGGAAGCATCCTGCTCGACCTGGAGGGCTACTCACTGCCGCAGATTGTGGGTGAGTCCAGTGAACCATGAATCGATACATTTATTAGTTGTCAACTGGAACAATAATCACCAATTACTCAATTCATCTGTTTTTTAAGTCAAAATATCTGCAATACATGCAATCACACTGTCATTTCCACTACCAAGTAAACTGAAGGCTCGAGACAACCTATTATAATTATGTACACATCTAGTAGACACAGAGCCAGTTAAAGGTAATTACTTGACTTGTAGTAAAGGGTTTAATCCACCTTTATTGTTCATGTAAATTCACCTGAGCTGTGAACTTTGACTCCAGATGAGATCGTGGATCGGCAGATAGCTGATGGTCTCATTCCTCCGGATCTGAAGGAGAAGATCAGCTTCGTGTTGCTCAGGAAGCACCGTCACCAGACCAAGAAACCAATCCACCGCTCGCTGGCAGATATTGGGAAGTCCTCCAACGCTGCTTCTAGTAAGTTCATGTGCCATTTGTACTTATTTTGAACTACCAATCATCAAAGTAATCCTTCAAAAACCTTCAAATTACGTCCTAACGCTTCCTTTGTTTTCTGCCATGTTGTTCACCACCTGTTTCACCTTCCCTCATAAAAAAAATCACCTCTTCTGTGCTCATCGTTGTCACCTCTTCTGCTGCTGCTCTGTCAGACCGTAGTCCTCAAGTTAATCTGAATCGTAGTACTAGTTCAGCTTCTGGGATCCACCGCTCCACAGAAGACCTACGCTCTCGGCAGTCAAGCAGCCTTGGCCGCTTGCGTGAGTCTGAACACACCACACAAACACACACAAATTCATGCACCGTGACTTCATTCCTTTGCTTACGACTACCTACACACCGGTGGCGGAAAGTACTTTTACTCATTTTACTCATTTGAATAACTGTTCAACGCCCAAAGAAGTTAATCTACCCAGCATTTTAACAAAAAAGCAAAATTAGGAAAAATAAAAAGTATGACGACAGATTTTTGTATCAGAACTTTTTGTAGACTTTCCTCTCCCATTAATCCACAAGATTAATGGTGCAAAGGGTCACCGGATAAATCTGAGTGTTCGTCACAAACGAACACTCAGATTTATCCGGTGACCCTTTTAGGGGGCCCTACCCCCATGTTGGGAACCACAGGACTAAACTACCTAACTGTATATAAAGTAGTTTAAACTGTCTCCACCTGGAGCAGCTGCAACAATAAAATGCTGCTCTAACATTGATGCATCAGTATTAACAATCTAATAACGTCACACAGAATCAGATATGAGTCACAGGATACTTTCTACTGCAGAATGAGTACTTTTACTGCTGATACTTTGAGTACATGAATGGATATTTAATACAGGAATTCACCTTATAATGTGGTGCCTGATCTGAGTACCTGAGTAACAACATTTGCAGCTACTAACCAAATAAACTCTCACCTTTTACTGTAACGTCTCTGCTTTGATCTATGTTTTTAATCAACACCGATCCCAGCTAACTCTCCCGCCACTGCATGATTTAAACACTTGAGATGGCTTTATGTGTATATATACTCACCATGAATACAGTGTGTTGGATATAATGTGTGTTTATGTTAGAGATTTAGGTCCTTTTGTGTGCACCTTTGCTAATTTCTTTTGTGAATTTATTTGGGTGAAGAGGATTATGGAAGGATTTTTTGGATCTCTGTGTGGTATGTTCTTGTTCTGCTTTTGTGCGATTTTATTTGTTCCCAAATCTGCTTTGAGGAGGAAAAAAAAAAAAAGGGAAATGACTCATTAAAAAAATAATCCCCCACAGAAACTAATTTTGAAGTTCTAGCACACATTGTGGACACTGTACCCCTAAATCCCTGTTTATGTCTTTATCTTTAGATCTGTTTTTAAATATCAAATATAAGTGTGTGGTTCATTTACAGATCCTGCCCAGAGCCGAAGCATGAATGATATTTCAGACACGCCGAGCACAGACCAGGTATCTGTTTTCTTCAATATTTTAAGTGTTTGTGAATGTTTGTGTGATTTTGTGGGTTCAGCCCGTTCAGATACTTACACACCTCATACAGGGTTCACACACATCGGACTGTATTTATATTTACATATGAACAACAATATTTGGTTTGTGTATCAGCAGTCCTGAGTCTTCCAGTTGCCCTTTTCGAATGACAGATATAGACTCACCACCTGGTAGTTTGAAGTGTTATTCACTCTCACGCAGGTGCAAAACGTACAAGATAGTCGGCCGTCAGCTGTACTTTTTGTGGTGTGTTCAGGTGCAGCTTTTACTGCAGGACACAGGCAATGTGAGGCGAAGCAACAGCCTGACTTTGTGGTCATCTGGTTTTTTGATGTCGCTTTGGTGTGTTTGGGTTGTTTTTAGTCTTTTTTAAGTGATTGTTTTAAGTAAGAAGTATCATACTTATCCCCATTTCAAGTTGTATCCTTTACAGAGCGAAAACAAAAGTCCTGAAATGAAATAAGTCTTAATTAAGTCTTAATTGGTCCTCTTGGTTGGTGGTAAAAACACTTAAAATGCAACTTACAGTATTTACACATTATACAAAAGTAACACTGCAGTGTTTTCATTGAATTATGTCACCTTTACAGAAACAGGGTCAATCCACCCACATCACATACTGTAGACAGGTTTTTCCACTTAATCCTGAGTGGTATGCAGCCTACAGATGTGTGTAAACACAGCTAAAAAATGTGAAAGAGCAGCGTTAATGCTGAAACGGTGTATTGTGCAGCCCGACATATAACTAGTTTCAGAGATTTCAAAGGAGTAAACTGTCCTTTATGTGTAAAATTGGTGGAATACCCCTTAAATATCCACATACACATACATACAGTACATACTGTCACTATCTGAGTTGTTATTGACTTGTAATCAGCTAATCTCCTGCCTGTTGGAGAATTGTTATGGATTACTTCAGTCCAGCACAGTTAACAGATGGTATGAAGTGGCACATTATCTCGCCGTCTCTTAGTTTGTGTGTTGCTGTTGCTGCTCCGTGTTTTATGAAAAGTTGAGCCTTGTTTTATGCGAAGGTTTACAGAGTCGGCAGAACTACCTAATCCCTCTAAATCCACACAGCCTGGTAGCTGAGGTGGGCATTTGTTAGGCTAAATTGTGTTTGTGCACGCACCTGCCTGTGTGTTTGTACTTACGATTGTTTTTGTGTGCGGATTCCTTAAGCTTCCTCTTCTGAGCTTAACTGTTTGAGCCTCTCCCAAAAAAGGACAACAGAGAAACACATATGACACAACAGTTTTCAGTCACTTGCTTTATTTTTCATCGTTGACCAGCAGCAGCAGATTGGTGTGTGTGTGCGCACGAGTGTGTGTTATTCGGATAAATATCCACTTACTTACATCAAAGCAAGTGAGAAATGAACTCGTGCATGTGACCCCTGAGTGTGGTTTATTATTTCTTCACAGAAGCTGGCACGGCCCCTCCAGCTTTCTTTGATCTGAGAAATATGTACACTCATACAGTAAAGTACATGACATCATAACATGTAGCTCGACAGGAGGAGTGTAACGCTACTAAACTCACTACAGTATAGCTGCAGATGGCAACTACAACTTGAGTGAGTGAGAAGATAATTTCTTAGATTAGTTCATAGCATGTGAGATTGAAATGTCTTGTTTTGGTTGCGTACGAACGAGAAGTTAGGAGTTAGTGAGAGAGGACCAGTTGGTGAATTGACTCTGAAAGCAGCATTAACAGATTATGAAGAGATTTTAATTTAAGCAGCCACCACTCCACTGCCACGTGCTTCCTTGGTTAGGAGGAGGAGGTGCACCGTTTTGCACAGTATTTGGGGGGTTTATACACAGTCATCCTAACAGCTCTGTGAGGCTGTGATGCTCATGGTGAAGAAAATCAAAGGGCCGAAGCTATCGGGAGCAATCAGTTTATCTTTCATCATGACAATCACGATATAAACAGCAAAAATACGGCCTTCACATTATAAAGTAATTCACCAGAAGCACCTTGTCGTCACATTGTGCTCTGGTAAAAGTTAAGCCAGGTTTTATTTGTGTTTTCGTGCCGGAGCCTTTGTAATCCTGCTGTGGCAGAGAAGTCATCTGAAATCCGACAAATGAGGATCAACATTTTTTCCGCCTCACCAAATTCAGAGGGATACATCCTCTGGAAATCTTGAATATCTGCTCCAAATTCTGTGTTAATCCGTCGAGTAAATGTTGAGAAATTTCACAGGTTAAGTGAAAGTAGTTAAAGCTGGTGGCTCTAGATGAAAAGGCAGAGGACAACTAATGTTATTTTGATTCATCCTCTGGAGGTGTCAAAACATCTTAGTCTGGAAATGGTTGACCAACTCCATAAAAAGTTTCATTGAGGAAAAAATGATGTGAACCTGAAAGCACAGCTGTCCAGGTTCAAGTGGGATTTAACTTTGGTTGTGGCTTTTGTTGTCGATGTCTAAAATCCTGTATGTTGTTTTCTGTACTGAGTCGACGGCTGTACCTACACAGCTCACATGATCCGATTAGCGAACCAGCACACTGATCATGGCACACAGAAGCAGCTGGGAAAAGGTCAAAAGTAGTGCAACATGCCTCAAATATGTGATTTCAACTCATACTCTCCCTCCTGCTGCCTCTGTCTGCTTCCTCTCTCTTCTGCCAGCTGAAGAATAAATTCATGAAGAAGATTCCTCGTGATGCAGAAGCATCCAATGTCCTGATTGGTGAGGTGGATTTTCTGGAGAAACCCTTCGTCTCTTTTGTACGTTTGGCTCAGGCCACGACTCTGGGAGGCCTCACCGAGGTTCCTGTACCGACAAGGTGGGTGTCTCTCGTGTCCCTCTTTTTATCTGTCTGAGTCTGTGTATCTTTGCATTCATCTACCTTGTAACCTTCTGACAGGTTTCTCTTCATCTTGCTGGGTCCTCATGGCAAAACCAAGTCCTACAACGAGATTGGCAGAGCTATCGCTACGCTCATGGTGGATGATGTAAGTGACTGGCGCTGTCCGGCCCCAGTAGACCACACTTACACATTTGTAAAATGTTTTGCTTTGAATTTATTTCTTTATTTCCCCTCAGCTGTTCAGTGACGTTGCCTATAAAGCGAGGGACCGTGACGACCTGATTGCAGGTGTTGATGAGTTTCTGGATGAGGTGATTGTCCTGCCTCCAGGGGAATGGGACCCCAAAATACGAATCGAACCTCCAAAGAAGGTTCCATCGGCGGAAATGAGGCACGTATAATAAATCACACTTAATCATATTTAAATCAGCTGATTCTTCTCTGTAGTTTGATGTCGTCATGTCTCTAGACGACTTACTCTCGATGCCTTGTTCTGTTTCCATGTTTACTGCAGGAAGTCAGTGCTGAACCTGAATGAGCTGGGTCAAATGAACGGCTCAGCCGGTGGGGCAGCTGGAGGAGAAGACGAAGAGCTTCCAGCTCCGCATGAGCTTGGGGAGGAGCTGAAATTCACTGGGAGGTATGAGAGAGGCTTGCCCATTGTCCCCATGTTGCCCGCAGCTCTTCATCTAACTGAGGCTGCTCCTTGTTCCATTACACCCAAAGACTGGTTCTGTCACCTTACCAGTGTTGTTCTGATAGGTTTGCAGGTGGAATGTGGCTGGACATCAAGCGGAAGATCCCGTGGTATTGTAGTGATATCTACGACGGCTTCCATATCCAGTCCATCTCTGCTGTGCTCTTCATCTACCTGGGCTGCATCACCAACGCCATCACCTTTGGAGGACTGCTGGGGGATGCTACCGACAATTACCAGGTCTCTATGAAGGCTGCAACATAATGAACCAATCCAGAAAACCACGCAGCCCTCGCTATATATGATAAAATCTGTTTTCCGTCTCCTCTCTTTTCTTAAGGGAGTGATGGAGAGTTTCCTCGGCACGGCTTTAGCGGGGACTGTCTTCTGTGTGTTCGGTGGGCAGCCTCTCATCATCCTCAGTTCAACTGGACCCATTCTCATTTTTGAAAAACTGCTTTATGAATTCAGCAAGTAAGACACACACGAACAAAAACTGATAGATGTGTTGAGTTCAAATAATCAGATAAGAGGTGACGTCAGCACTTCTCTCTTCACAGGAGTAATGATATAGACTACATGGAGTTGCGTCTGTGGATCGGCCTTCACTCATGTCTGCAGTGTTTTCTGCTGGTAGTCTCAGACGCCAGCTACATTATCAAGTACATGACCCGCTTCACAGAGGAGGGTTTCTCCAGCCTCATCTCCTTCATATTCATCTCTGATGCCATTAAGAAGATGGTGGGTAACATGTTCTCATGTGAGATGACCGAACACCAAACATTCACTTAAAACAAGATAAAAACTGGTTTGTTTTTCACAGGTAGGAGCGTGGAAGTATTACCCAATCAACCGTGGCTTCAAGCCCGACTACGTCACTGCCTATAAGTGTGAATGCATCGCGCCAGACCAGGGTGAGTCTTCAAACTGTGTAGCTTAAGGTTTTCATGTGTGTTAATTAAGGGGAGATTTCTGTGATTAGATGCAAATATTTCCTCTTTACTATGTGATGATTTGTGTATTCTGTCTGTTTCTGCCTCATTTTTGGATGCTTTCTGACAAAGTGAGTATGCACCTGTGGATGCTGGTGAAGCATGTTTGAACAACGTTTAAGTGACTTATTTAGAGGAATATTGCACCAAAAACCTATGTGTTTACATCCGCTGCCTGTTGGCTTGAAAGGTGGCTCTGAAAAGTTTAACGGTCCTGAAAAGTTGGTTGTAAATCTCAAGTATTTCTTTGACTAAATTAGCAACAGTTTGAATTTAAAGTTCAGCAAAAAACATCCGTTAGTTGAGTGTTAATTAAGAGTTTAACACTCAAAAAAGCAACAAAAGCAAACAACCCCAAAACTGTCATCAGATCACGATTTAGGTGCTGTGACTGGTGCATATACAGTATATAATAAACCTGTTTCCAATTGAGCCATGCTCACATCAGACCAGAGAGAAGGGCCCTGACAACCCAAAAATACAGAGATCTCTGATGTAAAACAATCAAAAACTAACTAATTGTGAAAGAATATTGTACGCCCGTGGCGGACCCCACCACTCACAGTAGGAATCTGCTTGTGAAAATTAGTTTTTGTTCAATCCAAACCTCCACAGTGAAGCCTCTTTGACAGAGCCACATTTCCATCCTGAATTCTTCCTGCTTTTTCCTGAATTTTTCTTTAATCAATTCTGGTTCGTCATGTGACCCATCATTAATCTGTTTGTGTTTTTTCTCCTCAGCATCTGCTCTGGGCTTGAATGTTTCAGCTCCGCTCGCAGATGATAACATGACTTTGCTGGTAAGTGACAAAAGACAGAAAACATGAAGCTTTTCTTTTCCTCTTTGTAAAGGTAACACTCTAGTTGCATCTCCAGTTGTTTGAGGTTTGTACTATATATGTTGTAATTTCACCAAGTTTGACTCAGTAATCTGGGCCTTATTTATCTAGTATCTCAGGACAGGAAATCAGCCTTAAAAATTCTGAGTGAGGCACTTTTTGTTTTACTTTTTTGGCTCGAACAAGGCTTTCCTCCATGTTGTTTTGGCAGTTCTGTCGGTAATTTAAATACAATCATGTCTCTCTACCTGGATATCAATAGTTTAACTTCAACGTAAAATGTAATATAAGGTCTTAAATCCTGGTTTGAAGTTTGACATGTTTCTCAGAAGAAAAAAAAAATGTGGTTGTCGTCAGTAAAGACCACTATAGGTAAGCTAGTAAATCCTACACTGACTTTAAGGGCCAGGAAATGTAAGGAAAGACATCTTAAAATCATCTGTAAAACATTGAACGTAAAAACAAATACCCAAAAAGAACTGTGCAGAAAGCGACATATTATTAAAATAAGTAAAATTTTCTAGCTCGTTCCAAGAAGTTGTTCATACACGCTGACATATGATTTCGCGAAAGATTGGGAAATAATCAAAGGCTGGCCGTCAGTTAAAACCTTACAGGCCTCAAGTTACTTCCAAAAACCACTAAGATTGTCTAAAGTGGTATTTTAATGACACACAAAGTGACGTCACGCTCGCTCCTCGGAAATAATCCTCTGCTGAAAGTCAGTGTCAGAACACAAAGGTCGACTTTCACTGTGATTTCTACGACTGATTCAGGAACACTTGATAAATACGGGCCCAGAAGTCCATCCAGTCTTTATTCAGAATCAAGACTGGACCGTTCCAGAGCTTGGTGGCTCCTGTTTCTTTTCTTCTGTTATCGCTTGTCTTTTCTCTCTTTTCGTGTCTGCTTCTTCTCCCCTCCTGAATCCATCCCTCCGTTCTCCCTTTCCCAACCCCTGTCTTCAACTCCCCGTCCCTCCCCGTCGCCCCTGTTGTCCCACGTTCCTCCTCCTCCACCCTTGTCCTGTCCGTGTAGTTTAACTTGACAGACCTGGACTGGAGCCAGCTGAGTAAGAAAGAGTGTGTGAAGTATGGCGGTGCGCTGGTGGGGAACTCCTGTAAGTATGTTCCCGACCTGGCCCTCATGTCGTTCATCCTCTTCTTCGGCACCTACTCCATGACCGTTTCTCTCAAGAAGTTCAAGTTCAGCCGCTACTTCCCGACAAAGGTAAGACAGCGGAGAAGATCCGAAGACTTGTACTGTTTTCCCATGATGCTGTCATGGGTCCTCCTTCCCTGCAAAAAAAGTGAACCTGCATGTAACATGCTAGATCCTTGTAATATGGAGGGTATTTATCAAATATTGTCAATTTGTCTCCAAAAAAACCCAAAAAACAAATGGCGCCGGCTGTACTGCCAAACTTAAAGCTTCAAAACATCGGTCCATTTCTTTAGTTTCTTTCGTGGGATGTTCTGACCATTAAGTGAAGATAGACGATCACCAGCTTCATCTTTTATATCTGCATGAAATACCAGCAGATACTCCTTCCTCCGCCTGATCCAAACCTCCAAACCCGTACCAGAGTTGTCCTCTCCCATGTTCTCCTCTCCTCTGCTCTCCCTGAATGTGCTCCAGATCCGTTCCCTGATCAGTGATTTCTCCATCATCATTTCTATCCTGGTCTTCTGTGGACTGGACTGCCTGCTGGATTTGGACACCCCCAAACTGCACGTGCCCACTGAGATCAAGGTCCACTCTCCCCTAAACTCCACCTTCCTCTCTCCCGACCTGTTTACGTCACTACACAGATGCATTTCTTTCCCCAAAGGATGCAGTTTTTATACATTTCTAATCAGTGATTTGATTTTGTGCAGATTTATCAATGTAATGATTCTTTCTTCTTCTTCCTACATTTCCTCGTGTACGCACCTTTTTCTTCTTCCTCCTCACTATCACACTTCTACACATCTTTATTTATCCTCCCTGTGTCTTGTGTTGGTGGACGTGTAGCTGAGGAAGCTAATCAGTGATTTTTCCATCTTCATGTCAATCATGTGCTTTGTGGGTCTGGATATGTTGATGGGGTTAGACACTCCCAAACTAATCGTTCCAACCGAGTTCAAGGTATTTGATTTCTTACTAAAATATGTGTTTGAATGTAACATGATTGTGATTCTGCTGGTTGTATGTATGATACAAAGCATTTGATTCTCTTAGATAGTTGTCTTCAGTCACCTTCTCATATTTTCACCAGTAATACAATTTTAATTTTCACTATTGTGTGTGATCAGCCCACACGTTCTGATCGGGGCTGGTTGGTGATGCCTTTTGGTAAGAACCCCTGGTGGTGGTATCTGGCCAGCTCTGTTCCCGCTCTCCTGGTCACCATCCTCATCTTCATGGACCAACAGATCAGCGCTGTCATCGTCAACCGCAAGGAAAACAAACTTAAGGTCTGAAAACACAATAAATACATCAACACAAGCTTATATCAGAATGTGATCAGACTTTCTGGCCAACCAGCTGTTGTAAGTAAATCTAATTTTCAAATGTAAGAATTATATATATATTTTTTCTGAACCACCTGCACCAGGAGCTCCCGTGTTTGTAAATCTTGTAGGTGTGAAAGAGTCCTAAACGGTCCTCTACACTCATTTGAGTATAAACAAGATAAGTTAGTGGTGATAATCAGTTACAATAATAATCTGTTTGTTTGTCTGGTTCTGTTTTATAAATCTCAATCAGTGTGGACCTGGAGCCTCATTTCATCTCACACAGTTAGACATTAATTAATGTAGTAACGCTCTTAAACATCCATTTACATATTCATATTTGTGAAGTACTGATTTTGTTGCACCGGTTAGGTTCTCCGACAGCTGTTTTTCCAATGTTCAGTAGCTATTCATAGCACCCAAATCACAAATTCTCATATTAAAGCAGTCTTTACAAAGTGCATCAGAATCCAGGATCAAATGAAAAGATCATTAACTTGAAAATTATGGCTCAGATGTCAATAAATAAAAGAAATTAAACAGAAATTAATCACTCAGAGATATTTAAAAAGTCAAGTTCATTAACGCACCTTTGATTGACATTTTACAGAACACTGTGTAGACTGGAATATTAATAAATACTATAATAGTGAAATTATATTATTTATATATTAATATTCTGGTCTGAAGTCTGTGTGATGCTTTCATATTCTCATAGTCTTATATAAATATCATTGTATGTGTGTGAAATGGTGTATGCCCCACAGTCGTGGTTAGATTTGAATGATTCATCACTTCCTGTCATTGTACCCGTGTGCAGAAAGGCTGTGGCTACCACTTGGACCTGTTCTGGGTGGGTGTCCTGATGGCGGTGTGCTCCTTCATGGGTCTGCCCTGGTACGTAGCAGCTACTGTCATCTCCATCGCACACATCGACTCTCTGAAGATGGAGAGCGAGTCCAGCGCCCCTGGAGAGCAGCCGCAGTTCCTCGGAGTCCGGTAAGAGCATCCTGTCACTGTGTGTGTGAATCCTTTTCCACTGTTATTTACATTTTACATTATATTCTGTGACTGATTCGTAGGGAGCAGAGGCTGACGGGTATTCTGGTGTTTGTTCTGACCGGACTCTCAGTTTTCCTCGCTCCTGTTCTCCAGGTAAGTTAACAGATGCACGAAGGAGAAAGATTACATTTCCTTTTGGATTGACTTGACATTTCTCCCGTAATGTTGTGTTTTAACTGCTGTTCTGTTTGATTCAGTTCATCCCCATGCCGGTCCTGTATGGAGTCTTCCTGTACATGGGAGTGGCCTCACTGAGTGGCATCCAGGTAGATCAAAGATGTAGTTCATATACACATGTTTTACTTGATAGTCCACGGCAAGTTTAAGGCTACCGTAAGTCCATATTAATACATTTTTGTTTTAAAACATGTAACTTTTACTACATTTAAACCTGGCGTCCACACTACTCTGGTGTTTAACCCTAAAACAGAGATTTTCGGAGACGCAGTCGATCACATTTTTGTTTGAAAACTCTGGGGTTGCATTTTAATTTAGATGAGCAAGAATGAAGACTTTTAGAAGCGATGGTTTATGGTCTTATGTTTATTTGTTAAATCATCATTGATAACAAATTACAGCTGTTGCTGACCTTGTTGTTTATACCGGTAGGCTGTTATTTTATTTTATTTTTTATATAAAATAAATCTTCCACTGTAAAAATGTAGAAAAATGTAGGAATACTTGGATTTGCTCAGGAAAAAAGATCTAATTATGAGCAACGAGAGCGCGTAACTCCTCCAAATATTTTTGGTAAGGACCCCTTAAATTTGGAAGATTTTTTAAAGTATGACTCTAAGTGATTGACATTTGTAGAGACTGAGAACAGCGAACACCTGAAAACATGTTCTGTATTTTTCTGTTCCAGTTCTGGGAGCGGATCAAGTTGTATCTGATGCCGGCCAAACACCAGCCGGACTTCTCCTTCCTGCGTCACGTTCCTTTGAGACGCGTCCATCTTTTCACCCTCGTTCAGATCGTCTGTCTGGCTGTCCTCTGGATCTTAAAGTCCACCTTCCTCGCCATCATCTTCCCAGTAATGGTGAGTGTCCCTCTTTCTGTTGATCTAATCTTGATGAACAGTTATAGACAGATGGTTGAAGTATTTTTTGAAAGTGCCTGCCCTTTTTCCTGATGAGTCAAGAGTATATAAAACAAAACCAGCTGCTGAACTTCTGTATTTAGCTGATTGTTGACTTTGTATTTTCGGAGGGAAATAGACATTTCTTTCACTGCAGACATGTTGATATGTGGATAGCAGGAAAGTCACGGGTGTTAAGCATCGAGCCTGTGCATGCTGGCTCACCGGCATGGATTATAAAGTGATTTCAAGTCTTTTCTCTGTGTGTAGATTCTGGGTCTGATGGGCGTACGGAAGATGCTGGACCTGATTTTCTCACAACACGACTTGGCCTGGCTGGATGACATCCTGCCAGACAAAGACAAGAAGAAGAAGGAGGATGACAAGAAGAAGAAGAAGGAGAAGAAGGCAGTAGAGCAAGAAAGCGATGAGGAGGTGAGGGAAATCTGGACAAACATGAAACTAAACTCCAGATTACGCAGCACACACACACACAGATACTGTATTCTCCAAAGTTGGCAGGCGTGGATCTCATTTCATGGTATTAAAATGTGTGTCACTCCATCTGTTGTGGGTGTGTCGTTCCTGGGTTTGTTTGCTCTGACTAATACTGTATGTTTCTCCTCTTTGTCCCACAGTGTTGCTGAAAAGGCACTGTACCATACTTACTACAGTCTTTTTGTCTGTCCATCTTCCTTGTAGTGCATCTGTCCACCTTTCCCACCATGTTGTCACACTTTAGAAACAGTTGTGCTCTTTGTTACCATCTTTGCTTCAGTCCTCTGAAGTGAAAATGCTCCACTGAAGGATAAGACTTGTGCTACTCTATATTTTTGTCAACGAATCTCGTTAAAAAGAAAACAAAATCGACAATGTCTTAAGATCCGGTGTCCTCAGAGATGAATTATGATCACTTTATTTATATTGCACCTTTCAAAGCTGAATTACAAAGTTGCAAACAAAACAAAATAAGATAATTTAAACAAAGAAAATGTTATTAGCTTTCTATTCAAAGCTTGAGACTACTTGTACGGCTAGTTAGTGAACTGCTGTGTGTGGCGAGCTAAGTGCTAATGAGCTAGCCAGCCTGGAACATGCTAGATAGCCGAAGTGAACCTAAACATAACTAAACATTCATGCATGGAACGGAGCCTTTCTGTGTGTCACGCCATATGTTTAGATATATTCTTATTACCTAATAATTTTTATTCAATTTTTCTGTTTTTAGCAGCCTTTAATGAACAACATTTCCCATAATTCCACAGGCAATCACAGGTTAAATGTCCGTAATATGAGAGGACAGAGAGGACAGTTTGAAAAATGACTTCTGAAGAGAGCATCTGTGATTTTCATGGATTTTTCATTTTTCTTTACATGATACAAAAAATAATCATTGTTTGACTTAAAATTTTAACTCACAAAGTCACAAAAAGATTTTACTTCTAAAAACAAAGTGCTGTGGTTGATGCTTGTCCTAGAATATGAAAAGTAAAGCCCAGGAACATATTTGATTTCCCCAGAAAGGCCGATAATAGAAATGCAAATTGAGAACTGCAGTAGTGGATTAATCCACATTTAGTCCTCCAGTGAGTTTTTGAGTATCTGTATCAAATTAGCTCAGTGACACAGAGATTTAGCTTTTGACACAAAGTGACAAAAAATATAGAATACTTCATTTCTTATCCTGTAAGATTCCAGTTTGTCCTGCATGCCGACCTCTTCCTGTTTCTGTCACTCAGCCCGACAGCTCTGCCCCCCCTCCTGTGAAGGTTCCCGTGGAGGCCATTGAGCCCCACACAGCGCCAGTCCCCACCCACGTTAACTCCCCCACCCAAAACCAAACCTCCGAGTGTGAGTACACCAACCAACCCTCCACCTCTCGTTGTGTCAGTTTGATCTGTTGTTTAACTCTTTGATGCTAAATGTGACAGATGGAGTGCTAAAGAGCTTTTACTACATGTTGCTCCTGACCACAGATTTCACATTTGCTACTTTTACATAACGTGACTGTCAGTGATTCAATACTTGGTCACATTTACATGAATGACCTCTGTTAGCAGCCTCTGAACATGTTATGTGAAGCAACAGATTCTCTTTTTTGAAGGTTTTGTTCATCTTTATTATCTTTGTGTCTGTGTTTGTATCTGTATCATGTGTTTACATGCCCGTGTATGCTTGTTTTTTGTTGTGTTTTGTGCATGTGTTCTCTTTGTGTGTCTGCGTATATGTGTGTGTGTGTGTGTGTGTGTTTCCTTACAGGAGATGAACCCGTACTCGACAGTCACGTCCGATCAAACCGAGTTAGACCGCAGGTACTGTGTGCTGAAACTGCACGTGCCCTACAGAGATCTGCTTCACTCACCCGACACAAACACTGGCTGGGACAACAACACTGTCACCTTCAGACAACCAAACACAACATAAAGAAACACACACTCTGCGCATCACTTGTATTATATGTATGTTGGATGATGATTGTAGACATTTTAATCTGGATTGTTTTTACACTGCAGACATGTACAGTAGAGATAATAATATAGGTGATAAGTCAGTGCACTTGCATAGAGAGTACTGTGTACAGTGCAGTGCAAATCGTCTTTTGAATATGCAGTAAGTTGTACATATTCTAGGTCAGGGGTTTTCAAAGTCGACACTGTGGGGTGACCTTCCTCTTCATTCCCTGCTCTTCCCTTTCCCATGATGCTTTGGGAGACATAAACAGGAAGTATAACCTGGCCATGGATTCAGTGAGCTACAACCTGAGCCCTGTTTTTTAATGCTATACTTACATTTTTAACAATTAGCACCATTAAAAGTATGCCGAATTAGCTGTTAGCAGTTCCTGTGTGCGGTGTACTCATGGATCTATAGACAACTATCACGGGATTACTTTGATACTGAAGAAAACTTAAAAACATGAAGATTCTCTGGCAAGTTCTGCAGTGAGCTAAGAAGCATCTTTTTTCTAATATTTCTCAGCAGATTTTTGGATGTTTCCACATAATGGAAATTAGAGATTAAGATATATGATGTGTGTGATGTCTGTGTGTTTAGATTTGATTGAGTTATTAGGGAAATTACCCATAATTAATCAGGCTCCAGGGTTGTAAAATAGCTTAATCACCTCTATCAGCAGCTTGTTTTTAGGACACCTGCATGCACCTGTCCCTTCACCTCATGCTGACTCCCCTCTGAGGAGGCGCCTCACAGGTTGAAAACCTCTGCTCTAGGTCTGACCTCTAATCTGAAGCCACTTCCTGTAGTCTCCTACTGTTTTATGTATTTTAATCATTGTAGTTCCTGGCATATCTAGACAGATTATTATAATCACTTTTGTCTGCTGCAAAATGTTTCATGTTCTGCATTTGCATCACTATCTGGATGGTCACATTGACCTGTGACTGGATCAGAAGTTAGTTTCAGTGTTATGATCCCATTCTGAATGTGAACCTGAATACAAATGTCAGGTTTGAACTATCTGTGCTTTTTATTATTCACATTATAGTTGTGTGATTGTGTTAGCTGTGAGAGAAAAGTGAGATCTTTGGATATTTTATAGCTTCATTGTGATGCCTGTTGTAAATACTTTGTGAGTTTTTGTCTTTGAAGGCCTTATTATAATAAAGGTGGCACAGAGGTCTTTAAGGATAGCAGTATTATTATTTTATATTTTTTATTGTAATCCCAATTAATGCCCAAAATGACCCCGTAACACACTGATCTGACATTTCTACTTCTACTTTTACTGCATAATACTTGAGTGGAAACCTTGAATTGAATGCGTACTACTTCTTGTTATTGTCAGTACTGCACACTCTGGTCCTTCTGGTGGTTGTGAGCAAACTCAGTATGAGACAGAGTTAAAGATTCACAGTAATGTCTTCACGGTCTGATGATTCTTGACCTGAAATCTGATGATTTCTTGACCCTGATAGATTATTCTACTGGATTTGAATTTGAACAAACTCATACTCATGTAAGGTGCGGAAGCCCTGAGGGGCAAGTGAAGATTATTTTTTATTTTTTTATGGTTTTCAATTTTCAAAGTCTGATCTAAATTGTTAAGACTTGTGTCATAACTTGAGAACTGGTGGAAAACAATTTTGCCAGGATGATCTTTCTAAGTTCCTTAATTTTTTTTTTTGTTTCATCTGTGAAAACATGTAAAAAAAAAAAACTAAAAAAAAACTATACATTTTTTATGCTAAAAACGAGTGAATTTTTTGTTTATTTTTTTTTTTGTGAAAAGAAAAATTGGCAGGAGAATTTCTTGTAAAGCTTGTTTTGTGTTTGTTTTTGTTATAGAACATTTATGTAATTTTTTCATTTTCATTTTTTTTACAATGTGTGAACCAAAGTGGAAAAAAAAATCTCAGTGAAAAAAAATCTCGAGAAATTTCAAGATTTTTTTTTTATTTTTAATTTCAGGAGAAACAAAGTTCTTCAAGCGAAAACATTTTTTTAATATGCGTGAAAAATAAATTCTGGAGATTTTCTTCATGAAAAAAAAAAATCACTTCGAAGGATTTTTTTTTACCGTGTCAAACTGACTGAAAAAACGAAATTCACAGTGGAATTTTTTTTTTTTTTTTTTTTGTCAAACCAAGTGAAATGACACAAAAAATCTCAGTAGAAATGAAGTGAAAACCAAAATGTTTTTCTGTAATGCGTGAAATCGAGCGGTAAAAAAAATCTCAATGTGTGAAACCAATTGAAAAACAAAAAAAATCGTAGTGGAAAAAACTTTCAGCAGAATTTTTTTTGTGTCATGCTTGAAACCCAGGGGAAAAACAGAAAAATCTCATGAAGAATTTTTTCCACCGATATGTGAAATGAAGTGAAACCAAAAATTTTTCTAGAGAAAAAAAACATTTTTTTAAGGTTTAAGGTTTTTTTTTTATTTCAGGAGAATTTTTTTTTCGCCATGTATGAAAACTGAGTGAAAAACCAAAAACATCTCAATGGGAAAACATTTTTTAGGAGAATTTGTTTTTTTGAAATTTGTAATTTTGAAATTATTTATATTTTTTTAAAAAAAGTTCACAAGATGTCTTTATTTTTTCATGTTTGAAACAAAAAAAAATTCCCCATGTTGCTTGGTTAAAAAAAAAAAAATTTCTGAGAAAATTCAGATTTTTTTCAGGAAAAAAACTGATTTTTTGAAAACAATTTCAGTAGGACAAAAAATTCAGGATGATAAAGATTTCTTTTAATCAAATTACCGGGAATTCTTTTCTTTTCCTTAAAATTTTGAGTTAAAAAAAAAAAACAAACTGAGTGAAAAAATGTCAGGAGATATTTTACAAAATAATTCAAATAGAAGGATGATCAAAATGTTTTCCCCAAATGTTTTGGTAAAAAGAAATTCAGATTTGTTTTTCATGCATTAAACCAAAAGACATTTCAGGAGGATGATAATTATTATTTTTTTTTATCAAATTACTGGGGAAAATTTTTATAGGAGATTTTTTGTTGCTTGTGAAACTGAGCAAAAACATTTTTTAATTTCAGGAGAGAAAAACATTTTGAGTTAAAAATACTAAAAAAAAAATAAGTGAAAAAAAAACTCAGTAAAACAAAGAAAATTCAGTTTCACACACATGAAAAAAAAATTCACAGTGGAAAAGATTTTCATGGGATTTTTTTTTTTTGAGAGTTTTTGAAACCAAGTTAAAAAACAAGTTTTCAGGAAAAAAAATGTATTGACTGGGTGGCTGAGAAAAAAAGATCAATAATTTTTTTTTCCATGTGTGAAACCAAAGAACAAAATCAGGAGGACAAAAAAAAATTCCATTTGTGAAACAGATGAGACAAAAAAATGAAGGAACTAAGAAAGATTTTTTCCACCAGCTTTCAAGTCATGAACAGGAGAGAAAACAATCTCGACCAGACAAGAAAAAAAAATCTGCACATTTGAGAATCAGGCGACGGTGAAGGACGTAAAGACGATCACCTTTTCCCTTTGCAACCTGCAACTTCTCCCTCTCTCTTCACTTCCTGTCTCTCCCTCCTCCGCCTGCCTGTGTGAGACTCTGAAAGCTTTCCTTGTAGCTATGCTTGAAGAACAGCGCCCCCTACAGTCATTTATCAGTCCAACAGAACCGTCCCTCATGGATACAGAACATGCAGCGTTCAGGCTGCAAGAAGATCAAAATCTTCTCGTTTTATCAACAGAAATTATATCAGTATTGATTTTTCATGTAACACGCTGCACCTTCACTGATACAACAACAATTTCTATTTTTTAAATCAGTTCTCCCATTTTGTTGTAATGTTGAGCTTGTGTATGTGTACAGTACACTCAGTTTCCAGTTTATTATTTATTTAGTAATTATTTACATACACAGTGTATAGTTTAAAGTACTCCCCAAGACCTGTAAACACACTTGAATGTGGAAAACTGGTGTAGCTGCCCTTTAATAACCTGTAAACTGAGTGTATGTGTGAGCTGTGTGAGAGTCACAGTGTAACCTGGCCGGTTCCCCTCACTGTTCCTCAGCATCACTCTGCACCTGAAGATCTCCTGCCCCCCCTCACCTGCCCACTCCCAGACGAGCCTTGCCCCCGAGGACCCTCCGTCGCACCTGCCTCCACGCCAGCCCGTGGTCAGCATCCAGGTGGAGTCAGACTACGAGGAGTCTGACTTCTACTCCAACCACCACCACAACCACCACCACCTCCACCACAACCACCTCCAACACCTTCACCCCCCGCATGACCTGCCTCCAACACCTGGAGTGCACAGAGACTTTGACCGAAAACTGCATGCTCACTTTGGCGACTCGTGTGCTGAGACGGTGCTTTAGACCTGAGACGGGTGGAGGAGGGTTATAAAACACACACACACACACACACACACACACACACACACACACACACTCTCAGAGGGAAGGTGCAAAGTGCTGCATACTGATAATAACTCATAACCTGACTGATATCTCGTGTCGGTTTAAATTCAATTTTTTAGAGGCTGATCCTAATCAGCACACAGAAAGTGCTCTTTTTTTAATTGGATTTTTATCAGATATAATTTTAATGTATTGAACAGCTCCCGAAGCTAAAACCATCTGAGCTCTCAGGTCACATCTCTGTGAACTGACACACACACGCAACCTTCAGACAGCTTCCTGTAGTGACGACTAGCAGCAAACAAACAAAAATGTGCTCACAGTAATGATAATAATAAATGCATGAACCCTCTCTGAAATTGTGTTAGACATCCGTTATTGTTGATCATGATTTGTTCATCTTTGTTTATTTTTCTGTTCTTGTGCATACACAGAATGGTAGAGAAGGTGATTTACACTGTTTATTATGTGCATTGAGGATGTAAAGCCCCGAAACTGTAATAAAACGTTTAAAATTTGTTTATTTTGGTGTGTTTTTTTTTACCATAAAACTCAAAATGTTGGGGTGTGTGTGAAACTGAGTGAAAAACATTTCAGGATGATAAAAATGTTTTCCCCAAATTTCTTGGTAAAAGAATTTCAGATTTTTTTTTTTTTATGCGTGAAACCAAAAGAAATTTCAGGAGGACAAAAAATAGGACAAAATTTATAGGTGATTTTTTTTAACTTGTGAAACTGAGTATAACATTTTTTTTTATTTCAGGAGAGAAAAAAAATTTGAGTGAAAAATTTAAAAAAAAACTCGAGATTCAAAATTTCAAGAGAAAAAAAAAAATCTGGAGGGGGGGTGTGAAACATTTCAGGATGATAGAAAAAAACATTTTTTTTAGGAGAAGAAAGTTCATGAGATTTTTTTTTTTTTTTCTTCAAAAACATTTCAGGATTATAAAAAAAATTTCCCCAAATTTCTTGGTAAAAAAAAATCAGATTATTTTTAATTTTTTTCATGCCTGAAACCAAAAAGAAATTTCGGGAGAATAAACTTTTTTTTATGTCAAATTTATTTTTAGATTTTTTAAACTGTAATAAAACATGTTTATTTTGGTGTTTATCAGAAAGAAAATAGTTTGTGTGGATTGAACCAAACTGTTGGGGCGGCACTAGCTCAGCCTGTAGGGACTCAAAGGTGGCTGGTTCAAGTCCCACTCAGACCAAAAGAGTATGATGTGGACTAGTAATGGAGACTGTGTGCATATGTGCGTATCCCCTTGTGGGATTAAAAAAGTATAATAAAGTTGTAGCTTCAACATGGTCTCATACAGTTGAAAGACTTGATGGTCAGTTCTGCAGTTTATTTACTCAAGTACGATGCTGAGGTACTTTTGATATAGTATTGTATTTTCTTGTTACATTGTTGATCCAGATTAATAACAATGATTCATCCCACCTCTCAGGCCTCACTGATCAAGCATGAAGGCAATGAGATGAAGTACAACCTTATTGAAGGAATATCACAAGATATCCAGGAGTATGAAGTCATAAAAGTCTGTGCCATGTTTTAGCCCAATTATAGTACATTGTAAGTACTTTAAATATCTTGATATTTGTCCTGGGGTATTAATACTTTTCTCATGTATAAGAGTAACCAAGTACTTCTGGTAGAAATGAAATTTCCTCAAACCACATCATTAAAATATCTAACTGGTCTCTGGTGACAACTAGTGGACAAAACTTTACTCAAATATAAACTCAAAACCTCTAAAAGACAAACAGTTTAAAACTGTAACATAAAACCTTAGCTGTATAAAAAAAACAAGTATTGTTCATTTCCGACTATATAATAAAGACAACGTTTGACAGTGAGAAGCCATTTTATTAGTTTCAATCATTTGCAACAGCATTTCCATGAAGGTCATAATAAAAACAATATTTCAGGCGAGTGAACTTGTCAATGAACCACTGAAACCACAACATGTCAAATTGTTTCATCTTAACATCTTTTGTATTTTTTGAAACCAAGCAGATGAAAAACAAAAAAAACAACTGTCAGCTAAAGCGGTCCAAATGCATAGTCAGGTTATTAAAAATCAAGAAAAATTTAGGAATGCACAGCCTTTATTGAAACTTAAAAATGCAAAAGGAATGACTGACAGCTGAGTAGAAGGAGCAATCTTAACACTGGAATAATGGTGGGCATGCTGAGGCATCTTTAAGCAGAGGCAGATTAGTTTCCTCCCCTCAGACGGAGCACAAGATGGAGGGTGGACTCCTTCTGGATGTTGTAGTCGGAGAGGGTGCGGCCATCTTCAAGCTGCTTGCCAGCGAAGATCAGACGCTGCTGGTCTGGGGGGATGCCCTCCTTATCCTGGATCTTGGCCTTCACGTTCTCGATGGTGTCACTTGGCTCCACCTCCAGGGTGATTGTCTTGCCAGTCAGGGTCTTCACGAAGATCTGCATTCCTCCCCTCAGACGGAGCACAAGATGGAGGGTGGACTCCTTCTGGATGTTGTAGTCGGAGAGGGTGCGGCCATCTTCAAGCTGCTTGCCGGCGAAGATCAGACGCTGCTGGTCTGGGGGGATGCCCTCCTTATCCTGGATCTTAGCCTTCACGTTCTCGATGGTGTCACTTGGCTCCACCTCCAGGGTGATGGTCTTGCCAGTCAGGGTCTTCACGAAGATCTGCATTCCTCCCCTCAGACGGAGCACAAGATGGAGGGTGGACTCCTTCTGGATGTTGTAGTCGGAGAGGGTGCGGCCATCCTCAAGCTGCTTTCCAGCGAAGATCAGACGCTGCTGGTCTGGGGGGATGCCCTCCTTATCCTGGATCTTGGCCTTCACGTTCTCGATGGTGTCACTTGGCTCAACCTCCAGGGTGATGGTCTTGCCAGTCAGGGTCTTCACGAAGATCTGCATTCCTCCCCTCAGACGGAGCACAAGATGGAGGGTGGACTCCTTCTGGATGTTGTAGTCGGAGAGGGTGCGGCCATCCTCAAGCTGCTTTCCAGCGAAGATCAGACGCTGCTGGTCTGGGGGGATGCCCTCCTTATCCTGGATCTTGGCCTTGACGTTCTCGATGGTGTCACTTGGCTCCACCTCCAGGGTGATGGTCTTGCCAGTCAGGGTCTTCACGAAGATCTGCATTCCTCCCCTCAGACGGAGCACAAGATGGAGGGTGGACTCCTTCTGGATGTTGTAGTCGGAGAGGGTGCGGCCATCTTCAAGCTGCTTGCCGGCAAAGATCAGACGCTGCTGGTCTGGGGGGATGCCCTCCTTATCCTGGATCTTGGCCTTCACGTTCTCGATGGTGTCACTTGGCTCCACCTCCAGGGTGATGGTCTTGCCAGTCAGGGTCTTCACGAAGATCTGCATTCCTCCCCTCAGACGGAGCACAAGATGGAGGGTGGACTCCTTCTGGATGTTGTAGTCGGAGAGGGTGCGGCCATCTTCAAGCTGCTTGCCGGCAAAGATCAGACGCTGCTGGTCTGGGGGGATGCCCTCCTTATCCTGGATCTTGGCCTTCACATTTTCAATAGTGTCACTTGGCTCCACCTCCAAGGTGATGGTCTTACCAGTCAGGGTCTTTACAAAGATCTGCATCTTGACACTGTTGAGAGGAAAAAGCATTTATTAGAAAACTAGGCAATAGCATCAGATTTTTGTCAATGCTTCATCTGAACACAATTTAGGAAGCAACACTCCACAGTTGCGTTGGTGTCAGTGAAGGCCTCCTCGAAAAAGAGGGAAGTGGTTTGCTGACAATCATGAGGCCAAAACATTTTAAACTACCAGCATAAGGCGCATGATTAACCTTATGATCCTTTACAGAAATACCAATTAACCATTTGATTTAGAAAAGATGACGTCTTTAAAATGCAACCGAAAATATAATCCATTAAGATTTAGTTAGACGTTTGATTGAAAAAATAAATAAACCACGCAACAGAATATCGATTGTTTAATGATTAACACACTTAAGTTGTCAGTTACTCGTCTTTGAAATGATCGATTGTAAAAAAAAAACTCAATGACGTATTCCTACGTACAGTCACCGCTGCTGACCATCATCTGATTAGCTAGCTAAATTGTCTGGCTAGCAGTTAGCCGGCCGATCGGTTTTATTCGGTCACACCCGCCACTTTCACCTCGTAGCTTTGTAAAACTACAATGACCCACTTTTAAAAACGCTTACTAGAAGAACCACGTACGTGTCGAAGCAAAAAGGTTTTCACTAAATCAGCCAACTAGACGTTTCCTATTTGAGAGGCGGCTAGCTAAATGGCTAACAGCTAATGTTGCTAAGATAACCGGATGTCGCAATTTATGGCTGCGTTCGTCGTCTTTTAAAGCCACCGAGTTACCCCAAACCTATTGTACCTCTTTAATAGTTAGTGTTTAATTCGTAATAACTGAATTTTAACATAAGCGGAGACTCGACGACGTTTTCTCAGGCTAGGCCCCGGCTAGCCTTGTTAGCTTCCAAAAACAGCTGACGCAATTACTGATTCACTCGTTATCAAGAGCCAATTTAAGGTCGACTCGACACATAACATCGAAACACGACGCATAAGAAAACATTAACACGGTCTAAGCATGTTGACTTTTATTTTAAAAGCTCAAACTAACGACACTTACAAGCAAATTGTTCCCACGGGTGTTTGTTCCTCTTACTTCCGGATCGTGTCAGCTTTTAACAAACAAAGGGCAGCGGCGCGGGTTTTATAGAGACAGCTGCCGTATCCGTCCGCCGTCCCACCCAGTGGAACTATAACAAATGTTTATCGATAAAAACGTCAAAATTGCTTTTAAATTAATAGAAGAACAGGCATATTGTTAATATTAACATTATAATAGTTTTTTATAGGGGAGACAAGAAGCGTTTCAAGACCAGAGTGAGGGCGAAAAACGATCGTTCGTGCAGTCTGCGCGGATGTAGACATGACATATATGTGGAGCCTTTGTCAAACCGGAAACAGTCGCAGTAATAAAAACAAACATCCTAAAACTGTAAATATCAACATAACAAGTTATTATTATTATTATTATTATTATTATTTTTATTAATAAATAAAAGGCTAAACCAAAACACAGTGTTTGTTTTTTTAAGAAATAAACTGAAAAATAATAATTTTAAATGCTTACTCATCCATTCCATTACACATTTACATTCATATATAATAATATAAATGCCCCATTTGAGGGTAATATGTTTCTGTCCTGTTATGTGTATAACATATGCAACACCTTTCCCCACCTCGCTCACCCAGCCCTGAGAAAGAGGCTCTCCAAGTGTCCAGTCTTCAATTACTGCAGAATAACAGATAATATCAGTAATAAGTCTTTCACATTGACAAATAACTACAACATGGTTGAAGCCGTCTTGGTCGTCTTTGGCTTTTAATGGACAAGTTTTATAACTACTGCTAATACTATAACATATAGTTATAGATTCATCGAGTCAAGTTATTTATATACAGTTGCACGAAAAATCACACATTTACTGTATTTTATGACCGAGATTCCAAATGCAACATTATAAATGAGAAAAGGAAAAATAACAAGGATGTGTCTGGTGTTTACTACTTCGAATAGTGCTCCTGGAAGAGAAAACTAATTCATTATAAAAGGAAGAAATATCTTTTTTCCACTGTGAGGTTCACATTTGTGATTTTGAGTAAAACGTCCCAACATCTGTTTGAGAGATTGCCATGAAATTTGGTTCAGATATTCAGGATGACTTAAAACAACATTGTTGATCTCCTGACTTTTCCTCTGTCGCCATCATTCAGTCAGCATTTTAATTCATCCAGAAGCAAAAAAAATAATTTTATTGAGTTTTACAGTTTGGCAGATGACTTAACTTTGCTGTGGCTTCATCATTATTCTAGCAAAATGTGTCAATCAGCGTTTCTCTGGTTTTCTTTTGAAAATAAATCACCAAGTTAATGAGAATTTTGGTTCACATTTTCATAATCACACGAGGAAAGAACATATTAATTTGGACCTTTGCACCCAGCATCATCATCATCATCATCATCATCATCATCTCACTTTTATACCGTCAAACAAGCACAATCTCCTCAGTCATTATTCATAAATTGATAAAATCTCTGATACTTTCTCCCAACAGGACGAAACTCATTGATTTTAGTTACCCCATGACCTTTCACCCCGGTTCCACCCCTCATTACTATTCTGTCGTTATCCCCCCAAAAAACCCCAGTCTGTAAAGTTAATGACTAACTGTGCAGGTTGTTCGGCTGACTCTCTCTATTGAGCGCTTCCTCTTTATAATTGTCTTTTGATTTCAGATGGTCATTAACACAACATTTTGTCAGAAGTGCACATTCCCTTGCCTGCGGTCCAACGTTTCTTAAATGGGCTGCTTGACATTTTAATATTCATACCCTGAGAAAAAAGTACATTTTCTAAATGCCAGCTTCATTTTAGGAGCCACATTAAACGCACACATTATAAAAAATATAATGACAAATGCACAGAGAAGTATTGTTTGAAGTTTTGTGTCATTGCACCTGTAGGAGCACCTTTATTAGTGTTCTTGTTTTTTTGTTTCATATCCTGCTTTTTAAGCCTGTGTGTGTGTGTGTGTGTGTGTGTGTGTGTGTGTGTGTGTGTGTGTGTGTGTGTGTGTGTGTGTGTGTGTGTGTGACTCTCCTGAGGCTTGATTCAGCCAGTTCTGGTTATCAAACTTGGCGGGTGTGGAGCTCAGAGTCGGCAGCTCTCCATCACAGACACTTTCCAGAGACTGCAAGCCGTCAGGCCTGTTTTTAATGATGAGTCCACGCTTGGTATTTTTTACCTTTAACCACCACAACCAACGTCCTGCATACAAATACTGCAGCTCCTGACTCAGAGACACTCAGACTCACGTCCGTCCAAACCGTTGCAGACTTTTAATCAAATTACAGGGGAAAATCTTTATAGTATAGATTTATTTTTCTCTCGTGAAACTGAGTAAAAGATTTTTTTTTTATTTCAGGAGAAAAAAATCATTTTTGAGGGAAAAAAAAACTGAAAAAAACATTAAGTTTATTTTGGTGTGTGAAACTGAGTGAAAAACATTTCAGGCTGATAAAAAAAATTTCCCCAAATTTCTTGGGGAAAAAATGATGAGTGAAAAATTAAATAAAAAAAAAATGTCAGGAGATTTTTTACTGAAAAAAAATATTTTTTTTTGGTGTGAAACGGAGTGAAAATCACTTCAGGATGATAAAAATGTTTTCCTCAAATTTTAGATTTTTTTTTCATGGAGGGCAAAAAATTCAGGATGACGACCATTTTTTAAACAAAATTACCAGGGAAATTTTTTATAGGAGATTTTTTTTCGGTCGTGAAACTGAATAAAACTATTTTTGTTTTAATTTCAGGAGAGAAAACAATTTTGAGTGAAAAAAAACCAAACTGAGTGAAAAAAAATTTCAGGAGATGATTAAAAAAAACAACAAAAATTCACAGTGGAAAAGATTTTTAGGAGAATTTTTTTTTTGGAGAGTTTTTGAAACCAAGTAAAAAAAACTTCATTTTTTTTCATGTATGAAACCAAAAAACAAAATCAGGAGGACAAAAACATTTTGACTCAGAGACACTCAGACTCACGTCCGTCCAAATCGTTACAGACTGCTGTTGGTGGAAGAACCTCTCATATCTGATACTTACAGCTCTGTTAAAATAATCCAGTAAGTAAAAGTCCTGAATTCAAAATATTATATTTAGTATCATCCTCATCTAGCAAAATTATTGGTTCTGCGTTAAATTGTCCGCTGTGACTGATACATTATCAGTACCGGCCATGAGACGCAGGTAAACATCGGTTATCGGGATCAGCTGGAATAAATCTATACGCGTCATAAAAGTCTCATTTTAAGGCAACAAAACACAATGATTCTTAGTTTCAGGTGAATAAAAGCATTCATTATGATTATTATTCACTTTCTGCCAGTAGATCCTCTGAAACCTTTAATGATATCCTGGCACACAGAATCTAAAACTACGTATAATGTCTGTGTTATAAAGTCACGACTCTATAGCTTAACTAACCTCTGAATCACAGCGATGATTATACAAACACACTGTGGAAAAAGTGCCAAACAAAATAAATTAAGTCTCTGTCATACACAAACCTCTTGACTCGTAGATGTGCAGCATCTCTGGCCTCAGCGCTGTGGGTCTGACTCGTGCTGTTAGCTGCTTGTAATATTAATGATCTCATTGTGTTGCTGCACTCATTATGACTCTCTCTGGCTAATAGTATCAACTAAATGCCTAAAACGCAGACATAAAACCTAATGTATTTCTGGCTCTGTGAATGCCTTTTGCTTCATTAAACTTGTGTGGGTAGCACTCAGTTTCCTCCGAGTGCCTAATATCATCAAGCATCTGGTTAAAAGCTTCTCAACAGTTGAATTAACCGCAGCAGGAAAGCCTCTGGAAATCGCTATCGTGGCAGGAAGCATTATCTTCTTATTAGCATTCAGGATGGCAACAGAAGGAATCATTAGGACATTAAAATGGGAAATGCTGCGGGGCAGGATTTGCCTCCCACCCATCAGGGTATATTTGCGAGACAACAGCACTCAGTCCAGAAATAAAGCTGCTTTTCAGAGCTGAATGGGAGCCAGAGCTGCAGGATGTGGTGAAGTTAGGAGTTCAAACTTCAAAGAAACTTTTCACGACTATCAAATAAATTCACGCTGGCGATGTTGGACTATAGAGAGCTACAGATCCCAGCCTGGAGGTCACAAGAGGTCACGAGAGAGACGATTAAAGGATAATTTTTTAATGCATTTTTGGGTGAAATTTTGTATTTCATGTGAGCTGCTAGATACTTTTATCTCTAAGAAAAGAAAAGGTGAGATAATCCTTTATGAATCCTCAGAGGGGAAAGTCAGGTGTCGCAGAGGCACAGCGACAGAAGTAAGAAGAGAAAAACTGGAAGAACATGAAATAAAAACGAGAACGTAAATAAAAATAGAAGCTATCAGCAAATACAGAAAATTAACACGTCATTATAGGCAAATAATGCGATAAATTCACTGGTGCCAGCAGCTCACATGTGGAAATATGCAGGTATCTTTGGGTTTTAGACTGTTTATTGAACACATTCTCACGTTTTATCGAACAAACTAAAACTAATGATAAGATTAATAATCAGTAGACTCTCATCTCCCGTCATCCAGTTACAAAAACACTGTAACTATGATGTCTGTCTGTGAAAGTCTCATTTTGAAACGTCTCATTAATTATACAAAAACAGCACGATGTTTCGAGCCCAAACTGGCTTTTTCTTCGGGTACGGAGGAATGAAAAAAACATTGGCTTGCGGTCCCTGAAAGCATTTTCATTTTAAAACATGAGGCCTGCAGACTCACGATGTGAACCCGGTGTCAAAGTCATTTTTACACCCACCAGCCAGCCTCAGCAGCCCGCTGCAACTCTGCTGCAGTAGATAAATCTTTCATTCACTTCCCAAAAAAATGTTGCGTCTGCGTCGGCACAACGTATTTGTTCCTTTTCCTGAACATTAGTACATCACAGTCTTCACTCCTTCTTCTGTTTACTGAAATTATGCAGAAGGAATTGAGACAAGCATAAATCAATAGAGGCCGCGTACATAATCAGTAACCAGCCGACAGGAGGAGCAACATAATGTAATCATCCACCCACTCGCTTGACCTCACCTACGTGTGACCTGAAGTAATCACAGTCACTTGTTTCCTCGTCAGTTTATGGTCCCAGTCTTTAGTTTCAAGTCTTCTTCAACTCAGCATGATGTTCATTTTGTACATTAAGGTCCCATTTAGAGTAAAATAGACGATAAAGGCGTGTGGCTACCTTTTGACTGACAAATCGTTAGTCAGATCCAATCATGATATCCTCCCCACCTCCAACTTCTCGACCAAATACGGCCACTTCTGGCTCCAAAAAAACAAGATGGCCGCAGCTGTAATGTCAAACTCAAGGCTTCAAAGTTTGCAGGTTCACACTTGGTTGGATTTCTGTTCTGTAATGAGCTCTGGTTCTGTATTCAACAACTCCTGAAGTCTAATAAATGGCACTCAGTAGAGTGTATACCTCAGCCAAGGCCCAACAGTCCCCCTTTAATTCAATCAAGCCTAATTCAATATCAAATCAAACATTTAAATCCCCTAGATCCAGATTTTTATTTTGATCCGTATCCCTCATTTTTTTTCATCAAGATTCATGCGTTATTCTCAAAAATGTTTAAAAAATGCCTTATCTCACGTTGTTAAAGAAAAGGAGAAGGGATCCGTCCCTTTTTCTGCACCTGCACCAAAAGTAAACAGGCTCTTTTCTGGGCCGAGAACCATCCTCCATCCAAGTTTCGTGGGAATCTGCTCAGTAGTTTTTGTGTAATCCTGCTGACAAACCAACAAAATTAACCTCGCTGGTGAAAGTAAAACATTTTTAAAGTAGAACCTTCATGCTTCCTTTGTCATCTTAAATCTTGAATGCAAATGAGAACAAATATTAATTATGCATTTCATCCATATTTTAAGCTAATGTGAGACTTAATGTCAGACAAAGACACAGCTTTGGTCTCGGACTGAAAGGATTAACAGCACACAGACTTTCTACTGTCAACATCTTCTGCAGAGAACTTGAAAAGACGAACCACGGACCACTGACAGATTTGAAAATAAGACGGATTATTGTTGACAGATGTGAGATAAAGTACTGAAGAGTTTCTCACACTGAACATGAAAGAAGTCAACAGAGCGCCGCAGTATTTACAAAGTCTTTTGTACTTTTTATTCAAGTTTTACCATTTATTTAGGGAAACTGTTAACATTTGTCTTCTCGTCATGAAAATGTACATTTATCAATCTGCATAAAACATCACATGTACAGTACATCAAAATAAATACATCATCTGGTGGGTTGATTGAGCGTGAGGCTCGAAGATCGGTCAGTTAACTAACAGCTACGCTATTCACATCGCAACCTCCACATCTGCAACAACGCATGTTTTTTCCTTTTAAACGATCAGCCGGTCCAGACCCGGGGAACTCCGAGGGCCGGTCTACGACAGTCATCAATCTAACTACAAGTGAGAAATAAGACCTCAGCACTGCACCGGCCCTAAAGTCATAGATTTACATACCAATTAACTACAGCTAAGGCCAGAGCTGGACCGGCTGGAGTAAAAAAAGCCTTGAAGGTGGACTGCAGGCAGGAGGGAGTTCGGGGACAGGAGACAGCTGACGGCCTGCTAACAAGGAACTGGAAAAAAAGGAAGCTGCTAAACTTTATTTCCTTCCTGTTATTCTCATTTTGTGGCAAGAGATGGTGACTCACGAGTGTGGATGTAAACAAAAGCTAAAAAATCGACCTCCGGATGTTTCCCCAAAACTCTTAAAGTTGCAATCCTTAAGATTTCAGTCCTGGTTGAATTAGCGACACCTGACAGTGACTCTGCGTTCAGACCGTGGATTAAGTATTAAAGGGTAAGTCCGCCAATTTTCCACATTAAAGTGTGTTTACAGGTCTCGGGACGTACTACTGTTTATGTGCACAAAGTAGCTCAAAATTCTTTTGTGGCTCCAGAGGAAGCTGCATTTAATCTTACAAACTGCCTCCAGTGATGTCACTCAGTGGCCGAGTTGCATTGTGGGTAATGTAGGCTTCAGGGTTAAAGAAGGTGATATCTCTGGTTCTGCAGTATTGATTTTGACCAGTTGTTTTTAAACTGTCCATTAATGATTTTCACATTTTGTTCTACGACATAAAATACGTCAGTAAATACCGAACTCGTGAATTTCCTTTTTAAGTGTCTTAAAAAAAGGTTGTTGATAACGAAGTGGCTAACAGCGACTTACTTACTCGCTTACTTACAAACTTGCAAACTATAGATTCATTTATAGTAAAGAGTGTGAAGCTTAGCAGTGGTGACGTCGAAGTCATGCGACCGTGATGTAGTTCGTTTACAGCCCAACATTAGCTTTTAACTTCTAGAAATTGCATTTATGCTTCAAAAACCATAAAAGTGGTGTTCATCTGTGGAGACTATCTTGCTGAACAAAAGGTATAAGGGTCCTCAGAGATCAGGCCGATAGTCGGACAGTCTGTGGCGTTAGTTTTTGCAGCGTGTCCCACGTTTGTGCCGCCTTTGTAAGAAAAGAAAAGGGAAAGCTTGAGGAGCGTTTGCAAATTGGGAGACATTGGCGAGATGTCGAGCAATATCGACGCCCTGCCAGCGTCTTCCTAATTAGTAAACACTCCCCAAACTGCGTCGATCCAACGCAACTGCTATTCTTCAGCTTAACGTCACGATTTGATGCTTTCTCCTTGTTTTTCCTCTCCGCCTCTTTGCCAGTGCAATTTACAACTTTCTATCGGATATCCTCAATTAGAAGTGGCTAGAATTAGATTAGAAGAGCGATGTGAAAACGCTGCGTTATGGTAACAACAGTTTGTATATCCACTGTCCTTAGTCTCATGGTTTCCTTTTTTGGATGACGAAGACAGACTTCTACCACCTGGTGTAAGGAGAGTTACGTCTTCTCACGCCAGCGCAGAACGTACAAGTTAGTTAATCAAACAAAAACATGCTGTGCATTTATAAAAGTATTATATACTTAATTTTGAGTGCTGATGATTTGTTATCTTGTGAAAGCTAGTTAGCCGTCAGTTAGTCTTCACGGTGTGTTCAAGTGCAGCTTTTTAGACACAAGAGGCTTCACAACAACTAGTTTTGTCAATGTCGGTTTGGTGTATTATGAACTTTCGCTCGTCACAGAGCTTATTTTCTGCAGTTATCCAGAATTCAATGAAAAAAACTAGGGCATCGCTAACTTCCAGGTTGGCCTACAAAAATATGTCATCTCTCATCGCGGCTCTGAGTAAACAGTAAACAGTGAGGATGATGTAAGTGATGATGAGTGAAGAACAGTAAAGCTGGATTACATTCATGCCTCGTCTCCTCAGAATCTCTCATGCTTGTTAAGACAATTTAAAACCAGCAGAGGAATGGCAGACCCTGCCACTGACTATGAAAACTACCATATAGAGAGGTAATTACTGAACGTAACCACAAACAGTATCAAAAACTGATTCTGATTTTGTGCAAATCTTAAGGATTATAACTTTAACTTCTGAGACATATTCCAGGATTACTAAAGTTGTTTGACAAGAAAATACTAAAAAGTGCTTCAGTCCTCTCATGCTGTGTCCTGTCCCCTACTCCTTCCCCTTCTCCCCTCCTTAACTTCTTTTTTACACCCAGCATCTCTTTTTCTTAGATGATCTCTGGGTCTTTCCCCTCCGTCCTCCATCTCCCATCATCTCCCAGCGACACCGATCCACTCAGTTTTCAACACTGCTGACTCGTCTACCTCCTCTCCTGCTTCGTGTTTCCTCTCCCGTTTCCGTCGCGTCAAAAGGAGGAGAGAACAGGATCGATCACTGCGTCTCATGGCAGAAGGGGCTGGACATCATCTATTTTTGTATTTACATTGCCTCCTCCTGGGCGGAGAAGGAGGGAGGAGAGGATGAAGAGTTAGGACGGGGCGGTCGGTCTTGGTTCAGAAATGTCTTTTTTTGTGAGGCTTCTCATATCGATACTTCATATTCACGAGTGTCTTGCTGAAAAAGGAAAGAGAAGATGGAGGAGGCGGTGTTAGCAGTGTGTGTCCAGCCCTCTTTCATGCAGCGGGCAGTGAAAGATTAATGTGATGGGATGTGGAAATTTAAGCGGTTTTAAATGTAGTGGACACTCACTCCTCCTGTCTCGTACAGCGGGTTGTCAAACTCTGTCTCCACAGTGATCTGTCGGTACGGGTGTGGGTAGATAAGAGGAAGCCTTAAGTTGGAGTGATATCTGCACCTAAAAGGACACGAAGAGAGACAGCAGAAACAAACAACAGTGAAATTTCTGCCACCAGGGGTCGCTCAATCCAAACAAAACTACAGATGTTTCCTGAGCGCTGTGTGGGGAGGGCCGGGCAGAGCTGCTCCGGAGGCGTTTACTGACGGGAGGAGAGCTCAGGGGCGGACTTACCATTAGGCAAAACTAGGCGGTTGCCTAGGGCCCCAAGTTCCTGAGGGCCCCATAAAAATCCTCATACACTTATGGTTAATACAGTTATTACTTATTTGCGCACATTAATTATGTTTTTGATTAAAATCCTCTCGCTAAAATGCCAGCAGAATGCTAATCGTATTATGTGTGTGTCGACTGCGACCAGTGGTTCCATGGCTCATGTCTGTCCATGGACAAAACCTGGAAAGGTCCCTTATGCCAATAGAGACAAGAGACATGTTTATGTTATAATAAAATCATTGGAGCCCTACTAGTGTTACATCATGTTATTCCACTGGCTGCATGAGATAAACCTCTTGTTTTTACATTTTACTTTTGTTCATAATTTTTTATATGTAAATATTAGCATTTTAGCTCAATAGCTTCCAGGTCATGTGATCAATTGACTCAAAATCATGTTGGGATGATGTAACTACACTGGCTGCATGAGATACACCTCTTGTTTTTACATTTTTAAACTATGCCATGTTCAGGTTATAGCCATGGGTCTTGAAAATTGTGTTTATCAGCCATTTTGCCAGGCAAACCCATTATTGGAAGTACTTTTCAGATCATTTCCTTGGAGGAACAGTTCAGGTGTTTCAGGAAATACATTTATCCTCTCTTTGATGATACCACTTTGTTGTAAATATGGTAAATATGAAGCTACAGCCAGCTTAGCTTAGCATAAAGACTGGAAACATGGGGAAACGGCTAGCCTGGCCCCGTGCAAAGGTAAAAAAAAGATCCACATACCAGCAAGTCTAAAGGTTATTAACATGCGTTATCTTGTTTGTTTAATACAACAGAGGCATGAACTGGAGCCATCATTACCTGAGATTTTAACGAGTAACTTGAGACCAAGACCTTACCGTGTGACGTAGACGTAAGCCCCCCCAAGCAGCACGGACAGCAGAAGAACGAGGATGAAGATGGCCAGCGCTATGTTCCCTCCATCCAGGGTGGAGCCTGCAGTCGCCTCTGCAACTGACAGGACGACACACGAATAGAACAAGGTTAATTGAAAGCACGTTGTTACGACGAGAACGAACAAAACCTCCGTCAGTGGGTGGCTTAGCAAACGTATTTGAACGCCACAGGTAAACAAATGAATACAAACAGGTGGACGGACGAACAAATACAGTGGGAGTGAAGTTGGCAGGCAGATGTTTGCTGATGCAGGCAGAGCAGACAGAGAGGTGAAGCGCTTTTTTTTAATTCTTTGGTTTGTTCGAGTCTAGAAAACAAACTGTGCGGTGTTTTCTTTTTTTTTTTTAGCCCACAGCATCAGATCACACCGACATACACAGATAGACTCACCTTCCAAAGCATGGTTGTCAAAGCAGTCATGGTTGGCTGCAAGACATCATTCTGTCAGTCAGTGCATACGGAAATCGACATCACACCTCCACACTGTGGAGTCTGTATTCTTAACAAGGCTGCTTTGGACTGACTGTTCGCTAACCCCCCGCCGCCTCTCGCTGTTACTACACCTGTCGGGGGTTTCTGTTCTCCCGTTTGCATGAGTGGAAACTTCCAAAATCCAATAAAGAAACAGGACAGAGGCACTTACGTTAGCTTTAGCTGGGTTAGCTTCCACACCGTACAACACTGGTCGTGCTAGTTGTGAACAGTTTCTTGCTAACTGGCCTTAGATGAAACACCAGTGTAGGATGTAAGCTGGTTAGCTGGATTTGCTAACATGCTCTCATGTTAGATCATTTTTAAAGTCACGACAAAGTTAAAATCATTGTTGAAATGTTTTTATCACACGTCTTGCTCCATATCTCGCCAGTATCAGGCACAACAGTGGGGGAAAAAGACGTTTCGGAGGTATTTCTAATGATTATTTCAGAGTTAGTAACTTCCTGGAAACACAAGTTTGATGACTCATCCTGCACTCGGGGGCATATATTAATTATTATCTTTATTTTACGCTCCCATGGATGTATAAAGAGGAACGCTGCCAGAGCGGATTGCTGCTCAACACAACTTTATAACTTTATTCAGTGATTTGGATGAAACTGGGTCATCTTTTATGGAGAAAATATGCTGTTTGGAGCTGCTGTGGTGGGCGCGGCGTGACGTACATGCCGCGGTATTGACTGCTGCATGTTTTGACAGAAAACACGCAACTATGCTGAAGCAATACCGCTCGATTAGCCGATTCATTAAAGTCACAAGAAATGGATTTCGTGTTTCGAGTTATAAAGCTAACGTTGGCTTAAAATCTAGAAGCTTCCACACAGTAGATGCGCTAGTTGTCTTTCTTTTTTTATACATAACCTGTAACCCCCAAAATAAGTGTAGTTAATTATGGAAAAAATAATGCTAGGTTACTACTGTGGGTAGTAAACACTTCAACTAACATTTTACATCTTCGTACTTGTGTTTTCGCCTCGCTAAGCTACGACTGGACAATCGCCGTTTGGGAAGAGGGGCTTAGCGAACAGTCGTTAGCATGCATAGGAGCCATGATCAATCTGTATCAACAAGCATGGGGCAAATAAGTCAAATAAGTCTAAGAACATTGTGTTCATGCATAAATCCAAAGGTAAAGAGAAACAAGGGAGCGTTTCATTCCACACATACATAAAACACCCAAATTCTGCAGAAGTCTCACCCCTGCAGAGTGGAAGCGGGCCGCTCCAGAACGACGGGTTTCCTAGGATGCATTTAATCGCGACTTCTCCGATGAGCTCGTAACCTTGGTAACAGACAAAGGTGAGTGATTCACCGGGCAGGTAAAGCCTCTTGGACAGGATCTGGTAGCCGTTGTCAGGGAGACCGGGGTTTTCACAGGAAACAGACTCCTCGGCTAGAAAGAAAGAGGAAGAGAAAAAAACAAACAAACTGAAAACTGACGGATCCTGTTGAGTTTCTCGACACGAACGAGAGGGTTTTTTTTTTTTTTTGCGTCAGAGCTCGACTGACAAATTTGACAGGCTCTGGCTGAGGTGACATGACTCATGGATAATCTCCACCCCCTCCTCCAGGTGGCTGAGGGCTGATTGGTACGGTGCATTAGCATTGCATTTACATATCAAACACTTCACACACATTAATATCCCCGAAAACACACACATGCACGCACACACACACACAAACACACACACACACATCGTCAGTCATAAGATGAAAATGCAGGAGATGAAGCATCGTCTCTGGCATGCAGAGACGCTGTGATCTGTGTCAGCAGAGGAAAGAGAGAGCCAGGCCTTTTTTTTTTTTTTTTTTATCTTTTTGCAAAAAAATATCACACAAACCCACTCATGTTAGATCGCACAGCCACAGGGAACGAGCCTCTCATCTTCAGTTAACTGCCATGTGCAACTGTCTATAATGATGACAGGTTTCTGAAATCAAAGGGGCTGACAGATTACCGGTAAACCACAGGAACCCCTTCAGCCCAAAAGTTTGATAAAATAACTCGGAGCTTTTCACCCGGGTGGTAAAAAGCAACTTAAACTCTCGTGTTTTGTGCTCTTTCTGCCCCGGAAACTGTAAATACTTCTTTTCTCTGTCACTCACAAACGCAGTGGGGGAGTCGAGACGTCCACACGGGGGTCCCGGGCTCTCGACCGTAGCAGGTGATGGTGGCGCCGCCCTGCAGGACGAAGCCGGGGTTGCAGCTGTACTGGATGGTCGTCCCCACCAGGAGTTTGGGGTCGGACAGGGACCGGGTGGAGTGCTCCACGTGACCGGGATCTGAACAGTACATGACTGTGGAAAAGGAAAGAAAGGTGGATAATATGGATCAAACAGGTTCAGTACACTCAGTGCTGCACAGAATAAGGGAGGATTTCAGCTTTTAGTTTGCAAACAGGATCTTTATCCAACTAAAGTGGCCGCAGCGAGCTGTGTGAGTGGGACTCCAGTCGAGCCCTGAATGATTTGGTGAACAATCATTGAGTTCACCGAAAAACTGCTTTTTATATAACTTATTCACTCTCTTCTGGCTCCTGACAGATCTGGATAGTCACAGCCTCTCACTCTGTTCTGTTTTACTATCTCTTTATATCTGGCACACTTGATGTCTCTTCATTATGATGTTTTCTTTTTTATTGCTAATTATCTGGTGTGGCCTGCCCTCTTCCAGGTCACCACGGTGGAGTGGCGACGCCTCGGCCTGCTCAGTCGTCATCCCGGATCCACACACTTCGCATATATTATATAATTACAGATATTCTGACAATGCAACTTGTAAACTGTGATTTTGTTCTTTTCTGTACTTGCAACATCTACTGCATGTCTGTCCGTCCTGGGAGAGGGATCCCTCCTGAGGTTTCTTCCATCTCTTTGGTTGTTTTTCTAAATATGGAAAGCTTTTCCTCACTTGAGTCGAGGGTCTAAGAACAGCAGGTGTGGTAAAGCCCACTGAGGCGATGTGATTGTGATTTTGGGGCTCATCTGAAAACTGTCTGACTCTTTAGCTGCTAAACGCTCCACTGTGTTCACCAACTAGTCTCTAATATCAGTAAAACAACACTGAATATAGGACATGACCTCAGTGGTAGCTACGACCCTACATGGTACTGAATGCAACCGTAAAGTTGTCGAGACATTTCGGACAAAAGTGTTGACGCTAACGTTCTGCAGGTTTTGGTCGGTGAAGATGCTGCTGGAGCTTCTTGATGATGTTTCAGCTCTCATCCAAGATGCTTTTCACTTCTGGAAGGGAAGAAGCCTCTTGGATTAGAGGTGAAACATCCACTTGCCTTTGTGTCGCGCTTAAATATTCTGCACGCCTCACAAACGAGCACAAATCATCTTGTGGTCAACATTCATACAGCATTTCAGAGAAACGTGGTCGCACACACCAGCGTAGATTAACAGTAGATGTTTAAATGTGATTAGTACTGACTCTTTTCACAGAAGGGGGGCTGTGAGCTCCAGGAGAGGTCTAACTGACAGGTGAGGGTCTCTCGTCCCACCAGGTCATATCCCGGGTCGCACTGGTATGTGATCCGAGCCCCTCGCACCAGCGCAATGTGGGACGTCGTCTTCCAGCCGTTCTGGATCTCGGGCAGGTCTGGACAGGAGTCATTTCGGGACACCTCTGAGAAAAGAAAGAGAGAAAGGTTGATGAATGGCTGCGTTACGGCGGTGTTATTGCTTGTGGCCCGGCTTTCGGTACAGGGGATGTTTTTGCTCGTTCGCAGCGGTCCTGCGGGGTCAGGACGAGAGCAGGATAAACAACACTACATCTGATTTAGACATGATACTGGCACGTAGTCTCTGCGAGGAGGAATCCATCTCCTGAAAGATTGATGGACTTATTGTACGATCACTTGACCGCGTGACAGAATGATGGATTTCATCTGCGCTGGACAGTTTTCAAATATCATCTCCGCAGCGTACAAGGACAGTTTGCCTCTGAAGCTGCCGTGTGGACGAGCCAGTCGGTTTAATTCAGACTCCCACTGAAACAGAAGATTATTACAGGCTGTCAGCTATCGCTCACAGTTGTTTTGATCCGCCACGAGAAAGAAATGTTTTGTCTTTATGTAGGCGACTGTAAGAGAGACGATGCTTTATGTGATAAAATGTTTTTTTTTTTTCTTCTATTCCCAAGATCAAGAAAATGGCAACAATTGTTTTCATTACCGACTGATCTGATGATTATTTTCAAGACGTATCGATTGAACATTTTGTCTGTAAAATGTAAAATCAAATTAAAAATGCTCATCACTATTTCTGCTTTCTGTCTTCAAATTGTTTCGTTTGTCCCAAAAACCCACAAATGACAAATAAAAGCAGCAAATCTTCACATTTAAGAGGCTGGAACCGGAAAACGTTTGACATTTTTGCTCGATCATCAGAATATTTGGTCGACTAATTGATTGATCAGGTAATAGTTGCAGGTCTCAATCGAGGTTTTCAGTTATTTCTGAATGTTTTATTGTCACAGAGCGATGACACTGCTGCTATTACTTTTATATTTTTTTCTATATTTCAGCCCTGAGAAGCAAGTGAGGACGTTATTTTTTTAGTGCTCCATTTTCTAAAACTGATCTAATTTGTTTTCTCTCCAGTGTTTATGTTTATTTTCCAGGATAATCTTTCTTAATTAGTCTTTTCATCTAATCTCAGTTCATTCACTGATTCACACATTTAAAAACAATCTCGTGACATGTTTTGTATTATTTTCATGTGGATAAACTAAGTATTCGTTTAAAAAAAAAATGTTTCTCCTGCCAAACTTTCTTTTAACACTACAGTATTTTCACTTTTCCTGAAATAGTTTTTTCTCCTATAATTTCTTTTCATAAAAAGTTTTCCTCCTGACAAATAGTTTCTTCTCACTTTCCCCTCAGGGCTTCTGTAATATTCACTATCAACTATTTTACTCACACACACACACGTTTGGTGGACGTAATACGCCTTTACAAAGATGATGACTAACGTGATTGCAGACAGTTTGCTAATATTTGAGCTCTTGTCTGAATCTTTGTTATCACTCAGTTAAAAACATACAAAGGACGGATGTGTTTCATCTGTTGGAAACATCGTCTCCATGAGACCTCACACACCAACACGATCTGATCACTGGCTGAGAAGCAGCGTGAAGCTCAGACCAAAAAGTCTCTTGATCGTTCTGACGATGCTTTTGAATCAAGAATTCCTCTGATCTTGGATTAAAAAGTGTCCAGCTCAAACTTTCTTCATGTTATCTCTGACGTCTTAAAGTCAATCCAGCTTTAAAATTCAGAGCTCCCAGTCAAATGTAATAAGATCCACAGCTGTGAGAGTGAAGCAGCTCTCCCTTCAGACTGATCACAGCTAAAGTCTCAAGTTTTGTCAGTAAAATAAAAAAGTCTCAGTTTCTTTTTATATTCATTTCCACAAATAAAATTAAAGCACTAAATGGCCTCAGGCATAAATACAACATGCGGTCCTCACCTGTGGAACGAGGGTCCTGAACACACCTGCTGAAACTGTCAGCTCACTTAAATCACATCTTAAAACATTACTGTTATCTGACATTAAGATAATCAGATTCATAACTTCTTCTTAAAGGTGCAGTATGTAAGAATTCACACTCCAAACAAACAGGAGGCAGCATATCACCAGAGTGACCGCTAACTGCTGCTAGCTGCTGTTAGCTACTAGGCTCAAATAATCGTGCAGCTAGCGGTCACATTAGCTGAGTCTGTCCGGACTGCGAGCTCGGAGCACCCGGGGAGTGATGTTTACTATCAGACTATCACCGCATGCTCAAAACAAAGCTTTTTCTATTTTTTGGCCTTCTGTACGCGTAAACAGCATTTCAGGTCAATTGATAATTTTAGTTTTTTTGTTTTAAACTACTTTTTTTTTTTACATATCGCACCTTTAATCTGTAGCTTTTTATTTGCTTGCTTTTTTTATCGTCTTTTAAGTGCAATTTTAACATTTTCTTAACGTTTTAACATCTTATTTAATCACTTTTAATGTCTCTTTACAGCACTGTTACCTGCCTTGTGTCTGAATGTGCTGTAAATAAACCTGCCTTACCTAAAGCATGTAAGCATATTTAATTTGAAAATGAAATAAATCTGCAGAATCTGTGAGAAAGATGTGAGTTTAGCAGAACCTCTGCAGCTGCTCCTCGTCTCTGCTGCAGGCTAGAGTAGCTGCTACTAGCATAAAACACCACCAATCTCCAAGACAGAAGAGCTGCATCGTGGGTAATGTAGTCACCAGGCTTTGACGAGGAAGAAGAGCACGTGCTGAATATATAAGAACTGATTTTTTGATGTTATTGAAGGGAAAGGCTGAATGTGCTGTACACGGACACAATACTGCGGCTGAATCGAATCAGCTGAAGGTTTCTGTTTGGTGCCTTCACAGTCGGTTTGTTTGTTGTTGCTCTGTGGATTCTTACATCTCCTGTGTATAATAAGCTCGAATAAAGGACGAACAAAACAAAACCAGACCGTCAGAAAAAGAAACTACGGAGCATTAACACAAATGTATAATATTTAAAGACATAAAAAAAAAAATCATTACCCGCCCGCAGAGATGTATAAACAAGTCGGCTCGTGTCGGGACGAGAGTGTGTGTCTGCATATGTATATTTAATGATTGATGGGGCAGCGGACGGTATTGCATTACACTGTACAATATAATAGGCCTACAGGGATTTGTAAGTCGAAGGATCCTGAATCAATTATTCATTCTCTATTGACTTGGTTCTCCTCCTGTGTGCAGCCTGAGTGTGTGTGGCGGGTAATTTATTCTGAGCACAAACACACACACACACACATATAATCAAAGAGAGTAGCCTACGTATTCATGCTGTGTCTACTTGATTTACTCCTCTGGGAAGCGTGTGTGTGCTCGTGGTGTCGGGCGGTTGACAAGTAAATTGGACCGCGTGTGTCTCGGTGCGGCTCTAAATTGGAGTCAGGTGTTGGATATGGGAAAACACTGCAGATTACTGTGCGCAAAAGGAGGAAGTGAGCTTATTTGGCTGCTTGTTAAACTCTGGGCTTGTGTGTAGATCACAGCCATTGTGAGAGGGTGAAACAAATAGGATGTGATTGAATAAGGGCAGAGGGAAATGAAAGCAAAGACAAATAGAGATGAGGAGGAGAGAAAAGGGGAGATGAAAAATGGAGTCGGCAGGCTGAGGAGGAGAGGCTAAGACAAAATGAAGGGCAAAGTTAACATTTCCAGATCTAGTTAGCGGATGAGACAGCTTTTATTTTATATCTTCTTTGCAAAACAAAAAACAAATCCTGAGAAAAAGACCAAAACAACAACGTGTCTCTCAGCTAGTCTCTGCCTTCCTCTCTGTGGCTCTCTGCTTCAGTGTTTCCGACTGAAGATTGTACATCTTTAAAAACATCTCAGAAATATGTAGCTTCATCTGTTGGAAGAGAAAAAGCTTTATTAGTTTTAGGCTATCAGGGCGGCTGTGGCTCAGGAGGCGGAGCGGGTCATCCGCTAATCGGAAGGTCTGTGGTTCGATCCCCGGCTGCACGTCTCAAGTACTCTTGAGCAAGATACTGAACCCCAACCTGCTCCTGATGAGAAGGTCGGCACCGTGCATGGCAGCCAGCAGACTGGAAAAGCGCCATAGAAATGTATCTTGTGATGGGATCAAACCAGCCACGACATGTTTTACGTTCTGACCCACGACCTACTAGATTATCAGCACTCACGGGTCGGACCGCGCCCGTCTTCAAACTTCATTTTGTGTAGACAAAAATCTGTAAGGTAAAAACAATACCGGCTGTAAAGTGTCGGGCAAATGGTCCCTTCATGGTCCCTTTTTGCTTCGATGACACGTGAACAGACAGGTGAAAACATTACCAGCTGTTGAAGCTGGTAAAATGAAGGCTACATGATCATTTCTGTTATAAAAGCTTTAAAATGAAATATCGATATCGGCCCATATTGAACATCAATTAGGTGGAAAACAATATGATTGTTGGCATATTGGACATCGGGAAAAGTCCAATAACGTGTATCCTGAGGAAGAAGATACATCAGACCACAGTACTTATACTAAATATTGTGAAATAGCTTTAAACTCTCACCCATGTAGTTGATGATGAAGCCCTCGCCCTTGCCGAAGACGAGCCCGGCTGGATCTGAGTGGAAGGTGACGGTCAGATCAGGGGTGGTGGAGGAGAGCTTGAAGGGGCTGCTTCCTCCGACGTAGCGCCCCAGGATACGAGTCGTGACCTCATCGCCGTCGGTGATGGTCAACATGTCGCTGTCGCTGATGTTCAGTCTGAGGACGCGAGAGGAACGGAGTCAGAGAGAGAGAGAAGTATAGCCGGTGGTATCAGCTCAGGACAAGTCCCGATGACTCAGAGCGAGTCACGTCGACAGCCGACTGTGTGGGAGACGCCGTGACCTCAAAGGCTAAATGCTGCATTCATCCGCAGGCCAAGTGTTTAACAGTCTGTAAACACAGTGCTGTTTTTATTGCCCCTGAGACGTTTGTTTCACCACAACGCACGGACTTTCTTAAACATGCAGCGAGCAGAATATTGAAATATCTGTAAATGTGATGTGACATAAATCCAGCGAGTGACTGAAGTATGTAATTGGATTGCAGAGAGTGTAGTTAAACATGTCAGACCCATTTCATACCACAGGAGAAAATGTAACGTAGCATGAATACAAATTAATTTAAAGGATACGGCTGGTGATATTGAAACCTCGGTTTTACCTCCAGGTATTTTACTTATTTACAGTTTATGTTCTGTACTTGATTTGGAATAATTCTATATATTATTTTGGACGGTTGCAGAGTTAAAGTTATTATTGATATTGCTTCAGTAGTTACCTTTCAATATAATGTGCAGCCCTATTAAAATGAATGTTTATGAGTAAAACAGTTTGACATCTTGAGGTGTATGCCTCTTCCTTGTCTTTCTGAGATTTAGTATCAAGATTGATGTCACTCTCGTGTCTCAACGGTAAAAATGACGCTACAGCTAGCAGCCGGTTAGCTTAGCATAACATAAAGGCTGGATGCAGGGGGAAACAGCTAGCCTGGATCTGTCTAACTGAAAAAAGACCCACCTAACAACATCTCTGAAGCTCATCAATGAACATGTTGTAGCTTATTTGTTTATGAATGAAATGTAAAAACAAAGAAGTTGTGGTTTTTGTGGGCATTTCTGTGCGGAAAGTCCCTCCTCCTGGCTACAAGGCTAAACAACAGGTATTGATGAGAACAGTTATCTAAAAAAATTAAATAATGACATTGTGTTAATAATATAACATCATGTTGATAATCCAGCGGCTCTTAAATCACCACAACACAGGAGATCCGGGTAATTTGCTCGCCAGCGTGGGAGGTTTTTTGGATTCTGTCAAAAAGTCAGCGTGTTGGTCTGCAGGAGGGGAGAAATACCGCCGACCTGCTCACACGCCTCCACCTCCACCTCCGCCTTCCTGCTGATTTAACCACGACAGAGCGAGTAAGCTGCGGTGAGATTGCCTGCCGTGAAACTGTCATGGAGCTGGACTTGACAGTACTTTCTCCCTCCAGGTCAACTTTAAGGCAGCGTCAGGGAAATGAGAGAGAGCCAGGGATTCATGTCAGCTCTTGTTGTTTGAGTCAGTGGACAATAAAACGATAAAAGGAAGTCACTGTACGTCACAGTGGTTAGTTGTCAGCTTGTGGTGTCTCCTGCTGCCGAAACTGATTTTTGTTTCAGTTGACTTTTCACTATTTATTAAGTGCAATTGTTCTTTTTGTCCACTTCAGTACAGTTCTGGTTACACAGGATCTCTCTCCACTGCCTTACACTCATATTACAAGTGTTATTGATTTGACAAAGAAGCGCTTTAAGTTAAAGATGAATTAGACTGCAGCATTTTCTAAAATGTATTTTGGCCACAAAGGAAGGAAAATCTGATATCATGAAATATTTCGATCATAGGACTCTTATAGACTTTTTGAAATGTTACTGACTGCATGGGTTAAGTACAAAAAGTCATATCTGGGTTGTGACGCTCAGAAAAATATTCTCAGTGCACAAAGATAAAATGCTATCGTGGCCAGAGTGCGCCACGAGATATCGCTGGCTCTTTTGAGATCTTCTCTGGGTGATTTGTACTTTGACATAAACTGAAGCAGAGAAAACTTCCAGACTGCATCAATTATTATTATTATTATTATCTACAAACAGAAAAAAAACCCCATCAGAATAATTTGAAAGATGCACGAGTTGAATAAAACTTCCACACAAATATCGGCTTTGAATTTACCAATCTAAATTCACATGGGAGCTTCTGAGACGCGACTGCGGAGGATAGACGAGTAGATTCGATCCAAGCCACAGAGTCCAGCTCTGAAGTGAGCCAGTCAAAATTACAGAGTCCAGATACGATCAGAACAGTTGGATTTAATCTGCAGTTGCAGTCTTATCAGCGGCTTTTTGAATCTAATGATTCAGTACGAGCAGGGAGAGGGAAATATCAATCAGGACATGCAGACGGGGGGCCGGACCCCTCACCGAGCCTCCACACCCAGAACTCCCCGCATACATTTTTAATGATAACATTTGGATCTCGGTCGGGGCCAAACTTTGCATCAGAGATGAATTTTTGATGTTTACGAGTCCGACTGTGTTGCTGTGTTTTCTCACAGTTGAACGTCGAGCAGCACCCGTTTGTCCTCCCCGACGTGTATCCTCCAGCTGCAGTCCTCGCCCTCGCCGTACCACTCCGGCCAGTTTGGAGACAGAATCACGCCTCCCGGACCAGTCAGGTCGCCTCCGCACTGTGCTGCAGAGAGAAAGGAGGACAGGTTAAAGGAGCAGTTCACCCAAAAATGAACATCCACTCCCCGTCCATACTTCAGTTGTTTAGCTGCAACGCTGTTTTGCTGTGAAGCTCCAGAAATGATGATGGGAAAAGGTACATCATCGTGTCCGTACTGCAACAAATTGGTGGGTAATTAAGTCCGGTGAAGTCGTTACCCCACATGGACTCTCTGCGGGTTCACCAAAAATAAGTCTGAAAGTCTGCAAGAGCTGGAAAGTCCAACATTTAAGGCCACGACAGCCTGTTCGATGCCAGAGAGGCGAAACCCGGGGATAAAAAGCCGCCCAGCACTGACTGCTGCTCGTAAAGCTTAACTGCTTTGAGCTCCCGGTCATAATGAAAAGAGACGGAGATGAGAGTGTCAACATTTTTTTATCGCCTCAGAGCTTCTCTCCTCTGGATTTTGGCAGCTGGACAGCCAGAGGTAGTAAAAACATCCTTCCGACAGTGTGACATCACCTGTACTGAGATGCATTCTGCTGTTGTGACTGTGCTGCTGACTCAACCAGCTCATATTTCAGTGATGGATCTGTTTGCTGTAGTAAGACATTTTTGGCGCCTTACTACGACTTCTTTTTTTACTGCTGGGTGACATTTTTGGGGAATGAAACTCACAAAAAGACCAGAACAGGAAGATGAAACGCTCACCGAAAAAAGTGAGAGAGGTTTAAGATAAAAAACACAGGTGTTGTCGTCTGCTTCCTGCCCTCAGTGTTACCTTTGCACAGCGGCTCTGTGTCATTCCAGTATGGATCCCTCGCACTGATGCACTCGATGACAGGGGGCCCTTGTTCCAGAGAGTGTCCCGGGTCACAAGTGAACTGGACCACAGCTCCGACGCTGTACAACGGGTCGGAGGTGGTGAAGTTTCCGTTCTGGAGGTAAGGCTCGTAGCAGTGGCCTCGCTCGAAAGCTGCAGGAGGAAAAAGAGCGAAACGAGTACACAAATTAATAAGAAAAATGCATCTTGTTAAAATCGCACCATGCAGCTTTTTCAACATTTTTTATATCTTTCTCTTTGTGACGTTTTCCCAGAAATAGAAGCCAAGATGTTTGGTGGCTCGTCCCTCAAAAGAGCCGTAATCACACATTGTTTATAAATCTTGTCACCACTCGCAGATGATGATTCCTCGGATTCTTTCTCTCTTTACTGATGAGGATAAACATGTTGGAAGGGATATTTCCATCCCTTCCTCAATCTGACATTGCCAGAAACTGTGAAAGCTTTAGCTCAGATTACGTTGGACGACCAGCCCACTTGTGGCGATCCGAGCCAGAATCAGCTTGGCAGAGCGCGATGTAAGCAGAAACACTGAGCCTTGCAATCCCTCTCTTATTTGTTTACATAATTACACTGTAATTATAGAAATAGAACAATAATGTTTTAAATGATGCTGCAGAAAATACATGTGTTTATTTTTGCGCACGATCAGATCAGCAGCAGCAGCTTCTGTACCTTCGTAGCGGATGTTGAATCCTGTGTTGTGGTTCGGCTGGTCGGTGATGAACTGGATCCTGACAGCCGGACCCTCACTGATCACTCCTTCAAAAGGTATCTGTCCGCCCCGCCCCGAGTCGAACAGCACCACAGAGCCAGCGTCTAATCCGCTCCACAACACCAGCCTGCAGGGACGGAGAGACTGTTAGCGACCCAACAGAACATACTCATGTTTCCAGCAGCTGCATTCAACTAAAGCCTTTTCTAGGACAATGCAAATGAAAGACATGATGATGAATCCCTGGAGAACGCTGAGACAAATATGTTGCGACACTCTTACCTGTCAGTGGGTCCTAAGGCCAGCCTCTCCAGGTGGAGGTGCAGCCGCTGGTCCTTTGGTGCCTCCAGGGACCAGGAGCAGGAGCGGTCCTGGGTGGCGTTCGGCCCGTGGTGGGGAGAAGGAGACAGCACCCTGCCTACTGTCGCATTCTTCACTGTGCCTCCACAAAGAGCTGCAGAGAAGAGGTCGATGCAGTAAACTGTTATTTATTCAAAGGCACAACGTGATCAGTCCTGAACAAACGCGTGTAAAGCTATTAGTATACTCAGAGAAGGAATGTAACTAAGTATATTTACTTAAGTGCAAAGAAACATCTTTTTTTTCAACCGTCAGCACTCACCCCTGCAGGTGGGCACCTTGCCGCTCCACACTGGCAGCGAGGCGTTGATGCAGATGAGCTGCGTCTCGCCCTCCAGGTGGTAGCCCATGTGACAGTGGAAGCGGGCGGTGCCTCCAGGGAGCAGGTCGAGCACGGACACCTCCCCGAAGTGAGGCCTCTTCGGTAGTGAACAGCTCAGCCTGAAGACTGTGGACGGAGAGAGCAACCAGGGGAGGAAGTGACTGTATGAACATCAAGACGGTCACTGAGCATCAAATACACATTATCAATTCTATTTCTAATGTTTTCAGAGCCGTACACCTTCGCTTCTACTCCACAGAAGTCTAGACGACTAAAACTACTTTAACTACTGCAGTTATAGTTTGCAAAACACATAAGAAGAATTTTAAAGAAAGAAATTCAATAAAAAGAAAAAGTTAAAGGTGTAATTTGTGAGAAATGGCCAGAAATCAAATTTAGCTCCAAACATAAGCTGGGCAGCATAACTGCTAACAGCTGCTCACTATACTCTTTGCTGAAGCTAAACTAGCTTCTGTTAGCAAGTAGCTCAGTTAGCCGTGGAGCTAAGTTGCCCCATTAGCTAAGTCTGTCCACACCACAACGTCTGATGATGACCGGGACTGAACACAACCTCTGACACTGACAGAACAGAAGTCCGTTTGAAGACGGGGGGTTCAGTACAGAGGTGATTTACAGCGGTTCTGACCAGGACTTTGACTTTAGGGATGAGAAGACACGGCGGGTGGGGAAAATGGCGTGTAGAGTCGGAAGATTTTCACGTCTTACTTTGTGAATTGAGGATTAATTTGGACCAAACCAGAGGTGACTGAGAAAGGACAAGCCACGAGTGTTTGGGTGATTGTTTTTTAGTTTATGTTGAGTCTGTGCGTGTTTTACGATGAGTTAACGAGGCGATTAAGCTCGTCTTAGTTTGATAAAATAGAAAAACTTAAATTCAGACAGTGTACGGTTGTACTTTTTCTGTTATTAAGGAAAATACGTGTAAAAATATTCACTTAATTTGGCTTTAAAGCTTCTAAATTTGCACTTGAGGTCCGTGTTTTTGTTTCTAATCACTGCTGAAGGTCATCTGATAACTCACACAGGTACATTTTAATTAAATCCTGTGAATAATATTAATAATAATAATAATAATAATAAGCTTAGTTGGCTGCGAGCGAAACATTCCTGGTGTATTTCTGTGTTGTTTTTCTTCTCTTAACGTATTTTCCACTCCTCATCTCGAGCATATCCGTCCCTGCGCAGGTATTTTAATCTCCGTCAGTTCTCCTCCTACCTGCTGCTGATGTAAAAAGGATTAGATGGCTGTGATTAATGGCACAGGTGGGTCTCAACACTCTGTTGCCTCCTGCCTTCCAGTCCTCGTCATATCTATTACGGGCCGGGCGCAGCCGAGCGCGGGCACACATACACAAACGTACACAAACACACACACACTCTATACAAACTCCCATATTCTCGGCCTCCTAATGAGATGAGAGCCAATTAATCAGAGCCCTAATCAGCTAATTCACACGACAGATTCAATCACCATGCTAAGTGATTAGATGAGAAGGTTTTAGATTGTGCAATTAGCATGTATACAGAATACAAGCAGCTCCCGGGCCCTTATGAAGCCTTCACATGTAAAGACTTTGTGTAGCGTGTTTATACACATGAATATTTATATCACGACTTACTTCAGTCTGTTTACATTGATTATGTGTGCATCCGTGGACTCACTCTGATAGTGCAGCTGGAAGATGCCCATGCTCCCATCCGGCGTCGAGCGGTAGTAGACGGACAGAGTGTTGGTGGGACTGCGGATCACCTGACCTTCCACCAGCAGCGTGTGATTGGCCAGGACCAGCAGGGCGCCTCGTTCATCCGCGCCCCTGATGGACAGCTGCTCGCCCTCCGACAGGTTCACGCTCTTCACCTGAAACACACAGGAGGACACGAGTCAACACAAAAAGGTTTTGTTACTCCTTAAAATGTTATTAGTATCTGTTTTTTGCGGGTTTATTTCTGCAGATATTGCAGTGGTAAATCACACAAAACGCTGCTCAGGTCGCACTCAAAATAAACTGTAATGGGGTGTTGTTATTACCTCCCATTAGTCAAAGAAAGACACACAGTCACTTACTGGGAGCTTTTTTAAGAACCTACTAAAAGACCACACAAGCCACAAGAGGAAATAATGTGACTGTAGTAACTGTGGAGGTGGAAGAAGTACTCAGATCTTTAGAAAATACCACAATGTGAAGGGAAGCTGCTGCTGAGTGTTTTGTTTGAAGCAGTGGAAATGATTCTGTTGTTGGCGGTGAGTTTCAATTTGCATCACGATGTCGCCAATTACTGAGTGACCAGAGATTTTAACTCTCGCTCCAAAATGTGTTGATAGTTGTCGAAAACGTTAGAGGGAAACAGAATTCATTAAGTCAGTGAATCTGCTTTTATAAGAGATAAAACTGTCAATAACACTGAACTGAAGTTAAATTCTCTGTGTGCAGAGTCTGTAGGCAAAACCGAAATCAGACATGATGTTGACGGGCGGAGACGAGCTTTTGTTTTTTAGGTGGCAGAAGGAAGTTCTGGTGATGTGACTGACGTGTCGTTTGGGAAAAGAGAGGGAGACAGAGTGAAGTTATGGATGGAGAGGCAGAAGCTGCAAGTGGTTCTGGTCGATGATGATCACGTCTGAGTTATTACAGTTTAATTGGACCTTAATGTGTGTTTTGGACATTTTCTTTGCACTAGTCTGAAACCAATGCATGCAGAAAGATGTAGTGTGTCCCCTTCAGTAAAATAGCACCAAAATGCACTTCAATGCAGCACTTGAGTGAAGGTCTTAGTTTCCACAGCTACGCATCTGATTATGGTCCATGGTCATTTGAGACCAAGAGAGAGAGAGGACAGTACCACCAGCTGCCACTAGGAGGCAGAGTTCAACCTGGGATCAGATCAGCCCCTCACAGTCACAACAGACAAGACACAAACACAGAAACAACTAACAGTGGTTGTAACTGCAGCGTAGACGTGTGTGTTGTTCATCAGCGACGTACCTGCAGCTCCACGCCGTAGCCGGTGTACACAGTCACGGTGTAGGTGCAGTGTAGGAAGGTGCCGTCGGGCAGCGGGGGGTCATCAGAGGAGTCGATGTATCCCTCCGGGTCCGAGAAATTCACCATGCAGCTCGACAAAGCTGAGGAGAAAAGCAGTGGGGTTTTATTTTGCGCGCTGGCTTTATTGTTTTGTTTTTTTTGTTCTCAGCTCTGCCTTGTAATCCCTTTAATGTGACCCTGACTGGAAGCTCATTAGACTCCCTGCTGTGTATAATTAATGACGGAAATTACAGGGATCAAAACGGCTACAGAGCAGACACGGGGCACAGCGAGGACTCGCGGATGTTAACAGTGACTTGAAATAAATAATCACGTTCCTCTGAAGACTCGAGTGAGATCAGTGGTGGGTGAAGCGTTCAGACGGCGGCAGTGTCACAGTGTTAAACGTACTTTTATCTTTTCAAGCACATCTTTTCAATTATAGGTTTGAATGTAATTTTTGAGGTACTTGTACTTTACTCGAGTATTTCCATTGTGTGCTACTGTACACTAACTCCACTGCAGTATATGTCAGGGTGAAGTACTGCAATATTTAGTCCACTTCATGTATCTGACCGTTGAATAATACTACAGTCAGATGGGCCATTTTTCTGCAGTATAAAGTATTTTTACTGTCTGTGGATTTTGCTGAAAATAAACTTCTTTCACTGAAGGAGGATTTTGAATACATGGTTTTAATTGTAAATATATATATATAGTTGTACTGACATGCTTTATCAAGTAAAGAACCTGGAGTTTTGTGATTTTCCGAGTCAGGGGAAACTGTATAAACTTTGAGAAACAGCCTGCAACAATTTCTTAATTATTTGTCTATGTTTTCACCTGTGTCAGTCTGTCTGTCTGTCAGCTGGTTGGTTTGTCAGCAGGATTACACAAAAACTACTAGATTTCAGCTCCATGATGGAGGATGAGTCTCAGCCCAGAATAGACCCCGTTCACTTTTGGTGCAGGTCTGGATGAAGGGACAGAACCAGGACTATTTTTCAACATCTTTGTTAATTTGTCAGGGAGTGTTCCTGTGGCTTTGTCCCGGTGTGTCGGAGTACTGGCTTGTAGGCTACTCTGTGACTGACCGGTTAATTATGATATATGAATTATTTTTGGATATTTTCCCGTCAGAAGACTGTGAAACAGACTTGATCTACAGTATGTTTGATGCAAAAACAAAATCAAAAGAGTCGGCTACCTCAGGAGTTTAAAAAACAGAGTAAACACAATAATAAATAACACAAAATAATGACTTCAGCAAGTAAGCAAGTATTTGTGTGTGTAAACATGTAAACTTCTGTATTTTCCTTGAAGTTGCTTCTTCCTTGTTTGTTCACCTCTGATGACCCAGAGGAAGTCCAGTTAAACGCTGTGATCTGTGGGTCAGTCTGTCGGGCAAAGTCACTTGCATTGTAACAAAGTACAATAATAATTCCAGAAATGCGGTTTAAAGTATTCGGGTAAAGTAAAAGTACCTCAAAACAGTGCTTCAGTACAACCCTGGTTTCCACCACTGTGTCAGATGTTTGTGTGAACACTTCAGACTACGTGATGACTCCTCGTACCTGATGGAGGTGTCTCTGTCTCGGTGTCCACGTCCAGCATCGTGCCCACAGTGGTGATCTCAGCCTCCTCCTCGGGGGTGTGTGTCTGTGTGTGAGGCAGCTGGGAGTGTGTGTCTGTAGGCAGAGTCTCAGTTGGATCGCTGCCTCGGCCTGACACTGCAGCTGATGCCGGGGGTTTTACCCTCCTCAGTAATCCCCCGCTTTGATGCTCCAGGGAATGACTTCCAGAGAGGGAGCTGACGCTGAGTCCTCTGCCCAGAAGAGGGAGCAGGTTCTGGGGCAGAGCGGAGGGGAGGGTCTCCCCTTTTTGGGAGACAAGTCGTCCTTTTTGGGCGAGCACTGACTGTAGCAGACCTCCAGCCAGGACGCTGGAGCTTTTGCCTTTAGGGCTGTTTTCCTTTGTGCTCCCTGGTGTCACCACTGGAGACTGGGAAGAGGGGGCGGCTGTGGGGACTTCTTTATCTGAGAAGAGAGGAAAAACAAGGAATGAATAAAATCTTTGAAAATGTCCTGGGAGGCACGACTCTGGGTGGTTCTGTCACTGTTCCTGCTAGTCTTATCAGGAGTGGGGGTTATCTAGCCGGCACAGCCGAAGCCCAGTCGAGCTTACCTCTACTTTTCACACACAAACAACATACTGAGCGCACACACACACACACACACGCACACAACAAGACAGTGTAGTGGGGAGACAGGGCAGTTAAGCATGACAGGAGCTGAGCCAAGAGGAGGGGGAGAAACTGAAAAAAAAAGAAGAAGAAATGCACAGACAGGCAAACCGCTCTGCCGTGCATGCTAAAATGCCATCTCCAGCAGCTTAGTTCAAAAACAGCACAGAGCAGCATTTACACACACAAACCCACACACATTCACATACACTCCACCCCCAGTCATCTCGCCTGCGTACTTTACGGTCCACCCTCACAACAAGCAGCAGCCCGAACACACACTCGAGCAGAGCGAGCGCTCGCGGTGCAGTCATCTCTCTTTAATCTACAGTTGAGTGTCATTAAAACACTCCTCGAGTAAAAAGCGCGCAGGCCGGAGGAGTCCTGCTGTCACCTTTATCAACAAGGAAGGAAGTCGGGGGGAAATATCCCTGTCGGTGTTGTCAACAACACAAGCACTTCTCTTATGTTCGGCTGGTTTTCATCCCCAGACAGAAAATAAACAGCCTTTTTATTATTTCTGCATATATACCTGCATTACGCTCAGTGTGTCAAACCAGCCGCCATCAAGAAACTCATTTCAGCTTTCACAGCTTGCAATTATTAAGGCAGCCACTAAGCAGCAGATGTTGACACACACACACACACACACACACACAGACACACACACATTCAAACGCTCCTGCTCTCGATGTTGTTCTCGATGCTTTTGATATTTTAAGTTGGACTGAAAATCACATTAATTATTGAGACGTAAACACTCAACATAAACAAACATCTTTAATGAAGATCGCTTAAAGCTGGTTATTAAAGGATTATGATGAGGAAACAGCCTGTGTTGAACATTTTACAGCTGAAAGAGAAACTCGTCAATCTTCTCTGGTGAAAAGAAAATTACAGAGTGCATAATATCTAATACAGTGGCACGTTTCTGGTTTTTACACAGAATAAACAAATTAAATATGCCAAAATTCATTACCGAGCTTTAGAGAATAGCCAGTTTAGCTGTTTGCCGTCTTTAAGCTAAGCTAAGTTAGCCCATTAGCTGAGCTGTAGCTTAACATTTAGCATACAAACATGAGAATGGTGTCCTCATCTCAGTCTCTACAATTAAGCAAACACCAGTAACAGCACTTCCCAAAATGTTAAACTTTTCCTACATCTGCATATTAGCATTGTCATTGTGGGCATGTGAGCATGCTAACTTTAGCATCTACCTCAAAGTACCGCTATGCCTCGAGGAGCTGCTAGCAGCCTGCAGTCTCTGAGTGATTTTACTGTAATGATTGATAAAAATATGATGCTAAAAGATTACATGCAAACTTCACTAAAATATCAATATGGATTGTGCACCAAACTTGTTTAAAATTAAGAAAGATTAACATTTAAAAACCTCAGTTTACTTTTTACTCTAAATATAGATTAAATTCAATTCTGTTGCATCAAAACATGAAACTTTTTAAGCTTTATTATCTGATGTTTTGTGACAGTTCTTGCCTTTTATATTGATTATATTTGTCTCTAGACTGTGTCTGACTTTATATATCAGCGTGTTGTCTCTTGGCTCGATATCTGACTTGTGTTTTGCCTTACAAGCTTGAGCTCGATCAGAACTATTCTGTCCTATTTAACCAGCCAATATAAAATGCAAACACCCCCACATACAGCCGCTTAGGTAATATATAGAATATAAGATGTAAACCCACAATCAAAGCCAGACGTGAGGAGGAAATTTCCACTGAAACGTGGTGCCTGCTCTGGATTTAGAGTGCAGGAACCATTTATTATAACCTGCTCATTAGTCACAATGGCAGCTGAATAGACTTTTCAATTTTCACTTCCTCATAGTAGGAGGTAAAGTTTTAACATTAACGTCACTCTGTCAGAACATCATTTACTGCAGGCCATTTGGCTGTGACAAGGTTGGCAGGTGAGCCATATCTTTGTAATGACCAAAAAATTGCTCAGCAGGAAGACGAGACTTCATTGTACCTGTAAGAATATACTCTGATTAATGCTCGAAAACCGCCGCTCGAAGCTTTTAGTCGTGACATTTCTCAAACAAAGTGGATCACACTGCATGACGACAAAGAGAAAGCTGAAGTCCTGCTCTGTTTTAAAGCTGCGCTAATCAATATTTCTATATCAACAACGGAGCCGATCGTTATGTGTAATGTGACAGGGGTCAGTCACAAATCCACTTAATTATCAATCAACTCTGCTCAGACAATATGAGGTTTAATCGAGTGGATATTTATACGTTAAAGTGTTTAAGCAGGAAATTCCTTCTTCTGTAGTTTATGCGAGCGCAGCTGAATGACTAGTCAATCAATCAATGAGTCAACTGACAGGAAATCAATTGGCAAAGTCGTTTTCCCTGTAAAAACACCCCCCAGCTTCACTAATGTAAAGATTTGTTGCTTCTCCTTTAAATCACTTTATTAATTTGAGTGTATTTCTCATAAATTGGAAGTTTGGACCGTTAAAACATTTTCACTTTTGAATTAATCACTCGATCAATGGAGAAAATCAGCCAATTAATCCATAACGAAAGCAATCATTGGCTGCAGTCATATAGAAAATAGTTCTTAGCACTTAAAGTACATTTTCCTGATTATACTACATTTTCAATGCAGGACTTTTACTCGTAAAAGAGCATTTTACAAGTACAAGTACAAATACTTTGTGACTGTACTTAAGTACATGTTTCAGGAGTATTTTTTTTCCCCCTCTCTACATCTGAACACAAACATCTGAACTTTCTCCTCCTCACATTTTCAAAAACAGGCTTGTTGCTTTAGTTTGATGCATCTGAGGGGAATTATGGATTATTTTTATTTTGCATCATCGCACGCCGACTCCCCAACATCACAAGACTGATTTCAGACGTAAGAAGACGTAAACAGACAGAGAGGGAGACGTGTTAGTGGCGTGTTAGTGTCTCGTATAATGAAATTAAGACACCTTGCTTTGAAATGCTCCCAATATAATAGTTCAGTGCTTTAAGAGCCACACGTGGATCACTGCCTTTATTGTACTGGAGCGCAGGCAGAAATCTGTGAGACGGATATCTGCATGGCTAAACGGAGTTGTGTGGGAGCGGAGGATGTATTTTGAAACCTGGTTCAGGAAGTAAAAAAATCCAATTTATTTCATAGACACAGTTGCGTGAGTCACAGTCGGAGCTCTTCTGCAGCTCGGCATGAAACTCTCCTGGTTAAATAATCGGTATAAAAGACGAGCAGCTGTGCTAGAAGATATCTGCTGCTTTGATTAAATGATGATGATGGAATGTAACTAAGTACATTTACTCAAGTGCTGTACTTAAGTACACTTTTTGAGATATCTGTACTTCACTTAAGCGTTTCCATTTTCTACCACTTAATACTTCCACTCCACTACATTTATTTAACAACTAACAAACATGTAAATATATTTATAATTAACGTACGGGTAATTTAAGAAGTATCAAGCCTTTTGTGTCTCCAGAAAACGCTGCATGACATCTGATAAATTGCCTCCAGTGATGTCACTCAGTGGCTGAGTTGCATTGTGGGTAATGTAGGCACCAGGTTATGAAACACTGCTGAACTCATAAACTCACAAATTCGATACAGCAGAAACAGATATCACCTTTTTTTATTGCACACAGTCTTCTTCCTTTGCAGAACCTTGCGCCTTCATTACCCACAATGCAATTTAGCCACTGAGCGACAACACTGTAGGCAGTTTATCAGATTACGTGCAGCTTCCTCTGCAGCCACATATGCAGTAGTAATCCCCTGTAAACAAACTTTAATGTGGAAAATTGGTGGAGTTACCCTTTAAGTTTAATTTCTAGGTCACTGTTTGATGAATTCTACTATGTCGTCGTCGTTGTTGTTGTTGTTGTTGTCGTTCCAAACTGCCACAACAAAACATTTTGATTTGCTGGTCTGTGCCTCTGCTGGCTCCCTCTTCATACAGTCGGCCGCCGAGGCTCATGGGTATTATAGAGTATTACGGCCCAGAGCCAACAGAATATAAGACAGTTTGCTGCCCGAGCAGCACATTTGTGGTTTTGTTATCTTTATAGTGTCGACAGGATTTTCTCGACAGCGTTGGCGCCATGTGTGGCTGACAATCCTTTGTCCCTAATTGGTCTCCAGCGTGCGTACACATTTGCATCCACTGTGCTTTTTGTTTTGTTGTTGCACTCGTCCCAATTACCTTATTTATAGCGGCGAGAGGGTCATCATCTGACTTTGAACCGTCTGAACAATGATGCGTTATGAGAGAGACACATGAATACAGATGGACCGGGGTGATCGTTGACATGCAGAATTATGATGAGCTCCGTAGTTGAAGTGTGGCCTCTGGTTTGAGCCGCTGAACCCAAATAATCAAGTGCGGCGCCAGTGTTTTTAAATGAGAAATCAATGGGCTTGTTTTGTAAAGTCCTTTTTCTGAGCCTGCCGAACATATTGTTTAATTAATTTGCTGTCATGTATCAGAAAAAATGTGCTGACAGCTTCCATGGCGGTGCTGCTACCTGAGTAATTTGGTTCACTCATCAGATGAATAATTAAAGCCCAGATGTTGTAAAGTCCATTAAAGCAAGCACAGACTGTGTTTATAACAAATCCCCCCCTCCGTCACAGTTTTTTAGATTAATGTGCAGCGTTTAGTTCTGGGGAGAGGACAATAGACATGTTGATGAGGGCTGACAGACTTGTGGCATTTTTTGAGGTTTTGTTTGATGGAAATTTGCTGTGACATTCACTATTATGACAGCTGTAGTTTGACGGGGCGTCAGCTTTCTGAAAAGATCGTCAACTGAGAGACTTGTCACGCGGATAAGACGAGTGATTTATTAATAAGATACCGACGAGGATGAAACAACGAGGAAATAAACAGCCTTAAAAAATGTTGGTGTATCTTTGGAGGATCGGTTTGAATGAAAAATCCTACTTTAAAGCTTTTGGATCTCATTTAAAGCGTTGTTGAGTTTGCAGGTTTTTTTTTTTTATTCCACTCCGAGAAACCAGAGCAGCTGATTTCAGTGATCGGCACCTTCAATCAGAGGGGAGGAAATAATCAGTGAAATCAGCCACTGCTTGTTTTCCACCAAACTGCTGGGACTGCAGCATTAATGCAGCTCGCAGGAAAAGCAACTGCGGAGTAACGAGGAAGGAGACTGCTGCAGGATAACAGCGCGACACCGATCTGAACGTGGAGCAGAAGACATCGTTTGACAAGACGGGAAACACTGAGCAGATTTAACAATTCATGAAGTAGGATTGTTGCCATATCTAGAATGACAAAAGTCCAAAGCGCTGGCAGAAAGCTGAACTCTCTGCCTGTGCGGTCAAAGATAATTACCCAGCGCTGCAAAACACGGTTTGAGAATATCTGTCTGGGGCCTTATCACGCCTAAAAAATGGCAAGTCATTACTTCTTTCATACTGACGAAAGTTTCTTCTTAAAAGCCACTAGAATTTATCTATGATTACATTATCGTTCAAGTTCTGAGAGTGTGTAACATTTAACAAAAAGAAATATTAGATAACCACAGACAGATTTCAGCACATTAGTTAGTGTTAGTCAGGAGATATGAAAGCATTAGACGTGCGTTTTAGATGAGATTATATGTAAGCTAATGCACAACGCAGCAGTTTCCTCCCTGGACTTTATTGTAAACAAACACTGTGATTGGTTTTATAACCCCGTCACTGGCCGACTCTTTCAGTTGGCATTCTCCCTTTTACTATCCATAAAAATCAAGCCCCCAGGAAGAGCTCTAGGCTCTGAAGCGTGAGTGTAATTACAACATCAGGTGATGCACTGGGGCCTAAAAAGCTTACATTGTGAAAGAAGCAGCTGTTAAACTGTGGATAATTCATTTTTGAGTGTCACAACCCCCCATATTTTGAGACATCCAGTCTAGAAGAGCCACAAGATTAAACCAGAGGTTAGTCACCTCGAGTGCAGACACTCTCTGGGCCGCACAACATGGAAGTTTTGGGTATTTTCATACCGAGCCGAGCTTTTTTGGCTTCATGCGCCACTGAGCAGCTTTCATAGGGGCTCCAACTCCAACAATGTATTCAGATTATCATGTAAGGTCCTTGATTAATATCCCCATGGCTTCAAGAAACAACAGCCTCCAAGCTAACCCAAACCTGGTCGCTAATGATGCACGTGCAAATGTTTCACAGAAACAATTTCACCTACAACACTATTTCGCAACAGCCTCATCCTTTAAACTTTCAAATTGTGTTTAAGAGACAGGGTAAGGAGCGTGGACATCCGGAGGTACAGGAGCTCAGATTAGGAGCCAGCTGACGTGGTTTGGATATCTGATTAGGATGCCTCTTGGGAGCCTCCCTTTGGAAGATGAAAGCACGACCAACTGGGACGGGACAACGGGACAAACCCAGAACTTGCTGGAGAGATTACATATATTATCTGGGAGCGCCTCGGGATCCTACAGGAGGAGCTGGAAAGCGTTTCTACGAAGAGGGATGTCTGTAAAACCCTGGATGGATCGATGGATGGATGGAGCTCGGGGTGATAAATAAATGCCATCATCTGTGCCTGAAGGTTTAACCTATATCTTCCCGCTCATCAAGGGCGTTAGCACTCTTAAACTAACAGTAACAACTGGTTCTGGTCAGTAAGTGTCCAGTCCTCTCCATTAACCAACTGTCTGTAGGTTTGGCTGTTTGAACACACAGCCTAAAACCATCTGCAGGTGCAGACACGAAAGGTCACTGTACCACCACGAGGGGGGTTAGGTGCTCTGAAGATGCACCTTCCTCTTTGGGAAAGCCTTGATGTCTGCTGTTTCAAAGGCCTGGGGAATAAGTTGTGCAGGGACTCCCCGGGGTGCAGTGATATCTGCGTGACCTCCCGATCACAAAGAAAGGATGAAAGGGACCACTTGCTGGTCCTTGACAAGGGTTCTGTAGAAAATGGGAGCATGTAGTGTAGCTCACAATAATCAGGACAGTTGTGCCTATTTTCAGGACATCAGTAGAAAACCTCGACAGTTTTATTGATTCTGAGAGTCTCCAAGTAGCTCGATCAACAAAAACAAGTCTAGGTCGGCATTACTGAGGATTGAGGCGCTCAGCTCTGTTTAGGGACCAGCGATAACAGAACAGATGGAAGGCAAAGCTGCACACTCATAACTCTAATGCAGCGTTTTGGTACATTGCCTCTTTCAGGACAACATTGGCCTTCTTAGTGTTTTCCTGAGGAAGGCAATGCGTTGAAAAATCGACCTCTATGACTTGAAATAAATTTCCTTATAAGATGCTGCATCAGAGTTTCAGAGTCCCGAGGGCTTGGAAGTTTAAACAAATAAAAAAGCAATGAAGTGAAAAAATAAAATGAATAGAAACACCTTTATTCAGGTGGCTATTTTATGGTGAAATTCTAAAAAACACAGATATTGCATGTTAAAAATAAGCAGAGTAGCAGAGTCGCCTCGGATCGCTGCTGCAGTCAGGTTGATAAACAGGAGTGATTATTTATCCCAAAAGTTAAGAAAGTGTCGGAGCTCTTCTCCCGTCGGTCAACGGATGATCAGAGCAGAGACTCTCAGTCCGGCTACACAATCAATCTTTTTTTAACTACAGCGTTGTGATGTGATGTGAAGCTTAGACTAACGTTAGCAGCTCTGACCATCTCTTAAATCGACTGAAGGTCTAACTCGTCAAATACTGACTCCCGCCCGACCCACCAACACAAGTGTCATTATCTGACGAGTTGGGAATAAGACTCAACAGTGATCTATCTTACAAACTGGACCTTTAGGGGTGTGTGATAATACTCGAGCTAAACAGACAAGCTACTCAAACACAACCTCCACCCTGCTTAGACTCTTTATACTACGCCATCTGACATTTTTTATGCGTGGTATTTGGATCCATCCATTTTCCGCTGAAGTTAATAGTCAGGACTGACGTATCACCTGCACTGAGTTGGACTTTGGCGTACGTACTGCAGGCAATAGGGAGTTTAATGTCTTGTTATTTGTACACAGACTCAAGCGAGTGTAAAATAAACCTGCACTAATGTCAAAACAAGCTCGCTGCAGTTTATAATGGATTTCCTGACAGCAGCCATGTGGAGAAATCAGATATCATAATGCCAGAAATTCAAAAAGTCTGGCAGAAATTTAACAAATCAAACCTGGTGCATTCAGAGTCAGTGCAGGTTCATGTGCACTCGGACCACAACCAAATGTGCTCATAATCAAATACTCTTTCATTTATTTCAGATTTACAACCATCCACTCGCGGTATCAAGCACCAGTTTGGGATTTTGGGACCATTATGCTGCTGTTTTGTTGAATTCCTGGACTATGCAGGAAATGAACTGTGGCAGAAGTGAAGGGGAAACGCACTCTGTTTCATCACGGTTGATGTTGGTTTGTTATCAGATGGATGATTGAAGCCGTGAATATTAGATGCCAGAAATTTCATTAAACTCTTCATTGCATTTCCCTGTCTTGCCTCCATTTGTAGGTGCAACGCTGGCTCTCATTCTCCGTTAATATACACAAACATGTCTCGCCGATGAGTCCAGGCAACCACACGTTTTGCAGATGCAGCGCTCACCACATCAGCATATTGGGAACATTTAGTCTTCAGTCGGGCGCCTGTTTGTATAGTTCGTGCTTCTCTTGAATTCACTGGTAACTGCGGGAGAAAAAAACAAGGGCGGCTGTTTATTTGACTGAGTAGGTGAGTTTGTGATCGAAACAGTGAGTGTTGTGAAAGAGAGAGAGATGGAGGCAGAATTCAATAGTCCTCGGTGACTGCAGACTTTCATTGCCACTCGAACATAATCAAGTCTGAGGCTGTAAAGCAATGTCAGGAAAAGGTTTCAATGGCGCTGAAAGGAGGCGCCTGGCAACAATGAAGATGGGGTTGCTGTATTTGTGTGCATTTCTAAGCCTGAACCACTGCGCTGAAATACAGGGAATACAGGGAAAGAGCTCATCTTTTTGTTTTCTTTGTCACTCTGTTTAATTTGTATTCTAGGAGTTGGTAGCAGTTTAAAGTGCTTTATCAGACCCAAGACTGGCAGCAACTGTATCTGGAATACATTCCCTGTCTGCCATGTCCGTTCCCCATGGAGACTCACTGTGATAACCACACAAACAAACACACACACACACACACACACACACACACATGCAGCACGACTCAGCCATCTGAAGGCTACAACAGACAGTTTTTGGCTGCACTAACAAGACAAGTCAGGTTACCGTTTCAGGTGCGGATATAACTTCTGTGATCAACGTATTTGGTTAATGAAACGCACGGCTGGAGACTAACGGCACCCTGTCGTTTCGCCGATGGTAGAAAATGTGTTTGGGACGAACAGAGATGTTTCCCGGGACGCAGCTGGGACGGAAAGGTTTTTTTTTTTTATGTGTGTATGTATCACAATAACTTAGCAAATGACACACTGAACTGAGCATTAACTACAGCCGAGTGCGTCCTCTCATGCTGTTACTATAGTAACTATCACTCAGCGTGAGACCTTCCAAAAACATGAGGTGTTGAAATCTGAAAGAGGCAGGAAACTCACTGCTGACGGGGGACGCACCCTGTATTTTCCCCCGATGATGGTACATTACAAACTGTGTTGAAATCTGCAGGAGGAGAGCTAGTTTTAGCTTTTAGCAGCCGGTGAGAAGCAGAGTCCTGCGGTGCATTTGGCTAATGGAGCTAACAGCTACAACAACTAATAGTTTAGACCTACAGAGCAAATAGAGCTAAACACACAGCAGGACTGATGCCTCGTGTCCAAAGAGTCCAATCATTTCTGATGTGTTTATGAAACTCCTTCTGTTTTGTTTTCTGGTCTCAAGCACGTTGGACATTTTTCACAAAACTGGCAACATACCTGGCAGACCATCTTATGTCACCAGGCATTATTCTGTTGTTGTCAACAACATACTCATATCAACACAGAGAAATCTCCCTCATGATGGCATCTCTATCCATTTGTAAAGAAATACATTTCCTTGTGGTGAACATTACAGGCCTAAGTGCGTAATAACAGACAAAACAGGATGGGCAACGAGGCCTGAGCTTCTGTTTGGACGAACATGAAGCGTTAAAACAGTGAACTGACAGTAAGTAAAGTAAAATACCTTTAAATGTTTAAACTTTTGGTCTGTAGTTCTGGTGTTTACAGATCTCTCAGACTCATCAGGGAAATATATCAAACATGTTTGATATTCACGATTCAAAATCTAGATGACTGCATCAGTACTTTGTGAGCTGGACCGCAACAACCAACAAGGGAGGCACCCCGGAGCAGCTAACGGTGCTGCTAAGCAACGGTAGATGTTCCAGCCCTCGAGGCTAACGTTAGCTAGCATACTTCTGTTGACAGAAACTTAAAACCTCACCTCCAGTTCTTGCTGAAGAATAGAAAGCCTGTGTCGACCACATCTTCCCACACACCCAGACTTGTTTAACCTTTTTTTTTTCTCATTATAATGCATTACAACTGCAAGTTGTTTCACCATGCTAATCTCCACTTTGTATTGTAGCCCTGAGGCTAATGTCAGCTAGCGTACTTACTGTTAAAGGACTCTTACAATCTCACCTCCAGTTCTTGCTGAAGAATAGAAAGTCTGTGTTGATTACATCTCCCCACACACCCAGACTAGACTTGACTGATATCCATTTTGTTTACGTCTGCTTCCCCATGAGATCACGTGAGAGGGATCACACGTGAGCCCGGCAACAAACCCGCCAAGTGTGAAGTAGATCAGATGAACGGTGCTCAAGATACGTAAGATTACTTGCTTTAAGTGTCTCTTCAGGCAACGATGGATCTTCATCAAATGGAAGTTTCTCATCATTATAACGAGCAAAGTTTGCTCTAACGAGATACGTTGCTTATGTGATTTAACAAGACAAGTTTCATGTAAAAACAGCAACAAATTAGGATCAGTAATAAGGAGAAAATATGTCATAATAGCACGAAAAATATCTTCTTATAACGTGACAAGGACCTTGATCTTGTTGTCTCACTGACAGCAAAGTATTCCCAGATCTCAGCAATTAACTCGGCGTGTTGGGTGTTATTATGATCAATATGAACACACAAAAAACAAGGTCATGTGTCGTAATAAACCAAAACCAGCCTTGAGGAGTCAAAGCAGGACAACTTGACCATCGGCGCACCTCCGTGTTAATCATCAAGCGCTCGCTGCTAATTGGCTGAACACACTAGACGCCATACTGCAGCGTTTGTGACCTCAGATGTGTCTGCCTTCTCAAATTCAGGCGCTGGGTAAGCACACTGCGCTGATTTAATGATTTCCTGTGTGAGAAGTGCCAACGCGCACACACACACGCACACACACACACACACACAGATCGATGTTATCTGAGGATTAGCGCATGAACGGCGCTCGGGGTCAGCGAGTGGAATGACCTGAAACTGAAAGCGGAGCAGCTATCGACCCGACCTATCAACGATGACCTCGCAGAGCAGATGTAGATAAGCAATCTCCTCTCTGCTCATACACAACTCTAACTCACAACACGCCGACACACATCTCATGTAAACACGCTCATTAGCATCCATATAATTTACGCTCTGATGTAGACTCTCATTAGCATAAATGTTAAATACACTCATTAAAAACTTATTATCTTATCGAGTTCTGGTGAATTTGCGACAGCGAGGAGCAAAACTAATAACTCCTTATGTTTGCTGAATTAATGGCTTGATTATTAAAGGCTAATTTTCCATGAATTTAAGGATTAAATAACATTGTCTGGCTAATGATGCGGAAGAACGGAGGCAGCATTTTCAGAGAGAGTCAATTAAAGTTAATTAAACTTAATTAATTAAACTCGGCTGATTGGAAAAGTGGTTAACGGGACATAAGTGGCTGTAAAAAACAAATTTAATTTTCTGAAAACACAAGTGAATCTTTGAGTGTGACTTCAACTTTGAACAGTCAGTCACAAATATGGATTGTTAGTACATGAAATAGTCTTCGAGCTTTAAAGATGAACCGATATGTAGCGGACACAAGCATCAGAGATTATATTGATACACAACCACAGACCCGACCTACGTTTTCCTTGAGTCTGTGAATACCAGTTGTATCATTAAATATGCCAGTGAAACCTCAAACTTTACTACTTTTACAAGGAGGCAACGGAGGTGGACATGGAAGTGTCCTTGGGTGCGATATTGCTAGAAAAGCGTTGTATAAATGCAGCCAGGTACCGAGCAAAGGAGTCAACACAAGGCACGTAACGTTAGCGTTGGCAGCTAATGTCCAAAAAACGTCCATATGTGGAAGAGGATGTTTGTGGAGCCCCTTACTGCAAGTTTCCACGTAGCTCTGTGCATGCACAGAAGTCAACTGATTGATTAAAGGTCTATTTATACATTATTTTTCTAAGTAAAGTCTGACAGCCTCCCACAAGTCCGACCCTACCACCCTGTCCTGGGAGGCAAGAAGCAGGCAAAGTATGGGATTGCGAAGAAGAGGGCTGCTGAGGTTGCCACGAAGGCTTGATTGGAATAATCAGAAAAACAGAGATATCCTTTCACTAAACGCTAAGGGGCGTACGTGAATACTACTAAACAAATCTGTGTGGAAAGGAGGCGTTATTCCCTTGAAGGATGATGATGCTCAGTATAAAAGCTCATATTTACAGTTGGTGCGGCAGAAGACATCATTTTCTGGACTGTTTCTGTGTTTGAAATACAATTTAAGGAAACGGTTTATGTATTTTAGTCACACTATCGGTTCAGAACATAAAACCAGGTCCCGCAGCTGTCAATGTTTATGGTAAATGTATTCTGAAGCTACGTTTTGCTCGGTTGACCTTCATCGGGACACGGCGTGGGGCTGATTTCTCCTCACGAACCGCTGATCTCTTCCACACCTGTCTGCACGCCTGATTATTTATGAATGAAAACATAAACTCCCCATCGGCTCAAGTGAGTCCAAAAAACAGCTTTGAACTCCAGCGTATCACATCATTACAAATTTATCTGAATGGTTTCCCTGTCGGATCGTGTTCTGCTTATCTCGCGAACGCCGCGGATCAATAATTCTCGTCTTATCTCGAATATAGATCAGTCGAACGGAGACGGTGCGAGTAGAAATCTTCTCCTTTTTATTTTTAACACCTGTGAAAAATCTGCTCTGCTTTTGGTTTAAGGCTCAAAAGATGATGCTCCAACATCGAGCCACAAGCCTCAGCTGGTGTGTGTGTGTGTGTGTGTGTCTGTGTGTGTCTGTGTGTGTGTGTGTGGTGTCAGAAGCAGGTGTTACTGCAGCCAGGCATGACCAGCTCAGTTGAGCAGATGGCGTCGTCTGTGGGCTCTTTTTCCTTCACACCATCGTCCTCTCGCTCTCGTTTCCTCGTCCACCATCTCCCTCCCCGACTCCCCTCCTGCATCACGACCAGCCTGTTGGTGCAGCTGCGTTTCCTTCCTCCACCTTTGCATTCGTTTCCATGTCAACTTTACTTTTATCCTCCCTCAATATTTCCAACATCTTTTCTTTCCCTGTGATCACAGCCTCTTTTTGTTTTTTTTTGCTTTTCCGTGGCATGTAACTGCCCGTGTTGCTCCCCTGGGCGACACATATGATTAATGAGCGATAAATCTCGTTGCTCAACCATATAAAACGGTTTCCCTGTTGGATTGTGGGACAACAACGCCAAAGATTTATTCAAGGAGAGTCTTGTTCTTTTTTCACACATCAGCAGCTACACTGAGAGAAAATTCACTTTCTTATCATCCACCATCTCACCCCATAAACACCCACGCAGTTATTTATCTTAAAAAAATACAAGTTATTTTTGTGTTTTAGTCTTTGTCTTTGTTTCCCAGCTTGGCGAAATTTCATGACCTAATTGTGTTGTTTTAAATGCACATTATGTAATTTCTGCTTTTAAAGGCTCTCAGTCAAAATAAAGATAAGTAGATGTTGAATATTCATTATCGCTAACTTGGCCGCGGAGTGAGAACATGTTCTTCGCTGAGGCAAAACATGGCGCTGACACGGGCGATCCAGCGGGTCCATTACACGCCTCGGCGTCGTACTGGGCTTAAAATAATCCATCTCGCTTTCTCTTTTCCAGGCTTCTGAGGCAAAGTTAACAAACTTAAAACATGTCGAAACAAAACATCCACTCCAGGTTTTTTTTGCTCATTCGAACACCAGAATATTTCAGGCGGGTTTAGTCGAATCATTTCACGGAACATTAACTCCCTTAAATCGCCATAATTTATTCAGCAGGAAAGAAAATGGGACTCACTTTCCACTTTACTCGAATCACACAGCTCACACTCTCCGTGTGTTTTTCCTCCTGAACATTATTGAATGCAAGAGCAGCTCTCAAACTGGCACAAAGATCTTCTAGATTAACGAGATGTAACACCGAGTTCAGGACAAAAACGCTTGTTCGATGTGAACGGAAATGTTTTCAAACCATTTCCTTTTTGAATGTCAGTAAAAAGCTTCATTAAAGAAGCAGTTCACCCAAAAAATAAATAAAAATGCAGTCATTATCTACTCAACCGCATGCAGATGGACACAAAACATCTCTGGAGCTTCACAGCGAAACAGCGTTGCAGCATTTAAAAAGTAAACAACAACGAATAGAAAACATAAAATGGCTCCATACAGCTCGTCCGGTGTGATCCAAGACTCCAGAAGCCCCGAGATCCCAAATTGATTTGTAAAGCTGTTATTTATACCCTTTATGAAGCTACTACAAGGAGTTAAGTGATTATTACATAGTCTCGATTTAAATCTATATGACCTACATCAGCAACGAGTACATCAGCAACGAGTACATCAGCGAGAAGGTAAACTATCTCTATTCAGCCGTAACGCTCGCACAGACTGGAAGAACCTGAGTCAACATTTTCCAAGACGAAGTTACAGCAAGTAAGCCTGCTAAAAGGAAGCAGGAGGAGATTTTTCTTTGAATAATTTTATATTTTACATTAAAGTTTGTGGTTATGACGGTGGAAACACCACTTTTGTCCACAGGGGCCTCAAAAACCAACAAAATAGTCAAAAAAGTCACTTGTTTTAGCTTTAAGCTAAATCTTCAACGTAGCTGCTGAGCTAAAAAACGATAGCTCAAGGCTGAGCATGCATCAAGGGTGTGAACAACATCATTACAAATCAATCTGGGATCTCAGGGCGTCCAGAGACTTCTTTAAATCAAGTTTCCATCTGCTTCAGTTGTTTAGGAGAACGCTGCAACGCTGTTTTGTTGCGAAGCTCCAGAAATGTTTTGTGGAAACTTCTTCAGCATTGCGGCGAGTAGATAATAACTGAATTTCCATTTTTGGGTGAACTTTGCCTTTAAGTTCACATCACAACACAAATCCTGTAAATAAACATCCACATCCACCTCGTCTCCATCAGCGAAGCTCTTTCCCCCATAGAGATCTGTGTGATTCACTCCACATCAACACCTTCTTGTTTATATATATATCTGATTTCAAACTCTCACGTTATTAAAGTTTCTGGCACCTCGTTGCACTTTTTCAACCGTATTTAACGGAGACGCCCGGTCACATTTGTTTGTGCCAGAGCTCACAGATGGACACTGGCGACAAGAGTGATGACTATCAACACCTCCCTGTGATGACTGAACATTTCACATCGGCGGTTACGTTTTTATAAATATGTTTGTCATAGCAACCAGCTGATCTTAGCACGAGAAGCACTTGCGCCTTGACACTGAGTAAGAGCGTCTCTTGGTATGTGTTCAAGGCAATGAGGCGTGCAGGCAGGCGGAGGGAGGGAGGGCGACTGCGTGTGAATGATAGTTGTGGCTGCGACGAGAATGAACACACGGCAAAGTAGAAATGACTTAAAGTAGTGCAGCGCTCTGCTGCCACAGCTTTTGGGAGTCTGTGTGTCTTCTTATGTGAAAACATTTAATCCTCATGAGGATTAAATGTCCTCAAAAAAGAAAAGAAGGAAGGAGAAAATATTCCAGAGTCAGAACATTTTTTTTTTTTTTACTTCTTTTCAGGCGCTGCTTCAGAGTTGGATGTGGGTTTAGGGGCTAAGATTAGGATGGGATTAAGTGGAAATGTCAGAGTTAGTAATGGTAAAGGTTAGGATTAGAGGGGGTGGTTAGGGACTGAATACAGTTTCTAACAAGTATGCCGCAGTAATACAAATGTGTGTGTGTGCGTATACGTGTGTGCCGGCGTGTACGTGTTTGTTAGCTGCTCCGCTGAGCAGAAACATCGCAGTGTGAGAGCACTCGCAGCCACAAGTCATTGAAACTCTCATCACACTCCTGCCTGCCTCCAGTTAGCAGCGGGGAAGGGCTGAGGGGGGAGGAAGGGGAGGAGAGGGGGGAGTGATGGAAGAAAGTGATGCCAGTTGATGCCAGAGGAAACAGACAGCTCCATCCCTCCACAGACTGAAAGTCTTGTTGTGTTTTCCACAACAATGATGACTTCCCATTTCTGCGGCCTCGTGTTTTTAAAAAGATAAAACGTCACGCTGAAGATGTTGAAAGTGTCGGAAAACGACAAGACGTTTTTATGTGTTTCGTTGGGTCGTGTTCTCACGTTATCCCAAAAATCTTGAAAACGTTGCCTCATCCGTGAACATTTCTGCCTGGATCAGATAGATTTTGGTTGTTTAAACTGGCGATATGCAACTTTTTTGGCTTGATATCACGGCGCAGAGGAAGAAGATACATCAGGCCACACATAAAATACTTGTTAACTTGTCTTGAAACTTGTTGACAAGAAGAAACGGCAGTAAAACCAGACGTGTGACAGCAGCGCAGGCCGAACTATCGAGAATAACGATGGCTGAATTTAGCTGCTTCAGTTTCAGGGTCCTGCTCTCGTTCACTGTCACACTGTCGCGGTGTACTGGGACACTTGAACAGACGGAGACATCTTTAAATATTATTAATAACGTCTGTGCTTTTTCCAGTCAAAACGTGTGCTGTGAAAAATATGTGCTCTCTCCGGGTTTCTACTCTGAAAGAGGTTTAGATATTCTGCCTCAACTGTTTGTTTGCAACCTGTATGATCGTCTGACTGCTCATGTTTATCTCCACGTTTTTATTATTGTTATCGAGGTATTTTGTTGAAGATATTGTGATATTTGATTTTGTCATAGGTCCACATTTTATAGCCTATAAAACCTTCTATATAACTAATATCCAGATGCCTGGCAAAAACAATTTAACCTTAAAATGCCGCCACTTGAGGGTAACAGAAGCATTAAACTCATTATAGATAATTTTTTCCTAATTTAAACTAACTTTGTGCTTATGAAACAGTCAAAAACAAGTGCTTAGGTGGAAAAACAGCTAACACAGAGAGCAAAATGCATAAAACTACATTGAAAACCTATTAAAAGTATATATTCGAGATCTCATTGGATACATGACGCGTGAATCATCCGCTGGATGGTGTGTAAGTGGCAAAAGAAGAGAGAGTGGGTCTCCTGTCTTTGCGATCACTCGTTGGCTGTTGTATGATCCAGGGCGGGCATAGGAGCTCCTAACTGGTCAAATCAGGTGTCAATCAAATGGTGGCCCTTCTAAGGATCTGCTGCATGGAGGGATAATGGCGTTTTGGATTGATGTAAGTAGTTTTTGGTTGTATGCACCTAAAAGTTGTTTGCGATCCGCCAGTAAGTCAAAAGAAGAAGAAGAAGAAGAAGAAGAAGAAGAAGTGTCTGGACATTAAAAAGTATATTTTTGCAGTTTGTTGATATTTCATCATTGTCTGGACTAATGTGTTTTGGACTACATATTTCAGTGAGATGGATCTGCTGGACTTTTGGGAATAAGAGAGAAGACAGTTTTTGAATTCACTACCGAAACACCCCAATGCTTCATCAGTGAGTTGCCACAACTTCATAAATGCTTGTTTGTCAGCTTCTTTGTTTGTTGATCGTACCTTCGTTGAAGTTTTCTAATGATACGTAGCATGAGTACCCATTTTAACTGAAGAGTTGTGCTTATATTGTCATGTGAATAAGTGTCCTTGAGAGATGGACTAACTTTGCGTTGCTGTTGGAATTATCGGGAAATCATTTTTCCGACTGGGAAAATTCAAGTCAATGCTCTCTCAAGTCAAAACAACAACTCGGACCAGTCAGGTACTGTACTTTATAGTCATTGTATCATTTCCTTTGCTCCCCTCGTCACTATGCTGGAAACAACGGCTTCGTTTTGGCGTCCATGTTGCTGCCACTTTCGGAAGAACGACTTCCCAACTCGGGAAATGGTGGCATGACACACTGTCGGTTTTGATCTGGATGCTGCTGACTACAAGAAAAACACATAATATCACCAGTCTTCTTCTATAATTGTCAGATTTCATGACAAAGTAAATGTCTGTGGAGCTCTGACCATCTAAAAGCTTCTGGTTATATAAAGCAACATATTGTCTGAAATGATGCACTTTATGTGTGACTTGTAACTGACGGGTCACAGCTTTAAAAAATGGGATTTCATTATCATCATGTTTAAAAAGAAAATCTGCAAAATGATGTTAATCTCAACAGTGTTTAAAGTCCACAACGCCAGTAATTAACCTCCGAGGCCATAATATAAAAAAAACCCCTCTCTCTCTGGAGTGATGTGCCGGCTCACCGTCTCACTGAGTGTGTGTGTCTTCACAGTGTGTGTGTGTGTGTGTGTGTGTGTCCGCGGCGTCTCTCAGGTATGTGAGCTGTGTGCTTTTTAATCCATGAATAAATGAAAAGGTGGATGTATCTCCACACCAGCCGCACCAATTGTGAAACGGAGGCAGAGAGGGCTGAGAGGAGTCAAAGAAGAAAGGAGGGAATGCTTTTAGCGTTGAACCTCAGGGTGGCCATGACCCAAATGTCAACACGGAGAACAGCGACTAATAAATTATGAGGCAGAAAAGAAATAAAAGTGAGCTGTGATGAGAAACACAAACTGTAGCGCCGTGTGTTTAAATCCCAGGTATGTTGCTGCTTTATTAGCATTCACAGTAATTAATAACAAAGCCTCACTTTTCTTTTCTGTCTTTTGATTTAAGAGTAATTTGAGATGCTGTGATTCAGATATAGAAACACTAACCTGAGTGCACCGCTGAGGCTTTTTACTGTATAGAATAATAAATGTGCACTAAAAGCAGAGCGTTCGCAGGTTTCTGTGCAAAAGTCGACTTTTCCCCCAGCTGTCCATTATAGACTTTATATAGAACGATACATAGAGGAGCCTGTGTGATAAAAAATATATTTTTACTTTCAGGCTCCGATCAATCTGACCTGACCTTAGCGTCGATCAATGACCAAATGCCCCGCAGCTTTGTTCCCATCCAGACCTTCATGAGTAAATGATCAAAAGTGAGCGTCGGCTGAGCGAGAACGGATCACAGTTCAGGAGATCACGCGACAGAATCGGGCTTTAAGTGATGATGATGGTGTAAAACAGCAAAACATCTCATCTCACATGTATGGATTTCTGTAAGTGTATATTTCACAGCTGCAGATCGGACGCCAAGCTACGTGATTGATTTCATCCCTTTCACCGCGTCTGTAACTGTTTCTGGCAGCCAAGTCTCACATCACAGATGTCCAACTTTAATATATATTAATATTAGTCATGCTGGATGACGGTCTGTAAATCTGCGGAGGACTTTGTTAAGGACGCTTCGTCATCGGTTTTTTAACTTTTTCTACTCTGCAGCAGTTACTTTCAATTTATGATTAATCAGTTAAAACAGAACGTAAGTGAGGTTACGAGCCCAGTATGGACGTAATAAATGAGGCAAATTAAAGGAACAGCTCACCCAAAGATGAAAATGCAGTTATTATCTGCTCATCCTCACGCTGATGGAAAGTCAGGTGAAGTTTCGTAATCCATAAAACATTTCTGGAGCTTCGCAGCACAACGGCGTTGCAGCATTCTCCGAAACACCTCAAGTAGCTGGAGACCGGTAGCTGAAACCAGTAGAGTGCATACCTCTGCCAAGGCCCTACAGTCCCACTTTGTGCCTACTCATGGATAACAGCCACCTAAATATGTCTAATTTCTTTCTTCAAGATCCCTGCACCGTTATTCCCTGAGAAATTTATGAATATTTAAAAAAAGGATTATGTCCTGGATCCGTCCCTTTATCCGGATTGACACCAAAAGTCAATGGGGTCTATTCTGGACCGAGACCCATCCTCCATCCAAGTTTCATGAAAAGCTGTTCAGTAGTTTTTGTGAAATCCTGCTGACAAACCAACAAACAGACACGGGTGAAGACATTAAAAGTAAAAACATAAAATGGCTCCGTACAGCAAAAGAAATGTGCACTAACAGCTGAGGCTGTCTGTCTGTTTCCCTGCTGTCCACCATAGTCTTTATATTGGATGTTACAGTGAGGAGCTGGTGTGATAAAAAATATATTTTACTTCAGGGCTCCGATCAATCTGTCCTGACCTCAGCGTCGATCAATGACTGAAAGTTAATGGGGTCTATTGTGGACTGAGACCCATCCTCCATCCAAGTTTCCTGGAAATCAGATCAGTCGTTTTTGTGTGATGCTGCTGACAAACCAACCGACCGACAAACAGACACACAACATGTGACTCCAGCTACTCCAGAAATGGTTTGTGGACTACGAAACTTCACCTGACTTTCCATCAGCATGGAGGTGAGGAGATAATGACTGAATATTAGTTTTTTGGTGAAATGCTCCTTGACATCTCCTTTAAAAGAAACTTTTTTCCTGTCGATCATGGCGCCCCCTGTGGACCAACAAACGGTACAACCACCACCTGCTCCTGTCGTCGAGATCTTGAATTGGCTACTTGTGCAACGTTTGTTTTGAAAGCAGGAATATTACTTTCTTTGTTAAACACAGCTGTTTGCAGGATGATGTAATGGATCTATTTGTGCTTTTTTAAGATTCATAACTGTAATATGATGACGGTGAAACGATGCTGGACCACCAGACTAAAGAGCAGCTTCTTTCCTCAGACTGTGGCACTCCTCAGCACTCCAACATAAACTATCTAACCCAGATAATTCAGAATCTGACCCGACAGGCGTTAAGAATAATTTTATTAACTATGCAGAAATAGCCACTCTTGTTTGCTCATGTGGATCGTACAGAGGCATCGGGGGTTAAATTGAGACCGTTTCTTAACCAATTAAAAGTTCCTTGAAGTACGTTTAATGACAAGAACGAAAAGAAAAGAAACATTTGTCCAGTTATATTTTGTTGGTCCTGTTCAACAGTTCGGTTTTCTTCACAGCCTCATATTCTCTTATTAACAGCGACTGCATCACACTGAAACAACAGCGTGACTAAATGAATCAAGGCAACGAAATGTTGACTGTGATGGATTCGGCATCACAAGCAAATTTCATGTCTCTGCATGTTGATTTTTATTCCCTCGCAGAAATTAATGGAAAAGCCTGGATCGCCTGGAGGGTGGCGAATCAATCTGGCAAAAATAAAAACACTCAAAAACCAGCGGTGAGGTTGTTTCAAACTCCTGGTTTCTGTTTTTTTTCCATCAACAACAACTGACTCCCATGAATTCAGTTTGAAAAATTGGCTCCAGAATAACTGAGCTGCAGCAGAAAAGCTCCTGCGTAGCTCCTTAATGATTTTTTTTGGAACTTGTGAAACCACCTGGCAAACGTAAGCGGGAGAAGAAGAAGAAGTGAGTTTCTGTGGATCAATCTGACATAAACAACCACTTCAGAGCATGACTGTCAGCCATCGTCCTGCAGGAAGCTCAAGTCTGGATGGAGGCTTTGCATCTCCTCAGCCTTTAAATTCATCCTACATCACGCCTCAAAACTGTTGGACCATAAATTTATCCAAAGCTCGGAGGGGCTTTGTCGGTGCGAGAACTCTGCACACCCCGTGACAGGAATCAATCAATCAATCCCCCGACCAGGCAGCGGAGCGCAGCAGCGCTGATACATTGAACCTCACGGCCCAGACCGGAGCCAATCACGGTTAAAAAAACACCCAGACATCCTTTTTCTATCCCACAATGCTCGGCTCAGTCTCTGCAGCTCTCTCGACCGATCGGAGCTGAAGTACGAGGGGAGACAAACAAACTCGACTCGATAGCATGACAGGCGTCGCTATCAGCGTCGCGCGGCGTGGATTATCACACACGCAGACGCTTGTTTGTCGAACGCGTCAACAGACAGAACTACTTCAGTGGGATTCCCGTATCAAAGGCAGATAGATGAGCGAGCAGAGCGGTGGCTTAGCGTAAGCTTTGAGGCAAATGGGAACTGAAATATTAACCTTTTAAAAGGCTTGGCTGCAGACACACTTGATTGTGCCAATCTGCTCTGAGTGAGTTTGACAAGGCATGGTGTCAAAGAGCATGTGTGTGTGTAGGTGTGTGTGCAATTGTGTGTGCGTAACTCAGTCAGACTGAAAATCCAAATTGTCACTTCATTCCCAGACAACCGAATCAAATCTCTCTTTGGATCACAATTCATTATTTGCCACTGAGTGAAAAAGAACAACATTTTTCGGTGCCCTTTCCAAGTTTAGCTGTGGAGTCAGCCGTTAAATATAAATTTGCCTCCAAGAGAAGAAATATTTTTCTTTGTACGTTAGAATTTAATCAAGGAAATTTGGCTTCTTTGCTTCTTTTTTCTCTCCGTGAATCATCGTGGACCCTCCGAGGCTCTGAACTCGCTACGTGCTGCCATTAAACCACAGGATAAAAAAGATTTGCACGGCTCTCCTGTCTGTCTGTTAAATATGAAGCAGCCAGGAGATGATTAGCTTAGCTAAGCGTAGCTTAGCATAAAGACTGAAAGCAGTCTTCAATGCAAGTCACTGCAACCAACCAGGAAATAGCTAGGCCCCGCGTAAATCCATAATTTGATGTTTTTACACTTTGATTTATGTGCAGATTAAATAAACGAGATATAACATGTTAATTATTAGGATGTAATCTATTACCTTCAGACATAACCAAGTAGGGCTGCAACTAATGCAACTTCATCTATTAAATGTCAAAATGTGAAACTAAAATGGCACTCTGTAGAGTGCATACCTCTGCCAAGGTCCAGCAGTCCTCTTCAATCAATCAAGCCAAATCCAATGTCAAATAAAACACATTCAAATCTGCTAGATCTGGATTTGTGCTTGGATCTGCATCAGATTGTACTCACTCACAGATACCAGCTACCTCAATATGCCTGATTTGTTTCATGTTCTGGGTTGAGACTCATCCTCCATCCACGTTTAATGGATATCTGTATTGTAATTGGAAATAAAAACACTCGAAGCAATTTCCCAGAGGCCAAACTGACGTCTACAAATCGCTTCTTTCTTATCTTAACAGTCCAAAACCCAAATACTCCTCATTTACTGTCATGATGACAAAGAAAAGCACTGGACTCAGCAACTGTTCAACATTTAATCAATCATAATTCATTTTCTTTTGATTGACCAATCAATTAATCGACTGATCATTGCAGCTCTAATGCTAAGCTAAGCTAACTGGCTGCTGGTTGTTGCTCCATATCAGACAAACAGATAGGAGAGTGGTATTGATCCTCCCATCTAATCCCTGAAGAAAGCGAATAAGCACATTTAAAAACCAACATACACATGAATACCTGCTGTAATCACAGGCCTGACCTCTCCACCTCACTGCGTCACCATGTCGGACTGCCCAGTGACTTTCTTGTTATCTACAGTGTTTATGCAGAGTGTCCCCCTGCTGTAGTATCTTGCTCTATTTTTGGACACAAGTCACTTGAGGAAATGTCAACTAACTGAATCTGGCTGTGCCGAATCCCATTTAGCTTTGTGGCGATTTAAGCTCCTCAGCTGCAGGAAATTATTCTTGATTTAAAAAAAAAAAATAGCTGACAAAATCAACACTACTATAGATAAATCATTGTCAGAGTACATGTTGGGCTGATTACTGGTTACTTGCAGTTATTTCTGGCCAGTTTGTGTAAAAAGAAATTAATTCTTATATCAGCTCTAACCTCTCAAACATATAACGATATCATCCTCACAAATCTATTATCGGTCTGACTTTTAAAACCAGTCCAGTCTTAATATGACGAAGACGAATCATATTCATCTCGTTTATTTTTGGGGCACATTTTATGCACACATTAAAACTTGCTCTCCAAATGCTTTGATAAATTAAGACCCAGGAATAGAGACAGATACCAGAAAGAGAAAAAAACCCTGAATGGTTTAGTTTCAACTGCACACACACACACACACACACATGCACACACACATACGCACAGACAAACATCCAGGGCTTAAAACAGACAAACACAAAGTTAAGCTTCAGTTAATTGCTTCTATTGTAGAGAAGTGTCAGCAGCATCCGTGCAATCCTGCAGCCATCCTAGAGAGGATAATCCCGGATAGTGAGGCAGGCACCAACAACTCGGTCTGAACAACAAACACATGCATGCACACACACACACACACACACACACACACACACACACACACACACACACACACACACACACACACACACACACAGTCCCAAGCCCCTGAAAACAGCCGCACTGGGTCACAAAGGTCTAAGCAGACCTGCTGAGGTGGAGACATCACTGGCGGTAAGACCTGTCACTGATTCAGGCGTCCTCCTTTCATGTCAACAGTGCACCCAGAGGAAGGTTAGAACCAGGAGAACATCAGGGGAGGCACATCACCCCCCCGCGGACTCCTCCACCGCCTCACACACACACAGACACACACAGACACACAACTTTGAATAATTCACTGGGATGTTGTTGTCTCTGGTAAGTTTGTTGCAGAAGCCCGGACCATATGTCAAGAGTGCGAGAGAGACCGAGAATCTGCAGCTCTCACTTCTGGTCCTAATGAGTGCAGAGACTAATTGAGACGGCAGCTTGTGCATCGTTCACACTCCTCCAGCTGCAGCAAACACAAACAACAATATATACACACACACTCACACACACACTCCAAATACAAAGAGGAGTCAGGACAAAGACCCCCGAACGACGTGAAGACTGCTGCAGGATCTGAACGAGGCTTCAACAGTATATTATTCTTTAACTTCTTTGGGTCTTCTGCTTATTTTAGCTATTTAAAGGAACAGTTCACCAGTTCGACTGAAGTAGATGGGGACTGAAAAAACATAAAATGGCTCCATATAGCTCATCCGGAATAATCCAAGTGTCTGGAAGCTCTGAGATCTCAAATTGATTTGAAGACTTTATTTACACCCTCGATATGTGGTCGAGCCCTTGCACCCACTTCAGACGAGCTGCATGCTAACGCTTTTAGCTTAGCTGAAGATTAAATGAAGATTAACTGAAGAGTTCAGTTTAATAAAGGGTGTAAATAACTTCTTTTCAAAATTGATTCTGGATCTCAGGGCTGCAGGAGACTTGGATTGCACCGGACGAGAATGCTGTAGCGCTGTTTTGCTGTGAAGCTCCAGAAATGTTTCGTGGACTACGACGTTTCCCGACTTTCCATCAGCGTGGAGGTGAACTGTTCCTTTAACTACAAATTGTGCATTATTTATATTAATGTCTGCAATTTTAAAAACCACAACATACATTTTGAAAATTGATTCTCTACATTTCAGGCAGATGTTTGATTCATGTACTGTACCAAATTTGCTTGATTCTCTGAAATCTGATATTTAGGATTTCTGCCAAACAAACCTTTTCAAAAACACACACCAAAAAAAAACCCGGTATACGTCAGTGATTTGCATTTGCATTGCACTGTACTGTGTTTCTTCCTCCGCCTGACTGTGCAGTATAAGGATGTCACACTTCTTAGACTTAGTGAATGTAATCCTGGCAGAAATGTTCTTTCCTCTTCCTTCCAAAAAAGCACATCAGGAGTGTGAAAAATGTAGCCTGAAATGTTACCCGCTAAATTCACATCATCTCTGGGCATGTAACAAGATGCAACAAGAGACCGTTTTTCTTTTTATAAAGAGACCCCGTTTACAGCTGTTATTACCAGAGAATGACAACATAATGTTCAATAACACATAGTGGACTCCATAATCACACTGTCCAACACGTCCTCGTACCTGAACGACTGAAGAGGTTGAGTGACAGCGACTCCTAAAACAAAATATATAACTATTTGAAAAACAACATGACGGTCGCAGCGTACCAGCGACAGGCGGACCGTCAGCGTATGCTTGTGGTTTGGTTAGGTTCAGGAAAACATCGCAGTTCGCATGAAGATATGTACGTCACCTACATTATTTAAGTTATGTAGGTGTTTTGTAGGATTACGTAGGAAAATGTCTCATCATTCAGTGCCGAATTTAAAAACCGAAAGGAGTTAATCTCATCGGCTTGAGTGAGCCAATAAGCATGCAGCATGCTTGTTGTGCCAAGATCTAACAGTGCTGGAGATTGGCCGTCTCGAGGCATGCAGGAAAAACACCAGGTTACGCCCAGAGACGAGGTTCACCGCGTGTAAGTATCGTAAAAGTATCGTTCAGGAGCCGGTATCAAATTCAAGGTATATCCAAATTGATTTGATTTCTAATAAAACTAAAAAGCTATATCGGTCGACACCTACTACTCAGCCATGACCGAAGCATAGAAATCAAGGAAAAATGACAAAATAAACACAATCTGATGAAGTCAACGACATCAGGCAGGCATGACGCTCTGCTTCTGAAACGCTCCGGGGAGGACATGAAGCCTTTTTTAAGACCTTAAATGCAACACATAGAGAATATATCCAGTTAATAGGCTAAACATACTAAACACTCACTACATTCCTTTGAACCTGGAGTGGATCTACTTCATCACACGACGCAGCATTAGCTGTTCATTAGGAGCACAGTGATGTGTATAATCATGTTAATCAGGGGCTCATATTCCAGTGAGCTCTCCTGGAAATGAAAGGTTAAACCCCCTCTAAGCCCACCTGTGCTACACTGCTGCTGCTGCTGCTGCTGCTGGGCCAAGAGTGCTGCTGATTAAAATGGGGTCACCTCCAACTTTCTGTCCGTGTCTGTCTCTGCTCTCCTGCCATGCCTTTGGCTTCGAAGCACCTCTCTCTCTCTCTCTCTCTCTACCTGTTGTGTCTCTGCAAACTGTCTTCCTGCCTTTTGATTCGATTCTGCCGGCTTCTTCTTCCAATCAAACATCAGTCGCAGATCAATTTCACAGTCTGTTTCAGGAGGATGTAATACATGAAGAGAAAACTGAGCTCTGAACAGATAAGAATAGCACCACATGTTTGCAGGCCTCTCCTCCACATGTGTGCTCGGCCATCTGTACAGTTCACACTTCAACTCATTTGCGTCCAGCCTTCACACATGGCCATGAGCCATGTGTGGTGACCAAACGAATGACATTATGGATGCGACAGGCGGAAATAAGTTTCCTCCATAGGTTGGCCGAGGTTGAACTCTGTTCAGCGGGTTCAACTGGTAGGAGACCCTGGTGAGATAATATATCTAATCTGGCTTGGAAACGCCTTGGCCCAAGACAGATTAGATATGTAATTTGCACATCCTGCTTAGCCTGCTGCCACCACGACATTGCAAAATAGGGCGTTTCATTAATTTCTCATGAATTATGCATCAATCTTGGTTTTAAAGAGTGTGTTAAGGTGTCTGGTATCTGTAATCTACTGAATGGAGCGACGCCTGCAAGCTAGTTCAGGCAGGCGACTCGAGCTGCACTGCTATACACATAACACCCCCCACTCTCCACAGTCATCTACCAAACGCAACTCTATTTAAACTGCGAAAAATCTGAAAAAATTGTCTGACTGAAATTCTAGTGTTTTTTTGTTTGTCTGTCAGCAGGATTACGGAAAAACTACTCGCCCAATTTTCATGAAACTTGATGTAAGGGTGTAGTATGAGCCAAGGACGAGCCCATTCAATTTCAGAGCGGATCCGAATCACACGTCGGATTTCTTTTTCACTCTTGTTATCATTGTGAGTTCGGACATTGACATCGGCTCCCGTTTACCCTAGAGATACTCCCAAGAAGAGCAGCAGCCGACCGGTCAGGAGGGACTGCAACAGCCGAAGAGGATGGTGTGTTTACTGGGGAAACAACCGGTCACAGCGAACCAATGGCAGTCGTTGCGGTCCATGACATACATAAATGACATACATCTTAAAATCCAGTTGTCCAATGTGACCAAACATTGCCAACTGTAAAAATACAATGACTCGTTATCCCAATCCACATTCACGGGTACCAGTGTGAGGTAGCCTCCACATTTAGTTGTTAGTTGTAGTCGTTATCGAGCCCTCGTTGACAGTGTCTCAAGGGGGAGGCAGTCCAATTGTAACAATGCTTTCTCGAATTCAAATGTGAATTGTCTGCAATAAAAAACACCAGATGTACTGAGGAAAAATGTCCCAACTTTATACTTGAAGAACAGTAAATACTGAGTACTTTCAAAAGAGATATAATCATAGAAGAGTGGACTGTTGGCCTTGGCAGAGGTCAGTGCCCTCTAGTAACATAATTAATTCAAGAACGTTGCTAAAACATTATGTTATTTTGTATATTTGTTATATATGTCACATATATATATGAGGGGTTATAAATCTACATATTTTTTTTAATATTAACAGACACAATAGCAGCTTTGCGTTTCAGCCTCCTACTTCATATTCTGTGTTGCCTTTCCTTCTCAAACGTCCCTTCATGTTTCTGTTCGGCTCAGCCTCACTTTCCCTCATTCTCTATCTCTTTCTGATGCTTATTCTCAAAAAGTTTGCAGCCCGAGGATCTGGTTGTATAATAAGGCCGGAGCTACTCAACCATGGGAAACAATCTCCTCTGTCTCCCCCTCACTTCCATTTTTCTCTCCTCTCACTCACAAGTAATAGGGAGGGCATAAAAAAAAAAAAAAAAGCAAGAGGAGAGAGCCGACTGAAAGGAGGACGGCAGGAGGAAGGAAGTTCAAGAGGAAATGGGAGAGGTGATGTGATGAGAGGAGAAGGCGAGTTACAAGATGAATGAGCTCTGGAGAAGAGAGGAGGAAGGAATCTATGGGTTGTTTTTTTTTTAAATCCAGCCAACATGCATTCGCAGCAAACTTTGTTCAACAACACAATGCAAGTGTGGGTCGATGAAAGCGCTCCGTGTTGCTCTCTGGATGCAAACTGCAGTTGGCTTTGCTTCCCAGCTGGAGCGCTTGAATCTGCACTCAGCTGTCAAGCTGTCTTTCTGGCAGATTATCACTCTCACCCCGAGAAATTAGACCACGCAGCGATCCAGCCTATCTTCATACACAGGCACAATCCGCACATTAAAAAAAAAAAAACACCAGCGCACACACACACACACACGAAACGCACACGCCAACACATAAACACACACAATCGCAAGCCTGTTCTGTGACATTACATCTCTGCTGGGTGATCTCATTAACCACAGACACCGACAGCGAGATGAAACCAGCGATGCAGTGCATGATACTGTGTGTGTGTGTGTGTGTGTGTGTGTGTGTGTGTGTGTGTACACTGTGTGTGTGTTTGTGGCTGCATTTACAGATCGAACGTTTGCGCGTGTACACGGGGGAAGACAGGAGTGACGAGGATTAACAAGCAGACTGAAGCCTGCTGGGAACTGATTGATGATTTAGGTGTGCGTGCGTGTGTGTGTGCATGCATGTGTGAGTGTGTGCCTGTGTGTGTGTGTGTGTGTGTGTGTGTGTGTGTGCGTGACTGTAAATTATTAAACCACACACACACACACAGAAGAAGTCCTCCCTGACAGTCGTAGGACATTCAGCAGCTCTATGACACCAACTGTCACTCTGGATTTTCAGAATAAAATCAAATGTAACGTGAAAGTGCTGAATTCTTCGGGAACATTGTGTTCAGTGAAGAGTTCAAATCAATCACAGAGAATCACATGAAGCCATGACAGACGTCAAGAACTTTCACTGTGATGAGAATAATGACACACTGTATAATCCAACCAGCGTGCCTACAGGTACTGATCGACCCTATGAAGGCCCCAACGTGTGTTGTTGATTATCGTGGTGTCATTTCTTGCAGTATCTTCGAAGGCAATCATATCCTTGAAATCTGTACAACCTAAGCTAAAAGGTTATTTAATAAGTCACTAATCAGTAATAATTGATATATATGTGTTCTGAGCTTGTTTGCATATGAGATACAGCTCATATGTAATTTGTCATTAATGACTTTAAGGCTGTAAACAACTCTGTTTTTTTGCTTTGACATATTTTAGGAAGCCTATTGAACATCTTGGGGAGGGGACTACGGATGGAAAACAGCCTCTTGGCTAATTCTGGCATTTCACACTCATGTATTACCAGAGGTGGCAACAATACACACATTCTTTACTCCAGTAAAAGTAATAAAGTACAGGCTTTTCTGGTCAAAGCTAACTGGAGCTCACGTCATATTAATATAATTCAAAAACTATTAAAGTTAAAGGTAGAGTCAGTAGGATTTGTCCCAGCTGTTCCTGAACGCACCACAAAGATAGTTGATTGTTGAGTCTCATTCCCAGGACGTCAAATAGCCACATGTTGGGTTGGTAAAGCGTCCCGAGCAGCAACAAAGAGAGAAAATAAGAAACTCTCTGCAGATACGAGACACTAACATGCCTTTTCTCCCCATTCCAGCCTCCCTCTCTGTCTGTTTACGTCTTCTACGTCTTTGTTTTGTCTTGCTATGTCTGCCATGATGTGCACTGATAGGTTGAAATCAGTCATGTGTTGTTGGGGAGGCGGCGTGCAATGATGCAAAAATAAAAATAATCCATAATTCACCTCAAATGCATCAAACTAGTAAAGTACAGGTACCTGAAAAATCTACTTAAGTACAGTAATGACGTATTTGTACCTTGTTACTTTCCACCTCTGTGTATTACCATGTGTTGAGGTTCCCTAATTACCTAATTAATGACTCAAACAATATGAAATGCAAAAGAAAATCAGCTCAGTTGAGAAAAGATTCAGCAACTTGAGTGTGAGCAACATTGTATTTGGTATTGTATTCACATAAAGTGGACAGATTAAAATAACAGTGGTTAAAATTGAAGCAGCAGAGGCTGAAATATCCAGACTTTAAGTCCCTCGGATGGGTCAAGACCCAAATAACATCATCCTCCACTTCCCATTATGCAACTAAATTGGATCTTTCATTCGACTGTCACTGCTGGTAAATGCTTACTTGGCTTTAGTTGCCACCAGCAGATATTGTCAGGAAAACGGATTTGCTTCAGGTAAATATGTAGTTTTATAAACATGATTTCTAGGAGACAGTGTTGAGTAATGTGTTACAGAAAGCCCTGACCCTGAATCTGCCACAGAGGGACTGATCCAATCACATCTCTATCATGAGACAGACACGAGTTACTGCAGCATCACGTCTTACAAACCAGCCACCAGGAAGCAACATGGATATTGGACAAATCTGCAAACCTCGTTTTTTATTGTCTTATGCTGACTTGTTTGTTTCTTTTTACAATATCTGCACGTTTCAGGTCAGGGGAAGATCATGGTAACTGTTACAGTGTTGGAGTTGGACATCCAGTAATTTGTCCATTGCAGATTTGTCCAATGTCAGTGTTGTTCTGAGGGATCCTGAACAAACAGACCAGAATCATTTATGTTGCAGACCACGCAGTCTGGATCTAAATATACAGGAAATAATTCTGAGATCTTTGTACAAAGACATCACCAGGGTCATCTTCAAAGATAAAGCTCCCAATGAGCCACAGCAGACAAAACACAGCTCATGATGCTGTCCTCCCAAGATAAACAGCATCAGTTGTTTCAGCAAATGCCCCAAAGAACGTGACAAAGACGTCTAGCAGCAAACACTTGGAGGAAAGGAGGAAGTCAGGTGGCGTTAATATAGAGCGAGACAGTCCCCAGAGGGAAGAGGTTGAGATGGATGAACTGTTGGATCCTGATCATGATGTTTCTTCTGTTGTGTATCATTTAATATGTCGAGTCATTTCACTTATTTTCTAATCTTTATAACTAGCTTCTTTCTGTTTTTGTCTTTTATTGTTGTATCTACACTATGTGATTTTAAACTGTTGTTTGTTTTTATTGTTATTATTTTTGTGTAGACGTAGGAAGAGTGGTGACCACTTTTTGGAAGCTATCGGGCATCCAAAAAAAGAATAAAGAATGACGGAGGAGGATTTTCTACAACCTGGCAACCCAGAACTTCTACTATTGTACTGTTGGATGCACCTAAAATGATGTGCTGGTGCACCTAGTTGACAGTGTAACCTATGCAAGTGACCTACGCCGTAGTTAGCATTTATACGTATGCGCTGGTGTGTCTGCGTTGCTGGTGGCGGTGGGCGGATTGCCAGCTGTACTTTCCCCTTTAAACACACCATCCTCTTCAGCTCACAGCCGTGTCACGGGGCTAGACAGAGCGGACAGGCAGGGTGTCTACAGGGAGGGCCGCCAGGCCAAACACTCTTGTTGGCAAACTCCAAGCCGGGGTTTGCCAACAGACAGCCTGTCCCATGGACATCCAGCCTGTCCGCTCTCTCTTGCCCTAGAGATACTCCCAAGAAGAGCAGTAGCCGAAGAGGGTGGTGTGTTTACTGGGGAAACAACAGGTCACAGCGAACCAATCGCAGACATTGCAGTGCGAGTCTGTGCAGTTACATTTCTGAGGAGGTGCACGTCAGGCATGCATCAATGCTGAGGCTTCGCTGAAGGTACACCGTAGATCCAACGCAGAGGCGCACCAATACAAACAGTGACTGACAACATCAGGGAAATGACTCATTTCACTGTCACAATTTGATTCATTCAGTCCGATAACATCTGGAAAGTCTAGAAGCGCCGCACATTTAAATAATTTTAGCCCCATTCAAGTTAGCAAGGGGCTAAACTGGAAGTTAGCCTGTGGAAGTCTCTAGTGCGCACACTCTTTGGGCCGCACAACGCATGAAGTCTATCTTTTTTGGATTCATAAGACACTACATCCAGATTTCCCTCGATAGATCCACGTGTTTTGGTTAAATGCTGTGTTTTGTCATGTATGTCTTGGAATGCAACACAAATCTAGAAAAAAAATATCCTGACAATTCAGTGAAATCAAAGCCCAAATAATTAAATCAACAAACATGAACGCCATGAGTCTGTAGTCCACTGCACGGGTCAACTTTCCGCTCACATTTTTCTCTGCAATTTGAACCGCTGATGCTCACACAGGAGGGATCCCCCCTCCGTGCGTGACCAAACAGTCCAACTGCAGAGCTTGTTGACAGGTGATCTCTTTCTCTCCTGATCGAAAGCTCCCACGCACACGAGTGGGCTCGGGTCCACATGGACTGAGTGTGTCAGGATGCCTGTGCAGCCTGAACTGGTTTCCCCGCACAGTAAATAGCCCGCAACAGCGTTTATTTCAAGACTTCAAAGGGCTGCTTCTCTCTCTCTCTCCTCCTCCTCCTACGAGTAGAGATGTCTGAAAACAAAAATCAGGGATGCCCAGGAATCTGTGGCTTTTTTGTTGTTTTGGGTTTTTTTTTTTTGCAGCGACTACAAAAAAAAAAAAAAAAAAAAAAACTCAAGCTGCTGTCATTCAGCTTGGGCTGAAGCCAGGACAGAGGGGAGGATTTAAGAGTAGAGACAAACATGCGGCGGGGTTATATCAGATGAGATGAGATGAGATCGAGACTGTACCTCCTGCTGAGACGCCGCTCCACAGCAGCCCGATCCACAGCACCGCGGGGAAGGCGGTGCGGAGTCGGTATCCGACCGAGCGGGCGGCCGGCGGCATGGCGAACAAGAAGCCGGTCCGAGAGAAGAAAAAAAAAGGGGGGGGAGGGAGAGAGGAGAGAGGAGAGGGGTGTGGAGGAAGAGGAAGAGGAAGAGGAAGGAGGAGAAGATGCGGGATGGTGTGCAGTAGAGTCGGGCAGGTGGAGCCGGGAGCGGATCAGAGCGAGCCGACGGTCCGCGTGTCAGCGCAGCATCCTCCTGACTGCAAGGAGCCGAGCGCGCCTCCTGCTTCCTGCCTCCGATCTGTCCTCCTTTCTCCTCCGCGGACTCTTCTGTCCTCTCTCTCTCTCTCTCTCTCTCTCTCTGCCCTCCTCACCCGCCCACCCCCTCCACACACACACACACACAGACACACGCGCGCGCACACACACACGGAGCTGACCTTAATGATAATGAAACTTTTGCTCAGAGAGAGAGAGAGTGTGTGTATATGTGTCAGGGTGACTGTTGTGGGCTGCAGCAAGATCAGGACACACTTACATAAGATGGAGAGAGAGAGAGAGAGAGAGAGAGTCCCGTGTAGTGCAGATTTACTGGATAGATGAGGGGATGTGTGTGTTTGCAGGGGTGGTGGAGATGGTGGAGATGATGATGGTGGTGGTGGTGGTGGTGGGGCTGACTTACGAGCCATCTCATCCCCGAAGCCTGGTAATCTGTTTAAGTAGCTGTATGTCACTGTAGCAATCTCCTGCAGTCCAAAAGCCTCGGGCTGAACCGAACACACTGCAGGGCTGATGAATGCTGACCACTAGAGACACTGGTGTTTACTTTAAAAAAAAAAATCGAGATCAATAGTCATTAATTTCACTGTCATAAGTTGTGTAGCGGCATCACCAGGAGAAGATAGTGGTGGAGGAAGTACTCGAAATGCATTACATTACATGTTTTAAAGTAATATATTATGTCTGCGTAGAGTAATAAATTACTTATGACAATACTTCTCTAGTTAGTTTCAACAAAATGCCCAAATAAGCCATCAAACATCTCTTCTTCTGTGCCTGTTTATTTTAGTCCACAGAACAAGGGATGCATGGTGTGATTCAAGAATGCAAATTAAAGTGTCCTCAGGCTTCATTGTTGTCTTATAGGCTCGACTTTACAAAAAACAACAACAATAAACGCTTCACTTCGGTCTGTAACGTGGATTGTAACGTGTTATGTGACGTAGCTGCAGGAAAACACCACTGAAATATTATTAGTAACACATTATATTACTGTAACGCTTTCCCCCCCAACACTGTTTACTTATACTACTGTAAAAACACGGCACTGACAAAAGGAAAATGCAGTAAAATGTCTCCTGTGACTGTTATAATATACGATATCATTAGATCATTCTGATTCGTACATTATGTAAAAGCAGGATTTTACTGTTAGTGGCTGAGGAGGAGCTCGTGTTTCATTCTGAAATCAACCCAATCGCCAGAATACATTTTAGCTAGGGACGTTTCTGCAAAACCACAGATGAGTTTCAACTGAATGTTGCTTTTATGTTTGTTTAGGTTCAGTTTTCTGTTCCTCTCTTGTCACAACGCTGTGCTTCAGCTCTGTTCACGGGTCACGCACAATGTTAGGGTCAGGAAAACATCACAGTTTGGCTTTAAATATGTTTTGGCTGCCACGATCACGAACAGAGACGACCCGTCTTCCTGTGAAAAACATCCATTTTTGATGCAACAAAAAACGCTGGAAATGTCCCCAGGTGTCCCCAAAATGATCTACTGGTGCGACAGCAGCCTTGTTGGCTGTAAAAAAGATCTAAACCTCAGTATTGTTTAGGACAAATAAACAATCTTCTCGTGTGAAGCTGGAAACATGAAAAAGGAAATATGTTTATTTGTTTTCTTGCTAATTGATATTTAGAAGGACTCCACTCTCATGTCTGTTTGATAAATATGAAGCTACAGTCAGCAGCTTGTTAGCTTAGCTTAGCTTAGCATAAAGACTGGAAACACAAAGAAACAGCAAGCCTGGCTCCGTCTTTAGGTAACAGATTCACCTCTAAGGCTCAGTTACTAACATTATTTTACTTTTTTAAGCTTAAGCCTTTTTAAGCCTTTTTGTGTGTGTTTCGCTCGATCTCATGAAGTTTTCATACTTTCTGAATCCACATCCACACTCGGAGGACTTATAACGAGTAGTTTTAACCCTTTCCTCAAAAGCCTCCCGGTTTCCTAGAACAAAGGGGGATCTTCTGGGAATAAATATCATGATTTAGTACCTCTCACTGGTTTTTGTGGCCTCCTGGATGCAGCGCAACAAGCTGTAAACACAACACTGACATATTATCATCTTATAAAGCTGATATGGTGAAGTTATTTGCAAACAATTGCTTAATTGCAAGTCTGAAAGGTACAGATGAACATGAGCATTGTGTCCACCTGATAAAAGCAATCATTAGTTCTGTTTTTGGTCTTCACCACCTCCTATAGGGAAGGTGGTGAAGACCTGCTAAATGCTCCACTACGTTCCCCAGCTGGTCTCTAACTGTGTCTGCCAGGCTTGAACCCAGAAGCGTGACTCAAAGACAGGCATGCTAGGTAAAAGTTCACATGAGGTCTAAACAGCCTAACTTATCCTAAAAGGGGTCAGGCAGGCAGGACAAAGGGCTGGAAAACTAAAGTGTAAGCACAATAGAAAGTCTGGCAGGGGGGAAGTGGAAATGGGCCAATATCTATACTGCAAGGCTGATGAGGGAAAGTGGGAACAGGTGAGCAGGTGAGAGGGGAGGTAAAGTGATGGGAACGGCAGGAAAGTGGTTACTGGATCTGAAATGACAGGAGAGACGACTCGCCGACTCTTTCTTTAAACTTGAGCACTGTGGCTGTCCTCACAATGTATGTACTGCTATGAGCAGTATGGATTGTTGTGTAGCTGTTTGCAGTTTGCAGTCAATAGACGAGATGGAGGGAGGTAAGTTAGTTACTTATTGTCGCTGGTTTTGTTGTTGAGTCACAGGGGAACAAACTCCAGCAAAGCAAAGAAATACAAAACAATAAATGTAACATTAACAAACATAACAGCCCCAAAGTTGCACAGAGGAGCGTTATCCAACTCTGCTCCTTCAGACCACAGTCGGCATTTTGAGAGTTCGTGATGCTTCTTGTGTTCTTGAAGTTACTTCTAAAATGTATTACATATTATTAGTTACTATCAGTTGACAGTAGTATGTTTATTTACAATATTACTGTCCGTGCAGAGTAAGGGGTTACACTACTTTTGTGTTAACCGCAGAAAGATGACTGCATTACACAACGGTAGAGGGTAATATTGTTTTGCTGCTGAAGCCTCAGATCAACTTGGTCTCTTTGTCTATAGAACCTTTTCATTCAAAACTCAATGTTCATCATCATTTTCTTTACGTTTTGTGTTGTGTTTGTAGAAAGCAACTGAAAAGACGCCTCTCTGTCTGACCAGAGCCTTGCTGTTCTCCAGGGGCTGCCGTGGACTGTAAACTAAAAAACAGAGAAAAAGGTGGAGAGACTTTTCATGTTGTAGGCAGCAACATAAAGAAAACACAACAACACTGAGCAGGAAGAAGAGAAAATATGTCTCCTGTCGGGAGAAGTTTTGTGTTTGCTTGACAAAGTTGTCAGACGAGCGATGGACTTCACATGACAATATTCACAACTTGGTTGTTTTGGGGAAGAAATGTTAATCAGAAGAGCAATATCTTCAATGACTGTTTTATTTCTGCCTAAACAAACTTAATAAACAAACCCTCTTTGTTTTCATGACTGAATAAACTGAATAAACAAACTGACCTTGAAGGACAACACAATTTCGGCGGACCCTGCCACCTTTCTATCTTCAAACAGAGTTCTGGGGACCTTATTTTCCTCTGAGAACAACTTGTTTATTCAGTTATGGAAAAAATAAATATGTCTGAGTTTGTATTATATCCTCATTAATATTGTAAATATTTCTCAGTGAAACATTTATATTGGTACACACTCTTTACATGAGCTTAAACAAGTTGCCAGCGACACGGTGGGTCTTAATTTTAGATGATAATGCGTTACCAGACTTAGTAACTGTATTAGAAATGCATTATATTACTCCATTACTGCTTAAAGTAGTATATTACTATAATGCGTTACTTTTGTACTGATTTTTGAACATAAACACAATGAAGTGCTTCCTGCCCTCCATCTGCAGTTTGCTGTCATGAGCCGTCACCTGTCTGTCTGTGCGCAGGAAGGAAAATGTTCAGAATAGCCAGTAAAGCACTGACGACTCCCATACTGCAAAATGCAACCGGATGCAGTGGGACATCCTGATATTCTGGCATAGTTTTTTTTGACACACTGTGTTTGGGACACTCTAGATCTTATTCTGGAGAGGGGAAAACAACACAGACAAGAGACGGTCTCCGAGGAGCTGACTGGAGTTGTGACACTGTCTGCTGTTTGATGCTGAGCAGGATGTGTACAATGACTTTTTTAGAGCTTTTTCTCCGGAAACAGCTGCCTGCTGCTGCTGGAAACAACACGATGAGAGCTGGGAGAGCGAAGCAAAAACAAACTGAAAAAAACCTCCAGTAGAGCCGAGGGGAGCTGCAGAGCTGCTGATGGTTGTGGGGTTTGTCGCTGACCTCTTTTACATGGCGGTGGTCGTGACCAAAAAAATGTCTCCCGCACATATCTGAGCTGGTCGGACCCACTTTGCTTTTTCATGTAAAAAGATAACATTTGTATAACAGGCTCCAAACTCTCCTCTCCCTGCCTCTCTCTCTGGGCCCGTCTATAATGCATGACAAAAGGTTATAAATGATTCAGTGATATCAATTTATAAAAAAAAGCTCCACAGACAGACAGGGAACCAGAGTCCGTCTGTCTGTCTGTCTGTCTGTTTCATGTTTGGGCTTTCATACGAAGGAAGTAACACACACACACCTCATTAGACAGTGTGCTACAACAGCTGTCTCGCCCTTTTCTGCATGATTTTTCACTTGTAACTCAGCAGCTGACACATCCAGACGAGCTGACGAGGGGGAAAAACAGAGCGTGAACGGGGGAAAATTCAAAGAAAGAGGACATGACTTGTGCACAAAGAAAACATTTATTAGGGTGCTCGTTTTTTCAGCGTCGGTCCACTCAGAGTGCTGAAGACACGGAGACAGAGAACAACATCAGTTCTATGGAGAGTAGAGAAAGGCTGTAACAGAAGGTTAAATATAAGCTAACTTAAATCACCACTTTATCACACCTTGATAGAAAGGAAGTCTGACCTTTTCTTTCCAGTAACTTAGATAAATAAGCTCTTCATAGTTGGTAATTATGTATTTGCTTGCTTTTGTTCTCGTCTTTTAAAGGCCAATTTCCGAGTTAAAACTATTTATTTGATAACTTTTGCTTTATTGTCTTTTTAAATGCAATTTAAAAAAAAAAATCTAATGTCTTAACAAGGTGTAATGAACTGTAACTGCACTACTGTCCGTAGGAGATAAATGAAAAGAAACTTCTGTGTACCATTATACCCCTTAAAACAACTCGTCCTCATACCAAAACGACTGAATCGGCCCAAAATGGGATATTTCACTGTCCCCTGAACAGCATGCTTGTTGCAGCCAAAAAAACTACTTGGTTAGGTTTAGAAAGCATCGTGGTTTGGCTAAAAATAACAATGTTACTTCTGTAATTGCAGTTACAAACAGACTGAGATTACAGAAGTAAGTTGCATTATTTACGTGACGTAACTTGACTAAATTACTCGGTGAAATGAACTCACCGTTGACTTCTGGTTTAACGTTGGACATGAACAGCAGCCTCCTGACTAGAAGTCTTGTTGAAACCATCCATTCCCAACCTCCCTTTACAGACTTTTGGCTCTTTATACTACGTCTCCTCACTTCCTCCTTTGTAGCTGTAATAATTACATCAGCCACTAGAGGTCCCCGCCTAACAACAAACATAAATATAGAATATTTGTAAGATAAATATAGCCTAATAGCTCTCCTTTAATAAACCAGTATTTCTTTCAATGCAAGTTTTCCCTCCACAGCAAATATTCAGAATATCCTCGGTGTAACAGCGGTACATCATCTGTATAGTATTATTCCTCTGCTGGTGTCCTGCTGTGATTATTATCCGGAGACTGTAAAAAGGATCATTGTCCGCATGAATAAACTCCCTGATTTTTGCTTTTCTGTGCAGACACAGGCAGCTCTGTGTGTTGGCTGCGTGCCAACATGGCAGTGTGCTGTCTCCTCCATCTCTGATAACCGGAGAATAAAATGATTAGACAACGGCCTCTGAAGGAGCGGAGATATCATTATTTCTGTGAAAGATCAGCCCCTTCCCTCCTCCTACCGCCACCACCACCACAGTGTCATCCGTCCTCATCCGCACTCATTCTCCCTCTGTCTAATCCCTCCCCACTCTTCCATCTTACCCCCAATCTCATCTCTTTTATCTCTACTTTCCTCCCATCGCTTCTGGTTCTCACGCTGCGCTTGTGTGTTTTCTTTTCAGATACATGTGAGTGGAGGATAAGCCTCCGCAGTGAGCCGAGCTCAGCGACAGCCTGCGCCACGCTTCTACGTCTCTGTCTTCACACTACATGGCTGAGGTGCAGAGGTCACATTGAAACCGAGAACAAAAAAAAAACGGTGCTTTTGTAGAACCTCCCTTCCTTTTTTTTTTTTTTTTCGCAAAAACAATTTTGCAAAGATACAGAGGACAATGATGAACAAACAAGCGAAAACATTAAGGCAATTATAATGATTACCACAAACAGGCTGAGTGGCTGAGTGGCGGTGTGGCGGTGAATACAAAGGCTGGATGAATGAAGACTTGCAGGCAGCGGTCAACAAATGGGGAAAAAAACATCAATTACAAAGACAAGACTAAAAGGTCCATTTTGTTTGCGAGCAGCCCCGTCTCCTAAAAATGATGTCTGGAGTCGGCTACTACTTTTCTATAGGTTCTGCATGTTAAAGTTAAAAAGTCCCCCAACAGAAGCTCCTCTCTCCCGCAGAAAACACTGCTCCTGAAACGCCTCTTCAGTAGTCCCGCCTTTAATTCTTTAACTTTGTGACATCACACTATGTCACCATGTCACACATGTGCATAATTTATGCCTATATTCACAATAGAAGTGAAGCTAGCTGGAAGCTAAAAACATGACACAGCCGACTGGAGACACTTGGCTCAGGCGTGTGTGAGCTGACCAATCAGAGGACACTGGGTATTCGGGAGGAGGGGGCCCTTAAAGAGACAGGAGCTAAAACAGAGTGTTTCAGACAGAGGGGGAATACAGAGCTGCAGCACTGGACATGAGGAAACTAATATGTTTTTTTTGGCCATTAATACTATCTTCTTTTAAAAGCACTGCTCTGAGCTATTCTTCTTCAATACAACCTCTTTTGAGAGTCACGTGTAAACGCAGTGTTTACTACCCAACCTCATTGTTAACAAGGTCACATGCAACCTCAAATATGTAATATACAACAGACTAAATATCTCTGGAAAGCTGCATGTTACAGACTTAGTTTTTATGCCCATACCGCTAATAGAAACATGAAATACAGATCTACTCTACGTAGAACCAATCACATTGCAATCTTTTGCGTACTAATTAGGTCAACAACCATAGCTCCATTGTTGGTTCGAGTCTTTTCATGGGATTTGTTGACAACAGGAAGAATATAGAATTTTTTACAAACCTTCTCCTTCAAGTGCTTTTGTTTCTTGACAAGTTATGAAACACCATGTGGTGAAGCTGCTTACAGCTGAGTCTAACCAGCATCACTGCTGACAGGCAGGGAAAAAAACAGAACAAAGAGACAGCAGCAGTAACAGACAAACAACATCACGCACTCACTCCCTCCATTGTGCACACTTACTTACACACCACTTACTTCGACTACAGTGTCTTCGACACAATGCCATGTCTACAAAAGCTGCTGGGGACAATATTTTAGGTCACTGAGCAGGACAGTTTACACGGTGAGCTCTGCTTCCATCCACAGCTCGTCTGGGACATAAAATTAACCAACAAACCCTCCTACATTAACTCCAGGACAAAAAAACACAATGCACTGACGTCTCTCATAAGCACAAGCTCCTTTCCTTCCCACACACACACACACACACACACACACTGTGGCTGTTGCAGTGTGTGTGTGTTCGGCTCTGAGTGTAACACGCCCTGAGGCGGTGAAGATTTGCTAAAGTGGAGATCCTCCATAGCTCCTCTATTGTTAAGATTCCTTAACAAGCCACATTTGGCTACAACAGCCTGCAGCAGTCAGATAACACACAATAGAAGAGCTATAGCCAACATTTGTTTGCCTCGCACAAACAGAAGCTTGCTGATCTATAGACTGTATTAGCTCGCATACGGCAGACAATCCATTATTAATCGCTTGGTTTTAATTTTATTTGCCTTCCCTCATCAATTTCATAAACAGGACTCGGGGAACATAAAGCGGGATTTATTTGAAGTCGTTAACCGCAGACAGCATGTTCAATAGCAGGAGTCAATCTCACAGGCATCAGAGGGGGAGTGAAACACCAGCTCTGTGACGCAGGACTATTACTGTAAATCATACAGCAATTACAAGTGAGGACAATCAGGCTCAATATACATAATTTCTGCTCATTGTGGATGTAGCAATGAGAACGTGCGGCAGCAGAGATGTAATCACAGAGGAAGGTCTCCTACTGATGTGGCATACCTAATGTGCAGCTGTTCTCCAGCTCCTAATGAGAGCTGACTGTTTCGCTCAGCGTTCTCGGGTTCATATCTACTCGCTGATCATGAAAGGAATACAGATTACAGACACACACGTTACAGTATGTTAGCTTTGAAATGAAGACAATGCATGAGCAGTGTGACAATGTTCTCTTTGATTTGAATGTATCATCCATCATTGTCAAATATAAATCCTTCACAAGGTTTAGCTTGTATATAGAACGTATACATTTACTGGATAAACACATTTTCATACTTAGAAAAGCCGAATAGCTCGATTTCCAATGATTCCCAGAACAACATGCCCATTGCAGCGTACCAGCAACAGACGTACTGCACCTTTGTTGTACAGTCGCACTACTTTGTCAGGTTTTGAAAAACATTGTGGTTTGGGTTAAAATAAGTACGTTACTTATGCAACATAACTTACGTTACATCATGTTTATGACATCAGTTAAAGTCCTGTGTTTGTCGATCCAACCATCCTCCCTGACCTCCGTATGCGGACTTTGTCGCTCTTTATAATCCATCACCTGACTTCCTCCTTTGCTGCTGTAATTATTAGTTGGCCACTAGAGGTTGCCACCTAACAATAAACCCAACAATTAGGGATCAGCCAGTACATCGTTCCTCTAAGATGTTAAATGAAGCCATAATGGATTCATAATGTCACAACTGGAAACATCAAGAATAATAAACTATAATAAGGACCTTTGTTCCTCTGACTCATTTCTCTTCAGTTCCAACCAAGAAATATTAGGTGGAAGCAGCACGACAATAACCTTTAACTCAGGTGTCATATTTAATCACAGCAAGATGAGAAAGCGAAGAACTGGCCAGAAATAAATGTACTTGCAGGGACGTTACAGTACATGTGAAGGACCTTCAATGATTCAAAGTGCCTGAAAGTGCTTTTAAGATAAACCTGTGCTCTGATCCTGTGTGGTAACACTGAGAAATAAACACTGACTGCAACTTGAGCTCTAATCAAATAATCATGTTTGCTTTGGATCCTCATAAATCCCTTTGCATGGTTCTGGACTACAGTCGTCTTGTAAGAGTCACATTAAATCGTCAAGGGATCTGCAACTCGACAGTGCCACTTAAGATAATTAGGTCAACACTCCAGCATCAAGCCAATCAGCGAACGCTTAAGTATGACACACTTCATCACGCAGAGGTGCTAAAGTGGGCCACAAGTTACAGCACATTTTAACAGCTAGTAGAGTTCAGTGCACAAGTCGGATAATCCAAAATTATTCCCAGGAATTTGACAGAACAGCTGTTAAAAAGGGGGATTATCGTCTAAAAGTCTAAAATAAGGCTTCATAGAAATCCAACTGCTCTGTAGATCTGCTACAGCAAATGAAAACAAGTAGTTTAAACAGCTTCATGAGTTTGAGACGGATTAGTAATTCACAAAATCATCCATCTAATCCAATCATCTACTGTCACCTGTGCACTGTTGAACTCTATGCTTGAATCTAATGTATTTTTGAGCAAAAGTGTAAGGAATAGACTAAACTTTCTGTTTGAAGAAGGGAGGGGGCCGGCAGTTTCAGGACCCTGTATTCAACCCTTTTACAGATTCTTGTTTTAGAAGAAGTCATCTTAAGATGGTGCTTACAAAAGATTAACACAGGGGATGTTAACATTAGCTTAATTAGCTAGGTAGCTTGAATAAAATGTACCCTGACAGTTGTTATTTTAGCTGGAAAAATCAATAGTTGTGATGTAGAAATTGAGAAGTTGCTTTTGTTTACTTCTGGCTTGAATTGAGGACCCGCTGTTTTAAAAAACACTTTGCAGTAACAACAGTAACAGTAACAAAGCTGGGCAGAGCAGGTGGTGTCAATACTATAGTTCCTTATTTCAACAAGAAAAGTAAAAAGCTATGCCTGAGAAATATAACTTCAACCATAGAGAAAGAACAAATCAGTGTAAAAGCATCTGCAGTGGATGGAAAAGCTGCAGACTCTTGGGAAATCACCAATAAGGATTCTGAACCAATGCTACAGGATGTTGTGTTTGTTCTGTTCTTCTTTACTGCAGTTTGTTTCCTCTCCTGCCTTTCTTCGACTTTTCTTCTGCGAGAAATAAGACAGGGGAGGAAATGGACAGAATCTCGCAGCCCTCATTTCTTTCTTTGTGAAAACCACACCGATGATTTCTGAGAGAGTGAATCGATCCCGAACGTCCAGGCCCTGCAGACATTCAGGGCGTGTTTTATTGTGCTTTATGGTAAAGATTACATTGATTAAACAATCGCAGAAACACAGAGCTTAAGATGCTGTGTGAGTGCTGCATAAACATTTCACAGAGTTCAAGACTCAGAGTGGAATCTCCATCAGACTTTCAGATAATTTAAATCCATAAAATTAAGCCTATAATCCATGAGCCTATCATCAGAAGCCGGAGATATTCTTATAAACTAATTATCTTGGTTGCCATGACTCCTATCATTACTGTCACCTTAAGATTTCATTAGGCAGAGTGGGTTCAGTGTGTTGGGATTTTAAAAACCAGGTAATATCAGAGCTGATTTCCTGCAGTATTAGGACTGACAGCAAGATGATGAAGCAAACGTTAAGTTGTGGGCCGCACAATTAATGAGAAGGTAGGTACAAGGTACAGGGTAATTTGTTCGTCATTACACAACACAAGGTTGCATAACGAAATGAAAGTTTGAATGAACTCCTTCATGCTACACAAACAGAGCATATATACAGTTAGTTATATACAAATATACATTAACATGTCCTGCAGCTGTTGAATCGGCGTTGGGTCGAATGTAAGCAGCAGCAACATGACGCTGATGATAATGTGGTCGGCATCGTCATATTGAAAGTTCGACATCTGGGAAACACTACATCAACTTTGACTGTGTGTGAGCATCGATGTTACCAACACAGTGTCCACCTGGCTCCAGACAGACATTAGCCAGGAGCTGATTAGCATGGCTCTTATTCCAACTTTCTTCCTCCCTGGGGCGGTCTGGTTGGTCCGTGATGGTCTCAAAGTCTGCTGCTCTTAATCCAAAACAACTGTCTTCGCCAATGACGAAGACGGCATTTCTGCCAAATTGCCATAGCAACAAAGGTAGGAAAGTAAGTGTATTTTCTTAAAGGAACAGTTCACTCAAAAATATTTACACCTTTGATGTGCGGTTGCGCTTTTGCAGCCACTTCAAAGGGGGTGCGCACTGATGCTTTAGCTAAGCAGCTACAGTGAAGATTTTAGTTTAAAAAAGAGTGGAAATAGAGTATTTTCACATCGATTTGAGATCTCAGGGCTTCCAGAGACTTGGATTACACTGGACGAGCTTTTCGGTTGTTCTTTTCCATTTTAAAACAAATCCCCAGCTGCTTCGGTTGTTTAGCAGGATGCTGCAATGCTGGTTTGGTGTGAAGCTCCAGAAATGTTTTGTGGACTACGAAACTTCACCTGACTTTCAATCAGCATGAGGCTGAGGAGATGATGCATGAATTTTCATTTTTGGGTTACCATCTTGGTTATTTTTATAAGAACTTTTCCAAACACTTTTGCATTGTGTAATATGTCTGTAGAATTACTGTAAAGATCTAAATGCTAGACCTGCAACTGTTTATCGATTAGTTCTCAACTACTTAATCAATCCCTTATTATTTTGACATCCAGTTGATCGATTCAAGTATTTTTTTAAAGAAAAAAGTAAAAAATCTCCATTTTCCATTTTCTTAAATGTGAATATTTTCTGTTTTTCTTTAATCCTCTATGACAGTAAACTGAATATCTTTGGGCTGTGGACAAAACAACATATTAAAAAATCATCCTGGGCTTTGGGAAACTCTGATCAACATTAATGGACATTTTCTAGACCAGAGAACAAGAACAACTAATCGATTAATTGAGAAAATAATGAACAGATTAATCGACAATGAAAAATAATCAGTAGTTGCAGCTCTACAAAATAATGTTACAGCCAGCTGGAACCCTGGAGTGTGACAGAAATACTTCAGTTTATTTGATTTTGGCTCTGACGCAGAGGACAGTTTTCCTTCAGACTGTGCAGACGTCTCATCTGCTTGTTCCGCCGGCTGCAGATGGTTTTTATCTGAGGTTACTTGCAGTAAATGTTACCTCTAGCTGAACTCTGGCTCGGCTCATGCAGAGCAACAGATGGGGATAAAGAACATGGAAAACATATCCAATGAAGTGCTGACAGTTTGGCCTTAACCTCCAGACACGGAGGCTTACTTTATCTCAAGCACACACTCTGGTGTCATATGAACTGACCCCACACATGAGGTCCGCCTCTAGGTTTAAGCATCCAGCGTTACAGAACATTTTAATTGTTGATTAGATCATGTTTGGAAGCTTTTCGCTGTGGGTTAGCAGCCTATTGACCTGATACTCAGACACTGGCTGTAAAATGGATGTGCAGAAAAAGAGAAATTATCTCCCTTATTCTCTCTTTATCAGCCGCACGTCCTTGATGGAAGTACTTTACCCTCAACTCGTTCAGCCGCTGTATGTACAGCTTCGCACTGGACAGCTTCCAGGTGTGAATAACCGTGTGAATATACTGTGGAGTGTTGCTGAAAAATAACACTGTGTCCAAAGACTCTCCTGAGAAAAATGTGTAAATATATAAATATCTAACAGCGAGTAGCCTTTCCAGTACATTTGCTTAGAGGTCCTGTGTGCAGGATTTAGGAGGATCTAATGGCAGAGATGGGATATAATATGTATGCTTTCATTTGTGTGGTCATTATATTACATCTGGACACAGCCTTGGAGGAGGAGGCTCATTTAGCAAGGCGCTTGTTTTAGCGCCTGGCTAACTTGAATGGGCAAAAATTATTTAATCGTGCGGCTGTTGAAAAATTATCTTTTAAATAAACAAACATCATATGTGTGATTCATGGCACAATTCGAGCAGATCCAAAAAAATATATTTACATATTTTTTCCGAAAGGTCCCATGAAGGAAACCGGAAAGGGCGTGGCTTCGGCTCTCAATGCGGAAGCACCGAAAACTGCAGTCCCTCTAACAGCCATTATTTTATTAGTTTTATGACAAACTGAGACTTTCTTGACTTGGAAAATTATCTTTAAAATTAACAAACATTATATGTGTGATTAAAAAAATATATTTGTCTCTCTCTATTCACTAATTTAAATATTTTTTCCGAAAGGTCCCATGAAGGAAACCGGAAGGGGCGTGACTTCGGCTCTCAATGCGGAAGTACCGAAAACTGCAGTCCCTCCAACGGCTATTATTTTATTAGTTTTATGACAAACTAAGACTTTCTTAACTTGGAAAAATGTCTTTAAAATTAACAAACATTATCTGTGTGATTACAAATTATTTGCCTCTCTTCATTCACCACCGTACAAATAACGTCCCATGAGGGGAACCGGAAGTACAAAGTTACACTCACCAGTTACTCGTTTCTTTCTGCTCTCCTCCAGCGTCTTTACTTTCTCCATCTCCTCTCTGTACGCCCAAGAAGTAACGTAACGTAGACGTTACATCCTTCCTCCTCTCAGCAGTCAAATAAGAGTAGTTACAGTACGTTGCAGTGGCTCGTGACGGAAGGTAGGAGTGAATTTAAATCCAGTTTTTAGTCCCAAAAGTTTAAAAACAACAAACTCCGATGTCTCCGACTGCTGGTGTTTTCCTCCACAGCTCATCGGCTCCAGCTGCTGTCTGCCGGGTAGGAGACCCTCCTTAATCCAAAACACCAGAGGCACCCAGAAAGACTAATTATGTGTCCGAAATCTGCATTAAAACACTCCAACAGGCATCAACACCACAAATATGGCCGACAGTGATCAGGGTACCTGTCACTCAAAGCGGCCACGCCCCCTAATTATGCGTAACTTTAAACCTTAATATAATTTTAATTATTGAGTTATATGTAAATTCACCCAGTACAGTTATCATGAAGGGAAACATTAGATAAAGGGACCAGAACCGTTTGTGTACCAGGCTTTAAATGTGTTTATTTTACCTGTAGAGTTTTAACATGGGCTCTTATGGGCTTTGACCATGGACCTGTAACTAGTGGACAAAAGTGCATTAATACTTTTATTAGAAATCATCTTAATCATATCACAACTCCCATTTGTGAATATATATGGCTTTATTTAGACAGAAAACGATGAAACGCTGTTTTTCTCTTGCCTCATAAGAAAGTATGAGTTTCTTTTCATTGTTACTTTCCTGTAAAAGACAGTACTTGTCAGCTTCTCCCTGATGTAAACAACAGATGCTGTTCTTAAGATTGTGAGGGAGAAACTACTGAACATGTTTTTACAGATTGTTTCCATACTTTTTATTTTTACAGGAATACCTTGAAAAATATCCAAGTCCAACTTCTCCCCAGATTAAATGTATATAATTAATTTACTTATTATTTTAGCAAAATATTACAGTCATAAAATGAAATGGTCACACATTTGAAATCATATTTGACTTCCATTGAGAATTTGAATCTAAAAAAAACATAATAAGAGTATTTAGATATTTCAAATTTACTCCTTTTAATCAGCAGACCTCTAAACTGTCTAAAACCATGAATCACGCGATGTTTATCAATTTAAAAGATCATTTTTAAACTTGAGGACGTCGCAGTTTGTCATGAAACTAATAAAATATCCGACTGTGAAAATACGTCATTATAAAGACGACACAGCCAACGGTCTCGTTAGTGACTTGTTGAACGCTCACCAAAACCCGTAACTTAAACATTGCAGAGCTGCTCCTGTATATTAGCAACTGCAGTTGTCAATATGAGCAGATTTATCATGATTTTCATTTTTTTAGCACATTTTCTGTGTCGAGTTGGCGGCCATGTTGGTGATGATGACGTGTGTTGAGCGAGACGATGTGATTTTCTTTTAACTTTATTGAATAAACTGACTTTCTTGACTTGTAAAATGATCTTTGTGGTCTTTGTTTCAAAGGAAACTGAAGAATGATAGTCTGTCTTTACTGAAAGTTAAAAAGATCGCTGCTTTGAAGCTTATAACTAAGTTACAGAAATCATGTCCACGCATTCATGCCTGCAAAGGGATGATTGATGGATTTCATAAGAAATAAATATATATTGGTCTTTTGGTTCTGTAAATGCAAAAAACATGAAAAGCAGACAGTATCTGACGATTAAAGCAAGAAAAAGCTAAATAAATTCACAAGGCGAAAAAAGTTTTCCTTTTTTTATTCATATACAAACAGTGCTTATCTGAAAATACAGTTGATTGAGTGCTTCGGATTGAACAAATGTATTTTTCAGGAGGTTTCAAAAAACCATCCTTGTTGACTCGTGAAGTATTTCTCTCCCTCAGCCTTGACTGCAGCTCCTGCAGTCTTCAGTCTGTCTGTGAAACTCACAGCTGGATGTGGACACACAAAGAGGCTGACGGGAGAGAAAAAAAAACAAAGACAAGACGGTCAGAGCAGAAAGGATCGTTTGTGCAGGTCCGGGCCTGTTTTCATCAAACACCTCAGATTCAACTCCCAGGAATCACGCTGAAAGTTGAACTAAAAATACCCTCGAGTCGGACCGGAGAGATATTTATGAATCACGCTACACCTACTCTCAGCAGGGAGTACGAGTTCTCATTTTGGAGGCACTGATGTCGCTGTTTTACAACCCGCACAACCAGAACACACAAATGAATGATGTGGGTTGAGCATGAAATCACATTCGCACATTTCCTGATAACAATCGATCGTAGAGGTCAAGAGTATTGTTTTTTTGGTGGGGATTCCTCTAACCCACAACTGAAACCCTCCCCTTCTCCCATAACTCCTCTATGGTCAGACCTGTTGTGTTTAATCTTTTATAATATAATTGCAACATTCTTGATATTAAAATGTGTCTTTAAATCTTAAAAAATTCTTGTGTCTTTCACCGTTAACCACCAAACACATTATTTCTTCAAAGAGTTCTCATGAGGGAAAACCAGAACCCTCAGTGGTCATAAATAAAGATGACAGCTCACCTCCTCTGGTTCAGTCAACCTCCTTTTTCAGGTACTTCTTCATGACCGAAGCCACGTCTCCCCCCTCGCTGCCCTCCGCCTCCAGTCTTTCTCCCTGTGGCCTTTCAAGCCTGCGTCTGGGCGCGCCGCTCTGACTACTTCCTCCTGATCCACCTGAGCTGGAGGATTCAGTTTCAGAGCCTTTCCTGCTGCGGGTCGAAGGGGGCAGCTCTCCAAAGTGGACGCTCAGCGCCCTCCTGCCTCCTCTGACCGAGCTGGCCAGGCTGCTGGTGGACTGGGCTCTCCGGATGGCGGGCAGGATGTCGGAGGCTGCGTCGTCACGTCCGTTATCCCCAGTCAGGCGGCGGTTTTGGAAGACCATAGGTTCTGAACCCAGAGACGCTTCACCTCCGTCTTCTGTTACAAGATTACCCAGAATGCACCGCCTTGGTGCCTGAGGGGAGCGTTTGATGGGAGTCGTCACAGAGCGGAGGGGTTGCTCTGAGTCCTCCTCTGGAATGGACAAGGAGGGAGGGCGATGGCGGGCAGAGAGGGAGGACGTCAAGGAGGAGAGGTGTGGCAGCGAGGGAAGAGATGAGACAGAGTCACTCGAGCTGAAGCGGGAAAGTTTGGCTGTAGAGGAGGCGGTAGATGTCGGAGGGTCACCGATGGAGCGAGCACTGGCAGCGCGAGGCAGGAGCGGAGAGGACGGTTTGAGGATGCTGGGGCCTGGCCGGGGCTCCTGGAGGTCGCCTGGGCCGAGAGAGAGGGCGGAGGCTCTTCGCCTGAGAGTTGCGGCTGCGGTTGTTTGATAGACGGGCAGGGAGACGGTGCTGCCGGCTTCTTCGCCTGCATCACCGCCGGCCCTGCGTTTACGAAGTCCGTCCAGCAGCTCGGACAGGGCCGAGGAGGACGGAGCTCGGCTGGGACCTCTGGAACCTCCCGCCTCAGAGCTTTCATCATCAGGATCCACGCAAGAACTGTAGGAGCAGAAACATTTTGGTATTTAATAAATTCAGCAATTAATACATTGTCAAAATAGTTGCAGATTAATTGTGATTCACCATTAGTTATTACACTTACCGGAAACTGTAGTTGCTCATGGTGTCGGTGACGGACTGACGCCCCCCGTGGCCACTGATGGTACTGCTGCTGTAGGTAGAGCCGCCACCTCTGGACCCTCCTCTGGGCACTCCTAACCAATGACGGATCCCCTCTCCGACATCCTCCGTCCCGATAGAGCCGACGCTGGACACCGAGTCACTGCAGAACAAGGTCACGTCTGATCACCACGTCACAGCCAGAATGAAGAGAGCTCGTCTTTTATTCTGTAGCTGGCAAAGATGCACTAGAAACTGCAGCGAGCATGCACGCGCATTATGACTGCAGCTCAACAAACAGTGGAGGATTCCACTGCAAGCCAGGGCAGGATTACAATCAAGGCTGATTCAATGATTTTCCTCTTTAAAAAATGCAGATTAAAAGCTAGAGCCAGCGAGTTTCACACATTTAGACCCGTCCCAAAACATGTTAAGAACACTTTAGGAGGGACCACTTATTGTTTTGACAACTAGACCTAAAGGCTGCGATCATAAGGTTATGGAAAAGTAGGAAAAATGCCAATCCTGAAGCTGCAGTTGAAAGATGGTCTGTTGTCATTATAATAGAGTCAGATGTAACGGTGCAGCAGTGGCTCATGGACTATTAGTAGCCATGCACGTAGCTATTTTCACTTGAGTCACCTTAAAGGATAATTCTTGGTTACTCTTGCTTCAGTCACTTGGTTCTTGTGTCTTTCATTTTGGCTGTCATCCCTAAAGCACTCCCATCAGTAATAATAATACTGAACTCACCAAGTTAATTGCTGAGATCTGTGAGCACAATGACAATTAAAACTTTCACCTCCGCCAAAGACATTAAGCTTTCGCCTGTATCTGTTGGTTTGTCGGCTGGTTTGTCTGCAGGATTACACAAAAACTACCAACTGGATTTCCATGAAACTTGGATGGAGGATGGGTCTCAGATCGGTTGTCGATATTGGTCAATATGATTTTTTTATTTATTTCACTGCACTGATATAAGTTTATTGTTAAATAAATATCTTTCCTCTGTTACACGTCCTTGTCACAAGAGTTTGATAACCACATTTGAGGGATCGCTGCAAAAAAATGTGTGTATATCAGCTGATATATCAGATTTTTGTACTCCCTGATATCTGCATCTCTGTCGGGCTCTAGTCTCAGTCCAGAACGGACCACATTAACTTTTGTTGTGGATCAGAATAAAGGGACAGATACAGGAACTGTTTGTCACCCAGAGGACAATGCACGGAAATTGATGAAAATAATCAGGCGTATTTAGGTGGCTGGTATGAGTGAGCACAATTTGATGAGGATCGAATACAAATCTGGATCTTGTGGATTTAAATCTGTTTTATTTGATATTAGATCAGGTTTGACTGAATCAAAGGGAACTGTTGGGCTCTGACTGATTGCTTTCACCCTCGTATGTTGTCGTCCACCGGGCACAAACCTTCAGAAGAAAATGAAGTCTGACCGGCAGCATTTCTTTCTGCTTTTATAGACTAAATGAATAAATAAAGTCACGTTCTGCCCTGTGTTGTTGGGAGCTGCCACGCTGAGGAAAAAGGAAGCAACCCAGTTGTCTTTTTCAACAGTAACACCTCTTGGAAACACTATTAATTGTTGAGTCGATGCAAGGGGGTAATTGAGTTCATGTGGCTGAGGGAAGGTGAGAAACGCCGGTTTAGATAATCTGGAGGAGCTTTTTCCAACCTGTCTGACTGCTGACTCACCTGTCTGACTTCTTTAAGTGACATTCAGTGTTCTCAGATCTCTCAGTGTTTTTATAACTGAAGGAAATGACGGCTGAAACTCGCTGTAATAGACAAGAATTATCCTTTCACAGGCTCGCTCTCATATTTAATTCAGTATTATGACAATTAAATGCTTAATGGTGACACTTCAAGGCCTGATGCGATTTTTCAGGTCATACCCACATACACGCACACACACACACACACCACCAACTCACACACACACACACACACACTCATGATGTTCTTACAGGTCTTTCTTTCGAGTCAAGGACTCCACAGCAGTTTGAACGCTGGAGCGAAGGGCAGAGTGGTGAAAGGGTGAGTTTACACATACAGACGTGATCGTTGAGGCAGAGGAGACGCTCCCTCGGTGAACTCGCTTACCTTTCCGTGTCACTCTCGTCGCTCGACTCCACTTCCTCCAGGGCGGCCTGCAGGTCCACGATGCGGCGGATGGACGTCTCCAGGTCGGCCTGTAGCGTCTGTCTGACGGCGCTCAGCTCCTCCACCTGCATTTCCTGTAAACAAACAGAGAGATTAAAGGTTTGTTGACACGAAGGCGAAGAACGCGCTCACCTTCAGCGGGCCCGGCTGTGTGTTCTCACCGCCCTCCTCCCCCCACCTCAACCTGTTAAGCCCCCCGAAGCCCAATCCACCACAGCAATTACCTTCATTCTGCTCCATATTACCTCATCAGTCAAACACTGGATGTCCAGTGGCATGTCCTCTCTCACACGCAAGTCCTACGACCTACAAGCCCGCGGTGCTCATGTTTGTACCGGCCTGCCCGGCTTGTTTAGAGAGAAAATTGTTACATACGCACGCTGACATTGGGAGAATAGAGTGATTTATTAATTCATCTCGTCTGTTTTTTTGTTTTTTTTTGTTGTTGTTCTGTCTCTCTGGCATCCTGTCACACATGCCTGCACACACACACACACACACACACACACACACACACACACACACACAGAAAAGCTTCTAGGCTTTCAAAGTTATTGGCTTTGTTGGCTTTGAGGAGACGGGTGTGGGTGCAGCGGTTGTCATAGAGACACATAACCATGTATGAATGTGTGTGTGTGTGTGTGTGTGTGTGTGTGCCTATAACCTTGAAGAGACAATGAGGATTAATCACAGTCAGAGAGAGAAAGCAGGATGAGGGAGAGATGACGTTAAGAACGGTGGTGGAGGAGGAGGAGGAGGAGTGTAGGAGCATGTGTGTGTGTGTGTGTGTGTGTGTGTGTGTGAATATGTCTATTCATGAGGGCTGTGTGTGTGTGTGTGTGTGTGTGTGTGTGTGTGTGTGTGTGTGTGTGTACAGTTGGTTGGTAGGTTGTTAAAGGGCATCCTTGTGTGTGTGTGTGTGTGTGTGTGTGTTGCTCTCTTTGTGCTAATAACTGAATAATTATTGAAGCTCGTCTCTTTCTCTGAGCTCAGAGGTCACAAAGAAACGAGAACAAGACGTCGTCTGTAACTCCGAGCTCGGCTGACAGCGACACTAAACTGCTTATCAAACCTGTGTGTTTGTATATATTTTATTGCTTTTCTTATAATATTGATTCCTAAAACCTGCAGATGGATCTTTCAATATTTGTCTTGTGGCTGCGTGTTAGGGTCCAAAATAAACAAACACTAAAATGCGGTAAAATTTCCAGTTTGGTTGGTAAATCTCTGAAACCGTCATGTGATTAAAAACTGTTGAGCGTCTCTTCCGTGATTGGGTGTCATTAATGGGCGTCCTGTTGTCCGTCCTGCTGTCTGTCTGTCTGTCTGTGTCGCAGCTTCAAACGCAGCACAGGGACTTCATGGTGCATTCAAGTGCACCTTGTAAACTCTGAGATCTACACTCGAATGGCCACGAAGGTTGTTTTTTATTCTCTTCTGATTTCCCTCTGTTGAAATACATATGCCGCCATCTGTCATCACTCACCTGTTCTTTAACTACAGTTAGATGCTAAAATAACAACAATGTCACAAGCTAGAGTTATTTGTCATTTTTTTTAACAGCCCTTGTCCTTGAGTCCTGCTACATCTGTGTTGAGGAAGGATTAAAGAGTCTCTCAGCCTGGGGAGTGAAGCTGCTCGGTAGTCTGGTGGTAAGACAGCAGACCGACTGTGGCGAGGTGTTTGTCTTTAAGTATCCTCAAATGCTTACTTTTCACATTAAGCACTGAAGGATGAGAGGTTCCTTACCTACCCAAGCAAAAATGGTATTGCAACTGAAATATCCCTTATTGATCTGGTATATATTCTTCAGGATAACGACCCCAAACACAGACCAAGAAGTCCTGACCGTCCTGGACTTTGTCCTCCACAGTCATCTGACCTCAACCCCGCTGAACATTTACTTGAAGACTGAGAGAGTCGAGCATCCTGTGACATCTCAAGACGCTTTGTGGGAACACTGTCAAATCATGCTGGGAGCACATGAGTCAGCAGGTTCTGCACAAACTTGTGGAGCCCGTGCCGGCTTCGAGTGCATGCTGTTATTAAAGCAAAAGGGAGCAAACCCAATGTTAGGATATTCTGAAATATGAATAGTATTACATATCAGATAAATCATAGAAAAATGATTGAATTTCTAGATGCGTATCGTGTGTTTTCCGGCCTGGTCACCGCAGCTAAAGCAGCTTTTGTTGTAACTAACTCCTGAAAGATCTCCAATTTGCTAAATCATGTTGATGAAACCACAGCACTCATAGAAAGGTGCAATTATCTCAGAATGTGTAGGTGTGTTTATGTGTGCAGAGAGCCTCCCTCCTGCTGTCAGAGCTGCAATGATCAAACTTGTGCAGTAATGAAGGTGATGTTTTCTAATGTTCCAGATAACACACCAGCTGTTGTTGTTGTTAATGAGAACAGTGGAGAAGGGGCTGTTTTGAACGCGGGCGTGTGCTTTCAATCGCAGCCCGGAGGAAGCGTTTCTTGCCAAAGCCTCTTAAATTGTTTGTCTCACATCTTGGATGAGAGTAACGCCTGTTGGGCTTTATATTTTAAAATGCCTCGGCGGTGCCCAGGTACGGCGGCGGTGATCCGTCTGCAGGCGGCAGGAACGATCAAGAAAAGTGAGCAACTATTCTCAGGCCTATAATTATCTCCATTTCTGGACAAGGTGTTGCTATTTGTGTCTCGTGATGGAATACAAAGATTTTCATCTGCTCTTTTTGGGGCTTTTTGTGATAAAAGTGTGACGTGAAAGGACAAAATAAGAAAAGACCGGAGAGATAAGAAGAAACAGACATCAAGAGAAAACGGCTGCTGTGACTCGCAGAGTAAATCAGGATGGTATTGGCCGGGTTAAACAAATCAGTGAGCTTTGTTTGTAGGTGGGTTTTATTTCCTTTGAAGAGAGCCAGGTGAGCTGTTGTTTACGGTACAAACAATAAACAATAATCCACTCATTTAACGCTCATCAGGGGGGAATGGTTTTTTTAGGGAGTCTGGGGACTGAGAGACAAAAAGGAACAAATATTGGTTACTGTTAACTGTATTTGTCAAATATATGACATGTTTACTGTCAATAAAATGTTGTCTTCTTTCATAAATGTAGTGTAAATGTAAAATCAGCTGTTAAATGTTGGCAGGTAAGATGGACTTTAGACACAGAAGCAGACAGTCGGGTTCAGTGAGGCTGCGACAAACTGACTCTTTTTACAAGGAAAGAAACAACTTAATGTTTTGCATCGAATGCCGAATTTACACGAAGGAACAACTGATTCAGAATTTCCCATTGATTTTCTGCAAAGTTTTAAAAGTTTTTTTTATGAATTACCAACTCTCAAAATTGAGCGATTTGTTAAGGGGGTCTGGTGACATTGTGGTTGACAGTGTGTTTATAAATTTCTACTGCTAACACTGGCAGGTTAAGAGTCCAAACATGTAATTTACATTACAGTGATTCACATGGAAATCAGACATGTGTAATCCATTCTCCTGTTGTTGTTGTTGTTGTTGTTGTTGTTCTTCAACTATTTCTTCCTTTTCTTCTTCTTCTTCTTCTTCTTCTTCTTCTTCTTCTCCTTCTTCTTCTTCTTCTCCTTCTTCTTCTTCTCCTTTTCCTTCTTCTTCTCCTCCTCCTCCTCCTCTTTCTTCTTCTTCTTCTATTTTTGCAATAATTTTTTTTTTTTTTCAATTGTTCAGTTGTATGAAAGTATTGTAACATCCATGATTAAACGCACTTTTGGATTAAATAACGTGCAGCTTGAATTAAACTGAGCGAACACATTGGACCGTAACTGATGCAGCTGACTTGAGATCGTCTCACAGACTTGGAAACCAACTGATTAACAGACGCCAACTTAAAGCTTTGTCTGCCAGGGTGTTTCTCTTTGGCCAAGACAATAAACTGCATTCTCACACTGTTGATCATGCGTTGTTTTTAATTCTCTTTGTTTCTGAGCCTTTTCATTTATTCCTTTACTATTCTTTTTTATTCTTTGAGAAGACGGGTGATGTCAGATCTGAGTCTACAGAGCTGCCTTGATACAGAAAAGAGACAAATAAAATACTATATGAGCAGGAGAGATACAGAAGATAGAAGATAGTTTTCTTTTCATTGATTTCATTATTTTTATTTGTATTTATTTAGACTGACAACTTTACCTGAAGTCGGTCTTGCCTTTGTTTCGTCTTACTGTTTGACTCTCTGTTGTTTTAATCCCTTCTGAGTCTCCTGCTTTTGCTTTTTTGGACAAAGAACTTTATAAACACATTAATTAATAAACAATAGACTAAATAAAAAAAACAGAGTAGAGTCGATTTATAAAAAGTTGATGTTTGGGAGATGCGCTGACAGTGACCATGTGTGGATTCATGTGTGGTTGAACACAACTGACACCTTTAATTTGGAGATTGGAGACATTTTGGTGACTTGGCGGACCGGGCCAGTGTCGTGACCCTGAACGCAGCGTTGGTTCCAGGTTTGCTTACCAGCTCCATGCGTCTGCGGCTGCTGTCCTGCTCCCTCTGGATCAGCTCCTCCATCTCCAGCCTCATGTCCTGCAGACGCTGCAGGTAGTAGCGGGCGTTCTCTCTCTCCCGGGCCTCGGCCTGGGCGCTCTGCTCCAGCTCCTCTCCGAGCCGGACCACGCTGTCCCTTAAACGCAACACCAGCACCTGCACATCACAGAAGTGGGACAAGGTTTGGATAAGGCCATGCAGGGACGAGAGTATGATGTGTTGGAGTGTGTTCTCACCTCAAACCTCTTGACTTGGCCTCTCTGAAACTCCAGTTTATTTTCCAGGTCACATACACGCGCCTCCTGTTTACTGACGATGCTACGCCCCACAGTGGACGACTCCAGGAACTGCACCCTCGACACACTCTGCTGGAGCTGCACGACGAGTAGGTGGAGAGAGAGAGGAGAGCCAAAAACACACATTCAGAGAGACAAATAATTGCACCAGACTGATCCAGAGTTTAAACACCTGGTTCATCAGCCCTTTCTGTTCTGATTGTCTAACCTCTTCCTGGAGAGAGTGCCTCTGCTTCTTCGCCTCCTCCAGTTCAGCCTGAAGCTCTCTGATCTGAGTGATATCACTGGAGGACTGAACCAGAGAGAGAGAGAGCGTGAGGCAGAGATTTGATTTGGGAATATAAAAAGTGATTAATAAGAGCCGGAAAACACAAACTGTGAAGCCGAAGCTTTACCTGAGCGATGAGCGCTTTGTGCTTCTTCATCAGTTCGTTCAGGTCCTCCTGGTCCTCCTCCAGCCTCTTCAGTAGATCCACCTTCTCATGCTGCAGCAGCGCTAACTGCTCGTCCGTCTGGATGCAGAAGGATAAACAGGTAAAGTGAGGCTTCATTTTCACAATCCTACAAAATTCAAATATGAGTAGACTGACAATGATGAAAATGTTAATACAGTTATCTATTTTCAATGAATACTGTGTGCTCAGAGCGAAATTAACTCCCTCACATCATCTCCATCTCACCAGCCATCATCTCCTTCCTGCTCATTTATTCAGGTGTGTCCTCTAATCCGTCACCTGTCTCACACTCACCACACTCTTCAGTTTGCAGATATTTTCCAGTTCGATCTGAGTGTTCTCCAGCTCCTGGGAGAGAGTCGTCTGATCGCTCTCGGCCTCCAGCCGCCTCGCTTCGCTCTCCTCCAGCTAATTGGCCACACAGAGAGAGTATCAATGTATCTCACACCGAGCAGACGGCGGCAGAGCGGAGAGTCGGGTGAATGTGTACGGGTCATTGAGGGTGATCTAAAAATAAACTGGGACGTTCTTGAAGATTTAAGTGACAGATTTAAGAGAAAAACTCAATTAGTCTCTGAGTTTATAAATTCATTGATTTAGGAGAAAAAAACTCTCTAAATTTATAAGAAAGAAATCACAAATCTACGAGAAGAAACTCGTAAATTTATGAAAAAATACCCCAAATATTCTGTGAGATTATAGAGTCAAACATTTACGAAAGAAAAAAAAAAATTGAAGTTAAATTCCTAAATTTTCAACAAACAACATGCAACATTTGTGAAGAAAAACCCTCAAATACAAGAAAAAACTTCAACTATTCTCTGAGATATTAAAGTCAATAATTGAGCGGAAAGACATGTAGAAAGTTAGAAGAAAAAAGTCAAATATTTTCTGAGATTATGAAGTCAAAAAGTATGTAAACGCACAAATTTATGAGAAAAACTCCTACATCTGCAGAGAAAATGTTCTCTGAGTGAATAAAGTCACAAGAAAAAGATATTTTAAGTCATAAATTGAGGAGAAAAACTATTTTAGAAGAAAAAACTCAGATATTAATAAGTCATAACTTGTTTACTTGCTTCTTTTAACATAGCTTTTACCTACATCGGCCCTAAACCTCGGTCATCACAGGCGAGCGTACCTGACAGTGCAGACGCTCGATCTGCTCTCTGCTGCCGTTGGGCAGATTCTGTCCCGGGTTGTCGACGGTGGAGAGAAGCAGCTGGGCGTCGGCCAGCAGGGCGTGAGTCCTCTTCAGGTCTCTCCTCAGCTTCTTCTCCACGTCGAAGTCTCTGTGTCCCACCTGCGAGACGAGAGACCTTCGTATTAACCCTCCTCCAAATGAGATTAAGTGTTTTATCTGGAGAACAAAATCACAATCTTCACTCTAAAGCCTCTAAAAGACTCGAACTCGGAAGCTGTGTGCCAGCTTGGCGACGGACCAGGCCCCGGCCACTCATCAGGAGTCCAATTACAACCTTATAGTGACAGAGACAGAGTGCGAAATTAGCTGCCGCCCTCTCGCTGCATATGCTCGGTTTGTGGTGCCTCTAATGCAGCAATGACATATTCATCAGCTCAAGAACATTAACCCACAATAACAATGATGGACGATGAGAGAGAGTTGGCTGGAGTCACTGTGGGAATAAATGTTCTGTGCAGTAAGAGACTGGTTCTGTATGAGGAGTTCAGTGTGTGTGTGTGTGTGTGTGTGTGTGTGTGTGTGTGTTACCTGGTCACACAGAGTTGCTATGAGTCCTTCCAAGTCGTGCTTCTCATGAATCACCATCTGTTTCTCCTCGTACTCCTGCTCCAACTGCATCTCCAACTGCCTCAGCTACACACACACACACACACACACACACGTGAAGTACAATGATGAACGGCCGGTCTGACTGAGCTTTTATTGTCCTTGACAGGATATTTCCCCCGCAGCAGGATGCATAATGATAAGCATAAAAACATCATCATCTGTGCAGGAGCATGAAAAAAACTAACAGAGGCCTCCCGACGATCTTCTGTTGAATAAATGAACCGGAGTTTGTTGGTTTAAAAAAACCTCCTGCTGGAGGGAAGGAAGTCTAATCATCAGGGAGGCTGAGAGGAGGAAAGTAACTAAGTACTTTTACTCAAGCACTGCTACTTTATACTTAAAATATTCCCTTAAATTATTAACGCATAAACTTAGGAGAAAAAAAAAACACTTTTACATGAAAAACCTCAAATATTCTCTGTGATTATAAAGTAAAATATTAATAAGAAAAAACTCAAATTACAAAGTTATAAATTTCAGTTAGACAAAAAACTCACAAATTTACTCAGAAATTTGCAAGAAAAAACACAATTTCACAAGAAAAACTCAAGCACTGCTACTTTATAATTCTAATTTGCAAGAAAAAAGTTAAATATTCTCGAAAATCATTAAGTTCATACATCTAGGAGGGAAAAAAACACTTCAAATCAAATATTTTCTGATTATAAAGTATTAAATTTCAGGGAAAAACCTCTCATATTTATGAGAAAAACCTCAAATAATCATAACAAAGTCATTAACTCAAAAAAGAAAGAAGAAGTTGTGAAAAAAACCCAAAATATTAATATAATTAAATATTTATCATATTCATCAGAGATCATAGTCATTAATTTCCAAGAAAAAAAATCACCAATTTATGAGAAAAAAAGCCAAATAATCTCAAAATCATAAAGTCAAAGAAGAAAGAAGAAGTCGAGAAAAGAAACTAAAATATTATTATTATAAGAAAAAAGTCAAAAATACTCTGAGATCACAAAATCAGACATTTCCAAGAAAAAAAAACATTGCTCATAAATTTCTTTCTGAAAACAAAATATAATAAACAAATAGATGATGATGGATTATTGTGGCTATCAGAGTCAGAAATAGATTATTGATCCCTGTGGGGGGAAACTGCATTGATCCCTCTGTCATGAGCTACATGAACCTGCAGGATAGTGTTTGTTTCTCTCTGTGCAGTTTACTTTTAATATTTGAAATGTTTGCATTGTGTGAGAGTGACAGTGAGAGGCTTTATCAAACAGGTTTAATAACAATCTCACTGCATTTTTCTCTTTGCTGTCAGGAGTTTGAATCATTTTAAAGGCCTGAAAACTCTTCTGCAACCTTTGTTATCACTCGTGCTGCTGCTGCTGCTGCTGCTGCGGCTACAGTTGAGCTAACAGCTTCATGTAGCATTTATCAAGCTACCTGCACCCCTGACTCCACCTGTAGGCTCTGAGTCTAAGGAAGTCATCATCCTCACCCCCGATAACATCAGCATCTGGACACCGAACATCAACTCTGAATGCATTCGTGCTAATCCTTTTTCCATGAAATGACAGAGTGTTTGTCACAGGAGTTAAATCACTGGTCTGATTGTGCAGGAATGTTGTGCTTATGCGTTGATGTAACTGCAGCGAAGTGATGTAACTGCTGTCTGGTTGCATAACATTATAAAATGAGGAGAAAAAAAAAAAATCTAAGTGGATCGTTCAGAGGAAAGAATTGGTTCTTTCAGCCGGCGAAGGACATTTAAAAAGAGCCATCTGTACACACACAACCCAATACTGCTCTGTTACACAACGCAGGCCATGAAGGTCGGTGTTGGAACCGGCTGAATTTTTATTTTACATGATTTTCTGAACATTTCTACAAATACTGAATGCAAGAACTTAAGAGTCCAAACAAATGAGAACAGAAAGACACAGTGAGCTCAGTGTGCAGCCGGACAACAGCGTTCAGCTCCGGGGATCTCGACTAGTCTGACTGTCTCGAATAATAAAGTTTAAACGTTCTTATTCCTGGAAATGTATGTGAGAATATCCTAAGATAACTACCCCAGTCCAGCGCAAAGTATATTCAAAGCTGTTGTTGAACCGTTTTGGAGTACAGACGTGGTTTTGACCTCTTTTGAAAGGTTATAAGCTTATTATATTTCCCCAAGCATTCACCTGTAACTGCTCCTATGAGCTGTAAAACACAATGTGTCCACATCATAGAGTCCTACGAGGTCCAAGTTCAAATTTAATAACAATGTCACTAAAAAAATGAACACTTAACACCTGTTTTTCTGAGGAAATATCCAGGTGCCTGGAAAGAAAATGCCATTTTGTGACCTCAAATTACACCTGATGGAGAGCAACAGGAGCATTAAACTAATTATAACAAAACAAACAAACAAAACAGGTCCAGTTGCCTCCGATATATAGTTCTTCATTTCCTTATCCACACTAACTTCATGCATATAAAATATTAAAAAACAACTGTTTAGGGGAGGAAAAACAGCCTATACAAAGATCAAAATGCACACAACTACATACACTTGCATAATTTCCAAGATTAGGGCTTTAAAAACTGATACAAATGATATATTACTGGATTTGAAATCTCATTGGCTGTATGATGCATCGATCATTCAGAGGCTGGCGTGTAAGTGGCTCAGGAGAGAGGACAAAGAAGAGAGAGTGGGTCACTTATCTACACATTAGCTGTTGTGGGCTGTAGGACAGACATATAAACATACTTCCTGTGATTAAAGGACCCGATCTGATACCTGATACCTGATACCTGATGCAGACTTTGAGTCGGGACGCTCGTTAACCTTTTCATAGCTGTCACTTGCCATTAACTACCTGTGAGGTGTCGACCTACCCGTCTCTGAGACGACTTGTGCACATCCTCTAACTCCTCCTCTTTATCCTCCAGCTCCTTCTGATGCATCTGCTTCATCCGCTCCATCTCCATCTCAAAGCGCATGTGGATCTGTCAGAGAGAAGAGACGCGAGGTTCAGGACGACAGCAAGCGAGCGAACGTTATCTGAATGTGTCTGGCGTGTGTTGTAAGCACCTGTTGCTGCTGCTGTATTTTGCCGGTGAGCGTGGTGACTTCCTGCGCTCTCTCGCTGGCCTGACTCTCCAGCAGGCGAAGCTGCTTCTTGAGGTCGGGCAGCGATTCGGAGGCGAGATCGACGGGCAGGCTGAGGTCGCGGATCTGAGCGCACAACTCCTCCTTCTGCTTCTGCAGACGGGCCACCTCTGACTGGCTCTCCTGCACACACCCACACAAATATGCATCAAAACACTCGGTTCATCCTCCAACTTACAGATTTCTGTTTTTGTCCTCTGGTTACTGCAGCGCGTCTGGAGCCGGCGCAGGTTAAACAGCTTAATCTTGCTCAAGGATACTTTGGCAGGTTTCGCCACATGGGGAATGAAACCGAGGCGTAGCTACTCGAAGGAACACAGACTCGAAAAACAAGGAGGATGAACAGTTTTTGAGAGAGAACAGATAAAAAAGAGAGAGAAACCTCAACCAAACCTCCTCTGTGTACACCAGACGGAGGGTCTGAGCTCTTCTTCCACCACTGGAATAATCTTAGTGTTTTTATTAATATCAATACTAACTACAATATGGACAGTGTTGTTTGTAATGATTGTTTAGGATAGCTTAGGACCGGGACAGACCGAAGCTAGCAGGTTAGCATGTTAGCTTCAGTGGACATCACACTGCCAACACTGTATTCTTCTACCTTTTATTTCACTTTTTCTATCTTCCCCTGAAATTATCCATTAACCTTTATTATTGATCGTCTTTCAGGATCTCGTTTTCATCTTAAGGATGAAAAACTGCGGAGGCGAGGAGCAGAACTGAACTTGATGACTTGATGTTTTCGTGCAGTTTCTCCAGTGAAAGGTCGGATCTGTTGCTTTCAGTAACTGCACAACATTTACCGTCTGTCACATGACGCGCCGTTGACTCCACATGTCTCTGACTCATCCATCTATGATGCATTTTGCGTCACTGCGCCGCCGTGACACCGTCTCATGAATCACAAGTGACAACTGTAATTTCCAGGATAGATTATGTGCTCTTTTCCAGGTTAACTTGATGAATGACGGTCGTTGATATTTTACCATCATCACTGATTCTATTTGTCTGCTGACATTATTGTTTCCCCCGTTCAAACGCACTAACGATCACGAGTCCTCAAACCAGACTGACAGTCTGTGACAATGGAAGCTGAGTCATTATTTGTTTCCCAGCTGTTTCCCAGGTTTTTCTTCAGGGTTTTTGTATAAACATAAACAGATATACACACACACACCTGGACGTTCCGGCGCAGGGTGTATATTTCGGTCTCCAGTGTTGCGTTTTCCAGAAAGGCTTTGTCCTTTTGCTCTCTTTCATTGTCGGCTTCCTCCAGAGCCTGAGTCAGCTCATTGTCGAACCTGAACAAACACAGAAAACAGCAGGACGATGATTCAAATACTGCAAAACTGTATTATGTACTGTTATTCAAGTCACCAGAAATAAACACTAAATAACTTTAATGTTGAAGCTGGAGGGGAAACTATTCACCAGCAGTGGAAAGTACACTTAGCACTCAAGTACTCTATTTATGTATTTTAAGGTATTGTACGCTATATCTCTGCTCTACTGCCACTCAGATTAAAATATTGTACTTTTTACTTTGCTACAGTTACCTGATAACTTTAGTTACTTTGCAGACTCAGGTTAATAATACAAAATGTAATTGACAAATAAATTAGGATGTATTATTCTATATTAAGATAAATTTATTTACTACTTTATTGTTCCTGAAGGGGAAATTCACAAACTACCCAGCAGAATACAAACTAAATCAAATGAGCTCCACGTTTAGCAGCTACAAGATAAAAGTGATGAATATGTTAATGAATCAATAAAAATATTAATATAATATATATTTAAAACTGGGTATCGACTTGGCTTTGAACAGATGCTGAGAAAACTAATTCTGTAAGTTGTAGAAAAGACCCTCTAAACTTTTGCATTATTAGAAATATTAATGTTTAGATGATGAATTAAATTAAATGGAGTCGGAGATTTCAAACCGGCATGTATTAAAAGATCGATCACAGGATTTTAGGATTCATAAAGATCGATTTCAATCAGATTTCTTTAAAAAAGCCCATTTATCATTCTGAAATGGGCCATTTTGCAGAAGAAGTACTTTAACCTTCTGTACTTTCATATATTTTGATGCTAGCCACTGAAACATATCTAATAAATCAATGAATTATTAAATAAAAGGCCAACCATGAGCGTTGCACCCAATAAAACTGGAAGTAACCACAACGTGAACCCTTAAAGTTATGTCAAACAAACATCCAGTATCTCAGTTTCACCACTGTGGACTCAAAAACAGTCCTTCTCCGTTATTCAACACAGTTTTTAGAAAACCAAACCATCAACCAGGGGACAACCTTCAAACTGAGGTATGATTTGAACTTCTTTCCAACAAAACCTTTTCTTAAAACCTCTAACCTCAAACCAATTAGAGCAGCAGCCTTTATATTAAACTCATTAATCCTGTGTCTTTCATTTGCAGTAATGCCGAACAACAGCATTAAGCGAAATCTGAAAGAAGGCATTCAAAGCTTTGTACTGACCTTGACAGACTTCATTTCATGGGAGAAAATAGAGCATGACTCTGTCCCTTTCTCTTTTTCTAAGCAGTTCAATTTCATATCAGTTTGTACTTTCAGTGCAGACTGAGGCTGAAAGACGAAAACAAACTAAAACTAAATGAAAAAGGGCGCCAGCAAACAGAAAGTCCTGATGCATTCATGGTTAAATGGTAAGACTTTAAAGGGCACTTTTTTATGTCTTGGGGACAACAATAAAGTATATCGTATTGTATCGCATCGTATGGTACCATACCTTACCTTACCATACCGTACCGTACTGTATCGTATCGTATCGTATCATGTCGTTTAATTTTGTATCGTGTCACACCGTGCCGTGCCGTATCGTATATCATATCGTATCATATCGGATTGTGTCCTGATGCATTGCTGGTTAGATAGTCACCTCAAAGGGCACTTTTTATGTCTTGGGGACAATAAAGTATATCTTATTGTATCGTATCGTATCGTATCATACCATATCATATCGCATCGTATCGTGCTGTGTTGTATCGTACCATATAAATTGAGGTAATTAACATCACAGCATGAAACACTACAGTATTTGTAGTTTAATAGACAGTGAGGGAACTAAAATACAAAGAATAAGCTGATGCATCCACAGGCGATCATACGTCATACTAAGACGAACAGTACGAGAGGAACAGGTGGACACAAACCTCCTCTGTTTGCGGTCCACCTCGTGCATTCGGCTCTGCAGGCTGTCAGTGAGGACTCGGGCGTCCTGGAGGTCAGAGGTCACACGTCGACAGTGACGCTTCAGTTCTGTCACACTCCGCCTGGACTGCTCCAGCTGGGCCTGCAGTGTTGCCACCTACACACACACACAAACACACACACACAATGTTATTACCTTCAGACATTTAATCTCCCATCAGTGTTGCGGTGCACGTCACAGTGTCCTGTCTCACCTTGGTATCGAGCTGTTGTCGGGTCTGTCTCTCTGTCTCCAGTTTTTCCTCCGTCTGTTTGAGTCGTCTGCGGACAAATTCAACCTCCGTCTGGCAGCACTCCAGCTGCATGGCCAGCTCACTCTCTGTGGGGGGAGAGCTGGATGTGACTTTGTCAGGGTTGATGGGCAGGGCGTGACATCTCTGTGTCTTTGAGCTTGAAACCAGTTCTCAGTAATCGGGTGACACAGAGGCCAAAAGATCATCCAAAATGACATCAGCAGTAAAATTAAAGATAATATAAAAAATAAAAAATGCACTAAAATGGTTCGTAATAGCATTACAAGCACAGTTAGTGAGTTCAACTTACCTTTTATGTCATTTTTTTTAGTTTTTAGGTAATTTATTAGGATTTTTAGGTAATTTATTAGGATTAATTATTCTTTATTATGCATTTATTAACAGTTAACTGTGTTTTTCAGCTACTGGATCTCAGGCTTTTATTTATATTTTCAAAGGGGCACTGTGTAGTTTTAGAGAAGAAATTCATTTATTTTTTCCATAAGTGAATAAACAAGCACATTATAAACACATTTTTGACAGATTTGTCATTTGTCAGTGGTGTCTAGCAAGAAACTTTAAATTAAAATTAGAAGAATTAGCTTTGATGCCTTCAAATACTTTTCCAAATCACATTAGTTTCAATTAATTCCATATATTATGAAGATTAAGGACATGTGAAGCACTTTTACTCAGTTTATTCATTCACGAAAACAAAGAAAGTTTGTTTATTTAGTTTGTTTAGACAGAAAAGTAATCAGTCAGTGATGATCTTTCTCATCTGATTTTCTGAATTTCTTCCCCAAAAACTACGTAATGCACCTTTAAGCAGTCTATAAACTGTTTATAGGCTTCAAAGAGACTGTGTGTGTGTGTGTGTGTGTGTGTGTGTGTGTGTGTGTGTGCGTGTGTGTGTGTGTGTGTGGAATGCTGCATCATTGGACTTGAACACAATCTTCATCCCTCTTTGATGCATCAAAACAATTCTGTTGTGGTTAAGATCAAAGCACACGTTGTTAACAACACAGATCTCAGGATTTCAGGATCACAGTTCACTGTAGCTCGACTTATCTTCAGGGAAAGTTTCATTATCGACATATCGCGACCGAAAATGAGCACTAGTAATCCTACGCCATACGGACTCAAAAGCTTGCTGGAGTGTTTGTCCAGGGCAGCACTCCTAGGACAGCCGGATGACATCCCAATGTTTCTGGCCACACATGTGGAAGAAATGCTACTGTTCAGAGGAGAAGAAGAGAGGGACACCAAGGAGGTCGCTTTTCACTATCAAGAGCAGTGGGGTAAGTTTTAGGATTTGATATATATATAGAAGATGTTGCTAAGATTGTAGGATTTGGTATTTGTATTGTGTTGCTTTTATTATTCTGCTTTTTAACCTGCAAAGTGTCTTTGTGTACCATGAAAAGCGCTATACAAAATAAATGTATTATTATTATTATTATTATTATTATTATTATTATTATTATTATATATTATCATAATGTTCAGGATGTCCAGAGTCAACTCTGGCCTGTATTTGTAGCTAATTCATCAGTACGGACATACAGTCCGAAATTTGTTTCTTATCTTTGAAAAATCCTGTGTCATATCCAGTTTTTAACATGCTTTTTTTTTTCTTTTTATCTTTGTTGATTTCTACAGAGACTGCCCTTTTCGAAAAGGAAGGCAAAAAGATAGAGATCCCAATAACGGCCCCTGAGGAACCTTCTTCACTTCAACTCAGCGAGTACATCTCTAGAATCGCAGAGCGCCCTAGAGAGTCTTCAGTAAGAGCTCCTCCTCGGATCAACAGAATGGGTCTAACTCGTGGAGCGATGGCTCCGTCTTCAATAAGACCAGTACCACCACCACCACGTAAGGCACAAGATACGACTGGTCAGGTATCATCTGCCAGGGTTCCTCCTTGGAAATACAGAGTGGGTCGAACTCGTGGAGTGATGGCTCCATCTACAATAAGACCAGTACCACCACCACCACGTAAGGCACAAGATACGACTGGTCAGGTATCATCTGCCAGGGTTCCTCCTTGGAACAACAGAGTGGATCGAACTCGTGGAGCGATGGCTCGGTCTACAATAAGACCATTACCACAACTACGACGTAAGGCACAAGATACGACTAGTCAGGTATCACCAGCCAGGGTTCCTCGTCAAACGCAGACAACACGTCCTCTACCGTCTGCATTTTCAGTCCTCCCACCCATCCAAGAGAAAGGGCCTTCAAAACATGCACAGGGACGAAAATTAACCAAAGGCTGGGACACCGGTGTATCTACCAGCCGTCTGAATGCAGCTGACACGAAATTACCGCCAATCAACCCACATAAAAGCGGTCTGGAGTTGAAAAGGTCACTGGCAGTGCCTACAGAACCTGATATACGTGTCCCATACAGACCGAAGGGAGGGTTTTTTGTGGATCGCGAAATCGAGCCAATGAGAACCAGGGCAAGGCCTGCGGTAGACGATGTGTCAAAGGGCACACGCTGCACAGATCTGCCAAAAGTGTATCCAGAGTGCTCTACAAATTCTGCAGATTCATCCCTTCTCGCCATAAATGCAGTATTTGTATGTAAAGTGTCTGTATCACTGGGGCTTGACATGACTTGCCAGGACAAGGCTGACTGAGAACCTTTAACAACTGGACTTTCCAATGTTAATTACCTTGTCCTTTAACCAGCAAGAAGGTCCTGGTTTTAATTCCCGTTGCGGTTTTCTCCGGGTGCTCCGGTTCCCCAATTATCACAAGTTGTGATTAAAAAACAAAAAAAAGTTCCTTCCTTGTGCAAACATCCCTGAACACTCTGGGAGTGATGGCTCCGTCTACAATAAGACCGGTACCACCACCGGTTGGGGTTTTCTCCGGGTGCTCCGGTTCCCCAACTACCTTCTGCAAACATCCCTGAACACGTACTGAGCTCGTTTTATTTAGTATTTAACCAAACGATAAAATTGATAAACAGCATATCTACACTACCAGTCAAAAGTTTGGACACACCTTCTCAATCAATGGAGAAGGTGTGTCCAAACTTTTGACCGGTAGTGTACGTAAGATCAGTTAGGAACAGCGAAAAGGTAGAAGATGTTATGAAATGAATTGCTAGCTTAAAGGAATAGTTCACTCTAGAACGAAATTCAGTCATTATCCACTCACCCTCATGCTGATGAGAAGTCAAGAAACTATACCGGACTTCTCATCAGCATGAGGTTGAGGCGATAATGACTGAATTTCGTTCTAGGGTGAACTATTCCTTTAATGACAAAATTGCTTTATTGGTTCATAATTCAGTATTAATCCTACTTTTGCCAACAATCATAAAAAAAAAACTGTAGTCGTTAGAAAATAAAAATTAAATCTGAAGTAATGTCTTTTTTCAGGTATATTTTGTTGCTTTCATGCAGAATTCAAATGTAAAATTGTGATTATCTTCAAATAAATAATTGACATACAAACACATATCAACAATTGAAATGAGTTACATTTCTTTAACAAACTCTCCTACTTTTAAATGTATTTATCTCAGCAACCAAATACCAAAAGGAATTGGCAGCAGATGACTCATTCAATCATTAACAACAATGTCTACGAAATATTAAAATTTTATAATAATTAACATTTTCATGTTCATACTTTTATTTGGGGGTCCTAGTAGAATATATTTACATACTTTAATTTAAACAAAAAAAATTAAAGTATGTATTTTTCTCTGCATTGCAGCAGTTTTCACACTGTGTCTTGAACGCTTCATTTTGGCTACAGAGTGAGACAACTCGCCTCTGTTCAATCTTTGGTGAGAGCTGCCAATCAGAGGCAGAGTAGGGCGGGTAATGCCGAGCAAGGTAGTGTGATATATTATTTAATAAATATATATATTAACATAACGGCTGTTACATAGTTATGCACATTAGTTACTGAAGTTAATGCGTGGACTTTGGGCTGCTCACCTTTTACACGCACAAAAAAGCGACTTAACACAATAAAGGAAAGAAAAAACCCCAAAAAGGAACATATGACCTCTTTAATTTGTTACTGTAAGGTGCACAATGACATGTAGAAATCTGTGAATGTAGGTTACTTCATGTAAGAAAAGGTGTATGAAAGTCAAAAAACATTTACAATAAAACAACAATAAAAGCATAGCGGTGGATCGAGGGGCCTCTGGAAGGTTCGGGTCGGCGCAGATGAGTGTTGCTGTCTAACTACAGCTGTTAGTGTTGTTGCTTAAACGTGACACGACATGTAGGGACGTGTTTCAAAGCAAGAAAAGAAGAAGAAGATTTCTTTCCTCACACAGCCTTTTTATGTAACCCGTGGCAACTGCAGACGTACAGTGGTCTCCAGAATAACAACAACAGACACGTGAATGATTTTCTTTTTCTGAGCGCTGCCTGATCTTTACCTGTCCCTGCTCCTCTCTGACTCTCAGCAGTCTGTACCCTCTGCTTCTCCTCCCCCAGCTGCTTCTCCAGGGCCTCCATGGTCACTTTACACTGGTCTAGACGTGCCTGATTAAAGACGAAACAACGACAAAGTGTTAAGAAGGGAGTTCAAGTCGAAAAGAGAAGTGTCACGCTTTGTTCCACTGTGTAATAGATTACTTTATTAGCCCACGGTCCTACCTGCAGGTCTTTGTTCTCCCTGCTGAGCCGGAGTCTCTCGGCCCGCTCCACATCCAGAGCCTGACCCACGGCATCGCCGCGAAAACGCTCATCGCTCAGCTCAGACGTCACAGCTGTAACCTACACACACATAACAACATGAGCACTGTGTGTGTGTTTGTGTGCCTGTGTGTGTGTGTGTGTGTGTGTGTGTGTGTGTGTGTGTGTGTGTGTGTGTGCTGCAGCACAAACCTTGGTCTCCAGGCTGTCTGCAGTCTGCCTCAGCTCGTTCCTCTCTTTCTCTGATTTCTCCAGGCGTCGTCTCAGAGCTGATATCTCATCCTGACGGGAAGGAAACGTTTTTCAGTAAAGCTCTTACTGTGATGACCAACTGTTGCTCACTGAGGTCGTGACTGGTTGAATATTATTGAGACTGATCAATGGTTGTTTCCTTGTGTCACTTCAATGTCTTTGTCACACTCGGGCTGCCCTTTCCACTGTTCAAAACGCCGTCAGAAGACATGTGAAGAAACAGGTGTGACTGGATGTGAAAACGTCCATTTTCACATTAGAAATAGAGCTTGCTGCTTTCTGTTCAGCCAAGAAACAGTCACAAAACTGCTTGGAAAACCACAAAGTGCTGCTTCTGCACTTTTATCAAAAAGGGGAGATATAGCCTGGTGTAAAGGACCCTTCACACCAGGCTGGTGGTCGGTTGTCGTGCATTGTCAGGGCAGTCAGTGAGCGTCTGGGGCTCTAATCAGCGCGGTGTGTCTCGCACCGTTGGCACCTGTCAGAGGCTTTTTGGCCAGCTCAGCATGTAGAGTCGGTGGCAGCTCGTCGGCACTCTGATCGGCTGTTCAGGTGAGCTGATCAGTGCAGAAGAGAGAATGGAAAAAGAGAAAAGAAAGCCCCTCGAGCCTGTCACTGCGATATCCATGATTTCACCAATTTAGCTCAGTTTCTCCTTATTTCTGTCCTCTACCTCTTCGCCAGTGCCATTTGCAACTTTGCTAACTCGTGCTAACTTTGCAGAGAGGTACCTCCTGTCACGCATGTGCAGAACGTACATGCTTGTTTGCCGCCAGCCGGAGTCTTTGCGACGTGAGGCGACGCAAAAGCCAGCCTTTGTTGCAGCGAGTTCAGTTTGGTGTGTAGGGGCCTTTAATCAGTGAGCTTCAGAGGAGGTGGGAGTCGGATGCTGTTACCTTTAGACGTAGCCAGGCTAGCTGTTTCCCCTCCTTTCCAGTCTTTATGCAAAGCTAAGCGGTATCGTGTGTGTGTGTGTGTGTGTGTGTGTGTGTGTGTGTGTGTGTGTGTGTGTGTGTGTGCACCTCTTTAGCCCGGAGTCGTTCGTTGTCCATGTTGACGTCGAGCAGAGGACGCACTCGACAGAAAAGTTTCCACCAGCTCCACCTGGCCACGACCCTCAGAGCCCGCAGGTTCCTCTGCAGACAGGTGACCGCCATCTGCTGCACCTGGAGACACACACACACACACACACACACACACACACACAGGTGTTGGGGTAAAGGCAGACAGATTACCTGCTTCTACAGCAGCACCAGAACTTCTCGGTGTGTCTTCAGCATACAGATGAGAGCTGGGCGCTCGGTCATCAGCACAGCGAGACACCAACCTTGAGTTTGCGGTATTTCTGCCGGGCCTGATGTCCCATACAGGCGGACTGAAGATTGACCAACCAGCCGGTGACCTGCTGGTCCCTCTGCTGCTCCAGGTAGCGCAGCACTCCTCGCTTCATGAACACCTTGAACAGGGCAGAGAAGAAGATCCATGACACATCACATCAGCTGGATTCATCATCTGACGTCCGGTTAGAGGAGTTCTCACCCTGCTGGCGCCCACGACGATGCTCTTTTTATCCAGATCCAACTCAACCAGCAACTCCTCCACCGCCTAAAGTACAGAGAGTGCAAATGAACTTATTTATTCAGAGCCGCACATCAGAGTGTTTGTTCGGCAGAGAGCTGCTGCGATGAGCGACCTGACCTTTCTCTCATCGTGGCTGACAAACATCGAAGCGTAACGTTTCATAATTGGCGGAGACAACGCCTGGAAGTGACACCTGAAGTCGCTCAAAGTCATGTGCTCCGGATAACCTGAGAGAGAGAAGGAGACACTAGATTTGTTCTTCTAAATGTAACACAACATCTGGATATTCAAGGTAAAAACGATCCAAACTTTGAAACTTGACTGATCTCTGCAGCAGCTTAAAAGCTCAAACAAATTAAGAGATAATTCACATCCAGGCAGCACAGAGGAGACGGGAGGTAATGAGGAGCAGCACCACAGGGAACGCAACGAATGAAAATACTGCACACACAACGTCTTCGGCTTGTTAAACACTAACTGTGCAGGTTATCTGGCTCACACTGAGGTAGAGGGATTTCCAATTAAAGGAGGTTCGAATTTAAAAAACAATACATCGGACTGTTAATCATGAAATTGTGCTTATTATAATTTATCTGACAGCATTTGCTCGTATTTGTTGGTTCATTTGGCACCATGGTGAGTGGAACGACACGATCCTCTGTTTTTAAGGATGCACTCTCGCTGGTTTTTTGCTTATGTGGAAGTTTTATGATCAACATCATTAATGCAAGCGGTGGCAGGGGAAGACTTTCCATCGCATGCAACAGTTTTGACAATAATAAAGTCGTTTGAGGAAATGTAATGTTCGGGTGAGAGTCCACCGTGCAACTAGTCCTGCCGCTCTGACTGCAGACTGCACGGTTTACATTTTTAAAGATGTTGCACTGCACACTATTGATGCAACGTTGTCATTTTAAGGTCGGTCTCGTGGTGGCAGCTTTCGACAACTTCTGTCCAATTTGTGTCTCAGTAAATGAGTCTCACACACAGTGCTGTCCAGCTTTTGTTTTGAAAGATGGAATAACAAACTGTAAAGCTCAGCAGTTTGTCTGTTGGATTATCTAAATGACTAGTAACTAAGAGATGTAGTGATGTAAACAGTACAACGTTTCCCTCTGGAGTAAATGTACTTAGTTACATTTCACCCCTGGTTGCCATGGTGACTGTGCTGACCTGTGCGGTGCAGCTGCAGGGCTGACAGGATCTGCGTGGAGTGCAGCTGAACTCTGAGCGCCGGGACGTCAAAACTTCCGCCGTCGCTCTTCGCGCTCACACACTGCAGGAACACGGGCCTGGCCCGACGGATCAGGTTCACCAGAGCATCCTGACAGAGAGATTCAATCGATCCAGTGACGCTTAATGAATATTCTCGTGGAATAAATACACGCACCGGTACACTCACCGCCTGTATTTTGACTGCGATACACTGGGAGAGTCTGCGTACGGCCGCCATCCCTCCGCTGAATGTTTTCCGGATGGTGCCGTTCCTCTGCAGCGAGCGCTGGCTGCCGCCCTCCAGACCCCCCAGGCCTCGACACAGAGGAGGCAGCGAGACTCTGGGGCTGAACATGGCCTTCACCTCCGCTCTGAGGAAGACGAAGAGGGAAGCTGGTCGTCACATGGGACAGTGCGACATGTTCTCAACAACTGTCAATACATGATGACTGAAATAAATACTGTCAATAACTGACAAAATACTCATACTCAATACATTTTGTGTCTTGCTGATGCTTGTTTAGTGCGCAAAGTCAAAAATGGTCCTCTGATAAATGCACCCCAACAAAAACAGAGAAGAAGAACAACAAACACACGGCCGCTGAACAGACTCACATGGTGGAGTTCTGCAGCAGGCAGGTGGCGTTGAGAGACGACTGGTTGTTCTGGATCAGACCGAACCATCCCGTCAGGTCGTAGCGGATCGGGTCGCAGCCCATCAGGTGGTTCACCTCACACTGCAGCGGCTGCTCGCACTGACGCACTGCGGGGACACACACACTCTGAATATCCAACACTCAATTAGGGTGTGTGTGTGTGTGTGTGTGTGTGTTTACCAGTGTTGCTGTAATACTGGCAGACTCTCTCCAGGGCGTTGTTCTCACTGGAGCCTGGTGCCACCATCTCCTCATCCAGAACCCATAACAGACCTCTGGGGTCTCCATCTGCTGCCCGGACCTTAGACACACACACACACACACACACACACAAAACATAATTACCAAAAGAGCAAAATGAGCTTCTGCTGTTTGTGAAACATTAATTACGCTTCAGTTTTGAGAATCTCCGGCTCTGCAGAGAAAGTGGAGATGATGACTCCATCGCCACCTTCCCGGTCTCTCGGCAAGACGTTTGATCTTAATGACTCGGAAATCGAAGACACAAGAGATGGATGACAGCATATTTAATAAAACTGGAAAACATTCAGCTCTCAAATAAGCAGCTCAGTCCTCTGGGGTCCATTTTACAAATAATTCAAAATAATGAAATGATCTCATAGTGAGCCATCTGACGGGATGTAGGCCGGGTCTTTAGAGTGATAGAGGTGATGTGGTAGTTCATACAAGAGGATGATCTTTATATTTATATGTATTTCAGTTTTATTATTCATTTCTCTTCTTTTCTTTATTGTTCTCGGTGTTCACTAAGTGTGTGTGTTTGGTCTAACCTTTTCAAATTTGACTTTTCAACTGTGTTTTTATAAAAAAATCTGACGTACTGTGACTTTAAAAGTTAACTTTAAAGGATCATTTACTAACGCACTTTCATAAAGCTTTAAACCAGGATGGGAGAGACATCTTGACATTTATTTGCAGTTTCTCCTGCAGACTTTCTGTAACAAATGTAGTCATCAGGGTGTTTTTTATCAGACTAGACTCCTCCAGAGCCACAGACGACATTACACAACTGAGTGATGATGAGTGTGCTGACCTTCATGTGTTAAATGAGCGAAGAAGCCCCTTAAAAAAATGTGAGCGTTAATTCTTGTTAAGACGCTTTAGCTCCACAGTTTATGTGTCCTGCGTGCTTCATCATGAGTTGTGCACCTGTGGAGGCGGCTGGTCGATGGCCGACACCACCTCGGCCGGGCTGTTCTCTGGATTCTCCAGCTGCACGGGGATCTTCTCCTGCAACAACACCAGAGGAGCCGTTTACTCAAAATATCATGTCGTCCGTTATCATTCGTCCACAGCTGAATGATCAACGGAGTTATTGATGAGCAGTGTTGCTGTTTGTAATGTCAGAGAGGCTTTTATACACTGAAGCTAGATGGGATGAGATGTGCTCCTCAGACAAACAACAAGCAACACAACGCAACATAAAACCCAGACAGCAGTCGTGACAACACGAGCCCACATGTTCCTGCCTCTCTGAGAAATCTGCTTTCTTTTCAAGGCCGATTTGAAAATGTTCTCCGGAGGTTTATTCTGTGGTACCGCAGCAGAATAAAGAGACGAACCCATCGAACTCTTAACACAGAAATGTTGTGAACACTTGAACAGACTCACAGGCTTGATAATCTCACTATTTGCCTGCAAGAAGGAGAAAAAGCGTCTCAGCGTGTAAATTAGCAGCGAGTTTTTGTATTTTTCACCAGAGTGCTACCTTGACTTCAATGATTACTCTGTAATTTAAGTTTAAGGTCTCAAGGGGTCCCACTGAAACACCAACACCAACACCAAGTACAGCTGAGGCTGAAGGTCTTTAGTTTTGCAGATCAACAACAGTATTTCCATCCAAAAGAGATATTTCACTTAAAGGTGAGGCCAGAACTATGACTTCAGGGACGTGAAGACACGGTCTGTGTCGGGGTGATTGAGGATGTTAAGTTTGAATGAAGCGTGTTTTATTTATCTCCCAGCCGAATCTATGGGGACTATCAGACTGTCATCTCCTGAGGTACAAAGTGGTATTACAGGAAAGGACCAGAGCCGGGGCTAGCTGGTTAGCATGCTAACTTCAGTAGACATCTCTGCAACACAGTAAAAAGATGTCTTTGACAAAACGTCAACACACAAACTAGATTTCAGGCAGAGGAAAAGTCCGAGGATCACTTAAGTTATCAGGATATATCGTCTTAGAAACCATTAATATTCTTACAGATTAACGACAGTCCATCCGAGAGTTGTTGGGCTTAAGGGAAACTGTACAGCGGCAGGGTGAAGAAACATGTTTTTACCTTTACTCAGAAAACTCTGATTTTAAGAGTTTCTGGTTTCTGAGGGAACATCAGAGAGTTTCTTCCTTTTTAAGCAGCAGAAACACGGAAAAACACATTTCTGGTCACGTCTCTTTGAGGTCTCTGTAATAGTTTCTCTGTCAGAAGAGAAAAATCTTTTGTACTTGCAGAGAACAAACTGTCACTGGGGACGCAGCCTACATTACATTCAGGTACTTTGTCTTGGAAGCCAATTTTTGGCTCTTAATCAGTTTGCTTTTGTCAGTGTTGTAACTTTTACCGACTGATTCTGTTTCGGACGGCATCATTTTGTATTTTAAACGAGCAGAAGCGACTTTAATGGTGGAATAAAAGGTACAGATCTGATTTATTATGTGACTGTACTGATTCATGGGCTCCTGCTGTAACACTCATTATGTCGAACTGCTAACTGCACCTGTACCTGAGCGTATCTCTCCAGCATGTGTGTGAAGGTGTGTGTGTGGTAGTGCTCCAGCAGCCTCTCCTGCAGGTAGTTGTGGCAGAGCTCGGACCAGCTGCCTCCCCGTTCGTCCGCCGAGTGTCTCGGGTTCCTCAGGCCCGGCGTGTCCACCACCATCACCGAGGCCAGCGTCAGCTGCTGACTGCTCAGAGCCCTGAAAAAAACAAATCACGCACACACACACACACACACATATGCATGTTACAGGAGTGTGTGTACCGTACAGAGGGGAGTTTGTCTGGGCTGGTGCGGACCAAACAACCGGACTGATACCGCTTGGGTCGGGACAATCGCCAAAACGGTCCAACCAATGATTCACCTGTGAGTCTGTTTGCCTTTTTCTTTTGTAAAAACGTCGACATGACCAGGAACCAGACCAGGAAGAATAAAATGTTGGGCCAAGTGAAGGTGTGAAAACACCTTTTACGGCGGACACTGTGAGAAGCATCCGTACCTGTTGATGAGTGAGACGACAGCAGTGAAGAGCTCTTCATAGAGTCCAGCAGCCATCCCATCGACACACTGAGCTGCTGTCAACCTCGGACCTGAAATAAATACCAGAAAATACATTTGAGAAGAAACTCTTACTCAAGATCATCCACAGATCTTGTTGTTCATGATTTTGGGTCGAACTGTCCCTTTAAAGTCTTGTTACCACTTAGATAATCAACAGTAACACCTCCCTCGACTTTGGCCCCTGGTTAATCCTGCATCTGCCTCCCAAAAGCCTTCAGTGTGTCTGTGTGTGTGTGTGTGCGTGTGTGTGTGTGTGTGTGTGTGTGTGTGTGTGTGTGTGTGTGTGTGTGTGTGTGCCTCTCACCCTCGTCTGACTCGGCAGCAGCGCTCCTCTCTCTGCTGCCCCCAGTGGCTCTCTGCAGCAGCTGTCGGAGGTGATGTTTGAACACGGCCGTGTGCAGATCCTCCCCCTCGCAGCCGAGCACACCGCTGGCCACCTGAGCGCTGTCGAAGCTCACAAACTGCCTCCTGCCCACTGACAACACACAGAGCATTACATACGTTCATACTGAGGCAGCGCTCCAGGATCTCTTGTTTAAAGTAAAATACCAACACCAGAAACTAACAAGTAAAATAATCGGCCTCATGAAGTCTATATAGGAACTGACAACAAAATGTACTCCAAGTACTGCTCTACATACAGTTATATGGTTTAATCTAGTGGTTCCTAACTGAGGGGTTGGGGTTATTTACTAATTTAGCTTCTTTGGCCTCCAAAAAGTTATTTTAATGAAGTCGTCTGAGAAGTTTAAAGGGCAAATGTCTCACTGTTGGGACTGAAAACGACACGTAAATGTGAATGAAACGTGATAAAGGGACCAAACTACAAGACACTGCTAGTATGCTTTTATTTTGAAAATCCATATCTGTAAAGTAACTGCTAACTAAAGCTGTCAAATAAACCTAATGGAGTAAAAAGTACATTATTCCCCTCTGATAATCTTATTGTATCCTGTGTCAACAAGTGTCCCTCCAAGTACAGAAGGACTAATGTGTGTGTGATGATGCTGATGATGATGATGATGATGATGATGATGATGATGATGATGATGAATCAGTGTTACCTCTGCAGGCTCCTGCGGCTCCCAGATGGTAAATACCAGCCAGAACATGCCAGATCGCCTTCTGCTCGCTGGCTGAGAAGCCGAGCGTTTCCATGGCAGTCAGCAGCTTGGTGAAGGCGACGGACGCTCGCTGTTTCTCCTCCACCTATCAGCAGACAGACAGACAGGGAGGAGGGAGGAGGGACGCTCTGTCTCTGAAATCAGCCACTTAATAATGTGGAAGAACAGCTGAGTCACATCTCGTCTCGGCGTCTCCTCGCTGCGTGATTTCACCTCTTCAAAAATCATCTTCGGCTCATTTGTTCATCTTTATTCCTGCAGGATTTTTCACGCTTGCAGTGTAACTAAAAATGTTCCGAACCTCTTAATTTGCTCGTTGAGATTCACGCTGATGGAGAAATGTTTTTTTTTCTGACGAAGCACACAGTGTCGGACGCTGTGAGGAGCAGAGTCTGCTGAAGTATGTTTCCCACCAGCAGAGGTGGAGTCAAGCTGGTCTCAAGCTCTAAACTTTGGGCTTCGAGTCCTCGACAGGTCAAGTCCCTGTGTTTTACAGAGGGGCACACTTGCGGTTAGAGCTGCAAAGATTAGTCGATCGAACTGCGATTGAATAGTTTGATAATTGATTAATCTTTTCAGTCAAACATTTGCTAGTTTCAGCTCCTTAAATGTGAAGATTTGCTGCTTTTCTTTGTCATTCAGGACAGTAAATGAAGAGTCTTTGAGTTTTGGACTGCTGGTTCGACAAAAGAAACAATTTAAAGACTTCGCTTTATGAAATTTGATGAGTGTTTGTCATTTTATGAGCGATTCATCTTAAATTAAAACAATTTTTAGTTGCAGGCTTGGTTGCAGTATTTGCCTGAGATAGATTAAAAGAATGAGGTTGGCAGGTTGTCTTCAGACTTTCAGAAAGTAAGAAAGTCACTTAGTCTATAATCTTTGCCGTGCCAAAGGTCAGTCAGTCTCCACGTAAGGCAGCCAACATAAATGCAGACTTGGGAAGAATAAGCCAAGTTGCCAGAATAAAATGTTGACAGTTTATGTCGCTGCAAACCAGAAACCACGCCGTTCAAATTTTGTACATTTCTACAATGCTTGACTGGAGCTGAATGTCGGGAGGTGGAGGAAGTGTTGGATAGGTAACAGCTAGGCGAGAAGCCAGTGACCGCTGTTCAAGACTATGTTTCAACATTTGTGAAGTGCCAAACCACAGGATATTTTTCAGGAGACCTCGGGACAATTCCCAGCTGCGTTTGTGGCGACCAAACCAGGTATTTTAAGACATGAGTTCCAGTTGTTGTTAAACTTTGCCTCTTTAACACCCCACAGCGCTCCGATCTGCCTGAGACGCTTGATGTGACTCAGCGTAAACGTGTGTGATGACTGTGCAAGAGTAAGATCCGCTCTTAAAATCCCACTCAGTGTGATGAGACTCAAAGTCGGCTCTCCATTAAACCATGAGAGCAACTGAAGCAGCTAAATGTAAATGTCTCTATTTACAGCTGAGATTTTGTTTCTGTGTCAGAGGTCAGAGGTCAGAGGTCAGGCAGCCTCCTGAGGTTGGTCCTCTGCTTGCACATATCACTTTACCTTGGTGGGATGAACGATCCCAAAAGAGTTGGACTCAGGAAGATGATGCAGCTGCAGCTCCGTCCTGATGGAGAACATGCAGAAAACTGTCAGCACTGCAGAACGTCATGAGTTATCAGCTCGTTTCCTACGTTAAATCATGAAATAAATCCGCCTACAATACCCAGAATGCATCTAAGCGACTGGCGACAGTTTATCAGATTACATGCAGCTTCCTCTGAATCAACAAAAGGCTTTATATTACTTTTTTCACACATGCAGTCTCCCAGAGACCCGTAAACACATGTTGCCCTTTAATGATGGACGCTGAGTCTCCTTTATGTGCAGTTTGTGAGTAAATGTCACTTCTGACTCCTGGTGATTACCTCATCTCTGTGCTGAGTCCTGCCAGCATCTGAGAGAAGATCAGGAAGTTACTCTCTCCTGGAGTCGTGTGACAGACTTTCCATTTGTCCAACATCATCGTCTGGTGGAGCAGCAGGAGGAGAAGGTGGAGGAAGGACGAAGACATGAGTATCTGTGTGTGTGTGTGTGTGTGTGACTCTGTTACATGTGTTTGTGTGTGTGTTTCATGCCTGTAGGTGTCCAGCAGCAGCCTGTCCAGCGTGGTTAAAGTCCAGAGAGAAGACCATGGCGAATCGAGACGAAGCGTCGCTGTGCTGAGAGCTCACGCAGCCGAAAGACTTGAGGACGGTGTACATGGCCTGCACTCGCTCCACTGGGGACAGAACAGACGGGTTAACCATCTGCAGAGAGTGGACGCGATGGATCCGTGCAGCTGCTGTACTCACCGCTCATCTTCTCTCCCGTGGTACCGGCTTGTTTGAGGAGGGCGTGTGTGAAGGCCTGGCACGCCGTCGTCTTACCGGTCCCGCTGCGTCCCACAGCACACACGCTGTGGTCTCTCCTGGAGCCGACCATGGACACGTACACCCGTTTGACCAGAGCTGCCAGAGCAGGAGGAGCATCCCACACCGACTCCCCTCGCCGAGACTTGGGAGTCTGAGAAGAAGAAGAGAGGACGGAGGAAAATGGTTTACTCGTCTGTTTAATTGATTAGGAGTATACTTTCACAAGTAATCCAGTCATCTACTGGTAGAGACTGGCATTAGATAGACAGATAGATACAATGGAAGTTAAAAACAGGCTTTTTTTCAAATGCAGTTCTGAATGTGGATCTTATCAGTCCACTGAGTGTTTGGCGTCACCTTGCTGTGGGCCTGTATCGGAGGCCAGAAGTTGACCAGGTTGGGTCCGGCCTGTGTGAGCGGCATGCTGGCTTTAGCTCGACTGGTCAGATTGTGCAGGACTCCACATTCGTTCACACTCTGCAGGTCGCTCAGATCCTCACACAGGTCGAGCTCTGATGGGTTACACTGAGGAGGAGGAGGAGGAGGAGGAAGGAGACGCGGTCAGTCCTCTGAAGTGACAACAGATATAAAAGATATTTCTAAAAAAAGCACTGATGTACCTTTTCAATCTCGTACTCTGTGACATCGTGCAGCGAGCCGTCGGTCTGCAGGCGGACCCTCACTCGGCCTTCTGGGAGTTCAGGTGTGCCTTCATCGGGCTTCAGCTGAGTGGCTGAAAAAAGAACAAACCAACCATTAAAGTGTGTTTACAGGTCTCAGGGAGTACGACTCTCAGTTGCATTGTGGGTAATGTAGAAGTCAGGTTTTGAAAAGCAGTCCGCTTGTCTAATATTATTGCCGTCATTATTGACAATTTAAAAACAAATTTGATACAGCGGTAACAAACTTTTTTTACTCCACACATTCGTCTTCCTTCTCATAACCTGGTGCCTACATTACCCACAATGCAATTCAGATCAGACAGTGCGGCAAAAAGGAAATGTGTCTGACTTTTCACAGCACTGAGATCAGGGTTTCTAGTTTCATGGACAGCAGTTAGGCTGCTAACGGTAGCCAAGTTGCTAACACTGTCTTTGCGACAGGGGGGGTTCAAAAGTCGTCTATTTCCGGACATAAGTGCAAATACATTAAAACTACGATCTCCACCCCTGCTGTATGTCTGCATATTAATGTCTCTCTGGGCTTAACTGTATAATTCTCTGATCCCTGCATGTAAAACATCGGGGTCAGGGATCGGGGGTCGTTCACCACGTGAAGGACTAATGGGATTAGAGCAGGGCAGCGAGTATCTGCGTGGACGGATGATAAAATGAGCAGATGGATATGAAGTGGGTTCAAGCAGCAGCATCAGTGAGTCCACTGTAACTTACATGTAACATGATATGGAGGTAATATAAGAGATTACTGCAGATTGTGTGTGGATCAGCAGATGACTCGACTAATCCACACACATTATGGGCTGAATGACAGAGGCGATTTACATGTTCATACAACTGTGACTGTGAGCATCAAATGTGACTTTAAATGTGAATTTAAAGATCTGTGATTGGATGTTTTTCTCAACAAAATTCTGTTTTCATGTGTGCAGACTTTCGAAAAAGATATTTTTCTTTTTCGCATTGTTTGTCCTGATGATTCAACCCAGAGAGTTTCTTGTTGATCCACGCTGTGAAAGTAGAACGTTGTGCATTGATCAACTCACCTGTGATCAATTATTTACAGTCAGCGGGCTCTGAATCATGAGATGTTTTGTGTCTTTGTCTGAGAAAAACAAGAACTTTTGAAGAAGATTCATCCATCAAGTTAACTGTGTGTGTGTGTGTGTGTGTGTGTGTGTGTGTGTGTGTGTGTGTGTGTGTGTGTGGTTGCGTTAATGACTCACCGCGGCAGAACCCGTCCTTGTGAACGTACCACACGATTCCAGCTTCGTACCAAACATCCTTCACCTGAAGAACGGTGAGATGCGACAGAGATGCTTTTTAACGCTGTTCCCTCGAGTCTTGGTGAAAACATGTCAGACGTCTGCGCGTCATGTCAGTTATAAGACGCTGTCTTGTGTTTGATTATTGTCTTTATCAGCTGGAAAAGGTCAAAGGAAGAGTTCGGACACTTATTCGCTGTTATGCTAAGCTAAGCTAACAACTGCCGGTTGTAGCTTCATATTAACTGCACGGACACGAGAGCGGTGTTGATCTTATTCTTTAACTTTCAGCAGGAAAGCAAAGACGAGCATTTCCAACAAAACAAAGCAAAATATAAAACACAGAACGGCCACTAAATTAACAAATACACGTCAGAATAAACATCAGAATTATTAAAAATGATGCTTTAAAGGTGCACTATGTAGAAATTCAGACTCCAAGTTTGAATGTCAAAACCTTTATTTCTTCACATTCGGCTCATAATTTTAGTATTTTAAACTACTATTCTTACATATTGCACCTTTAAAGCCACTAAATGTAATTAATCTGTCTAAAGATGCTTTTTTAAAAATGTAACAACGTATTACTCAACAGTAAAAAGTCTTATTATATTAAGATGGCTACAACATGCACACGTACCTCCTTCCTGTCATGCTCAGTTATCCTCGTGTCTGCTGGCTTTCCCTCCGGCTCCTGCCTCTCCTCTTTCTTCTCCACCTGCTTCACCTCCTCTTTCTTCCCCACCTGCTTCACCTCCTCCATCCTCCCCTTCTTCTGCTCGGCCTGTGGCGTCTTCTTGTTCCTGTCTGACCTCATGTCCTGCTGCTGCTGCTGCTGCCTCGGCGGCTCTGGTGTTACTTCCTGTCTGGTTTCCTGTTTGTTTGCCGGGTCAGGACTGACTCTGTTCTGTCTGGTGTTGATGAGCTGCTGCTCAGAGCGGAGGGACATCTCGGCCTCGAGGATCGGAGGAGTCTGATCTGGGAGGAGGAACTGCTGCACCAGGTTGTCACTCAGTTTGCTCGGCTGCAGGGGGGGAAAAAAAACAAGAGAGGAATCTGAAGGAAAAGTTCAACGTGTTGAGAGTTCGACCCAGACGGCTCTGATGCCACTCACTGCTTTCTCGTCTTTGACCTCCGGCTCTTTCTGTTTGGTCTCCTTCTCTGAATCTCTGACCAGCTGTTTGAGGAAGCCGCCGGGCACAGCCGACAGAGGAGGCGGTGGAGAGACAACGGCTGCGGCCACCGGCGTTTTCTCCTCCTTTATCTGTTGTTTCATTAGACACAAACAGCAACAAGTCACTGTGTGATCTGAGATATACAAAACATAACAAAGACGGCACATGCACACGTTCACGTCTGGCTAAAGCTTCACCCAAATGAACCCATATTTTCTCTCTTATCTCCAAAAAGGGCTGAAACTCTTAATTCAGAAGAAGATGAGGACTTTTATTCCTGCAGGTTTTAAAACATCTGTCTCAGAGTTTTGTGCCTCCATCCATCCTATTAATAATGTTTAATAGATTAAATTTAAAGGCTCCAGGAACATATTTTCTATGACGGATGGGCTTTGACTGAAGTTTTGATTATTTCACATCAGAGATTTCCTATTTTTTTTCCTTTGTGGCTTGAAGTTGGCAGAGCTCGTTTGGAAAAAGACGATCAGGACGTAGCAACATATGAATCAGACGGTCCTGATGAAGCAGCGACTGCTAAATGGCGGACACCTCAAGATGTTTGTTATTTTTTAATTTGATCGATGCATATTTAGTCATGAAGAATTTGTCAACAGCAACTTGTGTCTCCATTAATCTGCTAGAAAACATCTGGTGAAGAAAGTAATTAGCAGCTGCAGCTAAAAAAACAACAACAACAACATGTATTTCCTCTGTTTGTGGAGACCAAAGTCTTAAAGTAGAGTTATGAATTATATCCACCATCTAACCAGACACACCTGGATTATAAACTCTATAAACAGGACAGCAACAGGGTCAAAAGCAGAGAGGCTCATCACAAGACCTTTTCTTGACTTCACTACATTTGCTCGTGGTTGGGTGACGATAACAGACTGTCTGGTTTACCAGAAACACGGCCACTCGCCTCAGATCAATGATTTCTATCTTCTCAACTACATTAAGTGGAGTAAAGCCGCTCGTCTCCTGACTGAAGTGGAGTAAAGCCGCTCGTCTCCTGACTGAGTTTTAAAATCCAGCCGTCTTCGGCTGTAATCATCCTGAACTTTTCACAGGTAAGTACAATTTTCACAGAGTTGTCCAGCGTGTCCCCGGCTTTATGAGGAAATATGAGTCAGCAGGCCGTGACATGAATCATCGGGGGAGAACAAGAGGTGCCAAACAGAGACGTGGCCAGAGACCTGACATTTAACTAATAGGTATCACCTGCTGACACAATAGGGAATATCATAAAGGTCAGTATAGGACGGCTGCTTCACAATCTCTGACGAGCTGCAGCGAGAGAAAGTTTGAGGAGAAGCTCGCTGAGAAAAGTCTCAAGTGTTGGATGTGAAGAGGAAGCGAACTGAACGCAATTAATTGTGTGTAGGGAGCCGGTATGGACTCCACAAGTTCAACGAGTCATCAGGGGACAAACCAAACACTAAGAAATGATTAAATTCATGACTGTTTTTCAAATATTACAGGAAAAACAGGAAAAAAAAATAGATTTATGTTTGTAACTAACTCAGGATTCTGGTCTCAGACCTTTTGGAAGCGACTGTATATCATGTTGTTTTCAGCACCGGCCCATTAAAATCCATCACCGTAATCATTTCCCTCATAAAAGTCTGGTCCCAGCGCCAGTTTTAGACCAGGATCCACACAAGTGTGCTTGAAAATGCTTTTATCTTTCCATGTGCTGGATGACTAAAACCAAAGAGAGAAAATGTGGCAGCAGATTTTTTAAAAACCTACAGTGGAGTATCGACACGCCGTGAACTTTGTGTCAGGATTTCATTAAAATAGATTTGAGCAGATGGTTTAAAACAGAGGAGGAACAAATATTCAGACATTTGTACAGAAAATTAACACTTTTTCTTGCAAATGAAAATTAAAGACGATCTTTGTTCAGTTCAGTAAACTCAGAGGCTGAGCTGGTTCAGCTTATTAGTGGCTAATGTTAACAAACTTAAGATATATGTTATAAATATACAGTATGTTTGCTTCAACATATCATGAAGTAAATGTTGAGTCCACTGTGTAACGACTACAGAAGAAAGACCCCATCACCAGTTATTAACCATCACATGCTGCAGTATTATGCTGCTGGTTTATTAAAGCACTGAATGGTTTCAGGGCCAAGATATATTTCTGATCTGCTGCTACGTTATGAACCATCCGGACCTCTGAGGTCGGCAGGTTCAGGTCCGCTTTCAGCCCCTAGAGTCAAAACTGAGCGTGGAGAAGTCGAGGCTGAAGACCTTTTTGTTTGCCACAGCCTTTTATTGAAGCAATTTTAATGCTCTGAACTGCACTGTGACTTTTATTCTTATTAAACCTCGTCTATTTTAGCTTATTTTCTTACTTCTTGAGGTCTTTCACTCGTTTTTAATGCATTTTAATGTCTTTTAATGTCATGTTATGTCCCTGTAAAGCACTTTGAGTTGCCTTTTACAGTTAAAGCGTAGCACGAGGCACATATCTACATCTCTATTTCCTAGAAGCACTTCTATTTATAAATGTAAACACATATATAGTTGTCACATATATTTTACTACGTGTATATTTAATTTTATTTACACTAACTCTTACTTTTTTATTATCTTCTCTGTTTGTATTTATTCACTCTCTCTGTAGTGTGATATTTCTGCAGAAGGAGCTGCTGTAATGTACCAACTTCCCGTCAGGGATCGATAAAGTATTTCTGATTTTGGTGCAGATCAGTCTTTAGATTGTTTCCATATAAACTTCACTTTCACTCTGATATTTTCTCTGCAACCTTGAGGGTTTGAAATCTCCCGGGGAAATGAAGGCTGACTGGTGATCCAGTCCCCCTTTCTTGTGTGTTTTCAAGTGGGATTATTGTTGGCGTCATTTCCATTTTATCTCAGAGCCACAAATAAACAACAACACGAGACAAAACGTGGGTTTATTCATTCATTTAGTCTGTAACGAAGACGTGGCTCCAGTCAGCCTTCATTTACCAGGAGATTTTCGTGCTTGTCGGCTGAACAAAGCAGAGTGAAGGTGAGGTTTATAGGGAATCGTGTAGCGATATATCGATACGTATCGATTCTGATGCTATAAAACGGTTTCAATAATCACTTTTTCGCAGAATCGACACGCCGAACTGACTAGGATGCTGTTTTTCTTGTTATATTTATCTTTCAACTCCAGTATCATGACAAAACTAACAGGGGAACCAATTTACCATATTAATGCTGATGGTGTCGTTATTCTAGAGCCATTACACACAATCAATATTTAGTATCTGAGTCCATTGTGTGATCAGTGAAAGTAGAAAGCGGTGCGTTAAATGCATGAACACAAACATCAGCCTCTGCCGGCTTCAAACCACAAATATCGATGACGGTTTGCATCTTTAAAAAGCTCCGACTCGTCACACCGATCATGCAGGATGACTAACACAGCGATCACAGCGGCAGGCGGACCTCACAGTGACATGTCAGGATGATTCAGGGTTCAGAACAAAGGGTCCACTCACCATGTAATCAATGCCACGTCCTACTACACAACACACACACACACACACACACACACACACACACACACACGCATGCAGTCAAGATTATATATTAGACGTTCAATTAACGCAGCATGCAGAAAACTCTGCACCTCCCTTCTGCTCCCACAGTTTTAAGCGTGAAGACAGTGCCATGGCTTCACAGTGGGGGGGTGATGGGTGGAGGATCAGGGGTTCAGCCAGATGTGATGTCAGCGTGGTGGTTGGTGTGTGTGTGTGTGTGTGTGTGTGTGTGTGTGTGTGTGTGTGTGTGACAAACAACCTGACAATGGAGAGAGACAGTTAGAAGTGAAGACGGATAGGAAACAGTGAAGCGTCAGCTGCCGTGATAAGTGATGAAAAGTGTCACAAGATTTCAATCCTTCAGATCAAATCAGTCACCAAAGTCTCGGCGATACATTTTCCCATTACTGAGATGTTTCAGAGCCACTTTGCGTCCATTATTCTCTGACACATCGTCTCCTCGACAGGCTCTGCTGTCACATAATCAAGTCTTCAGGAAAGAGTCACACTTTCTTACAATCTTACTTTTGTCAGCTTTTAAAAAACCGTCTTCAGGAGTGAATATAACGAACACGACCACAAATGAATGATAATGTGTCTCAACGTCTGCTGGACGTGGAAATTATTGGAGCCAACTGAGGGTGAAACTCAGATGATCACATATCATACAGCCATTTTCACCTCTAATACATCTTTTGAATCTTTCTTTCTGAATTTATCTGACCACTAACAGGTGAAGTTAATGACATCGATCATCCGAACGGCCGGAGAAACGAGACAAAGAGCACAAGGTGTCGACCCGGTTTAACAAAATATCCCAGAAACTCCCGGATGGCTCAGAACGTTCTCACGAGGAAATAAACATGAAGCAGTTTCTCGTTGGACTTTCACTTATAAGTATCAGATAAAAATCTGGATCCTGACCTCAACTTCTCTTCCAGTCCTGTAACACAACAACGAGCAACCTGTCATATTTGTACTGGACTGTGTAGATCCCAAACTTTTCCCTTCAAGGGCCAAGATAATAAACAATATTGGATCCGAGAGCATTTTACCTCATATTTACATTTTAATTAGCTAGAAACTTGGGGGCCAAATCTAACTTTACGGGCTGCAGTGCTTTAAATGCTGCACTCAAGTCAAAGAAAGCAGTTTGGCTTCATATTATTGTCTATAATTGTTGGCTAGGATTTAATTACCGATCTGTATCCATAATATAAATGTCCCGTTACTGGTCCGCTAATTTATAATGCTCAATGGATATCGTACATTCCTACAAAATAGCCTCATTCACATCTTTGTATTGAGCCAACCGGACTAATGTAAATCATATGAACTAGAAAATACGACCATATTTCTTTCCACTGAGCAAAAACATCTAGAAGACATCTATTCAACGTCTTCTCTGACGCTGAAGACGTCCAGCGAAGAGCCAGAAAGAAAATTTTTAGAGTTAAAGTTTTTCCCAGGTCGTTTTCGACTTCAGTCACAGACGTCTGCAGAACTTCTTGTGGTTCAAATTTAAAGTTGCACCGACTTCACAAGGTGAGATAGTTATCAGCTTTCTTGCACGCCATGTTTTGGTCATCTAACCTTTGAATTTTATCCAACTTGATGAAGGTTTGACGACCAAAACATGGCATGTAGTGAAGCTGATAAGTAGCTCTCCTGGTAAAGATCACGCCTCATTCAGACAGAACCAGGAGTTAAAATGCTGCTTTGTTGCTAAGATTTGAACCACATGAAGTTTTTTAGACGTCTGTGACTGAAGTTGAGAAGAAATCTAAAATAACATTATAAAAACTTGAACCCTGTTGGGTCGTCACTTGGACGTCACTAGCGAACGTTGAAAACACGTCAAAAATCTGGATGTTTTTGATCAAATTTGCTTTTTGAAACCTTGATCCAATTACTCAGTATTTTATGTTGTTTTCCTGTTTTTTCCTGGAAACTCATTCTTGAAAAGAGAGAAAAACATCACAGTTAATCAAAGTTTCCAGCCAGACCTTTCACACACTTTGATTCCTGTCCAGCTTCTCGTGTTTCACTTCACAATATTTTCAGCTTTACTTCTTCTAATCGTGGGAGGTGAGCTCAGATTTAGTGTTTGTCTCATTTTGGTGGCATGTACCTCGCTCTGACCCCCCCCTGTCTGGTAGGAACTGGGCCCGGATCAGTCAGTATGGATGCTTTACCCCACATTAGGGTTGTGATCGTCCCTGTAAACAACTTGCCGTGCCAGCCAGGACAACACTTACTTTCTCACACCGTCGAACACTGAACAATGCTTTTCTATCTCCCTCTGCGGCTTCTGCTTCCACTTTTAAACCGAGTCCACTGGGTTTTATATCTTAAAGTTTACGATTTCGAGTGACACCCTAATCCTGAAAAGTTACAACGCAGCTCCCGGATGACCAACAGTACTTCACACACATGAGTGGACACATTTATGACCCGTGAGAGGAAAATCTCCCTCCTTAACGAGCCACCAGAGACAGAAAAACACACAAAAAAGGGGAATCAATCCAACCATAAAACCAACGTTCCAGTGAAGAAGAAAGCATCTGAGCGGGTGTGATAGTCTGTCTGAAGCCAATGTCAAATCCTGGTTATTGTAGCACACAGGCCTCCGTCAGGCCTATAAATAAAAACCTGCAGAATGTCATTAACGTCTGATTGTCTTGTGTTACGCTGAGCAGCAACCGACACACACGACACACGGCGGCGTACCTCGGATGAAAAAAAAGGTCAAGAAAAAGATCCGGATGGTTAAAGGCAAAAAGTCCTGTGAGGGCCCCAAATGAGAAATCCTGCTGCCGCCACACAAACAGACACACACACTGGGCAAACGGCTGACTGAGTGGGCCAAGCAAGTCAGAAATAGAGTGACACACGGTGATAAGCAACACGGCCGGGCTGACAGACGAGTCCTCTATAAATATCCACCACAGGAGGGGGAGGACGAGGAAGAAGAAGACGGGGGTACGACCCTGATTTAGAGAACTGCTTGGTATGAAGTCAGAGAGGAAATTAAGGAAGTTAATGAGATTAAAAAAACAATCAAACTCCCCAAAATGAAACTGTTGTTTTGAACGTTATCGGCTGTTTGTAAGGGTTTTTTAAAGGTGTATGACAGGAGGAGGAGGAGGAGGAGGAGGAGGAAGGGGGGTGTTAATGGACGCCGGCTGTTCCCGACACGAGACACAAGTGCACATGTGCAGATCTGCAACACATCAGCTGTCCGGTTTGATTGACAGCTCCAGCTGAGAGAGAGAGAGGAGGAGGAGGAGGAGGAGGAGGAGCCTCCTGGTTACTGTGAGGAAGCAGCAGCTGTCTGTTAGATGTGTTTATATACAGTGAAGTAAAAAGTACCCTAAAGTATTTGATATTAAATGGACTTAAGCATAAAAAGTACAAGTATTAGTAAATTATACATATATCTACATGTATAGATCTGATATTTAATGTTTCCTGATTATCAGAATCAGTATTTTTGTATATTTTTTAATGATTGCTGATCAAATAAATTCAGTTTTAAACTCACTACTCTGGTTATTTGATTTATTTACATGTAATCTGTAGAGCAACTAGAAGTAAGTAAGTATATTTACTCAAGTGCTGTACAAGAATACATTTATTCAGTAACTTTAGTTACTGGTGACGTTTCTGATTACATGCTGCAACAGAGCCAACTGAGTGATTTTTTAAAATGTATGTATTTTATCAACGATCAGATAAAATAATCGACAGACAGACAGACAGGGATTCAATTCATCGCCCAGAGACCAAGACTTTGTTTATTTCATGATAATCCATCGAACACCTGTGGAGACATTTCAGACTGACACTGACTGACCTGGTTTGAAACTTGGTAAAAAACAAATGTTCATTATTAGCTTACTATCTTATCATGCTAGACAGCTATGACTCTTAATCTGAGATAACTTTAAGGTTTTGGCAAGATAGCTAATGATTTGGTGCTGAAGCTGCTGTAGGAGACACATTTAGTTAGATTTTGAACTGTTGATGGCGCTAAAAGGAAAACACAGGAAACATCACTGAAGAATAACAATTTATCTGTTGGAGAACATGAATTTATTAATTACACTTCAAGATAATCTGTCGTTGAGACATTTCCAACGACAAACCTGAGAGCTAGCTCACACTGCTGTGTTAAAACTGGCCACATGTGACTGTAAATTTGAATTTATTTACCTTGTTAAGGGTTTAAGGTGATCATGTAATTAGTCACTTACAGAAGACGTTAAAACATTTGACCCCGCTCTCTTTTCTTACTTACAGCAGTTCAAACTCAGGACGGAGGTTTCCGACGTCCCTCCTGAACGTTGGTGGTGATGAAAGTTTTGTGGAGCAGCTTCTGTTCAAACATCCATTAAAATAACTGCTCCGCTTTCCTCCGGGGAACAATAAAGTCTAACTGATACAATAATATAACAGAGATTAAACACATGGTACTTATCTTAAATTGCAGCATATTGCACACACATGTATGTAGAAACTTCCTCTTCCTTGTAATATGAATGAGTTTCCTTTATTTCGTCCTTTCGAGCTTCTTTTATAAGTTTTGTTATATTTTATTTTGCCTCCATCAGGAGTGTCTCAACGTGTTTTTCCCCTCAGAGGACCAAGACTCAAAGTCAATACTGGACCGCGGGCCAAAAGCCAACACTTACTGTGTTATGTTACGATGCAAAAACTGGAACTTGGATCCAAAGTTTCCTTAATTGTATAAATTTCTTTACAATTAAGGCTTGAAATGATGAAGGCACCTGTTAAGATTTAATCTGAATGTTTTTTTCCTTTTTACAAAATGAACCAAAACACTGACAAAGATGAAGATCTTCCTTAGATAATCATCAGAATAAATATAAAACTAAATTTAAATCACTAAACTAAAAAGAAATCAGGTTTGAGTTTGAATCGAACACTAAAACTTTTCTGGATTGATGGCACAAAAATAAATAAAAAATCATACAACTAAAGATATTAAGTGCTCAGATTCTGAAGAATAATCAATAATCATGGATCTTACATATTTAAAGAGCAGTCTTACGTCACAGAAATAATAAAAGGCATAAACAGTGATTTATTTGATAGTTTTTTAAGAATAACTTTACATTTTCTGACGGGTCCTGGCCTGTATTACTGTCCAACTGTACATTTAAACAGCCTGTTTAAATACCTGCTTGTACATTTTGTGTGTGTGGTGTGGAGAGGGCTCGTGTCCCTGTAATGTGTATTAACAATAACACAACCTTGACTTCTTGTAAAAAGCAAAGCACCAGTGACAGGAGGCAACACGGAAAAAGGATTTTTATTCATGAACTGTTTTTACAAGCAGTCCAACACGCAACTTCCTACCTGTCTCGAAAACAAAACAAAAAAAAAACAAAACAAAAAAAAAATCATCGAAATAAAATAAATTTAATAATAATCATTGAATAATATTATCAATTATATAATCAGTATTATCATAACCTTAATGGCAATAATAACCCAAAGCCAGTAGTATTTGTGTTTGTCTGTGGCATATGAAAAACTAAAAAACAAAAATAAAACTAAAAAAAAACAAAAACAAAGAGAGTTTCTGATGGTGTAAACCGGAGGAGTTTCTACAGCGAGCTCTCAGCTGAGGGCTCATCCACGTGGAGGAGACAGAGAGAGAGCTCCCCTCACACGCAATAAATATGAAAGAGCAAAGAGAGTCCTGTATTCAAACAAAAATAATCATCTGGAACTCGCAGGTACAATATCTAAAGTCTTTATGTGCAAGATTTGAGCTGAAGTCTTCACCACAAACAATTATACTCACATCAAAACCCCCCGAACCTCCCCCGAAACAATTTCATGTTGTTTTCTACATTAAATCTTTTTTTAAATAAAACCTAGAGCATTTTTGTCATTTCATATACACATATATTTATATATACTTTGAATTTTTTTTTCCTATATGCCATCCTTTTTTAGATTGTGGTGTGTGTTTGAGCAGAGAATATGTGTGCGTGTGTGTGTGCGTGTGTGTGTGTGACAACAAAATAAAAACATGAACGTACAAAGCGATAATGAAGCCGACGTATGCTCACACACACACACACACATGCGCACGCACACGCTCACGGTGACACACACAAACAGTGTGAGAGGAAAAAGTTTTTAGCGAGAGATTAGAGCCGGGTGGGCGTGTCCAGAGTCCCCATGGCAACGTGGTGGGAAGCCACACACACACACACACACAGACACACACAGACACACACACACCTTCTCTGGAAACAAAAAAAAGAAGTTTGGTCACAGTTTTGTACCCTTCAAAGACGTCCACCGCACAGTTTGTTTGTGGGAACTCGAGTGTGTGTTGTGGTGTGTTGTGATGTGTGTGTGTGTGTGTGTGGTGTGTGTGTGTTTTATTCTGGCTGTTGCCGAGTCCAGGAAGGGGTCAAAAGTTCAGAAAAAAAAGGAGGCTTCCCATTGGTTCCACTCAATCAGCAACAGTTATTTGGCACATTGAACAACTATTAAGTAACACATTGGGCTAAAAAGGTGCAACGACATACATCTCAATGAAAAACAATAAAAACCATTTTGGTTTACAAAAATAAAAGACACCTTGAGAGGTGACAAAATTTCTCTATAAGACGATAATATCTCCCCCTGACTGGTAAAGGCTACAAAGAAACCAAAAGAAAAGAAAAGAAATCACAATGCACCCTCTAATCAACCCTTTTCCTACTGCAGGTCACACATCACAGCTCTGGAAATGCATGGACATCACAGACGAGGACACTGTACTGCATGAAAAATAAAAAAAAACCCTGAAATTAAATCAATCAATGTGTCCGACGATCGATCGGTTCCTCCCGCTCCTCTGCTGCGTGTTTTTAACACTACGATTGTGCACGTTTCTGCCCTTCGGTTCAACGAACTTCGACGACGCAAACCCTAAAAAAAACCCAGATTAATAAAAACAGAACAAAAACGTTTCGCCTCGTCTGAACTGTGTCACATTTAGACAAACAAAGACAAAAATAGTAAATCAAACTCGGAGGAAAACTCCACCCTGAAACACTTTAATGGGACATAAACAAACTGCTGAAGCGTGTTGTTGTTTCTCGTGCAGGTTAATCGGGCGATGCCGTTTGGCTTCAGTATGTCGGGGTCGTCAGGTACCAGTGATCGAATTTGCCTTGAAAAATAGATTTTATTGAGTGTTTTTGAGAGTACAAGAGTTGTGATTTCATTTTGGCACTTTCATGATCTTGTGAACATCCGTCAGATTGTTCTGTGGGGCTGCGACACACTGATAATAAAGATATCATTTTCCTTTTGCACTGGAAGGTCTCACTAAAGGTCCTGAACCACGGCGAGGTTTTCACTCTCTTGATTTACAGTCTTCTGGCACAGTGAACGTTACTAATCAACCTGTTCAGCGACGCACGACATGGACTTTTTTTCAGGCTAAACCGTCAAACGTTAAGTTGACCGCCGTTCATTCAGACCTTCAGCTTCTCGTCTGAGTCTTCAAAGTCAAAGAACTGAGGAGTCCTGAACGATGTTTTCCTGAACCGAACCGAACTTCAACCGTTTCGTGACGTTCGCCACATGTTTGAGAGGCTGAATCAAACTTCTCCCCCTACTGAGAATGCTGCAGTGTGAGATCGGCGTGTAGGAGCTGGTACTTTATTAGTTTTTGGTTTATTGTTTCTCATTTTCCTGAACACAAATATGCGGATATCATATTTGCACATTCGTGTTCCCTGAGGGGGTGGGGCTTGTGTTTGTAGACGGCTAGTGAATAAAATATTTAGATACTTTTCCAAGAATAAAAGTGCCGTAAACTAAAATGTACAATGGTGTCGCCTGGCTCCGTTTTGTTTAAATATGCGAGAAGGCTGCACTGCTGAGGGTTGAGCTGTGTGTAATTGTTGGAAATTGGAAAGTTGGACATTTCAACGAGGGAAATCCGGACCCCCCGACTTTGACTCGACCGCACCATGAGTGCCTGGAAAGCCTCAAACATCGTAGAAGATGACCTGCGAGAAGTGTTTGGTGGATTTCAGGGTGGATTTCTCCTTTAATTAGCTTCAGCTCTTCATTATCCACGCTAACAGCTGACTGACATTGATTGTGGCGAGCGGGGCGATGAAACTGTGATTTTTCCGAAAGCTGCGACGACACACGTCGTCCGTCTTCCACAAAACATGCGTACGAACACAGAGCGCAGACGTTTTGGCCCTTGAGGAGGTTTTATCGCCTCCGAAAAACTGACTCAGTCCAACTGAGGTAAAATGCAGCGCTGCGAGTGATTGAAAGCTGTCAGACTCCTGCCTGACCCCACCCTCCCTCCCTCCCTCCCTCCCACCCGGCCTCCCCATCCCAGCAGGAAAACAAGCCTCCTCCTCCTCCTCCTCCCTCCTCCTCGTCTTCCTCTTCTTCCTCCCTCCCCCTGAAAGCCAGGACAGATTCACGAACAGAGAAGTCCCCATAATGCAAACACGTTGGACTAAAACACTGGAGATGCACAGAGAAAGGGTTCGTATATACACTCAGAGTCACTTCCTCACCCCCTCCCTCCTCCCCCCCCCCCTTCATACACAATAGTTACACCGTTGTCCTTGGTATACCAGTCGTCATGGTTCCCATAGCAACCGGCTGCTCTTTTGTCAGCCAATGGAATCTCAGTCTCTATGGTAACTGGCTGTACAAGAGCCAATCTGAAAGAGTCTGCGGTTCCTGTACTTCCTGTTTTCTGCATCGGAATGATCGACCAACCACCTCCGCCCACGAAACACCCTCCGCCTCCGCGCGTCGCCGAGCAGGTCCTCCTGGGTGCTCAGGTGACTCAAGTAAATATTGATGTTGGCACTTTATGCACTTCAGTAACGGAGGGAGGGGACGGTGGAGAGGGAGGGATGAGGAGAACCAGTCGAGCAGCCTTGTGTTTTTTGTTTTTGTTTTGTTTTTTATCCTCCCTGGTCTCACCTGCAGGAATGTCTCTGGGTCACATCTGTAAGCTCTGTGAGGAGTCCGTCAGGGCTGCTCGTGGGTCCATAAAAAGAGAGAGTGCTCCTCTGAGAGAGGTGGTGGGGGGGGTGAGGGAGGGAGGGAGTGAGGGAGGGAGTGAGGGACAAAAAAGAGAGACAGGGACAGACAGGAGAGGACCGGGCGTCAGTCCTCGTCACATTCATGCAGAGGTTCTTCACATGCTGAGTCCTCCCGAATGTTTCTCTCCTCGTCCCTCTCGGTGAACTGGCAAGGTCCCATGGCAGGCAAAAAAAACAACAAAAAACTGTATCGCGCTTATGATTGGTCGTCATGTTGAATGTGTACGTGCGTGTGTGAGTGTGTGTGTGTGCGTGTGCGTGTGTGTGGTCGGTAAGAGGCTGGTGGGCATGGTCCGTACACACACTGCGAGGCGTCCTGGGAAGGTGTCAGGGCTGAAGTCCTGCGGCTGATGAGGAGAGGGGGCTCTGGGATGCAGTGTGTGTGTTTGTGTGTGTATCAAGGTGTGTATATGTGTGTGTGTTTACATGTGTGTGTGTGTATTCACAGGCCGTTGCTGTTGCGGTGTGTTAGGGGAGGTTTGGAGAGCTCCACCACTCCGGCCCGGCCTTTCCCGATGACTTTGGGGGCGCGGCGCAGCAGCTTCTGGGCTTCTGTGAACGCTTCGGTCAGCTCTTTCTTCCACTGCACGAACTCCGGGTCGCTCTGCGGAGAGAAATAAATAAATAAATAAATAAATAAAAGGGATCAGCTCTTTGTCTTCATCTCGCTGACAAGATTCAGGATTAAATAAAAAAAAAAAAGGCGATGTGGCGCTGGTCCTACCTCGCACTGCAGCACAAACTGCTTCCCTCCTTTGATGCGCAGCAGGATACATTTCTTGTCTTTAATCTGCGTCTCCTCCACCGTCACGATCTGCTCCATCGTCAGCAGGTTTTGCTGTGGATGAAATTGACCCATAAGAAAAATGAGCAAAGGTGAAGCCGACCGAGCAGAATAGAGATAATGACACATCGAGGCTGAGCTGATGGACTACAGGGACTGCAGAGCTGCAGAGGTGAGAGTCCACTTTAGACTTGAGAGCAAAATTAGGTCTCAGGTGTGACTTGACAAAATCCTGGAACAATAAAATATATACGGCAGAATCAGGAAGGTTTTTAAAGCCACAACAATTACTAACTTACTTACTTAATCACAATTAACAGCCTACTGAATAATCAAAGTAACGAGTACCTCAATGTATCAAATAAATGTAGAAGAGAGCAGAAAATGGAAATACTCAAGTATCTGAAAATTGTACATAAGAAAAGTACTTGAGTAAATTGTACTTATGTTTATTTCATCACTGGTTGTTCTTGACTTTCATGTCTACTACAGACGAGTGTCCGTCCCAGATATCGTTTTTCTCTCCTTGATTTCTAATAATCGGCCCTGAAAGCGCCATGTTGTTGGTCGACCCCGAATGTTTACCCAACCCAAACCAGTCAAGATGTCACCTGACAGGTAACTGAACGCAACGCAGGTAACAGCTCAGTGACAGGGTGATGCCTCTGTCCTGTTCACACTGCACAACTTTCTGTCCTTAAGGAAGTAAAAGTAGAGAATGTGTGTGAGAGGATGGATTAGGATGCGAGGATTATTTTGCACTGAAAACGTATGATTGCCTGCTCGTTTTGTGGTTCAGCGGAGGACGACACGGTCCTGATTACTGAACAGCTCATGTGCTATATTCTGGTAGAAACTGTAAGCTTTTATTGAGCCCACTCTGCACACAGAGAGGCATAACAGGACAGAAACAGCAGAGGATTGGCTGTAGCTCTTTTATGGCATCGGTGACAGGTTGGCGAGCTGTCCCCCGAGCTGCCTCCGATCTGGGGCTCTTTGTCAGCCGTCTGCGAGGCCAAAACCAGGGCTAAAACCCTGCAGTGTGAACTTGGCATAACATGAACTCAGTCGGGCTCAGACGTAGAAAAACAGCTTGTTGAGTTCGGGTCAGGGTCGGTTAACGGTGTCGGACTCGCGCTCTAGTTTGTACGATCCGTATCTCGTCCTGTATTCAGTTGAATACGGGTGGAGAAGGATTTAAATTCTCTTTTTAGGAGTCGTGGTTGTATGAACGTACGAACAACGATCACTGAATTACTCTCGATGCTGGAGAAGATGTGTAAACATCTTTTATGGATCGTTTCTGAGCAGATTTATGGATGTCTATCCTTTGACGGAGATGCTGAGTTATGACTCTGAAGAGATGGGATTTTTTATGCCAGTCTGGGTTCTTTGAAAGTTAAAGGATTTCCACTGACTTGCCTTTAAACATAATGAGTTTCTCTCTCTGGGTTTCTCTTCCTGTTGCTCGTCTAACGGGGTGTAAAGACTGAAGCAGCACTACAGAGAGTGAAGCAGGGAGGAGGTCTACAGCTATAAACAGCTTCTGGACAACGACAGCAGGGGACACCGAGGACACAGCAGCGGGGATCTGGTGGGACCTGGTGTCAACACTCACCCCGTCTTTCTGCCATTTTAAATGTCTTAGCCACTTGTCCTTCAGTGTGGAGTCAGGACAGACAGACAGACAGACAGATAGACAGAAACATTCATACTCTGACAAACGGCAGAAGAACACCCTCTCTTCAGGACAGACGGACGTTAAAAGGACACACGTGAACATGAACATGGAAAGTGATTAAATGTGTGCTGCCAGGTGAACTCACCCGTGACTCGCCCTCCCCCCTCCACTCCACACGGTTGGGGAACAGATAGAAGTATCGGCGCTGCCACTGGGTCAGGAACGGGTTCCCCAGCTTCAACATGTAGCCGTGCATTATACAGTCTTTGCCCAGAGCGTAGTCTGCACACGGACACAAAACAAGGTTAGATTAAAATCTGCCAAAGGACTTTTTTTAGTTTCCTGTCGCGATCGCGTTCAGAGCGGCCGTCATTACCCTCCTCGTGGCCCAGCTGCTTGTTCTTCGCCCTCTTGCGAGCCTCGTTCTTGTCCGTGTCCGAGTTGACCGCCTCGTAGACCGTCTCTGCCACTTCCTGCTGCCAGCGCTCCGATATGACCAGAGGAAAGTTCTTGTACAGCTCCTGGTCGCTGTCCAGCAACTGAGGACAGACGGACGGAGAGAGAGATGGTGAGAGAGACACATTAACAATGTCACACTTTTACCAAAACCCCACAACAGTACAGGTTGGTGTCGTGCATCTCCGTAGATGAATCTTCATGCTTCTCTTCTCGAGTTTGATCCAACTGTCTGCTTGTTTCTGAAGCTGTGCTTTGTGTTGTTGTCGACCTGTATTAGATTATACTAAGAGGTGTTTCTAAAATGTCTTCCACCCCTTTCATATCAGCGGGAGTAGATCAAATAATAGAGAAACATCTCTCAGTGTAATGCAATAAAATGTGTCCTCTGTTCCCTCTCAGACATTTTGTTGTGGCTGGATGACCATCAGGGGACTGCGGCTCTGCGCTCTCCTTCCTTCATCTTTACGTTCTCACGTTTTCCACACAGCACTTCTTTACATTACGGCTGCTGTGTTAATGAAAGCACCGCCTGGGGAAATGTAAACTAACGCTCCAGTCTTTTTTTTTTCTTTCTTCTCGGCACTGGAGCAGTCAGAGGATGAATAACTGCTACTGCAGCCACATTAATGTTAATGAAGGAGGAGTCTAATGTTCCAGGAGAGCCAACACAATCACAGGAAGAGACGACTATACGTTCCATACCTCCCATATTACTACTGTAAACCAACACCTATAGTTAGAGTCATGCTGAGAAATGAGCACAAACTAGCTGTTTTAGCTTGGAAAATAACCTGACAACCTCTCAGTGCTTAGTCAAAGAGACAGCATACGGACTGACAGAGAGGAGTGTTTTCTTTTTGTGTCTTAAAAAGCACGAATAACAAAAAGTAATACATGAAAATATCAATATTCTGAGGAGGAAATCTCCCTGATCACTTCTTGCACACTGGTCAAAAAACCTGCTAGCCCCTCGCTAACATCTGGCATTTGTCTTCAGCGTGAATGTGTTCAATCCTGCAGTAGTCATTGGTGTTTATCGTCTTCGCCTCAGATCGGCTGTGATGTGAACACAACACCCGGGCGAACACTTTAATTTACTCTCCTTTCCAGGCGCGATGCTGTGACATGTGATGTCTGTTGGCTTCGTGATATCTTTCCATCTGACGCCGTCAAGCAGCTCGAACGTCGTTCAGTCGGCTTGAAAGAGAGACTGAAGTTAAAGATGTTTTAAAAAGTAACCCTTCTGTGCCCGATCGGTTAAAGACACAGAAGTGAGAGGTCTCACTCCTTAGCAACTTCCTTTATCAACTAAAAAGTTTAACTTCTGTTGGATGTATTCTGATGAGGTTTATGATCTGCTGCTTTCTACTGTTCCCTGTTTTTCCGTTGTTTTTGTGATGACAAAAGGAAAAAACAGAAACTCGTCCACTGACAATGCAAGTGGAGTGAATTGCTAATTATTAGCAGGTTTAAAAAAAACCTCGTATACGCGCTCATTTTGGTGTCTTGGCCCAAGTATTCGCCCTGAGAGGCTCGATCGTCATCAGACGGTTCCAAGATGGTGAAAATGGTTCCTCAATTATCAAAATAATCCATTAATTTTCTGTTGATCAGCTTTTTTTTTAGGCTGCAGTTTGTCTGGATGGTGAACGACAGGTCACCGTGATCAGAAGGAGCTTCTGTGTCTTTAACTTGCACGAATTTCATCGAAGCCAACGTTCCCTCTTTCTGGTGTGACGAGGACTTCCTGCTGCCGTTGATGCATCGGGAGACTCACGGTTCATTTCTCACTGCCTACAAGGTCTGCATTAGTGTTAATGCTACTACTTGCTGCTGTCTCTCACTGGAGTTCAGCGTGTCATGTAAGCCAGCACCAACCAACAGATGTCCATCAGCGTGTGGTGTGCACAGAGGACAAGTTCGGCATACAAATTCACCGCTACACAGCAATTTTACCATCATCGTTGCCGTGACCCTCCGGCAGGGAGATTTCTGATGTTGTACAGACGGCATCTGTGCCGTAAGTGGGTAATAAATGTAGTGTGTGGACGTGGTGTGCTTTACCTTGATGCCCTTGGTGTCCTCCTCATCAAAAGAGCCGATGTCAAAAGCATCTGCAGCGTTCACCTCCCCCCTGGGAGGAATTAACGGAGGGGAGTACTACAGATGGAGGGAGAGAACAGAGAGGTGGCGTTCAGAGCGGAGCAGTGAAGAAGAAGTAAGAGGAAGTGACAAAGAAGAAACAGGACAGAAAAACAACACCAGTGTCGCTCCGTCCTCTGTTGCTTCAAACAGAGGGACACAATTTTTACATTTACTGCCATGATCAATATGTTTCGAGAGTACACAGCAACAGTGTGTACTCGCATGGATCCGCTCTGTTGCATCACATTCGTATCTTGGTCGAATGTGTGTTTCATGCCCTGCAGCTAAAAAACAAGATTTACAAACGTGTGAGGATTTGTGAGTCATCAATGGTCGATACGTACAACAATTTTACAAATAAACACCCAAATTTCAGTGTTGAATTCAGAGTTCTGCTTTGTTAGTGCGTCAGAAAGGTTGGATGTAGTGATTTTTGGGACTTTCATGTGGAATTATGAGGCTTTTTTCCCCAAAAGATAAAATATCTGATACTTCAGTGTCATGTGACTAAGTTTTAGAAAATGTACGTCCATAAATGACTCACAAATCATCATAACACACTAATTATTTGGAGGCGAAAAACCCCACATCCAGTATTCAGACAGTTTCCTCCCCTATATGTCCATCATATCAAAGGCGGACCGTGCTGACATTAAAGAAATAATAAAACACATGCAGCTCAAAGAACAACAGCTGGTGACTCACCTTCTGGAGGTACACCTGCTGCCAGTCGATGCCTTTGAAAAACTGGTGCTCCTTCACCTCTGGAGCTCTACATGTGTGACAGAGAGACGACACAGATGAGATTGGAGCAGGTTTTTTTTTTTTTACTCATGTGTTAATTTACATTTGCACACTAGGTGGCAGTGTTTGCCACATTAACTCCCCTCTGATAAACACTTGTAATCCTGCTATTTATCCAAATACCCAGTGCAGACAGTGATCCATCACTCCGCTTTAGTCCTAAGCTGATGTGAAACGACAGCGCTGATGAAATTAGCTATGAACTCGGCTTCTATCGGATCACTTGATGTCCGTCTCTATCCGTCTTCACTGGGCCGCAAACTACACCACCCTGTGTTTCCAGCTCTAATGAGGACGGCTAGCAGAACACAGCTGATGGACTGATTTAATTCATTTGGAGGTTAATGTGAACTTTTGTACGTGTGTGTGTGTGTGTGTGTGTGTGTGTGCGTTGGGGTTGAGTGTGTGTGTCGTACCCTCGGCCCTGACAGCCGAGCCTCTTGGATACGTCTCTCTGCAGCAGCCCCTCGAGCAGATCTTTGAGCTCTGCAGTGAAAGAGTCTGGCAGCTCCACATTCTGCGAAAGAGAGACGGGGGGAGGGAGGGAGGAAGAGAGGGAGGGAGAGGAGGAAGACACCAGAAGGGGGAAAGTGAGAATGGCTTGTTTGAAAATAGATTGACATCATTTGCACCTTTTTTTTTTTTAAATTGTTGAGGTTTTTGTCTGTATTTAAATATCAGTACATGAACGGAGCGAGTCATAAAATTGAGCGTCAGTCATGATTATGTCAAAAACATAATGAAGAACAGTCAATTTTAATAAAAATGCAACATTCTTCTCATATTACTCTTCATCTTATGTCTATCTGAGGGACAATCATGCTCATAAATTTAGAACTACACTTCCCAGAATGCTTTTGAGGGTGTAAACAGGAACTGTAACGCCACCAGGCTGTTAGCTACAAGTCAAGCTTGTTTTAAAGCCTGTATTTGTTTACATTTTAACACATTTTCACCATTTAAAGTATGCCGAACGATTTATTGAAAGTTCATGTTTGCAGCGTACTCATGAATGTATAGACAACCATCACTGGATCACTTTGAAACAGAATTAACTTAAAAACGTGATTATTCTCAGGCAAGTTCTGCAGTTATGAGGAGCGTCTTTTCTATGATTTTTATGGGAAATTCTGCACGTTCATTCACATCAAATACATATTTTTGGAGAGTGTGAGTCACCCTGAATCTAAAAGTATGTGTATCATGTCTGTGTGATTACATTTTTTTTTACCCAAAAATAAATAAAGCCCCAAGTGTTTTAAAGTACTTACTAAAGAGACATAAACAGGAAGTTTAATCTGGTCCTGAATTCAGTCCGTTACACTTTGGGAAACAACTTGAGCTCTGTTTCTTTAGTTCGTCTTTATGTTTTGCAAATTAGCGCATGAAAAGTATGACGAATTAGAAACTAGCACTTCCTGTTTGCAGTGTACCTACAGATGTACAGACAACCATCACTGGATCACTTTGATACTAATATAAACTTATAAACGTGCTGATTCTCAGGCAGGTTCTGCAGTTATGAGAAGCGTCTTTTTTTCCATGATTTCTATGTGAAATTATTCACGATAAATATATATTTTTGGAAAGTGTGAGTCACCCTGAATCTAAAAATATGTGTATCATGTCTGTGTGATTACATTTTTTTTTACCAAAAAATAAATAAAGCCCCAAGTGTTTTCAAGTACTTTGAGACATAAACAGGAAGTTTAATTTTGTCCTGGATTCAGTGAATTACACTTGAGCTCTGTTTCTTTAGTTTGTCTTCATGTTTTGCAAATTAGCGCCATTAAGAGAATGGCGAATTAGAAATGAGCACTTCCTGTTTGCAGTGTACCTACAGATACAGACAACCATCACTTTGATACTGAAATAAACTTGAAAATGTGCTGATTCTCAGGCAGGTTCTGCAGTTATAAAGAGATTACAATCGTGTGTTTCCTCAAGTGGTGAACCTCGCCCCATCCTTGCTTGTGAGCGACTGAGTATTTTGAAGAAGCTCCTTTCACACCCGATCATGATACAATCACCTGTTATCAATGAGCCTGTTTAACCTGGATAAGTATACATTTAAAAGGAAAATCAAAAAATAGATTGTAGATGTTTTCTTTCTACTGTTTTCAGCTGAGTAAATGTCATAAAAGATTAGTAAACTATCACATCTTGTTTTACATTTTGGAGTCGAGGTTGTAAAGATGCGTTTCATGTCTGTGTGCTCGGATTGGACCCACTTCTGACCAGTGTTTCCCCACACATAGACTTTACTTTGGGCAGGCTGCCCCAGATTTATTTGGCGACCCATTTAAGCATTTTTTTTTTTACTTTTAGTTTTTTTGAGAACGACACCATCCGCCATCAATTAACTAGTGGACAATCTGCCCTGGTTCTGCCCCTGCTGTCTGCCCACATTCACACATGCTCTGCAGAGAAACACAGACAGAGAGATGTCCTCTGGTGTTACATCCCTCCTGTAAACACACTGATTATGATGCAACCTCTCCTATTTAACGTGGCCTACTTACGCTGTTGTTTCACACAGGCTTATAAGTGCACCTGGTTGTTGTGATGTTATTCAACGCTTTCTACGAGAAATGTATTTTAGGAGTTCTAATAATTATGACGAGGAAAGTGATTATTATGCTAAAGCATATTCTATTTAACAAACTGGACTGAATACAAGCGTATTTGTGAAGTAGTCTAAAGGCTCATTTATGCTCAAGGTTTGATACGTATTCTCTGCGTTCATTTCATCCATATTGCTGCATGTTTTTGGAAAGCTTACAGATAATGACCAACAGAGCAGTACCTCCGGTAGTCGTGGGGGGCAATGTAGAGGTGGAGTCCATAGTTCGAGCGAGACACGGCCAAAGGACAAGAGGAAGAAGTTGGTGAGAAGTTTTAGACGTATGTTTTTGAGAATTAATTAGATTTGACAGAAAAATGGAGGTCCAACTCCACGCCAACGTGAAGGACGCATGGAAGAATATGACAGCAGTGACGGTTATATCATCTGAAGTGGACGTAAATGGAGCATAAAGGAGCCTGGAGTGAATTAAAGATTCCCCTGATGAGCATAAACGCAGTGTGTACTGACAATATAAATCCGGGACTCTTATTGTGAAAGGTAAAAAAGGAAGGAGTCCATCTATCATGTGCTGCAGCCGACATGAGCTTCCGTTTTGTTATTTTATATTATCCTTAAAGCGTAGCGACGTATCTCCGTCAGCTGCATGAATGAAAACGTGACGTTAAATCACATTAATGTCGGCTTTGGGTGCATACACTTGTAATCAGCTGGCAAATTAACACCCTCACTCTTAATTACCTCCGTGAGCTGTGAGTCACAGATGACAAGTGGCCAAAATCAGCAGCGGAACAACGATTACTAACTTCCTGTTGTATTTAGATCACCTGTCGCTCCTCTCTTCACCTCTCGTTTACAGCTCAGAAACCTTTGCTTCAGTCCGCCTCGTTTCTCCCGGCGGCCTTTCCTTTCTGTTTCAGAGTGCAGCCTGCAGAGTGCCATCTATCGGGATCTGTTCCATCCCTCCTCCTATCCATCTCTTCCTGTCTTGGCTGCTCAGTTCAACCTTTTCACTGCCGTCTGCTTCCATCGTGTTTATGTAATGAGACCATTCATCATGTTTAATAAACACAAAGACATATAGAGCAGTATTTTTAGCCCGGTCGAGGCCGAATCGCAGCCTTTCCCCTCTCTCTGCCTCTCTCTCACACACATACACACCCACAGATGAGGATTAAAGGGATAAACCAGATTAAGTAGCTGGATTAAAATCCTAATCTGGATTTATTGTGATATGAAAGATCATACTTTCTCTGTTTAGAGGTCCTGCTCGGCCAAATAGCGCCTGCGTCTGTGCGTTGGTGTGTGTGGGAGGGAGCAGCTACCCTTCTCAATTCCTTCATGTCCTGACAAAACACATAAACGGACACGGAGATTTGGACGTCTTCCACTGTGACGGACAACTGCTGCTGCTGGCAGGCGGGCGGGCAGGCGGAGTGAAGAGGAGCAAAGCTGTGCTGAAAATTCACTCCACAGTTTGTCATCGTAAACTCGTCTGTGCTCAAACACAACATGTCGCCTTTACGGAGCTCCGGTCTGGACGAGCGGAGGGAAAAAAAGTGTGGGCGAGAGCAGTTATGTCACTGGGTGGGCTCAATGGACACCATTCATCAAGTGTTTGCTGAATCTGACCCCTGACATCAAAAGGCTTGGCAGCGTATTCCTCTGACAGACAATGACTCGCAAAAATACACCGCAAGCTTTCCGCTCAGTGTTACACCTCAGGTTTTTACATAGAGCTGCGAGGATTTATCAATTAGTCGTTCAAAAGAAAATTAGTCATTTTTCAAGGTAGAATGTCAAATATTTGTTGGCTCCAGCTTCTTAAATGTGAGGATTTGCTGTTGTTTTGTCACTGATGACAGTAAATGGAGAGTCTTGGTTTTTTGGACTGTTGGTTGACTAAAGAGGAAAACCGAATTTGTCACTTTGGATTCTGGGAAAATTGTGAAAAGCATTTTTTTTTTTTTTTTTTGGACGACGGATTAGTCGTGAAAATAATCGGCAGATTAATCTATAATGAAAGTCAGTTAATGTGATTTGAAAAGGTAAGACCAGCAGTGATGTCACATCTTCTGGGACAGAAATGTGTCTGAAGCTCAGAGGATCTGAAAATCATCAGGTACTTATTCAGTAACCTCAGTTCTCTGAAAACGTGAAGATATTCAGTTTACTGTCATGTCTGACAAAGAGAAGCCTGTAATCCTCACACTTCTCCGAAACAGACGTTTGTCACTTTTACTAAGAAAGTGACAAAAATCATTGTTCGATTAGCAGAATAACGCCGATTCATTTCTAGTTGTAGCGCTAAATAACTACTTTGTATGCGTTTCTTTGTATCCGTTACAACACTGAACTCAAGCAACAGGTTGTAAACAAACCTCAAGGTTCATCAAAGTGGCGGCAATAAACGTCCAGCGACTTTTACATTTCATGAGCAGCAATTCTAATCTTAAGTTAAATAATTAACAAAGTCTTAACAAGCTGTTGCAAGTTAAATTTTAAGCCAACAACTATGATGTCACTGGCTACAACTCATAGATTCATGAAGGACTTGATACCAGATCCAAAGGTTGGATCCTACTCAGTCCAATGAGAACTTCTCGTCTAGCACTTCTGGGTTTACTTCCTGGTTACGCAGCTCAATGAATATTGGTAGTTTTTCGTCCACTGGCTCGAGAAAGGAGCAACGTGGATGTATTTTTTTGGTGACTTTGAGCACCACAAGCCGAGTGCCGTCCAGTTCTGTTATATTCAAGACATCTCTACAACTCACACCAAAACAATCTGGACTGATGACTAAAGGGAAGAGGATAAAAACATTTTTATCTCTGTAAGTTGAGCTCAGAGAATCTTTCCTACTTCAGCAGATGTGATCTGTTCTGTACACTGAAGGTCACACAACATGTTTTAAAGTGGAGGTGGACTTTCAAAACAAGACAAACTGTAATGTGTCGTCTCTCTTTATTGTTTTTTTTTTACCTGGACCACAGATCATCACCGCCTCCCTGAGTAAACCTGTTCTGGATGCGTCTATAAATCCATCTTCAACTTTCCTGCTCGGCCGCTGGTTCAGCTTATCTAAGCCGGGTTTTCTGTCATATGCCTCGTCTCCGGTGTCTTCCCGTGACACAGCAGAGCAAACAGAGTTAAAGACGACCCAAAAACAAAGACATTTATCTCTGTCGGGGCGGGCAGCTGAAGAAAAACACCGTGGCCGCAGTCAGAAGGTAGAATACGGCTCACACAGGTAGATCTAATCTAATTCTTCTGCCTCGCGTGCATCAGGCGTCTGTTCACACACAATTCAGTACGCATAGGGATATAAACATCTGTGTGCATTTGGTATTACTGTAAGGTAAACACGAGCCGAACCCCTGCGCTCCGGGTTAAGTAAAGCTTCATATTGCCGGTGGGTTTTACAGCTTGTTGACACAGAGGCCGTGTTTAATATGTGCATCCCACATCATGTGCACTTTTGTCAGCGTGCACCACTGACTTCTAGGAAATACACGCAGCGTGTGGATGTGCCTTACCATGGTGAGCGTCATGCGGTCGATCTCATGTTTGTCTTTGGTCTTGTGCTGTCTGAAGGGACTGTGCCTGGACAGGAGAGGAGAGAGAAGAAGAGGGACACTTAAATCTCTAACTGGAGATTACTGGACAGAAAAAGAGGGAGGAGGGGGTGAGGCGAGGGTGAGGGTGAGGGTGAGGACACCAGGACAGCCAATCGCACCTTTCACAACTCCACAGACTTTAAACATTTCTTGGTTCAAAACTCGAAGCAGCGAGCTCATAAATATTACAACACTATAAATTAAGAAATGGTAATTTGAGATGACCCAGATCGCACCGGCTCTAATTAGCCACCTGCATGTTCAAGTGCTGACTTGTGGAGATTTAGGCGCGTTTGAGAATTTTCACATTCAGCCTCAAAAAAAGGAAACTGTGGCCTCTTTTATCTACACTTTTTGGACACTTGCTTTGAGGTTTTCATGGTGGGATCTCAGAAAATTTCACAGTTTTATGGTATCGCTGTTAACAGTATTACACACTTATTAGTTTTGGTATTATCAGCTACAATTTTCCTTAAGAGGCATGAAAACAGAAGGTTTTTTTGGGCTGAACAAAAGATTCATTATAATTTCACAAAATATTACGCCCTGAGGCAAATGCGCGCGGCATGATAATCGTCAGTTTTCATACCATGGTATACCGCTGCGACCATACCGCCTCCACTCTCCACTCAACCTGCATGTAATCACCATCAAATTAAAGGGAGCGTGACAGTTGGCAGTTCGACCTCATTTGGGGCTTTTCAACTGACACTTTTGGACGCACCGAGTCAAACTGGACCACGCTGATTTCCTTTTCCCCTTCCAGCTTCACCACGCCGACTTGAGCTGCGCCGCGCCGCAGGTGGACGTATAGAGTTTGATTTAAATAGATTTAAAGGTGCAGTTTGTAGTTTGAGGAAGGAAATGTTTATAAGAAGAGAAAGATCCTTATTGACTGATTGTTTTTATGTTTAAACTAAATAAACAAACTCTTGTACACATACCGTTTTACTTGGTTTACATGTGGCGGACCCTGCCACCTTTCTAGCTTCAAACAGTGTTCTGGGACCTTATTTTCCTCTGAGAACAGCTTTTTTAGTCAGTTATGGAAAGAATAAATATTTCTGAGATTGTATTATTACCTCATTAATATTGTAAATATTACAAATCTGAGTTTGAATTTCTTCTCCAAAACTTCATAGTGCCCCTTTAAAGAAAATACAATTATTATTATAATTTCATGTCTCAGTCCATTTGTTGTTTTCTCATCTATTCCAAATTAATAGACATAAAGTTACTTTTCACTCAATACAAATCTTTCGACATCTTTTTCCATTCTCACCAGAAACATTGATTGTAACGTCCTCTTTTACTTCAGTCTCCCCAAATATGCATTTCAATATTAACTCCTGTCCGTGTGCTGCTGACGCATGGTTTCAATTATCTTGAACTAATACAAGACTGATTAAATTTTGCAGGTTTTTGTGGCAACTGGAGTTGAAGCAGTTTTGGGACCAATTTGTTCCTCTGAAACAGTTAAATTGGACCTTTCTAAGGAAGCTGAAGAATTCATGCTGTAGAGATTTTCACAGACAAACGCATTCTGACCCAATACGGTGCGAGCGCTGCCTCCGAGACAGAACGGCATCTCCATCCAAGAAACAAACAGCAGCGCACTCCACTTAGTGAAAGTGATCAAATGACAACTGGCAGCCTTAATGGGAGAGTAGCAGCTTCCCAACTACATCTTCAATGGGTCTAATTGTTCCGTCTGAGCCAAATGACGTCAAAATCCACTGCTGAAGACCGGAAGGATGATAATCGATAAAGTCTGAACTTTATGGACGCAACCAGAGAGCTCGTTTCAGGAGAATTAAGAAATAATGCAAACAGCCTGAAAACAAACATGCGGCTGGAACTGAAAGGAAAGAGGTCTTTAAAAAGACTCAATTATTCACCAGAGGCACGTCGACGTTGTCTGGATGAAATCTGATTTTCATGCAGGACAACAGTCTACTGATGCACTGAAACTCCAACAGGCCAGTTTGAAGCCGCCAGAGGAGCAAAGGAGATCTGACCTGCGCTGCTTTACAGAAACCTGAACTTAGGGGTGGATAATGTGGGTACAATCTTCAGTCATATTATGATAAAGTAAACTGACGACAAATTTAAAATGACTGTGTAAAATATAAGACTGCTTCGGAGGTGTCAGACAGAGCCAGGCTAGCTGTCGCCCTCTGCTCTCTAGTGTTGTTGGTGATTGATGTCATCACTGTTGTTTTTCCCACACTCTGTTGATAATGTAAGTTCATTTTTTTAATGTTTTAAATTAAAATTCTGACCGTCTCCTACACATCGGTCCTTTAAAAGAATCTATGCTGCTTAATAAGTGATTATTATGTAAAACATTCAACCTCTAGTTCATAAGTAGTCAAGAGTATTCATAGGACACTTGAACTTACAGTATAATTCATTACAAGTCACGCTTTTAGTGTTTTATGACTGTTAGTACAGTGTCTTAGAAAGCGTCATGTGTGTTTATGAGTGACCTGGAAAAGACGACTGTAGGTGACTGATTCAGGACTGTATTTTACACATTATCAAGGGACAGACTTTGTTGATTTAGTGCCCGGCTCAGAGCTAAAAGCTTATTTTGATGGAGGAAAAAATAATATAATAATAATAATAAAAAACATTTTCACAGAGAGGATCCTCTGGACCAGAGCGCTCCAACACGTCCATCCATCTCTGAGGCAGCCAACCTTTCACCAAAGACCAACACACTCTTCCTCTTTAAAGTGTTCAAACACACACATCCAAACATCAATGGAGAGACACGTCACACACGCTCCTCGCTCAGAACCAAGCGCGTACACACACACACACACACACACACACACACACACACACTTCTTCCCTCCTTTTACCTGAATTCTGACCTACTGGGCTCAGACCTCTGGCATTTACACACTCCAGATCAAACAAACACACACACACCGCCGCACACACAAACAAGATCAAACACACACCAAACAGGCGGCGAGCACATTCAAAGAGGTTTTACTCCGAGTGGCTGAAGAGGTTTGAAAAGCAGACAGGAAGCCGGGACGCGGAGTACAGAGAGGTGGTAGAAGAAGAAGAAAGAGAGGCGATAAGAGGAGGAGACGAGGAGCTGGAGTAGTTACCCTCGCAGGAGTTTGAAGAGCATGCAGCCTAAGGAGAACCAGTCGGCGCTGCTGTCGTACGCCGTCCCCTTCTGAAGAACCTCCGGAGCCATGTAGCCATGAGTGCCCCTGTGACAGACAAACACACCGCAGCTTCATGTCAAACACACACTCATTACTTTTTACAACCCCAGTGCAGAGTCGCACACTAAAGCTCCATTTGGACGGGATTAATATTAGAGGAGAAGGTGGGTAATAAAACATCCGCCCTCGTAATAAAAGCTGTGGTTCCAGACGGCATTTCGGCTTCTGGGAAATTACAAGAGCTGCTTCTGTGATGCACAATCAGGCTTAGTGTTAGTCTTATTATTGCTATCATTTAGCGTTGAATTAAGCTGTAATTTAATTTTTATATTTACTAATAAGATCCCCTCCACACATATACTGGGGCGCACATAAAAATTCTCTGTCTGACATGGGTTTTGCAGAAAATAAAGTTTAATGAGCCCGTTAAAATCCTTAAATCCAGCCTCATTAAAAAACTCCGGGACATATCGACGTGCAAGTGTTTTCATTTCACACGTTTAAAGCTGCAACTCACGATTATTTTCGCTGTCCACTAATCTGATCACACTGATTCATCGATTAATCGGTTAATCCTCGCAGCTCTATTAACGTTTGACTGCTGGACACAAGATGTCTCCTGGAAAAGTTCTTGCTCAGTGTTTGTGCACCGGAGGCTTCAAGTTTCCACATCACGCTTGTGTTTGCTGGATACTGGGCCAGGATTGGCTTCCAAACTATTTGTGATGTCATAAATCATCTCGTAGGCCCCGCCTCTTAAAATGAGGTCTTTCGGTGAGCACAGAGAAAATTTACACTTTGACACTGGAGGACTGTTTTTACATTCATGGCTCAAACTCTGCACATACATCAAGAAGAAAAACACTTCTGACAAAACCTGAGTTAAAAAAAGGAAACAAACAATAAATTAAACCTATGGAGGCTCATATCACCAAACGGATCTCTTGTTTCAGCTCTTTTAACCACAAAACTGCATATTTAGAAATGAACAGGCCTTTTAAAACAATATTAATAACATTTTTATGTGGAAAACTGTATTTCAGAATGGATACAAGAAGCGTCATAATAAATGTCATAATAACTGAGTGCACACTTACAGCTACAGTAAACTTCTCCCATCTTTCAAGATGTTTTTAAGCATCATTATATCTGTTTTCATTACAATATAATGCACTTCACTGTAGGAGAGAAACTGGTGTCTGCAGCCGTGTTAATACACTCAAAGCTCTCTGCACATCACATCAGCTCAGGTATACAAAGGTACAGCAGCAAAGAGAGGTTCGTATCCAAGTGATCTACCAGATTAATAAAATCCATTTCTACTTCAGTAACAGTAAACCAGCAATTTCTCCAGTCTGGAAAACGATAAGCTCGCTGAAGAACAGTATTAAACTCTATGTGTACAGGACCAGTATTACCAGTATTTCTGCCTTTTACATCTGAAAGGCAGAAATGTCTCCTTGCTTGCATGTGCAGAAGTGCTGTAATAATCACTGGGGTAGGCTTAAAAAAAAAATATATATATATATATATATATATATACAGTATATACACTTGGAAAATGTCAGAAATGGGCACTCCAGAAAGGATTAATGCCACTGGCCGGTGTTAGCACTATATAAATGACCCCGACTCCCCCAGAGAGAGTGAGAAGGCTGTTTCACGGTGACTTACACGCTGGCGTGGGGTTTCTTCTTTGAGAAGTCGCAGGCGAGGCCGAGGTCGGAGATACGAACATGGCCGTGTTCATCCAACAGGATATTAGCTGGCTGAGGGGCAGAGAGAGGGACAGAGAGGGTGATACTGATGATGGAGAATACGACAGATACGATCATAAGTATAGGAAACAATGTTAGAGACCTCACTAATTCGTGACTTAAGAACAATTTCCGCCCAGCAGCAGAAAAAATTCTGTGTGGATACAGACAATAAAAGAAAAAACCTCCTGTCCTGGTTATCCTCCGCTGTTTGGGAAAAAAAAAACGTGACTCACTCGCTCTCCCCCCCCCCCAAACACTCAGCCTCAAAGTATTATCTGCATTGTTCTGCACTGTTTATTGAAGCCCTAAAACTGTTCCCTGACTTCCAGCAAAATATATCTGTTATTATGGCAACCAGTCCAAACAGGGGAATCGGAGGAAAAACAGAGGAGAGCTGAAAACACGGCTGATATGAATCTATGGCTTTGAAAGAGCATCTGTGGAGGTGAGCCGGGACTGAAATGTTCAGGGTTTGATTCTGTGTCACATGTCATTCTTCCCTCTGTGCCGTTTCCTGCAGTTATCTACTCAAAGATCTGACGAGGAAACATTCATTTACAGGCAACATGCTGTGAAATATCTCCTGCGACTAATCATCTCAGGTTTTAATGAATCAGTCTGACGTTAACACGGTCTCTACAGGTATCAGACACGTTAATGCTTTTTATGATTGTTGAGTTTCTAACTAAATTTAAGACTTCACAGTTTTGGACAAATCACAAACAAACATTGCAGGTAAGTGTGAAGCTAAGTAGTTTATATGTGATCCCGTGCAGAGGAGGGTTTTATGTAGAAATATGGTTATTAGAGTGATTTAGGTTAAATGCAAGTATAAAGTAAAATGGAAGTATTAGGTTCAGGTTTAAAGATTTGTAACATCAGAAAAGTTTCACGCAGAAGAGCTCGACTCATTTCGACAAAAAGAAATTAAAGTGTTTGTGGCAATTAAGTCCTCATAAATTCAAATTTAGAGCTGCTCTAATCAATATTTCAACATAGTGTGGCCCTAATGCTACGTTTGTGGCTCAGAAGCTTCAGTGAGAGTTCCCTGGGAATATTCGAAGCTTCGACAGTGAAGCTGTGGTCAGAATTTAATACATGCATTGTTATTAGTCTAATGGAGGTGAGGGAGAGCGGAGAGACATCAGTTGATGTCTATTCCATCCACACATATTACTTGTGTGGGTTTTGAGACTAATTAAAAAGTCATAGAGGAGTTTTATTTCTAACTCTTTTACATCTTGTTTGGAGCGCCGACTGCAAAGTCTCCTTCCTCTTCAAAAGAGTAGAAGACAAAACAAACAAACAAACAAGGCAGACAGAGGAAGGAGATGTACCTTCTTGACACACGAGGGTTTATTTCAATTCATAATCAAACAATCCATCAGATGAGCTTTCATTTTGGATGAGGGGTGATTCTCCTGGTGTTTTTTCTATTCGCTCCACCCCTCCTACTTGCACCCATCTGAAGGAAAACAACACTTAAAAGAGGACACAGCTAAGCTTATCCTGTCTGCACAAAGACGATCAACTGTCGAGCATTATTGGGTTTATATCCTTTTTTTAGAGATTGTTTACCGATTTGTTTGAGAGGAGGCTTTACTCGGGACAGATTTGAGAAAACAAAACGTTGTGACAACTTAATTTCTATCTTTTGTTGTGTGTTGTTGAATCCATCAAGGTGTCTTTTGTTGAAATCTGGAATCTTTATTTTTGGTGAATGTTATTTGAACTTCCCTAACCTGCAGAAAGCCAGCAGGATGAAGCCAAACTGTTGTTACAAAATCTTGTAAAGTCTCCTGATCTTTACAAAAGTAGGTGTGATAGTCTGACAAAGGCATAGCTGTCAGTGTTGAGACACAGAATACTTGTTAGTAGATACATTCACTGGTTTATTGTCAATAATAAAAGTCTAGAATAACCAGACTCGTCCTTTAAACGAGCCGTTTCAGAGGACACTGTTGAATCTACCTTGAGGTCTCTGTAGACGACGAAGCGGTTGTGCATGTGCTCCAGACCCAGGATGATTTCAGCCGCATAGAAACGCATTTCTTTCTCGCTGAAGACACCGTGCTGAGACAGGTGGTAGTGCAGGTCGCCCCCTGGACACACACACACACACACACACACACAGACACACAGACACACACACAGACACAGAGTGCGTCAGTATGACCTCATAATACCTCATACTTCAATCAATAGCCATCAATAAGTTGTGGTAATCTTCTCGGGGGATGAAATGAGAGTCGATGGGAGGCCTTCTAGGACTCTCCCCTCCACCCCTGCTGTCTGTCTTAACATGTATTGACCAGCTGTATTATTAGCACAACTGAAGCTATAACAGCCTCGTATTTGTACACTGTATGATGATGACTGTGTTGACTTTTAAAAGGTGACTCAGGCTTTGATTGCGAGAGCCTCTGATGAAGCTGGAAACCGGCCGACCCCTCGGAGGAAATACTGCCGTTGAAGTGTGAGGAGTGTTAAAACTAGGCCAACATTAGATGTGAGGAAGGCTAATACAGGCAGGTCGCTGCAGCGTAAGACGTCACCGGTGAGGTCAGAATCCCATCAACTGTTGATTCTCCGGGGGAGGAAGTAGCTGACCGGCGGACGACAAGCTGAGTAATCCAATCTTTGTGACTGACTGTGGCTCGTGTTTAATCTGTGCAGCAGCCGTGGAGGTCATCCTACCGTTCATGAGGTCCAGGATGAAGCAGAGCTTGTCGGGGGTGTGGAAGGCGTACGTCATACACACGATGAACGGGCAGTCCTGCACGGAGGGAGAGCCAAAGAGTTTAAACCAGGAAGTTCGCAGGAGGTTGATTAATCTTAATTCACACTTGAAAAACATGTGGACGCTAAGTACTTAGGAACAGTTCACCCAGAAATGGAAATTCAGTCATTATCTACTCAAGCCCCTGCTGATGCAAAGTCAAGCCGGTCAAACAAGCTGCTGACGTGTCCAACTCACCCCTGTGCTGACTAATGACAGCATGATTCTTTCATTGAGCGCTAGAGTCTCCCCCTGCTTCATCTTGATCCTCTTCTTGTCCAAACACTTCATGGCGTACCTGACATTCAGACAACAAACAGCACGGATTACACGTCAGCAGTCACAGCATGATCGTGTCCTTTAAAAGCTTTCATTCTCCTCTCTGCGTGGCCTTTCTTACATCTTCCCTGTGTCGGCCTTCCTGCAGCCGTACACCTCTCCGAAGCCGCCCCTGCCGATGATCCGATGCACGCTGAAGTCATTCATGGTCAGCTGAGGGATGGATGAGGAAGAGCACAAGCTTCAGTAAAAGCAGGAGTTAAACGTATCTTTTAGAGAGCTTCACACCCTGAAACCTGTGAGAACCACATTTTCAGAGAAGCATCCTGTTTTCAGCTTCGTGACGATGCATTTTACAGCCCATTCAAGAGGGTTTTTAAGGAGTTTATTTAGCTTGTGAAGGAGGTGAACTTTTTTTTCCCCCAACACATTAAGGAGCACTTCACCCAACGTCAACACATCTGCAGATACAGTACATGGTTCTCACAGGACAGGAAGGGGATGAAGACTGTCATCTGAAAAGTAACTAAAGCTAAGTAGAATATGTGCACAGGATTATGTGAGTTTTGTATCTTTCCGTCTGTGCTTTCAACAACATCTCTGTCATTTGATCGTTGAGCAGTGAACAGCTGACTGACTAGTTGTTGTTTTGATTTGGATCCTGATGATGCAGGATGAGTCATCACCAATGACTGAACTACCTGTCAGTCCATGAGATGTAATGTTTACACCTCTTGGTTAATGTGTAGTACGTCAGTGTGAACATGAAATGGACTGGAGCTAAAAGCCAACAGAGTGCCGTTGTTGTCCTTTGGGTTGGGACCAGAGGTTTTCAAACTGAGAGCAAAGATCCTGCGTGAGGTGAAAGACACAGGTGCACGCAGCTCACGGAGGCAATTAAGGTACTTTAACATGATTGCTGCAATTTGCGTCAATATCAGACTCCTCCTAGGAGTCACAGCTCAAATCTGAACACACAGACATGATGCACATGTTTCAGGTTCAGTGTGACTTGCACTTTCCGAGGGCGATCGTCAATCGATCGATCAGATTGCTGGAAGCAGCATCTGCTAATACCAGTTCAAATAATGCTTCCTTACTTCCCCATCATCTTTTGTTGTCAGTCATTAGTGGAATAATACGAACTAAAGCCTGACCGATGTGCAGTTTTTGGATATCGACATAAGGGAGTAAAAATTTAGATATCGATACAGCAGTCGATATACACACAGATTTTTGCATTGATCCTGGTTATTAAACAGCAGCATATTTAACATTTTAACCATAAACATTATCATCTAAATAGACATCAGTGAAGTGAAACCGTAAACTCATCCCTGGCATCAGTCAACAAAACATACCAATGTATCTGTGACAAGCCAACATCGGCAGAAAATAGGCGCCAACCGATTTAACAGTTGGACTTTTATAAAAACGCCATTCAATTGTTGAGAAAATAAATAATTCTATTCATTCAAAGTAAGAGGCTTAAAACCTAACTGGAAAATTATCTGGAAAATGTAAAACAGCATAATTAAGAAAATAAATAGGCCAGTCAGTCTCAGTCTTTGTAGCCTGAAGCCACTTCTCCTCTCCACTATCTGATCACTGCTTATTTAATCAAATACACACTAACGTTAAACACAATGCAGGACTCTGCTAACAGCTAACAGCTAGCTGCCTCACGTGACGTTATAAAGAGGGATTTGCAGCGCCCTCTTGGTTCCTGCCAGCGATACAGGCAGCAATAATAGGAGAAAATATAGCTTATGTATAGACACGGTCACTGACACACCGTCTTATCGCATTAAATACATTGGGACACACGGAGGAGAAGTGTGGCGTTGGGGCGGAAACCTCTGATCTGGACCAAATAAGCTGAACTTCAGGTGTGATGGTGACATTTAAAGCTTGAACTCACATGGATGTTGAGCTCCACGTTCTTCCACTGGCAAAAACGAGTAAATTTGTCACTGAAGGAGAAAAAAAAAAAACACAGATGAGTAAAATGTGAATTTATTGTATGTGATGAATCTCTTCCATCCAGCCCCTCCACCTCCACCTCCACCTCCACCTCCACCTCCACCTCCCCCGTCTCACCTCTCAATGAACTTCTGGAAGATCTTCCCCCTCAAGCTGTCACAGATCTCCACTATGTATGGCTGCAGGGAGGAGAGACACACAAACAGCAACTCAGGCCAGGTTTCTCTCAGTAAACGTATGCGAGTAAGTCCTCTGTGCATTGTTCTGATGACTGAACTGGACCTCCTGTTACTGACGTTCAGATTTAGCTTGGTTCCGCCTTGTTAAAAGCGTCGGCCGCCTTCCTTTTTGTCTGCTGCTGAAGCTAATTCACTTCACAGAAACTCCCACTGAACGCTCATGCATTGTGACAAGTGAGCTCCAAAGACGCCTTTATGTTCACGCCGAATATAAAATTTGAGCAACACGACATACACAGGAAATTCTAACAGGTTGATGTCATATCTTTGAGGGAAATTAAGTCACTGGGGATAATTTTATGTCCAGAATAAGAGCCATGTTGTCGTCTAAAAGAGGAAATTGTTGATTAGATTTACTGTGCTGAAAGAAAAAACTGTTGTTCCTCTTTTTTCTGTATTTTGTTTTCCTGGGTGGCCTTTTGGCAACTGATGCTCCACGCTGAATTGATAATTACCAAAAGTATGAATCTCAGAGTCTGGAGTTTAAAAATAACCCTGAGAGAGTTGGAAAACATGAACACTTGTTACAAATCAGGGCCGGGCTGAGAGCGCATAAACACTTAACATTTCCCTGATAAGGAAACTTTCTTTAACTGTTGACACACAAACAGACAACTGCATCACAGAGACCAGGTTATTTTTAGCCGATCACATGACGGTCTTCTTCTAGGATCTAATTTGGAAGTAATTTTCCTAACTGGCTGAGTTAGCTGAACACAAGTCAGACTGTTAGACAGGTGTCACCACAACCTTAAACATGAAGAGCTACTGCAGATAAATAAGGTCAGGTGACGTCGGTTGTGTGTTGAGACTTGCCCATGCACACACCAAGAACGATTAAATATAATAAAACCAATAATGAGTGCAAGGGAGCATCCGCACTGATGACTGAGAGCGTTCTGTAAACAGTGGCACCAAGCACATACTGAAAATAGACATGGATGACCCGTTACTGCTGTATGTGGCTAAGAAAAACAAACCAACAACAAAAAATAACCCCGGACGGATTTTATGAAATTCTTTAAAGATGAGGAGGAGGAGAATCAACACTAGACAAATTTAATAATTGCTTTTGGCTGAGGAGCATCAATTATCATGGGGATCGTCAAAGAGGACGTCAGTGAAGACAAAACAACGTTGTCTTCGTCTGTGTTGAGATTGTTCATCAAATCACTCTAAAAGTCATCCCAAGGGCATCGTTTTCCTGAGTCTGAGCTCTTTATTGTTGATTTTTAATACTGAAAAGATTTTTTAAATCATCTATTTATTGTTATTGTTCTATTCGTTGTTCTTGGCCCCTTTAGACACAAAGTAGAAGAGACCGTGTTGAACGTGAGGCTCGTCTGATTTAAGACGAGAAACCGATCGGCGATAGCGACGGTGGTGTTTCAGAGCTAGTTGTGTATTGTTGAAAGCCACTGCCAGTGAAGATGTAATGTTTATTAACTGGAGCATCAACATCTGGCGAGACTCACAAACCAGAAATTAGAGCAGGATACACACAGAGAAACAACCCGCAGCTAAAATTAATGTCAGGATCTGCTTTTTCCAGCTCGTAACCAACTGGTGAATATCAGACCAACTTCAGCCTGGTGTCGACTCTTTCAGACTTATTAATTTCGCTCGGTGATGTAGCACCACGGATCATTTTCCCTGAAGCTAAGCGAGGATAATATTGCATTTTATAAAGTGCATCAGTTCGTAATGGAGGCAAGAACACATTGTTCGCTTAGTTAGTGAACCGAGTCGTGACAAAACGTTTCACACTGGGGGATCGATGCAGAGATTTATGATGACAAGATTAAAATCGTACGTTTAGTTTTGTATCATTCATTTAACTAAATAGATTTTTTCATTTCTCAGACAACTCTTGGTCATTTTCAGGTTCTTAATATGAGAATAATTGTGAATAAACTTTTTGCCATATTACCTGAAGATAACACAGGTCTAATACAAACATTTTGACAAAGGGCATAAACTGCAGCTGCATGCTGTGTGTGTGTGTGTGTGTGTGTGTGTGTGTGTGTGTGTGTGTGTGTGTGTGTGTTCATAATTTACACTCTCAAATGTGTCGAGGGTGTGAAAAACAAAAATAAGGGAGGTGTTCAATATTTTTTAATTAGTTATCGTCAGCCGTTACAGACCAGGGCACAGATCGTTTGCTGTGCTGAGATCACAGTCTGAGCTGTTTTACATTATTCATTCATTATTGTTATTTTTATCGTCAATGGAAAAACATTTTGACGTGTCACAGCAGGAAAATCACAGGTGGAAATAATAAATAATTCAGTAGTTGTGAATTTCTGTCACAGAAAAAACACACAAACAAGAAACAAAACATTGATAAAGATGTTGAAAGATGTGTGTGTTTGTTTTTTTTACCTGGAAGAGAGTTGGGGGAACCTGTTTCTTTGCTAAGTGACTCTGCACATGGTCCACTGCTTTCTTAGAAAATGGCTGAGACAGGAGAGGAGGAAATAAAAGGAAGGGTCATTAAAAAATGCAGCGTTACCAGTAATTTCACTTCTGTTTTTCTCTGTGTGAGGATGTGCAGCCCCGAGTGGAACATGACCAGCAACATTACGCTGCTATGAGACCGCTACTAACAAGAACACCAATATCTGTGTGTGTGTGTGCGCGTGTGTGGGCGGTGTGTTTAATAACTTCCTCCCTTTGGACGCCAGCGAGCACCAACTTTGCTTTACATCCAAAAATGCTGGCGTGCAGGAGGACAAGAGCTGCACTGTGGCGAGTTTGTTTGTTATGAACATGGACGGCCTTGTTTCCGCTGGTTTCCCATCATCCCTCTGTGTTCCGCTACGTGCAAAGTTTTGGACGTTAAGTGAGTTAACTAAACATGACATCCGCTGTTCTGAGTTAGTCAACCCCAAAGTCTGATTCTGGTCTCAGTCTATAGTGGGTTTTTTTGCCGGGATAATACAGATTAAATCTGCCAACTAGATTTAATCTGCCAAAAAACTGAAAAAAACAACTTGATTTCAATTACAGAACTCGACTGTCTGTGTTGATGAGAGCTTTATTGACGACACACAAGCTCCCATTAAGCCCTATCTGCATGGGACCAGTATAACTGAGGGACCTCTAGCAAACTGTTATAATTGCAGAGAACGTATTTGATTTTATCTTGTGTGTTTGGACCTGGTATTAACATCCGTCCTGAGTGATTGGACCACAGGTGCACGGCTCAAAACAGGTGTGAATTCCCCCAAAACACATTGTAGGATGAATCTGAAGTTCGATCACTCAGACCACATTCACGGATAACCTGAGCCTCATGTGAATTCTTGGAAATGACATGTTTGATGACCAATATAGTCTATTTTTTGTTCCCCAAGAGAAAGTCCCCAGACTCCCTTAAAAAATTTCTCAATTTTGAGAATTGTTGTGCGAAAAGAAACATTACAAACTGCGTGAAACACCGTCTATAACAAATCCTTCATTATTTGGGCCTTTTTGTTCATTCAGCAAATGTTCTACTTCTTTGTGTAATACACATCGTATCTGTTTGTTGAAGTGATGTATATAAATTACTGCATATGGAGCAGAAACCTGAGATCTGATCAGGTCACTCCAGATGCATTATAATACCAGATGCAAACTGACAGTAAAGCTGTCCACTTGTGATCAGATCACTCAGGACGGATGTTGAAAGAGCCTCTCAGAGGTCTGTGATAATATTAGTCCCTGTATGAATCAGCATGTCTGTGATTTGGAGTTTTATTTCTTTATAAACTGCTTATTTCTGCTGTCAGACAACTGAACCATTATCATAATGAGATAATGTCAGTAAATATTAGCAAAAAAACAGAATAAATCACATGAGGTCCCATGGTAATACTAGTCTAGATATTGAATCTGCAGCAAATGTTTGATCATTTTGCCAAAAAAATGACTGAATGAATAGTTGCTTGTTAGCTCTACTTAAAAAATACAGACATACAGTATGTTCTACTTTTTTCTATCCTTCAACGGTCTCTCTGCGCTCGGATTTGTCTTGTGACCCATTTCCTGGGAGACGAGGACGCACAGACTCCGCCTCCCACCAGGTGCGAGCTCTGCGTCCCTGCCTGTACTTGACCCAGAGTGCATCAGTGACGTAGTGTGGAAGGATCTGAAGGTGCCCTCACATGTGAACAGGACAGGAGCTCCTTCATGATGTAGCCGTCGTAAATCTGCCGGCTGCGGCTCAACCTCTCCTCCTCCGAGTCCAGCTTCTCGTAGTCCTTAATCTGAAACACACAGACACAGACACACACACAGACACACACACAGACACACACACACACACACACACACACACACACACACACACACACACACACACACACAGGAGGTCAGATTAACGCCACAACAAAACAACGCAAAGCGCTTCCTGGGAGGGCTAAATCTCAATGAGCAGGATTACAGGCCTAATCTCTCACCCAACCCATGATGCCGTCTAATCCCGCACATGCACAGGGACACGTTAGACTTACTTCTTCGTAGAACTTGAGCTGCGGCACGGCCTCGTCGATCTCGTTCATACAGAAGTCCTTGAACAGTAGGAAGCCTGGAGGACACAGAGAGGAACAGTGAGGAAAAAACAACCCACACTTCACAAAAACTCAAGTGTTGCTGGTGACAGTGATAAAACGTTGTGTGCTCATTCTGTCGGTCCACGCCGAAACATCTCGACAATGATTAGATAGATTGCCGTGAAATCTGGTTGATATTTGTGGCCCTGAGAATGAATCTGACTGACTTCAGTGATCTCTGACGAGTGTTTAATCTGGTCCCTCTCAACGTTCGTATAATAAAAGTTCATTAAGAGAACATAAAACTCAAAATGAGACTGAAAGTCACTTTCATTCCTCCACAGTCGAGCACTGAAACGAGTGTCAGGGTCACAACTGACGACTCATTTCAGTGTCGTTCAATCTGCCCATTATTTTCCTTAATTAATTGATTCGGTCTATGAAATGTCAGAAAATGGTGAAATATGTTGATCAGCGTTTCCAAAAGCCTTAGATAACGTCCTGAAATGTCTTGTTTTGTCCACAACCCACAAATATTCTGTTTACTGTCACAGAGGAGGAAAGAAACCAGAAGATATTCACATTTAAGAAGCTGGAATCAGAGAATTACTCAAACTGATGAATCGCTTATCAAAATACTTGGCAATTAATTATGCAGACATACAGTGTGTTGTACACATTCACATAGCAAAAATTGAGAACTACTAAGGCAACAGCCATCTTCACATTCATTTCTGGACGATACTGATAACGATAATAGTCATTTTCAAACCTTTATCAGTCAATAATCCAATATTGTAGTTGCCCTACTTGTATTGAATCATTTCCTGTTAGAACAAAATGGTTAAGTGTGTTAATCTCTCATTTACTGACCTAAAAGCACAAGTAAATAATGACCTACTTCTCGTCTAGCACCATCACCATTCAATATGTTTAAGACCAAAATACCATCAGCCTCAGCTACACTTTGCTTTTAGTACCAATGAGCAAATGTTAGCACACTAACACCTTGACAAACATTACCTTCTAAACACCTGTAAGTTAAACACACTACCAGGAACTTTTAACTGCTTATGAAACAGCCTCTGACCTACATGAGCAAACAAAACACATCAGTGCCAAGACCGGCTATTTGTGAATAGTTATTAGTTATCCGTGATGCCCATCAGTGGGTTGGATTGCAATTTATCTTGGTTAGACAAGACATAAAATTAAAATCATATTTCATGGTGCTGAGGATAAATTGAGGAGCCTCAGCCTGAGGAGAGAAGCTGCTCTGTAGTCTGTTGGTAAAATATGGCACTAAACCTTTGGTACTACTTTGTTTCACGGCAGTCATCTCTTGTCTACAGGAGCTGGCCAGAATCAACCAGAAATTAAAGTTCCTTGTCGGGGCTCAATCTAAATAATTGTGAGCATGTTCACATGGTAACCACGACGACTGACATCCTAAAAACACTTTGCACCACGAATTTGATCCATCTAACGATTTGGTTTTGTTAACGAGGACAAACATCTATATTAAAAATGGACAGAAGTCAATCTGTCAGTTCTGTTTAATGATCACGACCAAAATCAATGTATTCAACAACGGACACACGCTGAAGTAAACAACTGTAAGAGCACATGAACATGAAAGAAGGGCAGCTCCATTTACTGTTTTAGCCTTAATAATGGATTGAGGTTTACTTGTTCTTATTAGGGTCGCTACAGCAGCTGATTCCCTCCAGCCCCCCCCCACACCCACACACACACACACACACACACACACACACACACGGCTCATAATTACAGAAGATGGCACCAGGCACTATTTGCTGCAAATGACACACAGTGTTGTCACTCTCCAACACACCAACAATGGATAATAATCTCACGACGTGCAGTCAAATCTACACCCAGTGAAACATTATCTGAGGGAGAGGAGGGGCTGGGGAGAAATAAAAACGGATCCATGTTTGCTTGCAGGGATGAGACCCGCTGTTGCCATGGTAACTGCCTCCGTGGCTACCGGCTATGTGTGTACGATGGCGTGGAGATGAGACGTACAGTAGACGGTGTCGCTCGCCGGGAGGCCGGCCCGGTGACTTGTGGTGGTCCCCTGATGTCTGCAGCATTATCACGCTGCTGGATGGTTTCACAGCACATCAAGAGGACGGAGAGGAGTAATGAGCTCAGCTGCAGCATGTCGCATGTAGCCGCGACACAGAGGCGCTCGGTGGTTGCATGCCTTGGCTTCGCCTGATTAGCATCAGGTATTAGCAAAAAATAGACGCCTAACGAGGTTCTCACTCCCGACACAAAGATGCCGGTCAGTCGCTCCGACCTTCTAACCGTCCTGTCAGACATCACGGTGCGAGGGCAGCATGATGGACGGTCGGACAACAAGGTGATGAAATGTGTAAGAAGAAATGTGGCACATGTTCTCAGAAACATGTTATTCCAATAATTTTTGAGTGTCATATAAAGGCCGGCACAACAAGAGGGAAGCAGAGAAAAGGGGGAATTATCTGGACTATAAAGGCTCACAAGGTAAATTTAATATAATGTTCATGTTGACACGTCAATTAATCACACTTAATATTGCACCTTTCAACCAAGTCAAATGCAATTCAAAAGGCTTAATAAGTGATTGAAACAAAAATGGACTTTGAGACCCACGAAAAAAGGTAATTAAATAAGACGGTAATAAAAGATGCAATAAAAATAATAATTAAAATAAAATCATGACATACTACAAATAAAAACGGTCCTTGATTTAAAAGGCTAATAATAAAAAAAAAAGACCAACAGTAAAATGTTCATTAAACAAAATATAAAAATAATAATGAAAAAGTAACAAAGCATGAATACTAAAACCATAAATTTAATTAAAAGGTCACTTTTCCTGAGAAAATGTGAAAAACTGTTTTGAGGATTTGCTGTTGTTGTTCAATACCTACAATATTAATGAAGTAGTAATACAAACTCAGAAGTATTCATTTTTTCCATAAGTGAATAAACAAGCTGTTGTCAGACGAAAATTAAAGGTCCCCAGAACACTGTTTGAAGCTAGAAAGGTGGCAGGGTCCGCCACATATAAACAAAGTGAAGCAGTATGAAAATGTGTTGTCCTTTAAGGTCAGTTCGTTTACTCAGTCATGAAAACAAAGAGTTTGTTTATCTAGTTTTAGGCATTAAAGAAGATCGTTCTCTTCGGATTAAAATTGTTTTCCCCAAAACCATAAAATGCTCCTTTAAAGTTGGTTTGCAATCTGCCAATAGAGAAGGAGAAGAAGAAGGAGACGGAGCTGTCGTCACGCTCGTGACGTCAAACTGCTGCCCCTGGATAGAACCGCACAGTGTTGACTGGAGCACTGGTCCTCAGCCTGGGGGTCGGGGAAATTCCTGGATCTGCTCCTTTTATCCAGATCGGCCCAGAATAGATCATAATAAGTTTTGGTGCAGCTGCAGATAAACAGGACGGATCCAGGGATTGTTTTCCTCACTTTCTTCAATACTGCAAGATAGGGCATTTTTTTGTTGGGTGTTGGCGGAGGTATGCTCTCTACTGAGTGCCATTATAGTTGAGTCTGTTTTAGAGAGTCGAGGTGTGCGTGCATACAAGTTCTTACTGGACACACACAAAAAATATGTTCTCATTTTTCCACTTTCAGGGTGCAAGTCCCTGTTTTTTACAGTTTCAGAGGGAAACAACACGATTGCAATTTCAAACACGTTACGAGTTTTTGCAACAAATCTCATTAGAGCTGTGGAAAACTAGATCTCATCTGTTTCTCCCCTCAGGTGTGCATAGACTACAGGTGAGAACTGCTTTTTTAACGGCTGAAATAAAAATCCACATCATGCATCCCTACAATTATTTATTTGTGGATCTTGTGCCGTGGAAATGATGCACCACTTGCAGGTAAACGTTGAGGAAGGGTCGAGTTTGCATCGAGAGCAAAATGTGACATAAGAAGAACAAAAAAAAGGGACAACTTATGAAATGTATGAAGATAAATGTATAACAACAGAGGATATTTTGATACAGTCTTGTATTAGGAGGTCTCTGAAACTCTCTGAGAATCTGTAACTTGTTTAGCAACAGAAATCCGCCACAGAACAAACAGAAAATGAGCTTCTGGCTTTCTAAAAGGAGGCTTTTGTTTCAATTTAGTGGCCTCAGTGATTCAGTTTAAGGCGAGCTCGCAGCAGAGCCCATTTGTTTTGGGCCTCGTGCCTACTATCATCCATCCTCACTTCTTCCCCTCTCTGCTTTATCTCTTCTCCAGACGTGATGCATCATTTCCCCTCTGCTCCCGTGCTGACACTGAGGCTCACACGAATAAATGTGCTCACATGCATACACACATGGTGTATGTACACAGCCGACTGCACAGGGCATCCTTGTTTGCAGAATGGGTGCTACTGACAACCAAACACACACACACACACACACACGCACACACACAGGTTTTCAACAGCAAGGACTAAACATGCAGGAGAGGTATTAGAGAGAGGGACAGAGGGGGAAAAAACGACAGTTCTTACATCACCAAGACTCAAGGATTAACCTTAATCGCTGAACACTTCAACACTGCCCAGCTAATTCAACAAATGGCCTCTTCCAGACACGTACGCACACGCACACACGCGCACACACACACACACACACACACACACCTGGCTCAAATCAGACACGAGTTCCTCTGAGCTTTGTCTCATTAGCGAGATCACCTGAACTGTCTAAAAATATCACGTTGGCTTGTTCTGACCACCGCCTGTCGTCGATCACCGGCGCGCACACAGCGAGGAGAGCAGGGAGGATCCAGAGTCGGCCCTGAACTCGAACCAGAGCCAAAATGTGGTGTTTGATTTCAGTTTGGACCTGCTGTACGTCCTTCTACATCACCATTGGTCAATATGCTGAAAAGGATAACTTAAGACAATATTCACTGATTAATCGATTATGACAGCGATTGCTAGTTGCAGCACAAAGAAAATCTCCTGGAGCTCAAAGTGACTCCTTCAAACTTCTTCTTCTGTTCGACCAACAGTCCAAAACAATTAAAGAGTTAAGTCACAATGACACAGAAGCAGCAAATCCTCACGTTTAACAATCAGGGAGCAGCAAATGCTCGACATGACAAGCGACTTAACTGATTATCAAAACTGTTGTAAAGTAATTTGCTGTCAATTGACTCGTGGATTAATCAGCTCGAGTGTGATTACTGCACCAAAGTTATGTCAAACAATGAAGTCTGTCTCTCAGCTGTTGAAGTAAATGAGAGGCCAAGTGAAATACGCTCGAGGATTCCTGTTGATTACTTTGTAACATAGACGCCATATTTCTACGGTTTCCCTGCAATCATCGTGACAGATGATACATAAAATGATCATCGGAGGGGAAATAAAATTATGTCTCATAGAATCATAAGCAGCTGTAAAGTGTTCAGCATTTGAGGAACTTTAAAATTCATAGATCTGTTACTCAAACTAGATTCACTGAGTGATATTTCATTGTGCATCTCCAGCAACAAACCTACATGTACCAATATAAATACTCTGTATATTCAACAAACAGAATATCTATATTTTCTATAGCTTTTAACTCTGGGTGTAACGCTACGTGTTTTCAACCTGAACCGCCACAGTGCGGACGTCTTAAACCATTTATTTTCTAATATTTGCTAAGCTAAATGTCCTTTAAAAGCAAAAATGCTGCACTACTGTTGGCTGCAAATACATGAAAAGAAACCCAGCCTATTCATTTGGTGTTTTTTGTTACTTCCTTCCCGTGGTACGTACCAAAAAGTGACTTTTATCTGATGTGACAGACACGACTTTTCATACTTTTAACCCAAAAGAATCATAAAATCTCCTATTTCAAAAATGACGTGAGAATCAAATTGGATGGGCAGAATCGATCAACAGCATCTTGCCAGAGATAGTTCAGCCAGAAATCAATGATCCGTATCTTTCTCTTAAATGTTCTGCTACTTATCTACCTAGATTGTTTTGGTGTAGGTTGCAGACTTCTGAAGATATCAGCCGTAGAGATGTTTGCCTTCTCTAGACGGCACTCAGCTCGTGATGCTTAAAACACAAAAAAAAAACCAGCAATGTCTCTTTCCAGAAATCATGACCTGATTACTCACGTCTGTGAGGAGATGCCCACTTCCTTCTGTGTGGTGAAACAAGAAAATAGTTCCTACATGAAACTGATCACAACAAGGTCTGTGGATTATCTTCAGTAGCCAGGTCATGATTTCTGGAAAGATAATTTTTACCACAAGCTGAGTTTCATCTAGCTCTATCATATTAAAGAGAAGGAAGACATCTCTTCAATGTCAGGTTAACCATCAAGATGGATAGACAACACTACAGGTAAGAGGAGAAATAGGTGTTTGATATTGGGGTGAACTGTCCCTTTAAGAAAAAAATGCTCACAAAGTACTGTATCAGCACCATCAGACTGTCTCACAGTTATTCTCTGCTCTGTCTTCTCACTTTATGTTTGTTCCGATCAATGTTATCTTTCAGGAAGTGCAAGTTTTCACCCGTGTTTCAATCACTCTCACGTTATTATCTTATATAAACACGCTGGGTCAACATCAAGTAGAAGCATTCATCAGCAAACAGGCATGTAGTGGAGACGTCTACTACCTTTTTCTGTCAGTGACTACTCAAGTTATTCAGCTGTACGTTTCTGATCTGTTGTGAAGTTGAAACATTCATCACATGTTTTTTTGTCCTCACAGAAGCAAAACAAACTCTTCTTGATTTTGAGGTGAAGATGTATTGAAAAAATAAACATTCAGTTTTATTATGGAAAAAAGAGAAGAGAAAAAGTTTTGTATTGAAGGGTCATGTGAGACCGGGGATGACTGTGTTGCATTATACATACACTGACCTTTACTGGTGGAGGAGAGCCAGCACCGAGCAGACCAGTGTGGTGTGTGTGTGGTGTGTGTGTGTGTGCATGTGCGCGCATGTGTGTGTGTTGCACAATGTGGCAGATATTCATTCTAGTACAACATCAGGATTAGCAAACAATGTTAAGTATTCTCACAGGCCTGCTGCTCTCTTGTTCTGCTGTCTGATGGTGATTACCAAGTGTGAGTGCGGGCTAAAGGCCGCTAATATTAGCTTCAAAAATGCTAATTACTGTAGCTCTGACAATTTGCTTTGAATTGTGATTTTATAAAGTGGGCTTTAAATAAAACACTGGCACAGTATCATTGACAAATCTAGTACAAAATGGCTACGGGGATGCCATGGGTAGTACTTGTTGCTCTGTTGATTCCTCTCGGTTGTCACTCCCTTAATTCACAGGCTTACAGCAAAGTCACTGCATGCCTAAGCTAGTCAGTTGTATATTGTTATTTTGAGGCGCGGTTAAGCTACACAGATACGCAATCATGTGGTATGTAGGCAGTACTTTACATGTTCAGTGACAGTTTATATGGTGGAGGTCAAGGCTGCTGTGGCAGTCTCCACAAAGAGACTGCTATACAGAATAAAAACACAATTGCTTACGCACGACTCACAAAAGAGTTGTTTGCCGTTAATGACAGAAGAACTCCAATAAATAACAAGCATACAAACAAACATGGCACTTGGCAGAAATATGTTTGTGTATATGAGCGTAAACACAGAGGACAAAAACATCTTCATGGATTCTGTCAGTCCTGGTGTCTTTTTGTTCCAATGGGAGGGAAGTTATGAATACGTTACACCTTCATGCCACTGGACACGTCTCTGTAGCCTCATGTGTGTCACGCTGTTTATTCAGTCATTTTCATTTTTCTGTGCTTCTACCTTGGGTTGGTAGGGAGTCTAATGGTTTCTTATTATGTGTGTTTTACGTGTGTTTATTTCGGACTTTGTTGTGTCCGCACAGAATGTTTTATTTTGAAAAATGACCAGATATTGCCGTTCCTGTGTCCGACTTCCTGTCTGGCTCTGTGCAGCTTGATGTGGCATCTGTCTGACGTTTTCACGTCTCCCATTCATCGTCTACGTGGAAAGCCAGGCAGTGCATTCTTGTAAAAGTCACGTTGTGTTTCAAGAGATGAGGCGCTGTACCGCCCACTCCTTGTTTGCATAAAGTTGAATTTCCCACCGCTTCATGCAAATCAGCAGCTTTGGGCTTGAAGCGACTTATCTGGAAACTATAAAACTATGAAAACTGAACCCTGCCGAGTTAAAGTTTCGGCAACTGCAAGGGCTGTTTGTTGCCTAAAATATCTTCAGAAACACATTTTGCTGAGCTGTTTTTGTGATATAGGAGAAAGTCTCCAAACAAGCCGCCGCGTACGTTTGGTTTGAAATCCCGGGGCAGCGGCCCAGGAGTGGTGTTCGCCCAATCCTGTGCAGCCAGTGAGTGTTTGCATGGTTGACGTAGCCTGTATTGGTATTGGTTTATTTTTGTTAAGGTAATACCTGGCTACCTGGCAACGAGTAAGCCAGCTAGCTAATACCACTTTTACACCAAAATTACCCGGTAAAAAACACATTGTCCCTGAGTACCATGTAACATTATCAAATGTCACAAAATCATTTTCAGCTCATCAACTAAACGGTTAAAACAACCAATCATAGCAGTCTGCATTTCTATAGCACTTTTTCCAGTCCTCTCGGACAGCTCAAAGCACTTTACAATACATGCCACATTCACCCATTCACACACACATTCATACACTGATGCCGGAGGCTGCCATGCTAGGCGCCAACTGCTCACCGGGAGCAATTTGGGGTTCAGTATCTTTGGGGTTCAGTATCTTGCTCAAGGATACTTCGACATGTGGCTGGGGGGTGCCGGGATTCCAACCAGTGACCTTCCAATCACTAGACGACCCACTCTACCTCCTGAGCTACAGCCGTCCCTCTGCTCTACATGCTTTTACATATTGGGTACATCTGTGCTAATAACACGTGCAAAAACCAAAGATAAATATTAGCAAAGCTCACATGCAAGCTACTTCTCATTTGACTGAATGTAAATCCATCCCACACTGTATATTTGAGTTGCCTGCGGTCTGTAACGTGCTGGTGAAAAAGACACAAGAACTGAAGCTTTGTATGGTAATCAATAAAACCTGTCAGTACAGACTGAACACCAGGTGCAGTTAAGCCTCGATCAGTGAAGCGATTTCTGTTTTGAATGTCTCAATTTTCATTTCGACATCAGAATAAAATCATCTCATCTTATTTCCCAAGTGTGAAGGGAAACCCTGATCCAGGGTTCTGCACTTCACATTGGAAAGCATGATGTTAGCAATACCTTTAAAAAGAAATGTGTCTGCTTTCAAATGCTAATTTTAAAGACACTTCCTTCACGATGATGACACCACATCTCCAGTTGAGGTTAGAAGCCGTTTACAAAGAAAATGAATGACACTGAAAGCCCGTTTACTCTGGCTGGGAAGAGACTTTCATGCTTTCAGCGTCTAGCTTCATCACCACGGGACTGTTTGCAAAACTTAAAACAAATTACAGAGCGGATGTCTCGTCCTGGAACAACTTTGACTGTTTACAGAGCCTGCTGCATTGAATATGCTAACCGATACTACACTCGTGACATCTGAACACGCTGTACTTACTGTACGATTGTGAGCAGATTATGAACACCTTGAGACTTTAGTTTATTAAAAAAAAACCAAAAAAAACAACAACAAGCTAGGAGAGGTGAGAATTCCCCCGCACACTCAACCAGGCGCTGCTCGTGGTGAGACAACACAGAGCAGACAATATGATTTATACATGTGGGTTAAGACCTTACTAGACGAATCTGAGCATATGGAGAGTGTCTGCAGGCCTGCTGGCTGTCTGGCGCGTCCAATCACACCCATATTTACAAGTTTTGATACGAAAAGGATTAATACTAAAACTACCATCACAGTTACGTCCACTCAAAGTGCTCGTTTCTGCCACTGACAGGCTGAGGTTGTTATTCAAAGTGTCTGACGACGTTACGGAAGTGATTCTTACGGAGATGAATCTTTTTGTTGAATAATAAGATCCTTTTTGTAACCACAAACGCAAGTCTCAAGAAATCTCCCTCTGAAATCTTGTAACAGGTGAGTTGTTGCAGGGAGACGATGGTGGGAACTTGAGTCGAAGCTGGAGAGAGGAGATTGAAGTTCAACGAGAGGAACTGCTAGCAATAATATTTCCAAAGTCATGGCCGACCACAGGGGATTTTGACAATCTAGATGAGGCAACAACTTCTCCATGAGCGAGACTTGTGTTTCGGTTTACAAAGTGATTCTTATATCCAACAAAAGTGTCCATCTCTGTAGGAGTTAGGGCTGGGCAACATATACATTATATATCGTTACTGTGATAAGGGACCACATATCATCTGATCTGACTAAGTGTTGTCTTTTCCTGGTTTTAAAGGCTGCATTACAGTAAAGTGATGTCATTTTCTGAACCAACTACTTATTATTTAATACAAATCTTATTGTGTTAACATTTTTGGGGGATTAGCCTACAATATTGTTGCAATATCGGTACTGAAGTAAGGGATATCTGGTCAAAAATATTGTGATGTTTGACTTTGTCACCCCATACTAGCATTCATGATGTGCTTTTGAGGATATTTATATCGTGTATCGCGATATGGCCTAAAAATATCGTGATATTATTTTGAGGCCTAGGCCTCGTGGGAATCGTTTCCATAACGTTGAATTACTTACACGGCAATACCTGTAAATGTAGGTCATCCCCTTTAAATAATATGTGGGATGGGCTGCAACTAACAATTATTTACATTGTCAACTAATCAGTCATTTACTTCCTTGATTAATCGATGAGTTGTTTGGTCTGTAAAATTGTCCAAACATCCAAGATGACTATTCACATTTAAGAAGATGAAGTCAGAGAATTTTGACTTTTTAATTTTTAAAAAATGACTCAAACCGATTCATGACTCATGATTAATTTAATAGTTGACATCTCATCGATTCATCCTAGCAGCTCTAATTTGGGACCATTACGACCACTCAGAACAAATGAGATGAAACTGATGTTGTCACCAACAGATGGTGTAAACTTTAACACGCCAGCAGTGTTCATATTTACAACAAGATGAAGACGAAAAACGATATGAACCAGTTCAAACACACAATTAAGGAAACACAGACTCCCTGTCTGAGAGACACATGGTGAATTAAATGCGCACACACACACACACACACACACACACACACACACACACACACACACACACACACACACACACACACACACACACACACACACACACACACACACACACACACACACACACACACACACACACACACACACACACACACAACTTGATGCCAAAAACTGGAAAGGGGGGCAGAATGGGTCAGAGGAAAAAATGGAAAGTGGGCAACAAAGCGAAAAGCTGACATCTGTCTCTGTAGTGTGTAGAGGAGAAATATTAGCCCGTTACGAACTCCATGTTAACCAGCAATCCTGGAAGGTCATGAGGACATGAGGTGTGCTGCCCAGTGGCATGATGGGTAGAAACCCGCTCACACCAGCATCGAAAATAGCAAAAGTTTGGAGAGAGATAGTCATTTCACTCAGAAAATCTGAGTTTGTTTGACTTTGGTGGACTTTAACACACAAACTATTGATCAATACCATGCTGTCTCAACAGTACCGACCTCCTGAGGAACAAACAGCAAGAGAGTCCAAAGCAAAGCGAGCTATCACAGGCGATAGTGCTGCAGTGAAGGCAGAACTTCCGGGTTCTGTTCCCGAAATAAAGAAAACCTCATTCAAAACCTCTCAGACAATCATCTACGTTATTGACTAAAAATACAGCCTGGGAACTGAGCCGTTCTCAACAGTACGTCAGTTGGCTCAGTTCATGTTTACATGAAGACGTGGGTTTTCTTTTGGAAAATGATCCGATACATTAGTTTCTTTAATATTTATGTATTTTAGTGGCCTTTAACAAACAGCGTTTCTCATAAGCTCTAGGTATTCTTGGGCTAAACGTCACAGCTCGACAGAAGAGGAGGGCACGAGTAAGTCTGTAACAGAAGCAGGATATGTACCGCACCGCACAGTAAACTTGGTCGTGTTAATTTTCACATGTGAGGGAACTCGACTCTTAACATTCTCACCATCAACCCGAATGAAGATATGACACCTGCTTCCTTTGAGGTTTTAGAGGTGAGAAGGTGAGAACACCAGTGTGTCGAAGACGAACATTTTAATCAGAGTAGGAGCCTGTTTTCTCCGGTGTGAATGAGTCGATACGACCACAGTTTAACACCAAGACTAAACAGGGCTGCTGAAGCACAACCAGATACATTTTTCCACCAATGTTTTAAGGGCAAGGGGCCAACCGAGCAATAGCAACAACCTGCTTTAGTGCAGAATAAGTGGTGGAATATACAGTATGTATAAATATAAGGTAGGCTGCAACTGAAGATAATCTTCATTTTCAATGTGCAGATTATTGTCACGATTAAATAATCATCTTTACAAAGAAAAGCAGCAAGAGCTTGAACAATGACTGAAACAATTAATTGTCAAAATAGTTGACATCTAATCTAATCTGATTTACCAACGCAGCTCAATTATAAGAACTTTAACTCAATGTGGAACAGCGTCGTCAGATGCCACTTATCGTATCTGTGCAATAATTCGGCCCTCTGTACGATCAATAATGCCAAAAGTGCCTAACCCTAGAATAATAGTCAAAGTCTACAACGTCTCATTGCAATTAACTTCCTGACTTGATCAGGCTGGCAAGATATGGATCCTACGTTTCACGTGACCGCTTTCCAGTCAATCATGCTTAGAGTAGGTTCTGATGATGGATGTGATCGAGTCAATGCTTGACGCTCGTATGGAATATATTGGAGCGGGAGCTTAAACTTTGATGTTCTCATGTTAAGTTGTTATTTATTAAATTAGCTTAGTCGATGGTCTCATGTAGATGTTTTTGGGTAGAATACGAGCCGTCTTGCAGTCAAGATGGCTTGTTCTTTAATTTTGTAATAGTATTACAAACATGGTCAGAGTAATGGACTGATGGTCAACGTATCATAGTTGCATCACCTTGCTCAGAAAAAATAAATAATGTGGGTGAATCTGTAGACGTGTCAAAATCTGTTTCAATACGTGCTCAGCAAAATGACACATTATCACTCTCATCTACGACTGAGCAAACTCCAAAGTGACACAGTCAAACGCTCAGGAGCAGAAACTGTCTGGCATGTGGTGAGACTGTTTCATCAAACCAAAAATAACGTAATTTCTCGCCTCTTTGTGGGTGAACTCATCAGGGCTGGTTGTGCAGAGAGCAGGTGGACAAAAAAGCATGAAGAGCTGCTAAATGTACGATGAAGTAGCCCCGGAAAAGCACGTTTCTAGCGGATATTTTTAAATTGTTTTTATTAGCGTCTTTCTTATCCTGTAAAAACATTTTAAGCTGCATTGTGTGTCTGAGACCTGCTGTCAAAAGGAAGTTTGTGATCATTATCATAATTCAAACTTATTTGTTTGGTTATCATTTAAGCTTTTGAAGTAGAATAATCTGACCGCGATACTTCAGTTTTTAAAAATACAAATACTGCATTACTTTATCACAGTCCAGTAACTAATCTGCTGTCTGTAACTCCAGTAACTCAATCGAGCTGCAATCAGATTCCTTTGATGTGAAGATAGTGTGAATCATCATGGATGAATAAAGGACAGACGTGAGAAGGACTGGAGGCGTGGACAGTCTGTTGACATACTCATCCTGGCCTCCAGGAGAAACAATGCATTCTGGGAAAAAAAAAGGGAAGAAGAAAACAGAGAGAGAGAGAGAGAGAGAGAGAGAGAGAGATGGTCCGGGCTCTTTCCATTTATTGCTCTGCTTTTAACGTCGTTGTCCTCTCCATTTCCTCTCTCCAATTCTCATCACCTATTTTATTCCTCCTTTAATCAATTTCATTTCTCCCCGTCGACAAGCAAATGCAGCAGTTCTGGTCGGGTTCCCATGGCAACCGCAGTTGCTAGGCAACGCGCGACTCTCCATCATCCATTCCAGAAGTCTGACAGATGGAGAGCGAGGACGCCAAGGCAAAGAGTGAGAGAAGAGGGGGGACATGAGGAAAGAATGAAGAAGAGAAAGAAGAAGAAGAAGAAGAAGAAGAGGAAGAAGAAGAAGAATACATGATGGCTGAAGCACGGAAACAGAGCACGGCAGAGAGGCGGAGATGATGCAATCCAAATCAAACACAGAGGATCCAATAACCTCGTCAATGATCAGAGCTTCATTTGGATTCCTTCTCTGACTCAAACTCTCTGTTAGTCAACACTTTCATATTTCACGAAGGTCAGAGGGGATGACGTTTTGTTCCAGCCAGTTTTTATGAATGATATCTCAACACTACGAATCACTTTAAAGCTTTGACCTGATGGTGTTGATTAGATTCAACTTTATTGCCAATTGAACAGAACAGAACAAATCGTGAGACACAGTGAAATGCAGTGAAGCATCCAACCCTCAGTATCTTCATATATACAGTGCATGTATGCCACTGACCTGATGACTTATTCATAATCTCAAAGAAATTATTTAATCGGCATGTGCTGGGTTTTAATCCCCTGGAGACTGTTTTACAGTGAAATACTTTAATTTGTTATTATTTCAACAGAAAATAGGAGGAGCAACATGAACATGAAAGGCTGCTGAGTTACACATGCTCATGCTCCTGAGGCATACAAGGTAAGATATCAATTTAACATGAGTCAGCTTATGACAAAAGTGGATAGACGGGCACTTTATTCATCCCCCTGGGGGAAATTCGCATGACACAGCAGCAGAAGGAGCCGCAGAGTACAAAGAATAAAAGCACTAATATATCCCTTTTAAGCACGGGTGTACAAGTGTGCAAAGTGCAGTTAAGTGTTCAGAATTTAACTGCAACTATAAGTCAAAAAGTAAAGATGTATTGCAGCATGTCCAAGTCCAATTAGTGACGCTCCAGCAGAAGTAACAGCGGTATAGATTATGGGGATATCGATGAGGTAGAAATCTGCCCCAAACACTGCGATTGATCACTATTCAGGACTAGCATACTACTACTGCAGCCATTGATTTTGTTGGTCTACATGGTATTACTTGATGTCATACTGTTTATTTTACTGACTCTAAAATGTGGGTTTATTGGCCTGTGAGTCTCTGAAGCAGGAATAATTGATTTCTGGTCATTTAGGGGCCGTAGATCAAGCTTCAGTCATTACATCGATCCACTGCGTCAACAAGGTGGGTTTGTCCAAAACACGAACCCAAAACAGGGAGGGCTGACAGATGTTAAACCAAAGTCTTTACAGGCGATTAGTGATTAATGTGTGGATTATTTTCCCACTTGATTAAACATTTCGGCTATAAAATATCAAAACAGAAAAACATGAAACGCCCAAAGTGACGTCTTCAAATCGCTTCTTTTTTCCAACCAAAAGTCCAAAACCCAGAGACTCTTCATTAACACAAAAATGACAAAGACAAGCAGCAAATCCTCACATTTAGAAGACAGAACCAGGAAATGTGACAAACAATTAATCGGTTATCATGAAAGTTATAGTTATTTTGGTCTAACAAGACCTTGATCAATGGGGAGCGTGCCATAAATACACTGTCAGCAGCCAATCTGATAAATAAAAATAAAAAAAACGGTAACAAGTTTGGTGACTGCCCCAAATATGGTTTAAAACTTCTTCAATGGTTCAATCCAAATCACGGTCATGTGACACCACCTGACCTTCGCTGTCTGCTTGCGTCAGTGCAACAACACAATCAGCTTGATATGTTTCCTGGTGCGGCCGTTATAAAGCACACAATTGGCTTTTGGGGGGAAAGGGGCGGGATATGGGTCAAATATCTGCCATCTGCGGTGTTAATAGAAGTTTCTATTCAAAAAGTGGTTTGTATCCTCTCTTATAGCATCTCTGGTTAAACCGCCCCACAGAGCAGAGGGGAACTGCAGGGAGGTGATATTTATCTGTAGGTCTATTAAGATAAAAATACTGATTAGTGTGGCTTTAAAAGTAGCAGCCACAACATCTCAACTGTGTGATGTGTGATATGATGCACACGTTCAGCCTCTTAATGTGACACATCGCTAACACGAGTATTTTCATTTAAAGGCAGCCAGAACTGGAATACTGAATGCAGTCGTAGGAACCATATACATAACCCCCCCAAAAAAAGTATTCAAGGTGCAGTTGTGGCCAGTATGCCTGCTATATTTAGAGCATACAAAATGTCCATTACATAATGGCCATCCTGCCTGGCCCTGATTTTGTGTGGTCCATGGACTTCACAAGCAGGAATCTACCCACAGCCAGGTTCTCACAGCACTGGCTGCCATCCAGCTGATGTAAAGACAGGTGGATCCCCTCAACACCGCTTCTTCAGGTTTGCAACACCGAAAAATAGGTCACTGACTCATCCTTTCAGGAGTCTGGATGGCAGAGTTCATGAACCGCAAAAGATTATAATGGATGCTCTCCAAATGGAAACTCTCCTTCAGATCTTCAAGTTTGATTCATTGGACGCACAAACTCGTCCTGCTTAATCTAATCTAATTCACCTACTAATACTAATTCAATATTTCGCAATAACATTTTATGTTTGCCAAAAGGCTCTCAAAGTTGACTCGCTAACGCTGCATCTCTACCCTTGAGGATAAACATTCCAGCAGCACTGCAGCGTCTCCCTCCTGACCTTGGTTGTCATGACAGTCAACAGGGCTTGTTGAGCTCAAGGACGAAGCACACTAAGAGTGCTAAAATCAAAAGCAAACTCGCAGCCCTGCTTCTGCGACTGCTGATTAAAATCCACCTCCAATTGTGAAGCTAAAGCCCCGCAATCCGACTGAGAAGGTAGACATATTTTTATGCATGACAATACCGGGAATGAATCCACCGTGAATGAGATCCAACGCAGGTAAACCCGGTACCTGGAACAAACCATGGATCTCTGTAATTCACATTCAACGGGTATTTATGTAACACAGGTCAAACTCTTAATGCAATGCAGGGTAAGAGCATGTGTTCTCTTGCTTTGTGTCCAAATACACGACAAAGTGTAAAGCGCAGTGGTTAACACTGTTCACTCACACCGCCCTTCCTTTGAACCGTCCTGACGACTGCGTCTGTTCATAAGAGACAAAAATCAATTGTTTTCTTTGTATCCAGACAAATGTTCTTGCTAACTCTTTAAACTGACGGTAGATTTCACATATTGTACGACACAATCGGTAAAACTGAAATCAGAGGGCATGCTCAAGTGAGAAATAAAAGGATTTTTCAAATGAAAGAACTCTTAAAAATCAATTCTGTCTGACAATGGCAGCCAGTGTCAGCAGAATGAGACAGGTGTGTTGAGGTCTGACAATTTTGTCTGTATCAAAACCTCGGCTGCAGCATTTTAAATGAGCTGAAGGGCAAAGCAATAATCGAGGCGGGCTGATAATTAAAGCATGAATGAGCCTTTGTGTCCTGTTGTGACAGGGCGGATCTTACTTTTAGAAAATGTGATGCAAATAAAATAATTGTCAAATCATTTAAATGACAACTCTAATAATAAATAATACTGTTTAATAATAATAAAAACAGTTTTAATACCAAACAGGAGGCTTGTTGTTACTTTATCTGATTGTAAAGCGACAGGTTTGTGGCTGATGTTTGCATTGCTGAAAACACAGTCTGAGCACCTCCATGGTCACATCGTGCTGCGTTTGAGTGCATTGGACAGCTATCTCTTGTTCCATGCAAAACCACACATTTGCCATTCAGATGTGTACAGTGCACAGGCTCTCTGTGATGCTCTCAGCCTCGCAACTATTTCCCTGAGCTGTGCTGCCTAATGCTGCGCCGCCTGAGCTCATCACTTCTTTCACATCTCTCTGTTGTTCTGTTAATGGATCGAGCTAAAAGAGCACAGAAAAAAAAAACAGTAAAGCAGGAGGGAGGCTCACGACTGATTCCCGCACTGACTGAAAGACTCGAAAGATTCTTTGATGGGTTCACATCACTGATCGTCACTAAAACCTGAGTGTTACAGGTACATGAGACTCAACATGTGGGTTTGTTATGAGGTCTAGATAGCTTGACCTGAAGTCACTGGAGCTACAGCTGTCCAGCTTCTCATTCTAGCATCGCACATATGCTCATTCACCGCAATCATTCATTGATTTAGCTAAAATGACAAGTGGCAGATTTGATCGACTGTAGCTAGCTTGCGAGTTCGGTGGAAAACTACATGTGCAGCTAACTCGTTTGAAAGCCAGAGCCCTGTAAAAGGGTCTTAAATATGCACAAGATGGCTACAGCAGGGCAGCTGTGGTCACCGGTGGTTAGCATGGTAGCTCGCTGCCATTGGTGTTTGAATGCGTATGTGTGCGAGTGAAGGAGAGGTGAACTTCAGAGTGCTTTGGATTAAAAGTGCCACATTAATGCCCTTCATTTACCATCAGCAGGTGGAGTGAATAATATTGATCATCTTATTGCATTGCAATGTTCTGCTGGGAAACCTTGGGTAACACGACTTCCAAAATAGCTGAAGGCAAGCAGTTAACAGAAAAACACAGTAAAACACAGCAGATATCTGAGAATACAACCAACAAACTTCACACTACAGAAATTCAGTTAGAAGCTACAAAAGTACTGACAGCTGAACACACAGAGAATATAAATATGTCTTTCTCTCTGCTCTCTTGCACAAACATCTCGCAATCACAACACGTGCATGTTTTTTGGGGGCGAGGGGGGTTCATTGTGGGCTAACCGCAGTTGTGAAACTTCAACCCAGCTCGCTTTGGCCCCACTCCAGAGAGGGTCCATCCTGGGCGTGGCTAGGCTCAACTCTGCGTGGTTAAACTGGTAATTGAAACCAAATCAGCAGGGTATGATCTGTCTGGGCTAAAGGTGACAGTGGAAGAACAACATGATGGCAGAGGCTCTCCCAGCAGGAAGTTGCCCAAGGAACTTGACAAAGAGCTCAAGGTTTCAATCTGGACTCCAAATTCCCTAATTCAGATCCGATCAAGTCCGACCCATGGAGGCTCCACCGCACAACCCACAAAGACTCAAAGGATCTGCTACCAACCACAGGACGGCCCCGAGGTTCGGCAGGTAAGAGCCGAGTCTGGTCCATGGTGGAGTTTGCAGATTTCCATATGAAATTGCAACTGAAAGTCACAATGATGAAACAGATATGACAGAACGCTTCTAATTTGTCAAAACAAAATTGACGCTTATGACTTTTGAGTTAAAAAAAAAAAAAGCACTCAGCTCAAAGTAACATCAATCAAGACCAAGTAATTATATCACCGAAATTAAGCAGGGGAAAGGCTGCCTTGATTACCTGGACTGTCAAAGTCCCAGAGGCAGAGACACATCGACTGTCCTGGTAACAAGTGTTTTCTAGGAGACCAGCTAATGAGAGCTGAGAGCTGGACTAATGACCAGCAGGAACCAGGGGACGGGCTCTGGCTCCGATGAAGACAGTAAGACAGATGAGAGAGGAGCAGTGTGATAATGTGTCCACAGTAAACATCACACACATTAGGAACAGGAATACAGGAGAAAGAGGCCGAACATTCACTGGTTCCACGTTCACACGTGTGATGACTTTATGTTTAATGTAAATGTAAATTGTATAGTTTGGGTGTGTTCTTACCATTTTCTTACATTTTATAGACTAAGCTATGAGTTGATATTATTATAGGTTCACTTATAAGTTCACCAGCCTCACTAGACAGTAGGATTGTCAAATTTTTTAAATTATTATTTTTTATTATTCTATTTTAGTTTACTGTGATAAATACTGCAACATGAAAAACAGAGGAATTTCCTCCAGATAACTTGTATAACTCTATTTGGAAAGAATTAGATCAGTCCAGAAGCAGGCCATGCTTTGTTTGATGGATTGATCAAGAGTGATTGTGGTTCGCTGTGCATGCAGCGCCTGCATGTCACCCACAAGCAACAAACTCCCCATGAACCCAAGAACTCTTAAATCGGACTAGATTACGTAATATCAGACTGACATCTCTTGTAGATTAGTCATCGAAAATGAGAACCGCTCGACTTTTGTTTTTGTATGAAGCAACAACAAAAGTTGTACATGAATTAATTTGTCTGTCCTGGCAGAAAATATATATTGTGCAGCCCCTTATTCCTTCTAAATAAAACACTGAAGTTCAAACCTTTCAAATATCTATTTTTACTCATTCTGTTTATGAGAAGGCAAACAAATACAAGAGACACGAACCTGTCTTTAAAGTATCTCAACACCGCTTTCTCTCACTGTCTGCCCAGCATCTGACGGTGCTACAACGATCTGTGTGAGTTAATTAATGACTCATTATTGATGTTTTTTCAGTAACCTGTGAGTGATTCTTACAGGTTGTCCCTCTGCTTGCTGGCTAACTGCTGCTGAGATAGCTTGAGTACAACTTTATCTCTAGGTCAGCTATATTTCCAAACAGGGCTTTTTAGATTGCTCACAGTGTAAATCTCTCTCTCTTTGGCCGAGTTAGGTTGTGAACTCCACATGGTTGTTGTTGCTTGTTTCAGCTTGACCTACATTTAATTCTTTAACATTTTCACAATCACATGTCGTGTTTTTTACAATTCAATTACATAAATCGAATTCAGAATATTTGTTGTTAGCCCTACAAGAAAGAATTAAATCTTAATTTTTAATTTTTCCCTAAACAATGTGATATTTGTGAAGCTCAGCTCGGATTGTTCATTATGTAGAACGGAAAATGACCTGTCAGGTCTAATTAGTCTCATAAAATTAACTACAGTGTAGAAAGCCTTATGTGAAGCATTCAGGTACATTACCATCAGCTGTAGAAACTGGTTTAATGGTTTACCTGAGGAGGAAAGGCTTTGTTTGTGATGTGATCTAGATGACACATTTCTTCCGGCTGGATGATTATAAAAGACGAGACTTTGATCTTGATCATCTAAATACCGGGTGCTTGACCAGTTGAAGGTGAAAACATGACAAAATGTCCGCACACTGATCCACAAGTGACTTTTCAAGCTAATCCTTGTCTTTAGACTGAGTTATATACAGAGACGCCATCTTCGCTCTGGTCAAACGATAGTCGCATGATGATGAGTTATATTGCAGACAAATGCAAAACTTAAAATGTCCCTTTCTGGATGTGCTAATGAACTGCATGTAAGAGAGCTGCAGCACGCAGATCTTTTTTGTGTTTTTTAATGTTTCATTGCTGCAACAAGTCCATATTCAATATGCACGAAACAATAAACTACTACAACAACTTGAAAACAAAGTCTGCAAATGTATTGATCAGTAAATATTTGTAAGCTGCAGTCTTGTCCCTATATGGACCAATCATTAGCAAGTAAACACCGTAGTCCCCCCTAAGTTCGAAAGTGCGATTTCCATCTTTTCTCCCTCCATTAATGGATTAATTGTTTGTTCTATTAAATGTCAGAGAATAGTGAAAAATGACATTCACAGCTCCCCAGAGCCCAAGGTGACATTATCAGATTGCTTACTTTGTCCAGGCTACGGTCCAAAACCCAAAGAGATTCAGTTTACAGTGACATAAAACAACAATCCTTGTGTTAGAGAGGCTGGAACCAGCAAGTGTTTGGAGTTTTTATTTAAAAAAAAATGACTTCTTATCAAAATAGTTGCTGATTAATTTTCACTCAGTTGAATGTTTATCATATGTTGAACTGGCAGTCTGTGTAGTTTTAAATATTCGAGCACAGGAAACAGCACGTCTGTACTTTTGTTTAGAGCGAGAGCACAAAATATCACCTGGCAAGTGGTGATATATTATTGGATGGGTGAATGTCAGGGGTTTCAAACTGGTGTCTGATAAGCATGTGCACACCCACCCACACACACACACATACACAGAAAGAGAGAGGAAGTATGAGGTGATGATACAGAGAAATAAAGAGAGCAACAAGTGTGACGGAGGGAGATCTGGAGACAAAGAGAAGGAGGCAGGGAGAATTAACGCAGCCTGTTCTCACAGGGGGGCTGAGACCTAGAACAGTAAGTAAACCTTGTAGAAGCCTGCAGGGCGGCTGTGGTCCCCTGGTACGCCACAACTACTGGCACACAGCCCGTCTGCTCAGAATGGAAACACTCGGAGGAGCCGGCGCAGAGGCGCTTGCTACCGACTGGAGGGCAGGAGGAAGCAGGAAGCATGACGCTCTGCATTGAGCCACTGCATCGACAACAGAAGCACTAACACAAACAAAGACGCCAGGCGATCGAGTCTGCACTGGGAAGTGACAGCAAGTATTTGTTACCATTGTGGTGCTAAAAACAAATCCTGACTCGGATGATTCAGGGCTTCAGGACAATGTGCTCCATGGCTGAGCCAAAATTATTTAGAAATGAGAATCAGAATTGAAGAATAACAAAAATAATACTTTGTCTGGACAACAATTAAGTGGCCTATTTTTAGCAGTAAGGTGTAAAAATGTGGAGAAAGCAAATTAGTTTGTGATCAATAGCTTTTTGTCCAGTCAGCTTTTGCGAGTGTGGATGTCAGGACAAGCAGCAGTAATGGAAGAACCCCAGAAACACCAATAACGACACCTCACCTCTGACCACGAGCAATCAATGTGCTGGATGTAATATCTGGTGCCTGCAGGTGCACATTACATTGAACCACATAGCAGCTGTTGTCGGTGACATTAATGAAACCGCACTACAAAGTTAAATATTACATAAATTGATCTAAAGTTCAGTCAAGATGTGAACTTTTTTTGAACCATGAAATTAAACTACAACAACAAAGCAAATGAATGTAAAATCAATGTGGACATGAGCCCAGGAGACTTCTTAAGGAGGTACAATCACTGAGCTGTTTCGGTGTCGTTCATTTATTATCTGTTCTAGCTTTTTGTACATTAGTACACAGATATCGTGATAAATAGTGGCCTCAAATTATGTGTAATTGCACATTGCTCATTTGAGGAATTATTTCAAAACTAATTCAAAAGGATCCTTTATGAATATATTCTGAAATACAGATAACTGGCATCAGCCTTTTAAAGCTGACACCAATCTATACTTTTATCAGCGGATGAGCTTTCCCTGACTTAATACCCTGAACAAACTCCATCAGCCCATTGAGACCAAGCGTGGTTAGGAGCTCTGAGGAGCAGCTCGCCAGTGGGCCTTCAGTTAAGATATTTTTCCATTAAATTGAAAACGTGTCCTCAGCAGCTCGGAGGAATCGTGTACAGAGATCGTGTGAATGTGATCATGTTCAAATAAAACACATTCCGACGATTGTTTTATTTAATTGTGTGTGGATGAGGAATGCTACTGAATACTGCCAATTCTATTACAATGTCTGGGGCGTTTCATCTGATTCCTCTGAGTGGATAATGTGCTTTGATGAAATAAAAAAAAAAATAAAAAAGAAAGAAAGCTGAGACTTACCAATTTTCTGGTTGAAAATTTTGTCGAACGTCAGTTCATCTCTCTCCTCGAGGTACTTCTGCATCACGCTGCGAATACTGTGAACAGAGGGAGGGGGTGGGGAGAGGAGAAAGCTGATTAATAAACACCATCATTAGCAGTTCACTGAGCCAGATGCAACAATAACCTAATCTCAGAGACGTCTGTCCTCCTCCACCTCCACCTCCACCATCCATCTGTGATCCCGGCCCAGGTTTGGGACTCTCCCTGCCACCTGTCCCCTGACAGTCCAACTGCAGGGAGGGCAGAGGGACACATGGGAGGCTGCGGGGGAACCTGGAGAGATACAGTCTACCCTGGGAACGGGCGATAATGAGAACGAGAGCGGGGAGAATGAATCAATTAGCACCCCCTCCACGGGCCCATTAACACTACACCAGCACCCTACATACACCGGAGAAAAGTGGCCAGCCTTGACCTACAAACACCTCCGCAGGCACACACTGAGCATGTGCAAGGAGAAACCCTGGCTCCTTATGACTAGGTCGTAATTTTCTCCAGTATTTACATTCTGATAGCGTTGGCTCACATGAATAGGTACTGTTGTTTTCTGTTCCAAGAGCAGACAGACAACACAATCATAAATAACCTTTTGTTTCCAGGATCAAGTCCAAAGAAAATGTGTGTGACTGCAGTGAGCACCGACGCTGACTGGTGAGATATTGTTTTTAACCACTTAGGAATCATAAAAACTCACTGAGGTATAGATGTAATGGTAGAGATGGAGTCTATACAACACTTCTGCATATGTAATTTATTAAAGTTAATAACTCAAAGTGCACATCATGATAACAGGCTCATTAATAGATGATCAGTGTGTAATACTGAGGTGCTTATCTGTAAATACAATGATGCCGAGTGGACCTCCACGGCCTTTAATGCATTATATACCTCATAACAAGGGTGTGACCATCTGGATTCTTTGAATCGAGTGCTCAGTTTCGATCAGAGAAATCAAAAGCACAGTTTGGCAACACTCACGGCATTATTTTGTCTCTCCACCACAGAAGAAAAAAACACTGTGAAGATAATACATCTAGCTTACTGGTAACAACAATGATCAACTGTCTGGTACCAGAGGTTACTCTGTTAGCGTCGGAGATGTTAGGTTCATTTTCTTTCCGAAGATCCTCTATTGATTTGTTTTGGAAAGAGGGTCTACTCGAGACAGACTTAAGAATTTAACAATTTTACAGTTGAACTCTTGACTCTTTATTGTGGGTGAATATTATCTGAACTTGTCACACCCTAACCTGCCAAACCACACAACGATAAAGTCGAGCCGTTGTTATTAAAATACTCCTCTCTTTTAAAAGAAGAATTTCAAAATGTAAACAACACTTGTCAAGACATAAAACCAAGGATCTGCTTATCTTTACAGATCTGGGTGCGATAGTCTAACTACGGACGTCATAGCTGAAAAAAATGTTTAAATAGAAAATCAGTCCAATCGTGGATCCTCGTGTAATGTCATCCTAATGAGCTCCTGTGGGATTGATCAGAGTGTAATGTAAGCATTTTGAAATATCAATAAGTTTGTATCACTGACTTGCTAGCATTAAAACTGCAGGTGGTGTGTTATTTTTTCACAAACAGCTCATTAAATATAATAATGTAAGTATTTTTAAAAATGTGAAAAACTGCATTAGGGCTGTCATGATATAAGATTTTCACTACATGATTATTTGAGCAAACAAATTCACATTAATGATATTATCGCAGTATTCATCTTTCTTTGTTTGCTGTGTTTTGTCTCTTTTTTGTCAAATAAATAAGAGTCAAATTCAACTGTGTGGAGGTGGAGAGAGAGTTTCTAATCATAACTGATTAAAAACATACACAAGAACAATTACACTTAAAAGGCGCCCTGTGTAACAATTTGTACCAATTTACATGCATCATTTACTTTTTTATTGGCCATATGTGAGCGTGCGTGATGCGAAAAATGAGACCAACCCCGTCTCTCTCGGTCGTCTACGAGCCAGTGGATGACTTGTTCAAGTTGTTTGGACTCGGGTCGGATTTTCCACGACAGTCCAAAGGATGTGACTTCATGCACATTCGAGTGACTGTCTCCGCTAACAGAGAGCAACAGTAGCTAACGTTAGTTGAGAAATGGAGTCCGCTAACATAAACCAACGATCTGCTTCCAGCACAACACAGAATATCCACAGAGAATAGTAAAAAGAAACCAGATGAACTGAGAAACAACAGATCCACAAGTCCTAACATCTGCGCTGGATTCTTCATACAATATTATTCTCTGTGTATTATTAACACAATGTCAATATTTCAATACCAGTATAGAGCGACACCCGTAAACTGAGCAAGTACTTACGTAGCAATTTGCTTAAAGTTTTTGAGGCATAAACAGTTTTTTGATTTACACGTGAGCAAAAAAAAAAAAAAGGGACATAGGATTGAAAAGAGTGTGACTGTTGCTCCACAGCAGTGACACTAATAAAACCAAAGTTGACCTTCTTCCTCCTTTGGAAGGCAAGAATGACATGTTGTCATTGCAGGCTATATATTTTCTTGAGCCAATAAAAACATCAAAGCACTGGGACCTGCACTGAAACGCTAACTTCACGAGGTCCAAACTGGGACTACTTGCACACCCAAAAATCATCACCGAGGACCCCAGCAGATGACGGTCCGTGCTGGTTATGTGACTGTAATGGGGCCTGTGCAGGCAGATTTTATGGGAGGGTGGGAATGAGCAGTGGATGCAGCAGTTCATCTGCAGACGCAGCGACAGGAACAAGAACCTAGGAAGTAAGCATTTCCTCTTTTAGAGGAGGCCTGTTTGTGTGCCCCACTGAATCATTAGCAGCTGACTCTGGATTATTTGTTTGAAACCTCCCCACTCCAGACGCCATATTAAGACCGCTGGTGATATTTACTGTAACACTCATGCCTCACTAGGCATAAATAACACGATCTGGGGTTATAAGTTTCCGAAAGCAGTGTGTATGGTAAACCCGTCTGTAAACCTTCAAAGTGTGGCAGACAGTGTACAGACAGACAGCTGTGGCTGATGAGTCTGGTCATGAAACACAGGTGCATTAAAAAAATGTAATCATTCACCACAGTCACTCATACCAGTCACATGTAGCCTTATAGTCAGCTTGTATGTTTAACTGCTTGAGATTTCTATCGACAAAACAATAAAAAAATAACATTTTAAAACCTAACAGCGACGAGTCTTTCCAAAAACAATGTCCCAGTAACTCTCAGAGCATGTTGTGATCAGGTTTTGTTGCTTGATACCAAAGAAACCCACAGTTAGCAAAAGCAGCCGCAGCTTTAAACACCAACACTCGCTCACGGGAGCAGATGACCGGAGCAGAGCAGAAAACAAAGAGGCTCCTGCTGTGACAATGCAGTTTGAGTGACAGAATGACTGCTGGCACATAGTGATAAATAGGGCTCTGTCTACAGGGACTCAACATGTATGAGGTGGTGGGCTGTCACATGTGAATGAATGTAGCACAAATCCTGGTATTCATTTATTGCATCAGAACGGCCTTCAGTTTCACAGAGAGCAGAGTCCTAGCCTTTCACCACCGCCCGTCCAACCGCTGATAGTCAAGGTGTGAGCTCCCAAAAGGTGTCTGATTTTACTGAAATATGACTGAGCCTCTCTTCATATTTACATTTTTGATAAGTGCGTAACGTTAGAGGCTACATGCATAACCTCTGCAGCACCATAAATGCATAAAACTCCAGCTATAAATGTCAGACTGCTCCTGATATATACACCCTTTTTCCCAACCACAGCCACAGTCTATTGATGATGCATCACTGGAGAACGTGTCCCATCCCCTGCTACCAGTCTTACCCTAAACTAATCCATCATTAAAGGGCAACTTCTCCATTTTTACACATTACAGTGTGTTTATAAGTCTTGGGGAGAACGACTGCATGTGTGAAATAAAGTAGTGTAAAGCCTTTTGTGGCTCCAGAGGAAGCTGCATGTAATCTGATAAACTGCCTACAAGACCTGTAAAAAAACTTGAATGTGGAAAGCTGTGGGAGTTACCCTTTGAAAGAGTAACTCAACACTAAACCCACTTTTGTCTGTTGGTTATAACGTTCAATGCAACATAAGTTCTTTGCCTTTATCAAGAGATAATTGAATAATTCTGCCCCTTTTTGTTAATCGATTATTGAACAGACAGACAAATTAATTGTAAATATTTGGATAATCTGTTGCTCCATTTAGTAATATCTCAAGCAAAAATGTTACAAAATTAATAGTCCCAGGTTCTCAGATGTAAGAATGTGCTGAAGTCTTTGGCCGGAGATTTTTTTTACCATATCATGCAGCCCTACTTACATTATAGTATTGAATATTTTGGGGTCATTGAGTTGATACTGTGTCGAACATTTTTCACTGTTTGTTTTATAGACAGAACTATTAATGGAGAAAACAATCTGCAGTTAGTTGCATCTCTACTCTCCAAACCTCCGAAGAACATGGCAACATCATGTTTACTCAGATATGGGCCACACCCCCTATAAAGACCAAAAAAGAAAAAAAGGTTACGAGCTCTTGACCCACAGTCTTCAGACCGCAGTTACACTTTCAAGTTTAAACCGAGGCTGAAACTCGTCCAACGAAGACGGGGTTAAACCGAGGGACACTGGAGCACCGGACTATGAGATGAGCGCTAGTGTCGGTGGTCATGGGTTAACAGCAGCGGGGAGGTCAGGAAATAGAAAGATATTCTGGAGTGTCCTTGACCAAGACAGTTTATTCTCAGAGTCGTGGCACTGTTCTGGCTTGTGTCCTCCGCTTGTACCCGCCATACAGTCCACTTCCTGCATGGTTGGATACAGACAAGGTCCATAAGAACACACAGTGCACCTTCCTTTCGGCTGCACTTACATAATTCTGCCTCCATTACATCTGCTTCAGCAGCTGTTAGCACAGTTAGATGAGAACGTGCACGCGTACCTCGCCAAACAAAATGAGCACCACAACAATGAGCCAAAAGCTCCCGACGTCAGTTTAGTCTTCTGCCGCCTCCTAGGTGACCTTTTTAAAACCGCCAACAGCTACTGCTGGGATGACAACGCAGCACCGTGATGGTGGGAGACCCTGACCTAATTACATGTCTTCCTAAATACCCTTCACTGCATGTCAGTGCATACCTAAAGCTTGATTTATTATACAGCACGCTTGTTTTGTTTACTGCACCGACAGGAAAGCTCGGGTTACATTTAGCAGGATTTTGAAGAAGTATCTGGGCCTGTACTTAAGACATTATCAAAACTAGTGCCTCTTTACTACAATACTGAGCTCCAGGTGGGCAGAAAGGGGGAAAAACCCACAGATATACAGTGTGTGTGCATGTTTACAACACGTCTGAGGTTTCGGTACAGCAGTAAAAGGTCAGGGTGCCGTCAGTGTGAATGAGTCTGAAAGAGCTTAATATAAAGTCATTTCTCTGTTGTTTTCCTTCGATTATCGTTCTTTAGCAAGAATTATAAAACGTTTCCACCCTGACAGGTCAAGTTTGTGTAAAGACACAATTACCCAGCTTTCATTAGCTGCTGATCCTCACACTGACACTGTAACAACATTGTCTTGGTGACTATTTAACACTACAGGAAGTATTCAGATGTGTAAATATTTAACATATTAACAGGATGACACTGACATTTCAATAGCTGGGTCTGTGAGCATGTAATTGAACAGTGTTGATAACGTAGCACCTGTTCAAATTTATTTTAGACTCAACCTGATCTGTAATCGTTAATCTATAGATTTTCAACCAATTTATTTCTCACGTTTGTGCACGGACAATGAGCGGCCTTATATCTGTCACTATCTCTTCAGGCAGCACAGCTCAAAGCAGATGATACAAACAGGAGCGACAGAGAAGAACACCTATTTCAGTTTATTTAAGCCTCCAGACATACAATTACTTTCTTTACCTGGGAAACTAGTTAGACTTTGAAACCTGTTTTTCTGGCTGCTGCTTGGCGCCTGACTGCAACTACTGTAGGATTCAGGGGGCGTAAGAGGAGCTGCTGAAGACAAATTGAGCAATTTTCAGAGAAGCAGTCATTTCCTATTAATTCACTCAGGCGCTAAAAATGATTTTGAAGCTTTGGTTTCACTTTAGATAGACCTACCTTTATAATTGACTAAGTTTACATGCACAAAATATATTATATAAGTTTTTGCCCTCATTCCAAAAAGACAATATTCCCAAAAATCCTCAGACCAAAACAGACCCCAGTAACTTTTGGTGTATATCCGCGAAAAGGCACAGATCCAGGAATTTATTCCTCACTTTCTTTAACCTCAATTTCTCAATGAATAATGGCTGTGTTTAGGTGGCTGGTGCCTAAAAAAGGGGATTGTTGGGCCTTGGTGGAGTATGAGTGCCATTCTAGCTCCCTGTGTCTGGGTCTAATGTCTTTGGTCCAGTCTGATTTCAAATCTAAAGACTGCTTAAAAACAGGGGGGGTACATTTTTGGACCTGTGTGTCTACAGCCTACAACTAACGAACAACGCTGACACACTGTCCTCGTCCAATCCGCCAATTGCTCTCCACTGCTCACCTAGCTCACTGGGAGCCCTACATTTCCCAGACAGTTGATCTGAAGGAAGCAGACGGGTCTTTTAGCTCTGTGCAGTGACTCACAGCGTCGTCTTCTTCTTCCTCTAGTTTATTGTGTCTTGTGGCTTTTGTTTTGTAACAGCAGCAGGGCAAACAGCTTTAAGATGAGTGTGGATCAGAAAAGGTATGCTCTCGCCAAAGTCAAACATGTTCGTTGTATGACTGCAAACACCAAACCCAGACGTCTGCAGCATGACAACTCAGGATGAATAAATGTACCATTATACACCTAATTCCCACTAAGCTGTTTACATGGCTAATGAAAATTAACGTCCCAAAAATATTCCAATTTACATGCAGCTGTGCCTACTCTGAGGAACAAACACACTTATTTGTCTATGGTCTTCTGGAAAAAGCTCTCCATTGTGATATTTGTACATATTGGGACAAAACCTGTTGATATCCAGGTCTTTCATAATGTTTGTCTTTCATAATGTTTCAGTATGTGCGTCCCATTCCAACTAGAAATGCGGGCTTTTCTTTTATGCATGCGTCTCTAGCTTTGCAAACTGTTGGATAGGCAACACAATGCTCCTAAAACCCAACTGATATCAACATATCCCACATGTCAAAATTGGAAAATGCTATATTTGGAGTAAGACCTAAAGTTGGGATGTCCAAACAGAATATGCTGATTTACATGACCCTTATCAAACCTGGAATATTGTCATAGATGGAATAATAGTGGAATATCTGCATGGATGTAAACCTTGTCAATGTTAATGCCTGATATACACCAATGTTTTGTTTTCAAAAGCTAAAACAAAAAGCTCATTTGCCGTCTCAGTGTTGGCTGACAGCAGCAGTCATACTAACAATGTTACTTTTAGGATTTAGCACCTTGTGTTATTATAACACGATGGCACGGTCCATATTTATTCTCAAGCTGAACAGTTACAAAAATAATCAGACTGTCCTAATTCACTGCCTTGACAGAAACTTCAAAATGAAACGCTTATCTGTTAAAACCTCCAATGTGCAACGATTGCCGGCGATGTCTGCTCTGTGCGCGTTACCTTTGTGGCAATTATGCTTTTGCTCTTGAGGTGAAGAGGCAAATATAATTAAAATGGGAACTCAAAGGCTGCTACCACCCTTTCCAACAAAGTCGATTCAGGACAAGCTGATAACCTCAGTACCAACACCGTTATCTAGCTTCTAATCGGCGGTCATAATTGCTGCAAGTTCTACGAAAACGGGGAAAAGACGGAAAAAAAGCCACTCGAACACAGAGAGATCAGCTGGAGGCAACAGGCGTCTATGGGAGGTGACAGAAAACCTTGATGACTCAAGTGTAGCACTGACATGCTCCTTGGAAATCTGTATATATGAAGACGAAGTGTTGCGCTGCTTCAAGTGTTTGAGGCAGAATTGTCTTAGGGAGGTCAAATGGGCCTACTGGTACTTTTCTAATGAGTCACTGCTCCATCCAACGGACGGCATAACAGTACTCTGAAACCCCATTAGAGCTACAGAATGCTATTGAAATGTTATGAGAATCAATACGAGACTAATATTGTTTTCAGTTACACTTAAGAAATTACAATTATCAATCATTCAGATGAAAAAACGGGCGATCGTAAGTGTTTTACCAGGACACAAAATGAACATCCATTTCAGTTAAAGGGAAATTCATCACTGTCAGTGTGTTTTTTTATCACAGTTACTGTAAAGCAGCCTTTAAAACCAGGAAAAGACATTTACAACAACACACTAAGACAATATGTAGCCTCATAATGCAGCCACAGTGATGACATATATACTGTGTATATTGCCCAGCCCTACGACAGCACGCTCTGGTTCAAAACCGGTCCGTCTGACACTGAAACTACTCGCAGTCTCTGTTTTCCTTCGTATCTCCACCTCCTGGATAACTTCATCATGTCTCCTCTCTTGTATGGATTTCTCTCTAACAGCGGGCCCTCCCCCACGCCTCTCTCATCTCAACTGCCTCCAGTGTTGCTGTCAGAATCTCACCTCACTGCCAGAGGACATAGCCTTGGCCCGTCGAGAATGTGGCAGCACCACGCTATCTCCAAAGTGCCACATTTAACTGGCCCCCCCCCGACAAGCATGCGGCTGAAAGCTTCACACATGCATCACTGCTACTGCTGAAACCGTGCACACATGAAAAGTTTGTCAGTTTGCACACGATCTCTACAGTTTTATCAAGTTCTGCTATTTCCAGAAGCTACTTTCACAGATACCATCCATACACACCCTTTCCCCCCCTCTCACTCCTACTCACTACTCTTGTGTCGGCCACATTATTCTCAGATCTTTTACAATCCGGTCCAAATTAAAGTAATTCCTCTGAAGCACTCAACGTGATAACGATATGTGTGATAAGGCTGTACAGAGAAAACATAATGCAACCATCTCATCCATTTAGGTTGGACACATTATTGCAATAACAATGACCTAACTGACATGTTTTAAGTACATTTTCATATTACTGCGAGTCTTGCTTTGCTGACTGATTTACTCAACAGTGGTGTAATAGTGCTTTTACAAATCCATTAGCTGAGGCTTTTATCTCGCAGATCCTGTATTATGGTAGGCAATAAATACTAAAGCTCATATCTAACATGAAATCACAAAAGCAGTCGACAATGCTTGTTCGGGTTTATTCATATAGCAACACCTCTGTCTGATGACATTTTTAACTGCATCCGCTGCGCCTCCATCCTTCTTCTACGGTCGATAATGTGCTAATCAGTCAAATGGCCTCGTGTTGTCTTTACACTGCGAGCACCTCGGTGGCACGTGGTTGCCAATCCTTGGATTAACTTCCAGCGTCAATGTCTCCCAACCTGCACATCTAATGAGGAGCGGTGAACTCAATTAGCATGGCATACAGTTTCACAGTCAAACAAGATGATCCTGATTAGGGTCTCAAAGGCTACAAACAGAACCTAGACTCAGTACCAACAACTTAACACCGTAGGTGAAGGAGACAGCACACACTAATGAAGAACTGCTCAACAAGGATCAATAATGATTCACCTGGGTTTGATTTTTTTCAGAAAAAGCTAAACGGCATGATCTAATACAGATAACAAGAGTCCTTGATTTGTGTATTTGGGTACAGCACCAAGGCTCCCCAGCTGTAAAAATCATTATGTTGACGAAACGGTTAGTTTAAGTGTTTCTTAGTTTAAACGATGAGGCTGGTGACATTCAACATTTTTCTTGCTTATTCTTAATGAAGTGTTTCTATGAACATGTATTGTGTGTGAATAAAAGCCTGATATATCTTCTTCTTCACTGTCATAGAGCTCCATTGTTGTTGAAAAACTAATAAAAAACAAATGCATTTCAAGAGAAGATGGCATTGACAAGTTTGGCTATTAACTACTTCTAGTTTTCTCTGCTTTTTGAAAAATGTCAGTCTAATAACATTGATTCATGCTGCTTTCAGATCTAAAGCCCTTTTGTTGGTGCAAGATGGTTTAAAGCTTTGCGTTAAGTGCCGTGATTGTTTTAGCTTGATCAAATTTGTCCTCCAGAAAAATGTGTTATATGCACATATTGTGGGATGGGAAGCTGAGTGAAGTTTCATAGTCCGCCAAACGTTTCTGGAGCTTCGCAGCGAAACAACATTGCAATATTCTCCTGAACAACTGAAGTAGATGGGGTGACTTTGAAAACGGGGTAAAGCTAATAAAATGGCTCCATGCAGCTCATCCGGCGTCATCCTAAAACTGATTTGAAGAGATGTCATTACACCCTCGACACACATTGAGCTTTTGCACCCACTTCAGACGATGTGCGCGCTAACGCTTTTAACTTAGCAGCTACAGCGACGATATAGACTTAAAATGGGTGTTAATAACGTTGTTTTGCTGTGAAGCTCCAGAAATGTGGACAACAAAACTTCGCCCATCTTTCCGTCAGCATGTGGCATGGAGCAGATAATGACTGAATTTTCATTTTTGGGTGAAGTCATCCTTTAGTCTATTTAAATTTGTTTGGCCTTATGTTGAATACTGAGCAGCCTGACAGCAGCATTTGGTGTCATTGCTGATTTAAATAATTAACAACCGTTTATTAAATGCATGATTAAAATACTAAAAGCCTTCGGAACAGCTTGTGTCAACTGTTTAAAGCTTTCATTGAGGAAAAGTGCATTTTCTATTATGGAAGCTATTCATCAATTGATCAATTACTGAACGCTAACACAGCAGACGATCGATGAAAGAAAGTGCTTTAAATCTGCATCACTATGCCAGAACATGAAAAGAAGCACTCAGTCTTGTATTTCAAGTCATGACAGTCATCATGTACATCCTGAAACATGAGTACAGTAAAGTGGGAGAGGTTTTCTGTTTTGATCATTGTGCTAAAGGCTAACAAAGCTTAGAGTGGGGTTAGTAGCTCACTGTTGTAAAAGAAAAAGTTTTGTCGTCTGTCATATCAGCTCGATTATGTTAACAGCAGTTTCATTCATATCTGACCCCTTTTGCTTCTTACAGGTCCCCGTCCACCAAGACGTCAAACAGTCCTGTCTCTGCAATAACGATTATAGCTCGTCTTATTAATCAGAACAATTTCTTCTTCACTCAAGGGTAATATCTGTTGTACATCCCGTGCCTCGCCTTCCATCTTTCCATCATCCGATATGACACCATTATATTCACCAACTTTAATAATGAGATCTGGAGTTATGGTAACGTCACTGAAATGGACTCCATTAGGGCGAGGAAGATTAGCTGTCAACTGATTCAACCAAAAAAACCCACAACACTTGAATCCAAAATGAATGAGCGGTTGGTAGCTTGCTTCATCCAGAAAATGAAGACTGTTTAAAATTACAACATCAACCATGACCTATTCTCACTACAATAAAAGTGTCTGAAGATATCCATAGAAACTTTTCAAAACAATGTTTAAAATATTATTTTTCGACATGTACCGGTTTGGTTTGTCATTAGCATGGTTAGCCGTCTACATCTGTCCTGTGCAACCAATACAAGCAAGTTCAGTTGGGAGAAAGCAACTTTCAAGCCTGCAGGTGCAGCTGCGCAATATAACGTTTCAGCATCAACAACGCAATGTGTGCAACAGTCACACTGCAATATGTGCAATGTCAAGTACAGTAAATCAGCTCAGCTGTTGCTCATTTTAGATGTGTACGTAAACTTGCTAAATGATAACAATGTTGTCACGCAGTAGTTTATCTACTGCTCAGTGGTTGTACCCATGGTTACTTCCGCTTACTGTGGCATCACGTTGATATTGCAGAAAACCAAAATATCACCAGGTTAGTGTTATACCAAAATTGTGCAACCCTAAATTGGAACCAACCAGCCCCTACAGCTATGCATTGAAACGTGGTCAGTCGCTAGTGGGCCGGACAGTATCCTATAAGAGTTTGGTCAAAGCTGGCCTCCATTTACTGCAGATTTCAGGACTAGTACTGATCAGAGTAGTGGTAATACAACCTGGGAACATAAGACTATGTAATACCAATGCTGCAATTAAGTTATTGTGCAACATTAACAGGAGTTCATTCATTGACACAACAAAACGCAATGTGACAGACCGTTCACTTTAAAGAATTGGCAGTCTTAAGCAAGCTTCAGGTTTCTGGAAGTTAGTTTCAATAGCATGTTGACACAAACCGAAACCAACAAGCGCCTGAAGGAAGGAAACCGACACTTAATAAGTGCAAAAATATTTTACCAAAGGTTAGCAGTAAATGTTAAGCAAAGGGATTTTTTTAAAAACATGCAAAAATCTTGGCGTGGCTGTTAAATCATCTCGGAGGGGAACGTGACACCCAGAACTATTATGTGATATATAAGTCAAACATTTATTAGCTATAAAATGGTTGCGTTCTAAAATGAGTAGTTTAATGTCGCCCCATGTCAGTTAATATCGACAGCTAACAGCTCAGAAACCGCCGGAAGGCAGAATTAATGTCAAACATTCAGATCCTTTCTGCCTGTGAATTGGAGGTGAGAATATTCTCTTGAACTTGTCAAGAGGGAAGGGCGTTTCTGCTTTTTATTATAGATAAACAGATGAATGAGCTATAGGAGATAATGAATGACTGTATATCAATCTAAACTCTAATATATGGACGCCAATTGATCTGGGCTGGAATATTTAATTAGCTATCAGAGAATAACTTTTAATGAATTGATTCCTGTTGGAAAAAAATCAACAGGCTTCATGTTCATTACTGTGTGTAAAGCACTGTTTGGATCACTGCTTTCTGCTGATCTACCGAGACGAGTCAGTAAGTAAGTGAATGAATAGCTGACCTCCTCTTAAATCGCTCTTGGTTTTAAATGTAATGGTTGCTAAAATAAACCCACATCCACGCAGCGAAATCACCGTGTCGAGCCACTGGGTTTACACACGTGTGGGTGAGTCAATAATAGTTTTTAGCTCGCGATTAATAAATGCGAGGTACAAGGTGTACGGCTGAAAACATGATGAACGCAAATTAAATCTGACAGCGGTGCCAACTGCCAGCTAAGATCTGCTCTACACAAAGCTGTTCCTCACACACACGCAGACAATGGTCATCATTTGACTAAGCTACCAAAACGACACTATCAAATCTACAAACCCTGTGTGAAAAGCAACCCTCTCAATAACCAAATTTTAACCACATCCTCTTCAATCAAGTTGCACGCTACACGCCTGAAACCTGGTCTGAAGAGACACATTGGGGCTCCTGACGAGCTGCGTAGCAGAGGACAAAAGGATGTGCAATTATGTGTAGATGTTGAGGGGGGGTGTATTATTTAAATCAGACTTAAGCTGTGGTCTCATCTTGATGGCCTACTCCTGTTGGGTTCTTGCAAACAGCATGGAAGGAGCTGCATAATACTGATAGTGCAACTGCATCAAAGAGGTTTATAGAGCAGTATACAACCCCACAGACCAGGAACAGCAGCGTCTATAAATGTGTGGCACATGCTATATAAAGCAGCCTGCAAGCCTGGGAGCAAATGAGGAATAAAAGACACCATTAACAGATGGTATTGTTTGCAGAAATGACTCCATCGTGACAAATATCCTGCATGTTTCTGCATCACAACCTGCCCTCAGAGAGCCACATGAGATCTGAGCACTGGGTTAACTTCTAGGTAAAGTAAAAAATTAAAATGGCATGCAAACCCTAAGCCACTGCACAGGTTGTTTCTGGTGGCATAATGAAGCCACTGGAGGTGCTGCATGTTTGCAGACATCTCAAGTGAAAAAGCTCCACAGTCATATTTCACTGAGCATCTACAGTAAGTCACAGGTTTGAGAGGAAGCACGCCTCCATCTCCCTATATGGCTGCATAGCATGCACACAAAAAAAGAAAAGATGCATCCATTTGACAGGCAAACACAACACGAGGCCACACAGCACAACACGTAATAAAAAAAAAGCTTTGTTAAACGTGCTTACCTGGGCTCGGGCAGGATGATTTTCTTACTCGCCCGGGCCGCTGGAGTAGATTTGCTCTTCTCCATCGCCATCAAATAACTGACATCGGCGAGTACTGCTTCGAGGTCCGCCATCTTTCGACCCTGGGACGACCAAATCAATAAAACAACCGGGTTCGGGATGGGTTCTGGTGCTGGGAATTAAAAAAAACAATGTCCTCCACCAGATATGACCAACATCAAGCGCCGAGGTGCGTGACAGGGCCAGCTGAGCGAGCGGACGGCGGGGCTGACCATCGACAGGGGGGACGGGGGGGGACGCTGTCGTTGTCTCCGGCTTGCAGTCGAGCTCACTTCGCCCCTCAAACTACCATCATTGTGACAGAAAAAAGGGAAGACATTGGGTGACAGGCTAACAAGAGAGATAACACAGTCACCAGGGCCTGCTAGATCAACGTCCTTGTAATCCCATTAAGTGCAGAAATGCAGGTTTCTTACGGGCTTGTTGTTGGGGAGGAGGAGAAAAAAATAATGCTGGTTGAGATCTCGTTTTGAGGGCCAGCACTTCTTCTTCTTCTTCTTCCTTCGCTTTTAAAGTAATGTGATATGTAGGTGCACCAGATGTTGGGTCTGGAGGCAGCTGTCAGATCCTGCAGGACTTCTCCTGGTCCTCTTGATGGGAAGACGTCCAAAACGACTGGTTTGTCTCCAGTGCGGCATGTGTATCAGGAGGGGTTTCTTTTTCTCTTAAAATGTAAACACTGTCGAGAGAGAGAGAGGACAAAAAAAAAAATCTAATTTTAGTGAAGTGGCTGCACGGTGCTCCTTCAGATAAAACACGGGGGCTACACGTGTTGTTGGCTTTTTCTTCGTGTCAAGCGACCGAGAGAGAGAGAAAAAAAAAGGGAAATTCAGGGAGGGGAGGACACTCGGCGACAGGTTGAAATGTGTCTCATTCGTCGTCCTTAATAATATCTCAGCTGGTGCAGCAAGAGGAGGATAAAATGCAAATCTCTCACGTATAAAACAGGTTGAAGATGAGCCAGGACTCCCATAAAAAAAAAAAAAACCCCAACACACCGCTGTTGTTTATGTTGCCGTCGTTTTTTTTCTGCTGGCTTTGGCTTCCTGTTGAAATGTTCCCTAACGGCTCATCAATCACACCAAAAAAAATGTCGCCCGACAAAAAAAAAAAAGATGTGGTTGAAACACCTCGACGTTTTTTTTAAATTTATTTATTCATTTATGATGAACTAACTAATCACAAGCCCCAGACCAGCACGTCCGAGAGGCTAACGTGTGTCTAGCCCCCGCTGCTGCTGCTGCTGGCGATATCGATATTTTGGGTTCGTCTGCTAGTTAGCCGCCACGCTAGCTAGCAAAATGAAACCTGCTAGCCAGTAGGCTAACTATCGGATAAGGTATAGAGTGATTAATCAATCTATACATCCAGTTTGGCTTGTTTCCGTTCAGCGGATACGTTAGGGAAAAAAACACCCTCGTTTGTCGGCAGCCGACAGAGTCACTAGCTGGCACACTAACGGCAACACTGGCTCGATTTCAGACAGCGAGTCACTTAATAACGTTAAGCTAACGGCTGCGAGTAAAACTGGCTCGCTCGTATTTGGGGAAGTCTTTGCAAGCGCTGCCGGTGGGAAGCAAAAATAATAAAAACCCCGCACGAGTCTTTTAAGAGTCCAACGGCTTCAGAAACAGATGTAAAAAAAAAAATCAAAAAAAAATCAAGTGAAATAATCCATAGCTGCTTGTTGAGTTACCCCGAGCGTTGGGGGGGACCCTCCTCGCCTGGAGACCCAGCACAGAGCTACTGACTGTGGGCTGATGGTGACGCTGATGGTGGTGGTGGTGGTGGAGGGGGAGGGAGCGCTGGGTAGATGGAAATCGGCTGGCCGGCGGTAGTGAACGATAACTTTTCCCTCTCCCGCCGTCAAGTGTGGTTAACCGATAAAGGCTGACCACCCTGGGTACTGTCAAACACCGAACACGACACGGTGCCGGTGGGCTTCTCCCGTGAATCCGACCGCACACGGCTCGGTATCGCGATTAAAACGAGGGGAGCCGTCGCACTCCGCCTGCCCCGAGCGACTCCTGCCTGCCCGGCTATCCGTGCTGGGGGAGCCCGCAGTCGGCTAAGTTAGAGGAGCTAAAGTGGCTACAACAACAACACCCCCCCACACACACACACACACACACACACAAAAAAAAGCGTCCCTTCCGCTGCTTTGCCAGGCGATCCTGTCCGCTCCTTTCGGTCAAGCTGCTCGTTTCCCAGCTCCAGTATGGCACATGTTTCGCAGAAGTCCCCCTTCGGTGTATTTTTCTGTATTTTTGTGGCTCTACTTGCTTTGTGGTTCAACTTCCTCCCACTGCGGCGGGGAGAGGCTCGTAAAACCCGGAGCGGGTCAGCGCTTTGGCTGGAGCCGGACCGCACGGACGCACGCTTTTATTTTTTAGAGGAAATTAATCAGATTTTTAGATTTTTGTGTTTGTGTAGTGTTTTATTTCCTGCACTTTAAAAATGAAAGCAAATCGAGATACGCGTGCAGCTGACGTCACTTTACTGGAATAATTTTTATAAGTAGGGACTTCCCTTTTTTCTTTTTTCTTTTTTTTTTTTTTACAGATGTGGAGCTGGAGCATGTCACTGGTGATTTACTGGGAATAACATCGACCAGTCTGTGTACAGGAAATATCCCACAGTGGGGGGGGGGGGGGGGTCTCATTTGAACTGGATCCGTCCCTGCAGCTGTTCCCTCTGTGGTGAATACGACGTGTTCACACTGGATCCGGACGGTCACGAAGCTGCAGCCTCGAGCAGTTTTTAATACAACCACAACACTGTAAATGGTTTCTTTTCTATAGGAAGCCCCAGTCAGCTGGGTGTGTGTTGCTGTTTCGGTGGAAACGCAGTGCCGTTTCCTGGCCAGCACTGGTAATGCTCCCAGTGCACTGCAGTGGACATATAGAGGGAGAGGAGGCCTCACACACACACAGCAGGCAGGATGAAGGAGTATAAAAACACGTTTTATTACCTTGAAGTATGCCCATCCAGTGGTGGAAGAAGTGTTGGTCCTATACTGAAGTAGACGACTATTTAATCTGAATCCTGCAAGTGATTATTTAAGCTAAAAACAAAATAAAAAGCAAAGTGTGTTCAGGGTTATCAACATTAAAGGGGCACTATGTTGCTATGGAGGGGAAATTTTAACATTTACAATATTAATGAGGTAATAATATCAAACTCCGAAGTATTTATTTTTCTTTAACTGAATAAAAGAGGAAAATAAGGCCCCCAGAACACTGTTTGAAGCTAGAAAGGTGGCAGGGTCCGCCACATATAAACAAAACAGTATGAAATCAAGTCGTCCTTGGACTTAGAGGGGACAGAAGGCCTCACACACCAGACAGGATGAAGGAATATCACAAACAGGCTTGTTTTATACCTTCAACATGCAGAAAAAACATGTGGTATTGATCCTTTACTGATATTTGAGCTGGAACCTACAACCTTTTTGAGAATTAAAAAACGAGATTCACGTTTTTTAAATGATTATTAGCAATCAAGGAGATCGATAACCAATATCTGGAGCCGATATACATTTGGAGTCAAGTCATACTTGAGTAATAGTAAAGATTTTGTGCTGAAATGCTACATTTCCTCTAAAGTCACTCATACAAACAGTACAGAGTGATGAGTGATGTGATCAATCAGAGGCTCACAGGATGATTAACAGTCTGAGAGACTTTCCTCTAATCTTCACCTTTTTTTCTTCTGTCTTCTCACTGGATCATTAATTTCTCGATGACGTCACTTTTTATCGAACTGATCGGTGTTATCCAACCAGTGATTTTGATAGAGCTGAGACGATTAACCAATTAGTTGTCAGCTATTAAACTCATTGGCAGCTAGTTTGATAATCGTATTATCAGTTTGAGCATGTCAGTTTAAAATACTCTGATTCCAGCTTCTTAAATGTGAATATCTTCCGGTTTCATTCCTCCTAGTAAACTAAATATCTTTGAGGAAACACTGATCGACATTTTTCACCATTTTCAGACACTTTATGGAGCAAACAACTAATTGATTAATCAAGAAAGTAATCATTGGTTGCATGAGAAAAAATAGATATTGAAACACTTTAGATAAAATCATATGTACTTTAACTGCAGCTCCAAATAGCATTTACTTTTTTAGATTTAAATATTAATCACTTATATTATAAACCACCAGAAAAGGGTGAAAAATGTCCAAATGACACAAATGTCAAATGTTCATATTTAAGAAGCTGTAACCAGATAATGTTTCAAATATTTGATTGATAATTGACTGAAGCACATTGACTGATGAGTTTTCCAGCTCTTAATTTATTTAAAAGTGTTTTTTGCAAATATTTGTGACAGTTTTCTTCCCGTACGTTCGTCAGATTTACAACTACGCGGCTAATTTAAAAAATATAAACTCAGTTTTACATTCCAAGTTTTTTGTAACCCTTTTATTGCTAAAACACTGACACCAGGTCGTCTGTTGACACCATAATGTGAACTGTGTCGGAGCGATTGTAATTCAGGAAAACATGATCTTTCTCTCCGTCGATCAGATAAGCAGATACAATGGTGGAAGTCAGTAGGGTTTAAGAAAGACAGTTTATTCAGCACTGGGAAGTAGAAGGGGTCAGAGGTGAAGGTTCACATGGGTGAAAGGGTTTTGGAGTAGGTTGTTACTGCTGAATACGGCGGATGGACTGGATCTGAGGGGTCTGGCAGTGGGAGCCAAACTCCCTGAAGTGTTTGAACTCCCCACAGTGACGATCACACTCCATGATATACTGGTATCCACGATAACCAGGATACTGGTAGCACACAAATCTGTTGAGAAATCACACAGAGAGAGAGAGAGAGAGAGAAGGAAGTGTTGGTGAAATGTTGCAAAAGATGGCTATTGTGAAAGTCTCAGCAGGATTATTTTTAAATAGGCGAGAGGCTGAGGACACTCACGCTCCAGACTGGATCCTGAGAGAGCCAACTTCATTGTTGCACCAGCCCATGGCCTGGAGGGAGGGATAATCGTCACTCAGCTCGCCCTTACGGCCCAGGAAGTTCTCGCGCTCGTAGATGGTCATACGACACTCTCTGTGGTTCTGGAGGGAGGAAGAGAACAATAGATGCATTTGAGTTGTTGTTCCTGTCAGAGCAAAAAAGAGTAGAAGAAGAAGAAGATGATGAGATGTTGTAACTTACAGCACAGGCGATGGGTCTGAAGGAGGTCAGCCTCTCGATGTGGTAGGCGTTGCTGCCTCCGAAAGCATCACACTGAGGGTACTCTCCCCTCTCCAGGACAAACTGCTGTCCCTGGTAGGAGGCGTGCTCGTAACCCACCCAGCTGTGGAAGAGGAAGGAAGACATTTTCAGCATATCTTATCATGTTAATCAGTTTAACTTGAGTAATTTCGGTCTGTTTTTCTACTCACGCTCCACTCTCCACCCTGAGGGAGCGCACGGTCTCGAAACCGAACTCCATCACGTTGCAGCACTCAGAGGTGAACTCATGGCGACGGCCCTGGAAGCACTCCTCATCGAAGACAATGATCTGACGAGGAAATACAGACAGCGATGTATGAAGTGCTCAAACTTAAAAAAAAAATTGAGATTAAAGCCGTAAAATTGAGTTTTTGTCGCTGTTAAATGCACCAAATTTGGAAAACAAGAGTCATTTTTTTCACCCTGAAGCATTAAAAATATGATGAAGATGATACATATTGATTATGTTTGGGCTATAGGCAATCAATATCCTCTTAACTCAGCTTAACTTTGTAGCTTTTGCTTAATATCTGCTCTGTACATCTATCGTTCCTGCTTCTATGTGATATAAGTCGAGTTTTTGTGTCTGAGCTTTCAAATTCTGTCCTATTTTTGTGATATTTTGTCAAATCTGAACTAATAAACAGATGTCTAATAAATGAAAATGATAAATAAAAGTCTAGAGGCACAGTCGTGTAGCTCTGAGCAGCTCTGGTGATAAAGCGTTCTCCCTTCCAGTTGAGACATTGTAATAAAAACCGGTAAACTGATTGAAAGGTCCCTCCGGTGAGGTTGATGTATGAAGCTGTGTTTCCATCCTGCAGACTCACCTTCCAGTGGCCGGAGAACTTGGTGCAGTGGTGAGTCATTTTGTCTGGAAAAGGGAAAAGAAGCACAAGAGGGTTGAAAATGAGACACAGCCAAGAATTCGGAGAAATCTGAGCAAAGTTTGGCTGAAAAAGTGAAGAAATGAACGTGCAAAATAATAACTTAATAGCTAAAAGTGTTATTCTACTCAAACAACAAGCCTAGCCGGCTACATAGCATGTTAAATGCAGCAGAAACAGTGTGTATTCAAAGGTTAAAAGGCAACATAATGGCCTGGCTACTAGAATCAGTCTATTTATAGTTGCTACACAAAAAACGAAGCGGGTTAAAAACCCTGAGGCTTCATCTCGACTTCTCTCTCCCGCCCATTCTATCACTTTATCTTATTTTCTGCCCATTTCCTCCCCTCTGCTGCTGCCGCTGCTGCTGCTGCTGCTGCTGCCCGGGAGACTTTTCCACCAACACCACCATGTTTATCACCGGTGCAGTGTCGGGCCTTTTGGGCCCTGGAGCCCGGGTGGCTCCTGTGTTTGGGGATTGTGGAGAGTGTGTGTGGATATGTGGGGGCCGCTGCACCCTGGCTGCTGCTGCTGCCCACCCATGGCTGTGCTGGCCTGGTGAGGGGACAGGGACTCACCTTGCTTTGATGCCCTTGGGTTGTCCTGCCGTGAGAGTGAGAGGAAGCCACGCGCCCCCACCCTTTTAAAGCCTCCCCTGGCAAGGGGCCATGCTGAAAGCCCCGGCTCAGCAGCGGGGAGGGGCTTTTCTTTGTCCCCCCCGACAAAAGCGTGGTTAATCTGTGGATGGGGCAGAAGTGCAGACACCACATTATCAACCAGGGCAGTGGACATGGGGGCAGAAATATAAGAGAAGAAGATACAGTGAGAGACCCTGAGAAAATACTGAGGACCAAGGACATGAGGGGGGCGGAGGAGGATGGAGAGTGAAGAAGAAACTGGAAGTCTTCTTCACTCTTTATCCGAATCAAAGGAATGAATAAAAAGTTATTATTATGTCATCGATCAGTCTGATGAACACTCCCTTGATTGTTTTTGTCCAGAAAATATCAGAAAATAGTGGAAAAAATGCCCATTAAAGTTCAATGTGATGTAATCAGATTACTTGTTTTGCCTGACCAACAGTCAAAAGCTCAAATATATTCAGTTTACAGACATTAAAGACAAAGAAAAGTATTGAATCCGCATGTTTTTGAAGCAGGAACCAAAGAAAGTTTGGCTTGTTTTTGACTGAGAAATGATCAAAATGATTATTATGTTATCTGAATATTATTATTATTAGTTTATTTGTATTAAACCAGCGTTACAAAGTGCTTTACAACAAACACAACAATAAAATACACAGCAACGTATGGATAAAGAGGCCAGCATGAGCGCCAGTGTCGGAAAATGCCTTATCTCGTAATGTTAAAGAAAGTGTGGGTCGCGGGGGGGGTGATCCTGGATCGGTCCCTTTATCCAGAGTCACACCAAAATTTAATGAGCTCTATTCTGGGCCGAGACTCATCCTCCATCCAAGTTTCATGGAAATCTGTTGAGTAGTTTTCGTGTAATCCTGCTCACAAACCAACAATCAGACGCCTCCTCAGTGGAGGTAACACAACAAAATGATGATGATTAAAACCATTAAAACACCAGTGATAAGATGTGATTCAGGGTCCTTTTACAAAACGTAGTCAGTAACATAATCTGAGTATCACAATATTAAAGTTTGGTAACTTAATTACTTTCTGTTACTTTTAGATAACCTCAAGACAGAATAAAATAGACTTACATAAGAAAACACAGCCGGAAAACACATCTGTGTATTTGGTTTCGCTCGAGACCGGAGTGATGTTACAGACTGGTACATTATTATTTATCTTAAAATCGTAATCCTGTCAGTAATCCCTTTTTTTTATTAAATATATCTGTAATCTTATTACATCTTTTTTCCCGTAACTTTACTTGAATATAGTATAGTGTAGTATATCCTGATTACATGATCCAGTTACATTTATTTTGTTTCTCCCCACGCCTGAGTAAATTAAGACTCACGCATGAAAAATAAAACAATAAACCTAAAAATTCAAACGCCTACAACTAAACTAAAGTGATTTAAAAGAAGATACTGATGTAGCCAGTTGTAGTTCCTCAAATGCTCGCTTAGGTAAAACTCGTTAGGTGTAACCAACATTATGAACTTAAAGTTAATTAAACTTTAGTTAACATTTACTAAGCAGTTGTTTATTATAACGTTGTAACTGATGTTTACAAACCCTTACAGCTGCTTAATAAATGGTTTATCAAGCATTTCTTAGTTAGTTAGATAGTAATTAACAATAATTAACCATTTACAAGTGTTATCAATCATTTCAGCTCTGCTCTCGATGTGTTTCACGTCACCAGGTGTCTGCATGTGTGACAGAATATACATGAAATGAAAATACAGACTCACTGATGCGTCAGAAATGTTTAGTTAATAAGGAGACGTGATTTTTCTGTGCAGATAGCGTCTGTTTATGAAACCGGACCGCCCGTGTGCGAGCAGAAATACAGTATAAACATCATACAGGAAGTCGTTCATCCAGACGTGACGCTAACATGACATTAATTCTCCATTAGACGACTCCATGATGTTCTGCTACGCCACAGTGCTTCAGACTGCTGAACTTTATCACAGTAGAAAATGTTTTTGGTATTTTACACAGTCACATCTGCACTTGGCGTGTCTGATTATGTTGCCGCAGTCAGATTTCAAAATTAAAGGCAGACGTAATCGTTGTTCTTGACATTTAAAAAGATTAAAGTCCTCAGTGTTTAAGAGGTTGTGTGTTGTGTAAGACAATGTTATCTCCTGCTGCTGGCCTGCAGTGTGTGTGTGTGTGTGTGTGTGTGTGTGTGTGTGTGTGTGTGTGTGTGTGTGCTGCTTACATAATCAACCACTTGTAAACATGAGCACAGAGGCACTGCATGGGCAAGCACGACTTTCTAAACAACTGCTTTATTTCCTGTGAGCCCGAAGGAATTTAAACAGTGAATCTGTATTCGAGCCGCTCCCAGGTTTCATTTAATACTCTGATGAACAATAAGAGACACGTCTGACCAGAGAGCGTCACCCTATAGAGATGTTACCTTCAAAGTGAGACAGAAAAATCTGCTCTCATGAGACAACGAAACAATTTCCTCCCTGAGAGAAATGACTGACATGCTGATTATTATTTAGAGTTTTTGTAGAAATGGAGAGAGGAGATCAATGCGGAGGTTTAATAACTGGCTTGATTATCTGTCAGGAGGAGCTGGTTGATAATAAGAAAAGGTTCTGGGGTCAAAATCAATGGGTTTCTTCTTGTTAGCAAGAAACTGAACGACAAAAATCACAAACAAGTGGGCGGATGAGCAGATTTCATGTCTCAAAGACATGATTTTGGAGACGAAAAGATGATTTATGAGTAATGTTGAGGAGATGGCAACACTGGAGAGACCTTAAAGGAACAGTTCACCCCAAAAAATAAAAATTCAATCATCTCCTCACCTTCATGCTGATGGAAAGTCAAGTGAAGATTCATAGTCCACAACACATTTATGGAGCTTCACAGTAAAACAGCTGCTGCAGCAAACAACTGAAGTCGATGTGAGATTCATAATCCAAATCTCCAGAAGACCTGAGATGCCAAAGTGATTTGCTTTGAAAGACAGTGAGCTTGTTACACTTTTAGCTTTGCAGCTACAGTGAAGATCCTAAAAAAAGGGTGTAAATAACGTCTTTTCAAATCAATTTGGGACCTCAGGTCTTCTGGAGACTTTTCACGTTTTAAAACAAGTCCCCATCTACTTCGGTTGTTTGGGAGAACGTTGCAACAGGTTTTGCTGCGACGCTCCAAGAAATGTTTTGTGGACTACGAAATTCATCCATCAGCTTGAGGGTGAGTAGATAATGAAAGATATTTCATATGTGGGTGAATTTATCTCTAAGGGCTGCTGAGATAAAGTCATTTATAAATAAGATGGCTGACGGGGAGAGTCATGTGGTATCAAAAAGGTTTCTTTCTTTTTTGGGGAAGAGATGTGCACAGTAGATTCTGTGTTGAGTGTGCAGTGAATTTACCTGAGTTTTCTAACTTTACTTTGAGAAATGAACAACATATCGTTAAAATCAAAACCAACAAACCTCAAAAACGCTTAAAAACACGTCAGTAAGCCACACTGTTTACTTTAACAACCTGCTGCCACAAATACTCACTAGAGCCGCAAATGTGGATTAATCCGCCGCTGAAAATAGTCCCCGACAAGGTTGTATGTAAGTATTAAGAGAGGGTAGTTTTTCATACTCTGTGCAAAGGGACACCAAAAAAAATATAGAGATTCGCTGCCCAGCCTGAGAACACGTTGGAAATCACCCAGATTACACAGCAGGATTAGTTCACACCTAATCTGCAGATCAAATACAATTTAATCCTGCTCCCATAGAGTAAATAATCACAGTTTAGGTGATATAATCTAGGTTTAATCCAGTTTTAATCCAAGAATTATCATCAATAACAACAACCTTTATTTCACCTCTAAAGATAAACACAGAGATCCAATGATGCTTTAATTACGATGGTTTGATGTTTATGTTGCTATAAAATCAAAACACAAAGAGTTCATCAGTACATGGATGTAGATTTAAAGTGATGTTGAAGTCTTTCTCTTACAAATTAAAAGTGTACAAGTAATAAAACACGTCCTTGTTCAGTTCAACACACTCAGGAGTTTTGCTGCTACAGTCGTACTAAACCCGGTATGATTGCTAGCTTTTGGTGGCTAACGTTTGCTACATTAATGAGTTATGTTTTTGGACTGCATGACTCTTTATTTATTTAGCATTTATTGTTACAGTCTTGGAGTGTTATGACCAATAGCTTCTGTAGCTAATGTAGGCTAATGTTAAACTACAATTTAGCATTTAATGCTAGTCTTACTTTGGTATGTTATGACCAATAGCTTTAGGTGCTAACATTAGCTAACTTTAGGTAGATATTTAAATGATACAAGGCTACTGGGTCATGTTTTTTTTTGACTGCATGACTCTTCTTTACTTGTGCTACTGTTACACTAGCATTTAGCACTTATTAAGGTCCTATAATTAGCATCATAAGACCTTAATAAGTGGCCACAGTCACTGCTTTTTAGCTAAAGTTATGTACGCTTGCTTTGGGGATTTTTGGAAATAGTTTACACCTTTTCATTTCTGAGAGTTACAGGAAAAGGGTAAAAGCTGGAGGCAGGAGGTAGTTCGCCTAGCTTAGCATAAAGACAGTAAGTAGTGTGGTTTTAGGGGAGTTTTGTTGCTGTAGTGGGGGTTGCAGGTGTTTGATATACAGAGAAGTGTTTGGTGAGATGGAACAACTGTTGCTCATCAAGATTGACAGAACGAGGCTCAGAGTGCAGTGCCAACTGACTAGCGCTAGCATGTTCCCATCTTGCTAGCATGCTAGATATTAGCTCACAAACTTCAGTTGCTCAGCCTACTAACCATCCCTCCTTCTCTATGTCTCAAGCACTCACACATGAATTTATGTGGCACTTTCTGGTGTGATCAGGCTTTTAGAAGTGTTGCTAGGACTAGTGTTGTTGTTGTTGTTGTTGTTGTTGTTGTTGTTGTTTTGTTTGTTTTACTTTTGAACAGAGCAGGTTAGCTGTTTCCTCCTGCTTCTAGGTGCTATGTCAGGCTAACTGCCTCCTGACTCCAGGTCGGTCTCCAACACGAGATTGATTTTAATCTCGGATGGCAAATAAACAGATGAATGTCGGGCAGATCGATAGTCCGCCCATCTTAAAACATTAAAACATTTAAACTCTATAAATCTAAATGTTCCTCACGAGGTTTAAACTGTGGCATGAAGAGTGAAAACAACACAGATGTTGTTAATCAGGTGTGTTTATCGATAGATAGTTTTCTTGGTTATCTGCTTGTTGTGGTTCCTCGAAAAAACCAAGAAGTGATAAGGTTCAGATGAAAGTCTGATTTCGAACAGCGAGTCTTTGTTTTTCAGAGAACATGTTGTATTTTTGTGTGCCTGTGTAGGTGATAGAGAGCAGGGATTACCTCTTTGTGCCCTCTGGACCTTTGCATTCCTCTTCTCTACATGCAACTATAGCTTACAGCCCTACCACCCCAACACATGACGAAAACGCCTCGGTCAGTGGTTTCCTTTGATAGTAAAATGCTTACAGGCAGGCCAGAGGGGCCGGCGGCATTTCTAGGCTATGCGATGACCCGGAGGCTTTGGCACGGGCCAACTGTGATGACGAGAGGCTTTCTATTGTCCTGTGAGCCTCTACGTTTGGCCTTTGCCAGAGTATAAAAGCTTGGGTCGAGCGTTGAAGGGACCAGCACGAGCCAGCCTCCCTCACACGGCACTGCAAGCTATACTAACGCAGGTAAGGACACACATACACAGACATTCAACACCAGAACACCCATCATAGTACAGGGGGACACCCACACATCCACAGGGCACAGGGCCCACTCCCTGCCCACCGCACCCAGGCAAACCACCCTCCGCCTGGGGGAAAGGCCCAAACAGAAGCCCAAATGAGCCTCCCACATGAAAACAGCCGACTTGTGCTTTAGTCCAAATCCCAAAAAAAACGTTCCTACCTACCACCCCTCTGACAGTGTTAACACCTCGACCGGGCTGCATCCACTTCTCCTGCCCTCTCACTTTCTCCTCTGTAAACCTGTCACTTCCATTTACACCTCTATTTCTGTTCATCCCCTTGTCTTCCTTCATCTCTCACCCAGACTCTCCTGAAGCCCCTCACCATGTCTCAGACTGCCAAGTCCGCCTCCAGCCAGGGCACCGATGCCAAGGACAAGGGAGCCCCAGCCCCCGCTGCCTCCAGCAAGGCCACCAAGACCGGCGAGCCTGGCATGGGATCCTTCAGAGTGAGTCAGGCTGCTTTTTCTACGATATCTGTACATTTAGTTTTATTTAAAGGAACAGTTCACACAGTTTAAATAGAAAACATGTCCTAGCATCGGGCTACGTGGACAGTTTTGGCTTTGTCTGCTAAGCATTTGAGATGATGATGAGATTGATTGAAGTGGTTAAAGTAGTGAAAGCAGGTTGTTGTTTTTGGAGATGCCTTAAGCAGCCAAATGAATACACTTCCCCACTGTACTGAGGTTGTAACAAACAGTGAAGTTGTTAGTCTTTGTGGTTTGAGTGAACTGACCCTTTAAAAGGCAGTTTTTGATCGAGGCTTTTGCTTGATATTGCTTGGATTTGTTTCCTATTGAAAAAATCTGAAAATTTTAGCAGATCAGCTAATTTTTAGATTATATTGTTGAATTTTTTTTTTACATTTTTGCTGCATTAATATACAAGCTGCAAGCTGAAACTACTTTACATGCTACTTTATATACTTAATATACTACTAAAACATTGCCAGAATAGTTTATTATATGTTTTTTGGGACCAAATGTTAGTAGCTGTATCTACAGTTGTCTAATTAATGTGAAAAAAAGTATATTTGTCTTTGAAATATGGTAAAAAAAAACACAAATTCTCTTGAGCCTTGATTAATATTATATTTAAACAGTATCTGTCGATGTAGCAGGACAGTTATTTATTATCTCTTGTTACTGAACTGAAGACAACACTGCTGGGACTTGTGATGTATTCAGCGCTTGATCTCTTGTCTCCCTGCTGTAACTTGTAACATCTCCTCTGTGCAGATCATGATGTTCGACCAGGAGAACTTCCAGGGCAGGATGATCGAGGTCCAGAATGAGTGTATGAACGTGTGTGACCGTGGCATGGATAGAGTGCGTAGTATCATTGTGGAGTGCGGCCCGTAAGTGGACACACACGAACCCCGATCAAATCAGCTAAAAAGCGAGAAACTATCCACTTTCTGTCTGTTCACATGAATTATATCCTTCCTCTAATTCTTCTCTCCTGTCCTCTCCACCCTTGTGCCCCCCTTGTGCCCGGCGGACCCCCTTCTTCAGCTTTGTTGCCTTTGAGCAGACTAACTTCCGTGGGGAGATGTTCATCCTGGAGAAGGGAGAGTATCCTCGCTGGGATACCTGGAGCAACTCCTACCGCAGCGACTGCCTCATGTCCCTCAGGCCCATCCGCATGGTGCGTTTAACACTGTGCACACGATGTTATATAGGAGGAGGACAACACTGCTTCTTATAGTTAGTAGTAGGAGGAGAACAGGTTGAGCTGATGGTGGCTGATGTAACATGAAGACTAAACCTTCATGTCTCATTTCCTCCCTACAGGACAGCATGGAGCACAAGATCTGCCTGTATGAGCTCTCTGACTTCAAGGGCAACAAGATGGAGATCCAGGAGGATGATGTGCCCACCCTCTGGGCGCATGGCTTCTGCGACAGAGTGGGCAGCGTGAGGGTGCCCGGAGGATCGTGAGTACACGCAACACAACACAACACAACTCAACACACAACTGGATCGCTTCAGATGATGAGGGCTTGTGTTTTTTTAGCTGTGTGACATTGAGAGAAGACTTTCATACAGCCTGGGAGCAAATTCATCGGCTCATTATTCAAATTTAAATAAAATGGAGGCTCTGTACTGCAAATATTGATTTAGACATGGCTTCAGAGGAGGCCACAGGCGCCCAGAGTTTCACCACAATGTACTTGTTCACAACAAGGAGGATGACATTACATCACAAGGCTCTAGACTGACTGCGTACTGTTTACTTGATGACAATACGTATTTGTAGCCACAAATGTTTCTCGATATTTCTATTTTTTACGAGTCTCACAATGAAATACTGCAGAGGAAACACTGCAACCTCTTTAAGAACCCCTAAAACCCCTGAAGGACCATTCGAACTTCCTCAGTGATCTCTAGAACCTCCTAGAATACCACTCCTGACCCCTGGGACCTCCTTGGTGGCCTCAATGACCACTAGCCCTCCTTGAATTCTAGAACCTACTCAAGGAATATTAGAACCTCTTTATGGACCCATAGAACCTCCTGAAGGACCCCTAGAACCTTTATAGAGACCCCTAGAACCTCCTCAACAACCTCTAGAACTTCATCAATGACCAGTAAACCTTCTGGACCTCTACAACCTTCTGAAGTAACACTATAACCTCTTTTATGACCCCTGGGACCTCCTCAATGATCACTATAACTACTTAAAAGAAGAACTAGAGCTTTCTACTGGCCTTCTCAATGAACTCTACAACCTCCTCGGGGACCAGTAACCTCCTGGGCTTCTAGAAACCCATGAAACAATACTAGAAATCTAGGACTAGAACCTCTTTTAGGACCTCTAGAACCTCCTCAATGTCCACTAAATCTGCTGGACATCTAGAACCTCCTCATTTCTGAAAGCTATGAGATTCAAACACTGAAATGTGTGATATCAGAGTGTTACTGACACTCAGCATTAACTCTGCTTACCCTCTCCTTGTGTCTCTCAGCTGGGTGGGTTACCAGTACCCCGGATACAGAGGCTACCAGTACCTGTTTGAGTGCGGTGACTACAGACACTACAACGACTTCTGCGCCTTCCAGCCCCAGATCCAGTCCATGCGTCGTATCAGGGACATGCAGTTCCACCAGAGAGGATGCTTCACCTTCACCTCCGCCAGCAAGTGAACCAACACCTGCTGAACGCCTGGTGCTGCCGTAGCCAAGCAGCCCTCTCAGCTTTTTATTTCTCCAAACGCCCCCTGTCTCCAATCCTTTCCTAAATCTCCACCATCATCGCTCCATCCCAAAGGAAAGACAGAATGAGAGCAAAAACACGGGACAACCGTAACTGACTTTTTATGGTGCTAAAAAATAAACATGTTGTGAAAGACCTGAAACCTCCCTGGCTGGATTACCTTTATTCTTTCTACAAAAAACCCACTCATGTTTGGATGAAAGTCCAATAGAAGTTAAAGGTGTGTAGGTGGTTTGTTATGACTTTAAAGTGCTTTTTATTTATTGTCATCTATTTACCAATTACACATCGGAAAATGGAAGTATTATATAGGATGTAATCAATATAGTATCACAAACTCACTGTTAGTCCAATATAACCAGTTGTAGGACATCATACATGGTGTTACTGCTGAATTAAAGATACAACATCACACATATATACATCTACAAGAGCAGGAGGAAACAGAGTGCCGGGTAAGTAAATTATATCATACACCGATAAATCCCTACTTAGTGATTACTAGAACATCTTAAGTACCTCAAGAACCTCCTCAAGGACCCTTTGAACTTCTTTAATGGCCACAGAACCACTTTAAAGACTTCAAGTCTCATAGGACCCCCTAAAGAAACCCTAGATCTTCTTCAAGTGACTACAGAACATCTTAAAGAACTTCAGACCAATGCACACTACGTAAAGAACCCATAGAACCTCCTAAAATGCCACAAGAGCATTCATAGAGACCCCAGAGCCTCCTTAGTGGCCACTAGAACCTCTTGAAGGAGCCCTAGAACCTCTGCAATGACCACTAAAATGGTTCTCAGCAACCCCTAGAACCTCCTTAACAGAATCTCCTAAAGATCATCAATAGTGTCCTCAATGACAACAGAACCAATTCATGGACTTCATAACTTATAGGACTTAACGTATGGACCTCTAGAACCTCCTCAATGACCACTAACCCTCCTGGACTTCTAGAACCTCCAAAAGGAACACTACAACATCGTAAGGCACCCCTGAACCTCCTTAATGTCCACTAAAAACCTTTAAAAAATACTCTAGAACCTCTTTATTGACCTCCAGAATCTCCTAGAACACCACTTCTGACCACTGGGACCGCCTTGGTGGCCACTGGAACCACCTTATGGTGCCCTAGAACCTTCTCAATGACCTTGAGAACCTCCTTAAAGAAAAAAATTACTCTTTAACAACAAACCAGATGCACTTAATATTAACTCTACACATCTATTAGTATTACATGATAAAATGCTAGAACAAATATTACCTTTGAGATCATGTAAACAATAAAACACAACCGTTTGCTCCACCGCTGGTTACCTCAGTTGGCCTCCTGCTCCAGTTTCGTAACGGCTAAAGATTCCGACAGCACGTGAATGCATCAGCTACTTCATAACACCTCAGTTGAAGATTGAATATCGAGCCGAGAGGAAACAACCATGGCTGCACTGTTCAAAGCGAGGAAAGGTGGGTCCCTCCAGAGGGAAAACATTACAATAAGCAACATTATGTGTTAAGTGGGAGACAATGCTAGCCTGAACTGTGTTAGCTGCATCGGTATCTGCACTGGAAATACCATAGAGCACTAGCAAACCTTGTTAGCATAGCTTGCTACGTAACCACATAACCTGGGGAGCTAACCTGCCTCTTTATCGTGTTTAGCAGCAACTATAACTGGTTATAAAAATATAAATGTTAGCCAGCTTCAGCTAACAATGTCGTTAAGTGACGTGAGAAACGTTGGTTAGCTAACGTATAGGGGTGTTTGTGACAGTTAGCTCCTCGGCTAAGTAAGGTTAGAAGTTAGCCGGCTAGTCTTGACGCTTAATTTAAACATCTGACGAGTTATTTTCTGTGAGGAAAATCATCTCAACCTGTAGTCAGATAGTTCATCAGCCGTCCCTGTTTGTTTGAGGGTGTTATATAAGTCTGGGACTGAGACGAAGGTGACTGATGGTGAGGTTAACCTTTCACCTACATAACGCTAAGCTAACCGGTGAGCAGGTGCTGCATTCAAAGACACAGTAAAGCACAGTCAGTGCAGGTAAATGTGGCATTTAACATGACTGTTATTATTATTAATAGTTAAAAAGGAACTTTATCCTTTTATTGAAGGAAAAAGTATTAATACCACACTTTGAAAATACTCCAAAAAGTAAAAGTACTCATTCTGCATTCAAATGATCCCTGTCGGTGTTTTCCTATTATATATGATGTTTTTGGATTAATATTAATACTTCATTACTGTGTATGTTTCATTTTTATGCTGTACATGTTTACGCTTGAGCTCATTTTAACTAGTTTATATACTGTAGGATTGTATTGGCAGTATACTGTATAGTATTATAAGAATGTAGATTTTTCTTAAAAAGAAACCAGTTAGTTGTTCGTTATAAGAGACTTGTCGTATTTTCTGTTGCTCTTGATGAGCAGCCATGGATAACACACTGTTATTCCTCAGAGAAAAAGGCACTTGGGTTATAAATTTATCAATTAAGGAACATATTAGTGTAATATTGTGCTCCCTTTCTGTCGTATCAGCTACATCGTCACTGAAAATGTCCTGGAAAATGATCCCTAGAAAAGGAAACCAGGGCAAGTTTAATCCACATCATCTTCTCTAAGATCATCATATGTTTGTAGCATGTTTTCATTTTCTAATCCAAGAAGGTTTTTAAGTTGAGCTTCATCATTTAGCGTAAGAAGTAGGAGAATATCCTCAACACATAAGCGAACACTTCGTCCCTGCAGAAAGTCTAAAGAGGTCAAAAAGCTCCAGCAACACTTGGAGTAAACTTTATTAAACCGAAGTGTTTCGGCTTGTGGCTTTCATCTGGGTCATCTGGAAACAAATTCAATTCAAGTCTATCGAATAATTTGTTGCTTGATGATCCTGATAAAACAAGATGAAACACTTTGGTTTAATAAAGTTGTTCTATTTGCAGCTCATGTTGCTAAAAGTGGAGCTTTTTGTCCCTTTTTTTAAAAATTGAATTACTTTAAGTATAAATTCCTCTTATTACATTAGCCTACTTGGTTTCTTGCATACGTTGACTCCACCACTGCTTATTAAGTAGACACATGTATTTATTTATTTTTTATTATATTAAATCCGAACAACAGTCCAAAAACCAGAAGATAAATCAAATTATAATCAGATATCAGGGACCCGGACTACCTGGTGTGCCTGATGCACCTGGACAACGTTTTAATTTGATATTAAATAAATACCCAGCTGGAATTTGATAACTTTAAATGTTTAAAAAATAAACACAATTAATCTCTAGATTTCCGGCAGTTACAGGTGCGACCGATGAAAGTGTTCAGTCGCACATGCATCGTTGCATTTTTTCAAGTAATTGTAAAGAATAGTAAATAATTACAATATCCAAACCCACATACAGTTATATGTTAGTAAATTATACCGCTGGCGTTCCTCTCCATTATGACTTAATTGTGCAAAGTGACATTCAGTATTTATTTAATATATTTCAGTATTGTGGCCTCGCTCCGGTGCTTCCTCTGCTCTCTCTGTTTTCGGCTGTCCTTAACAGCGCCACGAGATCTGACCCCATCATAACAAATCAAATCTAACTGAGCGTTGTGAATTATTACACCAATAATAACATCATGAGTCACTTCTGGCTCGCCGTGGGCGTCTCCGCAGCTGCAGCTGGGTCACCGCTCAGACCGGTTCATCAAAGGATCACATCACCTGAGAGGAACTGGATCTGATCACAGTAGACAAGTGTTCTGTGGTTTCATGCCGCATTAAGAGAATTTGATTAATGACACAACCTTTTTTTTTTTTCCTTCAATGAAAATGTCATTAGGTGGATTAAGATAATTATATAACTTGTAATTGATAAATGGAACCTTTTCTTTCTTGCTTTAACTCGATCAGCAAACATGAGACAGCACTGGCATTGAGTTTTTCCCTTCCTCTCAAATTAATTTAGAAAATGTCATGCTGAGTCTGGACCACAGTGGTGGTCTGCAAGCATGACTAAACATTGACGTACTGAAATCTTTTTCCCGTCCATCAGCTCTTGGCTTGTGTCTCGGCGGCTGTCGAAGTCTGTCTCAGCTGGCCGAGTTACCAGACACACATCAGCTCCTGAGACAGACCTGCAGAGACTACGCTGACAGAGAACTGAACCCCATCGCTGCCAAACTGGACAAAGAGCATTTGTATCCTGCCAAACAGGTACACACACACACACACACACACACACACACACACACACACACAGCTGCACACCCCGAAGCTTTGACAGTGACTTATGAGTTGAAATTTAATCCTATTTTTATTGTTGCAATCAAGTCTTAAGCTGGCCAAAGGGAGAACCATCAAGATGATTCAAAAAGACAAATGCTTTAGACTTAAAAGTGACTGTGATCAAATGAATATGTGTCTCTGGCTGTGATGAAGCTTCAGAGTATGATCAGCTGAATGTGCAGCTCCTGAGGTTGAGGCCATTTAAGCCTGATTTTTGCCCCCCCAGACAGTTGACCCTTCCTAAGTCCGGCCCATTTTCACCCAGTGGTCAAATAGCAGTTGAGCAAGCTCAGAACTCGGATGTATCTCAAGTCTACTTTCCCATTTTCTGTTAAACTTACGTGTGCCCGTGTGCTCAGCTCCTTTTTTATTCAAAAGAAGTTGAGAAGATGGTTAAAAGATGTTGTTAAAGTCTTAAAGTGACGCTCGCTAGCCCGACCGTTGTCCTAAAAACAAAGACAATGCGTGTTGCTTTGCCGTGTTCACAAAACTTAAAATCGTGATTATATCCTTCCATCACATCGTCCTCGCTGTTAGCTACTTGAAGCTATATTGCCTGACTTCAGCTGGCTAAATGGGACCAGCGTCCACATGTTTCTAATTGTCTGGCTTGTACGACCAAGCAGTAGTAGCTAAGTGGGACAGAAAATCTGGTCTGCAAGCTTGGTCCGTACCAAAGTTCGGCCCAGTTTATCTGATAATGTGAGGGGTTTACAGGTTCAGTCTTAAACCTCCTGAACTGCTCACAGACTCATCGGAGCAGCCCCGATCAGTATCACATCATTCATATCTAGGATTTGAAATCTGGATGACTACATCAGTACTTCCCAAACGGCTGACGGGGCTGCCAAGCAACAGTAAACATCCTAGCCCTCGGGCTAATGTTGGCTAGCATAGCACCGTTGACAGATATCAAAACTGACAGTTAAAATGTGACCTCCAGCTCTCAATGACAGACAGACCACCCATGTTGACCACATGTCACTTTTCCTCATCCAGTATAGTTTTTTCTCGCTGCAGAGTCTGAACGTTGTTTGTGTCACAGTCTCCATTTTGTTTACATCTGCTTCCCCATGAGATGAAGCGAGGTGCTGCTTCGCTCCTCTGACACAGAAATCTTAATAATATCCTGTACTGTTTGATGCGCCGTTATTTTAAATCTTGTAGCGTGTGCAGGTTTGAGATTAGAGAGAAGAACATGCATGAACATTTTCTTTCTGTTTATGTGTCCTGTAGTGTTTCAGCTCATCGATTATCAGTACAACGACTGTTTTGGTTCAATCTCATGACGTCGTTTTCAGAGAAAAAGCCACATAATGCAACATTTAGCAGCTAAAGAGCCAGATATTTCTCCAGAAGCAGAGCTAAAAGAGAGTGAATACTGGACTTAGATTCATCAGGTGGCCACAAACACGTCTCATGAATGATCACGTTGTCCTGTGTCTGCTGGATGTAAATGAGTAACCGACTGATTACAAGCTCAACACATCAAATAAAAGATTATACATTAACTTGTGTCTGTTGTCCTCAAGTGACCAGAAAAATCAGTGATCGCAGGTTTAAGTTATCAACAACTTTTGCATCAATGCTCTGCCATCAATCGTCCAGATTCAGGAGTTGGGGGCGATGGGGGTGATGGCCATAGAGGTGCCCGAGGAGCTGGGTGGAGCTGGGATGGATTATCTGGCGTACAGTGTGGCGATGGAGGAGATCAGCAGAGGCTGCGCCAGCACTGGAGTCGTGGTGTCTGTGAACAACGTGAGTACAGTCCGTCTGTGGAGAGAATGGACCCGGGGTGATGTTGTGTTGGTGTGTTTTTCATTTTCCTGTGATTCTGCTCGTAGTCTCTCTACATCGGACCGGTTTTGAAGTTTGGCTCAGAAGAACAGAAGCAGCAGTGGATCACGCCGTTCACCACCGGAGAGAAGGTGGGCTGCTTTGCCCTCAGTGAGCCAGGTAAACACGTGCAACTCCTCTCACATGCACTCATTTATGTACAAATACTTTTGTTACTGTGCGTACGTAAGTTTTTCAGGTATCTGTACTTTACTTGAGTATTTATTTTGACATTACCTCCCTACATTTGAAAACAAATACCTGAACTTTCTCCTCACAGTTTCAAAACAAGCCTGTTACTTTAGTTTGAATGCACTTGAGGGGAAACATGGATTATTTTTATTTTGCGTCATTGCACGCCGCCTTCCTAACGGGACAGATTTTTTGATTTTGGTGTGAACTGTCCCTTTTTAAACTCCAGGTAACGGCAGTGACGCGGGTGCAGCCTCCACAACAGCTCGTCAGGACGGAGACGCGTGGGTGCTGAATGGCACCAAAGCCTGGATCACCAACAGCTGGGACGCCTCTGCCACCGTCGTGTTCGCCACCACCGACAAGTCGCTCAAACACAAGGCATGACGCGACACATTGGACTGGTTTTACGTTCAGAACATCGAGATGAAGACTGGATTGTTTTGTGCTGTTGTCCTCCCCTCGCAATTTTTGGTTTTGATTTCCTGCTCTTTGTCTTCCGTGTCTGCAGGGCATCAGTGCCTTCCTGGTCCCCATGCCGCACCCGGGGCTCTCTCTGGGGAAGAAGGAAGACAAGCTGGGCATCAGAGCCTCGTCCACTGCGAACATCATCCTGGAGGACTGCAGGATACCGCTGGGGAACATGCTGGGCCCTCGCGGAGCCGGATTCAAGATCGCCATGGTATTTACACAGAGGCTGTGTTTACATAGAAACACCTGTTACCCCACTAGTATTTCAAAATAAGAGCTGATACAACCGAAACTTCACTTCTGAACATTCGTGTCTATGTGACATTTAATAGTTTCAGTGACGCTTCTCTTCCTGTTAAACGACTGCAGGGGTAGAAAAATCTACAATAGAAACCACGTCAGGTGCCAAGATGTTGTCCTATGGTTGTGACAGGTTTGCTGTAGGCGCGGTTTTTCATCATAAACAACTTTAAACAGGAACTTAAACAAGTAATTTAATCTGGAGAAATGTTGAGCTCCTTGTCGTGATGGACGACTTCAGTCTCTTCATGGTCTGTTGCAGAAATTACGTTCTTAGCGTGCCAAGTTGTATCATGCAACCAAAGCTTGCCCGACTTGCTTCCAAGTAGGTTAATGTGACGTCTTGCGACAACATCCAACCCGTGCCGGCCCCCCATGTCCCCCTCAAACAAGCCCGTGTTGCAAGACTCTACTAATGTCTATGCAAAAGACCAAAGAGAGACGTTTTTTAAAAGTCTCAGTGTTCAACTCTCAGTAATGTTGCAGCTTCGTACTGAACATGGCGGTTTGAATTTTAGTTTCTCTCCACTGTTTCATCATGTTCACATCCTGCTGTTTCTTCTCCTTAAATAACTAAACAATGAGTGACTTTTATTGTGAATGATTTATAAGAAATGAAACATGTTGATCACTGACTTTGCTGAGCTTTGTTAGCGGCTATTCTTAATTTATGCTGCAAGAAAGTTATTACTTCTTTCACATCTATGCAAGACGAGCGCGTCACCCGTTAAAGACACACCTTCAAGCCGTTAGCTCTGTTTTAATGTAAAAGAAAACCCCTGCCACGCTGGGTTGACGAGCCAAGACAAACCGAGTCGGAAAAGTTTCTAATCTGCTTGATGCATGTGGGCATGATGTGCATCACAAAGAGCAGCGGCATCCTCATATTCAGAGACACAAAGTGGCCTCTATGAGTCAGAACAAGTCGGTTTCACAGTTGCAAAAACAAAGAAAGCTGTTCTTACTTCAGAGTTCAGATCTTATCTGCACCACCAGCCCTCCAGCAAAAGAAAAAATCTGCTTTTATCAACCACACAGTTAAAATAAGAAGGTCATGCTTCTAAAATAAGGTTGTGATTAATGACATGCCGCGTGTAAACTTTCTGTTTATCAGCAAACCCTGGACAGCGGACGGATCGGCATCGCCTCTCAGGCTCTCGGCATCGCTCAGGCTTCTCTGGACTGCGCTGCGGACTACGCACTCAAACGCACGGCATTCGGATCGCCCATCGGCAAACTGCAGGCCATACAGGTGACGAGACGTCTGATCAGTCTCTAAACGGCGCTGAGGTTTCTTCTTGTAGCTGTAGGTTATCAGGTCTGTTGGTTATGATACGACGACACTGAAATCTGGGAACACTGTGGCATCACTTCATCCATCAGACAGGCTGTGAAGCAACTAACAGTTTATCCAGATCCTCTGAACCTCTTTATGTGGTAGAAGGGAAGTTGAAGCAGTACTCAGATTATAAGGTAAAATGTCTCCCTCTGAAGGACATTTCTTCTGGCTGTTTCTGTGCAAAGCTAACTGAAGCTCACGTCATATAAATATAATTCTGTAAAAAGTTAAAGGTAGAGTCAGTAGGATTTGTCCCAGCTGTTCCTAAACGCCCCACAAAGATAGTTGATTGTTGAGTCACATTCCCAGGACGTCAAATAGCCACATTTTTGGTTGGTAAAGCGTCCCGAGCAGCAACAAAGTGAGAAAATAAGAAACTCTCTGCAGACACGAGACACTAACACGCCTTCTCTCCCCATTCCAGCCTCCCTCTCTGTCTGTTTACGTCTTCTTACGACTTTGTTTCGTCTCGCTGCGTTTCAAACTAAAGTAACGAGCCTGTTTTGAAAATGTGAGGAGGAGAAAGCTCAGATATTTGTGTTCAGACGTAGGGAGGAGAAGTCAGAAGGTGTCAGAAAAATAAATATGTAAGTAAAAGTACAGATACCTGAAACATCAGTACAGTAACAAAGTATTTAAAGAAAAGCAGCAAAGCTCCACATTTGAGAATCTTTGTTGTTTTTGCTTCATAAGCGACTTAAATGAAACGACTCATCAAGTGTTTTTCACCTCGTTCAGTTCAAACTGGCCGACATGGCGCTGGCGATAGAGAGCGCTCGCCTGCTCACCTGGAAGGCTTCACTCCTTCGAGACTCACACAAACCCTTCACCAAGGTACAGTCGCCTCTGATTTAATGAGTTTGACATTTTTTACAGTGTGACATTCATTAATGTGATGTTGTGTGTTCAGGAAGCAGCCATGGCCAAACTAGCAGCGTCTGAAGCCGCCACTTTCTGCGCCCATCAGGTAGGAAAACCGGCAACAGAGCGAACGTAACGATGTAGAAGAAAGCCTCGAGACAACTTTTCTTTAAAAACGTCTTTGTTTATGCTTCAAATCAGGCCATCCAGGTTCTGGGTGGGATGGGTTACGTGGCCGACATGCCCGCCGAGAGGCACTACCGCGACGCTCGCATCACAGAGATCTACGAGGGCACCAGTGAGATCCAGAGACTGGTCATAGCCGGCCAGTTACTGAAGGAATACCAGTCGTAGACACGCTGCTGTCAGTGCCTTCTGGGATAGTATGGACACTTAATCCCACATCTGGAATCGGATAAATCAACCCGGAGACGTCAAGACAGAGAGAAGCCAGTAGGATCAACTTTAATGTGAGCTGTGGTGCAGCAGCAGATCAGAGACGACACAGAAGTCCAGAGGAGACTTCAGTGTCTCAAAGGGATTTAAGGAAACACTTTATAATACTGTAAGCAGAATAACCTCAACCTCAAAATAACCTCTAACTCGTCTCTGCCGCCTTAAGAGGATATCAGTGTGTTGCCAATTTAAAGGGTCAGTTCACTTAATTATAAAAAAAGGATAAAATGCCGCCCCAGTGTGCAGTTTTGTTTAGATACCACGCCAGCGTTCGGGAAGCAAAAGTCGACGTCTAGTGTGACGTTTTTACAAACTCGTCGGGTAGTGTTTTCTAAACAGCAGCATAACATGGACTCAAGGTGCCATTTTGTTTTCGTTTTCTGTCCTACAACTGAACTTCACTCACCGACGTAATAGTGCATATAATGATCACATTTGTCCTGATGTGGCCTTTTTCCAGAACAACCTGGTTTGTAAAACGTAGAACCGAGACCTTACAGCGGCTTAACAGTTCAGTTTATGGGGGAAAATGAGGAACAAAATCGATGCAGCAGAATCAGAGTTTTCTTTTTAGTCCACACTTTTCAAAACATGAACGTTTGTTGCAGATTGTGATGTGTTAAGCTAGTAGCAGCTAATGAAGAGCAGCGACAGACGTCTTGTAAACTCTTCTGTCTGACTCCTCACCAACAGTTTTCACTGGGGACTGACTCAACCTCATCACATGTGGACATTTATCAGACTGCACACGGCTCCCTCTGGAGACACTTCACTTGTTTGAACTGCTTATCAACGTGATCAGCGGTTGGAGCTGCAGCGGAGCCTCTGACACACAGCTAATGGAGGAAGTACTTAAGCTACTTCCTCTGTGAGTCATAACTTGAGTCAAATCTGCACAAACAGACATGATACACATATTTTTACATTTACTGTGATTTATGCTTTCCGTGGTCGTCACTCCACCTCGAATAAACATCAGGAAACCTGCGTAGAAATCATATAAATCAGATGCTCCTCGTCCCTGCAGAACCTGCCTGAGAATCTTCACGTTTTTAAGTTTTCGTCAGTATCAGAGTAATCCAGTGATGCTTATCTGAACATCCATGAGTACACTGCAAACAGGAAGTGCTAATAGCTAATTCGGCTTACGTTAAATGGCGCTAATTTGCCAAAAATGTGCACAAATATGAGATAACAGATCTCAAGTGGTCGCCCATGAGTAACTGTGGCAACAATGCTTCTGGAGGGGGATCTGTCTGTTAACAGTACAAAATCAACTATGAGTTTCCTGACTCACAGTCTGTATTTTTGGGTGAACTGACCCTTTAAGACGAGGTTCATTATAGTCCTGACTGTCTCTGACCTACATGAGGAGAAACAAACTCTCCCTGTCTGTGAGAGGCTGAACCAGCAGGGGGCGACGGTGTGCCTTCATGTTTCTTGACCCACTTCTGCTTCATCATGACTCACGGGGGGAAATACAGCAAAGTAATCTCATTACACACCTGTTGTTCTGAATGTGCACCAGTTGATTTACTAATTAAGACTTTCTGGATGGTAGTTAGAGTTTATACTTGAATAATGAAACGTGTGTTAACGTCCGCCGGCCTGAACGCTGAAGGTTTGAGGGTTAAATCTGTGAAGAGGCTGTGAAATGAAAAACTTACCGTCTGTTTAATTGTGGCTGATCTCACGGACCTCTTGTGCCTCAATAACTTGTACATATTTTAATGTAATTTATTGTGTGCAGATGATAATAAAACATAATTGCAGTACTTTTCACAGCGAAATTGTGAGTTTTGTTTATTAAAAAGTCAAACAAATACAGTCTGAGATGGTTCATGAAGCTGTAATCCCTGTTTAAAACAAGCTTATTTCAGTAAATAACTTTTTTTTTTTTTAATAGAAAGTCTGTTTCATGAAGGAGGTTTAAATATGTTACTCGATCAAAATCTACTAATAGCTCGAGCTCTGTCCAATCAGATGACAGGAGTCGTCACTCCTACAGGATCCTGACGGGGACAAAAATACAAACTGCCGGAGGCGACAAAGAGCTGCGACGATCAATCGATTAGTTGTCAAACATTAAATGAATCAGCAACTATTTATATCTTATCTCATCATTTTGATTCTACTTAATTCTGACAGGTTGTTTGTTTAACTTAAAGGAGCATTACGTAGTTTTGGGGATTTTAATTGTTTATGTCTGAATAAACTTTCTTTGTTTTCATGACTGAATAAACTGAGTGAAAGTCCCTCACATGTCCTTCATCCTCATAATATATGGCATTAATTGATCTAATGTGAATTTGAAGGCATTAAAGCCGGATTAAAATCAGTTTTAAAGGAGCACTCTGTAGTTTTTTGGAAGAAATGTTAATCAGAAGAGAAAAATCTTCACTGACTGACTATTTTTTATGTCTAAACAAACTAAATAAACAAACTCTCTTTGAATAAACTGAGTAAACAAACTGACCTTAAAGGACAACACACCTTATACTGTTTTACTTTGTTTATTCGTGGCGGACCCTGCCACCTTTCTAGCTTCTCTCTTCTGGGGACCTTATTCTCCTCTGAGAACAGCTTGTTTATTCACTGATGGGACAAATAAATATTTCTTCATTATTTATTTAAGTAGATTTTCTTAAAACTTTCATTTTGTTTTACTAATGGTGGAGTTATCTGTGTCAGTTTAACTCGTATGATTCATAACCGACCAATACCACGAGTTTACCATCTCTTACGAAGGGTCTAAGACAACTTTCACCTTTAACTTTCTCCCTCCTGGGAGTTTTAGGACTTCTGTTAACTAGAAGTGGACACATGAAGCATCTGCCAGGTCAGGACAGACTGACTGTCGCCGGGCCTCGCTCAGTATCTGAGGCCGTTTAAGGACATTCGATAAGAACGTGCCTGCGTGCGACACAATGTGTGTGTGTGTGGTTTTATCAGTAACGAACATAATGTGACCTGTGATTAACAAGACTTTAATAGAGGAAGAGACATTAAACGCTACAGCTGATGAGAGTCAGTGGTAAAATCAAATAACCGGGTCAGTGTCAGTTTAAAGGATCACTGGTTAAGCAAAACAGGTTAGTTGCCATGGTAACTGAGCTTAAAACTATGTTGAATTCACTGAATCTGGAAGATTAGTCAGACTAACTGAAGTAAGCCGGCTTATTTGGTCCGGTCCGGTCACCCAGTTCATTTTGTGTCATTATTTAAGTTTCTATTTCATTTATTATTCATTTATTTGCATTTTACATGCATAACATTTATTATTTTTATGTAAGAATCAATTTATCCGGTAGTCGACTGTTCTGCACTTTTACTCATTTCATATTAAAACAGTGTATTCATCGTCTGCCGGTTTATTTTGTGTCTCTCCAGCTCACCAGTCAGCCGTGACGATGCTTGTGTTGCATGTACAACGGACAAACGACGGAGCACGGACAATATATAGTTTAACTGGTGGTGCACTCAGCTGGGGGCCCCAAATCGAATCCCAATCAGGGCCCCGTAAAGCCTTGTGCCGGCTCTGCTTCACGCTCAGCTTCACATCACCTACTCAACAATGTTTCCATCTTTTTTTCTGAGATCTGACATCACGACGACACCTCCCCCGCATGTCCTCACAGCCCCTCAGCTCTGAGTTGACTGACATAGTTGAATCCTGGACTTTCAGCCGACAACAACTCCATAAATCACCACCTTCTCCGCGATTGCGTGCACTTTGCCGCGCTGTTCCTGTTTGTACGCACGCTCGTCTTCTTTGTTTTTGCACGTGAGGGCCCTGATTGCTCCACTGGTCCAGATCTGGGCCAAGCTTCCTGACGCTGGAGTTGCACCCTGCTGATTGTGCTAATCACGGTGACAGTCTGCTGGGTGCATTGTTCGGGCCGGCCTCCGTCAGGGTGTGTGAACCGGCCTCTTGATTATTTTGACGTCACGTTCTGGCTCTTGTTTGTTTCCTTTATTTCGCATACAAAACAATACAAATAAGTGCACGTGCGAGAAAATACTGAGTGTTCCTGCAACTGATTACCTCTGACCTCATTAAAGGGAGCGAGAGTCTGATGCTCTCATGCAACACAGGCTGATTTATAGTCATGAATTATGAGGTCAGCGCCTATATTTTGATTTTCCTCTTTAAATATCAGATAAAACACGTCAGAAATCACAAGAACAGACAGTTTACGTTGTTTCTTCTTTATTAGAAAAAGTATGTTCTGTTAAAATACTAGAAAAACATGACAAGATAGTACAAAACACTGTACATGTATTGAAATGCAAATGCCCCTCTTTGATCACAACATGAGTGCACATCGGTGTGAGTGGAGCTTCACTGCCGGCTGCACGTTCACTGTGGGAACACGAGAGTGAGTCCGCAGGGACACAAAACAACATATTTACAATGAAGCCACTTAAAAAACACAAACACCAGCCTCTAATCAGACGTCTCCACCGCTTGTCACTGAGTTTGTTAATCACCGCACTCAAAAACTCCACGTGGAGCTCAAATAAACTTCTGCTGCCTGGAAAATGTTACAAAAATTACATTCAGTTCAGTTCAGTCGCCCTTATTTTACAGTTTCTATGAAGCCTGTGTCTATAACGCAATGAGCCAACGTCTATAATGCGTAATAGACATTATGAACATACTTATGATGTGTTATAATGCAGCTGTATCACTGTATTATAGTTATTACAGCTGATGAATCATACACAGAGTCTATAAGTCATTATAAACATTCATATAATGGATTTTCGGTGCTGACTTCATCTTATTTTCTTCACTCCTTTACTTTACGCACACATAATGACACTGTGACGCATCATAATGATGATTATAATGCGTTATAAATGCTCTGTAATGTGTTGTGACACACTGCAACACATCATGAGTATGTTAATACATTATAGACATCAGCATTAAAGTAGTTGTGAGTGTTTATAACCAGGATGAATCACACAGACACAGACTTCACAGACGGCCTCTCTGAGACCCGCACTGAGCTCATAACGTCTCCTGAGTTCCTCCTCAGCACCGGAACCAGCATCTTCTGGCACACACAGAAAGTTCTGACGCTTCAGCTCCTCTCCACGTCCTCACATGTCAAAAGTTTCTGTTCTTAAACGTAGTACTTCTTGTCCCCGTTGGCTGTGATCGTCTTGGTGGGCGCGTATTTGATGGGGTACCCTCCCCTCGCGCCCTGAGAGAAGGAGCAGCACAGCAGGGTTCCTCCCAGCAGCAGCAGCGCGGTGGCGGCCCAGCCGATGTAGATGGCCGCTCCGATCTCCCTCTTCTTGGACGGAGGCACCTGCGGGTCGTGGAAGTCCACGATGATGTTGTTGGCCATCCAGCAGAGCGGCACCAGCACGAACAGCCCGCTCATGATGTAGATGACCCCTCCGGCGTGCACCACCTTCGCCTTCACCGCCTCGTCCCTGAGGCAGTTGGTGCACTGCGCCCCGGCCACCGTCACCGTGAGCGCGACGACCCCCAGCACGGCGGAGATGATGGTGAGGGCGCGCGCCGTCTGCAGGTCCTGCGTCAGAGCCAGAACCGAGTCGTGGACTTTGCACTGCATCTGTCCGGTGCTCTGAACCACGCACGACATCCACAGCCCGTCCCAGATGGTCTGCGCCACCACGATGTTGGAGTCGATGAACGCCGTCACCTTCCACATGGGCAGCCCGCAGGCGATCATCACCAGCAGCGAGCCCGTGACGCACAGCGTCATGCCGAGGAACTCCAGACACGCAGCGAGCATGGTGCCAATCTTCAGTGCTCAGATGGTCCTGATGTGAGAGGTGAGGTGTCTTCTCTCCTGCTGTCTCTGTCTCTTGGTGCTCTGTGCGCTCGGCCTCTCCTTCTGCTCACTGAGCCGCTCCGAGACGTCTCATTTATGGAGCACCGGACTGACGCTGCTGCGCCTCCATCAACACAAAAAAAACCCACAAACTTCGGGCCAATCAGCACGAAATGCATCATCGTCTCGGCCAATGAGAGGGGGGCGTGCACAGTTAGGCGTGCACGTGTGCGCACTGGTGGGGAAGAGTAATCGCCAGTTTGTGCTGGAGCACCAGATGTGTGGTCTTCCTGTAATTCAGAGGCTGTGAGAGGTGAAGCGAAGCAGAGCATCAGGCTGAACTCACACTTACAGAGTAATCATAAATCTGTAGGTCGACCTCGAAGAATCAGATGCTGTGGACACTGTAAATCAACTTTTTGGGGGCATTTTTAAAAAGATTTTGCACAAAAAACAAGTTTTGCTGTATAAATGTTTGTGTTAAGACTCTCTCAGCCTGGGGGAGTGAAGCTGCTCGGTACCGAGCAGCTTCACTCCCCCAGGCTGAGAGAGTCTTAACATCACCAGACTCTGGTGATACGACAGCGGATACTTCTGTATCTTTTGTCAGACGGCAGCAGGGTGAACAGACGGTGGCTGAGGGTGGGTGGGCGACCTCCCCGATGTCGCTGGTGCTCTGTAGATGAGAACCAGTGAAGTAGAGCCTTCCTGTCCTGGCCGAGTTTGTGATGTTTCCAGTCAGCGTGCCTTTAATTACTTCTCTGTAAACGTTGAACAGGTTCATGCTTCCTGTTGTTGACTATGATCGGTTCTCAGTAGCGGTAATTCCTAGGAACCTTGAACTGTTCACCTGCTCCACCTCAGCTCCACAGAAGTAGACAGGTGTGTAGGTCTTTGCCCTCCTTTGTTTTGTTAACTCAACCATCAGCTCCTTGGTTTTACTGACGTTGAGCAGCATCAATCAATCAATCAATCGAACTTTATTTATGTAGCACCTTTTCAACCAATCAAATTGCAATTCAAAGTGCAAAAACATGGTATAAAAACAGATTTAGATGCTAAAGCACACCAACTGCAATACAATGAAATGTTAAAATAACAAAAGATAAAGAACAAGGAATAAAATCTGATTTTAAAAATGTTAATAATAATAAAAACAACATAAACCATAGAGCACTACATCTTACTATGTTATATATTCTTCAATATCCAGCTGCAAAGTTAATGGTTGTATGGTTAGAAGACAATAAACTTGATTAGAAGGACTTTGAAGGACTTTGCAGGTCTGTTCATGAAACATTATGCATTATTTTAATGTCCTTTAATGTCTCAACACCTTCGTCAAAAAACAGAAATGGAAAAATCTGTTTAATTTGCTGCTAATTACAGCCGGTGCCCATTTTTAAATGTTGGAAATCTATTTAAATCCAATTTTTTTCATCCATTAATTTGACCTAAACTTCATTAAAGTTGTTGCGTTGTGTGCAGACGACTCGTGAAACTGTGTCGCTGATTATTCTGCTGCCTGACTGAAATCGCTGTCTGATATTTTGACCCATTTTACGGCTTCAACAACACACACAGGATGCACTCTGCTCAGAGGACGCGGCGGCCATGTCGATACGCTCCATTGTGCTTCACTGACCTGTTGAACAATTCCCTCAACTCTCCTTTTGTTTTTGTGCTTTAAGTGGACTCAGTCGACCCGACGTACACATCCTAAACACGCCGCCACGTCTGTGATGAGAGACACAGCAGCAGCAGCAACAAAGCATTCTGGGCCGTCACAGGGAACTGTGATCTAGTTTGACTTCCTTTATTACTTATAGTTTTTTTATATGACTTACAACTTTTGAAATCACTGGTAGGCACCAATACTAAATAATGTAACACACTATGAGACTAAGACTAAGTTAACAGCCGTGCTAGCAGCTCTGTCAGGCTGTACTTGGGCACCAATGAAGGCTAATTTGAGCTAAATGCTAACGTGCTGATGTTTTGCTCAAAGGTGCAATATTTACCATCATCAGCACTAATAAAGCGTTTCGTCCACTTTGGTAGAAAAACACCAACATATCTATAAGTGCAGCCCATTCACCATAGTTTAGCGTGTTAGCATGCTAAAACTTGCGGCCACAAAACATCTCTGATGTTTGAATAGTAGATAGTGTCTCGTTTTAAGTCGAAATAAAACATAATTTAAGTTTCTGGAAGCCACAAGATCCCAAATTGATTTGAAAAGACGTTATTTTCACCCTTTTATAAGTCAAAATCTTCACAGCAGCTGCTCAGCTAAAAGCGTTAGCGTGCACAAGTGTTGACTGTGCATCGAGGGTCTAAACGAACCCTGGGCGAGCTGAATGGAGCCATTTATTTCTTTGGTTTTTTTTTTTACGCTTCAAAACAAGTCTCCATCTGCTGCAGTTGTTTAGGAGAATGCTGCAACTCTGTTTTGCTGTGAAGCTCCGGAAATGTTTTGTGGACTACAAAAACTTCACCCAACTTTCCATCGGCATGAGGATGAGGAGATAATGAATGAATTTTCATTATCCGGTGAACTTCCGGTGGACCTTTGAGTACACTTGTGTCTGAATGGTGCTATATAAAAACATTTAGTGAGTCTCTACAGAAACACAAAGTAGGGATCAGTTTATTTTACTTTGTCCTGTTTGAAATTTTGATTAAAAACACTCCCAAACTTGTTTTCCTTCAGTTTGTAGATAATGTTTACTGCAGAGACCGTGATGCGTGTTGATAAAAAGCTGGACCGCACCTTCTGTAATTATCCTCAATCTTTCTGTTGTAGTGATGAAGTCTCCCTTATATAGAGCGAGAGAGCTGAATCACCACCGGTATCTGGGGGCTCCGGGAGTGGACGGGGATTGGAGGAGTGCTCCCTGTCGCCTGACTCAGTCGGATGCCACAGCTGATAAACACAAACAGGGAGGAGGAAGAGCTGGGCTGCCAAGATAAAGTCTCCGATAACCACAACAGGAGCAAATTTGAGCTTTAACTATAAATATTTAGTCTGTATGTTGAGTTTTACTGCCTGAACATAAAGCATAACAGTTCTGGTTAGTCAGTATGGATCAACATGTGAGCTTGACGCCATTGATGTTGCTGTTTTATTCATAATCCGATGCTGGATCCATGATGGCATTTTCAGATGAAGAACGGCGGCACGAGCAGGTGTTGTTGGTCGTAAACATGCTGACAAACAACATTCCTTGAGGAAAACACAATCAGGTCTCCATGTGCGAATCTCATCATATCACGAGCACGCACACACACACAGACTCACACACTCACGTACACATGATGGAGTCATGATGTCACGTAGTAGGTGAGTGGGTCATGAAAACAGCAAACTTAATCACAGTCAGGACCGGAGTCGCTGCCAGCACATTCAAAACGGCTAAAACAACAGTGTGTGTGTGTGTGTGTGTGTGTGTGTGTGTGTGCAGTCCATTTGTGTGTCCTCAGGGGGCCAGATGCTTCCTCCTTTCTCTATAGTGTGTGTGTGTGTGTGTGTGTGTGTGTGTGTGTGTGTGTGTGTTTACTCCTGCCATCGCTGTTGAGAGACGGACAATCAGCTCTGAAACAGAAACATTTAGATTCACACAGCAAAGAAACTAAGTTTAGTCAAGCTGAGGGAAACATAATTAAATATAAGTTACAGTAGAATCTGAGGACGCGTACGACTTCCTTCTGTCCTCTGAGCCTCGATTTGGAAAAAAGAAAAACTCCCAAAAAAACATTTAAAGGTGAAAAACTAGAAGAAACTGAAGAGCAACTAGAGGAAGGATCGTTGTCTCTGATTGGCTGTTTACCGTGTGATCAGTCATGTGATCACATGAAATATTACAAGACACGCATCGCTTTACTAAACTTTATTTTACTTCACTTTACATCACTTCAGTTTACTTTTCTTCACTTCACTTCACTTTATTTGACATCACTTCACTCACGTCACTTCACTTTACATAATTTCGCTTTAATTTATTTGACTTCACTTTGTTTAACTTCAATTTACTTCACTTTAATTTTTGTCATTTTACTTAGTTTAACTTACATTACTTCACTTTTCTTCACTTCACTTTATTTTTCTTGACTTAAAGCCACTTCACTTCGCTTAACTTAACTTTGCTTTACTTTTACTTTATTTTACTTTATGTCACATTACTTCATTTCACTTTACTTTTCTTCACTTCAATTCACATCACTTCACTTAATTTTTCTTGACTTAAAGCCACTCCACTTCGCTTTACTTCACTTCGCTTTACTTCACTTTAATTTTTGTCATTTTACTTAGTTTACTTCACATTACTTCACTTATCTTTACTTCACTTCACTTCACTTCACTTCACTTTATTTTTCTTGGCTTAAAGCCACTCCACTTCGCTTAACTTCACTTCACTTCAATTTACTTCATTTTAATTTTTGTCATTTTACTTAGTTTACCTTACATTACTTCACTTTTCTTCACTTCACTTTATTTTTCTTGACTTAAAGCCACTTCACTTCGCTTAACTTAACTTTGCTTTACTTTTACTTTATTTTACTTTATGTCACATTACTTCATTTCACTTTACTTTTCTTCACTTCACTTCACATCACTTCACTTTATTTTTCTTGACTTAAAGCCACTCCACTTCGCTTTACTTCACTTCAATTTACTTCACTTCACTTTAATTTTTGTCATTTTACTTAGTTTACTTCACATTACTTCACTTATCTTTACTTATCTTTACTTTTCTTCACTTCACTTCACTTCACTACACTTGACTTAAAGCCACTTCGCTTCGCTTCACTTCAGTTTACTTTACTTTAGATGCTCCATCTTCACTGGTGGATCACAGACGTGTCCTCAGACAGAACACTGTAGCAGATCACATGAAGTAAATCCTGAATAGTTAATATTTGTGTTATGTAATCTGGAGTTGTGACACGACACTCGTCTGTAGTACTCAGATACTTGTACTCGAGTACTTGTACCTCTTCATCTCTGCACTGAGAGTACTTTCTGCTGAGAATCATCTGTTTAAAGCTTTATTACAACATTCAGGAGGCAACAACAACGTGTAATTAAATGTGTTTAATGTACAATCAGATAATGTAACAGACATCCTGTATTTCTCTGAGGGCTTCGGTGTGACTGACAGCTGCAGCGCTGCCAGGTGACGTGTTAGCAGCCGGTGGGAGGCCTGAGACGCAGCAGTGTTAGGATGTCCTGTCTCTTATCACTTCCCCTCGACTCCATTGTTCTCCGAGCTGCGGGAATATTCTCCTCCTCCTTTTTCCACATCAACTCTTTTTATTATCCACACTGAAATGTCACCTGCAGCGGCCGCTTGGCACTTGTAGAGGCGCGAGGCCTTGGCATTTTGTTGAGTTGTGCGTTTGTCCGGTACCGATATCTGGCACGTGGACCGACAGCTTGGTTTACGGATGCCTTTAATGTTTTGTCTTAAGTGTTGGTCATCTAATGTGTGTGTGTGTGTGTGTGTGTGTGTGTGTGTGTGTGTGTGTGTGTGACCCTTTGTGATCTGTATTGTCCTGTGCAGCAGCAGAACAGAAGGATTATACCCACAGCAGCAACTCCCCGCTCGTATAAAGGAAACCTGTAGAGCTGAACGTTCATCCTCACTAAATATGCTGACGTGAGTCACTCTTAAGTAGTCACAGTTTGTTACACCACAGAGGACGACGTGTCGCAGCTGGTGACTGGTCAGTATCATACTTAAAAGTAAAAGTGTGAGGTGAAAACATAAATGTTCCAGTTTTTGATGCCATGCCTGTTCTCTTGGCTTCATTTTAGTGCGTTTCCATCCACCTATTTTCAATTAAGTTCACACGACTGCATCAATCAGAAGATGAAACAACAAAAGCCTCCGAGCCACCAGCCTGCACGCTGGAAAAATGGCAAGTTTGGTTTTTAAGATTTGGATCATGCAACATGGGCACGCTTGGATTTTAGTGAATGGCTGCAAAGAGACACAAAGTATTGGTTTCTTGTGCTGAGATTAAGACATTTTAATGCCAGGGCTCACCTGCCCCACGGGCAAATGTTACCCCCCTCCCAGCCCTATTTTGCTGCGGCACTGTTGCTGCATCCTGGGCTTCAAGCCTCCTAAATTAAAGGATGATTTAAATGCAAAAAATCAACCAGAAAAATCTCATAAAATGGGTCCAAATAGCTCATAAAGCGTTGTCTCTGGAGTGTTAGCGTGCTAAGTGGGTGCAAGAGTTCGACCAGGAGCCGAGGGGCGTAAATATCGTCTTTTTTCAAATCAATTACTTGGATTACGCTGGACGAGCTGTATGGAGCCATTTTATGTTGTAGACTGACGAGGTGCATCATTCTCCAAGTTTATTAAAATGTTTATTTTGTGTTTAGATCAATATTAGTTGAAAGAATTGATAACAGCCATGTTTTCTGCAGGAAATTTAATGAAAAAATATTTGTAGCAAGAAATGTATTATTTCATGTAGTGCTGCCTTTTTTAAATAAATGTCCACAACTGAATTTATATTTTCCAAGTCTCTTCTTTTCCACTGAATGTTTTTACTGCTGCTAAACTAAATGTAAAGTATTTATATGTTGTAATTAAGCGGGAAAAAGCTGTAAATTGCAATTACAGTAAGTAACTAAAAAAGTTCATTACTATTAATTTACAGCGTTAACATTTTAAAGTGTAGTTAATGACTACATTTTCATTTTTGGCTGAACTGTTCCTTCAAAAAGAGCTGGAGACAACAGATCAGTGTGTTTAACCTTCCTCACATTAACAGAAACGTCATGTTTCCATCACGTTTTCCATCATTTGAGCTTCGACTGGAGCTCTTCTCATGTTTTCATCTCGTTGTGTAAACTCAACAGCAGAGCATCGACCACATTCATCTGATTTTCTTGACATTAATCTGATTTTCTTGACATTTTGGATGAAACCTCGGTGATCACAATGTTTAGGAGCTGTTGTCGTGCTCAGGCACAGCTGGATGACAGCGTCGTGCATCATAATAGTGTCATTAGCTGTAATCATCGAACATTATTGCTTTAACAAGTTGTTGACTCAGACTGGAGGAAATCCCAACAGTAGAAAGTCATCAAGCTGCCCTGATATCAGCTAGAAGTCCTGTGTTCGAGCCTTTAATGTCCAGCGAGCCTCGCCTTCCTCCGGTGACTAATTCCACCTGTTAGAACAAACAGCGGACGTGACACATTCCTGCAGCTCATCTCAGCTCAGTCATCCTGTGTGAGATCAGCTCATCGTCTGTTTCATTTTGAGGAGGAAAGCTGTGATCACACTGTTGTTCTTCAGTTTAAGGAGGAGTGTAACTAAGTGGATTTACTGGAATTCATTGTGCTTTCTTTTAACGTGACTCTCTGTTTCTACACGTCATTTATCTGAGAGCTTTAGGTGATAGCTTCTGCAGACTTTCACTCAAATATTCACATGGAGGGACTTTCCCTCTTACTGAGGTTATACACTACTTTACCATTTCTGACCCTGAACACTGCACATTTACATTAAAACAGAGTAAAACAGAAATATAGGCACTAAAGGAAGCAATTAAAAAGGAAAACCAAATTATATTTACAAGGAAGATCAGAAGTTTTCACAAACGAGGAAGTTGCTGCCATCTGAAGATGCAAAAAACAACAAACAATACTAATAAACAATTAAAAGATAATAAAAATAGAAATAGAAATGAAGAATAGATTAAGACAATAACGAACAAGATTTGAGTCATTCTACACTGTAAAAAAAAAGTAGTTATTTCACTGTTAACAAGCAATGACAAGCTTGTTGTTTGGAAAATTAATAGTTAATAAATATTGTGTAGTTCATTTATAAACATTATCTGGATGCCATTAGAGAGCTGCAGCTGATGTTTGTGACCTTTACAACTGATTTATGAACCATTTAGCTGTTTCTTACCAGTGAAATGACTTAAATTTAACATTTTTTAATGATGATTATTATAAAGTTAAAGTTCTTTACAGCAAAGAAATAAGTTTAATACATTTAAGTCAGAATTGTCTTTATTTGTTACTTTTCTTCTTCTTCTTCTGTTGGAATTTGAGTCCAATTTTCACGTATTTGCTGGCCCTGATATTATTTCCTCAACGATTATTGGTCCTGTCAAAATGCAGAGAAATGCAAATATTTCTACTAAAGCCTTTCATTTTTTTCTGGATGGACTGGTGGGGGTCGGGGGGCCATGAACCTCAGTATTTCTAAAATCCTGGCTACGGCCCTGCTGGTGTTATCCTCCTCAAGGCTAGCACCAGTAAACAGAAAAAGGTCAAAAGTCACTAGTTAAAATGTTAGAAAAGGAAGTCAATTTTCAGACATTGTGCCTTTCAAAAGTGGATGTTTCTGCAGAATGACCCTCTCTAAACATGTGATATGAGGCTTTATTAAAGTGTAACGTAACGTGTACGTAAACTCTGCTCTCAGTGTGTGTTTGTGAGCTTGTGTGTGACAAACATGCATGTGAACGTTGTACTCATGTCTTCATGTGAGCGTTTCCTCCCCACAGACAGAGATGGTGGAGGGGGGGGGGGGCGGTCACACAATGACTTCAGCTAGGAAACAGGCTAACGCAGGAAGGCCGCAGCACGGCAACGTACAATAGCTCATCACATGTGCTCCGCGTCGATTCCTCGGCGGCTGTCGAGCGCGGCCGCCGCACGGGAGGAAGTGCATGTTGTTGTTGTGAGCGAGCCTTTTCTCCTTTTCCCTGGTGGAGGGACAATGGAAGGAGACGGGGGAGGAGGAGGAGAGAGAAAGAAAAGGAGGGGAAATGTTTTTATTTATTCTTTTTAAAAGATGCAGGAAAACCAGAAAGAGACACGAGTCAAAGAATTAGTGTTGGTCGGCTCCTGTGGTGGAAGTACTGCACTGAAGTACAGCATTGAAGTACTTATACTTTACTTCAGTATTTGCATTTGATGCCACTTTTACTCCACTTCATCTTTACGACATTTTTAGTTACTTATACTATAAATTTGGCTCACTCAAGGTAACGGTGGAAGTATTTATTCGGTCACCTGTCACTATAACTCGGAAGGAAGTCACCAAACGAGACTTAACGTGACGTGAATTAAACCAAAACGTAACCTCGGCTGTGAGATTTTTTAAGCGTCTTTGACCGCAGGATGATTTGTGTTTACTCACCCACACAAGCCAGATTACTTTGCCGTACATTAGCAGAAAGCTAACGAGCAACAACACGCACAAGTTTAAATTCAGGTCAACTCTGACTGAACTCAGCACTCAGCAGAGACTCCGGTTCAGCAGTCAACGTTACAGAACATAAACACCCGACGATGGAGGTCACCTCAGCGGATCACTGCTGCAGTCGGGCTGATAAACAGGAGTGAAGATATCCTAAAAGTTAAAACTAATCTCTGAGCTCTCCTCCCGTCAGTAAACGTCTCTGGATCAGAGCAGAATCTGATGTGACTCGGGGTGTTTTTTCCTCCAGAAGGTCCGGATCTGCACCTGACTCCCTCCTTACAATGAATAACACTTGGCATGTGTTTTGTTTGTTGTGGTTTGATGGACAGAAATTACATATTGTGCATTCAAATGTTTGTTTTCAGTCCAAAGAGGTAAAATGATCCAATAAAAAACGCAACAATTAGCGAGAAATCCTTAAAAATCCTTCATTTTTTCTTGTTTCTCCCGTTAATCATCTGACGACCCTCCAGAGTTATCTGCTGTCCCTCTGGAGAAGCCCGACTACTGATACTTGTAGTGCATTTTTGCATTTATTTTTACTTTTGCTTGACTTTTAAGTATGTTCACATTGTCACGTTAGTATTTTTTTCTTGAGTAAAGTACCTGACGTTCTTCCACTGCTCTGGATACATGTTATTTGTTCTTTTCCCTGCATGAAGTCAATAATGTAGGTCAAAACACCAAGATGGAGATAACAGAGGACTCATTTTCATTCGTCGGACCAACGTTTGATGATTTCCAAGTGTTTAAAAAAAATCCTTAAGATGAGATATGAATGAGAGCAGGATGCTGAGGGAACCAGTGGGAGGAGGAAAAAGAAACGTGCAGGCCCAGAAATAATAAAACGAAACAAGGACAACAGGGAGGTTTTGTGTGTTATCTCTCTGATTGTCTCCACAGAGACAGGAAATGGTGCTGTTACACACAGGAAATGAGCCGATGGCAGAGATAAGGCGGGAAAATGGCTCCGGAAATCAAAACAACTCCGTTCCGATGCAGAAAAATTAAAGAAGTACGCCACTGAAAACGTTCCCCTACGAAGCGTCCGCAGCCTGATTACTCTCTCAGCATTTTGAGGTCACATGTCAGTGTGATGGCTTCAACACGCCTCAGGGCGGCATCGAGTGAACCGCTGCCTCCAGATGTCATATTGAAAAATCCCATTAACCTCCATGTTCAGTGACGTGTTAAGAAATGTGTTATTACCGTGTTAAATCTGTCTGAGTGGAGCACACGTGATGGAAACAACAGGTCAGAATAAACAGAAAACTCACAGAGGAAGTATTCAGATCCTTTACTTCAGTAATAGTACCAAAGTTACTCCTGCAAGTAAAAGTCCTGCATTAAAACAGTAAAGTATCTCATATATAATGCACATTAGTATGTAAGGTATGAGTACAAGTACATCATACGATGCAGCATGTAATCTGCAAAGTAACCAGTAACTAAAGTTGTTGTAATGGAGTAAAAATAACACAATCGCCCCCGAGATGTAGTGAAGTGGAAGCATAAAGTAGCAGAAAATGGAAAAACTCAAGTCAAGTACAAGTACCTCAAAGTTGTGCTGAAGTACAATACTTGAGTAAATGTACTTAGTTACATTAAATCACTGGGAATGAAAGGATTAATATCCACCTTATTCCTAGCTCCCATGATACCTTGCACGTTACGTTAAAGGTCAAGCTGTCTATAAACAATTGTCAGGTGCTCATGTAATTATTGAATGTCCCTTACAAGCATATTAAACCCAGAACAACACAGGAAACTCACTGTTACTTGTCTTATGCAGACGTTGGACTTGTAGGCTAAATGTCCTCAAGAGCAGCGTGGATGAAGCGTGGACTCTCTAATGAAGATACTTTGAGTCTACAAGCGTTTCCTGCCAGCTTGCGTGGATTACACCACTAAACTCCGGGTTATCATGTTGCATCTTTGACCTGGAGTACAAGCGGCTCATGTTAATCCCAGTTTATTACATCCGAGCCTTCCCCTCGCTGACGCCGCAGCCAGAAGCCAGAACTGAGCTGCGAGCGCCAGAAAGCGGGCCTGCAGAAGCACCGTGTGGCCATTGCACATGAATAAAGAGCAAGTACCGTGTTATGTTGTGTGTGTGCAGAGGTCACTGTGGCCCCCCTGAGATCTGAAGGAATCCGACTTGGTGATGTCGGGAGGGAAGGTCGCTCATTGTCTGAACCCTGCTGCCCCACCACCCATGCACAGGAAACAGAGTCGGTAATGGCACCCTGCTCCCTCCTCCAGTCCCACGCTCCCATCATTGTTTGCCTGCTGTCTCCTCCTCCTCCTCCCTCAGGTAGCTGCCAGCCCCGCAGCACCATATCTCACCAAACCTCCTGTGTTTTTTGGCCTGTTTTAGTTGTGTTTGAACCGCTCACTGTCTCCAACACTTGATCGACATGTCTGACTGTGCAGCAGCTGTTGGCTCGTGGCAACAGACTTTCACTCTTCCACGAAAAAAAGTCCACGTTGATTTTTCCATTAAGAAAAATGTATTAAACATAGTGATGCACAGAAGATTGTATATTTATTTTAACACAAACGTGATACCCAGTTCCTTCAGGCATGGCATCCCACACAGAGCCACACAATACTGCATTGTTGTTGGATATTTTTCCCTAAAACACTTGAGTTCCTACCAGGATGTGTGAGGGCACGATGCTGCATGTGTTCATGTGTACGCGATGTTACATAAATAAATACATCCAGAGGAACAGTGAAGTCTGTCTGCCGCTTGCTGCTTAAAATCTTAAAAAAGTCTTTCAGCATTGTGGTACGTAGCCATCAAGCAGATATTTTATTATCCTTTTACAGGATTTATGTTTTTAAAAAGATTAAAGTGGAAACGATAAAGACGTAGCAGAAGATGACACTTTTATTTCATTGACAGACGTTAGATTAGCTGGCTGGTAGATGCTTTTACCGGATTTTTTGGGATTATCGCTGTTTTTATGCAGTTGTAAACGCTCTGTCTGTATTTAAGCCTCCAAACTCTGTAAAAACATGTTTGTCTCTTGCTTAGAAAGTGCTTTATTTTATTTATCAGCCTATTAAATTATTATTATAAGATATTATTATTTTTAAATGTTCTTTGTTATACAGTTGATTAATTGTGTGCAGGTAGAACTACAGTAAAGATCATTTTTTATTATTTAATGATCATTTTGTTGATAAAATGTCAGACAGCAATGAATATAATTCACATTGAGCCCAAGGAAATGTCTTCAAATCTCCTCTGAAGACTCCAAACACTGAAGACACTGCTCAGGATGAGTTAGGGACATTTCAGTGTTTCACTTGGTTGTTTATTCTGTGACATATCTGAATTTACACACATTTAATTTGACTTTTATCGTATATTCAATGCACATTCATCTATTGGCACATATCCAAACACCCCTGACTCATTCTGATGAGTGTATATGATGAATATAAGCAACACATACTCACATTTAAGCATCTGGAACAACTGGATGAAGTGCAAGTGCAATTTTCTGTGGATGGACTCATCGATTATTTATTCTTCTTTCAGATTTAATGTTCACTATACTCTTCATTGTACACTGAGAGCCACATTCCTCGTCTGTGTGCTCACACTCGGCCATTAAAGCTGATTCTGATCGTCTGACTCATCAGCGCTGACTCATGTGTACAGATGTGTGCAGCTGTTGGATCAAAGCTGAATGAAGTGGAACAAACCAACATGCACCCACATCCCAAATACCCCTTATTCACTCTGATAAGTGTCTGTCAAGCAGATCTTTGTGCAGGAACAGAGCAACACTGCCACCACCTGGTGACTCACACGAGCTACACACAGTTTATTTCCCCCTCACACACACACACACACACACACAATAAGCATTGTGAGCGTGTCACAATGTGTGGACCAGTCTGCGTGCGCGAGTCTGGCGTCTGGATTACGCAGACAAAATGACAGAAAAGGTGTTTTCCTGTGTGGTTTAGATTAATTGCTGGTTTTTTTCTTTGGACGCTTCTCGTCGCTGCGGCGGTGAAACATCCTCCAGCCCGCGGTTAAAGGCGCCAGCAGCGGATCCAGACCCGCCTCTCTTCAGTCGGTCCGGACGCATTTTGTCTCCAACTGTGTGTCCGAGATGACGACGAACAGCAGGTACAAGAGCCGCGCGCCCCGGTCAGGTAAGCTGTCCCCCTCCCCCCCCCCACACACACCCAACACAGGTGATTAACGAGCCCTCCACGCGCGTCACAGCTGCTTTTTGTTAATTGATTAAGGGCATAAATCCACGTGATGTTTTCATTCTCTCCTCCGGATATCATCCTCATCCTCCTCCTGGGTCTGGATCTGCTCCACAACAACCGGCTGACCCGACTTGTCTCCCGGAATCCGGCGTCATGGCGCAGATGATGGAGAGGTAAGAGACAAGGTGTGTTAATGATGAGTAATTAATCCTACAAAATAAGAGCCGAGAGGATCTTCTTGTTCTGGTGGAGGTGGAGGTGGAGGTGGTGGTCAAGCTCCTTTGTCACTGCTGGTTTCATTCAGCTTCTATCCAACATCTGCACACATCTGCACAGAGTCACATCATCCGGAGGTTTATGTGTTGCTTGTATTCATCATAAATGCATCTCAGAATGGGTGAGGGGGTATTTGCATCTGCATGGATGTGCAATAAAAGTCAAATTAAATGTGTTGCATCATTAAAAAATCAGATATGTCACAGAAGAAACAGTCAAGAGAGAGAGTAAAATATCCCAGACTCATCCTGAGAGCGTACATATGATAGTAAACTGTGTTACTTTGGGCTTTTTGGGGGTTTATAATCACTGCTGTCTGACATTTTATAGACAAAATGACACTAAATGATAATAATATTGTCATGTAGTTGTAGCTGTGCACAAATAATCAGCTGTATTAAAAAAAAGGGCTTTTGCAGACAGTGCAGGAGAATTTAACGATCACAGACTCGTCCACAACTTTTATCTTAAATGCTTTGAGATGTATCCGGTTTTTGTCATAGATAATATTTTAGCCATATTCCAAATATTTTCCCCCGAAGATCAGCCAGATATATTTTGTATCTTTGGGTGACGTTCGTATAAATCCCTCGGTGGAAACATCACACAGCAGACCTGTCAGATCGTTTTATTAGGAGGCTGTTTAGTTTATTTAATCACATTTAAAGGTCAGATAGGGAGACGTCAGTGTCTGGTCCCTTGGCGCTCCATGAAAAGCTGGAACAAGATGACAGAGAATAACATTCATCGCTGATATGATCTGCTGACTGTTTTCTCCATGAATCACATGTGAAATGTCAGAAAATATGAAAAATGGGCTGTGAAATGTCCAAAAACTCCAAGCAGACACCTTCAGATGTCTTTTTATTGTGAGACCAACAGTCCAAAAATAAAAACAGAATCTAAAACACTGTAAATCCTCATACTGGGGAAGCTAAAGTCAGAATATTTGGGAGCTAGCCGACGTCTTTGCTAATAAAATGTGGGATTCATGCTCGTTCTTAGATTCATGTTGATGTGTGTTTTTAGACACATTGAAGAGACCAACAACGTATATGATCGTACACAATTGTTTTTATTTTTATCAGTTATAATTTATCTTTAATAACATGAAAATAAAGGTGTTTCTAGTCTGTCCGGACAGATATAAAACTTCATATAAACTTGAAAAAGGGTTTATTTTTAGTAGAGTTCAATACCGTAGATAAGTTTAGGAACACGGTGTGATAATATTCAAATTTCGTACGACGGTATACCTTGAAAAATGTTATGTCGCTGCAACCGTAGCTGTAAAAAGATGGATTTTTCCAACCTTAAAGCTCCTTAAGATCATATAATAGAGGAAAACTGTGTGTTTAGCTGGTTTCATGTGTAGAAGACTGAATGCACATCATCACTTAGAGTGGATGAATCAGAGCAGATACACTCGTGTATGTAACGTACAGCATCTCTTCGCTGTGAGCATCTTTATTTTCAGATATATATATCCCCAAAAAAATCCCACGAGCAGTTTCATAATGTTTGCCTTCATCCTGCTTCACAGCTTCTGTCTTTTTCATGCTGTCTTGGACAGCAGCAGCAGCAGCAGCAGCGGCAGCGCTGAGTCAGAGTCAGAGCCGCGGACGTAGACGCAGCGTGGTGTTAGCCAAGCCAGCGAGTCTGGATGTGTGTATTTCTGTGATACGTGTGTGGGCGTGACACAAACACCATCCACAGACAAAATGTCAATATGGAAGCAATACCAAAGCAAAGAGAGGAGAAGAAAAAACGCAACACCCCCACAACCTACATATGCACTCGCTGCACTACTTAGTCACTTCCCTGAGTAGTGGAGCTTTAATGCACTCTGCATTAGATTTGGTGTTTAAAAAAAAAGAAAGCTGGCAGTGGAAGTGTTCGGAAAAATCTAATGCATGATGGGAAGAGCTGTACTTTTATTTGACCGTGTCTACTTAGTTCACATCACGCACCATCTGCCTCCTTCAAGCCTCAGTTTTTATCCTCTTCCACTGTTGATTTAAGCCGTTTTCTGCTCTTTCCATGTGCTCAGATGAACATGTTTGCATCCCCACCCCCTCCTCCTCTTGTGCCAGTGGCCGCCTGCCATACTGTATTATGAATACTTGGGGGGACCTCGGGGCTTCAGTCTCAGTCTCTCTGCCACCCTCTCTTCAATAAAACATGAAAGGAATCATGGGAATGTCCTACTAACACGACTACGGCTGCTGCAGCACCGAGCTGACCCAGATCGGGCCGTGCGTCGGCTATTATGATACACAATAGCTGCTGCCCTCAATATAACTGCGTTTGATGGGGTCGAAAATGAGTTAGAACCTGTTTCTGATTCAAATAAATGTTTTTTTTTTAGATTTTTACTATCAGATTTATAAAACGAGGATTGTGTAATCTGTGTTAAGTCACTTGAGCCACTCGAGAAGGTGCATGAAGTCACATCTTTTTTGGACTTTTGCTGAAAATCTGACCGCATAAAGAAAATCCACAGTCCAGCAGCATTAAAAAAACTACAAAAATCATCCACAGGCGACCGAGAGAGACGGGAGAGGTATTAAATTGCAACAAATCCTTAAGAGAAACAGCATCTAAATGAATTTACTTCTGGGGTGTTGCAGCCTGGTCTCATTCCCAGCGTGTCACACATGGCAGCCTGGTCATAGGACTTATGCCTCTAAGACTTATGCAGCAACTTGTACTCCTTCTGTACTTTCTGCTGAGTCACTACAACTAATTTGATATTATTTTGTGTCTTTGTGTGATTGTTTGTTTTCTAGGAAAAAGACTACGTTGGTTTTGCGACGCTGCCCAACCAGGTGCACAGGAAGTCTGTGAAGAAAGGGTTCGACTTCACCCTCATGGTGGCAGGTGAGTGTTGCTACGCCCTGCAATCTTTCCGACGTAGCATGGCACAAGCGGAGATGATGATGCTAACGCTAAAACTCCCATGATTGGTTGAAGCTGACTTAAATGTTTTTTCAGCAGTTTTCTTTTTAAATGAGAATCCTTTCATAGCGGTCACAACGCTCAGGCTTCATATGCTATGATATCGTGCTAAAAGTCTAGATGCTAATGCTAACGTTGCGTATCCAAGCTAAAAGTCGATATCCTCACTGGTTGATGATTCATGTAGAAGACACTGAAATAAAATAGCAGTACTGTTCCTGTACTTTGTCCCAATTATTGTACAGTAAAGATAAACACATAATATACGTGTTATTAATTTCATCATAACCTTTTGAATGGTTTGGATGTTTAACTTACAATAGAAAAAACTCCTAGAGGTCAGATAAATGCTTTAATTTAACTGCATGTTTCACTTTTACAAGAGAAAATAACTTAAGGATGAGAAATAAGATGAGTTTGGTCAAATTAAGGCTGTTTAATACAAGTTTGTCTGTAGTCGCAGTAGAGCAGATGACCCAAACCCAACACAGAGCAGGACAGAGCCGGTAACGTTAGCTTAAACTCCGATATAGCATTTGTACCTTCTTAACTCAGACAGTCCTGACAAGGGATTTAAAAAAAAAATGAAAACCCTACAAAATAATGTAGTGAGTGAATGTTTTCCTTGTTGCTTTAATTTGGAAATTACCCCCAAGTTACACTGTCGGTAGTTAGCCTGACACGCTAACGTTAGCAGAGCAGATAAACACACATTTTTGATCCATTCATTGCACTTTCGCCCTTGAATTCTTGTTTCATAAAGGCTGTATCTCTCATAATAGAGCACCCATGAGCGCCACGTCTGCATGTGGATCAAATCCAAAGCTCGTCTTCACACTCGAAGGACTCAGATCCACGCAGGATGTCCTCGTCGTGAGGCAGCTCCACCACCACACCTCCGCACCAGCTCAGTCTTCACAAGTTTCACGCGCTATGTGAAAATGTGTCGCTCTGTTTAAATGTTAATGAGGAAGAAGACAGTCACAAAATCTCTCCTCCAAAATATTATTTAATTACACTCACCCATTAAGCGCCCATTATAACGACAGCTGGATTGATTTTGCTCTTGTGACTCGATGTGATAATTGAGTTAAGTTTATAAAAGTGTGTCTCAGTCTGGAGTGTGTCTGGGTGGAGGAGGAGGCGTTCAGGGACGTTCAGCACTGTGTAATGTATGTGAGGCTTTTATATGAGACAGTCTGCTTTGGCTTTTTTGCTCAACACTTTGTAGGAAGCAACTTGTTTGGGAAGACGATGCCAAGACGTCGGCTTTTGATTTGATAATTCATCATCATTTATTTGTTTGATTTATGTTTTGTATTATTAATCTGAAGGTGCAACATGTAATGAGTCACCCAAGCTGTCTGATGAATGTAAAAGTGCAGTATTTCTCTTTTTAAAATGTCGTGCAGGAGAAGGAGAAACACCTCGGGCATCAAACAATCAATCAATCAGTTAATAGAGAAAATAATCAGCAGTCATCCATAATGAAAATGATTAGTTGCAGAGGTGAGTTGTTGTCCTCCCTCCATCTCTGACTCATGTTTCCACCGTCGTCTTCCTGCAATAACTCATTTCTTGTGAGATTTTAGAGCGAGACTGAGGGACTGAGAGTGTTTCTGGTGACAACATGGATCTAATTAAATAACAAAAAGGTTTTTCTCTGTAGGATTTGTTTCATATTGTTGGACCGATTGGGCCCAGGTTTTAAAACTACCTGTATTTCCCTGTGAATACTTCTTCCACCACGTTCCCCGTGAACAGTGACACGATCTTTAAGTGTAAAGTTGTTGTAATGCCCCTTTAATGAAACTACATGTGTGTTTCTGTGTGTTACAGGTGAGTCTGGTTTGGGTAAATCCACCCTGGTGAACAGCCTCTTCCTCACTGATCTGCACAAAGACAGGAAACTGCTCAATGCAGAAGGTGAGTCACCGAACCGACCAGATGTTTCTCCGATGACGACGAGACGGACGCCGTTAAATATCTCTTTGACCTGCAGAGCGAATCAATCAGACGGTGGAGATCACCAAGCACACGGTGGACATCGAGGAGAAGGGCGTGAAGCTCAAACTGACCATCGTGGACACGCCGGGGTTTGGAGACGCTGTCAACAACACTGAGTGGTGAGTTCCTACAGCTTAAAGATAACAGATACCACTTCACTGTATCTGACCTGTTTCCTTTCAGCTGCGTCGCTCTGTGTTTTCACCCACACAGTAAATAAAAGCTCTGCAGTTCCTACACTCAACAAGAAAATGAAAGAAATGGCTTCTTTGCTTATAAACACCGGCTGTACTACGACTGAAACGTCTTCAAGAAACTGACACACGTCCAGTTGCTGACGATATATCACTTATTATTATTATTTTATTGTTTTCATTAGTTATTAATCTGCCAACTGTGTTCTTAATTAATCGTTTGGTCTTTAACCTGTCAGATATTTGATATAAACAACAGTTCATCCTGTTTATATCACAATTAAAGGGCAACTCCAACAATTTTACACCTAGTTTAAAGCCTTTTGTGGCTCAAGAGGAAGTAATATGATAAATTACCTCCAGTGAGTTGCATTGTGGGTAATGTAGGCGACAGATTTTGAAAAGCCCGTTGGACTCATTTTAAAAACAAATGATGAAAATTGACACAGCAGAACAAGAAGATAGCACCTTTTTTTATTCCACACATTCGTCTTCCTTTTCAAATCCTGACGCCTACATTACCCACAATGCAACTTAGCCACCGAGTGACATCACTGGAGGCAATTCCCCTGGAGCCACAAGTTTATATTTAAATGTAATTTAAATATAAAAGATGGATTTTACCATCATAGGAGACAAAGAAAACCAGCAAATCGACACATTTGAGAAGCAGGAACCGTTGATTTTTAGGCTTTTCTGTTAAAAAATGAAAAAAACCACGACTGCAGCTCAAAATTATGTTCATTATTAATAAATCTGCTTATTATTTTTCTCAATTAATCATTGGATCTATGAGCTGGTTCAAGATTATGTTTCCAAGTGTCTAAAGGAAGTTTTCCTAATCTTAACTTTTTAATTTTAACCCAAATTATAACTTTCCTTCGACCTCACCGATGTAAACATTATCACATCATAACACAGATTTATCCATCAACAGCTTTTGAGACAGCCAGTGTTTCGTTACGTTACGCCTCCGCAGCTTCAGCATGACCTGGATCCAGATTTCAGATTATCCATCGCTGCATCTTTTTCTTCGACCTGCTTCGTCTGCTCAAGCTGTCGTTTTCCTTTCTGTCCAGAGCCGCAGTATTGATTCGATTTCATCAGGACATTAATTATATTTCACTCACTCTCACCGTCCCTGTTGTGTCGACGTGTTATCGATCTGTTTTGTTTGTGAAGCGATTTTTAACTTCCTGCTTTATAATTCTTTCCCTTCTGTAGTGTTTTACATTAACAGAGGAAAGTGATTTTCTGACAAGGTTTCTGCAGGATATTTAAATAAATAAGATGGTTGTTTACATGATTTCAGCCTCGGTAAGCTAACAAAATGATCCAAAAGCCTCTGATTTGGTGAGATAATAGTAAAAAAAATGATGGTTTAACAGCTTCTTCTTGGATCGGGTTCAGTTTTCTGGCTGTTCTGTGTTTTAAATGCCTCCTTGCGTGTTTTCTAATTAACTAGATGAGTCGTTTCCAAAAGGAGAGTAAATATCAGTCTGTGCTCAGTTTTGCATCCTGCTGTTTGAAAACTGCACACTTCAGCAGCGACACCTTCATCGCCCGCTGTTTTTCCGACCAATGCAGCGTGACAGCTGGCGCACAGCTGCTCATCAGCAGTGGGTGAGGGTGCTTGACAAGGCTGATGTTGAATATTAATTACTCAAGGTTAATCATGGGATGAGTATCAACACTGGACGCGCTTTTGAAGGCATTCAGCCACTTGGTGAGAGTTAAATGAGAAGACTTGAAACCACTCTTAGCCTGAAGAGCTAGCTTAAAAGTTCAGATATACACCTCCACACCACAACTCATTAATTAACCAGCTGTATCTTCATTGTTTGCGACTTGTTCTTTATGTTTTGTAGCTGGCGGGCAGTGACGGACTACATCAACCTGCAGTTCGAACAGTACTTCAGAGACGAGAGCGGACTGAACAGGAAGAACATCCAGGACAACAGGGTGCACTGCTGCCTCTACTTCATCCCTCCGTTTGGACACGGGTAATACAACACAGCACGCACACATCATCACATCTTATGCACGCGTGCCATTTATGTTCATGCATGTTTTAAAAAGTTCATGTGCTCCTGTAGGCTTCGTCCAGTTGATATCGAGTTCATGAAGGCCCTGCAGGATAAAGTTAACGTTGTTCCCCTCATCGCTAAGGCCGACTGCCTCACTCCCTCCGAGATAAAGAAACTCAAAGAGCGGGTAAGACGGCTAATGTACAACCACATACATTTAGATTACATAAATAATAATCCTCGGACACCAGATGTATGGGACACGATGTAAAATTCCCTTTTAGTTGTAGCAGCTTTATACTGCGTGCAATAAAAAGCTGGATTGATGCACCAACCTTTCCATCTGTGCAGCATCTCTTCTTGCTGCTGGACGTTCGGTGTTTGTAATTCATATTTCTGCACTGAATTAAGTGAAATCAGAGCAGAAGGAGAAGCAGTTGAGAAGTCTGCAGAGAAGCATTGAACCTCAGCGTTAGATTTGGGTTCAGTTTCAGTTAATTTTAGTGTCGGGTGACTCATGCGTCCCTCCACAGAGATTTATCTGGACTGAGTTGTAAAGGTTTTTATAGGGCAGTGACTTGTCTGTGTGTCTGTGTGTGTGTGTGTGTGTTTACTGTTATCCATCACATCTCTTATGTGTGTGTTGTCCTTTTAGCTGAGGGAGGAGATAGATAAGTACGGGATAAAGATCTACCAGTTCCCTGACTGCGACTCTGATGAGGACGAGGAGCTCAAACGACAAGATAAAGAGCTGAAGGTGAGCTCGACTCTGGTCTAAAGCACGCAGTTTAGTATTTCTGATTGTTTTGCAGGGGTGGACGTACATACTTAGTGCTGAATGGTTCCTCTGCTGCTTCATTTTGTGATTCAGGAGAGCATCCCCTTCGCAGTGATCGGCAGCAACACCGTGGTCGAAGCTCGAGGTCAGCGAGTGAGAGGGCGGCTCTACCCGTGGGGCATCGTGGAGGGTAAGAAACGTCCCCGTGGCTGTCTAACAACCCGACTCCCCTGCAGCCATTTTTGAGATTCCAGTTACCACGACAACGCTAATTGTCATTGACGACCGGGCCTGATGTTAATCTCTTCCTGTTTGCCAGTGGAGAACCCGTCCCACTGCGACTTCGTGAAGCTGAGGACGTTTCTGATCAGAACCCACATGCACGACCTGAAGGACATCACCAGCGACTGTCACTATGAGAACTACAGAGCTCAGTGCATCCAGACCATGACCAGGTGTGTGTATATATATATATGTTCAGAAACAAACTTTATTGACATTTTTTACGTCTTTATTGTATTTCACTGTGAATAAATCTGACACTTTAACGATGTTTACTGCTCAGAAAGTTTGACAGGAAGAGATCGCTGGAGAGATTTTCAGTCCTTGGCAGCAGCAGTGGATGTAAACAGTAAACTTAATTTGTATTGACGGCGCGGTTGTTCTGCCAACAGCGGAGGAGTGAGGGAGGTGACGAAGTACAGTTTCCAATGAAGAAAACATCTTTAGCTCTTCTCGAATTTAAGCTCCTCGCAGGCTTCTGTAAGTTTAACTCATGAAGATAAACAACAAGGAAATGTCAGACCTTTTTATGGAGCTTTATATTTAGTTTCAGCTCGTTCTTTATCTCTCCAGCTCTCAGCTTTACTGTTTTGGTTAACTCCGATTGATCGGCCACTGATCGTTATCAGCCAATATTTGTTCTACATAGTGTGATCGGTCGTCTCTATAAAGGCTGATTAAAAGAGCCAGTCAGAAAACCATGCGAGACAGTTTCTCTACACGCTGCTTAAATGTGTTTAAAGCAGACAATTGCTTGGCAAATGCAGGCCCGAGAGTTTCTGTTCAGAGGATCACAAAGTGTTAAAAACAGTGAACTGAAGTTAATGTGTACAGTCTGGAGGTAAAAGTACTTTGAGTTTGGAGTTACAGACACTTTACATCAGTGTAAATTGTATCAATCTTCTGTTAGAGACTAAAGTAAGCAGGTACAAGCAGTGACCAGGTGGTGGCGTCGTGGCTTCAGGACACAAAGACCTCAGCAAGAAGACTGAAACAACTGAGAGTGACACAAAATTCTGCATCCTATTTATTTATATTTATTAGTTCAAGTTATTTCTTTGAATTGAGCACAAAAACAACTATTTCTTTCATCAACATTTTAATTTAATTAATAATAAAGTAAAGAAACATTATTGCTCCCAGCAATCTGTGACTGGCCCCCAAAACACTGATCAGACTATCCATACTCTCACCGCTCTCAACATTGTTTTCATCTGCAGCAGGAAGCTGTTTTCAAAGAAAAAGCTGTAAAAAAAACTCTGTTCAGCAGCAAACAGATACAGTTTGCAGAGAGTAGGTCATGAAGAGCCAGAGGAGTTTCCCTCAGGAGTTGGTGGAGACCAAAGACCGAGCTAAAAGAGGGTAAATATATAAGCATGCCTCAGATGTACATTTCCTGTATTCGGCGCCCCCCAGTGGTAGAATCAGGGAAGACACTGGTGACACTGACATGAATGGCCTATATTCGACCAGTTCTCACTTGTGATTGTCTCATTTAGCTGCTGCAAATGCAATTAGACTCATTTAATAGATGTTATAATCACATCATAAAGGTTTTGAAAGAATCCAAACTTTCTCGTTTCACAGTTTCATGACCGAGGATTCATTTTCTGGTCTCTGCAAGCTGCTTTCTCACACCGCAGTGAAACAAAAGAAAACCACTGCGGCTCGCTCGCTGTTGTCATCCGTCATGTTTATCTCTTAAATCCTACAGCAAGATGAACGCAGATAAGCGGGTGGAGAGCCCCATCCCACTGCTGCCGATATCCACGCCAGACGTGGAGACGGAGAAAATCATCAAAATGAAAGATGAAGAAGTGAGTGTGGAAATACCTCGACTCCACAATGAACCTCTAATACTGAATAATGTATCGCAGGAGGCATTACATAACAAAGATGCTGATGTGGAATGATGACCCATATATGTGTTTATTACATAAGCCGTGTCTTATCATCCTCTTGTTCTCTTGTCATTATCTTTGCTCCCTCTGCAGCTGAAGAGGATGCAGCAGATGCTTCAGAAGATGCAGCAGCAGATGCACGATCAGGACCTGTGACTATAACCTCATGTTGCATCCCGGTGCAACATGATGTTATTTAAGATGGATAAAAGTCAAAAACATAGCTCAGACTTAAACCTTCAGGGGATGAGATGAAGGAATGGTTTTGCAGTTACAGTCGATGTTTCACCTGATTCTGAATAAACAACCCGTCACAGAGAATGACAGCATGCTGGGATGATATGTATTTTGATTATAATTTAAACGTTTTTGGCATTTATATAAACTTTCATAGACTTTTTTTTTTTAATGCAGTCATTAGCCAAGTGAGTCTACATGTAGTGAGGCAATAGAGAGTAGATCGCACTTTGTTAGCTGTAGGTCAACGGTAGATTTACGAGCGTGTTTTTCTACTTGAAATACTAAATGAGACAAATGCACCAAACCCTCGATTCATTTAGTAGTTTATGCACTGATTGTTTGGGCACCTGCTGTGTGTGTTGAGTGACGCCTGGATGGAAAAGTCTCTGATGGTTTGAAGCTTTGGTTTTAGTGGCATCTGCAGTTTGTTGCTGGTATACCACTGGTGGTTTGTGGTATGTGACTTTGATACAGCAATTTACAAAGTGCTCCACAAGAGATGTAAAAACAGATAACGTACAATAACACACAAATATTAGAGATTAAAACTAAGAAAATTAAAATAAAACACAGTTCAAGAACAAAATAAACTCTTTGTTTATTGTATTTAAGTACAAATTTGAGGTATTTGAGGTATTTATTGTTCAATTCCAGCACATTTCAGAGGCAAACATTGTACTTTATACTCCACTACATTTGTTATTAGTTACTTTTCAAATATCAGTTTTTCATACCCTTTCTGTCCATCTTAGATTTTAGTTTTATATTCTTTATTTTGCACATTTAAAAGAAAATATATACACAAATAACAAGGATGGAAAATAATATGCAGAAAGAGGGCGAAAACCCACCTACAGTTACAGAAAATGCATAATTAACCTACAGAAAGTAATTTGAATGCATTAAAAGATTGTAAACTTGTGGCTAAGCTGCATTGTGGGTAATGTAGTCTAGCCTCCGGAGATGTCACCTTTTTTATTCTACACATTCTTCTTCCTTTTTAAAACATCGTGCCTACATTACCCACAATGCAACTACGCAACTGGGGGGCAATTTTTCAGATTTCACACAGCTTCCTCTGCATACACACTTAAATGTGTAAAATTGGTGGAGTTGCCATTTAATTCTGACAAAATGCCAATCGACATGTTAGAATATGTGATTTTTAAAATAAATGTACGATTTTGAGCTGATTTGTGAGAGAAATGAGGTAAAATCTCAGAAATTGTGGTCGCAAATCAGTCAGTTTGTTGTTTCTATGACCAAAAACCTGAGTCAACATTCACAGAGATGTAGGAACAATAATCCCACAGTGTGACAGCTGATACAACCCACAGCGACTCATAATGTAGGAGTGCTTATTCCACTATATCAACAGCGATGCACCATCAGCCTCTTTCAAACCTCGGCGCTGCTGTGTGTGAGTGTGTGTGTGCTCATGCATACATTTTCTCTGACTACGAGGAGTTTCTTCTCAGCATAGTGAAGCCATGATAATACATACATACATCAGACAATCTCGTCCTTGTATATAAAAACCTTTAATCATTTCTTTGAGGCAAAGTGTTGCAGTTTACAATCATAACTGAACATCACAGAGGGAAGAAGCTTGTAAAAACAATCCTGTGTACAGTTCACCGATTACATTTTGAGAGCATGTGTTTTTTTTTTTAGTTTGTGTGTATAATATTAATATATAACAATCAGTATTTCTCACTAATCCCATAGCTGTTACGTATGTTACAAGATGTTGTACACAAGCCTGTTGCAGATCCTCGTTCAGTATTTAACACTCTCCTGTACCTGCAGAGTCACAATTGAAGTAAGTTCCCAATAATTTATTAGCTTTAGAATAATAATAATAATAGTAATAATAACCTTTGTTTGTAGCACTTTTCAAAAACAGTGTTATGGAGTGCTTTAAAATGAGAAATAAAATGTTTTGTTTTCATCTAAAAGTGTTTGTCTTCTTTTGGGCGATAATAAACTTTTAACCAGGATGATTCTCTTATTTGTTTAATGTTGTTTTTTTATGCTAAAATTGTCATGAAATGATGTGTATGAGCTTATTTTCCCGTACAAATCCTTCTTTTTTAAATACAAATTTGTTAAGACGACTTTATTAGCAGATAACCTATAATTAAAAATATGTAGAGGAGGGGATGAAGACACTTTTTGGACATTAGGGGGCAGCAGAATGAGCTGTAAACCTGGATAGGACATATTATTAACATAAAATGGAGAATAAATGGTGAGTATGCCAGCAAACGTTGCTTATTTACACATTTAGCAGACCTTGATAACATCAGCATTAATTATGAGACGTGTTTATGTCAACCTCATATGAACAACCCTGTTGACATATACATATTGATCCATTATTACCTCATAAATTATAAAAGTAATGGTTAGTGCAGCTTTAATTGAGTCAGCCACCATGAGCTAGGCTACTCGTCATACCACAGCATTTGATGTTAGCAGCTAGCACGTTTTACTACTTAACTTTTCTTTTGTTAAAGAATTAATGTTATTTCTTCTTACTAAAGGTACTTAAAGTCCCTTTAAAGGATAATTCTGCATTTTCACCTTACAGTCAACGCCATTTTCCCTGTTTTTGCAATCACAACACAGCATAATGTCGTAATAATTAATCTTCAGAACGCCTTTGACTTGGTATTTTTGTTAGGCTATAGGCTACAGGACAGTGCTTTGAGCTTGCTAACATGCTCACCATGGCAAGTGCTAACATACTGATGTTTCGTAGATTTAAAGGTCATAGCTGCTAACTGCAGCTACCGTTAGCTAGTTAGCTCCGTAAGCTGAGCCATTTTTTTTTTCACAATCATAATTTCACCCATTCTGTCTAAAATTGAGAAACGGCTGCACGATTGATTACCTCTATTCAAGTTAGCCAGGCGCTAAACCAGAAGTTAGCTGGCTCGGTTAGCTTTCATAGGAGTGAATGGGACACCGTCTAAACACTGTATCCAGGGTTTAATGTAACATCCTTGGGCTTTACTTGAGCATAGCGGTGCTTTAACGTCACCACAACAACATAGCCTACTGAAGTTTTGTCAGTTAATTGTTCGTCGTTTTAATTTAGTGTGTTTTCATGCTAACATTTGCTAAGTAGCTAACCAAGCCCCTAGGGGGAGCACCAGGCTTTGAAGCCAGTTTTCATAGTGGCCAAACTGGGTGCACTGGGTTGCAAAAACACTTTTTTACCTATAAGCTTACATTGTGAATGAAGCGGCTGTAAAACACTCTTTCACAGTCAATATTTGACTTGTTTAGTCTAATAAAATTGTGAAGAGCCGCAAGACTGAATAATTTTATCTCTATTTGAGTTGGCTGGGCGCTAAACCAGAACATCCTTGGGCTTTCATGTTAACATAGCGGTTCTATGAACTATGCTAATGCCAACGCGCTCACCATGACAATGCTAACATACCAGTTGATGTTTTGTAAGTTCATCATATTATCTTAGTTAGCATGCTAACAGTTGCTACGTAGCTAGCACCTACAGAGGCTGATGACGTCATAGTTATCGAAGTTGTCAAAAAATGTATGAGGTCATGAATGTCTGTCGAGATGTCGTCACAGTCCATCAGAGCTGACGTGGATGACAACGGCTAAAAAATTCTATCTTAACGTCTCAAAATTTGCCGCCATTTTGGTTAAAGTGAGGTTCCAGGGGTGGCCCGAGCCACGGGGCTCATTGAGGCGGGTCCTGCTGTGTTCTGTCCCCGCCTGCTGTTGAGGATATCTCCATGAACGGTGGGGGGCTGGACGACCCCGACAGCCAGCGGTGGAGACGTAAAACACGAAGAAGTGTTTGTTGTTCGTGTCTTCGCGTGTTTTTCTCGGCGTAACGCGGGTGAATAGTGTCAGTTTTGTCGGCAGGACGAGCAGCTTGTTCGTCGGCGTGACAGCCTGCTTGAGCTCCGAGCAGAGGCGGGAATGGAGCGGAGCGAAGGGGGCGACCATGAGAGCTCCTCGTCCCAACAAAACACTATGTGGAAACAGTTTCAAGCCAAAGCCAAACCGCTGCTCAGCCCCAAGCTGGGCTCCAGAGACCCCGAGGAGAAGAAGGAGCGAGGCGGCTGGATGTTCAAGAAGATGAAACGGAAGGAAAACGTCGCTCTGGACCGGGTGATCTCCTCCTCTCAGCCCGACCTGCTCTTCTCCTCTCAGGTGGATCCAGAGGCGAAGGAGGCTCAGCTCTGCGGCAAAGCGGCCGGGAGCGGCTCCGGTCTCGGCCGCGAGAAGCTGTCGTCGTCCTCCAAGCACCAGTCCGCCAGCCCGAACAAGCCCACGTTGGCTCACCTGGTGCAGTCCCACCACAAGAGCTCCTCTCTCGGGTCTGCGTGCTTGGAGAGGCTGGCCGAGGCACCGGGCGGCAGCAGCGGCAGCAGCGGTGGAGGCGAAGCGGCAACAGCTGCAGCCGCGGCGGGAGCACAGCTGGAGGGCAAAGATGAGCAGCCGGTGAGTCCCACCTGTCAAATAATGTGGTTTGACCATTTATTAAAGTAGTTATAATTAATATTATAGTGGTTATCTGCAACTAAATGTCTTTATTCACAAGTGGATCACATGTTAATGGATGTTTGGACACTTTTCAGGTAAGTTTTCAGGTAATGTTTGCAGCAAATAGACAAAAACAACCCATATAAAGAGATTTATTACAGGGAAACTAGATTTATATGTCATTAAAAGTGAAAATCATTAAAATTGAAATTCTAATACAATGGCATAACTAATTACTTACATACATTAGTTGATTTTTTTCTCTATCAATCATAGTAAAACAGTGAAAACGTCCATCACAGATTAAGGAAGCTTAAAGTGATGCATTTAAATGAACAAAAACCCAAAATATTCACATTACAATGATATAAAAGAAAGAAAACAGCTAAATTAATCTCAAGCGAGAAGCTGGAAACAGAAAACTTTTGGCATTCGGGCTCAATAAATAACTGAAATGATGTCAGGAAATGATTCATCACTTCAGCCCTAATTAGGACACATGTTGATCCTGTACTGAGCATTAAAGGCTCAATCATTCAGTCATTATCTGTGTAAGTGTGCATGTAATCGAATACTTTGAGTAACAGAAGAAAAGTAAGAATTTTATGTGTTTCTCAGAAATAACAATATTAGTTTTCTCTCGAAATATCTTCCATTAAGTCACGTCCATTAGTCCAGCCCAAAGTGATGCAATGCAGTGATGGAATGTAACTAATTACATCTACTCAAGTACTCTACTTAAGTACAGTTTTGAGGTATTTGTACTTTACTTGAATATCTAATCCTCTGCTACTTTATACTTCAGATAAAACACTGACACCGATAATCAGATCTGATAAACAGTCAACCCATATACAGTAAATACATGTAAATATATGTTTAATTTACTTTTACTTGTACTTTTAATACCAGAAAATTACTTCTGATACCAAAATACATCTAATATGAGATACTTTTACTCAAGTACTATTTGTATGGGCGACCGAAGTAATATTTCAACAGGATATATTTACTTTTACTCAAGTATGACTTCTGGGTACTTTAACAACACTGATATAATGTCTCACTTTTAACATTTCTGACCCAGTTCAAGTTGTAGGTAGGCAAAGAAGAGAATACATGAAGGAGAGAATACATTTTTTTTTTATCACTTTTATTTTCCACAAGAGTCCAACAAATAAATCATCCTTTTATGAAGCCATGAGGGGCTGAGTAGGTGGTGGAGGGAGGTTTTTTGGAAAAGTAACTAGAAGCTCAGAGGTGGAGGAGGTCAGCAGGGACAGCTTGTTAGGGAAGATTTAGAGGATTATTCTGAAGTGGAGGAGGAAGTGCAGCGTTTAAAAAGGCTATGAAATACAATATTAGGATCATCTAAGCACTAAATCGGCCTTGAGATGAGCCAAAGTGTCTGATTCAGCTCAGCCGGCGATTGATTGCTCACATTGTTCGTTGACTTTGTGGTAATTAATCAGAGCAAAATGTCAGGAGAGATTAATAACAACAAGCTCTGACTCATCCTGAAGCCCACAGTATACATAATGGATGGTTAGTCATCCTCTGCTAACCAGCGTCCCTGGGGGAAACCCTGCGAGAGCTGTCACTCACATGTGACAGGGGAGGCGGGGTCCTGCACATCTCAGCAGGAAATAAAATGGGTTTGCAGGATACGTGCAGAGAATGGGTGGAGAGAGGACCATGTAATGCTGAGAGGATGAGCCTACAATACTAAACTAACAACGCCTAAATAAATATAGTTAATGCTGAGCTAAGCCTGAGCTACGCTAACCCAACCCTGCACGACAAACTGTGTTTAATCCCATGGTAGATGGTAGTTACGCACACTTAGTCGAGAGGATGGTAGGAATAAATAAAGGCGCAGTAGTAAACGTGTAAATGTGTGTACAGTTAAAAGGATATACTTTTCCAGTAAAGTCTTTTATATAATTAGTATCATCAGAGTGGTGTTTGAAGGTCCACAACAGGCGTTTTTTTCACAGCAGACACTTTAACTTGTTATAGTTGGGAAAAGGACAGTGATATTATTAATAGTTCGAACAAAATGTCCAACTAAGACACGGTGATGAGTCAGCATGCACAATACCAGTGTCCTCTTTGAGCAGAAAGGACCCAAATGTCAGACACAATGCAGGCTGGAGGACTGGAAGGCGATTAAAACAGAAAGAACAAAAAACTAAAGCGAAAGTACAAAAGCTTGACTGACAACAAACCGGAATGACACAGGGAACAAAAGCAGGAACACCGATGAGACACGAGGAGAAAGACCGGGGAACAGACTTTGACAACATGACAACTGAAACAAGGAAACAGACGAAGGCCGAGTCCACACACTCAGGTATTTTCGGAAACAGACGAGCCTTTCAGCACCATTTCAGAAATAATCTCCGTCCACACAACACACCTGAAAATGCATATCTCATGGCCATTCACACACACTGGGCATGTGCCTGCCGTCGTAAACAGGAAGCAGTCTGTTTACTCTGGACGGTTCGTTAGCTACGGAAAATATTATGAGCGCGGCAGAGAAACATGACTTCGCTTCACAGAATCTTCTTTGATAACTTGTCAGCAAAAACGTCGTCAGCAGCTGTTTTTGTCTCTTTTCCATCATTGTATTTCAATGTTTTTTGTTCTTGAAAAAATTCCGTCAAATACTCTAATATGAAATTAGCAAGTGAAACAAGAGAGACACCGAAAACAGGCAGGAAAAAGACAAAGACAGGAAGTGTAAAGCAAAATGTGACATATGAGGAGAGTCTCTTTCAACATGAGACAGGACATAACTAAACTAAAACTAAGGGCCGTGACATCTGAAGCAGTTAAATGGAAAGCAGCCATTATTTATTTTATCATTTACACCTGTGAAAAACTACTGTAGTGACCGTTCACAGCTGAGACTGAGTATAGTTTGCTCGAAGAGTCTGTAGCCTGCACCACCAGTGGAGCGAAGATGAAAAGTCTCTGAAAAGGATTTTACGAGTGTTTAAAAAGCTTCAAAATTGCACCCACATGGCACCACTTCTTTTTTTTTATGAGTGCAGCTAGCAGATATCCAAGCATGTGCCAGGGGGGAGGTGGTACAGTCGTGTCTACAAGCAGTGTTTTGGAGAGGCCCAGCCAGCTGCTGTAAATGATTAGATCCTTCATCAGAAGTGATTTATGGAGGGAGATGCACCCTCCAGGAAACAGCTGAGTTAGAGGAACTGACCTGGACAAACGCATGATCGGGAAATAGATAGGCTGGAGCTTTTGTCTTTAAACAAATTATTCTGTGGAGGCTAATGTTGTGTGTTGGTGTGTATTCACCCGGTTTAGGAAAGACGAGAGATAAGATTTTCTCCCTGGAGCCATCTTTGTTTCCCTTCTGGGACATCAGAGGCTGTGTGTGTCTACCTGTACTGACCTGCACTGGTCACATTTCAGGCTTTATGGAGACGGAGGCTGCAGGATTTTGCAGCGGAGCGTGGAGTCTTCTCTGTGACTCGTGCACTCGGCTCCCTCTGCATACCAGCGTCCCTGTGAATGATGTGAAAACATTAAAGAGCTACCGGTCATTATTTCACGGATTGGACAGAGGTTATTGAACAGTGTGATTGGTTGTAAGGCCCGTATTGATGGCCGTGCTGTGTAATAGCTATTGAAGATGTGTCACACATTGAGTTTTCCACCGTGAAGAGCAGCTGACTCAGGGGAAACACACCATGTGCTTTAAGGCTAATAGTAAATGTGTTTTTTACACAAGACAAATACCTGCGAGACTTGATGGTAACTGTTTGTCTTTCTGTGTGTGTGTGTGGTCCCTGTCAGACATGTTAGCAGTATTAGTGTTCGGGTGTTTGTTCAGTCGCTGCACGTGAGTTTTGCATGTTAGAGTTTTTGTGATACTGAACAGAAAAGAAGAAGAATGTTTTTGTAATTTCTCATCATCTCACAGACTTGAGAATTCAACAGGGCTGCAGATAACAGTTATTTTCATTGTTTATTATTCACTTTTTCAGTTAATCAATTAGTTTCTGTTCTATAAAATATAAAATGGTGAAAACTGTTTCCCAAAGCGGAAGATGATGTCCTGAAATGTCTTGTTTTGTCCCCAACTCAAAGATATTCAGTTTACTGTCATTCTTTCGATTGACTCATTGATTAATTGTTTGACAATGATCCTCTGTGTCTGTTTCACTGTTGGTGCAGGAGAGAAAAACAGGACTTTCAGTTATTTCTATAAATTAGTCTTTGAAGCTGACTGATGAGAATGACTGATGTAGCATGAAGCTGCTGCTGGTGTCTGCACTCTGTTGTAGTCTGTTCTGGTGATTCTCAGTTCCCTTCAGATCAGGTCTTTCTGTTTGAAAATTAATTCATGCGTGTCGGGTTTGGACTATATCCACTGCAAAAGGCACAATATCTGCAGTGTCATTATATTGTCTGACGCAGAGAGAATCCAAGTTTACGGTCTGTATTTTGTGACTCCTGACTGGCCTTAAATCTTAAGTCTGTGACCTTATGAGACGTCTTCTCTCCCGTCCTTACGTCTTACGCTTCAGTCCAACCTGTCAGTCAGGCTTACTCCACTGGAGAAGGATTACAGTCGAGCCAACCAGCACGGTTCCTCCTCTTCCTCCCTCCTCCTCACCTGTAGCTCCTTCTCTCTTTCAGCAGCAACACCACTCGCTCCTTCTTGGCTGCAGCTGTTTTCTTGGGAGATACTTTTTTTGTTTTTCTGCCAATCTGGAATCCCCTCTGAGGTATTCTCGGTTTTCTCTGCCTTCGCTCAAACATAGATGTTCTACTTTAACAAATCCTCACTCCTCTCTGATCGCCTTCTACCTCCACCTCAACTCGGCTGTATCGTCTCCCCGCGACCTGCTCGAATCCTGGATCTCTTCATAAGAGAGGCCTCGGTGGCAGAGTCCCGTCTAGTGATTCGAGAGTTGCTTCGCTGTGCCTCTTGTGATGACTCTGTCTCCTTCGCCTCCACGTGTGGACGGCTGCTGTCGGTGAGCATCACCACCCTGTGTTTGATCCCTGTCTAGATAATGTGCACGGTGCTCTGAAGACGGACACGAGCGGGGACTATTTCAGCTCCGTGTTTGTGTCTCGTCCTTTGCACTTCATGGAAAATGTATTAGATGACACGTGACTGCGTCCAAACACAGAATAACTTATGACTCTTAAGAGTTTTGCTTTTAGTTGTTATTTTCGTTGAGAGTTTTGCTGAAAAATATAAAAAGTAACAGGAGTTGTTTGCCTTTGACTATATATATATATATATATATATGTATATAAAATATATGGGCCTATGACAGATATATCTTATTTATTATTATAAATATGCTGGTATAATAACTTTGTTTTTAGAGACTCTGATGCAGAAAAAGATGATTTGGGTCATTTATAATTATCAAATTCCCAGTGAAGTTTAATTATTCAGTGCACTGATGCCATTTTTGACAATTAAGCTTATTGTTAAACAGTAAAATATCCTCCTTCCATTACATAACTCTGTCGCAAGTGTGTAATTACCACATTTGAGGGTTGTTAAAAACGTTTGTATATCAGCCGATAAATCGTTTTATATCAGCATCGGCAACTGAAATCGGATATTGGTCGATCTCTACTTTTTTGCTTCTACATATCATTATGATATTCTAAAGGTTGATTGCAGAGTGTAATGCCTATATAATAATGACACCATCTGTGTTTCGATCGGTTCCCTATAATCCTGGCTTTCACTATAGAATTTTGTTTGCCACCATTTTGTTTGCGAACAGTAATACCACTTGGAAACACTAGGGGGGAAAAGTTGTTCTGGTTTCGCTGTTAGGCAAAACTTTATCGATCACAGAGATAAATTAACAAGCTGATCAGCAGAATGTGAAGTAATTCAAAATAGATCCACTTTTACCAGCTGCAACATTAAAGTAACGAACACATGAATTCATCAATAACCAGTATAGCATCCAGGAGAGTGCTGATCCCAGAGCTGTGTGTACATTAGGGGTTGACCGATATTGCTGATTCAGGGTCGATACAGATACCGATTATTAGAAATCAAGAATATGTGGGACGGATGTTAATTTTTACCGTAAAAATGAAGCACAATTTACTCATATACTGTTCTTAAGTACAATTTCCAGGTACTTTACTTGAGTATTTCAATTTTTTGCCACTTTATACTTCCTCTCCACTAACTTTAGTTACTCGTTTCTTTGCCGATTCAGATTACTCAGTGTTTATAGGCTATTAATTGTGACGTGTTACCAATTGTGGGCAGGACATTTTGTGCAAGGATGTTGCATCAGAGCCAAATAAGCAAATTTGTTTATTATATCGAAAATCTGACATAAAAATCGGATAATTGGAAAAATGCTGAACATCAGCCCCAATAATTGACCCGGGCTGACGGGAATGAGTCCTAAAACCCAAAGAGAAGTTAGCTTTTTTGCAGTTCCTGTTCCCTCATCTTGATTTTCAGGTTTTGTCCTACGACCTAAAATACTTCTGACTGACTGGAGGAAAGAATTCAGCCTTTAACCTCTCAAAAGAGCCCAAAGCCACACCTGTACTCCACATGGTTCAACAACAGCTTTAGCTTTTACTTTGGGCTCGACTGGGAAATGTGTTTTAGGATCATTTTACATAAACTTCCAGGAGTGGTATCGTGCAACCACGATGTTGTACTGTTAATGCCTAACGTTAGCTTTTTACTTCTGGTGTTGCACTTACGCTTCAAAAATCATGAAAGTGGTGCTCGTCTGTTCAGATTATCTTACTGAAAAAAATGTGTAGGTGTCATCAACAGAGTTTATATTCTGCATTAATCCCACAGGCTTTTTGTGGAGGCCTATAAAGATACATCATCCCTGCAGCACGTTATCGTGGTCAGTGTTTGTCGCTGCCGAAGGAGATTAAATGCAGATCACAAGCAGCTGATGTCGACCTTCACATTGCATCACATTCCCACTTATAGACAGCCTGATCCTGACCAGTCTGGGTCAAACTCAGGGAAGATGAGGAATGACCCAGTCAGATTTGACCTGTTAAAGGCTCTAGAGGGAATCCTTAGGACATAAATCAGGTCAAACTGGTGCTGTATATTTAACTCATCTCATGGTTACAGTCTCTGTCTCTTTCATACAGTAGATCTGAAGTTGACTCAAGTGAAAACAGTCTTTGTATCAAGACTTCTGCCTCAAAACATGACTGTTTGTTATGGCACACTTCTTTAATCCTGTTTATTCTGAGATTGGCCTACATACATGCAGCGCTGGAAGAAGTACTCAGATCTTTTTACTGAAAAGGTACAACAAGATGCCATCAACTGGTTATGAAACAGTCTCAATTTAATACTGATGCATCTATCTGACCTACATAAGCAAACGGCAAATCTGTTTTCAGTTTTCTGTTTTTCCTTTCCTCTTTTCTTTTGAAATGTGAGGATGATTTCACCTCTTTGGGCCTCAAACTGTCATGTAATTAAACCAAACCAGAGAACTGAGGAAGAACAAATAGAAAACACACTCAAAAAAGGTTGAGAAGCACTGGTTTAATCTTTAACACTGTGTTGTATTCAATAAGATTTAATGTAAAATCTTAATCTGAGAAAGAAACTTGCAACTAAAGCTGGCAGACAAATATAGCGGAGAAGCATAAAGTAGCATAAAATAGAAATACACAAATAAAGTGAAGCGTTGTACTTCTTTTCCTCTGTTCGACTGAGCCTGTCGGGAGCTCCTGTGTTTCATTTACAGTATTGATCCCTGCGGTCTGTATTGGCGGACAGTATTGATGTTAATGGGCCCTTGAGGTTAAAGCATCAGGTTATGGAGAGCTGTGCTGTTGACACGAAGAAGATGTATGTTACTCTAATGTTTTCAGCTCTCCTTAGTGCTTTTTATTGACCGTTTTTTCGAGCCTCTCAGGCCGTGGTCTCTAATCTTCATATGTCTGTAGTTATGTGCTTCCCGACAGACAGAGTGCTACTTTGTCTTCTTTACATAATACACATAAAGATCAGGATTTATCATGGTGAATGAAATACAAAGAATAGAGCTGCAGAGATTAGTGGATTCATTAATCAGAGTGAAGATACCAAACCTTTGCTGCTTCCAGCTTCAAAAAATTGCTGCTTTTCCTTGTCATTAGATTGTATTTTTCACTTTTTTGACATTTTACAGATGAAACAAAAGGCACATTAATTAATAATTCAAAATAAAAGTGAGTTACGGCCTGAAAATAAAGTAAGCCAGTGTCAAGGCCACCGTTTTTTTAGTCAGTATAAATCGAGTATGTTAAATGACCTCAACGGATGATGATTTGCTTCGACTAGAATAAAATATCACATTATTAACATTAAGATTGGTTGTCAGCGTGATAATGGCCCCAGATTTTTAAGAGAAAGTATACATTAACAACATTTGTATGAAAGATGAGGAATGTATGCGGTAGGAAAGGTGTAATTTTCAAGAAGGCCAAAGTAATTAAGAATTTATCATAGACAGTGTTTCACAAAGTTTACAAAGTTTCCACAGCTCACAAAATTGAGCGATTTTTAAAGGGAGTCTGGGGACTTTCTCAGTCAAACAGCTGCTAAATGTCGGCAGGTAAGACGTGACAAACTGACACTTTTTATAAGGAAAGAAACAACTTAATGTGTCGTATCTGTTGCCGAGTTTACAAGAAGGCACGAATGATTCAGAATTTGCCGTCGCTGCTTCCCAAATGTTTGTCAAGTTTCCCCTCGTTCAATACATCTCAAAATTGCCATATTTTGTAAGGGAGTCTGGGGATTTTTCTGTTACTAGGTCAGTGGTTTTATTGGTGAAACAGACAGTGGGTAGAGCTCAATGATGCAATGTGCAATGACTTCAACCACTTCTGAATGTGGTCTGAGCAATCAGGAGGATTTGCCACTTAGATGCAAACAAAACAAGACAATTTAAGACTTTAAGATGAACAAATCATCGACTAAACAATAAAGCAACAAAATAATTGGCAGATGAATCGATGATGTAAATAATCCTGTACCTTGATGAGACAACAGATAAAGCCTTGGCTGCAGATGTTTGCATAAACCCTAAAATAGGAGTGCATCAGAATAGCTGATGGGATTGTGTGTGATCTGGTGCTATTCTCAGCTCAGTGCTTCCTGACTTTCCTGCAACAAGACAGTTAATCCTTTCTAAGCAGCTTGTTAATTCTGGCAGCCTGGTTACTCCCTGACTCAGCCTCAGACTGGGGTTTGTGGCAGTTTTGGCTCCTCTGTTTTCCCCATTCATACCTGCCAAGATGATAAGAGCGCGAGTTAGGACGCTTTGGTCTCTGTGCCGAGGTGAGGGAGGAAAACCTCAATCTGGCACCTGAGGAGCTGCCACACACCGGATGTTTTGATGGAAACCTCACACTGCTTCTGTCTGCTGTCTTTCTGTCTGAGGTTGTCACTGGCTTTTTGCAGAGTAGAGTGACTGTTCAAACTCCCTGTTATCATGTTACATAACAAGTGTGACTGATGCACTTTCAACAGAGCTTGCCACGCATTTCCTCTCTCTTTCTAACCCTAAACAGAAACCAATACGCACAGCGGACTGACTTCAGAGAGCGATGAGCAAAACTTAGCATTAAAAACTGGAACCACCTGGCTCCTTCTGAAGTGTAAAAACACCTGTAAACCTCCCTAAATACCATGTTTTATCTACTCTGTTTAAACTGCTACTCAAACAGAAAAGCAAAAATAACAGTTTGTGGTTTTAGTGGGAGTAATCTGTGGGCAGATTGTTGACTAATTGTTGTAGGTCAAGAAGTAGTTACACAACAAAGCCCTTCCTCAAACAACAAAATGGCATTTTTTTATAAATTGGACAGAGCCAGGCTTTCAGTTAATCGCCTCCATGCTTTAAGCGCTGAAACGGACGCTGTGTTAAAAATTATGAAAAACAAAATGCAATAACTTCCAAACAAACTGCGTTTTGGCCCTTTTTTATATGCAGTCACGATACTGTCACCTGTTACCAGTGAAGCTGTTTACCTGTGCAATGATCCAAACAGGTGTTTGCGGAGCATTTCACAACTTTGCCAGTCTGTTGGTGCTCCTGTCCCAACTTTTTAAAATCATGTTGCTGCCACCAAATTCAGAATAACCAGCTAATAAAAACACTAATACAACTTGAAGCATGATTATTTGTAATATAGCAGTGTTCAACTATATTTAAGGGTATTTATACGTGTAAATATCCTTAATAAAACATTAAAAGGCCCCCAAAACAAGATCTTTTTAATCACGGAAAATCACTGTATTTTTACAAGATTTTTTTCTGTTGTTTTACAGTATTTACAGTGTTTTTTGACGCCCCATGCTGCCGGAATATTATTTAGGTATTAATATATTTAATTTTGACTCTTAAAACCCTCCGCAGGCATCTAAATGAAAGCTAATGTTGCTCTGTGTCTGCTCGATGTGTATAAAGACCGCTGGTTGCTAACATTAGCCAAAACCGCTCTAAGAGATGATGATATGCGAGTGTTTCCAGTTATGTAAAGTCGACCTGGAACACCTCATCCTGCAGCATGTTGGTCCACTTTATCTCCTTATTCAACACCATCACGTCTAACCTGGACTTACCCCACTTGTCAGAAACTCTACATACACAACGCTTCAACCGTCCCTCCACCTACAACACAACCCTCCACACAGACTCGCTCAGCCTCCTCATGTTACACACGATGGTAACACTTATTTTATTACCCTGTTTTTCAGTCACTGCCCAGCTGGATTTCCGCAGCTTGCAAAATGCCAGAGCAGAACTTGGCATACTTGGAAAAGTTTTTACGGCCTCAGGAAACAAGTTTGTGTTTTATAATGTGTGTAGCTGAATGCTTGAGAGGCTGATAGGATGCTTTAGAAGCTGGTGATGCTGTTTGTTCTTCCACGAGAGCCCTCGACTTACATCCATGCGCTTATGTTATTCTGATTGTGGACTGGATTAAAGGGAAAGTTGAGAGAAATTTGAGTTGAGTTCATTTACTGTGACATTCAGCTTCCAGAGTCAAGTCCTCCAGTCAAAAATGTGTTTTTCTTCTTGTTCTTACAGATGAAGGTTTGAGCTTCACTGTTGAGAATGATTAATGTGCCGAGTTTGACACCAGAAGGCTGTTTTCACAATCATTGCTTAAAGTTTCCAGTTCTGTTTTTTTTGGGAAGAAAACTGATCAACATTTCTCACCACGTTCTGATATTTTATAATCAGTTGATCAAGAAAATAATCGGCAGATAAGTTGAAAACAATCGTTGGCTCCAGGGTGCTTTCTTTGTTTTTTAAAGGAACAACATTCTCCCTGGACAGAATATGTCATTAATACCGACACATATATAATATATCATAATGACCTCTGCCCCCTGTGGTGGATATCGTCTGTGTCGGGCCAGGCGCTGCTCCCTGCATTATTTAAAAGAATCAGAAGTACTCTCTGGACATCTGAACTGTAATACACACAATCATCTGAGGCCTCTTTTCATAAGAGCAGTCCTTATGTATTGCTTTATCACATTACACAATTATTGATCAGAGCTTCTCTGTAAGTGGATATGTGTGTTGACAGGATGCAGAATCCCCAGCAGAGTAGTTGCCCTGCATTAGAAATGATGTTGGATGAGATGAATGTTTGATAAACACTGTTGCTTACGTGTGAGCAGGCGTTTATTTTCATTGGAGAGGCACTGACGAATGTATTATCACATGTTCTGATCTTTATTCCAAAACCTGCAGACCTTTCTCTGTGCAGGGCGTTTGCTTGTATCTCTTTGTACAAGTCAACAGAGGGTTATTTTATTGCGCTGTTCTCTCTTGAAGACACCAAGATTCAGTTTCAACAAAATAAGGAACCCTAGGATTAAAGGAGAAAAGGTAGCAGGCAGCGAACCGACCAGAGTAAAGTAAATTAATGCCCTGAGGATGTACGTGTACCAGATTTGGTGTCACTACTGGATGCCTTGTCCTCTTTGTCCTGTGTATATTTTGATTGTTTTGGGACTATTTGAAGTGAGGAGGATAATTGCTTTGCTGTAGCTGGTTGTGTTTGCTCCTGTTTAGTAGCTCCTAGAGTCTGAGGATAACTCACGTCAGGATATTAAAGCAGATTACTGTATATGCACGTTATCAGATTGACCTTTTTTTTTGCTTGTCACATCCCTTTTTTTAGTAGTTTAAGTCTTTGTTGTTGTTTTGCAACTCCTTGTGGTTGGTTTTAGTGTCTTTGTGGTTGTTTTTTCACCTCTTTGTGATCATTTTTAATCTTTTTGTAGTTGTTTTAAATCTCTTTGTAGTTGTTTTTATCCTTTTTGTGGTTGTTTTGAGTCTCTTAGTAGTTGTTGTGATTCTCTTTGCGGTTATTTTACATTTCTTTGAAGTCGTTTTTGAGTCTCTTTGTGGTTGTTTTTAGTCTCTAAGTAGCTGTGTTGAGTCTCTTTGTGACTGTTTCGGGTGTCTTTGTAGTTGTTTTGCATCTCTTTGTAGTTGTTTCGGGTCTGTTTGTAGTTGTTTTCCATCTCTTTGTAGTTGTTTTGCATCTCTACTAGTCGTCTTACATCACTTTGAGGTTGTTTTGAGTCTCTTTGCAGCTGTTGTGCATCTCTTTGCGGTTATTTTACATTTCTTTTAAGTTGTTTTGAGTCTCTTTGTGGTTGTTTTTGTGACTTTTTGTGTTTTGCATCTCTTTGTGGTCCATTTTTATACATTTTTGGTTGTTTGGAGTCTTTCTATGGTCATTGTGTATCTCTTGGGGGTTGTTTTGATTCTTTTAATGGTTGAAGCTCATTAATTTAATAAGGAAGAAGCTACAGAATGGTCTAAATGCATTCACATGTAGTTGATGTTAGTGTTTCAGCCTTTTCACAAGATGACAAATACAGTCTGTGACTGTTTAAAAAGTGTTTTTGATCCTATCTTGCATCTATGTCTGGTATTGATGCAGTATTTGGCTGTGAAGTACTACAGTTTGTATGTTTTGTGTGTTCAGTTTCTGCAGAGGTGATGCTGCTGCAGTGGAAGTGAGAGTTATACAAAAATGGAAAAAATATTAGCTCGACAACACTCTGGTCGGATGGGAGGAAGCTACTCTCATGTAATTTCCTGTCAGTAGTCACCCCTGGGAGACGTTACTGAGCTGAATTAGACACTTCAGTCAGTGTTGGTAGCGTCGGTGCAGCTTCAGTTGAGGAAGTGAAGGCTGCGCTTCAAAGGCAGCTCGTAGCGGCTTTCATTTCTCTTAAAAATGGCGGTGAGTTTTAATTTAGGAGCGTGGCTCTTGTTGTGATGAAGGGACTGATTTCTAGTAGTGCACTTTGTAATGAATGCACCCATTTCTCCTGACAGAGTATGGGTGCTCCATGCGCCTCGGGGGTCACGCCTGAGAGATCCATCCACAGCTCGGGGATGTACAAGCTGGAGATTGAGCTGAAGAGAGGACACAACCTGGCCGTCCGAGACAGAGGAGGTAGAGTTATGTCTCATCTGTTGACTCTTTTTCTGTCTTTATTTTATAGATCTGTGACGACTTTGTTCCTTTTTTTTTTTTAGGCAGCAGTGATCCTTATGTCAAGTTCAAGCTCGCTGGTAAAGAGGTATTCAGAAGCAAAACCATCCACAAAAACCTCAACCCGGTGTGGGATGAGAAAACAACGCTGATAGTAGATTGTCTGAGTGAACCTTTGTATGTAAAGGTGAGGAGTTTGACTCACAATGCACAGAGCTTTTCCACATGAACTCTCACTGAACGTAAGAGTCAAAGGAGGTTTCTCTGTTGCTCCTCTGCAGGTGTTCGACTATGACTTTGGCCTTCAGGATGACTTCATGGGTTCTGCTTACCTCTACCTGGAGTCTCTGGAGCAGCAGAGGTACGTCAGTCCTCATATTAATGCCACTGTTTGGTATCATTTATGTGTCCCTCCTTAAAGTAGGGCTGTCACCATTCTCCAAATCCAAATACGTGACTAGACTACATGTCATCATCAACTTATTTCAGTTTAGAACAAACACAATCTGGAACAAACAAAAACAAAACAAGGATCACTAGATGGCAGACTTCCACTTCAAGACACTGTCCTGCGTCTACTATTATTTTCTTACTATGTTGTGTCATCTCTGAAGTGTTGTTTTTCTTTCATATGTGCTGCTTTTGATTGAGATTATCGAAATTCAGAGGTAATTTTGATCGATTTTCGATTTAAAAATCAGAATCGTGAACCTTTTACGAGCAGCTCCATCACCTTGCTGCGGCACTTCATGACACAGTCACATTGTTTATCCAGCAGATTTCTTTCTCATACTTGAATCAAAACAAAATAATACAACCACAAGCACAACAATTAATATTATCACACTCATATATTCTATTTTTTGCATGTCGGTTCACTCTGGAAGAAGGATTTTTTTGTTATACGAAACGATTACGCTTCTGTAATGCCTGGGAAGTCCTTGAATAGTCTTTGAATTTAATGTATTTTTTTAAGTTGGGGAACCCTGATGAAACTGTCTCAGATGGTGGTGATCAGTAACATTCTTCACTATTTTCTTTCTAATCAATAAATCAAGAAAATAACTGAAGGATTAAACAACAGTGGAAATGATTGTTCTTTCGGCCCCAGTTACAGAGAGTGAAGTGGTCAAGGGCCTTGAGCACCTCCAGCCATCTCACATTACCGCTGTAGTATGTTGAAAACATGACACAACACTCGTCCTACCTGTGTGTTACAGGACGATACCTGTAACTCTGGTGCTGAAGGACCCTCAGCTCCCTGATCAGGACCTGGGCTCCCTGGAGCTGGCTGTCACCCTGACACCTAAAGACAGTCCTCTAGAGGAACGACGGGACTCAACGGTACGAATGCTGCCGATTACATCTCTCTGTTCAGCTTCTGTTTTTGGTTTATTTAACAGGTTTGAATGTCAACTGAGGATCTTCTTTATTATGTGTTGAATATTTATTCAGGCGTTTGATTATATGATCATTTATGTGTTTATATATTTGTTTATGTATTTAATTTTGTCCCTTCAAACCCTCCACAGCGAATCACTGTACTAATCTATTAACCCACTAATCTCTGTCTTTATCACACACACACAAACATGCTGTGTACGAGGACACGCTCCTTCGTGTCACTGTGAGGATTTAGTTTTCAGTCGGTAATGACGAGTCTCTGTGCTGCGTTTGTGTTCCTGCAGCAGAGTGAGATTAAGACGTATCGGTGGAAGCCGTATGTGAATAAAGTGAGTGTAGCTTCGATTAATCTCTGAGTGACTTCCTGTTGCTTCTCCCTGAATAGATCCTATCCTACTCCACCTCCGAGTCGAGTGACAAGCTTGTGATTGTGGTTAGCTTGGGTTTTTTTAGTCGTTGCAGGTTTTCTCGTTGTACGCTTTAGCTTCATCTCCCTTCAGCAGCCCATATTGATGAAGTAAATATATACAGGAAATGTAAAAACTGTTGCTGCGATCTCACCTCACCACTGTGGCTGAAACTGAAAGAAATTCACGGGTAATATCATTTTGAATAGCTTTAGTGAATGATGTGTTAACTGACTTCAATATGGAAGCAAAGACACGATGTAAGAAAACATTTAAAGCAACTGTGAAAAGATAACTGAGACTTTTTATCACTTCTGAATGCTAAAAGAAGAACTACAGACATTCAGGGTCACACCAACATAGAGTTTGGAGACAGATTTTTTTTAAAAATCAACCGAGATATTCAGATTTTTAGTCCCTTACATGGGTGAGACAGAGGCTTTGATCGATACCTGATGGCCGAGGTGTTCAAGTTTTCAATGTGTCATCTTGAAATATTTGCGTCTGTATTTCACCAGTCTAGTTTGAATGACTTGGTTTCTTTAATTTGAATTATTTGGGTTAAGAGGCGACAGGAAATAAGCGTGCAAGAGCAGAGCACATTGGTTTGCTATCAGATTATAATGTGTGCATCTTAACCACAGTCCAACCCTCGACAAACAAGCTGATGTTGTGACTCGAATTTGTAGGTTTTGAAATTACAAATTAGATTTTCGAGCAACTTGAATACATTTTCATTCGAGCCAACAAGACAGCAGTTGCTGTCTTATCCATTCATTCTTGGGGTTTTGGTCTTGCTGCAGTAATAAAACTGTTATATACAGTTTTTTGAATGCAGGACAAGCTCCCAAAATAGATATATTTATACAAACAATGGACCAAACGACTCATAGTGTCAAACATGTCGAGCGTTATCCCCTCAGCTTTGAGGACCAAAAACAGAGCTAAACAAAACAGAGTGAAAACTGGACTTACATTTATTATGTGGACGCAAAGACGACTCCAATTTAATACTAATGTTGCTCTGTGTCTGCTAGTTGTGCTTGCCCACAGCATCAACTTATAATATGTGTGTTTACCGTCTGTTGCGCTGCCCCTAGTGGCCAAAAACGTAACTAATGCAGCTTTAAAATGGAGTAATGAAATTACCTTCTGCAAATCACAGACGAGTTAAATATGCCAGTATTAAATTCAAACCCTTTCAGCCTCTGTTTTCACTTCCACACAATCCTTGATCAATATTCAAGTATCATAAGAGAGTCTCCAAATGTGTCCTCAGCACTCGGGTATGAACCGCAGCCTGTCTCATTCATGTTTTATTCAGTATATAAATTAATCATCGACCTGAGTGTTAGTGTGCGCTGCAGCTCCAGTCAGAGAGGAACACACAGAGATAAATGACAAAGAGACACAGAGAAGAGGGATGAAGATGTGTGAAACTAAACAAACAACGAGAGGAAATCATACATGAGAATCAGGAGGAAGAGTTCTGAAGGATGAAAGCTAACGAGCTCGCCCGTGAGGCCGAAAGTAATGAATATTCAGCACAGGTTTTCACTGTCGGAGTCTATTTTCAGTTGCTTTATTCATGAAGTATAATTGAGGTTGGACTCGTGCCGCACACCTCCCCTTCAACTCTTGTTTTAGCTGCTTATAGTTAGAAATAAGCCTGTCTGATAGCTCCCCCTAGTGGCTTAAAAAGGCTGTAGAGCTCCTTCTTTTGCAGTCAAGGTTTTCTTGTAGCCGACTAGTTAAGCGGTGAGTCTTTTCCCGCCCTGCAGGAGTCAGTTGAATTAATGTATTTTAACTTATATTCAGACTATGCTGCTCAGGAGGTCCTGGAAACGATCCACGAAGGTAAATCACCATCATCATCGTCATCATCGTGTGTGTGCTGTCACAACTTTTCCATTAACTGTCCTAAATCATCTTTCTGTCCCCGTTCAACGCTGTTTTATTTGGTCATTTTAGTCTCATGTCAAAGATTTCATGGCGTGATGTTCGAATATAGACGTCAAACATGTCTTGTTATATGCTCCTTAAAGTTGCAATACGTCGGACTAGCATGCTACCATTAGCTAGTTAGCTCAGTTAGCTGTGCAGCTAGCAGTCCAGGCTGGGAGCTTGGATATCGGGGGGAGTACACAGCACCAGTCACCACTAGATGTCATGATGTCACATTCTGTTGATGTTGTACTTGAATGTTTTTAAGTAAATTATTACATATTGCACCTTTAAAGTTCCCATGAACTTAAAATTGATGTTTAAGTGTTTTTTTTTTATCACTTTACCATCATTGTCAGTTTATCTCATGAAGAGAACAAACCAAAAGTGAATGTTTGTTTCAGTTCATCTCCATTCAGTCAAGTTGTGAAGAGCACAGCCCTGCATGCTGTCCTTCTTCCTGACCTGTGACACGTAATATTGATCGTTTGTCTCTGTGTGGACCAGCAGCAGCAGTCGCTGCGTCTCTCGGAGCTGCATCGGAAATCCCAGCTGTGGAGAGGGATCGTCAGCATCGCGCTAATCGAAGGCCGGAACCTGATCCCCATGGACCCAAATGGTCTGAGCGACCCGTACGTCAAGTTCAGACTGGGACCTCAGAAGTACAGAAGCAAGGTGTGTGAACACTGAGCTGAGTTCAGCTTCTGATCGCTGGTTTACTCAGGACAGACTTTTAGTTTGGAGATGTAGCTTGTGCTCCTTCAAATTAAGAGCGTGTTACCCTAATCCATGTGTGTATGTGTGTGCAGACTGTGCCAAAGACCCTGAGTCCACAGTGGAGGGAACAGTTTGACCTTCATCTGTATGAAGAGACGGGAGGAGTGTTGGAGATCACAGTGTGGGACAGAGACACCGGGAGGAGAGACGACTTCATTGGACGGTCAGTCGGTCCTTTCTGTGTTCGTCTGTGTTGGTTACATTTGAATAAAATAATGAGAGCTCATTCATACATGAGAACATTCATACATATAAGTAAAAAACAAATGTAACGGGTTAGTAAGGTGTCCTCAATGACCACAAGAACCTTCTAATGGACATAGAACCTCCTAGGTGACCACTAGGACCTCTTGAAGAAACTCTAGAACCTCCTCAATGACCCAGAAAAATCCCCTAGACTCAGAATATCAGTACCTAGAACCTCCTCAGTGACCACTAGGACCTTTTAAAGTAACCGTCGAACCACACAGTGACCTTTTAAGAACCTTTCTATGACATTAGGAACCTCCTAAAGGATTCAAAGTCTCAAGTGCACGTACCTCAAATTTGTACTTGAGTAAATATACTTAGTTACTTTCCACCACTGCAGATATGTAGCTCATTAGCCGATTGCGTCCACTGTCTTTGTTGTCCAGCTGCCAGTTGGATCTCTCCACGCTGGCTAAGGAGCAAACTCATCATCTGGACCTGCCGCTGGAGGAGTCCCGGGGCTTCGTGGTGCTGCTGGTCACGCTGACCGCCTCGGCTCACGTCTCCATCGCCGACCTGTCTGTCACGCCGCTGGACGACCCGCAGGAGCGAGCGGAGATACTCAAACGATATGTGAGCAGCCCTCTTAATGTAACTGATGATACCTAACCAGTGGAGGAAGAAGTATTCAGGTCCTTTAGTGAAGTAAAAGTATGTATTATCAGCAAAAATGTACTTCAAGTATCAAAAGTACACATGCTGTCAGAAAAACAGCCTGTTTTCAGCTTTGTGATGAGGTTTCTCTGACAGGATATCAGGCAGGAAATGAGATGGGTGGCGTCCCACACAGCGGCCGACACACACATTACTGAACACACAATAAAATAATAGGAAGGGTTAGTCACGGGAATATCCACTAAAATCATCAACAGAGCACTGCAGCATGAATAACATGTTTCTGTTTTGTCCTCCAGCGTTTGATGAAGTCGATCTCGAACCTGAAGGATGTTGGCATCGTGCAGGTGAAGGTGATGAGAGCAGAAGGACTCATGGCTGCAGACGTGAACGGTAACCAACACATCTCTCTAATGTATCAAAGCAAAAGCAAAAAAAGTCAGCAATTATCTCGTCATGATGTTTTGTAGTCCGCAAAATATTTCTGGAGCTTCACAGCAAAGCAGCCTCACAGCTTTCTACTCCTGGAGACAGCTGAACCGGCGTAATCAAAGCCTCTGAAAACGCTGACATCCCAAATTGATTAGAGATTATTAAATTTTAAAACAAGTCTCCAGCTACTTCAGTTGTTTAGAAAAATGCTGCATCACTGTTTTGCTGTGAAGCTCCAGAAATGTTTTGAGGATGAGGGCGAGTAGATGATGACTGAATTTTTCAATTTTGGTCTCTTCTTCACTGTTTCTCAGGTAAGAGCGATCCGTTCTGCGTGTTGGAGCTGAATAACGACAGACTACAGACACACACAGTTTACAAGAACCTCAACCCAGAGTGGAACAAAGTCTTCACCTTGTGAGTGACCGTCAGTCCACATGTACCTGTTTCTTTCTCTCCATAATAGAGCCCCAGATATATTGGTGTCAGCCTATATGTTGAAAATTGAAGATACATTTTCAAAAATCTCATTTGAATTAATAAATAATAAACTTGGTGTGTAGAGAAATTATAATTCTAGTTTTTAACAGTGTAATTTAAGTAGTGATTATCTCTTGTTGGCTGTTATCAAATATTATGTGCTGTATATGCAGATTAATCTATCTCTATTAACTTTTCTTTGTCACGTTCCTGTCTTTGTCTTCTCAGTAATGTGAAAGACATCCACTCAGTGTTGGAGGTGACGGTGTTTGACGAGGACCGAGACAGGAGCGCTGACTTCCTGGGGAAAGTGGCCATCCCCTTATTACATGTAAGTGCAACAACATAAACACAAGGTGTTTAAAGATATCCTCATACTGGTTTTCAAGTTTATATAGAGAGCTGAGACAGATATAAAGAGTATAGAAGAGTATTTGCTCATTTAAATCAGCGATGTGCTGAAAATCAGACTGGTTTTGTCAACAGGGGGCGCCAGGATCAACACAAACTGAAAGTTCCTTGTAGCAGCGTTTAACTGCATCACTAAACAAAGTTGGACTTTTTCAGCGCATGAAAAAATGCTGTGTTCACCTGTAAGTGAGTCTGTTTCCAAACACTGTGTGTTCTCGATCTGTCAGATCCGTAACGGTGAGCAGAAGAGCTACATGTTGAAAAATAAGGAGCTGACCGGTCCGACCAAAGGAGTCATCTACCTGGAGATCGACGTCATCTACAACACCGTGAGTGTCTCTGTGCTGTGTGAGAGATCGTTTATCCACAGGTGGAGCGTAAACAAGTACATTTACACAAGTGCTTCAGTTTAGTGGTAATTGTGCGTTCTCAACCACATAGAAAATCAAATAAATCAAAAAACATAGAAAGCAAATATTGTCTTTATGCATGTGTTCATTTCACACGACCGACTTTAAATGTGTGTTTTTGTCTTCAGGTCAAAGCTGCTCTGAGGACGGTCGTCCCCGCAGAGCAGAAATACATCGAGGAAGAACCAAAAGTCTCCAAGCAGGTGTGTGTTTGTGTGTATTAATATCTACTTCAGTGATAATCGCGATAAGATGAATGAAGAAGTGTAACTGGTCAGTGATGTAATGTGTACTTTGTGTCTTTCAGTTGCTGCAGCAGAACTTTAACCGTGTGAAGAGGTGCATCATGGTCCTGTTCAGCTATGGGACGTATATCAACAGCTGCTTCGAATGGGAGTCTGCACAGAGGAGCATCATCTCCTTTGTGGTATGAAACACACACACACACACACACACACACATCGGGTGCTTGCTCGGCTGACCTGGATATCGATCTGATCCGCCTTCATGAAGGACAAATCACTTCCCTTATTGCTTCTCTGAGGAGCGAGTCCTTCATCAAACCAACGCCTCCCTTTATTGACAGTCTGATTGGACGACACAGCTGATCAGACTGCTACGATACTTTATCACCACTAGAAATGAGACATGTAAGACGAACGAGAAGCAGTTGGTGACATTACTCTTGACTCTTCGTCCCAGCTGTTCGTGGTGGTCGTGTGGAACTTCGAGCTCTACATGTTGCCGCTGGGTCTGCTGCTGCTGCTGGCGTGGAACTACTTCTTCTCCTCCAGCAGGGACACATCGGACACGGTGAGGACACAAGTGAAAAGCTGATCATTTTTAATGAACTTTTTCTTTCAACCTGTCAAACGTTTATTGCTTCCTTTTTCTGCTGCAGTCCATGGAGGCCATGTTTGAATGGGAAGACGAAGAGGAGGATAAAGAGGACAAGGTAGAGTCGTCTCGTTACTCTTACTCATCATATTGTCGTAAATATACTGAAACACTGATTTTTCTCTCCCTCCTGTCAGGAATCGGAGCACAAGGGCTTCATGGACAAACTGTACGCCATCCAGGACGTGTTCATCAGTGTGCAGAGCGCTCTGGACGAGGTGGCGTCACACGGAGAGAGGATAAAGAAGTGTGTATCACCAAGAACGTGTTTACTGAAATCTCCCATGTACAGTTTCAGTAATATGAAACATACGAGGACCTCCCAACAGTTTATACGAGTTGTACTCTTGTTCCTCTGCAGCACCTTTAACTGGACAGTGCCTTTTCTCAGCTGGTTGGCGATCACTGCCTTATGTTCGGCCACATTTCTGCTCTACCTCATACCTCTTCGGTACCTTGTGCTGGCGTGGGGTGAGTCCTGCTTTTTATTTAACTTGTGCAGTTGAAGACTGTGGACACTGAATCTAAACTGATTGCTTTTTTTCTCCGCAGGTGTGAATAAGTTCACCAAGAAGCTTCGTGATCCGTACATGATTGACAACAACGAGCTTCTCGACTTTCTCTCCAGAGTGCCGTCTGATGTTCAAGTGGTGAGTAACTCATGTAGAGTTTGTGATGAAGGAAGGAAAACATGATCAGGAGAAATACTCTGTGTTTCACTCAGGTTTTCATGAGTGGTGGAGAGGAACTTTCAGACTATTCGACTTTGGTTCATTAAATATAAATGTTGCTGCTTAAAGCTAATCTCAGTGTATTAAAACACTAGAGCACAGCCTGTTAATCTGGTGATGTGAGGGGTTTACAGATCCGGTCTGAAGCCTCCTGAACATGTTCGATATTTAAGATTTAAGTTCTGGATGATTACATCGGTACTTTCCAAACTCGACCACAACAACTAATGAGAGAGGCTCCCCGGAGCAGTTAGCGGTGCTACGTCTGCTTCCCCATCAGATCATGTCAGCAGGATCACTTGTGAGCCCAGCTTCAGTCAGTGAAGTCGCTGTTTATTCTAATTTTCTTTAATATTGACTGTGTCGCGTATCCAAATCGCACCATATTCAACACTGCACTCCCTTGGGTTCTCAACGACAAACCTGCCAAGTGCGCCCACATTACCCAGAATGCAACTCAGCCACTGTGACATCACTGGAAGCAGTTAATCAGATTACATGCAGCTTCCTTCTGGAGCAACAAAAGGCTTTAAACAGCTTTTTTTTTTCACTTCCCCACCTTTAAACACACTTGAATATGGAGAATTGGTGGAGTTTAAGCAAACAATATGGCTGCCGCGAGCAAATGCACTCTGCAAATATGCATGTTAGCACCAGGTGCTCGTAGAGACTTTAAATCTGTCACCATGTTTTCATTTGTGTGTCTGTTTCAACCTGACTGTGTGTGTCTTTTATGTGTGTGTGTGTTGATGTACAGATGCAGTATCGCGAGCTGAAGGTCGACCCCGGACAAAGTCCCAACAAACGCAAGAGGACCAACCCGAGCTAGCTGCTCCTCCCTCCTGTAAACACTCCCCCTGTAAACACTGTAAACTATGTTATTTATATATTTCTTGTATATTTTGAGAAGTTGTAACCGTTGAGTTGTTTTCCGTTTTGTTACCGTGGAAAGATTTATTTTCTAAATCTTGTAAAAAAAAATCTTCAGCTCATTTTTTTTTTCTTTTGTTTTTTTTATTTCCTGTAACAGCACTCCTCACACAGGATGAACCCAAACATATATATATATAATGAATGTACATGTGTGTAACAGAGTGTGCATGTATGAAGCGTGTTACTGTTGCATGGAGTCGTTGCATCTCTAACACTAAACATTTTTGCGCTGTTTTTGTACTCAGTGTGTCATCAGTGTCCGATGTTGCGTTGGCGATAGAGCTGCATGTTGTTTCTGCCACTGTTACACACTGACCCGGTCAAAGCCGCTCGACTCGTAGCATGTTAAAATCATGGACTGCTCCTTTATCGGTGAAAATATCAACCGGATTTTCTGCGACAAGTCATCAGTTTTTAACTCTGCGATTAGTTTCTTTGATATTATTTTGAGGTTAAAGGGACATTCCACACTTTTTACACATTTTTTCAGTCATTTTAGTGCGACTCAGCCTGGGAAAAAACTTAAAAAGTCTGGACGGAGATTTCCAGGTGATGATGTCATAGTGATGTCATCATATTTCAGCTGAGGCTCAGATACCTCTGGTTCTGGGCTGGGGCTAGTGCTGGTTCGAAGTCGGTTCAATCTGCAAATCTTTTAAGAACCGATTAGCTTTTCCACGGCCATGAGAGCCACCGTCACATCGTTCAGTCGCTGTAAACTGGCCTGAGTCCACATAGGAGCGAGCATCTATGGCGGCAGGCGGCCATCCAGAAGGCTCAGCGTCTTTTCCCAACCGCTCCGCCTTTTTTGTCCAGCCGCTCCGAGTGCTTCCAGTTGAATATCTCTCAACTTCTTCAGAAAGTTTGTTTGTAGTCAGCACCTGACAAACTTTTACAGACCTGGATTTGTTATTTACCACAGTAGTGTTCCACTCAGAAGCTGTGGGGAGCGCCAAGATCGCACAAAAAGCCAATTTCTACATAATGTTGCTTTAAGTAAAACATCTGAGTACTTTAGTAGGTCTGTGCTGCAATTACAATAATTCAGTTATTAAAAACAAAATACCAAATTATTGTCCTTTTAACATATCATTTTATTATGAGTGACAATAAATATAAACAGAAAAAGGAAAAACATTAAATCAATGTTTATTTTATTTTTTAATGTGGGCATTTTAAATCCTCCACTAATTTTTAGCGTTTATGTGGAAGATCTTAATATTTCATCTCGACTGTTCGTCCAGCAGCAGTTTATTTTTTTATACCTTGAATCTTTACTTTTTGCCTCATTCTCACTTCATCCAGTTTATTTTCATTTCCTTTGACTTCCTGCGGTTTCTCTCCTCTGAACGTGAGTGTGACGTGTACAGTCAGACGGTCGGCGTGTGTTTATTTCACTCTTCCGTGCTTTATAATCTCTGAAATATTTCACACGTGGACGGTTTTTTCGGGGATTGCGATTTCCTGCATGTCTGCGTCTGTGTGTGTCAAAGTGTTTTTTGCATGACTGAACATAAATTATATGCAAAGTGCATTTATGGATACTGAATGTGAAAGTTCATCTAATGCGTCTGTGGCTTGTGTGTGATGTCCAGATCCACCTGAGCTCCAGGTAAAGAGAGACAAACCTGTGTTATAGCTATAATATGCTGTTTACTCTCTTCACCGTTCATTTTGCACATTATCTGTTTGTTTTTTTTCCTGTTGCATCATGGGTATTTTCTGCTGGTGAGTAATACTGCCATTGTACCGAAGTCAAATGCAGGACCGACTGTAACGACTGTGTAGCATTTGTCTGAGAAAATATATTTCTACACAGATCCACGTGCCTCCCGTGTTTTATATTATTACAGTTATGCATATATGAGCAGATATCAACATGAAATGTATGGAGGCTTTTCAGGGCCAAAATTAAATATATGAATATATATATATATATATATATAGTGTGTGTATACGGCCCTGTACACAGGTACATGAGTTTCTTAAAACAAAGGTTTTTCTATGTGTTTTGGCCTTCTGTACACGGAAGATGGAGCTTTTGGAAACCGTGGCTTGTCTGCTTTGTTTGACGCCTTGTGATTGGCCAACATGGCCATACGGTAGAGGTTATATCGCCAGCTGTTGCTTTGGCGTGCGCTTGACATCACTCGACAACTTGCGGGAAGTTTTACAAATAAAAAAAAAACTCCATGGTTCAAAAATTCATGACAAAAAGAGTCTGAACTTAAAAAACTTGTTTGCGGTTCTTGTTATTTTGTCAACAGTTTTTACAGACGACTCTTTTACAACGGCACATGTACGAATCAGAAAAGATGGACAATGGACCCAAAAACAAGACAACACAAAAGCTTAAATAAAAATTACAAACAAAAGCAAAGTACAAATCAGGAGAAACTCAGACTATATGTACACAAGGGCCGATTGACAAACACGACACAGGTGAACGCTGAAAAAGGACGGGAAAACACACAAAAGGAGGAAATGAAAAGAAAAACGAGACACATGAGGGCAGAACTTCAAAATAAAACAGGAAATCACAAACAAAAACTAATAACATGAGACAACAGCCAAAGAAAGTCAACTTTCGCCATGTTTTTAGGAACATTAGAAACAAATAAAACTGGAAAAAGTTTGCTGAACGGTGGTGGTGGTGGTGGTGGTCGATGCCTCTTTCTGAGACGGATGAGATGGTGAAGCCGGTGAATCTGTGAAGACTGGGGTGGTGATGGGGAGGTGGAGGAGAAGAATGACCTGAAAGACAATCAAATTTAAAAAAGACAGCAGCGAGATGATTGGCTGACGGTGAAGGTGTGTCGCTGTGCTATTGGACAGATGTTCCCGGCTGATGTGAGCAGATGACATGATGGAGTTACAGAGCCTGTTTCGTCTTTCAAAGTGGATTTATGGACGTTTATTCGTGATGGAGATTAAATATAATGATATTCTGGTCAAGAAGCTGAAGGATGAAAGGAAATAATCAATTTCATCCAGTTAGAAGTCTCAAGTTGTGAATAATTCCCTCTGTCTCAGAGATATTAAACACAGTCTGTCCAACATTTAACTTTTGTGATGAATGATGTGTGTGATGCCTTCACTGTCCTCACTCAGCCTGCAGGTTGTGCAGCACAGTTTTGGCCACCAGAGGGCCTCGTAGACTTTCACCACCATCATCACTGATGTTGTGACTCTTCTCACTTCTTCCAGACTCAAAGACTCAAACATTAGTTCAGGTCTCTTCTGCTGGAGCTGCAGCTCCTGGTGAGTTCTGGTGGTTGGGTTGTGATTGCAGGTATTTATAAACCTGTCCAGATACATGTAGTGTAACTTTATTACTTTTTATTTCACTTTATATGGAAATACTCAGAAGTACCTCAGAAGTCAGAAGGTACTGTACTTCTAAATTCTATGTGAGGTACTTTTCTCGCAAGTGAAGTACTTCTGAATTCTACTGTAGATGAGTAAATGTACTAAGTTACATTTAATCTCTAAATAATACATCATAGGAAATGGAAACAATCAGAAGTACCTCAGAATTATATAGTAGTTGAGTAATTGTACTTAGTTACTTAAATTTACTTAGTTACATTTGATCCCTGAGTTAAAAAGTCGCATTTTATGGAAATACTCAGAAGTACCTCAGAAGTCAGAAGGTACTGTACTTCTATATTATACTTGAGGTACTTTACTCAGTAGTTGAGTAAATGTACTTAGTTACATTTCATAACTGAGTGAAATATTTCATCACATGGAAATACTCAGAAGTACCACAGTATTCAGAGGGCACTTCTGTTTCAATACTTTTTGTTTTTTTTAAAGTACTTCTAAATTCTACAGTAGTCGAGTAGAAGTACTTCGTTACATTTCATCACTGGCACCAAATTGGAGGGAAACGTTTCAGAAATAAACCATAAATCTTTTGTTTTGATGAGAAGTAGTGAAGTGAAGACTTGTGGAGACACGTCCTGTCGGTCTGAACATCTGCTGGTACAGGCTGTACGTCAGTGTGTGTGTGTGTGTGTGTGTGTGTGTGTGTGCGTGTGTGTGTGTGTGACCGGCCGGTCTGTGCGCACATGCTCAGTGAGGTTATTTTTGCGCGCAGAGGCTTTAAGAGCGCGGCGGCTGGAGGAGGAGGGCAGCAGAGAGAGGAGACACGCCGAGCAGAGCGGGAGGAGAAGCGGCCAGCCGGGAGCTGAAGCGGCCCATCAGCGGAGCGTCTCACCCAGATGAACCGTCACGGACACGGCCGCACACCCGGCTCTGCGCTGGGGCCCCGGAGCTAGGCGCATGTATCTGTGCCACACGGCTCTTCTCACCAACTTCTCCTCCACAGACTCTTTATTATTATTATTGTTGTTGTCATTTTTTAATCTTCCTCCTCCTGGTGTGTCATTTCGCCATCATCTTCGCCATGGTGCTGGGCAAAGTGCGGGCCCTGGCCATCTACTTTGACAGCCTGAACGAGAACAACCTGCCGGCGTTCTCCGGCGGGGACCTGGTGTCGGGGCGCGTGGTGGTGGAGGTGACCGGGGATGTGCGGGTGAAGAGCCTGGACATAACCGCGAGGGGAGTCGCCAAGGTCCGGTGGACCGAGTCTCGGAACGCCGGGGCGAACACGGCTTACACCCAGAACTACACCGAGGAGGTGGAGTACCTGCACCACTACGACACCTTGATAGGAGAGGAGAGAGGTAAGAGGGGGGGGGGCGCTCCATCTTTTCACTGCTGTTGTGATGCAAACTTTTTTTTTTATGACAGGAGCTGCCTGTGTTTGTGTGTTTTTGATGGGATAGAAAAAACTTTATTGACACAGGAATGTGCGGACAAAACAGATCAGAGAGAGAGAGAGAGAGAGAGTCCCCCCCAGAATAAAAATCCAGTGGTGCTGATGCAACAGCTGATCGTTGATGCGATACATCTCCCCTCCTCACGTCACTCCACTTCACTCCACTTCACTGACACACACACACACTAAAACATGTTGAATGTAAACAACACAAAGTGAAAGCTGACTGCCAGGAGAGGAGCTTTTAGTCTGGTTCTGCATCCTGTGACATCTCAGTTTGCTGCAGAGAGGAGAAGGAAGAAGAAGAAGAAGAAGAAGAAGAAGAAGAGGAGGAGGAAGAGGGAGGGGAAAAAAAAAAAAAAAGTTGCAATCCATGTGTGAAACAGTGCGAGAAAGAGCTGAAATCGATCCAAATCGAAGCCAAAGTCGAAGGGAAGGTTCGCTGTTCGGTGCAAACATTCACACAAAGTGACGGGAAATGAACATTTTCACTGATGACATCCTGAAGCAGGCTGAGCACAGGCAACTCCCTTTGTTAGAAGCGGTTCAAACCTGTTCAGAAACTGCCAGAGAGGGGAGGGAGGGGAGGACCCTGCTGACTCTCTCTCTCTCTCTCTCTCTCTCTCTCTCTCTCTCTCTCTCTGTGTGTGTGTGAGAGTGTGTGTGTGGGATCACATCTCAGCTGCTGTAGTTTAAAGTCCCTCCACCACTTCCTCCACCTGTGTTCATGTTGTACTTGTTGATGCAAACGAGCCGCAGAGAGACAGTTTGATGGAAATGAAGCCACCGCGGCTCAGACTATCACCTGCAGCTCTTTTATAATCCGTCTCGTGTTTGTGTTGGACCCAGACTATAACCTGTGTGTGTCTGTGTGTGTCATATATCAGCCCTGTTCAACTCCTGTTGTCGAAGAAGAAGAAAAAGTGCAGATTCAAACAAAAACAATGCACTTTTTTTAGTCGTAGTAATGTTGTCAGCTGGATTAAGAGGGTTTTTTTTGGTTTAGCAGCAGACGTAACTAATGATGAGCTAATTAGCCGACTAACTACGTGATTAAAGGCCACGATGAGGTCGTTAGAGGGCCGTAATTGTTGAATAGGTCTGTTATAAACTGTAAATGATAAAAAAAGGAGCAGAGAGGCTGAGCACGGGACGGATTCTTCCGTCCTCGTCGGATCTCATGAGCGCGTTGTTTGTTTAGTCAGGGATGGACGACGGTGTCGGAGGAGGGTCAAAGGTCGAGAGGAAGTGGAATGATGTGGGAGAGTAATCCTCTTCTTCAGCCGGTTTAGTGTCAACTGTATTCCAGTGTTTTTACTTTAAAGGAAAAGTTCACTCGTTATCTACTCGACCTCGTGCTGATGGAAAGTCAGGTCCACAGAACATTTCTGGATCTTCACAGCAAAACTAATTCTCCCAAACAACTGAAGGAGATGGATAAATGTTTTAAAATGTAAAAAACAACAACAACAATCATTTAATGGCTCTGAATTCATTTGGAAAGATGTTACTGACGCTCGTGTACCCACTTCAGACTAAGTCTCCATCTGAATGCTGCGATGCTGTTTTGCTGTGAAGCTCCAGAAAATGTTTTGTGGACGACAAACCTTCACCTGACTTTCCGTCTCCGTGAGGTTTAGGAGAAAATGACTGAGTTTTTTTATTTTGGGGTGGACTTTTCCTTTAATGGCATCACTAGAGCTGGACCGGTCAAGCGAAAGGAAGAAACTGCTCGAGGTTTAAGGTCATTCAGAAGAAGTTTGACCGTGACGTGTGGTTGAGTTTTACACTTGCGTCATCTAAACATTTTTAAATACAAAGAAATCGAAGTGATCTGTTTTAAGAAATAGCTTGTAATCAGGTTATTTATGTATAAAATTCCCAAATTTCTAAATCATCTTTGTCCTCAAAAATCCAGAATGAGACAGGCTGTAGGAGTTCACATTAAAACATGCACTTCAACCTCCTAAATCTCAACGTGACGCCCTCAAATATCTCGTTTTGTCCGACCAACAGTCCAAAACCCCCAAATATTTAAGTTTAATGTCACATGAGACGAAGAAAAGCAGCACTTTCTCACACTTGAGACGCTTGAACTGATGAGTTTTTGCGCGGGAGTTGATTTAAATGAAGACGAGTCATGTGAGAAAACTCAGATCGGGTCTCTGAATGGATCTCACGTGAGCTTTTTCTTTGCTTGAAGAGCTCGAACTTGAAACGCTGGTTTTGTACAAACAAAAACATGTTTTTTTTTCACGCGACCTGTTTCTCGTCTTTGCTGCTTCTCGAAGAATAAAATGACTGTAACACTTTCTCTCCTCTGTCATCACTGATCTCATTTCGAGCCCGTGCGTGACAGCCTCAGGTCTACCTGGAGTTCACAGTCAGTAGTACAACACCCTTCCTCCCTCCTCCACCCTCCACCCTTCCTCCTCCCCCCTCCTTCCCTCTCAGGCGACACACCACATGGTTGTACAAATGTGGGCGGGGGCTTGTGGAGGCCGCGCCAATCAGAGCCCCCGGGCTGTTATTCGTGTCACGCTCTCCTCCAATGAGAGGCCGAGTTGTAATGCGTGCGTTGGAGTTTCCAGCTGAAGGAAGCTGCTCAGTCTGGTTCATACCGGTCTGCTCCTGCTCTGCTGCTCTCTGTGTTGCCGGTGACTTGACGAGGGCGCACGCTCATACGTGCACGCAGACAGGCACACACACACACACACACACACACACACACACACACACACATAGGCATGCATGTGAGCTGTTTATGACAACTCTCACACCAAACATACAGCACACAGACAGACGGACAGACAGACAGACAGACAGACAGATGCAGGCTGAGTGCTGAGCTGGCAGGAAGCAGCAGGCCTGACTGGAGACGTATACAGAGCATTTGAAATACAAACAAAAACAGAAGAAATGAGGAAGTCGATAGAGGTCATGTTCTCGCTCTCTCGCAGGGTGTGTTGCTGCAGCGGCGCCTCGCCACGACACTTTAACAACCGCAGCGATACCGAGTTTATTCATGAAATGCAACGAGCGACAACGTGACGTGAATGTGTCAGTTCTTCACGAGAGGCTGAGGACGGTTTGAGCGTTTCAAGTTCATGTCCTGACGTACGGAGGCCCAGAGGGGACACGGGGAGGGGAAAAAATATCTTTTAAAGGTCCGATTTGTGAGAATTTTTTTAGTCTCGTTCCCAGATCGTCAAGTACTGATGATGTTTTGGGATTTGGGTCGGCCGCAGTCCAAGCGAGTTGGGAGCGAGACTCAAAAATCAACTTTCTCACAAGCACACAAAACTTTCTGGGGCTCACTGGTGCGAACCAGAAGCTACATGTTCTTGTTTTTGCGTCTGTATTGATGAGCTTTGACTTACTTTCACAAATAAAACCATGTTTTTCCCATCATGATAACTTCATAATGATAATACTAACTTTATTTATGTTGAACCTTTCATGCAAAGGTGCAGCTCCATGTGTTGAACAAAGACCGGATAAAAGAAAACACACAAAAAACAAGAAGTAACAGGATTTTAAAAAAAAACAGGTTATACAGGTTAGCAGGCTAATTACCAAACTGATTAGTGATGTCTGAGCAAAAAATACTCCTTCACGTCCTTTTCCTTTACATCGACTCCTTTACTGACGACCTACTTATCGCATTTCAAAACACGGTGCCTACATTACCCACAATGCAACGCGGCCACTGAGTGACATCCCTTGAGGCCGTTTATCAGGTAACATGCAGCTTCCTCTGGAGCCACAAAAGACTTTATAAAGAAGTACTCCCCGAGACCTGTAAACACACTTTAATGTGTGAAATTGTTGGAGTTGCCCTTTAAAGAAGAACGCGTCCATGAATCTGAGCGATAACTGATGAGTCTGTTCTCCTCAAACGGATTAAAACGTCCGCTCCAGGGTCTCAGAGTCCAAGATGGCGTCCTCACACTGCTTGTTTTGTGCGACCAACAAACCAAAACCCCCAAAATATTTAGTTTGCTGTGAAATCAGCTGAGAGAAGCAGAAAATCTTCATGTTCAGGGGCTGAAATGTGAAATGTGAAAAACAGTTCGATGCAACTGAAGTGGGTGTTTCTGTGCTTACTCTGCTTTTTATTCTCTTCTTACATGCCTCTAACAGTTGGAGATAAACCCTCTGAGGTGAAGTGATACGTCCATTGTGTAATAAGTGACTTTATGTGTGAACAGAGCGCAGGTGTGTGAAGAAAACGTGCTCTTTGTGTTTCCAGATGAGGACTGTTCGGAGGAAGGGCTGACTGTCCTGCACGCCGGCTTACACGAGTTTGCCTTCAGCTTCAACCTGCCTCAGATGTGAGTACATTTACTCGATTACTCTCCTTATTTCCATCCTTCTGTTTGAACACATTTTCAGTTTGCACGTTGAAAAACTTGACTGGAAACACCAGAAATTCAAAGAAATGAAAGTTCCCCCTCTTGGCTGTGGTGCAACAGTTTGTGGGTCAATAAAAAAACAAAAATGAAACCAGACTTGGTGAATAAATGATGACGTACGCGAGAGCTGCAACGATTATATGATCAGCTGTCAACGATTAAATTAATCACCAGTTACTTTGATAATTGATGAATTGGTTTGAGTCATAATTCTCAGATTCCAGCCTCTTAAATGTGAATATTTTCTGGTTTCTTTTCCTCGTCTGTGACAGCAAAGTAAGACATTTGGGCTTTGGGAAACACTGATTGACATTTCTCAACATTTTACAGACCAAACAAGTAAAAGATCAATTGAGAAAATGAATCACTGGTCTCCTCCAGTACAGATCTGAAAAAACCCCCCATAAATGTCTGATTTTCATCATGTTTTCCATCGTTTGAGCCTCGGCTGGAGCTCTTAAAATGACCATGTCAGCTTCTTCTGCAATGGTTTAATAGCAGGAGAATTAACTCAATCAGCCTTTTATCTCAATCAACTAATGAATTCATACTCAATAAGCGGGAGTGGATGGAAACAGGCATTCATTTATGTTTTCTTTTGCTGATTTTCTGGACGTTTTGGCTGAAATTTGTGCCACATTTGGACGGAAACTCGCGGCCCAAAGAGATCAAACGACCAGTGATTCACAAAAGACACAAAGATTATAGAAAAGTCCAAAATAGGAATAAAATATTCATGTATCAGAACTTTGTTTTTTTGGGTTTCCTCTCACATTAATCATCTGACGACCCCTCAGATTTATCTGGTGACCCTTCGGAGGGCCCAGACCTCCAGGCTGGGAACCACTGGACCGAACTAGCTATCTTTAAACTATCGAGACAAACTTTTAATGTTACATAAGTAAAATTATCAGCGATAGAAAACATTTCACTACAGATACTTAGAGTAGATTTAGCTGTTTATACTTCAATACTTTTACTTGTTACCAAATATCTTTAACATTGTTGTATTTGTATCTTCAGTAAAAGATCGGTGTACTTCTGTAACAACAGTGAATATCAGAGTCATTTATAGCACACGGCCTCAGACCACCCTCACTTCCTAACACTCTCGCTTCCTGCTGCCCTTCCTCTCGTCTGTCAGGGCTCTGGCCACTTCCTTTGAAGGGAAGCACGGCAGTGTGAGGTACTGGGTGAAAGCTGAACTGCACCGTCCCTGGCTGCTGCCGGTCAAAGTGAAGAAAGAGTTCATTGTGTTCGAGCACATCGACATCAACACTCCGCTGCTGCTGGTAGGATCGCTGCACATAATCCTGTTGATTCAAACATTTTCCTCATTCGCTTTCAGGGAGGATGAGAAGACTGATACCACTCTTATGTCTTAGCTTAGCTTAGCATAAAGAATGGAAACAGAGGGAAACAGCTAGCCTGACAAAGGAGATTTGCACCAACTTTCATCAGAAAAAGATGCAATAATAACATCAAATCTTGTTTTATTTAGGGAGCAAAAGGTTAACAAGACACTAGGGGGCAGAAAGATCGATGAGAAAAGAAAAACATGTTGCGTCTTGTTTGTTTAAAGGCTCAGACGCACTAATCCGACATCTTAGAGCTAACCGACTGTAGGGTCGTCTCATGTCGTTCTCAGCCTAAAGGCTGCACTTGAACACACCGCAAAGACTACAGCTGAGGACCACCTAGCTCGTATGACGTGAGACTGCATGAGAGGGAATATTACTCCAGACCAGCAGGTGGCGATAGTCTTTATTTGCCATTCAAAGGACGGAAACCAGAAGACTATGGATAGCATTTTTTCCACTTTTTTTGCGACTTCTAGTCGATAATATGTCTGATGAAATGGCACGGGCGAATACGTAAACAAACGTCCCTGTTTGGTTTCTTGAGAGGGTTAGCCAGGCTAGCTCTTCCCCCTTGTTTCCAGTCGTTATGCTAAGCTAACAGGCTGCTGGATGTAGCTTCATATTTAGCGTACCGACATGAGAGTCAGTCTTCTTCTCTAACTCGTAAAGTGTATTTCCTAAACTGTGGGACTGCTCCTTTAAGAAGGCCGGCGTGGACGTGATGTTTGTGCTGAAGCAGATGTTTGTGTGTGAACAGGCCCCTCAGGCTGGTACAAAGGAGAAAACTCTGTGCTGCTGGTTCTGCGCCTCAGGCCCGATCTCCCTCAGTGCCAAGATAGAGCGAAAGGGCTACACACCAGGTGAGCCGCACCTCCTCCTCACTCCTCCAGCTCTTCCTCTTCTTCTTCTTTGCTTTTTTCACTTACTTCCCTTCTCTCTCAGTCTGACAGACTGATCTCTTCTCCCTTCTCTCCAAGGCGAGTCGATCCAAATCTTCGCCGAGGTGGAGAACTGTTCGTCCCGCGTCGTGGTGCCCAAGGCTGCTCTGTACCAGACCCAGACGTTCTTCGCCAAGGGCAAGGGCAAGCAGATCCAGCAGCTGGTGTCCAACCTGAGAGGAGACCCTCTGCCGCAGGGGAAGAGTCAGAGCTGGGAGGGCAAACTGCTCAAGATCCCCCCGGTGTCGCCCTCCATCCTGGACTGTCCCATCATCAGAGTGGAGTACGCCCTCGTGGTGAGTCCGCGACGTATCTTAAAGCCACAATGTGTAGAATCTGACCCAGAGGCTCTAATGATGCAAATACTAACTAACGATAACATAGTAAAAACAATAACTTACTAGTAAAACACTAAAGCTACTATTAACCTGTTTAAAACCTACTAATAACATATTTATAACACTTATTACACATTAATAATGCTCTCAAACTACTAATACCATGTTAATAACTATAGTAACTCCCTAATAAAACACTAAAACTACTAGAAACACATTACAACTACTAATAACCTGTAATTGATGTACAAAAGGTAAATAATAACTCACTAACTTAACACTTAAACTACTAATAACCTGTAATTATTGCCTCAAAACTTATAATAACATAGTAATAATACTAATAACTCACTAATATAGCACTTAAACTACTAATAACTGGCTAATAACACAAAAATCTAACAACAACATATATATATATAACACCAATTACTCATTAATTACACACTTGTAACAGTAACAGATTAAAACTACTTATTACCTTTTAAAAATACTAATAAGCTTTAATGAACACACGAAAATCTGATAGCAAAAGGACTCACAAATAAAGCACTTAAAGTTATAATAATGCATAAAAAATGCTAATATTAACACACAAAAACTATTGATAATCTCTTTTAATGCACAAAAAAACTAATGAAAACATGTTAGTTACACTATTAACTCACTGATAAAGCACTAAAACCAGTAATAACACATTTAAGGTACTTATAACGCAGTAAAACTACCATTAACATTCTATAAACACTGAACAATAATCAGCGCAGTGTTAATGTGATGTTATTTGGACTGGAGAGTGTGACATTCATATTACAATTAGAAAACAGGTCAGACATGTTTGATGAATGTTCCTGAAGTGTTTGAACCTCTTGTTTCTGAAGACTGCCACATGTCGCACGAGGCAGCAGACCGTAGGTCATGTGTACATGAAAATACTTTGGCACCTCAGGCGCTGAATTTCCCCGACGCGAACAGGTAGAACAGGCTCCTGTTCAGACAGAAGTGTTTGCTAACACATTCTGTTCTCCTTCGTCTTCCTGCAGGTGTACGTGGACGTACCCGGCGGGTTGAATTTGTCTCTCTCGTTGCCCTTGGTGATAGGGACCATACCTCTCCACGCCTGCAGCAGCCGCACCTCCAGCATCAGCAGCAACTGTAGCACTCTGAGCTGGCTGGGCCTGCAGGAGAGACTCGAGGGTACGTAGAGTAAACACAGACATGCACGTTCCCTCTTTTTAATGTGCACACAGCACACAAGGATCTCTTACACTTGTCTGTTTATTGCAGCACCGCCGAGTTACAGCGATCTGGAAATATCAGAGAGTCAAAGGCGGGACTGTCTGCAGGGCTGTGATAGGTCTGATGGGGAGGGAGACGACCAGGGATCTCTGCTAACATACATCACAGAGTTCAGATATCTGCCACCGCCACTCTACTCTGAGGTACAGTTCACACGCAAGCAGAGTCACAATCTCACAGGAACCACAGAGGCCGGCAAGTCTCGTTGAGATTAAAATCTGTTCTTGTAGAGAGAGTCCTGGCCACGAGGGCAGCGTGAAAACAGTGTTGCAGCAATAAATAAAAACACCAGGAACGGGTTAGGACGACTGTCACACACTGTGAAAGAGTAGAGATGCAATAAAAACGTATAAAATGAACAGTTAAGATGTAATGAAAAAGTACTAAATCTCAGTCAAGATGCAATAAAAAAAGCATAAAATATACGTTTAAGATGCCGACTAGATCTTAAGATGTTGAGAGGTAATGAAAAACTATAAAATGTTCAGTCAAGACGCAATAAAAAGTATAAATACAGTTATGATGCAATGAAAAAGATGCTATAAAAAGTACAAAATGTACAGAAAGTTGAAAAAAGAATAAGAAAAAGGAAAAAAAATACAACTAAGATGTATGAAACAGTTTAACACGTACAGTTAAGATGTAAAGAAAGTATAAAATGTACAGTTAAGATATAGAAAAAGTATGAAATGTACATTTATGATGTTAAAAAAAGTACACAATGTACAGTTTACATGCAAAAATTCAACTTTGTAAAAGAAATTACAAAATGACCAGGTAAAGGACAATTAAAACAGTAGAAAATGTACATTTTTAATTAAAAAACATACAAAATGTCCAGTTAAGCTGAATAAACAAGTATGATGTTCTGTCTAAAAGAGTGTAAAGAACAAAATATGTATAAAGAGACTCATTGTTCTGTTCAGCATCCGTTTCAACACATTCTGTACAGATTAAACAAACACAAAGTGGAGCACGAAGCAGTTTAAGTTGTAGTTTTTTCCCCCTTTAATCTTCTTTACTTGACCTTCTCTTCAGACTTTAGTGTTTTTATTTAGCCCTCCGTCAGCAGCCTGTAAACATGCAGCTCTTTTCTCTGTGCCCCCTCCCTCAGGTCGACCCTTACCCCGACCCCGTGGAGGTGTGCGGGGCCTCGGACGTCAGGAGACCCGACACGTGTCCGTCCCGCTGAGGAGAGCTCGTGAGCTCAGAGGGAATTCTGCACAAACAAGACACCGTCACCCTCAGCTCCAGGCCCACGTAGCCAGCTTCTCACCAGATTATATATCACGATAAATAAGGCTATACCCTCCCTGACCTGGGAGAGTCAGCTGAGAGAGTATTCGGTGACCATTGACATATGGACCAGGGATTTCGAGCCATGCTGGATCCTCCATATCCTGTGCTCAAGATGAGGAAAATAAAAAAAAGTTCTGACACCACTGTGTGACTCTGACAAGGCAGAAAACAAAGTGGTCAGGAGACGCCTCCTCCTTCCTCACAGTGAAATTTTGCACATACCGTTATTACTGTTTTTTCTATTGGTGGGTTTTATATACTGCAGATTGCCGCAGGCCTATATGCTACAGTAGATTCTGTCCACAGATGTAAACGATATTGAACTCTCTAACCTAAATGGCACATTTAAAACAGGACAAAAGCTATCTCCAGTCTAAATGATAGTTTGAGCTCGTGACCGTCGCCGTCACTAACCAGACTTCAGGTGGAAACTGTCTCCTTCTGCGAACAAAGCAAAGCAGACGAGACAGAAAAAAAACAGACGAATGATGTTTCTGATTATTAAACGACCACCTCGAGCACTTAAGCTCAAATTGTGTGTGAATGTGTGCGTATGAGAGAGAGAGAGTGTGTGTGTGTGTGTTTGTGTGTGTGTGTGTTGATTTAAATGACCAGGTATAAAACCCAAACAGGGTGTCGAGAAAAAGCACAAACTCCGACCAACCGATATAAAGTACCACAAGTCGCCTGTTGGTTTCTGAACTAAAGCTTCTCTCGCTGTAGATGTTTCTAAACACGGATGTTAAGAAGCTTTGTGCTTTGCGAAAAAGAAAAAGAGAAAAAAAAGAATGACAAAGTGTAAAAGATAAATGTTTACAGATGAATATATCGAATTGAGAATGTTGCTCAGACATGACTTCTTCCACCTAAAACTTCAAAGTGCAATATATTTTTGTATTTTTGATTTTTTTTTTTGCACTAGTTTTTCATATACTCTGTTGCTGTTTATTCCATTTCTGTGCATTATATATTATTGTCATGATCTTACTGCTGTCATGATCAACTTTTGATAAAATAAAAAGTTTATTTTATAAAATAATGAGACGCCTGTAGTGGTTTTTTTCAACAAGTCTTGATATTTCCGAATATTCTTGATACTGTTTGCTGTGAAACATCAGCTAACTTGCTGTTGATGGGTCAGTAATTACAATCTCACGTTGAGTCGACAATTACAGAACTTTATTTAACTCTTTGCTACACACGACACACTTGTTTTTAGATTCGCCTTGACTTACACTTTCTCAGGATATCTTTAACTGTGTTGTGCATTGCAAAAAACGTGCATAAACCAGCTTAAGAATAATAAATAAATAAATAAACTCCTCATACCTACAGAACTTGCCTGAGAATCTTCATGTTTTTAAGTTTAATTCAGTATAAAAGTCATCCACTGATAGTTGTCTGTACATCCATGGGTACAATGCAAACAGGAAGTGCTAATAGCTAATTCGGCATAGTTTTAATGGTGATACTTTGCAAAATTGTGAATGAAAATCGTCTATAAAAGACAGGGATCGAGTTGTAGCCAACAGAGTAACTCAGTGTTTCTCAAATGGGGGTACTGGCGCCCCTAGGGGTACTTTGGAGTACTGCAGGGGGACATGATATTTATTTTTAAAGTTAATTAAAAAAATTCCTGAAATAATTATGCTATAAATTCAATAAAAAATGTTTTTAAAGTTGGAAGGTCGGAAGGTCAAATGTAATACATTAGTCTTAAATAGATGCAGAGGCATAGTTATAAATATTGTGTTTTAATTTGAAGAGTTCATGGTCATAAAAGGAAGTGGTCTGGTTGCCAAGTCTGCTTATTTTAAGCGACCTTGAGCTTTATTCTTTAAAGTTGCTTCCAAATATTTGTGGTTGCTGGTTGTGTTTTTGTCATTTTTTGTTATCGGCTTGTTTTTTCAACTGTAGCTCAAAACACATATTTTAAGCCATATGGTGTTGTTACTACAGTGCATTATATTTATACGTACACCAGCATTTTTTGTTGTTGTTGTGCTGGGTTGCCTGTTTTTTGTAGTTTGTTGTGTGGATTCCTGTTTCCTGTGCACCTTAATGTGAAGCCCTTTTAATGTCGTTGTACATTGTATAATGACAGCAAACTCTCTACTCTCAAATCTAACAAACACGACTTTCTAAGAAACCTAACTACAATGCCTGAGACGAAGAAATGCAGATACTGTAAGTACTTTCCAACAGTTGTACAGTGAACTCAGTGAACTTCCCCTAAATACAAAAGGTTGAAAAAGTAGCAACATCGTAACTTTCATTGTCATTAATTTATCCCTCATTTTTATTTCCCCTGCTGGTTTTGTTCAAGTTCCTTAGACTTAAAAATGAATATATTAAATTACAAGGTCTAGCATTTTATAAATGGTTTCCAATGAAATGCAAAATAAATTCATACATAGACTGCAGTGTAAACTGATCAATTGGACGCCAGGTTGCTTGTTTTGGGCTTGTTTCTGTTGGTGTGGTTTGCTTGTTTTCTAGCCAGATCTGGCAACACAGTCACTCTGGTCGTGTCACCTGACTGAACGTGGCGACGCACAATGTCCGTGTTTGTGTTGATGTGAACAGGTGTGTAGATGAAGTCTACAGACTCTGGGCTCGTCCGGACCGGCAGGATACTCATGCCACACATTGTCTGGACCAGCTGGAGATATCTTCTACTTTAAGTGTGTCGTGAAGTTACAGTTACAGTCGTTCAAGCGTTACTTGTTACTGTTAGCTCATTAGCCTGCTAGTGTTTGTTGTTAGCATCCATTAGCAAAGCGAATGGACTGTTTAGCAGCTGTATAGCTAACTCGGCTAACGCTAAATGCGTTTGTTAATCGTTTTCGACGTGGAAACTGAAGATGTATCAGAGACTGTTACGAGCGGACACTGCGGTGTTGGACCGACGCTCGGTGTTCATGGACCGAGCCGGAGGGACGCCGCTGTCGTCAGACGCTTGTCCGCCATCTTGTTCGCCATCTTGTTCTTCATGGAGATCAGAGACTGGTCACAGCTACAGAGGCCGCAGCTTCTCTGGACACCTGCCGGCCTGCAGACTGGACTCAGATCGCTTAAACAAGGTACCACACTGTCATCTACTAGCTCCTTTGAGTAAAAAAGTGCTCTCAAGCCTCGCATCAGGAATTTTCCTTACATTTGTGTTACTAGATGCCGTCTTATACCCCTTTACCGCTGGTCAAAAATCCCACTTAAATCCACTAAGATCGGGCTTTTTTGTGCAATGGGAATGTGTAAACTCTGCATTTACACCCGGGTCAGTTGACCCTGCAGTAGACACAGGTTTTTATCAGCTTGGCTTGGCTTTGGTCCTAAATCTAAGACCGGGGTTAACCTGCTAAAACTGGCCTATTGACCCCATTCCCACTTCCTGCAGGCAGCCTCTGTGATTCTGATCTGAAGCATCACGTTGTACATCACTGACGTCACTGTTCACGTCACAAATGCGCCGGAAAACGTTGTAACAGAAGAGAAAACAACAACAGACCCATTGTGAAAGAAGCGAAAATGACTTGTTTCACTGCCATTGGGTCCAATAACATTTGGAGAGTCTAGACGAGCCGCACCATTAAATTAATTTATCCCCCTTCAAGTTAGCTAGACTCCGTCGGCAATCCAGGTATTTTCATAGCTGGGAAGTTGAGCTGTTTGGCTTCAACACGCCACTGAGCAGCTTTCATGGGAATGAACAGGGACTCCACCTCCAACAGTGTTCAGTAATAAAACGTCCTGTACTTTGCTGAAATAATATTTAAAAACGGGTACGTTATTATTAGTTTGAGAACCACGTCTGCATCTCACTGACTCTGTCGCAACATTGTTCTTTATTCCATCAGACTTTGAAAAACATGCTTCAGTCTGAGTCGCGGCCGCAGCTGCTCCTTCGTCCGTTATGTGCGGTCTGCTGGAGCGTCTGCTCCACTGATTTCTGCCCTCCAGACTGCTGCACATACAGCAAACCAGATGTAGGACAGAGCTCACGTGAGCTGCTGCTGACCTAATCCCTGCAGACTGGGAAACAGCATGGAGAGAAAAAAAACCCATTGAATTTTGGAGTAATGCTCTTTTTAGCTGGAGCTGTTCTGTAACTTTTAGTGTACATGGATAATATTTTCTATTTTCCTTCTCAGTTAAATTCATTCACACACCATTTATGAGGGCGCACACTCACCTATATGCACATCACTGGATGAAACAATTTGATGATTTGTGTTTATAGGTTAAACAGGGATTTGTTGTATGTGTGACGTGTGTGTGCGGGGTTCAAGGAATCTTTAGGAAACAATCTGCATTTTATAATCACTCAGTCGAGGTTTAAACCTTATCTAGCTTTAGGTAGAGTGGGTCTTAAAGGATAAGTTTATCCAGAAATGAAAATTCAGTCATTATCTCCTCAACCTCATGCTGACGGAAAATCGGGTGAAGTTTCATAGTCCACAAAACATTGCTGGAGCTTCACAGCAAAACGGTGTTGGAGCATTCTCCCAGACAACTGATGGGAAGGTAAAAGAAATTGTAGGAAAAGATAACATTTTCTCCATCTGGTGTAATCCAAGTTCCCAAACTGATTTGAAAAGACGAAGCTGAAATCTTTGCTGTAGCTGCTAAACTAGAAGCGCACTACCCGTCTGAAGTGGGTGCACGAGAGTTGTCCGCATGACGAGGGTGTAAATAACATCTTTTCAAATTTGGGATCTCGGAGCTTCTCTAGACTTGGATTACAGCCGGCAAGCTGTATGGAGCTATTTTATTCAGTAGTTTTTTTTAACGTTTAAAACAAGTCTCCATCTGCTTCACTTCTTTAGGAGAGTGCTGCAACACTGTTTTGATGCTAATTTTCATTTTGGGTGAACTGTTCCTTTTAAAACAGAGAAAGTTGCACCTTCATGTTGTAGCTGTGACGAACACTGCACTCTGAGCTGCCTTTAGAAGGGCTTTTCACTTGCTTGTGTTTTTAAAAATTGAGACATTTGGCCACAAAATGAAGCCATATCAGTAGCTAGTTAGTTATTAGTTCCTTTGTGTTTTAACATTGTTGTATTGGTACTTTTAGTCAGGTAAAGGGTCTGAGTACCTCCCCCCCACTACTGTATATGACTGCACAAACATCCCTGCATGTACAAGCAGGCAGACAGACCAGGCTCATATCCATTATTATCGCGCCACAGGTGGAACTTATGACTAATCGACCATGTAATACACATTTAACAGAGCCTTCTTCTGTCTCGAGTCAGTGCACATTCAGAGCTGGCTTTGCTGGCTGACAAATGAAAACACTCCTTTCTCTAACATGAAATTATATCACGTTTATCAGGACTCCGTGCCTCTGTTAGTTTTACCTTGACTCATAATTACACAACTCTCTCACATACCAAGACACACACACGCACACACACACACACACTAGAACAAAAACCTCCTGCACACACAAGTGATGGGAGGTCACATGCAATGTTTTGGCTTCTACTATACAGGCTGCGTCTTTCCTGCTGATAAACAGAAACTGGTTTGAACTGGATGAGGACACACAAGGCACAGACAGAAAGGGTGACTGTGCACCGACATACAGACAGACAGACGGACAGATAGGCATCACGTTTTGTAAGACCTGGTCATGTTGCCATGAAAGATAAAGCCTTTGTTTTCTTACGGCTGACTAGAAAAGGTGTCTTTTGTTCTTGGGTTACTGAATTGGTGGAATGAAAGACGGACTTCTCACGAAGGAGTTTAATCAAAACAGGGAGACGCACAGCATACTTTCACTCAAGCACAGCACTTTAATACAATTTTGATGTGCTTGTGTTAACGTAAGCATTTTCATTTTCTGCTACTTTACACTTCTAGTCCACTGCATTTCACACAGAAATATTGTACTTTGCATTTTAGTGACTTTATGATGGATTATTGTAGATTAAGTAATCCAGCAGTATATACAGTTACTAAAACTAGCTCCACCTTTACCAGCCGCAGCATTAAAGTATACATATTTATAGTCAATCATATAATGTACATTGTTGTGGCCAATTCTGTATCATGAGTCATTTGACTTTTGGTACTTTAAATACACTTTGATGCAAATAATAAATGTACTTTCCTCAAAAACAAATTTGAATGCAGGAGATTCACTTGTAACTTGAGTGTTTCTACACTGTGTTATTGTTACTTTTACTTAAAGGAACACTTCACCCAAAAAATGAACATTCAGTGATTATCTCCGCACGCCCATGGTGATGGAAAGTTGGGTGAAGCTTCGTAGTCCACAAGACATTTCTGGAGCTTGACAGCAAAACAGCACTGCAGTTGCATTCTCCAATTGCAACTGAAGTAGCTGGGGACTTGTTTTAAAACATAAAAAAAACAACTGAAAGAAAACATAAAATGGCTCCATACAGCTCGTCTGGTGTAATTCAAGTCTCTGGAAGCCCCGAGATCCCAAACTGACTTGAAAAAACATTATTTTTTCACTTTTTTTTTTAAGCCATAGCAACTAAGCTAAAGCTAAAGCTAAAAGCACGAGCTTGGCCGCATGACGTGGACGCCACCCAATTTTCCATCCGCATGGGGGTGAGCTGCCCCCTCGTGAGGGTTCACATTACATGTTTACTTCCAGACTTTCACATTGTGTCTTGGAAGGGAGGGTGGTGGAGCTACTGGTGAGAAGGCTGGCAAGCCAGTGACTGCGGCTCAAGACAACGTTTCAACATTTGTAAGCGTTAAAACGCAGGATATTTTAAAGGCGACCACTGGGCAATTTCCAGCCATTGTTGTGCTGACAAAACCATGTGTCTTTAACGAGAACTGGCGACATCTCCAGCCTTGTTTGTGGCAACTAAAACATGATCTTTTTCTAAACCTAACCAAGAGGGTTTTGCCTAAATCTAACCAGAGCTGAAGCAAAGTGTTGTCACAAGATAAAACTGAAAATTGAACCAAAAGAAATGAAGAGTTTCAACATATCCATTGTTTGCAGAAAAGTTAACTGCCACCATTTATTCTGTCAGTCGAGTTGGAGTGAGTAGGTCATGACTACATTTTTAACATTTTTTGGGCGAACTGTTCCTTTAAGTACTTCTTCCACCGATGCATATATAGGTCACGCTTGACTAAAGTCATCTGGTAGGGTTTAAGTACCTGAAGTGTTTGCGTGTTTGTTCAAGTCGCATATGCATCAGACAAACACACACACACACACACACACACACACACACACACACAAACAAGGTACTTCACAGGCATCTGGGCTGACGGCCAGTTCAAGGGGTGTCCTTGACGACTTCTAAACACAGCTCAGGTTTGGTGGTTGCACTGTGTGTGGATCACCTGTTACCAAACCCAGAAAAGCTTTATTTTCCATCAAATCAAAACCACATGTGGATAAAATGTAAACACGCATGAACACACATGTTAAGCTATTGTTCACAGGTGTCTCAGCTTGGTTCTGTTTGATTACATACAGAAGAGGCTGCTTCAAAACTGCTGAAACCTTCGCCCTTTATTTTGGCATCCCGTTCATCTGCCGACAGCCAGCCAACAATCTATGAACGCTACCCAGACTGCCAAAAATAAACACGAGCTGTCTGCATTCATAACGACACTGTGAGACAGAATTTATGAGAGGTTTATGTGTGTTTAAGACCTTGTTCGTATGCACAGCGATTTACAATCAAAGCCCACAAACAGAACGGTGACCAAAACCGAACGAGCAGCAGGATAACAAAACAAAAAATGTAAATACATGTTATATTTTAATGGTAAAATTAAAATGAGGAGCTGAGAAGCTCTTTTCTGTATGAGTCCTTCAAAATAAATAACCGATCAAGTATTGTTGAGAAATAGTTTTGCTTTATGGTTAAACTTTAGGACAGGTTTAGGGAAATATTGTGGTTTGGGTTCAAATAAGGACTAATGGTTACCATGGTAACAGCACTAACCACATGGTTGAGGTTAAGGATCGAAAGTGGTCATGGTTAAAGAAAAAAAAACAGTGTTGACTGTAGGAAACTGGAGGCCCTGGTGGAAAGTAACTAAGTGCATTTATTCAACTACTGTATATCTTGAGGTACTGTCTTGTACTGAGTACCTGTGTAGTTCCTGTTTATGCTACTTCCTACTTTTACTCCATTCGGAGGCAAATATTGTACACAGCTCTGTTTACTTTACAGATTCAGATTATTAATAAGAAATATAAGTCAGCAAATGACATAATATTATAGATTAAGCTACTCAGCAGTATTTAAAGTTTAATTAGCTCCACTTCTACCAGCTGCAGCATTAAAGCGATGAACACATTAATACATCAATAATAAATACAGTAAAGTGTACACATGTTTTGATGCTAATGCTTTTTTGCTTTACTTGGTGCACTATGTAGCAACCATATGGTTCGTCAGTGAAAGGAGCTTATTATGACCCACATTGACGTTTGTTGTGTGTGTTGGTATAGAGTCCTACATTCCTGCACTGTATAATACAAGCCTGTTTTTCTGGTTTTTAAGTATATCTAAAGCTGCATGATGGCCCTTGCAAACTGCTATTCGACATATCACGAGCTCTGTCTCTTTTTTGTTTATAGGCCTGTAAAAACGTTGCATAGTGTACCCTTTAAGAATGTAAGTCCTAAAGGCCGGATACCCATTAGCAGTTTGGCACTTCCTGTTCCCTTGTCTCCAAATCGATTAGTTTTTTTTAATTGGTTTTCAGTTAAATGGCTGAAAGAAGGTTTGTGGTTAACACAAGATTAAGGTTTTATTTTTGCGTTTTGTCCTACACATAAAGTACGTTAATTATGAGACGCCTTGTGATGCTGACTCATTCTTTAAGTCAGACAGTCTTTTTTTGGGGGGTTGAGGCACGAAATTTTGAGGCACCAAATCCTAAATTTGCAGGCCTCAGGTATTTATATTATGTTTATATATTTATATTAGTAGTGCTAGATGAAAAGTCAGAGAATCTCAAAAGTTCTTACAGTTCACCCTGAAGAGAACATGACTTGAGGCTCATCTGATATTTGTCGACATATTTCAGCGTGAACCAAACGCAGAAAACAGAAAGATTAACTCTGACAGTGAGAAATGTACAGTGGCCTTGAGGGTCAAAACACAACTACAATTCACAAAACACAGAGTGGTACAAGACAGAAACAGGAAATGACATTGAACTGTTGCCAGGGACTTGGGTTCTGTCCAATCACGAACAAGAAGTGTTGTCCCACCTTTTCTGTAATCTGAAATGTTCCCACATAGCAGAGTTGGTCTGACCCGGTGACGGGCCACACAGCACCACCTCTGGTCTGTAATTCATTGCCTGTCACACTTGTGTTTCCTAGAAGTGTTGTGTGTTGTGCGTTTTAACCCACAGGGCCACCGTAGAACCTGTGAACAGACCGTTAATATGGTGTTTGTACGGATTTCTTCATGTGTTTGTTAGAAAACTGTGATTGTTGCTAACCAGAGCAAAATCCAGTAAGTCAGAGAGACTGGATGAGATACTTGTTGGTATTTATAGAGTTGGTTATAGAGTTATTCATTTATACAACAGTTGATTCATGCATATACAAATGCTCCTACAAAAACAGATGTTTTACCTGTTGAGTGCAGCTGCTGCTTCACCAACAGGTGGCAGACATGTAACACACAGTGTGAGTGAAGGATTAAAGGAAATATGTTTTCTGATCAGTGATTAGAGATTATTCACTAACAACTATAAGAATAGTGTAATCATTGATGATACGTCCAACAGTTTGAGATTAAATTGTCGAATTTACAAAATGATAATATGCTGAAAAGCTAAAATTGAGTTGTTCGAACAAAAAACACAGTTTTATTAATTACAAATCAATCAAAAAGATAGCAAATTATGATAAATCTTTGATAATATCATTGATTTTTATTGATTCAGTGACTGAAAGAGAATACAAAACTGTTCAGAAGTAGTTTCAATTAATTTTTTTTAGGATCTGCTGCTTTAGTTTGAGTTGTTTGACTCTAGAAAGTCAAGAAATCAAGAAAACAAGTGGCAGATTTATTGATCGTGACTGTAATGGTTAGTAGCAGCCCTGTGGTGCACACTTCTCAAAATAAATTAGGGATATTGGGATATGGGTGCATATAGGTACTTTAGAAAGAGGTGATACAGGAGTTGCTAAAGTCTGTGGCGCCCCCTGGTGTTAGTCTGTAGCTACAACAGACATCATGATGTGTGAGGTTATGGCTGCAGTCTACCTACATTTACTCAAGTACAAAATTCAACATACTTGTGCTTGACTTGACTTGTTTCCATTTGATGCTACTTTATATTTCTACTCCACTACAGTTGTCGGACAGCTTTAGCTACTTTTCAGTTTTCATACTCCTGTGTATCTCCAGATGTGTTGATGTTGCATGTTTGCGTTAAATAAAGAAAATTCCCCTCCTTCTTAAGCTAATAAATCAAGGTTGGCTTTCTGACACTGTTAAACCTTTTACAGATACATGGTTCTCACAGGATAGCTCAGCTAGAAACATCAGATAATATAGAGAAAAACTGAGGGAACATTCTCCTGCACGATGAGTACATTTACTTTTCATACTTTAAGTGCATTTTGCGGATAATACGAGTACGGTTTTGATTTTTCTTTGTAGTGGAGTTAAAGGATGTGAATGCTGCAGAACTCCAGTTGCCAAGAAAATAACTTTAAAACGCATAAAGAAACATTTTATTAATTTAATTGTTAAATCATTACTTTGTCTCTCCACAGATTATTGCCAAAATGTTTCACAGTGCTCTCTACCTCAAACTTTTACTTTAGTTTTATTTAAAGCATATTTTGAATTTAATTAAAAGTCGAGATTAGGAATATTTTCTTGTTCTTTCGGTCGTCCACTGATCTCCGTGTCATGGTTTTGATTCCTAACCCTCGAGGAAGAGGCTCGAGGCTGTAAGTATTTTTCATTCAGCGTCCACTTTTTTTTCAATTCGGGGTTTGTTTAGAGCTGTTGCACTTTTTGCATTCAGTCAACGTCTTTTCCCTGCGTTGTCTAACAGAAGTGTTATATCAAATCTGTTTTTCTCTTGGTGCTTTCTGAACAGCATCACTTCACAGAAACCTAGTCGCCCTCCAGTCAAAAAATGTTTTTCTTCTTGTTCCTACGGTTGAATGTTTGAGCTTCACTGTGTAGTGTCATGTATGTGCAGAGTTTGACTCTAGAAAGCTGTTTTGACATTTATCGCTCAGTTTATATTTTCGCTGAGTTAATTGAAAATCTGATTTTAAGAGAGAAATGACTGAATGAAGTAGAATATAGCATCACATGTGAAATGAAAAGAAGTGTGAAACCTTCAAAAAATAAAACAGAAAGCTGAAGAAGCAAAGAAGACAAACCACACAGAGACATTTGTAACAGAGCCTGTATATTTTATATATTTTTTCTGCAAAATACAAATACTACCACATGTCTGAGTGAGGGAATTGCTGTACATGATCTCTGACTGCGACTACAGAGGTGCACTTTGTTTTTCTCGTGAGAAACATTGTCTCCAAGTGGCGACAAAGGCCAGCTTATGCCGCTAACAATCTCTTAGAATATTTAACTGGTGGTTATTAGAAGCATTAGTGCACGTAAAGAGGGGAAAATACAGCCCATAGTGTACATTTACAGTACAGAGGACATTCAACCGATGTCGCCAAATACAAATAATTTCATCGGGGCATTTGAGGTACAAGTACATGACAGATTTGACAAAGTCCAGGCAGTTACTTATTAAAGAATCAAACCAAAAACACAAATAAAGAGATAATTTCACACTTTGGTTAGTTTACACTCCACGTTCCACCTCCACCCGCACGCAGTCGACTCCGCCTGGAGCCTGAGGATGAGCTCCTGGCTCTCCTGTCCCTCAGGCTCTGCGGGAAGTCTGAGCTGGAGGCCGACCAACCAGGAGACAACACGGTCATCATAAAACAAAAGGAGTGCAGAAGAAAACATCTCTGGGCTCTGCCCTTTCTAACTACAAAAGCTTCAGGGATTTTAGTGAGTGAATTTAGCTGCTGGATTTACAGCAAATGGGGCACAAACAGACACGGAGGACTGTGGCTGAAGGTCTGAGCTCCAAATATACAGTTTTTAAACCAAAATATTCAAATGTGAACAACCCTCAGCCACCTCTCTGTCTCTTTAAATAAAAACAAAAACAAAAAAAACAAAAAAAAGTGGATATCAGTCAGCTTCATTTAGCCTGTTCAGACTTTTATTGTGGCGGGTGTCAGACCCAGATGAGGTACAAGGCACGAATTATTCAAAATGTCTATGATGCCCTTGTAGAGTTACAGCACAAATACACAGTGGTGGAAAGGAACTGAGTACATTTACTCAAGTGTATTAGGGTACTTTACAAGCCAGACTCCTAAAAAGTAAATAAATAAAACAATTGGGTTAATTCTCTAATCCTTTAGGACGTATCAGGGTTGGTAACAACTAGACTAAACTAGCTAATTGTATATAAAGTAGTTCAAACTGTCTCCACCTGGAGCAGCTGCTACTGTTAAATGCTGCTCTGACATTGATGCATCTGAATTAACAATCTAATAATGTCACAGGAGACATTTTACCGAAGGATATTTACTAATCGAAGCTGATAATACTTTTATTTAAATATTTTGACTGTTGTTGTGATGCCACGTTCCCTTCAGTAAATGATCAGAGTACTTCTTCCACCACTGTAAATACTGTATATTGTAATAATCACCACAAAGTATTGACGTGGATGTTGTGCCGGGGGTTGAAAACAGCAGATTGTCACTGTGATAAACTGTCGAGTCTGACACCATCTGAACTTTAAAGGTGAATCTTTCATACCAATTCTACGTAAAATCTCCCTGAATGTTTAATAGAAAATGTCGTGCACCTCTCTGCTTTACATTATATTACTGTTATCTTATTAAATAGAGCTGCAGACATCCAAGAATATCAATTTGATATAATAAGAAATTCAAAAAAACACAACACTATAAACTTTGTGCAGCAAAGCATCACTGTCCTGTCGGATATGGCTTTTTTTAGGAGTGCAACCCTCACTCTGCTAATTCCTGCTAATCTATCAGCTCATGCTAACTGTCTCTGTGCATCACAAGGCCATGAGGGAAGTCTGAATGCGACTCCTCTCTGTTTGATATGTAAAACCACAGAAGCTTTGTTTGTTTTCTAGGAAAATAATGTAGTTTTGTTTGTATGGAAGCAATTAGAGGCCAAAATAACCAATTTATATATATAAAAAAGATTGAAATTGTGAAATGTAACCACGACTGAATACTTTCTAATTCAAAAGCCATCAATAGACTTGAATTTCTAAATAGTTTTTTGATTATAAGACACTGAAACTTTCAAGAATCTGTGAACCGTCGTGAACAAAAATAAAACAACCCTAAAAATCAAAATCAATAACCTAAATTCAGATTGATGGCTTTCAGAGGAAAATATTAGCATAGCATATTGTAGCATATGCTTTGTAAATGACCTTATGTTATGGGAGGGTGCTACACAAATAAACTTGCCTTTCCTTAAATTTCATCTCTTGTTTTTTATATATACCTATACCTTTTTTAGAAAACATCAGGCTTGTGCCTATATTTAATTAATTTTTGTATGTTTGTGTCCGTATGTGACTGTCTCTATGTATATATCACATCTATAAGGATCTGTAAATTAATAAATGTAAAAAGTATTCAGTTGTGGTTCATTTTTAGTTTTGCGGTGACCGAATAAGACTGAAATCCTCTCAGCCTTTTCTTTGCTTCCATAGTTTTGTGTATCTGGACTGAATTAATTAAAAATCACATTTTTTCTAACACAGCTCTGAAAATTATTCACTAACTCTGATAAGCGTCTTCACATCAAGTGAAAATTGTCCAAAGCTTCTTTTTCTATGCAACCTGTTGCAAATAACTTTCTCATCACTCACCCTGAAACCTCCTCGGTCACCGTTCCTATCTCTCACCAGAGCTTCACTTCTCCTCCTCTCACTGTACTTCCTCTCGTTCGTCCCTCATTTATCTGCCACATGTTTACCTTCCATACAATCATGTTTAAATGTGCTATACGTTTTTAATGTGCGCAAATATGTTGAACCTGCAACACGGCGTGGACTGAGCGGTTCACGTCAGCACGCCTGCTCTCGCGGCTCCTAATGATCCACATGTTTTTTAAACTCACCAGTAGCTTCAGAGTACCAGACTTCTTCACTTTTACCTTTTTTTTTTTTGTTAGTTTGCATACATGTGCACATACGTCAATGTGCATGTAACATATTTGATATTTACTTATACCCCTCCCCCCCTGCCCCGAACACACACACAACACAAGCAATACATGTACACCGACAGACTGTCCAGCTGCTTCAGTACATGTTCGTCTCAGATCATCGTCCTGCACCATTTATCAAACTGCTAATAGAGACATTAATGTAAAAAAATCCTTCACTTTCACTTTGACTCACAGGCTTCAGAATAAAAGCTTAAGTTAAGTAATAAGTTAAATTCCAAGCTTTCATATTCCTTTTCCAAACCTGGTGCCTACATTACCCACAATGCAACTGCGCCACTGAGCGGCATCACTGGAGGGAATTTATCAGATTACATGCAGCTTCCTCTGGAGACACTAAAGGCTTTATACTACTTTATTCACAACTCCCCGAGACCTGTAAACACACTTTAATGTGTAAAATTAGTGGAGTTACCCTTTTTAAGAGGACAAGAATACAGCTGGCAGTTATTTTGATTGCACACTGTCTCCTTATAATATGATTATAATAAGAATTTCTTTCCTGCTGCAGTTTGGTTTCCCTTTTAGCACGTTTCTTAATATTTATTCTATGACAATTAAATATTATAAATATATTAATTTGATGTTTTAGTCAACAATGAGGCAGATGTAGGAGAAATCTTCTGTCTCTGATTGGCTGTGATAAATACTGTGATCGGTTACTTATTTGCTGTGAGTCCTGTGAGAAATGTTTTGATTCGTGTCATTATTAGAAGTTTGATAAATGTGCGATCCTTCCTCCGGTGTACGGCTACAGTACATGTTGTAAATACAGCAGAACGTCACTGTATCTGCAGAAAACAAGTCTGACTCTGCCCTCCCTCACGTACATGTTACCATTACACATATAGCACACCCACTCAGTACAAGAAGAATATGATAATAATAATAATAATAATAATAATAATAACACTATAAGGTAACTTTACTAACACCCCCTCCCTTCTGGCTGCAGACCGACTCCCATCATGTCGCCCAGCCCTCTGATAACCTCATCCGCTTTACTGACGGGCTGTGGTGCTCCTCCTGACTGGACAGAGGTCGGAGGAGGAAGTTGTCGTTCCCGTGGTGATCCTCGCGATCCTCGCTGCCTTCGTACGAGCTCCCGCAGCTGGACGCGCTGTCGCCGGGGGAGCGGCCCGGCTCGTTGGGACCCCGGCCGGCGATGGAGTATCCGGCTGTGGTGACGCATCCTCCGAGTCCCGTGCCCATCATTCCCACGCTCCGGTCTCTGGGAGGGGAGGCGGGCTCGGACTTGATGTGGAGGTGCTGATGACCGGAGGAGAGGTTTAGGTTCGAGTTCTGACACAAGTTCCTGAAAGACGAGAGAGAAAAAAAATACCAGACTTTATAAAATGTCAGAGATGCTCCTTATTTTCTAGACTTTTGTCATGTTGATGTGACGGGGCACAAAACAGTCTCTTAGCCGCACTTGTTCGCTTATGTGTGTCCAACAGTGGTGGAAAGTAACTAAGTACATTCACTCAAGTACAAATTTTAAGGTACTTGTGCGACATTTCAGAGAGAAATATTGCACTTTTTACTCGGCTAATCTTTAGTTACTTGTCTGATTAAGATAGCAGATTATTAAAATAAAATATAACCTGCAAATTAATTAGGATACAACTTCTCACAAGCTACTGAGCAGTATTTAAAGTAAATAAAATAAGCTGCACCTTTAGCAGCTGTGTCATTAAAGTGATAAACACATGAATGCATCAATTATTATGATAAAATAATATAATAGACCTATGTATTATTAATTATTACACAGGTGTGCGCTACCTCTGTCCTGATTCTTGCTACGACCCATCCCACCCTGATACTCTTGCCCTAAATCTCACTCCTCATGCCAGAGACTGCAGTCTAACATTTGCAAATATTCGCCTACCGTTCACTTTTATTCAATGCGAGCGAAGAACTAAAACATTTGCATCCGGCAGCAAAGCAAATTTCTACCTTTGCATCATGTGGAGTTTAACACATCGTGCACACTGCCCACATTCAGTGACAGCGGGTGATGGATATTCACTTATATTTGCATATGTGTGAGTGCACCATGAACTGAACCAATCAGAAAGCTCACAGTAGTACGAAGACGGGTCTGAACCGCCAACAAGACAACCAGAATCCATCTGGGACCTTTCAGTGCACATCCGAACACACAGAAATACAATCATACTAAAATAAAACGATATCCAACAAACAGATTCTCACCCCATGTGTCCGAGTGCTGAGTGCTGCAGGTTCTGTATCTGCTGTTGCTGCCAGTTTGTGACTGATCCAAGACCAGAACCTCCAAACCCGGACAGGGAGGACAGGTCGCTGCCGAGGGAGAACTCTGAGGACGAAAACACACATCGTTAATCAGGTCCTACATGAGGTCTGAGCCTCGAGTCCGTTGCAGTGTTGTTCTGCTGTAATCACCTGTGCCATAAGAAGAGGAGAGCGTGGACGGATACCCGCCCATCCCCTGTCCAGGTAGAGTCTGAGCAGAGATGGACACGGCAGGAGTGGACAGCGTCTGAGCGCTCTGAGAGTGATTTATTCTCTGGTTCTGTGGAGAAAAGAGGCTTATCAGACTTCAGACGGCAACACATACCGATACTGGAGGAAAATACAAGTCAATGGTAAAAGTAAAATGAAAACGATTCTCATCTACGTCTGACGGTGTCGCCCTGTGATTTAACAATGACTTACCAACATCAGATCAAAATCCTCACACTGGAGTGCAGCGTTAAAACACAGACTTAAATGAGTCAGCATGCATGATAACGGACTTCACAGGGAAATGAACATAATTACAACATGAGATACAGACATGATGGTGAAGAGAGGTGAGAGCACTCACAATGGTGGGCATGTTGTTGCACTTGTTGGAGGGCGGCATCAGTGTGCGGAGGTCAGGCTTGCGGTTCATGCTCATTGGAGGACTCTTGTCCTGCATGTTCTTGGAAACTGGAGACATCAGCCCGGGGGAGGTGCAGTGGTTACTGTAGCTGCCATTTCCTGGTGAGAAAAGATGTTTCAATGTAGTTTTCATCATAATTCACCACTGATACCTACAATAAGTGTGAACTGACCGAGGGGAGGACAGCCTTCATGTTTATTTCATGTTTCTAAACCGTTTTACTAAAATAGCGGGATATGTTGTCATCAACGGTGTTCTTTGATTTAGGATTTTATGAATTATATTAACCGTTAACTTGGCCGCCAACATTTAGCAGCTGTTTAACAGATATTTTATTGACGGCAAACTTGTCAAATTTTACAAAAACGGTGAACTAAAGCCAATACACACTACTTCTTTGTCACCCATGGAGAAAGTCCCCAGACTCCCTTAAAAAAACGCTCAATTTTATGAGTTATTGAGTGGAGAGAAACTTTATAAACTTTGTGAGTTTACAACAGTAACAACAAACAGTTATACACAAACATATTACTTATTTTATGTAATAACAGAGAGAGAGACGAGCACAGCTGCACTTAATTTGGCTCTTAACTTTAACTTTCAGCTTGTTTTTCTAATCAGGATGTGTTTCTTTCTTTGGCTTCATCTGCTGCTGTTATTGACATTTAATTTTGTTTATACAGCTCAGTATTACTAATTAACTATGACACCTTCTATCATTAGAGCCTCGATTCAGATAAAGAAAAATTCTCTCAAAAAAAGAGCAACAGAGGAGGGACCCCCTCTTCAAGATGGACAGACAGGATGTAGTGTCGTGTGTCACTTCAGGATAATAGTAGTAGCTGAAGTTGTAATATGACCTTTTTCATTCAATAATATAAGCACAACATGCTGAATAAAAACATGTTTAACAGATTAGATAGAAATGAACTGCAGTCTTACCCACAGTGGAGACCACAGTGCTCGTCAGCTCTGAACCCATCAGTCCTGCAGACACAAAACGTTCAACACGGTCAGATAACAGAAGTCAGATGTTGGGATTATTGTGTTATTATGACTGTCGGCCCACATACCTGCATTTCCAGCGCTGGAGGGCCGTTGAGGGGACATGCTGTTTCTCTGCATGTGTGTGATGGGCAGCAGGTTGTGGTTACTGAGGCCGCAGCCGAGTCCAGGCTGGGAGTACAGCAGTCCACTGGGGTTACTGCCGGGGAGGGACACTCCCATGTCGTAGTTGGAGGGAGGCAGACCCTGCTGGACAGATCAGGAGCTGGTTAACATCACCGAAGAGCGACAACGTGAAGCTGCACAGGTGGAAACATCTACTCGACTGAACTTACACAGATCCTCTGTCTGTTGATCATCAGGTCAATGTCTTCGTTGATTTTGCGATATTTGTCGTCTGACTCTGGGCTCTGGCCCGCAGAGTCGTCGGCCTCGATGTCGGGGCTGTCGCAGCCGTTTAAGCCTTTCTTACGCAGCGTCTGAAGGAAACAAAAAGTAAAATACTCATTTGTAAGTATCTGCTGTATACATACTGGTCATTTATATGGGTAAAAATGTATCAGGAGGCTTAAGAGCTGAAACAATTAGTTGATTAATTATTTAGTCAGTCAAAAGGAAATTCGTCTGCAACGGTTTTCATCATCTAATCATCTTTGCTGTCATTTTTTTTTGGAGTGACGCACTTTCACTGATACTTTGACTCCGGTAAAGGATCTAATACTCACACAGATGAAACTTCACACTAAAAATAACGAAGTGACGTCTTTTTCAAACACAAGAGGGCGCCATCTGAGCAGATATCCCATCAGTCAGACTCCATCCACCAACTCTCTTGAGTCGGACAGCAGTGAATATTAAAACACAAGACGATCCAGCACATGTGTTTCAAATGAGTTTTTTTTGTCGTCTTTATGTATCACATGAACATTCAAGTGTCAGTGTTGTGAAATCTTTCCTCTCATGCAGGTATCAGATGATGATGACTGTGTGTGTACACAAGTATTTGACGTACTTTACTTTTAATTCCATTTTTGCTACTTTATAATGAGTATACTGGTAAATATAGCACTTTTTACTCATAACTCGACTCCTAACAGAGTATTTGTACGCTGTGGTATCACAGTACTTCTTCCACCACTGTGTGTGTGTGTGTGTTGTACAGTATGTGGTTTGGCTCTGAGCGTCCTGCTTCAGCACTTCACAGCCCATTAGTCCAGTCTGTCACTGGATGGTTGCAACACACACACATACAGGGCTCAGCGGTTGGCCCAGCGCAGCAATCCCACTCATCCCAGTCATGTCCACCTGTTTGGCTTCACAGAGAAGGAGGGGTAGGGTCTGGGGTGAGAGGAGAAGGAGGGGGGAGGAGAAAGGGTGAGGCAGCCACCACCAATGCTAAGCGTGGCTACCGGCGGGATGGCCGTAGAAGGCTATTTTTTGCTCCTGTGCTCCGCAGCGTTTCTCGTCACTCCCATCCCTCCCTCACAATCTGTCAATCTGGCTCGTCTATTAAAACATAAAACCGACTCCAGTGGCCTGCTTCCCCCTCTTCAAACGCACACACTGTACTCCGCGCTACCACCACACACCCACGGCTTCCTTTTTCAATAAAAAAACAAAAAAAACAAGAGCTGGTCGGGGTAACCTCGATGCAGCCAGGAACAGAGCAGGAGGAAGAATTCGGATCATTCTTTTAAAAATGCAGTAAACTGATTTTTATCAGCCCCGTTTAAGATGATGTGATGAACATGTTAGCAGCTCACGGTCACCCAAAAGTCATACTTGAGTGAAAATAAAGATATGGTGTTAAAATATTACTTTGGTAAAACCTAACGAACAGTACTTGAATAAAAGTCTGGAAGTATCTGATATTAAATGTCCTTAAGTACAAGTACATGTACACCATAAACCATAAAGTGTTATTTCCTCAGATTGCGGATAAAATAAAAAAAGATAAACTTTTTTAAATCTGCTACTTTGGTTCTGATGCAGTGTGCAATCGGCAAAGTAACTAGTTACTATTAAGTTATTAAATGAATGTAGCGGAATAAGAAGCCTCCAAAATGTAATGGAGTTGATGTTTAAAGTACAATATTTGCCTCCAAAATATAGTGGAAGTATGAAGTAGCACAAAATGGAAACACTCAAAATTGAAGTTAAGTACAGTACCTGAGTAAATGTACTTTGTTACATCCCATCACTGCTTCTAAAGTGAAGGATCAGAGTACTTCTTCCACCACTACATGCAGTTGTTTACACGTCTCAAGTAGCATGAACTAGAATTACTCAAGTAAAGAACAAGTACCTCAAATTTCTTGTACTTTCAAAAAAAAAGTATTTACAAATACTTCTTTTAAGTAACTAGTGACTAGTCGATTTAGTAGCGTAAAACGGAAATAGTCAAGTCAGGTTACATGAAACTGCACGTGAGTCCAGTACTTGAGTAAATACTCAGTTACTTTCTATGCTTGGCCTGGAATGTGTGTGTCTGGGTGTGTGTGCATGTGTGTGTGTGTGGTGGCAGGTGGTTTGAACAGCTTCCTGGAGGTGCTCGAGACAGAGGGGGAGACAGCTGAGGAGGGAGGAGGAGGAGGGAGGATGCAATAATATCTAACCAGCCTCCGTCCTCCCCCCCCAGGATCCATCCACTCCTCCACCGTCACTGCTTTTCTTTTCCATCGATTCTCTTTTTTCTTTTTTCAGTTTCGGTTCCTTCCACTGCTCTTTTTTCGTGGGTGGTCTCCTCCTCCTCAACATCAGATGATGCTATGACTACATGTGTTCAGTGTGTACTTAAAGTATCAGACGTAAAATGTGTTTTCCTATTATATCTGATGTTTTTGGATTAATATTCCTGCTGCGTTGATGTGTTTGGTGTCATTCTTATGTAGCGGTGGAAGAAGTACTTTCATCCTTCACTTAAGTAAAAGCACTGATAGGATGTAACTAAGTAATTTTACTCAAGTACTGTACTGAGGTAGGATTTTGAGGTATTTGTACTTTGCTTGAGTATTTCCATTTTGTGCTACTTTATGCTTTCACTCCAATTTCACTACAAATATTGTACTTTTTACTCCACTACATTTATTTAATAACTTTAGTTACTTTGTGGATAATGGAGGTTGCGGATGTTTACTGCCAATCCGATAATGAAAAAATCATTAAAATAATCTGAAAAATACTGATTATACGTCGCCGGATTATTGGATCAGATAATCATACATGTAAATATATGAACAACGTACTTTTACTTGTACTTTTGATACTTAAAAGTATATTATTACCAGAAAATAACTTTTGATATTGAAGTACGTTTGCTATAAAGTACTTTAAGACTTTTACTCAAGTACATTTTGTACAGGTTAGCATGTTAACACAGGAAACTATGATGTTGAACATAGTAAACAAAGCATATTAGCATTGTTTCTGTGAGCATGTTAGCATTGCTGATGTTAGCGTTTAGCTCAGAGCAGCCATGTGGCTCAGTACGGCCTCATGGAGCTGCCACAGTATCATGAACAGACTAATATACGTTTATTTTATTCTCACTGGCATTGAAAGCACCACCAGGTAGAGTTATTATTTTTAATAAACGTATTAAAAAAATGTGGCTTGAAAAACAGCTCAACTCCTAAAAATACATCTCCTCCTCCACTGTGACGAGAGATAAACCGGACTGGTCAGAAGGGAAAAAAGACGAAGAAGAAGAAGAAGAAGAAGAAGAAGAAGAAGAAGAGGAGGTGGAGGAGGTGGTGGTGGTGGTGGTTGTGGGGAACTAAGACTTGGTTACTCAGCCTTAAGTTGCTTCTCTTCCTCCTCTTTATTTTCCTCCAGCGGCTCCTCGTGCAGTTCTACATACACACTCACTCATCCACAGGCAAAAAAACCACAGTCACACACACTCACAGCGCCGTCACGGCTATTCATAGCTGTGTACTGGGCTATTTTTAGACCACTACCGGTTTCCAGCCATTTAGCTGGGAGGGATCGCAGCCAACACAAAGGAACTGGACTTACTCTGCGAGCATATGTGAGAGCGTCAGAGTGTGTGAATGTGTGTGTGTGTGTGTGTGTGCACGACTTTATTGAAAAACTTCATCTGTTTCTAATCTGGAACAGCACAGCACACACACACACACACACACACACACACACACCAGAGCAGGCCAAAGCAAAATAAGGTTAACAGAGTAAAAGTGAGGAATGCAGAACTCCTCAGATTTATAAATAGCAGCAAGGTTCCCAGGCTAAATGAACACAACACAATAAGCTGATAGTTATCTAGCATGTAGCCTTTACACACACACACACACACACACACACACACACACACACACAGAGGAACATGCCAACCCGCCACATGAGGGGAAAAAAAAAAGATGACCAAAACAAAGGAGCCTCTCTTCTACTAAATTCCTGTCTGGCAGATAGTTCATTGGTGCAGAGTCTTTTCACAGCTCTGTGGGCTCACTATCATACAGCCCTCACACTCCTACTGACGTACAACTCACTCACAAGTTAATAAAAACACTACGTCTAATATTTGATTAAGTCAGTTTACAGCAAAGGCGTCAAACATTTCCTCATTCCGGCTTCCTTAATAAGGATTTCGCTGCTTCTTAGTCTGATGCGACAGGAAATTTAACATATTTGATTCGTTGCCTCAACACAGAATGAAATTAGATCACAATCACAACGCCTCAATGGGCTTTACAATCTGTACGGTCTACAACATCCTCTGTCCTTAGACCCTCGATTCGAGTGAGGAAAAACTTGCCATATTGGGGGAAAAAAAACTTTTAACAGGGGAAAAACAGGAAGCCACAGAGGAGGGATCCCTCTCCCAGGACACAGGCCACTTGAAGAGGTCGCTTTTGGCTTTAGGAAATTGTAACAGACAATTTATAGATGACATGATTAATCGAGAAAAGCCTGACGAAACATGAGAACTTGTGATGAATTAGTCAAAATATGACGAGAGCAAGCGTCACAGAAACAAAAGTTTACGGGAAATTCCCTTGATTTTCAGGGAAGTTTGATTGTCAGTTTTCTGACCTTTGAATCGAGAGAATAACAGGCAGAGGCTGTTGGCTGCAAAACCAACCAGGTGTAACTAGAGGTGTGCAAATGTCTCGATGACCGGCTGCATCGCAATGCTGACGTGGAAGATTCTGCATCGATGCAGAGACGACGCATAATCGGGAGATTGCGGCCTGTGTTGATTGTTGATTTCTCCTCCTCGGTTGTAAAATAACGGCAGACTGTTGCTCTCTTGCACTGAATTGTGGGCTAACAGGAGATATCGTGGCGGGAGGCAGAGATCATTAGTGATTGTTTGTCTTGTTGGGAAGCACGAACCGGACAAGACACACACTGTGTGTAACTTCTGCCTCACAATGACTAATGATGTGCTCTTAATATTTGGGGAAAAGTTCAACAATGTAGGAAATGTCTTACTGGCTTTTCCTTCCAAGACTGAGATGAAAAGATCAATAGCGAGTACTTAGCTTAGCATAAAGACTGGCTAAGTTCAAACACACCTCTAAAGCTCACAGATCAACATGCTAAGCTAATCTAACCACATCCCGACATAATAAAACCACTATCAGCTCAGAGGAGCCCCAACACGCGGCGCTTGTTCCACTTACTCTGGCACAGCGAGCGTGACCTTGGCACAGCCGCCTCAGCACCATGTTGTGACATGTGTTGCTGCTCAGGGTAAAGACGTTACACATGCCCCTTAAAGACTTCTTTACCCGCTCATTATCCAATCGGAGAGCAGCAAGATTAAACGTGGTGTGTTGGCCAACTATCAAATGTTGTTATCAAAGCGGCTTACTCAGGAACCACACCGGAGCCACATGTATGAACAACGCAAGTTGTGTGCTTTATTTCCCCAAATGTTGCAGATTATGAAGTCTTTTTGGGTTTCTCCACAAAACAAATACGAAAATTTAAACACTTCACGCTGGCTCCAATTTTACTAGATTGAAACATCATCTCAGGCTGTTCTCCGCGCACTAGGACAGGCTTAACTTCTCTTACATGATATCCGACGATCATTTCAGATCCAGTAGCCCTCTGATGACGTACTGGTATACGCAAACATGCATGTATCGTCAAATCAGCCTCTCATTGGTGGACAAGACCAAAATAAACCTCTGACCTCTCCCAAAGCACTATGGGAAGTCAGTACGTTCTGTTAGCATCCGGCTAGCTGCATTTTTATCATGGAAAAGTAGTCAGACACCTCAGCCTGTCGGTGACAAAAACAAACACTTAAAGTGGATGTACACTTTGACTGTCGCTGTTGCCCCAAAGGGGGTTACACTGCAGCTGTGATCCACTGGACTGATTGTTTTTCCCCCCCATCTACTTCAGTTGTTTAGGAGAATGCTGCAATGATGTTTTGCTGTGAAGCTCGAGTAGATATTATCACTGAATTATCATGATTGAATGCACTGGACTTAGGAAGTATTCAAGTTGGGCAGGAATTCATATTAGGTGGATAAAAATGCAGTTATAGACAAAGATGCTTCTGAAATGAACCAGAAGCACTGAAACATCACACTCTCACTCGTCAGTTTGGACTAAGGTGAGTACAAAAGTGCAAAAGCACACGAGGGACAAGACAAAAGACAGGAAAAGGAAGCAGCAGAGTAGCGAGAGAGGAAATGTCATGCGGAGGTAAAAAGTGGATGCAGCGAGCAGCAGCGGCGGCAGTAAATAACCTGGCTGGTTAACGGATACGCTGCAGAGATGAAGAAGCTGCCTGGACAGATTAGAGTAACGAGCTAAACTGGATTGTGATAGATTACAGAGGATTAAAGAGCAAGTAAGCCTGGTTGTGTCGGGGCTGGCCAAGAGGCCATGTGGTGGGCCGCGTGGAGGGAAAGGCTCAGGTACAACCACGCTTCACAGTATGAATGTACATGTGCACACAGTGAACACACGCAGCAACACAGGTGCACAACTCTGGTCGCCTTCTTCCTCCCAACATGACGCCCAGAGCAAACGTCGCCTTTTATTTAGTAGGAGCTCACAAGTGGATAACAGGCCTACTGAGTTTGATCTTGTGTGTAACCCTGCTGTCAGCAAATTCGAAAATATAATCCTATAACAATATTTTTATTCCACTATTTTTGAGTTTAGTTGCAGTATATGCCCAGAAAAAAATCCTATTGATCCTTAATGATGTCTTGATTAGTAGAAATGATCATTTTTGCATCAATTTCACTGAAAAAAATCTATTAAGATCATGATGATGTGACATTTGTTGGGTCTTAACCAAATCAAACATGTTTTCTTACATCTGGAGATGAAGATTTATAATTCAGGGCCTCTCTGCAGCACTACGTCACTCTCTTTATAAAGCCTTTTATCACACGGTTATCAATAATTTTTTGGGATGAGAAATATATTTTCCTTTGTATTCACCGGTGCCAGGAAGTAACGCTATCCTACCAGGTATATCATTATTACAGGCCGCGGTAGCGTCGTGTTATTACCAGGCTCTGATAAAACGTGTAGTGTGGTCGTCTGTGCCACTATATGCTGTCTTCAAGTACTCGAATGAACGTCAATAGTTGCTGCTAACTATCGAATGTTTTTTTTTAAATGGCCATCCCTTATCATTTTTGTTCACTTATTATTTTCCGTTTCTTTAAGTTTTCTGGTTGGTTTACGCCACAACAATACTTGGTTAAGTTCAGGAGAACATGCTTTTGGTTGAAATAGACCCTTTGACGATGTTAAACACGTGTTTGAGTGGATAACTTCTCCCGTGTGCGTCTTTATTTCCAAGTTGCAAAGGTCAGTTGGAGCAACATTAGCCGTGATATTCCAGGAACAACAACCAAACACATCGATATCAGATCCTGCATGCAAGTACAACCTTTGTACAGAGCAAGAACGTTTGATTGTGAAAAAATATCCAAATATCCAAAACGATAAATGAAATGAAGTGTTATTATTGTTGGGAAACCTTCCTAGATGTTCTGGTTAAAATGTTGGTGACATTCTTCTGTAAACAAACAAACAAAACTAGTATTGATGTCAGCAGAAATGATCGAGGTCGTGTTCACATATCGATGAGTTGATGAGACACGTACGTATTCGGGATTTACAGAAACTCCTGCTTGCTTTGCCTTCACCGGTCTCCTGCCTGCTCTTTGACTTCTGACAGCTTAAGTTTGACCTTGGTGACACAGTGTGCTTAGCAAGTGTCCACAGTGTGTGTCTGTGTGTGTCTGTGTGTGTGTGCATGTGTCCACAGAGGCATACACTTGCTATTGTGTTCTCCCAACACGATTACATAAGTCAGGGCAGAACAAGGTTCAGTCTAGTACATGCTGTCGTGCTCTGTGTTGGCGCAGTGCTGTACAATGCTGTCACATGCTCACACACTCACACTCGCACACTCACACATGGTCTACAAGTGAAGCTGTGGGCATGATTGACATTTTGCTTAAAGAAACAACTTGAGCGATTTATTTTTTATCAATTTGTAACAATCAATTAATCGACCGATGGTTTCAGCTCTACCGCCGGGAACGTTTTTGTGTTTTCACTTACATCCACGATGTCGGAGTTGGTCCTGCTCTCGTGGGGCTCGTTGTATTCGGTGTATTTGAGCAGAACTTTGTCCATGTCGGTGCTGGCGTACTGAAACAGCTTGTTGGTGCTGTTGAAGATGATGAGGGCGATCTCGCAGTCGCACAGCACGCTCAGCTCGTACGCCTTCTTCATCAGACCAAACTTGCGCTTAGTGAATGTCACCTGGAGAAAAGAGAGAGGGTAAAAGAAAATGGAGGCTCATTAGACAGAAACATTATTCCTCCTTGATCTAAAGTTGTAATATTTAGCTTAAAGCACCACAGTGTGCAGCATCAGTGATCTACTAGTACCGCTGTGGACAAGTTGGGTGAATTTTCAACCTTTCATTCGTCTCCATTCCTTCAGTGCTATGAGGTAATGTAGTGCAGACTGATAAAATCAATCTGCACTTAAACAGCATTACCACATGAATAATGTAACTCAGTGCAGACTTGATGCTCGCTGTGATCGATTACACAACTCGTGCGAGTCTGTTCATCGATTTCAGGTGAAAGGATTGGAAATCAATGGCTGCCAGAAACTGGAGGAAAAGTAGAAAATGGACGGCAGCTTCTGTGAAACTAAAAACAAGTTCAACAGTTCAAGAAACTAGATTTACAATTTTTATTTAAAGGTCAGGCACACTACGGTAAACACAATAGGTCATAGTCGATCTATAATGGATGTTTTAAACGGACAGTTTGGGTGATAATTTTACTGCTTACTTTTATTTTCTCTTCTAAGTAACTCTGATTTGTTTCCAACATGTCTGATCGCCTAAATGTTCGTTTTTGTTGCCCTGTTGAACCGATTTATAAGCAATATAACCGCGTTCCCTGTAGCGGTAACACTCCATCCATGCAGATCGTTATATGGATTTAATGATCGACACAAAGTCAAAACATTGATCCGTATCATCATTTTCAAGATGTGCTTTTCAGTCCAAGCAAACCTCCTTACAAAACATTCAAACAGTGTGAGCACCAGGCAGATCATATTTACTCCACTCTCAGGAATAAATCGGCAGCGTGGAAATACTTGTCGTCTTTTGAGAGAAAAGACGAGTAAACAGACGAACTCTCTCAGCCGTCTGCTAACTTCTTGCTCTCGCTACAGCAACGTGATTAGAGCATTAGTTAAACTATGAGTAGAGGAAAAGTCTGTTAGCGTTGAGGCTAATTTAAGCTGAATTTTTGTACTTTTGATAAATGTTCTTGTTGTTAAAGTGCTATTTGTAAGAAAAATCTATTTGATGCTTTGGGATGGCGGCTAACCCGTCCAAAGCGTCAGTTTTTGAGGAATTGGGAAACCCAGAGCGTCATTCTTCTACTTTTCTTACAAATAGGAGCTTTAAGCCATGATTTATGTGTCGTGGTGGAGTCAGTTCAACCAGTTACAGTTATTTACATATTGTTTTTTCTTCTATGGACAAAAACACAAAAGAAAACGTGTTACGGCTTCTTCTGAGGCTGTTAAACTGCCTCTTGAATTTAAATCAAATCCAGACCGTATCGTCGTCTAGAGAATCGATCTAATATAGTATCGTGATAAAAACTGGTGATTTAGACTTCTACCTCCCAGATTTCAGCACTTAACTTGTTGATTTTAATGTTATTATAACCAGAACTCGAGTTGTAGTGAACTGCGGTTTTTCCTTTAAGCATACATGACTGTGACAAAGGAGCTACAACCTGTAAACAAACTGGCTCCTTTCAAGATAAAGCGACACAACAACAACACACACTCGTATACCATCACACAGTCCAGAGGAGGACTGTGACGTGGTCAGTCCTGCCCTGCTACGGAGGTCAGGAAGCATATGTGCCTGCATTTCCTGTCATAACAGGAAGAGAGGAACCGCTCCCCCCAGACAAGACTTCTGTGTGTGTGTGTGTGTGTGTGTGTGTGTGACAACGCAGTTGAGGCCCATTGACAACAAGCTCTCATTTCTCAGTTGTCATATCTTTTGCATGAGGCTTCGGTCGACTCACACACAATCACACAGTCACAGCTTGTGAGGGTCACATGACGTGATGTCACCAGTTTAAGGGAACTACAGTGTGTCTGTCTGCGGCTGGTGTTGTGTTGGCGAGCGAGGACGGAGGGCGACGATTCATCTGTCTGCAGAGCGATTGCTTTAAAATTTAGAGCGATACTATCGAGATTATCGGACTCGATACTGGATAAGGGCATGAATGGGCCTCGGCGGAGGTATGCGCTCTACTGACTGCCATTCGACTGTGAAAAGGTGTATTCCAGCGGCTTTAATCAGGTCAACAAGATACTGTGCTGCTGCTGTTTTTCCGTTAATGTGACAGCATCGCGTGTGAAACACATTTTTATAAAGAAAATAAAGTGTACACTCACATGTCTGTTCCGTTCATCCATGATCCGCGCTATCTGAATCTTTTTTCTCCCCATCTTGGCTTTTTTATTTCAGTTTCTCCTCTTTGTCTCAAACGTCTTTTTCTTCTTCTTCGGCTCCTTTTTGACTGACTTTTCAGCTCCTCGCAGTTTTTCCACGGCTTTTTCAATCCCAAACTGTCTGGCTCCTGCAAAACACACAGGGACGCGATCATTAGGGTTAAAACCATTGGTAAATGCATCAGTCGCACACACATGCCCGCACATGGACGGCAGGAGGAGGATAAACTGGTTATTCTGTGTCACACGAGTCAACATCTACACAAAAACAAACCTCAAACAGAAACATGTATGAACACCGCATTCAATTACCAAAACTGGATTGCGTGTGGGTATCATGTCATGCTATAATGCAGAGTTAAACCGCCATGCACGCACAGACAGGCTACATATTATCTGTTTGCATGCTCGTCCATTCACTGCGGCTCTGTATCCCCCTGACACACCCAGAAACCAGCTTCCTCAGGGGGTTACTGCACCCTCAGGAGGAAGCGAAACAGCCGGGCATGTCAGAATGCAAATAATAAAGAGTGATGAGTTTTGGCTCTATCATACACTGTATACATAAAAAAAAAAACAACAAAAAAGACATCTGGAGGTTTTCAGAAACCGCATTTGAAGACAGGATTTAGTTTTAACCGCTCGCCACAAAACTTCCTCACTGGGTGGAGCTGAGGTGGGACGAGCGAGCGGGAAACACCTCGGCCGAAGGTGAAAAGCTGAGATTCATGTGTTGAGTAATAGTGATAAAACTTTATTTAAATAGCACATTTGACACAAAAAGAAGCAAAACAATGACAGATGCATGAAACATTGTAAGATCAGAGACGTTCAATACAGAAGAAAAGGAGAAAACGCCACTAAGGGTCTTTTAGTCAAAACCATGAAAACACAAGTTTTACTTTGACGATGTTGTGGTGTAGCGTGGGATCATGGGAGATGTTGTCCTCATTGTTAAACAACCACCATTGCTGATGAAAATGTATCTGACACAAGGTCATGTTTTATAGTTTTCCGTTACGTTTGCCGACTTCCTTCTCACTCCCTGACATATCATCTGAGTAAAATAATGATTTCTCTAGTTTGAACATTGTTAGAAATGTCTATTTCTTAATCTTTATCATTAATGTCTTCTTAATGAGTCGGTTGATCGTCTTCTTGAACACAGGATGTGTCTGGAAGTGCAGCGGCAGGTTAATCGTACGCTGGCTGTGTCGTCTCTGAACTGTTTTTATGTTTTCCTTTGGATGCGAGTAGATGAGTAGAACGGACAATAATATCCTGGGAGAATTGCCGATTTCTGAATTAGAGGCGAATTCGTGGAGCTCCTAGTGGGATATTTATCTTTCTTAACGAAGAATTTGTTTTTGTCTGCTCTGCTTAAAGATTTACTGAAGAGGATAAGGGCCACCGTCTCAAATACTGACTTTATACTCTATACGACTTCATACTCTTTGATGCTGAAATGTACTTTTATCAAAATCTGAATGAAACAGAAAAAAAACTTCGCAACAGGATGTTGAATCGACCAATTAGCTTGCCTGATACGTCATGACTAGGCTTTGCAGAGATTTGAGAAGTGTGTGTCGGCTCGTCTGTCAGCATCTCTGACCTATAGTTACCCATAAGCCCCTAGAGATGTTAACTTGTATCTTCAGAGAAGTGTAATCCTTAAGAAGAGATGACGTGAAATTATCGTAAACTGTCCAGTTTACAGACCAACTCCCTGTTTTTCAGTTCCGAATCAAGTGATACAGATAATCTGGATAAACTGTTGTCTTGTTTTCAACCTTTTCAGATAGAAAAGATGTCCAGAACTACAGAAATTTTCCTCTGAGGCACTTCCACATTTGCTCCAGATGTCAGTCATAGCGCTGGCTGCTCAGATATCATGTGTGTGTGACTAATAATGAATGTTGGAGCACGTGGGAAACGCCAGTAAACACTTTCTTTTTGGGACAATAAGCCCCCCTGAGCTGACACTTTAACCTCAACGCTCCACTTAACCTCCTCCGACCTCTCGCTCAGACCTCCGTCACGTTCAGACACTCGGCCCTTTATCGCCGCGGGGAGGAGAAGTTTAAGAAAAGACACGCTCAGGAGGAATGTAATGTTTCCTATTAGCAGTCAGCAAACCTTTTGTTAATCTCTCGAGGCCATCAGCCACAACACAAGAGGAGCAGAAGAGAGCACGCAGACATTAGTTCTGCTAATAAAAGTGGACATGTGCAGGACTATCAGTGCATGCAGCGAGGGTGTGTGTTTGTGTGTGTGTGCCATGTGACCCGCGTCTTGCTCCTGAAGTGGAGCTTAAGAGCTCGGGTCGCCGAGTTAACTGGATGTTCACACACGCTGAGACAGACGCACACAAACACAAACACACACGACAGGTTTTCTTGGCAGCTCTCCGACGTCATCACAGCAGGGCGAAGGAAAGAGAGAAAAAAAAAGGCGTGCTCGCTTTCAGGAGGTGGCGGCCCTCGGGCTCGCAGGATGAAACGGAGAATGAAATTGGGATTTGTGAAGACGTAACGAGATGACGCAGCGTGCGCTCTCTGAACAAGAATGCAGAAAAGTGACTGCGGCGCTGCTTTTAAGTCGACACAGTTGTTAAGAATGTGGCTGTTTTGCTTCATCTCCCTCATCATTGTTTTGAGATTATCAAGAGGTTTTGATTATATCTGACTGAAGCCAGGCAGCACGTTTTATTAAATGGATTAAAAAGCACATTGTACATAAAGCTCGTGTTCACCACCGGCTGCCACATATGCGTCACAAACTGCAATACCCCTACATAACCAGCAGGGGAATCACTTTCGTCAAGTGAGAGAGATAAACTTCAACATAAGGTTTAATAAACAACTTCAGTCTCTTCCGCCTCCTTTCAGTATCAGTCTGGTAACCAGACACCACTGTCATTCTGACGACGAGTACAACGAGGAAGGTTTTAACAAAGAGACGTCACGTGCAGCTTCGTCTGCTTCGCCTTCACTGTAGATGTGACCAAAGCGTCCACTCCCAGATGGACAAACGCCTGAGATTAAAGACTGATGCATCTTTTCCAATTAGGCGTAGTAATTCAAAGAGGTTAATGGACCGTTAAAGGTTGCACCAACTGAAATAGGTCCAACGCAGGCGTTACAACTTTAATCTTACACCTGCCCCTCAGTAGCTGCTCTGTAAAATAGGCAAATATACGTATGAGGTTAGATAACTTTCTAATCAACAACCCGCTACTAATTTATACCAGTTTGCAGGTGTTCATTATATTGTTACGTCCTCTGCTCGATAATAAAGCATCAATATATTACCGTATGTTGTAGACGATGGTTTTACCACTGTTTGATACTGTTTTAGTATCAAACTAACTTGTTCAAACGTGTTGTTTACTGTGAACTTTACACTATAACTTACGCATACCTGGTGCAACAGGCCACCTTAGTGTTGAACAACAATTCTGTTGATTAATCAAAATTGTTTAAAGCTCCCGTTGGTAAGATAGTCGATTTTTCATGCTTTCGGGTGGCGGCCGACCCAATCTGCAATCCCTAGGCGTCAGCGTTTGACTCAAAAAATCAACTTTCTTACCAACAGGAGCTTTAAAGTAATTTGTTAAACAACTATCCTCTTTCCAGATCCTCAACTGTGAGAATTTTACAGCTTTTCTCTGTTTTATTTGACTGTAAATGGAATAAGTGTTGGATTTGGACTGTTGGTCGGACAAAACAAACAATCTGAAGACGTCACTTGGATTCTGGAGACCATTTTCTTGGTGAATCGATTAGTTTTGTGCTCTATAAAATATTAGAAAATGGTGAAAAGTGTCAGAAAGTTTCCTGAAAGCTGAAGTTTACATCCTCGAGACAGAAGTTTACTGTCATAGAGGACGAAAGAAACCACAAAATATCCACATTTAAGAAGCTGGAATCAGAAAATGTTTTATTAGCTGGTCCTCAAAACACTTGCCCATTAAGTTAACAGTCGACAACTCATCGATTGAATCATTACAGCTCTACTAAACGGATCAATAAAGATGATAATGATGAGTCACAGCCTCTAATAAATTGCCCTGTTTAATTTCCACCTCCTCCTGTTTTTCCCTGCGCCTTGTTTTCTACATTGGGAACGGATATGAGTTGACAGCTCCTGTCGTGAACTCATAATTGATGTGTTTTACCAAAACAAACACTTTGATAAAGCGGAGCGCTGTGATACTATCAGAATCGTCTGCAGCGAGCAGCAACACGCCAGCCGGAGAGTATTACATGAATATCTAGTGTCTGAGTCACGCTGCCTGTGAGCCTACCTCGCTTCAGGAAAACAGAACAAGGATCAACACGGTTTAAATTTAGAGCGCTCACAGACGAGCACACTCAGCATGTTGTCGTAAAAAAGGGAATTTTAGGCCAAAGTGAGACGTGAGATGTTGAGGGAACATTGCATAAAACAGTAAGAATCGGTACGTGGGTGTATGTGTGTGCGCTGTTATCTGTAGGTGTGATTTAATGCGGAGTTTGATCTTTTCCAGGATGACAGCAAATCTCCACCCAACTCACCCTCCACACACCCACGCGCACAAACCTCCCGGCTATTTATAGACTCAGTGTAAAGCAGAAGGACTCCAAAAATAAAAGATTGAACTTTTTACCCCAAACAACAATACGACTGGTTTTCTGGTTTCGCAGACAGAGCGAGCGACTGTTGAACAGAGGAAGAGATGGAAATCAGCCATCTCACGCAGTCCTCAGCTGCTCTCTCGCCAATTATTTTCCAACACGCTGAAACCTCAGAGGGGGGAGAGTTTGACTATGCGAATGCCTGTTTGCATATGTGCTGTTTCAACTTACACAGCAAAGAGCAACATCTAACGGGTGACATGTGGCAGTGCCCTTGTGTGCCTTGGCAGGACACTCTGCATGTCGGAGGGTGGGTGGTCTCGGGAGGGTGAGGGGTGACGGGTCAGGGGGTGTCGGGCTGACTTGAGGTGGATGGACAGTTGTGAATGGTCCCATCAGACTTACAGAGAGCTCAATGTTTAGTCATTTTTAGACCGACTCCCCCTCGAACTGAAGGCCACACCGGCTTTCTTCTTCTGGATGTAGCGAATGAAAGCTATAAAAGGGCTGAATAATTATAAAAGTTCCACATTTTGGAAAAATACGATTACTGACTTGGTTGCAGAAAGTTTGATGAGAAAACTTATACCAGTCACATGTCTGTGTGTTAGTCATGAAGCTACGACCAGCAACTGGCTAGCTTAGCTTAGCACAAAGACTGGAAACAGCTAGCCCAAAATCCATTTTCTCTTTTAAATACTAACAAGTATGTAAGCTAAGAACCCAAACAGGATCATGAACTACAATACAATACTGTTTCTTTGTTCCATGTCCTGAGACTTACTAGCTTGTTGTTAGCCTCATTTTGTTAGCATGACATGACACATGTAGCAATCAAGTTCTTACAGGGTTCTTGTTTTAAAGACAGTTGGAAACATTACAAAGTAACCAGTAAGCTAAGCATCCAAAAAGGATTATGTAGCATTTTTCTTACATACTTAAAATCTTCTTATACTTAAAATATAAAGACAATCTAGCTCCACACAACAATACACTAAGTGTTAGGGTGCCTGTTTTTTCTTTAGGCTAACTTTTTAGCTCAGACTTGTTAGCTTGTTGTTAGCCTATGTCTCTTATCATGATATGATGTAGCATATGTAGCCATCAAAATGCATATTTCTGATCATTGTAAAGGGTTCTTGTTTTAAAACAGCCAGAGAGGGAGGATAATTGATTTGTTAGCATCGTCTTTATTTAAGCTGATACTGATTTATTAAAAAATTGTAATATGTATTGGCTCAGGGCATCTCTAGCCTAGTAAAAATACTTGACGGAAGATGGATTTTGTACCACAGTCCTGCTATATTTAGATGAACTGGATACATGCGGTTAATTTTAGACTTTAACTGACCTTCCTCATGAAGATAACAGTGGAAAATATACCAGTTTATTATGCACCATATCAATAGAAATAAACTGATAAACATTGAAGGTGCAAAGATCAATTCTTTATGGCTCTATAACAGCATGGCAATAATTGTTTATCAAGCGAGTATGAGGACTTGAATATCGGCGAATGTCGGCTAACACCTGGGTGAAGGCAGAGAGCTGCACTCGGTTGTAAAAGTGCAAAAAGTATATTGGTCATGTTTGGATGAATGATATGAGGCAGAGCAATGTGTCAACAAAGTGTCTCATCATCTTTAAAAAAACAAACAAATACAGGCTAAATCACTGGTCAAAGTCCCTTTTAAGGTCTCAGATGTCGAGGCGGGTAACTTGATCTAATATATGTGGTTTGGTTTGGGATACCCCTCTATAAGCAGGCAGTGAGTCACTCTGTGGCTCAGACAACACACCACATGCTCAGCATACGTGAATAATATCACACTGACATCTGCAACGTCTTTATAGGACACAGCATTTACGCGAATGTCTGGTGAACTCAAGACCCGGTGAGAGGACGGTCAGATTCAGGAGCTTTTTCCTCTCATGCGCGTCTGTTAAATATAAAACTACAGGCGGTCGACATCCCCCGGACTGTTTCAACCTGTATGGGCTTCATTTTTAACCTCTAACCCAGTTAATAATTACTGACGGAGTTACCTATTATTGTTTTTGTTTGTTTGTTTGTTTTGGCAAATGCATTGTCCGCCTGTAATGTCAATCCCCTCCAGAGCGACATCCAGTCCGGAAAAACGAACACAGCCTGGAGGTCAGTTAGACGACTGGGAATAAAGTACAGAGGTGATTTACAGCAGTATTATGAAACAGGGTGGGCCGAGGCTAGCTGGTTAGCACGCTCACTTCAGTAGATACCTCACAATACACTGATGTCGATGTTTGAACGTTTTAAACTAAGAGCCAGACCTACTGGAGGAATAAACACATTGTATTCTGCTCTGACCAGAGCTTCAGAGATTACTGTTTAACTTGAATTTATCTTCACTCCTGTTGATCAACCTGACTGCAGCTGTGATCAACAGAGGTGACCTCCATTGTCGAGTGTTTATGTTCTGTAATGTTGCCGAGGGAAATGGACTTTACTTCATTAACGTAGCTTTACAGAGAGAACCAGAGTCTCCGGTGAGTGCTGACTTCAGTGAATTCAAACACAAAGACACAAACAGCTGGTGTGTGTTTACGACTAGTGTACGATAAAGTTCAGACTTTTGAGGGGAGAAGAAAGACTCACGCGACACAAACGATCCCACGGTCAAACCCGCATGAGTAACACATCACTAAACAACCACCATTGCTGATGAAAATCTGTCTAAGGTAACAGAATGTGAATATTTAAAATTTTTATTCACGTTAAGTTTACTCTTCTGACTCCTCTATCCTGTAAGTAGCGACAGGAACTGAATGAAACGGCTGTTACTTTGAGTATAATTGTGGATTTCTCTGGGTTTGAACATTGTCAGAAACATTCGGAGGGATTTGAGTTTCACACAATAAATCTTATTAGAGCTATGAATAATAAATCATCCATCCAGGGGTGCATAAACTAAAGGTTATGAACTTATTTTGAAAATACAAAAATGTGAAATTATTATTAGTTATCAGCTTCTGTGAGAAGCAAGTAAGTATCTATCAGCTGAAAAAATCCATATTGTGCATCCCTAATTCTGTTCGGGTTCAGTCCGAACGCACCGTGAGGATGCCACTTGGACGTCAACAGTGAACGCCGACAAAGACATCACAAAAACTTTGGACGTCTTTTCAACCTCTTGAAAAAAACACTGAACTGACATCTTTTGGATATGTTTCGTGTGGGGAGGCCCCGTCCCTGACTTTGCCCGGGACCCCCAAAAATCACTGAATCCGGCCCTGATGGTGGACTTGCCCACAACTCTCCGCATAGGCTACTATACGCCAATATTGCCTGTAAACTGTGTTATTTCCATAATCACAAAGTCGCCCATCCTCCCAGAAACAGCTTTTTTTTTCTCCACAAACTTTCTCCAACATCAGAGCTCAGTTAAATTTCTCTTACCAAGAGTCGCTGTGGAAAAAGTAAAAACAGCCGCACTTTTATCCCTCACATGGCACCGTGGAGCGACCCAAAAGTTCCCGTGTGTTTTCCCAGAAGTCGACCCGGTCCGCGGCTCCGCACCGAGCCCGTTAACCGAGCAGCAGCTGCGGGTTTCAAAACTACAAACCGAAGCTGAGAAGTACAAAAACACAAGTTCTCCGGAGAGACACCGATGCGAGCAGAGGAGCTGATCCACTCAGAGAGACTTGAAGAGAAAAAGAGGACGGAGAGGAGGATTATCCCGCTTGTGTTTGTTTCCTGTTGTTTATCAGTCAAATGGCGTGTCAAGCCCGCACGCCCCGCATCACACACACACACCAAACACATCCAGCTTACCTCTCCGCTCAGCTCCGCATGTCCTCCGTCACTTTTCCTCTGCGTGTGTCCGTCCAGCGGTTCAGTCCATCGGAGGAGTCTCCTTCTTCTCCTTCTTCTCCTTCTTCTTCTTCAGGCTTGTCAACGAGCACCTGGACGTCAGGAGGCGGCATCATCACACGCACACGCACACCCACGCACACAGGGAATAAACAAGAAGATGAGAAACCAAAAATAAAAAAACCAAAGATAAGAGATGACGACACGTCTTTTCTTTTATTTTAAATCAGTGTTTGGTATTTATTTTTAATTCATATGTCATGTTTTCAACAGGTTCATGAATCCAAACTATGAGAAAACACTTCGACACTTTATTGTAGGGAGCAGTGACGCCTCCCAGTGGACACTGTTGGACTCTCCTGTGCAGCCAGTAATGTTTTATGATGCTTATTTGTAGCACATTTACTCAGTTTCTCCTTCTACTCCACTTTATTTCAGAGGAAACTAACTGTACTTTTGCTCCGCTGCGTTTATCTGACAGCTTTGGTCACAAGTTACTGTGCAAAGTAAGATTTCTGCACACAAAACATACAAAGAGTTGAGAAATGATGATTTATTTAACAATTTTGATAATCGTTCAAGTACATTTTCATGTAAAAAGATTTTATTGCTGCTTTTCCTTTGAATTATTTCAATAATTTAAATTTATTTGGACCAAACAAACATTGTGAAGGTGTCAGTTTGAGCTCAGGATAATTGTGATGGCATTTATCAGATTTTTTTACAAACCAAAACAATCAATCAGTGAACGGAGAAAATAATCAACAGTTAATCCAGAATGAAAACAATAACAATGAGCTCCACCTGCAACAGTAAAATCCTGCTTTTACATGAATGTATGAGTCAGGATAGTCTAATGAGATCATATATAATAGCATATTATAGTATTTTTACAGTGCGGTATTAGTATTTTTACTTTAATCAATAATTAATCATCACTAATTAATTATTAGATCCAGAAAAAAATGTGAAAAAAGTTTGAGACAACATCTTCAAATGTTTGTTTTTGACCAACCAAGGGGTCCAAAACGCCCCAAAATATTCAGTTTATGTCCTTTGTCAAGGAGGTTATGTTTTCACCTGTGTCTGTTTGTTTGTTTGTTGGTTTGTCAACAGGATTACACAAAACTTAGATGGAGGATGTGTCTCAGCCCAGAATAGATCCCATTAACTTCTGGTGCGGATCAAGATAAAGGGACGGATTTAGGATTTATTTATTTTTCTTCTGAGGGAATAACGCATCGATCATGATGATAAAAATCAGGCGTCAATCGAGCTCCTTCCAGCTTTAGTATACTTGCACTTTTAAAACCAGTGGCGTAACACAATAATGTGGGCCTCATACATATGCAGCCTCAGTGTGACGATGCATTTTCTAGCTAAGCCAAGACACAAAAAGAGACAGAGAAATTATTTATTTAGCTTAAGAAGTAGGAAAATGTTCGCTGGAAACATTCAAAATCAACACGTTTGGAGATAAATGGTTTCCACTGGACAGGAAGTGGACGAAAAATAAAAATAAGGAGAAAAAAGTTCAGTGAAGCTCAGTTACGGAGCAACACGATCATTCATTTTAAAGTTGAATTTATGTCCACCTCATGAATCTCAGTCCAATATTCACTCTCTTTTAGCTCTGTTTTTGGTCTCCACCCACTCTCGAGGGGAATATCTGGCTCTTTAGCTGCTAAACGCTCCACTTTGTTCACCAGCTAGTCTCTAGTGTCTGTGTGCTGCTGAGTAGAGTGGGATTTTAGAGCTCATTTAAATGTTAACTGTGGGTCATAAAACCAAAACAATAACCTGAAAGAGATTAAAACGCTCCAACTGAGGTAATTAATCAACCAGTAGCGATCATTCTCTGTTAATTTATACATCTATAGTATTAAAGACTATCCGATCTTCTCTTGTATTCACATGGTGAGTTGCTCATTTTCGAAATTATTGGCCCAAAATATCATTTTAAAATTTGTTCTTTGATATATTTGAATTTAACTGAAATGTTTTAATAAAAAAAAACAATTAAAAAAAAAAAATCAAATTTACTTTTAATCAATTTTAATCTACTTTATTACATAAACTATGATCTAAAATTTACACCAGAGAAAACTTTACGTTTATGGCCACAACATCCAGGTACATTTGGAAGTTAATGCCAAAAATAATCAGCTTGTTTGATATTTAAAGAACTTAAAGATGTTAATCATGAAACATAAGTAAAACTGCAAGATAGTAAGAGGACAGACTATATTATTAAATAAGTCTTTTAGATTCAGTCACGTCTCCAGTTGACTGCTACTTTTAAAGGTCCGCTTTGTGTGTTGATTTTTGAGTCTCATTCCCAACTCGTCAGATACTGACGCTTTGGGATTGTAGGTCGGGTCGGCTGCCATCCCAAAGTGTCAGTATTTGACTCAATAATCAACTTTTTACAAATAGGACCTTTTTGTAAATGCATTTATGATGCCACAAGGGTAAAGGGTCACCCAAACGCTGCTGCTTTGTTTTGGCATTAAACCTCAGCATCAAACATGGGGATGAGACTCAACAATCAACTATCTATATCCAGGGAAATTACATTTTGTTTATTTAAGGACACAAAGTCACAGCAGTCTGCGTCACAAATGCTTGAAAAGCAACCAGAACTCAAATCAAAACACAAAATCATACACAGCAAAGTTCAGAAAACACAGTTTAAATTAATTTGATTAGTAGGGCAGCTTTAACTTTACAGCCACATTACTGACCTATTAATTTCAATGACTAATTAGAATGGCACTGAGTATATGTGCCACTTAAATACACCTTGTTTTTTTCATCAAGATGCATCCATTGTTCCCTGAGAAAACGTAACATCCTGTGTGGAGGTAACTACAACAAACAATACTAAAACCATCAGATGTAAATACAGATCAAAATTAATTATTCTACTGCTTCACGAAAACAAACCATATTTTATTATCATTAGAGCAACATTTACAGCTGCACCCACCAATATTTACAAATCGCTAAAATAGATCAGATGATACGAGTAATGTGAAAAGGTTCAATCCACCACACAAACCCACAGAGAATAATCAGTAACTCTGCAGCGCTACAGAGACTTTTAGCCTCTTTCAGCCCATTGTTTTGGATTTACTTTAAACATATCGGCTGATAAAAGCTTATTTAAATTAAACAAACAAACAAACACTTAATAAACAAATAAATACATGTCAGTGGCCAACAGACCATTCATTAGCAACTCTACAGTCGCCCTTAGCTTTACGGAGCATTTTAGCCCCTTTCAGCTCATTGTTTTGGTTTTATTTAGGATATTATTGGCTGATATAAGGTTATTTTTTTCAGGGAGGATACATCCTGTGTATATCGTCATAAGTACAAAAATGTCAAAAAATACCCCCGACATCTTACATTTCATAGTTTTTCAATCAAGAGCCAGATATTTCCCATGAGGAGTTGGTGGAGACCAAAAACGGAGCTAACGGAGAGTGAATATCAGACTTTTATTTTATCGAGTGTCCAGAGCAATGACTTTAAATGAATGCTAATGTAAATAACGTTTGTTTGCTAACACTTTAGCCATAATAAGATCACTTTTGTGTTTATATCTTGCTTCTGCTGCCACCAAGTGGTCAAAACAAGAAAAACAATTATTCCTGCTGTAATGTAACTCAACACTTTTTTCTGTCCAGTAAACTTGTTTTCCCTGCTGCCCTCCCCTCCTGGTGATATTCCAGTTTTTGCTTAAATTTCCTGAAGATTTAATATCAACACATCGTCCATCACCCTCCACTCCTCGTGTTACAGTCGACTCACCAGTGCTTTTTCTTCTGTCTTCACCTGGAAGGTTCCCCAGCAGCTCCAGCTGTGGGTGTTGCTCAGTCAATCCCTTGTATCAAACAAGAAAGGATTCAAAAGACAAAAGTGAAAAAGTGATATTAAGCCAGACCAGCTGGCTTAGAGAAGAGGGGGGACCCAGAACTGGGCTGCGTTTGGATCTGAAATCAGTCCGCACTGAACCGAGGTAGTCTACACTCATCAGACCCCGGCGCTCAAACCCCGCCCCCCTCCGTTCCATCAACACACACACACACACGCACACACACACACACACACACTCGCACAAACACTCACACACTCATACCCTGTGACCTCCTGTGTCCGAGCTGGCCGGTCTGTGGAGAAGCCTGGTCACCTGTCGTTGTCACTCGCGGTATATTTAGCTCTGAGGTGTCAGTGATGCTGCCTGTGTGTGTGTGTGTGTGTGTGTGTGTGTGTGTGTGTGTGTGTGTGTGTGTGTGCATGTGTGTGTTTCAGTATGTGTGTGTGTGTGTGTGGGAGAGAGAAAAATGTGTTGCTGACACTCAGGGCCTCCATGGGCCTTGGTGTAAGAGCCCAGGATTACTGGTCCAAAGACCGGCGGCTCTACACATTACATACAGAGAGGGAGAGAGAGATCAAACCTGCGAGCATGTCCCAGATATCAGCACACGGAGCATCTGCTCGGCGGAGGATTACCTTCAGCTGTCCACTCCTGTCAGACGGAGGAAAAGGAGACCGGCAAGGCTGCTTTGACTTCGATGATCTATGTATCCATCGAATAACGTTTTAGAAACATGGCTGACCCGCTGAAAAGCCCCAAAACCAACACAAACATGCTTGTTCATAGACCAAAGAGAAAAAACAGTCTGGTCGTACTCCATGATGTTTCCATTTCATCTTGACAGATTCACGATGACTGGTAATGATAATTTTTTGCATCACGATTTGTTAAAATCCTGATGATGTGACATTTCTTGAGGTCTGTACCAAACAATCATGTTTCCTTACATTTGGAGAAGAAGATTTGTGGTCCAGGACATCTCTCTTTGTTCTCAGGATTCTACAATTCACTTAATTTATTAAATTCAATTGAAGTTTCCGCCTGTTCTGCTCTTCTTCAGGCCAGGACGTTAGATGACAGTTATCAAGCTACTCAGCTGCATCACAAAACAAGTTAATACAAATTATTCAAAAGAATTGTAACCCAGGGTTCAAGTTATAATCGGAGCTTTGTGGGGGTCTCTGAAAGTAACCCTAACCCCAACAAACGTCAGGGTGAAGGTAGATACATTGGATAATAGAAGAACGGCTGCATCTGAGAGAGAGGGACAATACATCTACAGCAAGTCACCTATATCACTGGGACAAATGAATAAAACGTTTTGTACACAAAAAAAGAAATATCTTTTTGTATAACGATTGCCAAATGAACAAGTAGGCCCAAATAGTAAAGACTGTGTTGTAGACAGCGTTTATACAGTTTCTTTTAATGCAAAAGTCTCAAAATCAGGCATTTTTATAAGGGAGTCTAGTCATTTTCTCCACTTTCTTCTTTTTTCAAAGAAGTAGCCTATATTAGTTACCGTTTACTGGATTTATAAACTTTCACGTCTGCCGTCAATATGTGATATGCTTTAATAAATGTGGTGTAAATAGTGAAATCAGTTGAAACAGTGTGTTCAAACAGCTGCTGAGAGGTACGACAGACCTCAGACTACGAGGAAAGAAACATCTTAATGCATTTAAAAAAGAGCTATTTTTCACGGGAAGTCGGACCATCTCCATCCGTGATCGCGGCGACCAGAACTGATCATTTAAGCCAAACCATTTTCTTTTTCTAACCCTAACCAAGTGTTTTTTGTGCCTTAACCTCTCCAGAGCAAAAGCACACTGTTGCGATGACAAAGCAGAAGAAAATTCAACGTAATCAACGTATTCAACCTTTTACACAACATTTCACAACATCCAGTGTCACTTAAAATATTTAATGAGCTTTAAAAGTTGTTTTAACTAACTGTCAACAGCATCTTGGTGCATGTAATTTGTTCTCATTGTGCTCATCGACGATGTGCAGTTGATATTCAGCTGCCACTAAAACCGAAGCTCACCAGGAACCTCTCGATCCACGTTACGTACTGCAGGTCAGTGAGTTTCAGTCAGTGAGGACCTGGTGATGGAAAGGAAACAGTTGAAGCGTAAACGATAATTCCACCTGAAAATAAACTTTGTGCATGAGTTCCCTCCTACAACACGGAGGCGTGAGTTGAGGGCAGATTGTTGGCGTTCAGGCTTGAAGGAATGTGTAAAATGTTCTGGTGCGTTAAATTTACGTGCTTTGATTTCCCCACCGTTGGTTTGCATCCATCCTCTTACCTCCTCCTGAAAAAAAGAAATATGCTGTTCAACGAGCTGTTTAGACTCCTGTCTGCACCGTTTAGACACGAGGAAGGGAGGAAAGGGGGGAGGAAATCCCCCCAAAAAAGTGTGAAAGGCTAACAGTGATTGTTTGTACTTCGGCCTGTCTTCAGGAAGCCGGCAAAACACGGGGCTGAAATTGAATTATGGCAGATTTAAGCCGTCAGGGAAATCATTCTAGCTCTGGTCCATTTAGAGGTTGAAACAAACATATACTCTTTCCTTCTGGGTTTAAATGATCCCTTACAGAAGACACATTTTTCCTTCAACGTGCTGACAATGTGACCACAGGGAGGAGTCATAACTGAAATACAAGACCTCCAATATAGAGAGAGATTTTACTGGACCTAAAAATGACAGAAGGATGTCTGAATCATGTAGGAAGAAGGAAAATAATACTATCTCTGCTGGTTGGAAAATGACAAATGCTATCCTCCTATTTTCCCGAGCTTTTAATACAACTGACGTGCTGTTACTCAGATTTACTGACCGAAATCTTTACCAGGTGGATGCCTGCCCCTGCCCCTGTGTGGGCTGGTTGTGTTTTTTGGCATCGGAGTTACTACTTTGTTAAAGTTTGGGTAAGATGGTGGTCATGGTTAAAGGAAACCAATGTTGACTGTCAGTAGGAAACAGGAAGCGAGCAGCGGTCTCCAGTGTTAATGTTCGATGTTCGGTTGACCACCGAGCTCCTCCCTACGCCACCTCACTTACTTCTTTCCTCCCGCCAGAAAGAAGTCATAACTAGAATGGCACTCAGTGGAGCGCATAGATTTTTTTCATCATTCCTTGAGAAATTAACTAAACTGTCAAAAAAACCAACTCACAGAGTTGAAGGAAGCCAGGAAAGAATCTTTATCCGGATCTGCACCAAAAGTTGCTGGGGTCTATTCTCGGCTGAGACCCATCCTCCATCCAAGTTTCATGGAAATCCATGAAGTAGTTTTTGTGTAATCCTGCTCACAAACCAACCAACAAAAGTCTAGAATGGTACTCGGTAGAGAGTATACCTCTGTCAAGACCCAACAGTCCCCTTCTATACTCACTCATAGCCACCAGCCTCCTAAATATGACAGATTTTTTTTAATCAAGATCCATGCATTATTCCCTGAGGGATTAACAAAAATATTAAAAAACGTCCTCTCTTGCAATGTTGAATAAGTCAGAAACAAATCCTGGATCTGCACCAAAAGTTAATGGGCTCTATATTGGGCTGATCATTGAAATACGTTCTGTAGTTTTTGTGTAATCCTGCTCACAAACCAACCAACACACACACACAGACGGGTTAAAAGATAATCTACTTGTTGGAGGTAATTTGTTCGATTCTACAGAAAATGTTGCAGCAGTTTTCAGGTTTAAGCATCACACACGGTCTGATTTCTCAGTGTTTGTGTTTTCCTGTAACATCATAATTTATGTTGTTTCAGGACCATCACCGCAACTGACCAATCACGTCATAGCAAGTGTCGATTTCAGCCAAAGCCATCTTTTCCATAACGTAACCACATATTTTTGGGGCCTAAACCAAGACACTGTAGACAAGTGCAATAAAACAGGAAATAAAAAGTGAACTTGTGTGAAAATGTTTGATAAAAAAAAAATTTCAGGCTTACTTCAGTGGCTTGTATCGATGAGTGAGCACAAAAAGGGGGCTGTTGGTGGAGGTATGTCATTCTAGTCTTTTGTTTGTTGGTTGGTTTGTCTGCAGGATCACACAAAAACTACTCAAAGGATTTTCACAAAACTTGGATCAAGGATGGGTCTCAGCCCTGAATAGACCCCAATAACTTTTGGTGTGGATACAGATTTTCTGACTTACTTTAACACGTTAATTTCTCAGGGAATGATACATGGATCCTGATGAAACAAATCAGGTGCATTTAGATGGCTGGATCTAGCGGATTTAATAGTTTTATCTTCTATTGGATTAGCCTTGATTTGAAGGTATGCTCTCTACTCCACAAATCAAGTCCTGCATGCCTTGTAGTTTCAGGGTTTAAGTCTTCATGTCTCAACTCAGTAAAATGATGCTTGCATGTACAGTACGTATGTGCAGTATGTGTGTGTGCGGGGGCCATATGTAATGTAAAACTCTGTGCTTGTGTTTGCATGTGTGCGTCCATGCTTACTGTCTGTGTGGGAGTTGGATGAAGGTGTTGGAGAAACATAAACAAGCAATGACAGAAGCAATAAGCCGAGTGTGAATAAAACCAGATGTGAGCAGAGAAAGATCCTGAAAATATTATGACTGGAAGTCTTCGAACGTTCTTCTTCGTCCACCCTCTTCTTCATCAGGTGACGTCAACACAGAGCGATTCATTGTATCTTGACTGACTGGATCAGAAAAGTACACCTGAGGAGTATCTGTACCAGATTCTGATATTTGCTGCGTCTGGTACAAAGACTTGGATGTCTTTAGTGTACCCAGTGTTGGATAAGGTCCGCAGCAGTGCGGTGTGGGCTGGGCGAAGCTGGGCACTTGGAGAGATTAAGTTACTGTGAAAGCCATGAGCGTGTGTAAACTAATCCATCCTCACCCAACTGCCGGGCATAGTCCACAATCCACAGCATGTCTCGAGGCATTCCCTCCTCATGTCTGCGTCCGCTCCCCTCGTATACCTTCGCCACGAAGGAAGTCCAGAGTTTCTCTCATTATACAAAACACAATTTTATGTCATCATTCTTTTTGTTGTCTTCTATTTCGAAACCCTTTGTGACGTCTGCTCTTGTGCTAAAAAAAACTTTACTTACTTACAAAAACTGTAATAATGTTATTGTACTCTATACTTGATATTTTTTGTTGTAAGACTTTAAAGGAATAGTTCACATAGTTGAAGAGATTTTATTAACGCCCTTTTTTAAGCTGGTGTGTCGAGGGTGGAAATAACATCTTTTCAAATCAATTTGGGATCCCGAGGCTTCTGCAGACTTGGATTATGCAGGATGAGCTGTATGGTTTTAAAACAAGTCCCCAGCTACTTCAGTTGTTTAACTGCAACAGCGTTTTGCTGTGAAGCTCCAGAAATGTTTTGTGGACTAGGAAACTTTCCATCAGCATGAGGGGGATGAGATAATGTCTGAATTTAAATATGATGCATTGCTGTAGATTAAACTTGCAAAACGTGTATAAAGAAGTTACAATGAGCTCAACATTAAACATCTACATGTTAATGCAGCAGTAATACAAAAATAATCCAATAATATGAGATTTAAAAGGAAAACACTGAACATTTTACTTTTACTTTTCATTATCTCATTAATTTATTCTAATTATACTTATGAACTTTTTTATTTTTTAAATACAGGACTTTACTGGTGGAGTATTTTCACAGTGTTTATTAATACTTTGACCTTTCCAACACTGTTGGTTACTCAAATGTCTTTATGATCAACCTGTCACATTTTACAGTGTATATTTTTTAAGTTATTGTATATTTATAATTTTTACTGTATGCACAGGGAACCTTTCACTTTTCACTTCTGCATTTTTGCTCTTATCCTACAGTTATTTATTTTTCTTCATTTCACGTTAGCCTTGTTAGCACAACCTTAAGCGAATGTTAACCCGCATGTGATAAATTAAACCTTGAAATCTTTAATTGTTCAGAACGTTAAAAACTCAAAAATAATCAGTTTGCAAAGATAGAAAATGAAGAAAAGCTGCAACTAGGAGGATAAATGTTCGGCTTTTTTTCTTACGAATCAACTGACACAATTATTTGATTGTTAAATTTGTTGCACAAACTTTTTATGTGAGCTGAGAAATTGATTCATTTAAAATGCTTTACAAGGCTGCAAATATTTATTATTTTTATTATTATTATTTTATTTACAATTAAACAATTAATTGTTTGGTCTATAATTGTCAGAAGAAAAAAAAAAAGGCAAATCACAGCCCAAAATCCAAAGAAATATAAGTTCACTTACATAAAAGACTAAATAATCAAATATTCACACATTAGAAGTAAAACCAGTGATTCTTCAATCAGTTTTAGTGGTTTTTATTTACTTCTTAATAGTAATAACTTAAAATGAGTAGAAGACAAAAACTGCCTTCATGATGTTTTATTTTGTGAATTTAATGTATTTTTTTTGGAGGGGTGGCGGTGCAGGAAGTGAATTAATGGTAAAAGTAAAATATAAATAAAAACTATTGGAGAATGCTTTTCAAAATAAAAAAAGTTGTAGATTAGTTTCCAAGTAACTGAATAATCAGCTGATCCTTTAGCTGTACAACAACTGAATCTAAAACGTAAAGAAGTAATAAAGAAAAACAATGTATAATTTGAAATGTTCAGATGAAATTCAAAACACCGCTGAGCTGCTTAAGATGCCGATCATTTCACGATGTAGCTGCACGCCGGAGCTGCCGGTTGAGGTCATTCTTACGAGGAGGGTCAGAGGCCACGACCTCCACCTGGACGCTGGTGTCCCACCTCCCAGCTGACACGCGCCATAAACACCCAGAATCATCCGAAACACTGACATCTGTCTCTGCTCGGACTTTTTATTGTTTATATAATCATATGTCTGTCTCTGTGAGACGATGTTTGAAGGCGATGTGAGTCAGTTTAATGCAAACAGATCGAATCAAACCAGGCAGCAAACCGACCAACAGTCCCCCCCGATCTCCCTCCGCCATGTTCCCTTGTCTGAGTCAGGGTCGGAGGGTAAGTATTGTCACATGGTCGGCATAGCTCGCCTAATGACTGACAGGTGGACACAAGAGCTGAACTCTGACTCTGGATACCAGTGACGCGGTTCAGAGGCGCCCACTGTGCAAACAGGAGGACACGTAGCTCTGATTCTGTTCACACACACATTAAAACAAACACTCTGAGGGTTTAAACTTTGAACATCTGAGCATCTGATTGTCACTGTGAGTATTCGAGCAGCCATTTTGATAGTCTGGTAAAAAATGACTCAGGAGACACTTAAAGTATAAGGGTTACCTTACGGGGATAGTGACCAGGGAAGACAATGCCTCTTCCTGTTTTTGTTGCGCTGTAGCAGACGCAAGTCTTTGGTGGTAGGTGGTACCGTGGCACGGTGAAAGCGAGGTGTACAGATACCAAGTCTCTACACAGATGTAGTCATTTTCTACGGCCATCACACTTCACAGTCAGCAATTACTTCAGAATGGTGAGTTACAGTAAAAAGAAGTTGTGTGTTGCCAGTTTAAAAGATTCAAGGATTGTTGAACGCCTCGATGATCAAGATCCTCAAACAACGAGTTGTTCAAAAGACAAACGAAGTCGGAGTCCACCGAACCAGAAACCAAGGAACCTAAAAGAGAAGGAGGAAGAAGAGTCATTACGTCATCGAGTTTCTGGGGCCAGACTGTGGTGCCGATTGTATTGAAGTCTGTGGGAGATGCGTGAAGAAACACACTAAAATCTGACATATCTGCGTCGTGAGACTAACGATGAAGAAATGCTTCCAGAAAATGAAAGAACACACTTCAGAGAGGAGGTTAACTACTTATTTTTCCCCCAAATGATTTACAGGTCTGATAATATTGTGATTAAACGAGTCAGGTTAGGCTAGACTCTTCCCAACGCGTCGGACAACAAGTCAAAAACGTTCTCTTCTGGTTAAACGCATCGTGGCATGTACACACATCATATTATCACCCAGTTAGGATGTTTTAAATCAGATCGGTGTAGTAATGTCCATCTGACCACAGCTCCTGTTTCTACATTACCTCCCCACATCATCTCAACTCAGCCCTGATTTCAAGTTTACCGTGTTAATGGAACAATAATATTTATGTTGGCAAAGTTGCACATTTCCAACAACAGATGGAGCTTTGTGTTTACCAGGAATTTCAGCTGCTCTCTATTTGTGCTCACAAAATGAGCAGTTGTTTCCACTGTCGCTGGGTTTCATGTGTTCACTCCAAACCAAACTAATCTACCATTTACAGTACAGCAGATCAGTTTAGAGAAATAAGGTTAAAATCCAACTAACTACAAAGATCCACGTCGACTGAATCCCAAAACTGACCTTATAAGCTTCTACTGGTTCATTAGGAAGTGTTTATGGACCTTTATGGACGTAACTATTGTGATGTAGCTGCAGTTTTACGCTCCCTAATTGAGTCGAGACAAAGATCTGTAGAGACATTTGTTGACGCTCTTGTTAACGAGTCTCTCTTCTGGCCGTTTGCACATGCTGGAGATTCATTAATAGAACGGTTGACAGAAGGAGTATTGTTCCTCGGTCTTCACTGTATCGACTACTGAGGTTATTTAACTCAATGCTGTCCTAAAGAGGCAGCGAGAAGCAACGGCAAAAGCTACAAGAAAGGGTTTAAAGGGGCGCTGTGTAGTTATGGAGATGGGGCACTTCAATATTTACAATATTAATGAGGTATTAATACAAAGTCAGAAATATTTATTTCTTCCGTAAGTGAATAAACAAGCTGTTCTCAGAGGACAATAAGGTCCCAGAACACTGTTTGAAGCTAGAAAGGTGTCAGGGTCCGCCACATATAAACAAAGTAAAACAGTATGTAATGTATTATTATATAATTTATTCAAGTCATGAAAACAAAGAGTTTGTTTATTTAGTTTGTTCCAGCATAAAAAAAATCTTTCTCTTCTGATTAAAATTTGTCCCGCAAACTACAAAGTGCACCTTTTTAAAAAAAAAAAAAAAAAAAAATGCATAACAGAAAGTTTTAAAGGTGTAACAAGTTTTTCATTTTAAGTATTTTTGTGCAGTTTTACACAATAAACCGTCTCCGTCTACTTCCGTTGTTTTGCTGAATTTTATTTTTTTGCTGAACTGTTCCTTTTAAGCAAAAGTACAAAAGAAAGAACCAAACATATTTTTTATTGTTGTTTTTATTAATTGTTGATGCATTAATGTTAATTTAAATACTGGTGGGTGGCTTGTTAACTCACCTGAGGATCAATAAAGCTCTGTCTTCATTTATAAATATTTTGGGTTATTAATCTAGAGCTGCAGTTATCAGATAAATGTAGTGGAGTGAAAAGTACATTATTTCCGTCTGAACTGTCGAGCAGTGGAAGTATAAAGGAGCGGAAAATTTAATTGCTGAAGAAAAGAATAGTAAAAAACTGTACTCGTGTAAATGTACTTTAGTTACTTTCTCTCAATCTTTCCTGCTGCAGCTTTAAAGTGACGAAAGTTAGTCAACAGAATCCTCAAAGTCAGAACTGCTCCAAATATCAGTGAATGAGCCCTCGTCCCATTAGTCCAACTATATCTGGAGCCTAAGCTAACCTATGCTATTACCGCTAACCGAAGAGCAATCAGACCCTGGCGGGGTCCACCAGTCTGATGTATTTTTAGAAAGTCTCATCAACATAGATGATTACTAGCAATACAAAAGAGCGTGTGTGTGTGTGCGCGCGAGTGTGTGTGTATGCAGAGTCGTATACTGGAAACCACAGGGGGGCGACTTTGAGGTTGTAACTGGGGAGGAACTGGGTTGGTTTATTTCTGGAGCATGTGTCGCTCCGGTCCAGGGACCAACAGCTGAGCATGTGCCAGAGCAAGGGCAAGTCATGATGTCTGTCCCTGCAGTAATGACCAGATGCAGGTTCTGATAATCAACATCGCTGCCGACCTTCAGCACACACACACACACACACAACCACACACACTTGGCAACACTATCCCTGCAGTGTGTGTTTCTGGGCCTTTTTATTACTGCGTCACTTTCATTTTGTCTCCCTCAGAAACTTCAAACCTCTGTTACACAGGAGAAAACCACCGAGTCCTCTACTCTGTCATTGTGTGATTGGCTCAGGCTATTACCAAAGCAAATTGGGTTAGCTAGCCACAGTCCTCTAAATCATCTGAGCAGCGGACAGAGACAGATGAAAAGTAAAGCGGGCGATGTTTTCATCCAGAGGCCTTCATCTAAATCAATATGTGAAGGTCTGTGGGGAGCCAAATAACAGGGAACTCGAGAGGATCCGCCTCGAGGGTTTTGTGGTCTGTGTCCTGCATCTGTGTTGTAAATGGCGTGTGACAGAAGCTCTTATTATTTCAACACATGTATCATCATTGTATGGGATTTCACACCGTTACTCTAATGTCTAATGTTTGGATCTGACTCACGTGGTCTTAATTGTGACAAGTTTCCCTTATCAGCTTACCTTGTCGTGTTTTTTTTGCCAAGCTGCTTCTCATTTTGTGTTTTAAAGTCTATAAATCTGTTCAGGCATTTGGACTAAATTAAAAAATCTTGACAAAGACTGACTAAAGCTGGAATTTAAGAAAATCCACCGTACATTCAGGATTTTATAAGAGTCATGAATGAGTGACGCCCTCTGGTGGATTAAAAAAATAAACTGGATATAAGATGTGTCCACACTCACACAACATGAGACAGGAAGAGAAACAGAAGAAGAAAAAATTAATAAAAAGAAAAAATATCACGAGAGAGCAAAACAATTAAATTCAAAAGCCAATAGTTGTGTGTGACAACCTCACTCACGCAAAACGAGATGTAAACCAATTAAAAAATGACTAAAAGGAGACGAAAAATGACAAAAATGAAAGAAAAATGACAATAGAGGAGATGCAACACGATCATATAGCTGCAAAACATCTACAGAGAGCAAAACTATTACAATTAAACCCAACAGCTGTCAAGACAAAGTAGTAAACTCAATATAAGATGCATTGATGGGAATATGAAGGACATTTAGACATGAGACGAAAACCAACTAAAATGAGTTGAAAAATGATGAAAGAGATGCAACATGATCATATAGTTGCAAAACATGTACAAAGAGAGCAAAACAATTCAATTTAAAACTTAATTGCTGTCCAGAGATTTAAGTGTCAACCTGTGTGGAGGACTGAAGCTGCCAAAATCAAATCTAAATACATGTACAATGATTTGTGTGAATGTTCTGACTGATTTTCTGATCAGCTGTTCAGTGTCAACATACACTCAGGCTTTAAGAAGACTCATAATGGAGTGACGCCCTCTGGTGGGCAGCTGAGGTACAGCAAGGAAGGATGTGGGACGACAACTTGCAGCAATGTTTAAATCAAAGGCAGTAAACTGGAAAATATGAAGGACATTTAAACCAATGTGAGACGTAAACTGACTAGAAAAAAATGATGAGAAAGAGATGCAACATGATGTTATATCTGCAAGACATGTATAAAACCCAATAGTTGTTGAGAGATTTCACTAAAAAACCTCAAGTTTCAACCTGTATGGAGGACTGGCACTGCCCAAATCAAAACTAAATGTAAACTATTTAGATTTGACTCACTTGTGCTTTTGAACGTGAGCTTAAAAAGTTAAAAAGAGCTTAAAAAAGTGAGTAAAATGTGATGAAAAAAGACAAGATGCAACACGATCATATAGCTGCAAAACATCTACAAAGAAAGCATAAAAATTTTCAATTTAAAACTCAATAGTTGTTGAGATTTCACCAAAAACGTCCACGTGTGTTCCACAAAGTGTCAACGTGTATGGAGGACTAAAACTGTCAAAATTAAGAATAAACAGAGAAATAAACGGCTCAATAAACAAAGATTAAATTAAAAATAATTTATTTGCTTCTGCATTTATTGTTTCCTCAGCCGAGGAGGTTATGTTTTCACTCGTGTCCGTTCGTTTGTTGGTTTGTCACCAGGATTACACAAAAACTATTTGACAATTTCCTCAAAACTTGGTTGGAGTCTGGGTCTCAGCCCAGAATGGTACTGATCCAGACAAAGGGTAGAGATACAGCGTTTTTTGGTTAATGTCATAGGGAACAACGCATGGATCTTCATGAAGAGAATCATAAGTATTTACAGTAGGTGGCTGAGTGAGTACAACATTTAGCATTTTCCACCTAATTTTATGTATTATTTACTTTTTCATATAGTTTTGATTTTGGTAGTTTCAGTCCCTTGATAAACCTCAGGGTGGCGCCAGAGGAAAAGTCAGAAATCTGTTGAGGTGGACTGAACAATACCATCATCAAAATCATGGGTATAAATTCAGTGTCTTGGTCACTGGACACCTCTTCAGAATAAAAGTCCTCTTATGTATCTGATCAGTTGCTAGGATGTGAAAAACACCATAATCGCTTTTCCAATGTATTTCTGTATTTCTTCCATGGTGGGCCCTTTGTTTTTGGGATTTTTTTTTTGGACGGGGGGTTGAAGAAAAGAATATGTTGTTAGCTGTAAAATAGTGTTAAAAAGAAGACTTATGGCAAACCAATTTTATTTCGTACAAAATAAATAGCACATTCAAACATTCACTTTATGTAAAGAGCAAAAACAAGCCGTCAAAACTTCAGGAATGAACAGCGAAGTTTGTCCCAGTTCCTCCCAACACTTATTTGGATGTGACAGAAAGGTTGACGACAAGGTGATCATCAGATTTTGAATACAATCAACTCGACTAACATCAAATTTGTCCAATTCTGAAATGTTCTTAGACACTTTTGAGGTGAATTTACAGCACGTTTTATTAGGACGGAAACATGTAAAAGTCCACAACACTTAGAGTGAGTATGAAGAAAGGAGATGCATGACAAACAGGAAAAACTGACTGACTGGAACAACGTAGGCCATGTCAGACTTTTCTGTCAGTCCGGTCCTTTGATGTGATGAATCAAGTATAAACCAATGAGTCCATTCAGACCCTCGAGAGTTAGCTGACCCTTCAGGCTCACGCCGACAGATGTTCAGTCACTCAGCTTCTCACACTGTGGACGATCAATCCAGAACTCTTCATCAGGAGTCTCCAGTCATAATGGAGAGAAACTCCTCCTGGTTGACTGGAAAAGGGAAAAAAACTGTTTATCAGCGAGGGGAGTGCCACTAACACAAATCACCTGCCACATGGCCCAATCCCAGGGTCCCCCGTAACGCTGTGCTCTTGAAAACTGGAACTTTCAACAAGGGAAAACCCCAACCTCTGACTTGGAACAAGTCCTTCAGCCCTGAACCCTCAAGGACTATGAATCTTACTTCTTGAGCTTAATGCACAAATCGTTTCAACAATTTCAAACTTTTCTGAACTAAATTCAAAGTGTAATATCACAGTGCGTTCTGTTAGACCTTTAAGTTTCGGCTCCTTCTAGTGAAAAGGTTTGAGAGGCATCTTCTACGACCGATGTGAGAACTCAACACTTACTTTCACCGTCTCCGTCGTTGTCAAACTCGTCGATCATGCTGCGCAGCTCCTCGTCGCTGACGTTCTCCCCGAGTTCTCGTGCTACTCGTCTCAGGTTCCTCAGACTGATCTTTCCTGACTCGTCATCATCAAACAGCTTAAAGGCCTTCATGATCTCCTCCTTTGGGTCTCGCTCCAGGATGCGATCAGTCACTGTGGAAAGATGTCAACATATTTACATTAAGAGCTTTAGTCAGTGTAACAACAGATTTATTCTTACTGTGTATCATCCTAGTAGCCACTGGCACTTTGACTGTCTGAGGTGAAGGAAAACTCACCAACTTCATTGAAATCCTCAAATGTTATCTTGCCATTTCCCTCTCTGTCGTAGTCTTTAAGAATCTTTAAAACATCCACTTTCTTCACTTCAAAGCCGAGCGCTCGCATCGCCACCTGTTGGGATTTTAAAATGGTGATATACAGTTTATTTGAAGGGAATAGCTCAATAAGTACATCTGTTCACATGTTCGTTCAGTATCCTGGTTGGATATTTTTTTTAACAGAAGTCAGGTTTCTGATTATCCGTGTGCAGGAATGTCTATGATTTTTCTACATCCCAGCCAATCTACCGAGTTACCTCGACACTGAGCTGTGGTGTTGAATAATGGAGTATTGACCTTGACCTTTGGCCACTAAAATCTAATCAGTTCATCCTCAAGTCATGGTGGAAATTCCCTCAAAGCAGACGTATGGACGGACATACAGACAACCCTAAATCATAAATGCCCCACCACACCTGTTGTTGTCTGCTGTCAGTAACGCAGAAGATGAACTGTACTGTCGTCTTCAGTTATGAAAATTTTGATGGAACAGCTCATTTATTCAAGGTTTAAATGGAGCTAGAAACCTGACTGAGTTCATCCTCAACAGTTCAGGTAACTCAGTCGGTGGAAAAACAAAATATGATGGACGTCAAACACATATTGCACTTTAAACAGTCTGCATGTTTCCTTCATTGCTCACCTTCAGCTCGTGGTAGTCAATTTCTCTATCTTTGTCAGTGTCGAACAACTCGAAGGCTTCTTTGATTTCATGCTTCTGATCCTCGGTGAGCTCTCTCCTCTTCTTGCGCTTGTTTTTGTCAGCTGCCAGGTCAGTTCTGGAAAGACGGATATCAGCATTACGGCAAATCATGTGACACAATCAGGATCCTCCTTTAGGGTCACAGAATCTGACCGCTATCAAAATATATGATCATGCCTGATACTATGGAGGCATCATTTAATGTGACAACTATCAAAAAAACAAAACAAACATTTCCTGTAACGCTGCTTCATAATAAAATCTCATGGGGGGCTTTTATTGTGAAGAAGTTAGCCTGTCCTCCTCAGAAAAACGACTATATACCGTAGCTCGTCTTTGAAAGCAACGTCTGTTGTGTGTGGTGAACTTTCTTTGTTGTACAATATTGGTATATAGCCTTTATTTCTCACACTGTGGGACTTGTAGATGGACAATGCTGCTATTCATCTCACCCTAACTCAAAATGCTCTGCCCTACTGTTTACAAAGTACAATACAAGTAGGCCTACATCTAAAGCTCATGTTAGCTCCTCCAAACTGCTCTTCCACGTATTGAGACCCCCGGCTCTAAAAAAGTTGCATAGTGTGCCTTTAAAGACGAACCAAGTCACTTTATTTAAGCGCAACAAACATGATCAAGTAATGAAGAAGTACTGTTGAGTTAGTCAGGATGACAACACTCTGACATCAACATGATACATCTGCCTAACTTGAAATACTTTCATAGTCGCATTAATGAACGTGAAGTCAGGAATGACATCAAGCTAATCAATGACCCTTTAATGACTGTGGAGTGTCAACAAATCACGTTTAGCAAAAATAACGTGCTCCACTGCAGCGCCGTTAGAGGAAATAAGTGACAAGTAAGCTTTCATACACTGTGAAACACTGATGCTAACGGCCAAACATGCTAACGCTAGCTAACGTGAATGAGCTAGCTTTAGCTGTGCGGCTACGTGTTAGCTGCATTAAAAAACGAGCTGTGCTGAAGAAATAAAGAGAAGCGGGTGAGACGGACTGATTTACCTTAAGGACAGACTCATTGTGGCCGGATTTTAAGATGTTAACAGAAACGTTTTTGTCGTTAAACACGCAGGAAGACTAAACGCTGTAACACAACACAACAAATCTGTTTATCCGCGCTCATACACAAGCTTCCTATTGGTCGCTGGTCACCAGGCAGCAGTGAAGTGTTCTCTGATTGGCTGACGTCTCCTCTGTCTTCTTCTTTGAGTTAAATGGAAAATGGCAGCTTTAGGCTGGATTGCACCAACAAGGTTTAACTTAATCTTAGATTAGCCCTAATCAGAGATTACTAAAACTAGGTTTAAAATGAGTTAATCCAAGTTTAAAATTAAGCAGAGCTCTGTTGCACCATTTAAAATTAATCTCAGTTTAATAAAACTCAATTTATCTGAATTTAAACTTAGTTTAAACTGATTTAAATCAATAGGGATAATTGTGGATATCGAAATTAAAATTAATAATTAAATATGCAATTAAATATATAGGCTACATCGGAAGCGTGCTGTCAGGAACCCGGATTTATATAAAAAAAAGAGCGAGACTGTTTCAACGGGTGCTTTTCCGATTAAACGTTACATTGTTGCTAGCCAGCAAAAACGTTAGCCTAACGTCAGATCGGCAACGTTACTATGGCTCGGCAGAGGAGTTCAAACTTTTCTTCCTTCGAGAAAAACTTGCTGACTGAATTAATGGATCAATATGGGGAAATTATAGAAGACAAGAAAACGGACAACAGCACGGTGAAAAAGAAAGATACTGTTTGGCAGCAACTGGCTGACAGTTTTAACGGATCGACCGGAGTGAAGGAGAAAAGAGACGTTGCTCAGCTTAAAGCTTGCTGGAAAAACTTAAAAACGAAAGCCAAAAAAGATGCGGCGACTGTGAGACGAGAGATGTTCATCACAGGAGGAGGTCCTCCGCCAAAGAAATATGATTCACTGGTGGAGAAAATCAATTCCCTCATCCCGCAGCAGATGGAGCCATTGCAAAATCCGTATGACGACGACGGCATCTTGGACCAGCTCACTTCAGACTCACCCGGGGAAGATGGTAAGAAATCCAGTCACGCTTTACTGACCTCAGTCAATAATCAGTTATTTGTCCTATCCAATTAATTTGTTTTTTCGCCATATATTTTGTTTTTTGTTTTGATAGAGTTCATTTTAACACTGCAGCCAGTGCAGCAAGAGGAGCATCTGCAAGACGGTGCAGCTTCCTCTTTTGTATTGTCATCATCCTCCTCATCTGATTTGAACAGCTGCAGGAGAAACAAGCGACCCTACGTGACACACCAGGAAATTTTGGTTTTAGAGAAAGAGAAGATTGAAATGGAAATCGAAAATGCCATACTACAGAAAGAAGTATTAAAGCTGCAGAAGGAAGTGTTGCTGCTGAAAAAAAAGAAGATGCTTACCGACAGTTTCACCCTTGATGCCACTTTTTTATCATAAAATGAGAATATTTTTCACTGATTTAACATGTAGCCTACCCCTATTGTAAAATGAATGGTAATTAAAAAAATGTATAGCTATCTGCACTGAAATATTTACAAATAAAATTTCTATTTTTACTTTTCTTCAATGTGCATCTTCTCTGTGCTTCACAGTTTGAAAAAGACACTTATTGACAGGTCAAGCTACTATTAGTTTATTGATATTGCTTAAAGCAGTATTCAACCAGACATAGTTGGCAGTAATTCAATTATTATGTGGAAATTGACTTTTCACCACAATGTCAGCAATTATTTACAAAAACATGTATTTATATAATTATTCAGAAAAGTGGTTCTGTATTAGAGTTTGCCTCACAGCATTCCCACTTGGATTGGCATTGTGCTCCTGGTCATCCTCTCTGTCCTCTATGTCCTCATGTAGGTCCTCATCTGCTTCAAAGTGTAGCTCATCTCCACGCCTCTTTCCAAAGTTGTAGAGAACTGCAACTGCGACAATGACGGTCAAGGTGGTGTCCAGCTTTGTGCGCAGTCCATCTTTAATGCAGGGAAACCTTCTTTTCCATGCTCCAAAGAGTCGTTCTATCACTCCTCTGGCTGCAATGTGACGGGAGTTGTACCTTCTCTCTGCTGGTGTTTGAGGGTTCAGAAGTGGAGTCATCAGGTATGAGCGGCATGGATAACCATTATCCCCAAGGAGATGGCCCTCATAAGCTTGGTTCTCGAGGATGGCACAAAGCTGACTGTTGTCAAAGATCCTGCTGTCATGAGTTGATCCTGGCCAACGTGCTACAATGTTGGTTATTTCAGATTTTTGATCACACACCACTTGAACATTGATGGAGCAGTATCCCTTACGGTTGCGGAAAAGCTCTCCATTCACACCACCAGGATTCTGTATCGGGATATGTGTGCAATCAATAGCACCCAGCACCCCTGGAAATCCAGCTCGCCTGTAGAAACCAGCAGCTGTTTCCACTGTTGGAGAGAATCGGATGTACTGGTTCTTCAGAGATGCAATGGCCCGAGACACTCTGCTGACAATACGGCAAACAGTTGAGTTGTGTAGACCGAACAGGTCTCCATCCACCCTCTGGAAACAGCCAGTAGCGTAGAACCTCAGGGCAACCAGGAGTTGTAGCATCGGTGGTACAGCTGCATTTCTGTCACTGCCATGTTTGACAGTTGGTCCAGTCTTCCTGTTCAGCTCCAAAACTGTTTCCTTGGTAAACCGGTATCTCACCAAAAATTCCTCCTCATCGTAAAATTCAAGAGGATTGAGCCTGTCTCTCAGTTTTCTTCGAGGAACTTCATTATTTTGCTCTATCCACCTCAAAAATGCAGCCATTGTTAAAGTTAAACCTTCCCAACTGTCAGTTTAAAATTAATTCTCGATCACAGTTTAAATTGGAGTTTAAAGTTCTGGTGCAACAGAATTAAATTTAAACTTGGTTTAAAGTAAAAATTAAACTGAGGTTTAAAGAGAGGTTTAAATTTAATCTGTTTTAATTTTAAACTAGGTATAAAGTTTGGTGCAACAGAATTTAAACATAAACCATGATTTAATCTGATTTTAAAGTTAAACCTTGTTGGTGCAATCCAGCCTTAGTGTTTCATTACCGCCCTCATCTGGAGTTTACTAGGAATCTGACCAAAGCATTTGTACTTTACTTGAGTATATATATATTTTCTGATAATTTTATTCTTATTTAGAGGGAAATATGGTACATTTTATTTTTTACATTTATGTGGCAGTGGTGACAGCAGGTTCACAAATAGATAGACACTTTATTTATCCAGAGCCTATCCGCAAGCCTAACAGCCTAATTCATTCATGCAAGCATTTGCAAACACACTGTGTTTTTCTTTCTCCCATCAGCTTTGTATGATACCCTGGAATGAAGACAAGTGGAAAACACTTTGTTCATGTTTGTTTATTCATTTTATAAAGCTTCAGTTTGTTCACACATCCCATCAGTAAAGTCTGTTAAATGACTCTTGTTCAGTGATTTCATGTACAGATTCACTTCATCCACACAGTCAGTTTGTTTGAGCAGAATCTCAGCTATGTACAAGAAACTAATGAATGATCTCATTGATTATGATCATGATAATTACAATTTAATAGTCCCTTATCTGTAAGTCAATTTGGACAACAACAACAACATTCTTTACAAATGTACAAGAAGGTGACAACTAAATATCTACGATGAAGGAAGCTCTGCTGCTTTCTCTCAAACAACAACATACAAACGCATCAAAACAAACATTCAACAAACATTTCGAGCACAGAGACGTTTACACTTTCATGCAGAGAAATGACAGTTCAGCTAAACAAAAGTCATCATGAGCAGTGAGGGCCTCCACGGCTGAAAACACACAGGAAGGAGCGCCGCCTAAAGAAACTCAAACATTTACAGAGAGACAAATGAGAAGATGTCAAAGTCCCGCCCATAATGTTTGATTGACAGGTGATCTCTGTGCAGTGAAGAAATGCCACAACAATCAGCTCTCAGCAACAAACATGAAGACAAAATAAGTTTAAGGATTCAAACACAGAGTTTAACCCACTGTCCCTGAAATGACTTCTGTCTATTTGAGTTTACACAACTCAGCAGTGGTTTCACCATAAAGACCAAGTCCAGCATAGAGAGGCTGAGTGAATGTGGTCTGGACTCTGTGGAGGAGAGTCATGGTGTCAGAGACGCTGTAGAAGGACAGAATACCTGCACTGTGATCCAGGTACACTCCAACTCTGGAGGACTCAGGACCTGAGACGGGAGTTTTGATATTGTTGTACCAAAAGTAATAACTGTTATTGTCACAATCTAATGACCAGGATTTGTCATTTAATCCAAATGCACATTCCCCTGAGTCCCCTGCTCTGCTGATATTCTTGTATGCAACTGCTACGTCAACTGCTCCCCCTCTCCTCTCCACCTCCCAGTAACAACGTCCAGTCAGACTCTCTCTACTCAGGACCTGCTCCCAGTCAGTGAATCTGTCTGGGTGACTAGAATAAGACTGTTCATCTTCCATTACTGCTACTTTTCTGTCCCCCTCAGATAATAACAGACGTGTGTGTGCTGTGTTTGGATCCAGTGTGATTTCACGTGAATATTTTAAGAATCCAGCTCTGGTCTTGGGCTCTGATTGAGACAGTAAAACATCCACTTCAGTCACTGTCAGTAAGATGTTTCTCCACATCTCCCTGAGAACGTCCTGTAGTTTGTCTCTGACCTCTGACACAGCTGCTGTCACATCCTCAAAGTAGCTCAGAGGACGGATATTGATGCTGGATGAGTGTGTAGACTCACTGAGTGCTGACAGTGAGGGGTAGTTGTGTAGAAACTGGTTGTGATCCTCTGTGTGTGAGAGCTTCTTCAGCTCAGCGTCTTTCCTCTTCAGCTCAGTGATCTCCTGCTCCAGCTTCTGCTGAAGCTCTTTGACTCGACTCACTTCAGTTTCCTGCTGGGATCTGACCTGCTGCTTCACATCAGAGCGTCTTTTCTCCATGAGACGGATCAGCTCGGTGAAGATCTTCTCACTGTCCTCCACTGCTTTATCAGCAGAGCCATTGATGGCCTCCACCTCCTGTTGAAGCACCTTCACATCTTCCTCTCTGTCCTGGATTCTCTGCTGGATGTTTTGTCGACTCACCTCGAGCTCTCTCTGCCTCTCAGTCCTCTCTGCTGCAGCTGTCACTGTGTCGTGGTCTTTATGTTGATCCACAGAGCAGAGATAACAGATACACTGCTGATCAGTACGGCAGAACATCTTCATCACCTCATTATGACGAGAGCAGATATTGTCCTGGAGCTTGGTGGTGGGCTCCACCAGCTTGTGATTCTTTAACTGAGCCACATCATAATGAGGCTGGAGGTGTTTCTCACAGTAAGAGACCAGACAGACCAGACAGGACTTGAGGGCCTTCAGTTTTCTCCCAGTGCAGAAATCACAGGTCACATCTTCAGGTCCAGCATAGCAGTGATCAGCAGGAGCAGCTTGGAGTCCAGTCTTCTTCAGCTCCTCCACTAAAACTGCTAACATGGTGTTTTTAACCAGGGCAGGCCTCGGTGTGAAGGTCTGCCTACACTGAGGGCAGCTGTGGATTTTCTTCTCATCTTCTCCGTCCCAGAAGCTTTTAATACAGTTCATGCAGTAGCTGTGTCCACAGGGAATAGTCACCGGATCCTTCAGTAGATCCAGACAGATCGAACAAGAGATAGTTTCCCGATCCAGCTGAACTCCTTTCTCGGCCATTTCACCTCTCAGTGCTGACGACTGTCTGAGTTTCACTTCCTGATAACTGAAACTAGTTTGAGCTCTGATCTGAACAGCATGTGTTGCTTCAGTGATGTGTGCCTGTCTGCTCCTGCACTGCACTGCATGTTGGTCACACCCATCCTCGAGCTGTAGATCTGAAGGGGAGTGAATGAGGAAACAGTTGCACAGAGTGGAGCTTGCTGTGTTTGAGAGCAGGAAGAAGAGGGAGGGGTCATGAAGCTTCGATCCACTCCAGGAAGAGGAGCGGGGTGGAGAGAGACGACGTGTGTTGAACACTTGTTTACAATAGAGCTCATTTCTCATTTTAAACACTGGTCACTTCAGCTGTTAGGAGGTAAAGTCTTCTTAGAGTCAGAGGGTTTGGAGACGGCTCCTCAGTTTTCAACATTACCGAGTCATCCTGTTATTCAGTTTAATCGACCTTTTTACTGATTATATTCATTCAAATACAGAACATGAAAGACAGATGAATTAATGAGTGCATTTATTCTGTGAGACAGTTATCGGACAGTTTTTTTCTGTAAAACATGCAGACAAACTGAGCTGAGGAGCTTTAACCTCCACTACATCCCTGGTCGGCAGGATGAAGGCGCCCTCTTGTGTTGTGCATCAGTTTTCACATGTCAGTTGTTGAGCTGCTGTGATGTTCACTGCAGGAAGACATGTACAAACTTCACTGAGCCTTTGGCAGCTTCACACAACATCAGTAAAGACACATTTACATGCGTGTGATATCACACTGTGTCAGTTTGTTCACAGGAGTCACAGCCTGTAACGCTGATGCTGCATTCAGGTCACATGGGAAAGATGGGAGAGAAGAGATTCCACTTTACAAATATTATTCACATCAGCTCTCAGGTGTTGTGCTGGAAAAGGTGGAGTAACTTTACCTGTGATGGTGCAATAAATCAATCACAGTTGTCAGGAGCTCTAATCATGACTGTTTTAGATGCATTTGTTTGTTGCCAATTAAATATAATTAAAAAAACAACAACTCTTGGACTGACAGAAGACACCCTGGACAACATGAGTCACAACAAGTTTGAATCAAATTTGGATTCAAACTTTACAACCCAGGATCGTCTCGCTGTGAGGTGACGGTGCTGTTTTCTCCATCAGCTTTGTATGATACCCTGGAATGAAGACAAGTGGAAAACACTTTGTTCATGTTTGTTTATTCATTTTATAAAGCTTCAGTTTGTTCACACATCCCATCAGTAAAGTCTGTTAAATGACTCTCGTTCAGTGATTTCATGTACAGATTCACTTCATCCACACAGTCAGTTTGTTTGAGCAGAATCTCAGCTATGTACAAGAAACTAATGAATGATCTGCTTATTGATTATGATCATGATAATTACAGTTTAATAGTCCCTTATCTGTAAGTCAATTTGGACAAAAACAACAACATTCGGTCTGCCAAACAAATAAATGTAAATGTGATTATAGATTTCTTTACAAATGTACAAGAAGGTGACAACTAAATATCTACGATGAAGGAAGCTCTGCTGCTTTCTCTCAAACAACAACATACAAACGCATCAAAAGAAACATTCAACAAACATTTCGAGCACAGAGACGTTTACACTTTCATGCAGAGAAATGTCAGTTGAGCTAAACAAAAGTCATCATGAGCAGTGAGAGCCTCCACGGCTGAACAGACACAGGAAGGAGCGGCGCCTAAAGAAACTCAAACATTTACAGAAAGACAAATGAGAAGATGTCAAAATCCCGCCCATAGTGTTTGATTGACAGGTGATCTCTGTGCAGTGAAGAAATGCCACAACAATCAGCTCTCAGCAACAAACATGGAGACAAAATAAGTTTAAGGATCCAAACACAGAGTTTAACCCACTGTCCCTGAAATGACTTCTGTCTATTTGAGTTTACACAACTCAGCAGTGGTTCCCTGATCAAGCCAAAAACCAGCATAGAGAGGCTGAGTGAATGTGGTCTGGACTCTGTGGAGGAGAGTCATGGTTTCAAAGACGCTGTAGAAGGACAGAATACCTGCACTGTGATCCAGGTACACTCCAACTCTGGAGGACTCAGGACCTGAGACGGGAGTTTTGATATTGTTGTACCAAAAGTAATAACTGTTAGTCTTACAATATAATGCCCAGGATTGGTCATTCTGTCCAAATAAACTTTCCTCTGACCTCCCTGCTCTGCTGATATTCTTGTATGCGACTGCTACGTCAACTTCTCTCCCTCTCCTCTCCACCTCCCAGTAACAACGTCCAGTCAGACCCTCTCTACTCAGGACCTGAACCCAGTCAGTGAATCTGTCTGGGTGACTAGAATAAGACTGTTTATCTTTCATTCTTGTTACTTTTCTGTTCTCCTCAGATAATAACAGACGTGTATTTGCTGTGTTTGGATCCAGTGTGATTTCACGTGAATATTTTAAGAATCCAGCTCTGGTCTTGGGCTCTGATTGAGACAGTAAAACATCCACTTCAGTCACTGTCAGTGAGATGTTTCTCCACATCTCCCTCAGAACGTCCTGTAGTTTGTCTCTGACCTCTGACACAGCTGCTGTCACATCCTCAAAGTAGCTCAGAGGACGGATATTGATGCTGGATGAGTGTGTAGACTCACTGAGTGCTGGCAGTGAGGGGTAGTTGTGTAGAAACTGGTTGTGATCCTCTGTGTGTGAGAGCTTCTTCAGCTCAGCGTCTTTCCTCTTCAGCTCAGTGATCTCCTGCTCCAGCTTCTCCTGAAGCTCTTTGACTCGACTCACTTCAGTTTCCTGCTGGGATCTGACCTGCTGCTGCACATCAGAGCGTCTTTTCTCCATGAGACGGATCAGCTCGGTGAAGATCTTCTCACTGTGCTCCACTGTTTTATCAGCAGAGCCATTGATGGCCTCCACCTCCTGTTGAAGCACCTTCACATCTTCCTCTCTGTCCTGGATTCTCTGCTGGATGTTTTGTCGACTCACCTCGAGCTCTCTCTGCCTCTCAGTCCTCTCTGCTGCAGCTGTCACTGTGTCGTGGCCTTTATGTTGATCCACAGAGCAGAGATAACAGATACACTGCTGATCAGTACGGCAGAACATCTTCATCACCTCATTATGACGAGGGCAGATATTGTCCTGGAGCTTCTCTGACGGCTCCACCAGCTTGTGATTCTTTAACTGAGCCACATCATAATGAGGCTGGAGGTGTTTCTCACAGTAAGAGACCAGACAGACCAGACAGGACTTGAGGGCCTTCAGTTTTCTCCCAGTGCAGAAATCACAGGTCACATCTTCAGGTCCAGCATAGCAGTGATCAGCAGGAGCAGCTTGGAGTCCAGTCTTCTTCAGCTCCTCCACTAAAACTGCTAACATGGTGTTTTTAACCAGGGCAGGCCTCGGTGTGAAGGTCTGCCTACACTGAGGGCAGCTGTGGATTTTCTTCTCATCTTCTCCGTCCCAGAAGCTTTTAATACAGTTCATGCAGTAGCTGTGTCCACAGGGAATAGCCACCGGATCCTTCAGTAGATCCAGACAGATCGAACAAGAGATAGTTTCCCGATCCAGCTGAACTCCTTTCTCGGCCATTTCACCTCTCAGCGCAAACGACTGTCTGAGTTTCACTTCCTGATAACTGAAACTAGTTTGAGCTCTGATCTGAACAGCATGTGTTGCTTCAGTGATGTGTGCCTGTCTGCTCCTGCACTGCACTGCATGTTGGTCACACCCATCCTCGAGCTGTAGATCTGAAGGGGAGTGAATGAGGAAACAGTTGCACAGAGTGGAGCTCGCTGTGTTTGAGAGCAGGAAGAAGAGGGAGGGGTCATTAAGCTTCGATCCACTCCAGGAAGAGGAGCGGGGTGGAGAGAGACGACGTGTGTTGAACACTTGTTTACAATAGAGCTCATTTCTCATTTTAAACACTGGTCACTTCAGCTGTTAGGAGGTAAAGTCTTCTTAGAGTCAGAGGGTTTGGAGACGGCTCCTCAGTTTTCAACATTACCGAGTCATCCTGTTATTCAGTTTAATCGACCTTTTTACTGATTATATTCATTCAAATACAGAACATGAAAGACAGATGAATTAATAACTGGAGTTTTAAGTCCATTCATTCTGTGAGACAGTTATCCAACAGTTTATTTCTGTATTTTTGAGCTCATTAGGATCTGTTTAAACTGCATTGCCGGCTTTAAAAAATAATAAAACCAGTGTTGGACTCAGCTGTTCAACATCCAGAACTCACTGAAATGTTTTCTGACATTGAATTGTCCAGTTAATCATGTGTTGTACTTCAACATTAATAGGGATTTCTGTGCTAAATGTGGCTATCAATAATAATTAATTATTATCAGGGATAATTATTAATTATTATAAATTATAAGTATTTTCATTAGATCACCTAGCTGAGAGGCAGGGGCAGGACAGCTGCTATCACTCTCATGGAGGTGCAGAGAGGAGGCGGGGCACTCCTGGAGTGATCTGGTCCCCCTTTCGGAGGGATGGGCACTGATGAAGGTGTCATGCATCAGAGACTGGGAACAGTGGGCAGAATATCTTCTGGGGATTCAACTACCTGTGACTTCACAGTCTGTTTCAGAAAGATGGGAAGTCATGTAAACTGTCATCTCAGTCTCTCAGTGGAGGTTGAGGAACTGACTTCATTCCCAAGGACTTGGGGTCAGTTGGGAATTGTTCACATCTTCTGTGTGGAGAGGGAGTTAACCTTCCATCAAGGGAGGAGTGTGACTTAGAGCAACCAGAATCACATTGGCTGAACGACTGTGGTGGGGAAATACATTCTGACCTAAGCCTGAACAACTCCTCCTTGTGTGAGCAAAGATCTAACTCTGCTGAGTGCAGGTAATCTAAATAGCGCATTGCTTTCTTATTAGCCATCTGAACTTCATGGAGGACACTAGAATTATGCGATCTAAGAAGTTCTACCTCCTGTTCTAGGGCTGTTTTGCTCAGAACAGCAAGGCTGGTTTGCCTGTGGAAGATCAGAAGCAAAGATCTTAACAACTGGCCTGTGGATGTGGTCTGCACATCACACCTGTCCTTAAGCAGGGACTCTATCTCTTCATTGCACTCACTGAGATTTAACCTGCTAATGAATTCAGGGCAGCCAGGTTTTACACTCTGTGCCAGGGAAGATATAAATTGCTCTACACAGGGGTCATCCATTGTTAAACAAGTTGTCTAAACAACAATCAGTATGGTTGGCTATGGTGTTGCTTTGGCAGACAGTCTATAATGTAGCTTGGGAGGAGTACACTAGCCGAACCAAACTGTGTTATGGCCTACACTACAGAGGGTAGCTTCCTGTGGAGGAGGGGTGGCTATGCCACAATCTAGTGGCTCTTGTAGGCATACAGATTGGGGCCAATAAAGATAAACACAGTTTTACAAGTGTAACTTTGCCTTCCAAACTTTCAACATGCACTAACTGGAATGCAGAGCAGTAACAGTCAGAGGATTGTCTCTTAACGTTGACCCGGGCTGAAACACGTGGTAGTGACGGCTAAAGTACAAAACATATGTTCACAGGACTGGCAGCATGCTGTGGCTATATCTCCGGCTCTACTTCTTACTCAGGCTGAAATGCAAGGCAGTAACAGCCAGATATAAACTTCCATGTATCACAGGGCCTGTGGCACGCTGTGATTTACACGAGGAGCACTTAAATTGTCATCAGATTCTGACAGCATGACTAGAATGCAACAAATACAGGATATTCAAATGCTGAACTGAAATTTTTGCAATTTCTACAGAGCACTTTCAACTTGAATTGATAGCAGCAATAGCAAAGGCTCAAAGTGGCAGTTAATTACCTAAAAGAGTTTGGTTAATTCAATGGGTTATAAATTTGATTGATAAATCAATTCTCACCACACTGCAATTGTTTGTAAGTACAAATCAATGTCTACTCCTGTAGTAGAGTAGTGGGGTTAAATGTGAAAACCTTTGGCTCAAGTTTTCAAGATGTGAATCTCAAATTTTAGCACTGGCCAAATTATGCTGAAATTAATATTGCACATTTATGAAAGTTTGCCAACAGTACATTGCCTCACACGGGGCACCATATGTTGTGCTTCAACATGAAAAGGGAGTTTGGGGTTAAATTTGGCTATCAATAATAATTAATTATTATCAGGGATAATTATTAATTATGCTAAATAATAAGATCCAATTATCGTTAGATCACCTCGGGGCACCACCCTTGAAGAAGGAAAAGATAGCCAATCCACCAAATCAGTCTCAGAAAAAGGTACTAAGCTGTCAGTTTGTAACTCTGGTTAATAACTAACTTAATAACTACAACCAGTATTACCATAACAGCTCGTAATGGTCGAAGGATTTTGGAGTCCTTGACAGAGAAGAGGTTGGCAACATTAACTCTTGTACTCTATTAAATAGACAGCATGAAGGTTCAGAAGTCTTTTATTTAAGACAAAGATGAAAACACACAATCTAACTAACATGTACTACATACAGGTGTGTGCGTGTGTGTCTGTGTGTGTGTCTGGAAGAACAAAGAAACAATAATGGTGCTCACATTGCAAAGACCCTGAGTCTGTGTGAAGCATAATTCAACTAATGTCAAATGAGCCGTGTATCAAAACAAGCTACCAATAACCTGACGACACAGAGATTACAATATACCACCCAACAGTGAACAAAAAAATAAATAAAAAAATTGTGATTTCTTGAATTCTGGTGAAAGAACATATACTACTCGTAACCACATGTAAAGAATCACACATTCATTTAGTGATTTTATGGCTGGAGCTGATCTAGGCTGCACATTTTCCATTTGTTGTAAAAGTTTAGTCATTCACTGGTTGAGTCAAGGACAACATTAATCTCCACCGACCATAAATGATTGTGTCTCAATGACTTGAAATGAGACTGAACACGTTTACACTTTCATGCAGAGAAATGTCAGTTGAGCTAAACAAAAGTCATCATGAGCAGTGAGGGCCTCCACGGCTGAACAGACACAGGAAGGAGCGCCGCCTAAAGAAACTCAAACATTTACAGAGAGACAAATGAGAAGATGTCAAAGTCCCGCCCATAGTGTTTGATTGACAGGTGATCTCTGTGCAGTGAAGAAATGCCACAACAATCAGCTGTCAGCAACAAACATGAAGACAAAATAAGTTTAAGGATTCAAACACAGAGTTTAACCCACTGTCCCTGAAATGACTTCTGTCTATTTGAGTTTACACAACTCAGCAGTGGTTTCAGGATAAAGTCCAGCATAGAGAGGCTGAGTGAATGTGGTCTGGACTCTGCGGAGGAGAGTCATGGTTTCAGAGACGCTGTAGAAGGACAGAATACCTGCACTGTGATCCAGGTACACTCCAACTCTGGAGGACTCGGGACCTGAGACGGGAGTGTCGATATTGTTGTACCCAAAGTTATAACTGTCATTGTCACAATCTAATGACCAGGATTTGGCATTACATCCAAATAAACTTTCATATGAGTCCCCTGCTCTGCTGATATTCTTGTAGGCCACTGCTACTCCAACTGCTCCCCCTCTCCTCTCCACCTCCCAGTAACAACGTCCAGTCAGACTCTCTCTACTCAGGACCTGAGCCCAGTCAGTGAATCTGTCTGGGTGACTAGAATAAGACTGTTCATCTTCCATTCTTGTTACTTTTCTGTCCCCCTCAGATAATAAAAGACGTGTGTTTGCTGTGTTTGGATCCAGTGTGATTTCACGTGAATATTTTAAGAATCCAGCTCTGGTCTTGGGCTCTGATTGAGACAGTAAAACATCCACTTCAGTCACTGTCAGTAAGATGTTTGTCCACGTCTCCCTCAGAACGTCCTGTAGTTTATCTCTGACCTCTGACACAGCTGCTGTTACGTCCTCAAAGTACTTCAGAGGACGGATATTGATGCTGGATGAGTGTGTAGACTCACTGAGTGCTGACAGTGAGGGGTAGTTGTGTAGAAACTGGTTGTGATCCTCTGTGTGTGAGAGCTTCTTCAGCTCAGCGTCTTTCCTCTTCAGCTCAGTGATCTCCAGCTCCAGCTTCTGCTGAAGCTCTTTGACTCGACTCACTTCAGTTTCCTGCTGGGATCTGACCTGCTGCTGCACATCAGAGCGTCTTTTCTCCATTAGACGGATCAGCTCGGTGAAGATCTTCTCACTGTCCTCCACTGCTTTATCAGCAGAGCCATTGATGGCTTCCACCTCCTGTTGAAGCACCTTCACATCTTCCTCTCTGTCCTGGATTCTCTGCTGGATGTTTTGTCGACTCACCTCCAGCTCTCTCTGCCTCTCAGTCCTCTCTGCTGCAGCTGACACTGTGTCGTGGCCTTTATGTTCATCCATGGAGCACAAAATACAGATACACTGCTGATCAGTACGGCAGAAAATCTTTAGTACCTCATCATGACGAGAGCAGATGTTCTCCTGGAGCTTCTTGGACGGCTCCACCAGCTTGTGTTTTTTAAATGTAGCTGATTCATAATGAGGCTGGAGGTGTTTCTCACAGTAAGAGGCCACACACTGCAGACAGGACTTGAGGGCTTTCAGTTTTCTCCCAGTGCAGAAATCACAGGCCACATCTTCAGGTCCAGCATAGCAGTGATCAGCAGGAGCAGCTTGGAGTCCAGTCTTCTTCAGCTCCTCCACTAAAACTGCTAACATGGTGTTTTTAACCAGGGCAGGCCTCGGTGTGAAGGTCTGCCTGCACTGAGGGCAGCTGTGGATTTCCTTCTCATCTTCTCCGTCCCAGTGATTTTTAATACAGTTCATGCAGTAGCTGTGTCCACAGGGAACAGTCACCGGATCCTTCAGTAGATCCAGACAGATCGAACAAGAGATAGTTTCTCGGTCCAGCTGAACTTCTTTCTGCGCCATTTCACCTCTCAGTGCCAACGACTGTCTGAGTCTCACTTCCTTGGATGCAAAATTAGTTTGAGCTCTGATCTAAGCAACATGAGTTCTCTTCAAACTTTATATCTGAAGGGGAGGGAACAAGGAAATACTGTATATGGACAGAGAGGATTTCACTCTGTCCGGCATCAACCTTTGATTCATTCCAGGAGGAGGAGCCGCCTGTGAATCTGAACTTTGTTTCCTCATTTACAATAAAACAATAAAACCTATAAAGTATTTCTTGGCTCTTCAGGCTTTGTTGATACATTTCTTTAACTCTTCTTTTACTGGTTAAAAGCAGTTGACCGTCAATAAAGAGTTATCAAAGTTAACTGTCATTAAATATTGAAATTGATGATCTACTTTGAAGCATTTTTGACGAACCTGTTCAATTTCAGAACATCACCCTGAGCAGTAATGGAAGGTAACTAAGTATATTTAAGTACAATTTTGAGGTACTCTGCTTGAATATGTACATGTTCTGCTACTTTATACTTGCACAACACAAGTAAATCTCATACTTTTGATCCACTACATTGATTACTTTAGTGACTCATGATTTTGCAGATTACATGCTGCATCAGAGCCAGTGTAGCACAGTTTTAAATTCATGTGTTTAATCTGATTTTGACTATCAGAAAAATACTAAATATCTGACCTAATTACCGGTTGACCCCCGTCCACCCTCAGTATACAGTATCTTATTGACTTTTACTGTCTTCTTTTGATGCCTAAGTTCATGTATTGCCACAAAATTACTTCAGATAATTCAGAAACCTTAAGACTTAATATTTTAACACCATATCTTTACTTTTACTCAATTTTCACTTTTGGGTACTTTTTACAACATTGACCCTGAGCTAAACCAGCATTTCAATCTCCAGAAGTGTTGGAACAAACATCATTAAATAAGTTATTTGGTGAAACTGTGAATCCACGACGACATGAACAGAATGAAGCTCGCTGTGTTTAAGATAAGAGAGAAAAGGAAGTTATCAACCTTTGATTCATTCCAGGAGGAGGAGCTGCTCTGTGAATCTGAACTTTGCTTCCTCATTTACAATAAAACAATAAAACCTGGTGCACATTTGAAAAGTCCTCAGTTTTTAGTTGTAAAATACTTCTTGGCTCTTCGGGCTTTGTTGATATATTTCTCTAACTCTTCCTCAAACGCTGTTCAGTTTTCTTTTACTGGTTAAAAGCAGCTGACTGACAATATAGAGTTATCAAAGTTAACTGTCATTAAACACTTAAATTAATGTGTAATAATTTTCTCACACATTTACTTTGAAACATTTGTGACAAAGACATTTAATTTCAGAAAATCTCCCTGAGCAGTGATGGAATTTAACTCAGCACATTCACTCAAGAACGGTTTTTAATTACAGTTTTAAGTTACTTGTACTTAAGCCTTTTCAGCACAACGTGGTTTGACCTGTGCTCGCTGCTGGGTTCAGTGACATCACAGCACTGCCGCACCCAAAGTCAAACCTGGTTGAACTCATGTAACACTTATTTACTTTAATAATTAATCATGTTAAACACCAATGTTCAAGGCTGGAAGACTACGTATGACCTCAACAACATAACATAACAGTAAATATTCCATGCAGCAAAGATACATTTATTATTAATATTTGGGGTCTTTAGATGTGTTTTGCAGGTTTGGTTTATTACAACCTACATATGTGACCTGTGGGGACACAATATTATATTCTTTCATAGAGGTTAAAATCTCTGGAGGCACCTCTGTCAGCCTCAACACAATCCTTCACACAAAAGCATCAATATGAGAACGACCTTCTGACACACAACACGAACACACCGTGGTCAACATGAACTTCAGCAGCTGGTAAAACAAACTAAAGTTAGTAGAAAATACACAAGAACATCATGAAAATATTTCAAACGGGTGATTTTATTAAAAATGAAGGAGGGCAGACAGTGAACGCCACAGTTAGTGAGTGTCAGGAGCCAAACTACCACCAGGAAAAACAATCATTTCCACTTGTTTTAACCTCAAAGATCATTTCTTTTGACTCACTGCAGTTTGACACCATTGACCATAATGTGTGACATTACTGGAAAGTTTCTCCTCAGCATGAAAACACGGTCTGAAACATGCAGACAAACTGAGCTGAGGAGCTTTAACCTCCACTACATCCCTGGTCGGCAGGATGAAGGCGCCCTCTTGTGTTGTGCATCAGTTGTTGAGCTGCTGTGATGTTCACTGCAGGAAGACATGTACAAACTTCACCGAGCCTTTGGCAGCTTCACACAACATCAGTAAAGACACATTTACATGTGTGTGATATCACACTGTGTCAGTTTGTTCACAGGAGTCACAGCCTGTAACGCTGATGCTGCATTCAGGTCACATGGGAAAGATGGGAGAGAAGAGATTCCACTTTACAAATATTATTCACATCAGCTCTCAGGTGTTGTGCTGGAAAAGGTGGAGTAACTTTACCTGTGATGGTGCAATAAATCAATCACAGTTGTCAGGAGCTCTAATCATGACTGTTTTAGATGCATTTGTTTGTTGCCAATTAAATATAATTAAAAAAACAACAACTCATGGACTGACAGATGACACCCTGGACAACATGAGTCACAACAAGTTTGAATCAAATTTGGATTCAAACTTTACAACCCAGGATCGTCTCGCTGTGAGGTGACGGTGCTGTTTTCTCCATCAGCTTTGTATGATACCCTGGAATGAAGACAAGTAGAAAACACTGTGTTCATGTTTGTTTATTCATTTGATAAAGCTTCAGTTTGTTCACACATCCCATCAGTAAAGTCTTTTAAATGACTCTTGTTCAGTGATTTCATGTACAGATTCACTTCATCCACACAGTCAGTTTGTTTGAGCAGAATCTCAGCTATGTACAAGAAACTAATGAATGATCTCATTGATTATGATCATGATGATTACAGTTTAATAGTCCCTTATCTGTAAGTCGATTTGGACAACAACAACAACAACATTCGGTCTGCCAAACAAATAAATGTAAATGTGATTATAGATTTCTTTACAAATGTACAAGAAGATGACAACTAAATATCTACGATGAAGGAAGCTCTGCTGCTTTCTCTCAAACAACAACATACAAACGCATCAAAACAAACATTCAACAAACATTTCGAGCACAGAGACGTTTACACTTTCATGCAGAGAAATGTCAGTTGAGCTAAACAAAAGTCATCATGAGCAGTGAGAGCCTCCACGGCTGAACAGACACAGGAAGGAGCGCCGCCTAAAGAAACTCAAACATTTACAGAAAGACAAATGAGAAGATGTCAAAATCCCGCCCATAATGTTTGATTGACAGGTGATCTCTGTGCAGTGAAGAAATGCCACAACAATCAGCTCTCAGCAAAAAACATGGAGACAAAATAAGTTGAAGGATTCAAACACAGAGTTTAACCCACTGTCCCTGAAATGACTTCTGTCTATTTGAGTTTACACAACTCAGCAGTGGTTCCCTGATCAAGCCAAAAACCAGCATAGAGAGGCTGAGTGAATGTGGTCTGGACTCTGTGGAGGAGAGTCATGGTTTCAAAGACGCTGTAGAAGGACAGAATACCTGCACTGTGATCCAGGTACACTCCAACTCTGGAGGACTCAGGACCTGAGACGGGAGTTTTGATATTGTTGTACCAAAAGTCATAACTGTTAGTCTTACAATATAATGCCCAGGATTGGTCATTCTGTCCAAATAAACTTTCCTCTGACCTCCCTGCTCTGCTGATATTCTTGTATGCGACTGCTACTTCAACTCCTCTCCCTCTCCTCTCCACCTCCCAGTAACAACGTCCAGTCAGACTCTCTCTACTCAGGACCTGAACCCAGTCAGTGAATCTGTCTGGGTGACTAGAATAAGACTGTTCATCTTCCATTGTTACTTTTCTGTCCCCCTCAGATAATAACAGCTCTGTGCTTGCTGTGTTTGGATCCAGTGTGATTTCACGTGAATATTTTAAGAATCCAGCTCTGGTCTTGGGCTCTGATTGAGACAGTAAGACATCCACTTCAGTCACTGTCAGTGAGATGTTTCTCCACATCTCCCTCAGAACGTCCTGTAGTTTATCTCTGACCTCTGACACAGCTGCTGTCACATCCTCAAAGTAGCTCAGAGGACGGATATTGATGCTGGATGAGTGTGTAGACTCACTGAGTGCTGACAGTGAGGGGTAGTTGTGTAGAAACTGGTTGTGATCCTCTGTGTGTGAGAGCTTCTTCAGCTCAGCGTCTTTCCTCTTCAGCTCAGTGATCTCCTGCTCCAGCTTCTGCTGAAGCTCTTTGACTCGACTCACTTCAGTTTCCTGCTGGGATCTGACCTGCTGCTTCACATCAGAGCGTCTTTTCTCCATGAGACGGATCAGCTCGGTGAAGATCTTCTCACTGTCCTCCACTGTTTTATCAGCAGAGCCATTGATGGCCTCCACCTCCTGTTGAAGCACCTTCACATCTTCCTCTCTGTCCTGGATTCTCTGCTGGATGTTTTGTCGACTCACCTCGAGCTCTCTCTGCCTCTCAGTCCTCTCTGCTGCAGCTGTCGCTGTGTCGTGGCCTTTATGTTGATCCACAGAGCAGAGATAACAGATACACTGCTGATCAGTACGGCAGAACATCTTCATCACCTCATTATGACGAGAGCAGATGTTCTCCTTCAGCTTCTCGGTGGGCTCCACCAGCTTGTGGTGTTCAAACATAGGTGATTCATAATGAGGCTGGAGGTGTTTCTCACAGTAAGAGACCAGACAGACCAGACAGGACTTGAGGGCTTTCAGTTTTCTCCCAGTGCAGAAATCACAGGTCACATCTTCAGGTCCAGCGTAGCAGTGATCAGCAGGAGCAGCTTGGAGTCCAGTCTTCATCAGCTCCTCCACTAAAACTGCTAGCATGGTGTTTTTAACCAGGGCAGGCCTCGGTATGAAGCTCTTCCTGCACTGAGGGCAGCTGTGGATTTTCTTCTCATCTTCTCCATCCCAGTAGCTTTTAATACAGTTCATGCAGTAGCTGTGTCCACAGGGAATAGCCACCGGATCCTTCAGTAGATCCAGACAGATCGAACAAGAGAAGGTTTCCCGGTCCAGCTGAACTCCTTTCTCGGCCATTTCACCTCTCAGTGCCGACGACTGTCTGAGTTTCACTTCCTGATAACTGAAACTAGTTTGAGCTCTGATCTGAACAGCATGTGTTGCTTCAGTGATGTGTGCCTGTCTGCTCCTGCACTGCACTGCATGTTGGTCACACCCATCCTCGAGCTGTAGATCTGAAGGGGAGTGAATGAGGAAACAGTTGCACAGAGTGGAGCTTGCTGTGTTTGAGAGCAGGGAGAAGAGGGAGGGGTCATTAAGCTTCGATCCACTCCAGGAAGAGGAGCGGGGTGGAGAGAGACGACGTGTGTTGAACACTTGTTTACAATAGAGCTCATTTCTCATTTTAAACACTGGTCACTTCAGCTGTTAGGAGGTAAAGTCTTCTTAGAGTCAGAGGGTTTGGAGACGGCTCCTCAGTTTTCAACATTACCGAGTCATCCTGTTATTCAGTTTAATCGACCTTTTTACTGATTATATTCATTCAAATACACAACATGAAAGACACATACATTAATCACTGGAGTTTTAAGTCCATTCATTCTTTGAGACAGTTATCCAACAGTTTATTTCTGTAAAACATGCAGACAAACTGAGCTGAGGAGCTTTAACCTCCACTACATCCCTGGTCGGCAGGATGAAGGCGCCCTCTTGTGTTGTGCATCAGTTTTGAGCTGCTGTGATGTTCACTACAGGAAGACATGTACAAACTTCACTGTTGCTGCATTCAGGTTACATGGGAAAGACGGGAGAGAAGAGATTCCACTTTACAAATATTATCAGTTGTCAGGTTGTTAAAAGGATTTGGGAATGTTAGATTTTGTTTTTTCTTGAATTCTGGTGAAACAACATATACCTGTACATACGACTTGTAACCAAATGTAAAGAATCACACATTCATTTCATGACTTTTTGACTGGAGCTGATCGAGGCTGCACATTTTCTATTTGTTGTAAAAGTTGAGTCACTCACTGGTTGAGTCAGGAACAACATTAATCTCCACCGACCATAAGTGATTGTGTCTCGATGACTTAAAATGAGACTGAACATGTTGCTTTCAGACGTGATTTTGATTCTGACTGAGCTGAATTCATACAAATGTCATCATGATTATAAAAATAATTCCTAAAGTACTTCTGTGCTGGAAAAGGTGGAGTAACTTTACCTGTGATGGTGCAATAAATCAATCACAGCTGTCAGGAGCTCTAATCATGACTGTTTAAGATGCATTTCTGTGTAGCCAATTAAATATAATAAAAAAAACAAGACACCATGGACAACACGAGTCACAACAAGTCTGAATGAAACACAGAGTTTAACCCACTGTCCCTGAAATGACTTCTGTCTATTTGAGTTTACACAACTCAGCAGTGGTTTCATGATCAAGCCAAAGTCCAGCATAGAGAGGCTGAGTGAATGTGGTCTGGACTCTGTGGAGGAGAGTCATGGTTTCAGAGACGCTGTAGAAGGACAGAATACCTGCACTGTGATCCAGGTACACTCCAACTCTGGAGGACTCAGGACCTGAGACGGGAGTTTTGATATTGTTGTACCAAAAGTCATAACTGTTATTGTCCCAAAATAATGACCAGGATTTGTCATTTAATCCAAATGAACTTTCATCTGACATCCCTACTCTGCTGATATTCTTGTATGCGACTGCTACGTCAACTCCTTCCCCTCTCCACTCCACCTCCCAGTAACTTCGTCCAGTCAGACTCTCTCTACTCAGGACCTGCTTCCACACAGTGAATCTGTCTGGGTGACTAGAATAAGACTGTTCATCTTCCATTCTTGTTGCTTTTCTGTTCCCCTCAGATAATAACAGATATGTGTTTGCTGTGTTTGGATCCAGTGTGATTTCACGTGAATATTTTAAGAATCCAGCTCTGGTCTTGGGCTCTGATTGAGACAGTAAAACATCCACTTCAGGGCAGCTGTGGATTTTCTTCTCGTCTTCTTCATCCCAGTGATCTTTAATACAGTTCATGCAGTAGCTGTGTCCACAGGGAACAGTCACCGGATCCTTCAGTAGATCCAGACAGATCGAACAAGAGATAGTTTCCTGGTCCAGCTGAACTCCTTTCTGCGCCATTTCACCTCTCAGTGCCAACGACTGATTCAGTATCACTTCCTTGGATGTGAAATTAGTTTGAGCTCTGATCTAAGCAACATGATTTGTCTTCAGACTTTAGAACTGAAGGGGAGGGAACAAGGAAATACTGTAAATGGACAGAGAGGATCTCACTCTGTCGGTAATCAACCTTTGATTCATTCCTGGACGAGGAGCAGCTCTGTGAATCTGAACTTTGTACCCTCAAACATTTACTCAAGTACTGTACTTAATTACAGTTCTGAGTTACTTGTAATTAAGCCTTTCAGACCATTGTAGTTTGACCTGTGCTTGCTGCTGGGTTCAGTAGAGTCACAGCACTGCTGCACCCAAAGTTCAGGTGGTTGAACTCATTTAATTCTCATTTAGTTTAATCATTAATCATGCTAAATACCAATGTTCAAAGCTGGTAGAGTGTATGAAGTAAACATCAGACTAGAGCAGAGATTCAAGACTGTGGTGTTGGTGACATCTGCTGGATTTTGCTGAGTATTGCCATCACCATGAGGACACTAAATGACAGTTCAATGGGGCAGATCGACCTCCTGAGCCAGCTCTTGACACCCACACAGGGCGATGCCCGGTCGACATGCAGAGAGATAAAGACAGGACCAGGTGCGGACTTACCATTAGGCAAAACTAGGCGGTTGCCTAGGGCCCCAAGTTCCTGAGCGGCCCATAAAAATCCTCATACACTTATGGTTAATACAGTTATTACTTATTTGCGCACATTAATTATGTTATGGCCAAGGCTCTTTTAATGATCAATAGCTGGGATAGATAATTCTAAAAGGTAAAATATGACATTTCTAAAATGATATGGGTCAAAATCTTGATAAAAGATGTAAAGCCAGTGATTTATACAATTGCATTCAATGTTCAGACCTTAAAGCTACGACTTAGCTGCTGGGACTTCACTTGTAAAATAGATTATAAAAATGACCCACGGTCAATTCTTACATCTGCAGCAATGTCAGTTCAAAATGTTATCAATTGATGCATGTCCCTGAATACATGTTTTGTAGTAAGATTCAACAGAGAGGAAACCTGCATGGAAGTTGCACTGTATCCATAACAAGTTAATTTTAATTTCATTTAGATTTGAAAACGGTTCCTAAAATTGAACAGTGTGTCTCCATCTTGGGGGTTGATCTGAAAATGGTGATGATGAATGAGTATTTGTAATTAATGAAAACATTGGTTATTCATTGGGTTGTTGCAAATGTGTGTGATAATCTCTGGACACGAGGGACCTGAATTTAAAGAGAGTGATGAATATAAACTTTATTCAGGGAGTACTTCATGATGAGGCGCACATGTCATGGAAAGACGAATGGGTGGATTTTAAGTGGAAAGGGGGCGTTATGTCCCATTCACTCCAACAAGATGAAGCAGCTGTGGTGTCATTGTTGTAAAGGTAAGCCCAAAACAATTTGTTTTCATGATATGTGAGGTAGGAATTTTTCTTGGGAAAGATGAATTGATGTGAACCAATATCGGCAAATGTACAAATTATAGTGTGACTAGAGATAAAAAAAATTTAATAGCGATCATGAGTGTATGTAGTTTATTATACGCCCCCCATTATTGTTGTAAGTACCTGCATTTGATCTTGTTTAGATGGCAAAAGCCCTGATAAAGGCTTTCCCAGCCATCCCTGACATGAACTTCAGCACATCTAAAAAAAGAAATGGAGGAGAGGAGAGATCTGGCTCTTCACATCCTGGAAGCCTCAGGTAAAGGCTAATAGCTTCAATAGCTTCCAGGTCATGTGATGAATTGACTCAAAATCAGTGTGGGATCATGTAACTACACTGGCTGCATGAGATACACCTCTTGTTTTTACATTTTACATCTGTTCATAATTTTTACTCATTTTTATATGTAAATATTAGCATTTTAGCTCAATAGCTTCCAGGTCATGTGATCAATTGACTCAAAATCATATTGGGATCATGTAACTACACTGGCTGCATGAGATACGCCTCTTGTTTTCACGCTTTACATCTCGAAATATTTTTTAATAATTTTTATTAGCAAATATTAGCATTTTTAGCAAATATTAGCATTTTAGCTCAATAGCTTCCAGGTCATGTCATCAATTGACTCAAAATCAGTGTGGGATCATGTACCTACACTGGCTGCATGAGATACGCCTCTTGCTTTTACGGATTACATCTGTAAATATTTTTTATTAATTTCTATTATTTTTTATTAATTTTTGTATGTAAATATTAGCATTTTAGCTCAATAGCTTCCAGGTCATGTGATCAATTGACTCAAAATCATATTGGGATCATGTAACTACACTGGCTGCATGAGATACACCTCTTGTTTTCACGTTTTACATCTCGAAATATTTTTTATTAATTTTTAATAGCAAATATTAGCTTTTTTAGCAAATATTAACATTTTAGCTCAATAGCTTCAAGGTCATGTGATCAATTGACTCCAAATCAGTGTGGGATCATGTAACTACACTGGCTGCATGAGATACACCTCTTGTTTTTACGTTTTACATCTCTAAATATTTTGTATTAATTTTTATTAATTTTTACGTGTAAATATTAGCATTTTAGCTCAATAGCTTCCAGGTCGTGTGATGAATTGACTCAAAATCAGTGTGGGATAATGTAACTACACTGGCTGCATGAGATACGCCTCTTGTTTTTACGTTTTATATCTCTAAATATTTTTTATTAATTTCTATTATTTTTTGTATGTAAATATTAGCATTTTAGCTCAATAGCTTCCAGGTCATGTGATCAATTGACTCAAAATCAGTGTGGGATCATATAACTACACTGGCTGCATGAGATACGCCTCTTGTTTTTACGTTTTATATATCTAAATATTTTTTATTAATTTCTATTAATTTGTATTATTTTTTATATGTAAATATTAGCATTTTAGCTCAATAGCTTCCAGGTCATGTGATCAATTGACTCAAAATCAGTGTGGGATCATGTAATTACACTGGCTGAATGAGATACGCCTCTTGTTTTCATGTTTTACATCTCGAAATATTTTTTATCAATTTTTATTAGCAAATATTAGCATTTTTAGCAAATATTAGCATTTTAGCTCAATAGCTTCCAGGTCATGTGATGAATTGACTCAAAATCAGTGTGGGATCATGTAACTACACTGGCTGCATGAGATACGCCTCTTGTTTTTACATTTTACATCTGTTCATAATTTTTTATACATTTTTAGGCTATATGTAAATATTAGCATCTTAGCTCAATAGCTTCTCAATAGCTTTAAACACAGTATCTCTGCTTTAAATATCCCACATTTTTATTTTGAAAACAGGAAGTCGGTACACGCTGTAGCCGTCTTCGCCGTGTGTTAACTGTAAAGTCTGCAATACGGGTGCACTTGAAATGTTGGAGTGGCTGCGAATGTCGAATATCCAACTTAAAACTAACTTCACTGAAGTCTTGTCATGATGTATTTTCCAGCTGGCCCAAGACGATTTTTTAAAGAGTTTTGGCTGAAGAAGTCGCCCCACAAAGGAAGACTCTTTCAGTTTATCACAAATATTAGCATTAAATCATCATTTTGAGGGTACATGGTTTTCACTGGGCAGGAAGGGTTTGAAATATGTAACCAGCAACGTAAATGTAGTGGAGTAGAAAGTGCAGTTTTTGCCTCTGAAATACAGCGGAGCAGACAAAACTGAAGTTGCATGAAATCCTAAAATGTCTACGTCAGCACTTGAGTAAATATACTTACACTTCACCACTGGGTAAGAGCCTTATACTGTGTTTTGTGTGTTTGTTTTCAGAATGAGGGAGAGAGACAACGTGAAAAAGGGACAGGAAGAGAGGGACAAAAGGTAAAACAAATAATACATGTGTATTCTGTTAAAATGTATCTATCTGTATAATTGACCTGTTGTTTTGTGTGTTGTCTTCTCATTTCAGAGGGCCCCATGCCTGCCTTTGCCTTGGGGCCCACATTTCTTAAATCCGCCACTGGACAGGACTCATCCTCATCCATTGCCTCCTCACTGGCAGCCTGCATGTTTGTCCCATCTTTCAGTTTCATGTCTCAGAAGTTCTTCAGTTTTTGAATGTTCATCTTTGTCCGGTTAGAGAGGAAGTCATTTTGTTTGCTTGTTTACTGCGGGTCTGCTGACACTGAGGCTGTTTACTGTTTAATGAATAATGAATGGACTTGAACATTTTTTTCATCCGACAGACTTTGGTGATCCCCTGACCTTAGGTTTAAAGGTTAAAGTGAAATGTCTTGACAACTTTTCGATGGATTGCCATGAAATTTGTGCAAATGTGAAATTTACATCCTGAAGATTTGAGTCTTCTGAACACTTAATTTTTTTTTAACTTGTACTCATATTTAGCCACAGAAGATAATAGGGAGGCTGTGGGAGGCCACAATTCAATCACATCCAATCACCACAAAACAAACACAATAATGGCCTTTACTGATGCAAATATAACATAGCAAAGAAAAAAAAAATATATCTGATATTTTGAAGTTTTAGTCACGTAATGTTTCATCTCGTAGCTGACTTCCTTCCTCAGTATATGACTTGTGAGCACATGATAAAGCATATCATGTTTAAGGACTTCAGGGGCTCCGTAATAATACACCAATACAAGCTCTCAAAGCATTTTGTTTGGAATGACATCTGATTTCAACGAATACCAAAACGCTCAAAATTCATTAAATACGTAAATGCATTTAATTGAAATACTGCGTGTCTCTGGTTGCAGCCTTATTGATAGTAGATTTCTGGATTTCTTGTTGTTTAAATATCCTCAGGGTAGAAATTTATGGCAAATATTCTTGATCTGTTTGGTAGCTTGTTTCCTGTTGTTTGACGTGCCAACGTCTGATTCTTCACATCATCAATGAACGAGTGTTTCTTTGTCATAATTTAACTTTTGAATTTTGACTTGAGTCCAGTGTTTATTGGCGTCCTCTGTCTTTCCTATCGATAAGTCCTCAGTAGATGACAGAAGACACTTCTGAAAAACATTTGCTCACCCACCCTGTCCACATAAATCATGTCTCTTCAAAGGCTTTCTTCCCTTGTTTGACCCATGACAGCCTTTTCAGCGCTATCATGTATTTCCCACAGAGCGTTCTCAGCGGCAGTGACAGCCCTCTGTAAAGTAGGTGCCGCTGGGTCTCTGCTTATCTCAGAGCGAGTCTCCTGTTTCACATGTGCGAGCGCAGATAGAGGCTGAGAGAAAAGTTGTATCTCATCACAGGAAAGACTCGACTCTGTCATCCTCCGCCGTGACTCGTTTTCTCCCCCCACACTTCCTCTGTGAGAGATCAATGCTTTTGACAACTTAGACCTGACGGCCTAGCATGTAGCTGAGAACGTTGTCCTCGTCCCTGCTGCTCTCCATCGTCAGCTACCAAAAAAAACCTCTTTGCAATATCGAGTCACACCCAAATGAGGACGACGATCTCCCTCGAGTGTACGAGAGCTTACCGCTGAAAAAGAGCTGGGTGTGACTGCTTCACACTAATATCTTTTTTTCTTCTTCTTTATAACCCACAAGACGAGATAAAATGACCTGTCACGCTTGAAAGGGTCAGTTCACCCTCTGTTGATAATTATCTTGATTTTATGAACGTTTTAAACTAAAATTATAGCCATACTTTACAAATTGCCCCTTCAAGACTCTTTAAAATCATGTACTTTTGTCCATCAACCAGAGAAGCTGGTTAAACATGAGCGCCTGGACAGTAAAAGTATATGTGAGGTCAGACTCTCTGCTTGCTGTCCTGTGTTTGAACTCCAGCTGTCTGACAGAGGTTGTGTTTCACGGCTGCCTCTCTCTCCTCAGAGTAACCTTGAACTCAGTCCTTGTTGCTGAGGTGAACAGGAGGAGGGGGGGGCATAATGACCGGAGCGAGTATTTACCTTATCCAGAATCAGCAGGCTGCACAGAGGCAGCTTTTTGAGGAAGCCACATGTGAGCTTGCCGCCCAGAGTGCATGTGTGTTGCAGTCTGAGGGGGGCAGGGTGGAGGAGGGGGCCAGGTCTGGTCTCAGAAAGCAGCTTCTGTTTGGACTCTGACAGAGTTTGATTCAGTCTTTTCAGACACTCGACTCCACTTAGAGGAGGTTTATTGAAGTTCCAGACCAGGACCCTGCGTCAGGTCTGTTCTGGGTATGTGTGATAAATAAGTGAGCCTGCTCTGATTGTTGATGATTTGACACAAGCCTGGATTTCTTTCTTTTAAAGGCACAATTTGTAAAATGTGGCCCGAGTGAAGTAACATCATCTGCAGAGTGTGAAGAAACAACAGTGCTGACGTTGTTTCAAAGACGTCTAGGCTCCTGTAGTTTCAGCTGCGAGATGCACCAGAAGTGAGTTCACCTTTTACAGCCCTTTCACATCTGAACTCCGAACAATATCCAGAGAGTCAGATCAGGATATCGCCCACATTTGCTTGTTCACACATGCAGCACACAACAGGAGATTGTCTGTGTCCAGCAAACGAAAGAGAAAAAAGTGAGGAAATATCCTGGCCAGATGTTCAGAAGAGCTTTGACGATGAGCAGCCATTTTCGTGTGTCCCAGTGTACGTGTGAGTGTGTGTTACAGCCGATTAAAGCAGCGCTAACGTGGGGGATTACACGTTGGCGACATGCCCACTCACTCCTCTATTCACACATGTTGCTCACCCAGACTTAGGTGAAGGGAGCTGGCAGAGTAAAGTCTGGGGCAAATCATGCCAACATTTGTGTTCACACATGCAGCTCCTCAGGGTTACAGTGCATATATGAGAGGGGTTCAGATTGATTTGAAAAGATGATATTTACACCCCTGAGGTGCCATCGGGCTATAAGTGAGGTTATTTCTCTCATTCGTAAATATATAATAAAAAGAAAGTAGAGAAGTACAAGGTGTAAACAATAAAAAATACAAAAACAGTGTTTCCTTAGAGCTCTGCCACACCATGAATTGTGAATAGTGCTCACTACGAGTCATTGAAGTTGTTGGGGAGGGGCTGCAGCATGTTAAAGTCTCAGTGTTTGGCATGTGTGCGTTCATGTCATTAAACCAAATTCCCCTGAACTCCACCCAGAACGAGTACAAAGACCCCCTGTCCACACGCTGTGCACACGGCTGTGTGGACACTTAAAGTTACAGCTCTCGGTTTACAAAGATGTCTACTACCTGAGGTGTTGTTCCCTAAAAGTCCTTTGTTGCACTGATGAGAAACATGTAGTTCACATCCATACCAACCAGCGTAAAGTCAGTTTAAAAAGCACATATTGAACAGGACGAGTGGTTTTGATAAAGCAGGAACTACTTTCTTTCTACGCCGCAGAAGGAAGCATGCATCTACTCATGGACGAGACGGAAGCTAATTAAGCAAGCTAACGGTACAGCTCAGCCGAGGAAGATGCCTAAAATGTTTACATCATCGGTCATTGTCAAGTTTTGGAGATATCGGCCGTAGAGATGCCTTCTCTCCAATATGATGGAACTAGATGGCACTGGGCTAGTGATGCTCAAAGCACAAAAAACACACATTTGAAGCTCAACAGCAAAGTCTCTTTCCAGGAATCATGACCCGCTTACTCAAGATAATCCGCAGAACTCGTGGATAATTTCTTTCTACCGAACTACATCTGCCAAATGTAGCACCGCGCAGAATGAGTCGCTCAAATTATGACAGTAAAACAAGTCATTTTGCGGGGGTTGTAACACTTCTTTCACAATGTTAACCTACGGTGAAAAGTCTTTTTCATGTGACGTTTTAATTGGCCACTACGAAAGTTAGCTTCGAAGCCTGGCACTCGTTCTGGGGGCTTGCTCTTGACAGCGCGGGATGTAAACATTAATGGCTAACTTTTTGGCTGAGCTGTAATGCTAGCTAGCTTAGGTAGCTAGCGTCTATTCAATGAGAGGATGCACGCTTCCTCCTGCAGCTGCTCACAACATACTGTAACCAGGAAATGGCTGAGTGAGGAGTCTAGTCTGCTTACGAGTCATAAGGACCTCCAGCTTCTTTTCACGTCCAGTTTTTTGATGTCAAGCATTTCGTCTCACCTCCACGACGACCCTGTTTGTTGTCCCTAATTCAACTCAACTATTGCTGTTGAGCTTTTTACAGTGAATATTTTTTTGTCTTTTGTTTTACCTCCCCCTTATATTGGAGTGACGGCAAAACTTGGCAACTCACACCAAAACAATCTAGATGGATCATTTTTACGGTCCTTTTTATTGCTCTTAGTTAATCTCTGCTGTCTCCAACATCTGGTGATGAGCCTCAGACCAGAGGAGTGGAGAAAGTAATCAGCTATCACATACATTATATGTGCATGTCCACATACTTTTGGCCATCACAGAAATCCCTGATTTGTTTTTTCTGCCTTTGCACTCACAGGTCTGCCTCCATCACATGCCAGCAGTCTATTCCGACCCAAACTCATTAAGTTCACAACAAGATTTACTCTCTGTGACCAACCTCTCGCTCAGCCGTTACAGCCGACGGCCTGATTGCCGACCTTTTCAACTCTTTATTACTTTAACCTTTTGCTGTAAAGCTCACTGGCCGCAGCAGCGGCGCAGTTAACGTCGCAGTTTCTGCAGAGTGAGCGGGAGTAATGAAGGAGGCTCGTTTGGCTTCACAGCCCAGAAACCTGAGTCCTGCAGATTCACGGCAGCTCGGATGAATAAATCTTATTTTTCATCGTCAAGCAGATTATTTAAGTTATTCTAAGGAAACCTGTCGTCAATCTGTTGACACCAACTGAGAGAAAACATGACAATCATACTGTGGTGGAGGACAGATCTGAATACTTCTTCACCCACAGCTGATGAGTCCATTTCACAATGCTGACAGAGAAGATTACCGCTAATAAGAATTTGGATTTCCTTTGTAGTGTAAAATCGTTTGGTGGCGTCCTCAACAGCCCCGAGAAGCTGTGAGCATAAACTGTTTGACATCTGGCTCCGTGCCCTTTCAGCCGTTAATCCTCTGGTACTGTAATGAGCCTGAAACAACAGACGTGTGGAGAGACAGAAAATAAAAAGGCAGGTGTGGTGTGAATCTCGTGTCATATATCAGGTGACGGCGAGGCAGTAAAACAGAGATAAGCAGAGATGGATGGATGAAGGGGGAATGTGATAATTGGAGTGTAATTAATCCTCGGGTGAATATGTTGTGAAACGCTCCCCGCAGCATGTGGTTCATCAGACGGAGACCAGCCCAACACCCAGGAACTGTTCCTCATTACACTCAAGACTGGATTCACCCATGTAAACATAGGAAGGGCTTCCTCTGGGACACGTCCCATTCCGCTCAGTGTCATCTCTGCAGAATGTGCCCATCTCCTCTTCTTTGATACAGTCGTTGAAGGAAACGTTTCAGCCAGAAATGGAAATTCAGTCATTATCCACTTACGCTTGTGGAGTCTGAGACCTTATGAGAGAGACGAACCACATTTGCAAAAAAAAGCCAATCGTCTTATGTATCACAGCTGAACCAGAAACATATCAGCCATAATCACAACAGTTTTTGTTGCGGCTGTAGACGGACATCTTTTAGGCGTGGAGGAGGAAGAAAGGTGAAGTTATTATTTGTTCAAGAGCTCTGGTGGGATGAGCTGACGGCGTCACGTTATTTCACTCTGGATTGAACCGTTAAAGAAGCTGGTGTCGTGAAACCGTAGTGGAAGTATAATCTGTGGAGAAAAACCTTATTTTGGGGTGAAGTCCCCGAACTTTTTAAGCGTTTTTGATCAAATTTGATTGTAAACACGCCGTTTTTATGTTTTTACATTTCTGGAGCTTCACAGTTAAACAGTGTTGCAGTGTTCTCCTAAACAACTGAAGTAGCTGGGGACTTGTTTCAAAATGTAAAAGACAGTTGAAAAAACATGAAATGGCTCTTTACAGCTTGTCCGGTGTAATCCAAGTCTCCTGAAGCCCTGAGATCCTGAATTGATTTGAAAGAAGTTATGCGTTACACCCTTTTCTAAGATGAAATCTTCACTGTAGCTGCTGAGCTAAAAGCGTTTGCATGCACCCCGTCTGACTGCAGTGACTGGGTGTAAATAAAGTCTTGTCAAATCGGTGTGGGACCTCGGGGGTTTCCGGAGAGTCCCCATCTACTTCAGCTGTTTAGGAGAATGCTCCAACGCTGTTTCGATGTAAATCTCCAGAAATGTTTTGTGGATTACGAAACTTCACCTGACCTTCCGTCTACGTGAGGTTGAGGATGTAATGACTGAATTTTCATTTTGTTCCCAACGCGTCAAATACTGAATACTTTAGTTTGAGTAAGCTGCCATCAAGAATCAACTTTTCTTACAAAGTGGACCTTTAAAGTGACAACGAGGAACTTCTAGCGGCACCTTTTGACGAAAGCGTTACGACACCAGCGCCTGCTGTTGTAAATATGTTCGCTGATGCTCTCGTTTGCTCAGGAGACTTTCACAAACACCTAAAAGCTCCTCGTAGTGACTTTAAAGGCGCTCTGTGGAACTTTTGTCGTAGAAGCCGGTCGTTTATGTTTATGTTAGCAGACTCTAAACTAACGTTAGCTGCTGTCGCTCTCTGTTAGCAGGACGGAGAGACACACAAAGTCACATCCTTTGGACTGTCCTGGAAAATCAGACCTGAGTCTTTCACAGAGAAATCCACAATCCAGCAGCTTTAAACAACTGCAACAAATCGTCCACCGGCTTGTAGAGGCAACCCAGAGAGACGGGAAGGTTTTCACCTCCCGTTACAATCTCTTCACATATAACCAATAAAAAAAGGATTAATACATATAATTTGGTATACATTGTTACATAGAGCCCCTTTAACATGATGTAAACTGCTGAATCTGACAGGTGTAGATGCTTTAACAGTAAGGGAAAGCATTTCACTGGACCAGATGGACTTTAAACACAAAACGTTTTATGAGTCTGAGAGCCCTGAGACAGGAGGGGCAGTCGGAATGAGTCTCTAAATCAAGTTTGTCATCACACATTGAGCAACAGGGGCTGGGTACTGAAAACAACAGCCCAGAGACTGTAGATCCACTTCAGGTTGCGTGGATCTCCACTGCTGCAGTGATGAGCTGCAAACGGGCCAAACCACCGACACAGTCTTGATTTTGTTTTTTTAATTTTACTGTTTGGTGAAGCGCAGATCTGGAGATATCTCACCTGCGTGCGTCAGAGCGCAGACTCCCCTCATCCTCTCCGCGCTGCCTGGGCACACACACACACACACACACACACACACACGAGGAGGAGTGCGCCTGTTCGCTGCTCTCTGCCACACTTGCGTTACTTTAGTCGGACCCAACAGGAGAGACTGAAAACACCCACACCGCCTGTTTCGTCTTACCTTGACGTGCGTAATCATTTTTTTTGCGCCTCATTCCGCTTCTGGGGCGCCGGAGAGTTCACGCATCCACCGCAACGCAGCGCACTGAGAGAGGTAGGTGACAGTATTTAGATTATTCTTATTAACAGAGATTTAAAAAAAGAAACATCTGTAAGAAGGTTTTGAAAGATGTCTTTTCCCTCTCTTGTTGGACACATGCGTTGCGCGATGGAGTGATGGGAAGGCGCGCTTTTTATGGCACTTTATTTAATTAAAAAACGACTTCAGAGACAAACAGAAAATAAATAAAAAGCACAGAAGGGGGTAAGAGAAATGAGTGATTGGTTGGTTTGCACCAGGACACAACAGCTGTATTGATCGGAATAACTCGCATACAATGATCTCCTGCTTTGAAAGACAGTTTTTACAACACAGAAGAGGAAAAGTAAAGTAACAAACAAGAATTATCTTTATCATCTTTAACACCACCACTTACATCATCATTATCTTGATAATTGTCATATTTTAAGATTAACGAGGTGCGTAAATAAACCAAAAAGTAATAACATCAAGTTAAAAGGTGAGTTTTTGCATGATGTTTCTGAAGATTCATGTTTGGATCCAGAACTAGAAGCAGCTTAGCATGAAATATTTTAAAAACAATCTAAACCTTTACTTCAGTGTTTATATGTTTACATATCGGTTAATGTTTTCTTTAAACATGCAACGTTAGCTTCTGTGTGCGGAAAAAAATATTCCAGTGGTTTCAAGTGATTGAAAGTTTCAGAAAAAGATTTTATAAATGAGAGTTTTTCGTTTCTCGTGTTCATGATGACTGTAAAGGGGGTTCATTTTTATTTAACTGTCTTGTTTGAATTATATTATGCATAATTAACGCTGTGGTTGCCCTGAGCGACAAATAGCAGCTAGCTCCATCAAGCTCTTTGCTTGTTTTGGGATTTCTGGAGTTAGGAGGAGTCAGGTACTACCAAGGAGGTTCTGTTTTTTGTTGGTTTGTCAGCAGGATTACGCCAAAACTACTGAACAAATTTCCATGAAACTTGGATGGAGGACAGGTCTCAGCCCAGATTAAACCCCCAAAACTTTTGATGTGGATCAAATCAAAAGAGACGGATCCAGGAATTTCTTAAACATTGCGTGATAGGTCGTTTGTTGTTGTTGTTGTTGTTGACATTTTTCCTTGATTTCTCAGTGAGAAATGTATGGATCTTAAAGGAAAAAAATCAGATGTATTCAAGTGGCTGGTGTCTATAAGTGGTTACAAAAGGACTGTTGGGTCTAGGTGGAGGTATGCGCTCTACTGAGTGCCATTCTAGTTGGTTGGGTGGTTGGTTTGTCAGCAGGATTACACGAAAACTACTGAACGGATTTCCACGAAACTTGGATGAAGGATGAGTCTCGGCCCAGAATACACCCACATTAACTTTTGGTGCAGATCCAGGAATTGTTTTGTAACTTTCTTTGACATTGGGTGATCGGGTGTTTTATGGAATTTATTTTTGTAAATAATGCTCGGATCTCGATCTAAAAATCAGCTGTATTTAAGTGTCTGGTATCTATAAGTGAGTATAATCTCAATCTGAACATCCAACTCTCAGCAAGAAACGCCCAAAATGTCCAACATTCCTGTAAGTCCTCTGATTAAAACCGTTCGTATTCTAATTCAGTGTAAACGACATCATCTTCTACAGTCAGTCCTCGGCAGTGACTTTTTAAAATAGTTTATTCTGACGTTTTTGATTTGATTCATTGACTAATTAGCCTGAAGTGACTTGCATCAACCGTTCTGCAGCCACTCGAATAACTCTAGTGTAAAACTGCCTCGGCGGTGCTCAGTAAACTGAGGTTTTGTTTGCTTTCCTCACTGACGCGCTCGCAGTCTGTCAGCGCAGTCGATCATATTTGTAACAGCTATCATAGTTGTGGTCGACCAGATTGTGCAGCAAGTGATATAGAGCGGAGAGCATGGAGGGGCTAAGAGCGACTTCCAGCCCAACAACCCCTCTCTGTGTGCTGGCTTAGACTTGGCGGCTCCACCCTGACCCCCACCCATTACCCCTGCACCCACCCAACACACACACACACACACACACACATAGACTGTGGCCAGCAGTGTCAACCCCCAAATGAAAAGAAAAGGGAGGTGTATTCTCTGCCGTGACACACACACACATGCACAGTCGACTTCAATTTGGTCATGAAACAACAGGTTAAATGACTGTGTGTGTGTGTGTGTGTGTGTGTGTGTGTGTGTGTGTGTTAACATGTGGGTTCGGAGGTTAATTAAGAAGAGGTCTCTTTATTTGCCCTATGAATAGACGTTTCTGTCGCGTTGAGTAATGTGTTTGCGTCTACGGGCTGCAGCTTGAAAGGAAATGTTCCCCTAAATAGTCCGTGTGTGTGTGTGTGTGTGTGTGTGTGTGTGTGTGTGTGTGTGTGCTATTTGTGTAGCAAACACCTTCTCGAGGACATTTCTGAACTTCCCCCGTGTTTAGCAGAAGTATAAATGAAGAGAAAACATTTAGAAAAAGGCGAACACGTCGTTCACTGCTCAAACAAACGCAATTCAGATGAGCCACAGAATATACACAGGTGTTTGTAGGTGAGTGAAGACACACCTTATTGAACTGTGGCGAAAGCATCTGAGCATGAAGCAGCACCATCGTTCATTCCCAATCTCCTCAAACCATATAAGCTTTCCCTTAAACGTAGTAGAACGAACTTTTAACCGGTTAGCAGTGATGATGATGAACGGAGGAGTCTCACAGCCCAGGATCTTTTCTTTCATTTGTCAGAGCATTTGATTTGTTGATTTCTGTCGGGATGTTAAGAGATTTTCTACACATATAAATAACAAAAATGCTTCTAAAATAACTTACCAACCCCGACTTTAAGCTTTTAAAGGTGTTAATAAGTTTTGAATCTAGGACAGACCAGACAAGCTGTGTCCAGACTTTATGCTAAGCTAAGCTAATCACCTCTATCTTTATACAATATATATCTTTTTACACCTAGTAACACTTTTTGAGAGACAGACCTGTTTAATATCGTCCGTAACACTCGGCTGTGACCAGAGCAGAACTTTGACCTTTAGCTTTCACCCCTGGCACCTTCAGACGGGGGTATAAAGAGAAGAGACAACCCTCCCCTCCTTATTTAAAACACAGTGTCATGCTGGGATGAAGAACCATATTAACTTCTCACTGTATGGTTCTCCTCAGGGTCAAGGCAGGCAGTTAACTCAGACAGGAGAGAAGTTCAGTGAGTCGTAAATTAGCCTCTCACAGTGGGGAAGGATGGGGTGAGGAGGGAGGTGAGAGGTGGGAGGAGGGTTAAGGGTGCCGGTGGAGATTACCGGCTCCTTAAAGTGTCACGTCTCGTGGAGGGGATGACTGCTGCTGCGGGACTTCGCTGTCATGATTTAGGAGTTCAAAGGTTTTATAATCAAGTCGTCAAACTCCTCTGCGAACAACACAAGGAGATTTATTAAAACGAGATGAAGAGGAGCTCTGCTCTTCTTTACTGTCTGTAGGACGAGGTAGAGCCTCAGTAAAGGAACATTACGCAATAATTAGACTTTATACAGTGATGAGCAGTGTTGTATAAAATATCCGAAAGTCATACTTGAGTAAAAGTATAAGTAAAAAGTAAAAGTATGTAATATGCATTCAGATACTGTATACTATGGGTCAACCAGTCATTATCTCTCCACACCAGAGATCCTAACATGGCCTCTGTTTGATTGACAGCTTATTTGAGCAGATACAAACTTCTAAGACCGCCCTAGAGCCTACAACAACCAATGAGTGATGGTGTAGACAAGTGACCCACTGTCTTTTCTTTCTTCTCTCTCCTGAGCCACTTACACACCAGCCTCTAGATGATTGATGCATCATGTAGCCAATGAGATATCAAATCCAGTAATATATAGTTTATATCAGTTTTTAAAGCCATAAACTTGGACATTTTGCAAGTTTATGCATTTTGGGTTTTGTTTTTGAATAGTTTTTGCCCCTGTTACGCTCAAGCAGATGTATTTTCAGGTCACAAAATTGCATTTTTTTGCCAGGCCCCTAGATATTAACTTGGAAAAAAGAAGTTTTAAGTGTCCATTTTAAGACTGAAAGATGTGGACCCATTGTGTTTTCCAGCCAACAGGGACAGTTACATGTCAGGTCATTGCAGGCTCATTAAAATAATTAAATAATTTAGTGTGTTAAAACTCCTATAGATTCATGCCAGAAGCACTTACAGAGCTACTGGAACAGGTTTAAACATTGGTTTCGCTGTATGAAATTAGTGTTTTTTTTATTCAGAGTGAATAGTTAACAACTGTCGGATCATAAAAATAACTTACAAAGATACAACCTGCTGCCGGACGACTGGGAATAGACGATGTTACTTTTCCCATGAAGTTTGGTTAGAGAGCTGAGGTCACAGGAGCTGGAAAAACAGCATCCGATGGGTTTCACGGAGCTTCCTGATTGGATGTCAGACCCCTTAATCCGTGTTCCCGCTCCTGCTGCCTCACAGGCCACCATACCTGCCGTCACAGACCCACTGTGCTCCGTACTGAGGACTCTTTGTGGCAGCCGTGGTGGTGTGACGCTGACGTGTTGGTAGGTCGGCCGTGGACCGGTTTGAACCCACCACTTTAACCGCTGAGGAAAATATACGTGCTGTGCAATGAAACTGACTGAGCTATTTGTGAATGCCCCAGGCTGTGTGTACGGTAAATACCCCACCCATCACTTCCTACCCCACCCACGTACAAATACATACAGGCTCTCACAAGTGTCGGTGTTTGGCGTGTTTTCCACAGCAGCTTGCCTCACAGCTGCTGGGACCTGTTACATCACGGTGTTCCTGCTCTCGTACAGAGACGCTGAATATAGCATCTTTCCCGCATCGCTTCACATCAGTCGGGGAGCAGCTCGCCACAGAAAAGCTCTGCGAGGCGCGGAAATACCTGCACACACACTGGACTTCAGTTTAGGCTCATTACAGCCCTGAAAATGTGAAAAAGCCTGTGTTTGGTTGGAGGGAGGAGGTTTCCGTTTCTTCTACAGGCAGAATTTATAGGCCTGAAAACAGTGGTGATTGTTTGAATGTCTGCAGTGACACCGGGGGTGACGTCTTATCAGTTTAACAGGAGTATCAGTGTCAGCTGGGTGACCTGAAATGTTCTCCAGAGCTCCGAGCAGCAGCAGCCTCATTGGAGGGAAGACGTCACTGAGATAGCAGCACGTTAAGGAGTCCACCGCCGTCTCCACGCCGTCAAACTGTCCGACCAGAGCGGCCTGAGTTGGATTGTTGTTGTTATCACCTCTTTGTGTTTATCTTTAATCGTTTACAGTCATGTCAAACGCAGAATTCACATCCTTCCTACAAACAAAGTGCCCGTTGGGTCGGCTAACAGCATCTCTGAGACCGTTTCCGACCACGCTCACTTTAAGCAGCAGTAGGTTCGACGTGTCGACGTGTGGAAGCAGGCAGGATTTAAACATTTCTATCGGGCTTTTGAAGTTCTTTACATAACTACCTCCAAATGCAACAACATGAAAGCCTCGTCTCCGAGTGCTAATTAGTAAATGTTTGTGCTCGTCTGCAGCAGAGATGAGGAGCAGCTACAGAGGCCTGGCAGGCTCATTTCAAGGACATTTATCAGACTTCACACAGCAACACTGAAAGCTTCATAATGTTTGTTTCACATATATGCCGCAATACTCCTTTCATACACCTGGAAGGAAACACTGACATGTACGATGGACAGACGTCCCCTTCAAAGTAAAAGCATTCTGGACAGAGATATAATACACAGCTCGACATCATGTTCTGTCTGTCGTCTTCAACATAAGTTAGTGTTAACGTCAGTGAGACATGCGTGTAATAGAAACCATACGTTTATCTGGCCCCCAAGAGCTGCTGTGGCCCCTTACATCACATAAACACACACTGTGGAGAGGCCCTCCTGGGTGTTTACTCTCCGACAGTCAAGTAGAGTTAGACTGACGCGTCACCTAAACTCAACTTTTTGAGGGAAGATGAAGGTGTAAAATCTCCCTCAGTCTCTAATAATACATCCTGCTCTACTTGATGTGTAGTTTATTCATGAATTATTCATCTGCTCAGCGAATGTCAGAAAATACATAATAAATGTGAATAAAGTTGAGCCGAGCAAACAAGGTGGATGTTTCTCCGCCTGGCTTCTTACAGTCTCAGGTGAAGTTTCAGCCAGTCGAAGTGTTCGTGTCCAGATTAACGGTACAGTACAAACTTGTACCAGACAGATGTAAATGATTGACCATGTGTAAGTGTGACTGAGGGAGAAAACATTAAAGGAAACGGTCTATGTGCAGTAAAGATTATTTATGGCACTTGATCCACAGACAGAAAATCAGTCAGACTCGTGACGACCTCTTCCACCAACACTCCTGTGTCTTCAATCTTCTGTCTTTTCTCTCTGTAAGCGTCCCCCTGGGTCTCGCTATCAAACTTTAAGGTTTTCGGTGTTTCACAGATCATTTGGTTCTCCTGCTGGAGGAGGTTTTGTGAGGGTCAAGTGGCCACTCGCTCCTTTTGTGGCTGTCGTCGTAAAAAATCTGTCGAAAACAGCCTCAAAGCAGCGACGTCTGGGATGTGAAGAGGCCGACGTCTCGAGGGACGGGTGAAATTTGACAGTCTGAAAGTATCAAATATTTGTTAGCTGCACACTAAAACCTCATTTACACACATCTGTTTAGGTGGCTAGCTGCTGTGGATGGTGTTAGCTTGGGGGGCTGATGTGCTGCAGCTACTGTTTCTACAGTTATGTTGCAGCAGTGTGCTGAAAATAATGAATAACATGACCTGAACTGATTACACTGGTTTTATAACAAAAGGTGTGGAGCTAGCTGAAAAGGCTTTGGCTCAGCGTAGCTAGTATTGTGTTTAACCACACTTTTGAGGTACTTGTACTTGTAACTTTATACTTCTACTTCTCCACAACATTTCAGAGGGAAATATTGTACTTTTCTTCAACACTGTTACTTTGTTACTTTGCAGATTAAAATTTTTAAAAGAAAATATAATCAGCTTATCATTTTACAATATATTATTATAGATTAAGCTACCCAGCAGTACATAAAGTCATTAAAACTAGCTCTCTTGAGATACTTTTAGTATTAGTTATTTGTTAAATGTTTGTATGACAGCTGCAAAATCTAGTGAACACCATGGCAGGTGTTAAAGTGTGAGGACTGATCTGTGTGAGGAGAAGGAGGTGAGGTGTAAGTAAAGCTCAGCAAGCAGAGGAAAGTCCCAGCTGTGTGCTCGGAGTTCATTGGGAAACATTTGTGAAATCTCTGATGGGATGTTTTCTCCTGCACTTGAATCATTTCTTTGTTATTTATCCGGGCTGATCGAAACAAGACGCTGCGCTGAGTCGTCGGTGACGGCTGGAGTGAACGTCATGAAGAGCTGAGTCCTCCGTAACTTTGAACTTGATTTGATTGTGGATGCCAGATGTGATTCCAGCATTGTAGCTCAGCTGTGATCGTGGTCGAGACTTCACAGGAGATGTGACGCCACTAAAGTTGCGGTCAGCAGGACAACGTAACATCATGTTTTGGCGTATAAACAGCTAGTCTGTAGACTGTAGACTAGTGTGGGCCGCGGCCTCCTGGTGGGCCCCCAGAGGTAATTTACAATAATAAATATTTTTTTAAATAAAGATATGTATGATTAAATATTTACATGCATGAAAATAATCAGAACAGATCGTGAAGAGTTAGTTTAGAGATGATGTTGTTGTTATCGTCTGTTATACCAGAACATATATAGCATCAATGAGGTGATATTAATGCTAATTAATATAGTATTAATATGATTACATCAAGACTTTAGATGTATTTAAAATGCATGACTCACAGCAACGTTTCACCAGAATGATTATGAATATGCTTGGCAAGGCAACAGGTCAAATTGGGCAAAACTCAAATATATCAAATGATTTTTTTGGCAGGAAACAAGAATAACAAATGTATGAATGTGTTTTCACAGCTGCCACGACGGTCAAACAAAACAAAACTGCTTCAACACGAGGTAAAATAAACAGATTAGGAACTCTTCCTTCATCTTTAACAAGCTGGATATGTTACCGGGAAGATCTTTGACAATGAGGTCAAATCCTTAAAACATATAAATACCTGAAGTGTTTCAGTGCAAAGTCTTCTAAAGTGCTCTGGTATTTTTGATTATGAGACGAGAAGTTAAACAATCACAAAGACGTCCCTCTGGCACACACACTTAAAGTTTCCACTCCTTGTTTGGTTGCTTCTCTTTCATTCAGTCTCAGCAGAAAAGAAGAAAAGCAAATCTGCGCTGTGATGTCTTCCTTTAGATGTTTATATGACCTTTGACCTCTTCTCCAAATGGATGGCTCAATGACGCTGCGCACATTAAAACCAATCCAAACATTTTTAACATAACAAGGCTCTGGAGGAGCCGTTGAGTTGCATTATGGGAGGTGTAGGATGGAGTGGGTTTTTTTTTAGCCATGCTTGCATCATGAAAACAATATGGAGGTTCAGGGCCAGAAAGCATCAGGGCACCACTTTGATATCTGTGGTGCCCAGAGAAGAGAATGAATCCTGATGACTTTCCCTCTGATCCTCTCCAGGTGTCAGAGGTGAAATCCAGAGGTCAAAGTTCAGTCCTGGCCATGACGGTGAATCGTGTGATACCTCTTCTTAATGAGTTTCTTGCTGTGTAAACAGGGTAAAAATGATTGAAGATGAAGATTAATTTGTGACGTATTTACCTTCATCCAAGTGAAATGCTGCAAACAATAAATTAGTAAAGAAAAGATGCAGTTGATCTCCCGGAAAAAGTTGTTTAGGGGGCTGGACAGGAGCCATAAAGTATGCGAGGTATTATAGACGTATAGAGACACATTAATTGTGTCGGAGCTGCTGTTGAGCTGTCAGAGATCACCAAATGTCTGCCGGTTAACGCTAACAGAGTTGCTCGTTAATCTGAGCCTCTGTTCCTCGAGTTCAGCGACTGGTGTGAGGGCATCTGTCACTCAAAATGGCCACGCCCCTAACTATGCATAACTTTAAGCCTCAATATGATTTAAACAAGTTAGTTAGACGTAAATTAAAACACTTACAGTTGTCGTGAAGGGTTAAATTAGGTATAGAGACCAAAACCGTTTTTGTACGAGGCTGTAAACAGCATTTTAACATGAGCTCTTAATGGGATTGACTCACTTTTGTAGCTTCAAGTGGCCATTCGAGGAACTGCAGTTACAGTCACCGCTCTGCAGAAATATGGTGCCTGCTCAGGCCTGTGAGAGCTGACCAATCAGAGTGTTTTTTTCGGGAGGGGGGGCCTTAAAGAGACAGGCACTAAAACAGAGCATTCAGACAGGGTGAATAGAGGTGCTGCAGTAATAGACAGAGGAAAAACTCTTGACTTAGCCAGATTTCTTTATGCACGACCTGCTGATTTCCCAACCACACTCTTGTTTTTTCCAGTATATCTACACAGTGTTCTGTTACATTGAAGACACAGTCATGGCTCCTTGGAAATCATCTTGACGTAACGAGTGTTTGTGAAGTGCAACATTATCCTGCTGGCACGTCTGTTCCAGTAAAAGGGACACACCTGCTGTGTTGTTTTTGTTTTTGTGTAAGCAAACACATCACGACACCACCTGCACCAGCCAAGCCTGGTTCCAGACTTTGTAACAGAACTTTCAAAGGTATTCAAGAGCAGGTTATCCCAGTAAGTTACCAGGATGTAAAAAGGTGTGCAAGAGGCTCAGGTTTGTCGTCTGTGCAAAATTTCCTGACGATCCATCGAACAGTTGTTGAGATATTTCAGCAACGAGTGATTAACAACGCTGTCGCGTGATCAAAAAGAACCAGCTGGTATCATTTTGTTGGCTGAATTGATCAAATTATTTTAATGAAGAAAGTAAAACGGAGTTTGCAGCGTAATTATTACACACACACACACACACACACACACACACACACACTGTTGACCTTTCAAAATAAATCCCCCTGATCACAGCGTTGATGCGTGTGTGAGAGCATTTGTTTACTCAGGCCTGTTTCAGTCACTCACTTGGCGATCAGGGGCTGGGAGGAGTCCCACTGTTTTCTCTGGGACAAAAGATTGTTTCAGATCCAACTGCAAATATCTGCACCGATCACTGGGTCTGATCTCCTCCCAGGGAGAGATGTTTTCCCTCAGTGTTCCTCTGTTTTAAAGTCTCTAAGGCTGAATATGTGATTTTAAAGCATGTGGCTTTTTAAGGTCAACTTTATCTGCAGTGTTTGTGCAGGTTGTGAAATTGATCTCATGACTGAAAAAGTGTGTTCAAAACATTTTATGAAGTAAGTACGATAAAGCATTAATGCTCGAAGAATCATCAGGAATTAATGGATGACTCGGTGTCCTGAACCATCCAATGTGTTAAACATAATTAGGGGCGTGGCTGCTTTGAGCGACAGGTGCCCTGATTACAGTCACTGAACTTGATATCTCGACGTAGGATGACTATTCGATGGATTGGCAGGAAATTTTGCACAGACATTCATGCTCCCCAGGGGATGAAACTGATCCTCTTGTACACCTTTCACGTCCTGGTAACTTAGTTTTTGCAGCTTGTTTGTTACAGGCGCCATCCTTTGGTGTCCAGAGGATGATGCCCTGAAGGACTTCACTGTTGTTGTTGCTCATCTTAGACACAAGCTGCAGCGGATTATACAACAGTTAGTTCTTACCAGGGCGGCACGGCGGCACAGTGGTACTCCGGCTTCCTCCCACAATCCAAAGAGTGGTGCCTACATTACCCACAATGCATCTTAGCCACTGAGTGACATCACTGGAGGCAGTTTATCAGATTACATGCAGCCTCCTCTGCAGCCACAAAAGGCTTTATACTACTTTTTTCACAGATGCAGTATTACTCCTCAAAACCTGTAAACACACTTTAATGTAGAAAATTAGTGGAGTTACCCTTTAAATAAAGGACGTGAGAACTTCTTCCACCACTTATTAAACTGAACGAAGCTTCCTAAATAAAAATAGAGTATGCAAAACAACATCTTGATAACTCTTAAGCTGGGGGAATAAGGGTCCGTGGGCCAAACTTCACTTAGAAAACCCAGAATTAAAAGCTTTGTTTCCCCAGAGTGCCTCACATGTTCCACTTCTGCAGACACAAGCTGTTAAAGCTTCACGTCCTCATACCTGACGCTGAGAGGAACCATCAGCTCTTTGAGGACAAACAGGTGACGCACACACACCTGGCCTATAAAGACTCGGCCTTGTTTACCCTCCACACAGATGGACCCAGAGGAATGTTGTCATTGTCGAGATAACACACACTGATGATGTCTTGGCCATGTGTAAGTTCTCCGTCATAAACAGCTGAGTGTGTCTAGAGTTAACACCTGCTGATGGTGCTGATCGGTGATGGAGGAGGAAGTATTCAGATCTAATGTCTTAAGCAGGATTTAACTGTTGTTGTTGATGAGGTGGAGCTCATTTTGTTTGTTGGTTTGTCAGCAGGATTACACAAAAACTACTGAATGGATTTCCATGAAACTTGGCCGGAGGATGGGTCTTGGCCCAGAATAGACCGCATTAACTTTTGGTGCGGATCCAGACGAAGGGACTGATCGAGGAATTGTTTCTCACTTTATTTAACATCCGGTGTATTTAGGTTTCTGAATAAACAAGCTGTTCTCAGAGGAAAATAAGGTCCCCAGATCACTGTTTGAAGCTAGAAAGGTGGCAGGGTCCGCCACATATAAACAAAGTAAAACAGTGTGAAATTGCGGTGTCCTTTAGGGTCAGTTTCTGCAGTTTATTTAGTCATGAAAATCAATCATGGCGCATTTTTCTCCTCCTTTTCTCTCTTTATCTTCTCTTAATATATATTCTCTAAAACTACATAATTCACCTTTTAAGTTTCTAAGTTTAGTGTTTCAGTGCACTAATGTCATTTTAGACGGTAAAGATTATTGTTAAACTCTAAAATGTGACTGTTTCTTAGGTGTTTTATAGCACATATGAGGAATCTTTGCAAATTATCTGTGTATATCGGCCGATATATCGATATCTGAAATGTTTACTCCCTAATATTGGTGTCGTAGTCGACCCCAAAAGTCGAGTATCAGTCGGGCTCTGCTTCGCAATGCTTGTTTTTCCCCCCAACAAATAGTCAAACCTCAAAATGTTTCAGTTTACTTTAATCTAAGATGAGGGAAATTAGCCAAATTGTCTCAATTAATCAATTCTCAAAACAGTAGCTGCTCCATTAATCAACTGTTTGATGGCTAATCATTAATCCAGCTCAGATTCTTTTAAACTTTGGGGTTTTCTTCGACAATTAATCTTTTTCGTGCCTGCATCTAATCCTAATTTGTAAACTAATCAGCAGCTGCAGCTATCAGACGAATGCAGTGGAGCAGAACTAGAGTATTTCCCTCTGGATTGTAGTGGAGTAGAAGTGGCACGAAATGGGATTTCTCGAGTAAAGTACTGATCCTGCAGATTTGTAGTAAAGTGTAGTTAAATTCCAGCAGTGGTGCTAATGGAGCATGAAACTGCATCATTCCTGCTGCTGCAGAGTCCTCTCAGCCTCCACCTCCCTCCCTGCTTCAGCTTTTTTTTTTTTTTCCTGCTGAATCTCTTCATCTCCCTCCGTCTCCTCTCCTCTATTCTCATTTCACACATCACCTGCTCTCCTCGTGTCCTGCAGAGAACAGTCTGACTCAAAGTTTTTACCCTTTTTTAAAAAAAAAAAGGACATGTCACATCTCCCCCCTCGCACGCGCTCCACCTACTTATCGCTGCAACCCTCCTCGTCCTGTCCCGGTATGCGTAATGACTGTTCTCAGGCGGGGAGGGGTAATAAGTGATGTGTGTGTAACTAGCACAGTGTGTGTGTGTGTGTGTGTGTGTGTGTGTGTGTGTGTGTGTGTGTGTGTGTGAGCGCTTCAGAGTTATTCTGCTGACTGCAGGAGCTCAACCTGGCAGAGGCGGTCGGCACATCAGCAATTTGGGACGGAGTGAATGAAGATAAGGGTGGAGGAGCGGGGGGGATGAAGAGGGATCAATCCAACTGACTACCTCCTCTCACACACACACACACACACACACACACACACACACACACACACACACACGCACACACACACAAGCTTCAAAAGGCACACACTATGGAAGTCCAATGCTGCCAATATTAAAATAAAACCATGTCATCAAAATTAACAGTGTCTATTAATCCAATAGTTATCGGCCATTTTTGTTGTTATTTATTTTACAGGTTCATAATCTCAGAATGATTTTCTGATCATTTCAAGGTTTTTTTTGCAACCTTCTCTGCAATATGGCATAATTTTAGTAATTTAGTCAGAACAGAGCAAGTAGGGGTGTTGCAATTCTCCAGATCACAGCTCGACTTGATCAACAGATCTTTGGTTTCATGCCCTCTGACTTATATTTTAACATTTTCATGGGTATTTTACAACAACAGCTTGACTTTTACCTGGTGGCTTTTTGCAGGTTATGAGGAGGCAAGTTCAGATGATATTCACACACACACAAAAAAAAATCAACAACAAACAACTAAAGAATATCTTTTTGTTACAAAGTTTTGGTTTCTCAGTTCTGTCCAGGGTAAAGCCTCTTCCCAGACGAATCAATAAAGGATCTCTGATAAAGAAAACAAACAACGTTGATTGTCTCCAGGCAGACAGGATAAGTGTCTGGAAGTTTGTTTTTTTTCCTTCTGACACACAAAAGCAGGCGGAGGTGAAGAGAAAAACAATCCTGCTTTTTGACTTCTATGATCAAAATCGAAAGCTCATTTCAATCGATTTTTAAATTTCAAATCGAAATCGTGAGACCCCCTTTGTGGTTTGTTTTGATTGTTTATCTGTTTTTGTTTTCAACACGTGTTCATGCTGTGACAGCAGTATTAGAAAGGTGTGTATTTAATTTAACTTTACATGTATGCTGCTCTCCCGCTACGACCTGTTTTCGCTGTTTCCTGTTTGCTTTTACTGGATTACTTTGATACTGAAAAATAAAATTAAAAACATGATGATTCTCAGGGTTATGAGGAGCGTCTTTATTTATGATTTCTTCTAGATTTTTGGACAGTAATTCATGATTATGACATTTAATCGAAATCTAAATGTTATCGTGTCTGTGTGTTCGGATTGGACAGAATTATTTGGGAAGGAGATTTTTGAGAAACTGATCCTCGAATTTATCTGTGAAACCAAAGAAACATTTAATTTCAACTGGAGTCAGTTTCATATCGGCAGCCCTGGACTTCTGTAACACAGCACCTAAAGTGGGAGTGAAATGGTGAATCCCTCTGTATTTGGGATGAGTGTGTAGAGGTTGGGCTGCAGTGTGTGTGCTTGTGTGTGTGTGTGTGTGAATGAAGCCTGAGGTGGAGGGGGTGACTCTGCACTGTGGCACAGTCTCCCTCTGAAGTTGTGGACTGTCAGTGTCAGCGGGACATGCTGCTGCCTCTCTCTGCTGGATGACAGGGAATACTTACTGCACAGTATGTACTGTATATTAACCTTACGTTCATGTTCGATTCAGACTGTGTCCCCGCTGTGTTGTGTGTTGTCCTCTGTGGTGTGAAGCCTCTCACGAGGACGTCCGATTCTGTGCATCGAGGACGATTCCAAGTGATTTCTGTATCAAGCTGAGTTTTTGTATTTTTAGACATTTTTAAGTTTGTTCTTTCGCCTGCAGATGTAACAGTCCTGCAGCTCTGCTCTGTTCTGCTCTCCCATAGTTACTAAGGAGCCCGAGGGGGGAGAAACAGCATTGCAGATAGAAACACCGAATCACACTGTGCTCCGAGCTGACCTGCATGCTGAGATTCAGCCTTCATATGAACATTGCTTTGCTAAACGTGTTGCAATCTATGTGATTTAACAGGAAAGCGCTCTCCTCGCCATCATCCCGCTGTAATAACCTAATGTAACCCCATCCATGTCTGTCTCTGCAGTGATCAGACCCCCAGTTTGGTGAGTGAAGATGATTCCTGTGCTGATCTGTGCTCTGATCTCACTGAGTGTAGCAGACAACAACGACTTAGACACTCTGTTTCCTGAACTGGAGCACTCGAGAACCATCTATGTCACAGGTGAGTATTTATATATATATTTGTGTGTGTGTGTGTGTGTGTGTTCCTTTGATGCAGTGACAATGTCATACAGAGTTTGGAGGCCCTCTCTCCGGTGTGTTTCTCTGAGTTTCGTTCACGACACTCACTCTGCAGTGTCATCTGTTTCCTCCGTTTATCAGTTTGTTCTGCCGCTGTGGCTCAGTGATAACGCTGCTATGTGGGGATTAGTAGCTCGGTGAGATAGAGTTATCTCATCAGGACTCGTCAGATGAAAACTTTGTTTGAACATGTCAGGATGTCAAACGTGGTGAGAAAAACAATCGATGTATCAGTATGAAAAAAATGTACTACTACACTTGGTTGTCACCTCTCTTTTGTGTGCTGTTCTGGTGGTTTGGTCGTGGAGCTGCACAGAGCTCAGTCACTGGACTCATGTGTTACTCATTGGTTGTGATGCTTTAGTGAACTATTCACACTCTAGGTCCTGACCTTCGACCCAGTGAAGTCAGAAAGATTAGTGACATGTTTGAGATACTTTGAGTAATTCTTTGTTGTTAGATTTGATCAATTATGTCATGTGTTACGTATTAGTTATGAGCCTGTTGAGAGCTCAGAGTTTGACCTTTTCACCACAAACCACACAGATGTCACTGATTAGTTGTGTTTCTGGGAGGCGCTTTACTGGAAGTAGTAGGAAGAATTTTTTATCTTTTTAACCTGGGACTGAAAGGGTCCATGTTGAAACTGGACATTTTGTTTATCTGTAAAAATACGATGTGTAAATACGACATAAGAAAGAAAACAGTTGACGGTGTTTTATCGTAAATATCTGTGTGAAGCTGCAGACTGTAACATAAGAAACAAACAGTTGACAGTGTTTTATCGTAAATATCTGAGTGAAGCTGCAGACTGTAACATAAGAAACACAGTTGAAGGTGTTTTATTGTAAATATCTGTGTGAAGCTGCAGACTGTAACATAAGAAACACAGTTGAAGGTGTTTTATTGTAAATATCTGTGTGAAGCTGCACTGTAACATAAGAAACAAACAGTTGACGGTGTTTTATCGTAAATATCTGTGTGAAGCTGCAGACTGTAACATAAAAAACAAACAGTTGACGGTGTTTTATCGTAAATATCTGTGTGAAGCTGCAGACTGTAACATAAGACACAAACAGTTGAGGGTGTTTTATCGTAATTATCAGAGTTAAGCTGCAGACTGTAACATAAGACACAAGCAGCAGTTTGATGATTCAGGTCCTGAAGAAGCAGGTTAAAGAAAATGCAAATTCTCTGCTTAACATCCTCACAGGAGAGAACATGGGATCAATGTGCCTTCAGCTGTTGGCTCAGTCGAATAGACAAACAGTGGTGCTTATGCAGCAGACGGAGTGTGGTGGTTAGACGCTGCGTGAGGTGAGGAGGCAGCCAATATGAAAACCCTGTTAGTGATGGAGGCTGAAGGTCACAGCAACAAATGAACCAGATGCTCTGTGAAGCACTCTTGTGTGCACAATAACAGCGTGTGTATTCTTATTTACACCTCAACGCAGATAACTTGGCAGGTTGACAGGTAAAAGGACATCTTTTAATGGTTCCAGCAGAGAATACAGTTATCGATTTATTTCACCTTGGGAAGGCTGCCCAGATTGAAGCTCACCAGATTCTGGTGCTCAGAGTGTTAAAGGGACAGCTTTACATTCGAGACAATTGACACAACTTAAGATGGACAAACTGACGCCTCCTCGAGAGTGAAGCCAAAAAATCTTGATTGCCCCAGGTGACTGAAGTGTTGGTCATAAACCAATGCTTTTTCCCAAAGACGATTTCTGTCATTTTTCACTTTTCACAAATTATAATGTGTGATCATTTCTGTGTTGTGGCTTCATTTTTGTACATTGCAAAGAAGACGAAGAACAATGACCATCTATATGTCAATGTTTAAGAGTGCAAGGCATGAAAGATGGATGTCAACCTCATGTTTGTGCATTGAAGGTCCATTGTGTTGGATTTAGTGGCATCTAGTGGTGTGATTGCAGGTTGCAACCAACTGAGCACCCCTAGTCTCACTAAAAATTGCAAAAGGCCCTCTCTAGACACAGTGTTTGGTTTGTCCATTCTGGACAGTATAGTAGTTGCTAAGTTCCTGATCGTGATATTTTTCTTGAGTCTAATCGTATCGCTGTGTTGCAGAGAACGGCCCTCGACTCTCCGTGGTGGCAGATCAATTGAAGGTGGTGACTAGGCGAGGCGGAAACATTACCTTACCATGCACGATCCAAAGGGACCAATCAATGGCACCGAACCGCAAGATGAGGATCAAATGGACCAAGCTCACCTCGGACTATCTGAAAGAGGTCAGAAAAATCATAGGCAATGTAAACATGGGTGTAAACAATACCAATATTATTTTGCTTTGACGTACGTTATGAAGCAGAAGGACATTTCGAGATATTCTGACTGATCCTTCTTCATCTTGTTCCAGGTGGATGTTTTTGTTGCCATGGATTATCACAAAAGGAGTTACGGCAGTTTCCATGGACGTGTCCACCTACAAGGCTCCTCTCCAATGGATGCCTCTCTGGTCATCACAGAAATCACCCTGGAGGATTATGGGAGATATAAATGTGAAGTTATTGACGGGCTGGAAGATGGAACAGTGGTGGTGTCCCTCGATCTAGAAGGTATGAAATGGGGAAGAACGAGGGTAAAAATAAAAGGTGTATTAAATGTCATTGCACCGTACGAGGCTGCAGTCGGTCTAAATTTAGCACCACGAACAGCGACTGCTTGGGGCAAAGTCAGGAGCGAGTTTAAGCATCGTGTACATCAGTGTCAGAGCAGCATCATTATGTTTGAGAGTAGCCAGAGAAATCAGCCATTACTGCCTGCAGCCAAAAGCGCTGGCACCAGGCTGACAGGGAAACAGCTGTGCTTACACAGCGAGACGTGCTCTCACTTTCAGTCATTAGGTTAAATAACAGCATTAAATACAAAACCCAGAGGAAAGATCCTAGTTTTGCCTCCTAACTGCTGGTCGTCTATCATATCTGTGTCCCCCCTCTCCCTGCAGGCGTTGTCTTCCCCTACTACCCCCGTCTGGGTCGCTACAACCTCAATTTCTACGACGCTGAGCGGGCGTGTCACGACCAGGATGCCATCGTGGCGTCCTTTGACCAGCTGTATGATGCCTGGCGAGGAAATATGGACTGGTGCAACGCCGGCTGGCTGAGTGACGGCACGGTGCAGTATCCCATCACCAACCCCAGAGATCCCTGTGGAGGCAAGAACACGGTGCCCGGTATTCGCAACTATGGCCTGAGAGACAAGGACAAGAACCACTACGACGTGTTCTGCTTCACCTCCTACTACAAAGGTGAAGGACGTTATACCCTCTGTGTGTGTGTGTGTGTGTGTGTGTGTGTGTACCTTTATTTAACCAGGTTGATCAGTGGCTGAGTTGCATTGTGGGTAATGTAGTAGAAAGCATGAAATAAAAGAGGTGCTATTTCTGTTTCTGCTGTATCTGTATCAATTTTGAGCAAACTGATTCGAAAAGACGTTCACCCACATCGGGGTCATCATTTTTGCTCAGCAGCTACAGTGAAATGGTGTAAATAAACTTTCTGATCTAATCTCTTCAAATCAATTTTGGATTTCGGGGCTTTGATTACACCTGACGACGTGAATGGTCTCCAGTTACCTCAGTTGTTTAGGAGAACGCTGCAACGCCGTTTTGCTGTGAAGCTCCAGAAATGTGTTGTGGACTACGTTGACTAAATGACGCCTCAGTTTTCATTTTTCCTTTAATGAACGCAGATATTTTGCTGACAGGGATCCAAACTGGAAGCAGCAATTAAAGCCCATCCCCGTCCTCACAGTGCCTTTTTACTGTCATCTGGAGCCCCGTTGGCTCGAGATCTGTAGGCACCGACGTTGTAATGGCAATCTGCTATCCTTCCAATAAAGTCCCTGTAAGAGATTTAATCAATAAAGATACCTTACACTGATAAAAGCCTAATGCCTGTAGTTTAATTTGCATTGGCTCTTTGATGCTTCTTCTTAAACAGAGTTTAAAGAACACTGCAGCCTGGTTTGTTAGTGCGGCTTTAATTTGCAAACATCGTCTTTTTTCTTATCTGCCCTTTTTTCTTCTTCTTTTGTGTCCTCCCAGGTCGGTTCTACTACCTGATCCACCCCTCTAAGCTAACGTACGACGAGGCGGTGAGGGCGTGTCAAAAAGATGGTGCTCAAATCGCCAAGGTCGGCCAGATGTACGCCGCCTGGAAGCTGCTGGGCTACGACCGCTGCGACGCCGGCTGGTTGGCCGACGGCAGCGTCCGTTATCCCATCTCCCACCCCCGCCGGCGCTGCAGCCCCACAGAGGCCGCCGTGAGGTTCAACGGCTTCCCCGACAAAAAGCACAAGCTGTACGGAGTGTACTGCTTCAAGGGCCACAACTGAGCTGCAAACACACACGCAGACAACCTGCAAACACACATCAGCATGCACACACACACACACACACACACTGATCCACACTAGTGGAATGAAAAAGAGACAGAGGAGCGATTACAGAAGTATGAACAAACACATTCGAACTGTGATGCTTTATTTCATGGAAACCTTAAGACATTATCGTCAAGACAAGAGTCATGTTGTTGCTTTGTAACCTGGGACCTGATACTCTACGAGGGATAGTTTACACATATTTAAGGTTCATATAATTTAATCAATGCCTTTGAAGAGGGGTGGGTGGGTTGTTGTTGTGGTGGGGGTGAGGGTTGGAGGATATCACAGCTACAGCCATACTGTCATTCAAGAGCGGACAAGGCACGTCAAACAGGAAGGTCTGAACTGAGTTTCACAGCGAAACGACTCCGTGGCCGGACGGATACTTTGGGCACTTATCTTGGATCGACGACGCAGAGCCACGAAACAGCTGAAAACACACGAGGGGAAAGAAAATGAAAAGCTCAAATCCTGTGATACTTGTCAGGTAGGAATACAAGCCTAGCACAACTAAAAACCGATCTTTGCTGTCCACACTTCGCAAGGTGCTACGACTGGTACTTTGTATCTTCATCATACCGTCCAGTATTTTATGTTTTTATATACGAATGTGTTGGACCAAACGTCAGTCATCATCCAAATGAATAAGAATAAGAAAACACCCAACTGTTAGCATTGTTTATGTTTTATAAGTATGTAGAATGTTATTATCTAGAAATTGTATTTCTGTTTTTGACTATTTTTTGATATACTGTAGAAATATTTACATTATTATTTTTTTGTCTTTTTGGCCAAACTATCCGAGTCTCTTTGGTTTACATAAAACACAAGATAACAACGGTGGAAAGAAAACAAAACTCCACAGTACTCTTAATAATAATAAAAAAACAGATATGAATTTTGCACTGAACATGTAGAAGGTGCTTAAAGGAGCAGACGAGACAAACAGTAGTTCGCTCTATGCAGCATCAGAAAAATGCCTGGCCTGAGTAGAAACTGAGCTGCAGAATCAGTCTGACGGTGACGTGAAGCTTCGTGGCTGCTGTATCTCTCTGTTCGGCTTGATCTTAGACTGCAGAGCATGACTTAGCTTCTACAAGCAGCTGTCAGTGTAGATCGACACACACTATCTATCTAGCGCCTTGATAAACTGCTATTTTTGATACAAATACTGTAGTTTCTTATAGTGAATGAGCAGAGCCAACGCTAGCCCCATTTGTGACCTGACTCCCTCCGTACGTGACTCCAAGAATCTGTTTAATACAGATCCCTACGCAAAACATTTTATTAAAGTGTTGGTGATAACATTCAGCCACTAAATGTTGCGTTCCATCTCCCCCCTACGATAGACCTTAGTCACATGGCGGCCATTTTTTTCCAACGCTACGCTCAGGGTGGGGAACCCGAACCCTGGTAAAATGTTTGCAAATCGTGTAAACGTACGTTATCTGACAAATTGTAGTCATTTTATAGCTTTCTAATTGATAAGCTACTGAAAATAGTGAACATCTGGAGACACATTCGGCCATATTTCAAGGTAAAACAACATATTTGACAACTCGTTAGCTGATGTTAGCATTCAGCAACTTCCTGGCTAACATTACTGTTTGATTACATTTCACCTCAAGGTGCAAACAAATGTCTCCAAGATGTGTGCTGATATTTCTGAATTCATTTACTGCTATCCTATTCGTATTGGGACAAACAGTAATGTTAGCTCTCGTCTTATGGAAGCTAATCGGTTATCAAACCTTTAAGTTGTTTCTACTTGAAATATGGTTCGACGTCTCACTGGAGTAAACTGTCCGTTGACTTTACAGTTTCTAATCATCAGGAAGCAGTGAAATGAGAACAATTAGTCAGATTGCCTTTGTTTATCTGACTTGCACCCCAGAGCACAACAGTACAGCTTCCCACCCTGTCAGGAAAAAATGGCTACCATGTGAATATGGTCTATTTCATTTACGTTAAAGCTCCGCTCTCGTTCGAATCATCTGCTCCCTCAAATGGTTCCAAGTTTGTTGCGCTAGCTAACGTTAATGTTGCTAACGCTGCTGGTTGCATGCTGAAGCTGTCAGCCATTTATACGTTGTTGTTTTTTTCCACAAACTGGCAACGACCAAGACTGTTGATGCTGAAGAACCACAGATACCAAGTGATACGAGCGGCGTTATACTAATGGCTCACAAACCTTGTTAGAAGCTGGAACAAACTATTCTTCACAGAGATAAACAAAACTATCATTTTCATCATTTTACATACAAATGTTATCAATATGTCCTTTAAGGAAAAGTTTAAAAGCTACTTTTGTGATCCCACAAATGAAAACATCTTCGCACAGCAACATGTTTGTGTTCATTTCATTTCAAAAAATATTTGTTTACAATCTTTTTTCTGTAACAGGAAACGAGACAAACTAAATAAAGAGTAATGCCAAGAAAAAAATTCAACGATAATCCGACAATTGAGATTTATCATCGAATGTTTGATTGCTGATTTTATACTGATTGGTATCAAAGCTCCACTGCCCAAAAGTTGATTCAGCTGTTCAGCACTAAAAAGCAGCATCTTTCATTTCAGGAACGATATGTCCATGACGGTAATGTTAGCTAACGTTAACAAGTGTTTGGACGAGAAGGTCCCAGATTTATTTACCAGTTCATCCACAATCCCATAGGCCACTGGAAAAGGAATGTAGTCTCGCCAAGGGCTAAAATCTGATGTCAACTTCGGAGGGGACAATTACATGAAATTTTCTCAAGAGATTTTCCTGAGGACGCCAAAAGTACTGCCGTAACTCTGCTAAAGCAACACGCCGTCACTCTGCCAGTTAAGGAACAGCACATTAAATTACAGGCTTCTCTCATGGACTCAAACCACTTGCAATTTTTTTTTTTTACTGTGGTTAGCTAGCACGCGTCAGCTACCGAAAATTAATATTGTTTACGATTATAAATATGTTTAATTACATTTGGACCCTTGAAGCATGGGCAAGCTTCAGACGGGCTAAAACAGCAGCTACAGTGAAGATTTAGGCTGAATAAAAAGGGAGTAAATAAAGTCAAATCACTTTTGGATCTTTTTCTGGTTCTGGAGACTTGGATTATGCCAGATGAGCTTTATGGAACCATTTATGGTTCTTTTTTGTTTTTTGTTATTACATTTTTAAACAAGTCCCCAGTTACTTCCCGAGCTGAGGGCAAGTGAAGATTTTTTTTTTCTGGTTATCCATTTTCTGAGTCTGATCTACATTGTTTTCTCTCCTGTGTTTATGACTTGAGAACTGGTGGGAATAAAAGTTTTAGCAGGATAACTTTCCTAAGTTCATTCGTTTTTTTTTTTTTCATTATGCGAAAACACTTAAAAAAATATACTTCAAGAGATTTTTTTTTTATGCCAGACACCAAGTGAAAAAAAATTTTTAAGGAGATTTTTTTTCATTTTTTTTGCAGGGATAGTTTTCCAATCTGTGAAAAAAAAAAAAAAAAATCAGGGGCAAATGTGTGAAAACGAGTGGAGAAAAAAAAAACCAATAGAAGAAAAAAAAATCATGTGTGAAACCGATTTAAGGTTTTGATAATAGATGTATCTTTTTTGTAGTGTGAACGGAGAAATTAAAACATGAGCGCTTTTAGTCCTATTTAAGAACATCAGTTAGTGGTGGACTTCAGCTTTACAAAAAAAATCTCTTTTCACTTGGTTTCAGGCATAAAAAAAAAAGTGTTTTTGCATGATGAAAAAAAATTAATGAACTTAGAAAGGTTACCTTGGTAAAACTTTTGTTCCCGACAGTTCTCAAGTCAAAAACACAGGAGAGAAAACGGTTTGGATCAGACAGAAAGAAAAAAAAATCTTCACTTGCTACCGTTCCGTTCAGTAGACATCTGTGAGATGATGAAAATGCCTTTGAAGATGAACACCCCCTAAAGTTTGCGTAGGGAGCATTTAACGTACGGATTGCTGAGGTCACAAATGGGCCTAGGCCAGGCCCTGAGTGAGCATGGTTTTTCCTGGCAGCGACCGGCTCCCTGATTGCTATCTAAGCTCTGCACCGGCCGACCTGTCTCTCAGGCACAGATCGGAGCCGGCGGGCCTGCAGCCAACCTGCAGCGGGCTGCTGAATGAGACAGAAATACAATACATTCAAAATACCGATAATTCCTGCATGGAGGCAGTAAGGGCTTCTACCATGTAAGGGTATCAGAGAGTAAACGGTGCACATTGATCAAGTGTAAGCTCACCAGCTGGCCCGGACGCTGGTTTAGGTCATCCACTTGGGTTAGCTTTACTTGGCTCCACAAGCCACTGAACAATCAGACTCCTGCTAAACTTATCAGTGAACTGCTGGACAGACTCATGAAGACGTCTTTCTGTCATGATTCGACTATGTGGGAAATAAAATGACGACTTTACAGGATAGCAGCTGAAGAAAACACTCACTGAAGAGTCTTCTGCAGTGTTGCAACTGTTGCAATTAAGAGATTTGTTCTTGTTAACTTGTTTTTTTTTTCCAGCTTGTAAACAGTCTGCAAGTGATTTTATGTGTCGGTTTGTAAAAGGAATAGTTTGACAATTTGGTGGGTGCAAATTCACGGGAAAGACTCGAGGAAGACACAGCTCGTAAATCCTCATAAAACCACATCACGTTTTTTTTTTTCCTTTTTTTAAAATTCTTACATTATACAACATGTTATTTTAGAGGTGAAAAATTATACTGCTTTCATATCTGTTCATTAAATAAACCCCCAATGGTGCGCTCCATTTACCTCAGAAGTTGTACGTGTTACAGGACAACATGTTGAATTACCAATTCTGGCCAGGTTAGCCATTGTTAGCAATACCAGTTAACAACAAGGCTGTATTTCGGGCAGAGAAACACAAAACAACATGTCCACAGATAGAAGTTGTATTTCCCAAACTGTCAAACTATTCCTTAAAAGATTTAAAGGGACTTAAAATCTGCTGCCTTTTATTTTTGTGTATGATCTGACCGACTTTGCTGGTCGGGAGCATTGTTAATAAACGCAGCCCACAAGGAAACCTTAGGGACCCAAAGACAAAAGGACAATAAAACAGTACATAAACCCCGACTCTGCCTCCGTCTCTTTACACAGGGCTCATTGAGTTCACCCATTATCCAAAATACATCATGGCAACTTATGAGCAATGCCACTGTAGCTGCAAGAGAAAATATCAGTCAGCAGAGTTCACCTCGGCCGGAGCCGGGCTGTAATTGACTTTAGGATGGCTGTTAGCGGACGGTGCCAGGTGTAGTTCCTGGGTGATGCAGTAATGTGCTCAATGTGTTTTCCAAAGGGAGGGGCGCTGCGTGCACAAATGTTTCCCTCTCAGGAACACCGAGGCCATTCATGGTGCTGCTTTCAGTTGATTTTGTAACTGAAGGACAGCATGTTTCCAAAGCACGGGGCTGTTTTAGGAACTAAATTGATGGCATGTTGGTGACGTTGTGTGTTTATGTTGATTCATATTCTGACGCTGGTTTCTAGGAGGCTGTTTGTTTGGTCGTGGAAAGGTGGGTGGATGACACTCTGAATGCGTCATGACTGAAAATATCCTTACATACCTATTTTAAGATATTAAAAAAAGCTCAAATTTAAATGGAAGCTCTGAGACTGATGCTCCCAGTTTGTATGGGCCATATTGTCCCAAACGTAAAGGCACCCTGTGGAGTTTATGACCACTAGTAGCACTATAGAGCAATGTTTTTTAAAGGTGGGTCCCTGTTTTGCTGCAGGAAAATAACAACGCACAAGGAAACAGGTACTGTGAAACAAGGTTCTGCTATTCACTGCATATGTAACGTACAAAGAGATGTAACAAAGCATCAACAAAGGGGAGACTTTGGAGGGACTGCTGCAACCTGCAAGGTGAGGACAGACGTAAACATCAGTCGGTATAAGAAGGTGATGAATGAGGAAGAAAATAACTCGGCTGTCCTTAAAAAAACTGTCTGTGTTTCTTAATCTTTCACTTCTTCTCAGTTTTGACCAAGAAGTAACTTAGTAGCATGAAGCCTTTTGTTGCTCCAGAGGAAGCTACATTTAATCTGATAAACTTCACCCGACTTCCTCTGTTGCTGCTGCAATAATTATTACAGCCGGTAGAGGTCACCACGTCACATGAAACATAAACAATGGTTGTAATAAGCTGTTTTCTAATGAAGCCCTGAGGGGCGAGTGAAGTTTTTTTTTCTTTTGTCTGATCCAAGTCTGATCTAACTTGTTTGCTCTCCTGTGTTTATGATTTGAGAACTGGTGGAAAATAAAGATTTGCCATGATGATCTTTCTAAGTCCCTTAGTTTTGTTTTTTTCAGGAGAATTTTTTTGTTTTTCCATTTGTGAAACCAAATGATTTTTTTTTAGGAGACTGTGAAACCAAGTGAAACAAAAGATTTTATTTTTCAGGATTTTTTTTTTCATTCGTGAACCAAACGATTGATAATGAAAAAACAAAGAAAATAAAAATTCACTCAATTTCATGCATGAAAACATTTTTTCTCCTGAAAACCAGATTTCAGTCTGTTTCACATAAAAAAAAAATCCTGGAAAAATGAATTTCTTCTCAAAAAAACATTTCTCTTGAAGAAGAAATTTTTTACTGAAAAATATTCCTGTGTTAAACAGTGAATTTTTTCAGAAGATAAAAAAAATTTCATCCATAAAACTGTTTTTTTTTTTTTCCCATGTGTAAAACCGACTAAAATTATGTTGAATGGTGAACTCGGCTTGCATCTTGATTAGGACTCACAGTGAGGATACGGAGTGTAACAATTCTGTGAGAGCGGTCACTGACTTTATTCACAGGCTTTCATAAATCATACAATCCATATTAGCAGGTGGTGAGGACGATCCAGATGAGCTGACTGGAGAAGGCTGAGTGTGCTGCGGAGACTGCACTGTCTACAGCGCGCCCTGTGTGCTGTCTCCAGTGCGTGGTGTGCACCTGACAGCTCAGTCGTGTCCACTGCAGCGATTTCAAACACAAACTCAGTTTCATGCATGAAATCATTTTTTTCTCCTGAAAACAAAATTTTTGTTGGTTTCACACATGAAAAAATTACAATTTTCCTGAAAAAAATAATTCATTCAGTTTCATGGATGAAACTTTTCACCCTTTTCTTCTGAAAAAGAATCACAATTTCACACATGAAAACAAATATTTTGCCTGAAAAAAAGAATACAGTTGATTTCACATATGAAAAAGAAAATCCTGAAAAAAAATTCTCCTGATAAAAGGCTCACGAGAAAGTATCTTGTGCTCATGAGAAACTTTTAAGTCCCTGAAAAGAAAAAAGAAAAAATTCAGTCGGTTTCACACATGAATAATTCTCCTGACTTTTTTTTCCATGTTCTCACAGATGAAAAAAAAAAAAAAAACCTTTAAAGATTATCGTGGCAAACCTTTTTTTTCACCAAAGCAAATTTTTGCCCCTAAGGGCTTCCATAGTTTTCACAAACTACCTATATGGTCGTTATTCTGGTGAAGCATTTCTCCTGGGAAAAAATTTCTCCTGGAAAAAAAAATTCTCCTGAAAAAAAATTCCTTGAAAAAAGAATTCTCCTGAAAAATTTTTCTCCTGAAAAAAAAAACTCCTAAAAAAAGAAAGTCATGAAAAAGAAATTCTCCTGAAAAAAGAAATTTCTCCCGGAAAAAAAAATTCTCCTGAAAAAAAAATCTCCTAAAAAAAGAAGGTCGCGAAAAAGAAATTCTCCTCCAAAAAAAAAATCTCCTGAAAAAAATTCTCCTCAAAAAAAATCTCCTAAAAAAAGAAAGTCATGAAAAAGAAATTCTCCTCAAAAAAGAAATTTCTCCCGGAAAAAAAAATTCCTGGAAAAAAAATTCTCCTGAAAAAATTTTCTCCTGAAAAAAAAATCTCCTAAAAAAAGAAAGTCGCGAAAAAGAAATTCTCCTCAAAAAGAAATTCTCCTGAAAAAAAATCTCCTAAGAAATGAAAGTCGTGAAAAAGAAATTCTCCTGGAAAAAAATTTCTCCTGAAAAATGAAAGTTGTGAAAAAGAAATTCTCCTCAAAAAAAAAAATCTCCTGAAAAAAGAAAGTCGCGAAAAAGAAATTCTCCTCAAAAAGAAATTCTCCTGAAAAAAAATCTCCTAAGAAATGAAAGTCGTGAAAAAGAAATTCTCCTGGAAAAAAATTTCTCCTGAAAAATGAAAGTTGTGAAAAAGAAATTCTCCTCAAAAAAAAAAATCTCCTCAAAAAAATTCTCCTCAAAAAAAATCTCCTAAAAAAAGAAGTCATGAAAAAGAAATTCTCCTCAAAAAAGAAATTTCTCCCAGAAAAAACAATTCCTGGAAAAAAAATTCTCCTGAAAAAAAAATCTCCTAAGAAAAGAAAGTCGCGAAAAAGAAATTCTCCTAAAAAAAAAATCTCCTGAAAAAAATCTCCTGAAAAAAAATCTCCTAAGAAATGAAAGTCGTGATGAAAGAAATTCTCCTGAAAAAAGAAATTTCTCCCGGAAAAAAAAATTCTCCTGAAAAAAAAATCTCCTAAAAAAAGAAGGTCGCGAAAAAGAAATTCTCCTCCAAAAAAAAAATCTCCTAAAAAAAGAAAGTCATGAAAAAGAAATTCTCCTCAAAAAAGAAATTTCTCCTGGAAAAAAAAATTCTCCTGAAAAAAAATTCCTTGAAAAAAGAATTCTCCTGAAAAATTTTTCTCCTGAAAAAAAAAACTCCTAAAAAAAGAAAGTCATGAAAAAGAAATTCTCCTGAAAAAAGAAATTTCTCCCGGAAAAAAAAATTCTCCTGAAAAAAAAATCTCCTAAAAAAAGAAGGTCGCGAAAAAGAAATTCTCCTCCAAAAAAAAAATCTCCTGAAAAAAATTCTCCTCAAAAAAAATCTCCTAAAAAAAGAAAGTCATGAAAAAGAAATTCTCCTCAAAAAAGAAATTTCTCCCGGAAAAAAAAATTCCTGGAAAAAAAATTCTCCTGAAAAAATTTTCTCCTGAAAAAAAAATCTCCTAAAAAAAGAAAGTCGCGAAAAAGAAATTCTCCTCAAAAAGAAATTCTCCTGAAAAAAAATCTCCTAAGAAATGAAAGTCGTGAAAAAGAAATTCTCCTGGAAAAAAATTTCTCCTGAAAAATGAAAGTTGTGAAAAAGAAATTCTCCTCAAAAAAAAAAATCTCCTGAAAAAAGAAAGTCGCGAAAAAGAAATTCTCCTCAAAAAGAAATTCTCCTGAAAAAAAATCTCCTAAGAAATGAAAGTCGTGAAAAAGAAATTCTCCTGGAAAAAAATTTCTCCTGAAAAATGAAAGTTGTGAAAAAGAAATTCTCCTCAAAAAAAAAAATCTCCTCAAAAAAATTCTCCTCAAAAAAAATCTCCTAAAAAAAGAAGTCATGAAAAAGAAATTCTCCTCAAAAAAGAAATTTCTCCCAGAAAAAACAATTCCTGGAAAAAAAATTCTCCTGAAAAAAAAATCTCCTAAGAAAAGAAAGTCGCGAAAAAGAAATTCTCCTAAAAAAAAAATCTCCTGAAAAAAATCTCCTGAAAAAAAATCTCCTAAGAAATGAAAGTCGTGATGAAAGAAATTCTCCTGAAAAAAGAAATTTCTCCCGGAAAAAAAAATTCTCCTGAAAAAAAAATCTCCTAAAAAAAGAAGGTCGCGAAAAAGAAATTCTCCTCCAAAAAAAAAATCTCCTAAAAAAAGAAAGTCATGAAAAAGAAATTCTCCTCAAAAAAGAAATTTCTCCCGGAAAAAAAAATTCCTGGAAAAAAAATTCTCCTGAAAAAATTTTCTCCTGAAAAAAAAATCTCCTAAAAAAAGAAAGTCGCGAAAAAGAAATTCTCCTCAAAAAGAAATTCTCCTGAAAAAAAATCTCCTAAGAAATGAAAGTCGTGAAAAAGAAATTCTCCTGGAAAAAAATTTCTCCTGAAAAATGAAAGTTGTGAAAAAGAAATTCTCCTCAAAAAAAAAAATCTCCTGAAAAAAATTCTCCTCAAAAAAAATCTCCTAAAAAAAGAAGTCATGAAAAAGAAATTCTCCTCAAAAAAGAAATTTCTCCCGGAAAAAAAAATTCCTGGAAAAAAAATTCTCCTGAAAAAAAAATCTCCTAAGAAAAGAAAGTCGCGAAAAAGAAATTCTCCTCAAAAAAAAATCTCCTGAAAAAAATCTCCTGAAAAAAAATCTCCTAAGAAATGAAAGTCGTGATAAAAGAAATTCTCCTGGAAAAAAATTTCTCCTGAAAAATGAAAGTTGTGAAAAAGAAATTCTCCTGAAAAAAAAATTCTCCTGGGAAAAAATTTCTCCTGAAAAAATTTTTCTCCTGAAAATAAAATCTCCTAAAAAAAAAAAGAAAGTCATGAAAACGAAATTCTCCTAAAAAAAAAATTCTCCTGGAAAAAAAAATGTTCTCCTGAAAAATTTTTCTCCTGGAAAAAAAAATCTCTTAAAAAAAGAAAGTCATGAAAAAGAAATTCTCCTAAAAAAATGTTCTCCTGAAAATAAGTTCTCCTAAAAAAAAGAAAGTTATGAAAAAGAAATTCTCCTAAAAAAAATTCTCCTGAAAAAAAAAAATTCTCCTGGGAAAAAAAAATTTTCTCCTGAAAAAAATTCCGTGAAAAAAAAATCTCCTGAAAAAATTTTCTCCTGGGGAAAAAAAATCTCCTAAAAAAAGAAAGTCATGAAAAAGAAATTCTCCTGGAAAAAAATTTCTCCTGAAAAAAATTCCCTGAAAAAATTCTCCTGAAAAAAAATTTGCTCCTGAAAATAAAATCTCCTGAAAAAAGAAAGTCATGAAAAAGAAATTTTCCTAAAAAAATTTCTCCTGGGAAAAAATTTCTCCTGAAAAATTTTTTCTCCTGAAAATAAAATCTCCTAAAAAAAGAAAGTTATGAAAAAGAAATTCCCCTGGAAAAAATTTTCCCCTGGGAAAAATTTTTCTCCTGAAAAAAAATTCATGAAAAAATTCTCCCGGAAAAGTTTTCACCTGAAAAAAATATCCTAAAAGAAGAAAGTCATGAAAAAGAAATTCTCCTTAAAAAAATTCTCCTGAAAAATAATTTTCTCCTGAAAATAAAATCTCCTGAAAAAAGAAAGTCATGAGAAAGAAATTTTCCTTAAAAAAAATTCTGGGAAAAAATTTCTCCTGAAGATTTTTTCCTCCTGAAAATAAAATCTCCTTAATTTCCCCCTGGGAAAAATTTTTCTCCTGAAAAGAAAATTCATGAAAAAATTCTCCCGGAAAAGTTTTCTCCTGAAAAAAATATCCTAAAAGAAGAAAGTCATGAAAAAGAAATTCTCCTTAAAAAAAATTCTCCTGAAAAAAATTTCCTGAAAAAATTCTCCTGAAAATATTTTCTCCTGAAATTTTCTCCTGAAAATATTTTGTCCTGAAAAAAAATCTCATAAAAGAGGAAAGTCGTGAAAAAGAAATTCTCCTAAAAAAAATTTCTCCTGGGAAAAAAATTTCTCCTTATAAAAATTTCTCCTGAAAAAAATATACACCTGAAAAAGCGAATTCAGTCAGTTTCACATATGAAAAAGAAAATCCTGAATAAAAAATTTTGCCTAAAAATTTTTCTTTTGTCGGTTTCACATATGAAAGAGAAAAACCTAAAAAAAAATGTCTCCTGACAAAAACTTTCTCCCAAAAAAAAGAAAAATCACTGTTTCATTCATGAAAACACCCTTTTCTCCTGAAAACAAAATTTTAGTCAGTTTCACACATGAAAAAAAAACAATCCCCCCACCCCCAAAAAAATTCACTTGAAGAATTTTCCCCAAAACCCCCCCAAATTAATTCAGTATTGTTTTTTTTCCACACATGAAAAAAATATTTCGCCTGAAAGACAATTACCCTGACCTTTTTTCATGTTTAAATCTTTAAAAACCTTCATAGATTATTGTGGCAAACCCGTTTTTTCACCAAAACAATTGTTTGCCCCTCAGGGCTTCTGTAGTTTTCACAAACGAGTCTCTTGACCAGCAAACATGAATTTAAACAACATAAGTCTGAAATTCTACAAAAAAACACAGGGGCCATTCATGGTGCTGCTTTCAGTTGATTATGTAACCGAAAGACAGCATTTTTCCAAAGCACAAAGCTGTTTTAGGAACTAAGGGATGGCATGTTGGTGACGTTGTGTGTTGATTCATATTCTCCTGCTGGTTTCAAGGAGGCTGTTTGTTTGATTGTGCAAAAAAAAATTCAGAGAAATTATTTTTTCAGGATTTTCTGTTTCATATGTGAAACCGACTGAATTTTTTGAAAAAAAATTTAAATAAGAAAAAGTGATTTTTTTTTCATGTGAAACCAACAAAAATTTGGTTTTCAGGAGAAAAAAATGTTTTCATTTGTAAAACCGAGGAAATTTTATTTTTAGGAGAAAAAACAACTGTCATCCATGAAGCTGAGTGAATTTTTTCTTTTTTTCAGGAGAATTTTTTTCTTCAGGATTTTCTTTTTCACATGTGAAACCGACTGATTTTTTTTTCTGGCAAAATATTTGTTTTCATGTGTGAAAATAGTGAGTCTTTTTCAGAAGAAAAAAATTTTCATCCATGAAACTGAATGAATGTTTTTTTCAGGAAAATTAAATTTCTTTGGGTGGGGGGATTTTTGTCATGTGTGAAACCGCCCAAAAATTAGTTTTCAGGAGAAAAAAATGTTTTCATGCGTGAAACCAAGGGCGCGCTGGAGACAGTGCAGTCTCTGCACACACACTCAGCCTTCTCCAGTCAGCTCATCTGGATTATCCTCACCACCTGGGCCCAAGCAGGAAACCTGCAAGGTCCCTATTGTTTTTCGTTTGATCAATATTTTTCTTTGTCCCAAATGATCACATTTTTAGGGGTGGTATAGACTGGCCACTGTAACTCACACACCAAAAAATACCAGCAGGTGGCACTATTATCAAGACAAAAGCGTTTTTTGCCAATAACTCCCACATAATATATCGCACAGTTTTAAACCTTATATCTACGTGTTCCCTGAATTCAGCTAAATTGTGTGATGTAGGCCACGCCCACTTTGCGCAAAATTTCCATTTGCAGAAGTCACGAAAAATTTAAAACGTACTTTTTGGAACTCCTCTCAGCCAATTTCATCAATTTGCACAAGACTTTGCACACAGCATCTGTGGACCCTCCTGACAAAAAGTTATTAAAATAATTTTGATAGTCCAAAAAACGCCCAAAATATAGAACTTCAATTTTGTGCACATTGTGGTCAAACAGACAGTATTGTGTATCTTGACGAAATACAGTCCGATTAACACAAAACTTTTGCTAATTGTGTTCCACGGCCCCATGACGGTTTGTGCAAAATTCGGTGCAAATCGGCCAATAGGTGGCGCTTTTATTGCTAAATGAGGAAATAACAGCTTGACTGCCTTCACTTTTGATTCCTCAACTGAAGTTGTTGCATGAAAAAGCCCCGACAGCAGCATGGCCGGACAGCCGCATGCCCCGACGTGTATTCTCACGCTGGTTTCTAGGAAGCTGTTTGTTTGATTGCGGAAGGAAAAAAATCTAGGTGAAATTTTTTTTCAGGAAAATTGAAATTTTTTGGGGTGGGGGGATTTTTTTTCATGTGAGAAACCGACAAAAAATTTAGTTTTCAGGAGAAATAAATGTTTTCATGCATGAAACTGAGTTTGTGTTTGAAATCGCTGCAGTGGACACGACTGAGCTGTCAGGCACACACTGCACAGTGCACACTGGAGACAGCACGCAGGGCGCGCTGGAGACAGCGCACAGGGCGCGCTTTTCGGGATACTTTTTTTTCAGGATTTTCTTTTTCATATGTGAAACCGACTGAATTCTTTTTTCAGGTGATTTTTTTCAAAAAGGTAAAAAATTTCCTCCATGAAACTGAATGTTTGTTTGATTGCGGAAAGGTGAGTGGATGACGTTCTGAATGCTTCATGACTACAAATATCCTTACATACATTTTACAAGATATTTATAAAAGTTAAAATCTAAATCTCAAAGTTTATCCCTTTTTTCTTCATTTTAGCAAATACTGTCCGAGTTTTGTGCTCAGCACGCAAGCTATGTCAGCATGTGGTTTAAAGCTATCTTATTGAGGAGTTCTGCATTAAATTTTTTAAAATTACTGTTGAGTTTTGTACTTACATTATCCCAAATGTTTCCAGCAATGTTCAAACCAGAGAAATCCACAAGTTTACTCAAGCTAACGGTGCATTTCATCGGTTTCATCCATCTCAGTCTGGATAGGGAAGTTAGCCAACAAGACTTTAACTTCACAGGAACAAAACTTTAAAGCCTGAGTCACATCAGAACAGTGATGATTGTTTAAAGGTGTGTTCATCACCAGCAAAGTGAGTTTGAGCCGAGGAAAATTTGTTTATTCAAGTTACTCACGCAGTGTTTATTGGACCATAAAATACATACTTTTGTGTAAACTAGCCATCAGCTAACGTTAGCGAGCAAACAGCACACACCGAGGATGTGTGTGTTTTATGTTCATGCCAACCTCTAACTAAACTCAGACCTCATCCGCGACTGGTTCCCTCTCTTCTTTTTCCCTCTCCTCTGTGTAACGTTCATGAAGTAAAGTACATTTCCCTCCAGCTCCAGTCAACATTACAGTACGTAAACAACTGAAAATGGAGGTCACCTCTGTAGATCATTGCTACAGTCAGGTTGATAAACAGGAGTGAAGATGAATCCACTTTTTAATCCTTTAAAGTTTAAAAGTAATCTCTGAGCTCTCCTCCAGTCGGTAAACGGCTCTGGATCAGAAGAGAATCTGAATTGACTCCAGGTGTTTATTCCTCCAGAAAGGTCTGGCTCTAATCCAGACTCTCTAGCCGACACAAAAATGTCAGGGGAGCATTTTTTTTCATGTGATGAAACCAAGTGAATTTTTCTTTTTCTCCATTTGTGAAACCAAATGATTTGTGTTTTCAGGAGAACATGACACCAAGTGAAACGAAGTTTTTTTTTCATTCTAGATACCAAATTTTTTTTATTTCAGTACAATTATTTTTTTCCATATCGTGAAACCAAATGATTTTTTTTCAGGTGAAAAGGTTTTTGGTTTTTTTCAGGAGAATTTTTTTTTCATCCGTGAAAAATTCTCCTGAAAAAGAATTATTTGTCCTGATTTTTTTTTTTTCCTAAAATAAATATTCACTCAGTTTCAGGCGTGAAAACATTTTTTCTCCTGAAAAAAAAATTTCAGTCGGTTTCAAAATGAAAAAAAAAAAAATTCAGTCCGTTTCACATGTGAAAAAGTTTCAAATGTGTAAAGTTCATGAAGTAAAGTACATTTCCCTCCAGCTCCAGTCAGCAGTCAACATTACAGTATGTAAACAACTGAACAAATGGAGGTCACCTCTGTAGATCATTGCTACAGTCAGGTTGATAAACAGGACTGAAGATAAATCCACTTTTTGATCCCTTAAAGTTTAAAAGTAATCTCTGAAAAAAATGTACTTAGTTACATTCAATCACTGATAAAATAAAACGACACAAACACAGGTTTTGTTACAATAGTTCCTATTATTGCACACTCAGCTGACAAAGACATTGAAACCAGGATGATTTTTTACAGAAACTCAAACGGAGAAAAAAAACAATGATTACATAAAAATAAGCTCTTGTGCCACAGATACAGTGAACCCACATGGAGTAAAAAAACATTTAAAAAATGCATATACATTGACAAACAATATATATATCAAAAGGGAAATGGATGGAGAACATGAAGAGGAGAAAGTCAAATGCATTAAAAAAAATCTTGTCGAGTACGTAGACGTTTGCACATTTTTCACATTCCCTTATTTGTTGGATTAAAAGCACAGATTCCAGATCTGTAGGAGAAAGCATCATCTTTATTGTAGCACCTCCAGCTGAGGTCGATGTTCAAAGCGATCAGGAGCATTTTGGTGATGAATTCGTTGGGTTGATTTTGAGTCACAGCGCAATAAGAAGCATCAACAGCTCGACAAACGACGGCAGCACATGATAAGATGTTTTCATAACAGAAATGTGTAAACAGCAAGGAAGTCATCATTAACAGAATCACTTCAGTTCCAATGACCTTTATTTAATATCACAGTCCTTTCATAGCTTTAAAGTATACAATAAGTTAAATTCATATGGCTTCATATAGTATCTATATTATATATCCTATGATTAATAACCAAAGCACACACACACACACCACACATTCATAATAATCTCCTCCTCAGCTGTGTGTGTGTGCCGCTCTTTAAATCTCCCCGCTCCCTTTTTCAAAAAAACCTTTTTTTCTCAGCTAAAACATTTTGTACAAGAATCTACACGGGTAATCAACCAGAAAAAAATGGGTCAAAACAAACTGAAAGTGGACAAATGTTCTGATCATAATTCAAAGCGAAGAAGTTTAAATTATCAACACAACTGGGTAAGAAACCACAAATATTCTCATGTGTTTTATGAGTTTGTATGTGCCATATTGTCCCAAAATTAAAGGCACCCCGTGGAGTTTATGACCACTAGTAGCACTATAGAGCAATGTTTTTGTAAAGGTGGGTCCCTGTTTTGCTGTATCCTGCGCAGGAAAATAACGACGTACAAGGAGACAAGTACTGTGAAACAAGGTTCTGCTATTTACTGCATATGTAACGTACAAAGAGATGTAACAATGCATCAACAAAGGGGAGACTTTCGAGGGACCTGCAAGGTGAGGGCAGACATATTCAGGAGAGCATTTTTTTTTTTCATGTGTGAAGCCAAGTGAACATTTTTTTTTTCATTTGTGAAACCAATTTTTTTTTTCATGAGAACGTGGAAAAATTTTTTTTTTAAAAATCAGGAGATTTTTGTTTTGTTTACCAAAAGTAAAAAAAAAAATTCAGTAGATTTTTTTTTTCCATTTTGTGAAACCCAATGATTTTTTTTTCAGGTGAAATTTAAAAAAAAAAATTTCAGGAGAATTTTTTTTTTTCCATCCATGAAAAATTCTCCTGGGAAAAAAAAAAAAATTTTCCTGAATTTTTTTTTCCCCGTAATAAAAATCACGCAGATTCATGCAAGAATTTTTTATTTTTTCCTGAAAATAACATTTAAGTCGGTTTCACAAATGAAAAAGAAAATCCTGAATTTTTTTTTTTTTCAGGAGATTTTTTTTTTTTTCATTTCCTGAAACCAAATGTTTTTTTGAAAATGTTTTGGTTTTTTTAGGAGAATTTTCCATCTGTGAGAAATTCTTCTGAAAAAAGAATTTGTCCTGAATTTTTTTTTTTCCTGAAATAAAAATTCAGTCGGTTTCACATATGAAAAAGCAAATCCCAAAAAAAAAAAATTGTCCTGAAAAAAAAAATTGTCTGAAAAAAAAAGAATTCCCCCTCCTCAGAAAAATATTTTCATCCATGAAACTGAATGAATTCTTTTGAGTGAAACTTTTGGGGGGGGGGGATTTTTTTTCATGTGTGAAACTGACTGAAATGTAAAAAAATTTTCATTCATGAACCCGAACAATTTTTTTTTCATGTGAAAATGAAAAAATATGTTTCAATACGACGTAAGAAAAATATTTCACCCGAAGAAAAAAAAAATTCAGTTGAAAATCTCCTGAAATATTTTTTCCTGACTTGTTTTTTTTTCACGTGTTCACAGAAGAAAAAAAATTAACCTTTAAAGATTATCATGGTAAAACTTTTTTCCCCACCAAAACAAATGCCCCTCAGGGTATATCGTTGCTTTTCTGCTGAGGACGGGCTGAACCCTCGAGAGTCTCCTGAACCAGCAAACATGGATATAAACAACATAAGTCTGAAATTCTACAAAAAAAAAATTGCTTACAACAAACTTACTAAGCCTCAAGAATACAAGAAATTGAGTTTTGGTGAGAAACAATGAAAGTGAACTCCACAGGGCACCTCTGGGCTGATCGTGTTCGGATCCTGATCAGAGAACAGTGATGACTCACAGATTCCTCGTGTGGTGTATTAAGAGTCCCACACAGTGAAGCCATTAATGCACAAGTCTTCTTGTTTAGAAACTTGATATAACCATTGAGCTAACTTTACAAATAAAACTAAATTGTCACTCGTGTTGCGGTTCAGATCCTGGAGTGTTTTTGGACTGGTGTGTACGGGTGAAACGTGTCCCTTCGTCCTGTTGGGAGCCATTGGTAGACAGTTCAGTGCATCCCTCTGTCTGTAGATGCCTCTGGACCGACGTAGACAGCCTGCTGTGTTTGGCTGCCACCGCTAAGCTGATTTTTAAAAAAGCCACAAACCCAATCAGTGTCTCATCTGATCCTCAGTGTGTGTCTGGACCTGCTGATGCCTCTTCTCCCTCTGTGGCTGCTGGAAAGGCTTAAAGAGGTTCTGGAAGATGTTGTAACTTTGCTGTTGCTCCCCGTTGTGATTGTGTTTCTGATGACTCTTGTGACTGATGTGGTGGTTATGGTGCCGGTTTTGTTGCTCATTATTCTGGCTGCTGCGGCGCCGGAGAGTAAATGACTTGTGGTAGGTTGCGGCTGAGGAGACAGATGGACAAGAGTGTTAAAAGTGAAAACACGTCGTACAGCCTCGTTATTCTGAACCGAACTTCTTCAACGTGAGTACTCACGGCTTGTGCAGGTGACTTTGGGGGCGTCCCATTGGCCGTTGGCCCGGCAGCGTACAGTGGGGGCGTATCTCTGGATGAAGCCCTGTTTACAGTGATAGCGGAGCAGGGAATTGATCTCGTAGCGAGGCTTCGTAGCCCCAAAGACACGAGCGTCCTTCACCACAGGGGGCTGCCCGCATGAGACTGAAGGTAGAAAACAAGAAGATTTTACTATGAGATATTTATTCTTCCATATGTGGCATACTTAACTACCACTAACTACCACAGTTGGCAGTTGTGTAAAAATATGTACGATATGCAGATTATATGTTGAAAAAAGGCAAAATTACTAGTACGATCCCTTAAAATTTAGCACTGCAGCAACTTAAGGGATTTGTGAGAGATAATAAAAAACAAGATGGTCAAAGATATCCTAACTTTTAGTCTTTAGTATGGATCAAGCTTAAAAAACACTTAAAAGACATGTCAAACGATACGCAGCGCTCATTTGTGTTTCCGTGTGTGCGTACCTGTTCCCTTCTTGCAGGTGAAAGTCAGGTGATAGTTGCAGGGCACGTCGTTCCACTGCCCTCCCTCGTGCCAGATCATCACCACGCAGTCCTCTCCGGACTGGAAGAAGCTGTCGGGCTGGTTCGGCCTCCAGAAGTCATATTGCTGTCGGAGCACACATTTTCGCTGTTAGACTTTATTGTGAAACACCCAATAAACATCCCAATAAACGCGGACGGATTACTCAATCCCTACGAGGACGTTCAAAACTGGGTCGCTGCTGCATCATGCTAAAAAGATTCACGATGCTATCCACGATTAGCCCGCCACTGTCAATACTGCTCAATCATATACATATGTGTGCATCGGAGCTATGAAGGCACCACCCATCCTCATGAGGAGACGGTGCTCGTTCAACACATGTGACTGGATGTAATTCACAGAAGGAGCAGACAGTGGTGCTGCTGGGACACCAACACCTCGGGCATAAACACACTTAAAGCGTTCTGCAGCTTACACGCAGGAGGAAAGACACAAAAGATCTGCTTTAGCTTGTTTAACCACAAGAACACAAGCATGATGTTGTACAGCCGCACAAAACACGAAGCCAAGTTCACCCCAGTAAGGGTGTGCCTCTACTCCGAGTGATAACACATTACGACAGCAGAGTCCCCCCAGTATCACATTTCAGGCCCCATTTTCACTGCAGAACTCAGCTCACATGCCTCAACAGCTGATCGTTCCCAGCAGACGCACAATGTGTGTGAGAATGTGTCATCATGACTGAGGAACACAGATGAGCGCAGTGTGTTTGGGTCAGGAGATGATCTGCAGAGCAGGAGCTGCATCACTGACAGCACGCAGGAAGTGATGTCATGTATGTTTCTGGTTTAATTCAACCAGAGCTGACTTTACTCAAGCAGAAGTGGAGATACTTGTGTAAAGAAAGACTCTGGACTTGAATAAAAGTAATAAAGTACAGGCTCTGAAATGAGTATCAAAGTAAAAAGTATCGGTCTGAAGGACATTTGTGGTCAAAGATAACTGAAGCTCACGTCGTATTAATATAATTCAAAGACTATTAAAGACTTTGCTGCTGCTCGGGACACTTTACCAACCCAAAATGTGGCTTTTTGATGTCCTGGGAATGAGACTCAACAATCAACTATCTTTGTGGTGCGTTCAGGAACAGCTGGGACAAGTTTAATAGAATTATATTAAAATGACTCAGATAGCTTTGCTCAGAAATGGCCAGTAGAAATGTCCTTCAGAGGGATACTTTGAGTACATCACAGAGCCAGTATTTTATTACTTTTACTTGAGTAAAGAAGTTGAATCAGTACTTCTACTTTTACCAGAGTCTGTTTTTTACACAAGTATCTGAACGCCTACTGGAGGAAAGAATGTGTGGACTTTTGCGGCATCTCCTAAAAAGGAACGTAATCTTCACGGTGCATCTACAGACTGATCCAGCAAACTGTCTTACCATCGGCTTTCCGTCCGTCCATCTGAAGTCTCTCTCAAACATCTTGTCGTTGAGGCCGAGCCACTGATAGTCACTGCCCAGACCTGCAGGGGGCAAAACAAACCAGAGTCTAAATTTGAGTCTGCGTTCAGGGAAGATAAACATGATCGGGATTATTACGAAACCCGGGGGGTTTGGAGAGGAATGAGGGGAGACAGAATAAGTGTTGATGTGTTGATTTACAAGTTTGTGGTTTTGAACATGTGTGTGACAGCAGGAGGACTTTTGATTAATCAAATGTGTGAACAAACAAGAGCGCAGGGAGCAGAGGAAACCTTCAGGCTGGGCTGCTTCGGTGAATGGCACGAGTCCATCTCATCGCAGTCTGTCGGCAGAGTCTCCAATAAACCGAGAGAAAGCTCTCATGTAGCTCAGACTCTGACTCTGTTAGTGGAAACTCTCCGTTTAAACGACTTTATTATATCTAACTGACACTCATCATTGGATTAGATTAGAGACAGGCCTCCATCCAAACACACGGCTTTTAAAAGTGCTATGACCTATAAAACAGCAGCACAGTTTTTACAGGCAAAGTTGCTTCAAAGATACACGTGTACTTTCTTGTAGAGTTCAATTTATGAGTGTGGGACACAAAAATTAGTCATAGTTTTTAAAAACAAGATATGTTTTTTCAATACCGTGGGTCTTAGATTGGGAGTTTTGGTGCAGCTTTCAGCTTTACAGCAGAATCTGTTGTTGCATCACTGGTATCATTTGAAAAATGGATGTGAATTCACCCAACATGTTATTTATAAAGGTCAACTGAGATAAACATTCCCTCCAGGAAGTTTCAGTTTTGCAATCGCAAAGATTTACGCAAAAACAAAAACAAATCTCCTGCGATAAACAGTCTGGCGTAAAATGTTTAAACATGGTGTGAAAAGCGTGCGAGAGCACGTGAAGCGACGTGTCTGCGATCACGTGTGTGACTTACGGTTGACGTACAGCTGCTCCTCATGTGACAGGACGCTGGCCAGGTGGGCACCGTGCAGCCGACACTCCCTCTCTGCAGCGTCCCAGGTCCGACGGTGTGTGAAGTACTTGTAGCAGTGAGACTGAAACTTCTGCCAACCGAATCCACAAAGCTCCGTGTCTGTGAAGAGAGAGAAATAAACAGTTACAGAGCTGCAATCCACCCCAAGAGCAGACATGCTCAAGTCGAGGAGAGCCTGCCTGATTTACAGAACTTGTAGAAAGTTGATTTATCATTTTTTGTTGTTGGCTCCAAACTGACTGTTTTGTTTATCTCTGGGTAAGAATAGTGAAACAGCGTTGGTATCATGTGGCATCTGTGGTTCGTCAGCATCAACAGTCTTGGTAGTTGCCAGTTTGTGGGAAAAATGTGAAAATGGCTGAGAGCTTCAGCATGCACCCAGCATACTGCACTGCCCTAACATCAGCAAGCTAGCATTAGCAAGCTAGCGTATGCAACTTTTACATTGGGTCGACTGATTAGTAACTGAAGTTATCGAATAAATGTCGAGGAGTAAAAAGTACAATATTTGCCTCCAAAATCAAGTGGAGTGGAAGAATAAAGTAGCTGAAAATGGAAATACAGTGAAGTACAAGTACCTCAAAATTGTACTTACAGTAAGCACAGTGTTGTATAAAGTACCCAAAGGTCATACTGGAGTAAAAGTAAATATATATCTTGTTAAAATATCAATTTCACTTTGGTAAAAGTGATTTAAAAAAATCTAATTAATTTAAAAATGTGCTTTTTTGGCTCTGATGCAACATGTAACCTGCAAAGTAACTAGTAACTGAAGTTATTGAATAAATGTAGTGGAGCAAAAAGTTGAATATTTGCCTCCAAAATCTAGTGTGAATTATTAAGCAGCAGGGAATATTTAAATACAAGTACCACAACACTGAGCTTGAGTACAGTGCTTGAGTAAATGTACTCGGTTACATCCCATCACTGGCAGGATGTATGCAGTGTTTACATCATAATGTAGAAGCTTGGATGTGAATTATTGACTGGAGCTGAGTGTACTCTATCCAGCAGTACATAAAGAGCCACAGACACAGCTGTCCTCTCGGAGCTTTCTGCCAGTGGAAAGAAGACAAAAAAACCCAGATAATTACTCTATTATTTTGCCAGAAAGCTTTTGCAGCTGTGTGGCATTGAATCAGTGGTAAATACAGCCTCGGACTTAGTGGAGCTCTCCCTCATCTTCTGGATGGAGCTGTGTTTGGGGTGGCCCTCTGTACTCGACTGACTCTGTGCTATTTTCAAAGTGCCAGAAGGAGAGTCGTTTATTGAGGGGCCTGGAGACCTCACCTGACCCTCCAGGTGGCTGCGCAGTGGACTTATTAAGACGAGGCGGGCTGACGATAGCTAATACCCCGAAGCCTCGACAGCAACTTTCCATCACGGCTTTATTGGCGCGCACGTTATTCTGAAGCCACTGATACAAAACATCCATTGTTTACTGAGCCTGACAAAGCAGAGAGCTGATTATATGGCTTAAAGTCGTTTGTGTATCAAACGTACTGTGTGTGTTGCACATTAACTCTGTGTGTGTGTGTTTGTGTGCGTTTTGACCTGCAGACAACTGGAGAGTTGTGAGAGTTAATGAAGTCCAACTGTGTGTTAACTGAGCTCATTCAGCGAGGGGCCTTTATCCCCCAGCTGGACCTCAACTCTCCGTCTCAGTCCGTCTCTGGCCCCAACAACAGAGTTTGATGAAGACATAAACAAATCAAAGTTGTTGTTGTGCAGCTGCAGTAGGTTCATTGTTACGGCTCCAAATTAACCGACTGTGGGCAACGTTATGTATGAAATCAAGTTTAAAGTGTACGGAATAAAATCTTGTCCCAGACTATGAACTGTACTATAAATCAGTGTACGTGACACACCAGAATACTTCAGTTATTCACGTCACAACATCGCTGTTGTTTGAATCATCTGCCTGTTAATAAATAATAAAAAGAAAGTTTAACAATTCTTTTTTTACTACTTGAGAAATAATACCCCATTAAATCTGTGATTAAAGACCTGTAGCACGATGCATTCCCTGCTCGATCAGCCATCAGTTCAGTGATTATGACTTACAATAACAACCAAGCCCAACTATAAAGTATCGGCCTTATCGTTTCATTTTTCATACTTTTGCTCAGAGAAAACTGGGAGAGAGAGAGGGATCTGAAACTCTCTGGAAGCTGGTAGATTTCATGGAAAGTATTAATCCCCGGAGTCTGCTTTCTGTGGCTGAACCTCGATTAGTTGCTGAGTAATGGCAGAAATATTGGACGAGGAGCTGGAACTAATCTGTTGAGGAGCCAACACCCAGAGCTGGAAGACAGCTGAGCACCAGACATTGTCATGACTAAAGACTACACGATTTACTGTCCACCTGTGTGCATGTGTGTCCGTGTGTGCACGAGTAGCTACTACATATGTTTGAGGCCTCCTATAAATGCATTTATATTTATAAGCTTGGATTTTATTTTATTTTCTGTAGCTTTGGCCATCATTCGTAGTGATAATAAGACAGAAAAGAAGTTCGACAGATGAAACACAAACAGTCAGATGATCCGACAGGTTAGAAACAAAAGAGATCTGTAATTGTGAGTATCTGACCCAGTTTAAAGACCGACTTGACTTCACCTCCTTTACTTGACATTACCATAGTTGTCTACAGTGAGGGATTGTCCTTTTTCATTATTTATCTGCCAAAAGGCTTATTTATGCTCAACATTAGATACGTATGCAGATATGTATGGAGCCCTCTGTCCATATTTTTCACCCGCGTCCGTTTCCTAGTTGGTTGGTTGGTTTGTAAGAAGGATTTCACAAAAACTACTCAACAGATTTCCACTAAACTTTGATGGAGGACGGGTCTCAGCCCAGAATAGACCCTGTTAACTTTTGGTGCAGATACGGATATACAGACAGATCCAGGAATTATAGAGCGTTTTTCCACATTTTTGATAATTTCTCAGGGAATAATGCATCTTGATGAAAGAAATCAGACATAGTAAGGCGGCTGGTATCTATGAGTGAGAACAATTTGATGTGGATTCAAGTAAAATTAGGGATTATATTGGATATTAGATGAGGCTTGGTTGAATTAAAAGGGGCTGTTGTCAGAAGCGCAGCTGACCTTGTTCGCAGAGCTCTCCAGTGTAGCTGGGGAGGCAGAGACAGGTGAAGGAGTTGACTCCATCCAGACAGGTGGCTCCGTTCAGACACGGGTTCGACTGGCACTCGTCAACATCTGCAGACACACAACACAAGCCTGTATTATTTGTCCTCGTCATTCATCAGTGAGTATGGGGTCAATGTGGTTTTGAGGACAATGTGCTTGTGTGTAAGCATGTGTACCTGTTTCACAGAGCTGCCCAGTGTATCCAGGTGCACACATGCAGATATTTTGTGCTCCTTTCTTGTAGCAGGAGCCTCCATTCTGACACACACTGGTTGTGCATGGCAGGAGATCTACACAAATGACACAATGTAAATGCAAATCTGTTAAAATCACTACATGGAGCTGTACTGACAGAAATACTCATGCTCATACTCATTTTTATAGCCTTATAAAACCAAACATGTAAGAGTGAAAGTGTAAGGAATGGATTAAACAGTGTGTTTGGCTACATTAGCTTTACAACTCTGCAACAACAAACCAATAACAGTGAGGTTGATGTACCTCTGACATCCACAGTGCTGGCCTCCACAGAATAAGCTGATTCAGTGCCGCTCTCTGGTTGCTGTGTGGCCGTGGTCTTTTCTGGCAGCTGAGGGCGAGACTCCAGCAGAAGTGCGTCCTCTTTGTCGTAGTCCACAGAATCATCCTCCGGCAGAGGGGTGGCAGCGGGGTCAGGGATCAGAGCCCACTGGGGGACGGAGTGAGGGCTGTGGTCGAAAGTGTACAAGGGCGAAGTCGTGGAAAGCGTCGGCTGGCTTACAAACTGCGTGGAGGTTGTGGTGGGCTGCTTGGTCTGGCTTACAAACTGCGTGGAGGTTGTGGTGGACTGCTTGGTCTGGCTTACAAACTGCGTGGAGGTTGTGGTGGGCTGCTTGGTCTGGCTTACAAACTGCGTGGAGGTTTTGGTGGACTGCTCCGTCTGGACTCTGTAAAGCTCTGTGGTTGGTGGCGTGTGGTCTTCAGTGGTTGCAGGTGCAGGTTTGGTGGTAACAGTGGGATGTTTCTTATCATCTGTGACAGCAAGGGAGGAGTGTGTGGAGTATTGTGGTGTGGTAGGCTCTGAGGTTATGTCCTTGGTGTCTGTGGTGAGTGTGGTTTGGTCTCCAAAAGCCACAGCTGCCACATCTGGTAAAACAGTAACAGTGACTTCTCTGGGGAGGTCAACCAGACCACCCTGTTCCCCAGAGACCTCCCCCTCTCCGGACAGCTGCTCTGCACCTGAGCCTGCTTCTGTGACTGTGTCAACAGCTGGTAAAACTACAGGCACTTCTGCGACTTTGGTACCTGCTGCAGGTTGAGGCTGCTGGGTGTGAAGGGTAGAATGAACCGGTGGTAGCGTGCTGGTCAGCCTGGGCGTCTCTGGCGGGTAAGCGTCTTGTCCTGAAGCCTCGTCTTCTCCAGAGGCAGACCCCTCCAAGTCTTCCGTCTGAGTCTGCGTGGTGGTTTCCGGTGTTTCTGGGATTGAAGTGGGAGGCTCCGTCCCTCCGATTTCTGTCTCATCAGTAATCACAGCGGACAGACTACCTGTGGCTGGGGTGGGAAGAGCGTCGTCTGCGGAGCCCTCCATAGCACCTGCTTCATCATCAGAGACGCAGTTTGAAGAGCCCTCCATGTCCTCGCAGGAGTAGACCCCATCAGTGACCGGCTGGGAGACACCAGGGAGAGCTGGCCCTGATGGTGTTGTTGATGAGACAGGGAGCGGCGTCATGGTGGTGGTGCTTGTTGCTGTCTGATCTCCTGGTTCTTGAGTTTTAATGCCATCAAAGTCAGTGAAAACATCAGGGACCTTGTCGGCATCAACTTCAGATTCTGTAACTACATCTGGGTATGTGTCCATGGGATCAGTGACTGCATCACTGGTTTCATCTGTAGGAGTCTCCTCAGTAGGTGTCTCCTCTGTAGGTGTCTCCTCAACGTGGATTTCTATGGCGCCGTAGTCAAAGGGAGTCACCGCCTTCTCCTCCGTCTCTTCTTCTTCTTCCACCTCACCTACCTGAACAGGAGTGGCTGTCTCAAACTGATCTCCTCTGGCTTCCTCCGGCAGCCCCGGCTCAAATGTCACCTGAATGGATCAGACAATTATAATAAAGGAGAATCAGCAAGGTGTCTTTAAAGGACGTGGTTTACCATCACCATGTTATTAACTGTAAACACTCCACTGTACAGACGGTACCTCATGTTTTCCATTGACAAAGCTGACAGTAGGCGGCAGGTTGATAGGCGAAGGCTCGAGAGGATCAACATCTCCGCTGCCCTGAACAGCTTCACTGGTAATTTGGGAAAGGTCGGTGAACTGGGGGAAGTTGGAACTGGAGATGCCGTTCATAGGTTTGTTCAAGAGGTCCAGGATACGGCCAACTAGAGACAAACAGAAATAGATGCATAAGATGCCAAGTTTAAAGGTCAAGGACAAGGACAATTTGTTTATTCGTCCATTGAGGCACCTTGACAACATTTTGATAAACAGTTTTTGTTTATTTTTTATGTGTTTTCAATGAACAGAAATACTGGATTTTGCATTTTGCATTAACACTGCTCAGCTGCTCAGAGTCGACCAGCTTTGGAGGAGATCAGGTGCGGAGCCGGACCTTCTGGAGGAGTAAACACCCGGAGTCACAATAGATTCTGCCCTGATCGGAGACCTTTACCGAGCTCATAGATTACTTTTAAACTTTTGAGATTAAAAAGTGGATTTATCTTCACTCCTGTTTATTAACCTGACTGCAGCAGAGCTCCCTGGAGGTTATAGCGACAGGCAACCAAATGACATGCACTGTTACCTTGACAAAACCTGTGTTTTTCGCTCAGTTTGAACATTGTTGGAAACATTTGGGAAAATCACAAGTCAACAAAATATAATAAAGGTAGTTTTTTCGACATTTTAAAGTAGAAGTCTACATATATTACCTTTAAAAACAACTCTACTTTCTTGGTTCAGTTTCTCAGTTTTTGTATTTCGGTTTCTCAGAGCAGCTTGTGTCTGATGTTTATTAAAACAAGCCAAAGTTTATATCTGGATGGTTAACAGTCAGCTTATGATTAAGGTTAGTCGATGCCAGGGGCTGCAGTCGAACAAAGCACGCCTGTGTCTGTTCATTAAGACTTTATGGTACACATGGAAGCTATATGTTGGGAACTGGAGTAAGAATGTGCACGACGTGACGTAAACACAGACCTGAGACACGCTGTGACCGGACCGGGAGCTCGTCTTTGAACTGGACAAATCCAGTTAACCTACGTTAGCCACAACATGCCGCCCAGAGTCAGAAAAGCCTCTGTGTGACTCAGAGCTTCATACCGCATCAAACAGGAAGTTTTCATTAAGACACTCAATGCTTCAATTTTGCTAATTTCCTCAAGAAGTGGAAACAGTGAGTCTGTGGGCCTCACACAAACCAGATCCTGCTGTATGTGCTGATGTATTACCTCTGCAACAGAACACGCCTTCAACATTTCAATAATAAACACAACTGCGGGAAGATGGCACCGCTTGGCTGGGGGGGTAACAAACACGTGTGGACTGTAATTTGAGTGAGCGTATGGGGGTGTGTGAGTGGCCCCTGCACCAACCCTCACACTCATATTTATTGATTTTGGGGCCAAAGGCAAACCCAAGCATCAGGCCGGCCTCGTGCCTTATTCTCAGTCTTTACCTCAATGACAATGACGGCCTAATGACTAAAGTAGACTTAAATATTATAAAAGGTGGGGGAAATAGATTCTTGGATGCATCACAATTCCTCAATGCAGAAAAGTTGTATGGTGAAATGTAACGGACACAAACCCGGGTTTACATCCTAAGCTAGGCTTCATCTTGAGTTTGGTGAGGTTGGCTGACCGTTAGCTAAGATAATGAAAGTACATTCATCTGTATATTATAGTTATGGATCATTACAAATAGCTTTTGAATGTAGGAAGTATCACACAGTGGGAAAAAATGAATCATGCATAGAAATAAAAAGATTTGGTGCATCGATTATGGTCTTACGATCGCATCGTAGCCCTCTGAATTGGAATTGAATCACGAGGAGCTGAAAGATTCAAACCAGTGAGTAGTATGCAGGAAATAATTAACAAAAATATAATAAATACAAGTATTAGATCAGGCAGAATAAGCTCACTATTAAAACATCAGTAAGAGAAGTAAACATCCCAGCAGTACTTTTGACTGCGCCAAGAAATGTTAGTCACTTTAAGCAGACGTTCAGGCTTCGTGGCCCCCTGAGACCCCGGGCCCCTGGGCCTGTGCCTGGCTATCCTGTTCAGTTAATCCATCCATGGTGGAAGTACAACTGATTCAGACTAATTTGGGGAAAGAAAGAGATTTTAAGAGATTGTCGGAGAAGTTGTTAGTTACGGCAAGTCGGGCGGCTCCCTCGAGAAAAGACAATAAGGAGCCGACAATTTGTGGTTTGTCGCCGTCTCTTTGTGCTCTCTGTAGTTAGAGCGGAGGATAATCACTCCATCGGACCACCAGTGTGTCTCTAAGTGACGTGTGAGACAAAGGAAGGTGAAGGGAAAGACTCATTTGCTCCGATGTGATTATTCATGAGGCTCTGCTGCTTTCCCACCGGAGACACTGATGTGTTTACAATATGTTAAGCTACAGAACTGGCCGAGCAGAGATGACTGACTTCATAACTTTCCACATCTGGCTCTGCAAACAATGTGTGTGTGTGTGTGTGTGTGTGTGTGTGTGTTTGTGTGTGAGAATCTGTCAGCATGCACATGCAAAGGTAGCGAGCCATTATATGTTTCCTGTGTAGACAACAAACAGGTAGTCAGTCAGACGCAGCAGATTTCTGTGACGTCTCTGACGGCACAACGTAACAAACACGAGGTCACTCTGAAAGATAAATGTCGTCGCTGAAAGAGCGAGCGATTTCGTGTGAAACGTGAGACTGTCGGGTCCCGAAGCTCCAAAGGTTTGCGAAAGGTGCAGAGGGAAATACATTACAGCAAACATAAGTGAGAATATAAGTTGTGGCTCAGTCGAGGTCAGAGACGTCAAACAGAAGGATGGTTTCTAACACTGGTCGTTAACTTTAACTTCAGGTGAAACTGTTTGTTTACGAGTACGTCTCTCGGCTTCATCTGTCACAGATGTCAGCCGCAAATATAAAGATCTGAAAAAATATGGTAAGAGCTAGAGGATTCATTCTTTGTGCTGCAGGAAGCCTAGACTTTTCCCCCTGCTTTATCGTGTTGTATGCCTGTGATGACATCATCACGTCAGGCAGTGGCACCAGAGGATTGCCCCAAAATGGCCCCTGGAAATGTTGTTTATATGACCTTTGTCAAGCTGATTTAAGTAAGTAGAGCAACTCTTTCTTTTTGCAACAGGGAGCTTAGACTTAATTTCATGAACCTTGAAGCTTCGTGTTTTCATTTAGTCAAATCTGATGAAAAAAATGTCATTTTTTAATATATTTTTTTAAATTTCTGACATTATTTCAATAGTTAAATAATGTATTATTGTTTATTGACTTAAATAACCTTTTAGCTTAGGTCACACAGATTTCAGGGATATGAAGCATTTGAATGATATCACAATAATCAAAAATACTAATGTAATGTGATTAGTCATCTCTCCCTTACTGTATAGTTGTGAAATCACAACCTTACAAAGGTCCCGACGGCTCGTTTGAAGACACAGTTTCTGAATATAAAGCACCTTTAACTCACCTGAGTCATTTTGCTCGTGCAAATTGACGAGGATGAGATGGAAAGGTGGTTTGGCCGATGACTCCTCGTCTCCAGGAACGGCCGGCAATTGGTCGAGGTTGAACGTCAGTGCGGTTCCAGGGGTGACATCCTCTTTAAAAACAACAGCGGGTTGTTGCCTCACCTCTTCGGTCCCAGATGGAAGACCTGGTTCTGGGGTGGGAGCTGCTTGAATGACCACCTCTGGAGTGACCTGCAGGAGCTGCGGTGGTCTCGCTGTGGTTTCCACCCACACCTGTGTTGAGCTCACCACTGCTCCCACCTCGGTCCCACTAGAGCTGTCATCGCTGCTGCCTCCCTCCCCGCTGCCCTCATGGGCTGACCCCGCCTGGTCTCCCTCCTCTCCCCCGTGGGGGATGTCAAGGTGTGCGGGCTGTGAGCGGGTGGTGGGTAAAGGAGGGAACTGCATGGGGATCAGACTGTCTCCTCTAACCGGTACCGACTCTACCTTGTGTGAGTCATTAAAATCTCGAACATCATAGTCAAACATGGGAGTCGGGGTCACAGCGGCTGTGGTGTGGTCTGTCTCCGTGTGGGGGGCTCCATGTTGGTCTGGTGAGGCTGTGTGTGGTCTCTCTGTTTGTGAATACGTTACAGGAGCTGGTGCTCTCGCTTGAATTTCAGCTCTTTCGTGGTCTAAGAGTGGACCGGGTGTTGGTGTGTGGCTGTGTGGTTTGACCTCAGCTGGGGTCGTCGGTGGACTCGTGGTAGTCGGCTCTGGTAGTTTAGCTGTAGGAGAGGGAAACAGAAAATAGGAGAGGTTTTTTTTTATCCACACCGGATACTGTTTTTGCTCAGTTGCAGTGGTGTGATGTCGGTGTGTGATATGCTTCGAAAAATGACACACAGGAAAGCCATTAATAGGCTAAAACATAGAAAAGTTGGGGGCTGGGTCCAGTCAAGCCAGGCTAACGTCCGTTCTATCCAAGAAAAGATGCTTACAGAGTGAATCAGTGTTGTCGTGACTCACTGACATAACAAAACTGTTTTATCTGGGAAATGCCAATCAAGCAGCCGTCGTGCAGCCGTTAGCTTGCGGCGGGCTATAAAAGGGAATGTAGCAGCTTTAATTTTTGAGACATGAAGTCACCTGTTAAAAATAAAACAGGTCAGGCCTGCAGAGCGCTGTACGGTGGAGTCAGTATAACAACAGTGATCGATGAGGGGCTGAATGTGCTAAGAAAAGCCTTGTTTTTTGAGGGAGAGAACAGGTTTACCAGCGAGCTAACAGAGTTGAGGTTTCTATTTGAGTCGCTCTCACGGCTCCCACATTTTTCTTCTTCCCTCTCTAAACATATTTGCAACAGACCATGAGGCTTTTGTTTGCAAAAGACCTCTTCAGAATGGCCCGTGATGCTCGCAGAGATTTATATCTCATTATGATGGAATACATACCATATGAGCAAAGACAGGAAATAAGACTCCCAAACACACACACACACACACAGTGCTGTCCTTTGTGTAGGTCTAAGTGCTGAGTTCATATAGTTAGTGTCCTGGGAGTGAGCAGCGGGCTTTGAACGTCACTGACATAATGCTTTAATAAACGGTACGTAATGGACTCCCCTCCATCCCACCCTGCTGCCTGTCAAGCCAACGTATGGACGGACGGGAAGGGAGGGTGGGGTGGCCTAGGTGGGGTTCCCCTTTTTCCCTTTTTCCCTCTTAATTTTCCATTCTGCCGACTATACCCTCCTCTTCCTCAAGCACATAGGTGCCCAGTGTTGGAAAGTACATTTACTGAGGTATTACATACAAATCTGAGGTATTATACTTGAATATTTCCATTTTCTGCTGCTTTACACTCAGCGATGGATTGTAACTAAATACATTTATTCAAGTACTGTACTTAAGTACTATTTTGAGGTACTTTACTCATATATTTCGAATTACCACTACTTTATACTGTCACTCCACTATAATTTGAAGCACTTCTTGCACTTTTCACTCCACTTACATTCATTTGATCATTTCAGTTACTAGTTACTTTTCAGATTACATAAATTAATGTATTTTATTGGCAATAAGACAAAAGTAAACATTAATTATCAGAAAAATGCTGAATATTCGACTTGATAATCGTCCTGGTGGGTAACTGGTCGACGCATAGTATACTGTATCTAAATACATGTGAAAATATATGTATCATTCACTTGTAATGTACTTTTGGTACTTGGAAAGTAATATTTTAGCATAATATCTTTACTTTTACTCAAGTATGACTTTTCACAGTGCAGTTTTAACGATCTCTATATCCTGATATATCAGTCACAGGAGACTTTTAAATACTTATGTACTTTTACTTGTAAATGATCCGAGTACTTCTTCCACCACATCAGGTGTTTACTGCCTGCAGTCTCTGTGGATTAGTCGTGGTCTGGTCCGGTCTTTCGCTCCGTGAAGGAGACCCTGGCTGCGTGTTCAGCCCCGCCCTGATATGATGTCATGTGTTTGGCGAGCTGCCTTCGTCTGGTCTGGGCCGGGGTCCGTCCTCGTCCCGTCACTTTTACTGTACATTACTTCTCTCCTGCTGCTCTGCCACCTCTCTTAAAGCTTGGCAGGACACATTACACAGCGTCCGGGATCAGAAAGTACCTTCAGGCTGCCAAACATGTGACTGTTTGCAATTATATCATCTGTAAAGCGTCATACTTGAAGTGTGTCATCGGTTCCTGTGCTGCGTACCTGCCTCACACTGCACGGACTTACCTAAGCTCACCATTCAATGGTGATGTTACTTATGGAAAGACAAGTCTACACTCCCACCTTCTCCTCCCTCTGTCTGTCTGTCGGTCTGTGTTTGGGCAGGGTCCAGCTGTGAAGCATTAGGGACCTGTCCCCTTTCTGCTGTATCTATGTTAGAGTGCATGAGTTGGGTTTTCCCCTCATAAAACTACGTGCTTCACCATAAACAGAGCAGTGGGAGTTTATTCTTCTCTTGTTTGGGTTTGAATGCTGTTTGCTCGTTGTCATCACTCTCTGTAGCCACATCTATACGCTCCTGCTGCTTTAAAACAGCTGCTATTTGCGGTGTGTTTGTGCGGCATCACACCTCGGTGTTTATGTAGCTCACTACAGTTTTCTTGTACGTGTCAAGAGTCGAACGTGCCAGTGATTTGTTGGAGATTCAGCCAGGAGCTTAAAGAAAGGTGCAGAATCGAGCATGGGAGGGAGGAAACCACTGAATCACACCTGATGATGGAGGCAGAGCTTACAGCAGTCGTATCTGTGTGTGTTTCAGTCTCACCTTTGAAGCAGAAGACTCCGAATCTCTCAGTGGGGTCCGGGAAGCCGGTCTGGTTTTCAAACTTGTAGAGCGTGCGGACCCCCAGCAGGCCTCCTCCACACTGTGGCCTGGGGACGGTGACGGGGTAGCGGGCGCTGCCGTCAGACAGCCAGCTGTAGTCGCAGCGGTCGAACCCCGCCCTCCAGGCTGCGTACAGGTGACCGGGCGACGCCAGCACGGTGTCGTGCTTCTCACACTCCTCTCTGGCCTGCTGGAAGGTGAGTTTATCCTTGAGAGAAGGCGGATAGAAGACCTCGCCTTCAGACGGAAGAAATACAAGGATTAGTACCTCGCAGTGTTGTAAGGTCATATTTGAGTAAAAGTAAAGCTATTGTGTTAAAGGGCAACATGTGGGGATGCTGCATCAAAGCTATGAGCTTATACTGACGCTCCTAATAAATTCTGTAACTCCCCATAAAACAACAAACTGTTTGTGTACAGATTAAACAAACAAGCTACATTGTGTTTTATATTATAAGACAGACTCTCTATGCTAAGCTAAGCTAACCACCTCCTGACTCCAGCTGTGTACAGTGGCTTGTAATTGTCTGTTTACCGTTTAGTTTATCCACGTAGCAGTAGACGTCGTATTTCTCAGTGGGGTCGCGGATGCCGTATGTTCTCACTCCCGGTCTGCTCATCAGATCACCTGTACAGCCCAGACGGGGCACTGTGATTGGATACCTGAACAAAACAATAAAGGTGGCAGAAAAAAATTAACTACACAAAGCTCTGTCGTTCATATCCTTCAATATTTGAGCTTAAAAATGTATTTTCTTTGAACACACACACACCTGACCGACTGGTCGGCGAGCCAGCCGGCGTCACACTGGTTGAGGCCGTCCTCAAAAGCGGCCGTGAGTTGTTCGGGTGTAGCGATGGCGGCACCTGCAGAGCTGCACGCCTCCACAGCTCCAGGAAAGTCCAGAGTATAGCGGCTGCTGTTCGCTCTGTAGTGGAATACCACACCTGGAGAGAGAAAACAGAAACCGTCAGGACAGCAGGTTAAAAATAGAGCTGTGAAGTGTGAGACAACACACAGCTCTGAATAATGTAACAAAACTTTGTGTCTGAGAGTGTAGTTTCATCCATCAGTTTATGTATGTTCACCTAAAAACCTAACCCTAACCCTTCTTCTTCCTTTTCTCCTCCAAACCTTGCACCTGCATTACCCACAATTCAACTTAGCAACTGAGTGACATCACTGGAGGCAATTATGATTTTGGACACGATGGAAGAAGAAACATGGGAGAGATGAAGAAATACTGAAGACCTGTTGTACCTGGATCCTCTGTCGGCGTTATTAGGCTCAAGATTCATCGAGTGACTCCAGCGATAGAGGACCCTGATCGTTACACGACAGTACAGAGAAATACAAGCCAGCCAGCTCTTTCAGCTGTCATCCAGGGACTATATGTAGCTGTTGTCTCGTGTCATTAGGTCCTTTATTTTGAGCTGGATGGGAGGATTATTTCTGGTCTGTGAGGGAAACCCTGGCAGAGCCGCGGGAGGATGTGAATAGATGAGCGGGCTTGTTAAATGGAGAGTTGTGTGTCACTCATAGGGAGCGTCTTTGTGTGGAGCTGCTCGACAAAGAGTCCTGTTCAGTATTAATGTGGAATCTGTGTAAATGTCTGGGAGCGAGAGTTGGCTCTGTTGTCAGATATTCTTCCTCACGGCGCTCTGGGGTTTCCCCTGGATGAACTCAGATGGCCGAACCTCGGAAATCTCTGATACTCGCTGCGCTCCAACATATAAAGTACCTGTGACTTTTATGCATAAGCTGTATATCGCTCAGTTACATCACTCATCACTCGTAGAGACGAACACCTATCTTTAACCTCGACAGTTACTCTCATCTCTATGAAGCTTTTTTAGCATCTTTCAGCTCTTTGTTTTGGTGTTATGGCCCACAACTTGGTTCAGTCTCATCAGCGTCTTTTTCAGCAGCACCAAACAGATGATAGAGCTGGTGAACGTACTGTTGCAGAACATTTAGCAGCTAAAAAGCCAAATATTTCCCTCAGGAGTTGGTGGAGACCAAAAACAGAGCTAAAAGAGCATGAATACTGGATTTATATTCAACAGGTGGACACAAACATCACTCCAAATAAATGGTTATGTTGTGCCATATCTGCACAATGGGTCCACATCATGTAGCCTTACACGATCCAAGTTCAAATTTAAAGACAATAACTGAAAATGGACTCGTGGGGATGTTTTTCTGAGGCAAAATCCAGTTGCCTGGCAAAGAAAATCCAATTTTGTGACCTAGTAACAGGAGCATTAAACTCATTATAGTTCTTTATTTCCTCATTAACACTAACTTGGTGCATATAAAATAGTCAGAGAAACAAGGGCTTTGGCGGAAAAATAGTCTAAGCAAGGAGCAAAATGCATAAAACTACATAAACTTGCAGTGTACACCTTGAAAACTCATAATAAGTATATATTTCTGGATTTGCTTGTAGCTGTTATTTGGATATAACAGCTTAAAGTATGACGGAAAATGGGGGAAAATAAAATGTAAATAAAGAAGAAAATAAATGTATTTTGTTACTTTTTGGGCCACTTGGGGGCAGCGTGACAAGCTGAAAAAACAACATTGACATCACCTTATAAAGTTGTTAAGGCAGATACAGAGCAACATACAGAGCTCTGTTTTTGGTCTCCACCAACTCCTGAGGGAAATATCTGTCTCGTTAGCTGCTAAATGTCCCGCTATGTTCACCAGCTAGTCTCTAACTGTTCTGTTGGCTGTTGAGTTGAGTACAGAGGCTTTTTTTCAGCTTTTACTCTGAAAACGACTCTATGAGCAGAAAGAAAGTTGTTGCAGTAAAAATCAAAACAATGAGTTGAAAGACACTGAAAGTTTCTGTAGAGCTGTAGTGGATACAGTTAATTAAAACAGTTCATATAATAACACTGATTGCTGCTGCAGCTTTAAAGGAAATAACAAGTTTACAAGTGAATTCTTAGGATAGCGGCAGTGACGTCTCTGCCAACTTCACACATCTGGATTCAGTCACTGGACGTCTGTAGACTCTTGATATTAACTGTTAAATCGACCTATAAAAGTGAACAATTGGCAGTGAGTGTGTTTGTTTTACTCACCAGTGACGTTGAGGCTGACGGTGTCCTGGGAATCCTCCATCCCGTGCATGACCTCACAGCGGTAAAGCCCCGCGTCGCTCGCCCTCAGCCGCACTATGATCAGAGAGGCGTCCCCGACCGACAGCGGGTGGCTCGGCACCGACACCCTGCTCCTGTACTCCTGCCCCACCTTGACCACCCCTCCCTGGGCCACCAGCACCACCTTCTCCCCGTCTCCCTCCAGCTTGGTCCACTTGATCCTCAGATCATCATCGGGACCCGGGGTGGTGTGACTGGGGAGGAGCGGCGCAGGTGTAGGAGCTGGTGTGGTGTGTGAGGAAGTAAGTGGCGTTATGGAGAAGTGGCAGGGCAGCACCACCCGGCCTGCCAGAGAGCCGGTCGCAGGAGAGTTCTTCTCCGTCTTCATCGAGGGCGGTGACGCTGGAAAACAGGAAGCTGCATGAGTGTGTGTGTCAGCAACTTTAAGAGCTAAGGCAGATACGATATTATAGTTGGAGATACAGTGGAAACACCTTGAATTCCCACCAATCAGAAACAAGCTACAGTGATTACGCTCACTGTGCACATGCTCAGTTAGACTTTCTTCTCAAAAACAAAGAAGGAGCCACATTTGAAACTTCTAGAGAAAGTTGCCAGGCCAAACTTTTCAATCCACGGTCTCCTTGACCTGGAATAAATGTGCAGTTGCCACAAATTGGTGCATTGAGCAGCTTTAATTTTAAAAGTTGATTCATTTTCAGAATCAGATCGTGGAGGAAGGGTTGGCAGCAATCAGACTCTGGCTTCCACACACTGATTCCTGCTGCAAAGATGCAGGACGTTGAACATCTGAGTGTGTGTGTGTGTGTGTGTGTGTGTGTGTGTGTGTGTGTGTGTAACCAGGGTTTACTGGAAAGCATGTGTTGTCATGTGTTGGAGTAAAAGTCACTTTCCACTTTGTCAGAGTTGGACCTGGAGTCCGACTCCTGAGTACTAACGTCTACGTCAGAGAGAGATCACGAGGGCAGGAGATGGTGACGGTTTGTTTCGGGCTCGTGCTGGACTCGACTCACCTGGCTGAGGACGAGCAGAACACACACACACCAGGCAGAGCAGGTGTGTGAGGATGTGTGGAATCATCTCAACACAATCTGGAGAAAAACATTAAAGAAAATGTATTAAAGGCTGACAAAGTGTCATGTCGTCCTGATTACATCAACGTGTAAATGTTGTTCATGCTTCAAGTTTCCACGTCATACTTGACTCTATGTTGCATACCGGAGCCCGATTGGCTCTAAACTAGTTGTGATGTCATAAATCCTGCAGATCAATCCAGTTGTTTCAACTCAGAAACTACAGAGGCCCATTTAAATATATAATATCCCAAATATCCCCAGGGTAAATCTGAATTATGAGATAAACATCTCTTTTTTACCTCAGAATTCAGACTTTATATATAAATAATATGACTTTTATCTCAAAATATTCACTTTCTTTTTCATAATTTGACTTTTTAATATGTAATTGTGACTTTTATCTAAAAACATTTACTTTCTATTCCATATTTCCCTAAAGAGTATGTTTTTATCTGGTAATTTTGATTTCATAGTTCTGACTTTTTACCTCATAATTATGACCCACCATGGGAATATATATATATATATTTAATAAAGCTTCGTTTTCATCTCATGTTATGGCAGAATTGGACTTCCATACTTTTCTCCTTCAGCAGATGAATGAAAACAAGCTGCACAGATCAAACACCACAGTGAAGGGCTTTAAAATGTTCCAACTTAAAATTTTATAGGCAGCCTTCTTACTTCTTCTTAAGTTAAAACCAAAAATAGTTTGTTTTACAGTGAACAAATATTCACGTTAAAAAAAAGCAGGAACCAGAAATGTTTGCTTGAAAAATGACAAGTTTTTTATAGCTGCAGATGTTCAGTCCACCACTGGAAGAGGAGGCATATTTACCAATTAACATATTACATCATTCCTTTAAGAGGCTATGCATTAATAAACCTACATTTCTTTGTGCTCACCCCTAAAATGTGCCCCATGGAAGTTTATTCTGATTCAGATATGTCACGTTCAAACAGTAAAAGGCTTCTAAGTTAAGAATAAGTGAATAATCACTGTTAATTTAATTATTTTAAAGATGCTAAAGACAAATGTCTGAGCTGGTTCGGGGACAGATGTGTGGTCACAGCTGTATCAGGAGCAGATCAGAGCAGCTGTGGTGATGAAGCTTATCAAGTGATCAGGAGGTTAAAAGCTGTAAATGGACCGAATTAGTCCCAAGTGTCACTTTTTATCAATGAGCCTCTTATCATGAAGTGTTATCAGTGTGGGAACATTCCTGCCCACCACCCAAAAAACCCCCAAAAAACTCCTCCAGGGGCAGAATGGAGGAGAAACATGCAGAGTGCAGCATCAATACACAGAAATAAAGGAGTCCTGTGCAGAAATCTCAGCAAGAAATTAGTTGTCTTACCTTGTAAAAACGTTAAAAAAAGAAAAAAGTCCCCAAAAAGTCCAGTTGTGTCAGTTTATCACTTCAAACTTTCCCCCAACAGAAATCCTCCGCATGCAGGTCTGACGGCGCTCCTTCCAGCGGTGCAGCTGCTGCTCGGACCTCTTCCACCTCTCAGCACTGGCTGCAAGTTCAAATCCACTTTACACCCGCTATTATCCAGACATTATGAAGAGGAGGGGCGCACATGTCCGTACACCCCCCCGGATAATACACCGCCCAGTGCGGGGAGAGAGAGAGGGAGAGAGAGGGGCGGTGAGACAGAAAGAGCTGGAGGTGGAGGAAGTGAGAATGGGGAAACCCTGAGTGGGAGAGAGAGAGATTGTTAAGAGGATGGGAGAGAGACACTGAAGGAAAGGAGGAGAGAGAGAGACACGTTAAAGGGGCGCTCCAGAGATTTATTAACACTCCTTCATAAAGTTGGACGGCTTGCGAGAGAGAGATTAAAAAAACTATCATCACAATCTGTTCAGGAGAGGCAGAGATATCCTGACTTCTCTTTCCTGAGTGTCAGTAACACTGCAGCCTACATTTCCCATCATGCACTTCAACAGCATCTTTTCATCAGACCAGTGTTTTCTCAAACTTTTTCACGCCTTGCACCACTTGTTCACACCTGAGTCCAAGATCTCCACCCTCTGGACTTGTGGACTGAGCCCTCCTGGACCGGACAGTCGTACATACCGTGACGCGTTCACTGTCATCATGTCAAGTCTGCGAGTGCGTGAGACCGCAAGGAAAACATAAGCCACTGATAGACGGACCTAAAGACTACGATAATAAAATGCACTTGGATTACCTCTACACTCTATACTTCTAAATATTTCTGTGTTATCATGTGGTTCAGTGTTATTTCTCGCTACACGATTCAAGTAACGTTATAATAAAAAATGGTTTCACCCATTCATAAAAAGTTCTACAATGTCACATCCACATTGCAATGAATTGTGGGTAATTAAATCGGTGAAGTGTGCAGCCCAAGCGGACGCCCTGGAAGTCTGGAGATAGTCCACTTGCGGGATGGATGATCTATTCAGCTTAATCTTTTGTGCTAATGCTGCCAACGTTAGCAGGTGTTGGCATTCATTCTCGCTTCACTGTCGTTAACTTCAGTTTCATCAGAAAATATGACACCAAACATCAGAGGATGTATTATGTTGTGGAAGCTGGTGTCCAGGAAGTGACATAATTAATTTGACTCTCTGTCTGCAACATTCACTCCCACTTCACGCTTTAATTGTTCCTGTCTGTGGAGGTGTCAAAGTAAGCAGGAGAGACCGTCTGAAAATGTGCGCCATTATTGCCGTATGTAAACAATTATCACGTCTCCTCACGACACCTTTTGTCCCGGGATGTCCTCGCACAAGTACAATCCTGCCTTCAATGCCTTAATACAGAAGACCAGTGGGAGAGTGATGCAAGACCAATTAACACTCAGCAACGCATGAATAAAACTAATGGTCTTAATTCATGGTGATGCAGACTTTACAAAGTTTTAGTCTCCAAACATAAAATGAGATTATTCAAGTGGTTTTGTTTGATAATGATCCTCCAGAGCTACAGAAGACATTACACAATGGTTTTTACAGGCGAAGTGTAGACCTCTGTGTCTAGCAACACATTTTGACATGATAAATTGGTGGCACTCCCCTTTAAATATAATAAAAAACAGTCTTATAACTTACAAGACAAAACAACAACACAGTCTCACTTTTTATTGATAAAAATATAACAATTTCAACTCTGTAAAACATGTAAAAATCACAATTATTACCAGTTCATGACGCACATTAATTAATTCTTCCCAGTGTTAAAAATATACAGTGATGATGCAGAAGTACAGACAGGTGACAAGTTAAGAGGAACACCTGGAGAAATGAGCGCAGGTTCTTCCATACACCAGCTCAGTGTGGCCTTCACAGCCAACAGATGACAGAAAGTTCTGTGGTTCCTTTACTTGGTTCTAGTGATCATTTGGGCTCTTTCAGTGGTTGCAGTAATCACTGAGGAGGCTCTAGTGTTATCTAGGGTTCTGTATGGTGGTCCTAAAAAACATTTAAGGTGTTCTAGGGACCGTTTTAGGAGGTTCTAGGATTCTTCAGGATATGGTTGCTCTTCGCAATTTCAGCAATCGTTCAGAATGTTCTAGGGTTACTTTTAGTTGCTTCAAGCAATCTTTTAGGAGGTTCTGGGGATACTTCAGGATTTAGTTGGTTCTAACAAGTATACAAGATATTTGAAATTTCTTAAGGCAGCCTTAGCCATCATTTAGAAAGTTCTAGGCCGAGGGCTTCTTCAGTTGGTTCTACCATTCTTTTAGGAAGTTATAGGAATATTTTATGGTTTTAGGACCATTTAGGATGTTCTAGGGATCTTTAAGGGGGCCTTGTGATCATTTTGGATCTCTATGTGGTAGCAGCAATTCCCTGACGGTTCTAGGGTTCCTTTAGGTGGCCCTAACGTTCCTTTAGGATCTTTAGGTAGTTTGTGCGATTCCCATACTATGTGCTATTGTTTCCTTAAAACATCCCTTTTGGAGCTTCTGGGATTACTTTAGGCAGTTCTTGCAGTTGCTTAGGATCTTTCCATGTTTCTAGTGATCATTTAGGAACATCTAGGTGGCCTTCTTGTGATTTTAGGGGTTCTGTAGATGGTTGAACACCTATTTTTCTGGAGGCTCCTGCAAAAACAACACCTCACTGAGACACTGTATGTTGTTTTTTCCCTTCATTTGTCACCCATCGTTACCATATGATACAGGAACAGTCCTTATAAATACGTTTATTGCAATCCATGACCTTTAAAATGTGAATTCAGTATAAATATATGACATTTCTATCATTAAAATCAGTGTTGTAATAGTTTTTTTAATCGCTCTGTTCAGGGAAGTTGAACTCGTCTGGAGGAGGAGGGTCAGAAGTCATCAAACAGGTCCTCGGCTGCTGAACTTGCTGCTGCACATTCTGCGGCGCGCTGGGGAGTCGGCTGCTTACTGGATCCTGCAGGGGGGTCGGTCCTGTGCAACACACACAGAAACACACACACACACGAAAGAAAGAGAGAGGGAGGGAACAGGTCAGTGGGCTAATGAAGCTGGTTTACAGGAGAGTTTTCCTGTTGAGACGGGAAGTGTATCATGTGGCCCATAAGACTAGAAACACATGGGCAGCTTTTATACCTGTGTGTAGATATGTAGGTGTGTGTGTTTGTGTGTGTGTGTGTGTGTAATTGCAGCAGCTCCCCCACCTTAAGTGGTCTACATCAAATGCTGGACTCGACTACCTGCGTGTTTTACCACGTCGACGCTCGTGTTCTCCTCCAGAAGCTCATATATTCTGCCTTCACTTGAATGCAACACCGTGTGATGTTTGGGGGTCAGGAAACACAATTTCAGACATAAATAGGATGAAGGAGGGATCAGGGATGCACAGTGGGTAGCAGAGAAAAGAGGACAAGAGAGGATCAAGGGAGAGAAACCGAGAGGGAAAACAAATGTAGGCCAACTGGTCAACAGTAGTTTATCTTCAGGGGCTGCTGCTTTAAAACGACTCACATTTTCAGATTTAAAGGGATAATTCTGGAAAAAAGGGCTTATTAGAGACTAGCTGGCGAAAATTTAATGCTTTTTAAGACCTTTTCAAGATAATCTTTTTCACCTAATTTCAGACTGATTTCTTGACTAAACATCTTTTCCTAATTCAAGCATTGCATGTAAGTATAACGGTCAGTAGTGTATGAGTGCTCTCGTGCAGAGGCAGGTTTTTATGTAGGAATATAGTCATTCAAGTGAGTTATGTTTATCTACATTTTGGCTATGCTTAAAGACAAGTATGAAGGAAAAGAAAGTATTGATTCAGTGGTAGATTTAAAGTTTTTGATCATCAGAAATGTGGACTTTCACACGGAAGAGTTTGACTAATTTTGATTAAACTGTGTTTTTAAGATGGATAAATGAAGTGAGATGTAATATTTTGGGCAATTAAGACCTCACAAAATCATATTAAGACCATTAGATGACATTTTAAGGACTTGCAGACACCATGGCTGAACATAGTGGAGCATTTAGGAGCTAAAAGGGGGTGAATACTGGATTACGATTCATTACTTCAACCCAAACACGACTGATCCTGTTGTGCTGTATCTGTTGGATGTATAAATGGGAACCTGTTTAGTCTTTTTATTCTCTATTAGATGATGATACTGACGGAGCTTTTCGTCTGTACTCTGTGTTTATCTCGTCCATATTTGTGTATATTTTCTGAGAGCTTACGGATGCACAACCTCCTCTATTGTCACCATATTTGTTGTCAAGAACTCTTGACTGCTGCATAGAAGTATATGGGCAGTTACAATTAATCGTTTGAGATGGACGCATCCATTTACGTACGAAAAGGAAGCATAAATGGGCCTTTAGATTATATAACTTACCGTATCAACTTTATACGCTGATGACATGCTAATGTTGTGTTCACAGCTTATTTCTGCTGCCCACTAGCGCAATCGAAACATTGAGCTACCGCTACAAGTCAAAGATAATTTAGTTGAACATAAGGCCATGGGAGACTTTGTGGCAAAAGTTGGGGGGGGTTTTGTTGTTGTTGTTTTTCTGATTTGATTGCGTCATGTCACACAACCTCCTCATAGATGTTGACGTGTTCTCAACTTTAAGATATCATATTAGGCGATGTGAACCAATCAGAGATGTCTGACTTCTCTTCACTTCATGCGTTAATTACTGCTGGTGATAGCGACCAGAACTTTCAGGACAAAAGCGGATATTGATTGAAGTAAAAAATGGGCAGATTGTATCAGGTCAATAAAACAGAACCTCAGTGGAGGCAGGTAACTGAATTTCCCCTTCTGTAAACCATCCAACATGGTCGACCCCTCACCTCTGGCCGTACTGCACATGTGTTCGACTGACGGATCTAAATCCAAGTTGATCTGAGGACCACCAACAATCCAGAGAAACATCTCAAGATTTAAGTCCCGAGAACTTCAGGAAACATGAACACAAGAATCTCCTTCCAATCCAGCCTCGCTGTAACGACGATTAGCTGAATGGGAACGAGAAGAAAAGACCGGTGTGAGAAAGGAGAAGCGAGGGGAGGCCCTGAGCTTGTTTAAATCATTACCAACTGTATGACAAACACTGCAGCGCTGCTGGAACCAGTTAAGAGGAAACAAGAGACGTGTTCACTGGAGAGGGGGAGCTGTTCCACGTTGCCACGGAGGACCACCGGAGACACGAACACATGGCGGAGGGGGACGTGACGAGAGCGGTTTCAACCCTGAGAGGTGAGGTTAAGCTCAGGCACTGGGCACACAGGAGCCCCCACACAGAGCCGGTCTGGTGACATACCAGAGCTGCAGCATGCACACCAATTATGTGCTCGTTTGTAGCTCGAGAAACTAAACAGAGGTTCAGTTTGGAGCGAGCTGGGCTAAAGGATTAGTTTTGTCTAAATGAGAGAAATTAAGGCTGAAGTTGTGTCATTTAAAGGTTCAGTGCACCAAATTACAACAAAAAAAAAACCTGTTTTTACTTAATTCTTGTGGTATGTCCACGCAGATAGTGTTGCACAGGTTTGTAAATATTTGTCTCAGAGATATCTACTTCACTGTACAAGAGTTGGATTTCAGATTTGGAATAAACTAAACTGCGATACCTCTGTCCAGATACAGCATTTGTTACGTCAAGTCAATTTATGTAAATTTTATTTATAAAGTCCAAAATTGCGAATAACAGTCCCTCAGGGGGCTTTAAGCAGTGTTGTTCAAAGTACTGAAAAGTTATAGTTGAGTAAAAGTAAAGATATCAGATTAAAGTATTATTTTGGTACAAGTGAAAGTCAACAGTACAAATAGTACTTGAGTAAAAGTCTTAAAAGTATCTGATATTAAATGTACTTAACTTTCAAAAGTCTGAGTTAAAGTAAACGCTACATATATTTACACGTATGTATTTTCTGTATGTTAGGGACCAACTGTTGAATCCGATTGTCACAATCAGCGGGGTCTGGGGCCACGGTTCTGTCGGAAATCGTTGGATTGCCACCTCCGGTTGGAGGGTGAGATCCTGCCTCAAGTGAAGGAGTTTAAGTATCTCTGGGTCTTGTTCACTGGTGCATGGTGATCCACTGAGATTTCACGAGGATAGTCTTTAAAGGCCTCCAGTATTTCTCAATATTAAAAGAGAAACATCATAAAGTAAACAATTTGCAAAGCAAGCCCATCTGATTTATCTTGTGACCCTTTTAAGACCGTCCACAGGGAAAAGCTGATTCATCATGGACTCTTTCCTCTGACTACAAGCAGAAACATTCATAAACTCCATTTATATCTTATTCAAATAGTATAGATTTTACAGCTGACTTGGATCATGTCAGAGGGCCACAGCTTAAACAACAAACTATAAAACATCTCAGTATAATGCCCAACAAGGCTGTACCAGTCCCATGTCTTGTAGTGATTATCTGTGATGGCTAGGAGCAATGTTTGATAGCTTACAGAACCAGTCCGCATGTGAAAGAGGAAGAGAGTGTGCAAGTGTGTTTCACTGTAAGTGTCTTTTCATGGGAAAACAGTCCTCTGAGTACACAAACACTTAGATCTCACGGACGTGTTAACAGGAACTAGAATGAGTCAAAAACGAGACTCTGAAGATCAGAGGAACCAGCTGTTTGATAGGAATCAAATCTTTTTTAATTTTCTACAGAAGTGCTCAACCTAGAGGAACCTAAAGAGACTTGTTCTGTTAAAGAAACAGTTTTAACACCTCTCCTTTCAAGAGTGAGATGAGAAGATGGATATCGATCTCATGGAGGAAATGGAGTGTGAACACGGTTAGCTTGGCTTCGCATGAAGACTGGAATCATCAGTTGGATGCACCTTTAATCTGTCAACAAACAGAAATGTAAAAAAGCAGTTTTTACTGGAACTATTTCTTGATGAACACTGTTTATCCATCTGCTCGGTACTTTTGTTCGGAAAGTCCACTTCATTTTTTCCGTAGAAACGTTGTGTGACTCACAGTTTGGAGCGCTCCTTCAACTAGCGGGAAATGAAACTCTCTTGGTTGAATCGTCCAGTACAAAAAAAAAGACAAAAACTGCTGCTTCAGAAAATATCTGGTTATTTTGATAAAAAGTCAAAAGGTACAAGAAGCCTGAGGACATAAAAAACTTAAGGGGAGAAATGAAGTTGCATTTCAGCAACAGGACATCCGCTCACAGATCTATGAGAGTACTGACAGCTGCAGGCGATGTTTAGATGTGACGACCAGCAAGAGAAGCGACTGAATAACAACAACAACGGCGGCTCCTCAAGAGGCTACCATAGCTGCTATAGCATCAGTGTTATCACAACTGGAGAGGAGAAAAGCAATGAACAAAACCCGAAGTTCGCCAGCTCGATCAGCAGGAGTCTCTACTGGCCACACAACACGGAAGATCAAAGTATTTTCATACCTGGGAAGTCAATCTTTTTATGCTTCAAAGCGTCACTAAGCAGCTCTCCTAGTAAGAACGGGTCTCCACCTCCAAGGCTGTGTCCAGATTGAATGTAATGCCCTTGTTCACACTTCCTGCTGACTTCCTCTCCATAGAAGATCAGGGATACTACAGATGTATAGCAGTGACGAACCAAACACAAATTCTCAGAAATGAAATTGAAAAAATTATAACTGCTGGCCAGAATATAAACCAATATAACAGTCAACTTAGCCAAGACAGTCCTGCATTTCTGTGTTCAGTAACACACAGTTAAAACGCTTCCAGAACCAGCGGCCCGGTTCATAACTTTATCCAAACAATCTTCTCATCTCACTCTCAAAAAACAAGCAAACAAATATAAGCCCATTTCTTATAATGTTGAGCAATTCCTTTAATTAGTCATCCTCGTCTTCTGTTCATGTGGCTTTCATTTAATTCTCTTCTCTCCCTTCATTTCCTGCTCCTCCTCCTCCTCCTCCTCCTCCTCCTCCTCCTCATCTCTATCCTCTCTGTGGACGACCTGCATGCAGAAAAACATGGAGGTAACAGAGGAAGGTGAATGGGTTGAGTAGTGATGGAAATGGAAAAAACAATAGTTGGGTGTAGGACTGCCAACAGCCCAGCACCCCCCACATTAACAGGCACCTCTCAGACAAAAGCCTCTCCTCTGCAGCCGCTGTTTGCCAGCTCAGAGGGGGAGCAGCGATCAAACATGGAGCCAGCTCCAGCTGCTCATCAGCTCACTGCTGCAGTCAGAGCTGGTAATAAGCCTCGGTAATGGGCATCACTACCGACTACTGACAGCAGCTGGGGATGGATGGCACCACTTACGGCCATCTGCATGTGGCACAGCTTACAGTGGCTGGCAGTCAGACGAGCTTGGACTCAGTTTATTCACCCTCTGTTGGATGGCTACAGAAACAACGTCAGATTGAGACATGTCTTTGGAATATTTTCTAAATGGCCACGTCCAAAAAGAAACTGGCACATGAGCGATATGGGAACAAGAGCGCTGGTATTGTGAGGTTTTGGATGTGGACTCTGACTGACTTTGAGTGTAGATACAGAGACTATAGACACAACACAGAGGAGTGTGAGGAGATGAAGAGAAGGAGAGAAAAAAGAAGAAAGTTGCATAATTGTTTCTTTTTGTCCAGTCACTGACTTTGGCTCCTCAGTTCAAGTCCTGGACCTCTCTTAGAAATCCCCCCGCTGCACTGTGTTCAGACCTGAGAAAACTGGCATTCACCAATATCCAACAAATTAAAAGCCTGGTTCATTTTCTCTGTTTAACCCTGGTGGCATTGAGGTTTTCAGATATCTATCCACAAGATTTCTCCAGCCTGGATCCAAAGACCTGAATCAGCACACACATAACCAAATAATTCAGTGATTCAAATAAGTCTTGAGTGGGATAATATACATTGTTTTTACCTGTGGCTGTAATAAAGCAATAACACCAGGTGCGATTATAAGCTACAGTACATACAAACAGCAGAAACATGCAGCTTTAAAAACTAACGGTGCTCCGATCAGGATTTTTGAGGCCAATCGCTGATCACTGGAAGCAGTGTCTGTCAATACCGATCACCGATCAGAAGATGTTTCACAACTTTATTGTCATCTACAGTTGTGAGTTATTTATGGCATAGTAAAAGCACCATTAAAATCAGTTGGAGCGCCCTCAGTAAAAACTTTCTGTGCAAACTCTGCCAGGTAAACTAGCAGAACAAAAATCAACAGCTACGCACAGTCATTTCACAGAAAAGCACACAGCTGAAAGTCCACAGATCAACAATCGATTGGCTAGCTTCGTTACCAGGAGAAGTAAGTTTGATGATTGATGTGCAGAGCAAACAACGGTCCACGATGGCTAAAAAAAACAGTTGTACTGCCTCCCTCCCTTTTTCTGTCTGTGCATGCCTGAGGGTAATCATCGAATAGCTCCCAGTGACTATTGAATACCATTTTTGCCTGAAATGCCCGTCCCTAGTCTGGTGTTGTTCTCATTGACGGCTGTTGCTGCACTTTGACAAACAATTCGTTTTTACTTTTATGTTTTTTAAGCCGTTTGAGAGAAAGATGCCAATCCACGAGTGATTAGTGAGTTGACAGTCTCCGTTCCGTCTACACCTCTAATCTACTGACAATGGCAAAAGTTTTAAGGAGAAACAAAGGGAGGGAGAGATGTTTTCTGATACGACATCCGTCTTGTTCACCCACTGACTGTGGGTTAACAAGAAACAGACAGGTTAAAGCAACACGTAGGTGTGTGTAAGTGATTCTGAAGAAAGATTTTTGAGGCTTATTCTCAGGTTGTCAAATACTTGGTGGCTCTGATCCGATATAACCCTAAATAGTTTCGTTGGTTCAATTCCAAACATTTGACCTGATGCTGCCTCCTGATGTTTTCCACACACTCATTAGTGGAGCAGTGTGTTCACATAAAGGCCACAGTGGAAAAGGTCTTTTCTCCCGAGGCTACCTCGAGTCTGCTCATCCCCAGCTGGTCTGCCTAAAGCCGAGGCAGCATGTGTTTGTGTGCTTAAAGAGATAAAAACAGATAGAAAAGACCAGCAGCACAAATCACAAACCTGCAGGCCAGCGCTGTTCTTTTATCACCAATAAACTCTGAGAGCGCCGAATTTGATATTCCCTCTCAGAGGAATGTTGTAAATGCGATAACGCCCTAAAGGTGTACAGCTGGCCGTTCTATCTGGACGTAACAGAGGGGGGACAGGAGTGGAAACTGCTGCTACAAGAGCTCGGACACTGGAACAAGGTCACTCTGCTGCTTCTCCTCTTCTTCTTCAGTGAGCTCTGCAGCATCACATGTCATATATGTGGCCAAGTGTTTCACCCTCCAGCACCAGACATCCACTCGCTAAGTTGTCCTCTGTGGATCTTTGCGTGTTCGTATCTGTCCGCGTCGCTCCTCACATTCCTTCAGATATTTACAGACTGTGTTGTGGTCAATCAGCGGTTTACAACCGACCGCTGCCATTCGAACGAGATGAGCTTTGCTGCCACTTCAGTTTTGTTTATACTTCTCGTACAACCTGGGGGGGCAACCTCCAAACATCTGAATGTTCAGAGCCGCTGCAGATTGGGGTGTAATTACCCAACATAAAGCAGATCACTGACGGGGAACTTTTATGATGTTTGATTTTCCCATTCAAGGGGGCGAGAGGAGAGAGAGGAGGGGGGAGGAGGGGGAGGCACAGGAGAGATGAGACAACAGAGGGACGTCATAACAAACATGAACATCTCTACGTCTTCTGTATTTTTGCTCCACAGTAAAGAAGGGAGGTGTATGTTAACGTTGACTTGTAACAATAAAGTAGATTTAAATAGATTAAATGTGTGTTTTCACGTCTTATTTTTGGCTGGAGGTGTCACACCCTGGTTACATGAACACATTTGACAAATTTACTAGCTACAGAGCCAGTAAACGGCTCAGAGAGACATTAACTGAAACCACAAAGGAGGGGACTACTATGTAGGAGGAACTACTTTTCACTCATTGTCAAAACAAACTACGGCAACACAAACTCTAAATGCGGCAGCCATAACACAAGTTTTGGCTGTAACACGGGGCAGTCATGTACCTCTTTCTCTGGGAAGTCTGTGGGCTCGGTCTTTTAACGGCAGGTTCGGGGGCCCCGAGGTGACGAAAGCGCCGCTTGCGACAGGGGGCCACGTCTGTGATGTCCTTCAGGCTGTCGTCCAATGGGCTCGCAGCAGAGGACTCTGAGGAGAACATGAGCCAGTCAGGTTTCTGCGTAAAATGTTATCCTCAAAGTGAGACAGACAATTTTTAATTACAGCATAATCTTCGTTAAGTTCATGATCTCACAGCAAAAGACACAAAACTGCCGTCTGTCTCTGATGACAGAGGGGAGAGGAAGCCTTCATGTTTCCTGCTCAGTCCTTCATTCAAATGTTTCTTAAGTAAAAGTACTGAAGTATTCGTATCAAAATGTACTTAATGAATTAAAAGTACTGATTAGTAACTTTTATTACTGCATCCTGTGTTTTTGCAGTTTAACTTCTAACTTCATTCTACTGAAAAGACAGCCCAGTGTTTCAAGGACACTTCATACAGCACTCGAGCAATCGTCTCCTTTAGGTATTTGTATCCATTTTGTATGATGTTCTTCATACTCAATCATATTCTTCTTCTTCTCCTTCCTCTGCTTTCTCCTTCTTCTTCTTGTGCTTCTTCCTTTGTTGCTTCTCCTTCTTTCTCTTTCTTTTTCTTCTCCTTCCTCTTCCTCATCTTCTTCTCCTCCTCCGCTTCCATTAGGCGCATTCATTCTTTCACAAAAATGTTTTCTCAGAATTTTCCAACATTTTCTGATGCAATACTTCAACATGAGCGTAAAAATATGTTCAAGGAAACATGACTAATGACATTATCAGCTGTTTCAGGTTTGAGAAAGTAACACTATCTTCAGAGCCACAAAGAAGACATTATACAGCTGTTTTATCTGCCAAGTCTCACCCTCTGTTTCACGACAAATAAACTGATCTTCACGTGAATTCGCTGTGGTTGAAATGGGGTTATGCACTTCCAGGTGTGCAGTGAAAGAATTTGAAGACATACCAACACCAGATAACCAGTTCCCTCTCCAACATTCGAGATGCGATTTTTTTTTTTCTACTGTCTGAGTCTAAGAGATGGCAGCCGGCATCTCGCCAACATCTGCTCGTGACTCCTCTGCTCTGCTGTCTGACTCTGCTGTCATCACCTCTCCTCTCTCCCTCTGTCCTTAAATGCAGGAATACCGGGAACACGTGTGTGGAACAACAGAGGCAGATGGCTCTCCACCCGCAAATCAGCACGTTCTCCAGGGATCAAAGAGCAGAGGAACACAGTGACTGAAGGCAGGAGGACGATGGTGTAAAATATGGAAACATCCTCAAAATTACGCGTTCTTCCTCTTCTTACATTAATCGCTGCTGATATATTTCTCTGTGTTCAGTTTGGTGGATGGTTTCCACGTCGTCTTGCCCGTTTTATATGAATATACTGACCTGAAAACAGTCTGTAAAAGCTGATTGTTAAACTCAGTGACCCGAATGAACACAAAGCAGCAGAAGCAAGTAAAAGCACAACAAAGTCGACAGGTGTCAGCTGTTTCTTTTCCCTTTTATCCCTTTCATGGTATTCTATACTGTTTAGTCAAACATTTTATTAATTCGCAATATGTTGTTGAAATATGTCTTGCACTTTGTATTTACAACAGATTAAATATGTAATATGAAATGTGTCAACTGCAGTGACAAACCGACTCTGCAGCTCCACAGAGGGTGTTAGTGTCTTTCAGCGCATTGTTTTGGTTTTACAGTCAGCGACTTTACTGTTTTGATTTCATTGACCTCGTTTCCAGCGGCAGTCAGCGGCCGTCTGCAGAGAACAATCTCAAAAATTTGACAGAAGACGCAGTTAAGATACGAGCTGCTGAACACAGTGGAGCATTTAGCAGCTAACGAGCCAGGTTATTATTATTTTCGACAGTTTGTGGGGACCAGAACAATTATTATATTTCATTCATTGGGTAAAATGCTTTTGTCGCTCTCAGTCTGCTGGATGTCCAATTATGCAAACACATCTATCTGCTTTAGAAGGCGAAAATATGCCTGTTATGTGTTTACAAATTGTTTGTGCTACCTCCGAGTAGTAAAAGAAATGAATGATAGAGGTTTTATTCAACCTGAGACCAGTACCGTGGAGAATGGTGGGAAGCACATACCCAGAATATCCCTTCGTTATCCTGCTTTACGATCACATTGACGCTAAGTGGACATATGTAGGTGGTTATCAACTCGGTAAGTCAACCCAGGTTTTCATCATCTAGCCATGAGCATGTTCACATAAAAGGGGAGGTGTGTGCAGCATCTGACCAATTACAAACATGTCCTCCATTAGATTAATGCATTGCTTAGATGTATTCTTATGCTGTGTGTGCCAATTTTAGCCGTATTATTTCAGCTGCAAACCCAGTGTATACGTGACATCTTAATTGTTTTAAAAATCTGCTTGGTCAGTAGAAAATAAAACAATTATTTCATGCTGTTGGATCACAAAGGAACAAAAAGGGGCAAAGAAATTAATTTTCCATTACTTTTTACCGGGTGGGACGATTAAAAAGTTCTTTACAGACGCACACTTACTTCACCATCGTGGGCTGAGGGACAAACTGACACCAACAATAGATTGTTTTGTGCTGTGGATCAAAACTGTGACCATTCAGTAGCAGCAGCCACACAAAACCCGAAACTAATTTCCTGAAACTTCCCTGGTTCTATCTGTTGGTCCTAACTGGCAACACGCTGCCGTCTGAGTCACTGTCGTGGCAACAGAAACAACACAGATCCTGCAAGCTTTTCCTCATCAGACGGAGGGAATGGGGACACCTCAGACGAACCCAACCTGGCTTCTGACGATTTGTGAGAAAGTGGAAAAATCTGGGGCGTAAACAGCTGAGAGGAGGACGAAAACTCCCCTAGAAAACCCCTCACAGTTCCATGATAGGTAACTTATGTTCTGCTCAAATCAATCTTAGTGTAACGCACACCTACAGGACATACATCCAATCTCCTGCTGGTGGCACATTAATCATGTCCAGGCCTTGTGGGAGCACGAGTCTGGAGGCTGATGAAGTGTAACGTCAACATTAGGGGCTGTATGCATTTAAAGGTGTTTTGGTATGTCAGTTCACGGAGGCCCACGACTCTGCATTACATAACTCCTCAGTGATGTCATGGTTAGTTTCTCAAAAAGTCTCAGCGAGGGTGCAAACACGCTCCCATGACAACAGCTCCCAAAATTATCATGTTTAATAAATGTCAAAAATACTAAACAACATATTGTGTTTCTTTTGATAACGTTGTGTCTGAACTTATGTTGTGAAGTAAAGAGTTACAGCTCTGCTCTCCGTTTCAAGCATGTCTACTATTTGCCCTCGCCAGGTGTTTTCCAACACCTGCAACTGCAATTTTCCGCCTTGTGATGTAATGTTGACCTACCCGTTCAAGTGACAGAATTAAGTACTTTCTGTAGATGATCCATTAAAGTTGCTGCCTGAGAACTCACTCCATAACTGTCATAACTGTAATTTAAAGTAATTTGACATCGTAGACACAGTTTTGCCCACAACTAATGTTACAGGACTGGGGAGTTTATACGTGGAGCCGCTGGTGATGCTGATTAGGAGCACGTTAAGGGGATTGAGGCTTCACTGGCAGAGATCTTACCACGCGTTGATGAAGTGGAGGCTGCGGCTGATTGCTCTTCCTCGGGCTCCTCATCGGTACTGCCTCCATATTCATCCTCCTCCTGGCCTGCTGTTCGGTTTGATTTTACTGGATCATCATTTTTCTGTCCGTTCGAACTCCTACAACAGAGACCAGAGAGTGCACATAAAGGAAACCGGCAACAAAAACAACATTGAGTGATTCGTAATATCTGGAGAATATCTATCTTTTTTAAAGGAGATTCACAGTTTGGTTGGTTAAAGAACTGAAGCACTAAACGCTGTACTGTACCTCGTATCCTGGAGGTTTGTGACAGTTTCCTGTAGACTGCGGATCTTTGCCTTCTTTTCATTCAGGACCAAGGCAAACCGAGAGTACAGCTCTGCCTCCAGGTCTTCTTTACCACCAGCATAACGCTTCAGTCTGAAACACACAGAGAAACACACAAGTCTTAAAATCTTCTTCTTCTTCACTATATTAGCTTACATCCAATGTCATGAAAAGTACACAAATGTTTCATTCTAGCAACATAACACCACCACTGCTGATCAGTGATGGATGGCGCAGTCGAGGGAGGGATTACCAAGCCATGAATCATACAAGGTGATTGGCGTGGGCATTAACTTCAAAGCAGTTCTTGTCTTCCAACAATAAGATTCAAATATTATGTTGATTATGTTGTTTAATTCTGATGATTAAAGCGTAAATCTGATATTTCTAAATGTATCAGTCAATCAACAAATCCCAGGAACACACTGAAACCAACAACGAATGAATCTACTAGCAAATATGGGTTTGACAGCCTGATATATATCTGCTTGTTCTGGTGTGAGTTCTGGAGATATCACCCATAGAGATGTCTGCCCTCTCTCTAATATAATGGAAATACATGGCACTATGAGCATAAAGCGGCAAAAATATACATTTGAAAAACTCAGCAGCAATTTCTCTTTCCAGAAATCATGATCCGGCGACTCAAGATAATCCACAGACCTTGTTTTGAGCAGTTTCATGGAGGAACTATTTTCTTTTTTTTACCGAACTACGCCCACCAACCGTACAGAAGGAAGCATGCATCTATTCATGGACAAGAAGCAGAAGAAGCAGCGTGGGATGTAAACATTAATGGCGTCCTCCTCGGCTGAGCTGTAACATTAGCTAGCTTAGTTAGCCGAGCTGGCTAGTCTCTCATCCATGAGTAGATGCACACTTCCTTCTGTGCAGAGATACGGAAAGAAAATAGCTCTGACATGAAACTGCTCACCACAAAGTCTGTGGATTATCTTAAGGAACCGGGTCATGATTTCTGGAATGAGACATTGCTGTTGACTCATCAAAGTGCTGATATCTCCAAACAGCTCAGCAACTCACACCGAAACAATCTAGATGGATTATTATAGCACTACAGGTAAGAGGAAAAACATATATGTTTGATTTTGAGGGTGAACTGTCCCTTTAAAGATTTACATCCGAACCAACGAGCGGAGAACCACGGACAGGAAGGCAGAAATAAACGCACCAAAAAGTTGTTGGTTTTGGGCGTTTTCATGGAATTTTTTGACAGAAACACATACGTATACGTAACAACGTCGGCTTTATCCTTCACATTTATGATTGAGGTGAACTATATGTTGAGCCATGTGAATCACAAGGGCCCCTCGGACTCTGACGGGTGTGATGAACTCACATTGACGCCGCTGTGACATCAGTTCATGGCTCAAAGTGACGTACAGCTGCAGGCTGACGGCCCCTCCCCACGCAGTGATACATGAGTTGGGTAATAACTCAGTGGGGGAACTGAAACTTTTAACCTTTATGTGTGGTAGTGTAACCTGCAGGGTTCCCACAAAGTTAAAATGTCTTCATGTAACCTGTTTCACCACGAACCAAACTGTGTCCGAGGCACCAAATATCAAAACATTTAAAATACTGCAAGTGTATAATCATGTATTTCCTGATTTTAATCTTTTTTTTGTTGTTGTATTCAGGCAAAGTTTGCATGTTCTGTAAGCTATTTTTAGTGAAATGGTCTTCTGCACCTCTTCAATCATATGGTTGGTAAGAAAAATCCACATCTGGAAAGCATGTTAGAAAAAAAACAATGTACCCAGAGTACCTCAGTCGATTAGTTACATCCCATCACTTGGAATAAAGGTTTATTCAGCAAAGTGAGTTATCAGAACCAGGATCATTTCCACTGACTGGTTTAGAAAACCCAAATTGCAAAATTTTCCCAACTTTTACAGAGAAATTATGAAACATCTTCACCTTTCCGATGTGGAAATCTTCCCCTTCCCTGCCTGGTTTTGGTTTTGATTCTGAGCAGTGGAAACTCTGGTCGTTCTGTGTTTTGTGTGTGTGTTTACTCTGTAGTGATGTGCTGCTGCTCTCGTCTCAGTCTTTGGTTCTCCTCCTCTAGTTTCTGGTTGTGGTGCTCCAGTGCGTTTCCCCTCTGCAGACTGTGGATCAGTAACTCTCTCACCGCCTCCGCCGGCTCAGGGACGGCCTTCAGCAGAACAGAACCCAACCGGAACTGAAGAGAGAAATCAGACAACGCTGAAACATCAGTCTTCTGCCATATGTCCACAGCTTTTCACCACATTATATCTGTATATAAGTGTATGAGAAATATTGATTAGCACAGCTTTAAAGTCCATACAATTGTTATAGACTCAAAGCGTTACATCTTTCTTTTTGGCCTGGTCACTGTCACATAAGTTCAGCTGTCACCTGGGAAACAAAGTTTTCCCTCAAATACGGCTCTGCCATGTTTACACACAGATAAGAGGCCCGAGCAGCGACAATCACCGCTGACCTCTCGGACCATCAGCTCCCTAAATAACTGACCTTTACTGGGGGAGACGCAGCTGTGTATCTGCAGGTGTGTGTGTGTCTGTACTGACTGGATAAGAAAAGAGATAAAACTTAACAGAGGTAGGCTGCAGTTTTTAAACTTAACTGGTCAAACTGTAGACTGTAGGTTGTTTGCATGACTGTAAAATATCCTGCCTCTGTTACATATATTATCTGAATTTCTATTTTTCTAATGTCGGTAACGGTCAAGTGCATGTTGGAATATTTCAGTTTGGACCCAAGTAGCGGATCAAACAACAGAGCAACAGACAGATGTTGCCATTTTTCACGTCACTGACTGAGATACTCGATCATTGTACTCTGCTGAGGTGAAGACGCGTCATAATGTGATAGAAACCAACTGTTTATGACTCTCCATCTCATCTTTCCTCCAGCTCTCACGTATTCCCACCCTCTGTGTTTCCTTTCGGGTAATTTACAAGTGTCTAATATTTGCCAGCTATTACTTCAGCGCCGCTTAGAAAAAGTTGAGTAAATAACCTCAGACTAAAATACTGCTCGCAGTGGAAATACCTCTTCTAAGCTCTTCTGGCAAACACTTCCAGTTGTTGCCTCATCGTATACACTCAGTCCGTATTAAGCACTTAATGTCTACAAGTTTAACAGAAACAAGAACTTCAGCTGCTCATATTAAGGACCTGAGTTATAAAGCTACTGGTCAGAGCTCGATGTTGTTGACTGGGTCTGAGACACACCGGTGAGTTGGCTGGACCGTGTTGGCTGAAACACTGTTGATGTGGGCAAAGGTTCCTCGTGTCGTCATAGAGACGCTACTGTTTCAAAAGCTGTTTCTGACTCACTGATTCAAGCTAATTAACCGCGGGACACTTTCATTTGGGGAGAGACCTCTGAGAGCGACCCCACCTATTCTAAATTTACTCCCCGAGTGGGAGAAATGTTGGCGCTGACACAGAGCTAGTGAATGTTAAAGTCATTAATATAACAATATGTTTAGAGAATACATCTTTCTCAATACAGAAAAGTGAGTTTGAACTTGCAGCCTTTGAGCTTGTTAAGTTGAACTCAGGAGTCCAAAACTCCAGACAGGAGGACTCACAACGGAAAAATGACTTGCTGGCATCAGTTCAGCTGGACTCTGGCGTTCAGCTGGAAGGTAAAGAGCAATGCCTTTGTTAATTTGCTTCTTATATCTATAATTTTTTTATTGAATTGTGGTGAGATCTGTATGTATAATAAGAAGCCAAGCGTCCACAGAGGCAGCGCTGTTATACAACATCGAGTCTCCAAAACAAACCTATGGGCTCGATCTTATGCCCAGCGCAAAGTGGTGATAAACTTGACAGGACAGAGAAAACTCTCTAGAGGAAACTGGAAATAAATACTTTTAGACAGGCTGTATATGAAGGGAAATGCATGCTGGGATACCTGTATACCTCTAGTTCACACAAACAATTAGCACATATTATAGATATCTTGTTATATATGCTGTATTTGCTTTGTATATTCATTATCAACTTATTAAAGACAAACACACTTTTAGTTTTCATTTTCTAAAAATGAGCACTTCAGTTTTGTTTTGATTCATTTTCAGTTTGAGTCACAGTTTCCTGTTAATATGTGCAAAAGTCAAAGAACATTTGTTTTTAAATGTAAAACATGTGTTAACCTTCACAACAGCAGACAACCTGCAGCAGCAACACAACTCCCTGATGGCTCCTGTACAAGCTTCAGTCATCATTTACCAACACAGATCGAAACTTAGGGTCCACTGGCATTAAAAAATGAAATTGAAAGAAGTTTGTATTCAAAGTAATATGACAGTTTTTTGTTTTGCTCAGTGTTTCATTTCACACTGTCGCTAAAGTTTTATTTTTGTTAATCTATTTGTTCCTCCAGTAACCACTTTCCATGGAGAAACTCTCATGTTGTTCATCATCTCTTGGGGAAGCTGCTCTGGTGCTGATCTGATGTTCACTTACTATTTGTGCCAAGCAGGGTTTCATAACAGCGCCTGTTGTACATCATGTTCAACTTGCTGAAAAGTTTCACATATCAGGGGTCGCCACTCAGCTCAGAGGTTAAGATGTCAATCATGAAACACAAACATAATGCTCAAGGTGTCTGGATTCGGTCACCTGAACTGCAGGCTCAAGTTTGAGGTGGCAGATATTTGACGCTGAGGACTAACTTCATCGAGCAACTTTAAAAAGAAGAATTGTAAAATCTTGCTCCACTGTATACAATTTCATATTTAAATGTTTTATGACTTGATTGTAGGGATGGGAGATCTGGCCAAAAAACTAATATCACCATTTAATCAACTGCAATCAAGATCCACAATCTAAATTGCGATTTTTCCCAATTTTGAAACGCCCTGTAGACTAATAGCCAGACTAGAACTAGAAGTTAATCGTCCAATCAGCAGTTGGCTGCATTCCTCTTTTTGTTTGTTTATGTAGTAAAGTGCTAATTAATAAATGTACTCATGGTGAACATTATCCACCTTAGTCCGAGCCCCCATGATACTTGAACCAGCATTTTTTCATGGTAAAATGACGCTTATTCTCTTTCTTAAAAGGGATTGGTACAGTGTCTCATTCATTCATTCATTCATGAAGATCTAGGTTAGCATCTTTCTTTAGTGAATCCTACTAACACTTTTATTGTTGCTTAGCGCACTTAGCTAACACTTCTGAAGCCTTGAAAGTGCCACTGGTACATCACTTACATCAGTGGTACATCAGTTATTACGAGATACACTAGTAAACCCATAATTGTTTCCCAAATAACTTCCACAGGAAGTTGTGGGTACCTGCTAAACATCAGCATGTCAGCATTGTCATTATGAGCATGTTAACACAGAAGTTAGCATTTGGCTCAAAGCACCACTGTGCCTAAGTACAGCCTCGCAAAGCTGCTAGCATGGCTGAAGATCCTGCAGTATTGTTTAAGAGTATACTGTGGTTTATACCTTGATTTGTCCTATAGTTTGTGTGTACTTGTTCTTTTACGCTCAACGAGTTAAAGATCTCACACTAGAGATGTTTTCTGTTCTGTTCAAATTAAAGAATTTGCTGAGAAATGCACAATTATGCGTTTATGGCGTCACTGTGACCATCTGATGATGATTATACCACACAATACAGTATCGGCTGTGGGAATAAGACTTTAAATCTATTCAAGTCAATAATAGAAAACATGTGTGAAACACAAACCAAATGTCACCACAGAAGGACAAGTCTCACACATTTCTCTCTGAAACACTGCTGAAAGTCAGCAGAACAAGCTGACAACGTGCATGAGCACAAACACACACATACGTTTGGTATGCTAACCACCGCAGGTAACACCTGTACATGTGTGTGAGCGTCCCACTTCTGGGCTCTTTAGGGTGTTTTGTAGCGTTGAACAGGACCGGCGATTAGAGGGGGAATGACCAGGCATTAGACTGAAGCCTTTCATTATGACTCATAACTTTACGACAGATGGCTTACTGTTTTTTATTTTTATGTTGAGCAAGAGAAACCCTCGGACACCTCCGATGACGCATCCCAGCACACTTCTGTAAATCGTCTGTTTGTAACTCTCATTTTTAAAAAAACAGAACCATCGATTCATTTCCTCTGTGCTGCAACGGGCACACTTTTTCCATTCTCTCATAACTACCATGGCAACAAAGGTTTTGTGTCTACATCATGAATGAGTGTGTTCACACAACTGACCCCTGAACAGGGATTATTCAGTCAATTGCTAAACCGATCACGCTGCTCATCTGCCTCCCATCCTGTGTTCTCACAGGCCGAGGAGGAAGTACTCAGACCCTTTACTTAAATAAAACCACACTGTGATACAATGCAAATACTGCATTGTAAATGTTACAGAGAAGTATGTAAGTGTAATCAGGAAAGTGTACAAAGCCGCTGCTCAGCTGATCAGAACTGGTCCGTTCATGAGGAGAGAGCCAGGTGCAGAGCCAGACCCTCTGGAGGAATAAACACCTGAAGTCACATCAGATTCTGCTCTGATCTGGAGCCATTTACCAACAGGAGGAGAGCTCAGAGACTACTGTTAATTTGGGGGATTAAAAAGTGGATTTATCTTCACTCCTGTTTATCAACCTGACTGCAGCAGTGATCTGCAGAGGTCACTTCACTTACGTTCTGTAATGTTGACTGCTGACTGGAGCTGGAGGGGAAATGGACTTTCCTTCATGAGCAACAATACAGAGAGGAGAGGGGAACAAGGAGAGAAAGACCCGGAGACTCTGGTGAGTGCTGAGTTGAGTGAGAGGTTTATCCAAATTCAAACACAGAGACACACACAGCCTCGGTGTGTGTGTCTGTGTCCATTAAACAACCTCCATGCGGACGGAAATCTATCTAGCGTGATTTAAGCACAAGGTAATGGGTACTTTTATTCACACAACGTCTGGTCTCTGTTGCCGACTTCCTTCCTCACTCTTTGACTCTCTCCTGGAAGTTACAGAAAACTTTAAGATGACGGTACAACTGGAGCTGGGAAAAGACAATATTTAGAGCCAATAATGCATTATAATAGGCACATTTATAACCCTAAAACTCAATTAAAAACGTAACCGCTGATCTGTGAACAGTTTGCTGCGAAGATTAGCTGTAAAGGTTACATTGATTTGTGACGTGCAGATGATTTGAACCACGTGAACAGATACGGCAGCCTATTCTGTGAGTCTCCTAAAGGCCACCCAGTGATCTGAAGCAGATTACACAACGTGTCCGTCCTCACGTGATTATTTCTGGTAGTTATTGTATCAGGTCAGGTGATGCAACACTGCGAGAATCACGTGAAGCGACCACTCGTTTTCTGAAATAACATTAACATTTCACACTCAATTCATCACTTCCTCAGTTCAGTCAGGAGATCAGAACGAGCTCGGCGCTCTTTTATCTGGAGCTTTTAAACATCAGACGTAGATTAATTAAGCAGAGGTGACACCGTTATCGACACAGGGCTGACGTCATGTGAACCATCAACAACTCTGAAGAGCGCTTTAATGTCAACAATCAACTTACATTCTCACCGATAAAAGTTGCAAAGTCAAAACAGACGGCCACTTTGTGACATTAACCTTCTGACTCGCCGGCCGGGAGAGAGGAGCGTTTAAATAAACACACTCACTCCTTCATGTGAGCTCATACATCAGCTGCTCATCACACTGAGATACTGTGGAGACTAACGAGTGTGGTTTCACTCACAGAGATGTCCTTCTGAACCTTCTCGTACGCCAGTGTGACGGTGGAGCTATGGTCGGGTGGAGACGGCGTCAGGCCGAAGCTGTAAGTGACGGAGTTTTCCGTCTCGGTCAGCGCCTGCTGGAGGTCCTGGATGTACTTCTCTGTCTGCATCTCCAGCTCCTCTGCCTCACCACGCACTGCTGCCTCGCTCACTATAAAGCCAGAATAATACACAACAATTAAGATTAATACAGAGTAAAGTGTTTCAAATAGAGACTGAATACAGCAAACACAAATATGTATGAATAAGAAGACTTTCACTTGTACTTTCTTGAGTATTTTAATTTTCTGCTACTTCTACTCTGCTTCATCTCAGAGGGCAGTACTGCAATTTCTACTACATCAAAACAATTAAGACAAAAACAGCCTTTAGGCTACTTTCACATCAAATCCATCATTCCAGCGTTTAGCTGCAGGGTGGTGCGGAGGTGTGGGAGTGTTACACCATGGCCTGTGTGTGTGTGATGTGTTGTGAACTTTAACCTCCGCCGATCAGCTGAAATGAGAAGCTGCTGTGTTGTTTTGCTACTAGCGTGCCAGTTAAACCCTTTAATCCAGCAGTAAATATATAGTAGCATAAATACTTAGCATTAGTGCAGTTCCAGTACTGATCCTAACAATTCCCATACCTACTGATGAGAATAAGAGATGGATGGAAAGTCTTCGGTTGTGTTTTCCGCACCTTGTTGAATCCACACCTGAGAGAAACTAATAAATCTTCCTCTGAGTGTAAATGTCCGAGCAGCTGAAAAGGTCAACGATGGCACGCTCCAAAATGTCCCTAGGTGAAGTGAGAAAGGTGTGTGTGTGTGTGTGTGTGGGTGTGTGTGTGGTCAAACAGGTGAGGTCCAGGTGAAGTATCAGGCGAGCGTAAATCTGTCAGGTCAGACGTGTTAAATGTGACACAACAGGCCATGAGGTCAAGCCAGGTGACATTTTTACCGTCTCCTCTCCAAGCATCCTGTCCATCAGTCAGCAGCAACTGGAAGCCTGAACCTAAGCCCCGCCCACTCCAGTCCACACGCAGGAAGTAGGAGGAGTCGGGCTCTGATGGGACGTGGACTTCACGCACTGAGATGTGCATCCCTGCAGACACACAAAACAACACAAAGTTGGAGGACTGCTCGATTGATTCATTGATTATTTTTGACTCAGAGGAACTTGGAAGGACTTTAGAGAATATTATCTCGAAAATAACTAATTATCAAACTGATGATTAAAGGCATTTCTTCTTCCGTTTCTGTTCAACCGTGGGAGCAGAAATGACTCCAGTTCCACCATAATGAAGATTTATGAAACAGAATCATACTTGCAGCTTTAAAAATCAGCGTCTGTATATTTCTGTCATTGTGCATTGTACTGTATAAACACAGATTAAGTTAGCGGCTCACACTGCGGACAAGGCATAGAGCCAGTGGACAGAAACAAAGCTGAATGAGTAAGATTTATGTAGGGAAAATTAAACAAACAAGGCTTTGCTGATTGAATTAAAATTAAACTTGGATCCTTTTCTTTATTATTTGCTTCTTTCGTTGTTAATGATTGATTAAATAAATGTGGGACTGGCGGCATAAACTTAAGCGGGACACACCAGTAAAAGTATGTCATCAAGTCATTAATCTAAACTGAGTTTTATACAACTGGCCAGAGATGTATTGTTAGACCAGAAACAGTCACCATGAGTGTGACATGTCAGTTCATACAATAAAACACTGTCTTACTGAGAAACCTAAGAAAGAAACTTAGCGGACTTTAGGTTTAACTGAGCAGTACAGCATCCACAGGATAGTATCAAAAGTACCAAAGCTATAAAAAAACAGATCTATAATCAGGCTGCACAGATATTAACATTAATAGAAAATGAGCTGGTATGTGTTCAGTGACATTTTCTGTAGCCGTGTCGTGTGTGTTTTCTTTTTGCTGTGGTATCTCAGATATCAAGTATTGTTTTTTTCACACTGGTACTGTAGCAAAGTTTAAAATTCTGGTACCTGCAAGACATTTATAAAACTGGAAGAATTCTTTTTAATGCTGGTCTACAACATATAGATGGCATCACATAGGACAACAAGATAATAAGAGTTTCTGTAGCAGAAGCCTCCTACATCAGGAAGGCAGAGCTGATCACCTAAAGAGCATCTGAGACCTCTAATAAACCGTGAAAACAGGTTTGAAACAGGTCAGACGTTTGCTTGCATGAAGAAAGTGAGTGTTAAATGTCTCATCAGGCAGGTTTATGTCACTCTCTGTAAAATATAAAGTAATCTTGAGCTTCTTTTTTCTCATTTAAAGTATTTGTAATGAGCGCACTACTTCACATTTAACTCAAGCAGTAAAACACTTAAACACAGGCTGTTCTGAGTGACAGGGTAACAGTCCTGATTGCTGGAGGTGTGTCAGACCTGGAGGAGACCTGTCAGGACTCCCACAGCTGCTCTTACATCATTTTCCTGGCATGTATCGCAGCCTGTTGTTCACATGCCAGCCAGCACTTCACCTTCGCTCACCGTGGCTGCAACTATCTTGCAAAACAGCCACTAACAGAAGGGAAAAAAACCCTCGTGAATATGGTTCTGGTTATACAGCAGCTACTTTGACATGCTGTGAGTTTATCTGTGCAGCAGCAGCTGCAGGGGGTCCAGCTATTGTTTTATAAAGAGAATGAAAGACATATTGAAGCTCCGAAGGGAAAATGGATCTGTAAACCATCAGAGACCGCATAAGGCTTGGCCAGGAGAAAACTAGAAGCCCCCACAAGAGGAAAACACACAAGGCCGGTCTGTTGTAGTGCTGCTAACAGGGCTGGCACATGGTGAGCGGCATGGGGATACACTATGTTCATAAACCCCTTTAAAAAATCTGATTAGCAAATGGATTTTTTGGAAATTGATCACGAAATTTACCTCCTCTGAACAGAAATGATCAAACCATAGCTTTGCAACTGTAAGAAGGACTGTTTTGTATCCGTCCACATGTTGAAGCAGTATTCATGGAGCTGAAACAAACGTGCATTTGTCCGCTTTAACATATGCACTAACGTTAGCATGTCCGGCTAACTAACTACCCGGGAGAAGACTTCGCTAACTAGCTACAGGAGCAATCTAGCATTACTTAAGTTAGCACACAATTAGCTAACTACGTTAATTTGTGAGGTAACAGATGATATTAGAAAAAACCTAATTCAGAACTGGAATGATTAACGACTGATTAAAGTTTATCAGATCAGAAATGAGGCTAACATTTGCCACCATTAAAATGTTTTAGCACCAGCTAACATTTTTGGAGAAATGGACCACCATCAGCTAAACATGAAAAGCTCTTATCTTTGAATGACTTTAATTTGAACACTGTGTAGCTAGTTGATACTGGTTTGTACTTTTACTTTAATTTACTGTATATTATCTTATTTTTATAACTGCTACAGCATTGTAATGTCTGAACACTAACACCAACCACATCTCTTGTTCTTCATCAGCAGGTTGATGTTTATTTTGTTATAGTATAATATTGGAACTGCATTGTTTTAATGAAAAACAAATTAGGATTTCATTGTCTGTCCACTTCACTGGAATATGCACAGACCTAATGCCAGACTGAGGGTTATGTAATTGCTAAACAGCAGTTTTCCTTGCTGCCGTTTGGTCATGTAATGACCAAAGTGAAAATGATTAGTCCAGCTCCATCCAACCGTGTCATCACAGCTCTGTAAGCACTGTAATGAACTAATACACAACCTCTCATTAGGTGTAAGTACAGGCTCAGCAGAGTGAAGCAGAGAAACTCACACCTCAGTTAGCTGGATACTAATGACCAACCACAGCAGCATGCTAACATCCTAACACACGTTTGAGCAGAGCACAACAGCAGCCTCACCTTTAACAACATCCTTCTAACACCTGCTCCAGGACTAAATACATGCAAAGTCCGAGGAACTTCTCATTTGAGGACGAGATACTGGAAAGTGTCATTTCTTGCATTTAAATACAGGAATGACAGGAAACTGACTTATACAACTCTACAGATGGTACTTATCTAAACAACTGATTCCAGTATTTTTAAACACGATAGCAGCATGGCGCTTTCAATGACGATGCTGAGTCAGTTGATCCACCACTTTGCTCCACACAGAAATATCTCAAAAAGTGTTCAATAAACTGCAAGAAAATTATGAAGGTCTCAACACAGTGAGCCCGACTCACTTTGGTGATCCTCAAACTTTTACCTTTGTGGCTCAGAGTGGAATATCTCAACCACTACGAATGAATATACGTGAACAATAAAGACATTGAATAATTTTTTGATGGACTGATTAAACAATTAGTCTCTAGTCCGTCCGATTGGCAAAACATTAATACGGCAACTACTTTTGATAAATGTTGAAGTAATTTTTTCACTCAAATGCCTTTCCTTTTACATGTGTTTAGTATTTTAATGTATTTGTAATATTTGGTTTGGTGAAGGTGTCACTTGGGCTCTGGGTGATTGTGACAGGCCAGCATTTCTCACTATTTTCAGGTTTTTTACGGAACAATCAATCAATTAAAGGAGAAAATAATCATTAGTTTCAGTCCTGTACAAAATAGTCAAAATGAGCTCCACCTAAACTAACTGCAACAGTTAAATCCTGCTTTTACATTAAAGCATGAGTCAGAATAATCTAATGTTATCATGTATGATAGTATAACAGTCACAGGGGACATTTGTCTGCTCTACTTAACACTTTTTACACTGTGCATTATAGTAGTAGTAGTAGTTTAAAGTAGTCTTACTCATGTAAAGGACCTGAATGCTTCCTCCACCACTGCTGTCAGCATGTAGCTAAAGCTAACCCTCATTTCATTAAATGTCTACAAGTATAATGGGGCTGGGTGTGACTTTCTTTCCGTACTGAACCTCGGCTGACAACAGAAAAAGGAAAATATCCCTCACTGTGAGTTCTGAATGATACAGCCCAGTGTTAGCTAGCTAGCTAGCTAGCTGTTAGCCCTGAGCGCCGCTGGATGTAAACACAGACTGAAGCTCCGACACGTGATGAGACGAGCAGATAAAAACCTCGTTCACTCCTTCAACAACAGACAACATGATAGTTTGAATCTTACCGACAGCTTCACCGTGTCCGCCCGACGGTTTGTTTAATGGAGTAAATCTTATGTTTGGTTGTTGTAGACTGGGAGCTGCACCCGGCGAGTCGGCTCCTACGTCATCACCAAGCGACACAGCTGCTCAAATTAAAGTCCCAGGGCGAGGATATCAAAATGCAGTGTTGGAGCACTATACACAGTGTAATGTATAGTATATAGTGTATAGTTTAAATTCAAATAATATAATTTGCATCAACCTAAAATGGGACAAATAAGACCCACCTGTTTTTATTACATTTTAAAGCTTCTTCTATTTTCTATGAGTATTTATTATGAAAATTCAGCTTTTATTTTCAATAGCTTCCATGTCATGTGACCCAGTGACTCCAAACTAATGCCGAATTGTATTACTAAAAAGGACAAATAAGACACACCTCTTTTTCTATTAAATTTGACTGCTTCTTCTATTTTATATGAATATTTTTTTTTTATGACAATAAACAAACATACCCATATTGTGCTTCTCAAAACTGTAAAAACATGTCGTTCAGTTTGCTATAACCACTTTGCTATGTTGATATGTTCATATATAATATAAAATAGAAGAGGCAGTACAATTTAATAAAAAGAGATGTGTCTTATTTGTATAATTTTCATAATAAATATTCATATAAAATAGAAGAAGACCCTCATGCAACTGTTGATACATGGCCTCTCTCCTTGTCCCTCTGTGTTGTTTTGGTTTCCTTGTCAGTGAGGCTAAGGCAACAAACTGTGCGCCACATGTTGATGAGAGGGAAATGAAGGGATTATTGGAAGACTATGATTTGAGTTCTGCAAACAGACAGTCTTTCCAAGAATAATTGCTTTAAGAGGCTGCTCGGGCATTACAGAGCCTTCTATTAGGGAAACACATATACACACACACTGAGGCCTAAATCAGCTGTTTTTCTGCAGGGATTTGCAATATGCGTATGTGTGTAGTTCATCGCTGTATGCATGACTGCAGTTCACATCGGAGATTAACCTGTGCAGCTCTCTCAGGTGGCCTCCGAGTGCATGACAGCATGTGTGTAGGACTGTGGGAAAGATTCAGTCAGAGGAAATTCTGACTCGTTTAAATTTTTTGTTAAAAAAAGAGGACCACAATTGTAACCATACTATAACTAGTTAACATTTTGTCTGTCAGTGTTTGGATCCCTCCACATGTTGAAGTGGTGTACATGGAGCTTTAGTAACAGAAGTACTCTGTTTCAGCCTCTCCGATCCAAAAACACGAAAGAAAAGCTGTTAGGAATGGCGTGCTCGTCTGACGTAACGTTAGCTGCCAACGTTCGCATGTTCAGTTCATTAGCTCACTACCTACAAGAGCAACCAACGGTTACTTCCAGGTGCCTTCAGGTGCTCCTCTGGTTGATCCCATTTCCCGAGTTGGGAAGTCGTTCTCCTGACTTTGGTGCGTTCAGGAGCTTTTAAAATGTTTTGTGGAAACAAAACAGACCAACCAACAAGTACTAGCCAATTGCAGGGGGAGGAGGGCAAGCCATGACTTCTCCACCCTAGGAAAGAAATTTCCATCCAACAGAAATCAGCTTCATCTAGAAGCTTCCTCTGTCCATCTGAAATCCAGGAGCCTGTCTTCCAAAAACGACCTCTGAGTTTTGTTAGTAAATCTGCAATCATTATAATAAACTGTGTATTAAAAAGCCGGCTCTGATGGGGCTTTGTGCTTCTTCGACTTGGCTGCATTTTCTCGCCTGAAGTGGTGGAAGCTACTGGGATCACTGGTTTCCTCTAACGCACACTCGAACAGAAAAAGACTGTAATGATGCTTGTGCTTATTGTGTTTGCTCATATTCCAAGTTGGCTCCAACATTAATTCCTTCCTGTTTATCTGTTTGTATTTCTCATCATGCATGTTTCTTTTCTATCTTACTGGATGTCCGTCAGGTTCTGAGTCCTACTTGTTTGTAATAACCCTCAGATGGAAGATATAACAGGATCAAAAGCAACGTATGTATGTATGTATGCATGTTAAATTAAAGCCACAATGTATAGGATAAGACATTTTTGACTTAGGCGCCCCCCAGTGGTCGTATTGAAAAAAAAGGGTTGTAGCAAAACATATTAATAGCCTTGATTTTCCCACAAACATATGTTAAACTAACATTTTTGGGGGGGGTTCTCTCTTAAATTCAATCAACTGCATACAAAGAATCAAAACATTGCCGTATCTGTATTTAATTAGAGGCACTGATACAGTCAGTACAACGTCGTCCATCTTGCCCACAGGCCTTCATAATGCAGCCCCAATCAGTTAACCAAACTAGCTTCCAGACGTCTATGTAAACACATCCCGGCTTGTCTTTGTTATTGTTTTTTATTACTCTGGGTTGCTGGTGATATTACTGTCCTACATATTCAGTCCACTGTGTCTGTATGAGATAAAAATCAATCCTTCTCGTACTTTTGGAGAACGTTGGGCCTCGAAGGAGTTTTAATTTTCTGTACAATCAACTGTAATATGCAAAAATATCTGTAAAACAATCCTCTTTTGTCTGAACGGTAATGTAGCTGGATTTGTGGTCAAACACACTCTGGCAACTTCCTGGAAATGTTCTTTGTATTGGCTGAGTGAACCTCGGTTACTCAAGATCTGATGAGTTTCTCTGTCTGTGGTTTCTTGCTGCCATTAAAACTGTTTAAGTGTTGGCCAACCTGCTCCTGAATACACCAAATGAAGTCGACCCCTAATCAGTCTTTGAAGCATTGCATGCGCATTTATTTCTCACCAGTCAGCATCACAGCAGCTGCTCAGAAAAGAGAGTTTATTCAGTGAGATGGAGGCTGGTCGATCGCGACAGATCTCTGAGGGTTTGGCGATAGAAAAGGTCAACAAACTGGCGCTCTCTCCAGGACCTGGGTCATTTGTTTCGACTGGCACATGAGGGATGTGATTCTGGTCTCTGTTTGGTGAGGAGGGTGTCGATGGGAATGGGCAGAGAAAATCAGATCTGAATAGTTAAGTACAGTGTTTGGAAGGTGGACAAGACTCTGCTTTAAAGGGCGATTCTGTTTTAGTACAACATGGACCTTTTTTTATTGGCTTTGGCCAGAATTTCGATTGGTTCTGATAACATTTAACCTTGCGTGTGATCTCAGCAATTTGCACGGTACTCCGACGTTTGTCCATATAGAGTTCACAAACTTCAGAGGAAAAAGAAAATGGTGTTACTTAGCTGTTATGCAGCAACAAGTTGTATGTTAAAAAGGTATTTTCATGATTCACAGACTGTTGTTCTTCTGTCTGTCTGGAATAATAAATTGCTTTCCCGAGACGATAATCAATATTTAAACCTGCTGGCAAGAAGAAGAAGACGAAGACGAAGAAGAATAAGAAGACGGAGAGTTGTGCAGCCAAACGTGGATTCATTCCAGGCAGAAAGCAGACATTTGCAATGTAGTAGGGAATGAGGCTGAACAACATTGTAATCATCAAAGTAATTGCTGAGATCTGGGAAAGTGGTGACGTGGTTACAACAATGTCAAATGGGCCAAGAAATGCAAGTAATCAGGCGATCAAACTGGTGGTTTCCAACCTTTAAACGAAGCCGGACTTTCAACCAGGAAACTGAGGTTTGTGTCCTGAGTGGAACTTTTCTTTTCAGTCTTTTCAAGACCAAACCTGAAAAAAAACAAACAAATGAACCAAATGATAGTTGCTTCATCTCTCCTCCATTTGATGAAATCACTCATCATTAACTGGAGCAAACAGTAACTCACTCCACAGCGCTGTATACTGAGAAAGTGGCTGACTACACGGTGGATCCAACCTTTAGTATTTGCTGGAACCCATCAGATAAACAGAAACATATTTCCCAGTGGCTCCCAACATCACCAGAGGGCCCGACCAGACAGCCCAGCCTTATTAGCTCCAATAGACTCCCGACAGATCCACACGGGGCCTTCGGTTTCTGATCTCCTCTCCTCTGTCATTAACTGTAACTCCTCACTTTCATCTTCCTCTGGACTGCTCAGGGATCCTTCCTTCCGCCTGTCTTTAGCATCGCCCGCACCTCATAGCCCGGAGCAGACACATGTGCATGAATGTGTGCATGCGTCAAACACTTTAGGGCTGGATCCTGCAGTAATGACTTCCAGCTCCGTCTTTGGGTAACGAGCATTTCCTGCTAGTAGTGTCTGCCTGAGGAGAACCACTGACCACCTGACTGCAGCTCTCTGCGGTCTCTCTCAGTCCTGTGTTTGTCACACTGGAGAGCTTTTCATCGAACAATCCTGGATTCATCCATCTGTTGAAGGGATGTCCAGGGCCGCAACTAATGATTATTTTCATCTGTTGATTATTTTCTCGATGAATCAATTTGCTGTTTGGCCTTCAAATGTCAGAAAATGGTGAAAAATGTCGATCAGTGTTTCCCAAAGCCACAATTCTTGTTTTGTCCACAACTCCCAAAGATATTCAGTTAGCTCTCATAGAGAGGGCTGGGTTAAAAAAAAAAAAGATTTTCATATTTAAACCAAACTTTATTTGCAAGCCGTTTTCTTTCCCAGCGGGTCAAATACAGTAGCCCCATCAGTGGCCTTCCCCTTCTGTGATTGACGCTGTAACACTTACATCACTGTAAGTTACAAGACTGAACTTAGTTATTGACACAACTACATAATGTAACATTAAAAAAAACAAACAGGTGTAGCATATAATATACCGCAGAGCCCTTCAAGTCCAAAACTGACCAAGCTACAGAAGTGAGATGGAAGTGAGAACGTGTCGTCATAAAATCCCAAGATCGATCTTTAAATCTGATCTTTGTGCCTTGTCCCTGTGGATGCTTGTCGGCGTTATTACCACCCATCAGTATTGGCTACAAGCACTTTAAAGTGAGAACACTTATTCCCAACATGGTTATTTCACAATATGAGAAACCCACACACTTGTGAAGAGATCCAGAACAACAGCTAGTCGTTAAGACATTGCCAAAACCTTCACCACAGCCCGGCTGCAGTCCCACCTCGGAGAGTAAATTCTGGTGACGTTAATGAGCCTGTTTGGCTCGTATGTCCAGCCACAGATCTTGGCTTTTAAGCGATAACCGCTGAAAACGCTTGTCTGGGTGTTAACAGGCTGGGAGGTCCTACTGAACAATTTAGAAGAATTTGCTCAGCTTGCAGATTGACTGGAGGTGGATTTTGTTCTGGTCTTCTGCCACGATTACCCAAAGATTTAGATCCACTAATGGCTGCTAAATGAAAAAAAAAAACTGTGGTTCACGGCAGTTATTTGAAATAAAGTGAGTGGCTGTGGATTGTGCACAGTACAGTGTGTTTGCCAAGAGAGCTCAAATCACTGCAACTTACAGGACGAGGCTGATGATTAAACAAATGAAATGAAAAACCTCTTTTTTTTCACATCATGTTAAACACTGTTTTCATATTCAATTGTTAGAAAACTGCATTATCATTTTCAGTGTGACTTTAATAATGCTTGCACAGATGGAAAATTAGGCTGCATTGTTAATGATGCTTTCTAATTTTCAAATTTGAGTCTACATTTGAATAATGTCCACTTTGGAGCAGGTCAAGTCTTTGAATGTGTCATTTTCACCCTTAAATTGTTAGAAACATTGCATTTAAATGTATAACATTTAGTAGAAGGGGCTCTCTCTTTGCTTATATAATCTTAATTATGTCCACTGAAGAACAGGTTAAGTCTTTGAAAATGAAATGTCAGATATCTTTTCCATTTTGATTTTAATATGGCCATAAATATTTTTGCATTTGCATTACATACTTGTATGGAAAATTAGAGGGCCATTGTGTAACGTTACCGTTTTAATCCCTAGTCCCCTGTGGGCCTCCATAGATTTTATCAAACATCTGTGGTTGTTGATACCATCTTTGATTCTCAGAAAAAAATATTTGTCATCCTTTTCTATTCAAAGGTCAACTAGATTGAGTGAGACTGAAGGACCTCCACTCTGTTATCAGTCGAGAGAGATGAATTAACGGTGCCTTGCAGCAGGTTTGGACAGGGGGGCGTTCAGGTCAAGACAGTTAACCTGAGATGTTGCTGTGAAGTTTTGCTGTGAAGCAGAACACCCCCTCTCAGTTGTTGCTCTTCCTCTTCCCTCTCCTCCCACCATCAACCCAGTTGAAGCTCAGTCCATAAATGTAGATAGTGGAGTTCATTAGGGCTGGCCTAGTTTTGGAGGGGGCCTGGATGGGGTCTTCAGGGGTCTCGTAACATGGCGGGGATTATGGATATTTACTGGTGAAGGGGCCTCGATTGAGCCGCTGTCGGTGGGACCAGAAGTGCGAGCAGCTGTCCTGCATGGAGAGCAGCTACAGCATCATAAAGTCCCACTATCTGTGTTCAGACCATTTTTACACCAACAGTAGCATGTATACGCAGTTTTTTCACATGGCTGACATCTTTTCCATCGAGTGAAAACGACAGACCTTGATAATTCTGAGTATTTGGTTTGTCCAGAGCAGACGATGGAGGTACATAAGGAGTGCAGACAGGGCGCTTGCTTCTCATCTCTGTTGAGAGTTGCATGTGCGCAGTACCATCCAGGCAGCTAGCTAGCAATATTACAGAGGTTACCTTTACATCTTTTACTTCATTTTATATTTTCAAACTCAATACCGCTTGACAGACGACAAATGGAAAACCATTTGCACGCCAATGTCCTTCACCAAAGTTAGTGGGATTCATCCTCTGAGCACCATGAATGAATGTGTAAAACTTAAATCCATCTAGTGTGGCTCAAAGGTCATCGGTGACTGTTTTTCATCGTAGCTGTCGTCACAGGAGAAGTGAACATTTTGAGGATTAAAGACGTTCAGATGGATCCTCTCTGAAGATGTATGTGCATACAGTAACATCTCGGAGGAGCAGACGGGGACAAAGACTGGATGTTGAGCAATCCAACGACAGAAAGACAATAGTTGGAGTAAAGACCCCCTCTCAGTTCTCTTAAATTGGATCCAGGAGACACCAGTGAATGAACCCTCTGTGCTTTTGTTATGAGTCGCACACACACACGTATGCACACGCACGCACACACAGTCGTCTCCTGTGTATGAAACTTTCGGGGTAATTGTGTAATCAGCCTCAGTGAGCTGGCAGTGTGCAGCTGCTGGCTGCAGTTTCACTTCGCCTCCATGAGAACGCATCAGGCTCTGTGGAAACACAGACACGGGGGGGGGGGTCCTCTGAGGATAACCTCCAGGAGATGGTTCCCTTAACATTTATTTACTTTATATTTCACTTTTACCCAACCAGGGAGATCTGGAGTAAAAACAGCTACTTCTAAGAAACAAGTAATTATTATATAACACCACACTGTGAAAACACAGTGTTTTATATCTGCTGTGTTTGGATTGATATTCCTGCTGCATTAATGCGTGTGTCATTTTACTGCTGTAGATGTTTAAGGTTGAGCTCATTTTAACTCCTTTCTATACTGTTGGCTAGTTTAATCTACGTGCATCATCGTCTATAACATCACCATCATGTTTGTGACGACCATGTCGCTGTAAAAAGTCAACGTTTTCAGCCTGTTTTCAGCCTTGTGAATTTTAAGGATAATCCAAGAATGTTATTTTTGAAGAGTTTAATACGTAAATGGTGAAGTCTCCGGAAGCCCTGAGATCCCACATTGATTTGAAAGGCTTTATTTACACCCTCTTTTAAGCTCAAATCTTTACTGTAGCTCTGAGCTAAAAGCGTTGGTGTGCACCCCGTCTGAAGCATGGATCTAACAATTAAAATCTGGATACAGCGTTGGAAAGCTGCTCAGTGGTACATGAAGCCAAAAAAGTTTGACTTCCAGGGTATAAAATTACCCGGATCTTCTGCGGCCCATAGAGCGTGAGCACTAGAGACAACAAAGTCGGCTAACTTCCGGTTTAGCGACCGGCTAACTTGAATAGAGACAAAATAATTGAATCTTCTAGACTTTCCAAACATTAACTGACCGAATGGCTCACTCAGTTTTGAGTGAACTGTTCCTTTAGTTCAAATATACAGACATTGTGGGGGACTTTACAGTTTTTTCCAACTATCCCAGAATGAGAACTCAATAAATGCCTTCGGACCACTTGTTGTCGTCTGAAATTGTGTCAAACAGCAATATTTGGCTAAGTTGGCTCTAGTTTTGAGCTTCTGTGGGATCAAATAACATGATCATGATCCCATCCAGGAATTGTGAAGCTGAGGAAGTAAAGTAAGGAGGGCTGAGGGGTCGCCTTCTCCAAGCTTTGTCAGCTGGGAGGCCCACAATCTCAGACTATAAAATCCCCTCATCTTGTCTGTTCACACGACATCTTTCTTCTGTTTGTCTGTCTCAGAAGAGGAGTCCCTCCTCTTTTGCTCTTCCTCAGATTTCTTTGTGTAACTGATTTGTGACGCTGGGCTACAGACATAAATTTGACCCGACGCTTGGTTATTACAGATTTACTGTGTATCATAACTCTTCTGTTTTATGACTGCGCCAAAGGCTGTAATGGGGTCTTAGAGTGGCCTGATTTGTGATGAGGAAATCCACATCACAGGGTCAGATAAAACACTGGCAGCGAAGGTATTTTCTCAAGTAACAAGTTCTGTCTGCATCGGACTGGACACTGGTCAGAGCCAAAAAGTTAAAGAAACCATTTGCATCATCAGTGATGTCAGACCTTTTAACACAATCTCCAGGGGGAACACACACACACACGCACACACACACACACACACACACAGCTAGAAAACAAAAATCTTTATCTTCATTGAAAAAATCTGGCGGGAGCAGCTGAAAGAGCTCCAGTCCGGTCGTCTTGTCGTCCTGCTCGAGCTGCAGTGTGTTTCTGGCTGCTGACACGTTATGTTTGAGGGTCGGTTCTTTAATGAAGTCGAGGTGATGACAACCTTATTGATCGGTCACAGAAGACACCCCCCCCCCCCGCCCCCGCGCTGTAAACAGACCACACATATTATCACATTATTCTCCCAAAGGAAATTCATCTCGCAGCGCTGAAAACATCCTTTAAAGAGAAAAAGATGTGCGCGCTGCATCCGCTGCAATCAGGTCCTAATGCAGAACACGACATGAAAACGATAGTGTGTCCTTTTGGGGGGGAATGCGGAGAGACGAGAAAAATGGTTGAGAAAAATTAGTATGATTATTGAGAGTTGGCTGAATTAAAATATCAGCAAAAACTGATAAAAATGCAGCAAATTCATTTAAAAATATAATTTATAGTCAGAGTAGTACCTTTTTGATGTATGAAAAAATCTGAGGTGTCAAAAGTCCACATATTCTGTATTCCAGTAGAAGAAAAAAGATTAGTAAAAGCAATAAAAAGTACTACAGTACTTTTAAAAGTAGTAAAAGTAATGAAGTAAAGGCTCTGAAATGTACTCAGAGTATCAAAGTAAAAAGTCTCCCGCTGAAGGACATCTCTACCTGCCACTTCTGTGCAAAGCTAACTGAAGCAAGTCACAGATGGTTTAAAATGTAGGGCTGTCAAGTTTGATATTGGATTAGACTTGATTGAATTAAAGGGGAGAGAGCCTTGTGCCATTCTAGCTTGGATTAATGCAAATCATTACAGAGTTGTTGTTTAAATACCGACATGCAGTATCACTTTTATTTTCATGATGCAGTAATACCACGGCTCTTCATGACAAACCAAGACAGACGACTCCAGAAACAGGATCTGATAACTAGGGTCATTCTGATACCGACGGCATCAACATGCCTCTGATACCGCCCAAAATGCTGAAATTAGTATTGGCGAGTGCACCAATAGCACATCATTTACTTAGTAGAAATAGAAATGGGATCGTGCTACCTCCCAGCAGTGTCCTGTACACCCGTATGCACCCTTACAGACCTGCACAAGGTAGCTAAGTGCCATAAACGGCGAGCGACTTGTGTAACTTCAAGCGCATCCATAACATAACATCCACACAAGGGTAGAATACAGCTGTAATCATATACATAATTCTTTAACACACTGGTATCGGATCGGGAATTGGTATCGGCAAATGCACAAAGTTCAGGTATCAGATCGGTATCAGGAAGGAAAAATGGTATCAGAACATCTTTGATAACGGGGGTAAAGCTGTATCCTTCGCACATCTTGTTTGTCCACTGGTTTATCAGTGCAGTGACTTTTCAAGTTACTGAAAAAAGGTACAGAAAACGTTTCAGTCATTCCAGTCTGGAAGAACAGTAAAAGCAGTCTCTCATACATACACAGCTGTCTCACTCAACATGATTGCGTAATTCAAAAAGAAAAAAACTATCCGCTCTCCGTCAGCCGCTCCAGTCCATTAAAGTCCATTTTCAGAAAGGCTTCTTCTGGTTTTTATTCCTCCCGAGAATGTTGTTTTCTCGTGTCCCTGCTGAGTCCAACTCTTTCAGGTTCTTCAGCCCGGATGAAAGATGTGTTATCTGTTCTTCTTCTTGTCTTTTTTGCTTTTGCTCACAGAGCTGTGAGCAGCGCCTGAGGAGAGCGGTGAGGCGTGGCCGGTGGTCTTCAGATGGTCAAACAACTTGTTTCTGGTGGGGAACTCGTTGTTACAGGTCACGCAGTGGAGGATTAGTTCCTTCTGCAGGTGGAAATGAGGAAAAAGGAATTAAAAATACAAGTTTGGAACATTTTCTTATAGTAAAACAATGTAACATGGTTCTTTTTGATAACTGAAAGGGATGAAAATGTCAAAACTGATGCTGTTTAACTGATCTGTAAACTGTACAAACCTCAGGAACCTGTTCTCCTCCTGAGTTTGACTTGACGTTCTTCGGCTTATCTTTTCCACCTCCTTTCTTTCCTTTTGGCTTCCCAGAGCTGCTGAGGCAACATTAAGATAACAGAAACATAAACATCAGGTTCTACACTGCAAGGTAACTACCATTAAATATCAATGTAACTCCTGCCTAATTTAATTCAGGAATTAACTGTGTTGCATCCTCTGTTACTTTCATAGAGTTGAGTCCTGTTAGGCCTTCACAGCTGACCATAAATGATTAGGATTATTTATTTATTTATTCATTAAAATCTTGGTTTATTACATTAAAGACTGAATTAAAATGTCTGAACCGTTTTAAAAATGTGCTGTAGCTAAAATAACTTTAAAAACTTTGTCTGAAAACAGGAACTCAACTATCTTCACAAGTATAATGAGGTGGAACACTTGTTAAAAAAGAGAAAATGAGTCTAATTTCAGTCTTAATACAGACTGAGTAATTCAATTTAAGTATCAAATACAAATGAAAGCGGTGATGTGATGTGAACATCTCGATGGAGCATTAAAGCATCTCTTGGCTAACTGCTTCTTTTCAACAGGCATCTGTTTCCGGAAAAGAGCTCTAATAAAGCAACTGCCCAACATCTGCCCAGGACCACAAAGCAAATGTAGCAAGATTAACTGGTGAACATGGTGGAGCATCCAGCATCAGTGAAAATTAGACGCAGGCCGCCACAAACACAACTCTTAATAAATACTAACACTGCAGTGTCTGTTGGATGTGTAAAGGCCATTAATTGCCAACAGACTCGCTGTAACAACTTCCCAAGCTGATAACATAACATGCCATAACATTGCAGATGTTCTGTTTAAGCTTCTTCTGCTGCCCCCAAATGGCCAAAATAATGAAGTTCTGCTGTGGCAGTTTTCTTGGTCCCTTCTGAGAAGAATGAGGTAAAACCATCAAATGCTTCTGAACACAGAAGCAGACAGTGAATCTGGTATCAAAACACTTCACAGATCTGGAGACGGCACAACAAAAACACCCTGGACTGACCTCTTGATTTCTGTGGGAGGGGGATCATCCTGCTTCTCCGGCTCTGTAGGCTCGGCCGCCTTCTCGGGGGCATCTTCCTCGGGGGCTTCTTCCTCGCAGGTGGTTGGCGTTGGTTTCTCCTCCTCCACCGCCTCCTGCTCCACCTCCACAGCAGTCTGTTACGGGGGAGGAGAGTGAGAATAGAGAGGGCTTTTAAGAAAGATTCGTTTTACAAGGGGTTTAAAGTAAATCAAACCAAGGACAACCACTGAAAACAAAGACAATATGTTACTCACTTGTACAACTTTCTGCTGTTTCTTTTTCCTCTTCTGCTTTTTGGACAGCCTGTGTCGGTGGAAAGAAAAACGTCAGTGGAGACATCCAAGGTGAAAAGTAAGCAAATCTTTTCTATCATCACATCCAGGTGTCCTACTTTTGCCTCGGTTTGTCTTCTTCCTCTTCCTCCTCCTCTTCCTGCTCTTTTTCCTCCTCTCCTCCCTCCTTTCCATCCTGGTTCAAACCAAGTAAATCATCTTCTTCCTCCAGCTGTTGCCGCAGCAACACCACCATCTCTCTGTGCTTTTTGGATTTCTCATGGTTTTTCATACTGCAGAGAGAGAAGACAAGAAACAATGAAAAGAGCTGTGAAAGCTGATCAATAAGACGGACTGAAAAGTGTGTGAGGTACGGCTGGACTATCTAACACTATCATATCGTTATCGTGACATGAGACTCTATATCGTCTGAGATTTTGGATATTATTATATTGTGATTTCCTGGTTTTTGGAATTAAACGCACATGAGTGAACTGAAAATCTTCAAATTGATGAGTCCGAACCAAATCAATTAAAAAAGAAACGACCGACCTTTTAATTCAATTATGATTATTTAAGTTTTTCTCTCATGTACAGATGCATTGTGAGGAATACATATCCTTTCACCACATACAGCAACAAGGTAATAAAAAATAAATAAAAGTCTATAAAATGCTGCTAAAATCATTTATAGCTTTGCAGGGTGACTTAGCATGTAGGTGTAGAAGACAGCAGGGGGGTGGAGCATGTGGGAGGTTACTCACGCTTTATCGGACTTAAAGGATTTGTCACAGGCTGGGCAGTACAGGTCATCATAATAGTCGATTGTCAGTTCATCTCCATCAGGCTGATCTGCATCTGCAAAAGTACATACAGTATATATTAAAAACTACACACATAAAAGACAAGTACTTTATACTTAACTGATAACCAACTTCTATGTAAACATCACTTGTCAGTTAAAATCTCTGTAGCCCTGATGTGAAGCTACGGGGCTGACCGATGCAGCTGCTGCAAGTACAGCAGACTGTAACCCCTGATGCAGAAGTATAAGTGAAGCTTGATTCTCAAACACAGCCTCACTGACCTCCTGCCTCTTCACTGTTCTCTTCTTCCTCACTCTCTGATGCATCTCCAAACTCTTCTCCGTACTGAGCCTCTATCTGCTGCAGCTCCTTCTCCAGCTCAGACATGGCCGCCCAGCTCTGCTCCTTGTACTCCTCTGCCAGCCTTGGATGGACATACAGTTCAGTATTATAAATATGAGGAAGAAATAGAGTAAAATAAGGATCCAATTCACTAAACTATCCATCCACGACTTACTTAGCCTGGCTGAGCTTCTGCTTCCGCCTCAGCTCCTCCACCTTCTTGACCTTCTCAGCGTTCTGCTCCTCCACCAGCTTCCTGTGAGCCTGCACGCGGCGATCACGCTTGCGGACGAAAGCCACGAGTTGTCGCACGAGCTCGTTGCGCTCCTTTCGGGCTTTCTCTCTGGTCTTCTTGTTCTCCTTCTCCATGGCCCTTTTCTCCCAGCGGTTGGAGGCCTGCCTCGTGTCATACTCCTCCTTCCAGGCAAAGTTTTTACGAGTGCAGAAGCTCTGCCAGTAGCCGTAAAACACGTGCACTACCTGTAATATGGAAAAATAAAGACTGATTAAGTACACCAGCCGACTAAAAAATGGTTCAGTATTAATATTTTAGTTTTGTGACTCTTTAGTTTTTGTTTTGACTCAGAGAGCTCTTACATCATTCAAACACAGGGACAACTTTGAAACCAGTGTTTTAAGTGAGGGGCTGGCTTACGGTATCATAGTCACTCTGAGCGTCTCCAAAGGGAGGAAACTCCTCGTCCTCATCCTCATCTTCCACCTTGGCGTGCTCCATTTCCTCCTTGACAATGGACTCAAAGAGATTCCTGTAGACTGTGTAAAAGCCCTATAGGGAGGAGAGTGAGTGTGGATTAAAAACAAGAGAGAATAATACATGAGGAAATAAATATTCCGAGAGCACAAAACATTTTTAACCTTTTAATCTTAATTTCCAGCATGCGCACATTCTTGCAGCTGATGTTAATGTTGGCCTTGCTTTTATTTGCCTCCTTATAATCTAATCACTCTTTCATACACTCATCCAACAAGACCTGTTATTTAGTTGTGTGGTGCCACAACTCCTGGGTCACTGGCAGTCAGGTTATGTGGTGAGTGTTCTGAGTTATGAATCCATTTCTAGGTTATTCCTAAATCATACTCATCTCTGTGTTCATTTATGGGGTTGCCTCCCAAAAATAGTACATTTTCGTCCCTTCTTATAAAAAAAAGTAGTGAAGAGCCATGTTATGTCGACCAAATATCTTAAAGTAAACATAATTTATCTATTCTCCACATATTGTGACTCTAGATGATGTTTGAAAGATGTTTCCTTGGCATTTTCCTTATTTGAAGAAAAGACCTGGTTGTCTGTGGGCACTGAGCAACACGATCCTCGCACGCATGACCATGAACACTAACCTTCTCGTCATCTCCGTAGCCAGAGTAGCAGGTGACAGTGAAGTACTGCAGCAGGTCAATGCTGTCATCTTCGTAATCTCCACTCACTCCTCCTTTCAGCAGAGCCTCCCTATGATTGTCATACCTGCAACACAGAAAGAGACAGTGGCATCAGTGATTTATAAACATTACTTATTATATTTGATTGTTATTCATGTTGCAAAATGTCATTCTATTGTATTTTATCTGTTATTGTACTGTTTTTATTAATTTCATTACAGTCTAAACTCGTTCTTGTTCATCTGAGAAGCACTTTGAACTGTACTAACCTGAATGAAAGGTGCTATACAAATAACATTTGACTGATTGAGTTTGAGTAAATGATTATAAATAGAACAGCAAAGATATTGTGAGTCTGGAAGAACTTTTTTTCAAGTTGGAATAAACTTGAACATACCACGCTCTCTCCTGTGGATCACTCAGGACATCATAAGCTGCCTGGATCAGCTTGAAATGCTCCGCCGCCTCCTCAGAATTGTCCAAGTTTTTATCTGGAAATTTCAGAAGAGAAACAGCTGTCAACAAGCTTTATTGACAATTATGTACAATTCTAGTTAACAACACCATACGTTTATCGAAGAATGAAAAAGTAGAGAGTGAAAAGTTCACGAATGACCTTAACCCAGTACTTTATTCTCTCCTTGATTCTGTTGCACCGGTCTCTACCAAAATAAGACGATCAAACAAATCTACACCCTGGTTTAGAGAGCTTCCCCCGGGAATCTCTCCCTCTCCTGGCTCCCGCTGCCTTACATATTGATGGATCTGGATCGTCATACCCTGGGCTCCCATGGATCATTGTTCTCTTCTGTTTAACTATCCCCTTATATCTGTACTAGGGCAACGACTCATCAACGAAATGTTGTGCTAATTATCTGGTGTGGCCTGTCCTCTTCCAGGTCACCACGGTGGAGTGGAGGCCGCGTGACTCTAGCACCTCCTGGCGATTCCTCAACCTGCTCAGTCATCCTCCTGGATCACTACTCCTCACATATATTTTACTTGCAACAGATACTCAATGAAATTTGTAAACTTTGTTGCTCTGTTCTGTACATGCAACATCTATTGCATGTCTGTCCGTCCTGTGAGAGAGGGATCCTTCTTCTGTGGCTTATCTTGAGGTTATTCTTTTCTCCCTGTTAAAAAGGTTGTTTTCTTTCTCAATATGGCAAGTTTTTCCTCACTCCGTTAAGGACAGAGGATGTACAGATTGTAAAGCCGACTGACGCAATGTGATCGTGGGCTATATAGATAAAATCAATTTGTTTTGATGACTAACTCGAGAGTTAGAAAGACATAGGACAAGTAAGGCACTTTAGGTCACCCAGGGGAATAAACAACACGTAATCAACATGTAATGACGTGTAGTTACAATATTAAAAGGGGGGGCTTTCTTTTAGTTAGCTTTACTTGAAAAGCTTAAATGAACTACATCCACTATACTACCTGTAATAACACTACACACTCACAGATGTAGTTGCTCTCATTAGATCAGGTAGATCAGATAATATCAGGTTCTCATGACAAACCAAAGTCATAAAAAATTGCAGATCATGCCACACCATTCTTTGCTAACACTATATTTAACATTACACACACTGACAACACCTATACACTACAAAGAAAAGCCCATTAGCTTTCTATCACAACTTACCTGGATGCCATTTCAATGCCAATTTACGATACGCTTTCTTCAAGTCGTCGTCTCCTGCGTCTCGTTTCACACCCAGGATTTCGTAGTGACACTTCATTGTGAGCTAACTGTCCAGAGAAACTCTACTCGAGAATAAATACACAGTAGAAATGTTGTTCACGTTGTCCCAGCTAGCTTTAGCATGTGGCTAACTGCATGCTAGCGACCGGGCAGCATCTCTATTCTACCTCCTCAAATAATTCAGACTCCAAAAGTGACGGTAACAATATTGTATTGTTTTAGTCTTACATATTCAAATAAGTGCAATATCCGTTATCAATGAATAACAGCCTGTTATACACCTGTCACGACTGCCACGACCGGTTTTTTGGGACCTCAAGCAATGTACATAACTGTGCGCTCAAGTGCCGCTAAATCTCGCGAGAACTGTTCTTCTTCCCTTTGTCGTTTCGGCTGATTTGAAGCTTTAATCGCACATTGCTGCCCCCCACTGTTCAAAAGTTAAATTAAGAGCTTATTTATTTGATATTTATTTCATATTATTGAGCTTTACTCTCTCAGAAAAAGGACCAAAGTAGTGAGAGAGAAATATAATATAATACAAATCTAAAATATAGTGAGTATTGTGGGGAGGGCGTAAAAAATTAATACATAGTATACATAAAATGGGATTGTATGTAAATACACACACACACACACACACACACACACACACACACACACACACATACATACATATAGACTAAGGCTTCAGCCTACACCTTTTTGGTCCTGTTTTGCTTATTTGTTTTTGTCTGTTTGTTTGTTTGTTTGTTTGTTTGTTTGTTTGATTTGTTTTCTAAAGCTAGAAAAATCATTAAGTTAATTTATTGTCTATCTACCAGTGAATTTGCGTTTCATAAGTTGGAAGATGACCGAAATAAACTTAAAACTAAATTATACTAAACATGATAGTTTCTGTGTGGTGCCTGCAGTACCACCTCCGCGCCACTAGGGGTCAGTCTCGCTACTCCGTCCGCACGTGTGTTGTTCGACTTCTGGCATCGCGAGATCTGCGTCGGCGTGCAAACCAAACATGTCTGCGTTTAAGAGAAAACGTGGAGGACAGGCTGCTCAGGAGAAAAAGGCAAAGAAAGTCAAATTTGTGGCTGGCGAAGGCGAGTCACCGGATGAAGTCCAGCAGGAGAAGACGAATGAATTCACGGTCCCACCACCGGTCTCGTTGGTGAGTTCTCGAGCTTGTTGTCAGCCGCTGAAGTTGTTAGCTAGTTAGCTAACTTAAACTCACCAATACAAATGGAGTGCTGTGTTTTTTTCTCTCCAAGTTGTTTAATGTTATTAGCTATAAAACAACGAATTCTGCCATCTTAAGCATGTGTGCCTTTGTTTTGATGTTGTGCCATTAATCCTCTCCAACAGGGCAAATGGACAAACAAGGAAAGGGTTCTCATTTTCTCCTCAAGAGGCATCAACTTCAGAACAAGACATCTGATGCAGGACCTGAGGGCCATAATGCCTCATTCAAAAGCAGGTTAGCCTCAGTCTTATACAGCAGTATTTGACCCACCTACATGTGCTGACAGTTGTTGCTTATGTTGACTAATACAAAATGTATTAAAGGTAATTTTAATGTCCTAATAACAGCCTTTTCTTTTCTTTGACAGACACAAAAATGGACAGAAAGGACAAGCTGTTTGTTGTCAATGAGGTGGGTTTGCTACCTTAAATATGCACACACTTCATATATAATCACATGCATCACAGCATAGCTAATGATCTGCTTGTTCTCAGGTTTGTGAAATGAAAAACTGCAACAAATGCCTGTTTTTTGAGGCCAAGAAGAAGCAGGACCTCTATATGTGGTGAGTGTCTGATCTAAACGTTAAACTGACCTTGTATAAGTGGCCTTGTGAACTTAAAGCAAAGTGAACAATGTTCTCGTCTTACAGGATTGCAAACAGCCCTCATGGACCTTCTGCAAAGTTCCTGGTTCAGAACAGTAAGTCTCATCTGGTTTAGTCGTGAAGCGCAGTACACAACACCTGCCATGTGCGATGGGGAAAAACTGATTTATGTTATTGTCTCCTCCACAGTTCACACACTGGCTGAACTCAAGATGACAGGAAACTGCCTCAAAGGATCCAGGCCGCTGCTCTCGTTCGATCCTGTAAGTTGTCATGTTAGTACTATGTATCTGTGATGGGGAGCTGTGTGTTACAAGGGCCTGTATTTCCATCTGAACACGACACTGGATAATTTCAATTGGTACAACTAGGGCTGAAACCTTTAAACTATAAATTGTCAGAACATTGTGAAAAATGCTCATCACAGAAGTCCTAGGCCAAAGTCCTCTGATCGTGGTAAATGTTTGGCTTTTCTGCTTAAAAAATGACCTAAATTATTCATTAATTACAAAAAGGATGGCAATTAATGTTCTGTTGATTGCTTCACCAAATAATAATCAGTTGCAATCACAACATTAGCAACATTAAAAAAAAACATTGATTTCTCATTGTTGTCCCAAGTAATGAATGGTCTTGTATTCTCCAGCTGCTTTGACAAAAGGCCTAGAATATGTATTTTTATATGTTGACAGTTCATTAAGTGAATTTTTTTCTTGTTTTTTTCCTACAGAAATTTGACAAGGAGCCCCACTATGCTTTACTGAAGGAGCTCTTCACTCAGGTGTGTACGCAAGATGGATGTCAGAAGATGCATGCATGCATTCTGAATACACTTTTGTTAATTCCCTTGTGAAGTAGACTTTTTTCTTTCTCATATTAAGATCAAAATATCAACAAAACAGATTCTCACAATGTTCTTTTCAGCTGAAGCCAGAGCATGACATTGTGTTAGTGTAATACAAAGCTGATCCCTGTTATCACACTGGAATACTGAACAATTTTAAATTTGTTTTCTTGATTTTACATACAATATTTTTTGTTTGAAAGCTGAGTAGGTTGTATATCTGAAGTACTCATTGTGTTTTACCTTTGCAGACATTTGCTACTCCACGCTACCACCCTAAGAGCCAGCCTTTTGTGGACCATGTCTTCACATTCACAATTGCAGAAAACAGGATATGGTTTAGAAACTACCAGGTAATGTCTCACTGTTCTTGGCAAAATCTTCAATGCTAACATTGGTGTTATTAGTAAGCATTGTTTGCATCATGTGAAATGCAGCCACCTACTGTTTTATTTTCTTTCTGTTTGCATTTTTCTGTTTACACTAATTTCTGTCTCTCATTCAGATTATGGAGGAGGATGCCTCTCTAGTGGAGATCGGTCCTCGCTTTGTTCTCAACCTCATCAAGATCTTTCAGGGGAGCTTTGGAGGGCCCACACTGTATGAAAACCCAGGCTTCCAGTCCCCCAACATGGTAAACTCCAGTTCATGCTCGTTTACATTTTAAGCACATTATTGAATCCCTGAGTTAATGTGCCCGATGCATGGCTATGCTACATCATACTTTTCTTCTCACACACCCTCAGTACCGGAGAGGGATCAGACTGGCGGCAGCAGCCAGAGTGCGCGAGAAGCAGATGGTGAAGGAGCTACAGAAAATGAAGAGGGCTGACGCGAAGGAGGATGTGTCCAGAGATGTCACAGCGGACGTCTTCCTGACACCCGCTGATGAGAAGCCTATTCACATCCAGACGGAGGCACCTGAGCCCAAAGTGGTGAAGAAGAACAAACACAAAGCTTTCAAAAGACAAAGGCTGGCACGCAGGTAACTGGATGGACTGATCGGCTTTACTACTGCCATGATTCAGTGTTGTCTCCAGAAAATGTAGCACAACAGTGCAGTCAGGTCTTCAGTCCAATATTATGAGCTTTTGTTGGGTTAGAGACTTCACGTATTATTACATATTTGAAAGTACTAGAAAAAGATCTCATATCTACATGTTGTGTTCCAGGTCTGTTGCCATTGTTTGTGGATTCACACGATATATATTTTGCTCCCTCATTCAGGAGGATTGTAGGTTGACATAAAGGTCTTAATATAAGCCCATCCTTTTGATAAAACAGAATATTCCATAAGTGTAAAAAGAAAAACTTGTTTATTGCTTTTGAGTGACAGTTGTTTTCTATTTCATGGAAATAAAACATTTCAAACATCCTGCTGGTGTCATCTGATCTATAATTCAAACTTCTTGTCAGTGTTTGTGCAGAGAAATGTAACATCCACAGATTAGATTGCACTGGTTAGATGCACTGTACAGTAGGGTTGCAGCGATATAAAGTTTTCACGGTATACAGGGATATGAAAATTTATCAGTTATTGATCTAGAAAAATATGTAAGTGCATCATGTCTTATTTTATGACCCAATAACCAGCGCACTGCGTGAATCAAAGGAAAAGGCAAGAGAAGGTCCAGAAACATGAGACCAAACCCTGAACGCAGACAGCTCGTGGCTGCAACTGAAATGTGAACAGTGTGAACTCTTTTAGTTACAGGCGAGTCTCTCCATATTTACAACAATACAATATACAGTAACTGTACATATGATCATGAAATTAAGTCAGTATTAAAGTGGTCTGAACTACACATAGGTACATAAGACCATCTAGGTGACATTATCTTTCCACTAATCCAGTAGCAATGCTCCACTCATATAGGACTGTTGAACCAGTTGATTCTTCAACAATGCCATTGTGTCCTTTGTCCATTATGCCCATCAAGTCCAGCATTCTTTCCCATGTACCCCTACTGGTTGCACTGCCTCTACTGGTAGAAGTGGCCTTCAAAGCGACTGGCCACCACTGAAGTTAAGGTGCTCATTTAAAGTGGAAGTCTATGAACTGTAATCACTCCTCCTCCACCTCTTCGTCAGGACAGCAATAATATTCCACAAAGCAGATCTGTCCGTCGTCGTTCCTGACCAGGTACTGCAGAGAGAGGAAGCCCCTGCTGTCCGTCCTCACGGAGACTTTACAAGACAGAGCCAGGGCTTTGGTGGACGGCTTCAGCAGGGACATCTTGTACCTGTCACAGGTCACAGAGGGGACAGAATGTGGAGCTTTAATAAAACTCATTACAGGCAGATATAGAGACATGGTTCAGTGTGTGGTACTGCACATGAACATCATAATGTAAGACCAGGGGGTGCATCCCAATTCCCCCACTTGTGTCATCATATGCTCTAAGACTCTATTAAAGAGACAAGTCCATCACCACTTTGACAGAGCAACATACAGCAACTAAAGGAAATGCTATAAGAATGAATGAGAAATAAGTTCCACACATTTTCCTGTCTCCAGTTCTCCGAGTCAAGACGAGCAGTGAAGTGTTTTTCTCTTTGCTTACCTGTTAGTTTGTGTCTTGGTGCATCGGAACAGCTCCATCATTTCGGAGTCTTTGGGATAATCATAATGGGCATTTCCAGAGTTCCCAAATGTAGACAACCTGAGGAACAGAACAAATCAAACAGCAATGTAAGAGGAATGATACCGTGAAGATTTGAAAGTTTAATTATTGAGAGGAGGTTAAAAGGTATTTCTTTATACATGGGTCTTTGGGGTTTTACAAATATAATCACGAGCCAAATTAAGCCTAAACATTATACTGCAGAACAAGTAGAGATGCTTTAAAAAGCATTTTAGTTTTGACACACACCTAAAGAATGGCTGGCTGGGGGACATGGTGATCTGCAGCACCTCACTGGTCATGTCCAGTTCGGAGAAGGCTTCCTTCAGACTCTCTGACAGCAGGATCACCTTTGAAAAGAGCCAGAGGTGCATGAGTAGTAATCACATATGCATTAAACCCAAAGATGCTGCCATACACCTGTAGTTGCTTTTATCTATGTATGTATGTATATCTCTCTCACGATACGAAATAACGTGAGTGTAAGTTCACCTTGTTTGTGACGTTGTTGCTGCAGAAATCAAAGTCAACAGGCTCTTCTGGTTCTTGCGTGTTGATCTTGCACACGGTTACTACCCCGCCTTCCTCCAGGAACAGGGTCAGAGGGTAACCGTACCCCCTGTAGCACATCCGCAAGGCTGTTGACACTCCTGCAAAATCACAAAGGAGATAATAAAAATGTTGAGCCGTACCTGAGACGTATATCATCTAATGAGGGCTGAGAAAGATGAACAAATATATGCTCACTCTCCAATTTAAGTTTCCTTTATCTTTACCTTGTACCGTGCTCCCTCCAAAGATATTGAGGCAGTCCAGCAGCACGGTGAGGTTGACCTGAAAGCCCACCAAGTCTTCCTTTATGGTGAACTCTTGGAAGATATCAGCCTGGAGTAAAAAAAAAAAAAAGATTGCTGACAGATTAATCTGGATCACTTCCTCAGTGTTTACCCAATAAACAAGTGCAGGGATTATTACATATTTAAATGAAACACACCTGGATGAAGGCATTGGCTTGCAGGCATTTGGAGTCCTCCACAGTCACCTTCAGCCCGTTGGGTGTAGCGCTGAAGATGGCATGGTCCTTGAACGTGATCGCTTTCAGTATGTTGGACAGGTTGCGAGCGTTATCCAGACTGGCCACTAACACGTACTGCTCATCGTCGGCTTGCGACTGGGTCGACAGAGGCATTGTGGCTCTGAGAAGAAGTCAGGAGGCGAAAATATCGATACAAGAGATGTTTCTTTGATGACAACTTTGATTTTAAACTGTCGAATGAACAGTGGACGTGTAATCTGTATCATTCAGGCAGGAAACTGTCATGTTGTTGTCTGTTGTTGACATGTTTTTAAGCTAGGCTATATGTCAACGAATCGCATGTAAACAGAGTTTAAACAACGTAAACAGCAGCTAAGTCCAGTTTCATATATTTCTATATACGTTCTAGCATTCCTGGTAAATAAACTTAAAGAAAAGTTAGTGGTAAAAGTCACTTACAAAGTTGTTTCCCCCTCTTCGTCTTCTTTAGTGTTTATTGACAGTAGTTTACCGCCATTGCCGCTACTTCTTCTTCGTGTATCGTATTTCCGGCAGGGTGTACCAAACACTGTGAGGCGTTATGCTGCCCCCTGCAGGCCAGGACCTGCTGTTTATCCCATATTTTTAGATAATGGACAGTTGTATTTCTATTTTTTTTGCCAAATTTGATAAAAAGTTCAGTTTTTTTGCGTCTTCTTATTTTACTTAGAGTATAACTGTGTTTGTTTACTGTCTGATATGGACATATTATGTCTTGTTTAAATTTTCTAATTTAATACAAAGTAAGGCTTATAACACCTCATAATGGGTCTGTAAAATAAATTGCAACCACAAAGAGTTAGGCAGCTTCCAAATTTCCCTACTGACATGGACTGTCTTGATGTTTACCTTGATTTTATGTCCCAATCTCAGCCTAGTTAGAACAACAGATGACAGCAGAGACGTGGGTAGGTAGATGCCTTCCCATGTGCTCCTCTTTCCACTCTTTTACCGCTGAAGCTCTAGTTTTTCCGTGCAAATGCCAAAGCTTAAAGGTGAAATTTTAATTAGAAGAGAAATATCTTCATTGACTAATTGTTCGTCTTTAAACAAACTGAATAGAGAAACAACACAATTTCATACTGTTTTATTTTGTTTATATATGGCGGACCCTGCGACCTTTCTAGCTTCAAACTGTGTTCTGGGACGTTATTTTCCTCTGAGAACCGCTCGTGTACTCACTTATGGAAAGGACGGATATTTCTGAGTTTGTATTTTTATCTCAGAGTTTGAATTTCTTCTCCAAAACTACATAGTGCCCCTTTAATTTTCTCAACAGAACCTTCAGATCCACATATTTCTAAGATTTGCACCACTTTAGTATGAATCAAGTGTAGAATCAAGGTAACTATAATATGGAACGGATAGTACTGATTCCCATGATGGTATTTCATATGTTCATACAGGAAAAAAAACAATGTTGTTTGTTCGTCTGCTGTCTTATGTTTTTAATTGCATGTCTGGCTGAGACACAATTAAGCAGTCCAATCTTCTCTGATGGATGTGAACTCCCTGAAGTCCTCCTGTGTTTGCTTCCAGATGTTCCAGATGTAACTTGTTTTCGTTCAGTTCTGGTCCGGGTTGGAATCGCCATCACCTCTCAAAGCAGGAGGCCAAAGGCAGCTGGGAGCTTGCTGTGTGAGAGTCCTCGGCCATGTTTCTTGGTTTTTGAACAGAGCCTCTTCTACTGTACCTCACGACGTGGAAGGCTGAGAATCCTCACAGACGTGTTGTGAATAACAATCAGCTCGTCAGGCTGTGAAGCTGCTCGGTGACGGCGGTGGATGACAAAGCGCTCTCAAAGCATCTCACATCACACCCTGAAGCCCAACGTACAACATAATGTTGGATATCCTGAATAATTGTAAAAAAAAATCTTTATATTTTCCCAAATCCAAAATACAGGCTAAAACCATACAGGTTTCATTCAGTCAGGGAGTGAAACCTCAGTGTATTATTTAAAGAAAAGAATAGCCTGGTGAACAGTTGCCATGACTCCCCAGAGAGGTCTGCAGGGAATTAACAGTAACAGAAATCCTTGTCAGTGACACGTTTTGTGTGTGTGTGTGCTGTGCTCTCTGTATGTGCTCTGAGATTCAAGAATACTGATTTCATTAAAAGCTTTATACATAGTTTCACTATTTTAGGGCACAAGAAGTCCCCGGGAAGTCTGATATCATGTGCATATCGTCACGTGTTTCTGCTATTAGTTATCACATCACATCACAAATGTGAGGAGTGAGGTCCAGTGAAAATCTCTCCACACATTTATTCCTGTTTCTTCATATTCATGTATGTTAACAGGTGCAGATGTGGTCACCAAAGTCTTCTCAGTGGTGACATCCTGTGGCTGCCGGCTGTGGCTTCATCAGCGCCTCTTGTTGGTTGTGAATAAAATGATGATGAACCGCTCACAGTGAAAAGAGCTGCTGATTGAGAGTGAATCCAAGGTTTGCAAATTCAAAGGGATCCTTTAAAGTATCCTTGTACAGGTTTTTTTTTGTTTGCATATCTTACATGAAATAGGCCAAAGGTCAAGTGGAGTGTTAGAGTTCATACCAAAACTTGTCTAAAGGTCATTCAAGGAACTGTATCGATCAATTAGCCAGTCAAACTTTATTTATATTGCACCTTTCAAACAAATCAAAATGTAATTCAAAGTGCTTTACAAGTGAATAGATAGAATAATAAAAGTAGAGAACTAAATCGCTTCAGCGTTTCCATAAAGTTAGGGTTAAGAGTTTAAAAAAGGCTGAAATATCCTGACCTTTACCCAGGAGTACGAGTCAAGCTGTAAAGCCCCTAGCTGGAGTCTACATTTCCCATTATGCAACTTAGAGTGTGTGTCTTTATTTAATTCCTCACTCTGTCATGTGAACCGAGTTTCATGTGTAAGCGTAGTGGAGTGCCCCTTTAAAGAAACAATCATGCTTAACTGGTCTCTGATGTTCTTTTATAGTTTTAAACCGACCATATTCCTAAAAAAGGGCATGTTTTATCTGAGCCACACTTTGTGCAAATGGATCTCAACTATCCTTAACATCTGCTAATGCTTGTACTTGACATTATAATTTTATTACACCGTAGTTTTCTGCTGATAATGATCTTAATGAAGCCCCACAGCTCAAGTCAGATTTATTGGCTACCGGTCACACTTTTCTATTAAAATGTAATTATTGAATTTGAGGTGTTTGAGTTACTAATCAGGACAATGTGACTCATTTTTCATGAATTAATTTAATGAAGTGCTTCAGCAGCGGTTTATATCTTACCGGTTAAATATGTCACTCATGTCCTGACTGTGAGCGACCAATAGATGGCAGCATCTACACAAGTGAGCACATACTGACAAGGATGATGTCCTGCCCTGAGGTGAACTGCAGTGCTGTGTTCATTACTCCCATTTTCAACCATGAACCATTCATTACAATCAGTGCAGAATGATACAACTCTTAAATACTGGTCTCGACTCAGCAATCAACAGCAAGATGAATCAAAACAAGTGAGACAGGGACTGGAAAAATGTTGTAAACCTCCTGAACACAGGTGAGATAGACTGACTGATGGGCAGAGTACAGATGGAGGGAAATAAAATCAGAGGAAAGAGAAAAAGGGATTGAAATGGTAAAAAAAAAATGAAAGAAAGCAGAGATTTATATTTTAGATATGAGGAAATAAGTACAATGCAACAAAATGTGTAAAACAAATGTGATGTTGCAAACTGTAAGAAACACTGTGGACTAATGTGGGCCTGACGTTGGCCCCTGGGGGTCGGTGGCATCTTCATTAGCTGGATGTGTTATTTTTACTTACATAAGAATCCCTGCAGTGTCCGAACTTGTGTTATTTCTGTGCCTACATAAGCTCCTGGCAGTTTCTTGCATGCAACAGTGATTATCATTTTAATTACAGAGGTGCTTATTATAATCCCACTGGATCCGCCTGTTAGCATGCTCGTTATAGTAGGCCTATTGCTTACACTCAACGATGGGGAGTATTTTGAATTACAGTAAATACATATTTAATTATCATATATTTTGTGTTGTGCAGATCAAATTTGAAAACATACTTGAAATGGTTAGAATACATGATGCAATATGCACCCTTATATTTGAAGTCCTCCCACCTCTGAGATATCCTGATTGAGCAGAGACCATCTTTTAAAAGTAGGAGGTTAAAGGATAAGTTCACCCAAAAATGACAATTCAGTCATTATCCACTCAGCCCCATGAGGATGGAAACACGGCTGAAGTTTCATAGTCTGCAAAACATTTCTGGAGCTTCACAATGAAACAGTGTTGCAGCGCTCTCGGACACAACTGAAGTAGATGGGGACTAATTCTAAAACGTAAAACAAAAAAATATATAAAATGGCTCCATACTAGAAGCCCTGGGATCCCAAATTGATTTAAAAAGATGTTATTTACACCCTTTTTTAGCCTCAAATCTTCACTGTAGCTGCTGAGCTAAAAGTACCCACCCTGTTTAGAAGTGGGTGAGCTCAAGGGTATAAATAACTTCTGTTCAGATCAGTTTGGGATCTCGGGGCTTCCAGAGATTTGAATTATGCATGATGGGCTTTAAGTTATTTATTTTTTATTGTCCCCCCCACCCCACCATATGATTCAGTTGTCTAGGAGAATGCTGCAACACTGTTTTGTGGACCATGAAACGTCACCCAACTTTCCGTCATAATGGGAGTGAGGAGATAATGACTGAATTTTCATTTTTGGGTGAACTTGTCCTTTAAGGTCACAGTACCTGATTTTATTAGATTTTGATACACTGATGCCCATCTTTGCTTTCACTATCACACACACAGAAACACCAAATGAAATGGAATGTGTACACAGAAAAATCAAGAGTTTAAGCTGCGATGTACTTTTTCATGAAAACATTTTTTATTGCTCAAGAGTGTGTATGCATACATCTGCACGTACAACAAGCAACATGGAAAGTGGATGAGAAAGAAATATGGAATGAAAGCATTATTACAATGAAACACACAGATTGCCACACAACCAGTCATGTGAATGAACTGGAAGATGAATCGATCCATCAGCACTGTGTTGCAGCGAGAGCCCGAGCTCGATGGCAGCGTTACTGCATTCATGACTAAATGTCTCTCTCAGTGTAGCACATCGTAACAGTGGGAAATGAGCTCTAACAAACACCGGTGTTTAGTAGTGACATAAAAAAAGTATTAAAATATTTAACCACAATTTTCATTTTTCACCCAAACTCAAAAATCAGGAGTTTAAGAGACAGATCTCCATTAAACAGTTCAAAAAGTTAACAGGCCAGTGTGTAAAGAATTTTTAATTCCTTTGGTGTCTGCAAACAATGTGCATCTTAACAACACGGAAAGATGGAACAAACCTGTCAGACCGAAAAACAAAGTAACATAGTTCATAACATGTTAATCGGGTTAAAAATACTACGTACCAAATTCACAGTAAATAGTGTGAGATAGAGGAAAAATTTAAAAGTGGAGAGACAAATACTGAGGCACAAAATGCAGAATTCACAGGACGATGAACCGTTGTTTAACAGAGAGGGATGGCTGGCTACAAATTATAACACACATATGAATTGCGAGACAAGTATAATAACCTAGACGGCTTTTTTAAAAAGGTTAAACGCCTGCTGTGATGTAAAAAAAGAAAAACAAAGTAACCGTGAGGGAAGGGGAAACAAACACTGAAACTAGTTTTGAAACACCATATCAATATAATTCGACAAACATCATTAAAACTATCTCACCAAATAACAAAGAAACATTATTTCACTGTTTTCCCGGGAATTAGTGAGCTAAGAGGACTGCTTGCAGGGAACTTCATCCTTTCTGCGTGTTTTAGCTCTACAGTATCTGCATGTTGAGGCACTTGGAAAGAATATGATTGTACTGTGTGGAGTATACTATGTACATGTGTGATGCTCGTTGTGTGCCTGTAAATCACACTCCTTCCAAAACTAACGTGCTTTAACCTTACAGATCTAAAAACTTGAGTTGCTGTTCCTCGAAGCCACGCACTAAAAAAAAACAAAAGTCCCACGGTCAACATGATCTCTCATTCTTCTCTCAACTAGTGGGAGTGAATATTCATAGCAGTACAGACATCTACATATAAAAAAAGAAAAAAAAGAAAAATGTTTTCAGATCATGAGGCGGCCATGATAATGTAGTTACTGATTCCAGATCAGTATTCCAGCTCCAAGGGCGGATGATTTTTTTTTTTTGACCCAGGAGGAAATGGGCTGGGCCTGTAATCTCTGGCACCTGATCTAAAGCGAGAAGCTGACCAAGATTAGCCTGGCAGGAATCCATCCAAGACCACTGAGGACAGTGCAAAAATGTGTTGGAAAAAACTGCTTCTTTTTCCTTGTGCTTCTCCAAAAAGCGTCCTACTCTCACACTGAAAATGAACGTGTCCCAAAAAAAAGAAAGAAAGAAATGAAACAAAGAAGGAAAACCACCTCTGGAGAATCTGGAGTCTTCCCTTCAAAAATAACCATGAAACACTTAGTACAAAATGTAATTTATGAAGCAGAGTACATGTATCAACTATCATTGCTACATTATAATTAAGGGAAATAAAAGAATGAATGAATGATAATATTCACAGTCAAACATCATTTAGTGAGTTGTGGGGCTCTTCCAAATAACAGACACCTTGCACACACCGTATATCACAAAATAACACCCTGAATCACTGGTCCCACACTAATACAAAGCTCCACATGTTAAGAGGATGACTCAGTTTCAAGCGAACCACCGGTGGTCCCTCTGCACCGCTGACAGTTTACGCTTAAGGCAGGCTAGCAATGTCCCGCTTCGGAGGGGGTCCATCTGGTTTGCAGGTAGCGCCGTTGGCTTTGTCCTCAAAGATCAAGACACTGTGGAGGGAGAGAGAGGACTCATGAGATGGCAAGGAATTTATTTAAATCTAGATACAGATCAATAAATAAATACATCACCACTATGTCGAAAGAACTTGTATCTATCCTGTATTCAGTCTGCATTCATCCATCTATCCACCATCCATCCTGTGTCTATCCTACAACCATCTGGCCGCAATCCATCCTGTATCCATCCATCCATCTATCTTTTATCCATCCATCTATCAATTTATCCTGTACTTATCCACCCTGTATCTATCCTTCTTGTATCTATCCTGCATCCATCCTGTATCCGTCCTGCAGCTATCATCCTGTATCCTGTCCCTATCCATCTTGTACCTATCCTGTATCAATACTTGATCTATCCACCCTGTATCTATCCTGCATCTATCTGTCCCATATCCATCCTGTATCGACCTGCCCCTATCCATCTCGTCTCTATCATATATCCTGTATCTATCCTGTCCCTACCCATCTTGTAGCTATCCTGTATCCATCCGATACTGATACTTGATCCATCTTGTAGCTAACTGGTATCTTGGACAGAACCTACGGGTCTCAAACTCTGTCCATTCTGAATTGATCCTGTATCCATCCTGTACTGCGCCACTGTACTGGTTGCATCCATCTATTCCATCTACTATCTATCCTGCATCCATCTATCCAGTATCCATCCTGTATCTATCCTGCATCCATCTGTTCAGTATCCATCCTTTATCTATCCTTGATCAAGCCTGTATCCATCTGTGTTTGCTGCCTGTACAAAACAGGTTTGTTTGTGGTCTTGCTAAATATTCGCTGCAGCATTGCTAGGTGGTTGCTAGGCTGTGCTTGGTGCCTTTCACTGCGGTGTAGACTTCTGGGTGGTTAATGAGGTGTGTGAGTTGGTTATTATAGTGTGTCTGGTTGAATACCAGGGCAAACTTCAGGGTTGCTTTGGTTTATGTCTGTAGTATAAACACAGGCTGACGCAACCTACGATATGACGCTGTGTGACTACGAGACAGCGAACACACCAATCAAATATTTCGTTTATAGCTTTGTGCGGTGCTCAGCAGTCAACAAAAGCACAATTGTACAACTTGTATAAATATTTAGATTTGGTTTTGTTGCCACATTGATGTCTTACTAATGAAATGAAAAAAAATAAATAAATCATATAATTCAGTGACTAAAATATCGCATTTAATATGCACTCATTGCATTGCTGTTCAATGTGTTTGATGCAATTAACAATCAAAAATATGCAATGTTCTCAACTAGTAGACTAATCTTTTGGTCTATAAAATGCAAGGAAATAAAAAGAGCTGTTACAATTTCCTGAAGCTCAAGCTCAAGTCTTTAAATAGCTCATTTTGTTTGAACAGCAGCCCCAAACCCCCAAATTATCAATTAATTATCACATGAAAGAAAGAAAAGCAGCAACCCTTCACAAGTGAGAGACTTGAGACTTAAACTTTCTGTCAATCGGCTAATTGATTAACCTACAAATCACTCTGACTGAATCTAATAGATACATAGAAACAAGACAACTGTGTTTTTGATGGCCTCAGCACCATGGAGAGAGGCATAAAGAAAACAAAATGTAAACATAAATTAGGAAGACAGAGTGTAGTAAAAGATGCGAACAAGAAGGAGGATTAACAATGCAAGCAGGGTGTGTGAGCGAGGAGGGATAATCAGCTCCTGGAGGAGACAAGAAGCCACAGTTACAGTTGGGGTATGAAATAGCTGGGCAGTAAGTGAAAGGAATGAAGGGAAACCACAAAGGGACTGCGGGGAATAGAAGTTTAGGCTGTACACAGTAGAGTGAGTGATCTGACGGGAGCTATTCAGAGCGAATGCCTGTCTTTAATTTCCTTTTTTGGAAAACTCTGCAAAGCTCCACTAAGCCCATAAGGAGCAATGATCCCAGCGACGAAACCGGCACTCGGCAAACTCACGCTCTTGCTGGCACATCTCTCCGGCAACCGCTCTCAATCATTGCTTCCTTTTTTCTTCACACTACTCCGTTACAAAAAGTCGGTCGGGTCACCGCTGACAGTCATCAGTCAGCTACTGATTCACTGATGATCCAATAATAAGTCAAATGTCCTGCGTTTGTTAATAAATCAGACATTGTAAATATGTGAGCTGCATTGTTATGCCTCTGTCTATTAGAAATGATAACGACTATGTATAATTTTAGCCTAATGCTATGTTAGGCTAATCTGATATGTGGACAGATTAGTTTAATAGATAACGTGACCAGCTGACCTAATCTTGTTATTGTTTACCATCGACTGCAGTCTACAGTACATACCAGATGCACAGGACCCATCTGATATACTAATTAATAAATATAACATGTAAGAATTCTGCATTAAACATGTCTTTAAAAGCCCTTTTTATATATATTCTGCACATATATTTTCCCACATGTTTCCGACAATGTTCAAACCCAGAGAAATCCACATTTTTAATTTCGACGCCTGTCACTATAACCTCCTGGACAGAGTGCGAGTCAGCGAATGAGACTAAATGTAACATGAATAAAACTAAAACACTGCCTAATCCGTGAACATTTTTTCCTGGCTCATGTCAGATAGATTTTCATTCAACAGCCTGATCACTGCGCATCAGCCGTAAGCTAGCGAACAGTGGCACGCACCGAGGCTATGTGTGTCTGTGTTTTTGAATTCAAGTCAATCACTGACCAAAGACTTCTCTCTTCCCTCTTTACCGTTTCCTTTCTGTAATGTTACATTTACAGTTTACAGCAAATAAACACTCGACCACAGAAGTCACCTCCACGGATCGCTGCTGCAGTCAGGCTGATAAATGGGAGTGAAGATAAATCCACTTCTTAATCCTAAACATTTAACAGTAATCTCTGAGATCCCCCCATTGATAAATGGTTCAGGATCAAAGCTGAATTGGAAGCGACGCCGAATGTTTATTCCTCCAGAGGGTCGGGCTCTGCACTCGACTCTCTCCGCCAGAGTTGGCCGAAAATCAAAAGTTTTGTAGCAGGTGACCCCTTACAGCTGTTGCCACTTGTTAAACAATTGTTAACATAAAACAAAAAAGGCTGTCACTCAAATCTCTTGGTTAAACAAAGTAGACCGACTGTGCTGTCCTCATGCACTTTTCTCAAATAGCAACTTTATTCAAAGAGCTTTTACAAAGGAAGCCCAATTGTGGAGCGTGACCTCAATCATTTCCTCCCATTGCAACCAACTCCCCAATGCCCTCCTAATGCTCTGAATAACACTGTTCTCCCTCCCTTCTCCTCTCCTCTCCTCTCTCTAGAGACAAAAACAGCAGCACACAAGAGAGGCGTTGTAGACCTTTGCAGCTATCAGAGAGCACAAAGCAGTAGACTGAAACAGCAAGATATCTGATATAGGCACATAAACTACATGCTGTGACCAACGTTTCACTTTTTAACCAGAACAAGGAATATGTCTGTAACATACACGACAATAAGCGGAGGTCGCTAATAGACACTCACTCAAATGAAAACTCCTTTCCTGTTCCCAACCGTGTTAATTCTGCACAGTCGAGCTTGATTTCATAAGAGGGAAAGAAAATCCTTCCAAAGTAGTGAAATTTCAACATCTGATTATATTTACTAGAATGCTACTGAGTGGACAAGTGAGGTCATAAGGGAATGAGACATTTATAAATAGTGGCCGGGGGATTAAGGGAAACACTCTCGAAAAATGGTTGTGGGCAAAGGAGGAAAAGTTATGCATTTTCTCTGCTTGGTGTTATTGGGATTATGAGATTTGTCTACTAAAGGGCCCAGCCGGCTTAGACCAGCAGGACTGACAGGCGGCGACCAATACACTCTCGACCCCACTTGCAAGGCTGCTTTAAAAGGCTTACACCGTTTACACTCACCCGTTTCAAAATATCTGGAAACCTGTCACCTTAAACCACCGGGGTCCATTGACAAAAAGCTGTGGACAGAATCTGATGAGTTTTGTTATTTTTCTTCAGTCCAACATGACTGTTAGTGGTTAATAAGCCTATCGTCAGTTACCTAATCCCAGCCAAAGAGAAGGATGGGTTGACTATGGAGAGGCTACATAGATGGAGATTAACCACTAACGCAGCATGTGGCTAATGACATCATCGCGAGTCATCCCCGGACCCCCTGCTGATGGATGAAACAATTGGCTGACAGCTCACGATTCATATCCTCCACTCTCAGACGAACACAACGAACGAGCAGATGGTTTATAGACACAACCGAGTCTGCACATACTGTACGTAAAACACACGCACAGAGGTTTACTTACAGTTTGAGTACTGCTGAGCGCTTGCCCAGCATCATTTTGACAAAGTCCCTGTAGTTGATAGCGTTGCTGCTGCCACCCGTCACCTCGACAATCATTTTTTTCAACTCCAAGTGGGTCTTGGGAACGCCCAGCTTCTCCATCATCCGCTTCAGACCCATCAGATCTGAAAGAAGATACAGATGACAATCAAATCCATGCTATGATGAGAGAACATGAATTTTTATTATGCATTTATATTAGGCATGATCACAGGCATAATGTTTGTTGTCATATAAATGTTATGCTCACGACTTATTAGCATGTGTGTAAGGATGCTAACATTTGCTATTTTGAACACTATCGTGACAGACTTTGTGATATCGGCAAATATCGTATCGTTGTCCAAAGAATCAATATAATATCGTATCCTGATGAAACTTGTGATTTACACCCCTTGTAGGTAGTGAATAAACACTTTGTCACATGGGAAACTTAGCAACTTCTTCCAGGATCTGCAGACGGATGCATGTCCGCTGTCTGACTGTGACACGACGGTTCGCCTCACATCTGCTCATGAACTAAAGACCTTTCACACGGCTGTACAGCGAGGTCTCGCTTTACACACAGGACACAAACATGACACATGAGCCTGTTCAAACCCTGTGCTCACACTGGTCAGACAACACACACTCGGAGTATTAATTACTGTTCCCTCACGTCGACACTGCACACGAGTCTGCTGACAGTTGTTGTTTGAGGTGCAGTTGGTGTTCCAGCTCTACTGTTACTCACCGATCTCTCCTTGGTCGTTCAGGTCAAACTCTGCATATTTATCTGGAAAACAAACACAAGAGATCATGACTAACAGTGGTAATTTATTCTCTGCCCACACACCACATACGCTAGCGCAACATTTTAACACCAACCATCAGCCGGCATTTTGCACATCAGCAACTGTTAACACATTGTGTGTGATCTCACTGTCTTACACTGCCGACAGCTGACTTGGCAAAAGGAAAGACACAAACAGCTGATAATGACAGGTGTGTTTCTTTGTATGTGTGTGTGTGTGTGTGTTTTGGATGTCTGTCAGCGGACAGCAGGCGAAGGGCAGCTGAGTGGAGTTGGCAGGTGAGACAGATTAGAGAGTGAGAGGGCAAAGAGTTAGAAGAGAAGTTCAAACACAAAAGAAAACAAAGATGCTTGGGCTGAGAGTTGTGAAGCTCGGGTGGTCAGTTCCCCCCACAGTCACTCACTCAGATTAAACCTGATGCTTCAGGTCTGACTACATGCCGACAAACCACTGATGCTTCACAAACAGATCCCACACTTCAGTCTGAGCTGAACAAATAGCAAGATTTGGAGTTGCTTGTTTCTCTTAAACACCAAATTCAGTATTTAACAACTCAACAGTTCATTTTTAATTAGCAAAAAGCAAAGAATGAGACTTGCAGATAGTCACATTTCAGTAATTATGCTTTTTCTCTTTCTTCCTGAGTTTTTTTATCTCTCCATAAATCCCCATCTACTTCAGTTGTTTAGAAGAATGCTGCAACGCTGTTCTGCTGTGAAGCTCCAGAAATGTTTTGTTGTCCACGAAACTTCAGACTTTCCATCCGCATGGGAGCGATTAGACGACTACATTTCATTTTTTAGTGAAATTATCCTTTAATTAATTACGACAGCTTCATTTTATCGATGCCAGCTAAATAGTGGTCCTCAAAACTGGGTTCTAAATGATCTTTTAATACTACTACTCTTAAATAATCGTAACTATGTAAGAGTGTTAAAGTGTGTCTTTTGCAGTATCTCATAATCAATCTTCGGCTCAACAGCTGCAGAGAGCACATTAGCGACAGCAGCTCTAATCCGTGACACTGATGTTTTAATGGCTTTCTCTTCACCATCTGTGATGAAACAATATCAGATTTCTACTCAGTGTTCTGCTCATAGTCCAGCTGTAAAAATCTCAGCGCACCATTTATGTCACCGTCAGAGTTGATCACACTACACTTCAGTGGAGGTTGTAGCAGCTGCTCTGCCCTCTGCTTCCATCACAGTTTTAAAGTATGATAATCTGAGACAGGACTTTTAAAAGTTCACAACCTGCCAAAAAGTGACCCAAAAAAAGTATGTATAACGTATACATTTGTGTCACCATGCAACTGAAATACCAAAGGCAGACATTTTCCCGCTTCTCCCTACATTTCACCACTATCTTTTCTCCAGAAAGCCACTTTAGTCAGATTTCACTCGCTATTTCTGTCCCACACTGGCAGCCCTGTGTGTGTGTGTGTGTGTGTGTGTGTGTGTGTGTGTGTGTGTGTGTGTGTGAGGAAGAGAAAGAACTGTGTTAACTGTGTGAACCCATGGGGGAGAGGGACAGGACAATGCTAACCCTGTTCGTAAACTATGAGGAGAGGGGCCTCCACACACACACACACACACACACACACACACACACACACACACACACACACACACACAGAGCCGTTCTTGAGTGGGCCACTTGTCGTAGAGCAGCCTGTTGATCATCTGCAGCCACAGAAAACAGCTCAACTCTGAAGTCTTCGGTGAATCCTCCCGACCTACATTCATTCTGCGGCATCACGTCGATATTTGACGTCAGTGAGGAGGGTCTGTGGTTTAAGTTTGATTTAGGTGGAGTAGTTTGACGGGGAGTTTGTCCACCAATCGCTCTGAGAGCTTTAGAGCTTTTCAAATAAGAGGATAATGACTTCCTCTGTCATTTTATCCCACAAATAAACAAAAATGTTCCCATCCTTTTAAAAGACACTGACCCTGAGGGTTAGATAAACGCTTCTGTGCAGGGTACTGTTCTTTGTAAAAACAACTCGATTTCTGTTCTCTTTTCAGCCCAGTCTGCAGAATAAAATTTTAGCCGTTAACGAATCCTCAAACCACTGGTGCATAGTTTAGGTACCATATTGACATTTCGACAATATGTGTCGTGTCACGTTCACATTACACGTTTATGATGATGGTCGCTTCGTTACATGCGAAGGATGCCAAGCCAGCGACCGCAGTTCAAGTCTTTTTCATCATTTGTAAGTGTGAAACCACTGGATATTTTTTAAGGAGACATCAAGACAATTTCCAGCCATGTTTGTGGTGACAAAGCAGATGTTTTTAGGGAGACCTCGTGACATCTCCGGCCTTGTGGCGACAGAAAACTTGTATTTGAGGCCAAAACATGATTTTTTTTCTAACCCTAACCAAGTGGTTTTTGTGCCTAATCACAGCATTGTCACGACATAACAAAAAACTGAACACTGAACTGAGTTGGAGCTCTAGTGATTTCTAATCTATATAAACTTGAGAATTGATGTCTTGATGTTTTAATAGAAAAACTGCTTGGCAGAAGGGGTAAGCAGCTCGAAATGCACTTTAAACTGATGTTTAAACGAGTGCCCAGCTGGTGATCATCGCCAGTGTCTACCTGGTGATCATCAGACAAACTTCAGGCTTAGTTTCTCAAACGTCATCACCTGTTTGTGACAAACTGGGTCGTTAACTTGTTTGTCTCTTCTTTTGCCGACTTGTAAAAACACAAAATGAATTGCTGTATTGGCAGCATGCTGCTCTGATTAAATGTGGTCCATGAATCACCTGCTGAACTGACGTCAACTGCTGAAAACCACCATCACGGACAGTTTAATATATAAAATTAATTCAATGTGAAACATTTATCCAATGTGATTACAAGGTTGGCTTTTCCAGTTATTGCTGCTCTGCTGATATTACCTGAATGCGGCTTTAAGAAGCATATTATAATAGATTGAAGAATAACGATGGCTTTGACTGCATTTTTAGTCTGAAAACCGCTATATTTTTACTTAAAGAACTTGAAAGCAACATGTCGTTTACATGACTGAACCTGACCTTGAACCCGCACATCGTTTCTAAGTTTAGTCTGAACCCAGTCCGGCCTGTCCAGTCCCTGACTTCCTCTGGGATCGATGCTGTATTGAAGTGGGGAAGCTCCACTATAAATCCCAGATCTCAGTCTAATTGTAATAGTTTTCACAATTTAAATTTGTCCGATGAACGATGAACCAACTTTCTTGCTGCAGCCTGTGTATAAACATTAACGGGAGGTTTGTTTGAAAGGTTTCTGGTCTGGAGTTGCATTGATGTGTTTCGGCTGTGGTTCAAAGCGCAGCGTTTAGATACCGACCTCTGGGTCACTGGGACAGTATGGAAAAAGAAAGAAAAAGATGGAAGGGAAAAAAAAAAACAGCAACCCTCCCAGGACGTGGGTGTCGGGTCCCCTTACTGTTTATACATCACTGCTCTATTTCCTCCAGCGAGCACAGATTGTAAGTAGGACGCTGGAGCATGTTCCTCATTTCAAGACATATGCCCTCTATAAGACTGAGCAGCCTTATGTTAACCCGTCTAGAACAATCACAGATAAGAAATTCACATCCGCAGAAAAAGAAAGCTAAAATACTCTACGGACACCCACAACGCTAATGTGTAATGTCTGAGCAATGGGGTGGAGTTCTTTGATAAATCATGCAATCGTGTTACAGTAATTACCCTCCTATTTGCAGTGTTTTTGTCTATTCCCAGGAGCTGCGAGTTTACCCGCCAAAGTTCTGAATATTATAACAACAAGCAGAGGAACGCCCCGGCACATTCCTCCAAGGCCGCCGAGGACTTGGCCTTGCAAATCTCTCAGAAATCACAGCAGTCTGTCTCTCCCACACAGAAAAACAAAATGCTGAAGAATTGTGGGTGTGCGTGCAGACTGCCAACAAACAAACAAATACTTAGGTTAAGACAAAAGCCAGGAAAAGGAGCACGCCCTCAAAAAAAAAAGAGGACCGCATGCTTGCAGATACCGAAACTGCTGAGAGGAGGACTGGATCTGCTTACTTTTGAGACTTTCCAATTTCTCGGCCAGGTCTTCTTCATCCCTGTATTTCTGGTCTTCCAGGTATTCCTGAGGAGGAGGAGGAAGAGGGGCAAACAAAAAGGAAGGTGATCAGAAAAAACTGGTTTTACGACATAAACTTGAATCAGCTTTTGGCTCATTTTCTGCGAAACTTCCACCTTTGTTATACAATCAAAGAGGACAGAAACCCACGCACGAATGAGAGCGTTAACAACATGAAACTGATTGTGTTGCGTGTCAAAAACTTGAGAATGATGACTCACAGGCCTCCCCCTTCCTGGATTGTCCTTACTTATCGCTGTGTTCATTAAGTGGGACACCTCACAAGGGTGTAGAGGGAAAGAGCCTGAAGGGAGCTATTCTAATGAAACTATAATGACGCATTCTGCCATGTGGGAGTCAATCTACACGGAAGGAAGAGAGAGCGAGAGACAGAGGCTGATTCTGTTCTCTGTGTTGACCTCTGTGCGTCTGTCAGGCTTGTAATTAAGGGTGAAGAGGGTAAACACCACAACTGGATGTTTATCTCAGACGCACTCAGCGGTGCTGAATCACGGCTGAAACTCCACCAAGCACACAGGAATGTCACGGCGTTATCTCACAAGCATGCAAGTATATTTGAAGAAGTATAATAGGCCATGAAATCTCGGTCAGTATCTCTGCGAAGACTGTTTCATAATACAGAGGTCAAATGCAGCTACTGACTTTAGCTGAAGATTCAGATTTTCTATTTTCATGATCAGATTATCAGATTATTATATTTGGTTCATCACAATCAATCGGAGCCCAAGACGAAATCTTAAAATATCTTGTTTTGTCTTGTTTGAGAAGCTGGAAACAGAGAAACCAGCAACCAACCAGCGACATCTCTCCCATCAGTTTGTGAGGCTGTGGAAGTACAGGTAATGTTCATTGCCAACATTTATTCTGGCGACTGGCTTGCAATTAATTATTGCAGCTCTAGAGGATTTCTTTCTTTCTCTGGCAGAAAAGGGGGAACGACAATAGCACCCGGGCAAGACCAAATATCTTTTGTTATTTTTGAGAAATTAGCGAAAATGTAGAGAAATGCCTCATCTCAGAATGCTAAATAAAGCAAAATCCTTTATCCTGATCCACATCAAAACATAATGGGGGTCCATTCGGGGCCTGGACCCATCTTACATCCAAGTTTGATAGAAATGCGCTCAGTAGTTTTTGTGTAATCCTGCAGACAAACCAACACACGGACACAGGTGAAACTAAACCTCCTTGGAAGAGGTGATAACTAACAGGAAATACAAGATAAACAACACAAACAAAACCCCATGGCACTATTCTAAACATGGGTATCGGGCCAGAATTTCACAATTGGTGCATCGCTAATAATGCAAATAAAATAAATAAACATATGATATAAATAGCAGCATTTATGAGACGATAGGATCTGAAGTTTCATCCCCACAGGATCACCGTGTGGAAATGCACCCATGTCCATGTAATGTGGATTTAATCACAGCACATCACAGTTATTTTTAGGCGTAGCCGCTTAGGGAATTGTGGGTCATATCTCCTCTCATCTCTCTGATGAGGGGAAAAAAAAAAATGAAGGATATTAAAGCCTAGATAAATCTCCATGAAGGAAGGGTGAGTGCTTGCACAGGAATGTGACAGGCGCTCCCGGCTGCCCTCTTGCCGCGACCTGGTTTTTTCCATGTGGGGAGCTGATGACAGGCGTCCAGCGCAGTCAGAGCAAAGGAGGGAGAAACAAGAGATTATACAGACATCCAGTTAATCTGTGGGAACTACTACAGAGATATCTGAACCAAGCGAGGCCCTGATGTTAGACAAAGAGCTCATTCAGACACCTGTTTCCCCGTCGACACAGAAAATATGGGTCGGCTTGCACAACGAGCTTCAAGTGCATTTCTTTTTTTTTGTTTTGTTGTGACGAACAGGTCGATATGATCAGGTCAGAGGGAAATACTCAGACATGTGTGACAGCATGCTGCCATTCAACAAGTGCCATGAGACTGCAGGGGGAAATCAATAAAACGCATCAACAGCATCGCTGTGGTCAAACTCCAATAAATGTGACTGGCATCTAGGGAGAGGAGGATTCATTATTCATACTGCTGCCAGGGACTGTTAAATCCAACTGCCTTGAATCATCAATGTGGCCTCACGTTCACGAACAAGGCCAATGCCAAGTCAAGTGTATCCGTGCTCGTTATTGCATTCAAATCCCCCTGAGGTGCCCGTTAGACGCGCTGATGGTGTAACGGACAAACACGCGTACCTGGTTTATTTCTTCCAGTTTTTGCCTCTGCTGCTCCTTCAAGAGTCCAAAGGTTTTCCCCCCTACGAAAAAAAAAAGGAAAATCATTATTATTATTTTTTTTAAAACAGCAAAGCTAGTTAGTATCGGCAGAGGCTTAGCTTGGACGGTAGCCGGGTTGGCCTGCTGATGCTCTATTGTAAAGACTCTAAGCTTTTAGCTAGCTACACACACACACACACACACAAGCAGATGCCCGGGAAAATACACAAGCTAGTCCGCTGTTGTGTTGTTTATTACCTTGGGTGTTTTTGTTTGAAGGCATCCCGGAATTTATCTGTAATGTACAAATCCAGAAAATGAAAAATATCCGAGCCAGAGGGCTGCCGCAACCGTCCGCCGGGGCGATACTCTACTACTCTCCGCTAGAGATTGGGCTCACTGGGCCACTCGGCTCTCCGGGGGTCAAGACGGACGCATTTAGATAAGGGACATCCGGTCACACCTTTCAAAATAAACTATCGACCCCTCTTTACACAAATCAAATGAGACTTTATTGATCCCCAGAGAGAAATTTGATGCGTTTTGGTAGCACGAGGCTAAGAAACAAGTACAAATAAAAATAAATAAATAAATAAGATTACTACTTGCTACTATTATACTCAGAATCACAATGTAAGCCGTAAAGGCACAGCACGCAGGATAAAGTGACATTGTCAATTGTGCGGTCATAAACAAAGTCAGCAAAGTATAGTGACTATAAAAGTCTACACCAGAATAGTATATAATATTACAATTATTAATTATACTAAAAGTAGTCTGTATTTGTGACTAAACATGATTAAAAGTAGTACAGTATGTAATATGATAATATAAATACCGAAATGTTTGACTTCTCTCTAGTGTAATACTGTGGAACAGCCTGTCTATAAATATGAAGCTGAAAAAAATAAGCAATGCAACTAATAATTATTTACATTATTGATTCATTCCTCAATTATTTTCTTTTAATAAATCCACTGATTTTTAGTTAAATAAAATATAAGAAAAAAAAGTCCAATATAGATTCCCTGAGCCGAATGTGAGGTCTTCAAAGAGCTTGTTTTGTCTGGCCAACAGTCCAAAAGCTAAATATATTTATTTTACAGTGATAAAAAAGAACAGAAAAGTGGCAAAACCTCCTTTTTGACAACCATGGATGTTGGGTTTACTTTCCTTTAATTGTGAAGCCATGTCTATAAATTATTTTATTGTCCAATTCAATTATTGTCACTGTATGTATGCAAATCAATAATACGTGTAAATCTACAAACAAACAGTTGTGCCTCCTTTTTAAAATTAATAAATAAATAAACCACGCTCTTATTTTGAAGGCGGAAACCTCCAATTTCCGGTCTCATTGTGCACTGACTCCATCATCATCATCATCATCATCATCCAGTGATGCTGTTGGAGTAAATTAGGAGCTTCTTGGTCGCGCTCACCATCACGTGGCGTGTGAGGAAACTGCACATAATGAGTGTGAAAGCAGACAATACCGGCACGAATGGACACAAAAAGAGCCAATAATCCAGGAACAGACGCTAATTTCACTGAATAAAGGCATTTCAATGTGCGGAAATACATTTCAGATTCATTTATACAGGTCATACTACCCATCTCCATACTTAATGTGACAACCCACCATTAAATTAATCTCTCTGAGCCTCCAGCAGTGACTGTCTTGTAAACACTGTTATATGAGGCCACAGAACTGAAACTAGTCATCATATCACAAAGTTATAATTCACACTAAAACCTTCAGTCTGATTATTTCTTTGTCCTCTTCTCATTAGGTCTGAGATCATTATGCCTCTAATTGCCTCAGATGAGGCTTTATGCTCAGTGTGATGTATTCATGTCATGTCAGCCTCATGAAGACCCACTTAGCTCACACAACAAAACAGTTTGAAAGTTTGATATATATGTATTTTTTTCTGGATTTCCAAAGCATTCTGGGAGGTTTTCATGACTAATGAGTCGATAAAATTCACCTACCTCTTCATAAAGAAAGCATTTACACCACAAAATCCTTTAAAGAGGTTATATGATGCTAATATATAAGGTTCATACTTTTATTTGGGGGTCCTAGTAGAAAGGGATTACATACTAATTTTCAAAAAACACATAATTTTTCTCATATGGTGCATTGCTGCAGCATCCCTTTTCTCACTGTGTCTTGAACGCTCTTTGAATTTACCAGATTATTTCAATCGTCTGCTACTTTATGCTTCTCCTCCACTACGTTTTAGAGGGAAACATATTACTTTTAATCTGCTACTTATCAGCCGGAGTAACTAAGTGTGCTACATATTAAAACTTTACAAACAAAACACAAGATCAGTTTATTAGATATGATGACCAATAATATGATATTGAGTTATAATATAAGTCTGAAAGGGATCATTAAGTTTATATGTATTTATCATATATGTTTATATTTTTATACTTTGGTAGTACTTTAACTTTTGCTTAAGATAAAGATATGAGTGTCATTCAGGATACTTTGTCTCCCCCTTGCGGTCATTTACTGTTAATGCTTACCTTTGTTGCATCCATAAAAAGCATGCACGTCACCTCATCTCTCTTTCTTTGGTGAAGTGGGTGCACTGCCCCCCCTGCTCATGTAAATGCTGCAGATCTATGGTATCTGGCTCATAACACAGTTAAAAAGCTACGTTTGCTTTGTGTTTATTGGTGTGTTGGAGCTGTTGAATCCCTCTCTCTTGTATTCAGACAAATTAAGCTAATTAGATCAGCCTCAGCAGTCAGCCACAATGATGCTCACAGAGATGCAGGTCTGTTTATTGCTACTGAGCCACTTGTGTGCTTCATGCAAAGCATTTTCCACACAGGGTTACTCTGTTTCAGGTCTACAGTTTGTCTTAATTCAAACCAACTCCAGCCTCGGGTCTGTATTTGACTGATGGGAGAATATTTTAGCACAGAATATTGATTAATATGTCTGATTGTGGTTAAATTAATGTCCAGTGAAAACTAGAAGAACTGGAAATTTCACTCAGTATTGACAGATTTACACTTAGTTTACTATGTCAGCATGCAAAGAGTCGTATAATGAAGCAAATGTCATCATGAACTGAAAAATCACACATTAGCATTTATAACAGGACTAAAATTTGAATTGTACGTTTACAAATAATGATTATTATCATCACTGTGGATAAATCAGCTGATTATCTAGTCGATTAATCAACTGATTGTTTGGTTTGTAAAAACTCTGTCATCACCATAATCCACAGTGACACCTTCAAAATGCTTGTTTCGTCCAAACAACAGTAAAAAATATCAACATTTTTATTTGTGATGTAAAGTAATTTAATGGCAATTGAACTATGAAATATAACAATCAATCGATTAATTGGCCGAGCATTTCCCGGGTACACTTTCATATGTTTCGTGTGCAAAAAACCTCTATTTGAAAAGTAACTGAAGCTGTCAGATAAATGTAGTTGAGTAAAAAGTGTAATATTCCCCCGTCCCTTGAACTATTTAGTTACATCCCCCCGCTGAAAGATGCTGCCTATCTGTGGCTCTACCGCTGCACACTTGATGAGTCTGGTAGTGCAGCTCTGTGTGAGCCCGTTTATAGATTCACTGGCTTTTTTTCCCTAATAGGGCTCTCAGCTCCAGTTTCTGTGGGGGTGTCATGTTCATTAATTGTTAAATAATGTAGGAACTGTGAAAGGCTTTTAGACTGTAACTGTGGGCTCTTCCTGCATTACTCGCCAGTTTCCGATAAGCTCGACTCGTCACTGCTAATTTTAAGGCTCACCTGACGAATTTGGTAATTAGCAACGTTAACAAGTAATTTACTAATTGTGACAATATGAGTTAGATTCACACACGCCAGCGTCGCAATTAAAATGCAACAGCTTCAAATCCTGAGAAAAGGGTTTTTGTGTAAATGTTTTTTTTGCTTGTGTGAAGACACACACTGAATAATAAGCCAGCTGAGGGGCAAGGCCTTTATCAGGATTCAGCACATTTTTCTGAATGTATTCCTCCGGTCTAAAGGAAGGCTATAGAGAGACACAACACACCTGTCTTTACAAAGCAGGAAGATATTGTACAATCAGAAGTCATGTCTGTGTGTGATTATGAAAACATTTTTTATTCACATGCTATATTTTATAGTCTGTCGGGAGACGGGCACAGAGTCGTATCTTCTGTCACCGCGGCTGCAAAACAAAACACAGGAATTTACATAAATGACAAAACGTGGTTTGAGTGTTTTATGAGTGTATACTTGAGTTCGTTCGCTCTACCACAGCGTCTTTACTTTTTATTACAGGAGACAATTTTTTACACCACTCTGATTTACATGAAAAGGTCCACCGGTCTTCCTTTATAACAGCTACAGAGACGACTGCATCATATTAATCTACGAGGCTCAGCTGAGGCCATACCCGGGGAGCTTACATCTACTGTTTTTTTTTTTTTTAACATTCATTAATTCAGTGTTAGATCATAGTGCTGCTTGGTTTTAAATAAATTATGACCCTGGCAAGACCAGAGGCCGGTGCTAAATCGAACAGACTGCAAAGCACTTTCACATTGTAATATGTTGCCCTCCCAGTGATTTTCCAGCTGTCTCAGATTTTTGTTGATGTTGAGAAATGGGTGGTCCACATGTTTTCTCCTGTTGTACTACATGTCGCTGACTCGTGGGAAGTCATTTTTTGTATTGTAGCTAGATGTTTTAATTCTCCTTTACTCGACATGAGAGACGGATCTTAATGACGGTAGTTTACTCAAGAACTATGAGTACAATATTGAGGTACTTGTACTTTATTTGAGTATTTCCATTTTCTGCTACTTTACTGCAAATATTGCACTTTTTACTCAAGTATAGTTACAAGTTACTCTGCAGATTTCGTTTAATAATACAAAATACGATCAACAAATGATTTGAGATGTAATATTACCGATTCAAGTAAAACTTTAGGGGGACATTTCCCAGCTACCCATGCAGGAAACAAACTAAATAAAGCAGTTAAACCACTTTTAACAGCTTCTTCATTAAAGCAAAACTATGTAGAAATTGTCATTTTGTGCGATTTGGCGCCCCCTAGAGTTTCTCAGTGCAACACCAGTTGCACAAAAGTTACATAATGTCGCTTTAAGGTGATTAACACATTAATATATCAGTGATACCAATCCAATAATATACATAATTTGGTGGCTGTAGCTCAGAAGGTCACTGGATCGAATCCCCGGCTCCACCAGCTGCATGTCGAAGTGTCCTTGAGCAAGATACTGAACCCCAAATCTGATGAGCAGCTGCCATCAGTGTATGAATTGGTGAATGTGACAAGTGTTGTAAAGCACTTTGAGCGGTCAGTAGACTGGAAAGGCGCTGTGGAAATGCAAGTCTATTGACCATTATTCTGCATATTGAGTACTTTAAGTATATATTGATATTAATACTTTTGATACTCTCTGTATCGCAATCATTATTTAAGCACAAGGTCTGAGTACTTCTTCCAAATCTGAAAATAAGACCGCTCCATCGCCGAAAGCTCTGCCCGAGGGTGACCTGCAAAGTTTAGCCAAGAATAATTTAATTTGATCATGTTTTAATGGTCAGTCTGTGGTTGTGTAAAGGCTGAACTTTCTCTGGTGTCAGAAAAAAAGAAAAAAAGATTTTTGCGGATTTAGAAATAATAACCTGTGGTTGACACTCTGAACTTGCAAAATTTTAACTTTTTTCATATAGCCGGGATGAAAAACAGCTAAAAAAAAAAAAAAAAAAAAGGCTTCAGCTGGACAAAATTCAAAGTTAATACAGAGGAATATTCTGAGTAATGAAAAAAGTTTTGGAGGCAGTACAACTTTGGAAAAGTCAACCACTCAGGTTCAAATCCAAAACATTCCCACCGTGAAGTGACCGTACTGACCACTGACTCACCATGTGGGCCGTTAAATACATACATAATGTATAAAATTAGCAAATATGGAATTAATGTGCATGATTGATGTGTCATTTTCATACCGACGTCATGTCAACAACGAAGAAATGAACTATAACACATGTAACGGTGATAGGCCGGGACAAATGCACTCGGGATGTGTGCGTGCCACAGACAAAGTGTGACATTAAATATAGATTCATCGTCTTTTTTTGAACAAAATAACAGACTAATGACAGCCCTCTCCTTTTATCTATCGCTTTAGGACTTACTGTATAGATTTCGCCTGCCACGGTTCACAGAGCGAGACAATCTCCAGCTAATGAGGTTCACACGCTCCTTCTTGTTGTTCTTTGAAAGTTCCCCGAGATCCTCGGGTCAACAGCGAACATCTGGTGGTTCAAAGTGTCGAAGGTAACTGAGGGTGAGAAGAACCCAAAGAATGAAACGGAGCAGCATCGGCAGAGACTGGTGTACTGAAAAACAGACGTATCGGGTCTGACAGTGATGTGTGTGAGGTGGTGGTACATTCAAAGACATGCCTGCAGTTTGAAGTCAGTCAGGTTTCGGGCAATCAGACATAATAATCTAACAGAGGGTAGATGAGTGAAGGTTAGGAGGGCAGGCAGCAGGTATGATGGTGGAAATTAGATTTTATGGCATCTGTACAGAGCGAGAAGTTAATTCAGAATCGCTGGGTGAAAAAGGAGGGTGCGATAGAGAATTAGGTCAAGGGTCAAAGGGTAATTGCATCTTTAAAGAGTGTCAAACTTCTTCTCAAACTAGGAGACGGTCCTCGGTGGGAAGAGACGATGGATGAACGGCTGCAGGGAGGTGAGGTTGGACAAGGTTTTATATCAGGATCTGGAAAGTGTGAGGAAGGAATCTGGTGGAGAGAAAGAAGTTTAGTAAGTGAAAGCGGAGGGCAGTTTGTGTGACGAGGAGTTATAATAAGGCATGAGGAGCAAAGAGGACTCGACAGTACACTGCACAAAAAAAAGTAATTTTATGGAATTGTTCATGTATATCTAATGCAAAAAAACCTGTAACTGTGAGTGTAATAATAAAACTCGATACTTGATACTGTAATTACATTTATTAAATTAGATAAAGATGAGCGACAATTAGCAGTAAAATAAATACTTGTTATAACATTGTTCAATGATATTTATAAAAGTAATTTAATTGTTTTTATATGTGTAAATATCCTTAATAAACATTTAAAGGATAAGTACCGTTTTTTACAACCTGGACCTTATTTCCAGCAAAAGATATGGTCATTTACTCACCCAGATAACTTTGGTGTCATTCGGCGTCGTTCGGACGAAATTAGATCCAGTGTAGCGCCGATATATCCATATAATGGGAGTAACGGGGCATCGACACACAGCCTCTATATAACGCATTATCTGCCACGAAACTAGTTCATTTCACCAATATTTTGTTACGATATGCTAGCGCTATTAGCCTCTGAGTCCGGGCTCGTCTATTGTCAACATCCGGGGTCTGTAGGTTGAGCTACTACCTCTGACCTGGAAGATGTCGTCTCTGAGCTGCGCGCGCACCCGCGACAGCCGAGCTTGTTTACCTGTAGCTGCTACTGCTAGTTTGACCCCGGATGTTGATAACGGACGAGCCCGGACTCAGAGGCTAATAGCGCTAGCATATCGTAACAAAATATTAGTGAAATGAACTAGTTTCGTGGCAGATAATGTGTTATATAGAGGCTGTGTGTCGGTGCCCCGTTACTCGCATTATATGGATATATCGGCGCTACACTGGATCTAATTTCGTCCGAACGACGCCGAATGACACCAAAGTTATCTGGGTGAGTAAATGACCATATCTTTTGCTGGAAATAAGGTCCAGGTTGTAAAAAACGGTACTTATCCTTTAAAGGCCAAAAAAGTCAAATATTTTATTCACTGATTTTGTTTTGGACCCCTAAGCTGCCAGAATATCACCTTGTTTCCCCCCTCTTTTTTAAAATGTTTTATTTATTTATTCATTTTTTTGTTTTTACAGTGTAGAGGCTATACAGTTGTGAAAATAAAGCGAGGACCTTAATGCAAAACACAGAGGGGAGGCAGGATAGAGAACAAAAATCTGAGCTATCCAAAAACGAAATAATCCAAAACCAATAATCGCAAACACCAAAAAACAAAGCAGCAACACTAAAGCTAAAACAAAGTGAGACCAGAAGCAAAAGTTCAAATCAGGGAAAAACACGAGGCAATGGAGCGAGAAAACACAAAACCAAGAACAGACCACGGGGTGAAACAGGGAGACACTGCAGGGAAGAGGCTCAGGTGAAACACAGGAGAAGACACGGACGAGCTGACAAAGACAGAACGGAGCACACGGGCTTAAATACAAAGAAAACTAACGAGGGGGTGAGGAGCAGGTGAGGGAAATGAACACTGGAAGGAGGGAAAGGTGAAAGAGGGAGATGCAGAGAAGCTGTGGAGGGAAAGCAAGAAAAAGAAAACACCTATAAACACAGACACAATAAAACAAAAATGACAGGATCCTTAAAAAGAGGCAAAAAAACAAGACAGGAAAAGAAATAGTTGAAACCAGACTGTGTCTTTGTTGCTACTTTCTGGCAATTATACCACCATCAGAGCATATATAAAGAAAAAACCCATCAAGCGTATCAAGTCTCAGGCAGATGGAAACAATTTGAAACAATGTTTTTTATTTATTTTTTAAAATTTTTTGTTATACTGTGAGCCAAACACACCACATGAGGGCAGCATAGATTCACACTGCTGTTGCCTCTCTCTGGCAGTGTGAGGCCACGTTTATACTGCATGCAGTGCATCATTCCCAAAGCAGAAGGTCAAGGAAATCAGTCATGAAAATTATAACGCACGTTAAAAAATGCCAACAATGGGAAGTCTCTAAAACAGAAATCATGAAGAACACAGAACACGGACATGAGGAAACAATAATACAGATATAATAACATCATAATCATCCAAAGTTCATCTTCTTTTATATATCTCACACGTGTCTGAAGGTGGTAATCGAGTTGATTAATGTGCACTTATACTATATATGCTGTGGCATTAAAAAACTAGACTTAATCATAAGGGGTATAAAGGCCGGCTAATGCTGCAGTAGTCAGCTAATAGTCTCCTTAGCATATATACTTGATAGATTAAGAGACTTAGTCCACCGAGTTTACTGCTGAGCTGCCGAGCTTACCAAGACGCACGTCGGAGAAACGTGGCTCGATTCTTTCCCTAAATCACAACTGAAAAAAAAACCACGTCAAGTCTATATGGAAAGACTGAAGAGAGGTAAAAAACTTTCAGACGCTTCCACCACTGAACCTGTGTTAAACAGATTAGTTTCAACTTTATTTTCAAGGGGCTTTTTATGATAACACAGGCCTACTTATGTCTCACAGCTCAACTGTTTGAAGTGCATTTAAAAGTGTTGAAGTGAGATGTGGAAGCTCGACTGTAGATTACGCTTTCTTCTCCGCTATATGTTGATCTTCTCTGCTCGTCAAACTGTTAACCGGAGTGAAACCGACAGACTTAATTTCTCAGCAGATGCAGGATAAATAGAAAAACAGATAATTTCTCTCCATTTCACGCCATCGGTGATTAACTTCATACTTTCCATTAAATCGTTCCTTATCAGTAAACAATTAAGAAATTAACAAATAGGCCTCGCTGCTTAATTAGATGGCAATTAACCGCTAAACAATGACTGATCCGCTGCTTAAAAGTGATTATTGCTGTTACCGATATTCATTAACTTTATCTTTGATCGGCTCGTGTAATAATTTATACAGCATGGAGTAATGATAGACTGAATAATGATGTCGGTAACACTTGAATGAAACTGAGCTCACAAATGTTTCATCGCATTTTAAGGCCTGAGGGAAGGCCCGGTCGGTCTGTTGGTTGGTTGGTTGGTACACCACTTTGGTTCAGACTGAAGTGTCTCAACAACTGCTGGAATGATTACCATGAAATTCAATACATTTATTGTTTCAAGACGATGTAGCCCCATGACTTCGGCTTTGTTTTGGAAATGTCCCCTCAGGATATATTCTTACAACTTTGGTTGTTGCTTTCCCTTCCCATCATCCGGCCAAACACCCTCAAAAACCTGGCAGGCGATTGTTCTCAGCTGTACTTTGTGTCTAGCGCTAATTAGCAAATGCTTTCACACTAAACCGGGATGGTGGTATAAGCTGACTTTGAAAGCAGCTTATAGTTACGTTTCTCGTTGTTGGTGACCTCTAGTGGCCGTAGTAATTATCATGGCAGCAAAGGAGGAAGTCAGGCTAATGGGTATAAAGAGCTTTAAGCCAAATTATGATGTTTCCCTAAACCTTACCAGGTGGTTTTAGTGCCTAAAACTACCTGAAAAACTGGCATTCCCATCATCCTCCACTGTACTTCTGTTTAGTGCTGCTTACCAAATGTTAGCATGCTGAGTTGATGCTAAACTAAGATGGTCAACATTGTTGGTATTCAACCCAGTTGCCAGAATACATGTTGACAATGTATATTTGTGCAAACCACAGATATGTATCAACTTTTTTTTATGTTGCGACTTTACTTTTTCTAGGTTACATTTTCAGTTTAATCTTGTGACAATGCTGTGCTCATGGTCGGGTTAGGTTAAGGCACAAAAAAAGAAAAAAGAAAACCCCTTGGGAAAAGATCACATTTAGTTTAAAATACCTGTTTTGGGTTGCCACAAACACAGCTGGAGATGATCCGGCTCAAAGATAATCACTCTGTAGCTACAAACACGAAAGTGCGTCATGCTTACAAATGTTGAAACACAGGCTCAAGCTGTGGTCACTGACTCGACTTCACCACCATCCCCTCCACCTGGTGATATGACAAAGTTTTGCGGTAAAGCAAATGTGATCAGGACACATACAAATGTGCAGGTACTGGTGGTTTGCAGAGATGTTAACTGCCAACCCTTTGTTCAGGTGACCTACAACTGCTAAGAATCAGCATGCTAGCACATCTGACCTCTCGATTCTGAAATATAAATCAATCCATTCATCTACCCATTTTTCTTAATGCTTGTCTTGATAAAAGCAAACAAAAGCAACACCAGAGCAGCCCTAAAAACCCCATTATGTCATCCATTAAATTATAATAGTTTATTCCGGTTCAACATCATTTATTATGTCTCTATCTCTGCCTCAGAGAACTCATTTTTCTGCCTCTTTGACAGGATCTCCCATATGGGAGATGTCTTTGTGGGAGTTTAAACACATGAGTGCGATGGGTACACCACCAAATATTTTCATAAACACAAGGCAATTGCATTACTCTTATCAGAAAACACTCTCACACTCACATTTATGCACACGCTGATAAGTAAGGACCAATGTGAAGAAGCTGCTGCTAGCTGGACCATGAGGCCTTCTTGTATGACTGAACCCTTCACCTTATCAAGCAGAGTGAAATCAGCCACCCTCTGGAAGAATCCCATTTCAGCTGCTCGTGTACACAATCTTTTGGTGACTTACCAAAAGCTTGTGACTCCGTGTGAGCGTCAGATTTAAGATTGACCTGTAAATTGAGTTCTACTTTATGCCTCAGCTCCCCGTGCACCACCGCAGTCGCACACAAAGTCTGTATTGCTGCAGTAGATGCCCTTAATGCAGGTCAGTTTTGTGATCCTTCTTCCAATCGCTTGTGAATAAACCGCCGTTTTGTTCAGTCGCTCCTTGAATTGCAGCCTTATCATGGCGGAGCGGGTGTTTGTGCCACAGTGACCCTGGGATCAATGTTTTCAGGAACATGAGCTCCTGTTAGGGACACCTGCGGCAAACTGGTATCAGATCAGGAGTCTGGTAGGAGAATTGTGCCCGGAATAAACACCATTTTTTGAGCCGGGGATAGGGTCCAAGGCTTGTGACCCCTGCACCTCGACACGGCACAGGAGCTAAATCTACACCTGTAGACCAAAAAAAATGCAATAACATTTTCTGTATTACCTTTTGTTCTTAATTGTGAGTCATGCTCAGATTAAAGTATTCGCCTGGTTGGTGACCTTGATTATACACTCTTTGCTAATGTTCCCATTGTAATGTGCTATCCAGCAGTGGACTGGCACATAACTGACATCAGTACAAGAGCCGAGTCGACCTTGTACGCGCTTGTATAAAATGTATTCAGCAATTCTCTCGAAAAAGTACATCATGAAAAGCTCAGAATATAATGACGGCCCAGTGTAAGAAAAAAGTCAATGATGACAGCAAAGCCTTAAGGCTCGTTTTTATTGCAGTTCTTTTGAGGGATGTGTGTGAATGTGTCTGTGCGCATGTGTGTGCTTGTTAGGAGTAGTGCCCTGTGAGATGTCCATGTACCAAACTCAACGAGCACAGTAATAACAACATAAAAAAGGTCGAATAAAAGCTTCGGTTAGCATCGCTGTTGCTTTCCTGTTTGAGAATGGTGGAGTGTTTTGGTTTAATTATATATGTACAGACCTTTCAAAGTCTGTCCTTCTACTTTCCTACAGATACAGGCTATAAATAACTACATAAAGAGCAAACAAGGAAAGCTTCCATTAAAGAAAGAAAGATAAGCAGGCTAAACACTTGAGCAACCTGAAACAAACTCTACATGAGGTAGACGTTGTCAGATATGTCAGTTATTCCTCATACTAAAGCATTTTGTAACATAAAAGTAAGTAAGCGCAGTTCGAGAACAGGTATTTTCAGCCAAAATATGAACTTTTCCTGACCCTAACCAAGTGTTTTTTGACCCTAAAACCTAACCAAACCATGAGCACAATGTTGTCACAACGTATTTACAAATTTAAGTTAAAGCAGTGCAAAGAAACATACAGTGTCAACATTTATTCTGGCAGTTGCAGGGTTGCAAAATCTGCCATCATCAGGTTTCATTTCAGTGTGAAAAATCTGTAGATCAGATCCTTTGTTGTACCATGATGACAGCAGGCGACAATGCTACCTGGCTGGGTGGGAGAGCAGGTTTTTATAAAGCACTTGTATCTGCGGAGAAGGACATATGTTGGGTATAAGTGCCGACAGATGCAGGGTCTTGTCTCCTTTTTTTCTCCCCTGAGTGAATAATCTCCTCCCTTACCAGTCTCTTGATGCTCCTCAGTAGTAAAGTCTGTTTCTGCAAAGCCTGGCTGAGTGGGTAGTATCGGTGTCCAAGTGTCAGCAGTATACTTTCACTGTGCGAAGGTTGAGTGCATGTAGGGATTAGTGGGAAGTGGCGTTTGAAGTGGGTATTACCCTTTTTATGCACCTCATGTGTATCTTTTCTTTATTTGCCTGGCATGCCCAAGCAGCGTGAGATAGGGCACAGCGAAGTGGGGGAGAGGCAGGCCGGGTCAAAGCTATTCATTCTTGAGCTTTATTTCAACTGTACAATAAAATATTCCCATATTGTTATCACATTTCTTGCGTTTTATACGGTTTAAGAGAGGTTGTGAACCTTGTTAACGGTGAAATCACAGTACTTTTTGTTTCCCAGTGGCTGTGCAGGTGGTGCTCACACTGACTTGGAGATTAAGTGTATTTATTACTGATTTTTTTCCCTTGCATTAAAACTAGTGTTGGTGAACTGGAAGCATTTTATGTTACACCTGTAGAAAATCTCTTCACATCCCGACAGCAATTAATAATTCAAAATGAGCATCAGTGACATGTTGATGGGGCAACCTGAAGAGCATGTGAACACAGTGTTTCACACTCTCACCTTTTCAAATGATGTGAATTTGTCGGTAACATAAATTAGCACGACCTGTGTAATTGATTTTACAGTATTTACAAAATACAAGACGACGAGGGAGAAAAAGTCCTCAATCACAACAAAGCGTGGCTGCAGACGTACCTGTCGGCTGTGTGAAACACATCACAAACCTGTCGGGCTTTTGTCTTTTTAATACTCGGGCCTTCACAGTACTGCATGGGCTGCTTTTTTTTCTGAGACGTGGAGTTATTGGGGCTGTACAAGTTCCCCTGACAGCAATAGTCCAGCTAATAAACGCTAGATAACGTGAACTGCACTTACCTGTCTGGGAGATAAAAACAGCTTGGCTTGAGTTTTTATTCCTTCTGTCCGTCTCAGGTTTTCTTCCTCTTTCAACAGAATTTCCAAAGTCTATTGTTGTTTATGACCCGACTCTATCGCTGCCCATTTGCGAAGCATACGGAAGATGTTTTCGGGGACTCGATGGCTCGATGTCATTGTGTTGGTTTTCTGAGCCATTTTCTAACAGTGTGAATTTTTATGACCCAGAAGAAATAGCATATAGTAGAACCATCACACCGTTTCTTCTCCGTGGTCACTTTCTAAATGACCATTCTTTGAGCACTGAAAAATAATACTGCCTTTCCTTCCTCCTCCTCCTCAGAACCAAAACTATCTGCATGGCTAGATGTCACTGGGCGCAGCCTGCAGTGTAGCACAGAGTCAGCTCTCCTCAGGGTGTCTAATGATCTGCTGATGTCTGTGGATTCTGGTAATTGAGCCGTTTTATTATGTTTGACCTCTCTTGCCACTTTTGACCCGTAGCTGTATGCGCTTGTCTAATATCTAATACATTGCCACAAGGTAACCCAGCAACATTGACCTGCGTACAGATAGCATGAATTTACACTTTCAAATCAGGTGCGACCCATATAACAAAGTCCCAATATTGCATAAAGATGATACACCAGTCCTTCTCATTAATGTCTGTTCTCACTCCCAGCGTGTCAAATATGTCAGCCTGGTCGGTGGCCTTACATGTCCAAGTTTGATGCAGAAGATGCTCCTAAAGCATCACTTCTTGAAGCACGGCAAGAGACGTCTGCGTCAAGGGACAGTTGTCGTGGTTACATGGTTCATACACTGGACTTTACATCCAAAGACCAGGGTTTCATCTTGTTTGTGACCACATATCAAGCGACTTGTTTTACAGTTATAGTACATAAGTAAGTTATCGTAACGTAAATGACATAACTTATGTGAGTGAACGTACTCCTGTCAATTACATTACATGTTTTGAGTTTCATCACTTTACGTAACTTCCATTAGGTAGTTTACGAGACTGATCGTAGTTGTTTTAACCTTAAGTGTGATGTTTTCCTGAACCTAACCAAGTAGTTTTTGTGCCTAAACCTCAACAGACCGTGTTGGAGAGCACATGGAGAGCACATCCATAGTCAAGTGACCTTTGATGTAACAGTAATAACAATAACTACTCACACAGTCACAGTTTGGTTTGGTTTAGACAACAAAATACTTGATTGGGTTAGGGAGAAGATGTCACATTTGTGACGTAAATTAAATACATTATGTCCATTAACTTAATTGTTGCTTTCATACGTGACACAAAAGTGGTGTCCTGTGTTGAATCCAATCCCTTAATTCTTTATGCGTTGACTTGGATGCGTATGTTTTACATATAACTTCAGATTGGTGTATCACCTGCGTGCAAAATTGGACTTTGGCACGTGAACTGCACAACATTTGAAAGTGTTAAGTTGTGTCATATTTACAAGACAGATATTTTCTCTGTTCGAATTTGTTACTATTCTCTTTCCTTTAAATCCATTTCATGTGCCGAGTACACTCCTCCAACTTATGGCAGAGTACATGTTTCCACGTTCATTATCACTGTTTCACTGTCAGTGAAACAGTGATAATGAATTGTGAGAAACAGGATGATACTTTCAAGATATTCATGGCACAAAGTTCCCGTGTCTGAGAAAAAAAAGAGATCCTACTGTTTTGCAGCCCTGAAGACGCCACTACACTGCTGTGCCTCTGTCCTCAAATGTAGACATCCACAGCTGGCATCATTTTAATATCAGACAAACAATGAACAGTACTGGAAGTTTTCAGATGTATTGCAAAATTAAAATTAAGAAATTCACATGGTTAGACATTGAGACGGATCCAAAACCTTCTCTTCCTGTCTCAACCCTTCAGAGATCTTTGTACAGAAGTGAGTTAGTTAGCCCTGTCTGTCCTGCAGTCCAATTTAATAACCCCCGAGCTCCTGACTGGCACTAAAAAGAGGGAGTACATCTGATACTGGCTTCACTTCACTGGCTGCCCAGTGAAATACATACATAATATTAAGTCTTTTTAAAAATTTTGTTTTTAGATAACTTCATGCTTTGGTACCGGCTTACTTGCCTGACCTCATCTGCCCATACTCCACAACCCTTATCCTCACTCCTCTCCAGTCCTGGTTTCTTAGCCATGTTGCTAAGACATGTTTTACTTCATGTTATATGCCGTCAAAATATCAAATACTGAATATGATGCAAAAGCACATCAGAATTCAAGGAGAGACTCCTCAAATTAAGGGTGACAGGTGTCATTAGGCATTAAAAAAACTTTAATGCGAGCGAAACATAACAACTGGAGGCAGCATTCCAATAAAAAAGTGGGTTTTATTTAAGAAAAACAAAACCCAAACAGCTTTGAAGTGAAATAAGAATAAATGGCGCTCCCTCAAGCGCGCCTCTTCCTCTTAAATCACCGACAAGTGACTGGAAGTTCACCTCAGCAGCCTCACGCGAATCATATTGCATCATCTGCTCAGGTAAACACAGGGTAAACCACAAAATCATAACTCAAGGTGTTAACTTACTGATGACATCTGAATTTAGTTATCTATATGTATCCAAGTGCACAAATTTAAATAGAGAATAATCTACGGTGGAACAGTTTCTCGTAATGTGACGGCGCTCAGTTGCTCACTTGAGGAGGAAATAGAAAACTTTGTGTTTCCCTGTGGTATATTACAGTTAGCAACATGGCTAACCCTAGCAGCCTGGCTACTCTCTGAGGCAAAAAACAGCCATAGGAAAACACCAACCTCAGTGTTATGATAGGGCAAGCAAACCATCTGGTTGTATAAATTAGTAGGAAGGTTTTGTTATTTACTTCTAGTAGAAAGGATGGTGGTTTTGTAAGGGAAACATCAGCGGGGTACCAGACGCTCTCCATCCGGCCGTTCCCTTGTGTTTTCCATCACTCTCCCCTTTTCACCTTCTTTGCCTCCTCCATCAGCAGGTTCAAGTTTTTCCAGTTGTTCCACCGTCACCTGGGGACAGCGACCAGGTAAAACAATGCCTCTTCCTGTTTTGGTTGCACAACAGCCGACGCGTTTCCTTTGTGCCGTAACGCAACCTTTATTTTTGCGGGATAATCCTAGCATTTGGCAGGTCAAAGGTGAGGTTTGCACAACCAATCTGTACCTGGACACTCGGTCATTACTTCAAATTGGTTGTTTTGACATAAAGATATCCGCCTGTTTGCAATCATCATTCCCCACCACAGTCACTGTTGTGATGATGTTTTTGGACTTATTAGGCAGCTTTTAACCTTTAAGTGTCTTTATTTATATAAAGAATGAACATATCCATAAACATTACATATCATGAATGTTGTTTTTAGCCTCCAGCTATGAGTCATCTTCTCCCAGCAGGTGTTTCCAAGAACTCTTTTAATTTATTCGACTCCAACAGAAGTGGCTGACCCGCGACTAAAGAAGAGCTCCGCCACCTCTGAGATTTCAAGTCACCCCCAACCGACTGAATCTCTTCCAAGTACAATTATATTTGCATGACTGCTTCTATTAAAGAGGATAAAAAAAACTTTTTCTTTTTGCAGCATCCATGATATCCCTTTACATCTGAAGTAACCCCACATGGGAAAGAAGAAAAGAAAAGTGACAAGAGACAAAGAGCTGTGATGAATCTGTAATACAGACGTAAACAGCGAGGTAGGTGTCTATACCTTTTCTTTTATCGTTTGTCTGCCTGTATGATGAGGTAATTATTACACATCAGTCAGCCCAAGTGTTTTTCGTGAAAGCTTAATTTTAAAAGAATATCTATTTTCCAAGAATAACACAAAAGCACGGCAGAATGAGACTCACACGACAACTTGACAGCTCTCTAACTGAATCCTGGGACCTTTAACGATCTCAGGCCAGAAAATTTTCATTTAATTGCCTTTAAAGTGCATCATTCATTCATTTAGTCTGTGTCCCTCACCCCGATTCACTCTCTGTGTTTCTGAAAACAATACTTTCCCCCCCTAAAATACCTTCCATTAACTGTCATTGCTCGTACCATTAGTGCCTGAGATAAATATTTTCTACTTCAAATGTGTCCTTCGTAGTGACAATCCACAGACTCTACAGTTCGCCCAGCTTTAGCATTGTATCATCTTTCAGCTCATTGTTTAGGCTTTTCCATTCAGCAGCGACTCACCGCTCTCATGAGCCACGTTTTCCAGTTGCGGCAGGCAGATGCTTCCAGCAGAAGAGCTCTGATTAACCAGTGGTCATGGAGAGGTCTCGCTCTGAAGTCTCAGAGGTCAATCGTTAATCAGTTAAATGATAAATTCTGAGTAAACTCCAAACTCTGCTCTCCAACTCTGACTCACATTCCCACGGTCGTCTCCCTGCAACAAGTCACCTCTCGCGACTTGTGATACTGGTTTACCAAAAAATATTAAAGGAATTGTGTCCGATTTCAAAACTTTTTGTCAGTTATGAATCATTTACACACCAAAACATGCACATACAGGGCCCAGGTTTAAAAAATAGTTCCCCGTTAAGTGTATAAGCAAAGCCAAAAGCATGTTTTCTATGTCCAACAAGCAGAAAAGCAAATCATTGGTCACCTGTTACATCACTCATCCATGTTTCCGTGGAGGAGCTTCTGTTTTTTAAGACATCCCCTCGTGGAAACATTTTGGCACCACATGCAACTTGTTTACCACCAAAGATTTTGTGTTTGTTTTCCATATGCTAATTTCTTCCTTCTCTCATCTGCCAATTCTTTTTAACATGTTCACTCTGAAGACACACACACACACACACACACCTCAGCCTTCAATAACGCCGTAGCTTTTGTGGTTTTATTTGAGCTGTGTCAAAGCGTCACAATTCCCAACAGGACCCCACGGTATGTTCTTCTTTACAGGGAAATGCGAGAGGACTCGCGGCACGAGGTGCGACTGTCAATGAGGTTACAATTATTTCATCATGCAAAACCCCTTTTCTTTATAGTTTTAACGCGAATGATTCCACTTGTTGCAACGCAGGAGGCAGATCTGTTCCTCAGTCTCGTCACGTCGCGCTCTCGACTTCTCCTTCATTAACACAGTCGTTAATGGAGCACCTCGGATCCAATGAGTTATCATACACAAACGAGCTCCAGTCGTGTTTCTGACGATCTGTTCTCAGTGTCACTTTGATTCGATTTGAAGCGCACAAGTAAAAAAGAAAGAAAAAAAAAAAGGCATTTCGAAATATGATAATTAAAATGTGGGTGATTTACTGTAGCATGTGTTGGCAACAGATGCTCTGCAGGAGGACAGAAAACCAAGCATATTGTCGTACTTTTAGTATCACGACAATAAAACAGTTGCGTGGCAGAGAAGATGCTGCAAGAATCAGAGAAATATTACATGTTTAAAGAATATTTCAGTCTTTCCATACACATCACAGTGCATTGATCTGTTTAAATATGTTTACATGATGTCACAGGAGTCACAGATACAGTACAAATCCCTCTGCAGGTGTTTGTGCAGGGCTTTCCAGCTCGTGGTCTCTGACATATTTATGAGTCGTCTGACATTTATTTTTCCTTCTCGTCATGAGCCCCTTTAATCTACACGCCGTACGTACAGCATGCTCGTATTTACATTCACACCCACTGTGTGCTATACCAAAGCAAATAAAAAGGGGAAGAGGAAGGCGGCAGCTCTCGGATCCAGATCGTTCTGACGGTGCGCGGTGCAACGGCAGAGTTTGGGCAGGGGAAAAAAGTGAAGATATTTTCGTGGGGGCGCAAAACATTTTTAGTTTCCTTCTCCTGAACTCATTTGACGACTGGCTGTGAAGTGGGACGAGAGACACAGTAGGGGGTGTGTCAGCAGCTATCTTTGATGTTAAGGCTTTGCACTTGTGGTGAGGACAAGCCAATCCCTTTTGTGGATTTCTGAGCTTTTTGTGGATTTTCTTTTTATTTATTTATTTATTTTTTAGTTGGATTGGAAAAACTGCTAATTTAGAACTTAATTTGTTGTTTTTCTTGGTGGAATTAATAAGGTGCTGATGTTTATCACTCCACTAATCAGTCCTCAGGACATGGCTGCCACGCGAGCGTCTGCCAGCGTCTATCTTGACACACGAGGAGACGAATGAGAAGTTTGATGCAAACTATAGATGTTAAGGAGCAGCTGCTAATTACCTCCCCAACAGTAGCCAAACAGCATCTATGATTCACTGCCAGTTTCTGTTTGGCTCGTAGCTTATTACCACTGAACCAACTCCAACACTTCTTCTTGGATTAGAACAACTTCCCTAACGAAACACATTATATCCTCCCCAGCTAATTTAACATTGTCTGCCCCACAGCGTGGTGCTGTTCTGCTCATGGCGATTCCTTTTTATGGACGTGGGCTTTCTCCATGGGAGAAACTTTTATTTGGCAGGGCAAAACTTCGGAGAGGAGTTATATTTGTACAAAACAGGAAAATCACAGGGGATGGAGTGCTTGAACAGGTACTGATTTAAGAAAAAAGGTGTGATCATACTGAATGAAATCACTCTGACGCTCTTATTTCTCTTCTCTTGAACTTTCACTCAACAACAGCAAACGCCTTCTTTATGAAAACACATTTTCTTCAGAGAGTTTTCGGTTGATTTGATATCGAACCCCCATTTTTAACTAATTTATTGAGATCTCTCAGTAACAGATTTGATTTTGAACACCAAATCTGTAATGTACAAAATGTGGACACGCTTTGCTTGGGAGATCTCTGGACCCATCGGCCATCGTTGAATGTTGATAGGCTCTGAGGGCGACAGCCAATGTTTCTGGGTTTTCTGGTGCAGCCAGTGGCTACCATCAGGATAACGGATAAGTCTCCATCAGACGATAACCGATGGGTTCGGAGATGTCATTTCAGCCAGTACGTTCCGCCCTCTTGTTCTCTCCACATGGACTGTTTACCTGCATGCAACCAGAGCCTGCTCAAACATGTTACCAAAATCTTGTCTCTTGCCTACAAATTCATATTTAGATATCTGTGTATAGAGATTATTGCTTTTGCTTTTTGTACATTTACTCATTTGCTGTACTTATTTATGAATGATGTATGACTCTGATGTACTTCTACTTTACTTATGTGCTATGCTGCGACGCTAACCCCAGCTAGTGATGAAACCTTCATCTAAAAACACAAGGAGGAGCTAACCAGCTAACGGCAGCTACAGTTAGCGGTTGCTCTGGTGATATGCTCCCTCCTATTTGTTTTGAATTGTCCATTTATTACACATTGCATGTTTAAGCACATTTTACTGATAATACTTACATGTTTTACTGCAGTAAGCTTTTGAATACAGGCTCTTAAATTGAATATGTGTTGTAATACGACTGTCACTTAGCAAAGCATCTGAATACACCCTCCACCAATGACGACAGTAACGCTGTAATGGTTATGCTGTTTCTATGGTCTGGGTGCACAATCGCTGTTGCTGATTGCGCTGCTGATCACCGACTAACTCATCTAAACCAGATATCAATGGCGGTCCAGCAGGCGGTGTGTCCACTCAGTTGTATAAAGGAGCGTCGATGTCTGAGTGAAGGACAGAGCTGTGAAATGACACCCATCCTGAGTAAATGCCACTGTCGGCCAACATAAAACCGTTGGTGCACATTACTACGTGCCGATAACATCGTAACGAGGTGTCTCCAGCTGCTTTTAATGCGAATGTGAGCAGCTGGTGACTTATTACTTCTCTGTGAACTGTTTTTGAGGCCACCTCTATCGGGGCAGTGCCTGTGGATATGAAATTATCAAAAATCCAGACAGTTACAGTTAATATGCACCGATAGACTCGTATTGTCTCGGCCTTTAACGTAGACCCCCATCAGGAAAAAATGCAATATTCACAATATGAAGCATGAATATTGTAGAAAGTAATGACTTTAAGGACTCTGTGCTGTTCTCTGTCTCCGTGCCGCCTCTCAACAGTCATGAATTTCGATTTCATTATCGTATTGCAATGACGCTCATCTCTACTTATCCGCCACACTGACGGAAAATTACTACTCTCGATTCCCAGAATTTAAGAGCTGCATTCATCTACATGAAGGATTTCCATGAAAGTTCTCCTCCATGCCGTCAAAATTTGGTTATTGGTCTGACAAACTTATAAATCGTTATCTCGGAAGAGAGTTAAATAAAATCATCAGTGTTAGATGTGTAAAAAGCTGATTGGACATGTTATAAAAAGATTTAATTGGAGTAAGACTCCACAATCAGCGGGTGGTGAACCGCTGTCTTGCGCAGCATGTGGTTTTTTTCACCTAAAGTACTTAGTTCAGTATATCATCCAATTAGAAGTAACTTGATGATAAAGAGCTCACATTACAAAAAAGAGCGTAATGACTTCACAATGATTTAACTGCACACAGAGTTAAAGGAACACCTCGACCTTTTCAGGACATATGCTTTGTTCCTCGAGCGTTAGATATGAAGACTCTCACATTCGTCTGATGACTTTGAAGCCAGTCAGCAGGTGATTAGCTTAGCTTAGCTTAGCATAAAGACTGGAAATAGGCAGAACCGGCAAGCAATAAACACACTTTATGTACAGATTCAGGAAGTAAGATTTAACTTGTTGATTAGTGAGCTTTGGAGGTGATGGGAGGCCATTTTCTTTTACCATAAGGGAGATTCCTCTCGCTGCCTCTTTGTTTCTGTCTGTAGCTTCACATTTACACATGAGAGTGCTATCAGTCTTTTTATTTGATTCAGCGGGTGCAAATAATTCAATCTGTGGTTTGGTCATTTTTTAAGAGGGACCCTAATACAACTCAATACTAACCTTAACCCTAAAGCAAATACTATAACTCCCCTAAAATATCTTTTTACAGAGTTGGTTTGGTGTCGGGGGCTGTACGCTCTGCTGGACAGATGCTACTGAATGATCACGTAGGGATATTATAGGAATATAATAGAAATATTCTAGGCAGCAGTGTGTCTTTAATGGCCGTCTTATTCTTGCTCAACTTTCCCTGTGGCGCTGTTCTTTAAAAGCCACAACACAGAATTGAATATGGATCCAAGACCAAACTAGAGTCCAAACAAACTTGCACAAACCTCAATCAGTAAAAGGATCATTGAGTTGAGAAGATGAATATTTTCATTTGAACAACCCCTCTGCTACAGGGGGACGGCAGGTCAACAAGGGGGATGACATCCGTCCCAAAATGTCTTCACTATTCCTACTAACAAATCCATCACTCAGTTACGGTGGCCCACTTCCAAATGAAAGGCTCAATCGTTTATAAAGATTGCACTGAACGATGATGCTAAATTCAGTTTTTGAAACAAAAAATCACAAAAGGAAAGACTGTTTTCCAACGATTGAGTACTTCTTTTATTGTGTTCGTTGTCCGGGAATTCCTTGAACCAACCATCTACAAATCTGAGATTTTTACCAGCGGTGAGTAGCTGCTCCATGTTCATTGTGTATCGCACTGTTATACAAGAGTGTCCATTAAAAAAAGCGATATTTTAGTATGTAAAATGACCCTTTCAAGTATACTTTATTGTGTAATAGTTTCTATGTGAAGGCTTTACATACTCAAACTCAAAACATGGTTACAATGACTCCCAATGTAGATGTAGATGTGAAACCATTCGACTAATCCTGATCCCTGATCAGTTATTCAGCATTCCTAAAAAAACAGAAAAACGAGTCAAATGTAATTTTGGTCCTGGCAATACAATATGTGCAATACAAAGATAATAATTAGCATTTACATTTTTGGTCATCAGAAGCAGACAGTGTGATCAACCGTGAACCCAAGACGAGGCACGTTTGAACATTTGACGGTGATGCGGGGAGAAAGGAAAAATTGAGAAACCACAAAAACAGAGAGGTAGGCGCGGTGAGAATCCCGAACACAGGTTGTGTGCTGTTGAAGCCTGACCTGAACCCCACCGAGGCCAAGGGGACTAATTGTTAATTAAGCCAGGCTGATGAAAAAGAGCTCAAGTGTAAATGAATGTGTCAGTCTGGAGGAGCACTCAGACACACCTTTTACCCCCACAAAGGAAAATCAGCATTATTTTAAACTTGACGGTGCACTCCAGCGGTTCAGAGCGGCTGGTTATTATTCATGGTGAAATTAAAGTTCTGATATTGTTGGTAAAAATGAGAGAGGGAGACAAAAAATGAAGGGGGAAAAAAAAACAAGAAGAAGGCGAAGGAAGATTAGGTATAAATCATGGGAGACGGTGGATAAGCTGGTGGAAATGTGTGAGTCACTGTATTGAGGTGGTAAAATAAATTGTACCTTGGGGCAAAAGGTGGAAACAGGGAAGAATATGAAAGGATATCATTGACTCTTTCCGAAGCTGAATAAAAAATGAACACAGCCCGTTTATTAACAAAATCCTCCAAGACTTTTCTGATGTTCAGCTGTCTAATCAACGACATAATCGCTGTCATCTTCTAGCCTTTTCCCGCTCCTGTGGCCTGGGGGCAGGACTGAGGCAGATTTAAAGCAATGTCCCTGAGACTGTCTCTCTCCTCCCGGATCTCCTGTAAGTCCTGCTCAATCAGGGACATCCGGCTCTGTTGTTCCTGCGCAGCCGAATGCAGCTTCTGGATCTTTAAGCCCAGCGTCGGGCTCTCGACGCTCCCGCGAAGCATGCTCAGGCGGCGCGCTGTCTCGTTCAAGATCCGGTCAAATCTCTCCAGCGGCACGTTCCCATCTGGTCCGGACAGATGGAGAGAGAGGAAACAGAAGACTGAGGCATCACAAGTTTTTGTTTTGTGGATCATTACCAGGGTACCCCCCTGGGCTCTCACAGTTAGGTTTAAGACTTTTAAAAAACACCACTTGAAATGACATTTAATGCCAACTTCATGACCACACTGGTAAAACTAAGGATGTAATGGAACATCCGCGTGGAGCCGTATGTTGTAAAACTGCTCGTTATATATTGGGAAGGCAAGAGGAAATGAAGATTAAAGTGAGCAGGGAACTAAACAGAAGCTTAGTAATTGTTGTAAAGCTCAGATGCGTGCACCGTATAAAACTGAACCACACTTCCTGACCTCATACTCTCTACTAAAACAGGACCCTGTGTCCTCTGCTACGCTGGTGAAACTGGTTGCTTGGGTTGATTGCCGATTAGATACTCTTTATACGGGAGTCCAATTAAGTCCTATCGCTCCAAACTTTTGAAAGATTTCCGTAATAAATAGCATTAGCCCTCAAATAGACTCAACCCACTCGTATTTTGGATTCTGCCGCCACCTACGGTTTTAAAACAACATTCGCAGATTCTAAGGCGACCAGCTAACGCTAGCTTGTAGGTACCAAGGTGCCATTTATTTAGTTTTCTCTCCCGATAGCTGACTGATTTGGAGAAACATCGCCCTGCAGACCCACGATTTTAGACGCAAGCATGTACAATGTCAGGGGCGGGAAGTAACGAGTAACAAGTAATGCACATGGGTAAAAAGGTAGTTTTTTTAAAGGAACAACTGTTTTTCATGTTCCTGCCTTAAAACCGTACGTCCACTCTTTACCCAGGTATAATTTCGAGCGAGTACTCTACTTTTCACCACATCTGCCATTTATACCTATGATACAACCAGTGTCCCTTGAATAAATGATGCTACTACTGTTTTAGGTTACACAGCCCCAGCAGACCTGAAATGTTGAAATTGATATCATCCTATGTGAATAACTCCTTTTATTTGTTTGTAATGTCTGTTTACTGCAGAACGCTACCGGTGCTCAGGTCTCCTGCATACTCTCTGACCAGAGTAGGATACCTCTACTGCAAAATGTCAAGTTTTCAGCTGCCTGGAGGAAAAGAGAAGCACCACCTGTCTGTTGACCCAGATGCACTGACGATGGGGGCAAAACCCAGAACAAACGACGGCTTCCAGCCACAATCTCTGTCCACATCTGGCCACGCTAACAGTGAAAGAAAACAACTCTGAACTCTGCTTTTATAAACTTCTCTTCTGACCTCTACAAGCACACAGGAACAAGAAGGTCAAAATGTAGTTGGCTTGCTAATTTTTGCATGTATGTAAGTTCTTCATGTTTTCATGTTAATCTTGTGGTCTGGTGGGCTTTTAAATTGGTGCACTTAAGCGAGCAGTTAATCGAACATAAACGGCAACATTTCTTTAATAACCGCAATTAATTCAAAATGAAACATTATCAAAATGGAAAGTGTGAGTTCTTTATTAACCAGGTACTAACCAGTTTAGTTTCACTTAAGTCATTTTTTTAAGGGAGTGATTGTACTTTTACTACCACTGCACGACATACAGTAGAGTCTGATGTTAACGGTATTCAAGATTTTGCGTGTACCCTGATTACATGGTTCATCAATGGAAGTCCTACATCAGTGATTCAGAAGGTGGATCAGCCTCCATGATAACCTAATTACATTCATTTGGTCATTATCCTCTCGAGCGTGTTAACGCGTCGACCACAAGTGCCAGGATCCCTGCCTTTCTGGTTAATTCTACATTACAAAAGGAATTGGGTTTGAATTAATAGGGTCAGAAATGATTTCAACAATGGGATTTACCCACGAAGTAAACACGATTTGGGCCCAATGAACAGCAGTTATTCTTCCTTTACCATGGGGATAAAAATCTGGGAAATATTTCCATGTTTAATGAGGCATTAAAAGGCACCGAGCTCTTTAGCGATCTGACATTTAAGGTGTAATGAAGATTTATGAGCTTTATAGACATGGAAGACTAAAAAGTAGCTGCGGCGAAAATCATCTATACGAGAATGACTTACCAATCTTGCTGATTAGGTCGGTGAGTGTATCAGAATAGGCCTTTAAACGGAGCTTGGCGGCCTCCATGTCTTCCTTTACTCTGGTCAGGGACACTACAGGCTGCAGATAAAGAGACATCCTCTTGAAACAGTCTTTAAAAGCTGCACACAGGAAGTACAGATCAATATGCATAGATTCTGCTGTTCAAATGTGTATATATCCGTGTCGGGGTACCTCTGAGGTGATCTGGGAGTTTGCTCTGTCAGTCAGCATCTCCTGCTCAGTCAGCTGATGTAAAGCAGAGTCTACGTGGGAGCTGAGGTGAGCAGATGCAGTCCTGGTATGCTTGGCCTGGGTCAGAATGGCTTTGGATTCCTGCAAATGAAGAAAGACGGAAAAAATAGCTAGTCGAACGCAAAGTACTGCCGACGTTGGCGGGAATGCCATCATCATAGTGGGTACCGACTGCACACATACCTTTGCCACAGCGTGTGCTGTTCGCTCCGCCTCCTTCGTAGTGTTACTGGAGAGGCTGGAGTTTTCCAGAGCTGGCTTTAGCGTCTTCTCAATCTGCGAGACCCTTTTCCTGACATCAGCCAGAACTTTTTCCTCCAGCGGTCTCTCCTTCTTCATCGCAGCCTGCGTCTGGGTCTGCCGACGAGGCCACTCCCTCACCATGTCTGAGTGGATGATTGCGAAGGAGAAAAGTATGATGATTAAACTTAGTTAGCTAATCTGCTTCATCGGGACTGTGTTGGTGTGGTTTGAACAGATTTACAGCGGCCAAACGACCAACTGTTGTCAAGTACTCTTTTTCAACTGAGAAGTGAGCGGAAAGATGTCAGATAAAAAGACTTATGTAGAAATCTCTCATGCGCAATAACCGAAACTGTTCTGACTTTGGAAGACAATCTTTGTATTTGTCAGGAAACAGGTTTGCAGGTTGTTTAAGATTTAAGGTTGTATTGAATAAAATAAGTTCCTCTGCGCCGCTTTTTCAATCAAAGTCCGAGGAGACGAAATGACTCAAGACTCGGCCAAGATTTCATTCATAAAGTCGACGCTGGAAAAAAATCTCAAAAATTTTCGCACTTCATTGCATGTTTCACGGAAAAAGCTGCTGCTGCTGCATTCGATGCATGTCAAGTAGGTCAAAACATTACAATGGCGATGACACATTTATTATAGTAATATCGAGTCTGTAGCTCTTGTGTTTGTTTTGGTGTCAGTACTTGACATTTCAATTTGAGTGGAATAATTCAGCTGGAAGTTCAATAAAAAACATTATGCAAGACAGACAGTGGGAGAGAGTGAAAAAGAAGAAAAAAGAAGTCATATCGAGAAAAAGACACTCACTGTCTAGTTCCCTGTGCAGGGCGATGGCGTCCGATTCCACCTCTTTCCCCGTCACCACGGACGACAAAGCCACGACCTTTGCCTCCTGAGCACGAGCTTGCAGCTTGAGAAAGAGACAAGTGGGGTGAGACGTGACCTCAGTGGAGCCGAGTGTATTCAAAACCTTGAAGCGATGTTGTATCAAATGCTTTAATGTAGTCTAAACTGGTGGGACAGCGTAGGGGCAATTAAAAGATTTCACAGCCATGCCCGGGGCTCTGTAATGCTACGCTACAGCTAAATGCTAATGTCAGAATGCTAATGTGCGCACAATGTTACTGATGCTGTGCTGATGTTTAGCAGGTATGATGTCTACAATGTTCACCATGTTAGGTCTATGTGTGAATGCTAGCATTTGATAATTAGCAGTTAACACAAAGTACAGAGAAGGCTGATGGGAATGCCATTACAAAAAGATTGAAAATTGGGGATTATGACATTTTTTTCAATTCTTCCAAGGGATCATAATCATCTGGAGGCCAACCAAATATCATCCATCCATCAGTTGTTAAGATAAGTCATTCAAAACCGCAAATAAACCTTGTGGTGGCGCAAGAGAAGAGGCCAGGATTCATCCACTGGGGCTCTTGAATGACTGTAACGAGCAACCTGCAGACTGCTAGCATGGCTAATGTAACTCTTGATGTTAAGTGAGGCATTAGTTGCCAACAACATGGTATGTTTGATTAGGTTTAGGCACCAAAACTACTTGGTCAGGTTCAGGAAAAGATCATGGCTAAATCCCTGCAGAAGAAAACTTAACGTTTACATATCTTCATATTGTTAGCGGCCAGGTTAGGGTTAGGAGAATGCTGACTGAAATAGTCGGCCAATGGCAGGATTTATACTGGGTCTACATACGGTGAGTAGGACTATTTGCGTACCAGTCAGGCAGAGTTGACGTAGTTGGGGCCACAACCAAAGAAAAATCCAATAAGCGTGCAAAATATCGTGCCATAAAGCCATGTGCTGCAGTAAATGTAGTCACCTCGCTGATGACATCCACCACCTCCAGTTTCTTATTGGCAGTCTGTTTTCGGAGCTCCGTCTCCTCTCCCATCTTCATGATGAGTTCGTCGTTGGTCTGAATTTGCCGGTCCAGCTCCTCTGTCTGCTTTAGCAGGCCCTCGCCCCACTAAACAGGAAGCAGAAATACACAAACGCAACGCTTTCATTTAAACAATCCCCTTTTGCAAGAGACTCTGCCTTCATGTAGCCATTTACAGAGGGCACACAAGCCTATTTGTGTCATTTTATGGTGTTTTGTCTGCTCAGAGATGCTGCAGTGGTTAATCACCCTCCCCTGGAACAACATGTACCCCCATGAGTAGCAAATCCTGCCAGGATCTTCTCTCCTGTGCCTAATCAGTGTCCCCCTCTCCCTGCCAAATGTGAAATTAAGAAAAAAAAATGAAGTGGAGTTAACTGCCCACTCTTCAAAAAAATGAAAGATACTGATACCTCTATATGAGCCTAGTTAAATGAGCCGTAATGGCTTCTTATACGTGCAGCTATCAAACGAGCTCTGACGGGGCTAAATGATTTTATAATGTTACATAATAACACTTCACATTCCCCCGCAGGTGATGTCCAGACTGACCTCTGTTGTGTGGTTGATTGGATGTGTTTGGTTGAGCTGTGTTTGGTCGGGCTCTGGCGATGGGCTGGCATCTGTCAGAGCCAGCTGATGTAAGGATGATGTGATGTTACCCAGGGCAAGCTTTAAACCAGCAGCTTCCTCCTCCAGGGCCAGCTGCTGGGCAGCGGTATCGTTCACCTGCGCTGTCAGGTTTTCTTTCTGCTGCTGCATGTGTGTGATTCTGAGGTAAAAGTAGAGGAAAGGTAGTGACATATAACATACTGTGATAACACCTTTTGAATTTTTCTACCAATATCAGGATTTATCTTGTTGGTTTGACTAATTAGTGTCAAGATAATGAAAAGAGACACTAAGCTTCAGATTCATTAGAGCCTCACATGCAATTCACACCGTTTAGCACATTTAATTTCATATCCGAGATTATGTAAGGGGAGATATATAACAGATAGCACCATGACACTTCTGATTACTGACATTAAGACAGGTTTTAATTATCTGCTGTAAATGTAAGTAATCAGCAGAATTATATTTTTAGTCGGTCTCCTTTCGTCCCCTTCTTGACAACATGATGTCTCAAGAACGCCTTGAGGGAATATTCTCAGTTTGGTTCAAGCGTCCAACGTGATTTGAGGATGTCCTGATTGGATTTTGGTGGTCAAAAGGTCAAAGGTTAAGGTCATTGTGATCTCATGGCACCACATTCTGGTTAGTGCTGTTGCCTCACAGCAAGAAGCTCCCGGGTTTGAGTCCCTGCTGGGGCCGGGGCCTTTCTTCTGCATGTTCTCCCTGTGCTTCCATGGGTTGTCTCCGCGTTATCTTCCTCCCACAGTCCAAAGACATGCAAGTGAGATTAACTCTTAATTGCCCAAGTGAATGTGAGAGTGTCTGGTTCTTTGTCACTATATGTCAGCCCTGTCGCTCTGGTACTGGCTCCACCCTCCCACGACCCTGGGAGAGGATAAGTGGTTATGAATAATGTATAAATGATAATGTGTAAATAAATGAAGAATTCATACGCTAATTACTAACGCTAATTATGGGATACAATGATGAAGTTATGACATTTTATGTTCAAAAGGTCAGAGGTTAAACGCACTGTGACATCATAATATTCTGCAAAAAATGGCACTGGCCATTATTCAGCTCTGGAACAGCAACTTGACAGATGCGTGGAGGCGATTCGGTAATTATAGTTTTGTATCAGACGTATGCAAGTGAGGCAGTCTTATTAAATATGCACGAACTTGCGTAAATGTGTAAAACATAAATCTGAACATCTAAATATGTATTAAGGGGTTTTTCTTAAACACTAGTCTGAAAGTAAACAGAAGAAAAAATAACCCAAAATCTCAAAAATGATTGGTGCATGAAAAAATAGTGTTTTCAGTCGTGGTGTTTTTTCCCCCTTAAGAAATGATCATAGTGTGCCTTACTGAAATCAATATAAAGCTGTGAACAAGACACTGCAGCTTGTTATGAGAGAGTAAAGAGGAGTAAAGAGAGGGAGGCGACGCTGTGCAAAGAAAGCATGATGAATTCTGGAGAGGTGATAGACAGCGTGGTGGATGTTAAAGTGCCACTTTTATCACCTCCACAGCTGTAATGATACCCAATCTGTTTTGCCTCGACAGAGCAGAAACACCCAAATCACAGTGTGTCTGTGTGTGTGTGTGATCACAGTGTTCTCGCTAAAAATACGTTCTTTTAACAGGAATTAATCTCACATGTTTGGGGAGAACACTTGTATGCCTGAGGTTGTTGTTAGCGCCTTTTCAAAAACAACCTGTATGGTAAAAGGCAATTAAACGGGTTAAAGTTTAAAATAGACAGTTCTACAGAGAGACGGTTGATTCTTGAGTCTCGTTGCCAGGTTTGGGTTGGCCACAGGACGCTGGCCAGGGCAAAGCTTCAGAGGTATTAGTGGGATATTGTACTTGAAGTATCAGAAGTAAAAGTACTCGTTCAGCAGAAAAATGAGCCCATACACACACGTATTATTATTTTATAGATTGTTCAGAATGATGCATCAGTAGTTTTTTATTTTTGTAGATGTGAATATGGAGCGAGTTCTTCTTCATGCAGTCAGGTACTTTGGGGTCCCAAACTAAATTTGGAGGGGAAGCGAGATGATTGATGGAGCGGGGAAGGAGAAAATAAACTGTTTCTGCTACACAAGTAAAAAATAAAATCTTCAGGCTTTACTCAAATCTTTGATGTTTTGCTTGTATTTTGGCATCAAACAGATACCTATCGGGAAATTTAGAGGGAAAATCTCTCATGGTGTCCACGGGGATGTTGTTTGACGCATTGAACGCTTGACCAAAACAGGCAACACCCTCTGACAACCACGCAAAAACTTACCAGCTGCACCTAATCGGACAAACTCCCCCCTGAGCTGTCAAATCAGACCAACATGGCGGCTCATTTAGAAACTTTCTCTAATATTACAAAAATACTTACGATAGTAGACATTTTGGGGAACAAATTAGCCATGCAGTTGCTGAATCTGTCTTAGGGTTAGCCCCATTTCTCGAAACGCTACACTACAAGAATGCATTGCATGGCAGCTTATATAAACAATGAATGGGAAGCGTAGAAATGACGGATCCTTCCAGCGAATGAAAAAGAGGCAAAAAATGTTTTTTTTTGACTTTCAGGACAGTCAACACAGAACAAATACAAGGAACCATCCAAGGAAAACACAGCTGTGGTCAAGAAATGTAAAACCACCTCCCCAGTGGTTAAAAATGTAAACCAGCACAAACGAGACAATCACCAGCATGCAGCATTATGTTCTGAACGCATACTGAAACAAACGTGATTTGAAATGTGGGATAAGTCAAGATTTTGCTCATCATTTACAAAAAAAGGTGATTTCTTTGCTGTCTCGACAGATGGAGAACCCTTGTTTCAGGGTGACAGTGACAGAAGAGAATCAAGATAAGCTAAATCAAACATCTTAGTCTAAACGAGGAGGCATTGTATCGATAACTCAACTCTTGTCTTAACACAGGCCCGTCGTTAGTGACAACACCTTCGCCATCTTTTCTGATTGGATCGCTGTCCTGCCAAGAAAATGCATCTGATCTGCTTAAGTTGCCAACACATTCGGAGATATGTGTGGCAAATGCAATTTTTACGCAGCCCATCTGTGGCTGAACTGCCCAATTCACACTCTAAAGTGACACACACACACACACACACACACACACACACACACACACACACACACACACACACAGAGTCGTATAGCAGTGCTCCAAAGATTAACAAAACTCTCCTGAACCGAGCTGACTACTGTTAGACGGGGGTAATCAATTTTGAGTTGCTCGCTTCTTGCTCTCATCATGGCCACCGGAGGGCTTTTTGCATCATTCTGTCTAGCATTCAGGATAATCCTCAGAGCAATCACACGCTAGGAGATGCAGCGAGCGTGCTGCAAATCCAAGAAAGCAATAGGCTTACAGTGGAGAGAAGCTGTCCCCCTGTGGCTAAATGTCTTACTCCTAAACTCCAATGTGCTTTAAAGGGCCTCTGTGAAGAAGACGACCTCGAGCTGTAATACAGGGATAGGTGCCCTTTGATGGAAATATACTGCGGAAGTGCAATAATCCTGGGAGTAATGCAGCTTGTTGGGATTTTGCAATACAAGATGCTTTATGTTAACGGGAGACATTTTTTTTCCGGCTTGTGCTCGTCTGCACGGGTGTGTGTGTGTGTGTGTGTGTGTGTTTGGATTCGGTGTTGTGCTCACCGCTCTGTTAGGTTCCTGATGTACTCCTCTGTGGAGTTGTCCTGCAGCAGATCCATCAGGAATCCGAAGGTCTGCTTTGAGGCTGTTACCGCCCTGCTGGCTACGGCCTCAATGTGGTCTGCCGTTTCTCTGTGACTACGAGGGAGGAAAAAAAAAGGGGAAGACAAAGTGAAAAGGAGAGAGTGAGTTACATAGAATAACAGACCATTACAACCGCCTGAGGAGAGACGAAATGGATTTCAGCATCGACGGCTTCCCCTCACTGGCTCCGCAGTCAAGATTTCTCTAACTACCACATAATAGTGGTGCATAGATGGAGCAGCCAGGGGCATCGATTCACAGAGGCCTAACAACTATGTAAGTGACAAGCTGAGGGAAGGAAGCAAGGGGAGATGTTGCATGGATTGAAACAGCGGTCGTTAATTATAATTGGCCAGATAAAAAAGTCCATAGACCTGACTTACCTTTTCATTAGGACCTGCGAGTCGTTGACCATATTGTTCCATTTGTTCGGTCCTGACAACACCTCAAAAGGAATGATCTATGAAGGAGGCAGAGAGACAGAAAGCAGGTCTGGGAAATTAAAAAAGTATAGGGTGAGCCTCGAAGAGACTTCGAACTGTGTTGACATGCTTAATTAAATCATGTGAACTAAAGTCTTTGTCTAAAAAAGTCTCACTACGGCTGGAAGGAGAGTTTTTTCTTTCTTTTTTTTACACCCAGCTCTGTTTGCTCGGATCTGTGTGAAAGATGTTATAACTTCTGTAATAGTTCTTGGTGAAATGGGAGTTAACACCCTACTGACTTTGTATGACTCCTGTGAATAATTCCCGGTGAGAAACATGGTGTCATCATCCAGAGACTATTTTTAACACAGGAGTTCAGGTGACAGGTAGAGATCATTATCACATGGAGCCACCATTTCTAGCCCCTGCTGAGTAGCCTTCCAATAATTTTAGCACTTTTCATACAACATATGGATCCTACAGTGCTTTACATCAACATACAAAATCAGTAAAAAGTTATAATGAAAACAAGAAGAAGAACGAAGAAGAAGTACACACACTAGAGGTAAAACAATAGACATTTAGAGGCATATAAGGTCAAAAACAGCATATAGGATACCAGAGTGAAACATGCACATCGGGTCATTGGTGCTAAAAATGGATTTGTGTTTTCTAGAGATTTTGGGATTTCCCAGTGTGAGTTTCAGTGTGATCCAAACATTTCCAATAACTCAAAGAGTGTTGCAGTTCCCAAAAGTCAAAATGACTTGAATCAAAGATCGATGGAATCAGAAATATGCTAAATATTTATCTTAGAAATTATTCTGCTGCAATCTTTATCATTTAGCCTTGCAACATTTCCACTTTGCACAAGGGAGGTGTAAACCTGCATTAACCTGGTGGTCTAGCAGCAATCTATAACAGCACCATAAATGATTTTCATTAAAGAAAGTTGATACTCATATATATACATATACTCACATACCAAACAACCCCCTTTAATTGAATCAACTAATAACTAATATGAAATAAAATATATTTAAATCTGCTGGATTCAGATTTTTATTTAGATCCACATCAAATTATAGATGTGATCGATATCATCCACCTGAATACGCCTGATTTATTTCATCAAGATTCATGAGTTATTCCCTGAGAAATTAACAGAAATATCAAAAACATCCTGGCTGCAATGTTAAAGCGGTCATATTATGCTAATTTTCAGGTTCATTGCTGCAGCATCCCTCTTCACACTGTGTCTTGAACGCTCCGTTTTCGCTACGGAGTGAGACATCTCGCCTCTGTTCAATCTTTGGTGAGAGTTGCACATGCGCATTACTCAACAGGCAGGATGTAGCCAATCAGAGGCTGGGTAGGGCGGGTCATGCAGAGCAAGGTAGTGTGATCTAAAATAACGTCGCTACAGCAGTAGCAACTGAATGTCTGCTTACTGACTGGAGCGTATATATTTTATAGTAGTTATATATATATATATATATATATATTTTTTTTTATCGGCTGTTACATAGTGACGCACATAAGTTACTGAAGTAAAGGCTCGACTCCAAACCAGATGTTTCAGGCAGTGCAGGAGCAGTGTTGTCTGTGGGAGACAGTAACTCCCTTTGACGTGGACTTGGGGCTTTTTCACTTTGCAGAAGTTTTACATGCACAAAAGTGCTTCATAACACAATAAAGGAAAAAGGCAAAAACCCAAAAAAAGCACAATATGACCTCTTTAAAAAAAGCGCAGATCTGCACCAACAGTTAATGAGGTCTATTCTGGGCCGAGACCCATCCTCAATCTGAGTTTAGTGGAAATCCATTCTGTCCTTTTTGTGTAATCCTGCTGACAAACCAACCAACACGGGAGAAAACACAACCTCCTCGGCAGAGTTAATGACACTAATTAATTTAATCCGACTAATCGCTTCATATAAATATGTTGGAGAACTTCTGCAATTCAAGTGGTAAAGTTCAAGTTCTGAAATAGTTTATTAAAGTGCGTACATATTCTATAAATGTGACTTTGACGGCTGACAGAAGTAGCCTTACAGGAGGTAGCAGTCTGTATCGGCCAGCTGCTGTTTCTGATTGAATTGAATGAATAAAAAAACATTTCAAAACCTCCCTGCTTCTGATTTTCTCTCAAATGGTGGAGCACAATTTCGAGTGATGAGCGAGGTGTGCTGTTGCGCTGATTGGGGACATCATAAATGTCTAGTTGACCAATCAGATTGCTTGGACGTAACTACTTATTGTATAAGTCCTTGTATGCGTTCGTGTGATTATCCAATAAAGCTAATTCAAATAGAACAGGAAGACGCTACAAATTGTAAAACGTGGATCCTTCACACACATGTTCAACCTGGCAGCACAGAAGATCTACGGTATACGATAACCACAGTTTCAAGGTGATTACCGTTAAATAATGTCCAGAAAAGTGGTTTTTGCAGAACATTATCAAGTCACAGTGAAAGTTGACCTTTGACCCTCTGGATATCACTTCATCATTTCATCCTATCAGACATTTGTGTGGATTTTTTGTCATAATCAGTCTATTACTTTCTGTATAATGGACAAAAAAATGTGCTCTGTGAGTTCAAAGTGACCTTGAAAACATAAGAATCTGTGTGCAGGTCCTGGTCCTGCCTCAGAATGGTGTTTCGGGGGGGGGGGGGGGGGGGATTGCTTTAATTTAGCAAATAATGAAACTCCTCTAATGAACCTCTTCACTTAAGTACATGTATTATAAAAACATTCAAAGTGGCAGCATATGGAAAAACCTCCCTCAAAATGAATCCCCTGAAGTTTCATCCTGATAAATGTAATGCGTATACAGTCAAATGCAGAACCGTTTCCCCGAGTGACATTTAATTTGAGGAAATGCAAATAAAAATGAGAAAACGGAATCAACAATTGACACTTTTGCTTTTTTTTTTCTCAACTTCATTTTGGGAGGCTGCTCTGCTTATTAATATGAAATTAAATTGCCGCTGCTTCAGGCTCACCCAAGTGATAAGGCTCTGCGGAGGTACAGTCTGTGTGTGTTCGGCGCTCGCACAGACACACAATCAGAAATAGAGAGCTATATATTGGCAAAACTACCTCTCTCATCTCCCCGCACCTAAATAACACGGCAGCAGTATCCATAATAGATTCCTGCGAGCGCGCTGGAGAGACAGTGAAAAGCCTCGCGGTGGGTGAAGAACAAGTTGTTAATTTTAGCGTCCATCAAACAGTCTTTGGATTTTCCTTAGGAGGCATGAATTTGCCACTCAGGGGGGAAGGAGGATGGTGGAGGTGTGTGGGGCTGGTGAGAAATATTGTTTTTGCTTTGGGGGATCTTTGTGGATCTATACAGAGGGAGCTCCACCAACTGCAGCATCCCAGAGCGAGGACATGAAATCAATTGCTTTCCATACATTATCAGCATGCTTCTGGACTGCTCTCCAGAGCATTTTGATGCACTGAAACACCTGTAATATATGTGAAATCTTCATATTATTGAAGACATAGTATGTAGATATGTGTCATTCGCCCTACCATGGTGTCCAGGTCCAGCGTCGCCTGCTTCAGCTGCTCCTGAGACGCCCTCATCGCGACAATCGTCTCTGCAAACGCTTGACACACACCCCTGCTCCCTTCATCCTTCCTGCTCTCCTTCCTCTCTTCCTCTGTCATGCTGATGCTGCAGTTCAAAGCAGATGTAATGCCATGCAGCTGGGCTGAGAGTCTGCCTGCAGAAGCTTCCAGCAAGGAAAATTGTTTTATGAAGGCCTCCCGTGCTTCTGGAAGAACAAAGAGCACAAAAGCAAATAAAAACCACAGTAAATCCTTCGCGGATTATTTCACTATGAATATTATTTCTTCCAAGACTCGGTGTCAGGAATGCTGTGTATATTCTCACACGTTACTCTCATTTACTGTGTGAATTCAGACTTAAATCCTTCCTGTCTATCTGTGTTTAGTCAGAAAAACAGGATCCATACATAACTCCGTCCAGATGTTGACACTTTTGCCACAGTTTCACTATGTTTACTCTGATGTTTCTAGTCAGTCGGCATGGCTGAGCCAGCTCAACGCAATTAGTAGAAACACGTCTGGATGTTTGTGACTTCATTTTTGTGACACTGCGCTCGCCTCTTTGTCTTTGTGCCTCATAAAACGAGAGATAACAAGTGTATTGTGCGCCCCAGTGTGCGCTGTTTTTGCCACAGTGAGTCTGTCGCTCCCATATACTTGTTAAATTATTATGGGGCTACCCAATGTCATAAAGTACATGGCTGAAAACTACATGTGTGTGTTTGTGTGTGTATAAGTATGTGTGTGTTGGTGGGGGGGGGTTGTTAGACAACTGTTATCGTGATTGCAACTATAATCATAATAAACCAGGGATTAGAGATGCACCGCCTGTCATATAAATAGGGATTAAGTTGGTCACACGGCGCCTTGTTCTATATTGTTATGATTTGTCTCCATTTGGCCTCTGCAGCTGAGCCTGTAAGCCCTCCTCCCCCCAAAGATAATGAGGATATATCAGCATTGTGTTAAAGTAATTGGGAGAGGTTTGTATTGTTGCCCGCTTCCTGATTTAATCGCTTTGTTGTGCCGTATCTGCGGCAGCGTCACACCGAAGAGACGCCGACAGAGCAGCAGCCCATTTGCAAGAAACGCCGGGGGCGGTTACATGTCAAATTTCTAAACCATGCCTGCTGGTCTTGTATGTATTGATATGGCATGTTATCGTCTCACTGCCAAAATGTGACACAATAGCTACAATGGCGTACAAGCGGGCGTCACGTTTCACAAAGCAGAAGGCTGCCAAGTGTCTCTTGCACGACCACGAAGGAAACATTAAAAAGACTGACAGGCCAAGTGGAATTATCTCGGCTCCTGGCTGCTGTTACCTTGGAAGGCCAGAAAATCCTCCAGAGCATTGGGTAGAGTATCCTCCCTCTGGTGCTCATGCTCATAAAGCCTGGCCATGTGATACTTCAGCAGGTGGTGCTGCTTCCCAAATCTACCTCGGCAATCAAAGTGAGCCAAGAGCTTCTCCAAATCCTGCAGGCGAGTCCTCAGCTTTTCTGCCTGTAATAGCACCGAGATTTATCACTGACGGCGTCAATGAGAATACAGATTTTAGCGAGAGCGAAACAGAGAAAAGAAAACCACCGGGGTTGCAACAACAAATAGAACAGCAAAATATCTATCCACCCAGATCTGTATTTATTTATTCAGACACAGGGATTGAGATAGGACTCTGATTCTTGGTGCACCATAACATCAAAAATGTAGTATTTCAACAAAAGCAATGAATAAATGAATATCAACAACAGGATAAGGATAAAATACGGTTTTCATATCTGCATCCACTCACACTATTCTCTGCATAGCATGTGGCCAAAGAAAGCATTTCTGGCGATAACTAGATTACACTTCTCAGAAAATGGAAGTCGGAGTCTAAGAGTGGAGCGAAGGTGTTGTGATTGGCACCAATTTCTTGACCCTGGAGGGTAAATGTTCAGGTTTATAAAAAGGCTGTGTAATCTCACTGCGATCATACCTTTTCTTTTTCCACATCAGGGAGCATGTACCACAGGTTGCACATGTGTTTGTCAGGCATGTTGTAGTGACTGGTTGTATAGCACCTGAGGCGTTAATGAGCCCACTTCCTTGGTCTAGTCATTTAAAAACACCACGTATAACATATTCTTTATCTATAAAACCTGTGCCCCTCTGCAGGATTTCATTCTCGCCTTTAAACAAGTACCGCATATCTTTCTCATTATTTTATCCCATTCTTTACTTCGCTGTTTCCCAGTTTCCTTCTAATATCTTTCTTGATCATGGATCACACACCTCCGTCTTCTTCAGCTGCCCTCTCCTTGTACTTGTTAGTCTTTTTCCTTCCTCTGTGCAAGCCGGAGGAAAATGTGAGCAGAAAGACGGAGAGTGGGAGAGGCAGAAAAGGGAGAGCTGGGGGAGACTGAGGATAGTGAGAGTAATTGCAGGTGTTCAGAGCAGACAAGGCTCGGGATGTTCACTGAATTGCTAACACCATGGAAATCACAGCATGCATTCACACCGGTACAAGCCGGTCCAGAGAGAACACAGAGCTACTTTAGCCGGAACAAGACTATGTGCAGAGAAAAGACTGAACATGTCGGAGGTATTGGATTGGCCTCAGAAAAGCCAGATCCAGGGGATGCAGCACCTTAGCATGCAGACGTGGGTTGCAACAAATCTGAAGGGACAGAAAGAAGCAGCACAGGAGATCATTAGGGCAAATGTCTCTTTCTGTTTCACTGCACATCTACTGTTTACTTGCAATCTGCAAATACAAAGGAGCCATATGGCTGTCATGAGGGTCTACAAAGGCGAGATGTGCCGGGGAGGCAACTGTGCTATTTCGAGAACAAATTGCACCTCGGAATAGCAAAAGCCAAGGCACGATCGATGTACAAAGAATTTATATGAATATGTGAAGAAAACACACAGTAACACATAGTAAAAGATTCAAAGCAGCTGCCTGTAGTCCTTTTAGTGAGACGCCGACACATAACTCAAATGTAGTATTTTTGTAAAATGCTGCATTTTTCTCCTGTTATATCTCAGAGGCAACTGTGCATTTATATTTAAGCCAAAGTTTATTGTGTCTTTGTATACCAATATATAAAATATATATAAAAATCACTTTAAAGAAAAAATATCCATATCCATAACTTTCACCATTTAATATTATCTTATAGGCTAATGTTTAGCCATAAAATATACTATAGGCTTAAAATACGATGCATTCCTTTTTCTTAACACTCGTTAGCTAGTTATGACACAGTTATCTAGCATCTTAAAGTGGCTATATCATCTCTTTTTTTGACTAACAATGGATCCTGTGTGTACTTGTATGTGAAAGGGGTCCCTTGTTCACTCATAGCACAATTTTTATGTGCACATCAGGTTGTTTAAACACCTCGTTGTAAGCCCACAGATAGACAAAGTCAGCGACTAGCTAGCAAACATTAGCATTTAGCAGCTGAAGAGCCAGATATTTTCCTTGGGGCTAACAGTGGTGGCAGTTAGATTCTATTAAAAGAAGAGAAATGAAAGTCCTGAGGTCAGTGTTAAGCTAGCAGTGGCTGAATGTCTTCTTTTTAAAACATGGTGGACTATCTGGACTGTCTCTGTCTGTCTGTCAGTAGCTGCTGGATGGTGGGCAGATGGCCGCCCACCACTGAGTCTGGTTCTGCTCCGAGGTTTCTGTTAAAAGGCAGTTTTTTCTCGCCACTGTCGATAAGGGTCTCCGTAAATAAATTAATCAAGGAGTCTGGTCTGGACCTGCTCAATTTGGAAAGTGTCATGTGATGACTTTTGTTGTGAACTGACGCTATACAAATAGAGATGAACTGATTGATTGATTGGATCCGAGTGGCCGCTGTCTTGGTCAGCTAGGTACAACAACACTTCACATGCACGACTGCAGTAAAACCAGCAATATGTTAAGCTTAGAATACAATTATTTGTTATTTAATTGTAATTGTTATTGAAACTTGTATGCCAATAAAGCTTAAACTGAACTTAACAAATTGCCAGTTTTACTCCAGTTGTTTGTTTGGTTTGTCCATGTGGTCCTGCCATACATAGCCGTCCATGGTGGACGCGCTAGCTGGTGCATACTAGGTTTATTGGCTTTACTCTTGAGCCGTGGGGTTTACTACTTGTTCTACACGTTAGATACATAAGATGTGATGTATGGGTGTGGAGACTTTAAAGTTACAGGCAATAGTTTGCCAGAGCAACTGAAATGGTGATATTTCAGTGTTGTGTTCACAGCTTGTTTCTATGTGTTGCCTGTACCCGAAAAAAAATCAGTAATTGCAGGTTTGAAGGCTGTATGTGTAGAATTTTAAAAGTCCATCCACAAGACACACACAGACAGTCGCAAACAACCATAAAACTCACCTGCTTCTTAACAAGGCCATAGCAAACCGGGCATTCCTCACACTGGTGCGTTGCTCTGTTGTGGAAATAGTTCAACTCACATTTGTCACACTTATAACCCACAAAGCCCTGGCGACAGTGGCAGGTCCCGTTACCGTGACACTGCATGGAGATGGAGCCCATTGGGTCACAGTTACAGGCTGGAAGAGGACACAGGACAGAGAGGGATGAGAGGGGCCGTAAGAAGACGGGGGAGCAACAGAGGTAAACACTCAAGAGTTAGAAATGCCTTCACGTGTGATCTGTGTTAGATGTATGAGAGGATTAGAGGATAGAGCACTTGCGATGCCTGAAGTAAAGTCCTGTACCTCTGCAACCTCGTGACGAGAATCCAAAGAAGCCCACACGGCAAGAATCGCACAGTCTCCCCTCCACTCCTGCACGACACACACACTGCCCTGTGATTGGATGACACGCGATGGATGACGAGCCAATTGGATTACACTTGCACCTGAGGAAGGAAGGCAGGGGAAAAAAATCCCAGTAATAGATTCAGTTTGTAAGCTCAGTTATTAAATCTATTCAACAAATCCACCCAGGCGATCTTTAATACCTCTCACATCCTACACCTGGTTGGAGGTTGAAGAAGCCGACTTCACAGAAACTGCAGTCCCGTCCCGTCACGTGACCGAGGCACTGACAGCTTCCTGTCTGAGGGTGGCATTTGTTAACGTGCCCGGAGGTCCCGGCAGGATTGCAGCTGCAGGCTGGAGGAAACAAATAAAAACAACTTCATTATTTAAGCAATCATATTGCATCGTTGAAATCATGGCAATGCATCATGTTAGCGTGGAGGGGAGGGGGGGACTTTTGATTGATTTGATGCCAGAGTGCTTGAGGGAAAAACAGAAAGAAATGACCGACAGCACCAGGGAGACTCGTGGATCTATTTCTGACGTTGTTCTGTACAGAAGTTCGACCCGCGGCTTAAAGAGAGTGAAGACATCACAGCTGTAACTCTCTCAAACCAAAGACTCTTTTTAGTTCTCCTTCTTTAGAGGGGGGGATCTTTCTGACTCACAGCCATTTGTTCGCCCCATTTTCAGCTTTCACCTTTCACGACTCAAGAGTGCTTCACTTGTCTAAAAAGGAGCTCCTGAGCTGATTAAACAAGCCCATTTGAATGCACTATTTTCTGCGATACTTTAAAAGCAGAACCCAAGGCCATGGAGTCCTTTGTTCTGAATGTCGTTCAGGCTATTACTTGACTCTATCCTGTGGAAAAACCAGCAATCTGAAGGCTAACAGTGGTATTGAAGGAATGTCAAGCATCTCTCGAGTGAGGATTTTTTAAAAATCTCCTCCAAAAAGGCTTAAAATATAAAAATACTCTTGCTTTGAGTTATAGTTTGTGTCTGAGATGGTTTTTCCACAAAAGTACAGTCACCATTTTTAAAATTCTGAAAACTATTGTTCCTTCTCCCTCATTATAAAATCTTGATCTATGAATCTGCTAGACTTCACTGAAAAGTCCAAATTCAGTGGCCAGTCTTTGTCCAAACAGAATTTTGATAAAGTCGGCAAAAGAAATTGCAAATGGATGCTTGTTTCTCTCCACAACTGTCATGTGGTTTCCTTTGAGGAGTTGGTTCATTGAAACAAACAGTGCTCCAGTCGGAGAACCATTATACCACTGCAGAAAAGAGGGCGCAATAAGATGATGATGATGATGATCAAGCTTTTCTAAGGCGATACTTTAAAATGCAGGTCGACTGTGAAAGCAACTTATAAGGACCCACGTATTTAAACTTTTGCCGTCCGACGGCGACCTCTAGTGGCCATAGTAATTATTATGGCTGCAAAGGAGGAAGTCAGGGGTATAGTAGTATGAAGAGCAAAAATGTCTGCTTAGGGAGCAGGGCAGGGTGGACTTTCATCCGGGAGACTGCTGTTATCATTTTTAACTTACTAACGCAGTGAATTTACGTAGCGTACCAGACAAACTTAAGTTTATAGCTAACGTTGCTACGTTTTTGTAACTGAATTTACAAAGGTGCCGTAGCTATTTCAACCCAGAACACAATGTTTTCATAAACTTAACCGAGTAGTTTTCTTGCCGTTTTGGAAACAGTGATATGTGTCATTTTGTGAGTCACTGGCGATCAACCAACTCAGTTTGTTCAGGTTGTATGAGGATGTGTTGCAAAATGTGCATATGTATATGTTTACCATGGAAACACGGCTAATGTAAACAACAGTAAACAAGTGATTAGCTCAGATGGGACTTGAGCACAGAGAAACTTTCCTCCTTGGAGCAGATGAATGTGAGAACAGTCCTCTTGTGTCAAACTCTGCACAGTGAGGATCAAACATCCAGGTGAAGTAACAGAAAGCAAAACAGTGGGGTTTGTATGAGGTGCTCATCCGTAGTTAGTTTACTACGTACGCTAGATGGCGGCCAGCACACCCTTAGTGTTGAGAAGCAGACAGCACAGTCACATGCTGTGGACAGGGGCAGCAGCAAATCCTATTTGAGCCACCTTAAAAATCAATATTAGTTTAAGTGTATGCTGCATTTATAATATTTTCACGCTTTACCTCGCTATTAGACAGTCCTTCTCCAACAGGGAGCTGTTTTATTGCTCTCTTCAGACTCTCTCTGACAGAAACAGTCATTTTAATCTGCAGAACACGGGAGTAGCTCATCCACCACCGCCTCGAGTCGAGTTTGTGTTCATGTTTGTTTGTGTTGTTGTGAGCGTTGGTGAATACTTGGAAACTGGATGTATGGATAAATACCTCATACAACCCCACTAACCCCCCCTAACCTTGTCATACATAAATACATTTCTCTTTCTCTAAATTATAAACATAATGACTCAGTTAACCCCTCCTCCATCCCAGTCCCTCATCACTAACTCACCCCTGCACTTCTGGACCGCTGTCTGGTTCAGGGCGTCGCCGTAGAAACCCCTCCGGCAGCGTTGGCACTGGTCGCCCTCTGTGTGTCCCAGGCATTTCAGACACCGCCCGGTGATGTGGTCACATATTCCCACGGCGTTCAAGTCCACGTTGCCGTTGCAGTCGCATCTCACACACGGCCGAGCTGCCCCGGATTGTCCCAGGGGATCGCCATAGTAACCGTCTTCACACATCTGACAGCGCATCCCTACGCAAGGGTGAAAGGTGAAATGAGCGGGCGGGGAATTAGATGGATGACTGAGCGGGAAGACTGTCGGAAGGTCGTCCTCGTGTCCCCTCAGAGTCTGTTGTAATTGAATTAGAAACTCTGATGTGTCTGAATCACAGGTGGCATTGTAGGATGACAAATCCTCAGCCTTTTCAGCATCAATCTGTCTTGTGGAAGTGTTGCATCATGTTATCCTTCACATGTGGTGCCATTAAAAAAAAGGATACTGCATCGCTGGTGGTCATCTCACCTGTCCGTCCTGCAGGGCAGTTGGTACAGACCACCTGTCCTGTCTCTGCAATTTGAGCACAGCTGGTACGGTCTGGGCAAGGGCAAGGCTGACAATCACCGGGAGTGCCAATCAGAGCGTTGCCATAGTAACCATCCAGGCAATGCTCACAGGTCATCCCCGTGGTGAAGTCTGAGCACTCACACACACCTGAAACAGAAAGACAGAGAGAGAGAGAAGAGTGTAACAATTACCCGCCCCTGCTTCACAGACCAACACCTGCTTGTATTTGACATTGTTTTTTTTTTTCACGCTTCGGTTTTGACACACATGGACCACAGAAGGCGGCATTTCCCCCCGTCGCCAGCAGAGCGCGCTGTGTCTCTGACCATAACTGCAGCCACTTCACACTAACCTCCACTCCACAGCCCAATCCAGTAGAAAAAAAAAAAAAAAAAAAAGAGAAAACATTCCCCACAGCCCACCGTGGAGAGCAGAAGACAACTAAATTCACCCCGAGTATAATTGCTTTGGGAAATATAAGAGCCAAATGCAGTCCGAAAGACCTTCAAGAAGTAAAGCAATTCCCTCCACCAAGTGGGAGAGATTACCAATTCTATGACGTCCTAAAAACAAACTGTTGTTTCGAAAAAAAGCCTCAGAAAAACAACAACTCACAGCCGCACGCCTCTTTAAATGCCTCGTTCACCTGAACATGTGTTACGTGAACATACACTAAATCTCTGAAGAGTTCTCAGATAGATTTTCAGTCCTCATTATGCCACATTTCAGATACAGTGAGCTGCATGCAGCTGTGATAGATAGTACAACGTGCTAATCAGAGAAAAAATATCCACACCAGTGAAGAAGATGACACAGTTTAGAGTAAAAGCAGCAGCAGCAGCAGCAGCAGCAGTGAGGCTCGCTGCAGCTCAGTGACCTGCAGTGGCTCCAACGTCACACACTGAGATGACAGGACGCACACACACCCTCAGAGCCTCTGCACTTGCTGAATTTGTGCAACGGCAACTTCTGAAACGAAACAGCAAAAATTTGACATAACACAATGTGGCATTCTAATTTAATAACTGACTGACCAAAGCTTGCAAAGTAATAAGTGTTAACATCCTCTGAAAAAAAAAACCCCCACAAAGTGAAAAAAGCAACTGCTGAGATGCTTACAAAGTTAAATGTATCGTAAGATCATAATGTGCAGGCGTTAATTAAATTTTAATCATCGCTCGTGCATTTCAAACTGTAGCACAATAATAGCTGCCTTGTGCAACTGCAGAGGAAGACACTTAGCATTCCTGCTGCACAGCGTGAAGTCGGGCTCTTAGTATTCGCTGAGCGTCTGGATATCAGAGGAGTCACAACAATTATGGATCCTTTCTTTAAAAAAAGTTGACTCCAGCTAAAAAAAAAATAAAAGGCTCGATAACAATAATTGCGCTGATTTTCTGGAGAACACCAATAAGATCGCGATGCATAGCAAATAATCCACGGGCATGTGATTTTTACAGAGTCCTCATTAAAATTTCCCAGCGCTCCCTCATAGCCTACGGTGTGATTCGCTGAGGAGCTCTCCTGTGCACTTTTTAAAATCAGCTCACACCAGTGAATATCGGAGTAAAGAAATTCTTGCCTCTAGTTACGAGGGTCACTGCAACCAATGTCCCCCGCCACTAAATAAAGCCCTGTTAACTTCAGCCCCTGTAAGTCAAGTGTGTGAGATAACGGCTGCGGAGCTAAATTGATCTCATAGCCATTAGGGGGAACGGTTATCCCGTTGCCTGATGAAGTGTGGACTTCTGGGTAAAAATCATTAGTTCTTTGGCGAGGTGAGGTGAATAATACATGACTTCCGAGCGCGTAATGCCAGTCATTTAGAAAGAGTATTTAGTAATAATGATTGTCCCAAGCATAAAGAAGTGAATCCTTCTTGAATTTCACAAGGCATTACAATGACACTGATGGCGTGCAGTGTCAATCCCCAATGAGCCGTGGTGAATTTAATGGCAGCAGAAATGTGCTGACTTTACTGAGTGTGAAGATGACTGAGCGTGATATGAGGCCGCAGAGCCACCGAGGGCCTCCTCGACACTATTATCATTCCATCGGCTCCTCGGAAAAGCTAACGCCATGCATCACAAACCGCGGCCGACTGACTGGCAGGGCCCCGCTCGTCACGTGACGCCCCCCTCGACGTCACGCTAATTGTCATTAGCTCCCAACATCCCGGCAGAACAATTTTTTTTATCAATGAATCAATGACCGGTCATTCAGCTGTAATGAATTGGGATTTCTGTGAAACTCCCTCGTGGAGCTGCTCACTTTGAATCCTTTCACAAATCCACACAATCCCGCCATTCTGCTCTCGCCCTCTTGTACTCCCTCCCCTTTCAGCCGTGGAGCACTGCTCTTTAGCGCTCACGCTCCCCCGCCTGAACTCTGCTCGTCTGCTCTGTGATGGCAAAGTAATATTTTTGTACGGGAAACAAGCAGCGTGGAGGTTTTTCTTTTTTGAAGAGGTGCCCTCCATCACATCCACATCATCCTCTCCAAAGAGCTCCTTTCTACCTGCGCCTCACCGCTCCACTCTGCTCCTACTCTCCACAGAAATACACACACATCCCGGACTAATGCACTTCATTAAGGAAGCCACTCGTGGAGGACAGGAATTCATTGGAATACATCGCTGTGTGATAGCTGCACGGACGAATGAAAAGACCGGTGGCTGCGTTTTCTTTCGCTCATTGTGTTTGTGCTTTATTCAGTGTTCCTCTCAAACAAAGTGCGATGAGTAGCTCCTCCAGAGATAGCGTGGTTATCGTTTGTTTGCAGTAGCTCGTAATAGCTTTAACAGCAGATGGAGGCAGGAAAGTATGAGGGATGGATCCGAGAAGAAATGGATTTAAAATGAGTATGTTTTTGTTTAGCAGAAGATCAGAGTGCGCCTCTCTTCTGTTATTACATTCTTGCCCTCGAAATCTGATTTATTTACTGACCAAATTGGGTTTCCAAAGATCAATGCATGTCATTCCAGCACCATCTTGGGAGGTCTGTCTGATGAGGAGGGGCAACATGTGGGGTCCTCTGAGCCCAGAATTACAAGTAAAACAAGTCACGTGAGTTCAAAGCAACATGTGGCAGCGTGAATACTGTGACTGTTTAGACTACTTCTAAGCTCCTACAGCGACAAATACCGTCCAAGTAAAAGATCCGCGACAAAATAATTCTCACTAAGTTCCTTTTTATTCTACTTCTTTTCTGCGCAACACGGATGTGATGTCAAATACACAAGCTTTTCAAGACCTCCGCATTTTCCAGGAGTCTTGTCTACATCAGCCCAAGGGAACTTTAAAGAGCTTCAGGCCAAGGAAATCTATTTACTAATGCATGTGAACACCCCGTTTTAATGAAGGAGAGACGGAAACAAAACAGAAAGTGAGACGCACAGAGAGAAAATTTTGTCTGCAGCTTCTGAGGCCTTGAGGGTAGAAGTTGGGGTAAATCTGCTGCAGGACTGTTTGATGGTGATGCTGCTCTCTAATTTAACACAGATATGCTGCCAGCGCCCGCCGCTGCAGATGTGGCTCGTCAGCGGGGTCTGAACGAGGAGTGGACCGCTGCAGAGGAGAGAGGGGAGGATGTTTAGGGAGAAGGAGGAGGGACTGTATATTCTGTCAACCCCCATACATAATGTGCACAATACGGATGACTGGGGAAATATGTTTTGTCACACTGTGACTGTGGAAAATAAATGCATCAATTCTTGTTTTGTGTACAGAGGCTGTCAGCCAAATTGCTGTGGCCAAGGCCCTAGGGTAGAAGGGATGGGAACTCCGACGGCAGTGGTTGTAACTCATGTTGTCGGTCACCTACAGTAGTTGTTGCGGAGGAGCAGGACGAGCGATTTGCAGTGTATTTCACTCTGATCAAAAAATGTCAAACCACTCGTGAAACTGATGCGATAAGCCTCTAAATAATTGTTTGGGTATCTTGTTCAGTTGATTTAACAGCAGGAGCGAGACCTTCTCTTGGACCTAAACAAGCACTTGTGTCCCATTACGTCAAACTGTGTGTGTTATCTGTTTGTTAACTGTTGTATGTTTGTTTTGACCTCTTTCCTGTTTAAATAAAGGTTGAATAAACAAACAAACAAATATTTCATTAGGTTGTTTATCTTTAAATTCTTTTTAGCCATGCTAGCAGATGGCCGGCCTGCGTCAGTCCACCATTTTTGGTCCTGGAAAAAGTATTTCAAGATCTATTAGTTGGACTGCACGAGTTTTTCTTACAGACATTCATGGTCCCCAGATGGTGCATCTTTATGATGTTGCTGATCCTGTGAAAGTGGGTGGATTACCATGAAATTTGGTACAGACACTCACGGTACCAACACATTGTATTCTACCAAATTTGATCGTGCCCTGACTTTTCTAGCCCAGTCGCCAGGATAAAATGTTGGCAATCACATTTGTGCGTGTCATACCTATGTACCCTGCTGACATTTCTACCTAACGCGTCATATCATGTTCACACTACATGTTTATGACCTGACTGTCATATCAGGAAGTAGAGGGGATGATGGTGAAGTTACAGGCGTTTCAACATTTTTAATGTAATGATACTTTTAAGCAGACCTCGGGACAGTTTCCAGCCATGTTTGGGGTGAAAAAAACTGGGTAGTTTTGACAGGAATTCTGGATCTCTGCCCGTATTGATGGAATTAAAAACTAAACCCTAAAGAAACAGGAAGTTTCAACATATCTGTGGTTTGCAGAAGCATACTCTGCAAACATTTATCCTGGCGAATGTGTTCATAAAACGCCATCATCTGATCATGGCTGATGACAAAATACCAGTCAGACTCAGATGTGCAGATGTTAGCATGCAAGATGAACATGGTAAACATTACTGTGTCTCTTAAGTGTCTCTTGCATATCCCTCAACTTGAAGGAAATGCAAAACTGAACTACCAAGTGTCCATTTGATTGTATCATATTTCTCTATTTCCTTCAAATTACATTTTAAATAAGCAGCCAGGACAGGCTGGGAGATTTCTATGCTTTGGTAGCTTTCTCTGTAAAATCCGGTGTGTAGTTCGGCGTCCCAGAGGTTTTCCTTTCATATCTGCTGTTTTTCAGGCAGAGGAAACTTCCTCATTTTCATTTGATGATGCATCAGGTTGGTGGTGACTAAGTTTCCCCCCCCTGTCAAAACTAATTTAATCTCGGGGAAAAAAGGTTGAAACCTTTTCAAACCAGCGGTCTCTGACAGTGTGACTGGAAACCGAGGCGGGCAGACAGAGTGTGCACATTGTTTATCTTCCTGTTTATTTTCGTGTAAAATAAACGCGCTGCTTGTGAGGAGATAAGTGAAGCGTGCTGAATGGGATCAGCGGGAGAAATTACATGGTAAGATTCATTCTAACTGACTACAACTGTCTTCTTTTTGCTCGTTCTCGGTTCCTTTCCCCCCTCACTGTCGCTCCTCATATTCCATCACGCTGATACAGGCCAGGCATCTCAGGGCTTAGCCGGCAACAAATACAGCCCACCAGAGAGATTAGGGGGCTGCATAAGCCAGTACTAGAGCCAGCTTCGCTCTCTATCAGTTTGTCTGCCTCAACTTTCTCCCATAGATTTTTCTAACTAATGACCTTAGAGAGCTGAAGATGGCATTTAAGCAGGCATTTGGGGAAACGCACGCCCCGGCTTCCTCCGTCTCATTCTTAAGCAGCCCTTTGTTGGTAAACACTGACTCACAGCGTCCTCCATTTTAGCCTAGCATTCTAATGAGGACTGCGACGAGCAGCATGTTTGGTAATTTCTTCATCCGTGCTCCTAATTGATGCAATGAGACAGGTACTCTGGGTTTATGGCCTTTATTAGGCCGACTTCAATGTATTTTGCTGGAGGAGCCCCTGGTGGTCCCCGTTCCCCTTCACAGACCAAGACAGCAAAAAAAAAAAAAAAGAAAAAGGGCCGCCTCCACCAGAACTGCAGTGGGCGCGACATTTAGCTATGCAAAACCACTGTGCATTATTCAAAAATTTGGCCCCGCACAAATGTCAAAGTGAGAAACAAGCATATGCTGTTATGAAACAGAAGAAAAGAACAGAAAGAGCGTATTCATTCTGGGGTTTGTAGAGCAGATGCACGTGCTGCGTCCAGGTATTTGTGGTCAGCAGAATGCAGCTTGCTATTGGCCACAAGATAATTGCTAGATGTGGTTTAACTGGAAGTTCAAGGTATTTTCATTGCCCCTCACAGGAAAGTGTTTTTGTACGATGCTGGGAGGTTGAGCTGGCGATTCATTCAGCATCCGAGTCAAAGTACAACCAAACAGCCGAAGCAATTTTTGCAACGGAGCAATTTACAGACGACAATTTAGAGCGTGAATGGCAGCAGTGGTGCAGGAAACCTGGTATCTCTTGGTCCTTTTAACAGACATCTTAAACATTATCTTTAACATCACCTAGTCTTTGCATTGGGCAAATGATCCATAGCACACAGTGAAAAAAAAGGTACTTTGGACTCTGATTTGCAGCTAAATTTACTATTTTTTTCTCAAATTATGTTTATAATTCGGCTGTTTACATTCACACAAAGTAAAAAGATAATTTCTCATGAAGACTACACGCCAAACTTAATTTCTTTCATTTGGGAAAAAAGCTAATATTTACTCTTACATTTAAGTATAGTTTTTACTTTAGAATTAAACCAATGCTTAGATTTTAAAGTAATAATAATATAATAACATTTGTAACATTTTACCAGAAACAAAAGCTACATTTGCTTTAAAAAGATAAAACTGAAAAAACATTTTTTTACAGTCAATACATGTACAGACACCGATCACTTGGATCCACATCGATTCACGCCTTCAGATCTTTAATGCTTTGGTGCGCGTCACATGAGAGGAATCGACAAAATGTTTTCATGCAGGTGATGAATTGGAAATGATTGGGACTAACCGTTAATGGGCTATTAACCTAATCAATATGTGATTTCTCATTAATAATGTCTCATTGACATGGATACGAGGGAAAGTCCAGCGTATGACCCATCCAACCACCCCACCACCACACAACTTGGACATTTCTCATTCTTTAAACTACTAGATTTACGGAAATGTCTCTACTTTTCCAGGTATTTTATCATAAACTGGACACAATTTACATTTTGATGTGATGATGTGCACTTGATAAACAGTAAATGATCCCCAAAGTTGTTTCAACTAAGCCTGCAAATGTCTGCACAAAATTTCATAACCAATCCATCCAGTGGTTGTTGGGATATTTCAGTGGTTGGCAGACCGATGTACAGATTGACATTGCATCCCCCTAAAGCCGCACCGCAAGCTAGCATGGCTAAAAATGAACTGTCAAAATCAGAACACTAGAGGCTGAGCTATCCTGACTGGATCATACATTTACTGTAATGCAACAAGACCCTCCCTGCCTGGTAAATACTTTTCACACCTCAGGAACACAGACTTCCTGTAAAAAAAAATGTGTAGTCTCTCTTTTTGCTTGAGTCAGTGTCTCACTGAGGACAGAGCTGCGTCTGGATACACAGAAGGAATCGGCTCAGTCCCATTTCCAAATTTTACTCCCTCTCGCCATTTTTTGAGTGGCCTCTTGCCCCTCAGAACGTAGTTACAAGGAGTTAAGGTTGAAATCTCACTCCACTAAATGGGACAACCCTTCAAGACCCCCAAACACATCAGTAGACGTCGATGACGTTAACGTAAATAGATGCGATCGGACATTTTGAATGTGCCGTCTTCAGCTGTGGTGAAAAAGCAAGGACGCTAATGGATGCTCACAACTTCACGTTATCAATCAAGTCATCAATCACAACAGAAAGCTAGCAGTGCTTTATAGGCTAATCAGAACAACCAGTATTCCTACCTCGCCAGTCTGGACTGACATCACTGCGGGAGTGCACAGTCGACATTGTGACGCTGTCATGCACAAATCAGCAACAACAATGGGTAGAACTAGCTAGCTGGTTGGTACCGAGACATGTTTTATGCTTGTTATAAACAAAAGGACCATCATGCATTGAAGACATAGTTTATGTAACAGTCTCTGGATTCCTCTGATGATTATAGATGACCTCTAACAGAGAAAGGAGCTGCTAAATAGAGAAGTTCCTCGTATTCACTTTAACGTGAAGCCGCAAAATGCAGCGGTAGGGCCAAGAGGAATGGGCAAGTGGTATATTGGAATCGGGTTATTGCACAACAGTTGACTTTGCCCTCTAATTGCCCCATCAGTCATTTTTTGTTCAGACACATACTTACATGACATTGTCCTCTGAAGATGTAAGTACAAGTGTGGTTCAGTGTTGAGGACTAACTCCAGTCTATTAGGGAGCAGAGAGCTCTAATACAGCACCCTAATGCTCAATTCCCAGCAGAGACTACAGTGTCAAGAGCATCATGTGTTTCATTTGTTTGGCTGATTAATGAGCACTCCCCTGCAGTGTGGGCTGCTGAGAAAATGGAGTGTCTTCGCTTTTATTTATACGTAACAATCCTCTCTCTCCTTCCTTCAACACTCTCCCTCAAAGCGTATGAATTATGGCCTCTGCCAGATTTGGAACGAAAGCATGTCCGGTCCAACGCTGAAATAAAAATGTACAGTCCAAAACTGTGAAAACACATGCGTCACACACAGCTTTCTTTTTTTTTTTTTTTGTATCTGAAGGACATATGTTTGACTTCATCAGCCCTGCGGCACCGGAGCTCGGCAGAAAATTGCAGTTTGCTCGTCCCACCACAAATATTATCATTTCCAATCTGTTGTGTTGCGCTAGAGCAAATAGAACCGACACAACTTAGAGAGTGTTAATAAATCATGATTATGATGCACCATTGGCTGCAGCTTCCCTCGGCAGCCACAGAATAAACTCAAGCCCAGTTCTGTCTGTGGGCACACCCTGCATGATGATAGAAGTCGTTAGGTAATTATACAGCAATTAAGATTCTGATAGGAGAAACAGCAGGTTGGTCCGCCCTCGTGGTGACAAATGATGAACAGGGTGTCTCTAATCGACTTACTTTGATAGTTCCCCTTGACCTGAACTTATAGATTTATGGAGAGCTTCTGCTGTTTGTTTGCTTCCTTCCTTCTTTTTTATTAAAGACAAGCCAGCAGGCCTTCAGAAGATGACATGCCACCATCCATTTGAAAGAGAAAGGCTAATTTTAACGAGCCGCCTTTTCCTGACAGGCAGCTGCTATTCAACCCGAGAGTTTCATGCCAGAGGACAAAACACGGGGGAATTTTGATCCATGACTCAGAGGACACATCTTGTTCCATATTTAACACTCATTCATCACTTGCATGGCACTTGTGCCATGTAAATATTTAAAAACACAATGAGAAGCATGTGTGTGTGTGTGTGTATTTCTATATATATATACACATATATATATATATATTAGGGCTGTCAAAGTTAACGCGATAATAGCGCGTTGACGCAAATTCCTCTCAACGGCGTTAATTTTTTTGATGCGCGATTAACGCATGTTATGACCCTCGGCCTGCTCGGTAGTTTGTGAAATCAGACGGCGATGCAGCAGTTACGTTGTGGATGGCAAGTGAAAACGAACCTCCTTGAGCAGAAATGGATAAAGAAAAGGGTCTTTTGAGTTCAGTTCAAGTTCAGCTTCACAGCCGTGCCAGATGGTTCTCTCGCCAAGAACAAAGTTATTTGCATTTACCGTCGATGTGAACTGAGTTACCACCGGAGTACGTTGAGTCTCCCCGTCCACGGCTCGTTCATCATCCCTCACCAGAGATCCTGAGATGTAAGACATTTGATTGACTTATATGCATGCCCTAGAGCCTGCAACAGCCAATGAGTGATTTAAAGTGTTTTGCTCTTTAATTACACTCTTTTCGCTCGTAAGCACAGCTCGTCTGGCGTAAGCCAAGTCTCCGGATGATGGAGACAGTCTGGAGAACAAGTCGTAGTAATCATGAAAATGAAGGGAGTGGGTGATTGCAGTTATGACCATGTAAGGCCCTTGCATTCTTTCTCATGGCCTGCAGGAGTCAACTCCACAGGTTTCAAAAAGAAGTCTGACTGTGTGTAAGCTTATGAGAAAATACTTGAATTATTACCTCAGTAAGCATTTCCCCAATGAGTTTATGGTCTCAATCACTAGTTTAAAGTCTCCCTCAATACAGAATGATGCTAATTTTTGTAAATCATGGTCCAACTTTGTGTAAAATAGACAATAAAGCTGGGTATGCTTTCGGTCATGGCTACCTTGTGAGTGACAATTTGCTACATCATTGTGTCCTTGGGTTCTCAGTCAGATCCAGTGAGAATATCCTCCCAACCCTCTTGTCCAAATATGGTGACTTCTGGCTCCAAAAACCAAAGATGGCAAGTCGCCAAGTTGGTTTACACATAAGTTAGACAGGTTCATTTATAAATAATCAAGAACACGAGCACGTCTGCGCTCGGATCGCCCCGAAAACTCTCTCCTTTCGTCTGACACTTTCAATCCTCTCCAAGAACAGGAAAAACAAAACTGACTTCTTCAGTTTTTCTTTCACACCTGCTCGCTCATTTCATGGTTGGCCCCGAATCCTGTTCTACATAGCAGCACTTACAAATTACACGTGGCATGAAAGAACCAGAATTTTGGATCCTTAAACAAATGAAATTAAAAAGACAGGACGGCACACGGGGAGTGGGAACTTGAGACGAGTCTGCACAGAAGGGAGTCGAGGACTCTAAAAACAAAGTCAAGGTGACTTGGGAGAGCAGGTGCAATCCTAGCTGAGAGGATGAAGGAGGCAGAAGACAGCAAGAGGCTGAACAGGGAGTCTGGGGAACAAGGAGAGGCAGAGAGAACAAGTGTGAGTGTGTCGGTGTGTGTGTGTGTGTGTGTGTGTGTGAAAGAGAGAGAGACATCCAGATTGAGAAGAGGCATAAGAGACACAGAAAATCTGCAAGCAAATTAGACATCATTAGCCAAGAGGCGGTTAACAAGTCTAATTAGGGGGGAGGCAGGCAGGCAGTGATACCAGACTTGCTTCCGGACCTCAGACGCACTCACACACAGTCATATAAACACACACACACACGCGCGCACAGTCGCAAACATAACACACACTCACAGCCAAAAGCTTCAGGCATCTCCTAACTAGGTCAGATCTGTGATACTTTAAGGCTGAGGGTAGGAGGGAGGGATAGAGAGGAAGAAAGAGATTGAAGAAAGATAAAAGATGGAGGGTGGGACCTTGGATGGGAGAGTTGTCTGCTCTTGGTGAGATGGAGAGACATGTTTAAAAGCTGCGAGAGCGAGATAGTGTGGAGAAGACTTCAGGAGAGAACGACAGATAGTGCGCGTAGCACTCACTCACAGAAACACAAACACACATATAAATAACTGCAAAGCGGTTTTGACTTGTTTACACGACCAGCAGCTGCTGTTTTACTTCTGTCATTTACAGGACGTTGCGTTCAGGATGCAGAATCTAAAAGAATACCGCAGCTGCTGTTATTATCTCCCACAAAAATGACACACTCCTGGTTTTAGCCGGTATTATACAGATTAGTTGTGTGAAATGAGGATATTGCTGTATTAGCACAGCCATCCAGTTCTCAGCTTGAGTGATAGCTTGCCAATGCTCCTCAGGGATGACTGAGTTACATTCCCTTGAAGCGATGATGACTGAATGTCAGTTCTGGAAAGACACAGAAAAATGGTTCAGCGGGAACAGCCTGCGTCTCTTTCTGTTCCCTGTGCGCTCTCAGACGCACACATCTGATGATCCTTTATCTCACTGAACGCTGGCTGAGCGCTTCACAGGGAACGGCTTCATCGCCTAACCAGCAACTTGGATCCGTTAAATATTCCATAATAATACGACAACATACTACGTGTTTAACATTTGGGGAAGCGCTTGTTGCTACAGCCAAGGCTAATAGTGGTGAGCGCTGACCATACTCCGTCTTTCAAGTGCAACCGCGACTCCAGAATAGTTTGGACGCTGTGTAAAACATAAACAAAACAGGATGTGATCATTTGTGGGTCATATCTGAAACGTACTCCATTGAAAAGTATAAACGCAATATTTGTTTGTGCTTTATCTCATCATCTGTGTCGATGATTGTAAATATACGCTGTAAAGATGCTCCTCTCATAAAACTGGTGCGCAAATATTTTTGAAATCAGTGCAGCATGAGCAGAGAAACAGGTAGAAAGTCTGTGGCGACAGTTGATGCAGATATCCTGACTTTTACTTCCAAGACATGCTGGATCCTACACTTCCCATAAGACAACTTAACTTCCATTATGCCACATTTACATCATGTGGGATGGATGGTAGAGATTGGAGGGATTTCACTGTCATGTGAGTTATAAAATGTTATAAAAATGTGTGCTTTGACAGTGTGATGGCCGTCCCTGACTGATGAATGATCGTGCCTGAAACCACGTAAGTATAAATTGAGATTTCCGACGCTTACCGTCATCAGATGGTGTCCTTGCTAACAGCTGTAGAGTTGATGCTGAGAGTTAATAAAATGCATGCCGTGGACACCACTATTTTTCTTCCAAAGTTTTAATGTTTCAGAGCGACTGTATAGCCTGGTGGCAAAATTTTAAAAGTCCAGAATTTGAACAGGATAATAAAGCACACACTGTGTACTCTATGGTAAATAGGGAGCCATCTCGGACACAGTCCACAGTTTCAAACTTAACTTTCTGTTGAGTCATTTATAGTCACAGGCTGCAGCAACTTTCCCCAGTGTAACGATATATATGTTTTCTTAAACTTGACAGAGTTCCCCCAAAGCCAAAGAAGACATCGTGCAGCTACTTTCACAGGCTGCGGAGCAACTCCCTGTGACTAATAAATTGACATTGGCAAGGAAAACTGGTGGAGTTCTTCTTTAAATATAAAATGTTCTGCACTTGATTTATGATTTTACTCTTACTCAGGCTTTTTTAAGACTTTCTCTACATGTGCAGGAGTCACTGAAACATAAACACGAGTGACACCAAAGCCATCATGCCCTTCTGATATTATTTTTCATCATTTGAATTCAGCGCACACGCCGAATGTACTGTAAATGTTTCGCTTATTACCCGTCTCTGGGTGGCAGGATCCATGTTGGTGGCAGTTGCACGGCACACATGCCGAGAGAGGTCCTCTGCCGGGGTCTTCCCGGGTGAACCCTGGGGCGCAGCGCTCACAAAACTGGCCGGCAAAACCCGGGGGACAGGAACAAGTTTCCACCCACGGGGCGGGAGGGCTGGATGGACCGGAGGGGATGAGAGCTGAGGTCAGGATCACCCGGGTGAGCTGCGACGTGTCTGCAGAGGAGGACAGAGGGGAAGAGTGCTTTTTCATAAAACTGATGCTGACAGAGATCAGTAGTAAACTGGTAATTGTTGCCTCAGAAGCCTGTTGAAGTGTTCGGGGGCACCTGCTCTTCGTTGGACTCAGCAGTGTGTGTCTGTGTGTGTGTGAGTGTGTGAGTGTGTGTGGGTTTCTGTATCTCGTTAAGCAGTAGGTTATTAGCATTTGTTGCCGCGCTGTCCCTCCCTCCCTGTCTCATTACAGGTTCTGGCCTGTGTTTACAGTTTATAGTCTCGCACGCACACACACACACGCGCACACAATAACAGATTCATCCACCCACACGCCCGTAAATGCCACAGTTAATGCTCGCTGGCACACGCACGTGCGCACGCCTGCGCCCACACACGTACGCTCGTCACCCGGGGAATCTTTGATATAGCAAATGAATAAATCACTGCAGCAGAGCAAGACGAGAAGAAAAGGAGACAGGAGACTCAGTGGAGGTATGTCAGACGTGCAGTTCCTGTGGGGTTTCCAGATCCCTCTCTCCTCTCATGAATAGTGATGGGGGCAGGCCATCCTGAACCGAATCCCTTTCACCCTGTGCTCTCCTAACCACAGCCGCGGATACATAGATAGAATATGCTGTGCACATATGACTATGTAGCTTTTGTCAGATGAGAAATAAACCAAGTGTGAATGAGCGGCGGCGTAATGAGGGAAATCTGAGTGGAAGAAACAGTGAGGGGGTTAGAGAGTGGAAGAACCAGAGGAGATGATGGACCTTGACTTCTAACAAGTCATGATCCAAACGTTCCTTCGGCGGTGATGAAACCCAGTTCATTTGCACCTCTGAGGGATAATCAGTAGGCACGGCTGTCCTCTTCCCTCTTCCATGCCTCGCCTTAGCCTCTACCCTTTTGCTCTCCTCTACCTCCTGAATTCTATTAGCTCATTCAATGGAGGGAAATGTGCAATTAAAAGCGGTTTCAGACACTGTAGCCCATATTTCAGTTAATTAAAAACATTTCATTTTAAGTCACGCTGCGAAAGTTCTCTCCATCAATCCCTTCTCCAAGAAACCTTGTCAGACCGGCGGAGACTTTAATTCCCTTCGCTCACTGCAGCCCCGCAGACAATGACAATTTAGGTCTCCTTAGGTACCTATACATTAAGCCATTAAGCCATTGAGTCCTCATAAACTCCAATATGCCTATCCTCTCTGTTCCTCAACTCAATTTTTGCGGCGGAGAAAATGAAAGGCCCCTTTTACCGCGACTGCTGTCAGAGCCCGCCTTTATAGTCCAAAGACAATACTGTCATTAAAATAATACACTTCTGTCATAAGAGACTGTCTCTGGTGTGCAGAGAGGAATTTAAAGAGTCGAGGAGAATGTGAGAGGCAGAGAGGAGAAAGATGAGAGGACGGCGTTATAGGATTGTGAAATTAAAGTTTGCCGTGCAGCCTGCAGCGATAAGGCGCTCCGAAAGCTGTTTGAGAATGATTTTGAGACCGAACACAAATCATTAACAGAGTCTCTCCCCTGCGATGAACAATGGATGCAGTGTAAACTGTGTGCCCGACTTTTGTTTGCATGTTCACGTGGGCGGGCGGCCACAGGAAGGAATATGCATGACCGCGCCTCTGCTTCTGTGTGCGCACAGTCCGGACCGTTTTTTGCGTGCCAAGTGCACGCGGGACTAACACAACAGAGCGTGTCACAACGCCCGCGCCCAGCAACTAATTAAAATGGTGTAAGTATGTGTGAGAGAGCCGCCGATTTCGGCCAGCTGTTCTGTCTTCTTGGCGCTCTAATCCGCCGTAATGCCTCTCAGATCCTTCCTGCACTTTACAACGCAGACTATCAGATAGAAAGAGTGGAAGGACACGATGAAAATAAGAGGAAGGTTTTCAAGAACTAGTTCCTAACATCTGGGAATAAATGTCCCGTTTTTTTGGGGGGTTGTTTTTTTGCTGAGCCAGATTTGGAGCAGCTGAACTATTCCCTGAATACAAACACTGACATTGTTTTAGCAACTGTCTTTGTGCAACTTTAATAATTCGTGCGATGAAAATGTATTTTTTATTAATAGACGTGAAGGTTTATGAAACTTTCTGTGGCACTTGAATTCTGCTGGTGTTATTTTTATACGTGGCCGTGTACTCAGGCATAAATAACACCTACAGCTCTAATAGTATACACAGTGATGGAATGTAACTAAGTATATTTACTCAAGTACTTTGAGGTGCTAGTATATTACTTGAGTATTTCCATCTTCTGCTACGTTATACTTCCACTCCCCTACATTTTGGAGGCAAATATTGTACTTTTACTCCACTACATTTGATTGCCGATTACTTTAGTTACTAGCTACTTTACAGATTACCTGCTGCATCTGTCAATTAACAGACTGACAGTAAATACAACTTCTTGTTACATTCCCTTGTACAATGCTTCATTACACAGATCTTTAGTAAAAATACTCCATTACAGGTGAAAAGTCCTGCATTTAAAACCTTACTTAACTAAAAGTATTTTTCAGCAAGATGTAATTAATGTATCATAAGTAAAAATACTTATTACGCACAGAAGCCCCATTCAGAGGGTAACACATATTTTACACTTCTAACCAGTGATGGAATGTAACTAAGTAAATGTACTCAAGTACTGTACAAATACCTAAAAATTGTACTTTACTTGAGTATTTCCATTTTCTGCTACTTTAAACTTAACACTCCACTACATTTTGGAGGCAAATACTGTCCTTTTACTCCACTACATTTATTTGATAACTTTAGTTACTAGTTACTTTGCTGATTACATGCTGCATCAGAGCCAAAGTAGAGAATCTTTATATTAATTTATAACCACAGTGTACAGTATATACACACATATAAATACATGTGTAATTTACTTTTACTTGTACTATAGATACTTCAGTACATTTGATATCAGATACTTGTAAGATTTTTACTCAAATACTATTCATATTGGTGACTATCACATAATATTTTCACACAATATCTGTACTTTTACTCAACTATAACGCCGCTGAGGTATGTCACAAGCACAGTGATAAAAGTCAGTAATAATGCGTTGAGTGTGTTAACAAACTGTCATTGTAGTGCAGCACATACAGGACACAGTAGTCAAGTAAAAAAGACAAACACCCTTAAAATAACAAGCGAAACAGAGCCTGAACTCTCCGTGTCACCTGCATTAATGGCAATCTTTACACACACAAACACACACTTACAGTTGTGTCCTCCAGCGTTGCTGATTCTGAGAGCTGTCAGGTTGTAAAGGAGATTTTGGAAATCAAAGGCAGACAGCGCAGGTTTGAATCTCATCTCACTTTCATGGAGCCTGTGAAACGAGAAGACAGAAAACACATCATTTACAGTGTGTTTGTGCCGCGCTGAACAACTAAACCGTCACATTTTACAGGAACAAAAAAACCTAAGTGAAGTTAATGTGTGTACGTGGCTGATTTATGAATAACTGGAGTGTCTTGTTTTTTTTTTATAGCTATTTAATTACCTTCCTACAACTGAGCAGATAATAAATGCCATGTCACAGCTTGACTTTTTATGGCAGACTATCTATTGAACTACCTGCACACACACAAAGTGCGAAGAAAAATGTAAATGTGCTGACTTCAACACCTATTCAGGGTCTTGATCATTGAGCTTTGCCATCTGCTGAAGGATGTTCTGCAAAGCCATGCTGCACAGCTGACATCTGCCTGTTTTATCCCAGCTATCGTGCACTCTCTCCATCTTGATGAGAGGTGCTGTGTCAGCTCCACACAGGGCTACGTTGGGTTAAATCATCTTCTCCCAGGATCCTGTGTAGGTCCCAAAGCTGAGGAGCAGCAGCATAAAGGAATGCGCACTGTGAATCTTCATAAACAGGATTACAGGTAAAACTTTCTAATCTATGGTGCCTAACAGTTAGGTTTCTCGTGCTCTTAAAGGGCCTTTTAGTCTGTGGTTACAAATGTTAATAAGATGTTAAGTAGATGGATTTTGGTCCAGATGCTCCACAGCTGTGTTCTAGAGGGTTAGGGTAAAAAGCCCCATTGGGATTTTCGCAACAAATTCAAGGGCTAGCTAAAAAAAAAAAAGCACTTGTCTCCTGCTAGAGGAGGAAAAAGGATAGAGACCAGTAAAGAGGCGCAATGCCACAGATTCTTTGGCAATCCATGAGTTATTCTTATCAATGGCTTACAACCCAGCTATAAGGCCTCAGTATATTACTTTTAAGCCACGGACGTAGTGTTGTAGTGCTCAAGGTCTCGGTCTCGTCTCAGAATCGACCGCACTTTCACTCGGCCTCGTTTCAGTATCGGACAGAAAGGACTCTGAAACTTATATCAAGACCACAGCTGCAGGGATATCACTGTATTGTTTGAAACACACTGTACTTAATGAAGTACATGAAGTTTGGTACGGTCATTCATGTTCCCACAGGGTGAACTGTAACAACTCTGGTGAATTAACTTTTCATCCGGTGCCATCATTTGGTCAAAAATCACCAGTCAACACAGCCTATGTTCAGACGTCTGCACTTGTATTTACATGTGATCACATCAGATTTTTGTTTCCAGACATCATCAACCTATTTGCCCGACATAGGAGACAGTCACTACGTACACTGATGATGCAGATATACCAAATGTAAGAATGCAAAATGGAGCTACATCATCTCGCTCTCCAAACAAACATGCAGTCAAGTCGGGGGTGATTGCCCACAGACTGTCATTTTCTGTGTTGTCTCAGCTGCTGCTCACTGATGCACTTCCCCGAGTCTGGATTTGACGTTTGACATTTTGACAAGTGACACAAAAGACACTTTGAAATCCATTATGAGCGGCCAGAACGTCCACAGATGCATCCGTAGAAATCTGATTTGAATCGCATTTCAAACCATCACTAAATTTGGTTTGGATCTGATTTGCAAAATCTTATTTTAGTGCTTTTTTTTGTGTTTTTTGTTTTTTTTGCTGTCTAGACTTCCTAAAGTCAATACAGTCTAGATCCAGCCATAGAGACAAAGTGCAATTAAGTCCTGCACACCCTGGAGGGGGGAACAAAAATCCATCACTCTTCTCTGACTTTGTCTGAAGGTGCCTCCTTGTCACTTCTGTCTGCTAGCAAACAGCTGACTACCAACAGGTTAAAGAACCCAGAATTAAGTTTTTATGAGCTGCTGAACTGAAAAATTGAGCCTCTGGGATGACAAATGTGATTTAAGGCAACAGGCATTAACAGGAAGAATGGGAAAACTGTAGGATCCTGACGCTCCACGTGCTAATGTTGTGGGCGTCGAGCATTTTTATTCGTCATAATCTGTAGTCAAATGATAATGTGATGAAACTGGTTTGTTGTGGAGTATTTACTAGGTTATCGGTGAGTTTACTAGCTTGCTTGTAACCTCATGAAAACTCTATGTGGTCTAACTACAGCGGCATTTGTTTCTCTCTGTGTTTTAGCGATTGCTGGAGCTCATTATTTCAAAGTTGGCTGCAAGGGACGTATTATGTATCTGTTCAAATACCTATACTGTTATGCACCTTTTGTTTATCTGTAACATCCTGTCGTCCCTGTGCAATTTCTGGAGGTAGATAATGTGAAGTTGGCTGTGAGGGACTGAATCTGTTCTCAGAATAAACGGCTGTTGGTGCCCGATTCATCACACAGCACGACGGAGAGAAAGAGAGAGAGAGAGAGAGTACACCACTGCGACAATGCATTTTGTACATTTGTTTACAGGCAGTTTAAGCCCTCGGTTGCATTTTGTGGCGCCAATCGTTTTCCTCTCTGCTTCTCAGAGTAAGACGCGGTGCACTCTCTTTAACCCTCCTCTAATACGACGTCAGAAAGGTGCCGGGGGGAGGGGGTTTCCCGATCTATTTGACCGTCCAACAAGCATTTCTGATGGTATGAGTAAACTGGCCTCACAGACTTTTACCCTTGTTTAAATATTAATAAAGGGATGTGTGACAACTTATAAGCCACACTTAAAAAGGGCACCTTATTTGAAATTGGTGCCCCAATTATAATACATGAACCTTGTAATTACAGGCAAGAACCATAAAAGTGCAAAATAAATTCAGACTGTTGACCACATCAGCCTTTTCATTTGTGAGTGTTCGATGGCCTCTATTTTATTAGGTCGGCTGATCTCTGAGCCCGACACTAAATTACTTTCAAAATGCTTTATTTTGCGCATGGCCTCTGTCATGTGTGCTATGTGTGTGTGTGTGTGTGTGTGTGTGTACATTGCCACACAGACCCTCCACTGATGCGGCGGGTCCTCGTTCTCTGGTCTGACATGTAGGCGCAGTAATAAAGAGAGGCAATTACAAACTGGGCCTCAAAGCCATGGTAATGGAGCTGGTCAGACAGCGATAAGCAGAGTGTGCATGAAAGTGAACAAACTCCCAGTCAGGCTCTCCCTATAGAGCATCGGTGTCCCTTTTAATCAGCACCAAGCAGAGCGCGGCGAGCCACGCTGTAATTAAGCCCTGCTCCGCTGAGGATGAGAGGAGATCATCAGGAGAGAAAAGCCCAAAAGAATACCGGACACACACATACACAAATAAAACACACACACTGGCGTACCCTTGGAGACAGAGCGGAGATAGAGATACAAGGTGAGCGAGACATAAACGGTGCGTGAGTGACGGAGGAAGAGAAAGAACGATGAGGTACTGGGAGGATAAGCAAGCATGAAAGTAAGACAAATGAGTTACACAAATTATACGCGTATGGGGCACGTTATTAGCATATCTAAATAGCATATTCTAATTGATCCCGTCCGCCTTGAAAAATTACATTTTAATTATTTAAACCTTGTATTAATATAAAATAAAAATATGGACACCCGCTGTTTAAGTGAAGCTTGCCCATGAACCAACTAGCTCTGAGCTAACAAGCTTGGTTGTTACCCCTTCCTTTCTACATGTCCTTACACTGATCCAAGCAATGTGACATATCACTCTGAAGGGCAGAGCAGACTTCCACATTTTTTATTTTTCCCATTCCAAAAAAAGTTGGTTATTTGCTGATCATTTCTGAAATATACTCAATTGAAAATAGAGGAAAATATATATGTATTTATTGTTTTGCCACATCAACTTCATTGATTTGTTTGGGTATGAAAGGATTGTTCTCAATGTGATCATTCCCTGAGAAATGTCTTCTCAGGGAATAGGGTTTCTTTCTATACCTATCTCGCAATGTTAAAGAAGGTTAGAGAAAGTTCCCGGATCCGCCCTTTTACCTGGATCAGCACCAAAAGTTAATGGAGTATATTCTGGGCCAAGACCCATCCTCCAGCCAAGTTTTGTTGAAAGCTGTTAAATAGTTGTTTTAAATCCTGCTGACAAACCAACCGACCAACCAACCAACCAACCAACAGACTAACCAGCCAACCAGCCAACCGACTGACCGACTGACCGACCGACCAACCAACAAACAGACCAATCAACAAACCGACCAACAACCCAACAAACCAACCAACAGACATGGGTGAAAACACAACCTGCTTGTTCATGATAAGAAAGTGAATTTTCTACGGCAACCTAAAATATCCATATATAAAAATCTATACATCTGTAATGTAATTATTGTTATTAAATATTTGTTTGTTTTGAAACAGTCCTGGTCCTGAAAAAGGTGAATCCAAGCAGCACAAGAACAGAGTTCCTGGCCTGGCTTAATAAATCAAAAATAATTCATAGGCTTACCCGGGCATGTAGTAATCCCATGTTTCTTCCTGCCTTGCTCAGTCACCTATAGCAAAAAGTTTTTTTTTGCCCTTTTTTCATTTTTGGCAGCACATTCTGCTCTGTGTTCGATATATTCAGCTGACCCTGATCTATGATCAAAGTCAGTGAATTTTCAAAACATGACAGAAATGAGCTCAGTGCCAGATGGACCGCATGCCCGCGCTACTACTAGCACTCTGCTGACTGCTGCAAATTGGCTCGTACCTTTTAAGGGATTCATATGAGCAATTTCCTGAAACACTTTTGGCAGTTAAAAGAGCGAACAGCTGATCAGCAGTGACTAGCTGGATGTTCAACGTTTATCAGTCGATTGTAAAAAAAGAAGCTGAGTGTCTGAGGGGTTCCTCATGGCATACATTTTATGCTTGCATGCTGCAGATGCACACATACAGCTACAAGCAAGGCAATAAAACCTCCCCGCCTACTGGTTTCATGGGAACAGAATGTGAATAGAGGGAACATCAGAGAGAAGAGTGGATGCTACCTTATATAAGCCATTCACCTCCTCCTTTCATAAATCCCCTCCGCTCGCATTCCCAGCGCATCCATATGTTTCTCCTTCATCTGATTTTGAAATGATCTTTGCACCAGGTGGGTGCACACAGCCACTTAACAGGTTAACATATTTACCTGCAGTGAATGCTGATGCTGTCAGTCGAGACGGATGTGTTTGTGTGTGTGCGTGTGCGTGTTTCCTTCTCATGTTTATTTATGCTTTCGCGTGCCTTTAGCAAAACACGTAAATGCGTATGTTCCCATTTACATTATTTCATGCATATGTTACATGGGATTGTTGCAAATCGCACTGCCAGATGGCCGTATGGATTCATGTGTTTGTGTGAAAGCTCGCAGTTGCACTAATTCTTCACATGTTTGCATGTGCGAGTACGAGTGTGTGGTAGTACGAGGCGGTAAGAGACAGAGGGAGCATGAGGGAATGATATAGAGTACGTAGTGGAGTGCATCTGTGCATGTACCTGAGAAGTGTAATGAGATCTGTGGAGAACTTCTCCGGAGAGGGAGACTTAATGACAATCTCTGTCCCCCAAGCTCCAGTGCATTTCGGAAAAAGGGAACCACAGAGCTTCTTTAGCCGGAGCTCTCGGTGCTACGGGGGAAACTCATTACCAGTGCGCAGACACCAGAGAGGAGCATGGGAGTGGTGGAGGGGACAGAAAGAGGCAAGCTGTGTCCCAGTACAGGCACTGGATCCTCTGATGGAGCAAGATTCTGTACCTCTGCCACATAATAAGCTTACTCAGGAAGCAAACTAACGGTGCATCCAAGACCTTCTCATCAGCTCGGAAAGTCAAATATTTACAAGTTAAATCCAGCTACAGCTGCCCAGCACAGAGCAGCCGACAGGCAAAGTTAGCAGAGAGGCGATATTTCCCCGAGGAGCTCGAGCAGGCCTGCAAGTAATAATTGTTTTCATTATCGATTGATTGATTGTTAGCCTATAAATGTAAAGAAATTGCGAAAAAATGCTCATTACAATTTAGCAGAATCCAAAGTGACGTCTTTATTCGCTTGTTTTGTCCAACTAACAGTCCAAAACCCAAAGACTCTTCATCTTCTCTCAAGAATCCTTAAATTTTAGAGGCAGGAACCAGAATTTCTTGAAATTTTTTTGCTTGAAATAATTAGCAAAATACTTGGCAATAATTTTATTTTGATCCACTAATTGATTTAAAGAGTAATCATTGCGGCGCAACAGAGGAGACCAACAACAAAACCAAGATAAGTGTGTAATTGGCAAATGTTTGCGGACTCATTCACCAAATCAACTCAAACGTCAATTACAACAAGTTAGAGGAATTTTCTGGTATCCCTACCAACTTTATCCAATCAGGACAAAGAACTCCTTAAAGAGGCGGTCCTGTCCGCTCAGCGAACATGCAGAGAGCAGGATCGATGGCTGAAAACAGGAAAAAAACTACAAATTGCAGTGACATTGCTCCTGATGACAGCTTATACTACACAACAGGCTGAGGAAAGAAAAACACTTGAAAGTGGAAAAAGAGAAAGCTGCCTTCAAAAGAAAGAAAAAGAAATGAGTGGTGTGGTGACGCAGAGAGGAGGGAGGGGATTGCAAAACAGACAGGAAGTTAGCTAAAACTACATCAACACTTACAGGAGCTTTACTCTGCAAGATTTCGGTGTGTATTTGATTTATTGTCATTTTATTTTCACACCATTTATAGCATATACTCTTAAAATACAGTTTTCGACTTCGCTACTCTAACTGCTTTTCTCTGCATTTCTTCCTATAAGTTGCCCCGTGCATGTAACATTAATGAGAATTCATCCCATAGTCTTGACCAAACATTTGTACAGAGCAGACCAACACTGCAATCCCCAGAGCCATGCTGCTAAATAAACATGCAGTAAATACAATATAGACGGTTTACATGAAGCAAAATTAAGTACACATCTCTAATACAGCAGAGAAAGGTTTATTCTGTCGTACTAGCCTCCCTTCGCTAGCAACACATTCGGCCTGTCTCTCCCATCACCTGATGCTCCATCTGAAGTGGGCACTTCTTCTTTCACCCACTTCACTGAAACCAATTTCAACAAGACTGAACTGTCCTTTGTCAAACTCTGTTTTCCACCACTGCGAACAACAGAACGAGTGTATTGACTCCTTGCCAAACTGCCAACAATTGCAGTGTGATTCGAGGCAACCAACTGCGGCGTGAGCCCATCATTGCAACCGCATCTCGCTCCTGCAGCTTTAAACTTTACAACATCCATCAAGTCAGACCTCTCCTCACTGAGGGTTCTGGCCAGCACTTCGCTCATGCTTTAATCATCTCCCACCTGAACTAGTGCAACTCCCCTCCAAGCAAAGCACAACTTACTCCGCATGCTGTAACCTACTGTACCTTTTCTTCAGCTTCTACAAAATTTAACATATCGCTGCTTTTTTTTTTTCTCAATTCCTTTCAGCAGCAGCTAACAGTCAGCTGCCCATTGTTATCTAGACTGTAGGAGTGTGATCCCAAAAGTATGTGGAAGGCTCTACAGGACTGTTTTGAGCTAATGGACTGGAACATACCCCGTGGAGCACACATGGAGGACAATGCTCGGCTCCCTGGCTGTGCAACATGTCAATTTCCATGCGGACCCTTCAATTCCATTAAACAGTTTGCCATTTCCTGTGGTTCAGCTGAAACAAACCCTGGAAAACAAAGAAATTAAATCCCTTCTTAGGGAGGAAGAGGCCGTCCAGGGCTGGCTACGGGGAGGAAGTTAAGTTGGTCCACGGGTGCTGAGGAGGAGAATTAAAGATAGAAAAACAGAACTGAAGACAAATTGCAACAAAACAGTGTGAAGGAGGTGCTGAGTGGGATGAGAGGGATTACTGGCTAGAAAGACGTCAGGGGGGGAAGAGAACGAAAATAGAGAGAATGACTTAAGCCTGTGTTTTTAACAGGTTCAATGTGGAGAGCTGCACCCACTCCCGCAGGTCGACGGACCTGATGAGATCTCGCAACAACAATGTGACTGATTACACCGCCCGCTTCCCAACAGGCCGTCACACCAGGGTTCGCCACTTCAGCCTCAGTCCTCCTCCTCCAGTCACTGACCACTTTACCGTGAAGGGCAGGAAGGAAAAAAAAAAGGCCTGCAGGAGCAAATTGTGGCAAGGAGAACCGGGCGGAAGTCTAACATGAGATGAAAGAGACCGGTAGAGGATTTCCAGCAGCCCTACAAATAGTTGAGGGGCAATATCGCCAACAAATTGGACTGGAACTGAGAACACAGAGGATCATAAGAAACGAAAGGAGGATGTTCTAGCACAGTCTGCCTTTTTGGTATGCCGGTGAGGCAGGCATTGTGAATCATCTTCCAGGAAAAAGGCAGATTTAAGTCCGACTTTAAACAGCCCTCACATGCACATATGTATTCCCGAAAGAGCTTCTGGTTGCTGTAATTGTTCCTCCTGTCTCAAGTGGTTGTGAAGAGATTGCGTCACCCAATTAAAGTGACGGGCAACAGTTCCCTTCACTGTTACTCCTCAAAAAGAGAAGAGAACATTGTGTGGGGAAGCAACAAAGAAGGAGTTTCGCACTGCACAGACTGTAACCTTGGACGATGTGAAGTGTCATAATAGCTTTGGTTTTTTAACTCTGCAATAAAAATTCGCCTGTGCCTCCACTGGTATTTTTTTGCTTATTGTGATGTCATATCTCGGAGTATCTTTAAATGCTTCATATCCCTACAATCTGTACAGGATAGGCTACATGGTTATGTAAGTCAATAAATCACAAGTCATATCATAGTTAATAAAATTACTGAAATTGTGTCATAAATCTAATCTTTTCTCATCAAATTTGACTAAATGAAAACAATTCTGAATGTAGAGACATGAACAAAATATTTCCTCAGGCTGCTTTTGATTTGTTTTAGTTTTTAAGCTCATTTTTATTAACAGAGTGCAAAGATGTTTCAATAATCGCCTCCCTTGGTGTCCCCATGCTTAAAAAACTACAGCAAGTGTCCTCTCGGATGCCCGTATGGTAGATAAAACAAGATAAAGTGTCCTCGAGCGTGCCCTTCTAGTGTCGTGACTTCCTGTGCATTGGTGCCTCGCAGCATACATTTAGTGCCCTTTTTGTTTCCCGCCCCTGCCCCTCAGACATCCTGAGTCCGCCACTGGTAAAGACAGAATGCAGGCTTGTGTCAGAGTCAGTGCTGTAGTCTCACTTTTCCAAACAGAGATGCTAATAAACTGCCTAAAGCACAACACAACAACAACAAATTACTGGAACTTAATACAATCACAGAGGAAGCAACGACGGCAGACTGCCGGCCTCAGGTAATGTAAACACCATCAGCTCTGTGACAGAAACTGTGTCGCAGCTTGATTTTGATTGCAGCAATCTTTATCACAATACCCAACTGGTGATTGCTGCAGCATTCAAAGAGGTGCCATCGCCCTCGGATTATAATAAAAGCTACACCTGAATGCGAGATTGAAATAATATTTATATTTGTCTGGCCTCATCAGGTACCCCATGCAGCCACCGCTCACATCAGCGCACATCTAGACCCAAACACATAAACAGCTCAAGTATGGCAAAGGCCTCGTTCTGACCCGGTATAGACATGAGTCCTGAGTGATCCGATCACAAGTGCACAGCTGAAAACACTTAAGGAACAGCACAACATTTCATCAACTGTAAAGGTGTCACAGTTTATAAATACAGTGAACAGAAACCAATAAAAGCGACTTCTTTGTCGCCAATCGAGACAATTCCCCAGACTCCCTAAAACAGTTGTTCAATTTTGTGATTGATTGAGTCAGGAGAAACTTTATGAACTTTGTGAAATGCTGTCGACAACAAAATCTCAACCACCTGGGCCTTATTGTTGATTCAGCAAATGTCATACATCAGGACATACATCGTATAAGAGACAGTGTGTCCGTTTGTGATGTTCATTTAGAGCAGGTAAGTGAGATCCTATCACAACGTTATATTTAATTGTTTAACATATATATTTTCAGTTATATGGGCTAGTTATACATTGTCATATATGGTGAAAAAAACACTCATATGGAATTGCTTTATGTTCATCTGTTCACTTTTGTGTACACATGCAACTGGAGGCGTATGAATGTGAGCTGAATAGAGAACTAATGTGCTTTTACATGCAGGCGTGGGCGGCCACAATATGCATTATACCTGGTTTAAGTGAAACTACTCAGACATTTTAAAACTGCAGCTGTTAACAGCAAAGTGCTGCGGTGGGTCAGAGATGTTTTAACTCCGAGAAAATATTTAATTCAAACTTAACTTTGCCATTAAAATAGAAAAAAATCACCAAGGCATGTGGGCTGCAGCTCTCCATGCCATACACATGTGTGTATGTTTCTGAACAGCGTGAAGAGCACACACACACACACACACACACACGCACACGCACACACACACCAAATCCCATTAGGATCCATCCTGCTAACGAGAACAGAGCTGTGACTTCATGCTTTTCTGTACATGTACAAATTAAAACCTCCAAGGTTGGATTTTTCAAGTGTAATTTTATTTTATTATGAACTGCGATACTTTAGTTTCATTCATAATTTCTTTAATAATTAAAATATTTTTGGCCATGTGTACTATGCTTAATTGTTTTTTATACCCCCATATGTACTGTATATGTTAATCTACATAAAAAAAGTGTAATAAGACAGCTTATCAGCTTCCTGTCTACTGACAAGTCACCATGGTTGCAGGCTTCAATATCTAATCATGAGCTAAAAAAAATCACACCTCACATGCTCCTTGAGTGCTCCAGTTTTCTTCATCAGGATCAATAATGTTTCATTTCATCCGCTGCTTGTACCAAATTTTAAGCCCTAGTGTTCGCACATCGGGCTGCAAAGGTACCACAGGTGCCCTTTACTGTACCTCCAGGCGATGGACTCACTCTACCCTCCACCTCCTGACCTGCATGCTGTCGCTGTATTCCACTTAGCTCTCTTTTCTCTCTGCGACCTGGTCATCCTTCCATCCAGACCCACCTCCTCTGCCTCCCGGATTGGAGTGACCTCCCCGCCACGGCCAAAACATCAGACTCCTACATGCTGCATCTGTTAAAGAAGTACCTCATGTGTCCCTCTTTCCACTCGTTGTATTATAAAAGCTTTCCTATGTTTGCAGTCTGAGGAGATCCTTCAACAGGATTACCTTACATCTTATATTTACCTGTTTTCAGCCATGCTACTGCCCTGGCTCTAATGATGGTGGTGTCAGTCGGCCAAGGCTGAAATAATTCAACAACTATCAGATGGATTGGAATAACATTTGATTCAGACATTCATGGTCCCCTATGTTTGATAGTGGAAGTAAGAGCACTTCCACACAGACGATACTAAGAAAACTCAAGGGATAAGGACTAAAGAGCCGTGTAGCCTTAAGAAAACTACTTATCAGTGCAATGCAAAAAGGTCATGTGGTCTGATGAGTCCAGATTTACCCTGTTCCAGAGTGACGGGCGCATCAGGGTAACAAGAGAGGCGGATGAAGTGATGCAGCCTTCATGCCTAATGCCTACCGTAAAAGCCTGTGGGGGCAGTGTTATGATCTGGGGTTGCTTCAGTTGGTCAGGTCGAGGTTCAGCAACGTTATGTGCCCAAAACACGAGGTCAGCTGATTTCATCCAGGACCAGGTTTTTTCCGTTAATGGATTTTTTCTTCCCTGATGGCAAGGGGCATATTCCAAGATGAATTGTGAGAGAGTGGTTCAGGGAGCACGAGACATCTTTTTCACACACAGATTGGCCTCCACAGAGTCCAGACCTTAACCCCAGTGAGAATCTTTGGAGAGGACTTTACCCAGCAGCCCACTCTTTCATCGTCAATACAAGATCCTGGCGCAAAAATGTATGCAGCTCTGGACGGAAATAAAAGTTGTGACACTGCGTACACGCTTCTCAAAACAATGCCACGGAGAATGCGTGCTGTAATCAAAGCTAAAGTCGGTCCAACAAAATATTAATGTGTGACTTTTTAATTTTTTTTTGCTGATTATCCTAGACAATGGTGTTGTAGTGTAGCGTACAATATTCGTATTACTGTAATCGTTTACAGTCCAAACATATGTACAAATTGTATGCTGATGCAAATGTAATTATAATTAAAGCTGCAAGCAGCGATGAACGGGCCCTCGCCCCCCCACGTACGTCGGGCCGTGGCGCCGTCGGAGGGCAGACGCAGAGGGCAAGTTTGTCCACTATGTGGCCCTAGAGCTCACCCATCAATTATATGTCATGTTGTAATGTATGATTTGGAGAAAACAGCCTGTGAATGTCATGTAAATTGGATGATGTTTGTCGTCACAGCACATAGCTGAGTGAAAGATAGCGCCTCAGTAAGCTTCTGTCAGAAATGCATGTATGTGTTATGTGTGAGAGAAAGTGTGTCTGTGTGTGTCTTTTGGTTTCACTTCTGTTTTGTTGTGCTTGCTTTTAATGTGTGAAGCTCTTTGTGCTACATTGTATTTGTATTAAATGTGCGATATAAATGACGTCTGATTGATTGATATCAGGCTGACCCACAACACAACGTTGCCACCTAGTGGACAGTTTGTGTCCAACACACATCACACATGGACATGGCTCTTACAGTGGCCAAGCATTGAAAGTTCAGACTGTCATGCCCACCAGGAATAACGTAGGCGAAAGCTTTTTACAACTTTTCATCATCAAGGTATGAGGATGAGTCTTAGTGACGGTGAAGTCTGTGGCGTTAAATCTGTAGGGCAAGTTAATTAAAGTACGAGCCATGGAAATGGTTGGAAATGGCGGCAACATCTCAACTTTGAACCAAAATGGCAAACTTCCCGTTGGACTGAGGTTGTGGGTCCAAGAGGCTTTTTTGTGCGTTTGGTCACGATACTTATGCGTGCTGAAATTCGTTAGTGTATGTGCATGTAGGAGGCGGGGCTTCAAGTTTGACAAAATGGCCGCTGTGAACCAAAGTGGCCGACTTCCTGTTGGACTGAGGGTTTCGGTGCCGAGGGGTATTTTTGTACGTCTGCTCACGATACATATGTATATCGGAGGCAAAAGCTTTTGACAAGGTGTCATCATCAAGGTCTGAAGATGATATTTAGTGAGTGTGAAGTCTGTGGCGTTAAATCTGTAGGACTAGTGAAATAAAGTACGAGGCGTAGAAATGAAAAAAAATTAATGGGAAAAGCCATAAGGGGGCCCTTGAAGCTATTGAGCTAACATGCTAATATTTACATACAAAAATTAATAAAAAATGATAAAAATTAATAAAAAATATTTAGAGATGTAAAACGTAAAAACAAGAGGCGTATCTCATGCAGCCAGTGTAGTTACATGATCCCACACTGATTTTGAGTCGGTTGGTCACATGACCTGGAAGCTATTGAGCTAACATGCTAATATTTACACATAATAATTCATTAAAAATAATAAAAATTACTAAAAAATATGAAAAGATGTAAAATGTTAAAACAAGAGAATAAAAAGAATTCCGCCTACAGATACAGTAGGTCCTCGCACGAGATTCGTGCTCGGGCCCTAATTATAAACTTACATGACAAACATCCGGTTTAACTGCATTTCTGTGTCTGGTTTGTCCAAATGGTGTTGCCGTACCTAGCTGTCAAAGCCGGCAGGTAGATGTGCTGGCACCTTTACAGCTCAGGTTGGGGAGTGACAACCACCGCTGTGCCCCGTGTCCACTGTCGACTCAGTCTTGTTATAATGTGTTGTCCTCATTCACCTCTATTCCCTTGATCAATGAATTTGTCAGTTAAGTGTAACGTGTAAGTGTAACTCTGACTGTTATTCCCCCTTGGTATCATGTTTTTTTTCACTTTTGGCGACTCTCGTGTCATTCCACTGCTGCTCACATTTCAAGTCACTCGAGGTGAGACCATCTGTTAAATGTATAAAATGTAAAAATGGAAATGTGGCGCCGTCGCTGCTCTGTACCTGCCAGATCTACATGACAGCCAGTGCACGGGGGAGCTGGCTCATCACCACATTCATATCCCCAAAAACCTCTGCTGGGACCATGACAGCACAGTCAATGTGGGTGAGCTGTAATCAGTACATGGGTGTCCTGGATAGTCTGTACTCTGCGGACGCTACATATATTGTAACAAGGAACGAGTCAGGCAAGAGGGAGATCCTGCAGATGCAGAGAAAAACAAACATCCCGACATCCATTCCTTATGCACACACCGAGGCGAACGCTTTGGTATTTTCCAGAGAGACTCGAGTTCAACAGGAATAATAAAAAAAAAACATGCACACAGACTCACAAACTGACAGCACTGTGCCTGCATCTCGTACCTGACAACGAAGGAGCGCCGCGGTGTGAAGCCGGGGTCATGGTCAAGCACTAGTTGGGGTGAAAGGTCAGCAGACAGGGCGATCCCGGAGCCTTCGAGGAGCAGGGTGACGTGGTCGGGGAGCAGCTCGGCGGTCTCCGATGTGAAGGTGATGGAGAGGAGCTGGCCATAGCTGCGGGCTTGGTGACCCAGGAATTTCTCTGTTGGGGAGTGGGTGGGTTGGATGATAGAGAAGGTGAGTGGAGTCAGCGTTATTACTGAGGTGTCAACCAATGCTGTAAACACAGAGATGGAGTTGTGTGCGTAGTGGTGGAAGCTGAATTAGTATTTTACTTTTTTTCTTAGCAAAGCATTCAGAAAATATCCGGCCTGTTTTCTTTCCTCAAGGCCGGATGGGTACATGCTTTTTTGAGCTCACATGGAGCACTCCGGGAGTTTATGTGTAATTACCCACCCTCTCATCTCTGGCTCATTACAGCACATTAACAGGACTTCAAAGATCTTAGCCACCACTAGACACCCCGCCCATTCCGCTACCAACCCTCCAAACACACTCAAGATGTACTTTTTGTAAAAATAGGCAAAGATTTTCCCTCAATCAATATGGAAATAAGCACAGCGTTGTTGTGCTCTAAACATGAGAAAATCATAACAATTTTCAGGAAAAAACAAACAAAAAAACAACAACCATGTTGCCATTCTCCACCAGCTCCGGGTGAGCGAGTGGGCAGAACTGACAGGTTGCACGCTTGGTTGCCACCTTGTTTTTGAGCGTAATCGTGTGTGAAGTACATCCTGAGCTCTTCTGGGGGTTGGGAGGGCTAAGGACTTGAGTGGGTGATTTTGCTTGCGAGGGGCCTCTGGCATCATTCGGAGCAATTTCGACTCGTCTGATCGTCTAATATCTGCCCGACCAACAGCCCCCTTTCATCATCTCTGCCGGGCCCCTCTGTACATCTCCGGCCCACTCTCACCGTGACATCCTTGACAAGATTAATCATTGTTTTTTTTGTTTTTTTAATCTAACCAGTAACACTTTTGTAAGGGTCCACTGTTTGAATAGAAGTGACTGGCTGCTGTTGGTGATGTATTACTCAGTGATGTGTTAAATTAATTACTTAAAGTTATTGCTTTTTTAAAAAGTTTAAAAGCAATGTAATTATTATTTCAATTAAGTATAAACTTTCATCATTTCAAGTATGTCATGGTTCAATTCATAATGCTTTTTGCTCTCACCAATCACTTAATTTGGTTTATTATAAATAACATTATTTTTTTATTAGTATTCTCGCTGGATCTCCCCAGCAACTATTCCAGCCGGAGTGGCATTAGCTATTTGTTTAGCTCTAATGTAAGAGAGTTTAATTTAAATTGTTGTTTTGATGTGTTCAAGTGACGCATTACTGTGTCTCTGTTCTTTCTAATAAGCTGCAAGCGCTCACGAATAAGAAAGCAGCCTCAAAATAGTCGAGGTGCTGCACCATTTTGTCAGCTCTTTAAATCAAACAACACATCCGGCTTCAATCATACCTGTTAGCTTTTAAACAATTCAATCCACACGAGCGAGTGTGAGGATACATCAATAAATGAAGCACGACACATGGTGTTATTTCTAACAGCAGAGGTATTTGTAGGAAATGAAAAAGGCCATGATAAAAGGGGAAAAGCTTCAATTACACGACTAATCAATAGCACTTTCTGTTCTCCGTCCGATACGGCATCGCTCAAGTCAATGTGGCTTCAGAATCAATAGAAATAGATGATTACAGCCAATCAGGAGCGAGGGAAGCAGCTTAACAACCACCAATCATCACCAGCGAGGACAAAACACTTTCTCATGTGGAATGAGCTGCCACACATCTCAATGTAGTTTCAGAGTCAATACATATTGATGACCAGGAATATAAAAAAACAAAAAAAAAACAGCCAGGACTGGAAAGAAAAAAGGCAAAGATTGAATCCATCACCAATTAGTGAGGAATGTCTTCAATGGTTTAATATCTTAACCGTTGGAAAAACAACCGATATGGGTGAAAGGTCTAAATGAAAATAACCGATCAATACTAACTCTGAGTTTGACAGGCCGACACTCACACCAGAGCAAATTCAGACCCAAACACATAAACAACTCAATCTGAGCATAGACTTAAATGATTTCTGTTATATATTTTTTAAAGTCTCTCCCCCTTTTTTCCTCAAACCTTAATTCAATATAAGTATAAATGAGTATCTCCATTTATCATTTTATTATGCATATGTAAATATTTCTGCATAATATTCAAGAAAAATGATGATAAGCATTACCTGCACTGGCTGGTGTAGTTTTAGAAAGAAGGAAGCTGCAGCTAGGTAGCTAGCTAAAACGGATGGCGCTCATTATGTTAAAGAAATACGGTGAGGACGTTGTTAAATCTTATGTGAGGAAAATAGGGGTTTGATGAATGGTTTCAATGTTCAGCAAGTTAAAATGTAGGGCTGAAAAGTGAAGCGAGCAAATAAAAGACAAATCGATAAATAGAAGCGTAAAATAATTATTTCATATGAGCCTGAGGCGAATAGACAAAACTGGATGTAAAGGAAAGATATACAGCTTTATATTCCTAACTAGCTGAACAGCTTATCAAAATATATTCAGTTATACTTACATAGTTATATATTGTCGGAGAAATCTAATTTCCTTACGACTGCAGACTGTGTTAGCTGTAATAAAACTTGATCTCTCCAGTCAGTCACTCAGACACAACCATACTCAAACTGCACTCATGAGAATAGCATCCGGCAGCAGATGCTCATTGTTGCATTAAGTTTAAAAATGAGATCAGTCTCAGCAGAGCCACAATTTTTTTTGGGGGGGGAGCTGAGAAGAGGCAATTACCTATATTTGGGGAGTGACGCACTGTAATAATGAGTAATGCCAGAAACTCTCGTTCACAGAAAATAAAAGTCAACAGATATTACTTTTGAAATGATTAATAAGAAATACATACTGCGCATTCCTTGCATAACGGTGGGTAATGAGCCCAGTAATAATACTGTGTGACCGAGCTAATATTCTTCCCCTAAAGTGCTCCCTTATGGTCGTGAGTGGTTATGTTTCAGCTGTTGCTCGCTGGCTATTATTCTGCCCGTGTCTGATTTGCGTCAGTGTGGTTCCTCTGTGTGTGAGGATAGAGGTACCAAAAGCGTAATTACTCACAACCCTAATAGACCATCCAGGACTGGCCCCACTGGCGAGCCTCTCTCCAAAGTAATGAATCATTATGAAAAAAACAATGAAAGGATTATTCATGTGTAAGTGTGATCTGCTGTCTGTGCATTGCCGCGGATTTATATTCATTATTCTATTTCACATGACAAATTGGAGAGAATTAAAAAGTTAAGCAATCTTCTGAATACCACGGCGTGCCGGCTGCACACGCGTCTCACAACACTGAGACTCACATTTTCTATATAACGTTAAGTGCGGTACTTAAACCACTTAGACGATAAACTGATTAATCACTCAATTTTAATATCATCAACTTATACATTAATGGTGCAATATGTCAAACTTTTTACTTTAAAACATTATAAAAATTATAAAAAAGTTAGTCTTGTCTCTGCTGCACGAAACATGGACCTCTTTGACCACATGTCATCTACCGAAGTTAGCATGCTAACCGGCTCGCCCCGATGGTCCGAGGCTCCTGTGCGGGGGGAATTAACACCAACGCTCCCTCATTGGTCCGAGCTCACAGTGCAGGTGTACTCGAGTCAGCTGATAGGACCACTTGCTACATGGCTAACTGAGCTAACTAGCAAAATGACAGCTGCAGTCAGCAAGAGTTAGCGATTATATCGTTGATATGCCGCTAACTGTCATGAGACATTTTGAGAAAAACACTTTCTTTTGCTTTTTGTTGAGAGTTTAATCAGAAGACTGATACCACTATATACATATCATAAATATAAAGAGCCAGGATAGTTCTTTTAAACTTTGGAGAGGCGAGCTGTTTTCCATAATTCGGGTCTTAATGCTAAGCTAAGCTAACTATCTCTGGACTATATTTTAATATTTAGCATCCAAACTCATTCTCAAGTATATCTATAAGCAAAGGTATTAACTATATACCACTGTGAAGATTTTGTTTTTTGCACTGAACATCTTTGACTTTTCGACTGTTGATCAGACAGAACAAGCTACATTAAAGGTGCACTATGTAAGAATTGGCTACTCGAAAACAAATAGGGGACGGCATACATTTGTTTTTTACATACTGCACCTTCAAGATGACAACTTGTGCTCTGGGAACTGACACACCTTCTAAGAGAACAGATCAATTGCTAATATAAATAATCAATATACTTAATACGCATGTATTTCAGTCCACAACTTGAAAAAATTGAATGGAAAAGCGTCAACTTGTGCCGCTCATTTTGTTTCTATGACTCTGTCAGAATGATCTGAGGTCCACTCGCTGCGCCGCCATTGATGCTGTGCCAGAAACGCATAAAGCCGCCATCACACCAAGTGATAGATGCCCGAATAACTTTTGGGGAACGGCAGAGGAGCTGAAAATCAATCAGGGAGGTTTAGACTTTGCTCCAACTAAATTAAATCAACTCAATTTCAATTTAATCACAGCTGCCTTGTACAAACACTGATCCCATCGAGGCTCCAACATCGACCACCATGCAGCAGACAGTCTGAGGGGCAAAGGCCCGATGGACAAACTTTAAACTTTTAAACAGGCGCAACACTGTCAGGACACCGAGTCTAACACTAAACTGGCACTGCCTGCAGGCACAATGTACGTGCCCTGAAACAGAATTACATGCAAGGAAAGCTTCATAGTCGAGGGGACTCTTGAAGCAATATAAAGCACATACATATGCAGACTGGCGCACACTGAATACGCCTATTCAGCCGATTATGTCGGATATAAAACTGATATAATAGAAATATAAATGCACTATTTTAAGACACAAACCTATCTGGTGTTCTTCAGGGGAGTAACGGGGGACAAAGTCAAGTGTTGAGCGGAGATCAAATCAGATGACTGGTCTCATCTCTGAGGGCTCTTGTCCAACCCACACACAAGTTGTCTAAGAGCCGAGGTACAAATGTCAATGAAGGAGTCATGCTGTTCTTTTTTTAAGCGAGTGTTTCGAAAATAGTTCTACACTTAAAAGAAAAGTAAGGACTTTGCTGGTATGGATGTTTTTTCTATATGTGAGAATACCAATGAGTGTCACAGAGGGGTTATGAGTCAAGACTTAACAACTTTGTAAAGTCACCGTGACGTCAACAGAAGTAGGAGTCTGTTATCGACGTTACAAAGTCATTTAAACGCTCGTATAAGACAGGCCAGCGTAGTTTATTGAGACTTCAGCGTCTGCCCCATTGTGGCAACGCCGGGGTCTGAAATGAATGACAATGCTGTGACAAAGTGCTATTGTCGCTCTGAACAGCCTTAAGGCCACAGCATGCTTCAAACAAAGCGCCTGTCAGTCGTGTCACAGCGTCTGAAAATCCCCTCATCCGACACCTGTCCGACGTAGGAATTGGCGAGACTTTGTCTCTGACACAGACAATCTAGCAGTCGCATCCGAGCACTGATTCGTCGGGTGTGTGGAGGTGAGACGCAAGGCAGGGTGTGAATTTCTCTCTGAAGCTCTCTTTATTTATTCTCCACACAACTGCAGTGCCTCTGTCACCTTTTGTGTGTGCAACCAAGTGCAACAGCCTGAATGGGAATGAAGACACTGACCAAAGATTCAGTGTGTCAAGACGACAGAACACGCAAAAGACATACCTCCCGGCTGCCTCCCGAGAGCTCTATTAAGGCCTTTGAGTGTGGCCGTTTGGAAAGGGTATCAACACTTTCACCTTTAGACATAATCAGACAAAATGTCGTACGACTGAGTTTGTCTCGAGCATACTAAACTCTTTACTCTCCCACTCGAGCCTCGACTCAAGCGCTCCTTCACCTTTTAAGTTAGTTGACTTTCCCTCTGCTTGTCTTTCTCTGTGCTCTTTATCCACTTATTCTTTCTAGCTCTCCACTCAGCTCTCTCATTTCCCTCCGCTACATCTCCTTTCTCTTTTGCTTATGTTTCCGCATGACAAGGCCGGCAGACTGGATTACGTGCAGACCTATGGTGCAGGTAGCACTCAGTTTGCGTGAGGCTCTTACCGACAATTGCGGCCTGAATCGGAGTGACAGGTAGCCCGGAGCTGCTCTCATGGATCTTTGCTCCTCTTACTCTCTTTGCCACTCTTCAACTGAACGCAAGAGCAACCATATGCTGCTCTCTTTCCTCCTTCTGCAGGGTTATTTCATTTAAATTCTGTCTCTTTTCCTTCAGTCTCCCTGTTGCTTCTGGCTTAGCGAGGTTGGCCTGCGCTGCAGATATGAAAAGGATCAACATTGCAAGCTTCTCAACAGATGGCTGTAAGGACTTATGCTAGATGATGTCCCCTTCAGCACGAAAGCTGGCTCAGCCAAGAGAGCCACAGTTACTGTCCAGCAGATTCAAGTGGTGACCACAGTTGTTGGAGGCAGGTCAAAGCAACTGTTTGGGGAGGTACTTCATGTTTGTCTATGATAGTTTCTGGCAGCTGCGCTCAAGTGTTCAGTCTGTTGAGTCACCACAGGGACTTGAACTCCGCCTGTGTCAACCGTCAAGCAGATGTCCAGGATCAGGAGGCGGACAAGTGGCAGTGCACATGCTTCAGAGGAAGACCGCACACCCAAGTGCACTCACACAAAACAGATTCACACGTACATACATTTATTATGTCTCGAGCAGGCGCACACACTGGTAGTGAAAAAGAAATAGGAGGAGAGGACGAATCAAAATGTTTCCAAGGAGCAATTCTGATTCGTGATTGGATCGTCTGATGGTCATTTGACAATCAAGGTAAAATGGTGAACGGGGTGAAAGAGTGAGGCGCCATGTTGGCCTGATTGTCAGGGGGAATTCAGGAAACTCGAGTGAAATTCTTGATTTATTGTTTCTTTCCCTGTAGCATTGGCTGCTATTTCTGTAGCTGGCTGAGCTACGCAGATCCCAAACACTCCTCTCTCTCTCTCTCTCTCTCTCTCTCTCTCTACTAATTCAATAGAAAAAGCCAATGATTGAATCCTGTCCCTCGTGTGACAGCCGAAGCCCAAGACAAACTACGGTGACAAACAGATTCATTGGAATCACAGAAAAAAATGCATTTCGTATGATGTTCGATGTGGAGTTGCCACTCAGAATTATCCCTCACTCTGCCGGAGAACACAGTGGAGGGATTTCAGCACAAACACAAATTAAAGGCGGAAAAAAGGAGGCGAGACGGCGGCGAGAGAGAGAGAGAGCGAATTCCAGCGCTGCCTCCAAAGCCGCTGCCACTCCGCTCTAATCTTTAAAGTAACTGTACACATGCACCACTACCAAAAAGAAAAAAAGGGGCGAGAGAAAATGAGATCATTAATAGGGATGGCAAGGAAATAGATTTGTGCATTTATTATGTGGAGAAACAACATAAACAAGCACTGTGCGAAGTAGATAAGCAGGCTGCCACAAAGCTGCTCTCGGCCAGTTGGGCCACTAATCTGTGTGTTGTGGCCTACAGAGACGTTACTATAGACCGTGTGAAGAAGAAAGCAACTTTTAAAAACACTATTAACTATGTGCATTTATAATTACACACACATATATATGGAAAAGCATGCAAGCATTCATTATGGACTTATGCACATGTCACGTGTAAGTACGCACACATGCACAGCCGTGACTTATCAACGCATTCGTAATGACATTCTGGAAATCATGCCTGACCACCAGGCTTTGTCACATCCCGCTGTAAGCGTTTCATCTTTCTAAAAAAAGATGCCCCCGAATGGAGTCGTTCTCTGTGATTGCGCGTATTGGGCATAAAACCTCCAGGATGCGGAGTTAATGGGATTGCTCCTGTTTTGCTTCTGGCTGCGGACTGCCGTGGTGGCTGGAGGGGCTGCGAGTTGATGGCTGGAACCGACTTAGTGGAGACAAGAAGAAACCAAGCCAATTTTTACTTTGTTGCTTCTCCAGCATGGCCAAGACATCCAATTCCATCAGGCCCTTGCTGCTGGGGCGGCTGATAGAAATGGGCCCTAAGTCCTGTAGCCGGGCCAGCTTAGTCCCTTATCTTCTAATGGCTGTGATAGCGGATTGGGGGAAATGGTGTCAGAATAACTGCTGTGTGACCCGCTGCCAAAGACCCTGATTAATCTCACTAAGGAACAACAGGAACAAGCTATGGCTATTATAGATGATCTACTATCATTTACATATTTACTATAATAGCAACAACTGGAGGATTTATTATCTCGTAACATAAGAGTCAACAAAAGGGATCGTAACCCGCCCATTTAAACCCAAGCTGAGGTAACAATCTGTCCTCACGGCTGAGCTCAAATCTCTATTATTTTGTTTTTCTGACTCACCGGGGGCTTTGTAGAAGCCGATGTCTTCCTCAGTAAGAGGCAGCAGGTAGACTTCACCTTCCTTCCACAGCAGGGGGTACTCCTGCCCTCCGGAGAACTCTCCCGACCAGCCATCCTGATCTGAGGGGGAAAAAGACGACAAAACATGAATCACAGCTGCTCTCCTCTGCATCGCATACTGACAGTGTTCAGATTGTTTTTCTGTTGGTTTCATTGTATTTATTTAATGTATGACCAGCATAGAAAAACAATAACTGCGTACAGTGACCTTGAGAACCTCAGCACTCTGCAGCTAAAGAAAACACATGCAAATGCAGATGCTGCAAATACAAGAAATACAACCGTATGGAGAAAACACAGTAGTTACAGAAAAACTAAGTTTGTGACCAAGTTACAAATTTCTTCTTATGCTTGTGGCTTTACATGAAAACAGGGTGGTTTTTCCTGTCCACTGACTTCTTACGATATATCATTATATTAATGAGATATAGTCTTTGACAATACTATTTGTGTCAGGTGAGGGTTTGCATGCTTGTGTGAGGTAAATCAGAATGAATATTTCTCTTGGTTGTCATCTATTTTGAAGCATTGACACACAGCTGGACAGACGTATGTAATGGACAAAGTCTCTCTCTGTCTATGCATAAATCATAATAATAATAACAAATATGTAAATATATATATTCATTTGAATGGCCATTGTTAATGCCTTTATAAACTCTCCCCAACACAAACTTAATTGTCTCAATCGGCAATGGACTTCATCACTTTATAGTCATGCTACAGTTTGCTGGGCTGTGCTGCAAAACTTTGAACCTCCACATTTTGATGTATATATAAAATTGCTTGTGACATCTTAAAAGGCGCTCTGGCACACAATAGAATATACCGAGATAGGAATTATGATCCATATCCCCCAGCCCTACTGTGATTAAATATACTTGCTGTACAGGAGGTGTATAAAAAAGTAATGTTGTGCGTATTATTTGCAATAATATCTGAATCATGCAATCAGAATGTTACAACCGAACACAAATCATTTTCCAGCATCAGAGTCAGGAAGTCAACTTCAGTTCAGTCCTGTTTTAGTTGTGTTGTCTTGAGTCTGAAGCTTTTGTTATGCTGCATATTTGCTGTGTGTAGTAGTAGTAGTAGTATGAAGCCTTTTGTGGAGCCAGAGGATAAATTTGCTTGAGTTGCATTGTGGGTAATGTAGGCACCAGGTTTTGAAAAGCAGTCCACTGGTCTAACGCTGCCCCTATAACCCTGTTGGACTCATTATGGACAGTATGAAAACAAGGAGTCATAAACCTTTTTTGTTCCACGCATTCTTCTTTCTTTTTTAAAACACGCTGCCTTCATTACCCACAATGCAACCTAGCCACTAGGTGACATCACTGGAGGCAGTTTATCACCTATAAATAAAAGCACAATAAACTATTGTAGAGAGGGGAAAATGAAGAGGTTGCAAAAACAAATAGAACAAAGTAAACATCGTTGGTCTTGTTAATTTTAGCAGTGTAATTACAATCCCCACAGGCTGTTGAGCCTCAGACAATACCTTCCAGGAAGTCAGAGGTGATGTTGAAAGCAGCGTAGTGATTGGACGAGGAGCAGGCCAACGAGTGGCCGAAGCAGAAGCACGGCTGGCAGCCTGCGGGGCTCCCTCGTTGTAGGTTGAAAAAGCCTGGCTTGCATCTGCAGGTACACACACACAAACACACACCCTCATCTATAAAAAAGTTATTAACATGCAAATGCTGCACACAAGCCTCATTGCAGCTATTTACTACAACCTTGCCGTAGTGTTGTTCTCACTAATCTCTTTAAGCTGTTCTCGGGGTGGCAGCGTTAAGGAATAAGGGACCGAACGTGGCTCCTCGGCTCAGCTGCAAGGACCCCGAGTGCTGACCTACAGACACCAGCTGGCATAAGGGTGGGACAGGAACACTGCGAAAAATCAGCCACTACACTGGTCACATTACACAGGAGAGGGCCCTGCTCAACCAGCCGTGAAATCAGGAAAAAAAAAGAAAAACCGTCAACAAACTGGGAGCGCAGCATTATTCAATAGTTTGAGACCCGGGGCTGTGTGTATTGCTGATGTCACAGTGAGTTTATCAGAGTGATCCTGTGTCCTCGAGGAGCAGGATGGAAACAGACAGCGAGAGGCAGACTGGGTTATTGACATGTTGGTACAGGCATGTTCACCGTCCGTGACGTCCAAGTGACGGGATAGCCCCAGAACAGAAAGCAGTTTTCTGGATGAAAATATTCTTCAGGCTTTTCTTTTTAAGTCTTCTGCTGCACCTGTAGGATGTGCACACCCGCCTGCTGGGTATAACTATTTCACATTACCGTTAAATCTAGGAGGTGATCGTCCTGAAAATGCAGACTTTAAAGATCAGACGTGATGAGAGAAGTATTCTATACATAAGCTGATAAAACCGTTAAGTAATTGCTTCAGTTGTTCTGGTTCTGGTTGCCTTGGCAACATAAGGGAAGTACGCAACAACCTTACAACGCACCTGCCACAGCTGTGTCCCTCGACGTTTGTCTTACAGAGACAACGTCCGTCCAGAGGAGAGCAGTGGTCGACACTCCCGCTGGGGTCACACGCGCACGGCCTGCAGACGACAAGTGACCGGTGTGAAGATGAAAGGTTTAACTCCACTGTGTGTGCGTGCACGTGTGCCGTATGTGGGAGAAAAAACATGTTATTGAGCAAGAATTTTTTAAACAAAAGGACAAAATAATGTGATTCTCTACACGTTGCCCTCTTCCAGATCACAGATGGTCGGCTACACACCGGCAGCCCAGGACACAGCGGGGCGTCTTGCTCAAGGACACATCAACAACATGGATACTTGTCTTGAGGGCTCGAACCTGAATCTCCCTAATGACCAGTCGACCCTGCCAGTTTATTTAAGTCATCGCCACGTTCATTTAAAACTGAAATTTAAAGTCAGCGTAAACAACCTTGATGAAAGCGAGCGTACGGGGTCAGCCGCGGTGACATGGACGGTGTCAGAATGTGTTTGATCACCTTCATTGATTGATTACTTTTGTTTGAAACCGTAACGCGGGATCTGTTTTTTAACGAGGCGCTATTACAAATAATTCAATTATCACAAGGCAGGCCGTCTCTGCTTGTTTCTGCTCCAGTGGTCTGCGTAATTCACACCTCCACTCAACAAGCCTGATTTTGCAGCATGAATGACAGATACCAGTGTGTGTGTTTGTGTGTACAATGTCTGTGTGTGTGTGTGTGTATGCATATATGTTGGAATGTGTGCATGCATGTTCTGTATGTTTGTATTGATAGAGTTTTGCCCGTGAGAATAACTCTTAGTAAACAAAAGATTGTGATATTCAATGAAGGACATGAGTTTCCAGGGTAACAAATGAGATCTCAGTCAGTAATCCTTTTCAATAAAGCTTCCTTTATCTTGAGCCTCACTTTAAACCTGCTTTAAATGATGTTTTTGGCCATTTGTGAGAGGCTGTAAATGCAGCATTGATATGTTATTACCCCCCGAAGGTCCAATGGCAGAAATAGAATATAAAAATGTATTTAGAAAAATGTATAATTATGTTTTCATTAGCGTATAATCACCTGAAAATCGTGTTTTCATTACCCTAGAAGGAGCCTACAGAGAGAGTGGGTCCGACATGTTGCACCGCCATGTTTCTACAGTAGCCCAGAAGGGACAAACCCTGACACTGGCTCTAGAGAGGGCCTTTTGCATCTTTGGTGGCCACTGGGAGGGTGGGATGAGAGGTGGTCAGTTTACTGCAACCTGCCACCACACCACTAGATGCCACTAAATCCTACACGCTCGACCTTTGATGCACTATTTCCTATAGACACAGAGTAAGGAGTAACATTAGCATGCATTTGGAGATGTGGCTAATGAAAGTCCAATATTTACTCCCAATTTAACAGAGGAAGCTGCTGAGAAATATACCTGCCTCTTTATCTTCGAGGATAAGTTGACTCAAAAATGAAAATTCAGTCATTATCTACTCGCACTGAGGAAAAGTCGGGTGAAGTTTCGAAGTCCACAAAACATTTCCGAAGCCTCACAGCAGAACAGTGTTGCAGCATCCTCTTAACCGACTGAAGTAGCTGGGTAGCCACATAAAATAACTCCATACAGCTTATTGAGCGTAACCCAAATCTCCAGAAGCCCTGAGATCCCAGATTGATTTGAGAAAGAAATTATTTACAACCTCGATGCACGGTCGAGCTTGTGCCGAGCTTCAGACGGGATCTGCACTAACTCTTTTAGCTTAGCAACCACAGTGAAGATTTGGGCTTTAAAAAGGATGTAAATAACATCTTTTCAAATAAATTCTGGGATCTTGGGTCTTGGATTAGGAGCTTTATGGCCCCATTTTGTTTATCTTTATTTTTTATTTTTTAGTCCCCATCCAAATGTTTTGTGGACTTCACCTGACTTCCTATCCGCTTGGGAATCGAAGGTGTAGATAATGACTGAATTCTCTTTTTTGGGTGGACTTATCCTTTAAGCTAATATCTTCTTATGCTGCTATTGGTTCAGCTATGTTTACCAGCTAACCTTGCCTGCCTGCTGTTTGGTGCCTTTTTGCTGAAAACAGATGCATGCTGCGGCTGGATTTGTCACTACGAGCTGCCCTTGTCACATTGCAAATAGTCATTTGATTCACTGTTAAGACAAAAATACTGATTCTAGCAGTTTTAGTCACAAGAATATATGTTACATTTCTTTGTTAAAAGCTAAAAACTGGACGTCCATGGTTGTGTTAACAGTGAGTCCATGTCTGTTGTCACAGTGTCCACAGTTAAGTGGTAGAAATAATTCTAACACCAAACAGTCATTGATATGCTATTCAGCACCATCACAACTTAGCATTCCCTTGGCATGTAGAGGAGGTCAGGGGGAGCTAGACTTCTTATGAATATAAATACTGCAACATACTTCTCACACTGAACGCACGCACACACTCACACATATGCATTTACATGCCGGCTCGAATGCGCCGCATACTTAGTAAGAGAGAGCTCTGGGGTCAGAGAAAGTTGGACCGGGCTTTTCATCATCAAAATGTATGCAGCAGGTCAGTGCATCTTCAGGCTGCAACAAAGGGCACAGTGTGCAAAGCCTCAGAGGTGAAACCGGCTCATATCTAAGGAATGAAAGCAACTCCGGCTATCTTGAAATAAATTATAACCCTCTGAGCTCATTCTTGTAGCATACTGAAATGATCAAAAACAGAGCGACGTCGAAAAATATTTCAATAGATGTGTTAAGTTTTTGTTCTTCGTGAGGGGCTCCACCTCAAATAATAGACAACAATTGCACTCAGCCAATCAATGTGACAACTCTGAGAGCTTTTTCCAATCAGGGATCAGCAAAAATACACCAAACAATAACTCTAAATACAATGGAGGCATTTATTCACCACTTAACTACTACTGCTAAATAAATCAATATCGTAAATGAAGAAAAATAGAGTGAAATAACATTCTGGTAAATAGTTTGTGACAATAAAAAAATGGATTCAGGATATTTAAGCCGATGAAAGCAGATTACAAATGGGATAATATTTACAAAAAGTACGCTGACCTTCCCTAACTAGACACGAAGCATTATTCATCCGACTGTCTTTGGAGGACAGCAGAGAAGTTTCTCCTTCGGGTCGGCTGCAGCAAAAGCTTACAGTGAAGTTTCTGAAGGCAGTGAAGGCTGGATCCTGTCACCATGGTAACAGATGGAGGAGACCGCATGTTCCCTGGCTCGGTTCTGAGGGATCTTCAAACAGCAGGTCTTTTACTCTTGGTCTGGACGGCTGGCTGACTGACCAACCAACCAAGACGCCGACCATGTGCAGCAGGAGGGAGCTCATAGCGACGATTTCGCTAAAACCTGTGATTTCCTCACTCTCCATTTTCACATCCACCAGACATGCAACATTAGCATTCATGCTGGGTTAATGTTAAGAGGCTGTCTCGATGGATGTCCAATGTTCACTTTATAATTTCCCCCTTTTTTCTCTACTCTTGAGGAAAATAGCTAGTTCTTTAGCAGCTAAGTGTTCAAGTATGTTCAAAATTGCGGGCTGTAAAGAACAAAAATCACGGCAACGTTGGGTAATAATTCTCTTTATTCAACACAAAAACCAAACCCCTCTCACAGCTTACATAGCCATTCAACCACTGCTGATGTAAGAATATAAACAGCAGCTTTTTACTGTGTAGTTACACAATATAAGATATGGTTATAATGAAAATGTCCCTCTCATTACCAACCCTTTAACTGTCATCAACATGCGGACAGAGCGCTACGGGAATGAATCCTAAAACCCAGAAATAAGTTAGCACTTCTGCACTTCCAGTTCCCTCATCTTGAGGGCAAAGTATTTTTTTGAATGGGTTTTTGATTAAATGCCTGAAAAAGGTCTGTGGTCGACACAAACGCTCACTGCTCACTAGTCTGTTTCTATAGGCCGATTTTAGTTACAAGCCTGATCAAAGTAAAGTGTGTATGTAGCCGGGAGCTCAGTGGTAGTGAAGTTGATGTCATGCGACCGTGATGTAAATCATGTAAAGACTAATATTAGCTTTGTACTTCTGGCAATTCCTAAATCATGTACCGTCAGTGGTCAAGATGATTCTGCTTCACAAAGCGTGCAAGTATCATAAAGGTGTGTTTGCCACAGACCTTATATTCAGCAATAATCCAAAATCCAATCGAAAAATCTCATCGGTTTTTGTCGGGGGAAACAGGGCGATGATCACTTCTGGGTCGACCTACAAAAATGCTTCATCCCTGCAGCACTCTAACCCCCTAAATATTAGACATATACCGTATACTTGCAGCATTTGAAAACACATAGTAAACTATCCAAGGCTTAAATGCAGATTATAAACCATAATGATCAATCAGATTGTGATAAACATCAACACCTCCCGACTGTCTCGTCTAATAACACAGAAAACGGACTATAATTTTAGCGCGGCGATAATAATACTGATGAAACAGTTCAGCAGATGTTTGTGTAAAGAGCAAAAGAGGCAGCAGACGGCGACCACACAGGAATTTCAGAGGTGAAATGACCCTAAAACACCCTGCTCTGGGTTCGACTGAAATATTTGTTACAGCGCTCTGGGTTGCCTTGCGTCTTGCAACGGTTGTTAGCGGTTTGATACTGTATTTGGCACAATGTGGCGCCGGCTGATAAGAAGGTCACTAATTCACAGCGGTGTCACATGGAGAAATGAGAATCGTCTTGTTTACGGCGGCTTTGTAGTTTGATAAATTCAGGCTTGGGGAATGTTAGATGGTAAACCTGCAAAACAGGGAAGATTTATTAAGTCTGTGTCTGTGTTAACCCCTCTTCGTCATATATTTTTTAAAATGTCTTTGGTTAATATTTGCTTTTGTTTTCGTGAGTCTTGTGCCTCAAAATGTCTCCGTGTCGATGACTGTGTGCGCTGCTCACCTGCAGCCGCCGGGGCCCAGCGAGTGATATCCAGGCAGACACGTGTCACACTTCGGGCCTGTCACGCCGACTCGACACGCACACCTTCCCTCTACATCACACTGCAGACTCAGTGAACCTGTGTCAGACAGACGGGGGAAGGAAGAAAAAAAAAGGAGAAGGGAATGTAAAGGGTACGCAGATAGAGCGAGGACAAAAGGGAAACAGTCGGAGAAAAAAGACTTCAGAATCCAAAAAGGTTACTGCTAAAATACACTTAAACGGTCAGTACAGCGTTAATGATGTTTCATAATGGCGACCCGTTATTGAATTCCTGTTCAGAAACCCCAGAGATGAGCTTGAAGAGCAGGATGTAACCTCGCAACCGCACTGTATCTGACATACTGTAGCTTTAGTTAATGGAGAAAAAAGACCAGCTGTGGACATGAAAGGAAGAGTAAGCCTGATGGAGCCTGCTATAACCTTTTATCAATATAATGGACTCCGACATCTCTGTGCAATCACCTCGCACTATTCAGGACACATAGAGGGGAAGATTTCTGACGTATTTGTTCAATTCTTTCTCTGGGTTCTGGACGACGGTGCAATTAGGGGCCCCAAACATTTAAACGTCCCTCGGCCGAAAATGAGACCGTGTTGAATGAAGACACGAGGCGTACCAGTTGATAACGAGTCAACTGGTCATTGATTTTCTGTAATGGTCACGGGACGCTGAGCTGAAGACGAATCTGATGAGATCTGCGAGACATGAGACGAACAAGATTGTGTAAATTATGAATCAGAGGAAGATTCCACTCTCGGGCGAGGTTTGGCACTTGAATAGTGTGAAAGACTAAATATTAATGCGGCGCTATTAATGATTTAAAAACATTTGGCCATAAAATTTGCAACAATTAATCCTGCGAGTCCTTTTTTTGCCGAGTTAAATCTCGCTTATGGTGCGTTATTGCGCCAATGCAGAAATCCAATTTAACCATAATTACATTTTCTCGCGGCGGGGGGAAAAAACAAAAGTAGTGAGTAATGATATTGGCACGGATTATAATTAGGGTTTTTTTTTTTTTAAGTTATTATCAAAACAATTAAGGGTTTTTGCATCGGCGGCTCACCATTAATATTGCAGTTGCAGGGCAGGCAGGGCTCCTCTGCAGATCTCCTGTAGTGGTTCTCTCTGCAGCGCTCACAGTGGGGCCCGTCAGTGTTGTCTCTGCAGCTCACACAGCGCCCCCCACTGCCGGTGCTCCGGTACTGCTCGGTGTCGAACACGCAGTCGTCTGACCTCCCACTGCAGTTGCACTCTGAGGGAAGGAGAGCGAGGAGGAGGAGGAGAAAGGGCAAAAAGGTCAAATGAGGGGAGAACGAGGAAACGGCAGCCGCGAGGAAAAAAAAAGAAGAAAAGACGAGGCAACAAGGTAAAAAAGAGAGGAGACAGAAATAGACCCCGGAAAGACACAGAGGGGGGATATATGTGTGAGAGATTATGTGTTCTGGGATTGGATCATAATTTAGAGGCTCGTTGCTAATCTCATTTCACAGAGGCCTAATGAGGAGCCAATCGGCTGTCAGGGGGCACTTAGATAACAGTAATTCATGTTTATACAAGAGCAAATTACTCAACTGATAACACACCATCACAGCTCTCATACCCCTCGCATCAAATCCCTCCTTAGTTTACCAGTTACCCTGAGGGGGGATTTAGGTGAAATTGCCCATTTTATTATGAATCAAGCTCTCCGTTGTGCTGGCAATAACCATATGATTATTACTTCCTGTTAATAAGTAGTCTCAACGGTGTTCACGATATTTAAAAGATAAAAAAAAAAAAAAAAAAAAAGGATCACCAGTTGCTTCAGAGCCTCACACGAAAGAAACTGGGAAGAGATTTAATAAAGATTTCTGCGTTTCATTTGGCTCCGTTACCTTGATGAAGTTATTATGAGTGAGTGTAGTCGACATCCTTTATAATAAGACTCCTGTCACAAACATTTTCATTTTGACTGAACACCTAAACACACGTTTCCCATCCTGTCACCTCAAAAGTCGATACGGTGAACACGTTAGCATCCATGTGGTGTTGCTGCCCACCAGAACTGCTGCATAACGCCCCTTTAATATTGAAATATGACCGTCATCCGACCTGGAATTACATTTCTGATGGATTCAATGAAAAGACACTGTGGGAACCGGCAGCCTTTCAGCACTATTAGCTATGGCTTTCTGAACACAACGCACATCTTTTGACAAATACTGAGTCCCTTGTTATCACATCTGACTGCAATCCCTCTGCTCGTGGGGGCAACCCAATCTGACACCGGCTGACACTCCACATGGAAAGTCGCCGCGGCACGACTCAGTTCTGATTGGCACTGGTGGGCAAATACGTCCAGCCGTCTCCGCTTGTCAGCTCCCATCCACTCTATCTTTATCGTGCCGGCTAGCGGTGCTGCCACTGCTGGTCAGGGCTGGGAGATAGCCAGGTGGCAGCGCTGTCAACAACAGCCCGAGCCTCTGTTGTGTTTCTCTTGAGTGGTTCAACTTCATACTGACTCTGACAAAACCTTTTGTATAAGCACATTATTGTATTTTCCAACATGTCTAATCTGTTATGCCTTTATTTTGAAGAATTATTATTATTATTGTTGTACAAAGTTTGCAGTTATCATGTCTGTAGATGAGTTTGTCCAGGGCAAACTGAACTGGCTTCACATCCCTCTCAGCAAGTGTTGTAATTACTTGCTGCTCCAGTTTCCATACCTGTTTCTATCAAGCTTTTGTTTATTACTGTTTTATTATTTGCATATTCAGGTTGATTATCTGCTGTGAAAAATAGATAATTATTCCGGATCGTTCCTACTGTGTTTACATGTTTGTTTTTTTTAAATAATGTACATTTATGGCCTTTGATGATGCTCGTCAGCCGCCTGTCTTCAGTGAAAAGCCATCAAACCACCAAACAAGTAACGGAGTGAGGAGTGAAGACTGAGTGTAGCAGAACAGTTTAAAGGTGGTGTATGTGGGACGCGGATTGCTACGAGCAGCGCACATATAGAGCAAATCACTTCAAGCTGTTTTCCGACTGGTTTAACACAAGGACCTCTGCACAACCTTCCACAGTTTGACCGTCTTGACCGCTATGTTGGCCACCGGCTGCCCACAGCCACCTTTTTTCACATGCCTCCTTCAATCCTGTCCGAAGGACCACGCAGCCTTGTGCATCGCAGCCACTGTGGAGGCTCCATGCAAGTAAAGGATGCAGACACGATATAGTGCACAAAGGACTCTTTCTTGTGCCTGATGGAGCCACTTCCTCCAACACTGATGCCTTACACAAAGAAATACTATACAGTATAACACTGCGGGGTATTTTTTTGGTCGGAGCCCTAAAGCCTTGTCGGCCATAACTTTCTGTTTGTCTCAATCATATAGACACAGAAACATGTTTTTTGTAGCTGCATTATATGCTGAAGAAGAGAAATAGAAATGTGACTACAGCACATAGCTTTAGGCAACGTCTGGTGTTGTTTAGGAGTGATTTGTATGGGAGTGCAGTTCTGGTTGTTGTGTTAACAGCCCCGTCTCCGGGGAATTATTTTCATAATTTGCAACAACAAATTCGTTAGGAGGGAAATGAAATGTAATGCCACCTGAGTCATGTTTTCTTTTTTTTCTTTTCTTTCAAATTGAGTTAACAAGGAAATACTGTATACCTCCCAAGTTGCACGATGTGGTTGCAGAGCACATCAGCAAAATGTTCACTGACAGCGTATTTCACTTGTTTGGCAGTTCTCGCAGCAGAGTATCTGCATGATGAAGAGGTTTTTAACACTCTGTTTAGGGACTCAAAGCTCTTGGTTGAGGTCGGGGAATGATTTTTAGTTTTTGTTAAATATAGAGAAACTCACTGAAGTGACTTTTGAAGCGCATCAAAGTCCTACATCCGGTCTGCCCTCCATCCAGCCCCAGCTGCTCTTTATGAGCTGCATGTGGTACGAAAAGGTGGCACTAACTCCACCTGAAATATCGTTGCCGAAGGGACATAACGCAGGTAGTTATTACTGTATATTTCCTTCATTACGTATTTGACATTAGTTCTGTGATGACGCTACCACTCTGGAAGGGAATTTATTGTATTGTGCCGTTCGTGTGGGAGTCAGGAAAACCAAAAAGCCAAGAAACCCATCCTGATCTATCTTAATCACTCTTCTACCCAGATTTTGTACTTTATCTGAACTGGATATCTCCACTATAGCAAAGTTTCTATCTCTGCGTGCGAAAAAAGAGATGGCCCAGTGCCTCCAGGGGCTAAAAGCCAAGCCACTAACCTCTTCTGAGAGGCCGGTCCTGCAACACTTCAGGCTCCTGTAAAAAAAGGCCTTCCAAGGACACCTTCATTTGCATATCATGCCCATATAGGCGTGGACGTTGCTCTAATATTGCTCCTTGGGGGCTTTGTCTCATTGAGATTAGCCCGGACACATTATGACAACCACGCTCTTCTAACAGCACACAGCCGCCTCCCAGCTCAGAGTGAACTCTCACTGCAGTTGGTGGTGTGGTCATCCTTTTATAATCCAAACGGTGGTGGTTAACTCTAGTTAGAATATGTCACGTATCCAACTAATTGACTGAATCATGTAAACACGACTAATCAGATATTATCATGACATGATTATTCCCAGTTTTTGGATTATTGTGGTCATGTGAACGTGCTCAGTGTGAGAGTTATAAGACGTTTGAGCAAATATGCTGCAGTAATAAGATACTGCGATGCAAATACTTCCTGAACAAACCCATCAAATGACATAACATCAGACATTAACAGAACATAAAATGCTAAATCAGTTAGACGGTGAAATAATGAAAAAATATGGGAGCCCAGCTTTTTGTGAAAATATACTGAGATGGCAAAAAGCCTGGAATTATGGATCTTTAGTGGTCGATGGAAACAGTTGAACAATGAGAAAACAAATATAAGTGATAAACAACACATTAACTTTTCATGATGGCATTATGAGAGTTAGTGCATTGTGAAGGAGCTGTCTTTCAGCAGCCAGACGTAGTTTAGGGAGGCTAAATGAGGTTCCCCTTCTCACCTCACCTGCATCGGAGGTGATGCAATTCACAATCTTATTGCCTTCTGCCCTTTATATGAATAATTTCTCAGTAGTGTTGCAGAATGCATTGCAGAGAGAGAGACAACAATCCCTGCAGGCACAGTAATTTCTCATTTTTACATCTAATTTGCTGGACGAATGAGATGTCGGACGAGCGAGAGTGGAGCACCAGCAGTGATAAGAAAACCGGTCCGTGAGGGATCATGCTGCATACATATCTGTACGACCTTTAGTGTACTCGCTGCAGACAAATCAGACCTCTACCTAAGCAACAGCCTACACTCCGCCCTGATACCTTTGTGCTTAGGTTACGATGAGAGTATTTGATAAGAGGTGTTACAAAAAAGCAGCATTGTTTGTTGAGCATCGACATTGTTCACCACAGCAGAGGAGCGCTGCAGTCTCTTGAGACTGTAAAATCCTGTTGCTTCCTCCCCTCCAGTCATGTCAAGCAGTGTAATGAGAGGGTATGCAGTGACACATATAAGTTGGGACATGCAATTTAATGTATGTTTTAATCTTTATTTTCTTTAAGCTTTAGTTGCAAGTGTGTTTTTTGTAATGTTTTTACATTAGCTTTAGTGTGGCTGAGTATATTTATTATTGGAAGTTTATGACATATTTGGAAAAATGCTAATTTGCTTTCTTTGCTGGAAAAGATTGATGTCATTCCCATGTCAATGCTAAATATGGAGCTAGAACCAGGGGACAGTTAGCTTAGCTTAGCATTAAGACCGGACACAGGGGGAAAAAGCTAGTCTAGTTGTGCCCATGAACTTACTCCACACAGGATAACCACCCATAAAACTACCACTTGTTTCTGAATATGTTAGCTAGCTTTAGAGGTGCTAGTAGATGTAGCCTATTGTATCCACCTTATTCCTAGCTATTATGTAACCTTGCTCAAGTTACTGCCGCAACTTCCGTGTTATGTCCTGTTAACCGGAGCTAGCATTATCCATGTCAACAGGATGCTAATCCTCCTTTTAAAGCATTTGGTACAGTGTATTATTCATTGATTAAGATCTAGGTTAATCACTTTATTAAATGATTGCTATCAATGCTATTATTATAGCTCAGCCCACTTAGCTAACGCTTTTAAAGCCTTGAAAGTGCTGCCACGCTAGTTCTGATGTGCCCTGTAATTTTTAACATAAGTGCATAAGTAACATAATCATAAGTGTTGGGAATAGTCTGACATTTTAGGAAATACTGTTAATCACTTTCTTGCTGAAAGCTACTGTAGATGAAAAGATCATCTAGCATCATTCTCATGTGTGTACGCTAAATATGAAGCTAAAGCCAGGGGATGGTTAGCTTTAAAACCAGCCCTGCTGCATCTGGGGGGCATAACCACCCATTAAACTACAGCTTGTTTGTTGTATTTCAATTTGTGTAAATATGAAAACGAGAAATACGCATAATAATGTGCAAATTAGCTAGCTTAAGCTGCTAGTTGGTGAAGCCTACTATATTGTCTCATGTTTGGACGGAGACAGGCTGGCTGTTTCAACTTGTTCAAGCTAAGCTAACAAACGTAACAGCTAAGAACTTTTGAGCGACATTGCGCTTTCATTTAAAGTTACTTTTAAAGTGGGTATTCATGGTGTAAAATGGATATTAGAATATACTTTTCTATGCTTTTGTCCACTTTCTCAAGCACAACTCCCTGCAGTTACAGCTATATAGGGACTCCAAGTAACAATTTGTCAGCTAGTCTATCAGAAAAATATATCAAATGTTCACACAAATGATATAATAGTGCAGCTGTGGCACAGGGCGTACAGTGGGTTGTCCATTAATCACAGGATGGTGGTACCCAGTGAATAGGGGGAATGAGAGGCACATTTTCAAAGAGCTTTAAGAGGTATGATTTCAGTCCATTTAGCAGTAACATGAATTATTCTAATCTTTCTCTATAGTTAAAGCTCTTATACCCAGTTGTGCGCTTCAAGTCCTGTATTCTTGTGGCCTACAGGAGGTTGAGTTCACATTACACTTGATGTTGTGTGGACTACCATGTGACACTTGAAGTGATAAGGACTCAGGGATGTTGACAGGTCCTATTTAAAGATTTTTTTAGACTTATATCACACTGCTTAAGACGCATTCTGAGGTGGAAGCGCATTGTTGCATCAGACGATCAGTAAAGTGCATATTGTGTATATGGAGAGGAATAAAGGGGAAGTCAAACGATATCAAATCGTTCAGAAATTACACAGACGGTTTGAAAATAAAAATCAGTTTACGCTACTTTGCGTGATGTTGACAACCGCTGTCAATATAATTCCCGACTATTTTTGCATTAGAATAGACGGGTTTTTCTGAGTGGCGTCATTGTGAGAGTGCAGGCGAAGGGTAGAAAACAGACGGAGCTGACAGAGCGATCAACGTGAGGAGTTGTTTTTGTGCCTTAAACTGAACCAAAAGTTACAGGAGGAGAATGTTTAATATCACAAGAACCTGTGGAGCTAAGTGCTCGTAACACCGTTTTGGAAATGCAAACATACAAAATCACCTCTAAAATGAACTTTCTCCGAAAAAATGCCCACGTATATATTATAATGACGTTGTGGAAGTTAGGTTTCTGCCTGTTGCTTGACTGTTTGTGAATAGGAGAACCATCTTTTACTACTAATTGGAGTAAAAAAAATAATAAAAAAAAGGATTTTAGGCTTAAATCATCTTCTGGATCCTTCATATTTCACAGTAGGAGTACTGCCGGAGGGGTGAGACGATAAGTGTCTGATATATCTACATTATTATGAAATGCTCTATTGATATTCAAAAATAAAATTGATCACAGTCGCCCAGTTACAACCACAGCCTTCAATCACTGGCAAAGAAAAGGATTTAAAGAGTCTATGACTGGAACAGCCTCCGGCTAAACCGATGACAACATCAAACAAACAGCGGAAATGATGAAGACCCGCAGCAACCTGTTCGGGCTATAAATGATTTCAGTCTCGGAGGGGGGGACAATCTTGATGAGAATGACATTGTATTCCACCCTCGACACACACACACAGAGACGGACACACACACGAACAACAATGTCTTTGCACAAACCTTTACAAATTTCTCCACACCGAACAGAAAGCAAAACAAAAGACAAAAAAAAAAATCAGAAGTCCAATATCAAGTTCTGATAAGCAACCTGGACTGATAGCAAAACGACAAATGAAATCACAGAACGACGACACACTCATCAAAACCCCCCTAAAGCTTCCATTTACCACCTGCTGCTGCTGTTCACACAATAACGATAGCTGCGACAATCACACATGATTGTCGCTAAAGTCCTTTTCAGTCTTTTTCTCCATGAAAGAAATCTAGAAATTGGAAGCGGTCCGCCTAATAAACATCTTAAATTACAATTGCAATTGACAGTTTGTTTTTTAGTGGCTGGGATATGTACTATTAAAATAGGCGAGAGAGACTTTTTTTATGCGGAAGACAGAAACATTTCCTGTTTTTGTGCGTCTGAGAATCGATAACAAAGTCCCTCACGCTGGAGAATATATTATAGAAGAGATGTTGCACTGTCAGATGGCATTTAAATGAATATGGAAGCACGCTGTATCTTTAAAGCAGGTCCGTATTGTGTCAGTCTGTGTGGGAGGACGACACAGATTTGCCTAATTGATCACGGCATTAAACCAACACACTCCATTAAGGGTCACCGCTGGAGTTACTTGAAACATGTTTGAATTAATGTGCTTGTTCTCGACTGTTTTAAGTCACTCTGTGTTGATGTTGACTGTCATTCACCTAACACTGTCTTTTTTCCTGGCATTCATAACCGTCGAGAAACGCAACGATTGATTCATATCATTTGCATACATGTAAAAATATCCTACTGCACGCTGCGGCGAAGGAGATAAACACATTTCATAAACTGTGTACTGTAATAGGATTTTTCCAGGATGTCTGTGTGTGATAGGAAGGCTGCGAGTTAATTATTTGAAATGGAGAGATAACAACAAAATCTGAGGAGTAAGTTTCAAATCCCTGCAGTTAGATTTCCGGCGTGCAGTTCCAGGAGAGCGTGATAAAGAGGATTTATAGTTGAAGAGGTAAAGAGGCAAATGAAAATAAGTAGTTTATTAAGTGGATGTCATTTTGCAAAGTTCATGTTTTATCTTAATTATTGTCTTATTCTCGGGGTTTCATGGTTTTCTAAGCCTCAAAAGGTCACGAGTGTGTTGTAGTTTATCCCCCGCTGCTAAAGGATTATTTGCGAACACATCGCCTGAAAGAGTCACTTGACATTTTTGCTGAATTTGTCGGAAATTGTCGGTTTCTATCAGCGCTGATAGCAGTCACGTGTTTCGACTCGCCGCCACCTTTCACGACGTCTTTCTGCGCCGCAATAATTGGAGTCGATGTTGTGACGTGTTGGTGAATTATGTTCTGCCTCTTATTTGCATGAGTGCTCCATATACATAACTTTATCTCTGTCAGCTCCCATTGTTGGTTGTTGTCAACTGTCGCGGCTCTGTTGTGCTTGAGGTTTTGAAGAATTGCTTTCATAAATGTTACATAACATCCTTTAATGCATTAATTATAGCTCTAATTATGCATGGTTGTGATGACAGACAGTTTTGAAGCTGATATTCTTATATGGAGATGTTTTATAATACGTGTTTGTCTGTTACCATTCGGTCAGTGACAACAAATGACCAAACATTACAGGAGATTTTTTTCCTTTCCTTCAGTGTGTCGTTGAAGATCTTGAAAGTCCGCACCGACAGAAGCTCCTCTCTCCCACAGAAAACACAGCTCCTGAAACGCCTCGTCAGTAGTCTCGCCTTTAATTCTGTGACTTTTTGCGACATCACACTACCACCACGTCCTACATTTGCAAAATGTAATGCCTAGTGGGTGATTTGGCATGTAAGAATTGATGTAGCACAGCTGCTCGGTTGCTGTTAGTGGTGCTGGGTCAGGCGTGTGTGAGCTGACCAATCAGAGGGAACTGGGTATTCAGGAGGAGGAGGGGTCCTTAAAGAGACAGGAGCTAAAACAGAGGGTGAATACAGTGCTGCAGCACCGGACAGTAAGAGAAAACAATGACAAGAGGAAACTGATGTGTTTTTGAGCATTAACACATGTAAACCTCTTCTAGTAGTGACTTAAAATTAAATTATGAACCCGAAAATGAGCATGACATGCCTCCTTTAAGTCTATTCCATATATAGCAAGAACAGCAGCCATCAGCCAGGGGAAAGCATCACTGAAAATGTTTACTATCAAGTCTTATGAAGCATTTCTATGAATCCCTTTTCAGAAATGCATCCTCTGTCTGAATAAACAGCCTCGTCACTTTTGTGTGAGGGTCACAACACATCACTTTCAACACGACATAATTCTGAATCGATTTCTGTCAGATTAGCGTAAAGGCTGCAGCAAGCATCCAAAGAGAGATTACACTTCAAACATTATCTCACAGGCACAAAATAATTTGAACCAGGAAACATTGTGAAATAGTCAATTCTAAGTTGAGGAAGTGATGGATCCTCTCTGATCAGATAGTCGAGTGTCAGAAGAGTAAATACTGAGGGTGCGCTGATTTATCAGCCTAACATCGGTATCAGCCGATATGCACGTGGTTGACTGACGTCGGCTTATCGGCAAATAAATAAAGGTGGCATTCACCAGTGTCAGTGGCCATTGTTAATGTGCTGCAAGAGGGCATGAACAGAACATGACAAGTTTGTGGAGAATCTGGAGGAAAACGGACCAGAAAGGTGAGTAGGGAGTCATCACAGCAACCTGATGGTTTCTTTTATATTCTTGCTTTTACATTTACATTTTATGACATTTATTTATGTTACACAAAGAGTTTTTGTTGGAGTACAATGGAAAAAGCTCTCCTCTGTGAGTTGTACAGCAGGATAAAGCAGCTTTTGAAGGAGTTATTTTCAAAAAAGAGAGTTTTTCATGGGGAGGAAGGTCATAGTAAAGGTTGTTTTATGAATTTGTGTGATTGAATTTGTGCTCATTGGAAGATAAGTGTAATGAAGGGCTGAATTGATTTCAGTTCTGTTGTTCTTTTATAAAGAGGATTTCTTTGTTTCCTTGACAAAAAAGGGAGAATAAATTACACAAAAACAAAACTTTAAAATGTTGTTATCTGTTATCGGTTACAAATTGTTATTTTAAACATCACTTGGTGCATCACTTATGAATACGGGTTAATAAAATCTCAGTCTCTCTATATATAATGTGCGGATAAGTAAATGAGTATTGACCAAAATCAGTTGCAGCAAGGTGCAATACCTGCATGAACAGTGGGGGCAGTGTAGGGCCAGCATGGCGATGTGACGGGGTCAGGGGTCAGGGACAAGATAAGGAGTGTCATCTAATGGTATCTTCCAGTAACATGCATAGTTTTACAGGCAAGTATGTGAGCAATTAATAAGGTGAGGCAAGGCACCCAAAAGCTGCTCCTGAAGACGAAGAAGAAGACACTGAGACTGACTGCTGACAATACGCTGGGTTTAAAAGCGACGCAGGAGCTCGAGAGCCTGCCCGCTTCGAGAGCAAGTGGTGGATCAGAACTGGGACGGCGTGTCGGCGTCGTATTAGATGGCATCAAAAAGAAGCCAAAAAAGTCTAACAGCATATCCCTGCTGTTCCTAAGCAGCCTGCAGATGTGAAAGCAGACAGGGCCAAAGACATTACTTAAGCAATTGGCATTTACATCGCATTTGTTTTTTTTTGATCAGCCCTGCATTAAAGTGTGACCTATGACAGAGTGTATGTTCACTGTTTACCGCTTAATGCACTACAGGTTTCACCAACACTCTCAGGTGGAACAAACGCAACTTACACCACTGTCTGATGAAAATAAATGAAAAGAAACGCAGCATTTGGCATTTAGGATTCATTTGTTGCCGTTTTATTTCCTATTGTTCCAAAATGGAAACGCACGGTGACTCCGAAACCAAGATACGACCGAACTGTGACTTCCCCGTAGCGTCACACTTGTGCACTTTAGAGATTTGTTTTCAACACTTCACGTCTGCTAACTGCAAGTCTTTTCTCACACTACATATTCATTACACAGGTACTAATTCACACCTTTTGATCTGGTGGAGAATAGAGCGGGAAATGTGTTGCAAGCAGATCTACTTTTCTTATTAACGGTAAGAAAGTAATAATGATAAAGTTTATCATATTGAAGATATAAATATTGCACATTATTTTCTACAACTGAAAAATCTCTAACAAGTCCTCCAAATCAAAAGATAAAAAGTATCACTTGTTAAAGCCCTCAGTGAACACTTTGTTCAGGTACAAAAACGACTTGAATAGACTGTCTATCAATCCATCATACCGAAACAAAAAAGTTGCAGAGAGCGGTAGAGCCACAGCTCTGAAGGAGAGAGCTGGGTCACATCTGATTCTGAGCCATTTACAAATGGTAGAAGAGTGCAGAGATGACTGTTTTTGGATTAAGAAGTGGATTTATCTTCACTCCCCTTTATCAACTGGACTGCAGCAGCGATCCGTAGAGGCGACCGCCATTGGTGTTCATGAAATGTACTAACACGAATGAGAGAACCGGAGTCTCTGGTGAATCCTGAACTCACAGGTGACGAAATGAAATGCACCGTTAGATATTTTAATGCCACATTCTTACATAGTACGTCTTTTAGGAATAGTCACTTTGTCGTCTTGTATTCAAAAATAATCATGAGGTTAAGGTTATAGAAGGATTGTGGTCACTCCAAGGTAGAATCAATGTAATTTTTCCAATTTTTGTCTTAACATCACCTGACTGATAATTACTAGAGAGTTTTGTCACTTGAACATTACCCGATGTTGTTTTGGAGGTTCTTGCTGAAACAACCAATGCTGTAATTGTTCTTGGGAGGACAGTCTTGGATATTTCTGCGGTGAACGCAGGTATATAAAGATGAAGAAGTGACAGAAAAGGTCGATATTTTGCAAGGATAAAAGTAGAAAGATAAGCAGACAGCATGAAAACTGTTTTCAAAGCTCCTGACTTCAGTCATGTTTTATGGCTTTTCAAAGATTTTTCCAGGTCAAACCAAACGTGGATAAGCAAATACATCAACAATTAAAAACAGCATGCATATCAAATGAATACAAGTTCAGCAAATTCACATATGCTCTAAGAATAACGCCATATGTGACTTTTGCTTTTGCTGTTTCTCTCAGTTCCTGCAAAGCCAGAGATCATGTTCCCTGTTTCGATTAGACCCAAAAAGGCACCTCATCCCTTCCCCTTATGCCAGAGTAGTCTTAAATTACATGCAGCCAACTCACACAGCAAATGGTGCTGCTGCTGCTCTCCCGACGTGACATCAGGTACAACTACCGGTCTCAGCGCTCTCAAGCCCACAAATGTTTCACACCTCAGACCCCTGACAGCTCAAACCTGTATTTGTTAGGATGAAGACGTCTCTCCCGTAACTAGAGGGGCGGGACCATCTTGACATTGTTTCACCTCTTGGTAGTAACAAACATGGACAAAATAACAGCATGTGTACGCTGTATGCAATTATGGTACAATAACAGAACAGCAAATTAGCATTCAGTGAAAGTGCCTTCGCCCCTAACTGAGAAGCTGTTGTTGCAACTTGAAAATCACAAGGTAGCCACTCGCTAAAGCGTCACCTATTTTACTCTAAATAGGATCATTTACAGAGTAAACATGCTGTTTATAAGATGACCTGAAACTCACGATTCAGACCAGAAAGGCATTAGGAAACTGTTTACTGAGAAATAGAGTCAATTTCTCATAAGCTTACACGCAATCTGACTTCTTTTTGAAACCAGTCTAATGCTGGGCATCAGAAATTATGTTGATTTAAAGGACTTTAGCTTTGTCTTCACTCTTTAGACCTGGAGGCTCCATCCATAGTTACTGCAGGGAGGTGAAGTTTTCACTCGTGTCTGTTGGTTTTTTGTTGGTTGATTAATCTGTTGGTTAATTTGTTGCTGGTACTGTATATATGAGTGCAATTTCATGCAGATCTAAATACAAATCTGTTGGAGGAGGAGGTATGTGCTCTACTGAGTGCCATTTTAGTTCATACTGTCAATGGTTGTGACCGATGCCTCTCTAATCTTTGGATGGGACGCCTTTTCTAACACAGTGCGGTGTGTAATAGTGTAATAAAACATTGATTATGAACTTATTTTTGTCTGGAAAATATGAAGTACTTGATTTCCACTCCAAGTTCTACACATTTATTGATTACAGGATTTCATCAAATTTATATTTCACCACTCTGTACTGTTTATTTAGTGTTCTTCATTTCCTGAGTGCAAATATGCTGATTATAATCACCATCTTCATTTTTTCAAAATGTTATTCCCAAACACAGAAGAGAATAACGCAGCGGCCTGACACTGAGATATTTAAGGTTGGTGGGGCAAACTGAGGCAAAATGAGTTTTGTGCCAGATAGAGACTTGCAATTACACTGAGCATTCATTATTATCCTTCCACATTCTGCGACTCTTTTATATGGCGTGTGTTTATTTATTAATATACCACATTGATTAAGTTGGGCGCAGTACTCTATTTAAGACGCCATCTGCTTGGAACCAAGAGTAAGAGTAATTAAAACAAGCTTGCTGCTTAATAGAATTCAGCGAAAAACAAATACAATTTGTGAGCCACTCTCCTTTATGGTTTTTATCCCTCAGCCAATTACAATCCATCCTCAGCAGCGTTGCAGTGAAAGTGCACGGTGTGATGAGCCAAACCTGATAACACTCGCGCTAAATCACACATTCAGAAGCTCTGAAGGGCAGATGCCTGCAAACATATGTGCATACCAATGCCGTGTGTGCAGTCGGCACATACAGAACAAAACAGAAGCTGATTTAAATACACACACATCCTCCCAGGGGCCGGTACTTACACACTTTACAATGCCGACGTTTATGAATGAGTACTTGCTGTAATGCAGCCACAAAATTAATTTCCTTACTGTTTGTTCTTGCCTGAAATGTGATAAAAGCGATGTGGTGGAAGACAAATAGACAAATGCGATTATGAAGCCGAGTTCAACATAGTAAAATACCATTCATTTTACAGCATAATAACACCCAGTGAACTTGATTTCCATACCGAGAGTCTGACTGTTCTCTTTTCTTAGTATCTGCTCGCTCACGCAGGAAGTAGAAATCAAAATTTCCTAGATCTATTGGAGATTGATGGGAGGCGGTACACTGATGGCCTTTATGGGACCTTTCGCAGCCTCGGCTTGTCACTTGAATTCAACACCGCCTGGTGAATTTTTTGCAGCAGGCTGGGTTTGTGACAGCCGACCAGAAGGAGGCTACTCACTTAAACACTCGTTGGCGGAGTCCCCGGTGGCCCTGGCCCAGGGTCTATCCTGGTAAAAGGGGCGACATGTCTGGCAGTCATCCCCCGCTGTATGATGCTGGCAGGCGCAGACCAGCCTCCCGTGTTCCCCCTCAAAGCACTCGGTGGCGTGACCGTTACACTTACATCTGAGGGGAAAGACAGACAGCTGGTTATGTAAAGGATACAACCTTTTTCCAAAACACACACACACACACACACACACAGACAGACACACACACAGTGAATGGAGTAGAAGGCAGAGGAGAGGGGAAAGTGAGAAGGTGTTTCCACCGTACGGAGTTGTCACTTCCTATTATCATCCATCCAGCATAGCATGGCCTGAGATGAGGTGTGTCTTTCATTCCCCTTCAGCAACTGTGCACTCAGTCTTAAACACTGCAACAAGCATGTAACTCTAAGAACACTAGTTTGTGTATTTGTCTATCAGCTCTTATTAACTGTGTATCTTTTTGCCTGCACACCATCTTTAAATGAATGTAACGTATAACTTTTAAAAAGCAGATAACACACGATTTATTAAGTCAATTTTCACAACAAGATAGTGAATATCTGCTAATTTCCTCCCTCCCCGCTTTTGGAAAACATATAATTTCCTCTGGAGCACAGTGGCAGCTACGCCTTGCTGTGTGTGATATTTCCTGGCAGCGTCGTCGGGTTTTGTCGAGTGGCTGTGATAGGGGACAGGGACATGTCGCTGAGTGGCAGGCTCTGTCAAATTTAGCCAGCTGTCCCGCATCCAGACGTGTGCTTGCCTGAGGCTCAGACCCAGTTATTTCCGTTGTCGCTGAGACAACAAAACCCTGGTAACTCCAAAGTGCTTTCCGATCCAAATATCACATCTCTCTGCTGGAGTAGACCGGAGCTGCGCGGTGATAATTCTTATGAGGGAGTTCACAGGAACTGTACAAGCAGCATATGTGCAGTTCAAAAAGTGATGTGCAGTATGTTGAGTCCTCGTGTTATACCAGAGGGGAAAGAACAGCGTTTTTCATATATGTGAATGCCTGCAGGGATAGTCTGTATAAATCTTGTCTTTTACAGCATCTGTGAGCAGGAGGCGAGGTGCAGCACTGCGGTGTAAACCCATGTGTGCAGAATGCACTGGGACAAGGCTTACATGTTGTCATGTGTGTCTCCCCCCCAAGTGTTGTGGCATTGGCGTGTAATTTGTCATGCGGCCGCAGTGATCCTAAGCGTTTATGACAGGTGTCAGATCAAGTTTACAGGCTTTATGAAGGCTTCATCTCAACTACTTAATCGTCCGCTTCTATCTGCGGCGCCATGGTGAAGCCCGGTCCTTGGCGCCGTGTCCTCTCTCATTACTTTGAGTAATAAACCAAAAGAAGTGGAAGGGGGATGGAGGATTATCTTGATTTACTCTCACCTGATGGCAACTTGACAGACAGCAAGGCTTTTTTTTTTTTTCTTTACCCGGGACAGTCTGATTGATCGTCTCACTTTGCACACATACTGTACACCTGTTACAGACAGCACATCTGTCTCCTTACGTCAGTTTGGCACATTAATGGCTCCGTGATCAAGTTAGCAATAAGACATTATATGCAATGTTTGATTAGACTTTCAAAATAAAGCTTGCTGATAAACAGTTAGAATATTATGACATATTATGACTTTGGCCTGTTGTTAACATTGTAAAATGGTTGTGATTTGGTTATTTTTAGGCACAAAAAGTACTTGGTGAGGTTTAGGAAACGATCGTACTTTGAGTTGGTTCAGTCTCGTAACCTACGTAATGTAAATCATGTAAGTACTGTTATGTACATAGACGTATTAATATTACATAACCAAAAAAGACCCACTCTTGATTGTTGGGATGTGAACCCCTGTCTTTGGAGGGAACGGCCAGGGTATGACCCGTCCATCCACCCTCCTACTTGGATATTTCTTGCTCTTTACTGCACTAGAGCGGTGCTTCAAGAATTGAAACTACATTATCAAACACAGAAGTGTAGGGTCACTGACCAGGCTGCCATATTTCACGCATTAGGACTGGCTGGTTATTATATGAGACATTTACATATTCAATTAGATTTTGAAGAAAAGGTTACATATCTGCACATTGTTCATATTGAATGTACCTGAAAAAACATTGTGCTACTGATTAAACACTGAAAAAGTCAAGGCTTGCTTGAAGCACCAGATGGGGCATGCTGAATTTTTCAACATTTAACCCAAACCACAATCATCGCCCCACCTTACACACACCATTATGTGAGATATAGCACTTGAAACCCTGGCTCACTCAAAATCTGTGCTTTTCATGCCCAACCGGCATCCCCTACCTTCTCACACAGCGTCTGTGTTTCCTCCTGAATATATTAGCCAATTAGTATTATATAAATGCATTAGGAGACAGGCCTTGCGTTGCATTGTGTTTGAGATAGCTGGAGGCTCTATTATTTAGCCCTGACACAGAGAAACAGGGCGGCACGAAGCTTGTGAGTTTTCATTGGGTCTCACAGAACAAAGCTCAAGGTTATGGACTAAAGTGACTAATTTTTGAACATTTCAGAAATAATTTTGGCTCCCCAGGGACATGAGCTGGTAGAAAGCAGGTGGTTTCAGGTGACTCTTACCTGCCACCCACAGAGAAATCAGAGATGGCGTAGAAGTACGAGCGCAACACTTTGGCATCCTTGAAGAACTCGTCTCCGAAGGTGTTAAGTCTGTCCAAAGAGATGAGCAGGTCAGTGGCTGTCACCCATTCCTGGAAAAGATAAAAAGGTAGGGGAAGAAGAAACAACCAACATGGTGAGAGAGATGTTGTAACACTGTCTGAGGTCAACCTCTACAAAAAAAGTAGAATGAAAGAGAACCAGAGGGGTCTGACGTGTTGGCTGCTGCGCCTCCTGGAGGCAGGAGGAAGCAGACAGGAAGGAGGGAGGACAGAAATACAAACTGGAATTTACTTAAGAGAGACAAGAGGAGAGATGATATGTAAGACAGCAAAAGACAGAGCTAAGAAAAATAAGTTGGATTGGAGAGTTTGGGGGATCAAGGAGACAGGGGTGATGGTGTAACGGCAGGGGAGACGGCAGATGTAATGGGGAGATAATGAGCATGGTGTAGGAAATTGAGTTAATGTCAGAAAGAGGGCTGAAGAAAGAAGGGGATTAGTGGAGACAAAGGCAGAAATATGAAAAAAAAATAAAAACATAAGAAAAGAGACATCACTGCAGCGCTACTTCAGTATAACGGATGGGACGTGACACAGCTCCTCGTCCCTGATATGATTTAAGCGCCTCTGTTGAAGCCCACTGCAAAGGTAAAGACAGGATGAAGCAAGAGCGCGAGAAGAAAGTGAAGAGGGATAACACAAACAGAGGAAAAAGCAAAGGGGAAGTGCAATAGTCGGGTGGAAGATAAAAGCGAGGCCAGGTAAAGGCAGAACTAAATGACATGAGGAATCTCTTACTCGTGAGCAGAACCAACTTTAAAACAAATAGCTGGAGAGAAACTCTCAGTGCGTTTCTTGACTGGGGCTCTGTGGCTGTCTTGAAAAAGCCTGTAATGCTGTACGTTTTTGAAGCCTCTCCCCAGAGGTGTCTTTGAAGTGTGGCAACGGGAGCGAAAGGAGATTGGGACGGATGGGCCTCAGACTGAAAACACGTGTGATGAGTTCATCCATTCATGTTTTTCCTCAAGTGTTACAGCCCGTCTTTGTAGTGGTTGAAGCCCGTCAAATAGAACTGGACTGGGATGAACTGGGTTCAGCCTATTTAGCCTCTTCATGTTTTGCCTTTCATGTTGTCATTGTTTAAAGCATAACAGATATACCATACCATGTTTTTGCCAAGCTCCTGGTGTAGCTCTAAATTTTGTAAATGCTCCCCAGAGGAGTATCGCTGACTTACGCACCAGCAGCACCGGCATATTGACATCTTTGGCTTTGAGTGAAATATTGACAACTATTCGATGGCTTTACAGATAATTTGGTACAGATATGGAGCTCATCGGATGTATTCTGATTATTTTGGTGATCCCCAGATTGTCCTCTAAAGCCAGTGTGCACGGTGGCTGTTACATCTCACTTTCACATTAAACTGCTGAGTTGTCGCGCTAGCATTGGTGACAGAACGCAACTCCCATGCAACCAGTAGCTTCCTACAAGTTGCCTACAACAGCCCGGTTGCCGAGAGAAAATGCTGACAGTGTCAGAATGTCTCTGCAAACCACAGCCAAGCCGGTGACTGCAATTTGAGACTGAGTTTCAACATTTGTAAGTGTGAAACGGCTGGATATTTTTGAAGGAGATCTCGGGATAATTTCCAGCTGTTTTAAGCCAAAACATGAACATTTTCTGAACCCTAACCAAGTGATTTTTGTGCCTAAACCTTACTAGATCATAAACACAGTGTTGTCACAAGATAAAATAAAATAAAAATGTATGCAAAACATGCTAAACTGAGATGATGATCCTGGCGAACATGCAGTGTGTCTGTGTAACATCAACATACTGCAATTGTGAGATTGTAGCATTTTAGCCGAAAGCACAGCTGTGCTCCGGTGCAGACTCACTGCATGGCTGTTGACTCCTGTTATGTTATGATTAATTCCAAACAGTTATTAGCTTCATGTCACTATACAGTGGGCGTAAGCTTGCAGAGATGTATACAATGCATACAGACAACACATCATAACGAACAATAGTCTCGTTTATGTGTTTGTTAAAGATTGCAGCTGTGCAGACATGCAGTTAAACGCAGAGAATAGGACAGTGAGCAATAAAGAAACATGGCTGACAAGAAAAGACAAGCATAGATTTGGTTTTGCTGCCTGACATCTTATATTGGAGCAAGACAGAACACACAACACAGAATATTTTCAAAATAAGGAATGAATTTCATGCAACACTTGAAGCATTTAAAGTTGACTTTCATACTGTGGAGAGAGTAAGAGAAACCAGTTGACTCTGGAAGTTATAAATTCAGTTATAAACATTTAAGGTTACAAAGATTTCTAATTAACAGACTGAAAAAATGGTGGATAGTCATGTAAGTGAAAATACCTCATCCAAATCTGTATAGTATGAGCACAGACCGAATGTAATAACATTTTCATTCTTTAGCTTCGCGATAGTTACCATTTAAAACAGCACTGCTCTCTGTTCAGCAAGTGAAGAAAGTGGCTTAATTGGTTAGCAGCATGAAATGACACTACTGAGCCCTCTGAGGCTCTCTTCACAGGTACCTAACGTGATCTCTCTCAGCTTAAAATAGCCTGAGCAGCACTGCAGTGAAAGTCTCCAACTAAGTTCCAATCTTTATCTTCTCAGGGGCTTTTCTTCAGTCAGTCAGCGCAGCCACCATCCCCCGGTTTCAAAGGAGAGGGTCTTGGGATTTCAGACCACCTGCGTGGTCGGTGCCTGCAGTTGCAAGAGACATACTTCTGGGGCATCGAGAGGTCGTAACCCCCTTAGTGGAACATCTGGTGTGAATCTGCCACACATGTGTTCCCGATTGGTTCAACCCCTCGCATGGATGGTGTCGGCGTGACGACAGGGACCTCACCGCCACTCGTGGGTCTTGCTTCGTCAGTAAATTCTAATAAGAAGGCTGTCCCGAGTGAGGTTTAGTGTCTCGCTGTGCAATCAGCGGCACAGTGTGTAAAAAATCCCTTAATTAACAGGTCTTTTTAACGAGAAAGGAAATTTTTTACATTTTAATTAGGTCAGCTGGTGGCTCCCAGTTGTAACTCATCCCTCCTTTATTGTTCCTACCTGAAATATTGTATCTGTATTTTCCTTTCTCTCCTTGCTCCTACCCTATCTCTGCACTCCCCTGCTAGCTGGAGTGCTCTTTCAGGGTTAGCAGACTGTCCTGTGCCTTAGCAGCCTATCGAGGAGCTGCTATAGAGCTGCTATTCTGTCGTAAGTACAGTGTTGCAGAATTGAGTGCAGTTGGCCGGCGCGCTATTGTTCCGGGCCCTCGCTTATTGACTTTGCCCCTACTTGACATGGCTCGACTGGCTAATGGACTTTGGACAACAGTGAACGGCCTGAATGCACTGCAGTTACCAGGGGGGGAAAAAACAGACCAACAGAATTCTTTAATTTGTTTTTTCACACCACCTGGACATGTGATTATTTTCAGTTTGAGATGGGGGATATGAGCTGCAAGGTAACGTAATATGGTGAAATGAGGGGCAGTGAGGTTGAGAAACCGGAGAGGAAATATATTGTGATTTAACCTCACAATAGGAACAAGAGGTCAGAACAACAGGATACAACTCCAGACTGCAACTGCAACTAAAATGTGTACTCAGGAGCGCCTGTGCAGCTTGCAAATATGCCCACGTTTTAAAAGCATCACCTTCGCATGTCATGTGAAACACCAGAGACCCGACGTGCCCCTTTATTACCAAAGGATTTATCAGTCAGCATGGAAAACATAGGAATGTATTGTGTTGTGTGACGTGGTGCTCCTAAAATATTTGGTCGGGAGCACCAGTGCTACTCGTGGGAAAAGTTCATCTGCAGGAGACAGAAAATGACTCATGCTTACAAATTGTCTTTCTGTCCGTTCTCTGTTTGATTGCTCAGCTTTTCTACCTTCTCACTCATGCTGTACCTGTCTTTTCTCGGGTTTTCTCCTGAAACACACTAAAAATGATCATAATGTCTTCTGACGTCGCTTTAATAATTTAGAGACTGAGGTCAGTCTTGACATTTTGGAAAAAAAGTGTAAGTCGCGGTAATAAAGACCATCCTCTTTCCAGAATGGACACTTGAACAAAAACAAGAGATTAGGGTTGTTAGGACTGCTGGGAAGATAGTAGGCCAACAATGAAAGTCCTCAGATGACCTTTACAGCAATGACAACACACATCCCCTCCACCCTGAGCTGCTCCCCTCATGCCGCTACAGAACACCTCACAAGGGTTCCTCTATCCTGAATGCAATTGTTGCTGGCAGCTGACTACAGTAAGCTTAAATATGAGAGTGTAGGTGTGCACCGCAGGTACGAATGATGAACGATGAGATCTTTGTTCTGTTTTTATCTCGCAGACATGTTTGTGTTTACATTTCGCTCGGTCAGACCAAAGACAATTATCCTGCCTCGGCTGAATAATGAACTTTTTCTCTGTTCTATTCGAATGATAATTCGTGTCCCGGTGCACAATAAGTGAGGTGTTCAACCAGGGAAGGATTTACATAAATGGAAGCAGGTTGCAGTGTGACAGAAGCAGCGCTGTGGAAAGCTAAAGGGGCGCCATGACGACAAACAATTCCTGCTAAAAAATTTGTGCACCTGAAAGATGAATGCTCCAAAGATGAATTCACAATTCATCCTGAGGGGAACATAAAAGTCTGTAAAAATTTTGTGCTGCAACTATTTTGTAGTCGTGGAGTTATTTATATTTCATGGCAATCCGTCCAAAAGTTGTCGAGATAGACGAGTGCTTTGCTGCATTCTGACAACTACGAGAAAAAAAGGGAGTACATCACACGAACACGCCGAGAATATTGTGTCAATATTTTTCATGGGTTCATGTTTAATTAAATAAATCAATACGTCACAAGCGCAACGGTGCATGAGGTAGATTCAGTCAGCTCCTGGCATGAAACTCTGCGGTTCCAGTGAGGAATCTGTGAATCTCATCTTTAATGTGATAAAATCCCCCGAAAAAACAACGGGCGGAAGATAACAGACACGTCCTGGCCTTCTGATAAATTATTAAATAAATGATTTGCACAAACTGATGATCATTAATGTTAAAATGCACAAGATGTACGTCGTCCGCTAATGAGGGAGCCGCTTTGAACGCTGCTGCTGCTGCTCGGCTACTGTGTCCGACATCCCGCTCTCAACGCTTTAACACAAACATAGATGATAAAAATGTTTTAAACGCATTGTTAGCACTTCAAAAAATTCTCACCCACCACAGCAAAGCAAATTCCCCCTCCTGCATTCATCACAGAGTACAAGACCATTATCATATGGACGAGTTATTAGATATGCTCGGCGGAACAGTGCTAATTGTGTCAGGAAAAGCAGACATAGTTCCAAATATCACTTACTGCACTGAAAGGAAGCAGTTTCTTAGGGTTAATTAGTAGTCAGCCCATTACTTATTATTTGTGCAAACCACAGCAAAAGCTTAATTAACTTTGATTCTCGCTCCCATGGAATTTGGGCTCACAATGCTACAATGATGCTGACTTAAGGATAAGCTGGAGTGGCAATGAGCCAGCCCTTCGCTTAAGACAATAACGCTCTAATGATCAAACGAGCAGGTGCGCGCGCACGTAGACATCAGGCCGCGCACAACAACTTTTTATTGACGCCATCAAACGCAGTTTTGGAGGACATCTCCGCTCGGGGGGGGCGGGCTCGTAACCTTCACCCTCACCTCGAAGCCTCGTGTCTCTCTTGTGTCTTCTCCCCCGTCTGTCTCTGTCTCTTTTTTTCCTCTCCATGTCCGTCCCCCGCTCCCCTCTTTTCTGTTTCAGTATGTTTCCTTGAACTCTGTAGCCCTCTGCCTGCAGGCAGTGACGGGAAAGAGAGCAGTGTCCCTCATTCCAAAGTTAATAACTTTTTAATTTAATTGCTTAAGTTCACTGTGCCCTCAATATGTATTTTTCCCCTTTTACTCATTGTCATTCAATGCTGGAGCTCCAATTTGCCACACAGCTTTTCTAGAGAGGGAGAGAGAGAGAGAGGGAGAGAGAGAGGATGGACTGGTGGCAGGGGAGACAGACAAACCGTTTTATTGGATGACTGAACAAATTAAATTTGAATTCATGCAGCAGCTTTCATCTTTCGCGTGATTATTGAAAAAAAGAGAGCTTTACAAACTTGACAACAGAGCCCCCGTTTGAAGTAAGCCATTACTTTGGAGAAAACATCTAAGTGGCGTGTTACAAGGTGAGAGTTGTTTATTCCAAATAAAAATCATTTGGCAAGAAAACACAACGCATGAGATCGCTGGCAGAACACAAACACTACATTTATGCAGATGTCATATACATGACAGAAACACCTGCGCGTCTAAGTGTCGACAGTTGTTTTTTTTTATTTTTGCAGCGTAATTTTGCTTTGACCTCTCAATATGACAAGAAGATATATTTTAAAAGCAGCAGATGAAGCGTGTGAAGTGTCTATATTGAAAAGTGCGCAGCTCCTCAGACTGAGGCACAAGCGGCGAATCTGCAAAGGGATTAAAATGCTAATAAAACAGGCAGGATGCAATTCCTGTTTTAAGCCTCATGAAATATGCATGGCTCTGTATGAGACATATGCAGAGAGAATGGCACGCCGACATGCCACAGAGAGGAGCAGGGATCATTTTACGCTCGGTTGAGCGAGTGTGATTTTAACCCCTGACACAAATGGCCGACTGTTGCCTCCCTGCACGGAAAAGCCAATTGATAAATGTGATATATGATTAAAAGCACCTCGGGAGACCTGACCACACTGTTATCTGCCGCTAAAGATTTCATTTATTGTGCGTGCGACCACACAAAAAGACTTATTCGTGAGTATTCATGAATGCTGATGTTGAATTTAAAACCCTTATAAACTGTGACTGGTGAAAGTGTTTTTCGGTTGTTTGGCATAAAAACACATTGTCAGTCAGACGGACAAAATGTTTTACGCTATGGCCTCATTTGTACCCCCGGGGATTTGATTTTACTGCATTAGCTGGATCACTGCTCATGTCTATAGAAATGCAATATTACTACAAACAACGGGGGGAAGAAACTGGACAGTTAAGCGCTCGGGGCATTAACTCTGATAATATCAACTTTATGAAAAACACATTCTGCCCAAGCGTCGGCCGACTCCACAAAGCCAGACACTGAGGCTCGTTCTGAGAGGCTAATCGCTTCTTCCAAATGTAGCATTTTCCCATGAAGACATGAAATATGCTGATATTATTCAGGTTTCAGGAGCAATTCTGTGGACGCTTAACATTCAGAATATGTTTCCCGACTTTTTACAGTCGGCTTTGTGAGTCACCAGACTGTTGAACATTATGAAAGACTTGGATGTCAACAGGTTTTTGAAGAAGTGCGACTGTCACAATGCCGACCGTTTTTCAAGATAGTTGTTTGATGAATGAAAGACGGATGCTGTGTTTGCTAATCAGCATACTGAGCAGTAAGTCTGCAAATAAAGGAATATTAGACATGTCAATAGCTTAGTAGGAATGTTGGCATGGGGGCAAAAATATTTATGCATGTGGAAGTTTTTCCTCCACACATTCGGAGGAATTAAAGAGTTCAATCCAAGACACCTCACTGCAGGTCATTCCTGGCTGTTCTCCTGCTCTTTACTTCAATACGACATAAGTAAAAGGTCAACGGATGACAGCGAAAACTGTGAGGTCATCACATGTGACTCACTGAAGTCCTGTTACTGTGCCGCTCAGCTCACGGTCCCCTATTTGTTTCACCCACATCTCATATTAGCCATCGAAAACCCCTCCAAGTCAGCCGCCACCACCTGTATTTGGCCATATAATCATATTCACACAAGGTTTGACTTAATGAAGAGGCATCTCACGATGAAGGGGCTTCCTCAGGGAGTCCGACTGCTGCCAATGATCTATTTAGCAAGACTGGCAGACTCATAGATGGCAGCAGATGTGCACTTGATATGTGTATATTATTTACTAAAAACCAGTTGAGACTCCGACTTGATTAAAGTATCATGATATGTTTTCCTGGAGTCTAAGACTGAGAGTAATATTAACCAGTACTGCTTCTCTTTTGTTTGGCAGATATTTGATCGTAAACCGACACTGGACAAATCTGAATTTTGACCTGATGCCATCAATTTTGTGCCAATCAATTTGGAAGATATTGAAAAGCAATCGCCACAATAAATGTTGGCAATGTATGTTTCTGCAAACAGCAGGTATGTTGCAACTTTGTATTTCTTGAGGTTATTTTTTTATTTCAGTTTTACCTCATTACAACAGTGTGCTTATGCTGACGTTAGCTATCGATATGAAAACACATAATACCTGTTTTGTTGACAACTGGAAATTGTTCCAAGGTCTCCTTAAAACTATCCAGCTGTTCAAGGATTCTGCTCTGATCCGGAGCTGTTAACCGACAGGATTAATAGATTAATTTAAAACTCTTTAAAAGTGGATTTATCTTCGCTCCTGTTTATCAACCTGACTGCAGCAGCAATCGGCGGGGTGACCTCCACTGTCGGATGTTTATTCACTGTAATGCTGACTGCTGACTGGAGCTGGAGGAAGAAAGTACTTTACTTCGAGAACACAACGTTACAAAGAAGTGATGGGAAAAAAGAGTTGACCTGAAGTGAAACACACAGACACACACACACACACACCCTTTATATGTGCCATTGCTCGCTAACGTTAGCTACGGTGGACAGCCAGGTAATCTGTCCTGACACTGCATGAGCAACGTGAACAAACTAAATGATCTCGCGGTCGAACTTGCTTCACTGATGGTGAAAACACCATTAAACAGCCACCATCGCTGATGGAAATCCATCTGACGTGACTCAGGCACAAATGTTCTCAGGCGAGGTAATAATTTAAAGTTTTATAAGTGTTGAATTTAGTCTCGTTCGCTGACTTGCGCTGGGCAACCAAATGAAACAGACAGTTACCTTGACTTAACCTGCGGAGACGTTGTTGGAAACATTTGGGATAATATAAGTACACAAATCAACAAAACATATAACACAGGTCGAGTCGTCTTCAGAGATTTTAGTCCATAGTTCCCACATAGAATATCTTCAACTGGCATCATCTTATTCTGGCAAAAGTGAAACCTGCCAGTGTCTTTGACAGGAAAAGTCGTGAAATAGCAAACGTCAGCAAATCGCTGGTATACTGACAGCGTAGTGGAGACAATTAAAATAACTGTACTGACAGTCGAGTTTAAATCTGTGCATCACATCGCTCCCCGTACCTGACAGAACTGCCCCGGGTGTCACAGCAAAGGCCTCCGGTGAGGCCGGACCCGCACCTGCCGAAAAGTCCCTGCAGCCAGAAAACGCTGCATCACGGATCAGCCTGCGGTATTTTAGTGACACTATCTGTAATCGGCTGGACGGGTCTGCGAGTGATCAAACGAGCCTACAGGCTTTTGACAGTAGCAGACTTGATCAAGAGACTGCACCAACTGTTTGATATAATTTGAATTGCTTTATTGATTGTTTCCGATCTATGTACCCAGGACTGCCGGGAAAGCAGTGATAGGATTATCCAGGTGAAAGAAAGGATCCGCTATTTACACAGAAGAAGAGAAGCTTTGCAGTTGTATTTATTGTCTAAAACAAGCAGCTATTATATTCTCGCATGTACCTCCCTCCCTGTTGCCTTCTCCACCCTCCTTTTTTTTAATCCTTCATCTTATAGTCAACATAAAGTGCTGCTGTGGGATTTATATTGTTGAGAGCTCCCCTCAACCCTGCCCCTTGTATTGAATATTATTTTGTTCTCATCTTTCTAGTATTTGGATCTCAAGCGGGAACCAGTGTGTCACCAATAAAAGAAAAGAAAAAATGCCCCACCATCTCTTTTGTTTTCCCCGATGGTTCACAGCATGAAGAAGAAGACTCCTTTCAGCAGCTTTGTTTTTGCATCAAAGAGGATGGCTGATGTGTTTTTGTCTGTGCACACTCCACCCATCTGTCCCATCACCCTTAAAATGGAGGGGGAATGGGAGATTTAATGAAAGAAATGGTGCAATTGATCCGCCTTTTATTCTAATGGGACACAGATCACAGTCAATTACGGGCCTTCTCATCTTGTTGTTTAAGGGGGAAGGCAGAGAGGGAGAGGTGGAGTGAAGGAGAGAGGCTGTTTGGCAGGTCTGCTGAGAGATTTGCCACCCAATCTATGTATTCTTGGCTTATATTGATCCCACCACCGGCTTTATAATCAGTGGGTCGATGTCAGCCAAAGCATACTGAAATACAGCCAGCAAAACAATTAGTAGTCAGGTTTTAATGTAACTAAGGCTTCTATACTGATCAACCACCCGCGCTTATGTCGTTCTTTACATCGACTCGCTGTGAAAATAACAACATCTAATGGTTCAGTAGGTTAATGAGCAGGTACAGTATTTCCTGCTGTTATGAAGGTAAAAGGGAAAAAAAGTGCCAAATTATAGACTGATGAGGAAAGAATGAAACATGTGGCTTGTGTATTTTTGTACTCTGATTAGAAGTGATGAGAAATCAGAGGCTGAAGTTGCAGAGATGAAAGCAGCTCATTTATCTGTAGAGAACACGTGTAATTATTGTGTTTAATCGAGTCGACGCTTTAAAATGATGAAATTGTTTTTGAGTAAAATGTGTTGTTGCATGACGAAGCTAAGTTTCCATAGCAGAGGCTGTTGCCAAGTTGCCCTCCAGGGATGTCGCTCAGTGGCTACGTTGCATCTTGGGTAATGTAGGCGGCAGGTTTTTGAAACAGGCGAAGAAGACGTGGAATGAAAAAGGTGATATCTCTGCTTCTGCTGCATCATTTTGATTGATTATCCAAGTGGGCTAACTGTCTAAACCTGATGCCTACATTACCCACAATGCACCTTGTGCAAGCCACTCATTATAGACGGTTTAAAAACAACTGATCGAAACCGATACAGCAGAACCAGAGATATCGCCTTTGTTGCCTACATTTCCCACAATGCAACTTCGTCACTGAGTTACATCACTGGGGGCAATTAATCAGATTACACATAGTTTTCTCTGGAGCTATAAAAGGCTTTTTTTCATTTCAGTAGTTCTCCCCAAGATCTATAAACACAGTCTAATTGGTAAAGTTACCCTTTAAATCTGAAGCAGTAGACTCATCAAGGAGACCAAGACTTCTTTAAATACACGCAGTTCATCATGTACCTTTAATATAATTTCCCTGATGTCTCTCTTCATAAGTATTTAATGTGCAACAGCAGTTTTTGCGTCTGAAAATATGAAATCTGAAAGAGTTTTGATAGTGATCCTAATTACTTTGTACACTGAAGATAAATAATTCAATACTGTATGGTGGTAGGTTATGTAATCACATTTTATATTTTTACCTCGGGAAATATTTGCTGATGAAATGATGTAATGTTGTTTTTACATGATGTTTAACGCAAAAATAAGTCTTTCCGAGCACAACGAGCTATAGAAGGGAATGAAATTAGCTCCTGACTGACATGTGCCTGCAAACCTAGCTATTTTTTTTACAGGACTGAACACTGTTGAGCTTTTCCCACACACTGACTAATGCATTAATTGATTGATTTTTCCATCCAGCTGGTCACAGTGGTCCCACATACACAGAACAGCAGGCTGAGGAACCGACACCGAAATCAAAAGTGCCTGTTGCTATTCCCCATCCAGTGTGGAAAGCTGTGATGCTGCTGACCTGGACAAGGAGAGACAGGGACAAGCTGGAGCTGTGGACGGACACATCTGGGAATCAAACTCTCCCAGACAAACAAACTAAAGACTTTTTTTGGAGGAGTCCTTTGAAGTGTAAAAAAACAGAGCCGGTTCAATAGACTGAGTCATAAGGGTGTTTGTTTATTGGAACAGCGTCGCCCCTCTGCCCAGACAAGAAGAGACAGTGCGGTTCAATAAGGGATGTGTCTTAGGACGCACTGAAAACTTTAATCTGGAGTCAATAAAGTCTGTCAAAAGTTCAACAAGATGAAAAAGAAATATAGAAATCGGACCCAGTTTATACTTGGTTTTAAAATGTGTTACTGATCCGAAGATATGTTAACAGCCAAGACACACTGCTGTCCAGACTTGTGTCCATAATGTATGTTCAAGGCGTCCAGCTGACCACTTGTGTTCAGAGCCAAGTGGTCTGAATGATCAGTTTACAATGTACAATGTGTCCTGGGTCGTCCACTTGGAATCCAATAATCATTATAAAACCAAGTGCAAACCGTTTTTGTGCGGTCAGGCTTGGTTACTATTCTCTAGGACTGGGCGATCTGAGCCGTACTCGAGTGTGCACCAAATATCCTGACAATGTCTAAAATGTTGAGACATTTATGATATATAGTCAAGAATCATGAATGTCTGCCTGAAACAATTATAAACCCATCATGACGTCACCTACTGGTTTTGCAGAGAACTGTTTTGAAGCCTCGGCATTATGGCGGCGGCCTTTTTGGTTATTTGAACCAGAAGCGATCATATTTGGACGAGAGAGCGGAGGTGGAAACGATACTGATTGGACCTGACATGCCGTGGTAGCGATTTGTGAATCACAAGGTAGCCAGGCCCTGAAGTATACCCTGCTTTAACCTATATTTTACATTAAACGGGACCATAATTCATAAAATGAACGTCATGCTGTTTGAAGAAGACTTGAAGCTAGTGATTGAGATCGTAAACCTATAAGGTTAGGTACTTATATAGATCATTAATAGCATATTCAAATAACAAAGGGCATTTGTTTTGTTGTTGCATCACTTGGTGATACACCCAGGCTATGATAAGACCTTACACAACACGGTAAAAAACAAAGGGGCGATTTGGAAATTGTACAATTCACCGCTCAAGATGCCTACAACCAAAAATGTCCTCCTCTCACACCTTCCTTTATACAGAATTGGATGAATTCAATGTGTTGTGGACACACTCGAATTACATGCCACCTCCACCGAATTATGTGACAGCAGCACAAATTGAACACTTTGCCTGTGGAAAGGTGGGAAACCAAACAAACAGCTGAGCGTGAGCAAGAGAAACAACTTCCGTTAAAGTCGGGGGTTAATGAGCGACACGGGTTAGGTCCAGGCAAGATCTCTGCGTATATATTCAGCCAAAAAGTGAGCTAAAAGTATACATTTTCTTTTCTTCTTCTTCTTGTGACTGAACTCTGGTCATTAGAGATGAGCGCATGTGTCCGACATCGTGACCACAATGCCCTTTTCTTCCCATCACTATATGCTTGACTCTCAGACTACCTGTTCCTACACATGCCTCCTTCGTATAATTCTTAGTCCCCTTAATTCCTTAATCCCATATAATCCTTTCATGGTGAGAAGAGGCATTTCTCGCTCTTTTTCACACACAGAGCCTGCATTTCCAGCTAAAAAAACATAATGCTCACTTTACTAAAATTTCAGGACACTGGGTTCAATCCTGTACGTCCTACAAACCTAGACTCCAGCTTGCTGTTGTCCCAGACTGCCTGAGTCCAGAATTATATAACAGATGGATAGAGAGGCCGAAATAGCGCGGTGGTAGAAAGCTGGTGTGAAGGGATTAATCAGAAAGGGACAGTTAAATCATTTTTGCACTAGAAAACCAGGCTGCAGCTACCTTTTCTTGTAAGCACTTTAAAACTCATAGAAATCGTCAAATAATGCCGAAGCACCACATCCCGGTGCTTGTGGAAACTTCCGGAGAGGTATTTTTCGGCTGTTGGTTAAGTGGCTATTGCTAAGCCTCTCAAATATGTTTTTTTATCATTCACTCTTCTTTCTTTGTCGTCCTGGCAAACATATAGAAGTTCTGGACTTTCAGTTTGAGAGCCAAATCCTGCGTGCACATTCCTCTTTCCTCACTGACTGACGGCAGCCTGCCGCTCAATGTGCCCGACCCATCGCAACACTAAAGCTAATCCAATAGAAATGAAATGCATATTTCTATTTTCTCTTGTTGTAGATGCAATGGGCCCCTCGCATAGCAGAGTTGAGGAGAGAACGCCTTTATCCGACTACTGCTTGAGAGCTGATGCAGCTTCACCACTGCTGTCTGTCCTGCATCTCTCCCCCAGTTCAAAATGGGATCACTCTGGAGGATGGCAAGCCTCTTTCTACTCTGTAGGAGGTTGCAGAGATGTCACGCATCCAGAGTGCTGTGGTTGATGAAAGGGCTGGTTTTATGAGGAGACAGCATCCGGCAGAGAAAGCATGTGTGTGTGTGTAAGGGTGTGAATGTGTGTGTGTGTGCGTGTGTGTGTGTGTGTGGCATGGGGGGGTTTAGGTATGTGTGCAGGCACAGATACCATATGTAGCCTTAAGGGTTCCTCAGCTGCGTCACACTGTTTTGCTTTTTAAATCATCTTAGGGGAGTTGAGGAGTGCCAATTAACCCGTTCATGCTTTTATAATGAAATCACATAGTAATATGTTTTTTTCAATGGTTGTTTTCACTCTGAAATAAGTGAAAAATCACGGCAATAACTAAAACGGAGTGACGTAAATGTACACTGCAGTGGACAACGTGCCTCAGCGGTATAAAAAGTGATGAAGGAGTAACTAAAATCCTTTTTTTTCTTAGAAAACCAGACAGCTAAAGAGTTTTTTTTAAACTAAAACAAGAGTACTTAATACCAGATTTTAATAATACTTTTTTTGTACACCTTTTTCCTGTGATTGAAAAGACATATTTTCCACTCCAGTGGTCCTTAAGCACCAAAGTGTTCAGATTTGCAAAAAAGGCAAAGGAACCAAATGCAAACGCAGAGGCGGGCAGGAAGACGTAACAAAAAAGTGAGCTTTAATGAACTAAAGCTGTATTCATGATAACAAAGGCGGGCAACAAAAGGGGCTGGGGAGTGGGAACAAAAAGCAAGAACAAAACTAAACAGAGTACAAACCAGGATGACACGAGGCGTGCAGGGCAAAACACAGGGAAAGCACAAGGAGAACACAGGACCACAACAGACAAACTGACAAAGCACACAGGCTTAAAAACACAAGAGCTACTGAACAAATGAAACAGAGGCGTACGCAGAAAAAAGACAAAGACAGGAAGTGTAAAGTCACAACAAGATACATGAGGATGAGGATATATTCTGCCTACTGGGCCTGTATGTAGATACAATCTGAAGACTATTTAGTGTTGCTGTTTAATAGCCTAACACTATGGAGGTTTTAGTCAGAAAATCTTGTCCTGCTATTTTGTATTTATGATGTCCTCGTGGTGTATAAGTTAGAGTGTGCACTATGTCGCTCAACGCTGACACCCAGGGGTTGAATCCAAACTGTGGCCCTTCGCTGCACAGCATCCCTCCTCTCTCTCATCCCATTTCCTGTCACTCTTCAAGTTGTACTATCAAATAAGGCTAAAAACCAGATGGCTTCCAAAAATCTGTCCACCGGACGCCATGCACGAAAAGGGTTAAACATCAGTTACAAACTACTAGAAGCAGCTTTTGTCATGCCACAATTCTATTTTAAATCTAACCTCTGCATCCAGACGTTTTTATTTACAATTTTATTTAAGGGCATGAATAATAAAAAAAAATTCAAATACACCAGCGTTGGTGGACAAAAAGCAATTTCTCAGAGTCAGGCTCTCGCTTGCTTCAGCAGTTTTTCATTGAACGTCGCATTCAGAGATTTGAAACACAACATATTTCACAGTTGAGTCTGAAAACATCAAGAGAGAAATATTGGGATTGGGTTGCGCTATAGCTAAATCATCTTTAAATTGATTTATAACAGTTATACACTGCAAATATAGGCTGAGCAACGCACATTCTCTGGATATTCCCTCATTGTTTCTTTATTGCATTTCGGAAGATGGCTTCTTTTTCTTGAGAGCCGGTTATGGTTCTTCAGGGTTACGCTGCATATCCCCCCACATAAAGACAGCCTTGCTCTTCTTATTTAATGATGTGGAGGAGGACAGCTTCCTTTTACAGAGGTGGTAGTCTTGCATTGCCAGATCCTATTTCTGCAGCTTTTTCACCTCACATTTTAGGAGAAAGGTCATGCGGAAGAAGAAGAAGAACACATTGTCATAATCATTGTCTTTATGTTTTTGCTCATGGCAGGAAGGGGGGGATGAGTGTGGACCAATCATCATAGTCCCTGGAGATTATTGTTGAAGATTCATGTTCACTACATGGCAGGAACTTTAGCTGTTACTGTTGCTGCAGAGAGGGGAGTTAAAAAAAAAAAAAAAAAAAGCGTGAGACAACGGGAAGAAGCAAAATTCAGAGTGAAAACACTCCAGGCCTACAGTCAGGTTATGGAGGTTGTGAAAATTATCACATTGCTCCTGCTTGGGACATTTAAATCACTGCTGTTGCCTCTGCTTTTTAGTGATGGCAACATGGAAACACTCCAATTCATCGAATAAGCAGGCGGTAATTGGATGATGAAACCCTCTCTGCTGGAAATCACTGTTAGATTCTATAAACATAATGAAGAAATGTTTTGAACTAACGCATGGAAACGGTTCTGCAGGTTGTATAACTTTTTTGTGGTCGTAAAACGGTTATGTTTAAGCACTCAAGTGTTTGAGGTTAGGGAAAGATCACGGTCTCGTTTAATAATTAAAAAACTCCACAGTACAAAACAGGAGTGCTTTATGGCTCTCAGTATTAAACCGGAAACATGATCTCTCTCCACTTTTCTGCCTTTGTTGCCTGAATCCAATCACACGCTGGATGCAAACCGCAGTCTCTGGTGTCCTTCACTCAGTACGTCCGCCATCCATCCTAACTACAGTATATCCATACACAACTTTTAAACATAATGTCCAGGAGATGTGTTCGGATGATGATGCCTTTAGGTGCATTCAGACAGAAGATTAAAATTTTGTGTGTAGGGTTACTGTCCATGTATTTGTGTTTAGCTTCCTCGCCCTCTGGTTGATCTCAGACCTCATCAGAAGCACCGGTTCTTTCTGTCTTCGTGAACCCTCGAGTCTCGTCTCCGACCGCTCATTCAGCTAAAGCATATCAGAGCTTTTCAATTTGAGCTGGCCCGGGTGAACTCTCCGTTGACTCCATGCAATTGAGTCATCTCTAAAAATCGATTCACGTTCTACCCGAACAGGCAATTATTTTACCGTCTCAGAATAAATGCATAAATAAATGAATAAATAATCTGCTGGCGAGTGACGTATGCTTCCATTATCACTTCTGTCTGGACTTTTACATAGCGATTGACTTTTTCTTGCCACACCAACACGTTTCATCTGCTTAGAAATGGAGCAACCCAATCGCCAGACTAAATGTTTGCAATGTACGTGTCTGCAAACCACAGATATATTGACACTTTACCTTTCTTTATGATGCAGTTTGTGCTTTTTTAAGGCACAAGTTTCAATTTTATGTCATGTCTACACTGTGCTTATGCTCTGGTTAGGATTAGGCACAAAAAACACTTGGTTAGGATTAGGAGAAGATCGTGTTTCCGTTTAAAATACCTGCTTCGGTCAAAGTTGTCCTTAATAATAATCTTGTGGTGTCACAACCTACAAATGTTGACTTCCCCTCCACTTCCTGATATGAAAGCCAGGTCAAAAACATGTAATGGCAACGTGATATGGCACATATTGGTAAAAATGTCAATATGGTATATGTGACACATACAAATGTGAACATATCAGCGGTTTGCAGAAACCCTAACTGCCATAAATTGTATTCTGGTGACACATCCTCCCTCAGAAGACGCTCTAATTAGCCATCATACTTAATTTGTTGTGACAAGGTTATTTTTTACTGTATTCTTTGGTCCTTGACAGGTGACAGTACGTAATGCTGAGATCTGGAAGTACTGCTGCATATAATTTCCTCTAATGACAGATACAGTCACTGATCTACACACACAACGGCTCAGATCCACAGCGATAACTAACAAGAAGTCGGAAGAAGTTTTTACACTAATGTGGTGACGCAGAGCGAATGCATTGGCAGATGCAGTATGCAGGATACTCACAGCCCCATCAAAGAAAAAAGGGAGCGGCTGCATTAAGTGCCTTATTTACTCATTTTTAGCCACGCTTTACTGTGCCCACCCCTGCCAGGCTCCCTCTCAAGGGGCTGCCATTAATTCAGCACAGCCTCCTCACAGCTTCATCAATGTTAATCAGAGCTAAACATAACGTTAGATTCCCTTCAGCATGCTTTGAAAAAAAAGGCTCGGAGGCATGCTGCATATGTGCACAGCTATGGTTTGCTTGTTTGTTTGCGTAAAAGTGTTGATTGAAAAGCGTTTGATGGTGCAGTCGATGCTCGAGGCGCTAACATGCTATCTGTGTGATGAGAGCAGCCTTTGGGTTTTAGAGGGTTTTGGGTTTTTTTTTTCTTTTCTTTTAAAAGAAAGTTGGTTGCATTGTCAAACTCAGACACGTTCCTTTTCAGGATGGTCAGCGATACCCGGATCCAACATCAAATATTCAGGAGGAAAACAGGTTGTGTGAATTGTGCAAATTAGGAGAAGTTGAGAACAGCCCAGTTGCCAGGATGTTATGTGAGCAGTTAACATTTCCACGACCACAGTAATATCCAAGGTTGGCATATGTACCAAACGTGGCCTATCACGTTCGTATTATGTGCTTATTAGCCACGTGTCACATCACCTGGAGATATTTCCAGGTGTTTTAGTGGCAAAAAGAGGAAACCAAAACCAGCTATTTGTCACAGGAAGTGGAGCTATCTATCTGTGAGTGTGGCGACCAAAAAACAACATTGTGCCAAAAGAGAGGAATAGAAAATTCAACCTAAACAAATGGAAAGTTGCAACATAAAGAAATGTGGTTTTGCAGAAATTGCACTTGACTAGCGTTTAGTCTGCCGATTGGGATGTCGGGAATAAATCCTGCTGTTTTGTCTTCGTTTTGATGAGTTCTGAATATATATTCGAAATGAAACGTCTCCTCAAAATCAAGAAGTGTTTTGGTACACTGACAGACACATAATGACATTTTTTATTAAGTTTTGATGCTTGTAAATTGGCTGCTTTTGTTTTGCTTTTGCTCGGAAAAATGACAAAATGGTTTATTATTTTGTTGCTACTCTGGATTCTGCTCTCTGTCTGTAAATAATTGTGTCTTCTAAGCCTGTTTGTACTGGGTTTAAATGACACAATAATACAAATATAAGTATAAAATGAATACATGAAAAAGAAGCAAACAAGAGGCATTAAACAGAAATAAACAGTTAAATGATTTCCAGTTGAACCAAAATAAAACATTTGTCTGAGTTTTGCATTAATTCATGTCATGAAAAGTTGTTTTTCCCTTTGCAACAGTCAAATCTGTACAATCGGTGTTATTAGATGTTTGTGACAGCTTTCCAGGCAGATGTGACTTATCTGCAAAACACTTTGAGTGACGGATGAAAAAGTGGAGCCGTGTAAACCAAAATATGTGAACAGAAAGGGAACGTGGCAGTAAAACTCAAACATAACACGCAACAAAATATGAACTCACCTGCAGCACCAAGCTTTGGTCGAAGTTGTAAGCGCTGGGCCGTCCCTCCAGGGTGGAGAAAGCAACGTTCCCTCCAGTGAGCGGCGAGATGTCGCTGAACTCGTCCGTGCACAGAGCCGTCCTCTCGTCGTCTCCTGGGCGAATGTAAGCCTTAGCGTCCTTGCCATAGGTCTTCGCACAAGAGGCGCTGTAGTACTGGTAAGGCAACCAGGGCCCGTCCCGTTCTGTGCGCTTGTAGATGGCGAAGCTCTCCGGCCGACTGGTGTAGAATTTCAATCGTATATAGGTTATCTCGAAAGCCTTCCCTGTGGAGAACGGATATGATTAGCTTTGAATGGAATCACTGAAAGAATTACTGTTAGGACGAGATCCATTGTAGTCCACAGTTAGATCAGGGCTGCTTATGTAAGAGACAAATATGGGGGGTGATAGTTTAGGGCCCAGGAGCGAAGAAGAAAAAAAAAGGACATAATTGCATTATAGAAAGAAGGAAAACAATGGGGGATAGACTTAATTTCCCCTACGCGGGGTAAATGAATGTCAGTCCTGCAGGAGTAGAAGAATACCCAGGATTATTCTCTCATTATCCAGATCATAATGGGCCCCAGAAGTGAAACATAGGTCAAAGGGAAAGAGACAGCCTTATATTAACTGTGGGACAGAGTGGGCCAATGAGTGCAAAAACATAGAGAGGGGAAAAAAGCCTGTATTGTCAAATCGGTGGTTAAAATGCCTGCACAGTCACCAGAAGACAGGTTCAAATGTGTTTGTGTCATGCATACTTACAGGCATTTCTTCAATAATTTTAATTTCACGTTGACATAGCATGTTTATGACCTGACTTTCAACCTATGTAAGTGTGAATAAGCGATAAAAACATGATAAATTGCCCTCTATCTCTTCTGAATGTGTCTGTCTGGGTGCTGGTGCCCACCACATACAGTATACTGGTACAATAAAAACTACAATACTGGTGCCAGCATTGTTTTTTTTCATGCCCCTCAAACATCCTGACTACGCCACTGCTTGGGACAATTTCCAGCTGTGTTTGTAGCGACAAATAAAATGATCGTTTTGACAAGCAGTCGTCTTCTGCTGTGTTTGCGGCAACCAGAAGAAATAATGTAAGCCGCAGCAGGATGTTTTCCTAACCTTGACCTCGTGTTTTTTTCCCCCTAAACCTTAACCAGACCATAAGCACAGCTTAGCCACAACATCAAATTGAAAACGGTACCTAAAGAAAGTCAAAGTCGGGTGGAGAATACAGTCTGACGCAACATTTGATGTGCGACAGGAAAGCAGCAGATCAAATCAATAGAAAAGTGATTGGTCGAACATGCAAAACGCTAATGAGTGTCATGGGGGCGGGGGCGAGCGTGGCGTAGAATTAAACCTATTGACTGAATTATATATCTGAGGTGAAGTTTTAGCGGCGCATTGGCCATTTGGGGGCACGGAGAGAAAAAAGAGAGGGAAAGAGAAGACGTGTCGGAGGTTTGTATAAATTCCCCCTAAAGCAGTGATTCAACTTCAATCTGCGAAAAAAGGGAAAACGGGTTTTCAGAGGACAATCTCTGCGTCTGGAAAGATCCGAAGCAAACGAGGAGATACACCCAGATTTCCATTTGAGTTGGCGTTGGGGGATTTAGCAGCTTCGACTAGGTTGCGCAGTAATTGGTGTTGCATTGTGACTGGAGAAATGTCTGAAAAGTAATTTTTGAAGGTGCATAATAAGCGGAGGGATGAGTCTCCCAGGTACATGTTTAATTAAAAGAGAGGGAAAAAAAGTTAGGAGAGAATGCATTTTGGAATATTTTTTTTGCATATTGCATTAATGCAAGCCTTTTTTCCTCACGATGCTTCCCAGAGTGCAAACACTGGAGCGGGGAAGTCGTTCATTTGCAGCACGGTTGTTGTTTTTTTGTGAGAAAGTGGACATCTTCTCGCCCGATCGCTAAACAAACACAAAAATCTCCTTGTGATCGAGCGGTGTCGTCTCCTCCCATTGTTTACTCAGTGTGGACACTTCAAACAATAATCTTGGAGGCCATATCGGGGACACTCGCGGAGTTATACTTCCTGCATATGAATAAACATTAAGATTCTGCCAAATGTTGTGCAGCTTTACAGGGGATTAACTGGGCAGACACAAGCTGAAGTCATATTGAGAACCGGAGTGAGAGGTAACATGGAGAAAGTCTCTTAACAGGCTTCTTCATTGCACTCATGGGGATTTTTTTCTACATCATTAGATACTAAGTCTCAGCCGCTCGGCGCGTTCGTAGAGGGATGCCATCCACGGCTACAGCCATAATGGCATCTGTTGCTTTTTCCCTGCCAAGTCAGAACTCGGCATCGCTGTCTCTTGTCTCTGCAGCATTCTCTAATGGTATCTTTCCTGTAGGAGAACTAAGATCATTTAGCTTTCATTTACTCCCTGCGTGAGGTGAGCTCAGCCCCGCGGGGACTGAGGCAAAAACATAAAAGAGGCAGAACATGAAACATTTGTTGGATGTCCCCCGTGATGAAATGCAGACTAATTGCAAAGGATATTTGTATGTTTTTTTTTTTATGCATGATGCTTAATGATTCGTGATTCATCCTCTTTCAGGAGTGCACTGTATATTCATCAGAGTTTATATGGGAACAACAGACGGGGTTTTGTTAAGCTTTTAAGCCAGCACAGTAGCATACAACAAAAAAATATCTATGGAGAATAACCACCTTACGATAGATTTCACACTTTGTTTTCGCAGTTTGGACAGCTCAGTCTGAAGCAGAAGTCTCTCTTTGTTCGCCGAGCGACACGTCTTTTAGCACTGAAAATTAATATGAGTTTGGAAAACCCAGTAAAAAAACAGCCTGTTGTGACTTTTACAGGGCTGGTCCAGAGTCGTGTGGCATCGCAAATGAAACCGCAGCTGCTCACGTCGCGCACAGACAGGCTAATAAAACGACTATTTGGACAACTTTAAGGGTAAAAGGCTGGGAGCTAGCAGAAGAGCAGCAGTCTGACCTGCTCTGAGTCACTCGTGTCAACCTAACACAGCTGCTCTGAGAGACGCTGAGACTAAACTCACCACAAGTGCTGCAGTCAGACTCAGTATTTACAATCTATTCACTCCAAGCTGAGATTTTTGGTGATCAGCAAACACATGGATGAGTGGGTTTATCCTCTAATCGTGCTGCGTCGCAAAGTTTAAGAATGGAAGGGAACAGAAGAGCGGGATCTCGTGTGCATGCCAATAATCTGGCTGTGAGAGTGTCATGCCAACTGTGGCAGACTTTTGTAATTGTTTTACATCTGAGACAGGATGTTGCTCTACTCTGACGGCGCTCAATGAGAACCAGCTGCGGACATCAATGTGTGCCGTTCGAATCTACGTGTGTGTGTTTCTCAAGACTTTGTGGGAAAAATCTGACCCCAATTCCTCACCAGCAAACCGGCCTGCATTCTCCTTTTTTTCTTCCTCCCTTCCTCATTATGTTTTGTTTACTCCCCTCGAAGCAGCCCGGCTCTCTCCACCACCCCCATCTCTTTCTACTCTTCCGCAGACCCACTCTGACCTGGCTGCAGTATGCGTCCCTACATCCTACCGCTGTGTTTATCATCCCTGCATTTGCCTGAATTCCCCTCAGAGGGAGCTCGCTTTGTTTGGAGAGGCAAAAGAAAACAGTAATGTCGAGGACACCCCCCACCGGCGGCCCAGATGGATCACAGCGCTTTCACATGGAACAAAGGGATGCCACACATACAAAATTTAGGGATGTTCAGTTGCATAAAATTCTGCTATAAAAACATAATTCCCAGTCTTTCAAGAATGTTAGACTAATCCAAAGCATCAAGTGAAGAGAAAACACATGTTTGGGAGATGTGCAGAAGGGGGCAAAGGTCAATTCAGTCTGAGGCAGACAGACTTGTGGGTGTTGGGATCGTCTGAAGAATAACAAACCCTCCAGACAACACAGGACATACCTCTGCAGCAGCAGCAGCAGCAGCAGCAGCAGAAGCGGCATTGGCACCTTTCCCGAGGAAAAGAAATAGCCTGAGATTATAAACAACAAAGCCTCAAAACACAGCCAGACATCTGCTCGCTATCGGAAATCGATATTCTCCATTTGACGGAGGCACTTCTCGCTCGCAGAGCACGTGATACAACGGTTCCTGTACGGTCAAAGCTCTGACATTTCCAACTTCTGTCATCATTTTGTCCCTTGTCTCTTGTTTCTTTGAAGACGGGGAGGCGCCCACTCTCCACCTACGGAGGTGGAGGCAGAAAAATGTGACCTGTCAAGAAAATTTCTAGTTTCAAACAGGAGCTGTCTTCCTCTGATTGATTGCTGGAAGTCCAAACACACACACGCATATACAAAGAGGATGAAGTTAAAGGTGATTCTTTTGAGGTTTCTTCCCTTTTTTTCACCCCGGTTAAAAGGCTTTTCCTTATCTGAACTGAGGGTCTAAGGGCAGAGGGGGGTCGGTGCAGAGTGCAGAGCCACCCTGAGGCAAAATGTGATTTGTGACTCTGGGCTGTAAAAGTAAAACTGACTGCAATTATAAACCTTTGCAATCACCTAATAAATGTTTATAAAGCATTTCATTCAACTAAAGTTAACTTCACTATAAATTTACCATATATCAATGATGATTTATATATATATTACATTTTTTAAACATTTACCATACACCTAGGTTAGCCTAAATGTAGCCTACAGTTAATAGATCGGGTTGCTTGGAAAAAGAAATATAGTTAAGTTATCATCATTCCCTAATAATGTTATGATACTGTGTTGAATCTGAGCAGGTGACAGCCATGAAATACTACTAGGCCCCATTTAGAAATAGCCAGTCCTTTTGGCTTATGGTCATGTAGAGGCATCTGTATTGAATTGAGACTCATAACCAGTGTTTACATTGTCTGACCCCCGCCCCCCCCCCCGTATGCCTCTTAAATGGCAGCTGGTAAACATGATGTAGCATTTAGCATTTAGCAGCTAAAGGGCCAGGTATTTCCCCTCAGGAATTGGTGGAAGCCAAAAATAGAGCTAAAAGGAGAGTCAGACCTAAATTTTTACACTTGCCAGGTAGCCAGGGAGACAACTCCAAGTGACTGATGGAAGAGTTTGCTAACAAGCTCACCATATCAACAGAAAAGTTTAGTTTTCTTAGTAGTCATGGCTGGAAAGGCAACATTTTTTTTATCTACCCACCCATTCTCAGCCACTTATCCTGCACAGAGAGTGAAAGGGTGGAGTCTACCCCTGCACAGATTAGCTGAAAACAGGGCACAACATGAACAGATCACCGTTCTACCTCAGAGTAACAGATTTTTTCCCCATTTCTAATTTTCCCCCCAGTACATGAACACACCGGGTCAACAGTTTATTATCAGTGAACATTTTTTTACCACACATTTTCATGCTCACTGTGTTGGATTCCCTGCACGACTTAGCAAGTGTAAACTCGCTGGAAGTTGAATTCACTTCTTTGATACCGAGTAGAAGTTTCTCAATAGTTTGGTACATTGCGTTCTTTTGAATACAGTCAGAGTTTATTCTAGTTTTCAAGGAGTAGCTTGACATTTTTGGAAATACCCTTCCTTTGCAAGAAGACTGATAACAATCACACCAGTCTGTCTGGTAAAAAGTGACTTCCTGAAACCTCGACTGCTTAACTGACGGCTGCACAACGGCAGCAAGAAGCAACGTATCAAACAATCAAGATATAACACGTTAGTTAGTGAGCTTTTACAGGCCATCCTTTAACCTGTTGTTTTCACCTTGTTTCCAGTCTTTCCGCTCAGCTAAGCTAGCCGTCTCCCGGCTCCAGCTTCATATTCGACGGACAGATATGAGAGTGGTATCGCTCTTCTCAGAAAGCCTATAAGCGCAATTCCCCAAAATGTCAAACTATTCTTTCGAAATTAAACGGAAGAGTAATCGTTTGGCTGTGTAAGTCGATTTGTTTTGAGTTTTCTGGCTTGTTAGCAACCTGCCCGTGGCACAATACAGGGAAGTCACTGGTGACTTCTCTCGATTCTCTAATATATTCAGTTTTTGGAGGAATAGGCTGTTTGTCATGTGCAGAGCCAGAGGAGAGTAAAAAACCAAAGAGAGGACTGATTAAACATTACAGGAAGTGCTTTTTCCAACCTCTGTGATTAAGCTCAATTTATTAAAGGTGCTCTCTCCAAAAATATATTAATTTTGAGTAGAATGTATTTGGTTTTAATTTAGTTCAATAATAAAGGGTGGCCTAGAGCCATATTCGTCAAGTTCCCAAATTGTGTACATGCTGATACCCTCTGTTACACACACACAGACACGCACACAGCCTAGCAAAATAAATGGAAGTGGGAAAGGTAATTTCATAGAAAGATTTGTATTAGTGCTTTGTAACATTAATCGCCACAGTTTAATTCAGTTAAAGTGACAAATGTGCTCCGTTAGTTATTTCAGCAGTTTTTCCGCAGCATGGTAATGGGATAATGATGCTAATGGCTCAAGCTGCGCCCATAAAATTTGGTGAAATGAGGAATGTCTTCAAATGCAAATATGTACACAGTGTACAAAAAAAGTGAGTCGAACGCATTTTCTCCAAAGGAAGAGAACGCGTGAAGGAGGTAATCCTCCAAACTTGTATTAGAAACACTGGAGTAAAGCGGCGTGGTGGAAGTGGTGGATGGTTGCACATTTTGCTTTGAACCAGGTTCTCCTCCGAGCCCGGCACAAATCAAGTGAAGTTTAATTATTCAGGTTTATGGCTGCTACATTTCACTCTGTCTGAACCTTATTCTACCTGATTTTACTTGCTCTACCCAGCCCAGATCTATCCTCATCCTAACCACCAGACAGTTGACCCAGATATTGTACTTGCACATAAGTAATGGGCTAAAGCTGAACAAAAGAAAAGTGTCCACATTGAACTACTGTCAGAGAAGTAAAAAAAAATCATTTGCACTACCATTAAACTGTCCTTTAAGAGTTTGGCTCATTTCACCTCATGCCATAAGATATTGCAGTTATGAATCCTCTTCTTTTACCCAATCCATTGCGCTCTCCTTCTCACATAATTGCTTCGTTATTCTAAATCTTAGTTTTACTCAACGATGCATTTGTGCTTTCTATTGCATCATACGATGTCTCAATTAAAGAAGACCTTGAGCTTTTCGGTTTTTTCTTCTTCTTTCCCTTCATGTTTTATGGAGGTATTTACAGGTTCTAGTGCATGTAAAAGGTCTTGAATGTCTAGAAGGTAAAAGTCCACACCAACAGAGAGCTCCTCTCTCCCACAGAAAACACTGCTCCTGAAACGCCTCGTCAGTAGTCCCGTCTTTACGTCTGTGACTTTGTGATATCACACGAATGTATGCATAGTGGATGCATAGTTTTGCACGTAAGAATTAATTAAGCACAACTGCTCTGGTGTTGTTGTCGGCAGTTCTGGCTCAGGCGTGTGTGAGCTGACCAATCAGAGGAAAGTGAGTATTCGGAGGCCCTTAAAGAGACAGGAGCTAAATCAGAGCGTTAAAGCATGTACACCTTTTCTAGTAGTAACCCAAAAATAAAATTATGAACCGGGAAGTGTGCATAATATGTTTACTTTAAAGCAGTGCAGATGGAGAAGGTGAACAAGAAGTCTTTCTCAACTGCTCGTCTAAACTGATCCGTTTAGACGCTGAGCTGTGACGTTTTTGATGATTTTAAAATTTGACAATAACTTTCATAACCTGAGGTGTTTGACCACATTTCAAAACTTCCAAAAGCTAAATTTAGCTTCAGATGCATTTCTGAGGGGGATCCAAAAGTTTTGTGAAAAAAGTTTCATGTAGGGAAAATTAGCATAATATCAAGTGACAGTAGACCTGCTGACAGAGTCCCTGGCTATGCAAATAAGACTCTGGCTGGGGGGTTAATGGAAGTTACTTGATGTAAGTGTATCTTTTGAATTCCTGATGCAGTTTATGTTAATGCTTGGGCTAACTTTCCTCCTTTGCTCCTCCTGTATTAAAAATATTGAACATTAAATAACTTTTTTACCTTAAAATAACCGCTTCAACATCATGTTGACGGTACAGGGTGTTGTGAGAGGGTGAATGGTGTCTCCGTCTCATCCACTCCGCCCCCCCATCACTTGTTTCTGCACTATAACTTCAGTGAGAGGGCAGGATCACAGCGTTGCATACATGTTTACTCCACGTTTTCAAGACATAATGTTGTTTTGATGAAATGAGTTAACATTAAACTCTAAATTGAGCCTGTAACAGAAGATTAACTTTGAATTTCTAATGTGAAATGTTGACAGAGTGACATAAAAGGGTTGATTTGTGGGGGCATCATCTGGCCCAAATCATACCGGAGACATGTTTCTATGAAGGCTGTGTGTTGTGGTTGTGTCCTAGTAGAGTCCTCACCCAAATTACACCGCAAAATAAGCCTCATCAACTTGAGTTACGACTGTACTGTGCAAACCAGACTCAGGCGGGTTCATCACCAATGCTCCATGGCTTCATGTGGGCTGAACGAGAGTAACCGTGGGCCAGCGCTTGGCCATAACTCAGTTGTTGTCCAGGCATATCAGATGCAACTGTGTGTGTGTGTGTGTGTTTGCTTCTCTTCCATTTTAATCCAACCAAATTCTCAGACAAGCCCTTGTGGCTAAGCGTTCACAAACTCTCCAAGTCTAAGCCATGTCTAAGCCAAATTGTTTTTTATTAAGACAGCCAGAGCTGCGACTGAATAACACAACTCGTGTTTGTTAAGCACAGCTGTTTTGTATCAGAGATTGTGCCAATCAATTAACTGCCAGAAAGTGAACAAAGTAAAGTTGCACAGAGAAGGAAAGCGAAGAAATCTGTTAACTCTTACACGCAACTGGTGTGAAGGGAAACTTTGTGAAACTCTGTGAAATCCCATCAGAAGCCTCTTAATACATTAACGCTCTAACCGATATCCATATTCTACTCAGGGATACAGTGAATGCAGCTCATATGAAAAGCTTTCAAGCACTTTAAAATAAAAAAACGGGAAATTATATGCAGCATCATAGGAACAGAAACCATAACTGAGTCCCCAGCATATACATACTTGACCCAGATCCCTCCTCCCTCCTCCCCTACAAGTCGAGGAAAGTCAAACTAAAGAAATCTGGGGGTCAGACTGAACTGTGGACGTGCTGCTGTGCTCTTACCCAGGTGGAGGGTGAGGTTGACAGAATTGGGGTGCTGGATGCCAAAATACATGGACTGGCTCTGCCACCATGTGTTCTCCTCACTCCTGTGGAAGTCTGTCAGGAGGCTGGCGTTGTGGCTCAGTCCTGGGTCTGATGCGTCACAGTGGTGGCACGAGCGCGTGGAGCCCGTCTGCATGCAGTAGTCCTCAGGTGGGGAGCCGCACACGTTTGATGCCACCACTGTGCGATTGAAGGCGAGGTTCTCGAATTTGGGCATGCAGCGGCTTGGGGCGCCCTCCTCCTCATCATAGCAGGAGTCCATTGCGGCCCAGACGAGGAGGTGGCAGTGCAGATGAAGAGAGAGCAGGAGGGCCAAAGCAAAGGATGTATCCATGTCTACAGGCAGTTACAATCTCATTTACACCTCCACATTCATGTACTCTGGTGTGAAGGCGCAAAAAAAACGCATTAAGACCCTGACTTGAGAGAAGTAATCCAAGAACAAAAAAAGGAAGTCCAGTCTGAGAGCTTAGTTTGACTCTCTCTGTTAAGTCTCCAACATATGTTCCCCCTCTGTGGAGTGAAGTGGAATGAAGTTTGTGCAGGAACTCCTCTCATCAGGGGCAGCATGAGGCAGGCAGAGGAGGGACTCGGGTGGGGGCTGGAGGGTAGAAGAAGTCCATGAAAACTTCCTCCACCTGCTGGTCAACCCATGAACCGCAACACCTTTAGCTTCAAATGTAAAAAAAAAATAAAAAGATTCTCATTTGACAGGAAAAACACATTCTATTACATCTTTAAATAATGCAGCACCGAGGTTGTTACACCTCTGGGCTTTGAGATAGAGAGTACGCTAGCACCTGCATTCACCACTTACAGGAACCCACAATATCATCGATACGGTGATAAATGTACTTGGCAGTTGGCCCCAGAGCAGGACGTTCTGGTAAACGCTGACTCCAGTGATTCACAGTAGAAGACTAGACGTGCTAAAACTGTCGGGAATATTTCAGCAGGCACGGGTCATCTCCATAAAGGGATGACGCTCAGGGGAGCTCTGTGACCTAAAGGGACAATTTATTTATAAAAATAGTGTGTGCAAGACTCCAGCTGGCTTTTTTCAGCAAGATTCGCTCAAGGCCCAGATATCATGAGAAGTGAGAAGTGGAGTGCATATCACTGTAATTCACTCGAACTGCTCGGGGTCCTTCAGTATGGAACCCATCCATCAGTGTTTGATCAGACTTAACCATCAAATAAAAGGTGAGGAAACTGTGACAAGTAACTGTGAGTCACTGCAGCCACCAAATTAGCAACCTTTTTGTTAAAAACTATATTAGATTTTAACTAATTATCAAGCGAGATTTACTGAAAGTGTATTTAGGTTCTATGACAAGAAAACTTTGTCATCGTTGCTCTTAAAAATGACTTTGAAATTATTAATAACAGTTGCATATTTGTTTTCTGTCGGTCACATACCTCCGCCAAGGCCCAACAGTCCCCTTTAAGTCAATCATTCATGCTTAATGCAATATCAAATTAAATATATTTAAACTTTTATTTCGATCTGCATCAAATTGTACTTTTCAACAAGATCCATGCGATTGAATGAAAATGTTAAAGAAAATGAAGAATCCTGAATCCATCCTTTATCCAGATCCAAACCAAAAGTTAATGGGGTCTATTCTTCGCCAAGACCCAACCTCCATCCAAGTTTTGAGGAAATCTGTTCAGTAGTTTTTGTGTAATCCTGCTGACAAACCGACCAACCAACAAACCCTGAACCAAACAGAAGGACATGGGAGAAAACATGACCTCCTTGGCGGAGGTAAGACAATACTAAAATCTTTATATATACATAAAAAGTGTATCCCCTCCTTAACTTTCTTGTTTTCTTGTGAGGTTCGATACTCTATTGAGAACATTCACTTCTCTATAACACATTTCACGTAGGAGGGCATGCTAGCATGTTCAATATTCCAGTGCCAACAGAGGAAAGAACAGTCAAATCTGAACATTGAGAGCTGAACCTCAGTCTGAACTGCACTGCATGTCTTTTGTGCCAGCTGCTTCTCTCTTGGGCACCAGTGCAAGCCATCATAATTGAGCAGCTTTGGTGGGAAAGGCATTGCAGACCATGGCCACGACATGGCACATCTCTTCATGGATAATTGGGTCCTGGTCTGTGTTACCGACAGTTTTTAAATCAGGTGGTATTCGTCTAATTTTGTCCAATCCAATTTTGTTTTTTTAAACAGTCAGCGTTGTGCAGAGGCCTAAAAAAGGTGGCTTCCCGAGTGTTCTGGCTCTATTTGGGCAGGGTGGTGGTTGCGGTCTGCACTGTTGCGCCACAGGAAGAAAAGTCCTGAGTTTGAATCCCGTTCTGTGCATGTTTGCAAGGCACTGGCTAAGAACAGGAGTTGGTCTCTGAGTGCTGCACAGTGGCTGCCCACTTCTCCTCATAAATGCTGAGAATTTCAAATGAATCTCCCTGCGTGCATCAATAAAGGATTGATTAAGTCTGTAGTGTCGACTACAGTGTCACAGTGAAATGGCAAATCCAACAAGTGGCTGTGGAGGGCCACAACAACGACGTGTTATGCTTTCCACTCTCCTCCTCGCTCTGTGAATGATTTAACTGTCGCTGTATTCCATGAGAAATTTGGCACAATCATCCAGAAAACCGATGAACATTCAAAGTGACAGTGCAAATCAGCACTCGTACGATTTAAATGATGATAGAATCAATGTCGACATGGGAAGTCTTTGAAGTGGAGCAGACGGAGCGAAAGAAAAGGAAGAACAACAAAAGAAAGTAAGAAGAAGACAAACAGCACGAAACACAGAGAGACAGGTAGTGTGGACGGACGCATTTAGAAGCTGTACATTTATGATCCCGGGGGGATTTACGGCAAAGTCTTTCCCATATCTCCCTGTGATTGCCTTGATTTATTAGGGCTCTATCAGTACTCAGGCAGGGACATTGTAAAAGGCACCGCATCAATTTGCAGTGAAATCCTCTGCTGGCTTTGGAGGAGAGCAGGTCTGCCTTCAAATCTGTTTGGCTGGATGTGGATCAGCTATTATGATGAAGACTCAGACGTCTGTGCATACATTTTTTTATTTGTGAAGCAGATTCATTATTAAAACCACCTGTACGTGCAGAATGTGGGAACACAACTGTTGCGCAAGACAACAATATGTTTCAATAGAGATCTGTGGGCACTGAGCGAGGAAGGGAGATATGGGGGAAAAGGAATTATTCAGAAGAAACCAGAAGTTTTTCCTTGAGGGCAACGACTGTAGATGAGTTTGCCTGTCCAGGTCTATTAAATCATCATGGCACTGCAAATTCATCTGCAGAGACTAATAATTTTGACTTTACCTGTGACACAACCAGCAAGATGGGGAGCCAAAGTATTGCAAAAAAGAAAATATATAAAAAATTCAGTCAGCAAGAGTCATTTCCTTGACTTCAAAACTTCGGCCAGTATTTGAGTCAGCTGAATGAGCTCAGCGTGGGGCCCCGCTGAAACGAGGGGCAAAGTCTTCCAAAGCACCCTGAGGGTATACTATTGCCTCGGACCCCCCGGTGTTTCTGTAGCGATTCAGACAAGTCAACCACATGCTTTGCCGTAACGCAGGAAAAAGAAGATAGACCGCACAGTCAGTGCATAAGACTCAGCCTGTCAAAAGTCACTGCTGACTTGGAACAAAGTAGTTCACTTTGGAAATCACATGTCAATCACAAGCTGCAGAACATACATGCACGAGCCCACATCTCACTTGCATGTCTCCGTTGTTTCTCCGAGGAGTTCACGGTTTTGCTTGAGAAAAACACCCCCTTTTGTCACTTCCTTTTCTTTAGTGCCGAAAAAATAGACATCACAATGTCAAGACGTAGACTGATGGAGATAAAAACCACAAACGAACAGCGCTCAGTGAAAACAAGTGCACACAGAGGTTAAGTGTTTGGAGATCACCTTGTTGAATTGTCCTGAGGCCGCTGTCATGGTTTGTTTTTTAGTTTTGGTCATTTCCTGTTTTATTTTGTAGATTATATCCTTCTTCCCGCTTTTGTTTCTTTCCCGCCTTTTTTGTGTATGTCTGTGTTTTATTTGTTCATTAGCGCTACTGTGTTTAAGTCTTTTTTCCTTCTCTTTGTCAGTCCGTCTGTTCCTGGTTTCATTGTGTCTGCTCCCCGAGCTTCATCCTGGTTTGTACTTCATTTAGTTTTGTATTGCGCTTTAGTTTTTGGGATTTTCCCCAGCCTTTTTCTTTTTTCATTCTTTGTCAGTTTAATTGCTTGGCCTTCGGTTGCCTGCCTTTGATTTTTTTCGGACTTCAGCTTACATCATTAAAACTCACCTTTTGTTTTTCATCCATCCGGCTGTCTTGCGTTTGAGTTTCTTATTTTTGATAACCACAACAGTCGTGAGAGTGTTGGTCTTGAGAATTTTTTGGTAAATAATTCCATGCGGTCGGTGAACAAAAACCTCAAGGCAGATTTTCCCAGTTCAGACACAATGAATAGTTTAAAAGCCAGTAAATTGGTGAAAAGGAGGTAAGATCGAGCTAAAACCAAAGTTTTTGGAAAAATAAAAATTGATCTTGAGGTCAAAACACACATAGCAGACTGCTGACTCACTGTTTAGACTGCTGACTCAAGGTAGTCAGAAGCGACAGTGTATGACATTGCATGCATAACTTTATTATTTGATAAGTGTGGAAGATTAAATTGAGACAGGAGCTAAAACAGAGCGTTTCAGATGGAAGGGCAGTACAGCATTTTCATTTTCTGAGCATTGAAGCATGTACAACTGTTATAATAGTAACCCAAAATAAAATATGAACCTGAAAATGAGCAGAATTTGTCTCCTTTAAGTCGGCTGCTTGTTTCGTTTGTGTGAAATTTTACGTTGTTTGTTTTAGCTGTTTGCTCCTTTATGTGAACATTTTTGTGCTGCTGTCCTGCAGCCAGGACTCTTTTGTGAAAGAGATTTTGAATCGCAATGGAAATACTTCTGCCAAAGTAAAGGTTTAATAAAAAATTATGGAAACAATATGCGTTGCAGCCGTCTGGATGGTTTGGGAAATGAAAGTAATGCCTCCTTTTGAATCCCTGCCTAAGCCGGTGATAAGTCGGCCCTACCCTTTTTGCATCTGAAAGTGAAAATGGACAGAATATTAATTTTGAATATGGTTTATTTTTAAACATGATTTTTCTGTCTGTTTAAACCTACCACAGACATCTCTTTCCCCTGTGTTCTCTGCTTTAACCCCTTTACATTTTACCAGTGCACCTTTCTTTCCTTTGGCACTCATGTTTTCCCCCCCAGCACCATGTGATACCTCAGACTCCCCTCTGCCCTCCCACATGTTCTCCTCCTTTTCCCTCAGCTTCACACCTCTCATTCTCATCTCACCCTCTCTCGACGCCACAGATCCCTTAGCCTCCACCTGCCACCTACCCCTTTCATGCTGCAGAGTTGTGCAGCTGGCTGTCACCGTGTGAAGCTTGTTGCACCGACACTAGCAGGTATGGCCTCCTTTTTATGATGACACAATGTCGTAGCGATGAGTTACGCTCTCAAACAGTGATTTGGTGTCACAGCTGTCAGTGCTTCACTTAGCAATGCAGGAGGCGGCTGCCACATCCCCGCAGGGAACGCGTTATCTGACAAACTAATGAGCGCTGCACAACCGCCGCGTCGTCGCAAAAAAAAAAAACAACCCTGCCATCACACACCTTTATGAAAGTCCTGACAAAACTGTGATACATTCATCTATAGCAACTCTGTTTATATTGTGTGACGTTTTGGTCACAACATTGTTACACACAAAGCTAAAATGTTCACATGATCAAGGCAAGTAAAGATGTGACTGTGTATTTCTGATCAGCTAAATATTATGAATGAAACCGGGAACGTAGTAATTAAAGGATATTTCCGGACCTCTTTGATTTGTGTCCACTATAATTGACTGTAATTAAGTCATCAGTGTACTTGTCAAGAGGAGAACCATTCAAGTTATGCCTTCTTTGGCACAAATGAACTCTCCTCACTTCAGCACTTGAAAAGCATCTGATATCCGTATTGGCCTCAAAGAAGGCTAATGAGGTGCATTATGGGACTTTTAGGACCCAGGATTTTTTGAAGCTAGACAGATGCTTGAAGGCAGGATATCCTGGCCTCTGCTGCACAATTTTGATCATGTTTAAATATGTGAGTCGGCCAACTTTATCAAAGTGCAACATTAAAGCACTGCAGCATAAGATGTTGTTATATACAGTACATTGCAGGTATGAGACAGGCCTACTGGCAAGATGGGTCCCACAGCTTTGTTTGTGGTTCCTCCTCCCCGGTCATTCAGTAATCACAAAAAATAGATCTTTCATAAACATGCTAAAAGTGTGTCAACTACAACACATCCTCATATCGAAACGGCTGAATAGGTTGATTGCGAGCGTCTCCCAGAAACAACATGACCGTTGCAGCTTAGCGTCAACCGGCGAACCAGACTTTCATCGTACTCTTGCTTTTTGTTTAGGTTTAGTCACTAAAACTAGTCGGTTAGGTTTAGGAAAGTATCATGGTTTGGGTTAAAATATCAACGTTATATCCGTGAATTCAGTTACGTTATGTTCGTGACCGTACTTCAATGTGTTAGTAAGTTAAAAACACTTGACTTGTGGTTTCACACTGGACAAGAACCTCCTGAATGAAGGTCCTGCGCTTGTTTAACCTAATTGTCTGTCACCAACCTCCTCCCTATACTGATGCTTTGCTAAATTACTTGCTCCTCACTTCGTTCTTTGCAGCTGTAATAATTACTACAGCCGCTGGAGGTTGCCTCCTCACGAGATATGTAAATATAGGTGCCAATACTCTGCATTCACAGTCATTTTTCTGGTAGACGGGAACTATCTGTAGTACGTAAACTGCCACATTCTAGTACTTAAGTCCTATAATCACTTTAAAATATCCATGCAGTGTAACTATCTACTCTTCATATTTCATTTTGATATTTTTTCTCACATTATCAGTATTGTGTTACACGTGTCTGCCAGTCACAGGTGATGCTAAAGCAGCTGAACAGCAGAGTACACCCACATCAGGATCACCACACCCATCCCTGCTGTTACTGGCCTTCATGATTAGTTTACCGCAGAGATCCCAGACCCCATGCGTGGTGATAATCCTCACAGTAATCCTCCAAATGGCAACAACATCATCATCACTTAAGTACCGAGGAGAACACACACCACGGGTCCGAAATTATCAATAAACAAGAATTTACTGGAAAGAAAAACACAATCTGTCAACATTTGGCTTCAGTGTGGATAAAGTCAGCAGAACAGTTTGCACAGCGGAGCCAACTCTCCCTTAAAAATATAATAAAACATGTAAGGATATCTGATTCAATGTCTGTCCACCAAAACAACAAAACTAAGGTCAGGGGGCTCTGGACTGGAGGATTACTACAATGCCACCAGAACAGAGAGGTACAGGAAAACAGCAGATGCATGTGGAAAAAGGAGAGAGAAAGAAAGTAAGGTGTAATGTCATGGGCTCCTTAATGGGGCCTCTAGGTGAATATGGGCCCATAAAACTCACTATTGGACCATAGGAAACATGATAATGAACGATTATCCGTCGCCACAAGAAGGAATATCGTGCACCATCAGGCCTGTCATTTCACAGATGGATATCCCAGGATATGACCGAGCATGGTGTAATAATAATAATAATAATGACCTCGTGTATAAAACATGCAAATTGAAAATGACCAGTCATCTGTGACTTCAGGTCTAGACCCTCTTCAAGTTCAGCTTGCCAGACGGCGCATTGCATGATTAGCAGAGAAGTGAAGCCTATGAAAAATAACACCTAAAACCACCTACAGAAGAACCGATAACCTAACGACCAAAGCTAATGAAAGAATGAATGGACGTTAATTATGAGAATTATGTTGTTTTGTCATAAAACAAAATAATGGGTGTCTGTTAATAACAAGAGTACAGGCAATCAAAAAATGTTGGCAGTCGAGGCACACTGACAATCATCTGCTATATTCACTGTCAGCCAAATAATAAAAAAAAAAGAAAAATCTAGCTCATTTAGATTTAATTTCATACATTCAATTCGTACGTTAAAAATGATTTTGGACGTGGGTGTTCCAGTGAGCGAAACACAGGAATGCTTTCAAGCTGTCACAATGAGAGGTCCACGCTGTGCTGCTTCTGATATGATGTGAATGTGAAAGACCAGATGCGAGCCAAGTAAACAAGTGTGGGCAATGCTAAAAATGGAGGATTATAACTGAGACTTGATCACAGTTCAAGCGCTGCTATTTAGCTGTGCCTTGCATTGTGTGTTTTCAAGTGTTGAAATGACATGTTTGATTTGCTTTTTTGGATTTGACAGGTGGGTGATGGCCGTGATCCTCCTGGCGTGTGGAGGAGCGGCACTTGGGATCAGCTCGCCGCGTAGTGGTACTCCACTCAAAGCTCTGTGGTGATTTAAGTAACACAATTTTTTTTTTTTTTGCTCAACCGTTGTTAAACACACCAGACAAAGACACAGTGTCGAGCTCAAGTTGGATCCAAGTGCACACTCATGAGGCAGAGGCAGAGGAGTAAAAGCAATCCTACTCAGTCAATCAAAACTGGGAGTCCGTAATTTACAGGCAGGCAGGATGAGTCACAGGCACATGCAGGTACAACAGGAGCAAAGACATGTAGAGCAACGACGCTATATAGACGATCCTGCAAAATAGTGAAGGCTACCTGGGGAGTGAAAATATAGACATATTCTCCTCCAACAAACAACCAAGGATGAGCAAGCAGGCCGAGAGTAGAAAACTCACTGCCACAATATCATGATATCTTTACATAAAGTATATTCATTTTAAACTCGCTCACACAGGCACAAGAAAAATACTGTTCAGAGGTAAATGTCTGCATAAAAGCTTTTTACCACACAGCATTGATAGAGAGTTGTCATGGCTCGCTAATACAACACATGGTATTCCATTAGGAACGGACAGCCAGGCCGAATCACCGTCACTGTCGCGCTAATGCTAAAGTAAGATCCCGGTAGACAACTGCAGTTGATTTGCATCACAGAGATACGTTTCCGTTGGGTTTTTTAGCTGCAACTGTAACGTTTAAAGACACGTAAACAGTGGCCCGACCCATTTAGTGTTTCTGCTGTGCTTATTTTATGTATCATGCACTTTGCTAGCGTCGTTCATAAACCAAATCCAACCATGGCGCGTCGGGCTAGCTTAACAGCTAGTTTTGGGTAAACTCTAGCTGCCATTTTCTCAAGTCTGTGGCTCAACAGGTAAATGATGTCCAGCCTAACCTCGGTGAAAGTGTTGTTATTAAGGCGATATGAACATGCGTTTTGGACACTTTGAAATAACATAGGCTAGTGAGCTACATGATGCAGGCATTTTCTACGTAAAAGTTTTCTACCTGTAAACATTGTGATTGGTTCTAGTAGCAGTAATGATGCTAACACAGACTACATAATGATCTACAGTAGTGAGAAATGAAATGAGAGGCCCAAACCATCAACACAGAAGCCGCAATCACAAGTGATGTTAGCATAAATAACATTAGATAATTCCTCCAGTTTGCCTGCTGCAAGTAGAGAACACAGAAGTGTCTCATTCTCTGTATTATTAACATCAGCACGTTTGAAAATCCCACCGTAAACCAGGCACTTAACATGCCAGATATGTTACATTAATGCAAAGCCTCATATTACATGAGCAATAGTAATACGGCAATAACCACTGACTTTTGTAACGGCGTGAGCTGATTTACCTTAAAGCGTGTTTCCATCTGTTTCAGTGCAAAACCATCCACCACCTTCATAAAAATGCAACGATAAGACTGGATTGCTGGTTGCATTCTGAAAAACAAAAACAAGAACAAAAACGTGAGGTTAATCGAATAATCAAAAATTTCCACACATCTTTTGCAAGTGATGCAGTTTTTGGCAAAAAAGCAACTTTGACGGTGACCTCCTCATAAACTGTAAGTCATTCTGGTTTGCTTTTCATCCCTCGTATTCACACATGAAGATGTAGCTCGGAAACCTGTGTGTGCCGGGGATACTAAACGACCTGGTAAATCCCAGCGACAGCCTGTTTTAACAATTTGGAGGTGGCTTGTTTGCAGTTGTGCCATCAGTGTAATGGATGCTGACATCCTGTCTATGTTAGCTTAACACAGGGGCTGAAGGTGTGGTGAGATGGCAAGCCTCTATCAGAAGACACCCCTGGTTACTCCAATGTTATTGTATTTACATGTTATCTATTCTTAGTAGCTGGCGTGCTAATGTTAGCGACATTGGAGGGCATGCTGGGTGTGTGTTTGTATGGAGGTACCTCAAAGGCAGCTTTGACCGAGATGTGCTGAGTAATGAGTGCTGTAACTACGTTCTTCAGCTGCATTTTTCAAGTAACTCGCCTGACATTTTCTAATGAGGAGCAGGTGCGTAGGCTGGTGGCTGGTCAGGTGACAGGCAAGGCTGGGAAACACACTGAGGAAAACAGGTGGGCAGGCAGGGTCTGAACTGACAGCAGAGATTTTTAATGCATGACAGCGAGGTAGAGCCGGAGATGTTTAGAAACCATGACACGCAGGTTAAAATCGCCAGAATGGATTTTATTTTTTGGTGTTTTTCTGTCTTTTTTTTTGTGTATAATGAGAAAATCTTACAAAAAAAAGGAAATAAGCAAAATTATGTTTCAGTTTCAGTCCACTCATCGTACTTTGTGTGTCTGTAAACTTGTCCTTCCTGACTCAAACAGCGCTTGTCAACCGCTGAATGTATTTAATGAGCTGTTTAAAGCTTAAACCTCTGACTGTAAACCGTCCATTAGTGGAGCCGTGCACAGAATGCTAAGCTTCCTCATTGGATGCAACGCTTATTGGGTATTTAACTTCTAAACTAAAGTTTTGAATTTCTTACTTTGTCATTGACGAACAGGAATATGTTGTGAGCGTCGTCTGTAGAGGACTTTTTATCTCTTAACTCTCTACTGCCCCAATGTCTCTTTAGTCGGCGGTGATTTGTCAGCTTCCAAGGCTGACGCTAAATGAATTTGCCATTTCGAGCACTGGGGAAGCTGAACAGAATAAACAGATCGAAACGCTCTCCGAAACTGTTTCAAAGTTTCATGAGACCTGCAAACACGGCTATATGACACTTTAGCACTGTGGTGCCATCGAGCGGAGAAATCCTTCCTGTGATTTATGGGGCGCGGGGCTGGACAGCGGGCCTTTAACAAACCAGGGATTGTAGATATTTATTGTGTCTGAGTTGTTGTTAAGCTGTTGTCACGGGCCCAGAATTTGCAGCCTCGTCCCTCCAGCACCCTTCAGAGATTCCTTCTGTTATTGTAATATCACAAACATGTTTTTTCCTCTTAATGGACAGCAGGGATGGCCATATTTTTCTTATCTCTCTGTCCACCCACCTTCTTGAAACCAACAGCTTTTTTATTCTTAACATCCCCGGGTTTGGTAATTAGTTGACTGGTGATTAAAAAAGGGCTTTAGAGAGAAAGGAGAGATCCAGCAATTACCCAGCATATTAATCCCCTTCAATGGCTTCATTAGAATGCTCCACGCACGCTGGTTTCAAGTTTTACATTTAAATTTGACTCTGAGATTTTTACACTGCAATTTGCACTTTTAATTTGTGCCTCCAATAATTGGACGTAGCTGCTTTGTGCTTCAGTTGGCTTGTAAGTGGAAACAATGTTCTGCCCGCCAGAACGTGTGACTGGCCCCCACAGGTTAGGAAAAGAAGGAAGGAGACAAACAACTTTAAAGTGGCATCCCAAAGCTCATTTTCAATATCTCACCTCCCCTCGCTCACTACTGTACTACTTTACAAGACGTAGCCCGTGGAGGGGATGAAGGCGAGGAGGAGAGGATAAGGTGAGGGGTAAAGTTTATTTGCTGTTCCACCATTTAAAGATCCCCTCTGGACTTTTTTTTACAATGAATACAAATACCTTGCTTGCAAAAACTAATTACATTAACGAAAAAGTGGTTTTCCCTGTTAAAAAAACAACAGTGTTCATTCAAATTTTAACTTTAGCTGGAAGTTTCAAGCTCAACCATCTGCGCAGCACCGATCACGCTTGTAGCATCGTCAGGATACCAGGAGTTGTAGCTTTGGTTCAATACCAAGTGAAACATTGATATTCGATATGATGTTTGATATCACTGGGGAGTTAATGACACAACAATAAGGTCAAGGCTTGTGTACTCATCTAAGTTAATTTACTTGAGTCTTTTCCTCCCAACAGACGCTCTGCTGTCTGAGAGACCTCAGGCCCGATAGCTCTGAGGGGGATTAGCTTAACTTTGAGGATTACAAATGGCTGTTGGGCCAACAGCAGGACAACACATTTATCAGCATCAGTGTGCAGGGCCATCTTGTTTTTATACTTCAGTGATAGTGAAATGAAAGCCATCACCAGCCTTGTTAGCACCTTTCGTTAGCATTGGTCTCCAGCATCGCTTGCCTATGGGAAATGCTTGTATCCTCTGCCTTTCATTGTTCATTTTCATCAAGCTTTTCCAAACAACACTTCCTTTGTCAACCAAAACCAGTTACGGAAGCTGGTCATCTTTAATGTGCTACACCAACATAACAAAATGGAGCGAGACGTGGAAGCTACCAAGCTAGCTAAGGCCAACGAGCTTCGCCCCGAACTGCCAGAACGACTTACTGTACTTTAGCTGTAAGATAGTGAGGAGCCGCGGGCACTGAGGGTGTTAAGTTTAATGTTAGCTCCTGACCACAGTCAGCACTCACCAGACTCTGGTTCCTTCTGTTATCCTCCTGTGTCTTCCACTTTCTAATCTCAACAGTTTAAAACACAAACTCTGTGTGCTCCTCAGCTCCGGGTGTTTATTCCTCTGGTATCTCTGGGCTCTGCCCACGGCTTTCTCCTCCAGAGCCCGCCAGCCCCAGCAGCTGTCTGCCAGCTATAAAAACTTCAGTCCCTTCGCTTCAGTCTGTAAGTACAATTAACCAAACAGCAAGCCATATTATTTGACCGATAATTGCATTTAAAGTTATCCAAATTCAATTCAATACCACAAACGCAGCCAAGAAGTCAAGGTGAGTGACTCAACTTTAAGCCATAATATCATTCAACCAAGTGAGTTTTATAAAAACTCAACCCCTGTACAGTTGTCCCCCTTGTAAATTTTTAAACGAGGCTGTAAACATGTTTATTTCTGCTGTAAAGTTACCTGGGGTCTTGTGCTTTGGGAGCCAGCCTCACGCAATAATAAGTACTGAAATCATTTAAAATATTCAGAATGTATACAGTGTTGAATGTAACTCGGCTTTAAGGTGAGCACAGAAACACTGCCTGTCTTTCGGAAGATGAACTTGAAAGCTGCTTTCTCGTGTCAAACCCTGCTCACATCACTCTGAACGCGAAAGGTCAAACATCCAATTGCCTGTTAGCTGTTGATGAAGAACATCCAAAGACCACAATATGCACCAATTAAACTTTAGCACTGTGCGGTATATAAGGCACAAAAAGCCGGCCTCCTATACGAACAACAGTCAAGGTGAAAGCGAATGTTTTTACCTCCAATAAAACTGTCTTTGAATCAGTACATCAGCACTCACCACGGCCATCACCCATGTTTTAAAAGGTAAGGACATTATTTATCTTTCAAACGCCTCTCTGACAAGGATACACACGATACGTAGATGCACTATATTGTATAAATATTCTGTATCATGTCACACCCAGATCTCTAACACAGTGACAGTGTGTGATTACAACGTCGCACTCCTCCTTCTTCCACATTCACCTCATACTGTAGATTACACCTCGAGATGTGAAACAAGGTTGGTTACACTAATGACTACAACCCACACATCATCACCCCATCTCTCTAACGTGTCCAAAGTCAAATGATTCCAGTATACCTAATTAAGGTAACGCTTCGTACTTTAGCTCTTCCTGCCCTGAGCGCTTCGTCCGTCAAATCGGGCTCCACGATTGAGATAACAAGCAAGTTGGCGGCGCTTATATCGATCTGTGACGCATGGAGGAACAGAGGAGGGAATGGTGGCGTCTTCTCACACTGTTGTGAAAGGCGACATGTACTCGGAAATCCCAAGGAGACGGAGCAGAAACTGATTATCAACCAGTCCAGCGCTCATAACTAATGGTGGGTCGTCTATTGTGACGGATGAATATGATTCATCCGTGCTTAAAAGCTACACCTGGGGCTCTTTTGAGATGTTCTATAGATCATGTGTTTTTTCAACAGATCTTACCTCTCTCTGTTCTCCTTTTATCCCTGCGTCGTCTTTCATGTGATAATTTACATTATTTGAGGTTTTTGTTTGTGCTCCTATCTACCCGCATGCATTATTTACACGTACACAGGCTCGTACACACACGCATGCGGGGAGACCAGGTCATTAATTTAATGGCTGTTCCACCTGAGATGGATGGAAAAGGGGAACGCGTTCGCTTATGTTCAATCTTTGCAAATTTGACCTCAGTCGTACGTGACTGCAGCGCGCCCACACACGCAGTTAATCCACACACAACATTGCACACTCCTTACATCCATTCGTTGCCCTTTTCCCCTTCCCTCTCTCGCTGCGTGCACGTACAGTACGCCCATACACACATAAGGTGCGCGCACGCCAGGCAGCAACCTTAAGGCTAACAGTGTCTGCTTAATGGAGTTAGTGATATATCCATTGGGTGCTCTGCTCATTTAAAAGCCAGTGGAGGGAGGAGAGGAAGCAAGCCAGGAGGAGGTGGGGATGGTGGAAGGCTAGAGGCTACAGAGAAAAATGTAACACAAGGGGACGGGACATATGGATGGAGAAGAAGAGGCGGTGGTGGCGGTGGGGGGGGAGTGTGAACAATAGGTGCAAACGACAACATTAATCCAACATCAGGGCTATCACAGAAGGAGGCGAGTGTGTATGTGTAAACAAGGCCGCGAATAATGTGCCCTGAATAATGTGAAGATCTCACCGGGGCCTCTCCTGGCCAATGTTATTCTACGCGCCTCAGAAGGTTTTATGACGACACAAGCCAGAGATGAGAAGACACAGAAAGCGAGAGGGTAAAATCATTTTGCCCGGTGCTGGCCTTATCCAAACGGCCAACCATCCTGTAAGCGAAGACCCGCCTGAGCGCTGAGCCTTAACAGTATGGAGGATTAGAGCTTAAAGCATAAATTAAAGTACTGAGATGACTGAAATGTCCCATTTACATCTGAGCGCTGCAACTTAATGATCGTTTCAAAGTAAGAAGTGAGGGATTATCGCCGGGAAGCATTAGTCTTAATGTCCAGGCTGTTGTTATTCCTTTTCATGTGTTGATACGCATCCTCTGATTCCTATAGGCCGAGTTTTTAATGACATTAGCGGTAGCCATTTGTCAGCTAATGGTTTTCCTTATTGACCTCTCCGAGGCTTATCTCAGTGTGGTGGCTGTGATCACTCCCGAGGCTAAGAGCTGTGGTGTCCACCCGCTAATTTCCCCTCTTTTCCTCAAATAACTTGTCCTATTTTTATCGCTCCTTCCTCCTGAAATTTGGTTCTGCATGGCTGACCTGACAGCGTCTGGTCTGCACACATCTTCCAATCTCTTTTTCTTTTCCTCCCAGCTTAACGAGAGAGGATGTGTCTCTGTGTGTGTGTGTCTGTGTGTGCTTATGTATGCAGTGAGTCTGCGTATGCGCGTGTTGTGCTACAAATACAGTGTATCTTGGAAGTGCCTTGGGTTTGATAGATAGCTCCTCGGTGATAATGCATGCAGATGTTTGTGCACGGCGGTGTAATCACAACGCACACGTCCTCTCTCTCATTTTGAAGTCGGACTAATGTGTGTGTTTATTGGATTGTGCAGATGCATACTTAATTGTGTGTTTGTGATAAATAAGTCACTTTGCATTTAATTGAAATTAAGCTACATTAATTTCTCTGCCGCACAGCTCTAACATTAACTTGGATACATTTCCACCCTTCTACATGTACATAGACAGAAATCACGGGGAGGACAGGGGGGTCCGGATAAACAGAGATTTGTCCCCTTCAGTAATCTATATGACTGAAAATATGTGATTGTAATAATATGCATTGAAAACATTAATATCAATTTAAGATGCAAAACAATGTGTTTAAGTTTTTCAAGATCGGTTTTCTCCATAAGCCTCAAAGTGTCTCCACACACAGTAGCGTCCATTTGGATTTTGTGTGTTTCACAACCACAATATTTGTATTTCTTTTAACATGCTTGTACGACCCTGAAGTTATTTATCTTTCAGTTTAACAGTACGCCTTGCAATCAGTGTTAAGTATAAGTATTAGTAATGCCAATTGCACAGTATAGAAAAATACACAACAACAGTGAAAATTGAGTTTTTCTGAGCGTTGCTTGCTACGTGTTCACTTTGACCCTGGGAATCTTTGGCAGAAACGTTAAATCACTTCTTTCAGTTATTTTGTTTCCACTTTTGTGTGTCACCTCTTCCGTAAACTGCACATGACTTTACTCTGTACTCTGTGAAAGTAAATGTCACCACTAAGGGACACCAGGGGGTTTGTATATGACTTTTTTTTAAAAAGGTACACAGGGTTGGAGTTACGTTGGAGCCGGTGGGAGCAGTAAATCAGCGGGGTCACTATGCATTACCAACAACCAGCATTTTAATCACAAACAATGATTTTTTACATTAAAGATGTAAATAGGTTAAAAGAAACATGTTTTCCAGAGGAACAACGCACCACATTCTCTCGTGAATGACAGAGATAGTGGGGGTGTGCGCTGTCATACCTTTTCATATTTAAATTCAGTTATTGTTGTTATGACCTACTTGATGCAATTGTTCAAGAAGCGAACCGCTGTGGGTGTGTGAGAGTCAAGGACTTTCAACACGTAATGAAGTGAAGTCACTAGAAACGTCAATATCCCAGACTCTCTTCACAAAACGTGTGATTTTAAGACTTAAAATAATAAGTCAACACAGTTTTGTGGAAAATGGCTCCGGCAAATTCAAAGTTATTGGTGCCTTCTTGTAAATTCAGCAGTGAGTACAACACATCAAGATGTTTCTTTCCCTGTAAAAAGCTTCAGAGTGTTGTAGCATCGCTGTAAACGCCTGTCTGCTTCCGTGTCTACAACAAACCTTACCTCCCAGCAGCTGTTTGAACACACTGGTTCAGCTGATATCACTATTTACACCGAATATATTAAAGAATATAACACATTGATGGTAAACATGCCAAATTTTTAAGTAAGTAAGTAATATAGGCTACCTCTTTCCACCCCAGACTTCCTCAAAAAAACTTTATTTTAAAAGTTATTTTAGAGAGCTCAGATTAAATCTCGAAAGCACATAATAACTTAAAAAATGACTTTGTACAAGTGTAACTGCCCAAGATATTGGCACTCTCACAGAAACCTGGTTCAGTGTTCCTAATTATGCTTATACCTTGTTGGTATGTGACAGGAAAGGTAAAGCAGTCTGTGTATTGATTTATGTAAAGAGCTGCTTTATTGCACGTCGTCTTAACGCTTCTTCAGTGCCTAATGAACGTGACTATATGCTCTCTAAGCATACGCTGCAGGGACTGCTCACGTCACCGCTGTTGCTATTAACCCCTTCCAAAGCTCAGCTATTGATGATTCTCTGGAGGAGATTAGGACTTTCTGGTAAAACGTATGCATCGCCGAGCTGCTTATCACTGGGGTGACCTTCACGTAATTGGTTCCCCATCATCTCAGACGTGGCTTAAAGAGGTCAGTTTTGATCTTAATAAATCTATGTTAGCGGAAATGTATAAAATAACTAGGCCAAATATGACACATGTTTCTTAATCCAAAAAGAACAGATGTTGTTATGATCTATATAACATTAATCTCACCGCTGCAGTTTGTGTAAGAAATGCAAAAGAATAAAAAGAAAAGCCAGTCAATACCAGTGCAAATTGAAATTAAAATTATGTTTAAATGAGTGAATTTTTCTCATGAAATTGATTACAAATATTCTCGTAGGTTCAAATCAGGATACGTGCACGGGGTGACATTTGTACCTTCACCTCATTAGCCACCTTTCACATCAAGACGTGGAGGGGATGGTGGCGGTGTACAAGCCAACAAGGCTGCCAAACGCTCGACCACAGTTTGAGTCACACCACTGGATATTTTTAAGGATACCTGGGGACATTTACACCTGTTTTTGTGGTGATCAAAACCGGCTATTTTTTCATGGGAAGTTGTATCATCTCCATTGTGGTCATGGCGACCAAAGCAGGGTATTTTAAGCCAAACCATGATTTTTTCCCTTATTCCAACTAAGGTTTTTGTGGGTAAACCTATCGAGAGCATAAGCAGAGTTGTGACGAGAGAGAAATAGAAGATTCAACAGAAACATAAAGAAACGTCCAGTTTGAACTTATCTGTGGTTTTGCAGAAATGCACTTTTGGGTTGAAAACGTTGATAAAGTCTGTCTAGGTCAACCTAACAACTGCTCATAAAGCCGAATTGAGTCACTGTAGCTGCTCAAACTGCACTTTGAGGGCGTGAATATTGTCTTTTCAGATCAATTTTGGGATCTCAGGGCTTCCAGAGACTTTTTTTTTTATGTTTTAAAACGAGCCCCCATCTTCTTCAGTTGTTCGGGAGAAAGCTGCAGCGCTGTTTTGCTGTGAAGCTCCAGAAATGTTTTGTCGACCAAGAAACTTCAGCCCACTTTCCATCTGCATGAGGGCGAGCAGATCATGTGTGGATTTTCATTGCTGGGTGAAGTTGTCCTTTAAGCTAGTATAAAAAATGAAAACAATACTTAAGATTTTTGCTTTAGGATCATTCACTCCATACGCTGACATTTCACGGCCCAACTCAGAGGAGATCTTTTTTAAAAAACCTGTATGTCAGCATGCGTCGACTCATGTGGTCTGTGGGTGTTGTGGGTGATTTGAGCCGGTGCAAACTTCGGATGAGTGTGTTGTGTAAAAGCGCACTTGTGATGATCTAAGCACTTCTGTAGTTTGAATCATTAGGGATGCTGCAGTGTACCATAGGAAAAAGTCATCCTGAGCGGAGGACAGTACATGCCTCAGCATATATCAGCGTGCACCCTCATACTTGGCCCAGTAATTCATTATTATTCCACCCCTCTGTACTCCCTATTCCTTCACTTCATCAATCTTTTTCTAACTAATCAGGCTGTATACCCTCACCTTTTCTGTCATTCAGGGCATAACCTTTATGTAAATTGTGTTTTTTTGTGTGTGTGTACAGAATTATACCCATCCAAAGATTGCATACTAAGAAGTCTCACCCTGGTTAACCTGTGCCTGTTGTTTCTGCAGTGAAACTATGGGTGATTGAATGGTTTTTTTCGAGTTTTTTATGCCTGAGAGATCAAAAAACAAACAATTCATTTGTATTATGACAGGAAATGAAAGGGCGCTGAGATGGAGAGCGGTCCTCGCGGGGGGCGCACTGAGGACGCCTCCTGCTATTGCGCCATATTTATGAATGGCGGGCCCGTCTTCTCGTCCTCCTATTTCACTCAGCTCACGTGTGAGACGATTCTGCACTCTTCAGCAACAATGTCATCACCCGCTTGCCACCACGGCCGCCGCTGCTGTTACAAGAGATGGACATAACCTTCACTGTGATGTCTGGACAGTCGTTCCTCTCTTGTCCTCGTGTTAACTTAAGTCAATTTCTTTATGCATCACAACATTTGGCTCAATGGACTTTGAAGCTCACAGCGTTAGTCCTGCGAACCCTCTGATAAAATCCCTTTAAAAGGGAAGCCTCAGGAAAAATAACTGAGTAGTGTATTGTAAAAGTTAATATTGTCAAAAATTCTGACTTGCATTTGCTCCTTTTCTATGCAGTCAGTGAATTGCTTGTTTTGGCATTGAAGTGTCTGCTGAGACAGCCCTTGCCTTTAGGCCCTAGACTTAAATTATCTCAGCTTCACAAGGTGTAATAGGTAGCCCTCAATGCCAAGTACAATGGTAAGAAATCGCTGTTTTACAAATTGAGGTTCTGTACTGAGACACCGTTTCATTTCAAGGGTGAGGGTCGAAGCGAGAGCTTTGAATTGGGAAGCCCCTAAACATCCATTTAACATCTAGACAATATCTGTTACTTACTGTACACTTTGTTTAATTAATTTGGCCTTCTGCTGCGGTTGCTAATTAATTTAAGAGTGCGAGTCCGGACAGGTGTCTCATTAAGCAGCCAAATTTTTAAAAAAAAATGCTTAACAAAACATCATTATCTGTAATATGTGCAGAAACCTTTGACGAAGTGACATATACGGCACATACTGTACTGAATATGGAGTTTTTCGCTGCATATTCTCGTGGAAAGTCACACTAACTACTGCTCACTCTCGCTATGATGAGTCAGCTGTTCAGCTAGGTACATCACTCTCAGGAGGAGGCAGAGGAACAATAGCCCTTGAAGCAAGTTGAATAAGAGTAAAGCAGCTTGAAACAGCACGGTCGATTGAATGGCCGCAGCTAACTGGATGAGAAATTGACACTTATCTAATATTGATGTCATACTTGACGTCAAATGTGAGGACAGAATAAGATCTCTTCTTCATCCTGCCTACCTGAGCCTGACCTATTTTCATTGTACATAAAAATATCCAGCAAAGTGAGAAGCTGGGCATCAGAATTGTTTTGTTTTGTTGACAGGAATAACACGTTAACATTGTCATATATCTGCTTGTTCTTCATTTCACCTGGTTTATTAAAAAGATTGTGGGGAAGGGAGGTTATTCACTGGATACATGATAATTTGCATCTTCCAGTTCTGCATTAGTATGAAGAATCATTAGTGTGGAGGCCTGCTGAGTCTGAACACAGAGGTCATCTGTGAAAGCCTTCCACAGTTTTTGTTTTCCCTCGCTGCAGTTTGGCAGGCGCCACGGATGGCTTAGCTCGAGACGGACATCTCAAGTAGGCAGCACAATAGATAATTGACATTTCTCTCCTTCACCCAGTCATCGGCGATGAACTCTTCCTACACTCGATTGGACAAACGCATCGCTCACTGGGCTGGCGCTGCCCTTTGGCTGAATCCAAATGTCCGGGCTTCGCCGCTCTCGCAGACTTTGCGGACCGCGTTACCGGGAAAAGACTGCGATTGCTGCGGGCAAGTCCAAACCCACAATTAATCCAGTCTACAAGGGGCATCAAGTGGATTTTCCTGCCAGAGAGTCTGCTTTGGGGTGCAGGCTGTACCAAACTTCACAGATTTAATTTCCCATGATTCATTGCAGTAGGAATGTGACTTTGTAGAGGACTTGGAAAACAAATACTTTGGGGGGGTCTATTGGCAGAAATGGAATATAATATCCGTATGGAGAGCTTACATTCATGTATATGTCAACTGAAACTAAGAATAGAAGTGCTTTCTTTTAGTTCAGAATGATTCTTTTGTATTTTAGAGAAAATCAATACCACTCTTTTAAATTTAATGGTAAATACAAAGTCAGACCCAGCGGAGCATGAAAACAGGAAACGGGGCACAGATAGCCCGGTTCTGTCCAAAGTCGGTGGTATTATTTAGGGATGCACAATCGGATTTTCTTCAGCCAATACCAATAACGGATAATTACCTGCTTCTCGTGGCTGATACTGATGAGATAACCGAGGATTTCACATTTTTTTACATTTAAAAAAGAAGTTCAAAAACCTGCAGGCTGAGATGTTGTGAGCCACGATGGATGATTTCATATTTCCTTCCTCTAATAAGATTTGTTGTGTTATAACTCATAGACTTTTTCTCTCTGAACCTTTGCAAATAAAATATTGCTGATCCCACATTGCTTTGTATGGGATGTTTTACTGTTGTACCGTTAACATTTATATTCATGGTACGGCACACTGAATCTCGTTGTACATGTACAGTGACAATAAAAGTATTGTCATTTTTAAAAGTTGCATACTACCACCTACTGTGTATGCTGTGCTTTGTATTATCATCAATATTTATGGGCTATAATTTCACCAATAATGACAAAACATGGGCCCAGCGTACATCCTGGGTGTCCTAATACAAAGCTCTGGATGTGCAGTATGTATGCTACAAATAAATCTCTCTCTCCAGGTAGTGATTTCATGTAACGTGTGGAAAAAAAAGCGAATCATACTTCCTAAAATGTCAAACTATTCCATTAAAGTTAACTGATAGTTTCAGCTGTGATAAATTTGTCTTCCATCCCGTAATTTTAATTCATGTTCTAAAGGCCAGGCTCTTTAAAAAGCTTTAAATTAGCCTCAACATGGGAAACGTGTGCCGTTTTCCCGCCACGTGTTCTGCATCCCCAATCGCAGCCAAGGTATTCTGTATTTTAAATGCGAATGGTGCCGACTCCTCCACATTATGTGCAATTTGAATTCAGGCCACAAGGACGTTCACATTCAGGCAGAAACAGCACTGTATATTAATTGCGTATCAGGGCTTTAAAACGCAGTTCATTATTACTGTATTCAATAGTTCAACTGCTGTAAAGTTCAAGTGAGGCAATTAGCTGCCATGTGTTCCTGAATGATGTATTGCTAGATAAAGATAATATATTCATTCCCTCACGGTCTTTTTTTTCCTTCCTCATCTTCGGCGAGTATGAGTGGGTAAAGGAGTGGAAGGACAGCACACTCACCCAGGATTAAAGACGCGCCGCGTGTCCTCACTGATAATGCTCCCTTTCACACACTGAGGCTTTTATAGCATATTTCCACTCGTGCTCTGCTATACCTCTAATGATTCCCATCCTATCACCTCTCTCTGTCTCTCACCGCCAAGGCCTTACTGTCTCACTTCAACGGTCTCCGCAGATCTTTCAGTACACAATACTCCTGTCATCCTTAATGTTTCCTCTCCTCCCTTTTTTTGTTATTTCCTTCCTTTCTTACTTCCCTCTTCAATCCTCTCCTCTCATCTCCCACTGTAGCCCCCCCACTGCTCCTCTGCTCTCAGGTTGTCAGATAAAGGTGAAGATCTTCTTTAGACTGCTTGGCTCTGCTTTTCTCCTTCTTGAGGTTATTTTCAGTTTTTTTTTTTTTTTTCTTCCAGCGCCCGTCTCCAAACTATAGAATTTTCTTTCTGAGCTCTGGTGGTGGCATTTCTGATTGGGCTGGAGTGAGGGGGGAGATCTTTGCAGTGTGTGACCTTTGTGGATTTCTAAAGCTCATTATTCCTCATTGGGCTCAGCTGTGGCACTGTGGGGGGTGGCACAAGTCTGGTGACAGCTGCTGCTGGGCCGGTGCAGATCCTGGGGAATCTTTTTCCCTTTCTTGTGTTTTTTTTTCTCCCATTCATGCATGCTCTCATTCCCCTCAGCTTCTTCTTCTGACCTTTTACACTTATTTCACTAACTTTCTCTGTATTTCCGTCCCGCTAAACCCCTTCTACGTCTTTGGTCCGTTCCGTCTTGCCGGTAAGCTTAGCTAACTGGAACTGGCTTTGACAGAAATACCATAATCATTCATGCTGCTTCACACTTTCACATTAGCTATGCCTTAGAATAGCATGTTTTGAAGCCATCCATCCATCCAAAAGATGCACACACTTATCGTTGAGGGTTGCGGGGGGAGTGGAGCCAATCCCAGCACCCCATTTGGCAAGGAGGCGGGGATACATCCGGGACGGATCACCAGTCAATCAAAGGGCTGACTCATAGTGACAGACAACCGTTTATTCTCACATTTAAAATATAAACTTTAATCTAAAATTGGCTACATATCTTTTGACTATTCCAGCTTACATCCCGTAGGCAAAAAAACACTTTTCCTGTGTCTCGTTTGGTGAAATTCAACTGAAAAACTGAACTTACGCCTCGTTTAAAAAAACAGCACATTCAGTTTTTTGCCTACGTGCATGACAACTTATTGTCACATAACAAACTGCTTACTTTTCTGAGCTCCACACCGTGATCTGCCTGTTGTTAAACACCCTCCAGTCTCTAACAAAGCTGAATCATCCACATGCTACGATAAAAAGGACACGAACAAGCTGCCTCTGTGTCATTTATATTCAATAAACACAAGCAACTTCAACCAACTCATAGTTTACATGCCCAGGTGTGGGTTTGTTTGCATAAATTACTCATCAAACTGAGTAGACAGCAATGATACATGTCTTGGTCAGATACAGGGATTCAGGTATTCAACAGAGGAGGTAGGGGGGAAATAATGAAAAAATCAACTTTTTCTTACAAATGGCACCTTTAAACATTATTTTAACACAATTAGCCAAACAACACATTGATATAATAAAGGGGCACTGTGTAGTTTTGGAAGACATCCAAACTCAGATTTTTAATATTTACAATATTAATGAGGTAATAATGCAAGCTCAGAATTATTTTTTTTCTATAACTGAAGCTGTGCAAGCTAGAAAGGTGGCAGGGTCCGCCAAATATAAACAAAGTCAAACACGAATGAAATTGAGTTGTCCCCTTAAGGTCAGTTTGTTTATTCAGCCTTGAAAATAAAGAGAGTTTGTCTGTCCGTCAGTGAAGATCTTTCTTTGGTCTTCACCAAAACTACGTAACGCACCTTTAAGATTTGAAATGATTTCAGCCATCTAAACAAGTCTCGCACTGTGATGATAAAAACTTCATTACCCACAATGCTTTTTAGGGGAATAGGCAGACCACCGGTGATTATGCAGCATTTTTTTTCCTAGTGTATTCAGCAAATGTGGGCTGTGTGTAACTTCTTTGTTGTGCTGGAAGCCAGTTGTTAGTTCATGTTCAAGTGGACTCTCTGTCAGTGGAGCGGAGAGCGGCACCGAGACAAGGTCACATCCTTCCAACAGAGTCCTTCACGAAGAAATCCACAGACCAGCAGCAGCAAACGACTCAAACAAATCCTCCACAGGCTTGTTAAGGCAACTGAGAGAGACGGGTCACATGTCACGTTACAATCCACTCACATATGGCCAATAAAAAGTGATTAATAAATGTAAATTGCTACAAAATGTCAAATAGAGCCCCTTTAAATGTCGGTTGCTGTCACAAATTGTTATATTTAATCTAAAATAATCAAACAGATTAATTAGATACACGTACTAGTTTGTTGACATCAGTGATGTGTTATGCAAAATTGAAATGAAATCAAATTGATGGAGCTCATTATGCAATTAATTAAGTAGATCAAAAGCGTTCAAAGCATTCATTTTACCTACTTCTGTAGCGTGATGTGTTTGAAGCAGCCTTGCTTAGCCCCCAGTTTAGCTGGCGGCTATTTTATTCAAGACAATTTGGCTTCACCCACATCCGTGGCAGCAGACCAGTTTAATGTGGCCACATTATCAGAGGCACACGATGTATATCTTAAAGATCAAAGTCATTTTCTGTGATTTTCCAAGAGAGCGTTGGCCCACTCACACTCCTGGTTAAATGACGGTTGCTGGCCTCATTACTGATACCGACTGCCTGGGTTTGGCTGTCTCACATTTTGGACATTAATGAGCAGAAAACGATCAGTGGGATGACGTCCTTTGATGTGGGAGCATGTGTTCTCTGTGGCAATGACGCACCGAGTTGTTCGTCTAGGTGCTATTCACTGAAGTTATCACATAAATTCCTAATTTAATTTGAATACATTCAATGTACAGTGTATCTTCCTTAGAAGTCCTCGCCAAGAATGATTTACTGAGTGAATAAGAGCAACATGCCACTTTTTCTTCTGATCGGTAAACATCATCTATATATTCTGTACTCTAGAAGGTCGTAAGGAAGTAGAGCAGTGCTGAATCATACTTTCAATGTCAGTAATCAGTGATCAAGTGGCTAGTAAACCGAAGGTCAAGAGAGCGGCTGTGGTGGAACACGCATGAATAAATAAAACATGTTGCATTCAGAGAGAAAGTGTGGCCACATTGGACAGGCACTGCCAATTAAATTTTCATGTAGTTTGTTCAGATACCTCTTGGATCCTTATACCAGATGGTTGAGGCTTTAATAAAGAAGCTGTTTCTAGTGGAATCAATAACAGCCTCTCCGCACAACACAGCGTCAGCACCTGGGGAAGGAGTCCCGCTGCAGTAGCAGCAGCTCGCCTCTCTCCTCGTCATGCCCGGCAGATCCTGACATGTAAGTACAGCAGCTATAATTGCAAGTCATTGAGATTCATTAGCCAGTTTCCTTCCCCAGCAGCACAAAATCCATACAGAAGTGCCCTTTTGTGGGTTGCGCCTCTCAGCCCCTCGGACGACTTTGATGGATGAATATGTTTGGATAGAGTGCACACATGAAATGTTTCCCGCTGTCATGTTGCATGAAATGCACGGCCAATTGACACTTTCTTGAACGGGATATTGTCGGTGTCGATTGTGACGAGAGCGCCTGAATGATCGGTCAGACACAAGTGGGACATTGTGGTAAATGCAACACAATTAACAGGGAGATACCATTAAGTTAAATGGGCGATCACCTGCCAGCTAATTTGTTTACAACGAGGCTGCATGCTCCAAACTACTTGCCATTTATTGCCTCAGAAAACCCATGCTAACCATTGCATTATTTATCGCACGTTAGCGCAATTTTGAGGTCTAATAGATCTAATTCCTTGACTTGACATAAACAGCTTACAGCAGCTGACTTGCCGCCATCCGCTTTCTTTATCCAACGTGTCATGAATATAAGACAAATTACTCTGTCCATCGGCTCCTGGCAATTCCAATTTGTCTCTCAAATTTGACCTTTAGGGACTGACTGTCCACACTTTAATTTGCAAGCAGTCAAGCTGAATCGCGTGTCGCGGCATCATCTGCATTTGTTGCTGTGGTAACCACGGAGGCACGTGGACGTATGGTGTGTCCGCCACATAATAAAAAAAAATAAAAAAAACAAGCTGCAGGATAGAAGAAGATTGGAGAGTGACGTGCAATGGGACATATCTCCAGAGACAGAGGAGACGCAGCCATGTTTTATGCTTCTGTCACAGCTTACTGCCCTCTGGATGGGACAGCAGTGTCTGAGTTTTCAGGTTAAGACACTTTCTGTCCAGATTTAATAATATCACTCCGATTCCAGTCTAGAAAAGCCACAAATCACATCTGTGTTTGCAAATCAGAACATGGACTAAGAACATGAACCATCAAACATGGACTGAAATGGATTTTAAAGGTGCAGTATGTAAGAACTGCATATCACCAGCGTAACTGCTAACTGCTAACTGCTAACTGCTGCTAACTGTAGCCGTCCTGTAGCTAGTTTGTAGCAAGCAGTTTGAACGGGGAGCTCGGGGGCCAGGGGATCCTTAGTGTTCACACCACTAGCACTGGAGCTTTGGACTGGGATGGGCTGCGGCTAGCAGGTTAGCATGAAGGGGCACTCAAGGAGGGGCAGTATTGGCTATCTCAACAACTAGCAGCTGGATCCAACCCAAGTGTCCTGACACCTTAACAAACATATCCAGTTTTGTTGCCGCCAATACTGTTGGAGAAAAATACCTGTTTTTTGGCTGAAGTGGTCTTGAACAGAGGCGGATGGATCGCCATGAATTTTGGTTAAGGTATTCATGGTGATCAGAGGATGAATCCCAATAATTTTGGTGATCTCTTGACTCTTCATCTAGGGCTGCCATTGAGTCAAATTTTCAATTTGTCCAATCCTTTGTTTCGGTTTATGACTAAATAACTGCAAAGCTTATTACATCCCCAGACAAAGACAGTGGATGTGTTTTGCCAACTGAGTGCATTCACGCTCCGAGCAAGGCCTCTGGCTGAAACATGTCAGCAATGATATCTTAATTAAATGTGACATTGTAAAGGCAGTGATTGCTTTGATTTTACCACATCGGACATTCCCACCAGCCACAGCTGTACCCTCTGTTTAGTGATCATTAGTAAATGTTAGCATGTTCAGTATACTGTAAACAGGGTAAACATTACCTGCCGAACATCAGCTTGTTATCACTGTGAGCATGCCGGCGTTAGTACCACCTCAAAGAAGCGAGGACAAGAGTACAGCCTCACAGAGCTGCTCGACGGGCTGTGGGCTCCTAGTTTTGTTATACTTTGTTATTCTTTGCAGGATTCCTTTTGCTTCAGTAATTCAGGGCAAATGCAACAAAATATCCCATAAAGTATTCTGCATGTAGGCTGAGGCACAGAGAGGTTATGCAAAGAGGCTGCATCAGAATAAAACCGGCCCAATTGCCAGAGTCAAATTTTGGCAATGTACCTTTTATGAAACCACGGACGTGTTGAACCTCACAGTTATTTAGGTAACATTTTCTGGTCTATGTTGTGACAATGCTGTGCTCTAGTTAGGTTGGGCACAAAAAAACACTTTCAGAATTAGGACAGGAACATGGTTTAACTTATATAATGTGTATTTATCGCCACAAACACGCTGGATTGTCCCAAGATCCCCTCAGAAATATCCAGTGGTATCATGTGTCACTGTTAAGGTTCATCCTCATGTGTCATGTTGTGTTACTTCCTGTCTTCCTGTTTACAAATGTTGAAACGCAGTCTTGAACTGCGGTCACTGGCTTACCAGCCTTGCCTGCAACTCCACTACCATCCCGTCCTCCTGACAATATGTCAGGTCAGGTCAAAATGTTAATATGGTACGTAGGTAATATGGTAAAGTATCAGTGGTTTGTGGAAATGTTAACCGCCATCATTTTGTCCTGGCAGCGGGACTGAAACAAACAAACTGTCTCGCTGTCATATTCGCTCAGGGCTTATTTTGGCGAGAGTGGAAAGAACATGGACACATCTTACATAAGAGCATTAGAGCAGACAGCGGCGATACCTGGTCTTTAGGCTACTTATATTTACTTTTGGCAGACAGGTGTCTCCGTGTACTCTGGACTGGTGGTATGCACAGACAGATGACGCCAGGGAAATAAAGAGCGGCGGGACTGGGAGATTTAGAAGGGAAAACGGCACAGGCCAGGGAAAGTAAACAAGGACTCGCAGGGAGATGAAGAGATAAAGAAGGAGTGAGGTCGGCAACGAGAGAAGTGAATGTAAATACAATGAAGAAAGTCAGAGCTTGGATTTATGCACACGTGTCTGTAGTTCTTTATTGTACATGCAACACAACACCCCTGAACATTTCTCTAATGGACAAGTCATTTTGAGATGCAGTATCACAAACAGGAATTATATGCTGCTACCTCTGATTAGCTTTCGGGTCCATTCAAGAGGCTGTTTAGGCTGTGCTCTCTGTGCCATACTCCTGTATGTGTCTAACTCTGATAAATTGCGCTGTTTGGGCCTTTCTCTGCACACCAGATCATATTTCATGCCACACTGCCCAGGAGGGAGAGAGGGAGGGCTGGAAGGTAAAGAGGAGGTCTAAGAGGAATATGAGAAGGAGAAGAAAGGGGAGGACTGAGGTTCACACATGTGATGTTGATCAGTGGCGTCTCTGAAGCAGCAGGCACTTTGCCTTAGGGGTCATTGGTTTGCCTGACATCCATCCTATTCCAGGAAATCAGACCTATTGCTGTGTGCATCCCTCATGCACATGTGAAAAAAACTCATTGTAGATGTTCTGAAGAATAAATATGATTTCTAAACAGCATGAATGCCTCTGTTGTTTCATATTTATAGGTAATGATGGCCTTGCCAAAATGTAAGCTTAATGAATATCCCTGAGTGGGTGAGTATTAGATGTGAACAGACGTTGGCTGTGGCTTTCGGTGCCTTTTCATTTGCATGATGGTTTCATTTGGTGTGGGATGGTAGAGACACGTCTGCCATCAAAGGCTATTTATGATCGCCAGTAAAAACCATCTAATTTATGTTCCTCTGATTCGAGACACCAATTTTATTTTCATCAGCAAACAAAATGAGCTGGTCGCCTGGTGGAAACCAACGGCAAACAAAATGAGCTGGTCGCCTGGTGGAAACCAACGTCATCCGCACGCCGAATGTGATGATGACAAAAATCTAAAAAAGGGCAAAAGTGACACCTTGAAAGCCCCAAGCAAAATCACGCTGGTTTGAAGATGGCATGTCAGCGGATGTTACTTAAAAGGTTGAACTTAAACCACTTAAACCAAAAAAATCCCCCAAAACTGGCAACCTTATCTACTTTATGAGAAGGGGAGAGGTAAAACTGATCAACTTTTACTATACATATATACATACACACAGTTGTAAAATACTGGACCTTAAAAAAATAGAAATTTAACAAATCCAGGGTGGCAGCAGAGCACGGTGTTAGAACAAAATTATAATGGCCAACCTATAATTTGCTCCCAACACGTCAAAATCTAGCAGCCTGGTCTTCAGCTCTATCTCTTCTAATTTTGATGCTGAAGGCACCCCTTTAGAGCCACTTTTGGAAGTGCTCCTCTAGTGCGGTAGAATAAAGGGCGACAAAAGTCTGATCAGTGGGTCATCGGGGTGGTTGGATGGGTCATTCACTGGACTGTATTTAAGTTATGTCACATAAGTAAGTTAACAAATGACACAAGTTATGCTATGTGAGAGAGTTATGTCTCTTATGTTATGCAAGCTAGTCATTTAACTCAAAGTGTGGTATTTTCCTAAACCTAACCAAGTAGTCTTTACAACCAAACTGCTGTATTTGAAGAGGAGGGAGTGAGAACAAGTCACAAAATCCAATTGACGATGGTCTCTGCCGCAATTTCCCCTGATGTGTTTGACTATGGTCAAGCGTGCACCCAGTTAAAGTCCACGCCGAACCGGGAGGAAAGTTTGAGTTCAGGCTCGGTTACAGAAAGTCTATTGAGTTCAGTTCAGTGATTGCATCAGTGTTTTAGTGCCCTCCGCTGTCACTGCAGAAGAAAAAGATCTGTCATCTGCTTCTTGCGGTGTTGACATGAAAAGTGACCGTACAGTCTGTGTCGTTCTGAATATTAAATGTTTTTGTGATTGAGTTGTTTTTTAAAGTAAAATGCTATTCAACAGGATGTGTCTCATTATCATTAAAAAATTAAAATTGAGTCTTAAAACCCTGTCTGTCAAAATGACGGACAAGCAGAAAGACTAATGCAACCTTGAGAAAAAGATAAGTAGAAAAGTGACTTTGTAACAATCCTTTTCAAAGGCCGTTCTTTTCTCTACTGTTTGAAATGCCTGTTTTGATGCAAGGTACACAAGTATTTTCTGTCACTTGTATCTGTCAGTCTACTCTCTCACGCATAACCGAAAGCATGCTGAGCAGTCACTTAGGCAAAAATGGCTGCCTATAACACACAGAGGGGGGCCAAGGATGGCTGCAGGCTCAACAATTTCACTCTTGTGTCTTTTGAATGCCTGAATATAAAAAAAAGATATAATTGACTCTAGTGGCAGCAAATAAAGAGAACATTCATTTATATCTCCAGCCCGTAATGCTAGATAAAAGCAGAATTTGACAGAGCATTTGTCGAAGATAGCTGGATGAGAGCAGAATGAGAAGCAGTTGAGAGAGAGAGGAGGAAAATAAGTATGTTATTCTGATAGTTGAGGGAGGAACTAAGAGATAGGGCGAGTTTGAGGGAGGGCACAAAGAGATAGAAGGAAAGGGTGTGTGGGGGGGAGGACTAGTGGGAGAGAAGAAAATGTCCTGTGTCGATAAGCGGGGAGCCAATCTCAGCCAACATATGGAGCCGCGTTGAGAAGGAGCTCCTTCAGCACAGGCCTTATCTGCAGAACGACTCCTCTTCAGCCTGATTGAATGACTAATCTCCTGGTCTGACAGCATAACAAGGCTGAAAGTACACAAAGACACAGAGCCTGAGGAGATGGAAGGAGCTGGCCAGCCCGGGAACACTGCAGGGCATTTAGCCTCAGGATACAGGCAGGAAGACATAGAAGTAGAGTGAAGGAATAAAATGATTGACAATACAGGGAGCAAACAGCAGAATGCTGTGAATTACTATGCCAAACAAATGACATCTAAGCAAAATATGTTAAAAAAAAAACGACGATGTGATATACATAAGCAAAGGAGCAGAACAATGCTACATGGCTTCAGACAATTGTTGTGCAGAACCCTCTTCCTGTTAGAGGATGGATAAGTGTGTGAACATGAATATTGAGTCATTTGTCACGCGAATTTCCCCAAGGAGAATCACCTGCGGCATGCCTGAACTCTCCCTTACCCACCGCTGCCCGCCACTGATTTTCTCATTTAGACCTCCACAAGTAATTAGAGTTCATTATGAGCATTCCTGATGCAATTACTTAGCTAATGGAATCTAATTAAAAACCTGCAGTCAACTGCCCCCATTGTTGTTGCTTCCTACAATGGCGTTCATACCTGTTATTATCAATGCCTTTAAGTCATCGGTGGATAAACAAAACAGGAGACTGATAACAGCGGGATGCAATATGATTTTCCCTCGTGCTTTAATTTGTTTGAGTTTTGGAATCACGATGGAAATTAGAGCATATGCTGACAGCTACTTAAACTACAGTAAACAATAACTATGGAGGACTGTTGGGACTCCCTGATGGCAAATTTGACAAACTCCAATAAACATGTCAAAGTTATTTCTCAGTGCCATTCATCAAAAACAAATCACTTCCACTAACCTAAATCTTAGAGGAGGGATATTTAAAGGGCAACTCCAGCAATTTGGTATCATACTTCTAGGAGATTGTGAGGGACAGTATAAAAAGTAGGATCGACACGAAAGCAGCAGAGGCACGATACCCTGTCCTTGTATGGTTCAAGCTGACAAAAAACAAATCCTACATTTCCCATAATGCAACTCCAACGATGTCTTTCATTAGTCGGTCCCAAGTCTGACTCACTGGATGTAGACTGCTGGTAAACCTGCCAATAGGTGGCTATTTCATAATCCCTCTCTCTATAGACGCCCAAGCTAGCAACCTACACACTAAAATGGCAAGTTACCCTATTACTAACTTGGTCACTAACGGTATGAACCTAAACAAGCGAGCAGTTGTTACCTTTTCTCTAAGGGATTCATACATTTTAATGCCAGGGCTCGCCTCCCCAGTTGCTGCATCCCAGGCCTTTCACTGCTTTAGTGATTGTGATTGGTTTAAAGGAATATAAACAAGCCAGATTGCTTTTCTCCCTATGGCAGGATACCAAATAACCCCATCGCAGAATAACCCCTCCAGACCTGAGCCAATGCCTTGGTCAAGGTCACTGACTGAAGAGTCAACCTAATGTACATGTTCTGATGGTGGGGGTAACCGCAAGCACGGGGAGAACATGCAGTCTCAGCACAGAAAGGCCCTGTCCCAGCAAGTTTTGAACCCAGGACCTTCTTCCTGCGAGGCAACAATGCTAAGCACTGCACCACCATCTTACATCACTCTGCTCTTATAGTGCGAATACGCTGGTCAATGATGTTGTGTGTATCTTTCAAACAGAAGAGGCCATTAAAAAATGTTGCTAAAGCCTAATTGGTACACCTAGATCACCAATCTCCATTTATTTTAGGCAATTTAGAGCCACATTTTTATGTGACTAAGAATTCTGATGAACAAAGTGTATGATATATATGTCAATGTGAATCTCAAAGGAATGTTTCTCGCTGTTACCCTTATGTGTCGTCACTAATATACACTATAACTGCACCAATTCTTTCTGCCATTGTCTCAAAAACACGGTCTAGATATGGCTGTGGGATCCTGTGTGCTCTCTCTTTCCTTTCTCTGTTTCTCTTGATCATGATTTGCATTGCATTTCTCAGGCTGACACAAGAGTATGATTTAAAGATGTACTTTCAACTGAAAGTAAAAACATGTAGGTCAGACAGGGTGGCTAGAACAACTTAATATGAGTGGTACACAGACTGGTACAAGAACGCGATAAGGGACTTTATTACTTTCTGAAAACATTGCCAGTAGCATACTGAGACAGCTGAATAAGAAATAAACTCTTTAAACAACCAAATTCAAGTACAAAAACAAGATGAGTGACATATGGTGCAAAAGGACTGTGAGTGTGGACTTACATCATGTTGCTCCCAGATCCAGATGCATAAGAGCAATGTTTCATCTGAGGCTTAAGCAATTCCCTGTTGAGAGATAAGGAGCCATGTGGTGACGCATGTTTATAACCTTTGATTTGAGCATATTCACATTCAGGAGCATTGCTACAAAGTCAGCCATGCAAGACACATTGACTCTCTGTGCAGACCATTCTGCTCTTTGATATGACCAGACATGAATCATAAAAGGACTATTGATTTCTGGAAACGAGAAAAATTAAAAAAGATCATAAAGATGAGGCTTAAATGTGCCATTCATCAAAAGATGAATGACGCAAGCGTCTTTTAGTCATTTTCTTTTTCTATTGTATTAAATGCCTCCCACAGAGATGCCTGATGAATCTACTTATTGACTTATTATGCTCCCATGTAATACAACTGACCAAAAAATAATTTACATAACCATCGTCTTTTTTTTTTTTCTTTTTTTTTTAGATTAGTTAACAATGTGTTAAATCAAGTTTTGGTTTGCTCTGTATGACCTTTAGTTTCTCTGTTTTACTGAACGAGACAAAAATTCCCAATGAAAATTGACGCATAGTTCATCAAAATAAATGATTGCACTTAAAAAGGCATTTATGTAGGATTCAATTTCCTAATTTTTATCTGAAAAGAAAATAATCGTATTCAGGCCTCATTTCTACATTGAATGACAAAATGATTTCTACATTGTTGTAAAAACACACAGGTTGATGGCTTGAAATTATCTGTAACCCTCACTGAATGCGTCGTTATGTATAAGTACTGAAACTTTGTTGTCAGTATCAGTTAGTGGAAATTTTAACATCCATTTGTAGGATAACACAGACATCTGTCATTTGAAACATGTACGTATAAAGTAGTGTCATCTGCATAAGAGTAGATGCTACAGATTGAGAATGATGTACCCAAGTACTGTTTTTTACTGAAAACAGATCCCTTGGGCAAACCACAAAAAATCAAAAGTCCTTGTTGTAAATTTAAGCTTATAACTGTTAATGAAATAGTCTCAAATAAATACAGAGGCCTCTCTTCAACTTAGCAAGTGAATAAAGAATACTGGCTATTTCTATTGACTTATTTTCATTGCCTGTGATCAAGTCTGGTTCACCATAAAATCAGACGAAGCAAATTATAGCAGGCAGACAAGAGGAGCTTATGTTTACATTTTTCCAGGCAAATGGTAACAGAGTAGTAGGTTAGCCAGCTAAAAGGAAGCAGAATGTTTTTATCTTCAAAGAAAAATCTTTGATATTTTATCATGTGACAGTGGCCTCTGTGGTAGGGTCTAGAAAGAGAAAGTGGAAATAATTAACCAAGGAAAAATAAAGCTAAAAGGGATAGTGATAGAGCACGGACAAATAATATGTCAAATGATAATAACTTTAGCTTTCTCGGAAGAAAAAAAATACTATTGTCAAGTAAAGTTCAGTGTATGAACGGCACTAAAACAACATTTTCGTTGTTTCACCGCCATATTAATTTTTTTTATGTAACCGCAAATAGATACATTACCTCATCATCATGCATCCTGCAAATAGCTGTTTTTAAAAAAGAAAAACATATACAAAATATATTGCATTATTATTTCTCTAGCTTCCAAAATGAATGCACTGACTAGCCAGATCAAAATCTTTAGGACACGAGGAGTTGGAAATACTAGTACTTTCATCCACAGGGGAAAGTTCCCCATGGCTGCTTCCATGTGAAGAAAAGTCACCTAAAGGATATCCAGGATGTAGAGCTTAATCATATCTAAGACAATACCCGAGAGTTCCTGCCACTTTAACATTCTCCTGGAGGACAGTGTGGTCTTACGTATGTGTCAGAGTAGCATTAGGATTTAGTTAATCCCACAAAGAGACATCTTGCATCACAATCAGGGCTTTCTAAGTGATATGTTTGAAAACGAGGCTAGATTATGAAAAATGCTGTTTAAGAAAGAAGACAGTTGGTGGGAAACCAGCTTTCCAAGGCTCTTGCTGAAGAATAAAAGATTGGATTGTGAAATTATTTAGACGAAAGGAATCAAGAATTCTTTAACAAAGGTCTGAGTCTGAAATTTAAACAGTGAAATACTAGTAAGCAAGTGGATAATGATAATTAGTAATTCTACAGTGGTGGTGAAGTTGTGGGCACAGTGCACACTTTTGCACCTAATTTGAACTCTGCTTTCAACCTCATGTTATTCATCTTGTGTGTGCATAATGCGGTGAAGACATGATAGTCTTCAGTAGTTCTTGTGAGTTCAGAGTTATCGCAGGACAGATTATGTTCGTACCAAGATATGTGGATTGCTGTCATTATATGAAAGAATACAGAAATATGCATGTCTGACACAATGACTTTTTCTATCTTTTGAACAACTTGGGCCCTGTATGCAGCTTTGTTCTCTTCTATTTTTGTTGTAGCAAAGAGATGTTATCGCTAATTTTTTTCTAGGAGCTGTTGATTTGGTGTCCTTGATTGAGATTAGCCTTTCTGATTTCAACAAAGTACACAGCTTTTTAGGTGAGGTCCAACTGACTGAATTATTTTTGCTCCTATTGTCATTTTTGTTACATATAACAAAGTGTGCGGAATGAGAAAAATAATTAACTTAGGTGGATGAATGCAAAGGGTGAATTAGTCAGCTTTTGAGCAAAATTACTCATATCTGACTGCTTATTCGTAACTTAAGTCCTCTCAAAACATGTTCACAAGTCGCAGCTGAGTATTAGTGCACTCTAAAGGTTAGCCTGCAGCTAGAGATTACACGCCCACTAAACGAACTGACTCACTCCCTCACTGAGTCAACAGCCCATCATCCACAAGTTGAAAGGAATAGCATGGCTGCTTTGCTTCTCACCCAGCCTCTGCCATGGAGTCATGAACTTGTTTGTAACAGTGAATCCTGACACTCAGTTCCCCATGGAAACTACCTAATTGCTAATCGGGGTTTCAATCATTTCACTCATATTTTTACGTATGATCAGATTTTCCATGCTATGTGCTTTTCCCTTAACCCTAACCACTGGCTATCTTGAGGTATGCTGTGCATATTACTCTTTTTCAACATTGTAGAGTGAAAATAAACTTTGTTCTAAGCTTACACAAACATTGTTAATTAGTTAAATCCAAATCCAAATAAACTGAATGAATTCTAATCAACAATAATCTAGTTCTATCATTTTCTTTTACCAGGCACTGTTATTAAAAACGTTAGACTGCCCTCTGAGGGAAGTGAGTGTGCCTTGTTTCAGCAAATACCCAGAAATGAAATATATATATTTGTTCAAATGACAAAGCCTTCAAATGGCCTGAGGAAGTATGACTGTTGTCCATTGGGAGCAAAGGAGGAAGTCGAGTAATGCAATCTGCTGAAGGAGGTGGTCAGGGTGGAGGATGGGTCAACAAAATGTCAGACTTTATCATCAGAGATGTCTGTTCATGTCTTGTTTCCGACAGTCAGTGTCACCCTAATGCTAACCCCTAACCTTAGGTGTCAACCCTTGTCAACCCTTCCTGACCTTAAACCACAACCCTGATCCTTGTTTTTAACCCTAGCCCTTGGTCTCATCCCTTCCTAGACCTTACCCCTGAACCCTAGGCCTCTGACCTTTGTTGTAAACGATGACCCCTAACACCTAAACCCTGGATATAAAGCCTTACCCCTGGTGCCGACCCTTCCTGGACCCTAACCCTAACCGTAGCCTTAAGCCAGCCTCATGAAAAATGTCCCCCTTTCACTAAAATATTCACCAAAAATACAAATTCCACCCGAATCCAATGGGGACTGCTGTGTCTCGTTCAGCCAGTAGGACCACGTCTGAGAGAAATTTTGAGTCAATCGGTCCAAAGACCTGGAAGCTATTGAAAAAATGGGCCGAGGTTTGCATGAAAAATGGTCCCCTTTCACTAAAATATTCACCAAAAATACAAATTCCACCCGAATCCAATGGGGACTGCTGTGTCTCGTTCACCCAGTATAGGACCACGTTCGGGAGAAATTTCGAGTCAATCGGTCCAAAGACCTGGAAGCTATTGAAAAAATGGGCCGAGGTTTGCATGAAAAATGGCCCCCTTTCACTAAAATATTCACCAAAAATACAAATTCCACCCGAATCCAATGGGGACTGCTGTGTCTCGTTCACCCAGTATAGGACCACGTTCGGGAGAAATTTCGAGTCAATCGGTCCAAAGACCTGGAAGCTATTGAAAAAATGGGCCGAGGTTTGCATGAAAAATGGCCCCCTTTCACTAAAATATTCACCAAAAATACAAATTCCACCCGAATCCAATGGGGACTGCTGTGTCTCGTTCAGCCAGTATAGGACCACGTCTGAGAGAAATTTTGAGTCAATCGGTCCAAAGACCTGGAAGCTATTGAAAAAATGGGCCGAGGTTTTTATAAAAAATGTCCCCCTTTCACAAAAATATTCACCAAAAATACAAATTCCACCCGAATCCAATGGGGACTGCTGTGTCTCGTTCAGCCAGTAAAGGACCACGTCTGAGAGACATTTTGAGTCAATCGGTCCAAAGACCTGGAAGCTATTGAAAAAATGGGCCGAGGTTTTCATAAAAAATGGCCCCCTTTCTCTACAAATTCCACCCGAAACCAATGGGGACTGCTGTGTCTCGTTCAGCCAGTATAGGACCACGTCTGAGAGAAATTTTGAGTCAATCGGTCCAAAGACCTGGAAGCTATTGAAAAAATGGGCCGAGGTTTTCATGAAAAATGGCCCCCTTTCGCTAAAATATTCACCAAAAATACAAATTCCACCCGAATCCAATGGGGACTGCTGTGTCTCGTTCAGCCAGTATAGGACCACGTCTGAGAGAAATTTTGAGTCAATCGGTCCAAAGACCTGGAAGCTATTGAAAAAATGGGCCGAGGTTTGCATGAAAAATGGCCCCCTTTCACTAAAATATTCACCAAAAATACAAATTCCAGCCGAAACCAATGGGGACTGCTGTGTCTCGTTCAGCCAGTATAGGACCACGTCTGAGAGAAATTTTGAGTCAATTGGTCCAAAGACCTGGAAGCTATTGAAAAAATGGGCCGAGGTTTTCATAAAAAATGTCCCCCTTTCACTAAAATATTCACCAAAAACACAAATTCCACCCGAATCCAATGGGGACTGCTGTGTCTCGTTCAGCCAGTATAGGACCACGTCTGAGAGAAATTTTGAGTCAATCGGTCCAAAGACCTGGAAGCTATTGAAAAAATGGGCCGAGGTTCGCATGAAAAATGGTCCCCTTTCACTAAAATATTCACCAAAAATACAAATTCCACCCGAATCCAATGGGGACTGCTGTGTCTCGTTCACCCAGTATAGGACCACGTTCGGGAGAAATTTCGAGTCAATCGGTCCAAAGACCTGGAAGCTATTGAAAAAATGGGCCGAGGTTTGCATGAAAAATGGCCCCCTTTCTCTACAAATTCCACCCGAAACCAATGGGGACTGCTGTGTCTCGTTCAGCCAGTATAGGACCACGTCTGAGAGAAATTTTGAGTCAATCGGTCCAAAGACCTGGAAGCTATTGGAAAAATGGGCCGAGGTTTGCATGAAAAATGGCCCCCTTTCACTAAAATATTCACCAAAAATACAAATTCCACCCGAATCCAATGGGGACTGCTGTGTCTCGTTCAGCCAGTATAGGACCACGTCTGAGAGAAATTTTGAGTCAATCGGTGCAAAGACCTGGAAGCTGTCAATCAAAATGTCCCCCTTTCCCTAAAATATTCACCAAAAATACAAATTCCACCCGAATCCAATGGGGACTGCTGTGTCTCGTTCAGCCAGTATAGGACCACGTCTGAGAGAAATTTTGAGTCAATCGGTCCAAAGACCTGGAAGCTATTGAAAAAATGGGCCGACGTTTTCATGAAAAATGGCCCCCTTTCGCTAAAATATTCACCAAAAATACAAATTCCACCCGAATCCAATGGGGACTGCTGTGTCTCGTTCAGCGAGTATAGGACCACGTCTGAGAGAAATTTTGAGTCAATTGGTCCAAAGACCTGGAAGCTATTGAAAAAATGGGCCGACGTTTTCATGAAAAATGGCCCCCTTTCACTAAAATATTCACCAAAAATACAAATTCCACCCGAATCCAATGGGGACTGCTGTGTCTCGTTCAGCCAGTATAGGACCACGTCTGAGAGAAATTTTGAGTCAATCGGTCCAAAGACCTGGAAGCTTTTGAAAAAATGGGCCGAGGTGTGCATGAAAAATGGTCCCCTTTCACTAAAATATTCACCAAAAATACAAATTCCACCCGAAACCAATGGGGACTGCTGTGTCTCGTTCAGCCAGTATAGGACCACGTCTGAGAGAAATTTTGAGTCAATCGGTTCAAAGACCTGGAAGCTATTGAAAAAATGGGCCGAGGTTTTCATGAAAAATGGCCCCCTTTCGCTAAAATATTCACCAAAAATACAAATTCCACCCGAATCCAATGGGGACTGCTGTGTCTCGTTCAGCCAGTATAGGACCACGTCTGAGAGAAATTTTGAGTCAATCGGTCCAAAGACCTGGAAGCTATGGAAAAAATCGGCCGAGGTTTGCATGAAAAATGGCCCCCTTTCACTAAAATATTCACCAAAAATACAAATTCCACCCGAATCCAATGGGGACTGCTGTGTCTCGTTCAGCCAGTATAGGACCACGTCTGAGAGCAATTTTGAGTCAATCGGTGCAAAGACCTGGAAGCTGTCAATCAAAATGTCCCCCTTTCCCTAAAATATTCACCAAAAATACAAATTCCACCCGAATCCAATGGGGACTGCTGTGTCTCGTTCAGCCAGTATAGGACCACGTCTGAGAGAAATTTTGAGTCAATCGGTCCAAAGACCTGGAAGCTATTGAAAAAATGGGCCGACGTTTTCATGAAAAATGGCCCCCTTTCGCTAAAATATTCACCAAAAATACAAATTCCACCCGAATCCAATGGGGACTGCTGTGTCTCGTTCAGCCAGTATAGGACCACGTCTGAGAGAAATTTTGAGTCAATCGGTCCAAAGACCTGGAAGCTATTGAAAAAATCGGCCGAGGTTTTCATGAAAAATGGCCCCCTTTCGCTAAAATATTCACCAAAAATACAAATTCCACCCGAATCCAATGGGGACTGCTGTGTCTTGTTCAGCGAGTATAGGACCACGTCTGAGAGAAATTTTGAGTCAATTGGTCCAAAGACCTGGAAGCTATTGAAAAAATGGGCCGACGTTTTCATGAAAAATGGCCCCCTTTCACTAAAATATTCACCAAAAATACAAATTCCACCGGAATCCAATGGGGACTGCTGTGTCTCGTTCAGCCAGTATAGGACCACGTCTGAGAGAAATTTTGAGTCAATTGGTCCAAAGACCTGGAAGCTATTGAAAAAATGGGCCGACGTTTTCATGAAAAATGGCCCCCTTTCACTAAAATATTCACCAAAAATACAAATTCCACCGGAATCCAATGGGGACTGCTGTGTCTCGTTCAGCCAGTATAGGACCACGTCTGAGAGAAATTTTTAGTCAATCGGTCCAAAGACCTGGAAGCTATTGAAAAAATTGGGCCGACGTTTTCATGAAAAATAGCCCCCTTTCACTAAAATATTCACCAAAAATACAAATTCCACCGGAATCCAATGGGGACTGCTGTGTCTCGTTCAGCCAGTATAGGACCACGTCTGAGAGAAATTTTGAGTCAATCGGTCAAAAGACCTGGAAGCTATTGAAAAAATGGGCCGAGGTTTTCATGAAAAATGGCCCCCTTTCACTAAAATATTCACCAAAAATACAAATTCCACCCGAATCCAATGGGGACTGCTGTGTCTCGTTCAGCCAGTAATATTTTCACTAAAATATTCACCAAAAATACAAATTCCACCTGAATCCAATGGGGACTGCTGTGTGTTGTTCAGCCAGTATAGGACCACGTCTGAGAGAAAATTTGAGTCAATCAGTCCAAAGACCTGGAAGCTATTGAAAAAATCGGGCGAGGTTTTCATAAAAAATAGCCCCCTTTCACTAAAATATTCACCAAAAATACAAATTCCACCCGAATCCAATGGGGACTGCTGTGTCTCGTTCAGCTAGTATAGGACCACGTCTGAGAGAAATTTTGAGTCAATCGGTCCAAAGACCTGGAAGCTTTTGAAAAAATGGGCCGAGGTTTGCATGAAAAATGGCCCCCTTTCACTAAAATATTCACCAAAAATACAAATTCCACCGGAATCCAATGGGGACTGCTGTGTCTCGTTCAGCCAGTATCGGACCACGTCTGAGAGAAATTTTTAGTCAATCGGTCCAAAGACCTGGAAGCTATTGAAAAAATTGGGCCGACGTTTTCATGAAAAATAGCCCCCTTTCACTAAAATATTCACCAAAAATACAAATTCCACCGGAATCCAATGGGGACTGCTGTGTCTCGTTCAGCCAGTAATATTTTCACTAAAATATTCACCAAAAATACAAATTCCACCCGAATCCAATGGGGACTGCTGTGTCTCGTTCAGCCAGTATAGGACCACGTCTGAGAGAAATTTTGAGTCAATCGGTCCAAAGACCTGGAAGCTATTGAAAAAATGGGCCGAGGTTTGCATGAAAAATGGCTCCCTTTCACTAAAATATTCACCAAAAATACAAATTCCACCCGAATCCAATGGGGACTGCTGTGTCTCGTTCAGCCAGTATAGGACCACGTCTGAGAGAAATTTTGAGTCAATCGGTAGAAAGACCTTGAAGCTATTGAAAAAATGGGCCGAGGTTTGCATGAAAAATGGCTCCCTTTCACTAAAATATTCACCAAAAATACAAATTCCACCCGAATCCAATGGGGACTGCTGTGTCTCGTTCAGCCAGTATAGGACCACGTCTGAGAGAAATTTTGAGTCAATCGGTCCAAAGACCTGGAAGCTATTGAAAAAATGGGCCAAGGTTTTCAGAAAAAATGGCTCCCTTTCACTAAAATATTCACCAAAAATACAAATTCCACCCGAATCCAATGGGGACTGCTGTGTCTCGTTCAGCCAGTATAGGACCACGTCTGAGAGAAATTTTGAGTCAATCGGTCCAAAGACCTGGAAGCTATTGAAAAAATGGGCCGAGGTTTGCATGAAAAATGGCCCCCTTTCACTAAAATATTCACCAAAAATACAAATTCCACCCGAATCCAATGGGGACTGCTGTGTCTCGTTCAGCCAGTATAGGACCACGTCTGAGAGAAATTTTGAGTCAATCGGTCCAAAGACCTGGAAGCTATTGAAAAAATGGGCCGAGGTTTGCATGAAAAATGGCCCCCTTTCGCTAAAATATTCACCAAAAATACAAATTCCACCCGAATCCAATGGGGACTGCTGTGTCTCGTTCAGCCAGTATAGGACCACGTCTGAGAGAAATTTTGAGTCAATCGGTCCAAAGACCTGGAAGCTATTGAAAAAATGGGCCGAGGTTTGCATGAAAAATGGCCCCCTTTCACTAAAATATTCACCAAAAATACAAATTCCACCCGAATCCAATGGGGACTGCTGTGTCTCGTTCAGCCAGTATAGGACCACGTCTGAGAGCAATTTTGAGTCAATCGGTGCAAAGACCTGGAAGCTGTCAATCAAAATGTCCCCCTTTCCCTAAAATATTCACCAAAAATACAAATTCCACCCGAATCCAATGGGGACTGCTGTGTCTCGTTCAGCCAGTATAGGACCACGTCTGAGAGAAATTTTGAGTCAATCGGTCCAAAGACCTGGAAGCTATTGAAAAAATGGGCCGACGTTTTCATGAAAAATGGCCCCCTTTCGCTAAAATATTCACCAAAAATACAAATTCCACCCGAATCCAATGGGGACTGCTGTGTCTCGTTCAGCCAGTATAGGACCACGTCTGAGAGAAATTTTTGTGTAAATCGGTCCAAAGACCTGGAAGCTATTGAAAAAATCGGCCGAGGTTTTCATGAAAAATGGCCCCCTTTCGCTAAAATATTCACCAAAAATACAAATTCCACCCGAATCCAATGGGGACTGCTGTGTCTTGTTCAGCGAGTATAGGACCACGTCTGAGAGAAATTTTGAGTCAATTGGTCCAAAGACCTGGAAGCTATTGAAAAAATGGGCCGACGTTTTCATGAAAAATGGCCCCCTTTCACTAAAATATTCACCAAAAATACAAATTCCACCCGAATCCAATGGGGACTGCTGTGTCTCGTTCAGCCAGTATAGGACCACGTCTGAGAGAAATTTTGAGTCAATCGGTCCAAAGACCTGGAAGCTTTTGAAAAAATGGGCCGAGGTTTGCATGAAAAATGGTCCCCTTTCACTAAAATATTCACCAAAAATACAAATTCCACCCGAAACCAATGGGGACTGCTGTGTCTCGTTCAGCCAGTATAGGACCACGTCTGAGAGAAATTTTGAGTCAATCGGTTCAAAGACCTGGAAGCTATTGAAAAAATGGGCCGAGGTTTTCATGAAAAATGGCCCCCTTTCGCTAAAATATTCACCAAAAATACAAATTCCACCCGAATCCAATGGGGACTGCTGTGTCTCGTTCAGCCAGTATAGGACCACGTCTGAGAGAAATTTTGAGTCAATCGGTCCAAAGACCTGGAAGCTATGGAAAAAATCGGCCGAGGTTTGCATGAAAAATGGCCCCCTTTCACTAAAATATTCACCAAAAATACAAATTCCACCCGAATCCAATGGGGACTGCTGTGTCTCGTTCAGCCAGTATAGGACCACGTCTGAGAGCAATTTTGAGTCAATCGGTGCAAAGACCTGGAAGCTGTCAATCAAAATGTCCCCCTTTCCCTAAAATATTCACCAAAAATACAAATTCCACCCGAATCCAATGGGGACTGCTGTGTCTCGTTCAGCCAGTATAGGACCACGTCTGAGAGAAATTTTGAGTCAATTGGTCCAAAGACCTGGAAGCTATTGAAAAAATGGGCCGACGTTTTCATGAAAAATGGCCCCCTTTCACTAAAATATTCACCAAAAATACAAATTCCACCTGAATCCAATGGGGACTGCTGTGTGTTGTTCAGCCAGTATAGGACCACGTCTGAGAGAAAATTTGAGTCAATCAGTCCAAAGACCTGGAAGCTATTGAAAAAATCGGGCGAGGTTTTCATAAAAAATAGCCCCCTTTCACTAAAATATTCACCAAAAATACAAATTCCACCCGAATCCAATGGGGACTGCTGTGTCTCGTTCAGCTAGTATAGGACCACGTCTGAGAGAAATTTTGAGTCAATCGGTCCAAAGACCTGGAAGCTTTTGAAAAAATGGGCCGAGGTTTGCATGAAAAATGGTCCCCTTTCACTAAAATATTCACCAAAAATACAAATTCCACCCGAAACCAATGGGGACTGCTGTGTCTCGTTCAGCGAGTATAGGACCACGTCTGAGAGAAATTTTGAGTCAATTGGTCCAAAGACCTGGAAGCTATTGAAAAAATGGGCCGACGTTTTCATGAAAAATGGCCCCCTTTCACTAAAATATTCACCAAAAATACAAATTCCACCGGAATCCAATGGGGACTGCTGTGTCTCGTTCAGCCAGTATCGGACCACGTCTGAGAGAAATTTTTAGTCAATCGGTCCAAAGACCTGGAAGCTATTGAAAAAATTGGGCCGACGTTTTCATGAAAAATAGCCCCCTTTCACTAAAATATTCACCAAAAATACAAATTCCACCGGAATCCAATGGGGACTGCTGTGTCTCGTTCAGCCAGTATAGGACCACGTCTGAGAGAAATTTTGAGTCAATCGGTCAAAAGACCTGGAAGTTATTGAAAAAATGGGCAGAGGTTTTCATGAAAAATGGCCCCCTTTCACTAAAATATTCACCAAAAATACAAATTCCACCCGAATCCAATGGGGACTGCTGTGTCTCGTTCAGCCAGTAATATTTTCACTAAAATATTCACCAAAAATACAAATTCCACCTGAATCCAATGGGGACTGCTGTGTGTTGTTCAGCCAGTATAGGACCACGTCTGAGAGAAATTTTGAGTCAATCGGTCCAAAGACCTGGAAGCTTTTGAAAAAATGGGCCGAGGTTTGCATGAAAAATGGTCCCCTTTCACTAAAATATTCACCAAAAATACAAATTCCACCCGAAACCAATGGGGACTGCTGTGTCTCGTTCAGCGAGTATAGGACCACGTCTGAGAGAAATTTTGAGTCAATTGGTCCAAAGACCTGGAAGCTATTGAAAAAATGGGCCGACGTTTTCATGAAAAATGGCCCCCTTTCACTAAAATATTCACCAAAAATACAAATTCCACCGGAATCCAATGGGGACTGCTGTGTCTCGTTCAGCCAGTATCGGACCACGTCTGAGAGAAATTTTTAGTCAATCGGTCCAAAGACCTGGAAGCTATTGAAAAAATTGGGCCGACGTTTTCATGAAAAATAGCCCCCTTTCACTAAAATATTCACCAAAAATACAAATTCCACCGGAATCCAATGGGGACTGCTGTGTCTCGTTCAGCCAGTATAGGACCACGTCTGAGAGAAATTTTGAGTCAATCGGTCAAAAGACCTGGAAGTTATTGAAAAAATGGGCAGAGGTTTTCATGAAAAATGGCCCCCTTTCACTAAAATATTCACCAAAAATACAAATTCCACCCGAATCCAATGGGGACTGCTGTGTCTCGTTCAGCCAGTAATATTTTCACTAAAATATTCACCAAAAATACAAATTCCACCTGAATCCAATGGGGACTGCTGTGTGTTGTTCAGCCAGTATAGGACCACGTCTGAGAGAAAATTTGAGTCAATCAGTCCAAAGACCTGGAAGCTATTGAAAAAATCGGGCGAGGTTTTCATAAAAAATAGCCCCCTTTCACTAAAATATTCACCAAAAATACAAATTCCACCCGAATCCAATGGGGACTGCTGTGTCTCGTTCAGCTAGTATAGGACCACGTCTGAGAGAAATTTTGAGTCAATCGGTCTAAAGACCTGGAAGCTATTGAAAAAATTGGGCGAGGTTTTCATAAAAAATAGCCCCCTTTCACTAAAATATTCACCAAAATACAAATTCCACCGGAATCAAATGGGGACTGCTGTGTCTCGTTCAGCCAGTATAGGACCACGTTTGGTAGAAATTTTGAGTCAATCGGTCCAAAGACCTGGAAGCTATGGAAAAAATGGGCCGAGGTTTTCATGAAAAATGGCCCCCTTTCACTAAAATATTCACCAAAAATACAATTCCACCCGAATCCAATGGGGACTGCTGTGTGTCGTTCAGGCAGTATAGGACCACGTCTGGGAGAAATTTTGAGTCAATCGGTCCAAAGACCTGGAAGCTATTGAAAAAATGGGCCGAGGTTTTCATAAAAAATGGCCCCTTTTACTACAAATTCCACCCGAAACCAATGGAGACTGCTGTGTCTCGTTCAGCCAGTATAGGACCACGTCTGAGAGAAATTTTGAGTCAATCGGTCCAAAGACCTGGAAGCTATTGAAAAAATGGGCCGAGGTTTGCATGAAAAATGGTCCCCTTGCACTAAAATATTCACCAAAAATACAAATTCCACCCGAATCAAATGGGGACTGCTGTGTCTCGTTCAGCCAGTATAGGACCACGTCTGAGAGAAATTTTGAGTCAATCGGTGTAAAGACCTGGAAGCTGTCAATCAAAATGTCCCCCTTTCCCTAAAATATTCACCAAAAATACAAATTCCACCCGAATCCAATGGGGACTGCTGTGTCTCGTTCAGCCAGTATAGGACCACGTTTGGTAGAAATTTTGAGTCAATCGGTCCAAAGACCTGGAAGCTATTGAAAAAATGGGCCGAGGTTTGCATGAAAAATGGTCCCCTTTCACTAAAATATTCACCAAAAATACAAATTCCACCGGAATACAATGGGGACTGCTGTGTCTCGTTCAGCCAGTATAGGACCACGTCTGAGAGAAATTTTGAGTCAATCGGTCCAAAGACCTGGAAGCTATTGAAAAAATGGGCCGAGGTTTGCATGAAAAATGGTCCCCTTTCACTAAAATATTCACCAAAAATACAAATTCCACCCGAAACCAATGGGGACTGCTGTGTCTCGTTCAGCCAGTATAGGACCACGTCTGAGAGAAATTTTGAGTCAATCGGTCCAAAGACCTGGAAGCTATTGAAAAAATCGGCCGAGGTTTGCATGAAAAATGGCCCCCTTTCACTAAAATATTCACCAAAAATACAAATTCCACCCGAATCCAATGGGGACTGCTGTGTCTCTTTCAGCCAGTATAGGACCACGTCTGAGAGCAATTTTGAGTCAATCGGTGCAAAGACCTGGAAGCTGTCAATCAAAATGTCCCCCTTTCCCTAAAATATTCACCAAAAATACAAATTCCACCCGAATCCAATGGGGACTGCTGTGTCTCGTTCAGCCAGTATAGGACCACGTCTGAGAGAAATTTTGAGTCAATCGGTCCAAAGACCTGGAAGCTATTGAAAAAATCGGCCGAGGTTTTCATGAAAAATGGCCCCCTTTCGCTAAAATATTCACCAAAAATACAAATTCCACCCGAATCCAATGGGGACTGCTGTGTCTTGTTCAGCGAGTATAGGACCACGTCTGAGAGAAATTTTGAGTCAATTGGTCCAAAGACCTGGAAGCTATTGAAAAAATGGGCCGACGTTTTCATGAAAAATGGCCCCCTTTCACTAAAATATTCACCAAAAATACAAATTCCACCGGAATCCAATGGGGACTGCTGTGTCTCGTTCAGCCAGTATAGGACCACGTCTGAGAGAAATTTTGAGTCAATCGGTCAAAAGACCTGGAAGCTATTGAAAAAATGGGCCGAGGTTTTCATGAAAAATGGCCCCCTTTCACTAAAATATTCACCAAAAATACAAATTCCACCCGAATCCAATGGGGACTGCTGTGTCTCGTTCAGCCAGTATAGGACCACGTCTGAGAGAAATTTTTAGTCAATCGGTCCAAAGACCTGGAAGCTATTGAAAAAATGGGCCGACGTTTTCATGAAAAATGGCCCCCTTTAGCTAAAATATTCACCAAAAATACAAATTCCACCCGAATCCAATGGGGACTGCTGTGTCTCTTTCAGCCAGTATAGGACCACGTCTGAGAGCAATTTTGAGTCAATCGGTGCAAAGACCTGGAAGCTGTCAATCAAAATGTCCCCCTTTCCCTAAAATATTCACCAAAAATACAAATTCCACCCGAATCCAATGGGGACTGCTGTGTCTCGTTCAGCCAGTATAGGACCACGTCTGAGAGAAATTTTGAGTCAATCGGTCCAAAGACCTGGAAGCTATTGAAAAAATCGGCCGAGGTTTTCATGAAAAATGGCCCCCTTTCGCTAAAATATTCACCAAAAATAAAAAATTCCACCCGAATCCAATGGGGACTGCTGTGTCTTGTTCAGCGAGTATAGGACCACGTCTGAGAGAAATTTTGAGTCAATTGGTCCAAAGACCTGGAAGCTATTGAAAAAATGGGCCGACGTTTTCATGAAAAATGGCCCCCTTTCACTAAAATATTCACCAAAAATACAAATTCCACCGGAATCCAATGGGGACGGCTGTGTCTCGTTCAGCCAGTATAGGACCACGTCTGAGAGAAATTTTGAGTCAATCGGTCAAAAGACCTGGAAGCTATTGAAAAAATGGGCCGAGGTTTTCATGAAAAATGGCCCCCTTTCACTAAAATATTCACCAAAAATACAAATTCCACCCGAATCCAATGGGGACTGCTGTGTCTCGTTCAGCCAGTAATATTTTCACTAAAATATTCACCAAAAATACAAATTCCACCTGAATCCAATGGGGACTGCTGTGAGTTGTTCAGCCAGTATAGGACCACGTCTGAGAGAAAATTTGAGTCAATCAGTCCAAAGACCTGGAAGCTATTGAAAAAATCGGGCGAGGTTTTCATAAAAAATAGCCCCCTTTCACTAAAATATTCACCAAAAATACAAATTCCACCCGAATCCAATGGGGACTGCTGTGTCTCGTTCAGCTAGTATAGGACCACGTCTGAGAGAAATTTTGAGTCAATCGGTCCAAAGACCTGGAAGCTTTTGAAAAAATGGGCCGAGGTTTGCATGAAAAATGGTCCCCTTTCACTAAAATATTCACCAAAAATACAAATTCCACCCGAAACCAATGGGGACTGCTGTGTCTCGTTCAGCCAGTAATATTTTCACTAAAATATTCACCAAAAATACAAATTCCACCTGAATCCAATGGGGACTGCTGTGTGTTGTTCAGCCAGTATAGGACCACGTCTGAGAGAAAATTTGAGTCAATCAGTCCAAAGACCTGGAAGCTATTGAAAAAATCGGGCGAGGTTTTCATAAAAAATAGCCCCCTTTCACTAAAATATTCACCAAAAATACAAATTCCACCCGAATCCAATGGGGACTGCTGTGTCTCGTTCAGCCAGTATAGGACCACGTCTGAGAGAAATTTTGAGTCAATCGGTCCAAAGACCTGGAAGCTATTGAAAAAATCGGGCGAGGTTTTCATAAAATTTGGTCCCCTTTCACTAAAATATTCACCAAAAATACAAATTCCACCCGAATCCAATGGGGACTGCTGTGTCTCGTTCAGCCAGTATAGGACCACGTTTGGTAGAAATTTCAAGTCAATCGGTCCAAAGACCTGGAAGCTATTGAAAAAATGGGCAGAGGTTTTTTTCTTTCACTAAAATATTCACCAAAAATACAAATTCCACCCGAATCCAATGGGGACTGCTGTGTCTCGTTCAGCCAGTATAGGACCACGTCTGAGAGAAATTTTGAGTCAATCGGTCCAAAGACCTGGAAGCTATTGAAAAAATCGGCCGAGGTTTGCATGAAAAATGGCCCCCTTTCACTAAAATATTCACCAAAAATACAAATTCCACCCGAATCCAATGGGGACTGCTGTGTCTCGTTCAGCCAGTATAGGACCACGTCTGAGAGAAATTTTGAGTCAATCGGTCCAAACACCTGGAAGCTATTGAAAAGATGGGCCGAGGTTTGCATGAAAAATGGTCCCCTTTCACTAAAATATTCACCAAAAATACAAATTCCACCCAAATCCAATGGGGACTGCTGTGTCTCGTTCAGCCAGTATAGGACCACGTCTGAGAGAAATTTTGAGTCAATCGGTCCAAAGACCTGGAAGCTATTGAAAAAATCGGCCGAGGTTTGCATGAAAAATGTCCCCCTTTCACTAAAATATTCACCAAAAATACAAATTCCACCCGAATCCAATGGGGACTGCTGTGTCTCGTTCAGCCAGTATAGGACCATGTTCGGGAGAAATTTCGGGTCAATCGGTCCAAAGACCTGGAAGCTATTGAAAAAATGGGCAGAGGTTTGCATAAAAAATGTCCCCCTTTCACTAAAATATTCACCAAAAATACAAATTCCACCCGAATCCAATGGGGACTGCTGTGTCTCGTTCAGCCAGTATAGGACCACGTCTGAGAGCAATTTTGAGTCAATCGGTCCAAAGACCTGGAAGCTGTCAATCAAAATGTCCCCCTTTCCCTAAAATATTCACCAAAAATACAAATTCCACCCGAATCCAATGGGGACTGCTGTGTCTCGTTCAGCCAGTATAGGACCACGTCTGAGAGAAATTTTGAGTCAATCGGTCCAAAGACCTGGAAGCTATTGAAAAAATGGGCAGAGGTTTTTTTCTTTCACTAAAATATTCACCAAAAATACAAATTCCACCCGAATCCAATGGGGACTGCTGTGTCTCGTTCAGCCAGTATAGGACCACGTCTGAGAGAAATTTTGAGTCAATCGGTCCAAACACCTGGAAGCTATTGAAAAAATGGGCCGAGGTTTGCATGAAAAATGGTCCCCTTTCACTAAAATATTCACCAAAAATACAAATTCCACCCGAATCCAATGGGGACTGCTGTGTCTCGTTCAGCCAGTATAGGACCACGTCTGAGAGAAATTTTGAGTCAATCGGTCCAAAGACCTGGAAGCTATTGAAAAAATCGGCCGAGGTTTGCATGAAAAATGTCCCCCTTTCACTAAAATATTCACCAAAAATACAAATTCCACCCGAATCCAATGGGGACTGCTGTGTCTCGTTCAGCCAGTATAGGACCATGTTCGGGAGAAATTTCGGGTCAATCGGTCCAAAGACCTGGAAGCTATTGAAAAAATGGGCAGAGGTTTGCATAAAAAATGTCCCCCTTTCACTAAAATATTCACCAAAAATACAAATTCCACCCGAATCCAATGGGGACTGCTGTGTCTCGTTCAGCCAGTATAGGACCACGTCTGAGAGAAATTTTGAGTCAATCGGTCCAAAGACCTGGAAGCTATTGAAAAAATGGGCCGAGGTTTGCATGAAAAATGGTCCCCTTTCACTAAAATATTCACCAAAAATACAAATTCCACCCGAATCAAATGGGGACTGCTGTGTCTCGTTCAGGCAGTATAGGACCACGTTTGGTAGAAATTTCGAGTCAATCGGTCCAAAGACCTGGAAGCTATTGAAAAGATGGGCCGAGGTTTGCATGAAAAATGGTCCCCTTTCACTAAAATATTCACCAAAAATACAAATTCCACCCGAATCCAATGGGGACTGCTGTGTCTCGTTCAGCCAGTATAGGACCACGGTTGTGAGAAATTTCAAGTCAATCGGTCCAAAGACCTGGAAGCTATTGAAAAAATCGGCCGAGGTTTGCATGAAAAATGGCCCCCTTTCGCTAAAATATTCACCAAAAATACAAATTCCACCCGAATCCAATGGGGACTGCTGTGTCTCGTTCAGCTAGTATAGGACCACGTCTGAGAGAAATTTTGAGTCAATCGGTCCAAAGACCTGGAAGCTATTGAAAAAATCGGGCGAGGTTTTCATAAAATTTGGTCCCCTTTCACTAAAATATTCACCAAAAATACAAATTCCACCCGAATCCAATGGGGACTGCTGTGTCTCGTTCAGCCAGTATAGGACCACGTTTGGTAGAAATTTCAAGTCAATCGGTCCAAAGACCTGGAAGCTATTGAAAAAATGGGCAGAGGTTTTTTTCTTTCACTAAAATATTCACCAAAAATAGAAATTCCACCCGAATCCAATGGGGACTGCTGTGTCTCGTTCAGCCAGTATAGGACCACGTCTGAGAGAAATTTTGAGTCAATCGGTCCAAAGACCTGGAAGCTATTGAAAAAATCGGCCGAGGTTTGCATGAAAAATGGTCCCCTTTCACTAAAATATTCACCAAAAATACAAATTCCACCCGAATCCAATGGGGACTGCTGTGTCTCGTTCAGCCAGTATAGGACCACGTCTGAGAGAAATTTTGAGTCAATCGGTCCAAACACCTGGAAGCTATTGAAAAGATGGGCCGAGGTTTGCATGAAAAATGGTCCCCTTTCACTAAAATATTCACCAAAAATACAAATTCCACCCGAATCCAATGGGGACTGCTGTGTCTCGTTCAGCCAGTATAGGACCACGTCTGAGAGAAATTTTGAGTCAATCGGTCCAAAGACCTGGAAGCTATTGAAAAAATGGGCCGAGGTTTGCATGAAAAATGGTCCCCTTTCACTAAAATATTCACCAAAAATACAAATTCCACCCGAATCCAATGGGGACTGCTGTGTCTCGTTCAGCCAGTATAGGACCACGTCTGAGAGAAATTTCGAGTCAATCGGTCCAAAGACCTGGAAGCTATTGAAAAAATCGGCCGAGGTTTGCATGAAAAATGTCCCCCTTTCACTAAAATATTCACCAAAAATACAAATTCCACCCGAATCCAATGGGGACTGCTGTGTCTCGTTCAGCCAGTATAGGACCATGTTCGGGAGAAATTTCGGGTCAATCGGTCCAAAGACCTGGAAGCTATTGAAAAAATGGGCAGAGGTTTGCATAAAAAATGTCCCCCTTTCACTAAAATATTCACCAAAAATACAAATTCCACCCGAATCCAATGGGGACTGCTGTGTCTCGTTCAGCCAGTATAGGACCACGTCTGAGAGAAATTTTGAGTCAATCGGTCCAAAGACCTGGAAGCTATTGAAAAAATGGGCCGAGGTTTGCATGAAAAATGGTCCCCTTTCACTAAAATATTCACCAAAAATACAAATTCCACCCGAATCAAATGGGGACTGCTGTGTCTCATTCAGGCAGTATAGGACCACGTTTGGTAGAAATTTCGAGTCAATCGGTCCAAAGACCTGGAAGCTATTGAAAAGATGGGCCGAGGTTTGCATGAAAAATGGTCCCCTTTCACTAAAATATTCACCAAAAATACAAATTCCACCCGAATCCAATGGGGACTGCTGTGTCTCGTTCAGCCAGTATAGGACCACGGTTGTGAGAAATTTCAAGTCAATCGGTCCAAAGACCTGGAAGCTATTGAAAAAATGGGCCGAGGTTTGCATGAAAAATGTCCCCCTTTCACTAAAATATTCACCAAAAATACAAATTCCACCCGAATCCAATGGGGACTGCTGTGTCTTGTTCAGCCAGTATACGACCACGTTTGGGAGAAATTTTGAGTCAATCGGTCCAAAGACCTGGAAGCTATTGAAAAAATCGGCCGAGGTTTGCATGAAAAATGGCCCCCTTTCGCTAAAATATTCACCAAAAATACAAATTCCACCCGAATCCAATGGGGACTGCTGTGTCTTGTTCAGCGAGTATAGGACCACGTCTGAGAGAAATTTTGAGTCAATCGGTCCAAAGACCTGGAAGCTATTGAAAAAATTGGGCCGACGTTTTCATGAAAAATAGCCCCCTTTCACTAAAATATTCACCAAAAATACAAATTCCACCGGAATCCAATGGGGACTGCTGTGTCTCGTTCAGCCAGTATAGGACCACGTCTGAGAGAAATTTTGAGTCAATCGGTCCAAAGACCTGGAAGCTATTGAAAAAATGGGCCGAGGTTTTCATGAAAAATGGCCCCCTTTCACTAAAATATTCACCAAAAATACAAATTCCACCCGAATCCAATGCGGACTGCTGTGTGTTGTTCAGCCAGTATAGGACCACGTCTGAGAGAAAATTTGAGTCAATCAGTCCAAAGACCTGGAAGCTATTGAAAAAATCGGGCGAGGTTTTCATAAAAAATAGCCCCCTTTCACTAAAATATTCACCAAAAATACAAATTCCACCCGAATCCAATGGGGACTGCTGTGTCTCGTTCAGCTAGTATAGGACCACGTCTGAGAGAAATTTTGAGTCAATCGGTCCAAAGACCTGGAAGCTATTGAAAAAATCGGGCGAGGTTTTCATAAAATTTGGTCCCCTTTCACTAAAATATTCACCAAAAATACAAATTCCACCCGAATCCAATGGGGACTGCTGTGTCTCGTTCAGCCAGTATAGGACCACGTTTGGTAGAAATTTCAAGTCAATCGGTCCAAAGACCTGGAAGCTATTGAAAAAATGGGCAGAGGTTTTTTTCTTTCACTAAAATATTCACCAAAAATAGAAATTCCACCCGAATCCAATGGGGACTGCTGTGTCTCGTTCAGCCAGTATAGGACCACGTCTGAGAGAAATTTTGAGTCAATCGGTCCAAAGACCTGGAAGCTATTGAAAAAATCGGCCGAGGTTTGCATGAAAAATGGTCCCCTTTCACTAAAATATTCACCAAAAATACAAATTCCACCCGAATCCAATGGGGACTGCTGTGTCTCGTTCAGCCAGTATAGGACCACGTCTGAGAGAAATTTTGAGTCAATCGGTCCAAACACCTGGAAGCTATTGAAAAGATGGGCCGAGGTTTGCATGAAAAATGGTCCCCTTTCACTAAAATATTCACCAAAAATACAAATTCCACCCGAATCCAATGGGGACTGCTGTGTCTCGTTCAGCCAGTATAGGACCACGTCTGAGAGAAATTTTGAGTCAATCGGTCCAAAGACCTGGAAGCTATTGAAAAAATGGGCCGAGGTTTGCATGAAAAATGGTCCCCTTTCACTAAAATATTCACCAAAAATACAAATTCCACCCGAATCCAATGGGGACTGCTGTGTCTCGTTCAGCCAGTATAGGACCACGTCTGAGAGAAATTTCGAGTCAATCGGTCCAAAGACCTGGAAGCTATTGAAAAAATCGGCCGAGGTTTGCATGAAAAATGTCCCCCTTTCACTAAAATATTCACCAAAAATACAAATTCCACCCGAATCAAATGGGGACTGCTGTGTCTCGTTCAGGCAGTATAGGACCACGTTTGGTAGAAATTTCGAGTCAATCGGTCCAAAGACCTGGAAGCTATTGAAAAGATGGGCCGAGGTTTGCATGAAAAATGGTCCCCTTTCACTAAAATATTCACCAAAAATACAAATTCCACCCGAATCCAATGGGGACTGCTGTGTCTCGTTCAGCCAGTATAGGACCACGGTTGTGAGAAATTTCAAGTCAATCGGTCCAAAGACCTGGAAGCTATTGAAAAAATGGGCCGAGGTTTGCATGAAAAATGTCCCCCTTTCACTAAAATATTCACCAAAAATACAAATTCCACCCGAATCCAATGGGGACTGCTGTGTCTTGTTCAGCGAGTATAGGACCACGTCTGAGAGAAATTTTGAGTCAATTGGTCCAAAGACCTGGAAGCTATTGAAAAAATGGGCCGACGTTTTCATGAAAAATGGCCCCCTTTCACTAAAATATTCACCAAAAATACAAATTCCACCGGAATCCAATGGGGACTGCTGTGTCTCGTTCAGCCAGTATAGGACCACGTCTGAGAGAAATTTTTAGTCAATCGGTCCAAAGACCTGGAAGCTATTGAAAAAATTGGGCCGACGTTTTCATGAAAAATAGCCCCCTTTCACTAAAATATTCACCAAAAATACAAATTCCACCGGAATCCAATGGGGACTGCTGTGTCTCGTTCAGCCAGTATAGGACCACGTCTGAGAGAAATTTTGAGTCAATCGGTCCAAAGACCTGGAAGCTATTGAAAAAATGGGCCGAGGTTTTCATGAAAAATGGCCCCCTTTCACTAAAATATTCACCAAAAATACAAATTCCACCCGAATCCAATGCGGACTGCTGTGTGTTGTTCAGCCAGTATAGGACCACGTCTGAGAGAAAATTTGAGTCAATCAGTCCAAAGACCTGGAAGCTATTGAAAAAATCGGGCGAGGTTTTCATAAAAAATAGCCCCCTTTCACTAAAATATTCACCAAAAATACAAATTCCACCCGAATCCAATGGGGACTGCTGTGTCTCGTTCAGCTAGTATAGGACCACGTCTGAGAGAAATTTTGAGTCAATCGGTCCAAAGACCTGGAAGCTATTGAAAAAATCGGGCGAGGTTTTCATAAAATTAGGTCCCCTTTCACTAAAATATTCACCAAAAATACAAATTCCACCCGAATCCAATGGGGACTGCTGTGTCTCGTTCAGCCAGTATAGGACCACGTTTGGTAGAAATTTCAAGTCAATCGGTCCAAAGACCTGGAAGCTATTGAAAAAATGGGCAGAGGTTTTTTTCTTTCACTAAAATATTCACCAAAAATAGAAATTCCACCCGAATCCAATGGGGACTGCTGTGTCTCGTTCAGCCAGTATAGGACCACGTCTGAGAGAAATTTTGAGTCAATCGGTCCAAAGACCTGGAAGCTATTGAAAAAATCGGCCGAGGTTTGCATGAAAAATGGTCCCCTTTCACTAAAATATTCACCAAAAATACAAATTCCACCCGAATCCAATGGGGACTGCTGTGTCTCGTTCAGCCAGTATAGGACCACGTCTGAGAGAAATTTTGAGTCAATCGGTCCAAACACCTGGAAGCTATTGAAAAGATGGGCCGAGGTTTGCATGAAAAATGGTCCCCTTTCACTAAAATATTCACCAAAAATACAAATTCCACCCGAATCCAATGGGGACTGCTGTGTCTCGTTCAGCCAGTATAGGACCACGTCTGAGAGAAATTTTGAGTCAATCGGTCCAAAGACCTGGAAGCTATTGAAAAAATGGGCCGAGGTTTGCATGAAAAATGGTCCCCTTTCACTAAAATATTCACCAAAAATACAAATTCCACCCGAATCCAATGGGGACTGCTGTGTCTCGTTCAGCCAGTATAGGACCACGTCTGAGAGAAATTTCGAGTCAATCGGTCCAAAGACCTGGAAGCTATTGAAAAAATCGGCCGAGGTTTGCATGAAAAATTTCCCCCTTTCACTAAAATATTCACCAAAAATACAAATTCCACCCGAATCCAATGGGGACTGCTGTGTCTCGTTCAGCCAGTATAGGACCATGTTCGGGAGAAATTTCGGGTCAATCGGTCCAAAGACCTGGAAGCTATTGAAAAAATGGGCAGAGGTTTGCATAAAAAATGTCCCCCTTTCACTAAAATATTCACCAAAAATACAAATTCCACCCGAATCCAATGGGGACTGCTGTGTCTCGTTCAGCCAGTATAGGACCACGTCTGAGAGAAATTTTGAGTCAATCGGTCCAAAGACCTGGAAGCTATTGAAAAAATGGGCCGAGGTTTGCATGAAAAATGGTCCCCTTTCACTAAAATATTCACCAAAAATACAAATTCCACCCGAATCAAATGGGGACTGCTGTGTCTCGTTCAGGCAGTATAGGACCACGTTTGGTAGAAATTTCGAGTCAATCGGTCCAAAGACCTGGAAGCTATTGAAAAGATGGGCCGAGGTTTGCATGAAAAATGGTCCCCTTTCACTAAAATATTCACCAAAAATACAAATTCCACCCGAATCCAATGGGGACTGCTGTGTCTCGTTCAGCCAGTATAGGACCACGGTTGTGAGAAATTTCAAGTCAATCGGTCCAAAGACCTGGAAGCTATTGAAAAAATGGGCCGAGGTTTGCATGAAAAATGTCCCCCTTTCACTAAAATATTCACCAAAAATACAAATTCCACCCGAATCCAATGGGGACTGCTGTGTCTTGTTCAGCCAGTATACGACCACGTTTGGGAGAAATTTTGAGTCAATCGGTCCAAAGACCTGGAAGCTATTGAAAAAATGGGCCGAGGTTTGCATGAAAAATGGCCCCCTTTCACTAAAATATTCACCAAAAATACAAATTCCACCCGAATCAAATGGGGACTGCCGTGTCTCGTTCAGCCAGTATAGGACCACGTCTGAGAGAAATTTTGAGTCAATCGGTCCAAAGACCTGGAAGCTATTGAAAAAATGGGCCGAGGTTTTCATAAAAAATGTCCTCCTTTCACTAAAATATTCACCAAAAATACAAATTCCACCCGAATCCAATGGGGACTGCTGTGTCTCGTTCAGCCAGTAAAGGACCACGTCTGAGAGAAATTTTGAGTCAATCGGTCCAAAGACCTGGAAGCTATTGAAAAAATGGGCCGAGGTTTTCAGAAAAAATGTCCCCCCTTCACTAAAATATTCACCAAAAATACAAATTCCACCCGAATCCAATGGGGACTGCTGTGTCTCGTTCAGCCAGTATAGGACCACATTCGGGAGAAATTTTGAGTCAATCGGTCCAAAGACCTGGAAGCTATTGAAAAAATCAGCCGAGGTTTTCATGAAAAATGGCCCACATACATTTCACTTAAACATGATACTAACATCATCACTGACTCCCAATGGCCACTTCTAATGGACATAGTTGCTGCAATGCAAAACAAAACAAAGCAAAGATCATGAAAATCACCTATGATCTAGACAGTCATACTGAACACAACATACACACATGAGGCCCGTACTACAAATCGGGTTTTGTGGTTATCAAGGTATCTTCAAGGTTAACACTGGGTTATCTGTTCCAGAGCAGGTTATGTTGGAAATAACGGATCAACATGTGTGAAAGCACAACTTTGTAACCCATCAATTATCTGGAAAAGATCCTGTGGAGCTTAAGATCATCACAGGTGTACACCTGTGTAGGTGGGCCCCCTCCTCTCTTCTTCATTTCATTTTTTCCCTTGTGGCTGCAGGAAATGTCAAAGCAATTTCATCAGAATTTCATTGTTCTTTTTACACTGATATCATCCTACAACAGAGACTGATTGAAGCACTGAAACCTTGTTATATAGTATTAAAGTACGGTTTTAAATTTTGTTTTTATAATTATTTTTTTAGTTGCTCTCAAACTCAGGGGTAGCAGCTGAAAGAATAAGGCTAAAATAAAGCAGTGTGCAGTATGGAATAAACAAGTTACTATCGTCTGATCTACTTTTACCCTAATGATGGGGCAGTGATATTATATGCCTATTAATTCAGACATTCACATACATATAACAATTTGTTGTCAACTGTCTTTACTATCTTTGGCACTGGTGTATGCATTTACCCTCTTCTACTGTTTGTGTAATTGCTTGCTCTTCTTTAATACCATATTCCACTCTGTCGCCAGTAGACCTATCCATGTTAGTGATTGGTTATATGCTGCAAACTTTTATGTGAATGTGCTCATGGCTACATGAGGAAAACCCGGACAGACTTATCAAGTTGCATACCAGCTCCATGCGACTGCTTAACATGATTGCGATTGTCAGGAGTGAAGAAGCCAGATAATGCAAAAATACCCTGGGTAAGTCGAACTTGTTTTGTGGTACAGGCCTGTGGTGTTAAGTTTAGCAAAAGCTGAGGACCCAAATGCAGACACAAAGCAGGCGGGTTGACAAACAAAAGGCTTGGTAAAATAGAATAAAGCCGACATCCAAGGAACCAAAAAAATGAGAAACTGGAGAAATTACACAGAACAGACAAGTGAGGGGACAAACAAGGACTAAATGTACAAGGACTAATTAACTAATGAAATACAGGTGACCAGGAAAAAGACAAAGACAGGAAGTTTACAACAAAACACAAAACATCAGGATAAAACCTACAAATAAAACTTTTATCTCCATTTAAACAGGAAATCGAATTCACAAGTTCGTTAACCTTTGTGTCCATGCTAACAATAGAAACCACTCAAGGGATTGTTTCCATTTCTTGCATGCTACTTGTATTCAGTCCAAATTTTCTGCATTAAAACATGGTTCTGAAAACAGTCAAACCCAGGAGACTTAATGCCTCTCTCCGTGGTGCTGAGACTACTCCGGCTTATCAAGGCTTTACTTTTTGACATTAACTCCATCTTTGTCAGAAAACACAGTCTTGCAACTACATGCCCAAATGATTAATAAAACCTGTGTGGCTCACTGAGGACTGCTGTACAATTACTGTTGGCATTACTGTTGCACCACTTCTTTTTCATGTGAAAGGGATCAAAGGAGTCCTCAAACCAACTCGTTTTTTGAAGTCCTACAACTCAGCTGCACCTCACTGAAACTTTTAATTAATTTAGAATTTCACTACTTCATATTCTACACGAGGTAACATGATGATATTTGTTATTTTGGATGACATTCTTGGTATTGATTAGGGGTGTAAATCGCAAGTTTCATCACAATACGATATTATATTGATTGGACAACGGTACGTTATTTGCAAATATCACAAAGTCTGCCATGACACGATTTCAATTTGATTCAATACAGGGGCCTGCGATCGATACAAGACGATATCATATGCCCATTTAACACAATACACAGCGGCAATATGAATCGATGTAGTCACTTTTCATCGATGCTTTTGAATCGTTGATCATTAAATTGATATATCGATTCCGGATTGATGCATCGTTACACCCCTAGAATGGATATTCCACAAAAGCAATATGTCTTGATGCATAGGCTGGGTCATTAATGTAGCTCGGGAGTTTAAGCAGTACTTACTTCTGCAGACTCAGTATTTCTCAGTGTGGATAAATATATGAGAAAAGAAGAAACTGTTCTTTTTTTTTTTTTTTACCCCGCATAACTCAGCCGCTCCATTTCCAAGGCAGTTTTAACTCTCTTCTCTCGGGCTGAATTAAAAATGTACCTGATATGTGTTTAATGCAAATATCAAACACACACTTAAAATTCTCTCTGCAGTTTTATCCTTTGAATATTTTTTCAGTATTTGGTGTGTTGGAGGATTTTATATTACTCTCCACAAGTGAGTCTATTCCTCACGTCTCTTTCTGCTACTGTAGCATTCCAGCGTGGCTTCCTTCTTGGTGGAAACACTGCCCTACAATCATTTGTGTCAAGCGATTTAACAGGAAAAACCGTATTTTAAGCACATTTTCCATATTGTACATTCCCGTTAACAGGGGGGAGGACCTGCTGTGTGATGAATACACTGTCAGTGGAGATGGAGATAAGGGGTGCACTTGATAATGAGGCATTGCTGTAGACAGCTACAGGCATGGTAAGCTTTAAAACTGAGTGAGAGGAGAGGAGGGTAGAGCAGTATAAAATAGAACATGACAAGACTGTTGGATCTCCACTTATTCTCTCCAGCTGAGCTGTAGTTTGATCGCAGCACTGGGACTAATTTCTTGGCAGTTTCCAGGCAGTCTGCCTTTGTAGGCGGGCAAAGGTTTAGATGGAATAACTTGAACATATTTCCCAGCAGTCCCCGGGCTTGAGAATTGGGACAGTGAGGATTGCTAATTGAGTCAATTATAAGGTTATGTGTGAAGGACAGCTGAATGCTCATGTTTTACATGAAACTCCGCAACACATCAGAAGGGACTGTCTTATCTACTGTATGCGTGCATGTCAGTTCAAACACTGTCTGGCTGCCGAATTCTTAAATAGCCAGTTCCTCCGGTTAACCTGGGAGTTAACCGCACGCTTGTAACTCTCATCATCACGCCGAGCTGCTTGGTGCAGTCTGGTGTCACTGCTCCCACAGCCTCGCCAGCAATAGCAGAAAATATTGGGTTTTATGATGATTTCTGAGGGCTACCAGCCTCTCGCTGAGGTTTGGTATTAGATCTGTTTTCCTTCAGCCCACAGGGAACCCTAAGACACTCACTAATGGATTCTAATGAGCTTAATTTGCTCCAGGATGAGTGATAAGGCGGTGAGAGCACCGAGGCATGTCTTAAGCCTCTATTTTACGAATATCACATACTGGGAAAGTAAAGAGAGAGTGCAGGACTCTGTGCTGATGCTTGATGCTGAATCACACTCAAGGTTAATGGATGGTGTTTCCTAGATGCCAGTCGTCTAATGTGAGGATGAGAACCATATTATCATCACTAACCATGCCGCTGTTGTGTATATATGTATAGAAATAACGGTATATATTGTTGTTAGGGATGCAAAATATATATCAAGACACAACAAAATCTGATGAGACCTTTAGTATATTCAATCCTCCATCTTTGCTTAGTGCATCTGAGCCTTTCGTACCCTCAGGTGTGCATATACTACAGTTCAGGAACATCTTTTTATAAAAACAAAAGCGGGAAATTACCAGTTATCCTAGATATCTCCTATGTGTGCAGCACAGGAAGGAACAACTGTTATTTCTTGGTGCAGCCCTGTGTTGTACAAGGACAAATAAATGACCCTGAACATTAAAGAAGGGGGTGCAGTTTTCAGTGTTAACTTTGTTCAACAAAACAATGAAAAATGTTTGATTTTCCACGACTAAGACCAGACGAAGACGAGCTAAAAATAGATTAGAATGAAATGTTTGTTTTGTTTTTGTCAACAAGACAAGACGGGGACTAAAATGTTAGTGGTGGACTGTGGGACATTGAAAAATTAAGTCATTTTTTTCACACGATTGTGCGTCTAGTCTGTCTATCAAAATATAATCAAAACATCCTGCCGGTGATGGACGTATTCAGATTTTCCAAGAGTCCCAGGTGATGCCGTCCCAAACTAACAGCGATGTTAGTGACAACAACATGATGGTTATTGGTTGGCAAATGCTTTCAGTCTTAAGATCCTTGTGTCATTTTGTGTAAGTGTAATAAGTGCTGAGAGATAATCATTAGGTGCTGATAGTCAGGTACTGATTATAGGTCACAGGAATATATAATCTTACAGAATTGCTAACTACATAATACATTTTTGTTTTCCATGGAAACATGCAGCATCGGCATTATCACTGGATAAAGGTTGGACGATAGGCCTTGTGGATCCTTTGGCCATCAGGACATCTGGTTGGTTTCACTATTCATGTTATTGTTCCTTTTTTACTCTTTTGATTTTTTCAAGCTTCCTATAGTTATTGCAATAATGTCGTTTATTGTGAACTCTATTGGACGTGATAATTGTTCACTTAAAATCTGAATTATTGTGACAGCCGTACACTGGAGAGGGCAAATATAATATGATTGTATTACGGAAACAAATGTAATTGCAAAGAAACATGTTGGAGTTATAAGGGAAATTTAAACCATTTGAGAAAAAGGTAAACATAAATTTGTGTGCAAGATGTGTGTGTATGTGTGTGTGTAGCCAGATGGGTTTCACCTGGCACTTTGTGAGCTTTTATCATCTGGATGTAATGGGCCCCTGCTAAGCATGAGCTGTTATCTCTGTGGGTTCACCGAGTGTAATCCCTTTTTCAATATTCTGTTTGGGTTTTGGAGCATGATTAGATGTGGCAAACGTGTGAAGCTGTGAACGCTGGAAACAGAGAGGGAACAGAGCCATGACGTGTGGCAAGTTTGTCTTTATAATCGCCGAATGGATATGGAGGGGGGAACCACAATTTGAGTTTGCCACCTGTAGCTTGCGAGGAACCTGTGGATTAGACCTCGGCATCACCCTTTAACCCGTCTCCCCCACCTTGTCGAGAATGTAATTATTTTCCTCTTATCCTGCATATTACATGCGGAGGCACACCTACACTCGTCAGATGCTTCGGCAGTGTCAGGCTTTCAAGTGGGCAAACACAATGTGCTTTTTCTGATCTAATTAATGCACCAATTAAGAAAAAGGAAAACTGGCTTCCCAAGGGCAACTTTACCCAGGCTCTGCTAATTAAATCTTGGAAACATGAGTGATATGCTTCCTGATCAGATGTGACAGCTTGTTCCTTGATGCAGACGGCTACAATAGGTAGAGGCCACACACACTCACATTCACACACACACGCAGTCGGACACAAACACATGCACGAGCAGGTAGAGCAGTGGGGAACACTTCCGGCCTGGTTAAATCTCTGTTAAGATCCAGAATGTGATTGTGACGTGCTTGAAAAGAAAAATATGGAAATATTTATGCATCATTCATAAAAATGAAACAATCCAGTATATTTTTTGCACAGGTCAGCACCTATATGCAAATAATAAACATATTTATGTACATTTTCTTTTTGCCCTCAGACCTCACTGTGGAGAGATTTCACAGTGTTTACTTTCAATATTAAAAAGTGCTGGGACAGCCACATAAGCTGGGACATATGGATATTTTGGAAAGAGTTTTTCAAATGTGCTTTTGCAAAGCTTTGTCACAAATAAAACAATGCCAACACTTTTTTATGAGAGAACACATGTTGACAATTGCTTATTCACATGTCTATACATAGAATATGTAAAGAACTTATTAATGCATTATTTTGTATCACTACATTTGTCATTATAGGGCATTACCTAACAGTTGCTGCTAAATATCCCAATTACTGCTTATTACTAGGAGGTTGCTACATATTACAGTCTTAATAGACATTCCTCAGTATGTTGAGTTCTTGCTCATAACTCTTTTATTAGTAATTTGACATTTATTGATCCATATTGGTGAATTAGTTTATAGCTTCATAATTACTCACAATGTGCCGATACGCTATTAATGCAGTACGCATGCTTATTAGCAAATAGTTACGGGTTAATAAGCGTTCCCTTATGGAAAATGGGGGAAAAAAAACAGCTCTTCAACATGCTATGGTGGCCCCAAAGTGCAAATCACAACAAGCTAATAGAAAAACACAACTGCTGATCCGAAAACATGACAGCAAATAGGAAAACACAACTACTTGGAAAGTAAGTCAACATGAGAAAAAACCACAACAAATCTGAAACCACCATGGCAAATAGGAAAACACAATACCTCACAAAACACAATGAAAAGGGAAAACGCAAGAGCAAATAACAAAACACAAAAATAAGAAAATAAAAAAAACACAACGGTAATTGGTAATCAAATTAATGTAATAGAAAACACAACAACAATGGCAAAACAGAAACCACTACCACAAAACTCAAACTCATACGTTAATGTAATTGTGGTTTCTGTTTTGTGGTTGTGAATTCTTTCCTTAATTTAATTTCCAATTCGTTGTCGTTGTTGTTTTCCTATTAGCCATTGTGCTTCATGATTTGTTGTCGTGTCCTGTGAGTTACCTCACCCTTGTCCTCCTTTTACAGCGGAAGACTTAGAGACTGATATCTCAGAACTTGAGCATGAAAAACAAACTGGGAGTACCAGGAGTGAGTGGAAAAAACGTTTATTGTAATTTAGGTGAAGTCACCCAATCTTTGTCACGGCTCGGGATTACATTCCAGAAACAATCTTTTTTTTTATGAATGCAATTTATATGACGAACATTACTCATACCGCCATCTGTTACTGTATGTTTAACCTTTCTCTCGCATTTTTGAATGCTAAGTCGGCTGCATCAGCATCTGCTAATGTTTGCATCCACTTTACACCCTGAGAAGTAATTGATAAAGTCTTTTCATTCCTGCATACAGTAACTTCTAATTAAATGCCACAGCTATAACCAAAAGGGCAATTAATGAATTATCAGTGCTGGAGTGCGGCGACAAAAGAGCAGCTATTACAATGCATAGACAATCTAATTAAAATTCTGTACTTCCATCATTGTACATTAGCATTTCAAAGGGACCTTGTTACATAAATTTTCCCAGCTTATGTTGTCTTGTGACGGACTGAAATGCGACCTGTGTTGGACACGCCTGGTCATGCCTGTCTAATTTCTGTACTCCTTCACTCACACACAGCCTATCAGCATATTCAATGTTGGAAAAAGAAAAAAGAAAAAAAGAAAAGAAAAGAAACTGCCAGGAACTGTGTACAACGGATCTGCATTTTTCTCTTGGTTATAAATGAACCCAGCATATTTGAGCAATTTGCTGCTGCTTAAATCTGTTGATTTAATACCATTTAGATGAATTCTGTGTTCATTATTTTTTCATTGTGATGCAGAATTTTTTTGACCAAAAATGAATCTAACTTCAAACACAGTGAAGTGGGGATTATTTCAGAGGTGATGAATATCACCTATATCATCTGAGATTAATTTGCACACTTGAAAACTTCAAGCTGGCTATTAGGATTAATTGCTTATTGATAGGTTTTGTCCTTCCTCTCTCTTTTTTTCCCGCTCTCCCCTGTCTGTCTCTGTTGCAAGCTTCTACCTTTTTTCATTATTATTCTTTGATGGCACGCTGTGGTTCTCAGGAAATTACCAAGTCAATTTAGAACCACTCAATAAAAACCTGATGTACTTTAAAATGTAGCTATAGACCGACGTGGAGAGACGAATCAACACTTAACGGCTTTGTCCTTGCCCCTTACCCTCTGATCCATCTTCACCCTGTACGCCAAACCAAGCCCGAGGCCAACAGGTTGTGTTTGTGCTCCAGCCTTGAGCTGCTAATCCCAGGAGAACCACATGATAACAAGGTCGATTAACCTTGACCAATGATCTTTATATAGTGATGAATTTGAACCTTTGCTTTGAAGTAATAGCCGGTTTCCTTTCACAACGGCTTCCTCCTTTGAGCTCTTTATGGAAAAGGGTCAAACTGAAGCACCAGGGGACAGTACTGTATGTTTCATTATGTTAAAAAAAGATATACACGCTTAAGCTCTGCAGCTGAAGTGTGCAATTTACTGACCAACAGGCTGACCTGACAGATAACTTTCTACAAAAATAACCCAGTAGATACAACGTCAGTGAGGTGAAGTTGACTTAACAATGAGTCATTTGACCTTGGTTACATCTCTGTTGCTACGTATTCATATTTCTGTTGTGTCGTTGTGCCTGGCAACTGCCTTTTTCCTTTTTAACAAGAACAGTTTTCTGTTGGCAGACATTGTGCTGGACTCTTAACCTATTTTCCCAGATTGTTCCCCTCTGTACCAAAATTGAGTTTCTGCTTCATGCTTTTCCTCCCAACAAGATCTAGCAAAAAGATGCTCTTTAAAAGATATAATATGTGAGAATTCATCTGTTTAAATGTGGGGAAACGGCTGAACTTTTGTTATATATTTTGTTGAGTTGTACATTTATGTCATCTCAAATGTTTCCAACAATCATCAACCCTGAGAATCGTGACTGTGGTTGTTTATTCCTCCAGAGGGTCTGGCTCTACACCCTCCAGAGCTAACTGGCCCCTCGGCAGGCTATGCCCTCCCTACACAGCAGTCACAAGTGTCTATTGTTTTGTTTTGCTAGCGAGCCCCCTAGTGGTAGAAATTATATGTTGTGCAATGAAAGGCACACTTGGCTTCACAAAAGCATACTTGGCTTCAGATGGACTTTGTGAGCTCATTGTCCCTTTAGCCACCAAGCTAACGACTGACCAGTGCTATGATCCCTGGTCGCCAGCTACCGTAGTTCACCATGTCAATGAACTTCTAGCACTGCCTATTTCACAAAGATGGTTACTGTTATGGTGCCACTTTTTGGTGTGATTGGGCCTTAAACCTGCTGTCATTTTTGGCGTCCTTCCTGTCCGTTTTGCAGTTCATAATCCCCTCCCTCCTCTCGGCGTCACCACTTGTACATGGGCAGAGATACCAGAAAATGTCTTCTTAGGCATGGGTTACTGACCAAACACTCTAAAAACAGTGTTTACTGTTGGAGTACAGAGCTATTTAACACTTATTTTAATAAGACTACATCACTGACAGCAGCTCTAACTCTGGACTGTAAGGAGCTGCTCATACAGACACTACCTAGCATCTGCAGTTAAAAGCTGTATTTGTGCATCACTTCTGATGTCCTGCTTAATCACAGTCCTATTTCAAACAACTGAGACGGGGTATGAGCAACAAATAGGCCGGCAGATAAAGTGGCATAAGCAAAAATACAATTACACAGCCTCTTATTATGTGATAAGGAGCAGCTCAGGAAGCAGGCAGCAGGTCAGGCCTGATGAGAGGATCTGCAGAGCAGGAAGCACAATGACAGTGCCTGGAAGCTGGTTGAGAAAAACAACAAAGATACTGAATGCAAATGCTTTCTCTCTGTACTCGTGGATTAAGCCTTTGGAATTCAGTTATACCGAGTATGACACGTCCGACGTGCAGCGGTGAAGGAAGTGCTCAGATCTTTTACTTAAAGCAACATTATGTCACTTTTTTACCTTAAAATAACAGCTGCAAAATCATGTTGATAGTACAGTGTCTTGTAATAGGGTGAGTGGTGTCTCTGTCTCAGCCACTCTGCCCCTGTATCACTTGTATCTGCACTATGTAACTTCAGTAAGAGAGTAGGATCACTGTGTTACATACATGTTTACTTCAAGATACAAGTTTAACACATACCATTGTCATGACGTGATGAGTTTTTTTGTAGTAAGCGTGTATTTAAAACAGTGGTGTTGCACTCAGCAACTAAGTAGTTCAGGGCTTAAACCTTATACCAAAAGTAGTGATACCACGGTGTAGAAATATTCTGAAATATGCATTCAAAACCTTTCTTAAGTTAGGTATTAGCATCAAAATATATGTACAAAAAGTAGAAATTTCAGAGTAAGATATAAAATACTTGTTTATGTTACAATTTGTACGAGGTTGTAAATTGGAAGGGACACCAAGACAGGCAGAAGGGTTAAAGGAATTTATTTGAATCGCTCTAGAAGTAGGCAGAGGACGGTAGCTCAGGCTCGGGCTCAGGCAGGTTGGTGTTGGCCAAAGCTTCGGTGAAGGCTCCGGTGAGCGAGACACGGAGGGTCCACAGTGGAGTGAAGGCTGGAGGCTGGGTGGCAAAGGAGCTGCTGGAACACGGAGGAAGCAAACTCACTGGAGAAGTCGAGGAGAAACAAAGTTAGTCGAGTTGGCTTGCACAGAGACACGAGAGCAGAAGGTCACCGAAAGTTGCACTAGCAGAGTAACCACATACCACATCGACGAGTCGAAAACAATCTGGCAGCGAGTGGAGAGAAGACCAGAGTATTTGAGCTGTCGCTGATGATTAGACGCGCTGCAGGTGTGTGAGAGGCAGGAGCTCCAGCCGTCAGGAGAGCCCCGCCCGGCCTCTGCACCTCCGAGAGCACAAAAGTAAAAACAAAAGCATGAAGCAGATAAAGAAATGCCACACAAACAGTCCAAATCATGACATTATAATCACTGATGCATCAGAGCTAGTAAAGGTGGAGCACATCTTTTGCTACATGCTGTACTGCACTCAGATAAGTGTAGTGGAGTAAGACGTGCAGCATTTCCTTCTGAAATGTAGAGGAATAGAAGTATAAGGTAATATGAAATGGAAATCCTCAAGTAAAGTGCAAGTACCTCATGTTGTACCTTAAAGGCAATTGAGCTCCTTTCTTTAACTGCCAAAGTGATTGCGTCACACCTGCAAGGACACCCGAGCTTTGAGGTCATTAAGCACACTGTGAGATTTGGTATAATCAATGCCATCACCTTCTCCTCTGTGATTCAGGTATTTTTTCCTCAACCATATATATTGAATTTATGCAAGCCATACAGTAGAAGGGTCTGCCGCTTTAGATCCTGGCCACAATTGTCTTATTTATGTGATAGTATAATGTTTGATGTGCACAGTAAAATCACCCATTAATTTAAATAGCCCAACAATTGACAATGCTGTTAATCCTATACTGACGGTAAACTGTCAGCCAAGGAGCCTTAAACGGAAAGAAAGGTTTGCCTGCGTGTCCCTGCAGATAAAGGAAAATACTTCCACATGCAATATGAAACGTAACTTTATATGCACACAGCAAATCAATATTTAGTGTGGCATATTTAAGCCCTGAATTATTTTTCTGTTGCTGCTGTTGTTTCTCTGAGCAGTGTGTCGTTCAAATGCCTGAAACATGCTGCCGAGTCTTTACGTCTGCAGGTGGAGGGAAGTCTGGATATTAGTATTCAGTCAGTGAATGTGTAGACAGGTACAGACAGAGGCAGAGGGCACAAATGTCCCCATACCAGGTGTAGAATTTTCTCTTTTTTTGTCTGCTTTCTGTACCTTCCTGTCTTTTCTTTTTGTTTTTGTCAACTCGTCTCGAGGTGCTCAAAGCGCCTCTCAAAAAAAAAAAAAAAAAAAAAAAAAGGCGAGGCTGCTGGCCATGAAAGAGCGAGTCGGAACTTTTGAAAATAAATTTAAATAGGTGCCCTCCACTGCTAAAATGCATTTGCTCTGATCTGCCTCTTTCCTCACTGTTCCGCTCTCTGCAGTCTATCATTTACTCTGCACCGCCGCTAACCTCGCTGGTGTCGCCTTGTGTGTTCTCATTACCACACACTGCATACACAATCACGAGCTGGGACACTTCTGGCATATGTACACGCGATGTGGAGCCCGAGGTCAGAGACGACTCCTCTGAGATGCTGCACAGCAAACACTCACTCCCACACCAGAGACAAGTGGAGTGTGTCAGGACTAAGATTCCCCTGCCTGCAACATTGTTTTTCCTATAGGATGATAGCAGAAGAGCAGAACTTATTTTGTTTCCAGTGTGTGCCCCTTATGGCCGGTTGCGGTCCCATCAGTCACGCTCAAATGGCTCCAGCTACCTTTGGCAGGCTCGCCACGTGTGTGACTTTGAAAGCAGGCTGAGCCTGCAGAGAAGCTGAACCAATAAAGTGTCTATAATTCTGAAATGTGGCTTCTAGGAGTTTGTTCTTCAAGCACTTGAGGACAAAATAAGGCCAGCTGGGTCTAGTATAACTATGAATGGTTTCTCCTATCATCTTTGGAAAAAGATATTTCTGTTTACAACCCTGGTGACTTGGGAAGCAAATAACTGAGACTCCAGTGCCTGCAGTAACTTAGCCTTGATTTCAATGACATAAAATTCAGTAAATTCCAGATTTGGCTTTGATGGCAGTTCAGCAGCTAATGCAGCAAAGTACCGACCCGACATAAAAAGGTCATGTAAAGGCAAAGAGGAGCAAAGCTTGTGTCACCTCGTTAGGGTTGTTTTCCACTTTGTTGTTGTGGTAGGATTAATCCAGCACATAACATGGATGTTGATATATTCATTTCTCAACCCTGTCTCCCAGAAAATGTATTATTGTTTTCATAATTACATTGTGGTGACAAATGTAAGCACTTCCTGGATTATGTTCACAGACATTTTTTCTTTGAGTGAACGTTCCCTGCTGGAGCCACAGAGAGGTCGTCGGGTTGGGTAGGGGGCACACAGAGTGCAGGAGTGTGACATCAGAATCCAGGGTTTGCAGCCGTTTTCCTGTCTGTGGTTACAGGCTGCAGCAACATGGGGGAGGTTAGGGAACGATTGTGATTACAGTATCTTTCCGTAACCTTCACCAATTGCTGCTAGTGCCTGAACATAAGCATAAAAAAGTTGAATACTTCTGGAGTCACTACGAGGGGATAGTTCATTGCAAGTAAGCAAAGGAAATTCTATGGCCACGTGATTTTGATGAGCCCCCTTTCCTCCCTCAGCACTCCTCAACTCCTGCGGTGATAATTCGCAGATACTGCAGGGAGGAGGAATATTAAAAGCCACTTCTTTGACCACCACTCAAGACAAGTGTGTCACACCTTCAAGCGTGTAGTCCTGTTGTAATGGAGATGCAAACCGCCGCCAATCTGGGCTGACGTACGAGTCGAAAACATAAGCCCAGCCAGCACATACATATAGAAAAGCCACGTACTGTAAAAAAAAGTAAAACATCATTAAAAAAAACTAATATTCCTGCAGCAGGGTGCCTAAAACAAATAAAAAATTCAATAGAATTACGTGTTTTCAGTGAGCTTTACTGTGAATTTTACTGATTTGTTCAGCATCTACTTTCTTGGGGACTTGCCAGGTACACTAATTAATATTTCCTCGCAAAAAAGTAGGAAACATATTTCCTATTGTACATTATTTGTATATAAAATGTAATACACATGTTATTTCTAGGAGACAGGGCTGGATTTGTCTTTGCTAAGTTATACACTCATCTGCAAAATGTTATAATAATATTACATTTTTTAAATAATCCATTTTAATACAAGTGGTGACAGAGTATAAACCTGTAAGACCTGGCAGCTAAATGAGTAACACTGAAGATAGAAATGTGGAATATTGTTTATTTCTTGCAAATAGTAGAGAACGATATCAAAAATAATACAAACAACACTCTTACATGAATTCAGATGAATTGTCGAGTGTATTTCATTCCTCAGTAAAATCTCTGTTAGAGAACAGCTGCATGCGGGGAAGAGTGAAAGCGGTGACCCTGGGCTTTGTCTGAACCCACGCATCATGGATTTTTAAAATAATAATGTGTCACTGTATCAACTGTTGGTGACTGTACTGACTCTCAATGGCCCAAACGCGTCCTCTTATTTCCCTCGCGGCAATTTGTCCTTGTCAGATATGCCTTTGAGTTCTTGGCTACGCAGAGTAGATTGATAGTCGTTCAAGTACCTTTAATGTAATTATTCATGTTGTGAGAAATACCTGATTATTCATACATTTTCCGTAAATTCGACATTAATATGGTTCTTTTAATGCAAGATTGAAGGGTGCTCTGGATTAGTGCTGCATTCAAAAGCCCATATAGAGGTGACACTATTATTCACCTCTTATTGAAAAAAACAAAACATATTGTCATGAAAAGCTGCTGTCTGAAGCAAGTAAAAGATGTTACATTTTAAAAGACCTCATAAAATAAATGACTCACATTGTTAGAGGCTTTTTATGTCTCCTGTTTAAGAGCATGTAGCAAACTGCAAAGCAAAATCAATATGAGATGACAATGACATATGTCATATTGTATGTGAACGGTGTTTCAGCTGCGTGCGATAGTGTAATTTGAACCGAGTGTCTGTCGGATGTTGTGTTGTATTTGTGTTTGGCCTTGCAGTCAATGTAAAGGACTGCAGGATCACGAGCTTTACAAGCAATGATTCAGTGTGCCTAGCCATGAGCAGGCATGAGTTATAAGGGAATTACTGATGGATATTGGCAATGGTAAATACTGTAAACACTTTCTGTTTCTATTTCTGCAAACCAAGGATACGTTGAAACTTTACTTTTCTTGTTGTAACTTCTTGAGGTTCAGTTTTCGTCTCTTGTCTATGATCTAGTTTTAGGCACGGAAACCACTTGATGACGGTTAGGAAAAGATCATCTTAAGGCTTAAAATACTAGTTTCGGTTGCCACAAATACAGCTGGACATGTCTCATGGTCTCCTTAAAAATATCCAGTGGTTTAACCCCTACAAATGTTGAAACGCAGTCTCGAACTGTGGTCACCGGCTTGGCAGCCTTCTCACCAGTAACTCCAGACCATCCGGTCCAACTCTCGATGTGAAAGTCAGGTCGTAAACATGTTAAACATGATACGACACATTTTGTAGGAATGTCAATATGCTTCCTAGCCTTCTACATGTACGAATGTGAATGGATCAGTGGTTTGCGGAAGCGACTGGGCTGTAATACACCAGCTCAATGTTGTGGTCAGTACTGAATGAAAATTGGAAATTTACCTCCCCTGGAGGAAACTGAATGGGCAGGACATTTTGATTGTGTGTCCTTATTTTTAGTTTGTGACACACACAGTTGACTGTTTGCTGAGAGCTGGACCAAAGTACCTCATTAATGCTACAAGATAGAGTAAAAAAGAAACTACACACATGCTTAAAGAAAAAGGTGATTATAACGAGCATATTTTAGTATAATAACATTTAATACCTGTTGTGTCAGATTTCCTCTGTATGTATTGTCTCTGTCTTCCAGTTAAAGGGTTATTACAGTAAGAATATATATAAATAAACACTAACTGCACCAAGTATGTTGGAAAGCACCACATCATTTTGCACCTGATTCATTCCAGACGTATCATAACCACATGTACTGACACTGAATGGGCCAACAAGCAACAATAGGGGTTAACACGGTACTTTCTGTTGGATACAAGCAGTGCTTTTCACCGAAGCAGAGGGCTTGTTCTTCCATTGTCCGGTTTTATGCCACTGTAAAACCAGAGCACACACACTGGGCAGGTATAAAAGAAGAGAGACACGAGGGGTGAGATAAGGCAACAGCAGCATGCGCTGAAGCATGAGAGGCCTTTGTTAATCTTTATTTCTTGTTTCAACCAGCTACTGACCAAGAATTAAACAAACACTGAGTAAAAATCAAAGTGGGACCCCTCTGGGTACTTGAGGCTGTTCCAGGGGTTCCTTCGCAAAAGCGGAGTAATTTAATTTCAATGTAATTTCATTCATAACTAACACTATTACAGAATTTCGGTGATGCATTTCATTCATTTTTTTGTAATAAAACATCTCAAAGCAAAATGCTTATCAGGTTTAATTTGCGTCAGTTTAGAGGTCCTTGACGCTGAACAGTTGGAGAACCACCGCTCTAGGTATTCCCACCCCAAAAATGACTCATTAGTAATATTCCTCACTGTGTGTGGAAATGAAAGTGAGAATTTGTGATCCTCACATTTAACCGGAGTCATAGTCCCTTTTTTAGGTTTGTATCGATGGCACACTGTTTTTAACAGTGACAAAAAATCCCTCAACAACAAGATATACAGTGTCATGAGGTCATTTACTCCTGATCGTAAACATAGTGCAACGTTGTAGGATGTGGGTGAGGAGTACCCCGACGATTTCCACCGCAGTCGACTGCAAAGGGCACCGATGGGAGCCTGAAACAGCACATCTAATGATGAGACTGTAAGGAAACGGATGAAGAGAGATGGGAAGAAAACAATATTTTTCCTAAGGATAGCTGTGGTGGATGGTTAGTAACAGAGGCTGACAGTGTCCTCATATGGGATGCTAATATATTCTGGGTGAAAGTGTGCTGCTCTCCTCATTAGTAGCCTCCTAGTTTGACAGAGGTGTTGGGGTGGCTGCCATTCACCCTGGATAATTATCCAAAGTGTGCTCTGAGGAAACCCATTTTTCTCTCAAACCAAACTCCCTGAGAAAATAATATTAAGACAACAGTGCAGCATTTTCTGTGGGTTATTTGTTCGACTAATGGCCTCTTTCTACAGCTTAAGGAGTCGTGCGTGTATCCTGATGCATCTTCACAAATCTCTGCAGCGCTGTACTCAGGAACAGCGCTGCTTTGAGCCAGTTGTCATCCTCATGGTGGCACTAGAGGAGCAATATACCAATACCAATACAATTTATACAATATACCAATTTACACATATCAATAAGCATGTATATGCAGGTTTTTTAAACACTGGAAAACCTATTTAAATAGGCGATCAACTCCTGTCACATTGCCAGTGGATGTGCTTGCCTTTCTGGTGTGACATGTTTGACATCACAAATGCACCAGAAAACAGGAAACGCAGCAAGGAGACCAACGACAACATGATGGTGGTAACTTTTATATCGTTTACATCAGTCTCTCTTTTAAACTCTCATAAGTAATTTAACATACGTGTATGGCGTTGCTTACATTTCCTAAGCAACCTAACTTACTTACATTGTGTACGATACGTGACTGAACATAGTCATTTGAACCCAAAGTATGATCTTTTCCTAAACCTAACCAGGTAGTTTTTAATGTGACTCAAACAGGTGTGTTTAAAAATGGCGTCTCTGTATGTCTGGTAAGTCTGAAGAAGAGCAGTTGCTTTAAAAAAAAAAAAAGAAGAGCTGAAACTCAAAACAGCAATCTTGGAGTCGCTCTTTCAACTTCCTTTTGAAACACAAAGCAAACCCAAAAAAAAATGTAAGGTAAAAGGTGAGTCATGAGTTACTTTCACAGGTTTTTTTTTTGCGTGCTGTGTGTCGAGGCTGCATAAACTTCAGCCTGTCAGGACCTTGAGAGCAAATATTTCACAACAGAAGGATATCAGTGGCTACTCACTCCCCAAGACACCGACTTCTCACACCACATTTATGTTCCCCCCGCTATGACTCAAATTGTGAGGCTGTGGTCCATCAAAAGTGTGTTAGGCACCTATTTCCAGGCTAAATTATGTTGACAGTCACTCGCTCAGCCTCCTTTCCCCTTCACAACATATAAAGTTCTCTGTTTTGTAGTGACGGAGCAGTGCCTTACAAAAAATGGGAATGGAAAAAATTCAAGGAAATGCTATTCGGAACAGGAGTCCTTAAAGAGTTAAAGCCTGATTGGCATTGTTACGCCTTTGCCTTAATCATTTCAGCAGGATAAGTCAAACATGACACGAGTTTCCACCCCATGAGAAAATAAATAAATTAATAACAATAAAGGGCTTTACATAAGAAGATCACGAGTGGCTCCGGCAATGACAAAAAATAGAAAATTGTATTTATGTAGGCACAAATAAAAGCCAAATATCTGATACAGTATGTGCAGACTTCAGCTATGTTTTTCACCCCATAAAATATGAATGTTTTCTGATATTAGTTTCTGTTCCTGTATTTTTTTCTGGTGTTCCAGTTCTTCCCATTGGGACCGGTAAAGAAACTGGCCACTGTGCAGTGAAATCAAACATAGTATGTGTAGTAGTATATGTATAAGAGATAGACGTTAAGCTAAATGCTGCATATTGAAGCATTAACCTCCTCCCCCTCTGTCACTGTGGCCACAATGGTAATTGCAAGATAATGGCACACTGAATTTGCCCCATTATGTTGAGTCAGTTGCATTAAAGACATGCACATGCAGAAAAAGAGCAATAAGGTCAGCAAACAAACGTATTATTGTCAGATAACAGGCCTCTATCTTTACTATGCTAATACTGATTCTACCACACTCAATTAGCTCACGTTTTGGCCTCCTCACAGGTTCTTTTCAATTCATCCATCCCAGTTAATAATGACCTGGTGCGCATGCAGATTTCCCGAAACCCCAATTAAATTTCAAGATATATTTAAGAAAAGAATAAAGCCTATAGACTGGAGACAAATAATGATAGCAGAACCTTTCAAACGAGCCATGAAACATTGGACAATTTGGTAATGGACCCAGCGAATCTCAGCCAAGAAACCAAACCAAAACAGACAATCTGAGAGGGAGTTAAGTTCCAGGAACAGAACATTTTAGTTGTGAGTCAGCTCGAACAAAATCAGGATCTGTGGAAGGAAATTGGTATCGAGAGAAGAACAAAACTTCATTTTGGAGGCCAGCAGTGCTAGACTCCTACTTGGAGTATGTGCTGCCATATGTTCAGGCATTTTGTCTGCTAAGGCGCACTGAAATTGGTTTTGTCTGTGAGAGAGAGAGAAAAAAAATATGGATTGAAGTATTTTTGCCATGAAAATAAAGTTAGATGGTCTCAAATTAATTTTATTCACTCACTCATTTTATGGGCCCCTTTTGTTACTGTCCATAACATTAACACGTATTACTGGCTTAAGCTCCTTTACTGAATGTGCATTGGAGGAACGGTTTGCTCTCCATTGTGCTGAAACACTTCTTAATGGTGCTTTTTATGTCTTTAATTGTATGAGTTGCAGCGTGTTTTTAGACGGGGATAGTTGTTCGTGCACAAAATACATTTTAATGATGTCCTGTTGATCAGAGCAAAAATAATTAAAACATAGAGCTTCAGTAAAATATCTTTGTGGGGACATTTGATTTCCATTTGAGTGCATCACAGCTCATTATCAACCACTAACCGGTGTGTGCTTTTCTGCAGAGACAAGTATAAATAACCCTAAACACATGCCATGAGAAAAAAACAAAAACGAGATGACTGTTTCATCACATTCTTCATTGCAGCTAGGAGGGGGCCAAGAGGGATATAAAGACAGAGAGGTGCAGATACACAGCTGGTGACAGGCTGCTCAGACGAATGAAACTTGTGAGTGCAGTCGAGGGGAAAAAGAGCCAGGAGGTAAACCAATTGTGTGACACTACAGGCAGTTCAGGTATGGAGAGTGCACTTGATGAGGTGTGATGACTCTTAATTCAAATCTCATCAGGCAGTTGGACGGACAAACCGTCTTCACTCACTAATTGACTTCCACTTGCTCTGTCACCTTTTTTCCAGGTCCATTCAAGATTGGAGCAGAATGCTGTGACAGCTTGGAAGAAAGAAAAAATCCCCACTAAGCCACCGAAGGTGTAATCTGTCAGTGTTTCATTGAAACATTTTAAAAACAAGCAGCACATTCGCTCAGGGGGAGCGGGTACAAATTAAGGGATAAAAACAGCCTAGTCGCGAGGATGAAATGTTAGCAGTTAACATTCCTGTAAACTCAGTAGGCTACACAAAGGTTACGTATTAGCATTCGTGCAAAACGTGCCATATCATGTTCACATGACATGTTTACTTTATGTCTGACTTTCACATCACTGGTCGATTTACAGGCAGTGAGGCAGCCAACTGCAGTTTGAGTCTGCGTTTAGGCATCTGTAAGCATGACACCACTGGAGATTTTTAAGGATACCTGGAGACATCTCCAGCCGTGTTTGTGGAGACCGATACCAGATATTTTTCACGGGAAGTCGGGCCATCTCCAGCTTTGTTTGTGGCAACAAAACTGGGTGTTTTTTTAAGTAGACATCGGGACATTCACAGTCATGTTTCTGGCAATCAAAACAGGGTATTTTACACAGGAAGTCAGGGCATTTCCAGCCGTTTTTGTGGGGATCAAACGAGGCATTACAAGCCAAACATATGGCTTGAACCTATCTGTGGTTTTGCAAGGATGTACTTAGTATTAACATGTATTCTGGCAGTTGGGTTGCTATGCGTCACAGGCTACGTACCATTATGACATTTCTTCTAAACATGATATATCATGTTCACATAATATGTTTATGACCTATTGCAACAGGAGGCGGAGGAGATGGTGCTGGAGTTACAGGAGAAAAGGCTGCCAGACCAGTGACTGCAGTTTCAATATTTGTTATTGCTACAGCGCTGGATGTTTTTAAGAATAGCTTGGGCGATCTCCAGCTGTGTTTGTAGCAACAGAAGGGACATTTCCAGCTGTATTTATGGTGATAGAGGTGATACAGATATTTTAAGCCAAAACATGATTTTTTCCTGACTCTGACCAATTGTTTTTTGTGCCTAAACCTAACCAGAGTATAAGTACAATACTGTTGAGACATTAAATTTAAAAGAACACAAAGAACACAAAGAAATGTCCATGGTAAGCAGAAAACATACATCGCCAACATTTATTCTGGTGGTTGGGCTGGATAAAAAAAGGCACTTATGCACGATGGAAATCCAGATTGCAGCTGACACTAAAACAGATGTGTATATCACAGGTAACGTCACCTGAGCAAAAAAAAAACAAAAAAACGTGGAAGTTTAATCAAGCTAGAGCAGTGTGCTGGTGCAGAACATCACACCTCTGTCTTTTCCCCAGCCGAGCAGAGAGAGGGAAATGAAATCAGCAGGCTAGGATGTGGGCTGTCTGTAATCAGGTTTCACCGCCCTTCCCTATCGACTGCTGGGTCAAGATCATATAAGCATGCTGCTATGTCTGCCCACCATCCTGCCTGCCTGCCTCTCTCTTGCTTGCCCTCTTTCTCAATTTCAGGTTCTGTGTTTCCCTCTCTGCTGTGCTGTGCTGCTCTGCTTGTTTGCCTTGAATGTACCAGTCAGTGAATATAATTCAGTTTTGGCATCAATCAGAGGGTGAATGGGATCCAATTAGATTTATTTGGGCTCACATGTGATTATTAGCGATGAGAGAATAAAGCACCACATTGCTTTTGATTTTTGCATTGTGTTATGAACACTGGACTGTGTTTTTTTTCCCATTAAATATTGAATGGTGTGAGTTGTTTTGATTAAACCTTGGATATAGCAAAATTTTAATAAGAGGATCAGACATCCTGACAGAGATTCCTTGTACTTTTATACTGTATATGGAAAACCACAAAATAATAATTTCCATCGAAAGAGGCACCTACCAACGACATAACGAGCATGTGTGATAATATACCTATTGTGGTACTGTGTGTTTGCAGGGAGGGATTTTATAGAGCACAGGAGATGACATGGAGCCAGCACGTAATGAGCCTTGATGAAACTTAATAGCAGTATTGTGAGATGGGGAGCGCTCCATTTCACTGTGATGGAAGAGCCTGTCTCTTAAAGATCCATTTGTGTCGTACCAAGGTCAGCATTTTGTCTTTAATGAGAGTAATCTCATGGAGGTGCAGTAAATACTGGAGCTGTCACCCATACTTGAATATACATGTATAATGTAACATTAATAAAAGATATGGATGGACACAGACAAATGGCAGCACACATCTACAGAGAAACATGACATTTTGATCCATTATCACTCCCAGCACGTCAAACACAGCAGCCTGGTCAATGGCCCAATGCTTCTGAGTTTGACGCTATAGTAACCCCTCTAGCACCACTTTCTGAAGCACCCCTCTTGTGCGGTAGTATAAAGAGAGAGTAAAGTCTGAGTTGGGTGGTGGTTGGCTTTGTCACTTACAGGCCAATGTCCCAGAAACATGGGATTGCGTCCTGAGTGTGTCTGAAGGTACTGTATGTGTCAAAAGGGGCCACAGTCAACGCTTACCGGCTACACCCAATTGGACGAACGCCACTTTTGCCTTGCTCCGGGAAATCAAATCAGACCAACATGGCAACTCACTTGTAAACTTTCTCTTACATCACAAAAATAGCCGAGTGAAATGAGGTTGCATGTTTGTCTTTGTCTTTGTGAAATGTTTGCCAGAAAGCTTTATTTTGAAAGTCTAACTATGATAGCTCACTTGACTGCGGAGCCATGCATATGCAAAACTAACCCTAACCCTCTGCTCTGTGTTTATGCACTAAAATAAAATAAAAAACACAGACGAAAAAGTTTCAGGCTACTGACCGAGCTGCCATATTTGATGAGTTGGAAGTTTGTTAACTCACTATTTGGAAGTTTGAACCAGGTTTTGAAAAGTAACAAAAGGAGGAAAGTTTTAAATTAATATTGCAATAACAGTTTTAAACTCTAAAGCAGTTTAAAAAACTACTTTTAGCGTTAAACACTTGAACATTAAACGGTGATGCTGCGTGGAGATTCAATGGTGTCACAACCAGTCATGTTTATAGCAGCTGCCATTTGTTCAGTAAAACCTCACACATTGCAGTCGTGTGAAGGTGGGAGTAGCGTGACATTGTGTTGCCACTGTGCGCACAGCTGGGCATTGAAAGCATTTATAGGCTACAGTTAATTAGTTATCATGCACATACATGTACCGGCTCCACATGGACTTACAAGACACATTACTGAAATGTCATTACTGCATATCTGTCATACAGTTTAACCTCACAACAGGATGCTGCTGTGAGTGTTGTAGGATTATAAATAGACAGCATAAACTGTCACACACAAATGTACTTGAATTACTTTCAATACTGTTGTCATGACAGTAAAAAAAAAATTACGTTGTGCAAATCAAAATGTAATTCAAACACTGAGACATCTGGCACGAGCCTATATAACATAAGGCATTATATTATAAGTAGTAATGAAAATATGCGATTTCTTTAAGATGTCACGAAGACGACTTTATTAACTAAACACTGCAGTGAACGGTTTCACAGAAGAGGAAACGCTTCTGGAAGAGTGGAGGTATGAATTCTGGGTAAAATACAAAGAGCCTATGATTCACTGTGAATCAAGGGTGAGTTCAACGTGATATAATGAGGTTGGAGAGGAGAATCATGTATCTGACCCTATTTAAAACTCTCTGGCTGGGAGGACTGCATCGGTATACTGGTGAACAACTCGTTCCACCTCATGTCAACCGCCATGCTCGCGGCACGGTGAGGCTGTACTTTGGGACAGCGTCGACTTTGTGTCATTCCCAAAGTTACTCACACCGACATCAGCATGCTTACAATGATAATGGTTACATAATATTCCTCATCTCATTTTAGCACGTCATCTGCTAGCATTTGCAATTTAGCAGGAAACACAAAGTGCGGCTAAAGCTAATTAAAATGTCAATAGTTTGGAAATAAATGAAAGTATCCTGATTCATTCTGTGGGCACCATGGATATCTGTCTGAAACCTAATGACAGCCAATCCATTCAATACTAATACTAGTTCATTAAAGTAAAAAAATGTCCCTCTGTTATGATTGGACTTCGTGGTGGCCTGTTTGTGGTCTGTGTTTTGTGCTTTTTGTTTCAGAGGTGCTTGGTGAGGCTGGGCGTGGCTTTGCTGCTGGTCGGCGCTGTGCCGGGCCACACACCTGCAGCGCATTGAGTGTAATCAGCACCTGCTGTTATATCCAGACCTTTCCTCTGCACGGTGCCAGATTATTGTCACCAGCTCCAGTGGTTCTAGATCGCGCCCTGTATCTCTAGAGTTAATGTATTTAGTGAGCTTTCTTTCGTTTACTCGCCACCGTTTTAATCCTGCCTTCCTCCTCTTCAAGTGTGACATCCCTGTGGACCAGCTCCTCTACCACCCGCCACCCAGCCTCCCGGACCTCTGCCACCCCTCACAACCCTGATCGCCTGAGCCTGCCTCCTGCTTAACCGTGAGTCTGGACCTGCATCACTCTGGGAGCCACCAGCCTGTGCTCGAGCTCACCATCTCTTCCTACCAGCAAAACCATCTTGTGATCTATACATTCACCTTTCAAAGTCACTACCGATTTTGGCGTCAACTTTTGGGTCCACCTGTTCTATACTGCAACCGTTACACCCTCTGTTTGATGCAGAGCATTTTTGAGAATGATATAAGTTAATTTTAAAACATAATACTTTAAAATACTAAACTTTGTCTTTGTGTTTTTTCTTGTAGCCTGCTACGTAGCCATGTTCATGTTTGTCACGCGGACATAAATCATCCATGATTAATTACCATGAGGAAGAGAAGTCCACAGAAGGAGATAAATATTTCAAGCAGCCCCGTTGAAACTTAACTTGACAACAGTGAGAAGATATGACTCAACTTCAGTTATAGTGGTGGTACATGAACTGACTTCTGATGGTTAACAGAACAGAGCAAAAATACACCACATATGTCATGCTATACATAGCACACAGAGACCTTTTGTTAAAGGCGCGTGTGAGATTATTAGATCAAAACCAGCCATCGCTGATTGACAAGGTAATGATTTTCTGGGTGCACGGTGTAAAAGGTGTGAGGAAAACTGCACTAGGGGAAAATGCAGTGGACCACCAACGTCGGCAGGATTTGATCTCTGCAAAATCTCTTGGCACTCAATCCAATAGTCGTTGAGATATTTTAGTCTGGAACAAATATGGTGGACTAACAGACCAGCCAACCGACAGGCACTGCTATCTCTCCAGCCACACTGCTAGAGTGGATAAAAATCCAAACTGTACCTTCAAAGGCAGAGTCAGAAGTCTTCATACAAAAAAACACGACGGGTTGTTTGTCAGTGCCTACCAAATGAACCTAGATGGACATTTGTTAGAAGCTGCTGCTCCGATGCTACGGGGGTAGTGAAATTTACATACCTAAAACTGCTCGGTCATTGGTAAGAAAAGACTGTTGTTCTGAAAAAATCACTGTTATGGTTAAACAAAACCATTGGCAGAAGAAGCAGGGTTTGGTGGAGACCCAGCCACCACTGGGACGTCCAAATTTGCTGCCTTCTAAGAAATTCACATCACGCCAGTACCCTGTTTGGCACTGAGCATTTAAAAGAAAAGACCAATGTTGTTTTTTCTGGAGGGAAGTCAAAATTTAAATGGAGCCTTTTTGGTTGTTCTCGTATTTCTCACAGTATCCCACCATTCACAGACAGCCAAAGTTAAACCACTGGGTCGTCGACATAAACAGCATACATCACCAACATCAACACCACAAATATTTAAGTCATTTAACCCAGTGAAAACCTCCAGCCTCCTCTTGTATTAGCATGTCGGACTCCTTAAATATTGGTTTAGATGTTCACTCATTTCATATCTCGCATCATATACCGAGATCACTTTGAATGAAAAAAAAAACCCACTTTGAACTTTACTCAGTTCATTTGTTTGTTTGTGTTTATGCACACCACGGCTACGTTTTTTTGGTTTCCCCAGCTGACAGGTTTTGCAAATTAGTACCCAAACGGTTAATATCCTGATGAACGTGTTGTGACTGAACCAGTGACCCAGCTTTAGTGAATAAACAGAACAGTCTCTGGGGCTCTGTTTATATCACCGTCTTCCAAACAAAGAATAATCAGCTTTGGCAAACAAGGCCTCAATTTCTGGAATAAACTCTAATGATTCCTCACCTCTGAAAATCATTACCTTGTCAATCAGCGATAGCTCGTTGAATCCGCTTGTTTTCATCCAATAATCTCACAAGAGCCTATAACAAAAGGTCTCTGTGTGTTATGTATACAATGATATGTGTGGTGTCCTTTTTGCTCTATTCTGCTCACCATCAGAAGTCAGCTATAGCTGCACTTCATAAGCTTCAACCATGTTTCCTTTAGGGGAGCAAATAAGAGGCGAGTCCCTGAAACATTACTGTATAGAAAGAGATTTTTGAACCAGCAGGCTAAAGCAGTGGTGTCAAGGTTATTCTGTACCCTGAGGCTTTTTCCCACAAAATAATTCTGCAAGGTACCCACTAAAATCTTAATCCCACTACAAAGAGCGTCTGATAACATATTGTGGAGAAAAAACCCTGTTTATGTGCAGCCCAGTTATCCTTGAAAATACATCAGACGCTTACAGTATCCAGCCTCAGTAGTATGAGCTGCTGCAGCACGGCACAAACCACCCATTAAACTCAAATGATCTACCGTGTAGTATGTGTGCATATGGGAATTGCATCATAAACTTATGAGTCAGGCTGTGTGTCTTTTTTATATCAATTGTTCCATATACGAAACATGGTATCAAGGTTCAACCCACTGAGCAAAAACATACCCACACATTGATGATGTTGAAAAAAGGTCCAGTGGTGAAAGTCTTTGTGACGTCTTTTCAACGTTCACTAGTGATGTCCAAGTGACATCCCTGCTGGGTCCAAAATTAGAGTTTCATCATTTCAACTTCCTTTTGCGGCTCAAAATTAGTTAGTTAGTAAAATGTGTTTTTATGACGGCCAAATTTTACTTCATGCAGCAGAACCTAAATAAAATTAAGTACCATGTTCGGTCATCCAACCTTGATATATTAGCCTACCTGACGAAGGCTGGATGATCAAAACAGTTTCTCATAAAGCTGATGAAAGCACATGCCTCATGCAGCCGACTGAGGTTGAGGCTCAGGGTCACATCCACTTTGCAGCCAATAAAACTTAAATTTTGAACCACAAGGAGTTTTTCAGACGTCTGTAACTGAAGTTGAAAAGGTGAAACTGTAATGTTGAAGATGTCACTTGGACAACACTAGTGAACGTTGAAAAGATGTTTAAAGGGTTGCACCAAAACTTTCATTCTTTTTCAAGTCTTTTCAACGTCGTCTAAGATGTCATTGACATTTTTACTCAGTAGGAAGGTTCTTTATTTGTCACGAACACAGAGCAAAGCTAATCTCTAATCTAACAAACACTCAGAGATGAGCTTAGAGATAGTAAAATTTAAAGTAAAAATAGTAATAAGACATACAGATGAAAATGAGATCAAAGATTAAGCTAAACTATTATACATACATGTATACACATTATACTTTGCACACATATATAGAAAAGGTTTTGTTTATCAGAAGGTAGGTCAGTGAATTTCAGTAATTTTAGTTGTGTTAAGTGTTGAGATTTGAAGCTAGTAAGATCAGCATAGAATGTCAGCATGGCTGCAAAACCACTTTAAAAGAGGCAGCGCTCACTCCTCCCAGACTGCCTACCTGTCACCTGAAGCGCCATCAAACCCGCTGTGACAAACTGACATGAGAGGCATCTGGAAGCTGTCTCCTAGCCAGACAGCCATGTCATCTTATCCTGCTCTGGCATGGCATTCAGGAAACCGGGGGATTAAGCCCCGCGTTAACTTCACAAGCAAGAGAGCGTTCCAAACACTACTTTGCATGATGAGACAATCTGGTGACAACTCGTGTTTGTTTATGTGGTATGCGGTGCATGCAGCACCAGCGATGTTGTTGGATCAAAAACATTACAAGTGTAATGACTCCTGCGCATGAACCACCACGCAACCAATGAGCCTTATCTCCAAGATTATAACAGCCTCAAGGATAAATGACAACAACGTCATTACAAGTTCATACAATTATTCCTTATTGATCGTTGAAGGAGCCAAATAACGATTTACACTGAACATAACTAAGCTTAATATGGCGTAATCAATCATGTAGTCTGATTGCTTCCTATCTTTTCTCTCTCTTTTTTTTTGTAAAGGTTTGTGATCAGGTAAATGCAGACACACAACATTGTGAAAATGGAATTGCCTCACTGCTTGCCGGCCTTTGATATCTCTGCCTCTCTACGAACCCCGAAAAGCTGTCTGTAGCTTGAACATTTCCACACACCTCAGCACAGTACCATGACATTACTCTACTGCAGTTCTCTCCTCGGCGTCAAACCTCAGCTGAACTTTTTCCATTCAGTGAAATCTCTCACCGTCTCCCTCTTCTCTCTTCATATTTTGCTCCATTTACACCACCAAATCACCCCAATGAATCCCAACCAGTGTGTTTTTCAGGATACTCATTAAACCATGCTATAATTAGCACTGCCCATTTTCTTTTCACTCTGCCCTGCTTCTAACCTGTCTTCAGTTTGAAAAAATAATATATCCCTGGGACTGTGCTCTCTTGGGTTCTCTCTTGCTTGAAGACTGCTTGTATTCTCGGTGACAACTCTGCTGTGACTCACACCCAGACATCCAAGAGGGTTTAATCCTACGCAACCAAATTTTAGGCATGGCCTGTATTGCAGGACATCCCCCAAGGGATCAAGGACACCCTCTGGCACTTAGTCCAACTTCATGTCATCTCTCATCTGCACTTTCCCTCCTCTTAAGCCTCTCAAAATTCATTGAACTTAAACAAATTATCCAAAGTCCTCTCACACTTCCTCCACCGGTTGCCTCGGGCTGGTTATATCAAATTTAAAAACCTGGCGTTTGCATGCAGCGGCCCGATAGCCTTTGGCCTGTGCTTTGCTATCACAAGACAGTTACAGATCTCAGCTCCGTGCAATCTGACAACACCTCCTCCTCTGAGTGAAGCTCCACCCGGTCGAAAAACAGCCATGTGATTCCTTTACAGCGGAAACACCTCCCACTTAGAGTTTAATTTAAAGTATAAATATAAAATTTGGCTCTCGGTATGGTGATGCCAGTGAGTCGGTTGGTCCACACTAAGTTAAGGCCGTCACCATGTTGGTTTTTTGGAGGCAGAGGTGACCATATTTGGACGTGAAGCTGAAGATATCCTGATTGGATCTGACTGAGCTGTGGTAGCGATCACAAGGTGGCGGTGCCCTAAAGCACACCCTGCTTTATCTTTTCTATCTGCTTTAGCTCAAAGCTGCTAGCATGGCTGTAGACTCTTACTAAAAATATTATACTGCCTACTGTACATGCCTTATCATTTATGTAACTCTTTTCCAGTTCATTACGGCGCATTCCTCTCTATTAGCTGTTCGCTAACGTTGCATTAGGCTCTTGAAGCTCTCTCATGCCAGCAAGATGTAGCAGTTAGGAGTGAGGTACTTCACCTGAAGATCCCGAGTGTTTGTTTCTGAGAGTGCAGGATGCATCGTGTAAAGATGTGATGTTTGCTGTTGGTTGTTGGGGTGACACACAGCCTTGTGGAGTACATGCTCTGCCTGAGATGACATATCAAGCGAGGCACAGTCCCATGTGCTCACAATGTGTTTGAGGCAGAAGAGCGATTTCTTTTTTAGAAAGGCTTGTGACAGCGACATGGAATTGGATTATTTATACGTTGAAAAAACAAACAGTGGTAAATTTGCAAGCGTTTCTCCAGTTTGACACTGTTTTTTTTACATTTTATAAAGATCTATAAACCAGATTGGACAGTTTCCTCTATCTTACATTGTGTGATTGATTTGTCATCATTGGCTCACTTGAAATAAAATGAATTTTGAGTTTGAGTCATTTTAAAATCTCCTTAACCAGAGATGCAGGTCTCTGATCTCTTGATAAACAGGCGATATGGAACTTTAAAAAAAAAATAAAAACATGTCTCAGTGGAAAACTAATAAACTGTCTCAGCAGGATTCAAGCTTCACATTTTTCATGTGTTAATCATTTGCCAAAAAAAAAAAAAAAGCTGTTAATGGTGCTGAATAAGAGCCTCCCTGGGCTTTGACGAACAAGAGAGCTGCTGTTTTTATTACATGAGTTTAAAACATCTCCAGGGTTATGATTACAAAAAACCATTCAAAGCAACAAAAGATCGCTATGAAACAGAAAGATAATTTGACTGAGAATCTTAACAATTATAAACACATTTATCTCCGAGCCTGCTGATCAAGTAAATTAAAATCACAATTAGGCACAGACATAAGCACAGATAATTGCTCATTAGAGTTCTAAGCTCCCTCTGATGGACATGTCTGCCTTAAGTTAATAACTTTTTTGAGTAAAAAAAAAAACCTTATTTAGTAATCTGTCAAATTCAGTTGTACAAGATGTTCTTTCGTCAGACTTTGATGGATTTGATCTTCAACAAACTGCAGCCGTGCCGTTACAATACACGTTTCAATTCTCATCACAAAAAGCGATCTCTTGCTAGGCTACATACAGAGTTGATGAAAGGACATAATTCAATGCTGTTGCTTTGATTCCTGATTAAATGATCCAATGGTGCTTCTCTATCGCAATCTCAACAGTTAGCTTGTGCATTAGATCCAGTAAGTGAGGAGCAACTGGACCCAGGCCGCCATTCACAAATCCTCAGTGGGAGGAAGCCGGCTATGTGCGCTGAATAAAAAAATTATGAAAAGAGACATTTGAAAAGATACACAGTAAGGGGGTTCGATCTTTCCAAAACTTCACACATTTAGATACCAAAAAAAATTCAAAAAACATCTTAAAACTACAAACTAAGAGCTTAATAATTTATACATTTGCAAAAACACATCAGAAAAGTGCCAAATTAAATGAACACACTGAGCTTGAGGGTTTAGTAATAACACAGAAAACAGCATTTTGACCAAATATTCTATCGTCCACCTCCTCAAATGCACTAACGGGGAAATCGTCATGGGTGAAATCCCAGTGGCTGCAGGCGGAGACTGAACGAACACCAGAAGCAGACGTCAGCTCTGAGCACAAAACCAAAACTGGTCAGAGCTTCGACTGTGAAGCTGGTGAAGTCATTGACCCGAGGCGGTGGACACTGGAAGGAGGATCATAGGCTTTTTTACATGCAACACCAGAGACCTTCTTTGAACAGAGACAAGGTTTATGATCTGCCACCCCGGACTGAAAATCCATACTCATAGGTCACGTCAACAACAAGCGAACCATCTCCATGACAAATGAACAAACTCCACTCGCTGATGAAGGCCAGGTGAGACTCTAGACACTAAGATAGTTTACATTGTCAGAAAAAGCAGGTGCTGTACGTTGACACAAAGAATTTGCAAGAATCAATCAAGTACATCAACCTCATCAAATAGTAAAAAGATAAATGATGAACTGCTTTTAGAAGTGCTGCTAGAGACGGAGGGGTGAGACGCAGAGTAGGAAGCTCGAGTAATTCATTGGCACGATCCTTTTCTTTGTTAGAATGGACGGATCCAACAGCTTTAACAGGACTCCTGCTGATCACCACGAAGCTCTGGTAGCTCTGAGCAACTGAGATTCTTCCTCCTGACAGAGTGGTCTTTTATTTTTCAGCATTATTTCCACACAGACGCACGATTGAGTGTTGATGCAATTTATTATTCTTCACAGCATACAATCAACGCAGGAAGAGTGGTGGTGGTGGTATAAATTGCTGAGGGCAGCCTCGCTAGCAGCTTTCCTTTAACCTCGTGAATGTATCTGCAATTTGTTTAACATTTACTTTTGTCCTTCTAATGCGTTTCCTCTCAGCTCCGCGGTCTCTGTTTCACCTGGGCTGAACTTTTTTCTCCACAGTGCTCAGCTGCAGCGACACTCACTGACTGAGCGTGTGATGACATCACACCAACAGGTTAAACACAGGTGGAGGTGCACTTCTTAGTGAATGTATTCATTTTAATGCATTGATTTCATTTTGAAATTGAACACCGGCCTGACTCTCCGAGCCAATCAGCCGGCCAGGTCACTTGGAAATCTCCCAGTGCTCCAGATGGCCGGTCCGAGCCGGCATGTGCCACACTGAGTTTCTGTTGGATTTTTTTATGTTCTTCCAATTAACAAAAACGTGGCCACATGCCTCAAAAGATTTGCTTGGTTTGAGGAAGGACACCTGTGTTTCACAGAAACAAGAAAACCAATTGAACGTTGTAGTCTTATAAGATGTATGGACCACAAACATGGAAGGTACTGAATGCAGACCATTGACTGTATAAAATACGGATGGAGCTTTCTGGTCTGAAGTGAAGCTGATGCAGAAATGAACCTGCAGTCTTTCTAACAGCCAGCCAGGGGGGGCGACTCCACCGGTTTCAAAAAGAAATCTGCTTGTATGTAAGCTTATGAGAAAATGACCCAAATTCTCACTTGATTTATCTCCTCAGTCTTGAAACTTGGAAATCGCTACCACAGCTTGTCCTCAGGTTCCAAGTCAGATCCAATCCGATGACTTCTGGCTCTGAGGTACCAAAAACGGCGACGGCAATAGATGGCAGACATCTTGACTTCACATTAATGATGGCTGCATTCCAATTAGGTGAGCTAGTTCCAGGGATCTGGTGCTGTGCATGCACACTCACGGCCATGACTTACTGGGACACTTGATACGAAGCCACTGCTAACGTTACTGGTCACACCTGTGCTCCTCCTGCTCTGACAAGATGGATGAAAAGATCTTCATCGGGGTTAAGAGTTGACGTTGTGTTTTTATTTGAGTGCTCTGAACTTCCGTCTGCCTGAGGAAAGTCTCAGACCTTGTATGTAACACATTAAAGTGTGTGGGAGCTGGTCTTTGCATTTGTGTTTTTTCTTTTGACACAATTTTGCAGTCCCTTTAGAGTTTTTCACCTCACCTGCATATGTTTGGTGTTTTCCTATTCTCTGTGTTGCATCAGTCATACGCCCATGAAAAAATAAATAATTTGGGACATTGGGACGGCTGGGTTTTTCCTCTCTCTCCTCTGCCCTTCATTCCGATGACTGAGGGCCGTGTTTGTGGTTTTTGCAACCCACCGGATTTTATTTTGTAGTTCATTTTCACTACACCCTTTATCCGAGCTCTCATCCACTCATCTTTCAAACCTGCTTTAAAGTCTTTTTTGTTGTTTTTCCAAAAGCCTGTGCAAACAGTGGGGCTGGAATAATTCATATGGCAACAGGGATGCATTTGGGTGTAACACCGCAGGCTGTTCACCATCCACCATCCTACCTTTGTGTTCCAAAGAGTTTCCCGAGCATGCAGCTGGAGAGCGAGATACCCTGCCAGCTCATTGCCTCATTCTCCTGGCCTTTTCTTGTGCTTTCTCTCTCTCTCTTTGTATGTAGAGCACCAGTTCTTTTCTCAAATCACAATTGTCGCAACTGTTTTTCTTTGCTTTTCCCCAATTTCTAAATGACGCCGTCATGCTTCTGTGTACAGGCACAGGCTCTCTTTCTTCGCACTCAAAAATTGCTCTTAATCATTCGTTGCGAAAGGGATAACCTGGAGGTGGTGGATTTTCCGGCATCCTGAAACAAATCAGCTCTTATCTATCAATTTACAAAAAATAATCTTTGGTCTAATTGTGCCTCGCTATAAGGGGATGACGGTGTGTGTTCATGCTTTATTTGGCTCAGCACTCTCCCATTGTAGCCAATCCAATCATCTGCGAGCGATACATCAAAAGAGCCAATATGAATAGAGGTCCTTTGTTATTGAGTCATAAATTAAATACACATTTCCTCAGCTCTAAACGGGACCTTGTCTGTGATGCATCATGAATGTGACAAAACCAGTAAATCAATTTGCGGCATTCTCTCACAAACGGTGATGGAGGGAGCTCATTTATTTGTATGAACACTTGGCTACTATTGCAACACTGAGTTAGATACAGGAGGAGAGGGATTACCATCCGAGAGTTATTGTTTAGACTATCGGTTCTAAAAATAGATTTATTTAAATGTGGTTTTCCGGCTGATCCTGATGTCTTGGGCCAAGATGAAGTCTCTAAATAGGCTTATATCTAATTAGTGAGCAGCAGTAAAAAAGCAAAAAAAAATGTTGCAGACAGAGACGATTGTTTTGGGGGTCAAATAAGGGTTTAATATTGCACGGAATAACACAATAATCCATATTGTATTTGCACTGTTTCTGTGTCCCTGAGCAGATATGAACATCATGATGTTGTGCAGGTTGCTGGAGGCACATCACAACATCACGGCACAGCTGCCATCAACTCCTTCTTCTTGCACCATCGTGTGAGATTTCCATGTCGATACGGGCATTCCATTTAATAAAGACCTCTCCTCGCCTCACATGGGTGACACATCTTCTCCGTGAAAGGTCACGAGGGGATGCGATGATGTAAAGGAGTCCGCTGACAGTGTCACACATGCTTGAAGAGCTGTGATGAGGCTCCTCCTACGCAGGGTCACATTCTCCTGCAAGGATTCATGTCTTGTTTAGACAGCTTGTTATCAAGTTTCTGCACATGTTGTAGGAATGACGCGCTGGAGCCATATTGCTTTTGTTTCTGATTACTATCAGGGGTCTAAGTTGAACTGGAAGCCTAATGTTTCTACTTGAATCTAAAAGTAAACCATAGGGTGCATCACGCCAGGAAGCAGCACAGCAAGATTAATTTGTGCATCCTTGCGAGCTAGCGCTTGGGGACGTAAGGTTGGGTTCCATCAACCCGTTTTTATGTGCATTTGTACTCCATACCAAGACGTGTGGACAACAGTAAATACAATCTGAATCTATCCTATGTTTACTTGTGCTTATGTTTGTATATTATAGGACTTTTGTATTGGCTTGTAATACATTTTGAGGAGAGATTCCTGTTGTAAGCCCATAATGAGTTTTCTGACTCTCACCTGCAGAATCTGCTTCTGTTTTGGTTGCTGTCTATCTGTTGCTTTGTTTAACTGTGCAAATAAACAAATGAAATGAATCTGAAAATTAAAAAAAATAAATTGAAATATCGCAAAAAAAGTGCCTTACAGGTCGATATGTTCACACTGTATATTCTGTACTGTTAACTCCATTTTCATATGTAAAAAGTTTCTTTTGAATAGAGTTACATAAATCTAAATGGTGCAACGCAGCTGCTAAGATAAGATATCTTCCTCCATTTTGGATGCTACGGCACTTCGGTCAAATGTTAACACTTTCAAGACAGCTTGTGATTGGTCAACGGGCACATTCACATCAAACAACACGCTTCCTGTGGATATACACACGGCATATTTGTCTGAAATAAACTGATTCCTCTGCAAAATACCACTATTGTAAATATTGGTGTGACCGGACCTAAAAACTATCACAGTTCTGTTGTGTAAAGTGTAAAAACAGTAATCAACCAAGGACCTACAGCATGAAGTCTGTTTTATTGGGTGAGTTTCCTTTTATTCAAAGCAGCGTCGCTGTTTGCCAGACGTTATTTACTCTCCAACTAGGTCAGAAATGTTTGAATCCTACACACAAGGGGACAGACAGGCAGGCAGACAGACAGGTGTATAAAGTTCAACCTTCCACATCAATCGCCTGATCAGGTTCGGATAGAAACATGGACAGAGTCAAGATGCCGGCCAATAAAAATGGAAGTACAGTGAAGGAATAAAGTTTTTAGTGGAAACCGAGACGATATTGAAATAGATGCAGGTCTGATGTTGTTGCTGTGTCTGCTGGAAGGAAGGGATTAAGGATGAATGTGTAATTGATCTAAACATGTTTGCATCTGATAAATTGTTTGTCTAATTAGACTAAGAACAACTTGTTTCTGCACAATAATCATTAAAAGCAGCAGTTTTAATTTGTGATTCTCAAAAAGAAAGTCCAGGCAACGGTTTGTAATCAGAGACAGCTCTGATTCAGCACAGTCAGAAACTTCACAGCCCGCAAAGAAAAACATCTGGTCACACCATCAAGCCAAGTCTTTCATTTAGGTGTATGATTGAGGATAAGAAAGTGATTTTAGTTTGTAAGAAGTGGGTGTCAGTCATGATTCATGCTCCAGCCCAGTGGCTCTCAACCTTTTTCCGTCATGCCAACACAACAGCATCAGCAAACTCTTAGTTGTTTCATTAATTAATCAGCTTCATTCATCATTTTTCCCACTGGTCATCCAAGTCCTCTCTGCAGTGTCCCACCCTGGAGGTCCTGCCCGCCTCCCCAGTTGGGTTGAACTGCTCCAGCTCCTCCCTGTGCCAGGTTTTTTTTTTTATGGAAGAGGCTGAGTAACGCTTGTCTGCTCCACAGCAAGGGATTGGCAGTTGGCTGCCCCTCTCTCCCTCTGTTGCCCTGGCAATGCTGCACTGTTATTGATAAAGTTGATAAAGAAATGCTTGGGCATGCACCTGACAGATTAGACCTGAAATCCCCTAGGTGGGGGAACAGCAGCAGCCAGACAGCATACACTAAGTCCCCTGACAATCAGCGGCTCACAGAAGAGTTTGGCTCAAGTGCAGGGAGTGGGAAGAATGTAATTTTCTGTAGATTTGTTTTCTTTGGTCCGTCTTGTTTACAATGCTGCCTTCAGATAAGTGTTTATGGCAGATTCAGTGGCTGCGAGTGGAAAAATGAGAGCTTTGTTAGCTGAGACAGCATTGATTGGATATAAACAAGTACTGGCTGCCGTTTGAGAAACAGACTTAAGTTGCCATCAGTCCAAAGACTAAGCAGACCTGAGTCTGAACAAAGTGAAGTTCCTGTCACGTCCCCCACCTGTCTGCCACGAGGACTCGGAGTAAACAGTGCGAAGCCAGGTGATTATTCTTGTAACTACACCCACGTGGTGGATTTGTCAGAGCTTTTCTTTAAGCTTCACATTTGGTGGAATCATCTGGCGGCAGCAACTCATGAGCGTTTGGTGCACAATAAAAAATAGTTGGAGAAAAACGCTGTGAATTGCAGATCAGCATATTTCAGCCATCATTAATCCACTAAATAAAGTAAAACAAGTATTATACACAACAGATGGTGTACAGTTCAAACCAAATAATAATAATAATAATAATAATAATAATAATAATAATAATAATAATACATTACAGCCATAGAGAAGTCCAGGCATGAAGTGCAGCAGCACTCAGAACTTGGAGTGTAAAATCTATTTAACTTCAGAAACTTAAACCTCCACACATCCTTGAGCTATAATAAATCCATTTCACCTTCTGGTGAGAATCCAATTAATGTCCACCAGTCTATAAATTAGATAGGTATTTCACCTGTCAGTCAAGCTGTCACTTTGATGACATGGTTAGTAATAGTGGGACTCAGGCATAAATATTAACATTCTTAAATGGCTGGAAAATTTGGAGAAATTCTCGGCGAGTACCTCCAAAGTAAAAACGAGAATATTTTTCTAATGGATCAAGATGAGAGGTGGTGAGAGGTGACCTTGTATTTTTTCCTCTGCTGTGCCTCCTAACTTTAATGAAGTATTATGGTGTGGATCACAGGGAGGTTGACAGAGCAAATGTGTTCTCCACAGGGATTTAAAGGATGTATCAATGCAGACTCACACATGGCATGTTTACAACTCTTTACGCGATCCTTTACTTGAGATACACAATATCCAGAGCAGTTACCGAAGAATAAGCAAGACAAAACGGTATTTTGAGCAGTTACCAGCTGGGTAGGATTGGTGATGGCCCAATGGGAGCAGCAGTGACTATTTATCACTTTGATCATGAAGATGGCACTACTCTATAGGCTATACAGGCCACAATGTAGTAATTGAGTCTTTATTATTTTTAGAGGATTTTTAGATCATAAATAAAACGGACAAAGGGGCAAGACTGAGAGAATAAGGCAAGTGGCTGAGACAGAGACACCGTTCACCCTGTTACAAGACACTTACCATCAACATGATTTTGAAGCTGTTATTTTAAGGTTAAACATACAAACAGGTTACATAATGTTGCGGTAGCAAGTAGCTGCGGTGCCGTAAGCTAACTGAACTGCGACCGTTTCCCAGTGTTAATACTGTAACAGTCCAAAAGTCATAACATGTCATAACGTGTGAAATAATAATAGGTCATTAAAAGCCATTTACTCCTCGGTAACTTATTCTTATATTTTCTGTAGTCCTTTCCAGCTTCTCATTACCAGCTGACTTTTTCCTTTCATTTTCCTTGTTGTGAACACCACAGGAGGTGAATTACAGAAAAAAACAGTGCAGCCCAATCCATCATTCTTAGCTAAATGTATCAAGACTGCAAAGGGATTTGTTCTGATCCGATCTCCTGCAGGTTAGCAACATGGCTACAAAGAAAATATAATCCACTCGTGTTTACAAGCTGTTGACTTATAACAGTGAAATCCTCGACATACCAAATCCAAAAAAACTGCAACGGCATCAGATTACATGTTGAAATCTGGTGCAAGATGTATAATGCTTGATTCTTGATAGTCCTGAGGGCTGCGGGGCACCGAGCCAGGTGAAGGCCGGGCATTTATGGCAAAGCGATGAGGTGGCAGGTGTTGTGTGGTTTGGCAGGAGGTGCCCAGGCTGTCCGCCTGTGGGTGCTGATTGACAGATGGGTAAAATAGTGAACGCTGTCGGGAGAATCCCCACCGTGTGATGGATGGAGGTGTGACCAAGTGGCACCGGAGCACATTTGGACGCAGGGCATTAATCTAGTTTGACAGAGGAGGCGCAGACGCTGATTCTGCCAGCTAATGTTGCTCTCGGACCAGTTTTAATCTTGTACAGGTTCCTCTCATACGTCTAGGCTTATCAGTTTAATCTGATAACAACTTTTCTCTGCGGCATTGCAAACTGTGTCCTTACAGCTATATTACACATGGACGTTTATGTCTATACTGAGCTAATACCGACTAAGGGTGAGAGTTCATCTTATTAACATGAGATCTTTGTAAACTTCAGAACTCTTGTTTCAGTCATGTGGAGCAAAACTAAGCTGTGACTAGAAAAACGCCTCTGGCAACATTACTTTTCACATCGCTGTCATTCATCAAGGTTCTTGCTCCATCCACCCATCCAGTTGTCCATCCATCAGCAGAGACATCCAAACAGACAGCTGTTTTCTGATTGCATGGATGCTTTCAGGCTATTTCTTAAAGCGACATGATGCAACTATGTTGCTTTAGAATAACAGCTTCACAATCACTTTTATAGCACAGTGACTTATAACAGGGTGAATGGTGTCTCTGTCTCAGCCAACTGTAACTTCAGTGAGTTGGTAGGATCTTTGTGCAGAACGCTTTACGGCAGTTCATTGCTAACAGCGTCAACTATCACCAATTTTGGTGACCCTGGATCATATTTTAAGGAGAAGTGTCCTCCAGCTGCTCTGCCTCAACTCACTGTGATTTTTACAGAGTTTCCTGAAAGCACCTGTAACTGCTGCATACTGAAAATACAAGTTTGCTCTGCTAGCTAACTGCTCGGAGCATTTCTGTCGCTATCAGATCAGCTGTGCACATCACCAGAGTTACCACTAACTACTGCCAACTGTAGCTGCCGTTAGCTTATTAGCTCAGTTTGCCGTGCAGGTAGCGATCCTTACTGGGAGCTCTGAGCACCAGGAAAGTGTCTGTACTTACACTGCTAGCATGGGAGCTTTGAGCCTGGATGGACCGCGGCTAGCTGGTTAGCATGCTAAGCATTGCAACACAATACATAGATGTTATGTCGGCAAACGTATATTCCTCCACACTCTGATGATGATCTTAGTGAAGTCTTGAATGTTTTCAACCAAAGTTCTTGCATATGGCACCTATAAGTATATAAATATAGAGACATAACGTTAATATTGAAATCACCTGCTGCCTTAAATCAGATAGTATAAGCATGAAGTACTGTATATTTCTAAATTGGTTAAATCTGTTAATTACCTTAATTCGGTTGAATTCCTTCTTGTGTCTCAGTTTCTATCTCAGCACATCTTATCTCATGGATATAAACAATTATTTCTGTCAGACAGAATGAGACGTGCGCACACTGCATGTGGGTAGACACGCATAGACACGCTAGGTAACAACAGAAATGTCACTATAATTGGCATGGCTGCTCTATTGTGGTTACTTCTATTAGACAAGCTGACACTGCTGAAACAGTCACAGTGCCACTTTACTGATTAGCTAATTATGATAATTAGCTGATTCATAGTCACAGGTTGCATGTTCACGTTTACAAATCTGTGAGTGTCATTTCTCTGTGTAATGTTCAGTGTTTGAATGACACTTTTCCACTGTCTTGGGCAAATATGTAAGTATTTGTATCACTCGAGAACCCACAGGTCATCCATTTTTATAATAGTATTTTATTTCTATCACAGGTGTGTCTGTGATTCGAAATTGTCCATCCATGTGATAGATTTGACAAAAGCCCCTCATCGTAACAAATCCCCCAAAAAAGTGCTCTTTTCTGATCCTGTCAGCGCAGACAGAAGGTCTCCCAGCGAGAAGAGCTTCCAACAGTTCACCTGTCTCCTGTGTGGGATGGATGCGCCTTGATCAGTAAGCTCAGCAGATGGGGATTCCCCAGGTGCATTTGAAAGGATATGGAGCAGATGAGTCAGTTCTATTAATTTACATTTAATTCATGATGGGATTTAATCATGTGAAAAAGCAGATTTCATCACATCGCCTCAGTGCGGTTATATTTGCACATGCTAGCCAACGCTCCTTGAGACTGAGTGGATATCAGTTGCCAGGAGCCTTACAGAATCTGTGTTGTGATAAGAGGCCGGTTCGACACAGCAGCTGATGGATAATATGTAAATTACTGTTCTAGCGAGGAAGACAATTTTCATGAGTAATTCTGTTGTCTGTCAGACAAAGTGCCGGATGTCCCAAAACTTTCTCCGGCTAAATGAAAACAAAGCAGAAATAATTATTTTTTGTTCCTTTCTGAAAAACAAAAATCATCGTTGCTCCCTGTCTATAAATGTCAAACCAGCCGCAACAAACCTCGGTGTAATATTTGACAGTGACCTTTCATTTGAGAAACAAGTTTCAAAGGTAGTTCAATCATGTTTGTATCGACTGAGGAGCATCACAAAAATCTGGTCCTTCCTCTCTCGGCCTGACCTCGAGAAAGTCATTCAAACCTTTATATCATCTTGGCTAGATTATTGTTACCATATTCAAGGCTTTCAAGGCAAAAAACAGCTGCTCAGCTAGAATATACTGCTGAATGATCGTGCACTCCTCAACCCCTCCCACCCTCACCACAGGCATCTGAAGCAACCAGCAGGAATCGGTAGTGCAGCGATGAGGACATGATCGCTGCTCGACGTGTTTGATCAGGACGGGGATTGATCCCGGGTCGAAGCAGTGGCGGGTGAGTGTTTGTCTCCATCTCACCATGGTGCACTTTTTTACCTGATATCATACATTTAAAAGTTAAATCGTAGGCTTGAAGTACAGCCAAACCCTCAAAACATCATATGCAGTTATTCAAAATATTTACTCTCCCAATGCTCAGAAGAGACATTATTTCCCATTATTTAGCATGAGTGATATCAATAATATCCTGCTGTTAGAAATGAAAAAGAGGCGCAGCAGAAAAATGGAACAAATTGCTCTTAATCCACTCATGCACTCCTTTCATTTCTAAATCAATGAGTCAAACACAACACACTCATGCTTTTCCTTATGTAACCTATTACTACCGAATGCAGCCTTGTTTTTTTTACTGCCGAGAATCTAATTAGAAATGCAGTTAGGCCCAGTTAATGTCAAATAAAAACACCGAGCCCCAGTGACTGCTCAACTTGGCCGTTATCCATCTTAAACATTACACACTGTACATTACATTCTACATTACCTCATGGATTTTTCACAATCACAAATACTATATTGAATTTGTTTAATAACTGGCATGCATCATCAGCTGAAATGAGCGGTTCATTCTGTCATTTAGCGCTCTTGACTATAATTTGATTTGACGCTGCGTTTTTAATGGGAGGTTCCCATATTTGCTCCGGATCCCCCTCAAGATCAATATTTGCTGGATTAGTGCTTCTCAGCTCTGCTCTCCTTCCAGTTCTTCAACATATGCAGTAAGTACATCGCAGTCATGCATTTTTTATGCTTAAATATTAGCATCAATCAGAGCCTATTTACTTTGAAAACATTCATGCACAGCAGATCGGCTCAGTTTTCATTGTTTATCTTTCGATATCTTTCTTCCGTTTGTGAGTAACCGAGCTGGCTCGCACTCAACTGAAACTCTGAATGTTGTTGCACTGAATTAAAGATATGTATGTCATCACAACAACAGGAACATCACTTGTAAAGTTTGTGTTACTTCCTCTGTAACAGCGTGAGCCTGTCAAAGGTGCCTTACTCACTTCACTCCAGACCGCATGTTCTGACACAGCGGTGGGAATCGTGTCACGTTTGCTTTGCTTTATTAAGTGAAGAGCGGGAAAAGTCTGGTTACATGTCCCTCACTGTGTCCACTCGAAGCCTCCCACCATCTTACCGTGTTGGTATGTTTGATCCCAGCAGGACTTTGGTGTCATGCAGTAGTGAACTTTACTCTTACACAGGTTAAAGCTTGATTCCATGGTGTCTTATGACATTGGACCGTGAGCCATCTGTGTCCTAAGCAGTCGGTGTCAGCGGTGTGGGCAGAAGCAATCAGCCGTGCTCGTACTACTGAGCAGTATTAAAAAAGCTTTGTCATTTATTCTGGAGTCTGCTGCGTGAAGGGTGTGAACGCTGACAATGGTGCATCCACTATCAAAACTGATGATCCCATTGTCTGTATAAGTCTCGCTGATTTTTGATTGATTCCTGCTCATTTCCCTTTATTCAGTCCGAACCACTGCTCTCGTTAGTATTCCCCTCCGCATCCCCCTTTAACGCCCTTCTGTGCGGGCACACATGCAAGCGTCTCAGCAGCCAAAAGAGAGAAATTCACATCCTATCATTTGGTGAAGGTGACCTCTGTGTATGTGTGTGTGTGCGTGTGTGTGCATCAAGGTTGCAACATGTATCCGTGGACAAAAAGCCAATCACATATAAACATATGTAGTTCACATGTGAAAATGTAAGCACATTTCAGGTGGTTTCATGTGCGATGCTCTGTTTCCACATGTGGAGCTTCATATCAGGCTGATCTCACTCCCGACACATCCAATCCAGTAGCCTGGTCAGTAGCCCGATGCTTCTAAGTTTTTCTTCTTCAGTTCTTGAATCAGCGCTCTACTGCAGTAGTATATATAGTGAGAAGGTCTGACACGAGGGGTGGGTCATCATAGGACTTTCCCTCTGGAGTTCGGGGTGTGTGCAGCGAGTGATTTGTTTTTAAGTTATGTTACGTACATAAATGACAGAAGTGACGTCTCTTACGTAAGTTACATTAGTTATTTTAACCCAGCATGATCTTTTTCATACCCTAACCAAGTTTTTTAACAATACTTGACAACTTTCCAGAAGAAGTTTTCATTCCCGTCTCGTCAAATACGGCAGCTTGGTCAGTGGCCTTTAGCTTCAAACTATGAGACTCTACATACCCCTCTTGCATCAGTTTTGCAAGTGATGGCTCCACCATCAAGTTAGCAATAATACATATGCAACATCCAATAAGACTTTCAAAGTAAAGCTTGCTGTTACACATAATATGATATTGGGACTCTTGTAATGTTGTAAAATGGTTGCAGTTTGGTTAGGTTTAGGTGCAGAAAATACTATTATAATACTTATAATACTACTAGGTTTAGGAAAAGATCATACTTTGGGTTGCCTAAATTACGTACGTGCGTCATTTGAGTAATTTTGTCTATTACACAGTAATTTTAACTTGCTTACATAATCTAATATAAAAACAAATCAATTTTGACTCTCACTGAATGCAAACAGCAGTCCCCCCCGGAAAAATCTGGTGTGCGACCCTTCTGAACACCCTGCCCAATGCAGACCTTTCTCTTTCTTTAACTACCGCACCAGAGGGGCGCTTCAAGAAGCGACGCTCGAGGCGTAACTACAGCATCAGACCCAGAAGCGTGTGGCCACTGACCAGGCTGCTGTATCAAACACGCTCTGAGCGAGAACCAGATGGAAAGCATGTAATCCACCTGTGGAAAATATACATTTCACACATGGACATTTTTATTCATATGTAAAAACCCAATCACTTGTGAAAATGTGTAGTTCACATCCGACACCACTTTTCTATCTTCCAAGCTTCAGCTCACGTGCGGAAAATAGCGACTCGCATTTAAAAAAAGGCAACTTTGACCTTTCTGGTATCAACTTGTCAGATACATCCACTGACAGCCAAGAAACAACGCATGACACACACACACATACATACATATATGACTATATCCAGCTGCAATGTCTCCTTTGTCCTTTTGTCTTCTATTTTGCATCACCGACCTGATCAGATGGTGTAAGATTATATCCAAGTTTCCACAAAAAAAACACCTGATGAAGGCACAAAAGATTCTGTCAAGAAAAGAAAATCCACAAAGCCTGCGCCAAGCTTTTGAAATATAAATAGAAGATATATCCTCACTGCTGCAATGACACAGGACGGGCCAGATGAGGAGCTAACTGCATTTAAGCGAAAAACAACCCGAGTGAGTGAAGGTGTCCTTTGTAGCTATATCAGATTGCCCGCGCACAAAAACCGCACACTGTCGCTGAAGATCTAATTCTACCTGCTGCCAGAGCCATTATTCAGGGAAGGTTTTGCAATGAGGCTGCAAGGAAAGTTGATATACTGCTATTCTCTCACAAAACAGTAGCCAGGGACATAAATGAGATGGCCCTGGACGTTTCATTTCAACTTTTGGAAGAGGTGAGAGCCAGCTGATATTTAATATTGTTTCTGAATGAAAACACAGATGTAACCAATGCTGCACAGCTGCTTGTTTATATTCTGAGCCGCGACGAGGAGCATTTTGTGGAAATGACAATGTTTTGGTCGGCGGCCCATTTTGGGAGACTGTGCAAGCTCTCACACATACACACACCACTTTTTCAATCCAAATATATTTTTAGATGCTTTATTAAACATATTTCCTGCTCAGGTTTGGATGGAACTGAGGTAGCAGAAGTGCTTTCCTGACGATAAATAAATAGCTTCCACATTTCCTCTCTGACAACAGGTGTAATGATTGCCATCTATCCCCCCAAATTACTCTCAAAGATGTGTGAAATTAACCAAGAACACATTGCTCATTGCTTCATCTCTCCGTCTCTCTCTGCATTCGCGGTGTTTGTGGTAATTTCCTGCGATGACTTTCAGTGCGTGATCCGATGGCTGTTTGGATTAGTTGTGCTATCTGTGATTCTGGTTGTTTTGTCCCCTCATCATCATCTGTTTCCTCGAACAGATCAGAGCAGATTGGAGCCGGCCTTAATCTGGAGAGATCCACATTGCTAAGGCAAGCTGCTGGCTGACCAAGAGGTTGGCATTGCCGCCGCCTTGTAATGACCACAACATCTGGTATGGCATGGACACGCATCGTAGTTATTTGAAGACGCTGCTTTGCTGGATCGTTCCACTTTCTGTGTTTGCCATCTCATTGTAATGAGGATTACTCCGCATGGCGAACTTTAGCAACACCGGGTTGACTGTGTGAGTGTGCGCCACTGCATTGTAAAAATTGTAGAATAAATCACGAGTCAAACTTTTACATCACTCGGTGCACGCACCATCCTACAGATCCTCCCCTCTCCTCCTCTTCCTCCCCTCTCCTTCAGTACAGATCCTCTCTTGGAGTGTGCCGCAGCAGATGCTCACAGGCCTAAAAAATCTGGATGGATTACAGCTTCTAACAGATGCTGCCACTGTTTCCACCGGCCATGGTGGCTACCCCAAATCAAGCAGAACGCGGATATGCATGTGTGCACGCACTGTGCGGCACGTGCGCGACGAAGGAGCGAGATTCAAGACTGCGGCAGTTTATTGAGGATCTATTAACACAGCCAACGTGAGATGTATAGTTTTACAGAAATCATTTGTACTACACGGACTCCTGTGGTATCTTTCAAGAGATAAAGTTCAGAAGCAGCCTATCGTGTGGTCATTAGAATTCATACAAAACCAAACAGCTTTTTGAAGAAATATTCCCTTCTGCGCTTTTCTTAGTGCAGCTTAATGCCTCCCGCAGAGTTAGCTGCTGGATGTGGTGAAAATGCATTTACAAGAACTCTGTTCTGATCTTAATACTTTCATCCAGGGCCTCCTTCACCCCGGCTCCCTGACAACCCGGTCCGACCAAACAGTTTGTGAGAGTCCTCTGCACCTCTCTGCCCTTTTCCACCTTCTCACTTCTCTTCCTTTGTCTTTTTCTCTGAGAAAAGAAGAATGTTGACTGGTTGAATTGTGTGTCAGACCGGCTGGAGTTTCCAATAACCTCCTTGTTAGGCTTTTTCTTCATGATACTAAAGGAGGGCGCAGACTTTACGAAATGGCGATTTTGGGCAACACTCACACACTAATCAGAGACGCAGAGTAGCTCATCCATATTCATACCTAATTTAGATTTGAGGATGTAGAAAATGGATAAGCAAATTGAAAAGACATCGCACTAAAAACTTCTTATTGTGCAATGTTTACCTCCTCTCTGCCACTCAGACTCACTAAAATGGCAGTTAATAGTTTTTGTCCTCTCTAAAGGTTATGCACAAATCTGGCTGAGACCGAGTTATTAAATCTAAGAAATACAAAATAATATGAAGAAAGTATGATGAGAGCCAGCATCGCTTACCTCGGCATGCTGGGAATATAAATTATCCTTCACCCCTAAAAAAACGATTGCTTGGAAATATATCGTCTATAGTCTGAAAGGGTTATATGCGATGTTTGCGACATATTGTGTTCAATCTGATGTATGTAACCGTAAAACTTATTCCAGCATACAAAATAATGAAACAAGGAAATGAGAGATAACCTTTTACCATACACGTATTCTCCCGCTCTCACTAACAAATAACCCCGGCCACACGGATGTATACATCATGCGCCTCTGCCTAAAAAATGTTTGTTTCAGTCTGATTCATCTACAATAAAATATTGTTTGTTGGGGAAAGTAATTTGCAACAGATGGCTGGATGTAATTTTAGACTGCAGCAATGAGAGTGGCAAAATACAATTCAAGAAACAAGGGAAGCAAATATTGCTTGATGCTGTGATACATATGCTGGGAGGGGAACATTTTAAAGTGCTCCAGTGTGGTTTTTTTTCAGGCATATGGTGAAATGAACACTGCGAGTATGTGCTTTGAACACGAAATTGGATGATATACGGCTCTCCATGGCAACAAACTGTGAATACGACTTTAATAATAGCAGAAAGTGGTCTGACAAGTATAAAGTGTAAAAAGTAAAGGTCTGTGGTCAGATATGCATTTTGTAAGTTAATTGTGGTTCTGAATAGTGACAGAAGCTTTTACCAAAAAGATTTAGTTGACCCAAAATGTAGCAGTTAGCAAGTACCTCAGGTGGCTGTGGAAACAAAGTGGCCCTATTAGCTGACTGGAGTCTGCCCGCATGGCAGCCGTGGATGACGGCGGGGGGAGACGCTGCTGTCAACTCAGCTCAACCGACCTCAGACGGCTCCCCAGCAAAAACAGCTAGACACCACAAGGGTATGAGACTGACAGATGCCAGTTTGGAGACGGGAGATACAGTAACGGGGCGATTTACAGCGACTCTGTCTGGGACAATGACTCCAGGGATGAGAGGACACGGCAGGCGGGGGACAGGAGAGGTTTGAAGTGGAGTGAGAGACTCAGCAGAGGGCAAAAAATAGGGCGTAGAGCCAAAATGATTTTATAACCTACTGTGAATTAAGGATTTATTTATTACGACCAAACCGGAGGTGATTGTGCAAAGAGCAAAACAAAACATTTTTACTGAGATTAATTTGTTTGTTTTATGAACCATTAACAAGACAATTAAGCAGCTTAGTTCAGTAAAATAAAGTATTTTTCTTTTCTGTTATGTAAGGAATATACGTGTTCATAAAACCCCTCTCTTCAGCAACCATATGAACTTTTTTATGGTAAAGCTACAGCTTCAAAATCATGTTTCTGCAGAATGTAAGGGTAGGATCCCATTGCTGGGATTTGTATTGATATACACTGTGTGCACACAACATATATATGAACACAAATTGCCAATTTCTACATGATGCTGCTTTATTAGCCTAAGTCGCAAACTTGTGCCTTTATTTCGACACAGTATTTCATACACCGATGGCGGTGGTTGCCGTGCAAGGTCCCGACCAGCACATCGGGAGTTTTTGAGGTTCAGTATCTTGCCGAAGGACACTTCGACATGCAGACCTGGGGAATCAAACCAGCGACCTTCCGATGACAAGACGCTGGCTCTACCCCCTGAGCCACAGCCGTCCCTCAGCTGAAACCACAGGGTCTACCGGACCACTGCCTCTTGCAGAACAGAGTGGTATGAAAGGAAGGGTGGGGGCTAGCATGCTAAGTCAGAAGACATCTCTTCAGGACAGTACAAGGACGTAAAGTCAACAGATTGCTCCTTTTTGCCAAATTTTGATAAAAATGAGAGAATCTAGTCTCTTTATGTCTGATCTGCAATTTTGGATGAATAATCATTTCACAGACTTTTTGAGGAGTTCAGAGGCTCACAGAAACACCTGTAGGTTATGCCGTAGAATATATGTCAAGAGCAATTAGCGAAGAGAAAAGGACTTCCAAAATGTAGCGCACGGACGTTCCCCTTTGATTCTTTGCTGCAGGATATGCAGGACATAAAATCGAACAGTGAATTAAATCTGCTCTTGCTCCGTGTTAACAAGAGATCATCACCTTTTTAATCCCAGATGGATCGGAGCAAAAGTCAATTAGATTTTTAACATAGTTGTATTTGCTTTCCATAGTAATACAAATAGAGTGTATATATATATATATTTAGATTTTCTGTGGTCACATATTTTGAGATACAGTATTGGAAAACTAGCTACAGATAGCTACAGGCTCTCCACTGCCATGAACAATTCAAGAACTGTGGGCTGAAGCTGCATTTTGTCTATTCCACTGTAGGTGCAGCATGTAGCTAAAGTGCCTCAGGGTTCATATGATGAACTGTCATATTCTTGCTTGCCAGCACATTTCATATATATTGTAGAGTGTGCTACACATATTGTAATAAATTCTAGACAGCTCTTGTATTTCTTTTCAGCCAATCTTACACATTATGTTTTATTCTTTACGGACTATACTGGCTAAAACACGTGCCCGGCTCATCTCATGATTCTCTGATGAAATGAAATATTCAGTGCAGGTATCTGTTATTTTCTTCATGTAGGGACCCGCACTGCATGAAAAACCGGCAAAGCAGTTGCCTGCCCGCTCGCCCATGTATGTTTAGGATCTTTCAAAGTTGGATGAGACGCGGCAGATGTTCTGGGTGAGGGGAAATCAAAGATATGGCTGAATATAGAGGAGAGAGGAAAACAAGGGGAAAGAGACTGTGTGGCTCTCAGCAGAGACCACTAACACCTGTTAAGTTTATATGAACAGCTGTCCCAATGGCAACCTCGGGGATCGCGGAAGCCCACGGGCATTCGGGACCGAGTGCAGTTCCGTTGTAAACATCTATAATATATGCGCTGAAGGTGTGTCTCAAAAAAAAAAACACAATACAGACTGTTGGAATGAATGTGAGGTTTTTTTCCAGATCATTATTTGGGCCTTCACGATTGATTACAATCACAGTGCGGCTGCCGTGAAGCTGGTTATCTGAAATACTGATTGAGTTAAAGTTCTTTTATCACAGTTTGCAGTTTTATGCCCACTCTCTCTGAAGTATGAGTCATTGAACACTGACAGTTATGAGGAGCGACAATTAAAACTTAATGCCGTTGCTAATTCACTCACAGAATTGTTTCCTTTCAAATATTTTTTCTAATCATTAGCTCTAAGTCGTTCTACGCCGTGAACCCACAGCGCTGCGCTTTCTCAGTAGTGACTTTACACTGGGTTTTCTAACTCAGACCTGTGGCTTCGCAGGTTAATTGGATCTGTGATGTTTTAACCCTGTAACCCCCTGAAAACCGAGACGCAACGCCCACCGCCTGCTTACCACATCAAGAGGTCTCTCACCCCTAATACCGTGTGGACCAATGTAATTAATCTGCTTGTAAATAATCAGCCGCCTCTGTGATCCCTTCACATGTTTAATTCTAACCTCTGAGAAATAGAGTTAATGTTGGCAAAGCGCCTCCTGGTCACATACAGTACTTGCACAGCTCAATCAAATGCAGCCAGTGGTTTAAGTGAGAATCTCTGGCTGCTGTGTCGTGTTTTCATGTCGATGGCTATTGGCTTTGGAGACAGCCCCTCCCCCCCGAATACTACGTCTCCCTCTGAGTCACCATCTGTGACTCACCAATTACAAATGGCTCCACAATCCTTATCTATCATATCCATTCATGGTTAAAAAGCCCTCAAGTGTTTTCTGTTGTGTCTCTTTCTTCTCCTTCCAAGATGGACTTTGTTCTCTCTCCATTCTTTCGCTTCGTCCCCTTCGGGTTATCTCGCTATTCCTTTTTTTTTGTTTTGCAATTCGTTTCTCAGAGTTAGTTGTGGAGTTCATGTGAACGTCTGTACAAATATGTAGATTTAAATGCAAAACAGGGGCTGGAAAAGTAATGACTAGAATTACCAGCTCGCGGTTGTACGCCTCCATGCACCAGTCGTGTTGCTTTTTCCTGAGCTGTTATCATTATCGAAGACTGGGCAGAACATTTTTGCAGAATATTGTGATGTCACAGCGCATTTAACCTTTTGACCTTTTGGATATCCAGTGTCATAACTTCATAATTTTAACCTATTAGACATTTGTGTAAAATTCTATTATAATTATCATTAATTCTTCAGTTACGGTCAAGAATGTGTTGAGTGACCTCTGACCTTTGGCCACCGACATCGAAAAATATCATCCAAATGAACATAAGTACCAAATTTGAGGAAATTCCTCAATGCTCTCTTGAGATTCACCAGGATGGGATGCCATGAGGTCACAGTGGTCTTGACCTCTGACCTTTGGACACCAAACTCCAAGTCCAAGTGGACATTTGTACCAAATTTGAATGAATTCCCTCACAGCGTTCTTGAGATATCGTATTCATAAGAATGGGGCGCATAGATGGACCTACGAAAGGGAAACCCAAAAACATAATGACTCTGGCCACAGCTATCAAAAAAAAATTGCAATATGGTCAAGTTCAATATCCAGGAATTGCAATTTTTTTTTTATCAAGGTAAAATGTGTCACCGTTATCAATGAAGCATTGTGGTGCTACAAAGGTGTCCTTGCCTTCTAGTCATGTTCTCCAGTCCTAAGGGAACATGGCATGTTTGGTACAGACCCCAGCAAAAAAATCACATCATCATTATTTTATTGAGTGAAATGAAATGATAAACTACCATTTCCATTAAAACTCTGACTCATACCAAAATCGTATCAAAATAATCGCAATATGATCTGTTCTGCACGTCTTTCAGCCCTTAATCTACAACCCCGTGTTCTTTGTATTCCAAGTGCACACACGTTTGTATCACAACATGTGGATTTCAGACAAATAGGAAGAGTAAGTCGGCTACAATGCCTGCTCTTCATTCCCCTGTGGAGGTTCAATCAGGTGTGACTCATGGTGAATAAAGGCTTGGAGGACAAAATGGAATTTGCAGTGAGCCGTCATGCTGACAAGCTTGTCATCTTCTTCTCCTATAATTGTCTTTCCATGTCTCAGCAGGTCAGCGGAGTAACAACTGAAATATGTAGCGTTGCATTCATGTCTCCCTGTCATGTCCAAGGAGGTATTTTAAGAAAGGTGAGGGGAGAGATTTTGACCATTTCTTTAGCTCCTCTTCATCCTACGCAGAGGTAGAGTGAATGAAGCACCATCCTCGAAAAGCATATTTATTCAGATTTCCGACACATTACGGAGTCATTGTTATTCACACAAGAGTCTGGTCAGCAACTGGATCACTGCTAAATGGGGTGCCACATTTTACTCCAATTAAAATTCATCCCTACTAGGTTGTTTTATCCCTAAATCTGCATTAACATTTTTTTTGGGCCACTTAGAGGCCGCAGGAATAAGCTACAAAAACACAACACTGACATTTTACCACCCTATAAAGATGATTTTGTACTTTTTACTTAATAGCTTTCATGTTGTGTTTGCAACACTGATGAGAGCAGCGAGAGCGAGCTGAAAAAACACTGCGTAGTGCTGAGATTGATTGTGAAGTCGAGCGATAGTTGTATGTGGGTTTGTCACCATGAGCGACCCTTTTGCCCTGCCCCAACACATCAAATATGGCAGCCTGGTCAAAGGGGCCAAACTTCAAACTATGACGTTGCAGGTATGGCTCCAGAGGCCCCCCCTGAAGCTTAATATTAGAAAGAGCGAGAAATGTCAACATTGGGGGGTTGATGGTGTGGTCAGGTGGATCAAACACAGAACCTCCACCCAGGAGACCCAAGTTTGAGTCTCATGTACGTTTCGTAACTGAACTTGCACACTAATAACCCAAACCACGATCTTTTCCTAAACCTAACCAAGTAGATTTGGTGCCTAAATGTAACTAAGCTGCTGTGCCGTACTGTACCATCATACTAGAGAGCAGCTTCTTTCCTCAGGGTGTGAGACCACTCAATTCATCGCCAACGCCCCTCGGCATAAAAAAAAATAGCTTCAATTTTATAACTTATCTGATCTAGATCAGTCAAAATCTGACCCGGTGACCTGGGCATTAAGAAAAGCTAACAGTCAGTCTTCTCGCTGATGGTTTGCTTACGTACGTTATATGGAGGCATGAGTATTTAAGATCTGAGGCTGTTACACAACCAGTTAAAGGTTTCTTGTGGTAAGTTTAACCACAATTTATAGTTGGAGTCTGTAGCAGACTACAGAAACACAAGATATTATTATGCAATAAAAGAAAAGTTTGAACGATGTTCTGTATGTTTTTGAAGCTTTAAAGAGAGCTGGTGTTCTCAGGACTACAGATTATACATTATAGAGATGTATTATACATACAAACATACATTATACATGGTGATAAGATTATATGTTTGAGTTAAATGTGCTATTCCGCTGGATTGGTTCGATCTTTCACGGTAGTGAAATAAGTGAAACACTGCTGCTGATTCGATTGTAATACGCTGCTACAGGGCAGCGAGGTGAAGCCAGAGCCAGCTCAGATGATCATGATCATATATCAATACGAATACAAACCCCCCACATGATTCATCATGCAGTGAGAGTCTGATTTCTCTGGCGAAAGGAGTAAAAGTGAAGAGTTTGTAATGTAGAAACAGTTTGTATGAGATGAAGATGATTTATGCACTAATTAAAAAGAAAATGCTGTGCTGAGGAGTTTTGTCGAGGAAACGGAGAGGTCGTCTCATTCGGAGTATAGCATACGTTGAAGTGATTGAGAGGACTTTTCTTTGCTGCAGTCCAGGGAGGATTCGCCAGCATGATTGGCAGCTGTCGATATAGCTGAGGTGGAGATCATAGAGAAGGGTGGTAGATGTAATTTTATGGTTTAAGCATTGAAATGTACCAATATGGACAGGAATAAACATCTAGTTATCCCTTTTCTAAACTCACTCAGCCTGTTCAGGGTCATTGGATAGAAAAGAAGATTCATTTCTGGAGGTACACGGCTTCCTCGGTTTGAAAAGACTGGTTCGATAGGCTTGCAGTTCTGAAACCTTGTGTAAAATCTTTTTGTAAAGTCTTTTTGTGTCGCCAGTGCTACAATACTTCAACAGTGTAGTAACTCAGTGAACAAACTGATCACTAGAAAAAATATTTACTATATAATACTTTTCTTAAAGCCAAAGGACATGCTCAAACTTTACATCTCTTTATGTTGCAACTTATTCAGGATCAATTTTTCATTTTATCTTGGGACAATGAAGGGCTTATGGTCTGGTTAGGTCAAGGCACAAAAAACATAGGGTTAGGTAAAGATCATGTTTTGGCTTCAAATACCTGGTAATGTTGCCACAGACATGGCTGTAAATGTGGCAGTGTCTTGGCAAAAATACCCCAGTTTTATCACCACAAATGCGTTTGGAAATGCCTCAAATGTCCCGTAAAAAATATCTTGCTTTTGTCGCCCCAAGCACGGCCGGAAACTTCCCAACATCTCCTGATTTTGACACAGACGTTGCTGAAAATGTCCTAATGTCTCATCAAAAATGTGCTGGTTTTGTCGCGATGAACATGGCTGGAAAACATGGCTGGAAAACATGGCTGAAAATGTCCCGATGTCTCGTCAACGATATCCATCTTTTGTCCCCACAAACATGGCTGGAAACTTCCTGACGTCCCGATGAAAACACCCGATTTTGTCGCCAGAAACGTGGCTTGAAATTGTCCAAATTGTGGTGGTGGTGAAACGTTGAAACACAGTCTCGAACAGCGGTCACTGGCTTATCAGCCTTCTCACCTAACTCCGATGCCGACACAATCCCCTCCACCTCCCGACATGAAAGTCAGCTCATACGATATACATCTAATATGAAATGTGTTATATATGGTGCATATGTCACGTATGAATGTGAACATTATCAGGGGTTTATTCTTCTGACAGGGCTACAGTGAAAGAAATAAGACTCCTTTAGATTTGATACTTGTTACTCAATGACAAAAGGAACCATAGTACTCATTCTACTCTGCCTTCCAACAACTCTCAAAGTCAAACATAACTACAGTGCTGTGCGGTGTTCAACTCAAATCCTTTCATTATTTCTAACATTTAAGCCTAAAAGCTCTTGTAACTCCAACATATAACACTTGATTACAAGAAAAACCTCTCCCACTCATCAATTTGTTCTGCAGGGTTGATGTTGACGGCGTCCAGTCTTTCATAACCGCCGGTAAAGACGTTCTTAGACCCCTGAAAGGTGAGGTTTGGCAGGAGTGATTTAATTTGAAAAGGTCAATAACTGATTACGCCAAGCACTTCCCCCACTTTCTGACCAGCGGGTGGCCGTAACCTCCCTCTCTCTTCCTCTCACCTTTTACTTTCTTCCTTTCTTCTCTGCTCTCTGAGATATTTCCCCTCTCACACTCTGCCAGGCTGCGGCTCGCTCAGATGTTACCCCCCATGCACTCTGCTATAGAGCTGTATCCATATGACGGCTTGTGATCTTATGATGAAATGAATCCTAAATGTCTCCACTCTGCGGATGCCTGGGATGATTCTCTCTTTCAGCATCTCTCTCTTGAGTAAGGGATTCCTCTGTCGTTTGTGGAGATGATGATAATAGCCTGCAGCTGTGCATCATCAGAGTGTAATCATTACCTCTGAAAATCCACAACAGATGCCCTACCTGACAAGTCTTGACAAGGCTTTTCTAATTTCAGCGACATATTGTCACTGTCAGCGGTGCTTTACAGGCCAGAGAATGCGGCATTGTGCGAGGACATTATTTTTTTTCCTCTCCATTGTGTTTCACGAACAAAGGTGAAATGAAACTCGGCAATAAATAAAAATGATTCTAAACGGAAAAAGAATCCAGAAGGAAGAAGTCGCAGTCGCTTACTCAGTTTTGAAAAAAATCAATGAATGACACATGAAAATGTAATTAGCTTACTAATTACGCTACAGCTAAAGTAATTAGCCTGTAACACATCATAGTATGTTTGTCACGCAGCTCAGCTTCATCAAAAGTGCCTTCCAACAACTCCTCCACCCAACCAACCACACGTACACGCCGCATCGTAAGTATTCACACCGGCAGTGGCATGAATTTGCGAAAGTTGAGTCCAATATGGGAATTTGTGGCACAGGTATATGATTGCATTAAAGTGTTACTTACCGCAGACCAAGCAGGACAGAGGCTGGCAGAAAAATGTCGCCAGCTTGCAGAAACTAAAAGGGTCCCAGGGGTCTCTGGGTTTGCAGTACTGCAGTATTAACCGACTCGCTGACAGGAAGACAGAGGTCAGATACACTGGGTTCATCTCAGCAGCCTGTCCCAGAACTCCAGCGTCTGGTTGCTCTGTTAAGATGTTTTCATACATTACATTCAAAACGCTAAAGTTACAAACTAACTAACCGATCCAGACCAGCAACTCCCACATTCTGCAAGGTAAAATGACTTTAAAAAGCTTAATGCGACAGCTTGATTCGAGATTTTGTGGTGGAAAACAGTGTCTGAGTTCAAGTTGGTTGTTGGAGTCCATTTCCTTTTCTGGTTACCAGACATAAGGGAGCTACCGGCCGCTGTTGCCATAGCAGTTTACCTGACTAGTAGATTGGAAATTGGAGAGATAAGTATAAGAATAGCTCTCCCAACTTAGAAATGTTTATTGAACTTGCCTTGGCTACAAAGGAAAGAGTTGTTCGTAATCATCAAATTACCATATTGTTATTACTTTCCTTCTCACTAAAGCATATTAGTTTTAGTATAACATTATAATATACACTAAAACAATAAAAAAAACCTGTGAAAGAGAGTTGCCTCACAATTGGAGCAGGTCCCTCAGTGCTGCCCGCTGCTCCCTAACCATTAGGAGGGGTCAACTGCAGAGGACAAATGTCACCATGGGGGACAGAAAAATAGAAATTAAACTTGACCCCAGTCATTAAATTAAAGATAGATTATCATTAACATTTAGGGTAAAAATAAACTGAAAACAGTCCAACAGCCAAAAACCAAATGTTAAGGACACTAAAAAAAGTACAAAGCAAAATGATGAGGCTCTTTAATATGATACAAACACAATGTGTTGACAGTTCTGGTATTTTGTCCTTCAAAGTATGTAAGCATATCAAATACATACAATTATTAATACACTTATAGGCTAATATGTATGTTTTTGGAATTGGGATACCAACCAAACACTTTTCACTTTAATGGTATATTGGAGCATTACCCAACTGCTGCAGTGGAGCGTGTCTACTCAAATCAGTCACCATAAAGTAGCCAAGCCAGCATCAAATGATATACACTTTCAGATATATCGACATACTACTCCATCCACCGAACACACACACACACTTTTTGCGCTGCATACACAGTTATGTCCAACGAGCAGGATCAGAGGAGGTCAAGCCAAGGTTATAAACATTTGTCTTACCTATTGATCAAAGCGTGTCACCGGGAAATGAGAGGTCAGAAGGTGGCAAAGTAAATCAAAGGCAAATACTAACGGTGACCAAATGTGGGGAACGCGTCCCTCCGTCCCCCTCCCGCAAAAGTGCTTCTGAGAGCAGTTAGCCAGTGTAAATTACGCTTAAAAATTGTGAAGTGACATGAGCTCTGAGACCAATTAGGGTTCAAGGCCGCAGGGCATCACTGAATATACCATTGCTGCAGCTCTCAAGAGCATGTTTCAGGTCAGAGAAAAACAACATACAAAACAGGCCCATTCACATGACTGCACACACAAAAAAGAAATATTTTATAATCCCACCTTAGATGCATTATGCATGTTTTGTAATGAGGTTTGGTGATGCAGAGGTAGCCTGTTTTTCACATATATGTGACCATTACTTCTTTTCTGCTGAGGTTCATGCATTATTTTGAGAAACCATATTATTAATTCAGACACAGCAATGCTTCACAGCTTGTGATATTGATCATGGGATACGAGGTCCACTTGCTTGTTCAAGCACGTTACTGCGCAGTGAACGCTTAACATCAGAGGGGACTTCAGCAGATTTCTCCATCTGAGGTGCAGGATCACATTACATAATGTCGCAGCAGTGAACAGAGAGGCGATGACAAGTGCATGACATGTACCTTGTACCTTCTCAATGACGCTGTATTGATAACCAGCTTCCTCAACCTTTTTTTAATGATGCGCTTAGAAAAAAATACCCATGTTACCTATTTGGTTCAATTAATAGATATAATAATAGTCAATATATTAATTATTAAATATCTCAGTAAAGAAAAAGATGAGCAGTACAAACAGGCATTGCACATGTTGCCAAAGCCCGATAAATCCCATTCCTTTGTGCGATATGAATCTATTGTTGCTCAAAAACACATTAAAAACTGTTACAGTGGGGCTGGGCACTAGTTTATTCTGAATGAATCCCACACACGTCATCCTCCTCGCCATAAATACTCACTGACACAACAAGTTTGTATTCATCCACAGCTGAAAAAAGTATCCAAGAAATGCACATATTCATTCCTGTGTGAGTAGCTTTTTTCTGCCTAGCTGAGCTATTTAGGAAAATGACTGAGCCATTATAAAAAGAAATGAAAGAGCATATTTGTGACCTGTTTTTGAAAGATTGTACACAAGGCAGGCAAACAGGCTGGACACACAGGATGCCTGAGCAGCACGTGTAACATCTCGCTTTCCTCCTTCCGGCGTCCATGTTGGCAGGTTGGAGCGGCCACACTTGCTGCACGAGCCGTGCTTCTCACGTGCGTGTCTATTTTTAGCGCGAGATGTGTACCATATCGACATCACACCAGCGTTTCACTACAGTTTTAATGTCTGCATCTGTTGAATACGTCACAGACATGAAGAGAATACACACAACAGGTGAAGGGCAGTTTTTCTCCTGTGCACTCTCCTCTTCTTTGTCTCCCTCCCGCTTTCTCTCTCTTTCAATGGGGGTAAAGGAAAATCACGCTATCTATTTATTGATAATTGTCAAAGGCAAACTCCATGTACATGTAAACAGACCACGCAGGCAGGAGCAGCACTGCAGCGGTAACACTGCCTATGTAAACACACACACATGCGAGTGTGCCAGCCTGTAAGGAAGTCAGGTATTGAGAGGCAGACACACACACTGATGCTTTTAGTCTCTTCGTGGGTTTTTATTGACAATAAGAGAAATGTAGAATAGCACTTGTCCTTGACCACTTTTTCCACAGAGAGTTGAGTGGATTTACCTGAAGAAGTAATCCAATTTTATTTTTTGAAAAGATGTTTTCTTGGAGGCATACGGTGCAGGTATGTGTGCACGTGTCTGAGGCTTCAACACAACAGCATTTTACAGCTTGGTCAACAGAATAAAATGTTGGCATTGTGCGTTTGTACATTTCCTACATATCAACATCGCTGACATATTTCAGATCACATGTTAATGAGTGGGTTTCTCATCTGGAGGCGGAGGGCGTTGCAGTGGCAGACCACTGTACGAAACCAACCTTAAAACTGCATATTTTCAATGACACATTGTGACTTTTTCCATCCGTGTTGGGGCAACAAACCCAGCTATTTCAAGCCAAAAGATCTTTCCATAAGTCTAACCAAGTGGTTTTTGTGCCTAAACCTCACCAGCCCTGAACCGCAGCGTTGCGGTACAATGCCAACATCTATTCTGGCGACTGAATTGAGATTTTCATTCCCAGATTTCTTACCAACTGGCAATGCCTTCCTCCCTCTTTAATTCCTCACACTGACAATATAAGGGAGGGATTCATGAATGAGATGTGAGGATTGTGTGTTTCTCAGTGGGTAGACACAGCTAACCATCATTACTGAATGGTAACTTATAGTTAATTAGACTTAAGGTAATTTACTGTTAACAAACAACTCAATGCTTTACAAAACATGTATTAAGCAATTGTACATTGTAAAGTTGCAACTGATGTTTACAATACTTTGAAAATGGTTTAAAACACTCAGTACGTTTCCATGCACACTCAAATCGAGCTACGGTCAGAGCTGGATTAGGCCATTTAACTGGACTACTGCCATTGTCCCAGAATAAGCAGCGGGATCAATTTATTCACCGAAGTATCGAACGATATGCACCGTTTCAGCTAGTTGCTACGTCACATACCAAACAAGTTACGAAGTGGCAAAAAAAAAGTCCTCTCTCAACTGATATTGATAAGTAATAAAAGGTAAAATTGTGCATGATATCTGAAATATTGCATCGATATAGTTGAATTAATACTGTCAATGACATTGAACCGATAAAAAATGATATTGCACATGATATTGATATTCATGTATTCAGTGTCCGATGTTTGATAACCTATAAATGTAACTTTTTTAAAATGATGGTTATTATGAAGTGTGAAATGGACCAATGGCAGATTTCACCCCACACGTTGATATATATTAAACTCTATGTGTGTGTGAACGTCGGTCCGACCGCTTTCACATCTTCCAAAAGTGTTTGAAATGCTTGAATAGCTCTGATTTATTATCGCAGGCTTTGTCGAGGTAGGCATGTTGTTTCATTAAAATTCATGCACATAAAAATTGCCCTTGACTTTCACTGGCTCCATTTTATTCTTTTACAGTCCCATCAGATCAGCTGCAGCATCCAATTACTAAACAGATCCCAGCCCATCACGAGCCAGCCGATACCTTTTTAAATGATAAATGAAGCTCGTGGGGTACGGTGTTATGCTATACTGGCTGCAGATACCGATTTAACTACACAGATCACTCACGGTAAAGAACTTCTAGCAACAGTAAACCTCCGTACAAGAATCCCGTAATTCTCCGATGCATCAGAGGGGTGTGATGTTTGAAGCGTGCAGACTCAAACTGACAAAGACAGACGAAGATCGTATAAATCATTCACAATAAGACGTTTAGAAACTCGCCACGTCAGAGCTGAACAAACTGAGAGGGGATTATCGTCACAGGCCGCGAGAGAGTGTCGGACAGGTGGCTTAGACGGGTCACCATCCGTAATTGTCTCAAGGACCACTGTGATCCATTGAGTCCCACTGTGTTAATAACTTTGACCTTTTTCTTAGGTGAGACCAATTCTTCTCAAGTGAAATAATCCCCATCCACATAGGATGAGGTTTAGCTGCTACCCGGGATCATGGATTCATCAGCAACAAGTAGGTCCAATGGGGAAACGCCGAACCGAGCTGAACTCGATCAACAATAGTTTTAATTACATCGTATAAATTCCATCATCATTATCATTATTATATCCTAGATATGTTTATTTTCTCTCAAATGGAACCCTATTATGTGCATAATCAAGATGACTTTATTCTAATCAAAGAAAACATTGTTTTATTGTGATCAAGTGCAGAGGGAATCAAGGTCATTTTGCTGTGCAGAGCCCAGACAGCTGGTTGACAAGAACTTCTTTTCATCGCAGGGAAAAAACAGTGAAGTTGGGTTTCTCAGTGTACTGTAACCATTGTGTCCCGTGGCTTTTACTTGTGTAATGCTGCTTTCAAGTGGGAAAAAGTTTAATGACATACGATCAATGATCAACCAATCTGAAATATCTCATTCAATGTGTGAGATCGTGAGATGAGACGTTTTAAAAACGGATGGCGGGAGAAATGTTCTGCCCTTCAACGCCAAAAGAGCAGTAACCACAATTTTGGGTCAAAACTGAGTTATGACTGAAATTGAACTTTTGAATGTCTGTTTTATCGTGCGATAAAAAATGTCTGTGTTCGGTCTCGTTCTACCTGAGAGGAAAAGTGATATAAAAATGGCAGTAACTGTAAAATCCAACCAGAAAGTGAAAGTGTAGTTACTGCATTAAGACGAGGGACTAGATATTATCATATGAGAGCACATTATTCTAAAAATAAGCATTTTAAATGTATCAAGCCATCTCAATAGGTTAGCCCTCACAAAATATTACTTGAGGAAGCTTGAATTACTCAGCTTTGCAAACAAGAACTCAATTTAGATAAAAGGAATAAAAGAAGAATACTGTGGTTACTGCACTTTGCCGTTTAGCTACATATCTTTTTCTGCATTTTTCTGCATTTTTAGGCTCACAGGTAAAATAATTGATGTGTATTGGCTGGAGAGTCAAAAAACTTTGAATTTTTTCTTGCATTCTGCATCCAAAACCTTTTTATTCCAGACTTGTATATACTTTTCTGCAATCTGGAGAGTACTTTAAATGGTTTAAGTCGAGAGTTTTGTTTCTCCCGAATAAAAATGATTTCCACAGATTCAAAGAAATTTAAAATCTCTGACTTTATTGGCTTGTTTCTGGATCAGAATTCCCGCATCCGGAAACAAAAGACTACTTTTCTATAAGACGACAACAAAGAAAAGCTTCAGAATGGATATATTAAAAGAAAACAAACAGAGGTGGGATACAAAAACATCTGAGGAATCATTTTATCAAAAGATTTTCTTTCCTCTCTGAAGCCACAGCTGTGAAAGCCGTCACGACATTTCTCCAGCCTGAGTTGCAAAACAGCAGCGAGCACTCTGCGATGCCGCCGGAATAAAAAAACATTTCTGCAAAAGCCGAATCACTTCGCTGAGATGAATTAAGCATGGGACCAAATTGGAGATAGTAGACATTAAAAAGTGTTTTTCAAAGCGGGAGTGTTTCCAATTCAGTTGTGGTGTGCACATCTGGCATCAGAAGAGCAAATTAAGCTGACGTACTGTGAGAATTTCAGCAGCAAAAGTCCACTTTGCATCACTGCGACTACAAGACTGAGCACAGAAATTCTTATTTAGAAAAAGAAAAAACAATGTCTGTAGATACAAGAGTGGATTATTATGATTCAATGTGGGACAGCAGCTTAACAAGGTATTGATTTGAAGGATAGGTTTAACAAAAATATGATGCATTTTAAGATCAATAAAAACATCTAAAACCAGTTGTATACACGGAGAGTGAGCTCGTGTTTGCCAGGAGGCTTGAATAAGAAACTCTTAACAGCTGTACAAGCTGTGTAGTGAGACTGTGTTTGGCGTCTCTTGCAGTGGAACCAAACTGTTAAATTATATGCTTAGCATGTCTCCAAAACACTCCACTCCAACTGTTTTAGTTTCTGCGAATCGTTATTATGTGTCTGTCTTTGTCTTTTTTTTTTTTTCAGTCTTGAATATAAAGTGTCTGGCTGGTAACATTAAGCAGAAGAATATGAAAGGTTGTTTCTACCATCATTTTTTCATTTTTTTTTACTTTAAGTCCCAATAAAAGAAGAACTTTTTTTTATCTCAAGTGGCTGGTCTATAAATGTGCTTCAATACTGAATCATAATGTTTCACGGTCCAACAATAGTCTGCGTTCGGGCGATACATCTTCACACTGAGTGAAGCTTTATTAACCAGTATTTCTCATCAGCCCTTTCTTTTCATGAGGGCTGTGTTGTTAAAGATGAATCCCAGCATTAGCTATTTGTCAGAATTCATGAATATTTACTCTATTTGGCATCAAATCAAATAATAGATTTTTTTTTCCTCCACTACACTCTAGACTGTGTAATTACTGCAGCTTAAGAATGTGCATTAGCGTATCATTAATATGTCATGACATCAGACAACACAGTCTGGTGTTTTCTTTCATCCTGCTATCAAGCGAGAGGCCGAATCCTTTTTACCTCGCATCCTATTTATCATCATAAAGCATGTGGTGACTCAACATACAGTGTTCCTGTGTGCTAGTGCTGCACGGTCCAGCTGGTCCCCATTTGTTCATTATATACATTCAACTAGGTATCCTCATTAATGTGTGTACGTGTGTGTGTGTTTATTCCAAACTCTCTGTTCACTCTCAGACAGTAGTTCTTTGCAAATGTGATTAGATGTGCGCAGAACTCATCAATCTATGAAGATAAGACAGCTGCCCTGGAGCAGTGGATTACAGCCAAATGAGTCAGTCTGTGGTGGAAAAACAGCACCAAGTAACTCTACCCACTACCCAACTACCACTTTGTTCAGGGCTCCGCCGCCAGCCGAGAGAATGAGTCATCTGGTATCGATGCTCGTGTACCCCCAGCTGAAGCTTTGTGGACAGTCGCTGGACAGAGATCCTCACATGAATCAGCCACAGTGTGAGCAGCTATATTTGAAGCACCTTCGCTTTCATCTGTATTTGTCCTGTCTGTAAGCCGGGGCCCGGTGCCCCCGAGGAGTTATGTCCATGTTGGTCCATTTTACACGTCATGATTTTTACGCGCAATGCCAACGCTTTGTGCCAATGCAACAGGGAGTGCGCGGGTCGAGGTTCAGCTTGTCTGACTTTCATACAGGACGCCGGGCCAAGAGCTTTTCCAGACCTTATGTTGCATTCACAGGGAATGAGGCAGACGGTAGATGGCAAATTAGATATAATATAAGTGGGCGAGAGCAGGTTGGTAAAATTAAGGGAGGCCAGCAGAGAATCAAGGAAAAGTAAAGTAAACAGCATTCCTGTACAAAATTAAAATATTTAAACATTTTTGCCATCCACCAGGACATTTACAACAGGATGTTACGTATCTCCCTCACACAAGGAGACAACGTGTGATCTTAACAACGAGAAGCTAATTATTTAGTTGTCTTCAGCTCTTCTTAACAATCCATGTTGGAAATCAATGTTAAATTCCCTCCAAAACAAAAATTTCCTGCAACATGCGATTAATTTTAAGTTTGCATTAGAATATTGAGAACGATCCCTTTTATAGCTACATACATGCTGGGATAATTTCATGTTGTCCGTCTGCCAGAATGCATCTGAATGCAGCATTAATCATGTGTTTTGGTCCCGTTCCCTCAGCTACGGTATATCCTGATTTCAAAGGCAGTCTGTTTTTGATTGTGTTTGGTCCCCATGTTGTTTGTTCATGAGCACGCGGGCGATGTGATGCACATTCCTGCCAACAGTTTCACACTTTTCAGCTGATCTACAGGTGGCGTGAAGATGCCAAGAAACACAGCAATCTGACAGCAAAGGCAATGAAGAAGAAGACTGCCAGCAAGTAAAAGGGAAGTAAAAAAAAAAAAAAAGTATTTCACGCTGAATGCAATCTCAGAACCCACTGGCTATTGTCTGACGCTGACCATATTTTCAAACCCTTATAGTAAGTGTACCGCATGTTCATGTACATGCACATGCACCATGGGTGTCCTCAACAGGATCGAGGTCAGATATTTTAATACCAAGTACATCTTTCAACACCATGAAGGCAGCATTTTCACTGCAAGGAGAGAGACTCATCGAGCTCTTTAGCAAAGAGCCATTTTCTTTTAGCCTGACCGCTAACAGTTAACCTGCCAGGCTCTGTCAGAAAGAGCTGCAAACGTCACAGCCTATGACACTAGCCTACGACTCATCCTCCTGCAACAGCCCTGACAGCGGCACACAGATTGATACACATGCACTCAAATCAATGTTAAATTACTTAATTGGGGTAGATTATAATGATAAGTGGTACAGAACATGATAAACATGTGTAAGAGCTGAAAACAAGTGTAGTATTACAATTATTATTAGTGAATGTCGAATGTCAGACATTTTAGTGTTTTACAGATATTTGTCAGGACACCCAGCTTGCGGATACCCGGGCGTGGACCTCCAGTTTCATGCTCCGGTCATCACTTACACTTGGATTAGCAACTTGAGATGCAAGCATCAAGCTGGAGCTGAAAGTTTCTGAATCATCGTCAGACGATAGCTAATGGGGTCCAAGATTGGATTTCAGCCGATGCATTGTGCCTCTTTTGCGTTCCACACGGACTGTTGACCCGCATGCAGCCAAAGCCTGCTTAAACGTGTTTGGTCAATACCACTCAGACTACAGACGGACTACAAATGGAAGCGAGAAAGCTCTCATGCAGAAATCTGTTTAAAGACATTACGCTGAATACAAAACATGAACCTTGTTTGTTAACAAAAAAGCCATAGGTCCCCACCACTTCTCCAAATCACCAACTTTGTCCACCTTATAAAAGCATAAATAGAAAAATTAGCTTGTACCAAGAAATGTTAGCTAACAACTGAAATTATATTTAATTTTTCCAGCTGTAGTCATCCACTCGGACCTCATGCGGCCAACTCTTTATATTGCCTGAAAAGGCAAGACCATTTTCCATCGGAGCCATTATGCCGATGATGTCATTCCCTGGGCAAGATGAGTGTAACATATAATCTTCATCACGAATACAATGCCTGACTTGACCAGGACTACGTGTCGGCTTCCTAGAAGCACAGTGGGCTACTGAGCAGCTCCACTTCTCTGCTGAAATAGGGCAGCAAATAACCCCGTCTTTAGTTTAAATTCAGCACCATGTCTGGGGAAGAAAATAGAGCACAGGCGTGGAACCCAAGGGGTCTACAGAGTGTGGATTGATTGCTTTTAACATACCTCATCTCGCTTTACCCTCTCCGCAATGTTAGGGAAAGTCAAGGGCTTTCCACATGTTCAGGAGATGGTCTATAGGCTGTACAGCTGGAATTTACAGAGAGGATTTTGTTCTAGGTGTTTTACGCTTCGTCCGGATGGATTGAAGCTGTCATTAAAACAGCTCCTTTTTGAAGCAGACTACTCGGTGTCTCACTGAGAGTATATTAATTTAACATAATAGAGATGGATATCGTTTCCCTGCGTTTTTAATTTAATAACCTGTTATCTAATATGTATGAAAATCTGTGAAATAAAACTTTTTTCCACTAAATATATCACTGCTATTATGTTATTTATTTTCAGACTTGACAAAATTGGCATTCTGAGTGCAACACCACTGTTTTAAATACACATCTCAGGTCTGTAACAATGTGTCAGATGTAATGTAGGTACTAACAACTAACAACGTTGTGTCTTGAAAACAAGAGACAGGGCGGTGGAGTGGCACCATTCACCCCACTTTAAGACACTGCACCATCAAAATAATTTTGCAGCAGTTATCTTACAGGTGCTTTTTGTAAGAAACGTTGAATTTTGAGTCTCATTCCCAACTCATTATAAACTGATGCTTTTGGATTTTAGGACGGCTGCCATCCCAAAACATCAGTTTTTGATGAGTTGGGACTCAAAAATCAACTTTTTCTGACTTTAAACCTTTAAAGTAAAAAGAGTTACATAATGATACTTTAATATCGGGATTTCTCTGCTTCCACTGGAGTGATTTTGTCTTTTCTAGGTCCCTAAACATTATAGTAATGCGACACTAAATCACTGCAGTATGTCACGATGACGCAGAGAAGGTTTTATTCAGGATACCAGCAAAACACAAGGAACAGGCAAACACAACAGAACATCAGGAAGAGGAAAACACAACAGATGACTCGAACTGAAGACTGGACTCAAATACAAACTAAACTAACGAGGGGATGAGGTGCAGGTGGAGAGAGGTGGAGACACACAGGTGAGGGAAATGATTGGGAAAACATTAGATGCAGAAACAGAGACACTGAAAAAACCTAAAAAACACATGGAGCACACTGAAACTGAAACGACAGGACCATGACAGAGCATCCCTTTAAGTACAGTTAAGTTTAGTGGCATGCACTTTTACTTTCTTGAGTGTTCCCATTTTATGCAGCTTGTACTCCATATTACACTTTTGTCACAGAAATTGTGCTTTTCACTCATAAAGCTGTAGTTACTTTACGGATCAGTATTTAAAAAATCAGCCTGTAAATACGAAGCACTGTTATAGATTAAACTCACATGGCCAGTTTGGAAACAAGTTGGAAAATACCTCCACCTCTGGCTGCAACATTAAAATGATGCTAACATGTCGATGCCTTAGTAAAGATAATCTCATATTCTAACACTGTTGTGGTTTAATGTCATAAATAATATTTACTTTTTCTACTTAAATATGATTCAGAGGAACTTGGACTATACTTGAGTATTTCCATTGTTATGCTAATGTTGTACTTTCAACTCCACAGCATTTATCTAACAAGCAAAAGTTACTTACTAAAACCTGAGGGGTCACGAAAAGAAAACTCATTTCAGACTGTAATTAATACCTTAAATTTCACCGACAGCGCCCAAGGAGCACCTGCAAATCAGTTTGGTTTTGTGTTTTTTTAAAAACCGTGTTTAATTGTTAATAATTCCATTTCAGATAATTGTTTCTGAAATAGAAACTCATTTATATTCTTTTTAGAGAAGATGATTTAAATCATAAGCTGGCTGATTTGTTTCACTTGCTTTAATAAAAGTTTTACTGAAATCTAAACAGAATTTCATTTATAAAATTGGAGGTTTTGCAGATTGTTCTTGTCCAATGCAACTGTAAAATGCTACTTCAATATGAGATATAGAAAACTAAAGGATCTATTATGCATTACTTTAAAACCTAAACTTTAACTGCATTTTTACAGATATTTTTGCACTTTTACCCGAGTAATATTTTGATTGCAGAACATTAACTTGTAATGGAGTCTCTTGCATTGCTTTATTGCTACTTCAACTTAAGTAAATGTTTCTAAATGCTCCTTCCACCACAGATAATGAGCATGCTTTTAGTACCTTTACGCTAATAATGATTATACTTAAGGGAAATGTTCATCAGCTCTGAGGTGGGGAACCCAAACGGCAGAGACAAAAAAGAGAGACGGGGAAGAGAGAAGGCAGCGAGCCAGTGACATCATTATTACCTGCACTGACAGGTGTCATTACATTCCCTCATAGTCCTTCCCCACTGGGTCATGGGCTATGGTTCAATCCCATTGCATCAGCTGTATATCTCCCCTTGTTCATCGTCTCCGTCCGCATCCTCATCCATCCATCCCGATTACACCTCTAATGGTTCCTCTTCACAGCAGCCACCAACTGTAATGGAATTATGCTTGAATGAACAGCAGTGTCTCTCCACTCCTCCCTTTTTTCTCTCCTTCTGTCTTTTTTTTTTCTCTCTCTCTCTTAACACACACACTCACGCACACACACACACACACACACACACTCTCACTTCTTCCAATTTTCATTTACTGAAAGCTGTTTGCACATTAAATACTCCAATGCATTCAGCACCATTGGGACACAGAAGAAGAACGAACAAAAAGAAAAAAAACGAAAGCATTACTGTCAAATTTCCAGTTTCAGAATATTTATTTGAAATGCCTCAGTCAGAGGAAGGAGGAGAACAAACACTGCAGAGGCCCCCACGCATACATGCAGCGCGAGGAACGCTCCATTCAACAGGGAAGATGGTTCATCCTCTTTGCCCTCCATTTCCAGCAAGAAAATGCTTTTATAATCGCTCACAGTTAGCATTATTCTTCGATTTCATCCGCCACCCCCCCCCAACCCCTGTGCGTCTGTCTCTCCAAGTCTGTGTTGTGACACTGTAGTGTAGCCTCTCGCTCTCCTCGGGGGAAAATCATCCTTCCATCGTCCAACCCCAGCAGCGTTATCAGTGACAGGGGAGAGATGAATAAGGGATCAAAAGAACCTTTTCTTTCCCTTTTTTTTCGTACACTGTCAGGTTATATTTACTCTGGGTCCCCGTGGCTCGGCACAGTGCCGCACACACACCACCGATTGCACAGGACAGGGTTTTTCATTTCAGGGATCTGGGGTGCTGCACTCGTGTCATTATTGAAACCTTTCTAACAATAATACTTTCAGGAAGAGTCTGTAGTCTAAGCTGTTGCTTGTACAATAACTTGATTATATTAAGGGTTTTGAGTTGAGCCTTAGTTATCAGGCTTTCATTAAAGTTTACAGCCCATCTTCAAGAGAAAAACGACTATATAGGTCGCCTGTGCGATGGGCTCAGTATGACCTATATACTGAAAAAACATTTAAGTATTAAAATGTAGATTTTCTATTTAATTTTTTCATTATAAAGTGTCACATTTAACAGTTATCTGTCATGTAGAGGAAATAATGAATAAAATAAGAATTCAACAGGAATAAATTGAATAACTGAGTCAACTTAGATTAAATTAATGCAGAGCTACACATAAACTTCAACATAAACATAATGTGTAGTTTAAGTTGTTCATATTAAAGTATTACATATGATTGTAAAGCATTTCAAGTTGGTGATTCTGTCTAATGTAATAAATCAGCGATTCCTAAACTTCCCAAACAAGAAGGACGCGGCCCATTTTGAAATTGGAAAAATGTTCTGGTGCCCACTCAAACTTTTAATCACAACTCTGATCCTGTGATCGATGTAATATAAAATACGTGCCAGAATATGTGCTAGAATATAATATTACATGTAATTAAAGTGCTCAAGGTCACGGATTTAGGTATTTTTTAAAGTGTATTTACATTCATTGTCAGGTGACGTTAAGTTATGTAACATATGTAATGTAACCTTTACCTTACTTACCCTAAGTAATGACCTTATTCTTAACCTAACCATGCAGTTTTGGTGCCTAACAGCAGCATTTTCACAACGTGATAAAAGCTGTGGTACAACGCCTGTCGCCGGCGCTCTCTAATGGTCGTATGTGTCGCTGTGGGAGTCACTGGCAATTAAACTATTCTGTCGTTTAGCTATGAGGACATGTTGTCTGTTTCACAGCGAGTCTTTCCTCGCTGTGCCCCACAGAGTATTTTTTTTTTTACAGCACACTAAGGCCAAATTGTGTTAACATGAAATGATATAATTGACAGAAAAGTATCACTAAGCTACTGTTACCTCATGTGAGACCAATTATCATCTTGAACCACAAATGGACAGCTTGTTCGGCAGTGCGATTCATCCACGGATTCTCTGCTGGTTCAAACAAACCCTGCTGTAAAAAAAAAAAAAAAAAAATAGATAAAAAAATCCCCAAATCCCACAAATCATTTAAAAGGGAACAATAGCGAACAGCAGCAGGGAAGCCAATGTAATGACCCGTGTCTCATTCTTTTAACGGATAAACACATGCCTCTTTTCATCCTTTTGTTAACTCCATACCTTCACTGCAGCGTCACCGCATGTCTCAGCACTGCACATCTGATGAACCCCCCTGCCATTAAAATAGGATCAAGGTTAATAACTAATCCTTGATGAAACAGGCAATTTAGTTTTTACAAAACTGACGCAGGCCAAGATTCCCAGTGTGTTTGAGTGTTTACCCAGCCCCCATTACAATGTACTAAAACCTTGGCTCTGGTGTTGAGGACTGGCAATAACCCACCACTTAATGAGTAAGGCCTACTGCTGCTCCTGCCAGGCGATAATCTTCTCTTGGCATAACCAAATCAAGCACAGAAATGTTCTTATCAGGAAGGAACAGCAGACACTCCCTCCCAAACACTCAACGGACCCCCCGACTTAATTGATTTTCACCATCCCAAGGCTGCTCATTCCGTGCGTCAGACTATTTTATTTACTGGACTGTTTGTCTGGGTGCTAGATTGTTTTCTGCTTGTTTTTCTTGCACGTTTGATTTGATGATGTGATTCAGGCCTTGATGGTTCGCTGTGCAAAAATAGTCTAGACGTGGGTGTATTTTTTTTCTTTGTTATATTCACTTACGTTTCAAACATGTCCATTAACTTTTCCTCAAACGTGTTTTAGTGCAATTAAATTGGTGGGTAGATTGCTTACAAAGTAACCGTCCCACATTAAACTGCAGCAGCATGAATTCCTAATTAAATCTTCGTTTAGGTAGGCGTTCTTTGTTTTGTCCCTGAAGAAGGATTCCCACATTCTTCACTGTACGATCCAATTTGGAATAATGTAAGTGGACTTTCAATAAATTACCTTTTTTTTTTTTTTTTGCATACTTTTATGAGGCTACTTAATAATTCAATTGGGACACTGCAATACATCAGACATTTCCAATCACTGAGACGTGTTTACAGGCTATATGGACTAATTTGTTTTAATGTATTCAAAGAAAAAAAGCTAAAATAACAGTCTGTGAGCTCTTCCACAAGATCGACCATATGCTTTGACCTTGCCTTTTACAGTTAGTGTGTTTTGACTTTAAACTATTTTGACAAGCGTTTAATTGAGACGCAACAGCCTCTCTGATTGGACATCATTAGATCTAGCAAAACAAAGCTCATCAGATTTGTTCCCCCCCACATCCTTTTCTTGTTTTTATCTATATAATTGCCAATTCCATTTTTTTGCTCTTTCCTGGAGCGAGCATTAATCTCATTATGTTTCGCCATCTCTTTCATAAAATATTGCATGTTTTCAGTTGGAGGACTCAGCTAGGTAATAGGTCTATCCTTTTAAAATAATGAAAATGATATCTGGTCGTGAAATAGGTCCCTAATTGTGTACTGACAGAATCACTTTGACTCATCAGCACTCATGCTCCTGCTGTACTCGTGAAAAAACCTCTCAATTGAGTGACAGGGGATGGACTACTGCTGCAAGTCGGAATTAATACAAATTAGTTTGGAATAATGAGGCAGCTCTGCCGCCAACTGGAATTAGGTAGAAGCATGCTTATACACCGATGGAAGAACTAATCCTCTGCATTGATAATGATAATAAATCACAGGGGACATTCATAGCAATCAAATAAACTATTACTGAGAGATAAAGTTGTGATGTCTGTAATGTAATGTTTGATATTTTGGTAATCCTGTTACAAATTATTATTATCATTCACATCTTGCATTGTTTTGTTCATCTTTCTCATGAATTTTGATGTAGAGGAAGATTATTTTGACAAAAAGGCAAGCCAGGTGCAGTAATACCTTTCCCAACACATTCTTTCTCCCAACTCATGAAATACAGCAGCTTGATCAGTGGCCTTAAGCTTCAAGCTATGATGCTTTACCTACCGCTCTAGCATCAGCTTTGCATTTGTAATTTATAATATGAATAATAAATAAAGCTTGCTGACAAAAAAGTTCACAAATTATGAAATATTATGACTTTTAGACTGTTATTAACACCGTCAAATGGCACCAAATCTACTTGGTAATGTTTAGGCACCAAATTAACTTGGTTAGGTTTAAGCGCCACATCTACTTGGTTAGGTTTAGGCACCAAAACATCTTGGTTAGGTTTAGGAAAAGATAATACTATAGGTTCAAATATCTACGCTCTGTATGTGACATAATTAACATCAAATAACATGAGGTAAGTATGTCATAATGTAAGTAAATAGTGAGGTTTTTACATACATACCATAACTACTAACTGCTACAATAACAAACCAATCTTGATCACACAGGGGAAACAATCCCTGGTCTTCAGAGGGAAAGTCCTGTGTATGACCCATCCAGCCACCCCTGACAAAGACTTTTCTTGCTCTTTATACAACTGCGAGGGGCCAGAGGTAGCCAGAGGGGTAACTACAGCATCAAACATTTAAGTATAGGGCCACTGACCAGGCTGCTAAATTTGACGTGTTGGGAGTGAGAGCAGGCTGTATCGTGTGACCTATGAAGAAAAAGTTCTCATCCAAAGCTGATGCCTAAAATGGCCAATGACCATCGGTTTTGTGCTTTTCCACAGTTTTCTCTCCATTTGTAATTGCCAGTTCCCCTGTACTGTGATGCTTGACATTGCTAACCACCCCACTTTTGGCCTGGGGACTGTCACTTCCTCAATGTAGAAGGCAAAGCAGCAGCCAGAGGCAATTGAGGTTTTTAGCGTTACAGGATTTCTGTATTCCCCCCAGTATCCTAAACGTTGAAAACCCCTTACTACTAAGTGGTACTGTTAGACATGAAACCATGTCTTGTAAAAAAAAGTTTTTCACCCAGAAAACTTACACAAGATAAATTAGTCTTGTTTTATGTCTAAAACTGTTATACATTGAAATGCAATTACTTTCATTGTATAGCTAATTAACGTTCAAATGACATATTAATTGGCTTTGGGGCTTCACAACAGTAAAAACGCAGTTTGATTTCTCATTTGGTCTCATTGTTGGTTCCCTGAAACCTGATATCTCATTTGGTGGACTGCAGCCTGCTGGTAGAAACTGCCAAGTTATTTTTTGTATCGTTATGGAGATAATTAGTGTGTAGTCTCTGTTTTGGTAGGGTTCCACTGTCTGGTCACTCGAGTACTGTATATCCTCAATAGATATTTTTCTCTTCGAGTGAACAAAACCAGTGCTGAAATGACTGAACAGTTTCAAAATGTTTAGATGTCTTCAGTCACCCATTTGGTTGATTTCAGGTGAGTGTAGAAATTGGATAATTGCAGTTTCATTATTCCACAGTCAGAGTCTTCAGCTACTTGGCTGCCCATGAAGACTTGTTTCCTGGAGGTTGTTTTTTTTTTATGTTCTTTAATTTCACTTCACCACTTGTCAGATTGACAGTACATTATAGAGACTTGGCTGTGCAACAGCCTTGTCAGCAGTAGCCCATCGGCCCCTGCACTCATTTACCTGTCTCTCCCACTGTGGAAGGAAGTGTACACAAAGTGAGAGAACAGCAGGATATAGTTTGGCATTCTGTTTACCTCAAGTTAATTTGCAGACACGGTGATTAAAGTTTTCTGTCTATCCCTGATTATCCATATGTAATCTCAAGGCAACAGGCAGCTGTTTTTTCAGTGAACCCATTTTATGCTTTATGGTCAAAGTCCTGTCAGACAACTCACATTTGAAGTGTTTATTATAGCAGCAAAACATGGTTAGAGTTTGGCATCTAGGCTCTGACCTCATCACTCCCAGCTGATATGTTTACATAGATTTTGGGGAGTGATGAGCGAGGCGCTTTGAACCTCCCAGTCACAGCCTGCAGGTGGATGCTGGGACGGTGGCGGTGCTGAAAGAACATGCAGCAGTACTGATGGCTTTGACAGGCAGAGGGATAGTTGGGACATTTTTGTCGACCGTCAGATTGGGAGGGTGTTTTTGCTAGATTATTGTGGAGAGTGGGGTATTTTGCATGTGTATAGCAGTGCAGCTCGGGTTGCCTGCCTGAACTGGCTCACAGGCACCGTTCCATTTAATGGCTAGCTTGTGAAGTAGTAGTGCTGTGTTTAGCAGCTAAAGAGCCAGATATTTCTCTCAGGAGCTGGTGGTGACCAAAACAGAGCTAAAAGTTTAAATTACTGGTGCCAAATTGAACAAAATGCCAATTCTACATAATGTTGCTTTAATAAGAAACATACAGTATATCCCTAGATCAATTCAGAATATGACTGACAATGACTCCAAACTAAATATTGTTTGCAGCAGTACAGAACAATCTGATCACTCCCCTTCAGTTCATGACAATTTAAAAAGTACAAGTGGTAATATTAATAACTTACTGCTATCCCACATATATCAGACATCTTCCCAGCTAGCAATGTAGCCTTTGGTGCACGGAAGGAGAGGGCTGACTGATCAAGCAAAAGCAATCGCTATGGATATAGTGGTTTTCTGAGTACAGCTGTCATCCGATCTTCTTCGGCTTATGTCTGCGACTGGCGAGATCCCATTTTGTTTTCATTAAGTCTCATGAGAAGGCAAAAAAAAAAAAAAATCACATCATTTGCACTGTCAGAAAGTACAATATAGATGATACTAGACAGCGTGTGCTCATTCTGTCCCTCTGAGAAAGTATTTAACAAGGGGACAGAGCTGTTTGTAACTTTACCTGTGATAAAATGAGCGCTGCAAATGACAGTTTATGAGAGGCCCCCATCTGCTCTTGATACTTGAAGTGCATCTTTTATCTTCCCTGAGCATCCTAATCACCTCTATATTTAGAATGGACTTTTTTCTTCTTCTTCTTCTCCATGTTCTCCTTTTTTTTTACCATCTTCCCTTTTCTTGGTGTCATCTGTTGACATGTTTTCACTCATTTGGAAGAAACATTAAAGCATTTGGGTAAAATGCTACAATATCTTTACTGTAAGTGAATTTACCGAAAGCACATCCATATTACATTCATCTTATTTCAGTCCCGTCAACAGCTGTTTCTCTGCGGTTGAGGGCTATTCACTTATCTTTTCATCTGCGCTGATGGACCACTCTTGTTATGAAGACACATTATAGAATGTGCAACTTATTGAGGAAGCTCTGAATAAACACATCTTGCTTCATGGAAATGTTGACTCACTTTCCTCCTGAAGCTTATTGCTATTATTCAGTTTTCATTACAGCAGACTTAACCCCATAGGTTGGGTAATAATGCCTGACTACCGAACAGATCCTGGATTCTGCAGCTGGGGAACTGTGTGCCTGAACAGCTGTTAAGTAGCTCTGCAGCCCCACAGGGAACAGTCCTGTCTCCTTTCATGTTCGAACTGTACACTGTAGACTTCAAATACAACCAGGAGTCATCATGTCTTCTGCAGAGTGCCTCAGATGACTCTGCAGTACAGCGTCAAAGCTAGGCAGGACTCTGAGTACAGCCTAGGAACCTGGTGGGCAGCTGACGTGGTGAGAGCCATGTACAAATCATTGTGGGAAAAAAGACAAAGCAGATAATGGACCCTGATCTCCTGTTTGTTTTTAAGGTCTCATCAGAAGGATGCGCAGTGAAATCTGCTGCTGTGGGTAGGCGAGTAGTGACACGGTGGACTGGTGGGTCTGTTGCACGGTTTGGTGTGATACTGGGTTGAATACAAGCATTAGTCAGTCCAGCATGGTGCCATTGTCTTTTCAGGACAAAACAACATTTCAATCAGAGTTCTACTGAAGAGGGAAAACAATCTCTTAAAGCTAGCAAGGTTTGCCAACTGCTTGCTAATGAGCAGTTAACTGTAAACATGTGGCTTTTTTTGCTAATGGGACAATAACGCCAGTCTCGTGACTGAGTGAAAACTATGTCCCTATTGTGGAGCAGTTGACTTTCTGACAGAGGAGGTTAAATGATAAAGGATGATGCAATTCAACCAATACCGTGGTGGTAAGCTACAATAGCCTCTCCTTTTTGGACTCTCTGGCTCTCCCTTAAGGCAGCGCTTCAAGATGGTTTGATATTGGCCCTGCAAACCTCTTATTACTGCAATTCCATTTCCAAATCCAATTTATTTTACCACAAACTTTCATCACTTTAAATGCTGGTTTGACCAGCCTTTAGCAAAGAGGAAGCAGTGGCCACGATGTCAATTTGCTAACCTGATTTTACATTAATGACATGTGCTTACACGTCAAAACATGAAGATCCGCAGAGGATTTCAATTTAAAACAGGGTTCACTAAATGAACGTCATTACTTCCGAACTACATAAACTAATATAAAGCGAGGCGTGTTTCTTTTTATGTTGCACAAAGAAATGTGTTTATTGGTTTAGTCAGTGCAACAAGAATCCTCAATTGCAGGATATCACAGGGGCATGACATTGCATTAACCCAAAGTAAAGCGTTAATTGGAAGACTGCCAAGAGCTGGCACAGAGCCAGTGATGAATCCCAGTATCTTCACTGTGGTTTTGCATGTTATTCCTGTTTATAGGAGCAGCAGCAACCGAACAGCCTTAATTTTAAATGTTGATGTTTTTCATTGCTTTTTTTGTACAAATGTGCATTTAAACACCGTCTTAATGTTTACATAAATCAGTTATATAGAACATCATAATTGCCCAAAGTCCCAATACCTTGAGATATTTTGAGAAAGAGGGAATGGTCTAAAGATTGGTCTAATCAAGTCATTCTGTTGAGTTGAATATGTTTCACGAGTTCATTCAGTTTAAGAGTGGGGTTCACTTTTGTTATTTGAGTTTTTGCTGTATCGCATTGTAACATTTCATGTTTGTATGCATCCTTTCTTTCTTGAATAGCGGTTGTTGACTACCTTGAATGTTTACTGTCTAACTGTTGTTTGCTGTGCTACCATTTCCTCAAGTATCTCCGCGGAAGTCTTTTCCACTCCAACAGAAAGCTCTACTTGGCACATTTAACTATCTTCGTATATGCTTTGTCTATGTTGTTTTCATGAGGTGGATGGAGGCCCATGCATGAAAGGTCATGTTTTGTTCAATAAACAGAGCTATATTTTTTATGTACTTCCTCCATAAAGAAAGTACTGCGCTGAATTTTTCTTCATGTTCCTTTCCTAACTAAGTGGTTTCCCAAAACCCGAATGCCCTAACAACACTTCAGTTGCCATCTGCAGATATTTATAGAGATAAATTGAAAGTGAACATTTTGCGGATATGTTTGGTACGAGAATATTCTTGATTGCATCTTGGCACCATTGTGTACTACCCAAACATAAGGTATCGAGCTGGTGCAAATTAGTCGCTCCAGATCTGTAAAGTGGTTACTGACTGAGTGGTCGCGGGATTTAACTTCCAGTCTGTTTATCAAAGTATCAATTATTCAAACTATTTATCTATTTGTTGGCTTTGTTGTTAGATGGAGATTCAAGACAGAGGGCCAAATATACCTGGGGCGGCTAATGGTTTTTGGAGAGCAGATCCTGTCACCTTTGGCCTGCTCCCAAGCTCAGTAATTTACTGTATTTGTTTCAGTGATTGATTTTTCTTCACTTCCTTTTCTAGACACAAAGATGAAAGAGTTGGAGTCTCTTTCATCCATGGCCACTCAACCTACACATCCCTCTTCTTTCAAGCTACCTTTTCACCTTCCTCCTCTCAGCCAGGAATGGATTCAGTGGGTTAACGTGACGTCCTGGCCTATCTGCCATCAACTCCAATGGCAGCAATGTTTCAAGCAGCACGACTGTGATATTATGATTATTATATATCATTTTCATTCTTCGTGGTTCCGTCTCTTTGGTTACACCTGAAAGTGCACGGGCCGAATTTCATCTCCCGTCTTTGGTATTTTCACACACATTACCGCACAGCATCACAGGAGAGACTCTCTTTCTCTCACACACTCTCCGACTGATCCTTTTCCAGAGCTCAGGGGGTCACACAGTGCAGTCATGTAACATTTCAAGAAAATGATGACAAATTTTCAAACACAGATTGCATGTTGTAGTCGCCAATTATGTACACATTGCTTTCTCCTCCGTGATTTGCAGGCTGATTATGGGGGAGGGGGGTGGGATTGGCTTTCCCTCGTAGAAAAAAATCTATACGGTCCACAGGTACAAAGAATGTGTAGTCATTGACCGCTGCTGGTGTTGTACACTAATGGTAAAGATCACTGAAGTGTTGTTGGGTTGCCTGACAACAAGGAATGCATTGTATATCTTAAAGATTTGTGTCACAAGCCAAAACACACACAACAGACAAAAAGATAAGACTCACATTGCATACTAATGTAATGGGTTTGAACTGAAAAGATGCAAGTTACTGAAAGAAACTGCAGTGTTAGATGACCTTTGCAAGGTCAGGTGATATGCGCCAAATTTGAGGTGAAACATTCACTTCAAAATAAAAGCATGAAACTATATACAGTTGCACAGTTTGGAGCCTTGAACAAAATGGAGCCGTCGTGAAAAAGCCTCATGGCCGACATGTCAAACATTTTACTTTCCACCATAACTGAATTATGTATTTTGCACCAGATCTCCTGAACCAACCATCATAAACAGAAAAGATGATGTCTACCCCTAATGTTTGTAACGATGGTCAAAAATTACAATGATACCATATACAACATGATAAACTGCTCAAGCGAACAGTTAATTGTGAATTCAAAGACATTATGAGAAGGAACTCACAGTATTGCTACCAAGAGGTTCTTTTGAGATGGTTTAATTTCTGAAAATGTTGAGGGTTAGGGTTAGCTGGACTATTTTAGACAACTTATCTTTAATAAACAACATCAATAATAAGCCTTAGCAAAAGTTGTGACTATACCAGAGAAGAATGAGACTTGTTTTCAAAGCTTTCCATATTAATAAATTCTGACAGCACAATGAGGGGGAAAAGCGGAACACATGGTTTGGAACCGAAGACTGATTTAATGGAAATTAAATAAATGACATTCAGGGTTGAGCTCCACTACAGGTATACAGTGGGAATGTCCCAGTAGGGGGTAAAGAGTCTTAATGCAATTATAAGACATTCCAAGAACAAGTATTTTTGGATTACCCCCCCTGCCTACTTAATTCCCAATCCCCCAAAGAGGTACAGATTGAGGCACTGTGGGAGTTCAGCCCTACATGTAATACAATAATAAAGACCTTACGTTCCTTGAGACGGCAATAGGATCACATACTCGCTTGGTACTGGTAGGTAAGCTTGTTTGATGCCAGGCAGTGCAATAAATTGAAAAGGAGGAGAGATTGACGAAGCAAAAGGAAATACATAAAAACGGAGGTGAGTTTTGATTACAGAGTAAGATGAGGTTGTATGTGAACAGTCCACAGAGGGCTTGCTTCCTCCTGCTTGCACGTTTTAATAAGCCTCTTATCCTTTACTTGCACTTATTTTATGATGTTCTTCGTTCCCCTGCTGCTCTTGTAGCTCCAGAAGAAAGGGTTCATTGGTGGGTGGAGCAGTATATGCTTGCAGAGGTGCCCGGGAGCATTGCCCAAGGGAGGCCTGCGGATAATTACAAACCATTCAGCAAATACAAGTCGGCGGCTCACATAGACACCCTGATGGTGAGCCAATAGGCAAATGGAGCTCCAGAGAGACAAAGACGTCAAAACTTGGCGTACGTGAGTCAGACAACAGCAGCTACCGGATTGGAAACACGGATCGAAGTTGCAAAGGAAACAAAGGAACACCTGAGTCACTGAAGAAAATTTAAACTGAGGGGATGACGGCAGCAGAGCCCAGAATCTATTCCCTCCCATACATACTATAAACTATCACTGATAAAGAGCACAATCATACCTAGTAGCTTGGAGACAGTAATGAAGACAGAAGAAGGCATGCTCATAGTCATTACAATCACTTATGTAATCCCATCCTCCAGATTTAAGTCTAATTCCCCCTGTTAGTAAATGTCACCTCTATCTGCCACCAGACTCTGAGCACTCTCTGGACCCTCGGTTCTCCAGAGCGTGTGTTTGCAAGTGTGCCTATGTGTGCACTGTTTGATGAAATAGCTTTGCCCCACAGGGTTTATATTATTGTAAGTGAAAAAAGGGAGAGGGCAGAGCGAAGAGCTGTGCAAAGAATCCGATGTATCAGTAACCTCAATCATGTCCCACACCTATGGCTAACCTCGGGCTAAGTTAGGGAATTAACAGAGCAGCCAGGGAGAGATGCAACACTGCCTTTGACTTTGCACTTCAGAGGTGCGAGCGCTTTACCCCTCCTCTGGAGATTCTTGAGAAAGACCATCATTATACATTAATAACACCAGAGACTTCTCCCTCAGTCTGCACTGCCTCTGTTTGTGTCCCCTATTGATTTTCCACTGAATTCTTTGATGAGAGTATTGGGACTGACACTTTGATTACGTTTACTGTTATTCGGTGTGTGTTTGGGTGTGTAGATGTACCTTTTGTGCATGTGCGCCAATGTACAGTGAATTTGCTCGTGCAGTGTATGTGCATATACAACAATCAATGACCTGTCTATTAAGGTGAACTATGTCCCCCTTGTGCTGCCAAAACAAGTCTAACCCGTCAAGGCGCGGTAAGACACAAGACCTCTGAAGGTGTCCTGTGTCTGACACCAAAACGATAGCAGCAGATCCTTCCTGGACTCCATGGATCGGACTTGTTGCTCGAGCACGTCCTTCAGGTGCTCAATTGGATTGAGATCTGTGAAAAGTGAAGGCCAAGCCAGTACCTTGAACTCTTTGTCAGGTTTTACAAACCATTCCTGAGCATTTTTTTGCAGTGTGACAGGGTTCATTATCCAGCTGAAATAGACGACTGCCATCAAAGAACGCCAACCGAATTACCAGAGTAAATGTCGGAAATGTACGTTTCTGCAAAACCAGTGGAAACTTATGTTGCAACTTTAAGTTTCTTTGTGTTCAATTTGCAATTTTCATCTCAAAGCTGTGTACTCTGGTCTGGAAAAGATGGTGTTTTGGCTTAAAATACTTGTTTTGCTCATCACAGCATAAAGACTATATTTAATGTTTTACCTCATCAACATTATTGGTTTTAGTAAATATATCCTTCTTCTTTCAAACAAGACTGGGAAAGAGGTGGAATGCTCCCAAAACACCTGAACAGCTGTTTATTTTCTATACTTGTTTGCTAAGCCTCTCTGACAATCCAACTCATTGCCATTCGGTACTGTTGTTCATGTTCCCATTACAATCCTTCCCTCAAACACGTTTTGTTTTTTTCTTCCTTCCTCCTTATTTTCTTCCTTCCTTTTATTCCTTTCTCTTTCATTTTGCAAATTATAGGCTTGGCATTTTGGGAAGGGCAGTTCACCCTGTTGGTTCTTCACAGTTCTGTGCATTTGTCCTGCTGCCACTCCATGCGTGAAAATTCAAACCAACACAGCCAAGGGAGGAAAAAAAAAAAAAAAAAATCTCAGAAAGCAACATTGAACCATGTGCAAAAACACCACACAAAAATACAAAAACAAATGCTCGTTTGGATGTCGGGACACATAAAACAGCAAAGCCAATAAGGGGCTGCATTGTTTGCGCTAATTGTAGAGATAAGCAGCTCATCCTCGGAGACCTCTCCTTTTTCTCTGAATGTCTCTGGCTGATCAGGTTTCAGTGACATTCAGAGATGGAGCCAGAACCGAGCACTCACATGATCACACACACACATTATCAGACAAAGAACCGACCATCATCTGGTGTCACCAAGGGTCGAAGGTTTGTCCAGCTACATATTTTGCAGTCCTCCATTACACCGTCCCCTTTGATATTAAAGCCATGGCTTATTCATTTCAAAGGAAATTGCTATATTATTACAATATTTTGTCAAAAGCCCGGAAGGATGAAGACCAAATTGAATATGCCGGCAGTTTGTCAGCAAATGTGCAATGTTTGCAAATTTGTCTTTTTTCATCAAATAGGAACCACGACCTCAGGGTGTAAAAAGACATTTAGTGTTAACTGCTTTTTGTTCCAGTAAGCACAAGTCAATATGTCTTTTTTTTTTTACACATGATTTATGACATACTCATTTTGACATGTGTATGTACCATCATTTTTAAATATATATATATATATAATTTATGCAAACATAAATCGGTGAAATTGGTGAGCTAGTAAACATTTCAATTTACCAAGATATGTGGATTTCCTGAATGTGGTCTTGATGTTTTGAAGAGAACTGAGTGACCATATTTATACAGATTAGAGAGGCGAAAATACAACAATGTGAATGAAAAACAGATATGTGGACAATGTGACTGTTAAATTGAAAAATGTGAACATAGAAACTTTACTATGTGCTGTTATATGCTTAATTTATCCCCCTCTAGCGTCTTCAATCACCCCTATAGTGCAGTATTATAAGGAGTGAGAAAGTCAGAGTCGGCAGACAGTGGACTTTCCCTCCAAAGACAGAAGTTTGTGTCCCGATTGAGACCAAGAGTGAAGATTTGTTTGTAAATTATCTTACGTAACTAAGTTAACGTATGTGAATGATGTCACTTTATGTGAGTAAGGTAGTTTCGTCTCAAAACATAAAACCGACCATAGTTATCTTAAGTATGATCTTTTCCTAAACCTAACCAAACTGCAACCATCTGACAACATTAGCAACAGTGGAAAAGTCATAATATGTCATTATATCTGAACTGTTTGTCAGCAACCTTTATTTTGAAAGTCCAACCAGACGTTGCATTTTACATATAGAATATAATCATTTGTAATCATTTAGGATATATTATACATTATGAAAATGATTATAAACATGCATATGTACTGTATGTGGTGTATGTTAAAGTCAAAAAGGTCTGACTCTATAGACTATGAGCTGTATTGCATGAAAAACTAGAGACATTTCTTTTCATTGCCTTCTCCACTACTTATTGTTATTCTTCGATTGACTTCTTCTTTTCTTAGTTCAGGAAACCGATTCCCTGAATCGACCTATGATGCCTGTTATCAAAGGACTGTGTGGCACGTTAAACGATTACTCACAACAATAGGCTAAAGCAAGATTTGAATCAAGATGTGATGAGTCAGGGTTGTTCACTTCTGTTGCCACTGGCAGTCACATCTGATCAGATCGCACACTCAAGTTCCTGATGAAGCACATTTGCTTAATCAATAATAATAATCATGTGTTAAACCTTAACGGTGCTCCATGTATTAATCACTTTTTATTGGCAAATTGTCAGATGACATGAAAATTGAGTCATACCCATCTCTCTTGGTTGCCTATACAAGCCTGTGGCTGATTTGTTTAGGTTATTTAATGCCGCTGGACTGTTGATTTCTTTGTGAAGGACTCGGGTTGGATTTTCAATGACAGTCCAAAGGATGTAGTGTTCTCGAGTGCCTCATCCCAGTGCCTCTCTCCACTCCACTAAGAGAGCAGCAATAGCTAATGTTAAGTTCACAAACGGAGTCCGCTGACATAAACTAACGACCGGCTTCTGGCTCAGAACAGAAGTTCCACAGGTCGCCTTTAAAAAATAAGTAGGCGAGGATGTTTTTCTTCTAAACTTTAACTGTGATTGTTGCACAATTAGTCTTTAATATTTAATGTTATGGAGACAAAGATCTGAAACCAAGTTCTCAGGGACCTTTAAAAAACACATAATTAAGGCGGGTATACAATTAAACATCTGTTTGGTAACACTTGGATCCTGCATGCTGGTTGTAACTCTGCACCAAAGTCCATTGATTGATTCAGTCTTTATTTGCAAACTAAGAGATGCAAAAGAACAGAATGCTCAACATCACACGTCCAAACATTTCATTAGCAGTCCTTGCTCTTAGATGGGCTGTCATCCATTAAAAAACTGTTCCTTTAACAGCATACCCTCAATCCGCAGGTGGATGTCAGACCTGCTGACGGCGCACATTGTGCAGCAGTGACCCTATTTTGCATTAAACCCCGTCCCTCCTCCCTCTTGTGAGTGCAGGTTCATCACAGGGATGAGTAATAACTCGTGCCTCGGTCCCTGCACCAATGATTAGGCCTCTAATCATTTGTCTATCAAACTACCTTGACTGAGCAAAAACATGACCACTTGTGTGGGCCACATTATTGACAGTAATGACTCTGTGTACAAGAGAGGGGGTTGGGGGGTCTGCTGAGCTGCCTGTCACTGGGAACCGAGCACACTGAAACCTGTCCAGGTGGGAATTGATTTCTGTAGGAACCTGTTAATTTACACATGGAGCTCAAACATGAGCTCTAATATTAACCCAGCTGAGTTAGTCAAGTTCCCAGTGATAATCCCCTTAATAATCAATGTTTTACACTGAGACAGAGGCTTGTTATCACCTGGTGCGTTCATTATTTTCAGTCTAAAGTGGAGTCCTACTGTGCTCGGAGCCTTGCTCAGGTGCAGCTTTATATTTAATAGATGCTTAATGTATATGTCACCATGTCCTTGCACATTCAGTCTCCAATTATCTCGAGCCTGGCCTCGGATAAACTCATGTGAATCTGGGGAAGGGCTCTCGTGGTTTAAAATCTGATTTTTGGGAAATAAATGAGTTTAGTTTAATATTCTGTTTCATCTTTTCTCTGCTATACTGAGGTTCCTCTCCACTTAAAACTCCCACAAAAAGCAGCTGCACTTCTAAAGGCTGTCACGTCAATAAGAAGTACCAGGTGATGTCATTAACACTCTGAGATAATTGCTAAACAGAGTCAGTTGTCCACGGTACGACACGGCACGACAACTTTTAGTAGATCTGCAGGATTTTACCAGCAATCCGGTCCGAGGATTATGTTACATGAACCCATTACACAGTTTGTAGTGTATAATCTGGGTTGCAGTGGAAAAGGAGGGTCCACGGTGCGGTGGAAGTGAAGTAGCAGGCGGGCTGGCAGCGGCGCAGCAGTCGAGGGCAGGGCGGCACAGGGAAGGAACGTTGCCTCGGAGCGCGCCGCGCGTAACGAATGGTGATTGACAGTCGGAGGCACGGAGCGCCCCGTGCGGCACGCAAGCGGAGCACGCATATCTCCCCGTAGCCGTGTTGTCAAAGGCATCTCTGTGAGACACCAGCCCGATCAGCCCGGCGCGAATAAAGGAGTCTCTATCTGTTCCCTGGGCTCGGTCTCGGAGTCTTCTCGCCGAATAAGTAGCGACTAGGAGGACCGCGGCCGCTCTGCCACCCTATCCCCATCCCGTCTTCACCTGCTCAGTCATAACTGGACACAGTGTGGGCTAAGCCGGCGTCTCAAAGTATCCTGGAAACCGGAGTGGATGGACTTAACGGTCAGGTTTCACTTTGCAATCTGAGCCAAAGAAGATTTTGTCGTTTCCTTTTTTTTCTGGAGTAATCGGACTGCGCCCGGTGCTTTCGGAATCATATTGTGGGTATTTTTTGGTAGTTTTTTGTTAAATCCTGCATGATTGTGATGCGATTGTGAGTCAAGTTACAATCCCTGGAGCCTGTGCACACTCCTTTTTTTTTTATTTTAATTTTTATTCTTTTTAGTTGGAATAACGGTCAGACAATCAGCGGACTCTCGGGAGGGAATTTCGGTGCGTAATTTGTGCGGGGTGTGCGGTTGCCGAGCCGCAGAAGTAGTTGTGCCTCCTTCTGTTTTTTTTTTTTTTCTTTACGTCCAATACCCCATTTTCCCATGGAGTAGGCTAACATCACATGTAAAGACTTCATTAAAAAAGAAAGAAAGAGCGTCTTTTTTATTCTCTGTCGCCTGGAACGAACAGGCGGATCTATGCGCAGATTCTCCGTAGGATGGTAAATGACCGATGGGGAATCATGAACAGCTCTTCTGAACTCGAAGATGGGACTCGGCACAAAAACCAGGTATGTTTCACTCGAACCTTACAGTTGCGCTGTGTGGCTCAGGAGGAGTGGTGCATCTGCTTGGCGCAGTGTTACCACGCCGAGTTTGGCGATGAGGCTTGCGAGGAGACGGTAGCTGCTCACCCCCCCTCCCCGACTACTGACACTTCAACACACCCGCAAATCACACAATCCTCATGTCTCCTTCTGTTTGACACAAGGCTTTCAGTGTGTTAGTTAGACTACTTGGGATGCTAAGTGGTAAAAACAGCAGATTCATGTGTGAATAGGCGGATAGTTCTGTTTGCGCATCTCAGCTGAAATCTTCCCAAATCTCCTCTCCTATATAAATCCACTTGAACTGCATGTCTGTTCCGAGTGCTGAAACGTGGCACACAACGCATCCTCCACTCGCCATCTCTCTCCCCATGCACTCGGATGAACTGAGACAGGAGCGGACGTGCGGTGTGTTGCAGCCAGACAAGCTCACTTTGGGGAATAGTCAGTGTGTTTTCACAAGGTCAGTAGAGGGTTATTGACAGCCCGTGAGGGAGAGGAGCTCCCACTGGAACAACGGGAATCGGATTTCGGGGGCGCTGAAGAGAGCTTGGCGCCTTTGGAAAGATTTGCCTTTTTGGTGTCCTCTTGCCTCTAAGGGTGGATTTTAGTTATTATGCGACACATCAGTGAGAAATAATGGAGAGGTGCTGTTGTAGAAAACTTCCCCAGAGCCACTGCAAAATGTTGAGACACAGAAGAAAAAGTAAAGGCTATCAGGAGTGTTTATTTTGGGCACTTTTTTTTAATTGCTGTCTAAATCAATTCACCTGCTATGAGAAGACAGTAGCAGTAGGGGGTGCATACAGGAGGTTGCTCACACAAACATGCATGCGTTTGTTTGTTCTTCGGCCAAAGCATGTGGGCTGCAGATAGGAGGCAACTGGCACATCTCTTCTCATTTCCAAAGCCTGACAGGTGCCAGGCGATATGCAGCTTCCTGTCTTGTGATTTTCACCCCTCAAGTCTGAATCACTCACATGCTGGCACTCTGACCTGGAGCCCTCTCTAAGGTCTGCTTACATTAGCACCTATGAATGGAGGGCTGTGATGAGTTTATCATACATTACAGTTGGCTGATTTTTCATGTGACCTCTCTCCTTCTGAGGTGGAGCTGATCAACGCCTCAGAGGGACCCGGCCATCGTTCAGCCTGCTGCCTGCAAGCTGCTTTGCCTCTTTTTATATCCACTTAAAGGTCATGCGAATAGCAAATGTCTCTCCCCTGGGTTTTTAATTCGATGATTGTGTGTCTTGTAATACCCCCCCCAATCTCTGTCTCGGATCATTAAATCTGACAGAAGGAAAAAAAAAACAGAATCCGTGTGAGAAAACTGATTAATTTAAATTCTTTTGCATTTCTGTGTCCTTGATGAAAAAATCTGGATCACTAAATGAGGCTCTGATATGCTGAGTGGTAAGCCGAGAGGATGAAAAGGCAAAAATATGTCCCATAACCCCAGCACTCACTCCGGATCAGACAGCATCGGGGGGGGGGGGGGATGCTGGATGAGATGAGAGGCTGTGAGAAATGGGTATGGCTAATGTCGCTATCTGTCCCTCTCCTCCCCACATCTATCTGTCTCCTTCTCCTACACTTGTTATTTTTGCTATCACACACAGACACACATAAATACTCCCTCTCTGCCCGCGTGTCAGCCTGTCTCTCTGTGTAATCTTGAGCAGTAACACCAGACCTTTATCTCCAGCCTTGTGCTATTGACACAGTCATTTCAGACCCAGTGGGGAGGGATCGGTTAATAGAGATCTCTTGTGGTCTCGCGTTTGTTTTGATATTACAAAACACGGCCCCGGTATTTGTCTTGGTGAGTCTGCATATTTGATTTGTGGCTGTAGGTGTGCTGTCACCCGTGCCCTTTTGTAACAGATGGAGGCGAGTTAGAGTAAAGCGGAGCTTCAAGTGCAGCTTACAATCAGCCTTGAAATCTAATTCAGCGGATAATAGTCGACGGAGACTGAGGCTACGTGGCCAGAGATGCTCTTTACTCCTGCATATAAAAACATGAGACATTTTCAAAGAAACAAAATGGCTACCAGCAGTTGGAGCATAATGAGTGGTTACATCAGTGCAAGTTCCATTCAAAAGTAATGAAAAGAAACACAACCTGAGCAGAGTCAAGGCTGCAGCTTCTCACCACAGTAATGTGAGAAAATTAAGGGTGTAAAACATTTGTTAAAGTTCTCGCTTGTTATTTTTCTTTTTGCTTCTTCGCTTGGGAAAAAATGTAATTCCACACAAGAAACACAATAAACAAGGGATGTAATGTTGAGATAAAAGCACCAATATTGATTTGTTTTTCTTTTTCCTTTTATCCATGGCAGTGGCATCTTTCTTAAATCAGCTGTGAACTGAGTATGAGCTACTCGTCTTCTGTCTCAGTTTGATATCTTAAAGGGTAACTCCAGTAATTTTACACATTTAAAGTGTGTTTACAGGTTTTTGGAGTACTTGTGTCTCCAGGGGAAGCTGCTTGTAATCTGATAAACTGCCTCCAGTGACGTCACTCTGCTGCTGAGTTGCATTGTGGGTAATGTAGGCAACATGATTTATTTATGAACTCATTATGGTAGGTTCAAAAAGAAATGATCACAGTCAATACAGCAGCGTTCTTCTTCCTTTTCAAAACCGGATGCCTCTATTACCCACAATGCAACACTGAGTGACATCACTGGAGGCACTTTATCAGATTACATGCAGCTTCCTCTGGAGCCACAAAATGCTTCATACTACTTTTTCCACATATGCAGTAGCACTCCTCTAGACCTGTAAACACACTCTAATGTGTAAAATTGTTTCAGTTATCCTTTAAATGTGATCTGTGCACGCCGACATACCATATTTTACAGTGTGTGTGTCATGTCTGTTTTCTCCTTATTACCAAACATGGCCCACTCATGCACACATACACACATACACCAAAGTACAGCTGAGAAGTCAGATAGACCCAGCGGGGTTGCCTGCTCGGGGTAATCAATAACTCTCTGAGAACTCCAAACTTTCCAAAAGCACAGAAAGGACTGTTTGTGTATGTGTGGAGCAGCCACAACATGCAGCTGTGGCTGGCTCAGCTCCCACACTAGAGATACACAAACACACACACACACTATATATATATATATATACACAGTATATACGCACTAAAGAGGCATATATATATTTTGCAAGTAATTTGTTGGCGTTTTTTTATAGCCCAAGCTTTACTTTTGAAGCATGAAGCAACACAAACACATCAAAGTCAGAACGTCACATCAATAAGTCATCATATCACCCAACCATAGGTTAGCATGTTTATGTTTCTCCAACACATCAGACACAAAGCTGTAAAAAGGAGGAAGGTTTGCCTTGACAGCACACACACACACACACACACCGACACACACACACACACTGTAGGACCACATCTATCAAAATCACACTCTGCGGCGACCCAACTCAGAAATTATATCAGGGTTGCATGACAGCCGTGACACAGACACACAAACATCCTCTGCCAGGATTTATCCATCTGCACTAACTCACTTTAATACCCCCCCACATGTGGTTATGGTGCACCAGGTAGGACCTAGAAAGGCTTCACCATTTTTCATGTGCACATCTTTATACATACTGTATTGTATAATGAGGGGCTTACAGTTCGTGGGAAATAGCGTTTTTTCTGATGAATATTGCAATCGCAACTTAAATATTAGTATATTAATTCAGGCCTATACATTAAAGGAAAGTTCACCCAAAAATGAAAATTACTATCAGTCATTATCTACTCCTCGTGCCAGTGGAAAGTCAGGTGAAGTTTGTTATTGCACAGATTATTCCTGGAGCTTCACGACACAACAGCACTGCAGCATTCTCCTAAACAACTGAGGTAGTTGGGGACTTGTTTTAAAACATTAAGAAAAGATGGCTCCATGCAGCTCATCCAGTGAAATCCAGGTCTTTGGAAACCCTGAGATCCAAAATTGATATGAAAAGACACTATTTACTCTCTTTCCTAAGTGGAAATCTTTACTAAAGCTGCTAAGCTAAAAGCGTCGGCGCATACCCCGTCTGAAGTGGGTGCACGAGCTTGTCTGTGAATAGAGGGTGTAGATAATGTCTTTTCAAATCACTTTGGGATCTCGAGGCTTTAAGAGACATGGATTAATCCAGCTGTATGGAGACATTTTATGGGGTTTTTTTTTGTTAGTTGTTATTTAAGGTTTCAAAATGAGTCCCCATACGGTTCAGTTGTTTAGGAGAATGCTGCAACTCTGTTTTGCCGTGAAGCTCGAGAAATGTGGATTGCAGACTTTCCATCGACACGGGGGTGAGTAGACAATGACTGCTTTTTAATTATTGGGTGAACTTTTCCTTCAAACATGACTGTACCAAGCATAATCCTAAATGTATCTTGTTTCTATGTCCAGGTAGAATAATAGAGATGTCTGTTGATGATTTCCTTTTTAAAATAAAAAGTCAGAAATGTAAACTTACTACTCAATTGTAGTCAAATGGAGACTAATTATGATGTTCAAAGTTGTTTAATATTTATTTGTTCCAGCTGTGTAGTTGGCCACTTATTATAGTAATGACAGACAGCTGGTAAGTTGTGATTGTGAGTGTTTTTGGACTCAGTACACACAGATTCAGGCCCAGTGGTTTGTGTTGGGTTTATTTTATGAACAGTAAATACCCACAGGCCACATTTTTTTTTCCACACTGGTATTTTGTTTCCCTTAAAACCGTCTTTGGCCAGGTTTTTTTGCAGACATAAGCACGCCAAGTGCGAGCATCTTAGCCACACAACATCCAAGATTTTCTTTTTTGTTGTTTCGCCAACTCGAGGAATTAACGTTAATTAACTATAACTGAGTCAATTTGCAGTTGTCATTATGGCAGATGAAACCAACAGCTGCCAGATTAAACTTTCACTGGCAGCAGCTTGTTTGTTTGTTTGTTTAGACTCTGTTATGTAAATTATAAATAAGATGTCACCTCTTGCCACTTGAAATTTGCAACCTTTCAGATTGTAAATTTGAGGAATTCTTCAGCCCTATTAAGGTATTTTTAACGATAAGATAAAACGTGGCAACTGTTTGCTTTTTCAGTCTTGTATCTCAACACTGTATTATGTTTGTGAGACAGGTTTCTGACCTGATCTAAAGAAATTGATAATTCCAATCATTTCCCAAGCAAAAATATCCAACATTAGCTCGCCCCAGCTTCTTAAAGGGTGACTCCACCAATTTTACATATTAAAGTGTGTTTACAGGTTCTTGGGAAGTACTAGTGTTTAAATGAGAAACAGTATGAAGCCTTTTGTGGCTCCAGAGGAAGCTGCTTGTGGTCTGATAAAATGCCTCCAGTGATGTCACTCAATGACTAAGTTGCATTGTGGGAAATAGGCGTCAGGTTATGAATAGCAGTCCACTGGTCTAGCCTTGCACCCCTGTAACACTGTAGGACTCTTTATGGACAGTTTACAAAGAAATTATCAAACCTAATCACCTTTTTTTTCTCCACCTGGTCCTCTTTCTTTGAAAAATCTGGTGCCTACATTACCCACAATGAACCTTTGCCACTGAGTGACATCACTCACAATTTGTCAGATTACATGCAGCTTCCTTTGGAGCCACAAAAAGGCTTGATACTACTTGTTTCACATATGCAGCAGTGCTCCCCAAGACCTGTAAGCACACTTCAATGTGTAAAATTGGTGGAGTTACCCTTTAAATGTGAGGAATTTGTTGCTTTTCTTTGCCCTTAATCAGAAAAAATGACGATCGTTTTTTGACATTCTATAGACTTAATGATTGATTGATTAATCATGAAATAATGAGCAGATCAATCAGTAGTAGAAAAACAATATTTGTTAGGTGCAGCCCAGCTTTGTCCTGTTTGACTGTAGCTATGCAGTGAGAGATGTGGGCTGGCTGGTTTCTTGCGGGTACCCTTGTCAGACTAATGAACCTGCTGAGTTGGCTTGAGGTATAGGAGGCAGTGTGGACTGGAGCAGAGCAAAGCACACAGACTTCTCTGGTTCACTGGGCCTGTGATTTCCCTGTGGGGGGTCCTGCTATGGCAGCGGAGCAACTCTAACAACCTCAGCTGCTGTCTCCCCCCCTCCGACCCGCTCTGGGGTGGCATCGAGGAAACACCCGCCAGCAAAAGTTTTCAGAACGGTTTGTCAGATCACTATTGTACCTTTTTCCACGGTTAGTTTTGTGCGTAGGTGCCGCCCTCTCTCCAGATGTCAACTTTTCACACGAAGATTTGCAGCGCGAGATGGTTCTAACGGCTGTAATGCGAGCGTTTAACAAGGCATATGTGTGTGCAACGTATTGTCTTTGTTTTATTTGCACATCCATAAATCACTGTTGGGAGACGTCAACTCTCTGAGAAGAGAGATTGATCTAATTGGGCCATGTCGGTCTTTGTGTTGGCTACAGTGTGCGATGCACGGTGTATAAAGAGACAGTTAAAAGACATTTGTGTGGGTCTGTGGATGCTGTGCTTGCGTGTTCGTGTGCTTTCTATCCATCCCATTGTTTCTTTTTAAACAAGACTATGGGGGTTGCACTAGAGGGAGGGTTATTCAATTTATCAAGAAAAACAATCCCTCGGTGTCATTGATTTCACTTTGGTAGTGCTCTTCATAGCAACGCCGCCTTTGTATTGGCATGCACGATAATGACTTTCAAAGCCTTAATGTTTCACAATGTTTTTTTTTTCATCTCCCAGCAGCTCTGTTCTCACACACAGATGCTCTTTCTAATCTCTCTTCTTTTGATCTTTTTATCATTACATCATTTTCTTCTTTTTTCAGCTTTGGACATATCTATATGCTATATAAGCTTGAAGCCCATCGCTTTAGTGCGGATGAATTGTGGGATCAAAAACCTAAGTGGTTTGGCAGGAGTGTGGGCCTATTGTTAGAATGAAGGTATGAATGTGTGAGAGGAGTGCGTGTGTTGGTGGATCAAAGTGGTAACGAGCCATTACTGTCAAGTCGTTACATAAGTGAAGAGTGCTTTTTACATTGAAAGTGATTTAGTACCTTAATGGAGCTCCGTGTTATTTTGTTTAGGTTTTTTTTGCTGCAGACAGATGGGGCCATTTTGTGTAACGTGCATGCCACGAGAAACCGGAGGGCTTTACTCGTCTGAAGGTTTTAAATGACAGCAGCTGTCCCGTGTGCCTTTGGCCTCGCTCATCCTCCATCCGCCTTTTGTTATCTGACCCTCACGCTCTGCTATGTCTTTTTCTCTTTTTCGCCCTTTCTGTATCTGTTGATGACACAGAGGGACGGGACATTTCAATACCGGGTTTCTGATGCTGCAAGGTGGCCAGGAGGCCTTGAGAGAATAAGAGAAAAGGACTGGGAGCAAGAATGAAAACAGGAGTAAATGCAAGCAGAAGAATATAAAACAGAGAGAGGGAGCCAGAGCAGAGAAACAAAAGAGTAACCCGGAGTAGAGTAGAAAGGACACAGGAGGGTTGGAAAGTATGAATCACAGTCGGTCCTAGATGAGTGTTGAGCAGGCAGCGGGCTGGCTGGGGGCACATGTACCTTTTGCGAGATGACGCAGATATATTCCAGCTGCTCAAAATCCCACATACCGCAAACAAAGAAATGTTATCAGATATACCACACATCGCACAGCCTTCTCTCCACAGTCGACTCTTGGCTCAGTTACCAGGCTCATCGCGGAAGCCCCAAAGCATCACCGAGGGCTCACTCACATCCAACACAACAGCTGTAATAGAAAGTAATTGTACGTAATTGATTCGTGATTCTTGCTAATTGTGTTGATTTTGTGCACTGCACATGCTTTAGCGTGTGTGTGCGTATGCGTATGTGCTCACACGTACTTACAATGACGGTATTCACACTGTGTGTGGGTGAGCGTGATGCTGATAGCTCCTCTTGTGTTTTTTTTCCTGCCTTTGTATGGATGCGAAGAAAGTAAAGCTGAGTAGGAAACATTAGTAAAGGTGCGACAGGGCAAGGTTATACTCTACCTCCTAGAGCGTGTATTGACAGATGTGTCAGCAAGCTGACCTGATGGGCAGGGTTTCACAGCAGAGGAGCTATAAGTGTGAGGGAGAGCGAGGGAGAGAGGGAGACTAGGCAGGCTTAGGCATTAGATTTCCATCTGCAGGATTCAGCCCCTTGTGCATGTTTGAGCGTGTGTGCACGTGTGTCTGTGCGCCTGTTTAGAAAGAAAAAGCCGTGAACGTGACACTGAAACAAACTAAAGGAAAGATAAATGTGTGAGTCCCCTCCACTGTTTTACTCTGGAAAGACTGTAATATAGCCATTCTGCAGTTTATCATATCCTTCCCTGCTAAATCATCATTAAAAATGCATTGGAAATCACCTGTGAGAGGCAGATGAGAGGTGTGCAGATGGAGAGAAGAGAGTGGGCTGCAAATGAGGCAGAGTGGTGGAGTGAGGGATGAGAGAGACACAGGGCGTGCGTGTGCTACAGAGTTCAGTCATCTTGATGGACAACTCGCTAGGCCCATTCCGCTGACAGATCGGGCTCCATCTCCATATTTGCAGTGAGGAGTGTCCAATTTCCTCCTGGCGATTTCAATCTAAGAGTTAAAGAGCTCAGCTCGTGTGACGTTCAAGTCTTGATCAAACAGAGACTGCTTTTAGGGGGTCATACTTCCGACAATGAATGGACTTGTTCCTTTTTTTCTCCTCCCTCCCACGCCGTCGCGCGTCATTAATCAAGCACGCGAACACTCACGCATCCGAGCACAACAAATCACGTCCGCACGTGAGCGCGGTTCCCCCCACGTTTGTGATGGGTTACGCGTCGGACTTGGACTGCAGACTGAACAGTAAATAATAAGGGAATTAATTAGACTCTGAAAATCCAGTGAATAATTTATGATTAATGGAGAAGTTTAATCAAGCAATCAATCTACTCTGACCACGGGAATCTGGAGTAGGAGAACATTACAGGACAGAAGGGAGGAGGATGAGAATGCAGTTTTAACTCAACATAATCCACTTAAACACACAATCATAATGAAAACTGCTGGAACACTGAGGATGCCTAGCGGCTAACCAGAGCTCATTGTTAAAATAGTGATGTTGGAGTGTGGCATCTGTTCCACTGCTAGTGTACAGAGGGTCTTTTTATCTTGGTGTTAAACTGCCAGCGCGCCTGTGATTGAGCTACATTGCTCTCTAACTCTGCTCTCATACTTGGTACTCTCCAAAAATCACATTATTGGTTCTCCTCCGAGCCAAATGGAGTCATTTCCTCGGCAAACCGACTTCATATATTTACCTGCTAATGGCTTGCTTAAGCTAACGTTGACAACATAATAGCGTCATTATGGGCCAGGCGCCCATCAGGTGTCTCAAGGTTAATAGCAACATTAATTGACTAGAAAAATGACGGCAGAGCGGTCCTTGTTGTCACTATTAAGTAGTATTTTTCAAAAAAAAAAATAAAAGATTGGCTCGTTATCCAGTTCCACGTTAACTGAATGTGTCCGATTAACCTTGATGATGGCGTCATTATCACGGACATATATTTTTGGTTCAGGGACACGTACTTTGCTTTTAAATGGATATTTGACTTTTGGGCTGATGCTTTTCCGTCAATTCAAACGTTAAACTTGCAATGATCCCTCCAATGGGTGCCCTTCCAGTGGCCACCACAGCTGGTGCCCTTTCTCCTCCTGCCCCTCAAACATCCCGAGTCCGCCACTGCATCTGTGACAGCCCATTACCGGCTGATAATATCGGCCAGCTGACATATCGGTTGGGCTCTGCTGTTTTTTACGAGCCAAACATGACATTTTAAATTGACCACATCCGGCACTAAAAACCAAATACAATTCCCCTTCATCAAAATTGTATGCCACGAGGATAATACCGACCATGAAATATATCTTGTGGTCAGCGTGCCTTCAGTATCATCTGCACATTTCAGGAATAGTTCCCGCTGAAGGATGACAACATGTTCACTCAACTGAATCAAAAAATTGTATTTGTCTTCACATCTGTCATAAGCAGAGTGGGGAGAAAAAACGTCATGAAAGAGGTTATGTGACTGATAGGAGGATGAGAAAAGCATTAGGAGCGAGGATGGTTTTAGGAGAGCGATAAAAAATGAAGTGATGCATAAAATTTATTCAGAACTAGACAGACAGAGGGGGAGGCACAAAGAGATGCAGAGATGTATTTATTGCAGCTATCCTATTAAACAGTTATGACAAACTCATGGCTAATATATTAACAGACTTATCCACCAACATCCATTATTTATTCATCATCAAAAATTCAATCTGGCACACTGTGTGCCATTATTCAGATGTGCTCGGGGAAAGTGGCACATTTGAATAAATGAGGAATTGTAGGACTCACTCCCATGGCGTGTTGTTATTCCAAAATCCTCTCTTTAAATTATTCAAACATTAAATCAATCAAAAAATGTAGGAGATAGATTGATGTTGGGGGCAAAAAAAAAAATCCCCTCCCCAGCTGACAGAGCTGGGTTTATTATATCTTCATGACGAAACATTTTATTGTTCTTGGCCTATTAAAAAAAAAAAAAAAAAAATCAGACTTATCAAAACTGCTGGAAGTGGCTCTGTCATACGCCATCTGGCTCGTGTTTTTCATTAGCGGGGAAAAGGAAAACATTATGTTTCCCGCATGTTTCAGCTTGCATCCCGTTCAGGGCAGTTTCCTGACCCACTCCTATAGACAAACTGTAGACAAACTCATATTTACTATATTCGGTTTGTCTTGTTTCCTGTGGTGAAATTCTGCACCTCTCGGCAAGACCTAAGTCTGAATGAGATTGGATATGGTAATGGAGAGTGCTGCAGACCAGTAGTTTCTGCTGATGTTGTGGAACTTGGCAGCATGGAGAACAGGACATATTCCTCAGAGAAACAAACACTCACGCCTACAGACCCCTCTGTGCAGGCAGACACATGAACCACACTCCTGCACATATTCCTCAGTTAATGTAGTACATTACAGAAATAGCAATCACAGAAAAAAAGGAACACGTTCAAAGATATGACCAGATTTCCAGTTTAAAACGTTAAAAAATGAACTAACATCGTCTGCAAACTGTGAAGAAACATTGAAATGTGTTGCTGAGATGTCTACTGAAGTTAGCATGCCAATCAGCTAGCCCTGGCCCGTCCTGTGACAAGCGCTGTCACATGTGCTTTGTGATACGTGTCACGACTCTTTTGCTTCTGGGACGATGGCATGCTATCCAAATTCACACACTGGGGTGCCATCGTGCCAGCATCGTTTGGTTCAGTGTTATAAAAATGGTGGGTCTTCTTTACAGAGTTGATACAGGATGTCTAATGGGCTAATGACAATGCTAACATGCTGATCTTTAGTGGGTATAATGTTTTCTTTATTCACCGTCTAAGATACTGTAGGTTTATGAGAATGCTAACATTTGCTAATTGGTATCGGGCATAAACCAAAATACTGGACAAAAAAAAGCTGTTGATCTCATGATGGCGCGAGAAGCGACTCATGCCGCTAGCATGGCTAATAAAGGAGTGCAAATAATGTGAGTATTAAATGTACAAAGACATTTAATTGGGCAGTTGAGAGGTTAGTGAAATGCCAGCATAATTATATCTGCTGACATTTGGTCTGACTCAGCTCTAAGTTGATGCAGGCGGTAAACATAATGACCACTTGTTCAGTATTATTCAATTAAATACACCTATTAATTATTGACAACAGCTAGGCTTTTAACGTTACCGTTATGTTGAGATCGTGTCAGACGGCGTGGGTGTTTTTTTTTGGGAATCAGTGCTGCTGTTGTATTCGATTGCGGTCGTTCCTGTTATTGTATCCGAAGCCCCGGCCAACATATCGCCCAAACATTGCAGGGTTCAGTCACTTGACCTATTGTCAGCGGTATAGTCGGGCGCTGCAATTGGAGCTTCACAATACGACTGAATGGTCCAAAACAGAAGCTTAAATCTCCTTTTTCGAAAAATAAAATGACCAACAACAGAAGACAAGCTGGCCGACTCTCTTTTGTATCCCGCTGTCAATAATAACGGCAAACATCCCGTCTAACGTCTGTGCTCTCCAGGCTTACGTTGCATCTTAAGGGAAAGAAAAATGAAAGCAAGGTCAAGTGAAGTGTCTCTATTATTTATCGAAACCGAGGTACAGCCTGTCAGGTTTTCGTACATTCTGTTGACTCATAGCAGTTTTAGACAAGCTTGTTCAAACCATCAGACCAGATGAGGAGAGGTCTGGAAAATGTACCCGTTTCATTAAATCTTGGGCCGAGATGGGCTCTTTAAACACAGTGTATGAAACATTAATATGCAATACTGGAAGTGGACTTGTCAAATTTCAATATACTGCACAGTGGAGTATAAATACGCATAAGGAATGGACATTATAAATGGGTTTGGAGGATAAAGTGATTTTAGTTTTGTTCCAGGCATTTAAGGGTTGGAAAGGTTAACAGAAGCATGACAGTATTACAGATTGAATTAGTCATAATGTATGGATATCATTGCATATTTAATTTCACTTCTATCATGGGTAGATTATTAAATCAGAGCAGTCTATGCTATTATTCCACTCCCCCATTTGTTGCTGGTATTCATTCATGCTGTTGTAACCAGAGACATTATTTGTCCTCCATCTGTGCATTCTTATGTTTTTCAGATGTTTCTTGGCTGGTGAGAGATTATGTAAAAATTCTGCGGATGCACACCGAGAAAACAACACTGCCTTCTCTGTCATCTTTACTCTCCGCTGAAAATCTTAAAGTCCTCCTTCAGTCAAAAATTGTGTGTCTAACAGTTGAGTCTTTGAGCTTCGCTGTGTAAAATGATGTAAGAGCACAGTTTGGCATTCGAAGGCTAATTTCACATTCGTTGCTGAAAGTGGAAAGTTTCTCCGTGCTCGTTGAAAATCTGGTTTCAAGAGGCGGGGCCTATTAGCATGATTTGTGACATCACAAAACCCTAATCCCAATATTCAGCATATTCAAGTGTGATGTGGAAACTTGAGGACTCCTGTGAACATACACTGAAAACTGACTTTGCAGTGAAGTAAGAGACGTCTCGTGTCCGGCACTTAAACTTGCATATTCTTAAATTATTTTTTTAATGAGGCAGAAGGAATAGGTGCCATTGTAAGGATTTTAACGTGGTAATTATACTTTTTTTCCCCCTGCAAAGACCATGTCAGGCACATTAGAGAAGTTGTATGGACGTTTGTCTTAATACACACATGGAGGGGATCTTTAAATGCCAATTTTCGGGCGAGGTCAGATATCAGGTACTCGCAGCTCCACTATAAGTCTGGTATTGTTGAAAGCCCTTATAGAGGCTGTCAGCACAGCACAGTCTCGGCTATTTGTCTGCCACCTTTGGCACAATCTTCCTTACAGATGCGATGACTTATTGATGAAGTTTGCAGGAGATGGGGGGATAGTCTACAGAGAGTGTGAGAAAACCTATTAGACGGGGGGAAAAAAACGTCTGCTATCCAGAGATATTTTCAGAGAAGTGGCTCTCAGAGAAAAAAAAGTTTGAGAAATATTACACCGGGCTGTCTCAGTTAGCCTCACTTATTACTTTTCATCATTGAATTTGTCAGAAGACAGACACAGTAATTGTCACATAATCACTGGCAAATCTTGAAAAATGCTCTTCGGCTTTGTTTTGGTTCGTACAGTTTCTTTCTTTAAAGTGTCTGTCTTTAATCCATCCCAGCATGTTAAACTTATTCTCCCTCTCTCTCTCTCTCAGCCTCTCTCATTTGAGGAATTTAGTCTGGCAGGCTTCTCACATCCGTCTATAATGTGCTAACATAAGAAATCAATCAGACTCACAGTATTCCTACATTCCATCAGCTCGCATTGATTTATCGAACTTGCGCTTGAAGATGAAGAGAGAAAGCCTTTAAGCATGGCGGTGAAGGGTGATCAAGGGGAGTGGATGTAGAGAGGGGGGATGACGGGACGGTGACGGATTTTTGGAGATGACAGGTGAAGGGGGGGAGGAGCGAGGAAAGAGGAGGGATCGCCCCGCGCTGCCCTTTATTTTGGTTGGATGACGTCGTTCACCTCGGGGTCAGCGCGCTGTCGGTCATGATCCAGCCGGCCAGAGAAAATGATGATAAGGTGCTTTTATGTTTTCGATGGGTTTGCTGTGCGCTGTGGTTTTTTCCAGCGTGCGCGGCATGACAGCTGCTGTCAGCCCCGTAGCGGGAAGGGGTCAGGGGTCACGGAGATCGTGGTTGCGTAGGTTCCCACCAGAAGCTGTACGTAAACTCAACCTGACAAACATGAAGAGAAGTACAGCTCTCTGGTGCTTTTTATTGTTAACTTTCTGATATTGTTTGTTGATATTATTCATTTTTTATACAGCATGTGAGCCGCTTTCATGCCACAGTCTACTTCAAATTTGGACTCGACTGATTCATGAACATCAGTGTTAAAATGAGGGATCGCTTTAAAAAATGTCTGCTGTTTTCCAAACTAAATTATTACCATATTAAAGTGGTGATTTGCACCTAATGCATTTTGTAATGACTTCTTGACTGTTGTCACTGATTTGAGTGACTTTCAATCTTAACTTTTATCAAACAAATTATCTTGCCGCTCATTTACGACTCAGTGCAATTTAATTTTTCATGCGCTTAGACTCCGCTAAGGGATGCCTCAACGGTAATTTCTGCTTTTCTGTTTTATACATCTCAAGAGTGAAAGGCTTGTTTATCCTTTTTTGGCGGATATGTCTGTGAGAGGAGGGAGGGAGGGGGGAAGAGTAAGTATAAAAGCTCAATAGTAGCTCAGTGTATTTATATCACAGGCATACACTTAGAGACACCATAGGGGCCTGATGGGGATGAGGATTGAAGTGGATTACCGAGATAGGACGGCACCACTGAGAGAATGAAATGTTATGTTTATATTAGGCTTTCATAAAAACACACGAGCGGTAAAACATACGTCCGTCCGCGACCATATGCAGCTCAGCTGAGTGCCTCCGGCCCCTCTCACATGCGGGGGCTGAGAGGCTGATTGAAGGGGTTAAAGAGGAGATTAAAGTGATAATGTACATCTCTAATCCGCAGCATTTTCAGAGGGCAAAGAGGCAAAAAAAACTGCCTTCCAACCACAGATCTGGACACGGAGATGGTGCGTCGGTGGCCGTCAGGGTCAGCAGTCGCCATGGCAACAGATTATTCCGAATAATTATCTGCCATATGTGCCTTGTCACAATTAGAAGTTGGCTGTGAGCCGGGTCGCGGGTCAAACGCTGATCAGAGTATTGGGGGTGGTGGCGAACATAACCCCCTGCGCCGTTTATTAGAATAAAGTTGAGCTTTGCTTAGCGCATCTGTCACACAAGCCGCAACCGCGCACATAAACCGAAAGCAGATCGTCTTAAGAGATCGGATGCAACCAGCCGCATCACTTTGTTGCACCGACTTCCTCTAAATGTCACTGCACACTGTGCGTTTTGAGCTTTCAATAGCCTTTTTTTTTTTTTTTTTCTTCTTCAATAATAGATCTCACAAAATGAAAATCTGGAAATGAATAAAATGGATTTATGATTTCAATCAGAATACTAAGCTCCCCAGAATCGACTTTTTGGCTGAGTAGCGAGGGAAAGGAAATGACTGTGTGAGGAGAGGGCGCAAATGTGAGCTGACACAGGCGTGGAAGTGGAAGAGGAAGGGGAAAAAAAAAGAAAAAAAAAACTTTTGTGGTTTGTTCTCCAGACCAAGCCTTCCATTAGGAGTCCAGACGTTTTAACTCATCACTGCAGCTCTCCCGCAGGAGTTTTACAGAGAATGCTTCATTTCCTATGAAGCCGTGTTCACACTAGTACCCAGGGAAAAGCAGCAACAAGGTGCAAAGTGGTTTATCCATTATAGTGGATCATTTATTCCCTCACTTTGGCCCATGTGAGAAAAGTCATTTGGAGTGAGATACCTCTCCACGCTGTTTACCGTCCTGTGAAGCAGAAATTGCAAAAATAATCTCTCTTAAAATCCCTGTTAATTAATTTGGAAGTGTTACCCAGCTGGAAAATCTCAAATAAATCAGCTGTGATTAATTTCCATCTACTGTTTTCCTACAGTCAAAAATAGGATTTGCTTCTTGTCCCTACAGCTGAATGGTCGAGTTCTGTGTAGAATGGACTTGTGTAATGAAATATAGATGCAGGTTATGTTTCCACCCATGTCCTGTTTCTTGGTTGGTTGGTTTGTCAACAGGATTACACAAAAACCGCTAAACGGATTCCCCCTAAAACTTGGATGGAGGACGGGTCTCGGCCCAGAATAAACCCCATTAATTCAACAAAATGTTTCCAGGAAATCATTCTCACTTTTTAAAGTTTTTTTTTCTCCTGTTTTTCGACAATTTCGTACATTTTTTCAGGGATTAAGTCATATTTAGGTAGTCGGTATTTATGAGTGAGTACAACTTGATGCAGATCCAAATAAAAATCAAGAGGATCGCCTTTTTTCAGCTGGTAATACATACGATATTGGATTAGGCTCAGTTGAACCATATCAGACGCACATTATAGATTCTTTTATGCAACAGCTGTATGGAGGGGACCTTCAACACCTCATACTTTTCTTCTCATTGTCACAGCGTAGACACGTGGTGCAGTCTGCTAAAGAACATCCTCACGTCACCCGTGGGCCGTGGCAATCTCTATTCAGAGCGCGTCTCCGCTTCTAACCTTGGATTTTGGTAAGAACCGGTCCAAGGGTCCCTGGGGAAGTGCGAAACGTGACAGCTTAGCCAGTTTTTAAAAACTACTCGCGATACCTCGGGCTTATTACTGCGAGCTGTCATATCGTGTGAGATGCACGGTGACGCGGTTTCCCTCTGATCAAATCTGTCACATCATGCCAGGCAGGATCACAGGGTGGAGGCACCGCCGACACGTTTTAGGAGAGAGCCTGGATGTGTTCAGACAAGCTACTTACGCTTAAACACCAATTAAGCCCCATGCACTACTTACATCTATGGTCTATTAGATTGTCACCCATCACTATTAGGAGACACTCAGAGCCCTCTGGCATTCTGGGAAAATAATTACATTCTTTCTGCGTCATAATTACTGCCTTGAAAGTGTCTCTTTCGAACACTAACAAAGCTCACTCTTCTCTGACTCGCCGTTCTCCTCTCCCCGAGCTCTGCCTTTCTACTCTCTCGCCTGTTGTCTCCCGAGACACTAATGAAGTGGTTTTAATCTTGTAACTCCAGAGGAATTGTCAGCAAAAGGACGGCATTAATTAAGTTCTTGTGTGTACTCCTTTTTAAAGTTTCTACATTTTCAGAGTGGGCCTCCGCCACATAAACATGTTTACCAACAGCACCGACTGTTGCTTTGTGACTCATATAGAATGGGGGTATAGCGTAGGGATTAGAAGGCATCTTTGGGAACATTTGTTGATTAGTCCAAATGAATCTAATGCAGTTTTGTGCTTTGCGGAAACTTTGATAGCACATTGATTTCCCCATTTGCAGCTTTGCTCAACTCTGTAAACAAATCAAAACATCTTGGATCTTTTTACTGTGTAATCTCTATAGGAGCGCGCATTAAGACTCATTTTGTTTCGTTGTTTTGCTGAACAATTAGAGAATATATGCATAAGTTATTGCCCACACACTGCAGCTGGAAGTTAGACGTGAAGTAAGTTTGAGTTATTGTGCAGTTCCAGTCGGGTGCACACAGTGAATGGCTTGTCTGTTACCTCCACACGGTGAGTGATGTTTAGCACCGGCTAGCCACACTCAGCTGATCTGTTTATGCAGTCACTCTGTTTTGATTAAGTCCCCACCTTCTTCACAATGTTCATTTGGATTGCTTTTTTTTTTTTTTTTGACATCGCCTTGCTGCATTCACGTGGAAAAAAAAAAGACAGTTGTGGCAGTTCCTTTTTATAAACAGCCAGAGAGCAAGCCACCGCTTCTGCTCTCATATTTGCCGTCTCCTGAATCCCCAGGATCCAGACTGTTGACTTAAGATCTTAGCTTTTCAGAATAAAGTGCACCTTCATTTTTACATCTCCCTCCTCCGACAGCTTCTCTTGTATTTTACCAGCCGAAGCTGTCACAGGTCTTTTCTTACTTGGACAATAGCAGTAAAGTATGGTGCTTTATGCAAGGTTACAATTTGGACTCCATTAAGTCTGCCTTCATTAATCGTAGCCACTTTTCAAATCTCCCATTCCGCTGAAATGATAGATGTTTTTTTTTTCTTTCTGTATCAAGAATTAAATTGCTGCATAATTTCTGATTAATGGAACGACACTAGATAACACAGTTGCATGCGACGTTGAAGGGAAAGTGAAGCTTGCGTGTAACTGAACAAGCTGAACTCATTAAATCACCAGTTCCTGAGCAGCTGCATAAAAAATGAAGAGAACAATCATCTCATGAAGCACAGGTCAGCGTGACACCAAATTTGACAGGTACATTAATTAGATGTGCCTTTAGATAAGCTTAACTGAGTTTCTTCAAATACGATTTTTGGGTTAACACTATCATCAGTTTATTCACAGTTTTTGCACAATGGAAATCATAGAAAAGACTGTAAAACTCACTCTATGCAATACATGGATGTAATGTGACTCTGGGTACTTAATTTCACACTCATTTCAACATTAGCTCTATATTTGCTTTCCTAATGATGTGGAAGGTAGTGCACAGGTGCTCGCAGCTACCTTTTATTTACTTATTCATTGCGGTGACGGTAGCAGTGTAACTTTCCAGTCGTCTGATCGCTCCAAGCGCTGTACAACACTCGCCACATTCACCCATTCACACACACATACACACACTGATGGCAGAGGCTGCCATGCAAGGTGCCAACTGCTCATCAGGAACAATTCGGGGTTCAGTGTCTTACTCAAGGACACTTTGACATGCAGCTGGGGGGAGCCGGGTATTTGAGCCAGCGACCTGGTTACCAGATTACTAGCTGACCCGCCCCTCTTTCTCTTTGTCTGTCTCTCTTTATGAAAAGGCACCCAAAATAGGCAAACATGCATTTTCAATAATTAGAAAATAAACACAATGACAGACTAGATATAAACATACATTAAATAACACACAAAATTCATACAGCCTTGGGACTGCCAGTCCTGTCATGAGTGGCATCAGTGAAGGGAGATGTCTGCAACTAAAACAGACACGCAAAGATAACCAGCCGCAGTCTGTTCACCCTGCTGCCATCTGGCAAAAGATACAGAAGTATCTGCTGTCATACCACGAGACTATGGAGAGTGGCTTCTTCCCTCAAGCTGTGAGACTCCTCAACTCATCCTCCACACTAAACTCAAACCCAGTTTCATTTTTGCAACCCTGGCACTGTGAAACTATAAATAAATGACCCTTTAACCTCGGATCCTGCACAAATTAAGCCCTGGTATCATGTGCACCCACGATACTCCTGTCTGCATTCTTTATTTATTTGGCAGATAATAATAATTGTCGTCTTTTACATCTATCTGCCCCCTTTTCATGGTTTTAAAGCCAACACTAACTCACACCGAGGCTGAAACGATCTCATTGTTGAACAAGTTCCACAAGTTGATAAACATGTCCGTGTTGCTGATTCCCCCTCTTGAAAAAGAGGCAGCGATCGAACCCCCCACACTCTGCATCGAGAGGCCCCCGCTCTACAGCACGCCCTGCGCTCATTGACCATTTGCTTTCTGAAGGGTTATTTAGCACAGAAATTTAGAATGCTTCCATTACGGTGAAGGCCCTTTTTGAGAAAATTGCTTTTGTATTTACGAGGAGTGCCACTTCCAGAAGTAGCACAACACTGTTGGAGGGTATGCTTTGTAAACGCTAACTGGAGTCCAGTCAGAAACAATACTGTCACATTCACTTTTTAATGATATAAAACCAGGTTTTCGGACGGAAAAAAACTGCTTAATGAACAGAACCTTGTTGGAGTCTACTGGGAGTGAGCACAGATTTATTTTTCTGTTTCTTCACTTCATATTCTCTCAGCCTGGAAAGCATAGAGAGGTGAGATACTGCACTACTGTAGGTTAAGGGAACTGTTCTGCTTGTTTGTGAAAACCACAAGTCGGGTGTATGATGGGAAAGTTGAGATCATATAGGAACCCGTGACCTTAAAAGACCAATATCCACTGCAGCACGACCTCCCCTCGGGGAGAGGGAGAACACGCGGCACTTACCACCCGATAGCACTCAACCGACACATCCTTTGGTCACGCAGCGCCACGCACGTGCACACACACACTGACACAAATACTTGCATTTTTTTTGTGGCGCACACATACTCAGAAGCAGTGCGAGTAAAAGGAGCAAACGCCACATTTATCTCGCACCATCAGCATCAAAATCTGATCTCTCTGCCAAGGTCAAACTGGCAAGACGTAGGGTACCTCCTGCGTACAAACACAGACATGCACACGCAGAGATAGATGGACAGGCAGAAAGACACACACACACATGCACACATAAGGCCGCCTGATGTGCTACTTGAGCTACAACCATAAGTCATTCTGCAAGGTAGGTGTTCCATGACGTGTAGGCACCGGTATCCATAACACGCATGTATTATTTATGAGCGTCTGTATGGTTTTGCGGGTAGCGATGTATGCAAATGTATACATTAAGGAAAGGCAGCTCTTCATTTCTGCCTGTTAGAAGAAGTGTCTTTCTTCTTATCACACCGCTATTAAAATAGCAAGGCTGCGGGGCGGAGATCCATCTTGTCTTTTAATGGCATGTCTTTGCGTGTGTGCGTGCGCCGCATAAAGGTGCGCCGAATGCGTTTCCAGCGTCTTAGGTATGTGTGGTTGCCGGGCCTGCGTGATTGTGCCGGTGCACTTAACTGCGCTTGCAACTGCAATCAGGACTGTAAGTGGCCCACAATTTCGAAAGGGAAGAAATTGAAGTAGGGACCGGTGAGGAGGCAGAAAGAGATGCAAGCCTGTGAAGTTGGAATGTGAGGCATCCTTGACGAGAATCATTTTGATTAATCCCGACAAACAGTAAAGCGAATAGCATCATAATTACCTCCCTGCTATTTCATGCCACAATGAGTGTGTTCCTTTAGCAGAGATATCTCTTTGTTTGTGTGTGATGCAGCGGCAGCATTAGCCAGGTGTCCATTTGGTTCTCGAGGACCCACGCAGAGCAATAAGAATGTTTTTTTACTGTCACAGAAGTGCTGCTTTTGCATTTATAAACCCCCATTAGAGAACATTTCTGCCTGTGTGTGTGTGTGTGTGTGTGTGTGTGTGCTGGTGTGTCTGAGCAGTGTGGAAGTTTCTGCAGTCAGACTGAAATCCTCCCCACATAGTCTGCATCTTGCACATGAAAGTTTAATTTCAAGTCGAGACAAGTCAAGTTTATTTGTACGGCCCAATTTCACAGTCAGTGTCTCGATGGGCCGTATGAGGTCATGCAACAGTTAGAGACTTAGCTCAAGATCTCAGTGAAGACGAGGAAAAACGTCAAAAATGGTCTTCAGGACAGGAAATACGAAGAGAGATCCTCCGTTTTTAGATGGCTGAGGATGGAACAGAAAATCGGATAATGAAAATAAAGTGGACACAATCACTTTAACGAGATGAAGTAGATGGTGGGCTCCTTGAGCTTTTTTTAAATGTCTCCATGTTTGGAGCCCTGCCACATCTCGTGCTCTAATGAATGAACATTAGCAGATAAGGAGGCACGAGCCAGAGCAGTCACAGATCATCTGTGTCCTGAGAGAAGAAGGGTGGCAATAAATGCCGTAACACCCCATGCGAAAATTGAAAGCCCTCTTTCAATCTTGCCGTTTCACTTCGCGCTCACACACCAGCCGCTCTGACCTCACGGTGATTGTGTGCTTTATAATAGCGGCTGCCGTGATGTGCTTTCTGCATTCCAGTGTGTGTGCGCGCCTCAGGGACAGTGGGTGACAGACTCGCTCCCTGTGTGTGGCCGATTGCAGCATGAGCTCCAAGGACAAGCAGTGGAGGGTAGAGCGGGTGATTTGTCTCTTAGGATTGAACTCATCTCCCTGGTCTCCCGCAGGCCTCTCCTCCCTCTTCTTTCTCTGCATGCTGTCTCTTTTTTTTGAAGGTGAAGAGCATTTTTCTCTCAGCGTTTGCATGCATCTGTTTTTTTTTTTCGCTGATGCAGGTGATTGTGTTTTGTGATATTTACACAGTTTATGTTGCATTCGAGGACACATCTGCTCAGATTTCTATATAGATATGCCACAAAAGGGAGGTTGAGGTTTGGGAGTCCATAAGGTTTTTTCATTGAGCCACATAATGGAGCCGAGGTCGTAGTACGAGTGAAGAGCAGATTTGCAGAGACGTATAAAAGCCATTCTTAAATTGAATGAACCCACATTTGATTTGTTTACCCCTGAATGCAGAATAGAAGAAAAAAAACATGATTTAGGAAAATGAATCAAAACAGAGATGTTTTTCCAGCTGAACCTTTTAAACACTGTGCCACTTCCTGGAAAAAGCTTCTTGGATTTTAGATTATATGATATAAACAGAGAACCCTGCGTTTAAAACATTAGTGAAAGGGACCTTTTATGCACTTATTTATGAATATACTGTTACAATGTCAGATGTTGACATTAAATGCGACTCAGGTTTACAATGACGTGCCCATCCACGTAGTTTCTCTATTAAAAGTGGCTCATGTTTCAAATAATGAGGTAGGCTGAAAGGTATGCAAAAGTAATTGGTACTAATTAGTAAGAAGCCAAAAGATGTGTTTGTTTTCTGTCTTTATAAGGTGTATTGAAAGAATATTTATTTTACACCTGTTTCTCTGAGTAGATGTGACCAATCAGCAATCCTCTGATTGTAGAAACTGAGAAAACAGTCTCATAAAAACACTCCAGCCATTCCCCATCACTCTGTTTGGCCGAGAAGTAACAATGGAAATTGAACAGAGGGCGTAAAAAATAGACTAGTGATGGATCTGCCATTATAGGATGTCTCATGTCTGTATTATTGTTCCCAAATCAAAGCAGTGTCTCTCCTGGTAGCCTGTATAACAATTATTTATGTGCCAGTAGCCAAGTTATCCCCCCAATAAAGTGCCTAGCACTGTCACCAGCCATCAGCTGTGGAGGGAATTGTCCCTTTTGAAGTTGGCAAATGCTGCCATACTGTCCTTCACATCCACAATGGATGTGTCCTCTAAAATATCCCGACCCAAATCTCTGCGGTCTGCAGAACAGAATATAGACGCTGGCAAAGTAAACACTGCTCTCATCATATTCAGCAGTCCATGCAACATTCTTCTGTTTGCTATCATTTTTTGTCAGAATCCCATTTTGTTTGATGAAGAAGGTGGTGAAGGTTATATTATTGTTTTGTCCAGACTGCATAGTCCTGCATTTCATTAGTTGAATGCAGAAACCCCACATCCACTGCAAATGATGTTCATATGTTAAGTTTTTTTGCTTTTTTCGGCACATGTCAGGAAAATGTTGTGATCATAAGCAAATGGCAGAACAGTGACCACAAGTATGAGGCTCGGGGTATAAACCTGGGATGTCATCAGCCACTTAAACGCCACATGTAACCAAACAAATGCTGTTTTGCAGTGTGTGTGTGAGTGTCATACTGACGCAGAGAAGGTGGATCTAAATGCAGGTTTATTTCAGGAACAACGGCAGGAACAGGGAAACACAACAGATGACTCGACTAAAGACCGAGCTTAAGACTGCACTTAAATACAAACTAAACTGACGAGGGGATGGGGTGCAGGTGGAGAGACACAGGTGAGGGTAATGAGCAGGGGATAGCAGAGAGCAGGGAAGGAGCATATAGGCTTGAAAAAACACTGGGAACAGGGAGGAGACTAATGAGACAGATGCAAGACAAGTGTGGAGGGAAAATCAGGCTGTGGAGGAGCGCAGGGACACGAGAACACAGGAGGGAAACACCACAAGAACCCAGTTTCAGTTTGGTCACTAATTACTTGGGAATTAAGCTAACATAGTACTTTGGTAGCTGCTGAGTATTTAGCATTTGTACCCCTGTTCAAAGATAATACCGAGCTGTGTGTTCTCATATTTTAAGGGTCGCCCTAGTTAACCCTTTAACCCACGCTTACCTTTCCACTGCCTGTAAAGTTTAGTGCTCAGCGTTTCTTGGGTAATTTCAACATAAATGACGAGCTTGGTAATAAAAACTGCTGTAATAACTTTCCAGTGGCCTGTGTACCCTGCCAGGAAACCCATTTAGATGAAATATCTGAATATTTTCCATATGCAGTACTAAATATAGACAAGGTAGGTACCGTACATACACAAAACATCGTTTAGTTTTCATCCAGGGACCTTTAAAAGATGAGACACACACCACACACTGGTAATAACTGCCAACAGCCTGTCTTTACGATGCAAATGCTAAATACTCAGTAACTGCCAAAGTGTAATGTAAGCTTAAAGCAACATTATGTAGAAATTGGCCTTTTGTGTGAATTGCCCCCATTATACTGATTTAACTGTTGTTATTTCTAAGCAGTTCCTTCACATTACTACATAATTAACAGCCTGTAACTTAAAGGGTTATGAAACTTACCAAAAAGTGAGTAATTATCAAGAAAAGGAAACACATCGCTGACCAACTGCTAATCAGTAAATAGAGAATAAGCTAGCTAGCCCATGACTTACTCTGAGTTGAGGACTATATTGTAGATAACGATGAGGTTACTTGAGAACAGTGTTGTGTTAATGATCCATTTCTTATTATCTTATATTTTGACTATCATTCCCTAATAGCACATCTCATCATCGGTTCTTGATTAGCTCAGCTCACAGTAGTTACTGTTTTTTTCTCCCCTCAAGCACATCGTCCATCTCAACTTACAAGTAAGAATTTACTTTTTATTGTGAATGCATCATTAGTTCAGTCGTTATATACAGGCTCATTAGTTCATGAATAATGTAGCAGAAACAGTCTTTGAAAAAAGACTTTAATTGTCAAATTCAAACATTTACATCGAGAACCTCTTTTTAAATGTCCATTTTTTTTTTGCTATGTCGTCTTTGATTATGTAAATGCATTTCAAAGGAGATTTTTTTCAGCAGCACAAACAAAATGTTTTGTTTTCTTAATTAAGAAAAGCACCTCAATAAGTCACCATTAACATGTCTGTGTTAAGTAATCTTAAAGCAGTGTCAGGGGTAAGATAAGCCCCCAGTGACTTGCGAGTTTAAAGATGTTCATTCATCACTGTTCTGAATGGCTTCTTAATTTCCGATGGCAGGCGGGAAATCCTCGGCTCTTATTCTGTCAGGATGTCGCAGCTTTGTTACTTCATTCATTCAGTCACTCATTCACTCACTGTTAACCCTTCTCTCAGTCCTAGCAGCTTATGTCTACATGCACCTAACAAGATAATCTCTTAAATGTAACACTGGGCTGTTTAATTTCATTCGCAAACTGTGACACAATGTCCTTCCTGCTTTTTTTTTTTCTGTTTCCCGCTCTCCCATTTTCACTCCCTCTTTCTTCATCCTGTCAGTCTTAGTCCGTTCATTTAGCAGCCTGCAAGTCCTGTTAAATGATCAGTAAGCCCACAAGTGAATATATGCAAAGCCTCTTCCACTCCATCAGCTTAGCGAGCACTAGGTTTAACACACCTTGCTAAAGTCCCTGTCACACACACTCAGACAGACAGACACACACATACACGCACGTCAAGGTGTTCGGCTAAGTGAGCGAATATATTCCAAGAACAACACATTCCGACAATCCAAATAGTCCTAGATAGCGCTGGGATTTCTTGCCTTGAGGACTTACGATGTCCTCGCGTGCACTCGGCGCAAAGACGTAGGTGCACTCATTCAAAAAGAGCCCACGTACACATCCAGGCGCACACCGACGGAAGTCTGAGCCCTTCCTGTCTTCTAAGACGTGGCTCATCAGATAGGATTCTGCGTGTAAGGTCCAACCAATAAAAAAAAGCCCAAATATTCTATTAAGTGTAAATCCTCTCTGCCGGTGGAGCTTGTGGAGTCAGATTAGGACTAGACAAACACTGCCAAGCAGTCATGCCCGCACCGGGACCACTGCCAACAAGAAGCCGCACAGATATTGGCATGTCACCGTTAGCGTGTGTGTGTGTGTGTGTGTGGGTGTGTGTGCGCAGGCAGAAACGAACCCCGATCTGAGCATTAGCAGGCGGGGGGATGAGCAAACTAAAGCTCTGATACGTGCTGCTCTGTGTAATGGGAAGACTGTGTCAGAGATCTGAGTGGGTTGCAGCTGCAGCACACAACCTTTGTTCTGTGTGTTCGTATGTGAGTGTCTGTATGTTCTTCTACCTCTCGGGCCTCTTTGCAACAAAGCCGGAGCGTACCCTTTGTGTCCGTATCTGTATCGGCGCACACACACACACACACGCACGCACACCTGCGAACCTGAAAAAAAAAAATGCGTGCACCTATTTGCATTCGTGGGTTTTTCAAAGTACAAATTCATTCCAGTTTACTTTCCTGTGTAGCTGACTTGTTAGTTTGTTTAGCCGCATCACTGTGGAGTCTGTGTTTATTTAGTAATGGTAGCTCTGTGCTCCTCTGTGTACGGCGAGAGCAGACAGCTGCAATGTTTTAGGCAGAACAGACATAGATTTCTATCGCTGACCCTAAGGCTGCTCATTAGAATTCAGCACACCTCTCCCAAATCTCCCTCATCTCTTTCCCAGCCCCACCGCCCCTTTACTTTTCTCTCCCTCGCCGCCTTTTTTTTTTTTTTTTTTTTCATCCTCTCTCGCTGTCTTACACATTGGAAGAGAATGCTTAGAGCAAAGGGGTGAACTATTGGTCAGCCATCATAACAATGACTGTGTGAGCTGCATACACAGCAATACCAACTCACCAACACCTGACAGAAACACACACAACCGCCGCTACACAACGGCACGCTGGCACACCGGTGCGCATCGACACATGTGCCTGAATTACTTTTAAACCTGCGTGATTTTCGATATTTGAATTTCACATTGAATCTAATGACTCCAATGAGAAAAGGGGGTCGCTCGTACCTGCTAAAATCAGAGAAAATTACCACACAAGTCTACAGCTCCAAGGAGCTTTTAAAGGCTCTTTAAAAATTGTATTTTTTTGTGAAAGCCCACGCAGTTACTGTGTTGCTGTGACTGAGCTGCTCTCATTAGCCCCCTGTGGGCAGCTGTTTCCACATTAAAAAAAAAAAGAAAAAGCTCTGATAAACTCATTTTATTCTACCTGTCAGCACCAAATGGCAGTCAGAGAAAACTGGCTAATGGGTGAAGATAGCTGAGCAATTACCAGCTCGTATTTTCCCAAAAACAGAGGCACAAATAGTGAATATTGAACTAACACTTCTTCTTTTCATGACTTGAAAAGCAGTGCTTAAGTTTGTCTATGTCTGCCGAAAACAGGAGTAGCCAATTGTTTGCTAAAACATCAGTCAATCCAATTTTGAGTGAGCTAGTTGTGTTCTTTTCTGCCCCCTAGTGGTAAGAAATCGATGAATGCAGCTTTAAAGTATCTTTAAACTGCTGCTAATGATATTAAAACATAAAATGTCTTAACACTTGTAGATAGGCTATTTAGTCTCGTGTAATATCACAAACATTTAATCTACCTGCCGGCACCAAATGGCAGTTGGAGAAAAGTGGCTAACTGGTGAAGATAGCTGAGCAATTAGCAGCTAATAGTTTTTTAGTGAATATTGAACTTACACTTCTGTGTCTGCTGGATGTAAAAGTAGCTAATAGGTTGCAAAAATATCAGTCAAACCAACGTTAGTCTCCACCAAAGTGAGCCTGTTGTGTGTTTTTCTGCCCCCTAGTGTTTAGAAATGGATTAAAGCAGCTTTAAATTATTAATTTGATTACACTGCTGCTGACGGCATTAAAACATAAAATGTCAGAAGACCTATAAATAGGTTAATAAATTAGTCTCACATAATTTCACATTTCGGCTTAGAGTACGACGCACCACTCTCGGATAGAGAATAGAGTCTGATACATTAGCTGCTAATGTTCGCTGCATCTGTTCTTAAGTATAGGCCGGGCGTGTGTGCCCACGTGTGCGAGCCTTTGTGTTGTCGTCGTCGTTGTTGTCGTCCCAGGCTAATTGAGCAATTCCACAGTGGGAGCGGTGGTGTTTAAGGTCACGGAACGACGTGCTCTCCTGGAGCAGTTAGAAAGCCCCCCACTTTCATAATTACTCCGCTTTTATCTGTGCAGCAGCTACAGCTACACCCAGACGCGTTCACATAGAGGCACATACACTGAAGCACATAATGTTCAGATAGTCTATACAAACACAATCAGATTAGTCTATACAAGCACCCACACTCACCTATCTGAATGCTTCTTCCTACATGTGTGCCGTACACACTCACCGTCAGTGAAATGCAAATTTTTTTTAAAACATTTTTTTCATTTTATCAGGAGTAGGAGGAAACTCTGTGCACCGAGGATGCTGCAGCGTCTGGGAAGACTTATTGAGCCTGTCATAAACTATTGAATTCAGTGATACCTTTGAGATGTACAGCTGTCTGTTCAGATCTGTCTTTGTCAGTGTGCAGTTTTGTGTGTAGGTGGCTGTAGTTTATCAGCACCGGCACCATAGATCTCTAAACAATAATTTTATATAAGATATGAAAGTCTGGTTTTGAGAAATGAGCAGCAACACTTTCTCCCAATATGATTTCAGATCCAAAACCTTTGTCTCTGTATATATTTGTGCATGCATGCCTGTGTGTGTGTGTGTGTGTGTGTTTGTACGCATGTGCTTGCATGCTTGACTGCACATGTGACTTGAACAAACGCCAACACTGGTGGCCCTGTCTGTTTGTCCCATGCAGACGTTCTGTGAGTGTGTGCCCAGCTCCTCCCAGCTCAAACATCGCTGGTCAGACTCAGAAACTGCCAGGGAGACGCCGGCCAAGGTAAGGCCCCAGTCACCACAAGCGTTCTGTATAACGCTCGGGCAAACGCATGCGAGCACCAACACATGCTTTTGTTTCGTGGGTTATATCAGAATGCTTTCATTGTGATTAATGCATCGTACTGTTTAAACAGAAAAAACAAACAGTTTATTTTGGGAAAAAAGATATTGCATTATTACTTTGATTGTGTCTTTTGTGTCTGATTGAGAACATTGTTCGTCAGCTTATTCAGCATGTGTAGCCAACCACTTCCTCATTAGAGTAGGGCTGCAACTAACAATTATTTTCATTGTCAATTAATCTGATTATTTGTCCTCCAAATGACAGAAAATAGTAAAAAAAAAAATCACTTTTTTTTTCCCAGAGCCCAAGGTAACATTCGAAATTCAATTAAATTCAATAGAAAACTTAAAACAAGAAGCGAATGTTGACATTTTTGAAGCTGGAACCTGTGACTTTGTGGCATTTTTGCTTTAAAAAATGACTAATAATTAATTAAAAAAAGATTTTCTGTGAAACATCTAATCAATTAATTGACTAAATTTTTCATTTGGGTGCACCTGCACGTACTTTAGGTGCACCCAATGAATACATTTTGATTTGAATACCTGCTGAATATCAGGCGCGACCAAAGAACCCTGTTCAGGTTAGTACAGGTTCAATGAACTCTATCTATCATCTATCTATTTATCTATATATATATATATATCCTTTTGTATATACAGTATACTCCACCACCATTCTTCCAGTCAAAACAGCGGCACAGTAACATGCTCACCTGCCGAGAGGACTAGGCACCATTGACGACGGTTCTCATCACAGTCAGCGTTCCTGCTGCTTTGGTAGTGATGGCAGCCTTAAGGATTATTGCATATTACACATTGCATTTTTGCCACAGAGCAGCCGGGATGGCACAACCTCAGCTCGGGCACCCAGACACACAAGAATTAGACGGGATTAGGCCCTGCAGATTCTTTGAACTGAGCGCCTTGATCACGGCTGCACCAGGAAAAGGAGCTTGATTGCATGGAAGAATTTGGGAAGCGGGGCTACGTTTTGAATACTGATGAGAAAGTGTTATTCGAGGTGCAGGTGAATGAATGGGTGGGTTGGAAATACCTCCGTTTAAAACTGTGCGTTGATCTTGCAATGCGTAAATGTGCCAGTTAAGCATTTACAGATGTTGCTGCCTCCCCGTGTGTTAGTCGAGTAGCATCAATATGAAACTCCTCCTGTGTTCACATCAGCCACAGCATATGTATGTATATATATTTTTGTGTGTGAGAAGGAGAAAGACAGAAAGTGAGGGATGGAGAGAGAGGTTGCAGGACTCCCGCTGGTTTCCTGCTTATCTAATGAGCAGACAAAGCCTTTCGTCCAAGAGCTGTCTGCCAATGCTTCGGCGTGGGAGGACAACATCATTTTCATACAGAGGAGTTCTCTCTCATTTCTCTGCCTCTCCTTTTTTTTCTATCTACCCATCAGAATCCCCCCGTCCTCCTCTCAAATCCAGTGGTGTGGCATGAGTAGAGACAGGAGAGGATCTGAAAGTCAGCCACTAATTACAGAGTGGGCTCCTGCTGCGAGAGTGAGAGACTCATTTGCGAAAAAACTGTGTTAAGAGGCTGCTCACAGTGTCATTACCCCACTACAACTCTTGAGCTGAGTTGAGAGATCTCGTTTTCAGTCAGGACACGAAGCGGGGCTGCAGCTGTGTTTTATTTTTATTGACCATTTGAAAAAGCAAAACAAATAAGGCAGCAGCAGAAACCTTCGCCCCTCACTGTCATGCTGACTTTTTCTTCCTTCCGCTCAGTCTCTCTGACTTTATGTCAGTCCGACCTGATAGAAATAGAGAAGAATTGTACACATCTTGCAGCTGGGCCAGGACATTTGTACATTATGGAGCTTTTGTTGCAAGTCAACTTTCATATTTCAACAATTTGTACCTTAAAGTACAGTTTTGTGACCGAAAATGTGCATAAATCAACAGTATAAGCGTTTGCTGCATGCTCTTTCACCCTGCACCACCCTGGTGATCAATGTGCAACCTTACTACCTTCAGTTTAGGATGAATAAATGGTCCAAATCTGCACCTTTAAAATATCAGAAACGACTTTGTACTTTATGGCTTTGAAGGTGAACATCTGGGGACATCATAATGTGGCTGTTACCATGTGCCTTGGAAAAGTTTCATTACAAAAATGCACTGCTGCTGAGTGTGTGTATTCCTCAGTGTGTACAGTAGACGTCTGTCAGCCTTGTGTGAGTGTGTGTCGCTGTCAGCACAACCGGGGCCGTCGTATATCTCCTCCACGTTAAGTTAACAATCAGTATGCTAGCAATGAATATTTAGTACAGCGACCGTGATGGCTCCCCCTGATGTCTTTGCCCCGCTGGCAATAGAGCTCAGTGAAACTGTTCCGATGTTACATTGCAGCCATTTTGCAGCGTGAGGCCATTATACACATTATGTACAGCGCGTATCCCGCGACATGCACATCCACACGCGTACAGCCGAGAGTCACAATCACTCTCAGCTGCACCTGCACTCAAAAACACATGGGGGGGGGGGGGGGGGGAACTGAAAACAAGCTCAAAACAGTGACAGATTTCACAGCAGAGTCAGGGTCTACATGTTGAGTTAGAGCAAGGAGACAAAAAAACATGTTACGTGCGGCAGTACTCCCCCCAGAGCTCTTTCCTGTGATGATGTATTTGGCTGAAAAAACGCGAAAAAGCGGGAGCGTTCTGTCAAAGCAATGCTCCGGTTTCTTCATGTGCTATATGTGCATGGGCTTCGCCTGTCTGCTGCAAGTGGCTGTGTGCAAATTATGCGTACGTGTGCATGCATGTGCATATGCGTTGGAATTTAAAGTGACATTAGTGTACGTTGAGTTGTCTCTGTGCTGTACAGTATATGTTTGTGCGTCTATATATATATTGAATGCGAGTGGGAGCGTACATGTGGAGATAACTTCGAACCCATTTAGACAAACAGGGCCCGGAGGCAGTTTGCCTCCATACATGCCAGTGTCTCAAGTAAAGTTGACAGTGCCCCTGTGCCTGCGTGCATACGGTAACACGTTATTATAACCCTCGTGAATAAATGGTACATTTATACTTAGACTGAAGTTACTTCAGTGTTATTAAAGGGGCATTTTGTCAGATATGGCCAGAATTTTAGTTAGCATGCTTTCTAATACCACTTCGTGCCTCAAGAAGCGACAGCCCGAGAGCCGGATAACCTCCATAGTTAAAGCTGGGAGATGTAAAAGCACTTAGTTCGCCACTTAGGCTTCCTTAGAAACAACTAGAATGGATAGGTAGAGCACATACATCCACCAAGGCCCAACATGCCTGTTTTTTTCATCAAGACATGAATGGAAATATTGAAAAACGTCCTTTCTCCCAGTGTTAAAGACAGAAAATGTCCTGGATCCATCCCTGTATCCGGATCCCCAGCAAAAGTTAGCAGGGTCTATTCTGTGCTGAGAAACATCTTCCATCCAAGTTTAGTGGAAACCTGATCAGTAGTTTTGTTCGAACCAGGCAACCAACAAACAAACGGACACGGATGAAAACTAAATCTCCTTGGCTGAAGTAAAGTGATAATAAAGAATCTTCTTCTCATAAAAGTAGTCGCTTCCCAATCACCTGCTCAGAAATGGTTTTGTTCCCCTCCAGAGTCGGAATGATGCATTCTTGTGCTTTTGTGTAAATTGCTCGGTAATCTACCAAATTGATTCAGCGTCTTATTCACCAATTTTCTTCCTCTTTTTTTGTCTACATCACCCCTAAAATCTTGAAGCGAAGACACATAGGCGTTCAGCAGGGACTACCCAGACTCAGCAAAATCTGTTCACTGGCTCCAGGCCCCATATGTGTCTGTCCATGTGGGTTGTAAATGAAGCCAGGGGGGGTACAAATGGGGCCCATGTGAGAAATCCATCCTCAGGCCCCGGATGAACTCCTTTTGTGTGCATTTACTTGGGCTTCTGATTGGACCGATGAGGGCTACAAAATGGGCCCATATCAGAAATCTTCCTCAGATATCAAATAGGATCCTTTTTTACCAACAAACATGATCTTGTTGTTCACAGATATCACATTTCGGCCCGCAGATGGACAAGTTGTCGAGGGAGTTGCAACTTTTTGTTTTATGTCCTCTACCTGCAGACTATGGGTAAACACAGAGTACTTCCTGGACAACACAATTGATTTTCTTCACATTAAAGGAATCATAAACCTCCCTCGTAAAGCCGACCATTAGCCGTCTATTAGTGTGCTTCACTGTGCTCGCACAGCCAATTTACATATTAATGAGCTTCCACTCACTCGCACGTCCGCGTACATACAAACAGACCGCTCGCACACACCTGCCCACATATTCCTGCCGAGATAACGTCCTCCGGTGTTATCAGTAAGAGATCAGTTGCTGATTCATTTGGAGGAAGATATGGGGGAGCTAGGCATTGTTAATCATGCATAGGTGGCCCATATTGCTGTCTCTTATCCATCGCTAGTTCTCTTGACCTGAGTGGAAAAATGGAGTCGAGATCATAAAGGGCCATCATACAGGCCTTTTATAGTCTAGTTAATGGAGACTATGTTACTGGTAGAGGTCTGCCCTCTTTCCACTAAGAGGATATGACTCTCTACTCATTCATTTACATTTCTATTGAGTTTTGTTTTACTTTCTCTTCCTGGCGACCATTGTTCCAGCTTTTTTATTGTTTTCCTTCCTGCCTCAGAAATGGAAAGACAGAACATCGGTGCCTTGACCGAGTGTTTTTCCCAGAAGTGTCTCCGGCTGGCATCCTCCCTCTGCGCCATCACTGCTCTGATGAGATACCGGGGTGTTTGGACAGGAATTGTCTGGTCTTTTCTTAGTTTTGGAGAACTGTGATCTTCAAGAGAACTGGCAGTTGAAGGAATCTGCATTATGTTGTGCCATAAATCATTAAAAACTAAATTTTGACAGATGGGAATATGGCTACATCGCTGAGTACTGAGCATCTGGCATTCAAAATATCCCCAGTGATGGATGAAAGTCATTTCTTTTTGAATAAGGCAGGTGTTTTGCTGAAATTGTTTTTGTTCGAGGTACTGTGGTTCCTAACATCTACTTTGTCTCTTCCTTCTTCCCTCATTTCCTCCCTCCCTTCCCTCCTTTCTTCCTACTCACAGAGGATGAGCTGCAGCTACCTTCTTTGCACTATCCTGCTCTTCGTCGCTGTATTGCTAGCTGTCACTGTAACTGGCACCATCCTTTTTATGAATCACTACCAGGCCCCACCCATGTCCGATGGCCTCCCCCACATCTCTACCAATCAGGATGAAGCGAATGCCCTGGTCACCGTCGAGAGAGGCGATGGTTCTCGCATCAACATCTTCATCGACCCCAACTGTCCCGACTACAACAGTAATTTTTTGCGCCTGGAGGGCGTGCAGACGTCACTGCTGCACTCGCTAACCGACCATGACTCTGACCTGAAGTCAGTGAAAGGCCAGGACCGGGCTCTTCTCGTCAGTCTGGCTGAGGAGGTGGCCAAGCTGTCAGCCCACGCGGGACAACTGAAAATGGACTATGAATCCCTACGCAGGGGGCAGGGCAGCCTGGGGCAAGACCTCAACACGCTGCAGACAGAGCAGGGGCGCCTCATACAGGTGAGACACAACCAGCAAACACACACATACACACACAGTATGACACGGTAGACACGCAGTGGTATTGTAAGGTCATAGACGACACACCACCCAGGTCAGAGTGGTAATTAAGGCACAGTATAACACAACGAAGATGAAATTCTGGCTGTGTCTTTCCTTATGGCTTGTTTGATGTCTTCAACAGTTGCTATGACTGCCATAAAATATTTCTTTTTACATGTAACGGCATGAAATTGCATCATGTAATCATTAGCATGAAAATACAACCAGGGGTATTGCACAGACTTGTGGGACCTGTGCGTACGGTAGGTATTTTCTATTGGCCCCCGCTGAAATCAACGTCTGTTTATTCTAATATCCTCAGTTCCACTGTTCCCTCCAGGCCGACACTCCTGAATGCAACTTCCTAATAAGGAATAAATTTAATTCACCACTATGGTGACATAAATCTTACTAATACAGCGGTTAAGAACTGTAAACCAACAGCGTTTGAACATTCTTCCACGTCCTGATACACAGCATACAAAGACAATAATATTAAATACAGACTATGAGCCAAAAGCAAAAACATGTTGATCATCAAAGGAAAAAATAATTACGGTATTTTTTTTTCTGTAATACATTAAACGTGGTAAATTAGCATTTTACTGCATGTGAATCACCTGGCACATAACCACTGAATGAATGGTGTACCTCACTGTAAAAACACTACAAGTAAAACTCCTGTGTTCAAAATCGTAAGTATGAGTACAGTATTAACAGCAAAATGTACTTAAAGCAACATTATGTAGCATTTTGTGTGATAAACACAAATCCCAGGTGTGTGACAATTTATCAGACGTAATGTAAGTGCTAACTACAAACAAAACTCATTACATCATAACAATGTATTGTGTTAAAACTTGTATCTTCAAGTAAACATGTATGTAACGCTGTGATCCTGCCCACTCACTGAAGTTACATAGTGCAGGAACAAATGACAGAGACACCATTCACCCTGTACAAGACACTGTACCATCAAATTGATTCTGAAGCTGATATTTTAAGGTAAAAAAGTGACATATTGTTGCTGTAACAGGTAACAAGTGCCAGAGAAGCATTAAATTATACGTTTATTATTATGTTTATGTTATGTTTATTTAGTTTGTGGTGAAAATTAGGCTTATTTTAGCTACATGTACCTTTTTATTAGTGTTGTGTAGCTTAATCTATAACAATACATCTGTAATAATCTAAAATGAATCGTATTGATGAACTGTAAAAATATATTTTGTATGTAAAACATACAGTAGATCTTCACTGTATCTAGTAACTGTAGCTATCAGTTGAATGTAGTACCGTATAATGGAAATACTTTGGTAAAATATATATATACTATATATACTTATACTGCAAGTACAATTTTTGAGTAGATATACTCCGTTCCTTTCCGCCACTACTTGGTTACAAGGTTTAGATGCTGAGAAAGATACGTTTATACACAACAAGTTGTTCTAACTTGATATTTTGTAATGAAAAACAAGCAAAATGCTTTTTTGTTAGTTTGTTTCTTTGGTTTTGTATGACTGAACATAAGGGTGATTATCTGAACAGTAAAAGCAGATGAACTGAATCCAGTATGCAAGACTCACTCCTGAAGTCATGGCTTTAAGTACTGTACAGAGGTGCTTGAGGACTGGATTGTGGAACACCTATCAATATGTATTGATTGTGAAACCACCTTAAGACGTGTGACAGCTCATTGATTGACTCGAGGCTTTTCTGCCGGTTGGTCTTATTTAGCCCCTTCCTTTTTCCCCGACTGTAAAATCAAAACACCATCATTCACTGAGCCAATGCCAACTGGAGCATACTAATTTCTCTTTAGACTGAGCGAGCCCAGTAACGGCTAGATTAAAGTGAAAATATGGTTCATGTTCCACTGTGTATAACTCCCTCAGTCTAGTGTTTCTAGACTGGGTCACAGGGGAAGAAATGCCTATCATGTTTGAAGAAACGGAGCAACTTGCACATCAATTCAATAAGATAACATAATGTTTCCAGAGATGTGTAAGACAGACTCCGCTTTGGATGGAAACATAATTAGACCCCCTTTAGTTTCGCACTGTCCACATTGATTTATTGACAATGCATTTCCTAAATGTGCGTGGAAAATCTTCACACTACATGCTCTTTTAATTTTGGCCCATCAGGCTCAGGCTCTCCATTCTGCAGTAAATAGATTTCATAGCTGCCAGCCATACAGCTCAAACTACTGAATGCATTCTGCTTCTGCCAGTCCTTTCTTTAAGCCAGACCTCTTTAGCTCAGGGTTCAACATTGTTAAGCGATCACTCAAAAACTCACTGGATGTGCCACCGCCTCCGTGCGTAGACCATGGATGCTAAACGGTAGCTCGGCAGGAGCAGAAAGTAGGACCTTTTAATGCTGTCAGTGCGGTGTATAGGTGGCGTAGGGTGCATGAGCTGATATTTTGGTGTCCGTGTTGTTCCTGGATCATCCTAATTAATGTTGCTCCAGCTTTGACTAGCATTGAAACTCATGTTTGCAAAGCTTTGTGACTCAGGGAAAAAGACCAGCAAATTACCCACATAAAAGAGGTTATCCATTGTTACACCGTTGTGAAAAGATATATTTTAACCTAAACCATGTTTTCCTTTAGCTAACTGAGTATTCATGTTACCTAAACCTGACCAAATATTTTTGATGCCAAAACCTGACCAAGTAGTTTTAGTGCCTAAACCTGACCAAATAATCCTGTTGCCTAAATCTAATCAAGCATTTTTGTTGCATATGCTTAACCAAGTGTTGTTGTTGCCTAAACCTGACCAAGTTTTTTGTTATCTAAACGAATCCCAGTCTCCTGGGTGTGAGTCAGTTACTCAACCCATAAAACCATGACAGCATGCTCAAAGTATGGCTTTCTAATGAGAAATGATGGTCCTGAAACAACACCAACATAAGTCGCAAAGCTATGACATCACACCAGCGTGATCGATCAGTTGCAATGATATTCCTGGAACAACATTAAGTATGTTGTAGGAACACCAACGCAGCATTATCAGATTGACCAGCATAGGGCAGTGGGCACCGAGGCTAAGTGGAGGTGGTGCTGGCAGCCCAGATACTCCTGGTGATTGATTTCCTCTTCGGAGGCAAGGCATGTGGTGTGCACATCCGCTGTTTCAGCCTGACACCATGGTGTGACTGTGTGATCTATTGGCCACCTGTGGCCAGGACTTCTGATTTATACGATGACACAGAGCTGACTATGCCAGTGTTAGTAATGGCTCAGTGTGCACCGCAGCCCCCCAAAGAACAGTTTCACCCTGCCATATAGAGAGAAACCTTTCAAAATGCCCCTGAGGAGATAAGCGGGAGAATCTGATTGCAGTGGGTTTAGGACCAATGTGTTTGATTTTTCACAAGCTGACATATTCATTTTTCACAGTCACTGCTTGCCGCCTCAAAAAGAAAAAGTAGACCAAAGCGCACACATTTGCATTCAAATGAATCAGACAGATGGGGAAAAGTAAAATATGAATATAACAACACATTTATCTGATGGTTAGGTTTCAGAGTGATGGACAAGGTGCAGCAAGTTTTCAGTGTTCGCTTTGAATCAAAACTCTCATATGATGACTTTTTTTTCCCACGATACAGCAGAGTTGATTTTCAATTTCTGTTTTCTTGCAAATACATGTCGTCGTTAGCTATTCTGTGCACAAAAGACAAAAAAATTCAAACATTGCTAATAAATACTGATTAAATTAGCGACTGTAAACTGGAATATTTGATATTTTTAATCCATTATGACAAATCATGTCGTCTCTGCTCGTCTTTAGCTTCTCAGATTCATTTTTAGATCACAACCGCAAGGGACTGAGGACTGTACAAATATAACCTGATATATATATTTTTTTTTTTCAACCTGAGCCCTATTTTAACTAACTGTGTGTGTGTACAGGACCAAAGGTACAAAATGTGTTTGAATCGTTCTAGTGGATGGCCTCAGTTGGCAGCAGCAACACGGGCCACAAAGGCTGCAATGTAATCCTTTGGGGGCAACTGTGCCTGTCAAAACACATCCACCAAAACGCTCGCTTTCACCACTTACACGCTGAGATTGTTATTTGAAGTGTCTGAAAACATCATTGAAAGGATAGACCTTTTTGTTAAAGTGTAAAATCCTTTTTTGTTTTTTGACCAGAAACAGTCGCTACAGCACTCTCGAAAAAACCCAAAGTGAAACGCACTTCATTTAAACTCATCAGAAACGAGATAAAACTCACCAAATACCATCTTGGTTTCATCTTGCCACTGTTCCAACAATCACCAACTGTGTTAGATATAAAACTTTTCTGGCTGTACATGCTGTTTTCCCCCTGCTGATTCTCTGATGTCCGCCCTCCTTCTTACTCCTGATACGTTCGTTATTGCTGTCTCCGTGCTTTGATTTTGTCACGAGCCAGATTTAATATGGTCAGTAAAGCAATTTACACCTACACAGGCAAAAGCAACCCACCAAACCACCTCTAGATAACTAATAATGTCTGCGTTTTTGTTTGATTAGTCTGTCACCACCTTACAAAGCAATAAATTCCTGACATTTGCATTTGCCTCACTGACATAGCTGCATGTCAAAGTCTATTTAAAATTAATTGTACTGTTTTCTTTTGCCATTTGTTGACAGTGAAATAAAAGTGTGGCTGTATTTATAGAAAGGGACATGAGCCAAGTTCACAGTTTATGTAAATTCAACACAAAATCCAATGTACTGTACTTCCACATCACATTTTTGTACAGTCTCCTCAGCGGCTCTCAGGTCGCTGTCTCAGTTTAACTGTTTAATGGGAACAAGTGCAGACCTTTGACAGTGGTATGAATTACAAGTAGCTCTTATTCAACCATGTATAAAGCCCCTATCTGGGGTGTGCATGCAGGTTTTATGACCTGTACACACATGCCCCTTCAGCATAAAAAAAAAATGGAAGGGCTCAATTCCCCATAGCAGAAGTCCAAAACATAGTTTCGCATATTCAGCTGACTTGACATTAAGTTTTCCACAATGTCTGACGACAAAAAGGCTGCGAGGAGGAGCGCGACTTACTGATTTGCTTGAACCACAGGTCACACTTTAAAATGAATTATGTGCCTGAGGAATATTAATGCTTTGGACGGAGTGACACGCACAACCTCTGTGAAAGGATCTATGGCCGAACCTCTGCTTGTGAGGAATAGAAAACTGTATTGCCTCAAGATGTTCATTCTGGTTGACAAAAAGCCCTCCGAGGACTTGAACGAGTGGAGCTAGCCGAGTGCCTGCCGCAGCATTTCAGCTGGGGAGATGATACAAATAACTTCAATAAGGATGGATAATGATAAAAGTCACATACAATATGGGGACTTAATTTAATTAATAGCTTCAAAAGATCCAGCTCACACATTCAAAGGAATGAAGAATATCAGTGTTATGGAGAGTCCAAACCATTGAAACAATGCAGAACAATGCTTTATATTTGCATTGTTCTGCATTGTGTGTAGAGTACAAAGGCACTTAAAAATAGCCCAAAAAACATGTTATCTTCTAATTACAGAAATGTAAAATAACAATAAGCCATTTACTTAAAATACAAACTTCTGAGATGACTTCAAACCTGCAGAATAAATGAAAGAAATGGATATTGTTTTTGTTTAAAGGGGCGCGTTGGAACTTGTGTGTCGAGCTGAAAGTTGGTTGTTTGTCTTTGTGGACTGTTTCTAAACTGGTGTTAGCTACTGTTGCGCTCTGTTAGCGGGGTGGAGACAGGGACTGAGATGACACACTTGAGAATGTGGACTGTCGCGGGACAATCTGAACCGTCCTTCACAAAGAAATCCTGAGCCCAGCAGCATGAAACCACTTAAACAAATCGTCCACAGGCTAATGTTACTCAGAGCCCCTTAATAAATAATAAAAATACATATTATGGAAGTAAAATGTGTAATATCAAGTGGCACAATTACACAAAATGAAATGTATAATTAATAAGGGACCATCACTCAAAAGAGACATATGGTCAGTATGTGCCAGTTGTTTAAGTCCAGTTGTGCGTTGATTGCACAGCTGGACTCCCTCCACGCACTAAACCACACGTGGACCGAATCAAAAGCCTGGTCAAAGATCAGAGACTCTCCGTATGAGATGAGTCTGATTTTTCTAAGAAAAACACTCCCTGTGTGTGTGTGAAGGTTCTGTCACTCATCTGGGTAATCTTTTATTCATTGTTTCTTTGCTTCAGAGGCCTCTTATATATCGAGGATCTCTGACTGTTTAATCAGAGGGGATACAGTAAGTGAGGCACTACAAGATTCAAGTCAAGTATGTATCGATCGAGAAGAGTTTACTCTCCGGGTTTTAAAAAAGTCAGATTCGGCTGCAGCCTGTCGACATCGGAGGAAACGACACACAGGGAAAACAATTAGCCACCCAGTTACTCTGGAGGTCCGGTCGGACGATGATGATGTGAGTCTGTATCACAGCTGCCAAAAGGTGAAAATAAATGTGGAGTTCTCCTAAAATGCAGGATGTGAAGATCTGAGCAGAGAGGTGGCTGGGAGCTAAACGGCTGCAACACAATAACAGAGGTTGAGGTTAACAGTCAGCGTGACCGTACCCTGCGGACTTCTGGGATCAACTTGATGAATTTATTTTTTCTAACCTGCCAACTGGCAGGTTTTATTTCTGAGATCTGCCACAGTGTAGGACGCAGGGCCTCAAGAAGTGATTGTCTTCATCACCGCTTAATCTGTAAGTCATTGTTTTCAGTTAATTGATGAATCGCTTGGTCTTTGAAATGTCGTCTACACGAGGTGATGCATTTATTTGTTTTGTCACAGAGAAAACTGTTCATTCTGGCACCATAACAAAGATGATTTAGCTTGAAAAGGACTGAAACAATAAATCTACTGTGAAAAGTAGATTAATTATCTGTTGATGGACTAATTAATATATCGGCTAATTGTTTCATTTCTAGTCGGACGCCTCCGAGCCACACTGGAGAAGAAGAACTGGAGGCCTCTACAAAAAACACGACATGAGCTAAAAGTTAAGATACAAGATAAACATACTTTTGAGTAAATGCAATTAGGGAAATAAAACGGTACGTAGTGTAAAGTAGAATAGAATAAATAAATACAAGAGTAGTAAACAGATGGAATTACAGTTTAGTTAAAAGTGTTTCCAATCAAATAAAACAAGATCAGAAATAAGGGCTTTGAACTGCCCTTCTTATAAGAGAAGTCCTCGAATAGTACAAATGTGCCTGAGGGTTTAAATCACTTTCAAACTTGCGAGGGCTTCACCAGTCAGGGGTAAAGAGAGCCCGAATTCTCGACGGCTCCTCTCACTTCTCCCATTAGCTCCTCCAGGCTCCAGTTGACTGGACAGCCGCTGTCTGCGAGGTGAAGATGTCGTATTAAGCAGATGGTGACTGAATGACTTTTTTTAAACTCGCCAGTTCCAGCCTGGCAACTCGTCTCTGCTCTGTGACTTTACCCCCGCAGGGGAGCATAGCTCTACCTCGTACTGAACATCAGCTGAAGGCCAACAAAAGCACAACCTTTGTTGTGTGTCATATTCACTGAAGTTAAAGTGTAGACACGTCAGAACATTAAACCATATTTTTGATTTAATCTGACCCCTTTCATTTCTTTTTGGTGGATGACCCAGTGGCGGACTCAGGATGTTTGAGGGGCAGGGGTGGGGGGGAAATAAGGGGCACCACATGTATGCAGGGTGGCACCGGTCCAATATTTGTCCACTGGAAAGGGCATCTTATCATGTTTCATCTACCGCAGGGGCATCCAAGAGGCCACAATATTGGTAGACTGCATCTTTAAACATGCTGGAACAACCGATAAGTTACTGACCTTACAGTTATTCAGTATAGTTTAGTGGTAGTCATACCTTCGGTGTCCTCTTTAGGAGCTGCTCTGGTGAAATCTTTGTTTGTTGTCCCTCCTTTCAGTGGAATGAAAAATCCACCCTTGCTTGTGTTTAAAGCTTGTCTCACTAAAACATGGCTCCTTGTGTTAAGGCTGCCTAATGAGAGCTAATTACACCATGATCCTAATTGATGTGTCAGTCAAGGCTTGGAATTAAGACTCCTCTGCTTTTGTCTTTCCCTCTGAATAAACACACACACACACACACACACACACACACACACACACACACAGTGACAAATATATAGTGTGTACTTTGATGAAATTACAACACTAAAAGACAAATTTGCACACGAGATGGGACACAGTCAGAGGGAAACTTAAAGATAAAAAGTCTTCCCTATGAAAAACACCAAAACCTCTGCCTCACCCCTCCACACATGCACGAAAAAACTGTCTTCTTGAACAATAACACACTCACAAAGCAGAAAACCCAGTTTTCTTTGCTCTATCTGCTCAGCACAGTGGGTCATTTCTGGAGCGTATGGACGCGTGTGCGTATGGCTGTCTTTGTGCTTGCATGTGGGCATGTACATAAATGTGTTGTTTCTGTCTCTGTGTGTGTGGGTTAAAGCCCCAGTGCCCGTGTAATGTGATTGCATTGCAGCTTGCCGTGCCTCAGAGGTGTGTTGCATAGTTATTGAGGCCAGGGAAAGGCCACTGGGGGTTCTACCTAATGCAGTTTTAACACCTGAATATAGCTGCAAAGACATACCTTTGATAGAAGCCTCTGAACCCCCTTCTATACGTCTTGGAGCGCCGCAGGTCATGTGTGTGTTTTGTGAGTGTGTATAGGGATAAAAAGAGGATGGAGGAGGATGAAAGAAAGGGAATAAGAGGAGCATGAATATTTCTCATACCTGCAAAAGCGTAGCTCTTGTATACATATGGGGCCCAACACCTGGCTGTGCATAGGCGTCGGCTAACTAGGCCGGTATGTGAAAACGACCTTTCTACAATGTACAGCACACAAAGGGCTGCAGGTAAGGAAGTGACCACAGCAGATCAGAGAGGTTACCCTGCTCTCTGCTAGGCCTAGCACACACATTCATCACCAGCCTTCCCACAGGGCTCTTCGTGTTTCACAGCACTGGCCAGAGTGCATTATGGGATAGGATACCGTGTGGTCTCTTTGCACCTGTGTGTTTCTAAAGGTCCCTAAAGGTCTACACTGGACCAGCGGTTACGCACTGTATGTTTCAGCCCATTAACTACAAACTGAGATACATTAGTACAATTTCCGAAGAATACCAAATATATTGCTTTCAGCCCTCGGTTTTAATTTTATGCTCAACCTCCACCCCCCCGCCCTTAACTTATATTTTCAAAGTCACATTGTCATCACATGGTCACACAGTCGCGACTACTGTGTTAACTGTCCTTGCAGGTGTGTTCAAGGATGCTCTTTTATCCTGAGTTGGCTGCTGAGAAAAGCACTGCACCCACAAGCCACTAGCATGGAATAAAAAGACACGGACATTGTGAAACTTCTCACATTTTTAAAGACTCTGCCCCTGACTTAGCCCGACCCCTCCAGTTTGCATGTTCACTCTAATGGGTCAGGTGTCCCGGTTACGTGTTATGATCCTCTTTTGCACAATAAGCATAAAACAATCGCTAATAGTTTGCTGATGGCTCGATAGCTAAATGACTAGCTAGCTAATGTCACATTGTTTTTGCTGATTTGTGCATGACAGTCCCACATTTTGACGTATTTACATGTTGCGTTCCCCGCCCCCCTTTGATGGCTTATGACACCAGAGGAGGAGCACGGGTTGCTAACGTCAGCCTACAAATCTCTCCAGTGGCCAGGCAATCCTATTTGATGACTTGATTGTTTGTGTGAAGTTGTGAACGAATGGCGAGCGCCTATCCCTTTGTATCTCCATCAGATAAATAATAAATGACATCGTGATAATGCGAGGAAGCAAGAGAAATCACCACAGATGAAGACAGCATATTGAAAATGTCTGTTTATAGAAGCCAGGGCTGCTCAAAGTTACCCTCCATAAGGTTCACTTTGGCCCGGCAGATGTTTCTCGTAAAAAAAATAATGTTTATGCTGTTTTTTGGGGGAGGAGCGGGGGGTGATAAAAATACTCTTGGATCCCTTATTGTTATTCAGAACTTTTCTCATCTTTGTGCAGGAAGTCAATCAATTAAAGGGACTTGGAACTCGAGCACCATTTTGCATAATAACAATAAAACACAGAAGGTGTTTGCTTTTGGCTCGTTGCCCACCATTAACTTTCAGTTTTGGCCCTTGAAGGGAAAAGGTTTGGGTACTCCTGACATATGCGCTTGAGAGCTGATGACATATGAGGCTCTTAAAGGTTAACTCTGCTCTAAGGGGTCAAGTGTTTTTACGAGGGTTAAAGGGTAAAAACCGGAGTTGTGATTGAGTGCGCCAACATGTCAAATGCTGGCTCATCCTCGTGCTGTCTGAAGGGGAGAATAAGTCCCGTCTTGCAGGCTCATTGCTTTGCAAATATGATGTAACTCTGACAGAAAATCAAAGGCAAAAAAAAACTGTTTTTGGATTACTTATCTTAAAGTCTTAATCCTCAAGGTTTGTGTTCTGGTGGATTTGAACACCTGTGCTTGCTGATGATAACGCTAAGAACTTTATAATATAACTCGCAGACTTCTGTTTGAAGTGATATGGTTATTTATCACCGGGGGGAAAAAAAACAAATGTGCTTTGATATACAGCTGAAGAAGACAAGAAATTCATGTGTTTGCCTTATTTCTTTCGTGTCTTCTGGGAAAGGTCATTCTGCTCTTTCCTGACATGACTCATGCAAAAAAATGACAAGCAATATATCCCTCTGTCGGCTTCTGCCTTGCAAATTCTGTCCTGTACATGCATTCATTGCTTCCTGTGAATTCAAGACAATGCTAACTCCTAAATAGAGACTGTAAACATATTAAATCGTTGCACTCAAATAAACGGCAGCCATAAATAGGATCAATTTAAATAAAGTTTTATGTGTCTGATAGGCCATTTTTTTATAATGTTGTGAAATAAATGGAGAGCACTGCCCGTCCGTGAGGTTGTAAAAACCCTCTGACTCTGAGAAATGGTCAGAAGTGATGTAAAGTATAAAAAGCTTGATGTTTGGTATGATGACATTGTTCATAAATGTAAATGTGCATTCTCTTTTCCCTCTGTGTGTGTTGCAGCTGCTGTCCGACAGCCAGATCAACATGGTGAAGGTGGTGAACTCGGTGAGCGACGCTCTCAACGCCATGCAGAAGGAGAACGTGGGCCTGAAAGCTCGCGTCAAGGCCGACCTGCAGAGGGCACCGGTCAGAGGGGCCCGTCTCAAGGGCTGCTCCAACGGTGAGAGAAATGAGGCGTGGCTCGACTGTCTCTACCTGTCAGGCCAAACTGTACTTTTGCCTCGTAGATTTGTCCGTCTGATATTCAGTTAGTCCCTCTTTCTCTGTATATATAATTCACACATCGCTGGCTACCTATATGTTTGACCTTCTTCCACTGTATTCTGCACGGTGTCGTGATCCCACAGTCTGTAAGCCCGACTCCATAGGTCTGTAAAATTATATCCCAGTGTGGTCTGTCTGTCATCCATCTTACCACATATTCATTCAACCCGACCTCTTCCTGGCGATATCAGTATGTTTCCCTGGGCTACATCTCATCCACATTATCCAGTGGCCTTGGTAGAGATGTGGATTCTTTTTTTTTTTTTTTACTGTACATGAGAAATGACTTGCAGGTCCACCGGGCTGTGTTGCTGAGAGGCAGAGAAAGGCCCGAGGCATCAACCCATTGGAAGGCTTTTAAACCAGCCGCGGTATACCCTATGGCATTCCCCTGTCGGACATGCCTTGCATAGGTAGCCAAGAAGCACAGAGCGAAGGCCGCTCACGTACACGGAGTACAATTACAAGAGTAAGACGGAGTGTTCATGTTTTTTGTGTGAGCGGCAACAACTTGAGAGCGTGGTAACTGCTTCATAAATCTGGAAGCACGAGGGCGGAGGGTGGAGGAGGGTTTCCAAGCTTTTGGTTTTACTTTTGATCAAAGGAACTGGGATTTTTATCGGCTTTATAACGGTTTGATTATGCGTGATTTTACCCTCTTAACCTATAATGCTCCTCTTCTATATTCTATATTGTGCAAGTGTTATATTTTTACTCTTAAATAGAAAGACATAATTGTGTCTAGAGTCTACCTAAAGTCAAATAAAGACCCGTTAGATGAGACCGACCAAACCTTTACATCAATAATTCAAAATCAGCACCGGGATGTATGCCCAGAGCTCGTCTGGTCCTTCCTCTGGTTGTGGGAGACAGTTTTCTTGGCTCGACAAGACAGTTGGAGGTTGCTGTCAGGGTGACGGTGGGACGTGGTGAGCAACTCCAGCCTTACAGCAACTCTGAGTGGACGCACTTCCTCGTACTACAATCAGAAACACATATTAACTCCTCTCTTCCTAGCTACATAAACTATTCAAACATCCACTAAATGATCTCAGAAAGCTGAAGCAGAGCCGCTCTCTCTTCAGAAGTGAACATTTTGGAGAGGCATGCTTTTCACAGGGCCGGCTGAGACGCTGTCCGTGGTGCTGAACATTTGCACCAGTGGGTCCGTCGTCTGCTTCTCACAGTTTTACGCCTGGAAAAAAAAAAAATCACCTTCCAGACTTTTTCTTGCCTTAACTGGATTATCTGAAGCAATCAGTAAACAGCTACTTGAAACACGCCAGAGTTGTGGGTGGGCGATGAATTATAAATCAATTGATAGAGACGTTGTCCCTTAGATCTTTGCAGAATTGTTATCTCACAGTAGGTATTAAAGTTCAATAGTGGAATAATTTCTTCAAGCTTTATTTTAATTTCCTGTCTCCTGGCTCTGTATTAATGGTTAGCAGCGGCACAGACAGAAACAATATTGTTCCCCATTGTTAAGGAAGTCATTAGTTAATTTATGAGCTGGATAGCATTTCCCCCCCGTATGTGCACTATATGGAGAAAAACGCAATTACAAGAACACCTCACAATATGATGCAATGCAACATCACTGCTCAGAATGAATATTAAAAGGTGATATTTATTGCAAGGGTGTTGTTTTTTTTTGTTTTAAGATGATACATGTGTTTGGGTTATTATGTTGATTAGGCACAATCACTGTGAAAGTGTCCATAATAAGAGATAATTATGTATGAGCTCTATGTTGTTTTTTTATTTTGCTGTAAAACATGGTGAAGTCAGCATCCGGCACAAGGTTGTTATGGCGATTACGTCAACCCCGCTGTGGCTGTGGAGCTCCTCTGCTGCTCCCGTTCTCATTATTTCTCACTGAGCCTCCTGGGAACAGGTGTCCAGTTCAGTCAGCTGTCTGTCAGGGATTACAGCTCATTGTTGAGATTTTGTTGTTTTTTTTTTACAACCTAGATGAGCAAGAGAAAGAATGTGTTTACGAAAAACTAATCAAAAGTCAGTGTGCATCTTAAAGTTTTAAAGAAAATAAAAAATGCACATGAATTATTGAGGGAATAATCTTTTTGGGTATAGGGAGTTAATTGAAAATGCAGACCTTTTCATTAGCCATCGCACAAAGCAGATTCAGTGACAGCACGCTGGACTGCGGGATATACATAAGGCTCAAGCTGAAGGCTCGAATTTATTGATGTGAGAATACAGGAGAATAAATATCTTGTTTACTTTCTCTATCACTGAATGAAATGCAACCCCATCGCCAGAACGAAATGTTGGAAAAGTATGTTTTCTGCAAAACCAACCACAGATAAGTTCAAAATGTACGTTTCTTTATGCTGCAACTTTATTTTTCTTTAGATTCAATTTTAAACTTTTCTCTCGTCACACTGTTGTGCTTATGCTCTGGTAAGGCACAAAAAACCATCATGTGTTTGCTTAAAATGCCCGTTTTTGTTGCCACAAACCAGCTGGAGATGTCCTGAGATCTCGTCAAAAACATCCAGTGGTTTTCTGACAAAATGCTGAAACGCAGACTCGACCCGCAGTCACTGGCTGTGCAGCCTTGTCACTTCAACCCTAGGCCTTTTCCTCAACTGGCATTTTTTTAAGATGTCCATAAAACGGCATCAGTTCGACCCGCTCCTGTCCTCACAGCTGAACTACCTGACCTGATGTCATCCCACTCTCTAAGGGAGCAGGATATGACACCCTAATCTCCCCTTTGTGGCTCAGTTTGTAGTTTGGATCCAAGAGTTAATTAATTAAAATAAATCTTTAATGAATTGATTTGTAATTGGCCTCTAAAAACTATTTTGCAATGAAAATGATGCTCAGGTTCTAAGGAATGTTTGATTTATTAATGATCGCTGCTTGAACTACAGTTCAGACCCTCAGGCTACCTGAGAGTCGGTAAAACTGTGCAATATTCAGATTAATTGACCGACCAGTAAACACAGTTCAGCACCATGGACAGTGTTTCACATATTCTCTGAGCTGGGTTCTCTGATATGTGTGTAATATGATTATACATGTGAAGAAACAAATAGAGTAACATAAAAACAACAAGAAAAACAGACCTGCACATTTAGGATTATGCCCACATGTTCATCTACTCCGCTTAATCCTCCTTGAAGTGTAGTTCTGTGCAGGTTTCTACTCCTCCTGCTCTGAAGAGCTACAGTCAGGACAAGCTACAACAAAGTAGCCGGCGGCAAGTGAGCGTTGCACAGCCTTGACATTTCATCAAAGGCATCTGCACTGAACCAGAGTACAGCTACGAAAACAACAAAAAGCATCAGTGCTCATCACAAAAGATGTCTTCTGTAAATGCCCATGTATATTCATTATGTAATATATCCTTGTTTTTGTTGTGATGCAATTCTTGTGTGGGCTAAGGTGCTTTTGGCGATCTGTTAAGAAATCACAGATCTTACGATTAGCATTTTGTTGTTAAGATATCTGATATATCTGTCTGATGAGTTAAAATATCACCAGACTGAAAGATGATATGATACCTGCAATGGGTTATTACTAACACATGTGTTTTTATTCTGACAGAGGTCAGTGTGCCAGTTACTGACCGCTGCACCAAATATGATGAAGGTTCTCAGTCATCCAGGTCATGGTTAAGTGCTGTATCGAAGGTGACTAGACGTGTTTCGATTGGGGTTTTGGGAGGAATGCCCTTCAGCTGAAAGTATGGAAAGTATGACAGAACATGCAGAAAGAGATGAGACGCTGCAGCTTACCCCTGGGTTCCACCGTGAAAGGCCATGGGGCCACAAGGACCCTTCAGAGGGCTCAAAACCAGCTACTTACCATTCACACCTGTGGCCCACCTGGCCCTAGCAACCCACATGAAGGCCGGTCAGGTCAACGACCCACAAGTGGCCCTAACGGCTCTGTAAGGACACTCCCACACAGGGTTTAATCGCCTGCAACTCCCCTCCAGTTAGTTAGAACTGAAGAAGCCTCTTGGATGAGAGGTGAGGCGTCTACAAGAAACTGAAACCAGTTGCCTACGATACAGCACCTAGAATCTCATGTCACATTCACATTACGTGTTTATGGCCTAATTATAATATTTAGGGGTCTAGAGGGGATGGTGGTGTCAATATGTCTCTGCAGCTGTGTGCATACATGTTTAAGTATCGCGCACAGCCACGAATATCTCTGACTGCCTGGCCGTCCCACTGTGCCTGTGAATATTTGAAGTATTCATCTCTGTACTGTTTGCATTGGATTCCCATAAGGAAATATTAGATCCTCAAAGTGACATGAATCCACACCTGACAGCAGTGAAGCCCCTCTCAGCTCTGACAGCAGCAGGGTTTCAGGGTTGGAGAGAATCCACTGTGGAAGTAGCTCCTCTCGGCCCTTGGACACCCTGACTGCGTTGCACTGTGGCAGAGCGGCAAGTGGAAGTCCATTTCTGTTTTGGATGCAAGTGCAAGTATCGGCTTGACGTTTGGTAGATTCCTTCATCACCGTTATCGTTGCTGCCGCATTAATTATTCAGCTTTATAGTATAAAACTGAATACTAGTGGTAGTGTTACAGAGAAAAGCAGTTCGATGCAGGACAAAGTGTAGGGTTGGAAACAAACTGTGCTTTCCCCCCTAGATGATCAGTGTTGGCTGGATGTGCTTGGCTGTTATGTGACTAAAGGTTTCGCCGCCAAACTGATGAGATTCGGAGGAGATACTCTCCTCAGACGTCCCATCCAGCCCCAAACACACACCTAAACCAAACCACACATCACTCAACACTCACTGTTTCCTCTAAAGAATATGTGTGGGGGGTAAAAAACAAAAATAAATGACCCTGCCAACAGGTGTTAGTGTGTGATTCTTCATCCTGTAAACACTAGGATTCTTTCGAGACGTCCTGCTGCCATGAATTCTCAATATTGCACCAGATTCTCAGCAAACACACATTTAATCCAGTTTGAGTCACGTTTCATGTTACTTTTCATTTTACCAAACGTGCTGTGACACAAGATATTTAGCTCTTTAATAAGCCAGAAGCAGACACATTTCGGGCTTTGGTCTTTTGATGGGATTTGTCGACAGTATGAAAAGTATAGAATAATAGAGTGTGTTAAGTGTCCCCCAGCGGGATGATCAAGCAATACAATTATGCTCTGTCATTATGTGCCTTATCTATAGGCGATGCAAAGGATTAGTCATGCAACCCATGGACTTAAACACAGGACTCGGGCAATCAAAGCTGCTGTACGCGCTGTCGTCACTGTAGCTAACTTCCTGTCCGTCTTGCAGTTAGCAATCACTAACAAGGCAGCTCTCTTTGCCTCTTTCTTGCCTTCATGTGTGTTCCTACATTGCCAGTGTTGGTACCAGTACAGGAGGATCCTGCTCTCAGCGTCTTCCCCCTGAGCAGACAGGACTGTCTTTAGTGGAGTTCTCTGTCCTGATTGGATACCAGAAACTTAGAGCAGCTTAAAGTTAAAACAAAGTTTTTGTCTCTGTTATTCAAAACAGGGTTTATCGACAGTTGGTCAGTCCAAACAGGCGAACAGGAGCAGGAGCCGTTTAAACCCGGCATTGACTTGCAATCTGCCTGACATTGTTCTGGATAAGGAGAAACAGATGTGATGATAAGGTGTATATGGACCGAACCTCATCTGATGATTGTGACTGGATTACAGCCAAGTGTGAGTTCAGTCTGTAAAATGTGGCTGCATTCTTCAGAAAGAAAGAAAAAGAAAAACATTAAATTCAGCAAATTCAAAAAAGCTTAACTCTGCCAATCTTAACCGAGCCCGGGTACAGGGGTACAAGAAGTACCAGCAGCTGGTGTTCCCTGCAGAAAGTGATTTAAAACATAATGATGCCCATCCACGGCACCGCCTCCATTTTCTTGGCATGCCGCGTGTTTGTTGACAAGTCCGCCGGCCCTGTATACCTCATTAGCATGTTGGGATCTGATCAAAATGTGGGGAGAGTTGAGAATGATTATTTAACACCAGTTGTAAACACAAAGGAACGTGGATCCATACAATGTATCCGGATACAGATGGGGCGTGCGACAAGAGGCAACAATGCACAACAGACAGTTTGGCGGGGAACTGTGGGAAAGTGGCCGGTATATATTGTGTATGTTGGAGAGCTTGGAAAACAGGTGCACAGGTGAGAGTGGTAATCAGGTTACAAATGAAGGCAGGAAACCCTGATGATGGACTGAGGCTCTAAAATAACAATAAGAATTAGCGGCTGTCACAGAAACGATGCACGATACATCACTGGAACGGGGAACTGTGACAATCTGTGGCTGTAAGAATGTAATTTTTTGTCCATCTCCTTAGAATAACACCATCGTTCAGCTCTGGAATGGAAATGTGTGGATTGTGAAGCAAATCAGCACCTAAAGGACCAGAGAATCTGTGTTAAACTGTGTGCAAACAAAGTCGTAAAGCGAGCTAAGCCGGAGTGGACCTGGAGGTATTAGTGTGATCGTGGCGGGAGGTCCTTTGGAAGAACAATCTCTCTGCTGCAAGGGATCATTAAACTGAAAAACTTTGAAAGCCCTTGTTAAAGAGAAGCCAATTCTTTAAATAATGAGGACGGTCTCTTTTTTTTAATGTCCCGTGGAACCTCGACAGTGTCGGTTTCCCTGTAATGAAAAGAAGAACTGAGAAATTCTACCATTTATGTGTGATGGTGATGAAAGTCGGAGCTTAGCAGCCGAGCCTTACACGAAGAAAACTGGAAAAGCTTTGTGGGGATCAAACATTTCCGTATGGTGTAGGGACTGTAAAAAAAAAAAAAAAAATCTCGAATGGCCTTTTCAAGAACTCTCCTGGCTGTTTTAAATTCAGGAGTTTGACCCGGTGGTAGGCTGGCATGCATAATCTATGACATTGTCCTCATCAGAGGGCTCCTCTCCGGCTTCCCGGGGAATAGATTTTGTATCCCTTGTGTAAGACGGGTTTTTCGCAGTCAGAGACAAGGGTGCTACTGTTTCGCTCGGCTGTAGCTTACAAGCCGCCTCTCTCTTCTTCCCCGGCACTAACTTTTCCCCGATTTCTCTCCCTGTCTGTCTGTCTGCCTGTCTGTTATACACTCTCGCCACTCTTTCTGTCTCTTGTCTCTGTGTTTTACCACTAAAATGCACTGTATGCGTCTCATCACTAAGCCACACTTCTTCCCCCTCTGACACACATATGTCTTGTTTCCTCTATTTTCCTACAGCTCGCGTTATCTCAAATCTCTGTCTCCGTGCTGTAAATCTGCTTCCTCTCTGCGGCATCACGTCTGCGCTCCACCCTCGTGCCTTTCCGTCTTCATTTCGACCTACTTGCATTCCGCCTTTTATTCCCCAAGTTTCTTCTTCTTCTTCTTTTTTTTATCTCTGCCGCACTTAGACTCTGTTGTCCCGCTGTGTCATCCATCACCCGCCCATCCATCTCGTCATCCATCTTTTTTTTTGTGCCTTCCACTCGCAACACAGCCATTGTCTACCTCCTCGTTTAGAGCCAGCCTTTCGGGGGGGAAATAGCTGAGAAAACTGAGTAAGCTAACACTTCCAGATCCCACTCTGACAGGATGACTTCACACATATATAACTGTGCCTTCATGCTTACTGTACCTATGCGCCTCCAGTGTGTTATCTCATGTTTTTTCCTCATCTTCTTTTCAACGATTCGACTTTACCGCTTCCAAACACTCCCCATGAAAACCACAGCTAATTTATTTCATGTCTCCCTTACTTTCACCTCTCCCTAGGCTCGCGTCCCCGTGACTGCGGTGACCTGTACGCCAGCGGCCAGCGAGAGGATGGCATCTACTCCGTGTTTCCTGTTCACCACCCTGCTGGCTTCCAGGTCTACTGCGATATGACCACAGACGGAGGTGGCTGGACGGTGAGTCAGAGGAAGACGCACACGCATGCACTTATTACGGTCGACAAAGCTCTTAAGCTGCACGGCGCATCGACTGGAAGCTGCATTCCTCAGCTGGGTTATAATCAAGATGAAAAGAGGGAAATTGAAGGGAAGCGAAGGCCCTTTTTACTACGTCTGCTTTTTACAAAACTGCTTTTATTTACTAAATGACCCAAGAATGAGAGCGATTCACTGAACACCAGCTCCATTCAAATCAGAGTCATCCAGTACACGAGGTTCAACACTGTTTTTCTGGGACGCCTGCTGTGATTACAGTTGTACTGCCTCAGGAACCTCGTGTATCAATCTGAAAAGGTCTCATCAAAGTTTTATCAGAGAGACGAAGGGAGATCTTAAAAGCACTTAAGTTTCACGCGGACCCGTTTGAAGACGGTCCATTATTTTTTATGTTGTGTTTTTTTTTATTCATTTAGAGAGGCAGAATATTAATTAGTCACATCCAAAGCGAGAGCGTCAACAGGTAGAAACGACGGGAGAAAAGATGAATAAAAGGAGTAAAACAAAAGCCGAGAGGCACGAGAACACTGAAATGCAATCCAATGAATCACGGTGACATTTTTTTTTTGTTTAGCAGGCTAGGTAAATGGCTCCATAATCACAAGGGTAGAGATTCAAAACCAAGTGTAAGCTGTTATCGTGACAGCTGATCGTAAATCTAATATATGTGCTGATGCGGAGATGTCTTTCCTTTCTGATACAAAGATGGGGTGACTTACAGCACTGTACGGGCGAGGCAACGCGCTCACCGGCCTCATAAAAAATACAGCTTCCATTTGTTATGTGCGAAACCAAGTTGTCACGCTTCAAACAATCAAGAAAAAAGGGAACTTTTTCCTTTTATAGTTGTTACTGTCTGACCTGTTTACGGTTTGATTTAGTAAGCCTTGCATTGTTTGTCTTTGTATAATAATATTTTGGAGATAGATTTTGTCTTCTAACACGGAAACAGATACGTACAGTGTCTCTAAGTGTGCGTTTTCTGCCTTGATCAAACATCTGTCAGTTGTCTGGCCCTGCTAAAGTAAACATAGTAGTTTAAGTGAGACTGTATACTGGAAGCGCTTTGTCTTTTGGGAATGAGAGACAGCGAGGTGAACAAACATTGACACTGAGCCGTTTGAAGTTATATTTGGAAGTGTGGTTTGGATGTGTTTTTACCGTGAGTGCACTCACATACTCGCACGCTCGCACGATAACGCTGCATCTTATTGGTAAGAGCCATTTATTTCCTTTTGTTCTGCAGCAGTCCTCAGGGAAAGCAGAGCGGTTCTTAATAGAGAACTGAGGCCTTGTGACGCTTACCGTTTGAGATTTCAGCTGCTTGAATCCATCGCGGCTCACTTTTTTTACAGGTTGCGACACATTTTAGTGAAGCGTTTGGATTCATGTTTAAGAAAAAGGCTTCAGGGAATGATTTGCAAAGTCTATACAATGAGCTCTTATGGAAATGATTTCTGGGTTTCTTCATGCAAAAATGATGCAAGCTGCATGAAAAGCGTGGATGTAGGCAGTCGGGCTAAAACGGTGAATAAGTCTGATGCAGACTTGCAGGAGTGGAAGAGAGAGAGTAATGTGGACGTGCATGACAGAGCAAGAGTTGGAATATGAACAGAAGTGTTCACACGATGTAAAAACTTTCTTTGATCACGGAGCCTAATGTCACTCAGTGAAGTGAATGTGCTACACTGCAGACTGGAGTCTCTGCTAACAGTGACAAACAGACAGATCAGCATCATATACGTTCCTGTGAAACGCCTGCGTCCTCCGGAAATCACAAGAAGAAAAGCTCCAAGTCTGGCAGTTCACACCTGGCGTTGTGCGTCTCGAGTAGGGATGAGACAAAATATGGATATGACTATATATGGTATCGCTTCCCTGCCAGTCTGACTTACCAGAGTCACTCATTTATAACTCCTTGTTGTGTAAACTTGATTGAATTTATACAGATTTTACTGAGGCATAGTTGTATCCTTCCTTTAACGTGTTTACTTCTAAACCTTTTGGCTAAAACACTTTTTTATACATTATTTCATCTTAATTCATGTGAAATTTAGGGAAACTAACAGCACAATGTGGTGAATAGACACATAATTCCTGCAGTTTGCACTTTTAGTAGTATTTTGTGTTCTTCAGTTAGTCAGATATAATAATGTATCATTAGACGATTGTCTCGCAATGTATCGATTAGCATAGAACCGCTGTATTGTGATCATCATCGTGGGCATTGTCTCTTGAATGCATCGGGACGTGTATGTGTATGTACATCACTGGGACAAAATCGACACAATCATTGAAGGAGAGAAATAACTTACGGTATAACATTGCCGAATTTACAAGAAGGCCCAAATCATTCAGAATCTGTCACAGTCAGCATTTCACAAAGTTTGTTAAGTGTCTCCTGACTCAACAACTCACGAAATTGAGTGATTTTACAAGGGAGTCTGGGGAATTTCACTCCCTCTTAATCGCTGTCGATGACTGTGTTGCACTGAGCCGCTTTGACCTGAAGGATGTTGCTGCCTGCTATAGTCCAAAAAAGTTTTCAAAATGTTGTCAATTGTTGTTCATAACTATTATATATAATGTATCCTGGATATGCAAATTAATCCAAAAACATGACTGTCACACATTCACTTCGATGTCATTGTATAGACTGTCCTCCCAGCACCCCCGACTGTGACTCACTTCCAGCATCCCTGAGTGCTTTAACGGACTAAATACATCCACTGCATTTAGTTATACAATCAACATCTGCCATCTTCTTTCAGCCTGTGGCTGTGATGCTCTCGTTGACAACGTTTTGATGAATATCTTAAAGACTTCAGAAGGATGGACATAGTAAGACTTCCGTCCTTGAATGTGTGAAAATGTAATAAAAGTGTAAAAAATGTCTTTGAATCATGTGTAAAAAATGATTCCTCAAACCTGTGAGCATCATTGCTCACAATTCTTGGCGATAAGCATGTGCAAATGTGTTTGTCCGTACCTTCCTCTGTACTGTTAAACAACCATTAATGCCACCTGCCGAGGTTAATAATAATAATACGAGCTAAATGGTGTCGTTATCCCATTCAGCCCACTTTCTTTTGCACTTCCCCTTCAGACACATGCACGGAAAACTTCAGCTCAAGTCACTGTTTTATTGGCATGACAGTGAACTGTGTGTGTGTGTGTGTGTGTGTGCACTTCTAAATCGGTGACTAACTGTGTGAGATAGGCAAGGTCGTAGCCTCTTATCATCAAATAAAACGAGACTGTCAGGGTGACAGAGTGCTTAGCACAGCATGATGGAATAGAGCTGCATACCGGCCTGTCAGTGGGGAGATGCTTGTGTGTGTGTTTGTGTTTGTGTGTGTGTGTGTGTGTGCATCAATTAATGTTTGTATTATAAGAAGTGTTTGCGGCGACACGGAAATAGCTTGTAAGTGCGAGTTTCCGTCCTTCCTCACACAATTCGCGGGTGTTAAGTTGAGGCTCTGCATATTGTCCTATAAACGGATTTACATCGCAGCTCAGATTGAAGTGATAATGCAGCAGTTACTTATCCTTCCTGGTGTGTCGAGCTGATTGTGATAACGCTTGAGCCTCATTAAGAGATCAGCGTGCGGTACGACTCCAACAAGGGCAGGTAGAGACGACGGGAATGCTCGGTGAGCTGAGTGTCTTACTGTCTGTGATGCCTGAGCTTAAATAAGGAATGAGCCATATGCTGCCACCTCATTAGCATACTTTGACACACCGTAGCGCCGTCGCAGAGAGTGCTGCAGACAGACTGAGAGATGAGCGTCTTGGCTTGGAAGAGGGAGGGAACAGAGGAGAGGAGAGAGTCTGCGACTCTGGAGGGAGGAAGAAGAGAGGGCCTGATGGAAACATTAGAAACCGACGTCTAGGGGAGAGGGAGGGAAAGTGAGATACGCAGATAAAAAAGCACAATAGGGGGAATAGCAATTTTCATTTTCCTTCACCACGCTCTGAAATGCATTAAAACCGATATGACCTGCGATTAAATCCTTCTGTTTTATTGTATTTGCAGTAAAAAAAGGTAGCCCTCAGGGGAGTCTGGGGATAATGCGGCTGTTTTAAGTAATCGTGACGGGAAGAGAACAGGACTTGGATTTAGATGTCGATCGGCAGAACTGTAGCATCATTCAACGCTGACCTTTCGGAGGACGGATGTTCATGTGTCTACAGTATCAAAATCCACTGTTGTCACAATGTCCGATAAGGTTTAGCTCTTTTAAAACCAGTCAATGTATGATGTAAACTGAATAAAACACCCTTTTCACCCAATCATCCACTATAAATAACTCTAATTCTCTTATATCTCTAAATAAATGCATATGCTGCCTCATATATAGCTTTCTAAGTAGTAAGATAGGATTGTTTCCCCCCCCAGACATCATCGTGTACCACGCCTGTCATGTTCTTGAAGAGAGAGAAAGAAAAGCGGGACTATAAAAGGAAAATGTATGGTTTAAGTAGTCCTGATGTGCTGCTGAAGAGGCAGACAAATCAACAGTAATGAGCATCCATAGCATGCTAACCCAGGTTTTCTTGGCTGTATGGGTACGTCTGTAATGCATAATATGAGTTGCTGCCAACATCCCTAAAATCACATGAAAATGGGGAAGAACATCTCTAGGGTATGGTGACTCATAGATCACATATATATGTCGCTATTTTTCCCTTTTTATGTGAAGAAGCCATACAAAAGTAAGAAGCAAACAAGGGAAAGCTATCTGTAGCTATAGCTCTGCTCTGCTAGCTATAGCTACTGAGTGCCAGATGTTTATTTTAGACTCAGAAGGCGTGCTAGATCTGCTGTGTGTCTGCTTTATGGAGCTGCATGGAGACAATAAACACCATAGCATGTAGGAAAATATGTAGATCGATTTGAAGCTTACAGTCATTTTGTCAGCTGTTGGAGTCGGGGAAACTCAAATTGAGGCACAGCTGTGCATCTTGAGTAGAGCTGAGGTCGACGGAGGATGCAGTCGTCACTACAGCTGAACCATCTCTCAATGCAGTACACTTAACACAGGTGTTTAGCCGCTACGTTCTTGGTATGACCACTAGCTAATGGTAGATGCTGTGTTATTTGACATTGGTGAGTATGTTCACTGACTCTGGTTGTATGTGTGATCCTGTTCCACACTGTGGTGTGTCGGATCGATCTAAACCTGATGTCTTTACAGCATGTAGATCAGTAAGTAAGTAAAGTTTATTAAGTGCAGCAGCTTAACTGCACGAAGTTCTTCACAAGAATAAAACATAGAAAAAAAGACTAAAAACAGCCAAAACAAACAATGTTACATAACCAACAACATAACTTTAAAATCTCACTGAAGTACAAACACTAGACAGCACCAGGCGAGACGAAAACCAGTCTGCAGCTGCGTTTTGAGGGTGTCAACAGAGACTGCAAAAAAACAAAACACTTCAGTGTCGGAGAGACATCACTTTAAAAGCACGATCATTTTAGTTCTTTAGTCGAACGCGAGGGAGAAGACCGAGGAGATCTCCCGGTGATATGGGGTTGAACAGGACGAGCCTTTCATGAGGAAAAAGACCATATAGTTCGACTGTGCAAGCAGCTTATTACAACCCACAGCTGCGCTTCTTGTCAGGCAGTAACCTCTGGTGACTTTCGTAATTGTTACAGCAGCAAAAGAGGAAGTCAGGAGAAGTAGCAGAAAGAGCGACAAAGCCTGGAAGGTGTTGGACAGGTGGGTCAAATAAACACGGGACTTTCACTCAGGAGACCAGTTTTGGTGCCTAACCCCAAACAAAGTGGGACGATGAAGGTCCGGTCTGCTGTCGCTGGTACGCTGCAATAGTCGTGTTGTCTTGGGTGATATATGTTGGTTTTAGAGTATATACGTAGGTATGAAGATGTGTCAGGATGGGAAAAGTCAGAGATGTAAACAGGTCTATATACATCAGAACAATGAATCATAAACTAAACGGGAAAGAAGGTAACGTAAGCATTAAGTGAGTCATCCTGGCTCGGCCTGGTCAACAACCCTGCAGCAGCACTCTGAAACCATTTGTAGAAAAAGGGAATCAGAGCGATCCAGTCAGGAGGATACAAAGACACGAGTGACCAAACTCTAGCTCCAGTTGAGATGCAACAGTGAGTTTAGCAATATCTCTTAAAAGGAAGTAACATGTTCGGGTAAAGAATTTTAAGATTAGCGAGTGTATTCACCACTCTGTTCAGCAGAGGACTCGTAAACAAACCTTTTAAATTTTAAATGGAAGGAAACAATTTCGTGAGAAATGCTGGGGGAGTTGGGAACAAGTAATACAGAAGAGAAGAGCAGAGAAGAGACATTAGTTCAGGTTGATGTGGATGGTTGTCAGAGGAAATTGGTCAGTATTTCTCCACTGTCATAACTCGCGCCCTGGAGACTGTTCGACCACAGACGTGGGAGGGAAGATAGCAGAAAGGGCATGAAAAGAAAAAGAGCTGTCATTACTGGGCCCCCAGCCCCCATCAAAACACACCTACAGACACACACACACCACGCATCCGACTCACTTCAGCAGTAGGACAGTAACACCTTATATACAGTACAATCAAAAGGATCGTGCATGTCTACATACAGTAAATGTGTGCTAGAGCAGTCACACACTAAAATATGTATTCACACAAGCCCCTCACTCAGATGGAGTAATCCTCTGGGCATGTGGTCCACTGGCATTCGGCAAAAAGAGATTTCAAATGGCATTTAAATACGGCCTGGCGGCTCGCGGTAACGTCTTCTATTATTACTATTTTATTTGTTAAAAGGACGGGACTAAAAATGACCACGGCTTAAATAATGAATGAGAGTAGATATATCAGAGTGCAGTGTGGGGCTGCATTATCAAATGGTGCTTTTATCAGAAGTACTGCAATCACTCTCTCAAATATTCAATTCAGCTAAGAACCGAAATGTAAAAGTTTGAGATTGAATGTACGATTGTGCGCATGTTGTATCACTATTTTAGAGGCTGGGAGTGCCTTTTTGAGCGTTTCAGAGTGTACTGGTATAGGCTTTTCTGTATTTCTATCTGGCTCACAGGCTTTTCAATATTTCATTTCTGTTAGTTAATTGGTTTGGAAAAAAAATAAGAAAATCGAGGACGGATGTGTTTTTTTTCCAGTTGTAAATCTTTTGTAAGGCAGGGACAGTGAAAAACTTCAGGGTACATTCAGACTTTTCTCAATGCATTTTTTTTTTCTTCTTTTCAAACTCTCGATCACATATTAAAACATGTGTACACATGTACACCGTCATAACGACCACCCCCTCCATCCCTCACACACCCTCTCCAAACCATCCCACATCCTCCATCCATCGCCACGTCAAGTTCCCATAAGCTCCTAGCATTTACGAGTCAGTGTAAGATTAGAATAGGAGATAAAAACAAGCACATTTTTTAGATTCGACGTGCTTGACTGTCGGTTTATTCACACATCTTCTTTTGTCTTGTGCACAAAGATGCAGACACCTTTCTTCGCCCCTCATTACCTAGCTTGAGGAGACAGTTTATTGTGCTGCTGAAGGGGAGCATGACCTGTCTACCAGCGTAGTGTCAGATATGTCCTTTTGTGCCATTAGCTGGGGCATGGCACGTGAGGAAAGGTCAGACAGCTGTGCGAGAGCTGCGTCAGGAACATTCAGTGTCTGTGTGTTTCCTTTCTGTTACATGTTCAGCCACACAAACAGGACTCTTACGTTGCTCCATCTACTTTTGGACCTACATGTCTATTTGTTTGTTTTTCGTAGTTAGAGCTAAAGCAGTCTGGGTCACTTCATTTAAATGCAAAATAAACATGCCTGCCATGTTTCTGAAGCATTTTCTTTACATTTTCTGTGTTTGATTTATTGTTTTAGCCATGCAAGCAGCATTGCTTCAGAGATGGAAATGTAGCACAGATGGTGAACCACTTTGGTCCATGAATTACCATTAAGAGTAGAGTTAAGTCTATCCATCCAACAACGTTGACGGTCTTCTGGCTGTTCCTCTAGCGTAGTGGTGCCCAAATTTTTTACTTTGGAGGGCTAAAACTAAAAAAATCAATGGCGGGCCATGGGCCAAAAGCAAGCACCTATTGTACTGCATTGTTATGATGAAAAATTGGTTCTAGGATCAGTTCCCTTAATTGACTGACTTCCTTTGTGAGCTGTCTCCCTGCCAGCCCTGCTGAGATCATTAAAAGTGATTTATAATCAGACTTCCTACAAATTCAGAGATTGAAAAAGCATTTTCATCTCACAAAAATGAAACAACATAACACATTTTATTTATGTTTTATTCATCATCCATTTTAGTTGATTTATATGTGTATATTTTAAACATTTGGCGGGCCAAATCAAACTTAATGGCAGGCTGTGTTTGGCAGGCGGGCCCCATTGGACAGCTTTGCTCTAGCGCCACCAGCAGGTCTCTTCAGTCTCAACATCTACTGGGTGAATTTGCTCCAAATATCATACATGGTCTCCAGCCAATATTGTCAACAGACTGTCATGAGTCGCTGACTTTTTCCTCAAGTACCACCATGAGGGTGACATTTGTGGTTCTGAATTTAATGTCTCAACAATCCAACTACTGAAATGATCACCATGAGAAAATATCTGCCAAATTACTGAGCTCTACTCTGTGGTAAGTGCTAATTATCAAATGCTAGCATGCTTACAAGCTGATAAACACGGTGAACATAACACCTGCTAAACATCAGAATGTGAGCTGTGTCATTATGAGCTTGTTGTCAACGGAGGACAACAACTGTCAGGGGAAAAGAGAAATAACAGTGAAATTCCTTGTGTGATTTGTTTGGAAATTAATTTATTCATCCGTAGGTAAATAGACAAATTATGAAGTAATACATGTTTTTTTCATTTCAATCTGCAATAAAATGATGTATTATAAATATAATTTACAAATGAAATATGAATCCATCGATGTGGTTCAAATTAAAAAGAGACTTGGAAAAATGGTCAATAAGTACATATTTTAAAGATACATAATGAATTCATAGATAAATTATGGAATTTATAGTTAATAATAAATGAATTCAATTGAAGAATACAGATTTTAATCAAATTTCCCCTGTAGAGTCTTGTTATCTGTCCCTGTACCGGGTCTTTATCGTGCCCACGCACAGATAAAAAAATAAATAAATGTTTGAAAAACCCCGAGCAGAAATCTTTGTTAACCCGGTTTCTTTTAATCTCTTAACTCGATAAAGAAAACCAGGTTTCTTGTAGGTTTAAAAATCAGGTTACTGCTTAAAGCCAGGGATAATCATCTCTCCTATGTACATGTAAATGCAGAAATTGTGTTTGCATGTGTGTGTAGGAGAGAGAGAGAGAGAGAGGCGAGTGTTTGTGGATGATTGTGTTCTGTTTGTCTTCTGTTCTTGTTTGCTGCTGCTGTGTTCGGCGCACATCTGTCTTTCTGATAGGATTATAAAACATTCACCAACAGATGTTTGCAGTCCTCTTTGAAGATAGCAATTCTGCAGACGGCCGTGGATTTATGAGCGCTTCCATCAGACAGTGTTGAATTTGTCACCATATCATCAATATTCTTAACAATGTAATCAAATTGTTCGCAATTCCTCTGCCAGTCTGTTTTGATCTGTCTTAAAGCTATGAACGGAGGTGTGAGGCAGCTTTTGGAGCTGATTTCTATTAGCATCAGAGCTCATTCATTTATTAGTGTATTGTGCTCAGTGCTTCCTCCACTACACTGTATATGTGTTCTTCTTTATCTCTGTGTTTTCTCACTTCAGTGTTGGTGCGTAATCACACTCGGAGATTTCACCAATTATCTTCAGTTAGTCAGGATAGAGCAGTGGTACCAAGTGACATCTGTTGCCAAAGCACCAAACATATAAACATGGTGTGCGCACCGTGTGTACATGCCAGGAGCTAACAAGCTATTGGCACGTTTCCTATTTTCCACCCAGTCACAGGCGCGATTGTAAATCTCCCCCAATCAGCTTTGGAGTGCTTGTGTTGATTCTTCCCTGTGTTCTGGTCTGTCAGTCAGGGTGTCCGTCTGTGCACGCTGTGGGCTCCCGGTAGTTGACAGAAATCCTGCTGAAGAGCTTAAGGCAGCTTGTTAAGTAGCCTCCATCTACTGCAGAGATTACAGGGGGGCTTAATGTGATCACGCCAATGCAATAGCCCTTTTTGCAAGTGTCGGGTGAGATGGTCATTAACGATTGGAGATTTTCACGATAAGACTGTTTGGACATTTACCTAACTTCAACGTTCGTCTGTGGCTGCAACTCAAACATTTGCATTTCCATTTGCGATTTTTTTCTGATTCTTTACTGCATAGATTTTTTTTTTGGTCTCACTTTTCTGTAAAACTGTCAAAGGGTTCCCTTGACTGGAGAGGTAGAGCACAAGAGACTTTTAACTGTCAATACTTAGTTTATGGCGCCCTGCTGACACAGGCACTCTGACAAAACATGTTACAGCAGCCACTCTCTCCCTTCCCTTCATCTGTATGCCCCTGTCTGCTTTTGTGCTGTACTGTGCTTTCATGCATCAATGCAAGGGGCTGGTGCAGAAAAGTACGGTGAGGAGAAGGAGAAGTATCTAGCCGTACAACTTGGCGACGTTCTGATTTAAAAGTGGAGACGGTAGAAACAAAAAAATAAGTAAATAATCTAATGTGTTCTTAAAATTCACATATTTTTAATGACTGGAAATAATTTGGTGCATCTCTTGAACATAGTCAGAAAGCCAAAACAAGTAAAATGTTTACCCGTTATAATTAAGCTGACATATCTGGGTGAAGAAATTGAGGCCGCTGAACCGAACGATTAAAAAAAGAAGGCGAGAATATGTATATTTAGTAACTGCTGGTGTTGCCGCTGCTTCTTCTGCATTGATTTCTTAGCTAACTCATAAACAACTCTCAAAATACTGTGCGTTCCCGCAATTACACGAATCGCTCATATTGACAATATTGTCTTTACGATACAGTAAATGTGTGCTGCTGCAGAAATGGAAGAGGCAATCCTGATGAAGTTGCTCCTAGGTGATGGGTTGTTTAGGCTTTGTGGAGCATGTAGAACTGTGCGGATAAAGAATTAATTACCTAAAGCTGCGAGGGAAAAACTGCAATATAGAGAGAGACTGTAACAGCTACAGGGTGAGAGCAAGCATCCCCGATTCATCCTTTATTTTGCTGTACAGCTGGTGAACACAAAAACAAATATTTTGCTATGCAGTACAATAGCAAGTTTCAAATGCTGCATTTTTGTCCAGATTGTATCAAGAGTAGATGTTGATTCAATTCCATGGCGATTATACTAGGAATGTCCTAATCCATTTTTTTTGGCCCTGATCCTGATCCAGTCCTTCATTATTGCATAAGTGCCAATACTGAATCTTTTATGATAGTTGTATTTGATTAAATGTTGATTAAATATTTATGTGGCACATTGAAATAACCAAAACATCCTCATATCAAAAGGACTGAATAGGTCAATTGACTGTGAGTCCCAAAACAACGTATATCTCCGTTCTCAAAACAACATGACTGCTGCAGTGGACCAGGAACAGGTGTACTGGATTGGTAACTGTGGTAACTTGGACAATAACCAGGACCACAAAGGATGGTGTGCCGAGTGGTAGCCTTTATATAAGATTTATTCAGAATAATAATGTAACATTACAGAGCTCATGAACAGCACGTTCTTCTTGTCTTGACTTGTTGTAGCATTACAACAGTAACCACTTGATTTAAGCACTGAAACCACTTGGTTAGGTTTAGATACTGAAGCTACTTGGTTAGGTTTAGGTACTGAAACTACTTGGTTAGGTCTAGGCACTGAAACTACTTGGTTAGGTTTAGATACTGAAGCTACTTGGTTAGGTTTAGGTACTGAAACTACTTGGTTAGGTTTAGGTACTGAAACTACTTGGTTAGGTTTAGGCAAAAAAAAACTACTTGGTTAGGTTTAGGTACTGAAACTACTTGGTTAGGTTAAGGTACTGAAACTACTTGGTTAGGTTTAGGCAAAAAAAACTACTTGGTTAGGTTTAGGTACTGTAACTACTTGGTTAGGTTTAGGTACTGAAACTACTTGGTTAGGTTTAGGTACTGAAACTACTTGGTTAGGTTTAGGCACTGAAACTAGTTGGTTGGGTTTAAGCACTGAATCTAGTTGGTTGGGTTTAGGCAAAAAAAAAACCTGCCTTGGTTAGGTTTAGGTACTGTAACTATTTGGTCATGTTTAGGCAGAAAAAAAACTACAAGTTGTGTAACTAAACCAATTATGTATCATCACATATAAGCAATGTTTTAACAGTAGCAAATAGTCTTGTCACAACACTGGAATTTCTAACTTTGATAAAATACCTAGAAAGATATTGATATTTGCTCCTGTGTTTGATACCACGGGGGGAAAAAGTGTTGAGCGATGCCCATCCCTGCCTGGTTCAAAACTTGCTATAATAAACCTACAAGCTTAAATTATAGATGTGAATGAAAGTTTAACTGGAAGAATGCGCCTCCAGAAATTGACGTGACCAATCCACTAGAGAGAAGATGTCTCACTTGGGACCAAAATGGGATTTGCCAACCTCTCTGTCTGAGTCACTCACCGGCGCAAGTGCATAATTTTTCATATTCACACACATGAATGCCGTACCGAGTCCGGCTCTGGGGAGGGAGAGCAGCACTAGCCCGGGCAGGCTGAGATGACAGAACTCACAGTACAGAATACTGATTTTTTTTTTCCAATAAATACCCATTAAAATATGCCCTGATTAGCCTCCATTACCGATTCTTAGAATCAGCCTGTGACATTACAGACTGAACCACAGAGATGGAATAATAATGCATTATGTCGTCAATATCATATGAAGGAGTGCATGAACTTCTTTCAAACACCATTTAGGACCCAATACATGTGACAGCACTGGGCTCCATTAGCTATTATTAGGGTTGTGTTTGCTGCCAGCACACTAATATGAAAAGGCCGGTGTTCAGAATTGATTTTGAAGGTCAGTTTTTGGATGGTTCTGTACTTAATGCTGTGAAACACGGAGACCTTGCTTTATCCTTTGGTAAAATGGCTGCTGTGTCACAACTGCAGCTCTCAGTGTGTGTGTGTGTGTGTGTGTGTGTGTGTGTGTGTGTGTGTGTACGGCTGGAACATCACCTGCCCCACACCCAAATAGAACAAGTCTGTGAGCTTCTGACCTTGACAGAAACAACTTTGATGTCAGGAAACTGCCCTCCAGCCAGACAGTGTGTGTGTAAGGATTTGTCAGTTGGGATGTTACGCTGCCTCCCCGTGGAAACTGTGTTTGTGTCTGTGTGTGGCAGTGTTAGGTGAGGTGATACAGCGGCCCAGGCTCGACAAAACACAAGAGTTGGAGCCACAGCGAAAAAACAGTAAAGACATGCACATTCATGAACAAAAACATGCAGGCTGTGTGTCCTTAGAGGTGAATCTGGAAAGGTATGTGTTTGTGCTACCAACCAGTGTTGGGGGAAAGGTCTGGATAACCATAATGTAGGAGTCAGAGCAGATAGTTAAGTCCAGATAGCAGGCTTTCTACCAGTGTAAGTCGACCCCCTGCTTAGTGTAAACATCAGGAATTAGGTGAACATTAATTTTTTAAATGTTGGTTAACATTGGATTAGGGATGAGCGGATAAAAACAGCCTGGTGAATTTCCATTATCCGGATAATCGTGAACATCCTCACATTAGCGACTTGAAAAAGCGGTCCAGCTCGATAACTCACAGTCGTGTTGAGTTTCTGTTTTATTTTGAATTGCCACGAGGGGGAGCCTGCATCTCCATCCAAAACCTTGACGCTGTCACCACAGCTGAAGGCTCAGCCTTACACCACAAAAGAGATTGTGATTCCAAGTTTAAGTGCGAGTTGTTTGTATGTTTTGATGATTACCCGAATAATATCGTGCATCACAATTATTTTAGCAAGAATAATCGTGGAGTCAAATTTTCTGTGACTGTGATGATGATGGAATCAAAAGTTACCAGCGTTGTGACATATTAAGAGAGGGGCACTTCAGCACATGTTGTCCACTGGGAGGACACCCTAGAGGGCACTTTATCATGTTTTTATCTACCATACGGGCATCCAAGAGGGCACTTTTGCAGCATTTTCTTGAACACGGGGTGCTGGGCCCGCTTGAGTCCACCGGTGCCTCCACCTGTCTAGCAGCTCGGCCAGCGAAGGCTTTCCCCTAAGCTAACAGTGAAGCAGAGAGGCTGCTCTCCACTGCTGTAGACATGATGTTTAATAATAACAAAGTTGAGCACTTCTCCTCTCCCTCATTTTGTCTTGTTATTCAAAAAGAATTCATAACGTGTAACCCAGTAAACTTTTTTAAAATAAAAAGCCTGTGGGGCATTTCTCTCATCTGCCAGTTGTTTCATATTGTGTTTCAGTGGAAGAATAATATCAGTGAGTGGTTTGGCACTCGGAATACTTTTCTATTTATTAAAATCGAAAATGAATGTTTTGATTTGAGATTCTGAATCGGATCAGCATCCAAATATTGTGACAGTATTAAATTGGGAGATAAACATGTTGTCCCCAGCCTACAGTAACTCGCTCCACTGTAACTACAGCTAGAGTGGGGGCGACTCACCAGCAACATCTGTTGGGCGCCCATCAAAAAAGACACTTGGCTGCCGGCCTGGCCGGCTCCCATCAAAAGACACTTGCTACCGAGGCTAACGACTTGTCTATGGGAAACCCTGAGATACTACAGCCTGCTTATCTTCCTCTTGGCTGCAATTTTCTGCATGTTGTTCACTAAACATTATATCAGTAATGAAACGGGACAGAAGCAACACAACTTTTGTACGATACCCACAACATTTGACATTGATATTGACACTCACATACTTATACAGTTGTGATTAAGACAATTTTGTCTTTATATAAACAGTATGCTCACGTGCAGACAAACTATGGACAGACGTTTGTGTATGAGTAACACGTATATTGTCACTCTAACAACATTGTCGACCAGTCTCAAAATCCCTTGCCTCCCCTGTCTTCCCAATTTTGACCACTGCCTATCCCCTTGAAAAGTGAGAGAAAATGAGTCTCTGTGAGTTCCAGGTCTTCAGGGAACACACACACACACACACACACACACACACACACACACACACAGCACAGACCTTCAGGGTCAACATGCAATTAAACCTCAGAGAGGCTCTCCAGTCTTACAAGGATGCTAGACATGGAAGGAGGCAGGACCAGCAAGACAAGAGTGTTAACCTCAATCTGAAGTGAACTGCTTGCTGGTTAACCTGCTGCTGTAGGAGTGCTGCTCCGCGTGACCACTGGCCAGTTTTTTGACTGCCGCAGTGACTCACAGTAGCAGGTTGTGCTGGTACAGTGGTGTCTCAGGTTATTTTTTTTTTTTCTCAGAGCATCTCTAGGGTGAGACAGTAGTTAAAAGGCACGAAAGCCAGCTTCGAAGATGTCTGCTGACCTACTGGAGCAACATAATTGGAGACTTAAAAACGAAATTTGAAAAAGTGGATTCTGCGTAAATGGAACAATGAGAGCTCGCTGAATTTCTTCTATTCTTTCTCAAGTCTATCAGACGTCTTTCACTTCATGTCAGGTGGATCTACAAGTATGTATGCAGCCAGACTGCCTTTGACTGTTTCAAAGTTGTGATAGAAGGAGTGATGCATTGTTCTGAAATGCCATCGCTGATTTGAATAAAACTTAGTGGCTCGAGTTATCATTGTTGGAAATCTTTTCATAAAGGGCTGAGTGTAGTCTGACACATCTGTTTGAATTTCTTTGATGCAAATTTATCTGGAGGAGAAGAGCTTTTTTTTTTACTTAGGTTTCTTGTGATTTACTGGGTTGAGGGGGCACTTTTTTGCAATGCCTCCTAAACTGCCTCTAATACAGTGAGTGCCAGGGGAGAGCGGAAAAACAATTAGCGATGGATAAAAAAAAAAAGGAAAGCCTCATTTTTAACATAGCATTATCAATTTGCAGTCTTCTCTATTTTAGCTAATTTGGATGTGGGGCTGAGGAGGGGCGAGAGCCAGGAGGGAGCGAGATACGGAGGCTGGAAGGTCGTTATTTCAAGGGCAATTTAGCAACACGGATGCTGTTGTGTTTATCAACCTGCAGTTCTGAATTCAAGGCAGCCTTGCTTTACTGCAGCGCCTTGACCACAGTTTTTCTACAAATCTTTGACGTAAATCAGCAGTTCAGCCAGGCAATCAGTAGAAAATACCAGGGGCAGGCTCCCTCACACCATGGCTGCCCCGCTGACATATCAGTAACATGATGACGGCGCATTGTTTCCTCTGTCAAATGCCTCAGCCCTTTTTCCCAAGGTCTTTTCATTAGTTTAATCAGGGCATCATTGCAGTAATAGCCGTATTAAGAGCTCCCTGCGAGTCGTATATTATATCATTTAAAATCACAATGAGAAGAATTAATGGAGGTAAACATGATTTATGAATCGTTGTTTTACGGTTACATTTGTATTATAAGCTTGTGGTTTAAATGTGAGACGACGATGTGAAATCACTCACAGAGAAAACACAGAGGACACTGATGTTGTTGCCGTTACACTGAGATGAGTCACCATAGGTCGATCAGTGTGCTGTAGTGGTACTAAAACTCTCTACTACTGTAGAGAGGTTTATTCATTGCTTGGTTCTTTATATGTTCATTTTCTAAGACATACATTTAGGGGCCTAAAAGTCACAATATGTATGTTATGGTTGGGCAGTTGGATGAATATATCGGCGGTAGAGTCCATTGCCTTTTTCTGGGTAATTTCTGTAATTTGATTTTTTTTGACAATTTCATGGCCATCCTCCAAAGAATGAGTGAGGTCTGCTGCTCAGCAACAGGCTCTCAGTCAGCACGCTAACCCAGCAGCACAAAGCACATCTAACTTGGTGAATTAAGGGTTTATTTCATCTAACCAGAGTAAGATATTTAACAGTGGAAAGACTGACCGAGTTTGGGTTAGTGTTTTTGTGAGTGCTGGTCGGTTTTGTTTCTATCAAGAGAAACTTGGATACAGAAGTTGTTTGGTTGTGTTTTGCAGAATATGTATAATAATAATAATATATTTTGAGTTTAACTTATTACCTGTGTCTGTTTTATTTATTTATTTCACCTTTATTTTAACAGGAGGTCCCATTGAGATCAAGATCTCTTTTACAAGAGAGACCTTGCCAAGGTAGCAGCCCCATCAAAGGCACAACATAATAAAATGCTACATATAAAAACATGATATACAGTCATCCACACTACAACAGGCCAACGGGTATTCAAACACAGTGGCCTGTGAAAGAAACAACAACATGCCTCCTTCACCACTTACCTAATGATGCTCTTAAATTCATCAGTGGATTTTAACGTGTCTAATTTAACAACCAACAAAATATTAAAGAATACAATGGTGTAAAATGTCAAGACTCGATAAAATGGAAAAGGCTGCAGACATATACAATTTTGTACATATACTGTACATACATTTGTTGGTTGGTTGGTTTGTTTATTTGTTGGTTGGTTTGTTTGTAGACTAAAAAAGCAGACTCCACATACGATACGATATGATACGATACGATACGATACGATACGATACGATACGATACGATACGATGCGATGCGATGTGATACGATGCACTTTATCATCCCTGTAGGGAAAATTTCTCTTGGACTCTAATGCCATGCACATATTACTGCTTCCACAGTTGAGACAATACCAAAAAAGAGAAGAAGAAAAAATCCCGCCCAACCTAACTAACATAATCTCTGAGATCTTATTAAATGTAAAGTATCCTAGTTCACCTGTCATACCCTTGAGTACAATCAATGCCATGTGTTGAGTATTAAGTCTTATATTCTATAAGTGGGGAAAAAAAACAATGTCAACACCACATTTCTATACCCAGCACCATCCTGACACATGACAGTGAGTGTACAATATATTAGTACCCTTTTATGAACTGAGCTGCAGTGCTGTTGACACCACTCTCTGTGCATTAAGCTGCTCTGTTGCATTACACTTGGAATTTGAAAATGAGCTGCGCTCCAGCCCTGTGTGTGACTGATTGACTACATTATTTATGTACACTGTGTACAACACATTAATAATGAAATCTGTAGCAATAATATATACCCATCCACTAGATAGATACAGAAAAAAAACAGATGTTACTCTGCTGCAGTGTAGCACAAGTATAACAGGAATACACTAAATTATTACTCATGTTAATAAAAGTCAGATCAATTAGTTTTGAATCAAGTTTAATATAAGGAGTCGAGTTAGATTTCCTTGTTAGTTGTATAATCACTGGCATCGTGACAGATAACTGGGACTGATGGTCTAATGCACCGTGACTGGGGCGAAGCCTGTGAGAGTGTTATGCAACAGCTGGTATAAATCCTGTTGTTTTGTTTATGTTTAATTGATGGCTTCATGCAGCACTCTGCACACTATAACCTCCGTACAGGGCTCGCTAGGAAAAAAAAAAAAAGGTTGTGGGGTTACAGAATATGCAGGTGGGAGGTACAGATGCAGATGAATCTGTTTTGAATTGCTTGTTTCTGTTGCACTATAAAGAGACGGTAATAGGGTAAACAGATTGAAGGACAAGTGTGGTCATATTCTCTGTTTTTCTTATTATTCCATGAAAAGACCAAAACAACAAGGAATTTTTCCTTCTTACAAGTAGGGGCTGTCGAGCCAAAGAGGAAAACATCTTATTCTTCTGTGACAGTGACCCTCCTTTGCCCACAAACTATTAGAAGCACATCAATGAGCTGCAGTGTAACAGTGCCTTGGATGCTCCATCATTGCCACGAACAAGAGCTCTTTACTGAGTATTTACGACAGCAGGACCGTGTATGTGAGGTCGAGCCAAACCAAACCCGCTCATCGAACGTGTATTAATCCACAGCTGAAACTAGTCCCAGACAAATGCTCTATTTACTGCTGTTTGAGTAAAGTTTGATGAAAAGTACGATACCCAGCTGTTTGAGGCAATAATGTTGCTTTTTGATAAGCTATTGAAAACCGATCAATGAGCCACACTGTTCCATCACTGCAGTGAACAAAGCCACTTTACTGAGTCTCTATGGTGGCATATGTGAAGCAAAATAAACTACTACGGTAAATGCGTATTAATCCACAGCTGAAACTAGTCCCCAACAAATGCTCTATTTACTGCTGTTTGAGTAAAGTTTGATGAAAACTACAATGCCCAGCTGTTTTAGGCAATTACTGAAGTATATTCTTAGGGATGCAGGATATCTTTTTTTTCCCAGCTGATACTGATAACCAATAATCGACCAAAACTGACAGAAAAACTTTAAACGACAAACGTACTGTCCGATTTTGAAACGTTCACACTGGAGACGACACGCTTGTAGATACAGTAGTTTGACGTCATGGCCACAACAGGCTGCACTTCTTCAGCTGATAATATCAATTTTTCAAGACCGACTTATCATTTATTGGTTTAATATATATAATGTATCCCTAATCTTCATTCAGGTACATACTAGGTTTGAGGCTGTTTAGAAACAGTGTGTATCATAGTCACAATATATAGAAAAAGAACAAATCTTATTCAATTTCATTAAATTTTAAGATGTCCATATCACTATTGGCCTCAAATACTTCAGTGTCGGTCAGGCTAAAGTTTACAGTCTGAATAATATATAATTGACTTATCGTTAGAGGTGTTGTGGCTCCTATCTTGTGTAACTTGAATATAGTGGCTGGCAACGGATGAGCCTCATGCAGAAGACTGAATGAGAAAGCCACAGGACGCTCTGGATAGAAAGAGAAAGTGAAATGCGGGACAGTTCAGGTTCCTGGAAAAGTCTTAACTGATCAGAGGAAGGGGCTCGAATCTGAGAACAGAATCTATGTTTGAAGATGGTCATATCTCAAGATTAAAAGCGGGGAAATCAATCTTTTGGAAATGATGTTGGAGGAATTCCCAGAGCTCTGAATGAGGAGATGTGGAAAGAGAAAATCCCTTCAGTCCCTAGATGGTGTTGATAAGTGATGATGATCCAGTAATGATGATTAAGATGATCACAATGAAGACAATTACGAGGATCAAAATGATGAGGATGAAGATTTTGCCGTTGCTCTGCAGGATTTTTTGTTCTTTGTCTGATGTTCAAAGCAAATATGGCTGTTGGTGCCATCTGGTGCCTTATGGTATGTTAGGGGATTAGTTGTGCTGAACATAAAAACTGTCTCATGGAATTTCCTTTGTCATTTTAACATTAACACAGCGAGTCCTAGACTATTTTCCATCTGCATGCATTTCCTCTTCAGGAGCACATTTCCAATTTCCCTTCATCCTCAAGCCTGACACATGGTATTCAGCATTCTTAGTGGATAAAGTCTTTCATCGGGTGATACAGATTCTGCACTATCACACATGTGCTAAATATTTGCTATTTGCTCGTATTTTCTTTGTTTTTTGGTACCTTAAAGGTTGCTATAAAAAACCTACCACATCATTCCTTCACACAGCGTAGCTTTATAGACTTTCATGACTCACGGTGCAGAATTTCATCTCTCTTTGTGTATTTAAGATTATTGTTCTATGAATATCTTGTCATTTTTTGCGATTTCAATTAAGGATGCAGATTCCACAGCCATTTGATTCAAAGTCAGTCAAGATTTAATGGATTCCTTTTATTAGCCTCCGACAAATTGCCTTTTTAGTGGGAAGAGCGTTTGCATTATTCATTTGTGAAAGAGCGAGCGCTTATGAGTTCATTTAGTTTAGTTTTAGATGAGCTCGGCGACCAGGAGTGGGACTTAGGGTGACTCATCACAGGAGGAGGATGAAACGCACTGTGTGAGATGAATCTCATCTGACCCCTGACCCCCTTGTCTTGCTGTTTTGGCATGTGTAGGTGATCCAGCGCAGGGAGGACGGCTCAGTCAACTTCTTCAGAGGATGGGAGTCCTACCGCGAGGGATTCGGCAAGATCACCGGCGAACACTGGCTCGGTAAGTGCCTCGGGTTTGTGGCTGTGTCTGCTTGTGCGTGTTTGGTGATGTGTGACTCATGCACATGTGCACCACGGGGCAGTCCAAACCCTGGAAAGTAGATATTTACACAACTTCGGTCAGCTACCTGTAGTTTCATCCTATCAACAAGATAATGATAGCCACCATGGCGTGAACTGCAGCACAGCAGAAAGAAAGAAAGACACTCATTGGCAGACAATGAAATAGCCGGTCATGGCGATGGAGCGAGATGAAGAGAGAGGCGATGAGAGTAGAGACATTAGACGACTGTGGCCCTTCAAGTAATAGCGATAGTTCTGCGACAATGGAAGCCACTTAAGTGAAAGCGACATAAGAATACTGCAGCAAATTAAAAGAAATGTCTGAAGTGCACTTTATGAGAGCTGTCCGCTGGGCGCCACAAAATCGCAGCACGAGCCAAAAGACCAGCAATTTGATAACAATATTTTTGTTTCTTCACATGACAAACACACCAAAATTATACTGTATAATTTTCTTTTTTTTCTTTTTTTTTAACCCTAAAGCTTTTTCATTCGTCGCCTTCTGCTTGAAATGTGTGGGGTTTTTTTCCAGAGTGTCCAAATCAGTGTTTTTCTTTCTGGCAGCGTGACACATAACTCTGTGCCTCGTCTCAAATTGGACAGGAAAAGAATGCCAACGAGGAATTAAATCAACTGTGAAATTATCAACTTTATCAAAGCCAAATCCCCTCGCCTTCACACCACTTCTCATTAAATGTACCAAATAATTTCTTCATGGTGGTGGTGGTGGGGGGGGGGGGGGGGGGGGGGGGAGGTGTGGGATACTCTTCAGCTTCATCATGGTCACTCTTGTGGCTCAAAGTTAGTAAAGCTGGTGACGTATGCTCATGTCAACAGAGTGGCAGAGTGTTGTCACCCACGACATATTCAGTACATATTAATCAACACTTCTCATATCATATATTGTATTTTTTTTTAAAACCTCCATGAAACCTGAAGGGTTCAGACGTATGCAGCTTGTTCTTTCCATCACAGAGTGGCCTTTACGCTTCTTTTTTTAATTGGTTTGACATTTGTTCAGGTAGCAGAAGAGCATTAGACAGAACAGGAAGCAGGTCTCTAACTACAGGTGTTAAATATGAAAATTGACAACCACAAAAGCACACACACAGGAGGATGAATACAGGAAAGGTGACTTCACTCGTGCAACTGCAGCTGAGGAATTTGGCTCCGTGTCAACATCTAATCACTGTTTTCACAGACGTAATCAACACCTCGCTGGGATCTCAGTCTTTAATTGCTACATAATCTCAACTATAATCTGTGTATACACAAACATCCCCGGTGACGTGCCTCAATACTATGTCGCTCTTCACTTATTTTTGAAAGTGTACTATGCCGGATTTTGTGTCACTGGCTGGAAGCTACACAACGCCGCCTAAAGGTTCAGACTAGAAAAAAACGAGCGGTCTTGCTCTCGGTCCGTTCTAGTAGAGCTGCAGGTCTGTTTGACCGAGGGCGGGGCTGGGTTACACACATGCAGGCAGAGCGAAGAGGCACACAGCGGACAGGATGAAGCCTGTATTTACACATAAATCCGGAGTGTTGTGCTCAGGTGTGGACACATTATTTGTGCTTCAGAAAGTAACCACCGTGAAACATCAGAGCGTTTTTTATTTTGTTGAGTCACTGCTTCGTTCAGTCGCTCTAGCTTGCCACCACGCTTGCTGCTCTGTCTCACTCTGTTTTCACCAGTGAGCCGAGGAGGACGGACCAATTTTAAATAGTGTGTTTGCCAACAGCAGGAATAAATCTTGCACAGCATGCTTTTAACATTCATTCCACCATGTCACCACAGTCATCTGCAGTGTACATATCGAGGTGAACTGCACTTTAAATACTGTTGTTGAAAACAGGACCTCAGGCTTGTGCTTGAAAGCTGCACTTTTGAACCATTAGCTGCCATTCGAGCTGTCACTCTTTCAGTCCTGATCTCAGACCCTTCAGGGCAACCGCACTCCCTCTTAGCACATGATGTACATACTGCGACTGCACTGTGATTCTTGGTGAACCCTAAGCAGTGAAACTGTGATGGTAACAACACTCTGACGCCGTCCAGATGCCTACCAGTGATGACTCATCACATAAAACAAAGTTTATGTGAAAAGAAACAAATCTAAACTTCATAAAGCCTGTCATTAAAACACGAAAGTTCATTGCCCAATCAGCATCCATGGGGAAACGACTGGGATAATAAGCGCTTTCATAATCTTGCATTACTAATCACCAAATCTGGCCTGCTTATACAAAAACACCATTCCCAAAAACACTATGCATTAGCAGAAATGTTTCCTTAGGAAATTTGGCTTGAGCAGCAGAGTGGTAATGAGCTATCAGCGCGGTGAGTCTGTGTATCTTTTAAAACCTCTCTTTCACAGTCTGCTCGAGATCCAACTGGTGGAGTAAGTGGAGCCTGAAGAAGTTATTTCTGTGAAAACACACACTTGGTCATGGTCAAGGTCACGGACGTGCCACACCGCAGCTGAGCTACTCTCCCATCAGCACTTGAGATTAAAAGCACACATATACACACATACACTTTAGGAGCAAATGCCGTGGACATTATTAAGTGTCCGTGTGCAGCTCAGCGTGCAGGCAAAATAAATATTGTAGATAAATGATGGCACATGGTAAATCATTTGTTTAATTTCGCATCTCATCTGTGGTTATTACTGTAATCGAACCGAGGAAATGTTTCCTTTAGGAATTTTTCAACTAGATGTACTCACAAATGCAAACAAAGCTAAAGTGCTACATATACCATTTATTCGCAGACTAATCTGTCTGGGAGTGTCCACAGGGTCTGTCGGCCTCTTCATTCGCATAAAGTTGAATTCAGGCTACTTTATGCAAATCAGTGATGTCTGACGCGATGTAGCACCTCTGAAAAATAAAAACGAGCCGACGTGTTGGTCTGGTTGGAAATCCCGGCGCAGCAGCCCACAAGTCACGTTCGTCCAATCAGGTGCAGCCAGTGAGTGTTTGCATGGCTGAGCTGAGGGTGTAGCCTGTTTTGGTCAGGTGTGCAAGGCAGCTACGTACCTTAGTAGATGCTGCAATTTTTAAAACTCATGCCATCTGCAGGTAATGAATGGTACAGCTGCACCTATATCTTTAATGTAGCTCCAACTTTGTGAATTTGTTATTGAGATTTTTTGAATATTTTTTCACCAAAAAGATCCAATGTGAACACAGTTCATCACTGTATCAACCCAAATGCAAGATTGCCATGTTTCAGTTGTATGCTGTGACAGCGCTGTGCTGAAGGTCTGGTTAGTATTAAAAAATCATGATTTAGACTAAAATATCCAGTTTTCTCACCTGGAAGTGAATGTTGGTCTCGTAGTCTCGAATGGTGCTCTGCTGCTTGGCAGTTTCACTAACTAGCCATCACCTAACCCTTCACATGTAAAAGTTACCTGTATGGATGTCATCTGAACTGTCACTTGACGTATGACACGTATTGTAGAAGTATTGATATGATATGTACCAAGTGGAGACATTGAACATATCTGTGTTTTGTGGAAACGTGGGCATAACATAAAGCTCTTTGAGGCAGCTTCAGTTTTTAATCATTTACAATATGTAAATAGGTTTGAAACATTAGGGACTGCTGCTCTGTAATTCCATAATATTAGCTGGGCTCGCATGGTTTTGGGCACTCCAGCACCTTCGACACTGTGTGCCCTTGCTAGACATAGAACTGCTTGTATATACTGTAGCGTTTGCAGAGTTTATGTGAATTAATGGAGATCTAGGTCTCTTTGCTGACCTGAGGCCATTACAGAGAGCAGCCCATAATAAAAAACGTGGTTAGAGTGCCAGCTAGATCTCCCTATGGTACGCTGTAGGAACATGGTGGGAATATGGAAAGCTCAGGTCTTAGCAGAGTGAATTTGAATGAGCCGGCAAGCTACTTTGAACCTTTCAGAGTACCCTTCCTCATTCAGGGTGTGCTGTTGTCTCTTCACCCCCATCATCGATTACCCTCAGGGCAAAAATGAAAAATGGATCCATGCTCGCCTGCAGCCTAGAAAGAAATTCACTGCAGCAACCTCCGCCAGGCCAATATTGCTCACTAATGCCACCCGCTAACTCTGAAGATCTGTACATTTCTCATCATCTAAATAAACAGATACATTTAATTCAGCATATTTTCTATGTTTATTAAACTTTCATTAGGATGATTCTGATAATAATGATCAGCGGAAGAATAAGGATGAATAATACATGAGCAGAGTTAGCAAATCCTGCATTCTTTTGAGAGTGAATAGTTCCTAAGAGATTTGCAGGATGACAAAAATGCACATGTGAGAAAAATCCTGGTAGACGTGGTCCCAGAAGCGTGAGGCAAATGAAAAGCATCCAGTTCTGGAAAAAAAATCAATGAGGATATCTTTTTCATTTGGCAGTTTGGCAGCTTAGGTGTCAATTAGTCGGACTGCATTTTAAGTATACCGTCATTTATAAAACTGCTACAGTAGCGTACCACTTTGATTTAAGACAGGCTGTTGTTATCGCTTAATGATGTGTACTTTTACAGTGAGTCAGGGATAACGATCAGGTCTGCAACCTCACATTCTGTTTATATGCAGTCGGTATCTTTCTTTTGATGTAAAGCATGAGTCTTTTAATTTGGGACCTGTTTTTCTCTTCCTCTTTAAATGGAAAGGACATCATGCCTCCCTCATTTGCAGTTATTTGGATATTGTTTCTGTCAAGCAGCAGATATGCAAATATCATTTGTGTCCTAATGATGAGAGAAAGATATCATTTTTGGGATGTTGTGTGTATATTCGTAAAAAACTAACATACTGCTGAATAATCTCTCCCGGAGGAGCATGTATAAAGAGCATAAAACTAGGTCAAGGCAATTCCTTTGTTGCCATCAAATCTATCCAACACCTGGTCTGCAGAGGCTGATGTAGACTTGTCTACCTGTAATATAGGTCCTGAAACAGTTTAATACCGTCCCAAAGAGACTAACCTAGTTTTCCAGATGGCCTATTACAATTACGTACCTCGGTCTCTCTCGAGTTGAAAGCAGCACTTAAATCCTGCAGAAAAAGGATAGACAAATTATCTATTGTCATATTCATGTCCTCTCTCCTGCCTTTGTTTCGATAAGCTGCCGCTATAATTTGTGCTTGTGTACAAGCAAGATATTATAAGAAGATTCAAAAGTGTTATGCCACTGTGCATTGTGCAATTACGGTCTGAAGTTGACAGATTCCAGTTACATTTTTTTGTGAAACCTATCATCAGGGTGGTGACATTCAGAAGAAATTTGTCTGAAGTGTTTTAAAGGCACATAATTTAGCTGCTGGTTTAATTGTCATTTTTGCTCACATTGTCAGGGGTATGAAGGTATAATTGCAGAGATGGGAAGTTAGAAGTACAGACACTTTGTTGCTGTACTTAGAGGGGCAATATGTAAGAACTTTGGTTGAAAACAATATATAAATTAACTGAAATTATCAAAAGAATGTGAACAAACAAGCAGCTATGACATGATGACGTCTACGTATTATGTTGCAGAGATATCTACCAAATGTAGCATGCTAACCAGCTATCCCCGGCTCGTCCCGGGTCCAAAGCTGCTGCACTATGGGCGTAAATAACTAAAATTCCTGCGGTCCCCTAACTCCCAGTCTGAATCACTAACTGCATGGCTAACTGAGCTAACTATCCAAGACAGCTAGAGTTAGTTAAAGATATGCTGGTTTCAACCAGTGCATATCAGGCACAGCAGACATATCAAGACGTAACTGCCTCAATCGCTTTGCACAAAAATGGCTGGTAAAAATGTCCTTCAGAGGGATACTTTTTACTTTTTACTTTTATACTCTGATTACATTTCAGAGCCTGTAGTTTCTTACTTTTACTTGAGTAAAGAAGTTGAACAAGTACTTCTGCTTGACCAGTCTTTTCTTCTTCTTGAGTAAAGAATGTGTGTACTTTTGCCACCTCTGTACACGTAATTGTAGGTAAACTCTTGAAAATGCACGTTGTGAAATATCTCTCGCTCATTCCAACATCGACCGTGCGTCCAGCTGATTAATTTAAATCACAAGTATCATCTTATCACACTCAGTCATAGATTTGTTTTCCTCGTCTATACGCAGAAAAACACAGAAACGCTTAACATTCTTGAGCAGTACTCAATTTTATTAATCAGTGGAGCATTAACAGCTTAATCAATACCTCTAAATGGATTCTAGTTTTGTGGTAGCTCAGAGTAATGGGAAATAATATTCATTTGTTATCATACCAACTGCTGGATTGGATTCCTGTCATCCGTTTATTTTCATTTAGTTTTTTTAAAAATCTTTTTTGAATACTGCAGTCAACTTTTTTCCGTTATCAATACGCATTTTGTGTCACGTGAAGTGTAAGAATTATGCGAATAATGTAAAACTCCGAACTTAGAGGTTAAGATCGATTCTCTTTTCCTTTTTTTTTCCCCCTCGAAGCACAGGAATAACAGACATTATCGGATTTTAGAAGCAAATTATCCCTTAATATCATTTTGGCGCTATGAGAAAACGTGTGAGAAATTCACACGCAGGGAGTTTTATGGATGTTCAAGTTTAATGAGCAGTCGTTCCCTGAAGCTATGGGGAAAACATGCGAGTACTCCGAGCGCTGCAAACCGAATGAATCTTTGCTCTCTGGGCAATTAAATCGACACACTTTCACTCTTCAGAACAGAAACCAACGTGGACTCTTCAATCTCTGTTACACTGTCAGTCACGTAAACTGGCGAGGACAACCCACCCGGGACAGTGCATTATATATCTGCCTGGTTTTCTGCTTTAAGGAGCGAACCACGTGTCAGAGTGTATCAGGGAAATTAGGGGAGGCAGAATCTGCTTTTATATCAGTGAAGGTTGGTGTATCGATGTCACGGTGTTGCCCTCACCTTCAAGCTCTTTTCATTTACGGTAAGCCGTTTTATTCACCACAGGAGTGTTCCTCCTTTATTCTGGCCAGTGTTTACATGTCGCCTCAAGCCTGTGTGAGGGAGACGCTGCAGCGCTTGGCTAACCAGATAACCAGTATGGAGCAACAGCACCCAGACGCTCTTCTCATTATTCTGGGGGATTTTAACAGAGCAAACACCAGCCATGAACTGCACAAATACAGACAGTATATTGGGTATCCCACTGGGGGCAGAAACACACTGTCACAGAGTATTAAAGGATGCTTACTGCAGCTTTTAAACCCTCTGATCATTTATCTTCTTCCAACTTAAAGATGAAAACTGAAATCCAGAAAGCATGTGGTGAACATCTGACTGAGCCCACTGATACTGTAACATAGTGAGGTGTCAGCGCAGATGGAGAACATGCGCTCTCATTCAAAATACATAACAAAAACAGACGATCCACTGATCCGGAGATATATATATATATATATATATATAAAATAAAATCCCCCAGAATATATATATATATATATATATATATATATATATATATATATATATATATATATCGCATCATTCTCCAAACACTTACAGTATCATATCCTGATGAAACTGGTATTTACACCCCTAATTATGACCAAAGTCAGGCATGGGGTCCACAGCTACACTGAGAAACTCAAAGCTTCCTCGCCTCAACTCATTCACTACACAACCTACAAGTCCAAATGATCTCCCTTCATCCCACCTCTTGTTCCTCTGCATCAGACAAGAGCACGTCTTGCGACTCTCTCAGAGACAAAATACCGGGAAAGCCCCAGGACCAGATGGCATCTCACGCTTCTGTCTGAAGGCCTGCGGTGACCAACTGGCTGCCGTCTTCACACAGATCTTAAGCAGATCACTCAATTTGTGTTTGGATCTCTCTTACTACAAATGCTGAACAATGCTACTGATCCTCTAAATATTTCATGACAGGGACAATGACTACAGGCCAGTTTCCTTCACATCGGTGATCTCACAGTTCTTTAAAAAAAAAAACTAGTGGTGGCCCACCGAAAGCACTTCACAGGCCCCCTGCTGGACCCCCCTGCTGCTTGCCTCACGGGCACTCACATCGGTTAATGAAGCAGTCATTATGCACTCCTATAATGGAGAGTAATTGCACTGTATGCAACTTTTCTGCTCAACTCACACACAGTATTCCACTGAAACATAGGATGCAACAGGAGAGGCTGTGGAAATTCGTATTCTGCTCTGGAATTCCCCAGGGATGTGTATTCGGCTCACTGCTCTTTCCTTCTACACAAATGACTGTACCTCTGGGGACAACAGACTTTTCTGAGACTCAGCTCCCCATACCACCTCCTTCACCATACTCAACACTGTGGCGACAATGGGAATTTTCAGGTTTAGACTAAGTTATGTGTAAAAAGGCCCAGCTACTTCCTGTGCCAGCTGAGGAAGTTGGAACAGGAGCTGTTACATGCCTAGTAAGCCGCATAGCAGGGAAAGAACATGCTATAAAGGATCCCAGTGAGCACCAACTGGGATTTTGTGCTGGTTTCTGAATGTCTAATACGTCTTCTCGCCCTCTTCTCAACCAGGGCTTACAACATTGTGTCTCACAATGCAAATTTGTGTAATAATTTTGATAATTTGTTCATTTGTAAGTTGAAAGAAAGACCATATTGATTAATGTGAAGCTATGTCTCCAAAGTCACATTGAACTGGTCAGTGAAATGTGGTCTACAGTGTCTACAAGGTGTAAATTTAATGCATTTAATGTTTCATATAAGAACTCCATGAATATGGAAGAATACAGGCAGTGAGGTCCCCCAAAGTGGACCAGTTTATACATTAATGTAAAGTAATGTGTTGTACTTACTGCATGCACAAGTACTTAAAGACTTAAAGTGTCACAGCCTTGTGCCAGTGCTAGTGCCCAGGCTTAAGAAAAAAATATGGGCTTCACACTCTAGAAGTACAGGTAGAGCAGGCGAACATCAATCAGAAGGTAAACTGTTCGGCCCTTGTATCCTGGCTGCTACAAAGACATTGTTCTTTCTCTATAATGTGCAAATAAGTGCCGGTCGTTATTTTGTAACACGTGCACCGAACAACATCGCAACAACCAGGTGCACTTACAAGCTTGTTCATAGGCCTACATTAGATAGGAGTGGTTGCATCACTATCATTATGTTTACAGGATGGATGTAATACCAGAAAGCTTCTCTTTCTCTCTGCAGAGCATGTGTGATTGACAGTAGACAGGAGGGGAAGAGTCCACTAGTTAATCAGTCATGGATGTGTCGTTCTCTCGGATGGTTTTCAAAAAATAAAAGTAGAAAATGCTAAAATGGGTCTGCACGAGCAAGCAATATGTGTGGGAAACACTGCTTTTGAACCAGTTTGAACTTCACAGTGACCATAGCCATTTTTTTAAACATCTTTTTAATGGGAGGATTGCTCAGTGGGATGATGAAATTATAAAAACATCACGGACACCAACCTGCCTACCCTCCAGGACTCGTACACCAATTGACTCAGCAAACATGGTTGCGGACCCCCTTTAAGCCTGACCTCGAATTATTTATCTCCTCCCTTCTGGCAGGTGCTTCAGATTAAAAGTCTGTTTCAGGACTGCTACTATGTTTTCACATCTGGCTGCTCCCACAGGACTTTCAACTATCACCACCCACTCCTGCAGATGTGCGATGCCACTTATGCCTTATCATGTGCAGAGTCTGATCACTGTCGCCCACAACACCATATTCTGGTGAAAATCTGTCCGCCCCATCCCTCAGGGAAAATTAGACACATGTAGCCCTTATGGATTGTTTTAATCTAAAACAGAAATGCTAATATGGTTACTCAAGTGTTTAATAAGCCAGCTGTAGAAGACGTGAACTGAAAATAAGCCTTATTAAATCTTTTCAAAAAACAACTTCAGCCTGAGGCGGTGAGAACTCAAAGTTGATGAAAATATTATGGATCGTGTCCTTGTTTCTCTGACAGTTTCTGTCATTTTCCAAATAGCAAGAGAGATGCAAAACCAGATGTTGCGATGTCAGACTTAAGAGCAGCAGTGCTAGTGTTGTTGTTTCATCACATTTGGCTTTGGGATTCACGAGATGTTTCTGATATGTAAACAAAATGTACATATCCAGCCACACAACGAGATACAAACAGAGGGAGGGAGAGCGAGAAGGCAAACAGCCGGTTCACTTGAGCTGAAACTTCACATGTTGCAATAATTTGGAGGCTCTGGTATTTTCATATATGAACTTTCATCCCTCTCTCATGCTGTGATCACTGGGTTGTGTTCCTGTTGCCGCCCTCTTATTTGGATCAGTTTGCACCAAAACAAGCAGGCACAAAAAAATAATTCCTTTCCGCGTGACTTTACAGTAATGAACAAATAACTCGGCCTCGTGATGACTCAAAACAATATCTACTCAATGGTCCTGCAAAGCCATCCACCCTGCAGACAACAGTCTACTCACTCTGCAGCTGAAAGCAACTGCATCCAATATAACTCGCATTACTGAATACACATTAAAGATATATTCAGACCTCTTTTGTTGTCATACTGCCTGTATATACATTTACCAACGAGGCCAGCACCTTATATTCACAGTGTACTTTAACTGTATGCTATAATGACGGCTTGGCTGTATAATAGTGTCTGCCCGAGTCACCTGGAGCTGTCACTTTCTTTCATCCGTGTGGCCTGGTAGTTTCCAACCAACGTTAGTGAAAGTGTTGTTATTGAGATATTACAGCATCAAGAATGCATTATAGATGAATGAGAGGTAGACAGTTAAATTACAGTATATGTATGCTTGTGTATGATGTATGATGATTTTCTACTCTGAGGCTATCGTACACTATAGGTCATAAATCCCGCCAGCTACATGTTAGTAAATGGGACACGGGCCAAACTAAAAACTACTACTACTAAAATAGTACACGTCAAATACATTTTCTGTCATTTTTGGCAAATGTGAACGCCAGTAAGACAACTGATGAAACAAAAACAGATGGCAAAAACTAAGAAAACAGGCAGAAGGAAAAACCAAGGACCAAAGAAATACAAAAACGTAACCAAGTACAAAGCGAAAAAAGAGCAGGCAACACAGGCAGGAACGCAGATGAATCACAAGGAATAAACACGTGGGCTAAATATACAGGAAGCTAATCAGGAACAGGTGAAACTAATCAGGACAAACACAAGGGAGGAACAGTGAGACAAGACAGGAGGTAACACAACATGACACATGAGGACGAAATCAAAACAGGAAACAATGGAACTGAATCCCAACATCATGACAGATAAGTTTGGGTTTCACTGACAGCTGAGCCCTGCTCACGATTGAGTTGAGCTGGTGTATGGGCAGGACCTTGAAACTAGACGCCAGGGCGGGACCTCCACACCAGAGCCCTTGAGTAGAGTGAGTCACGACAACAGCAGTTCAAGATGCAGATCGTCACGTGATTCATAGAGACTTCGGATAGTTCCAGGAAGTTCTTAGCTGGCAATTTAAATGCATGACTACAGAGAGACAGAAGCAGGATGACTGGCAGGTCATAGATAATACATGATGTGTTGATGGACTGCTTTACAGAGCTGGGCTGCTAGAATCTGCAGCTAACTTCCAGGAACTATTGAGAGGCTCCACGAGCCAAAAAAAATGGAGATGGAGAACCTGATGTAACTCTCTCTACTCAAGGGGCTCTGAGCTCCACTGCTTGATCACTACTGCAAAGACTCTTGCTCCATATGACATCACCAACGCAAGATGGCAGCGCCCATTTCCGGGATAGAGACGTCGTCTATCTTTACCTACAGTCATCGCTCTCTACATTTGTTTTGTAACTGTGTTATACACTTGAAGAGGCCCTTAACACCAGAGTCAAATGTCTTTTATGTCACACACTTGACCGATACAGGTACTTCTGCTTTTGTTTTGGTCATTAGCATATTGACGTAATAAAGGAAAGGTGATGTGTCAATAGAAACAGCAACTGCTTTTTCACTTTAATTCCAGCACCACCAAATAACACACAACAGCGTCATTTTTCCCTTCAAGTATTTACTGACTTTTTTCTTTTTTTTCACCAACGATGCCCACAGCATGTCACATCATCATATTCCTATGATGGTCCCCAGCAGCGCGAGAGGGAGAACAGTGTAATAAGACCCATGTGTCTTCACTGCTCTGCCTGGAAGTTGTCCTCTATCTGACGAGTGTCTCGTTGTGATCTAACATTCCTCGGCTCACTGCCTCATTAAAGATACACTTACAGCTGCCACCGAGGAAGAAATAGGAGAGCAAACCCTTTTCTTTCCCTCCCGTACAGTCTTTTCTCCTGCCTGTCAGAAGAATTGCACAAAATTCTGCAGAAAATTGCAGCTTTAACCGCTTTGCATACCGCTCACCTTTAACAAGTGGGGCATGCATCGAGCGCTATAATTGAGCTCTTAGCCCGCCCTGAGTATTGTAAGTTTGTGTGATTATAGGGGGGTGAGCCGCTAAGAATCAGACATTTGCGTATTTGTGTGTGTTTATGCAAAAGTGAGGGTACAGATGGGAGCCAGGCAGGGGGATAACTGTAATTTGGAGAGGGGCGTTTGACAGTCTGTGTCAGTCCTAAGCGAGTGAGGGCCACTTCACATCAAAAAGGGCAGCCTGAAAAGACTGAGGAGAGAAAACAGTGTGTACTGAGAGAATTTTGAAGCGATGGAAAAAAATGTAGCGACACCGATGCCTTAAAAAAATGCAGCAACAGAGGCACCCACGCTCATCCACATAAATACACATGCTAAATCAGTAGGTATGCTGTGTAAGTGCCAAACATGTCTGTTGTCTTTCTTTTCATCTCGCATCCTGTTCCTCAAGGATCTTTATCTCGTTTCTGTGGCAGGAGTCCTACCCATGTTTCTCAGATCAGTGCGAAACAGCACCGAGTCTCTGGCAATTAGCTCCCAGCCTGTACAACTGCTCAGAGCTGAGGAGAAGCAGAGGAGTCACACGCAGCAGGGGGAGCGCATTCATCTCAGCTCTGGAGAGAACACACAGTCCGCACACATCACCAGAGCACACATACAATGGGACTGGAGGAACAGATGTGATGAAATACGGCCAGAATTGCTCATTCTGTTGAGTAGTTTGATGTCCTGAGAAAACAGAAGAGGGGGGAAGCATTAAAGGGTTACAGCCGCGTGTTGTGGAAACCACAAGAACGACCGCCGGAGAGATTTGCCGTAATGTGGAGATTTAGCAGCCATTGTCGGAAACAGTTTGCTCGAACCACATCCTCTCTTATGAAGGGCATTCGTCTCCCAAACAGGGCAGGGCTGCTCACCAGCCGTCTGAGAAACGTCACAAAAACATGTAGCGCTCCATACACAGTCCCCCGTCATGTTTACCTTATGCAACTATTTCTCTGTTTTTGTTTTTTTTATCGTTTCCCTTCCTCCTAATCTCTTTCTTTCCCACAGAGCCATGCATAAACACGTCCTTACACACATTTATCCTCCACAGCTTGCCTCTACCACAATGCAGCATCCTGAGGCTTGTATTTATATTCTTGTCACGCAGCAGAAAATCTAAAGAGGACTGTATCTACAAAAGAGAGCACAAATCAAAGAACATCACAATTCCTGTGAGGATGACAGCCCATTTTGCCTCTCTTTGTGTACTTTTTTTTTTTTTTTCAATTATTGTGTCCGTGGACAGTTTTGTGCAATTGAAATAAGCCGGAGAAGGTCGGCATTGAGGGGAAAAGGAAGGACCAAGGGATTGAATAAACATTCGATCACACTCATGGGGGGTTATTCATAAGCCTCCCTCCTCTTCTTCTCGATTAGTTTGCGTAGCCCTGAAGTCCACGATGGAACTGCGTCACTAACCTGCAGAAACGTCCGTGATAGACAACAGCGCTGATTACTCTGAGAGCATGCCGGCTCGGAGTGAAAACCCCCGGCTAAACCAATTGCTGCAGACGTGCCTTGACCCTGTCAATGGTTCATCTGTGAAAATCTGCCAGACAATCCAATCATGTGTTGCTGCTTCTTCTCCCAGCGTGGCAGCAGTACCACTGACAGCAGCGAGGTCAAGGGTTAGCGCCTTTCACCGCTCACAGGTTAGTGAAGAGAGGGGGGATGGAGCGTTGATCGATCGTGCTCGGGGAGATTTATTACTCCAGTCTTTAATAGATAGGTGATGCTTCTGCCTCATTTGAAGGCGAGGCTTTCAGCCGCACAGCTTGAACGTGCCCAAACAGTTTGTGAATATGCATTATACATTGAGACATGAGAGAGCAGGACAGAGAGGGCAGGTGAAATATTAGAGAGATGATGAGTGCATAAAAAATGAAGTAGCTGAAATAGCTTTAGAAATCAAACAGATGGGAGACTTTAGCATGGGTTTGTTAGCAAACAAGCCGGAGTAAGAGAAGGGAAGAAGCAGCAGTTCAAGAGGGGGAGAAAAATCCAATAGGTTGTTCAGAAGGAAGCGATGCATAAATTAAAGCATAGAGTGAAGACGGGGCTAAACCTAAAAAATTAATTAAAGAAAGCTATATTTGATATTTCTATTCATAACAAATTTATAACAGACTTGTCTTACCATTATAATATTTTGCAATCCTCTATAAATGGATATTTCAGCAGAAGTATTGTATGAGATGCACATGCATAAATGCATAACCGAGCCCGAGTATGCACAAGCTCATAAACATGCACGGCCACATTGTGCATAAGAGGCTGTTCTGAGACTGCTGTAGAGTCAATAAAGGCTGCTACCTTGCAGGAAGGTCACAGCTCAGAGAAACTCTCCACAAAACCTCTACACAGTCTCCCCCTGAACTCTCACTGTTCCCGTTAGAGGGAATAAATAGCCTCATTATTCCGCCAGGTGCTCGCCATCCATCCACATGTGTCGCTTCCATTGTTTCTAAAACACTCCTGTCACATCGCTGTCAAAACTCTTCATTCTGCTTGCTTCTCACAATAGCCGCCATAACCATAATGTAAGAATTACAGGACATATTAAATTATTCTCACAATATATATTTGTTGTCGGTCTATTGTGCAGAGCAGCGACTCGTCCTTGTGATGCTTTTATTTTTTTTGTGCAAGCAAATATTAATGTCGAAAGCCTGTGAGCTGTTTACATCAGGTGACGTTAGATCCCCAGACTCCACTACAGAAACAACTTGTCAGTTTATATATCCTACAACATATCAGTGTGCTCTTTTAACACAAGTGTTTCCAGTGAAGTAGAATTTCGGTGGTTTAATTGGTTTAGGTGTGAAGTATGCACGAAGTGCATCATGTTTCAGCATGCGTGTGTGCAAATAGGTCGGGATGAGGAGGCAATTAGTTCACCAACCATCTACCTACGTTACGTGAACCTTAAGTTATCAGACTGATGTATGATGTTTTCCTAAACCTAACCAAACCGTGACCATTCCACAACTTTAACAACAGTCCGTTAATATTTCATAACATGTGAACTCTTTGTCAGCAAGCTTTATTTGGAAAGTGGCTCTTTCTTTTCAGACTCGTCCCTGTCACGACACCCTGCTTGCGTGTGATGTTGCGTGACGTGCCGTTGTTCTTTTGTGAAAGCCGGTCAGTTGAGGACAACACGCAGCCGAACAAACCAAAACACGTCAGAGCAATAAATCTGAATTGTTGCAGTTTGAACATAGCTTTAGCTTTTAATTGACTGAGCTTGTTTACGTGCCATAATATATTCAGTTTAGTTTCCAAGTCCACAATAGCACAGTACCTATAACACAACTGTGAATAATACATTTATTTATTAATGCCATGGTTCCATATGTGGAGAACCTTTCGCTGCAGAATTACAGCATATTGAACTAAAGCAAAACAGTGCTTATTGTCATCACCTAGAGATGACCCTGACATCAGGAAAACAATTGTTTTTTTAGTGCAGCTTTTTACAGTCGGCGCCTGCCCACACACTGTACCCATGTGGCTCATGCTGCCCGTTTGCTTTTTTACCCTGCAGATTTCCTCCCCCCAGCGTGCCCACTGATAATTATAATCCAGAAAACCATTTCATGGGGTAGTACAGCCACAGCAGTTTGCTAACACTGTGTTTTATTCCTCAGTATGACAGTGTTTCATGCTATTGCTGCCATAATAATTGGCTCCAGATGAAAAGGACTTTATTTAGCTTATGTATTACATCGGTCCCTGCATGGCTATTCACTTAATACTTGGAAAAAAACACAGCTTTATCCTTGAAAAGGTACAATACTATGCACTTTATAACTGCAAAGCCTCAGTTAATGATGTCTCTGACATGTCTCTCATGATTCATACGTACAAAACACTTCACAGTGCTATAGTCTCTGCATGCCCTTATGCAGACAGATGCAGATGGATATTTAATACAAATTTTCAAATATGCATGAGTGTATCTCGTATGTGACCACAAGTGTATGCACTCTTTCCCGCTTTAGCTGCATCTCTGAGCAAAAGCTCGAGGAATGTAATCTACAAGGACACCTTATTAAACTCTTACTACTACAGTAGTGTATGGCATTTCAAGTGTGAGTACATGTGTTCATGTGCATTATACAGTGCAAGCTTAATATGTTGATTAAAGTGCCAGCACAAGCTGCACATCAAAACATACCAGGGGAGATGATTATGAGAGCGGAACCCAGCTGTCAGGAAATACAGGAATATACGATATGATACCATATCCCGCATGACAAAGAGAAAAATAAACTACAATATCTCCCAGGACCTGAATCCCCTGCAATCTATTATTTAGAGCACATGTAAGTGTTTTCAGTTAAAGCTCCTCCAATAGTGCATTCATATCCAATCAATTATTCAAGAGCGTGATTTCGTCTTCAGTCAGTCCGACACACTGATGCTGCCTGTCCAGGGATCCAGTCAGCCAGCCAGCCAGCCAAACCAGCTGAGGTCTTGCCAATCAGGCTCGACGCTGACACAATGATGCCTCAGCCTCCAGCTCTGCCTCTGCTTCCTTCAGGAGGGTATGCTGTCTCTGATTGGTGTGGCCGTACCCTGGCAGACACTCCATCTGCACTAGATTGCACTGCTGGAGTGGAGATAGCTGCAATTTGCAGCAATTCCGCCAGTAATTTCGATATGTATGAGGACCAGAGCAATTCATAGCCCTCTCCACAAGGCCCAGGTACTTTATTTGATGCCTCTCATCACCAGCCTACAGGTATATTCCCTCCACCTCTGTACTTGTGCTGGAACCAAAGTCTGGTTTGGAAATCGTGCTGCGGAAAAGTCTCTTTCAGAAGAGGGATGAGTTTTCTCAGAAGATGTAAAAATTTATGAGCAGAGCCTTGTCTTAAAGGAATGAGAGGTGAAATTTGATTTGGGAATGATTGAGCAGATCTCCTAATGAAAGTGACAGGGACCCAGCCTCTCTCTCATGTACTTTGTTTCATGTAATAATTGATTTTTTCTGAGCTTTCAAACAAAGTACACACAACGCATTTTAAGCACATTGTTTACGCCCGGTCAGACGACGTATAGTTTAACAATTCATAGTTCCTAACGCTGCCTCGCCTCCTCTGAGCTAAAGCAAGCGCACATTTCTTGAGGGATGGCATTGTGGATAAGAGTCTAAATAAGGGGTGAGGCACAGCTGACTGTGAAAGCATGGTTTCTCTCACTGAATTAAAGATACGTCTGACACTCCAGGGCTACATTACACTGTTTGTGAGGGTAGCCACCTCTTTCAGCAGCTAGGAATTTTTTCTCCTTTTTCAATTCTTGAGCTCCGTCTTGGAAAACATTTGTGAACCTGTAGCACTGTTTTAGAATAAGTTTTTGTTTCAGCCTCATTTGTTCCATCGCTCGGAGCGTTTGTGGATACTTTCAGTCGACCGAACAGTCAGAAGAAAAATAAAAACCACCTTTCTGTTGACCATATTTATATTTGAAGTAGAAGTGTCATGACATTTAAAAAAAAATCATAGAATCCTAATGATGCCCGCTGCTTAATTTGCGCTGAACTCTCGCCAACCTCATTACAGTCAAACAGCGCTGGAGGGTCTGAAGATGTGTTGCCCCTTTGGACACTCTCCCTCTCTCGAAACCCCTCATTACCCCAGAATCGGAGGGGAGGGGGGGGTGGCTCAGCGAGACCATCGCACTGCCCTCGCCCAGATTTAATGGTGTCATGTGCCCATGATCAAAGTCTCAGTGTTCTACTCCGTGCTCATCATGCTTTGCTTCATGTCGGCTCCCTCCCCCTGTTTTCCGTCTCTGTCAGTGTCTTTCCTTCTCATCCAGCACATCCTCTCTCTCTCTCCCTCGATCTCGGTTAGATGTGCCGCTCGGCAATCCTTTTGATGCATTTGACACTTTTACCTCATTACCCCTCAAGGACTTAACCCCTACAAGGCAGATTAAAAGTGAACAGTTTATTTGTAAAGGATCCCCATTAGCAGGCGCGACGGCAATCAGCTATTATTCCAAGAAACTTGACATACAATACATGAATTACATTATTATATGCAATCACAAGCACGCTGATATGAAATGGAAAGAATTCAAAACCTGTCAACGTTGCGCAAATATTTAGGCAGAATACTAATTAAAGATGCAGGTTTGCAGGTTTCTGGATGTCTACCAGGACCCAACCCAGTACCAACTTCTGTTTAGTCTAATCTGGTTCAGGATGGGTCCATTTCCAATGCCTTGGATCTCTGGTCCATGTATGAATATGTCTAGTACAGAGTGGATCCGAGTGGATTCACTATCAGCTCATGTTCATGCGCTGCATCGCAATCAATGCGAGGGGTCGAGTGAGAATCTGTCAAACAGGAAGTGGTGCCAAACTATGCATCTATGTGGCACCAGGGAGTGATTACAGCGGATGCTACTTAGTTCATTATGTGACGATGCAAACATTTAATTAGCCTTAGCACAACACACAATGTGCAGTTGAGGCTGATGAGAAAGTTATTTGTTTTGCAGCTTATTCGGTCATTAAAGTTTTGGAGTTGATGATAGTGCTAGATGACAAGCCGAGGTTTCACCCAAATTGTTGCGCTTTATCCTGAGGGAAGCATGAGTTTGTGAACCAAATGTCAATTCAGCCAAGAGTTGTTTTTTTTTAAATCATTTTTCAGTGTGTAGGACTTTGTGGCATCTAACCATGTGGTTGCAGATTGTACCTGGACAACCTTCGCCTGCCGATGTCTGTACAATATTTCATGGCAAAACATTCAGGGATATTTTTTGTCTGGTCCAAAGTGGAGGACCGATTTATCATCCGTAGAGCCAAGCTGTTCGCTGCATAGCTTGAAGTGGTGACATGTATTGCTACTTTTATCAGCTTGTTAATTAATGGCCCGTCATGCTGTTACCAGTGTTGGATTTCTCTCTCAATTTGGGCTGTTTTGATCTACCATATTTTGGAATATCTCCAATTATTTCAGATTTGTTCTGGCTGTTCTTGGGTTGCTTTCAGATTTTTTTTTCCCCTCTTTCTGTTTTCCTTTACTATAAGTATGCACATGGGGTTCAGGTAATGTTTCCAGGGGGTCTGTTTCAGATCAGATTCTGGCCAACTGAAGACCTCTTGTGTATGGATCCTTAACTGTGTGTGTCTGCACTGTGGCCGGTTGTTTGTTAAATTGACTTTCCCTGATGCAAATATCACCTACCTTCTACTGTTTCTTCTTCTAAACCCTTGAAGCTTTGAGTCTGTGTGACTCCTGCATACCCAGTGGACCTAACTCCCTGCCTGTTGCCAGTCTTTCCCGTCAGGCTGGGGCTGCTCTGCTCATTTTGTTTTACCTGAGAGCACCTCTAAATATTAATGCATTCCTCTCTCTGAATTACAGCCTTACAGGCCTGCCAACTCACTCAGCATTTGTCTACCTTCCTCTCTTTCACTCCTCCACTCTCCCTTCTGTATCTGCCTTCACTACACTTGGCTCAGTCTTTCCACCCCGGAGGTTAATTTCTGATGATATCCGATGTGATGGGTTGTTGGCTCTCATTCGTCTCTCTCATGATTTTACGACTCTAATCCTGCCACTTGAGCAAAATCCCCTCCTTTATTTTGACCGGTGGATGGCATTTGGAAGCATTTAGATTCACAAAGGCATGTGGTTGAAAGCAAACCTGAAATCTAATACTGACATCATTGTGAGGTATCCAGCATCAGAGAGATTCATCTCACGAAAAGGTTAGCCAACACTGAAATCAGCTTGACTTCAGAGATTTAAATTTGTTGTGTCACCTGTGCTTTACCCGCCTTTCTCACCGCTAACAAAGGAATCCGGTTAGAGTGGGATAAACAAGCCAGATGGCTTGGCTGGGACTACAGCAGCAGTATTTGAGGATTTCTGACTTTGGCGTGTGGCTGCTTTTGTGGAGAATCTGGAGTGGACCAATAAGATGACATCCAGCCCACTTACCCCGCACACGCTTTTCATCGAAATGCTCTCAAAAAATGACACTAATGATGAGGTGCACTAGTGAAGCTCTCAGAGAAATCAAAGCTAATATAACACATTTAAAGAGACTCTAAGATACAAACACAATCACAAAACAAGCAGTTTGCTTAAGCAACTTATCTTCTCTCCTCAGAATCAGTCGCTTTGAATACTATCATTAGAAAAACAACCAACTGCATATTTCCAACTGGAAAACACACAGAGTGTCTTTTTTATCCATGACTGGCCGATGATTGTGCATTTGCGCCTTCAAAGGCACTCACTCTTGATTTTCAAGCATTTGTCAGCATGTGAGTCCAAACTGCATAAGCTATATTATTACCGTCAGCAATCACTGTCAACTGCATAGTCGCAGCAGACATTTTGACTTCCTTCTCTGTGCTCAATTATGTCTGCATGAATTATTCTTACAGCAAAGACGATGTTTTATGCATAATATATCATAACAGGACCTGAATACACGAGGAAATTCCACGTGGGTCCTACCGGTGAAACACTGAGATGATGAGAGGAAAATAAACACGGCGATGATGATGAAGTGAAATAATTATTACACATCTCTAATTAAAAATATACCTCTTCAGGTTTGTATAAGAGAGACGATGTTTGAGGATGTGTGTGTTCCTGATTGCCATGTTTGGTTGGACTGCGGCAGCAACGCTACTTGGTAAATTCATTCACATTATTTTTAATCAAGACTCACCGCCGCTATACATCACTGTGACCTGCCAATTAGCTTTGCCTTTCGCTCGTTAAACCAACCTCTGCCTGTCCCCCATCTATTAAAATAATATGCACGCTCATTAATAACAGTCACGATATAAAAATGCAAGAGGGGAGGATGAAGAGGATGAGGTGGAAGTAGCTCCGAATCGAGCTCACTGGCAGTAGTCAAACCATACAAACACGGGACGAAATTGTTCGAGCTACATTATGAGCAACATGAGCAAACTTGTCGCCTCCTGCGTGTCTCGCTGTGAGCTCATACTGGCAGCGGCAACAGGAGACAAAGCACCGGTACTTCATTCATTTCAAATGAGCGCTGGGAGACGTGGTGCGACAGAGAGCAGAGTGACAGCTGGTGGAGAGATTTCGGGGGTTCGGCGACAGGAGGAAGTCGAGCGCAGTTCAGGTTTAAAAGAGCAGAGATGTGTTGCAGTTGTAGAAACCTTGTGGGGTTGCAAAGAGCAAAGGAAGTAACATTAACACATTTATAGATTCTGAATAACTGTAACCGACTTTGGTTTGTGTAGTTCCTTAATATTACAGAGTGGTCCGCAATGTCCAGTGAGACAGCAGCTTCTGGAGGATACACACCCACAGAGTCACTGTTGCTCTAAGTGCATGGTTAGCCACAGCCCACATGATCAACTCTGACCTTCAACTGACTGAGAATAATCTCAGCATCTCTCAGGACTTGAATTGTATACTGAATGTTGCACAGCTGATGAGTTCAGACATAAAGCCACAGAAATAGTAATGTACGCCTTTGCTTTAAATCACTGATTCCCAAACTTTTTACAGAAATATAGTGGAAGACCCAAATGCAAAAAACACCAAGAGGAGGCAGGATAGAAAAAAAAACAACCAAGTAGCAAACACAAAAAGCTCAACCAAAAGCAAAGTACAAAATCAGGAAAACCACGAAGAGCAAAAAACCAAACCCACACCACAGGGAGACACCTGAGGACCACTGGAAGAAAGCTCAGGTGAACAACATAGGTGACACACACTGGAGAAGAAAACGGGACGAACACAGGGACAAAACTAAGGAGGGGATGGGGTGCAGGTGGAGTGAGGCGGAGAAACACAGGTGAGGGAAATGAACAGGAAAAACACTGGAAGGGCTAAAGGGGGAGATGCAGAGCAGGTGTTGAGGGAAAGCAGACTGGTGAGGACCAGAAGAAAACCGGAGGGAAAACAGGACACTGGAAAAAGCTGCAAAAGACAACACGAGACCAGAAAACAAATATAGAAAACCCACATACAACGAACCCAAACTGACAGAACCATGACAACAGGGGCACAGTTGTCTGCAGTCCCTGTGCAGAAGACAGACATAACGTCTCTGTTCATTCATGATCTTTTACGTTTCTTATCCTCAATAATTACAATATTAGTTCACTTGTTGGCTTCTGTGCGTGTTGAAAACATACAGTCTCCTCATAAACTAACCATTGTTGTTTTTTTTCTCAAATTCTCATTAAAACGACTCTTACGTGACCGTCATCTTTTTTTTCTACCTGCGTCTCCTCCTGGAAAGTTTCCTCTGCAGACCTCTTAACCCCTGTGATGTTAGGCTATATTGTTTTTCTGCGTCTCCTCATTAAAGCGTCTTAACAAGCAGATTCGCAAATTCAATCTGCGTTGTCGAATGTCACAAATTACTGTTACACTGCCTACTTTTACTACGCTAAATCACCAATGTCACATAAAGTCTCCACTGAAGAAAAAGACAGGTGTGCTGACATTAAACTCACGCTAGTTAGTGCTAAAAAAATAGCACTATATACTCAATATGCAATAAAGATGAATCTCTGATACATAATTAGGCTGCAGTTAATTAAAGCTTGCATACAGTAAAAATAACCTTGGAAAATCTGCTTGAATCTGAAGGATTGGCTCCACTGGCTTCCTCCACCTCTGCTATGCTACACTGAAGGCTTTGTCAATGATGATGTCAACAGTTATCATTATTTTAATTGGCTATAACTGAACTGTTTGCTACCGAGTAAAATATTGTTTTAAATTAAAGAATTTTTGTATGTTTTTGAATTATCTTGAGCCTAGTTCAGGGGGTTCAGAGGTTATTCTGACCGTATTTTACCAGACTTAAATCTTACAAAGCATTGAGCCAGTAGGGAGCACCTTGTTCTGATCACTAGCACTTGAGTAACCCCTTCTGATTCATATTATCCTCACTTAATGCAACGAGGCGGCTAAAAAAAATGTATTTTGTTGCATCAAGCTGATAAAAACCAACTGAATACTTTCCGCCACGCAATTTTACTGCAGTCAGAGCCGTCCCTGATGGAGAAAGAGACTTTTAAAGCACAGAGGACACGTGTTTCGTGGTGGATTAACATTTAATTATACCTTACATTAGAGCTCCACCATAATAACTTTCCCTCTCAGGCTGTCTCTCTCTCTCTCTCTGTCACTTAACAGCTCCACTGGACTGCCGCAAAAAAAAAAAACAGCTTTGCTTTCAGTTGCTGTCTGCCTTTGTGATCCCATATAGCTTTGTCTGTACACACTGTCCACTTAAAATAAGACCCTTGACCGTGAAATAATAATGAACAGAAGCCCGAAGCCTTGGAAGTTGAATCAGATATGTCACTCTGCCTTTCATGATTATAGTATTAACACCTCTGTGTTTGGTGGGGTTGCAAAATGAAAGAGTCACAGATTAGTCGTATAATTCCCACTTCATGCTGTCATCCTACACGCCATTCATCAGATCTACAGAGGCGCGTTTTCACACCTGCAGTCATGCTGAACCACCTCCATCTGCGGCACCGCGAGACGGCTCCCATTAAAGTCGCTGGTTTTAATTCGGCGAGAACGCTGCGGGTCTGAAATACGCGGTTCGGCGAAGCTTTTTGTCTGTACGGAAACCCATAAGGATTCAAAGGAAACAATATGTGTTAATAATATATCGCAAAATGTATCTATCTTCAAAAGATGAAGCAAGCGACTCCTGAGAGCGGTAATGAGGGCGCTGTGGGCAAAGTGAACAAACATTCCCGAGATCATTATTCCCAAGTTAGACTCAGCCTGGGGAACGGCCCCGTGTGTTCGCTGCTGAACAAATAGTGCCGCTGAAATGTTCATTCAGCTAAAGGATATTCAGCCTCGAATGCTTTTGAATATAGTGGAATCAGCCTCTTGTGCATTTGTTCAGTCAAATGTAGGGTACACGTGTGTGCTCGAGTGCAACCGAGCCAGCAAATGAAAAGTGCAGCCCCCACAATCTTTTTTTTTCATCCTCCACAGGCATGAAAGAATCTGGAAACATGTTAGCAGCCTTAACGGGCCATATCTCCTTTTATCTGCAGCTATAGTGAACGTTCAACCCATTCAAAGTGAGTAGTGGGTGGGTTGGGTTAAAGGATTTGGCGCTTTCCAAGTTCTTTATGTTTGCATGAGGGGGATCGAGGGGCTTATACTTCAAAGAAAAAACATGTACAGTATGGAAACTTTCCCTTCTCGTTAGCCAGCATCAAAAGTCCCACAGAAGGGTTTTTAAAAATATCTTACATATCGAATCATCCTCTTTCGGATAAATAACACACAGTTTCTTGGAAAGATGGAATGTCTTGGATGGGAATTTGCAAAACTTGCAAACAGGCGCGGACCTGTCAGAGGTGTGACAGTTAATCTTAAAAATTCTTTCGTTTTCTGTCCCGCCAAATGTCACCGTTGTCTCAGGGGGAGCGGCAAGCCAGAGAGTTCAGCGCACACCTGTCTCTGTTTTTCTCGCTGCGCTCCTATCTTTCGATGACAAGGGGAGAGTTGACGCCGGCGAGCCTTTCCCTATCCCCTATGAGCGGACGACAAGCGAGTCTTTTCAGCAGACGCGTGCCCGCAGACCGGTCTACAGTCGCTCCCGATGGCAAAGGCCACGGCAAAGTGTCCTCGTAGCTGTGTGGAAATACCCCACCGCCCCTCTTCTAACTCCTCCCCGCGCTCCGTCTCCGTAGAGTAAAACAGTTTGACAGGAAGATTAAGCAAGAGGGAGAAAAGAGAGACAAAACGAGGGAGGGCTTGAGTTATGGTGGAAGGAAGCGGGGAGGAGGAGACGAAGAAGCGCTGCTCTTTTTCTCCCTTTTTTTTCGGCTGAAACAGTCTCAGGAGCTGCCCCCCAGCAACAGAGGGAGAAAAGCATGATGAATAATTAACTTCGAGAAATGTCACAAGCGGCAGAGAGAAGTGTAATCATTTCTCTGTTGGGTTTGGAGATCTGTTTTTTATTCTTTTCCGTCATGCCCCGTGGTGCTGCACTGCGCTGAGATTGTGAGCACTATGGGCCATAACCCATCCCTCTAAAAGCATCCGATACATTCCTCTCTACATACTTTTCAAATAAAAGCAAATAAATCATTAATATTTGGGGCCTTTTAGCAGCATCACAGAGACGACTCAAAGAGGTCTTCTACATTTTTAATCAAGTCATTGATGTCAGTCTCATTAGCTGTAAAATCACATTTAAGGAAGCAGGAATCTCTGGTGGTGATAGTTTAATCAATGTCAAGAGGCTCGAGCTTTGTTTCCCTTTAGTTGTAGGGAAACGCAACATGCCCTCAGAATGAATAAAAGATAAAAAATGACAAATTACCGTCTTCATGTTCTAAACAAGCTAAATTTGTCCTCTTTCCTACAAACCTCAGAGCTGTGAAAATGAGTTATGGATTACCGTGACCTAGTTTAATGAGGTAATTGCAGATATATATCACTTTTATCCTCGGTTTCTCACAGATTTACAAGCTGAAAGGACCAATAGTCGGCTCCCGCGTGTATTAATGTGCTCTAAATTTAAGATCGGCCTGCTTTTCACGTGCAGGGGAGAGCACACTCTTTGACTCTCTGCCACCTGAAGTGTTAATATTCATACGATGAACACGATGAAGACCATTTTTAGCTTTAAATTTTTAGCTTTCAGTGGAAACGCTATCTTTAACCCTGCAGGTTTTTAGCCTCCCAGCCCTCGGCTCTGTCGTCACCGTGGCAGACATTGTAAAGCCGACTGTAATGACATGGATGATTTAATGCCGAAGAATGCTTAAAGATTTTTTTGTCCCATCGACGCGTTTGTTAATCAGGCAAACTCCAAATGAGATTCCCTATCAGTAAACACATTGATTGTTGAAAATGAGATGCTGATTTTTCCACTATTATTTATCTTCTTTTTAGATGACACTGAGTAATTATGGCTGTATGGGGGCTGCCTGTGTAATATGGATTTATCTAGAGACAGAAGTTTCATAGAGGCTTACCCATTCATGATTTGTCATCTGAAGCGTTGGATAGCGCCGAGAAATGTGCAGTCACTTTATGCTAGGGGGGCCTGACAGCGATTAGAGTTGTTGTCTTCATTGTAAAACGACCACTATCGCGGAAAAAGAAATCTATCTGATGTGACGACCAACATAATGTTGTAAGTTTTGTTCACGTTATGTTTAGTCTCACCTGTCGTCTTCCTTCCTCTCTCTCTGACTCTATGAAACGCACTGTTACCTTGAGTTAAATTCATGCTTTTCTCTGGGTTTAAACATTGTAGGAAACATTTGGGATAATGTTGTGAAAATGCTGCAGCTAATGGTCTGGTGAGGTTAAGGCAAATGTTTCCTTTGTGGCTTAAAATGATTGTTTTCGTTGCCACAAACTCAGCTGGAAATTGTCCCGAAGTCTCCTTAAAAATGTTCAGCGGTGTCACACTTACAAATGTTGAAACCCTCCATCTCCCCATCACTGGAAAGTCTGGTAATAAACTTTTTTTTTAAATGTCAGTATAGTACTGGCCTTTGACACATACAAATATGAAAAAATGATGTTTTCATCTGCAGAGTCGTTGTACCGTGTTTGAAATAATAACACCGAAAGATCATGGCATTACGTATTTGACACGGGGCCCCTCTACAAGACCTCAATAATGGAGAAAATGAAATACAGGACACCTCCGTGGCCCTTACTGTTTCTGCTATTGTCACAGAGATTTTCACAAAGATGCTTTCGGGGGCCCCCGAGGGTCTGGCTTCCTCAGGCAGTTGCCTGCTTCGCCCGGTTCCTATTACAGTCCTGCAGAGTTAAAAACAAGGTAGACTGCACAAACAAAACAAACGGCGATGAAAAACAATGTGCCTCATGGCCCAGAAATAAAAGCGGTCTGAATAAAGAAAGCACACCCTAATTCCCATCTAGAAGGCGTAGGAGGACAGAAGTTTTTTGACTCATTGCTAAGCTTCCCCTTAAACGGTAAAATCGGTGAGAAGAGAGGAGAGTCTCCCCCCAACGGAGCAATCAGCATGTTAATACTGAAGCAAAACACCTCAAAATTCTCCCTTGTATTAGAACCCATTTGAAATAACCTAACAATAGCATTTAATTAACAGGGAGTTACACCTGAGCATTTAGATTTTAACCAAAGAAGTCTCTGTTGTTATTTCACTTGTCTTCCTCTTTAATTATTCTGAATTAAAGTCTTGCTGAGATTCTCTGGGGCTTTAATTAGGGACTGAATTAAAGTTATGTAAATACAGTTGCGAGCCGCAGAGTCTTTAAATAGAGTTGTGTTGCATCTGCGTATTTTATTTTCATTATTTTTTTTTTTTTTCCTTCTGAAAGAGAAAACATCCTAAGTCTTTTCTTTTGAAGTTTGTCAGATCACTCCGGGGTAGCTCTCCCTTAGGTGTTTGTGTGGATTGATACTTTTCCTCCAAGGGGGCTGTGACGAGGAAACTATTTCTGCATTCGAAAAATGCGTTGCGTTTTTGTGCGCGTCTCCCGTTTGTGTCGGTTTCCTGTAAATATACTTAAGTATTTAATTAACAGGAAGCTGGCAGGCATGAAGTTACCTGTCTATGAATGTATTAATAACTGATTCTCCACCTCCAATTTGCTGATCCGCTGTGAAAATGAAAAGAGCGGGATCAACCTCCCATTGGGCTAGATTAAATCCAAACTAAGTGCCTCGGCCCAGACTGCAAGCTTCTGTCTCTGAATAATAATGGGTTCTTTCAGCTGTGTTTGTCATCAAATTAGCCCTCTACTTCAGACGAGGCGCTCTCAGAGTGCAGTTCTCGACGGCGGCGGAATTCAAATTAGACAAAAGTCAGTTTGAGGTTTGTGAGCTTTAAAAACGGAGAATGGGTTTCATTTGCAGAGGTGATGATTGCCATAGGAGGTAAAGTGGCAGCGTTCAAGTTCGTGAAAAAAAACACCTTCCTTCCTGCAGTTCATCTGCTTCAAAGCTCACTCTGAGTCAAGTTACAGTAGAGACACGGAAACGAACCTTAAACCGACGACTTCAGCCTCCAGCTTTCTCTACATGCTCGAAATCCAAACCCTCTTCCTTTAACGTAAAGCCCTTGAAGCTCCTCCATCAGCGCACGCTTTTCAAACGCTGCTTATTTAGTTGTCGAATAAACACTGCAACTGTATGGAGTGCATTTGTAAGCGAGGAGGGAAAGCTGATAACGGATTCTTGAGGCTGAGTTCACTTTTGTTTGTCTTCCTGCCCTCAATTTTTGCGTTCAAGGAGTCGAGGTTGAGTTCCTCCTGCTCCCCTCCGCCTGACACACTATTATGCTCGTACCTTTGATCAACCCAGGAGAGATAAAGTTGCCCTGGGTAGCGCCATCACTCCAACGCAGGAGGGGGCAAGGAAGAAGGGATAGAAACCCTTTTTCCCTTCTGGCATTTTCTGTCTTACACAGTCTCTCTAAAGGATTGAGGAACAATTAAAAGATCGGTTCGGGGCATCCGATGAATCTGAAAAAGCTGAGACAGTTTGATGGGAACAGCAAATGTTTCTCTCATTTATAAAGTGGTCTACAGAGGGAGTTTTATCTCCAGGAATGACTTCAAGCCCACAATTGAGGATGTATAAAACAAACTTTGACAGGAAGATGATCTTATCTTTACACTAAGTGAGGATGCGTCGTAAAATAAGCTATTTCCTTAAGCAACTAATGCTATCTCGGATACAGTGACTGTAAAATAACATGTATCTTCAAGGGTTCTTCTTCCATTTTGTGGGCATTAATCAGCCGGGCCCTGGCCCTTAATCATGTGCACCAAATCAAAAGTTAAAAAGGATTTATACGTGGGAAACTAAACACATTTTAGTTTTTTTTCCTATACAATTTTAGTACAACCACACGAATCGAACCATTCCTGTGAACGAGCGGTTGCACTCATGATGACTCATGTTAAATCTGGTAATGCCTCCCCCAGCAGTATATCAAATTAGCCAATCGAGCCTTTATCTCGCTGTTGTAGTGAATACACCCAGTGAGAGCAGTTTTGTTTTTCTCTCTGCGTCGACTTGACCTGAAGCAAGTGATCACAATAATGCTGCGGTGAGAGCTCAAACACTCATCTTCTATCCGTGCGCTCTGAATGAAGCTTAAGTCAATTCAGAAAACAGATAACGAATGTGAATACAGACCACACTTGACTTCAAAATACCGTATCAGAAGGCCAGAGATGTGGATGACTTTGGTGGTAAATGTAACATTTTATTCTTTGATAACTTTTCAATCAAGCCAAGTATCGTTGTAAGTGTTGGAACACTGTCTAGATGTGACTTTAACGGAGTATAAATACAGTCTCGTCTGAAAGAAGCAATCAGTCAGTGGAAAAAGTCATTCACAGTCGTTGATAAGAGTGTGAAGCCTTGCTAGACCCTGATATAATCCACAATTTTTACTTGAGGAATTCATTTTTATAATTTACACCAAATAACAAAACATATAACCTTCTTCTTTTGATAGGGTACTCAAACGTTTCAGAGACAGTTTAAAAGCAATTACAGGTAAACTGAGAATCTGAGAAGAACAGTCAGGGCCAGAGAAATAAGATCATTCCTGCGAGATTTAGCAAATAATGCACCTGCTAGACATTGTTGACACCTTCATGTTGCATGCAGACAGAGGGGGCACAGTATCAAGTCAAACATATCCCTCTGAAGGACATTTCTACAAGGCCATTTCTGTGCAAAGCCAACTGAACCAAAGCCTCTGTCAGTACACGCCTATCACCATTCGAGTCTCCCTCTCTGTCTGTTTCTATCTTGTCATGTTTTTTGCATCATCGTACTAGTAGCGACTGTTTAATGCTTGTTATAAAGAAAAGGATCATTATATTTCCAAATGCCAGTTAGTTCTCATAACCCTCTGTTTTAAGTGCATGCCTCTGAAAAACTGATGTTTGGAGGGCATTATAGCCCAAACACCCTCCCCCTAGGCGTGATCGTGCAAAACAGTGTTGCAGGGTTACTGTAGGTGGTAGGAGCAGGGGGTGTATTGAGATTGGGCCAATTTTTCAGTAGATTCAGTTTGTCTCTCCGTCTTCATGGGAAACTTTTCTGTGAGCAGCAGTTGCACTTCTGAAAAGAAACTCTAATCTTGTTTTGGAAGGAAAAAAAAAATGTATTACATCTCATTTCCAGAAAATGTAAGGCATTGAAAGACTGCTGAAATAGCTTTAAAGTGTTCTGAGAACAACGGCAGCACTCTGTAATGGATTGTTTTGGTCTTTGTCTCGCTCTTTTCCCCTGCAGGGCTGAAGCAGATCCATGCGCTGTCCATCCAGGGGAACTATGAGCTGCGTATCGACCTGGAGGACTTTGAAAATAGCACCGCATACGCCCAGTACGGTACCTTTGGAGTAGGACTCTTCTCAGTCGACCCTGATGATGATGGATACCCTTTGACCGTGGGAGACTATTCTGGCAACGCAGGTATAAATGCTGAGTGAACTACTTTTTCTGCACGACTTCCTGTGCTTGTACAGTGATAAGTATACAACTATTTCTGGATGTTCTTTTTTTTGTTGTTCAACCTAATTGTGAGCACAGAAGTTGCAGCAGTGGGTGAAAGCTCCGGCGAACTTCCAGTGCTGCCTTCTAATGAAAGTAATAGTATGTTATTTTTACAGTGCGGTGGGTGTGTCCACTTGTTAAACCATGCAGACAGCTGCACAGAGGGAGAGAAAGGGACTGCAAGTGTCTGTGCCTCTGCTCCCCAACCATCAGATCCAAGCCAGCTACCTGTCACCTTGATTAAATTACTGCCAATTAATTGCACTGCTTGACCTGCAGCGTAAACAAAAACCCTGCCGTTGAAATGAAGAAGCAATTTAGAGAACCTATGGGGAGCGCTGCGCCGAGAACACGGAGAGAATGGGGACAGATATGAGAGATGGAGCAAAGGGAAGATAAGTGGAGAGGAAGGGATTGAAGAAAACTGGGGTGGAGGGAGGAAACGAAGGGGACAGGTGCAAGAGAAGGGCAACAGAAGTGAGGAAGAGTTAAGTAAAAATGAGTGTAGAGGTGTCCAAGGGACAGAGGAGGCAGAGGAGCAGAGGAGTGAAAAAAAAAAAAAGATGGGAAGGTAAAATGTGTTGTGTTGTAGCAGCTTTTTCCCCTGATATGATGTCTGCTAAAAAGTCGTGTAATGCATCCTGGCTTGTCCTCAGCATGGCCTGACCTTAGACCCATCTGCCTGTTGCAGAGTCGGTCAAATTAAGGGTACTCAATCTCTCTCAGGATGCTCGTGGTCTCCCCTCGGCTTCCATCTAGGCGGTGCTGCTGTTATTAGTACCAGTGGTAGTATTACGCTCTCGCTGTGGCTGCTTTCTGATCAGCTGACAGGTGCTCATTTGGGCCGGGAGCAGCTGGATCCTAATGGGCATCAGAGGAGGCTGTCGGCCACGCAGCCACCAAGGTGACATCCAGCGCCTTGCAAATGAGCCTTTAAGTGCTTCTGTTTTGTTTCGTGTGTTTCCTCTCTTCTACCCCCGCTGCTGGACATCATCCCATTGTCCACACCTTTGAGCCATTTCTTTTACCACTTTTTTTCCCCCCACTATCTCTTTTTCTCCCAATGTCGATCAGCACATGACATGACTATCAGACGTGCCAGTCAGATAATCTTTCTGCCGACTGGTTACCATGGTAATGTAAAATGGAGAGCAGAGTAGGACAAAGTGAGAGGGTAAGGAGCTTGGTGGCCACATCCTGGGCAATTAAGGGCTGTTTGATGCCCTGACGAGCTGTTAGCCATCACCTGATGGCTGGTGAGCGGTCTTTCATTCCCCTCTCAGCTTTTTTTTTCCTTGTATCCACTTCTGGTCACAGTGTGCAGCCAGCTCTCGAAAAGAAAGGAAAGGACGGGAAGTATAGGGAGTTTATTGAACATTATTAGCTCTTTGAACATCCATTTGCTGAAAACGTTAGGTCTGCCACAGTATCTCAGAGGACGAAGTCTCTTTGGGAGTGGCTTGCAAAGCAGTTATCAATGTAGAGAATATGCCAGAGAGAAATCTCTATGTAGAGAGTGGATACTTAGCTCTGCAATTGAATGGTGGGAATAGGCTTACCATGCAGATCATGATTAAGGGCAGTTAGGTGATGCAACCTGCCTGCACTGCATCCCTTCAGTGGGCTCATAGCATTGTCATATTCATAATCACAGGTTGCAGGGAAGCTTTATTATGAAGGCCTATTCACCACTGATTACTTGCCTTCACTGGTCACATTCTCTATGCTTGACTCAAAGTGTTAACTCATAGTGTAGCTCTGGTTAAGACTGTGTAGTCTTCTTGGTGAACAACCCAACCTCTTCGGCCTCCTTCCAGGTCTTTTGCTGCACCTCGTGAGTTCACTCATCCTATGGAGCTGCTCTTTGTTGCCAGTGTCTCTGGGGAAGGTAGGCAGAGTGGACACCTAGCCTGTCCACTCTGCCTACCTAGCCCAGAGATACTTAATCTCCGAAGAGGTTGGTATGTTTACCGCAGGGCGGGTCTTGTAAGAAAGCAGTACCAGTTACTAAAATACCTGAAAGATGAACATTGACGCTACGAAAGGGAATAAAATCAACATTTGGAGAAAGTTCATTAAGTACATCTCCTCCAACAACATTTCTGTCCATTAACTGACAGGCCTCCTGGTAATTGGGGGTGTGTTATTAAAAATAGGGAGATAAAAAGGTCAACACAGAACCTTTGATAAATTGGCTAAAAATCCGTCTGACCTCCCGCTTTCGATAGCGAGAAGCAAAACTCTGGAGGACTGTGGAGCTTTATTTTTATTCTGTCATCTTCCTCGGTTTGTAGAGTGATTAATTGAAGAGTCGTATGCCATTTTGAAGTGAATCACTTGTGGATATGTCTAATTACTGGTTTCTGGTGTCAGATCCAAAAATATGTCCGTTAAAGACGGAGAGATGCAATAATCTGTTGCTCAGAAAGTAGCTGCTGCTTAAAAAGCTCTTTTTTTCTTCAATCTCCCAGCCGCTCTTATTTATAAGAGCTTCTTTCATTCGTCCAACGCCAATATATACATACCAGTTAAAAAAACATCTGTATCTTACTTTTTATACGCGCACTAACACATTAAACTGTTTCCTCATTAGGTGATTCTCTGCTGAAGCACAACGGGATGAAGTTCACCACCAAAGACAGGGACAACGACCACTCGGAGAACAACTGCGCCTCCTTCTACCACGGTGCCTGGTGGTACCGCAACTGCCACACCTCCAACCTTAATGGCCAGTACCTGCGCGGTCAGCACACCTCCTACGCCGACGGCATCGAGTGGTCCTCCTGGACCGGCTGGCAGTACTCCCTGAAGTTTTCCGAGATTAAGATACGACCGACCCGCGACACGGAGAAAAAATGAGACGGACAAAAGAGAGAGAAGAAAAAAAAAGAAGAATTTTTTTGAAACATTACAAAACCACAACTTCTGACAGCTAGGCGGAGTTACTTGTCTTGATATTGTTTATTCACTAAAACATACCTCTTTGAGTTTACTTGACTCTGCTGTTTGCCTCCTGGTGTCCCCCCCCCCCCCCTTTTTTTGCTCCTCTTCCTCCATCCCTCAGCTACTAGTGTCATGCTGGCTTCCATTATCCTCCCCTCGGTCTCTTTCTGAAAAAAAAAAAAATAGCGGAACCATCATCCCTTTATTTTTGATCATTCAGCTCACAAAAAACAGCATACCAGAGCTCCGAACCTCACAGCCCACTGCGCTAGCTTTACTCAGTCTGACATGGTGGTCCAACCATCCCCTGCAGAATCACACACCAGTGATTTCCTCCTGACATGTAACTCTGACCTCCCATCTGTGCTGACATGGCACTTAGATCGTGGTTCAGTCTCGCTGCCCATTGCTGCATAATCTGTGGACGGAGTGGGTTGCTCCAAATATAATAGACAGAGAAAAACAAACCATGAACAGGAGATACAAAAATCCTCCCTGTCCCCCTCTGCAAGGGCAGTTCAGAGTATCCCCAGTGAGAAGGGACAGCGCAGTGGTACACTATGTCACATTTACATCCCTGATCCGTGTGAATGAGACCCAGCGGGGTGGTGGCAAGGAAGTGCGGGGCCCTAAGATAATGAGGTGGAGACGGAGACGGAGGGAAAGAGGAAACAATTTGACGACAGTTGAATTAGTCAGAGCGAGGGGAGAGCAGAGTGAAATCAAGACCGGCGAGAGGAAGTGGAAGAAGAGGAGGTGCAAAAAAAAAAAAAAAGAATGAAGAAAGAGAAATGAGAAAAAAGGAAGAGACAACGGAGGATCTCATTCATCTGACTTGGGCCATTAGGGAGCATATTGGGCACTTTGTCTGATCTGCCTGCCAGCTGAGTACTGGCCAACTGATGCAGCACTCACAGATGGTAACCCAGCACTTTGTGTGTATGTACGTGGGTATGTGCGTGTGTGTGTGTGTGTCTACGACAGAGAGAGACAGACACAGTTCTGTAACACTATCAATTTCCTGTCATGAGTTCAGTGGAGCATCTCAACTGACTACAATGTTTAGCAGAGACAGACTAAACATGATGCATGGCTGGCAAACCTTCACTCTCTCCATCTAACTAGTTAACATGAAAATTACAAAGCCTGTGTTTGGGACCAACGGGATCACGGACTGATCAAGGAATAACCGGCTCGTTGATCTTATTCTCTTGGACCTGTTGAGGAAATTTCACATCTTTGGTCAACAATGCCAGTTCCCACCTCTCTGGTTTGTCATTTTTCTCTCCTTTTTCCAGGTGATAATTATGGGATTTGTTTGTGACAGTTTCTCTTGTCATGCAAACAGAGAGAAAGTCGCTGTATAATAAGATTTGACGCTCTCGAACACAGTATTTTTCTTCTGAGTAGGAGTTCTGCAATGTGTTATGGCAAAAACAAAATTGCCTAAAGCAACCAAAAAAAAAAGAATGACATAAAAATACAAAAAAAAAAAAAAATGTTATGAAGAAAAAACACAAAGGAAACATGTGGGCAGAAAATAGTGCAATTCTGATTTTCCTGTCTCTCCTTTTATTTTTTAAGTCGGTGAATCAACTATTTTTCAGTTTCATCGAGTTTCTTTGGATGTACTAAGAGCTTTAAAAGATATCTGTAGATTTTATTGTACAGTGTGTATGACTTTTAGAGCATGTGAAGCCGTTTTCTTACTATGCTAAAACACAAAGAGTACTCAAGCACATGGACTTACAAACTCCACTGGTTTAAAAAAAATAAAGAAGAGATGTATTTACAGAACTTTTTTCCCCTTCCTCTACCTGACGGACTGGCCCCCGCCCACAGGTGGAGGAGGAATGTGACTACCCCTCAAGCACACGTCCGTTCAGATCTGCAGCACAAACATAAATCTTTCTACGGAGGCACAACATGAGAGAGACTTCAAAACCTCTTGGCACATTAGCTGCCATGCTGGACATATGTGATTTTTCTGACATTTTGGAAAGTCCCGGTGCACTGGGAGACAGTCATGAATGTTTGCTGAAAAGGTGTCGCCCCGGCTGACAGTGAGTTTAAACGTGTAGCACCGAGCGACGTGGCGCTGAATACCTCTGACACTGGAACAGCTGTGAGTTTTTCTGTCATCACCGGTGCTTTGAAGGGATCTCCTATCGCCGCGCGTGCGTTTCTGCGGCGCCTCGGCTGTGTACATAATGCTCTACGACGTCAAATCTCGGTGGACCGCTGCCACCTCTCTTCGACATCAAAAGCACAGACACACGTTACAAAATACTTTGCTGATGTTATTGTGGCACAGGGTTCAAGGTCCAATAGCGGCGGAGGACTTAGCTCATTTGAAATACGCTGGAAACGAAGACGGAGGAGGAGTCGGACTACGTGTGACAACGTATGCATATGTGTGTGTGTGTGTGTGTGTGTGTGTGTGTATGAGTGCGTGTGCACATGTGTGCGTCTACAGTGTCTCTGTGTGTACACATATATGCACATGCTTCGGTTTGTACATGCCCATGTGCATGAGCCAGACGACAGAGCAGGAGGCTGAGTGCGTCTCTCTGTGGAAAATTTTGAAGTAATGTGATGCTTATGTACAACTCGCCTCCCCCTCCCCCCCCCTCCTGCTATTTGTGTTGATAACAGAGAGATTTACATAATTATAATGAACTATTACTTATTGTGATTGTGAACCCATAAGAGTGGACACCACCTTCTGGTACTGTGTTGAACTGCGCTCGTACCCTGAAAACCCCCTCCGAGAACCCACTCCCAAAAACCTTTATTCACCTCGACACGACGTTGTGCTCACTGTATATGTTGATGCTATGTTGCCCCCTTGTTATTTAAATGTAAAGGCGACTATTATTTGCCATGCCCCTCTTGTGTTTTTCGTTGAGTGAATGCCTTTGTAGTCACTCTCTCTGCTGCAGCTTTGCTAAGTCTCAGTCGGAAAGAGATGATAAAAGAGTGAAATCAGAGGCTCTAATCATTCCCAGTTATCCCGCTCATTACAGTGCATCAGCACCCTCCCAATCGATCCCCCAGGTCCCCAAACCTTCTATCTTTCTTACTGTGTACCTCCTTAATTGCCTTAGCCTCTGCTGCCAATTCCCCCTCACTCCACAGCTCCTAAATCCTCCTCTCCTTCCCCTTCCAGCTCCCGACTCCCTGCCTCTTTATTGCTCTGCTTTCCGCCTCTCTCCTGTCCCTCCCCCAGCCCCCGGTCCTCCCATTCCTTTCAGTCCCAGCGCAGAACTAACTCTGTTTTTCCTTTATTTCTTTTATTTTTGGTGAAGTACTATAGATTGTTTTGCTGAATCTTGATACTGTGTTTTAATGTTCTTGTCAACATTTAATAAACATTCACATTTTATAAATGGGGAACACCCTGATGTGCGTGGGGGTTTGTTCAGCGTGGTTGGCATTTGTGTTTTTTTTAATCTGGAAATTCTGGTTTAATCAAACTGAATTAACAGAGGCAATTAACATTTAGTAGAATCTGTCAAAAGAAAACAATTTTAATGACTTGGAACATCAACCACAATTAGCAGCTGGGTGTGAAACGTAGCCTCAGCAGACCCAGAGTCGGAAAAAAAAAGCATCGGGGCCAGATTTTTGGCTTCATTTAAGTTTTGAGATAACATCCCAAAGTTTTACGCTGCTAATGCCCAACACAAGAGAGGCAAACTAAATACTGCTGGCGCAGACCAATTTTTCAACAATGCCATTTTGAAAGAAATAAACCCAGCAGCCACGTGTCTTTCCTCGAAGACTGAGTCACAGCCCATTTTTGCGTAGCTGTGCTACCGTGTGAAGCGGTTATCGCCCAAGACCAAGATTATACAGCGCCGTTGCATACCTAAAGTGCCGATATATTTGGGGGAAAAAAAAGTAACAATAATAAGGTAAGTTGAGATATCAGAGGAAATTAATTAGCTTTTAATTAGCTTTCTCTGAAAATCATGTACTATCTTAATTTCCCTAGATAAGGTGTCCTGGCCCTACTTATGTGCTGCGACGTGGGTGGACTGTATTTGGTCCTCCAAGGGCCGTCCAAGGTACCACGAGACAATCTGCTAAGTGATGTTTATGTTATGTATGTATAATATGCAAAGATTTTCCCATAATCAGTGTGTGCATGGAAGCACAGGAGATACGCTTACATACCTTAAAACACAACGTATACATTGATGGTGTTCTGGTAAAGTCACATAGCATTCATTCGTAGTCGTGTTATTCAATTATTCATCCTGCTTTGGTCTTCACAAAGTCTTTTAAGAACATCTACGGCTCTTTGGCTCCCAGCTTGTTGCCAACTTTGTCTGATGGGCAGGTGGCATACTAATGCGGACGAAAGGGGTTTATCTGAGCTGTTTCTCTGAAAGCTGATGCTCCCTGCTGCAGGAGACAAGGTTGCAGAGAGAAGTGAGACTAAGCAAACAAAAATATTAAAGTTGTGGGGCCAAATAGCCAAACACTGGGTTCAAGATGCTATAGTTCTGCTATATTTCAACATATTCTCCATCCCAACTTGTCAAATATGGCAGCTTGGTCAGCGGCCTTAAACTTCAAACTATGAAACTTTACATACCCCTCCGGCGTCTGTTTTGGTCATAAATGGGATGTGAACTCATCTCTCTGGAGGGAAAGTCCAGTGTATGACCCATCTAACCACCCCAACCAACCCCATCTTAGACTCTTCTTGCCCTGTAAACTACTCTACTAGAGGGCTGCTTCAAGAAGTGATGCTAGAGAGGTGACTACAGTGTCACTGACCAGGCTGCTGGATTTGATGCATTGGGAGTGAGAACAGGCTGCAGGGCTGCCGACAGAGGGGAAACACCAGCTCTGGTGTCAACCCCAAAAATAATTTGCTGGAGGGGCTTTTGGAGATGAACTCGTCCTGGGCACAAGCAAGACTATCAGCAGCCCTGACATGCTGCATACAGAGCTGAGTAGAACTGCATTCTCATGACAAATCTCTTTGGGTTCCTCATTACAACTGACCGCCCCCCCAACATTACACGTAGTAATTAAAATATGGGATTACTGAAGCTTTATTACTGGAGCTGTAATTTAAAATGGTCATTAAACCTGTGTCAGGGCTATTACCTGCGTTGTATACCCCTTCAACGCTGGACAAAAACCCAGCAACACCTATTAACTGCTGGCTTTTGTCTTCAATGGGAAAGGGTGCGATTGGCATTCATTACCGCGTCACAGGTATTCTTCAGCTCAGACGTGAGTCGGCATTGATGGAAACATGACACCAAGGTGGAGACGCATATTTTAGCCCCTTTTTCCCAGTGCCGTGCTGCGAAGCGTGTTAAAGTCAGGGCATTGTAGTTTTCGATCTGACTCTGCCCAAGCAGCACTTGTACATCGTTCAGTCAACACTGAGTTTAAATGAGGGACTATGGTAAAAGATATAAAAAAGAAAGGAAGCGCCACAACATGTCTACTGTCCTCCACTGCTTTCTACTGTTGCCTGCAGATTTGCAACGTCCAGATACACTAGATAAAAAAAATTGTCAAACTCGCCTGTTATTAGCAGGTTCATTTGTTTAAAGAGACACATGTATGCAATAATATTCATTTAGAAATGTAGTATAAGTGACCATAGCTTTTACGAACAATGATCTACATTGGAAATAACAAAATAAGGCGTCTTTATTCCATAATTTCACTAATACATCAACAAGAAAGCCTGTTGGGACAGCGGTGTTTTCAGGAACAATAGGAGCTCCTTTTATTCCCACGATTTCACTAACACACCTCTGAGGTAATAAACAATTTATTCCCCTCCCCTGCTAATTCTGGCTCAAAACAGGGCTCCTGACAAATAGCAGGTACCCAGCGAAATAAAGGATACAATGAACTGCTGGATATCAATTGAACTAACAATTCTTTCAGGATTCCCAGCAGCGTTTGGCTCAATGAAACTAGCCGCATTCATACCCCACCACTGCAGCCCTATAGGGAGCGTGATGTGGACTTGTAAATAGACTCACTAGATGTCACATTATTGTATAAATAATTAGTACACCTACTGGGCCATAGAGACAAGAAGAGATTAGAGCAAATATTCAAATGTTGATAATTAGTTCTCACTAAGTTGTGTTTCTCACAGACACTTCTGCTTATTTTCATTACATTTTCTGCAATGGTGCCACAGTATTACTTTTAACTGTCACAGTGTAGACACAGCACTGATATGTTTCCCATTAGTTTGTTATGTAAACATGCCATTTATTTCCCACACCCATCTGGAGAGCCGAAATGTTCTGGTATGTATGAAATGCTATAATCCCACAGCTGTTTCATCTTTAGCCTCGCTCGACTGACTTTATTGCCTTTTCTGTTTACTATCTCCATTGCTCATTATATTTTGGTTTTGTACTTTCTGTACCCTTTAGCCTTATTTCCAAACATATTAGCTCTAACATCCCACAACAGTTTAAAGGAATGGTTCACCCAAGAATGAAAAATCATTTGATCTATGATCTGCTCAGTTTCATGCTGATGGAGAGGCAGATGAAATGTTGTTTTCTGAAGATTCACAGCAAAACAGCGTTGCAGCATTTTCCTAAAGAACTAAAGTAGACGGCGACGTGTTTTAAAATATCAAAAAACAACAGAAAATAAAACATAAAATGGCTCCATATAGCTCATCTGGTGTGATCAAAGTCCCTGGAAGCCCAGAGATCCCCAATTCACTTGAAAAGGCATTATTTACACCCTCAACATGTAGCCTAACATGTGCACCCACGTAAGATGGGGTGTGCGCTAACACTTTTAGCTTAGCAGCAGCAGTGACAGATTCGGCTTTAAAAAGGGTGTAAATAACGTCTTTTCAAAATCTCCGGGCTTCCAGAGACTTGGATTACACTTGACGAGGTGTTGGGAGCCATTTTCTGTTTTGTTTTTTTGTTTTTTTCTTTTGTTTCTGACATTTTAAAAACAAGTCCCTATCTACTTCATGTGTTTAAGAGAATGCTGCAATGCTGTTTTACCTCGCAGCTCCAGAAAATGCTTCATGGACTACTTGACCCGACTTCCCATCTACATAAGGGTGAGTATAATGACTTAATGAATAATGATTTTTTGTTATTTGGTGAACCTTTCCTTTAACTCATATAATCCCAAAGGCTGGACATCCTTCATGAGATCCCCTGGTGCTGTTTTGATATCCTGCAACACAATGCAACCTGTCACTGATCAAATTCTGAGTGTCTGTGCGCGGCCAAAAAGCCGGGCCAATATGGCGCATCTACTAATTGCCTTGAAGGAGTGTGAGTCATGATAGGTGCAACACTGCGAAGTGTTGCCAGCCGTGTGATCTCGCTCTTCAATTCACGGTTCAAACGACAGCAAATGATGTCAGTGACTGAGTTCCTATCTCTGTAGAGCCACTAGATGCAATAAAAGGCATTCAAGTCTGGTCTTGACACTCTATGTGAGTGTTGGCTGTGCCATCAACTCAGCTCCTTCAAAGTGTAATATTGGCAGTCTACATGTTGTTTGCTTATTTGTGGAGCAGTGTCAAGTTGTTTTAAACGCCCTTCCAACTGACTGCTGATACAACATCAATGTACTTTGTGTTAAATATTATCCTCTGTAATTTCATGACTTCCTCAAGGAGGAGACAGCTGCTTTCCAGCAACTTCATATCTGCTTCTCGTCCCACTAAATGTCTATAACAAGAGGTATCTATCAGCAATGTCCGGTGATGTTCGTGGCAACGAAATACAGATATTTTTGACAAGAAGTAGGGACGTCTCCAGGCGAGTTCATGGCAACAAAACAGGTCATTTAAACCAAAAATTATTTTTTTCCTAACCCTAAGTGTCCACACAGTGCTGTCACAATATAAAATTGACAATTGAACCTAAAGAAGTGTAAATTTTTTAACATACCTTTGGTTTGCAGAAATGTACATTGCCAACATTTATTCTGCGACTGGGTTGGTTGGGATGTGAGGAGACTGTGGCATAGTTGTATTGATCTTGTGATGCACACTGGCCGAAATAGCCCTTTTTCCCCATATTTTCCCCAATACTGAATATTGTTTAATATTTTATACTGAGTGTCACAACCCCTAACCCCTAAATGGCTGGCTGTAGCCATGTAGTCCCCATTGGGGATGTACCAAATCTACTGCGGGGATCTAGGGTCAGTGAACGACATCCTCTGTCCTTAGACCCTCGATTCGAGTGAGGAAAAACTTGCCATATTGAGAGAAAAAAACCCTCCAAAAGACAGGCAAAGGAAAGTCCAAGGAAAAAGCTCAAGAGAAATACAAAACTGGCCAGGAAACCACAAGAAGCAAATCAGGCGCACAGGAAACACATGAAGGACCGGGGGGACAGGCACAGGAGCCCGGGGGACACGTGGACTAAAAAAAGACGAACCAACAAAGATTGAGGGAACAACGCAGGTTTGATTACGAACTGACAGGAACAGGAACAGAGCAGCGCTAACAAGCCTGATGTGAGAGTTAGGCTGAGGAGGAGCACAGGAACACTGGATGGGAACAGAACACTGGGAACACAGGTGAGCAGGAAGTGGAACGTAGAGAGTAAAGAGAAAATAACTACAAAATAAAACAGGAAATAACTAACCAAAAACCCAAACCATGACATCTTCAGTTAACGTTCGACCAGGAATTAATCAAATTATCATTTTCATCACATCACAATTGACATTTCGACTTTTGAGACATTGAAAAGTAATAAAGTAGAGAGACTACAGTATTTGAGTACCCATAGCAGTTGAGCAACAGCATCTGCTGGGGTACAGCAACACCACGAGGACAAACCACACCCAGAACTGCTGTACAGCGTTTTTTAGTTAAGTTATGATTGTGATTATATCTGCATTAACCATTGCTGACAGTGTGCGGTTGCAGAAGCCTGTGAGTGATTTCGCCATGCAGTGACCAATGTTCATTAGAATGAATGGGGCACCATCTTGGAAAGCTGTATCCAGCTCCTCTTAATTCATCTATGATAACTGGCTGTTCACTCTCCCGAAAAATGCTACGCTATGCAACTTCTGGCCTCTCCCTCCACGCACAGGCAGGAGAGTATGGATGTCCTCATTTGGCTCCCAGAAAGAAAGCAAATCATCGTCGCAGATGTCAGACTGTTCCTTTCATTTTGCAAAAAAAAAGAAAAATGCATGGATAGAAACTAGAAGATGATGGAAATAGAAGCAGAGTTTTCAAATCACACTGAGAGTGTGGCAGCGTCACTGCGTTCATGCAGTGTGAATCAATAAAAATGTGCAGCCCGACCTAAGAGAGCAGAAAAAATAAAGGTTGGCACAAAGAGGGGAAGGTTTTGGTCTACATTCGTCGTTGACTTGTTGGTTCTGCAATTAGAAATCATCTGCTGCACCTTTCCCACGTAGCTCTTGGTTTGCGGGGCATTAGCATTCCTTCCCTGCGTCTCTTTTCAGCATGCCAGCAGGGTAAGCATACAGATTACTGCGGAGCCATGAAAACCCACTAAACACATGAACACCTGACTGAAGGAGAGCAATGTATTAGTTCAGGCAGAGCACAAATGTCATGCTTTGCTAATCTTTTACGTAATCACTACGCACACACTCTGCATCCATTGTCATCAAAAAAAGCAGCCGATTACAAATTACACGCCGAACACTGATTGTTTCTACATCGACTGCTGCACCCCGTTTTGCTGCAAGGTAAAGCTTTACTCCTACATCCCCAGCCCCTTTATCTGATATAGTCGATCCATTTGCTCTGGCACCGATAACACAGGGGCTGTTGTTGCTCTGGCTTCACTCTGTGAACACCAATGGGGGGATTTGCATTTCAGTCTGGTTATATCTCCAGCATGCTCGCAAGGAAGGCAGGGGGCAGCTTTCTGCAGAGACACGACTGTCAAAGGGAACTGTGTTACCATTTGTTGTAACAGAAGGTTTTGTCTTTTAACTGGTGTCATCGAATCAAACGCATGTTGCTTTGTGTTTTTAGTCACAGTCGAAGCACTATAACGCAAATGGCACATTAATTGGCACGCGTGTTAACATGTGTTTAAACAAGACGCATAGAGGACGGCACACTTCCAATCCAGGAGATGGTGGGGAGCAGAGTCCACGCCTCGTGTCATGTCACGCACGGATCGAACAAACCTCAGACAGTAAGGCTGGAAGTATCCGACACACAAAATCAAATTTGCTCGAACAGGCAAACTGGTGAAGACCAACACTAATCGCAGGGTTTGGTTTCGATCACTGAAGGATGTGACAGCTGGTCTGCCACGCTTGTCATCATTTTTGTACAGCCTTGTTCAATGCGCCCAAACCCTGTTCCAGCATCCGGCCAAAGATATTGATGATTGGAGCGTATATATTTGTAGTTCACACAAAAAAGTTGAAATCCAGTCGTCACCCTGATGCAGATGGAGAGTGGGTTTCATGGTAAGACATACAGTATCTGGAGCTTCACAGCAAAATGGCGTTGCAGCGTTCGCCGTAACGACTGAAGTAGATAATGACTTGTTTTAAACATACATTTAAAGAAAAAAACATGAAATGGCTCTTTGAACAAGTGAAAATCATTTTCAGACTTCACCTCGACCCCGCATAGCATGACTCCCTCCCCACCCCTAAAAAAAAAACGTGTATGTTCTTACCCTAAGCACTTAAATCATAGCACTTATGTACTTAAGGTATCCTTGATTAATAGCAGCTACTTTGCTCAGATGAGGGCTTGAAAATAGTTTCTATTTTTTCTTTATTGACGGTGATATGTTGTAGTTTCTTTCTTGTGACAGATGTACTTATTGTAAGTCGCTTTGGACAAAGACGTCTGCTAAATGCCCTAAATGTAAATGTCTAAAATGGCTCTTAACAGCTCTTCAGGCACAATCCAAGTCTCTGTAAGGACCAAGAACCCAAACTCATTTGAAAAGACTTTATTCGCACTGTTTTTAAAGCTGAAATCATTAGTGCACACGCCATGTGAAGTGGGTGGTGGGTGGTAGGTGTTTTTGACGTTTTAAAAAAAGTCTCCAGCTGCCTCAGTAGTTAAGGGAAATGCTGCGACGCAGTTTCGCTCCAGAAACTTTTTCCGTGTACGACAAAAACTTCCCCTCATTTTCCATCAGCATGGGGGTGAGTGGATAATGGCTGAATATTCATATTTGGGTGAACTTGTCCTTTAGTTCTCAGCGCTGGCAGATGTACATATTCATGACAAAACAAACTAACAGCTAAGTGAACGTAATTAAATGTGTGCTTTTCTAAAGGAGCCGGTCTCAGCAGATTTCCAGGCAGAGTCAAAGGGTTACTTTGTTTTATTTTGTTTGTAGAAACACAACTATTTTAGGTGTTTATAATTGGACGTGTGATTGCTGTCATGCTGTCTGGTGGACTAATTTTCTTTTATATTTCACACAGCGTGGTGCAATTATGACTTTTCTGCAAACCACTTTCAAAAACAATGTATTGTTGATAGTGGGCCCTTGCAAAAGTGGGCATGCTGATCTTTTTGACGTGCGACAATTAACAGCTCACAGAGCACTCCGGATTTCTGAGGAAACTTTGTGTGTGTTTTAGTGTGTGTTTTAGTGTGGACTTGAAAGCTTTCTGCTCTCCCTGCAGTCAGGACATACGTTTGCTCTCCAATCTGAATTAATTACCTTTTTCTTTTTCCTTTTTTTTTCTTCTTTAATGTAACTTTGAGGTGACATTAATTAAATTACTTCACATAATCACACTCTCCTTTGCGCATGAAAGTACCCATTTCAGCCTGCGTCGGTGGCTCCTTCATGTTGGTGGCGGATCAGCCAGCAGTAGTACAGCCACATTCAAGTGGAGATAGTGTTTTTTTTCCCCTTCCCTTCAAAGTAAAGCCCTTATCTTTTCAGTGTGAAACACTCTTATTTGACTGTACTAACTGCATTAGCGACCCTACGCCGCTCTCTTCCCCTTTTTTAAAAAACAAACTGCCCTACCTGCCTGTTTTCTCTCCATTTCTATCAGCATGGTTTGTGTTTTCTGTGCTCCTGGTGTTGTTGCTGATGAATTTATGTTGTGTTCCAGTGCCCCCTGTGTACAGTGACCTGAGGATACTGTATATTATAATACTGTATGTTGGCTCTTTGGTGAAGAGGTTTTCAAGACAGGGGACGTTGTATCTGGCATAATCATTTTTGTCATGGAAACTGAATGGTTTGAGATGCTGCAGAAAATGTAGGAGAAGTGGAACATATTGAGACTGCAGATGGAGAGTGGAGAAGTAGATTGGCTGCAGGAACAGTCTGAGAAGACATTTTTATTCTTTTCTGCCGGAAGAGGCTTCATCATCATGGGGGTTTATTGCACACAAAGCAAAGCAAAAATTTAAATGGCAGCATTTGTCAAGCAAAATCTGCAGGTTCCAGCTTCTTAAATTAAAAAACCTTCAGTTTGTCTTTGTCATACATCAAGTGAGGGAAGAAACAAGAAGCGAGATGTCTCACAATAAACAATGTGTCTACACTGACTTTTTAAAACAGGGTGTAATGTTTCCTGGATGTCATCTTGAGTTATAAGATCTGCTGCTTTCGGCGGTTCCAAGTTTTTCCAGCGCGTTTGTGATGACGAACATAAAGGCAGAAACAAAACAAATAAGACGGGGAAATTTGTCTACTCACGATGGGAAATAAGTCAATTTGCTAGCATGTTATCTTCATTTAGAAAACTGCAAATACATGCTAATTTCGGTGTGAGAATGATAGCAAGTCAAATATAATTTGTTTTACGTCCTCTGCACTGGTGATTGGCATTTCTCCTTAAAGGTGCAATAATTAAGAATTGGCCACCTCTCGAATTCATACACAAAAATATCGTCAGAGTAACCGCTAACTGCTGCTAACTGCAGCTGTAGCTCAGTTAGCCGTGCAGCTAGTGGTCGGGACTGGTAGCTCAGGGTAGTATTTTTGAGACAGGACAGGTTGGGGCTAGCTTGTTAGCTTCAACAGACATCTCTGCAAAACAATACATAGATGTCTGACGTGACGTCAGAACTTCTTTTAATCTAAATCAAGTTACATTTTTAATGTTTTGAACTAAAAATTCTTACATTTTGCACCAATTATAAAATAATATATCAATGATCTGTGACTTTAAGTGAGTACAACATCTGTACAGCCACCTTTCAAGCTTGCAGTGGATGATAATGTCACACAAAAAGAAACTTGGAATATCCCTTTATTTGCACCACTCAGTACATGGTAACTGAGTCCTGCTGCTATAAATCCTGCATTAAGGGTCTGGGGATTTACCTGCGACTTCACCTGTGATAACTGATTTCTAACCTTTCATTTCTCTCTCCTCGCTGCATCGATCCATACATTTCTTGTCTTTTACGCCTTTCTGTCTATGACAAGAGGTTAACACTACCCAGGACGTCGCAGAGCAACAAAACACACAACTTAAAGTTTTGAACGTGTTTTCTTATCCACAGAGCCCAGAGGCAGAAAACTGTCACCCAAACTGCTTTCCATCAGCTCAACCAACCATCTACATCAACATATGCATTTATTAATTAAAAAACTGAAGCAATTGTATTTCACTAACTCGATGTCTGCTTTCATAATCAGACAGATCTCTGCAACAACCTTGTAAGTAACTTTGTTCTTTAATACTGCTAATTTCACGTACTATCAGTACGTGAAATTACAGTTGTGCAGTTCGAGCCACGGAGACGTCTCTGACGTATTCTGTTGATGTTAAGTGTCACCTTTTCTTTCATGTCAGCGTGTTGCTTGCACAGATGATGGTGTTTGGAAAGAACGGGATCCATGGTGAGCACATACAATTGGATATGCTGTGGCCTCCAAGGGCTCGACGATAATAGCGCACAGATGCGTTCTATTAAAGAAATGTCAAATCTGCCGCACTCGACGGGCCTTATTTATGAAGCAAACACTTAAAGGGATCACTTCTAAAGAAATGTTCTTGTTTATCTGACTGTTTAAAAGTCTGAACATAATGTAAACATCTGAGAGTGTGTGAAGCAAGACGGTTTAAGTTATTGCATCGTGTCATCCATGTGCATTTCATGAATTTGGATGGGAAAATAAAACTTACGCTGTCCCACACAGGTCGTAACTAAACTCTGTTAGTAAAACTGCAGCGGAGGCATTTCCTCACGTCACAGTCACTTCCTTTGAGCCCATTATCACATGAAGAGCTTCATTGCTGGGCATGATTGAACAATGACAGAGACTCATTGCACTCATTAGCCCGAAAGTGGCACTTGCTCCTTGGACTCTTCAACCTGCCTTGATAATACTGTGGTTTGTCTTTCATGTGTTGGGGTTTTTGTAAACAGTGCTTCTTCATCTCCATTGCAGAGTTCACCTTCAGTTTTGGCACAGATTTTATTTCCATGAATTTGGCTCTTAGTGAAAAGAAGATAGCTCTTTTCTCCTCAAGCTCTGCGGCGGTGTCACATCAGAATGGAAATGTCAGGGAGAAGCACCTTGTATTGTATTGTACTGTGAACTAATAACTAACCGTAACCTCCGTCTGATAATAAAGTATGACAGTAAATTTGTCCTATATAAAGTATGTCTTGTATTTAGATATTTTCAAAATAAAAGTCAAAACAAATAACTGTATAAAAACTGTGTGAAATGTGTTTAAATAAAAAAAACATGTCCTCCCCATTACTTCAAAACAGTGAAATACTGATTTAAACATAAATCAATACATCTCAAGTCATTTATTTTTTGTCTTGCAAGTCATAACAGTGACTCAAGTCCACATGTTTGATCACTAGTTCATTAGAAACATTAGGGTTTTGTTGTTTGTTTTGATTTCTATTATATAAAACGACATAAAGAGAAAAAAATAAGTATGTTTCTTTGTATTTGTGTCTCTCTATAGTAGTTTTTGGGCCAGGAATGAATTCCACCTGTGTCCATTCAATCGTTGAGCTGAAAGGAGCCAGCCATCCTGACCCACTCGTTGAAAATCCAGCTGAACAAAAGAGAGTGAGACAACCTGTCTCCAACACTCGCTGTTTCCAACACACATCAGGCGCCCAACCACAATTGGAAAAACCTTTTCAGGGGTCCGGCTTCGGCAGCAACAGTGACAACCCCTATAACCAAACACTCACAGGAGCGCTGACATAAAGAGACATACTGAGCAGGAGTCATTCATTTCAGATGAGCACTTAGCCATGAAGAGCGACACCGAAGAGCAGAGCAACAAAAAGGAGGAGAGATCTCTGCATTTTTTTGCCAGCAGGAGAAAAGTTGAGCAGAGTTCGACTTGAAGTGACGCGGTGTGGCGACAGTCAAGCGAGGAGCTGAAGTGGAGCTGCAATAAAACTTCAGTGGATTTCACTTCTTCTGCTGACTTCTTTCTGTCGATGAGGTTTATTGTTGGAAAGAATCGAATATATAACCTGATACATAACAAACAGCAAAACAATCTTTACTTAATTATGAATGATGTTGATTTTCTGCTCAGTGTAAATTGGAAAATTGGACTTCATGATTTTTTTATGACTTAAAAGTTGTTGTTGAGAGAAAGTTCGAAAGCTCCCCAAACTGATTCCTCCCTCATGCTTGGGTACGACCTTGAACAGCGGATTAAATTGCAAAATGTCACCACGCTAATGTGGAATACAGTAATAATGACTCGGTAACTCTCAATGCAGAATTCAGATGAAAACACAGACTTTACTTTAGGCCAGAAATCAACTGTGTGGACTTCAAATTTGGCCAGTTTTTTACGGAAAATGTGCTCAAACATTTCCAGAATTGAGGAGCTGAACAAATGCTTGCGGGCTAACTAACCTTGCTGCTCAGCTTACAGAACCCTCTTGCCAATTCTGTCCACCACATCAATTATATTCTGTTTATTTTACAATGTTAAAGTTAAACGCTGCTCTAGGTTGCACCAGGTTAGTGGTGAGTCATAGCAGATACAGCTTTATATATAGTTTTGAAATGTCTCCCATCTATGCTCTAGTATATTTACCCCTGTTTGCAAAATTTATATAATGCCGCTCCCCTTCTTCTGTTAGATAAATACCAGATGTGGAAATGTCATTGGCCGGCTAGTCTCTGTCTCCAGGAGTCCCCATCTCTCTGTGGCATGTGACGTACATTAGGCTAATTGATGGTGCTGGCAGGTAGAAGGTCCCAGTGCGGCATTATGGGAGCTGTGGATCCAATACTCTGCCTGACAGACACCAGCAGAGGTAACCTGGTATCCGCTTATTACTGGTGACACCTCACAAATATGGAGCAGTGGCTAATAACTAAACAGAGCCCGTGAGAGCATTTGATGGAGGGATGCTGATGGGAGGAAAGTGAGGTTTTGGCTAATAGGCTTTTATTGAAATGACACAAAGGGGTTCTCACTTACGCTTTGGGATACAAGGGATGAGCTAGACCTGAATTGCCAAACCCACGTACAGTAAATCTGTTTCTACTCTGTGGACACAGGACAAAGGAGGGCACATGTTATTGACAGGAGTCGCATGAGCATCATTAGAGGCACCTCTCTGTCTCCATGGGGACGGACACGCTTGTAATGGAAGCTGTCCCATGACACAAACAACAGTAGTAATGAATGTAAAAAAAAGCAAATAGTTAAAGTGGATGTGGTGATATTAAAATGTTGACAGTTAAATGTTAAACCCTTAAGATCTGAAGAACTTAAAACATCATCCACAGTTGTTAATCATTTGCTTTCATTTCTGTACAAGATTTAGAAAAGCCTTTCCATCACTAGCATCTACAGTCGATGTGTATCATAGACTCACTGGTCGATATTATCCAGTCCACTCTGGCAATCGGAAGGTACATTATCCATAATTTTCCCTTTTCATGCAGCAAAGCAGGTTTTTGCAAACTAGAAAAATAGGACAGTTACCATAGTTTCCAATGTTGATGAGCAGAATGTCAACAGAAAGTTTCCAAATGCTTCATAATCCACTTCTCTGTCACCCATCTGTAAGCTGTGCGTGCTCCAAACAGTCACATTTTCAACAAAACACTCATCTCTCATCACAAGATCTGGATGCCAGCGAGGAGGGGGAGACGAAGCAGGTACAAAGAAATAATAGTTACCTGGATGTAACCCCAGTTCTGTGAGTACATGCACAGCCCTTTAACTTGACGCCATAGGTCATAGGTCGACTGTGAAAGCAGCTCATTATAACCCGTGTATGTTTTTCTGGTAAGGCAGCGATCTCTAGTGGCCGTGGCAATTATTACTGCAGCAAAGAAGGAAGTCAGGTGAACTCTTTGGGGAAACGATTACGGTTGATGCTTCTGATGCTCAGTGGAGCTAGCATGATAACCGACACACAGGACTTTCACCCAGGAGATCACGGGTTTGTGTCCAGTATCGAAGCCACTGTCAACATACATGCATTCCTAACTGAAGTTAGATAAGTAATTTAGTTATTTTAGGCCAAACCACAATGTTTTCCTAAACTTAACTGAGTAGTTTTCTTCCCTAAATCTAACCAGACGAAGATCCAGTGCGCCTGTCGCCGGTACGCTGCAAAGTATATGTTGTTTGCTGCGACCTGATTAGGAGGTGAGTGCATGGATCTGTCTTTGGGTGCCATGGAGGAGCCTCAACGAGGTAAAAAAAAAAGCAGGGCTACACACATACTCATAGACCTGGAGTTACATACAGGTAACCACAATTATAAGTGCCTTTCTCTTTAGGAATGGATTTTGGGGACAGAACATGTTTGTTTCTTTAAACTCTGTCATGGGATTGGGACAGGACAGGAGTATTTTTGTGGGAATGGGATGGGACAGCAGTGAATCCACTCCCCCATGTCATCCTCTAGCTTGTCCATGCGTGTGCAAGAAATGACATTTTGCAGCACCACTTCTTCTGTTACTGAGCTCCAGCATATGTGAAAAGGCTACAAGTAGCCTCGTCTCCCAACTCCCAGTAGTCCTCGTCTCCCCTGTGGTATGTGACGTTGTGTGTCAGGCTAATTGATGGTGCTGGCAGGTGGAAGGTCCCAGTGGGGCCTTGACGGAGCTTCGGATCCGGTACTCTGCCTGACAGACACAACCAGAGGTAACCTTAGAACCTGCTTATTACTGGTGACACCTTACAAATATGGAACAGTGGCTAATAACAAAGCAAGCCTTTGATGGAGGGATGCTGGTGGGAGGAAAGTGAGGTTTTCGGCTAAAAGGCTTTTATTGAAATGACACAAAGGGTTGCTTTGGGACAGAAGGGTTGAACTACTCCTGTATTGCCAAACCTACATATATCTGTTTGTGTTGTGCCAGCAAGACGACAAAGGAGGGTACATATTGACACGAGTCATATGAGGACAATAAGAGCACCACATTGCGTCTGTGGGGACAAAGACACCAGAAATGAAAGCTGTTATGAGCCACAGACAACTAAAAAACACGTGCTTTTTTTTTGGCTGTGTCAACAGGGAGTGGACTTATATCTGCAAAATATTGTGTTGCTAACAAAGGATCATTAACGTGTAATAACGGAGAGAAATATATTTAGTTTTCCATTAGCAACCTGAATCCTTTGGAAGCTAGAAACTAGTGAGTGTCCTGTTTTCTGAAATGTTGTCGTGTCTTAAAAATGTTGTTTCGTTTACTGAAATGTCGTTGTGTCTTTTGACATGTTGCTCTCTGAAATGTTGTATTACCTTCTGACCATCCGGGCCTCTGGAGAAATCAGTAAACGTGCCAAACTCTCTAGTTTTGATGAGCTCAAAACCACCACACACACAACTGATGCTCTGAAGCTGATTAGTTTGATCGAGTCCTGCTGTTTGCTGTGTACATAAGTCTTTACTGGCTGTCAGTCTGTATCCTCTTGTGTCATGTGTTACTTTCCACTTACTTTCATTATCTGTTTTCCCGCCCTTTTCCCTGCTCACGTATGTTTCAGCTTTCTCTCCACACCTGTCCTGCATCAGCCTCATTAGCCCGGCCCTGTTCCCAGTGTTTTCCCCCCCTCAGTTCCTTCCCTGCTTTCTTGTTTCCTCTACTGATTCCCCCCTCATCTGTGTTTCTCCGCCTCTCTCCACCTGCACCTCATCCCCTCATTAGTGTAGTTTGTATTTAAGTCCAGCCATTAGTTCAGTCTTTGTCGAGTGTTGCGTTTGCCAGTTCCAGCAGTTTAGTGAGATGTAGGCAATAAAACAACTATTTTATGTTTAGGAAAAGATTATAAATTGGGTTAAAAATGGACGCGAACAGTCGTCTCGCCCAACCATCAAACCCAGCCTCTGCACTACTTCGCCCGACTCGTTCTGAGCATCTAATAGGGATTTATATTGACGTTAGTTGAAAACCTGGTGACAAAACACTGTTATCAGACAACCCTGGAATGAGAACGCTCTGTCTAAATAAAAGTGCCAACATTTCTGTGAAAATTGGGAGATATTTGTCTGGCCTCACATACCCGATGAATGAATTTAACCACCAGTTTCAATATTTTGCAGGAAGGACATTTACCTGTTCTTAAAGTACTCAAAAGTCAACTTTTTTTTTGCAAATAGGACCTTTAAAAGCCCTTTCTCTGTTGATGTGGAAGGATTATAGGATGATATGCAGCTGAGTCTTTCTGAAATGCCATCTGATGATACCCAAAAACTTGGCTCCGCATACATTTTTCTCTCGACTCTGAACAAAAGGAGGCAATTCCGATTAGGAGTCATATTTACTGGTGAGTGAAATTTAATAGCGAATAAAATCACCCTACTCCAGATTCAAGTGCTTTAAACTCTCTCATTAAGATTTAATTAAAGGCTCATGGACCAGGACCTTTTTTTCCCCCCCATGTGGCACCTGGCATGAACAGTTTGGACTCCTCTGGTATGCAGCTTGATGGTGGGATACTGACACAGTTTTAGTTTGGGCAGGATTACACAAGAAGAAAACTGTGCTGGGGACGCAGCAGAGGCAACTGTGGGCAGCTTTACAAGCCTCACAAAGGAAAAAGTTAGTCGGTACATCAGCACCTCGGAGGTCAAAGTCTCGACTCGTTCTCCAAATCATTCTCCAATACCGTCCTTATATATGGACTAATGGTATGTAAGGTATGGTTGCTGTTGTTTAAGTGGAAAGTTATATTCTCCTACTACGCACTAAGCTCATTATTTGCTGTGCACAATGCCCTTTTTGTCTAATTTTTCCGCTCGCTTCGTGTCCCTCATTCACAGCCTCTTTCTCTTTCACACATTCATTAACGCACTCCACCATTAACAAACACAGCAACACTTGGCGCGACGGCTGTGTACCCGAGTTTGCCACAACAAAGCTTTTATTTCTAGGTGTTATTTTCACGTGTTTCACGCTGCTTTTTACTTCACAAAATTTACGCCGAAGATGTGATTTTTTTGCGGCTAAATCCGGCCACGACTCCAGGATGTGAAAAATAATGTGCCTTTTGTTGACTTACACGACTGCTGATGTTCTTTGTTTTTTCTGAATCAGTGTGTCATCTAACAGATTGGCACAATCGCACATTCTCACCACTGACATTTAACACAGCTAAATGACAGATTTTTAATTTTCGTTCCTCTCGATGCTCTTTTTGGGAGTACGACTTCCATTTTTTTTTTTTTTTTTTTTCCACTGTGTGACTTTGTCAACCCTCAGAACACTTCAGTTAAATCACTGTTTGGTAAGTGAAATGTCTCCTCGCTCAGCATGGCCGGTCTCATTTCTGCTCACAGCGTTAATAAGTTCAGTCCTTTATAAAACAATGAATTAGAGATTTCGCACTGCAGATTAGCCTCATGCCTAATTGATTATGAGAAAAATGTCCCTGTGTTACAGCTCGTAGCAAATGGGACATTAATGCCATCTCCTTTGTCTCATTCTTATTCGCTCATGCAAATGTTTGCTCTTCTGTCTACTCTCTGTCTTTCTGTTAATAAAGTATGCAACCTTTTGCTTCTTTTGTCTCTTTCTCGCTGTATTCAATTCAGTTCTCTACGCCAGCCTTACCTCCAGGCCTTGCTCCGAGCCTGGAGGTGAAGCTCTGGATTTACCAGCTGATCTACGCTCCTACTCTCACCTTTAGTCACAAGCTTTGGGTCGTGACCAGAGGGATGAAATTGCAGATACAAGCAGCTGAAATTTGTTTTCTTTGCAGTGATAGGCTCGGTAGCTCAGATTCTCTGATACCCTATCTAAGCTCCTAACGCAGTCTTGCAACAGTTACTCCTTTATGTTGAACGGAGCCTGCTGAGGTGGTGAGGGCATCTGATTAGGATGTCTCCCTGAAGCCTCCCTGTGGAGGTATTCTGGGCACGTCTGACTGGGAGGAAGCCCAGAAGACTCGGGAGGGATTATATTATTCCAACTGGTCTGGGAATGCCTCAGGATGCCCTAGAAGGTGCTTGGAGGACATGGCTTGGGAAAAGGATGCCTGAGCTGCTCTTGTTAGATTGCTGCCACTAGAGCCAGGAACCTGATAAGGGGGTGGATGGTTGAAGGGATGGAACAAAACGAGCACATAGCTCTACAGAGGCTTTAATAGAAATACCTGCATCACAAAAAACCAAAATGATAAATAATCATGAAAAATGTATTGAAAAACATCTACGGTAAATCCAGGAAATATGAGCTTTACACAAACTGTTCAACATTATGAGTGGCCTTTAAGGGGCACTGTGCCATTTTGGAGAGCAAATTCGAACTTCTTTACAATCTTACACATCTTACTGAATAAACAAGCTGTTCTCAGAGGAAAATAAGGTCCCCAGAATACTCACTGAGGCTAGAAAGGTGGCACGTTAAAAGTTCGACACCTGTGAAACACTGTGCATCCACTGAGCATCGATGTTATAAACACAGAGTCCAACTCTCCTCATCCAGCTGTAATCAATTTCCTTTTCCTGCGACCTGACATTAGCCAGGAGCAAACTTAAACCAAGCTGGATTAGCATGCCTCTTAGTGTATTCCCAACTCTCTTTCTCTGTTAGTAAGTTAAAATAACTCACCGTTGAGCTTTCAAGTCTTGTTCTTGTTTGACACAATCATCCATATCCAAACTTCCCCCTTTGTGGCCTTGTCACTCTTTATAACCACTATGACTAACTTCCTCCTTTGCTGTTGTAATAATTAGTATGGCCACTAGAGGTCACTGCCAAACAAATCATAATAAGCTGCTATCACAGTCAGCCTGCATAGTCATTTATCAGATGAGGATGGCCAGGAAGCGACATTTACATTTCAAATCATATCAGATTTGCAGGATTGCCTCTCATACAACACATACCCACTGTGGTAAAAGACGATCACTCGTTGGACTCTGCAGCCGTCATTTTTAAAATTATGTGACCGCCTCTTTATTGTTTTTAATATTATATTTTTTTTTTTTTTTTTTTTTGTGAACCATTCCGAGAAAAATTCCATTCGAACCTGTCGAGTGGTTTTAGAAATATCCTGCTAACAAACTGACAAATGGGACCAAAAACAACGTGCTTGCCAGAGGTAATTACAGAGCATTTACTCCACTCAGAGCTATGGCTGCTCTTTGTACTCTCAGTGCTGTGTGTGTACAGGTCTGTGTGCATCTATGTGGGGTAAAAGGGAGACGGTTGCATAAGAATAAAATCAGCCATAGCCCTTTTTGAACAGGCTCCAATATGCTGCAGAACGCTCTGTGACCTTGCCATATTGTTGCCGTACTCGTATTCAGATTAATAAAGCATCGCTCTGCCGAGGAGCTGTTAACTGAACGTAGCAAACATTGAAAACAGATGAGAGGGAAGTGGATTCAGCTGGTTTAATGACATGTCATTGTAAGGCTCTTTACCCTATATTTTATATGTGATTGTTTTTTTGGTGGCAGGATACAGCTTGAAGCTTGACTCTTGATCAAAAGCCCTCACAGGCGTGGTTGCAGCGTTTCCATCTGTCAGTGTACTCTCGTCATCAAGACTCATTCTTCTCTCATCATTATAGCAGATGTCAGAGTGTACAGGGTGTTGTCTGTTTCCTGATTTTTCATTCATTCACAAGAGGAATTGTAGAGTGCCCATAGAGGCAAAAAAAAATGTGAACACAATGTACCCTGAGCTGGAAAAAAAAACCTTCTTCCAGCTTGTTTTTCAGGCAGGGATCTGCACAAGTTCACCTCCGTGCTATCTAGGTTCTGTCATGTCCAATCAAAAGCCATGCATAGAGATCTTCCCTGGTGAATACAGCAGCGAGCATGGCTTGACTTTTTAAGTTCCACCTGACGCTACGGATATAACATGGTCAACTTCACAGTGTTTAGACAAGCCTTTGGAGAAAAGGGAAATTCCAAGAAGGTAAAGGTTTTACTGAGTACATGGACAATTTGATTTTTATTATTTATAGTGTTCTAGTCCATCCTACTGTCAATGCATGCACCCAATCACAAGCTAGTTTTTTTTTGTTTTTCTTTACACACCTGTTAGTCTTGTTTATTTTCACCACCAGTAATACTGATGGTCTGAGTGTCTGAAATTAGATAGAGAAAGCTTGAATCAATGAAATGGGAAATTTAAACTATACGTCCTAACATGTATCTGTGGGGCATTAAATAAGTTTAGGATTCATTCATTCAACTTTATTTAACACCACCAAAAACTTTGAATCTGCATTTCTGATACAAACTGGGTTTCTGGGTTTGAACATTGAAGATATAGTCATTCTCAAGATCTATGCTTCATATACTGCAGGTTGTAATGGATTTAATGAAACGATATTACTGTTATCTCAATGTACTTCACATCGCAATGATTGTAAGAAAACATATAGATAAAATACACCCAAACTACTGCAGAAAGTTTAGTAACTGCAGTTCTTATCTGACTCTTTTTAAGTGAATATCATTACTCAGAGTGCACTCTTCTTGCACGAGTCCTTAAGGTGCCATAAGGCATTCTCCTTTTATTTTAAGTCTCACGTACACACAGAGTTATTGTCTTCAGTGATCCCTGATCAACCAGTCATCAATATTTTATCTGGCTACTTCTTAATTAATGCCAGAAAGAGATTAAAATGCTCAATTTTACTGGTCAGTTTTCTTGAGCCCAGAGGCATTTATTGGCCTTTTACATTTTTAACTCGCAGTAGACCCATTTTTCACTCGGGTCTATACCCTGCGTAGCGTTGCATAATTCCAGAGTCAGCAGAAATAAACAAGAGGCTGGTGACACTTATATATACACACACATCTATTTTATGCAAGATTACACGCTTTAAACAACTTGCAAACACCGAGAGTTTTTTTTTTAAAATTGAACTTGGACACGTTTTTTTAAGCTTCAATACATCTTTCATGTGATATCTTTAACCAGTCTTTGAACAGTTTATTGTAGAAAAGGCTTTTCCACGCTGCCACAGCATTTACTGTCAATGAAATTCAGAGTCATGCTGACTGCTGTTTGCTGTTGACCCTGCAGAGTTCAGAGAAAATGTGACCATTACTGCTTCATGTTCCATGTGAGGCTTTTTGATGATATTGTTATTGTTTCCTTTCGCCTGAGGGCAAAAGATACTAACATCACTGGCCATTTCTTGGGGTTGAAGATATGCTTGATGTGTTATTGATTTTCACTTCACTTTTAACTAGTGAACTGATATGGATTGATCTGTATTCATGAAGTCTTTTAATAAAGAAGACTGAACCTTGCATCACATTTGACGTCTTTCATATGTTCCACGTCTCCTCATCCATGCGTGTACCTGAATGTGATCAAGCTCTGTCGTCATTATCTTCTCGACTCTCTTAATGTCGTTCGGTGGAACGGGGAGGGCTGCCAGAGGTGCTCGGAGCTCTGTTACACATGGGCATTCGATGTGCGAGGGGTCCTTTAATTGAAAATCTGTTAGATCCTCCAGCCGATCCGATGAGACCGATAAAGCAAACTGCTGTGGAAACTAGATCACCTCAGCGCTGCGGTGGGAACACGCCTGATACCAGCACGCAATCGAGCATCCTTGGTCGGCTAATATATTGACATTCGAGACATTTTTCATTATTGGTGTTAACAGTATTATGCCAATATTTTCACCTTGTAATTGCATATTACACGGATATGAAGAGTCAACACAGGCTAATGTATGATATTAGTGTCATCTTTATGCATTGAATACATGCATGCAATTAATAACTGACTATATAAATTATCAGTCATATATCATATAATCATTCTCAATATTACCGATGCTTTTCATCTATTGTAAAACAATATATACAGTATATATGAATATATTATCTAGTAATATTTGTAAAATATATTTTAATTCAAATACTTTTAAATATATATTAGTATATATTACTAATGTATTTTCAAGATGTGCATTCATTATACTTTGTAATTTATTCTTGAAGCTAAATAAAAATGTACTGGCATGTATTGTTGAATATATATGTCAGACGTGTTGTTGTGAATATATTAATATAATTAATATTAATATAATATATGAAATATATTAATAAATGCAGATTTAACTAATGTATTGTTACTGGTAATGAAATGTCATACACCATACTAGCCCTGAGTAGGAAAGTGAAAGCCAATGCAGCACTGCAACATGCCTGACAATCAATTAAATTAAACCGTCCCTGAATCCCTCAAAGATCATTGTCTTTGCTCAAAGCTGCCCAAAGCGGGGCCCGCGGGCAAAAGTTGGTATATAAGGTATGATTTGGCCTGCAGGAAAAAAAATCTTTATTATATGAATCCCTGTTTATGCTGCTGTGAGGTAGAAATGCTTTTAAACATGTAGGAACCCTAATTGTTTATCATTTCTTCATTGTCTGCACACAGCGGGCAGAGAGACACTTTGTGTAGAGTCAGTCTCTTAAGAAAGATCCTATGTATAAATATGAAAAGCCTGAGAAGCAGGTGAAAAAATGTAAAATTAAAGAACAATTTTTTCAGTTCTTCAGTCATATACACAGGAGAGAAAACCATTTTGTCCGTCTTTTTTGCCTCTTCAGGCTTCCATATTGTACCATTTTGCATCTTAACAATTCAGTAGGTGTTTGCTTTTGGCTCATAGTCCACCATTAAGTTTCAGCTGAGGCCCTCCTGGGGAAAAAGTTTGGGCCCCCTGCCTTTTGCAGATGATGCCTAGTCATTTTGTTGCAGTTTATTACATCATAACTACCATGAGACTGATGGTACTTGACTGCTGTCTCAGAGCTTGGACAGCTTCTCTACCGCACCAAGATTAAGACCAGTATATTTTAAATGTAGCAGAGAGAATTAAATCACACACATTTTTATCCCATTACAATAAGAATCGTAAGTCACTCTTCAGACCGTCCATTCATCTAAACTTAAGTGGCATCACCATTTGTCCATTTCCGAGGGGAAAAGCTTGTTACTGGTTCCTGCGCCGATAATAAAAGAGCCGGTACAGCTTCGACAGCAGTCTCATCTTGTTTTCCTTCTCTCTGCATGACCCACGAACGACTTCCACAGTTTCTGGCAAATACCTCTCTTTTCTCCTCTCTGTTTTGAGCGAGCACTTATCTCTATTTAATTTGCCACAGAAACGTCTTTCGCTCTTTCATGCTCCTCCTTTGTCCCTTCAGCTTCTCCTCGTATCGTGCCACGCAGAGTTCAGCCAGTTCTTTACTGTCTGCGCTGCTGTTACAATAGCGTGTTGTCGCTCTCAGTTAAAAGAAAAATGCAAATAACGGAAGTAATGTATTTCTATGTACGCCCCTTCTTCTTCTCGTCTTCCGTCTTTTGAGTCCAGTCAGGTACACATTCAGCATATGGGGGTTTCAAACAGAACAAATACAATGTAGATTATTCCTTCTTTTGAGAATGGCACACAGCAGCAAATCTGACAAGTCGTGTTGCTCCCAGTAATGTGTTTGAGGCGGCTGCAAATCTTCATTCATGGATCAGCTCACATTAGATATGAGAGTCTGTACAGCTCGGTGTATGAATTTGCATGTGGAAGATTAAAGACTCCAGTCCATGCTGAGCCATGTCAAGGATACATATGATGGATGAGTCATGTGTGTTCATAATTTCATCATTTGTTTCCAGGCATCGGCAATCACCTACAGAGCGCTCTGTCCATACGGAGCGAGCTTTATTCTGAATGTCAGTTCATCCGTATCATTTCCTGTGAATGGCTTTTGTTGAATGAGTGCGGCTGTGATGTTGAAGGTTATCTGCGGGAAAGAAGTTTGAGCGTATGATGAGCTCGCTTTATACGACTGCGTTTATTGTAGTTTTGTAAATGGACATTTTCTAGAACGATCTAGACGAGGACATCAATCTTTTTTTTTTTATCTGTGATATTATTGGGGCATCAGTGTTGAGGTGTGTTATGCTTACATTTTAATCGTGTGCGTCTGCTGAATAATTACATTTCATTAGCCATTCAAGGTTAGGCAGATAGTGAAAAGGAGAGACGGGGATAAAGTGAAGGGAAATATCACTCTCGCGCTGTATTTATATTGATTTTTGTTTTACTGCGAGGTCCTCTTTCAAAACCGCCGAGATCTCATCAGTCTCACTTGCAGATTACAGCTTCCCTCCCTCAACATTTGCATAGCCTTCATCCACCCACTGACCAAATAAAGAAGTGTAAAAGGAAGCCTCTCCAGCAACACACCCCTCATCATTTATTAACTAAATGAGTACTGATGCGTCCGCTGATTCAGCTCACTATCAAGATGAATCCTCCTGCTCTCTGAGGACCTGCGTCTGTTCAAATAGGATATACCCACATATATTACCGGAGTTAATATTTTTCAATATTGACATGTTCGCTGTTAATGTTGTTTGAATCGAATCAACCAGGGGTTTATTGTAAGAGGTGAGAGCCCCGGCTGATATTAAAGCTCCGGCCTTGGATCAACATATCTGGGAGGTTTCCAGGAGATTGGAGTAATGGGTGTCCCCATATACGGGAAAGTGACCCGAGGCGAGAGAGTTTGGCTGAGGCAATAAGGCAGAAAATCTAATATGGTGGCATGGGCTGTCCCACTGGGCTAAGCTCTGTCAAACAGAGAAGGTATAGGCATCCCTGTGTGTGTGTGTGCCTCCTCCCTGTTCCTCTCCTTCCTACTCTGTCTTTCTACCTTCTTTTCTTAACATGAGGCGTACACACTCGCTAATGCATGCTCGCACACACAAGCAGCAACACATACATAAAGTGATAAGCTGTGAGTCCTGTCTGGCGATGACCTTAACCTCATTGTAGAGTTTATTGGGCAGCATCACCGCCGAAGTAACCTCATTTTGCCTGGAGGAATACAGAGTCAGCTATTTGTTTGGCAGCTTGCACACTTCCAACAGCCCTATACCCCTCTGTCTTTTCCCACTGTCCACCCCCACCTCTGCCCAGCCGTTTGTTTTCCCAATATATCAACCAGCCTACCACCCCCGAGTATACACAGACACACACACACACACACACACACACACACACACACACACACACGGCTACAGATGGTTTAGTAACTTGCTGTGCACTGACGGATATGGTTCAATAGCTTTGGGCAAAAGAACAACATTGTCAACTTTCTGCTGAATTGCAGACATAATGTCCATACACAGCACAGCCGTCACCATTGATGGTGTGGAATTGGCTGCACTCATGAACAGGTAAAAGGCCGATTGCAGCAGAGCCTCTGAAATGGCCGTGATGAGCACAAAGGAAAGAGGAAAGAAACTTCCAGTAACACTTTTCAATGAGATACTCGAGAATGTGGGTAGTCACAAAGGAATGAGTGAGGAATGAATCTGGCATTGAAAAGTCGCTAATGAGTAAATCCCTGAGAAAATGTGATTAAATGACTATAAAGTAGATACTGAGGAGTTACTAGAGAACAGAGAGAGGGATGAATCGATTACTTTCTTAATGACTTACTCCTGATTCACTTCGCGTAAAGTGACACTGAGTAGTTACCAACTAGACTCCTTAATTACTAATTACTTAATCATTAGTTACTCTTTTTGTGTCCCCCTCAAGTAAAGACATACTGAGTACGTAACAAGTAGTTACTCTGTTTTGTACCCAAGTATTGAGAGTACTTACTATTATTAACTTAACTTGAAGGTGCACAAAAAGAGTAGCTACTGATTAAGTAATTAGTAATTAATGAGTCTACTTATTAAGCACTCAGAATGAAGTTCCTGAAAAATGAAGCCCATGTGGAAGCACAAAAAACCTATCCGGTCTGTTTGGGGTGAATGAACCCGTGGTCTGACTCATGCAAGTAACTCAAATGTGCACAAATGATCCCACGATCGAATTCTCAAGAATAACGTGAAGTGGAATTTGCTGATCTTTATGTGTGTACACAAATAGCTTGTTAGCCTTAGCTAGCTCGGCATTTTCCAGCAAGGTAGGCTTGTTAAACCCACTCGGCTCCCCTCTAACTCCACCCACGCTTCACCTCTTTGCCAATTTATGAATAGCCGGGAGGCAAGTGGAGTCCGGCACTGCCAAGACGGGCGATGGCTGGTACCACGCACTTCAGAAACCTATGGCTGACGTCACGGTGACTCTCTATTTTTAGTCATTCATGATGTGGTCAGTATGACAGATATTTATGGAATAGTAACTCGTCGTTATCCTGAAATTTAAATTACATTTATTCAGGAATCATTCATTGATGATTTATTCATTATCAAGGAGTTCCTGGTTTATTTCATCGCTCATTCCTAAGAACTCACCTCTTTATTTACCTGTAAGTGTCAGAGTAGAAGTGCTGGAAGAGGCAGAAAACGCTGTGCCACGTTAACTCTAATTTTGTGGCGAGGGGGGTTGACTTTCTTTATATTTCCATTCTTCCCGCTGCTACTATCTCACCAAAGCGTCTGAGTGCAGGGACAGGTCCTGTGACAGATTATTCATGTCCCGTCACGAAACAGACTTTCCCGCAGACGGCAAATTACAGGCTTATTTCCATACTTGTCTGCATCGCTCGTGCTCTCTCCACTTACTTCCTCCCTCATCCTGCACAGCTGACTGCACAGTGAACTCCCAGGTCCTCCAGGGGCACCAGTTCACCACCTCTGCCTGCACTCAAGCGCTCCGGTGCCTTGCACACTTGCTGCACAGTGTACTGCTATCATACTGGATGTGGGGAAAGAACACGATGTTGATTACAGAGACCTTCTTTGCAGCCTGTACTCACTACATGTGTGTTTTATAACAGCCGGGCGTGATTGACTGCCAGTGATGAGACTTTATATTGGATTTCTTCATTTGCTCTCTGTCTCTTTGTTTGTCTCCGCGTGTTTTGATCCGTTTATCAAAACTCTCTCTGCCAATATTTTGTTCAGATGCTTCAAATGTATTAACGCTTTCGTGGAAAGCAGCCTCCTGCAGCCGTGCAAATAATGACATATCTCTGAGAGGCAAAGACAGAAGTAGCTCGATATCCTCCTGGGTGGATAATTGATAGCGTGGCAGCGACAGACTCATTTGCAAATGCGCATTAGTCTGGTCCCTCTCGATTCATTTTTGATGTCCAAGGGGAGCTATCAACTGGTGCAGACAAAAATGCCTCTGGATGCAATGGGATAGTCCTCACCAATCACACCAAAGAAGCATTTGACAAAGTGCTGAATTTCACATGCAAGTTGGGTTTACAAGGTGTTCTTGGTCTGTTTTCATTTAGAAATCACACACACTTGTGATGTGTGACTCCTCCAATCTGTACCAGCAGCAACAAATGTTGGAAATGTACATCCCTGCAAACCATGGATAGTGTTTTATTTCATGTTGTGACAACGTGCTTATGCTCTGGTTAGGTTTAGGCACAAAAAACCACTTAGGGTTTGGAAGAGATCATGTTTTGGCTTCAAATACCTGCTTTAGTCAACACAAACACAGCTAGAGATGTCCCAACTCCTCATAAAAAATATCTGGCTTTTGTCACCAAAAAAACAACTGGAAATTGTCCTGCGTTCTCCTTAAAGCTACTACAAAGAGTTTTAAACTGACAATGAAACAGTCTCAATTTAATACGAATGCCTCTGTATGACCTATTTAGTTGTTCTTAATTTTGGCTCTAGGTTTCTTAGTTTTTTTAAAGCAGGATGAGATTTTTCTTCAGATAATTTTATTTTTGATTGCGTATTTTGTAGTTTTGATGATGTGAACACTTCAATTTTTGTCCACAGGGGCCTCCGAAATCAACAACGTATCAAAGTCCCGTGTAGCAGCTTTAAAAATATCCACTGGTGTCACGCTTACAATTGTTACACCACCACCATCACCACCGTCTCCTCCAGCAGGTCACAAACATGTAATGTGAGTGTAATGTGACACGTATTTTTAGAAATGTGAATATGGTGCTCCTCTGTCAGCCATCGTATCAACTCTGCCCCATATTAGATAAACGATCATGACTGGCAGGACACAGGCCAAATGGATGGAGATCTGTCTAAAGTGACGTTGGCCAGAAGCAGTTGCCAGAGAAAATAAAAATATAAGCTTGCAGATTCATCTGGTACGGAAGGATATTTGGGGGCACTTAACAATATTGGTAGCGGACCGGGAACCGTTTCTCTAACTATCATAGGTTCATTGGGTTTTGGGAAAAGTACTAACAAACAACTGTTGCCAGATCAGAAACCGCTCATGTGAATCATTCTACAAATGGTCCTTTTGGGTCACTTTGGAACACAATGACGAATGACTTACTTTGTGGCGTTTGGACGGCTTGTTGTTTGATTATTCACATCCTCTGTTTTCTTTTCTATCGCTCGTAACTGCTCTTGGAAGAATGGACATCCTATCTCGGGAACCTTCAATCCTGGAGTTGTTTGTGCGACGCTCTCATTAGTTCAAGCCGCTTATTAAAAAAAGGAGAAACAACAACAACCTCAACCCGCACGAAATTGCTGATTATATTATCATCTAGATTTTGGGCGGCGCAGTGGGACGAGGTGAGGGAGTGACTTTATCAAGTACCCATTGAGGCACACAATGGCCTCATCCATCTTCTTTGCTTTCCTTTCAGCTCTGATTAAATGAGTGTGATGGATCTCGCCATCATTAGGGAGACTGAGGGCTGGCGGATTGGAGCCATCACAAATCAGCTTTATGTGGGAAGAGCATGGAGTGGCAGTGACAGCTTTACAGCTCCTGCGATATTAATGGAGTGGACCGTTTTACATTGCACGGCCCTGCAGCCCTTTTCACATCAGATGTATGGTAACCAGGGGTCATTACAGATCTCTAGGCTCCAAGTTATGAGTACTTCCACTGGTGTTCTGCGCCTGAGTCAGCACATTGCCGGTTGTCCGAGGGTGCTGGGGTTACTGTTTAGTATTCTCATCTTGAATTCTCCAGGTTAATGCTGACCAAGTACCTCAAGACGTAAATTCTACTTACTGTACGTTATAATTAAAAAGTAATCTGCATCACAAACATGTTTCTAGAAAAAGTTAAATAAAAAAAAATCTGTTTCTTGGAGCTCAAGTTTTTCCGCCGCTGCACAAAAGGAGTTCATGTTTTCTCAACGTCTTTCCACGGATGGTGTTCCCTCCACGGGTCTTCCTCACCCCAATTTCACGCAGTTGATGCGTGTCTTTGTTATCATCTAAATCTAGGGACTCTCTTATGTTTAGCTCACAGTGGAAAACATCTTTGTTCTAGTGTATGAGAAAGAGGTCAGTCAAGTCGCACATCCTGAGAATCGCATTCGGTCTTATTGAAGATCACATTTGAAATCTCTCCTTCTCTGTTTAATTCAGCAGCAACAGACAGAAAAAGATGCCATCGCTGCTGTAACCAAGCAGGATAAGTGGGTGTTCAGCTAAATGAGAAGAATGGTGTTAAAAATGTACAGTATTTACTCAGTAATGTGGGTTCCTCTTGGATAAAGTTTTTTGTTACCCAAATGTGACAGGTGTCACAATTTCTGAAATGTTTATCTCCTAGCTTTGTCACGACTCCATACCGCTTGATCTATAATGCAATATATATTTTGAGCTTTTAATTTTGTCAGCCACGTAGCCATGGTTGTCCCTGAATGTGCCTGTGCCATTTAAATATCAAGCTGGCACACTCACACACAAAATCATAGGAAATAGGAGTAGTTCAAATGAGTGCAGCGTCTTCTTGAACCGTGCGCTGCCTTTACACTATTCAATTTGCGATCATGACAACAAAGATGTCATAACGACGCTCTCTGGACACGTTTTTATCAAAAAGAGGAGCAGATAACATCAGTCAGAAAAAGAGTCTTCTGAGGAAAACTTGGCCGCCGCTGTCGGTCGATGCTCCTCCAACCTCCAGCACCTCTAAACCAAAAGCGAGCGCTCCAGCCGCGACCCCAGGTCGGGACTGTCAGGCTCCTCTAGCCCGACTTCTCCAACTGCGTCCCCTGGATACGATGCAGCTGTAACTCCTATGGAGCAATCAGCATTAGACGAAGAGGCAGCTGTTTAGCGAGCAGACCATCAGGGTTTAACATTGATGCAATACGCAATACTATGAAACTAAAACCAGTGCCCTGCTATGCAAATACTCTGTCAGGGTAGATCTAATTATCACTTTTTGCTTATGTTTTTGCACACCTTATATCCCTGTAGGCCCATCTCAAGGAATATTTCTGGCTATACGACTGAAAAAAAACATTAATTTTACATTCACCATGTCACATTCAAGGGATTTAAATGCATGTCACATTTTATAATTTCACAAAAAGGCATACGTGTCTTGTGGACATTTCACATGTATATGAAAACTAGGTTTTTATAAGGGTCAAATGAGTGGATACTTTATATTAATACACTTTTGGTAGTATGATACTTACTTTTTAATTTGGGACTCCAACATTTTTCCCATTAATGAGAAGACCATATTGTATACAGATAGTGTATTCACATTACTACATGTAACACCCCATATAATAATAAGAAAAAGACGAAGAAAAGGAAGTATAAATATTTATATAGCACCTTTCAAAACACAGTTACAAAGTGTTCACTAGTCCTGATATGAAAAAGCTGATTAGAAGAGGAAGTCGGAGGTGTGTTTGCTTAATTTTGTAAAAGAAAATTTAATATGATGCACACACAAGTAACCTACAGTAAATAAACAGCTATTTATAGCCACCATGAACACACTTAGCTTCAGAAAACTCCTGTAGTGGCAAAAAACCATCGACAAGCAAAGTATGGATGTCATTAGCGGCAGGTACGGAGGTATGGCAGCGAAGCTATATGACAGATTCACCACACCTGGGGTGGAGGTCACCCGTTCCTGTGGGGGAAAAAAAAAAAATGGCATTACAGCTGCAGTAAATTCAAGCAGATTGTTCTCAAGTGAGCGACCCGGGGAAAACAATATTAGAGCAGCAGAAAAACAAAAACAAAAGTAAGCCAATAGGAGACACAGTGGGGTGTCAGGCTTTTGCTTTCAAAAATGAGTTATATCCAAACCATAGGCAGCCACTGAATACAGAATAGAGGACACACAAGAGCCCCACGCCTGCAGTACGAGACTTGCAACAATGTGAAGTGTTCCTTAAATTTGTCGTTATTTCTCTCTCTCTCTCTCTGTGTGTATGTGTGCCGTCGCTGTGTGAATCACATAACAATGTCTCTGTGTGAAACCTCTCCGGCAGAATTTGCCTAGTGTGAAAATCCATCCACCCAACATGAGCTAACATTTTACTCATTAATGTCTTGAGAGGTTTTGCAGCAGAAATACCAAACAGGCAGCAGAATGCCTCTTTGTAGGGAGATGACAGCATTCGCAGTGCTGTTTGTGCATGTGCCTGCATTTGTTTGTTTGTTTGTTTGTTTGTTTGTGTATTCGTGTTTGGTTTTTGCCATGTGTTTTTTTTTCCCCCCAACCCTTTTTTTTTGTGTTTTGACATCCCCAGTGTACACACTCAGTTGAGGGACTGACTGTAATCTACGCTCTGTTGACAGTGAGTAATTCTATTCAGCGCAGCTATTCATACATATTCAACGGCTTTTTCGCCAATGAAATAGTGATTAAAAGGAAAGTCCATGAAAAGCAGCGTCGCAGGATGTGATGTTTTCGACTAAACAGAGTGGGAATCGATCCTTGTAACGCAAAGTCTACTGATTAAACCAAATGGGTTAACTCCAAAGTAGGAAGTTGGATGGATGCTGTCTGTTTTTATATGTATATGCCATCTGTTTTTTATATTTCTCCACCAAAACAATTGTTTACTTTTTGTGAACGACCGCAGAAGAAATGCTCATGGGCAAATTGGAGTACGATAAGACAAAATGTCTTGGCTTGCTAGCGGCTCTGTGAGGCTCTATGTTTAGTGACAAGAAATGAGAATTTCGACCTGAAGATGGCACAACATGAAAGCGATTCGGTTTTGTTTACCACAAACACGGCTAGACGATACCCCGAGGCCTCCTTAAAAATATCCAGTGGATTCATGCTTACAAATGTTAAAACACAGTCTTGAATGGTGGTCACTGGCTTGCCATTAACTCCTCCACCACCATCACTTTCAGGTCATAAACATCCAATGTTAACATGATATTAAATTTATTGTAGAAAAGTCTATATGGTTCATATGACATATGCAAATGTGAACGTATCAGAGGTTTTGCAGAGACATAAACTGCCAACATTTTATTCTGTTGACTGGGCTCGAAGGGATCACCAAGTTCTTACAATTCATCCTGACAGGGAACGTCTGTACCAAGTTTCCAGGACAATCCATCCAACAGCTGTGGACACATTTTTCTAAAAGAAGAAAATATTTCACCCTCATGGCACCGCTATAGGAAAAGCCATGGGATCGCAAACATAAGTAAACAAAATTGCATGGCAATCGAACAAAGGGTTTTTGATAGATCTCTGTCAGGACTGTGGTGGATGGTTTGACATTGCCATTCCCAGAGCGAACCCACTAGCAAAGGCTCTGTCTGTAATCACAGAAGTATATGAGCTATAAAGTTCAACTTCAGGCTTGCGATCACAAAAGGAATGTTAAAATACAAAGCCATTGTTCTGTTTCATACTGGATTCACCCTTCAACAGGGCTGTAAATCCCTGTAACTGCATCGAAAGCCGTCACCATGACAGACATAAAGTTAAATTATAGACCTATCTGAACAATTTTTACATTTGACACATTTTGAAAGAGTTAGTGAAGGCTGTAATCATTCCCCCTGTCGATACAGGCCTTTAAGCAATCCATTTCTGTTACGACTTTGCTGTAAGAAATAATGAAAAAACATCCAGCCCTCGTTCTAATGCATTCTGACGTACGTGTTGGTTACGTGTTGATTTGTTGTCAGGACACAACACCAGCCGTAAAATCTACAGTACGCACCAGCCAAAACAAAAGTTATCTAAAGCTGGCCTTTAAGACATAAAACTCCAGATCTGGCACAGCCAATAAAACCACCTACTAAACAGAAGGTGAGAGACGGCACAGCCAACACATGTAGATCCTAAAGCATCATCTCTGTCGGCCTCCTGCACAATAAAACTCTCACACCCACTGGTCTCCTCTGAGTTCTAAACATGAACCTGGTGAGAAACCTGAGCATAAACAGCAGACAGTCAGGAATAAATTTCCACTCCCCACCCATCCTTCCTGCAAAGCAGAATGTGGGAGGAGAGCAAGCCAACACAGGCAGGTCTAGTCAATGCTGCACATATGTCCTCCTCACGTTCCACTGATCTAGCCTGTCGATGCCAACAGGGATGGGCATGTCCTGCCAAAATGTAAGCTTGATATGGCATCGCAAAAACAGTGGGCAAGCCTATGTTTAGAATGAGGGCTAAGCATATGCTCGCACACTGTCGCCCGCCCCTCGATTTTAATGTTGAGAATGTGTTTATTTGACAATGGTCAAGCTGGTTCTGTCATTGCTTTTGACAGTATTTCCAGCCCAGTCGCCAGGATAAGATGTTCACAGTTAATGTTTCTGCAAATTTGTACATGCCACAGGCTACGTACCCTAACTGACATGTCTACAAAACGTGTCATGTCACATTCACATTACATACTTATTACCTGACTTTCAGTCTGCCGAGCCAGCGACCGGGCTTCGAGTCTGCATTTAGGTGTTTATACGTATAAAACCACTGGATATTTTCCAGCTGTGTTTGTGACGAGACCTCGGGCCACCTCCAGTCATATTTGTGGTGACCAAAACAGGTCTTTTCCTGACCCTAACGAGGTGTTTCTGTTTTGTTTTTTTGCCTAAACCTAACAATAGGCACATCATTGTAACAAAAGTAAAGTTGCAACAAGTTATACCTATAATAAAGCTTTAACTCATCTATGGTTTTGCAGAAACTTTGCCAACATCTATTTTTGCGACTGGGTTGTTATTTCTTTTTTTTCTTTTCAACAAAATCCCCAAGGGCAACACTCACTGAAAGGACCATTGTATCCACACAAACCAATAGTGTTGACAGCCTTCTTCACGGGAGGGAGGGTAATTAATGTGAGCAGAGGAGCCTTGCACTGACTTGTTGGGGGCAAAGAGACAAGGCCACCGAGCAGCATCTCTGTTGTCCTCCAGACAGGGGAGTAGGACTGGTGGGACTGTCGCAAGGGCAGAGGGGCAGCACTTGGTGGAGCTGCCACCACATGGCCTCTCTGTCATCACAGCGCAGCACGCCACATGAGATTGCTGGAAGGCATCCTGCCACTGCTGGCATCTTGCCACCGCCAGACGGCTGGTGTTGTTGTTGATGAGTGAGACGAAACACTGCCAATGTAGATCAACCTTGCTGACCAAGCCAGGGCGGGAAGAGCACAAGATTATTCTGATTGACTCGACGTTCAGATGGGAAATTAAAAGCTCGTAGATATGCAAAAAAGATTGGCCAAGCTCCCTCTGCCCATCACCCCTTTGTCCAAAACTAACTCTTTTGGTTCACTGGAAGTAGTTGAATCCCAGCGTCCTTCCATCCACCTTTTCCTGGAAGATCCCACAATGTTTCAAGGCCAGAGAGGATTTGTAATCGCTTCCTCGTGTTTGGAGTCTTCCACTCTTCCCAGAATCTATCCATTAGGAGGTATTTGGTCGACATCCTGATCCTAATCATGCACCAAACTACCTCGACCAGCTCTTCCAACACGAAGGAGCTGTCGTTCTTCTCTGAGTTCCTTCTCGGTATCTGAATTTTGTACCCATACATGCATTTTTAAGGCAAAGCTGCTTCAGTTCATAGTAAAAAAAAATCATTGGAAAAAGCTGCTGCTTCGATATGACTGTTACCTCTTATGCAACCCTCTTACGTGTCATTTCAGCTCTGATGCTTTCTCTGGCATTTTCTTTGTTCACCTCAATACAAACTCAATAAAAGAGTTTTTCCAGCAAACTTGCAGAGCCACTAGAGTAGGACAAGCCTTGGTATTTCTGCTGCAGCGGATTTTCAAGAGAACTACTATAGAGGCTGTCACCACTAAGGGTATTAGCAGAATGTGATTTGGTATTTTCTGCTTTATGGGCCCCCACCTCCCCTGCACCTTTATCTGGCAGTGGAACAGAGGACTTGGGGCTGTCATTTTGCATGGCATCAGCAGAGACACTGAGCAGATAGTGTCAATGCGGGGAGATCACAGGTAGAAAGGGGTCTTTTCCTCTGGGATAGGGAGATGGTAATAAGCCAGCATAAGCGAGGCAGGAAAATATAGGGCGACAAGCAGAAGTTATCTGCACTGTCACTAGCTCAGTGTATATGAGTATATGACATAAAAAACAAGACATGCGTTGTAACAGAAACATGTTTCTGTAGCTTAATCCACAAAGCGAATGTCCTGAATAGATTACAACCTTCCATCCTTCCCCCGTATACACACATTTTTCAGACCTCATTTGAACCCATTACACAGTCCTCTTAGATTTCTATCAAACTTTTTCTGTTTCCTGCAGACTTTGACATAATACGCTGCCCTTGGAATGAATTTACAGGCGGAGAATATAATTACAAAACACACAAGTGCGCAAGAAAAAATTTGAATGGAAAGGAAAGTGAATGCAGTGAAGCAGAAAAAGATCAGATGATGAAAGACGGCAAGGACACAAAAATAATGAGACATGAAAAGTTCAGGAGACAAGACAGACGGTATCTTTCAAAACGTCAGTCAGCCAGCTTCCAACATAAGTGGCCTTTTGGCAGGAGCTTAGACAGGAACGTTGCCAGTTTTACTGATTTTTGTGTTACTACAGTAATGGTAGTATATGCAGCTGAACATGCATCCAGTGACCCCCACTCTTTTGCTGGCTTAAATCCCCCAAATTATGAAAAAAACAATTCATCTGGCGGATTTTAGAGCTGTATCAACTACAGATGGCGTTTCTGTAATGTAAGTCCATGCAAGTATATCCGAACAAAGAGTATAGTCGGATCGAGTTGCAGGCGACAAGGCTACAAAACCGGTGATTGAATTCGACACCACTGTATACTTTTAAGATGACCCGTTTGTGATGACAAAACCTGCAGTTTTTAACAGGAAGTCGGGACATCTGCAGCCACGTATGTGTTTTTAAGAACCTCAGTATATTTCCAGCGTGTACGTGGTCACCAAAACAGGTATTTTAAGCCAAACCATGATGTTTTCCAAACCCTAACCAATATTTTTTGGGGGCCTAAACCAAAGTACTGTACAAGCACTGCATTGTGACAAAAAAGAAACAGAGCAGGTGATGCTCTGATCTGGAGTTGGTCCCCGGGTGCTTTACGTCGGCGGCCTACTGCTCCCTCGGGAAGGGTTAAATGTGCATTACCTGTTTCACCATGTTGTACTTTGCATGATGTGTGGTATCTTCTTAATTTCTCACCTAGAAAGTTTGCAAAATATATATTAGTGTACTGTGTGTGAACCAAGCACAGCTGAACTCGCAGTGCATCTCTATCAGAAGGAGTGTTCTCGGTCTGGTCAGCGCAGTGCCTTCTTTTGAGTTAAATGAAATACCACAGCCCCTTTTCTCTGTTTTCTCTGGTCACGTAGCTCTGACTTCAAAAAATGTTTGCATCTCTAAACTGCATAGACAGCCCAGTTTATTGCAAGGGGGCCATCTTTCCAGCGGTGAAATCCTTCTTTAATAATCTAACTTCAGCTTCCCTGAATACATACAATCTACAAATAGATTAGAATAAATACTTTTTTCTTTGTTTTATCTTCCGGTCCTATCTCTGCATTCTGCTTTGTTGCTCTTGACAGATTGGACCTTGTTTGTTTGACTGCAGAAATGTCAGACGGAAAACACCCAAATGTCAGCGCCAGACTTCCAGCTACCAATCCCTCGCTCTATCTCGCTCTCTGTCTATCTCTCTCTAACACACACACACACACAAAAGTATTTCATATTTACACTGAAGTCATCCCAAGACTGCTCTCTCTTGAGAAAAGCCAGCGTGTTTCTTAATCCACCTGCAGCAGAGAAATCAATAGTGTTTTGCTCACCCATGCTGAAAAAGATTGTAAAGCCTGTCTCATCTGTCCAGTTTACACAACTAAATTGTTCCATGCTAGTAATCCAAATATCAGCTCTGATGGAAGACAAGAAGCAGGAGTCGGTGGAACAATGTGTCCCTCGACAAAGTTTTACAGCACAGACCTGACAATGATGCTTCGTTTACTAGTCATGAGGAGTACTACTCAAAACCGTCGCATAATAACTTCTGTCACTTTGTCAAATCAGAGAAGAAGAAAAAAAACAGATGACGTCTCAGTGATGTCATCTGTGTTATTTCAGCTGTTGTTGGTGAGCAGGCAGGGAGGGTCTGGAATATGCCACCAAGAGGCATTATGGGAAATGTAGGATCCAGGGTTTCTAGCTCTATGCGTCATATTTAACTTGTGGTAACAGAATTTCTGGCCACTTGTTCCAACTTTTGTAGGCGTGGCGCCGCTGTTTATGTTGAGAAGACCTCAGGACGATTTCCAACCGCATTTGTGGCGACAAATACTGGATATTTTTGACAAGAAGTCGGGACATCTCGTATTTGTGACGACCAAAGCAGGTATGTTCAGCCGAGACATGATCTTTCCCTACAGCCCTAACCAAGTTGTAATATAAGGAAATGTAAAGTTTAACATATCCGTGGTTTGCCACATTTATTCTTGCGGTGGGGTTGGTTTCTAAACCTCTATTAAGCAGAGCGGAGCTGCAGAGTCATACAGCATTTCTCCAAAGGTTTATCACCACCTACATCATCACATTGTCACATTTGATACATTTTTATTGAAGGATTTCAACAGTCAAGATATTGCTGCTTCTTTCATACAGATTTTGGCTGCGCCTTTTTTTCAAACTATCTCCTGCAAAATCCAACTGAATGAAAGTTCAAATCTAAATTGCCGGAGTGACCGTTTAATCCAGACATCACTGTTCATATCAGACGGGAAACGAGGGATTGGAAAACTTTAAAACTTTGGATTTGTTTCAAAAAATGTAATTCTCCTAGAGATTACGTTACAGATCTTTGAATCAGTGCTGGGAGCCTGTACAGGATATTTATGCCTTTGGCTCCACACAGCACAACATGGTATCACAGCAACTGCTGCATACCCTGAGGTATAAAGGGAGCACTGCCAGTGCCTTCATCAGAGCATGTGGCCGAAACGTTAGCATGTTGGTCAACGTGGCCAGAATAAATTTGTTTAAATGTATTTAATTTTAAAAAAAAATCTATTGGTCAGCTCTGTCCTGAAGATGTGTGTGTGTGCTACCTTTGTAACTCTGGGTATTCAGCAGTTGGAGCATATGACTTAATAAATAAAAGACAAAGATAAACTATTCTTTCCCGGCAGCTTGTGAAATTGTTATATTGAAAATATAATTTCACAAATTGTAAATTGCTGTTGGGACTCTCAGAACGAATATCTTGTGTTCCTGCACTACATGAACTGAATGAAATGAATGTTAATAAAAATACGTTTGTGAAAAACTGGCAAAATGTAATATTTAATGTACTTGAATAAAAAAATTAATTTGTGCACATGAACTTGTACAGAAAATGTCAATGTTTATGTGTTATGCATGAATAATCAAGTCAAGCATTTGTGATTGTGCACTTTATGCTTCCACAGAGCATGCGGAGACTCCCGTCACACTAAAGCTTTATCTCTCTCATCTTCTCTTATTTATGTATTTGGCTGCTGTGTGATCTTTTTTTTTGCAGCATTACATGTCTGCTCTCAAAGATGCAAAATGTATACGCTTTATTGACTATCCCCTTCCATCTGCCTGTGTCTCCCTCTGTGCCATGTTTGCGTTCGACAGCCATGTAAATGAAGAGACATGAGCCTGGGATGATGCTTTGATGCCGGTGATTCATTCTCATGAAGAGATGTCATCCGATCAAAGTCACTGAATGAAGGAAGCTGCCACGTGTGTTTTTCTCATACTCGGAGATTTAAACCCTGCTGAGTGTGAGAGCCCAGATGTGTGCTGATACACTGCACAGTAGGCATTATGTCTTATCATTTGTACTGTATGTGTTGAGCACAGTTACTGCCAGAACAACAGGACATATATCCCGCCTTAACATTATAATGCATATCATGTGTCTGCTTCCCATTTATAGACAACTTTTATGTATACCCAGGAGATCAGTGAGGGAAGGCCCTTAATTACCACCACAAAGGAGGTTATTTTTTATTTTTTTATTTTTATATCTCAATTGTCCATTTTCTTGTTGGTTGGTTGGTTGGTCGGGCAGTCGGTTGGTCAGTTGGTTGGTCGGTTGGTTGGTAAGTTGGTTGGTTAGTCGGTCGGTTGGTAGGTTGGTTGGTTGGTAAGTTGGTCGGTTAGTCGGTCGGTTGGTAGGTTGGTTGGTTGGTAAGTTGGTCGGTTGGTTTGTCTGCAGGATTTCCACAAAAACTTGGATAGAGGATAGGTCTCGGCCCAGAATAGACCCCATCCAGGTATATTTTCTCTGTCACTGAAGTTTAGACTGGTACACGGCTATCAAGTTTGATATTGGATTAGGCTTGATTGAACTGGAGAGTACTGTTAATGACATGACAGCAGAGGTATGCCATTGTAGTCTATAATGACAGGAAGACTGGATCTGTAAGCCCTTCACATTACCAGACTTTACAGTACACTGTCTTGGTTTCTACAACTGAACTGACTCAACAGGTGTCTTAAGGACCTGTGTGCCATTTTTGGCTATTGCTTGCTTTGCGGTGCTAGCCGAGTCACAATGAGTATGGTCAAATAGGATCATGGAAGTCCCCCATGATTATAATTTTTCACATCTCCCCTTTCCTTACCCATCCTCCTCCCATGCTTTCCTCTCCCCTTCTGCCCCTCTGTCTGTGTTTTTTGGGGAGCTTCAGCCAATCTAGTGTGCCATCACAGACACACACACACACACACATGCACAAAAAAAAAAGATGAGCATCAGTTTTGCATGTCTTTCATGATGCTACCCCATTAAATGAGAAACAGTGTTAATTTCTCGCAGTGCTCATTTTGGCACAACCCAAATCCCCACAGTGTCACAACAGAATTGGGACTTTGGCAGTTGGTGCTTTTGCTTCCCTCATCAGTAACAGTCCCACAAAGCCAGCGCTGTTTATGAGAAAGTCAACAGGACCACCCAAGCCTCCCTAGAAATACTATTTATAATTACATGACTTTGGTCCAATAACAACAGTCGGTGCCAAGTCAGGAAGGAGTGTAATGTTTCTTTGTTGGACAGAGGCTAGCTCCTAGTTAGCGCTGATGAACAAAAACTTCTCTTAAGAATTTGGATTGTTGTCAAAGCCAATATGTGTAGGATGTGAAGATATCCATCAAAAAGGACACTTGCATGCTGCTACACACACAATTTAAAGGAAGCACTCCCACAACAACAGATACGAGTGCTTTATGGACTTTTTCTTTTCTCCACAGTATGTAACAAAGTACAGTCCACTGTATTTACCACTGAACTTACATCTGAAACCCAAAAAGAAATGAACAGTCATGGTCACATTCTCTGAAAGGGATGGCATCAGGAACCCAAACGTTTTCAAAAGCGATTTCACAAGTGAAGCCTTCATATTTTATTGGTGTTTAGTTATTTTCAGTCTTTTAAAACGAAGGAGGAAAAAAGGCATGTTTGCTGTGAGAAGAGAAGGACCCTGTGGCTTTAGAGCTATTCATAATAACATCATCAAGAACTCTGTAAAGAAAGGGATATGAAGTAGCAGGGAACTGGTAAGCATAAGATTTATTTAAGTATTCAAGTATTTGACTCTTTAGCTTCTGAATGTTTCAACATGTTCACCAGCTAAATGGACTTGAATCTATTTACAACACATTCACCCGCTCACACACACGTTCAAACACTGATGGCAAAGGCTGCCAAGCAAGGTGCCGACCTGCTCAACAGGAACAATTTAGGGTTTCGCATCTTGCCCAAGGACACTTTGACATGCAGCCGCCGACCCTCCGATTAGTGGGCGACCTTCTGAGCCACAGCTGCCCTTGTGTCCTTCAGCTGTTAAGTGCTGGGCACGTACCGTACAGTCAGTTTATCAAAGCTTTAGCTCTAAAAACAGCTGCATGCTGCAGCCGGACGAGAGGTAGATGCAGGATATCAATACAATGATACGACTACTACGGTGATCTGATCAATAGTTAATAAAAAATGTTTTCTCTGCAATATTCCTGCTATTGCTTATCCATGCTAATGATGTTGATCTTGCTCTGGTTGGTCCCGTTGCGGTGGTAATAATAATGTACAACTATCAACCACATCGACATTATTTGTTTGAGAGCAGGATGAAGCACTGACTGGAGCCGGGCTTTAAGTTGCTGGCTAGGAGAAGTTACAGTCCCTAAGGCGGGATCAACTTTTCGACTTTCGCGGACTCCTTCTAGATACTACAAGCAGGGACGAGCATGGGGTTACTGTACATTTTCAAGCAAAAAAAAAAATCGGTGGAACTTTGCTACCGGGTTGAAGTTCATCCAGTGCCTTCAAAAAAATCTCCTGGCAGAGTCAGAGTACAGGATCTCTGATAGAGAATAAACTTAGTTGCAGGAGGAGGAAGTGGCGCCTTGAAAAGCCACAGCTTTCTAAAGAAAGATACATCAATTACTTTAACTTCCCAAAGAATGTGTAAGTCATGTGTGGGCCCCTGGTAGACTCAATTAGAAAAACCAGTCATGAGTAAAAGCAGGGGGTGAGGGGGGGGAGTTGAGAAACAAATTACATTTCCATAAACGTCATGGGAACATCTCAGAGATGAAACTCCAAATGGAGGAAAAAACACACATTTATTTGTTAGTTCGACTTATACAAAGTGAAAAAACACCACGTCATCTCTGGATCGGCCATGTGTGGCTAACATGTTCTGAATCGAGACAGTGAAAAGACACATGAATCCCTTTGGTTTAATTTGCAGGCACTATTACTTAATGTGAATGGAAGATGATCAGCGATTTATGTTATGTCTTTGTTCATGTTTCATCTGCCAAGACTGCATATACCGGTATATTTGTCACTATGCGGCGCACTGGAAAGTACTTGGACACACATCAGACTCCAGTGTGCCTCCACTACGTTTCAGTTCCTCTCAGGGACCTCCGTATGAAATGGCATTCGTTTTCTGTATCCTGCCTGTCTCTACACGAGGCCCTCAATGGGAACAATGATCACTGACTATTGCTCCCCTATCAGACGAGTATAATTAGTTTAAATTAACTTTTATGTCTGTCTTCTAACAACACTGCTAGCTCCAAGATTTAAATGGGAACAGGACACGCTGCAGTGGTACATTCTGCTCCGCTTAAGACTAAAGACTTAAGATGAGCCAAGATGCTAATTGCTCCAGAAGAGGTCGGTAATTGGGAGTATAGCTGCTACATGTTGAACCATTAACCATTTTCTGTTGAATCCTGTTTATATGTATGGCACATATGCATGGAAATGACTGTTTATGTAGCTGTCAGGATAGTTCCTGGACTCGCAGTCTGTGCATAAGCTTTGCCTATAGGGCCTCGCTCACTTTACCTTCTACTCACGGGTTCATGTGGGGAAGAAAAAGGGGGAACATGCCTTTCCAAATGCCAAATGTCCTTTTTTGTTAACAACTCTTTGACAAAGTGACAGTTGTCTCAATTCAAACAGACATGTTTACCTTAAACATTGAACTGTCTTTCACGTCTCCGTTCTACAATACCATTTTAAATGACAAACAGTAGTGTGAAGGTAGGTATGAGAATGCACCACTATGTTTTCCTACTTCTCTCAAATACCTGCCATTTCTATATTCTGTTGTTAAAACTTCTGACCATCACCATGTTGTGTTCAAACACATGATAACATGACTGGCAGGCGTCTATGTACAATGCTGTCAGTCTTGCAGAGGTGAAGTCAAATTAGGAATGTACTTGCACGTCTTCACCTTTCAATCAGTGACTTGTTGATTTTTAACAGGGTTAACTGCCCCTAAACTTAACTCAACACAAATACGAACCCTAATTCGCACGTTCGTGTGGAGGGACCACCACGCTACGTGTCTATTCCCAGTTGAGTGTGTCACTTCCTCAGGATAATTAATGAGTCGTCTCATCTCAAACAGACATGTGATAGACTATTTTCGTGCACACATGAGGGAATTAGGAGTTACATTGTTCATTGGAACGGACATGGCGTTGAGAAGACGGTACACGTGTTGATTTGATTTGACTCGACTACATGTGGCGAGCAATTTCAGAGACTGTGGAAAAAAACCCTAATCTGATTAATTATTGTAAATGAGTGGAAGTGCAAAAGAAGGATGGGTGTGACTTTTTATACGGTCGACTAATCATTTTTCTTCTCACGTGCTCAGATGCTTCAATGAACGGACCACTTTATTGATCCGAAAGGGGACAAAAAGGGTCACGTTACGGTAGCTTCTTTCAAAAACAGAAATGTATCAGCACAGACAAATAATAAAATGATTTGTATTTTATGCACAAATAAAAAAAAGCAGCAACACTCACATTTTAAACAGACAGGCCACAAAATGAAACATAAGGCAAACTGCTCAGCACAAGAAAGCTCCCCAATTTCCCCTTTGTTATCCTGCTTTACTCCGGCTGTCAGTCGCGGCCTTTGATGTGTCACACAGATAATTCCCACTAACCCACAGTTGCGTGAATGGCGAAACACTGTGGTTCCCTGGAAGGTTTTATCGGACCTTTGTAGGGTATAGAGTCTGCCTCTGAATTGGGGAATGAATGCATACAAAGTGCTGACAAAGTAAATTAAGAACTAAGAAGTCTGAGGCACTCGAGAGGGCGATGACTTAAAAAGCCTTTAATATCTCATGGCTATTGAGTCGTAACAACAGTAAAAACACGGCTGATAAAGTCAATTAAAAACTCATTCATTAGTCGTTGTATAGTTGTTTATTGCAATAATCATAGTGGAGTTGTAGCAAAAATCCCACGGCACACCTGGACTCGCCTCACAGCACGGCAGCGTAGATCCACGAAAGGGCGGGAGAGAGAGAAAACAGCTTCAACTACAAATCTGTCTGCTACGTCAGCATTATGGACGATGCCATTGACTTTTAGATACACAGCACAGTAAGGCGACTGATATTTCCGAGCTATGGGCAGGGTGGTTGATTTTAACTTGCACAAACCTCAGTCAGAAAAAGGATCAATGAGTCAGGCACACTAGACTAACATATTCACTAGAATAACCCCTCTGCCCCCTGCTCTTTCTCTGCTGATGGCGAGGCAAGTTAACGAGGGAGATGCATTCTGGTTATTGTGCTAACGAGGGTGGATACGTTCCCCCCTCAGGTCACCTCCTGCTTTTCATGTTTGTTAGATAATAAAAGAATATATGCTTAGAAAATGTCGACCGACCACTTTGCAGACCACTTAGGTGACAGAGCGGCAGGTTTAATAATGCATTTTCGTCATTTTGCTAACAAGGAAGGATGGCACATCCCCTTTAATAGACCTGCTACCTCTTCATGTTTGTCTGATACGCCACTGAAACAATACACGCTTACAAAATGTCCACTGACCACTTAGCATGCAGGTGGAGCTGTCCTGCTGCACACAGCTCAGCATAACAACGTGTCTGAGTAACAGAGATTGTGTGGTGTTTTACTGAGCACGCTCTGGATATTTGTTAAATAACCATGTAAATGAGTTCATTCATGTTTGCGCATCCTAATGATTATGTTCATTTACTCCGCGAAGCTGCGTTCGCAACAGAAGCTGTCGTATGATGCGCACCACAACAAACTCTGCTGAAAAGGCTGACCTCGGCCTTGCCACGAACAAACCCGAGCTGGATTTGTTATTACATACGGAATTTAAGGAGTTTTTCTCCGCTTTGAAATATGAAAGGTTGTGTTTGTGAAGCTCCAGCAGCTCAATACTGAGCATTCCCGACAGTTTTCCCTCCACCGTCTTCTCCCCCGCTGGCTGTTCTCGCTCACCTGTACGCCTGTCTTCACCACTCCAGGTAGAGCTGAGACTGATGCAACCGCTTTCTCCACAGACTATGGCAAAGTATGTCTTCAGGCAAAGATATCACGAGCCTCCCATCATCCCTTTATGTGATGCAGTTTTTTTTTAAGGACTGCAGACGTTTCAACTGTAAACTTTTTGAATGCCTTCCGTAAACTTTTGGAAACTCAAGGAAATCCCATGTTCACTGTCTTTTGCCAAGTGTACTTTATCTTTCATTTGTTTATCAGATTCTGTTTGATTCAGTCTGTTTTAAATTTTGACTGTGAAGCACTTTGTGAATGTTGTCTGTGAAGGGTGCTGTTTAAATAAACTTTGATTGCTGATGCTCTCGTGGAATGATTTTTCTGAGCTTATGCCGCCTGTTTCTCCAACTCAACTGCCAGAATAAATGCTGGCAAAGTGCATCTCTGCAAAACCACAGATAACGAAAAACTATATTTTTATATGTTGTAACTTAATATTTCTTCAGGTTCAGTTTTCTTTCTGTCACAACGTGCTTATGCTCTGGTTACATTCAGGCACAAAAAACATTATTTTTTGGCTTAAAATACCTGTTTTGGTCAGCACAAACACAGCTGCAAATTGCGTTAAAAACACATGGTTTTGTCAACACAAATATGGCTGGAAATTGTCCCGAGGTCGTGCTAAAAACATCCGGTTTTGTTGCCAAAAACATGGCAGGAGATGTCCCGAGGTCTCGTTAAAAAACACCCTGTTGTGTCACCACAAACACGGCTGGAAACTGTCCCGAGGTCGTGCTAAAAACATGCGTTTTTTTCACCTCAAACACAGCTGGAGACGTCCAGATGTCTCGTTAAAAACACCCGCATTTCACCACAAACACAGCAGAAAATTGTCCCGAGGTCTGCATAGAAATATCCCTTAAAACGCTGTGGTCCCTCGTCAGAAATATCCTGTGGTTTCACACTTACAAATGTGGCAGACTTGAACAGTGGTCACTGGCTTGGCAGCCTTGTTACCTATAATTCAAGACCACCACCACCACCATCCCCTCCAACTCCCAACATGGAAGTCAGGTAGTAAACATGTACTGTGGGCATGATATGACACGTTTTGTAGACGTTACCATGAACTGCATCCATTTTATCCTGGCGACTGGGCTGATTTCTCACATAGAACGGTGAAGCTCCACATAGAATGATTATAACCTTGCACACATTGTTGGTTTGTGAAAAATGTAAGCATTGTCCTGAGGAAACACTGGGGCCATTCAGCCGGTATCTTGCATAACTCAGTGGTGTGGAGGAGAAAATTGTTGTCTCAGCCATGATTTGCCAACACTGTTCATTCACGGAGCAGTTTCAGTAGTTTTTTCTACTTTCCCAGCTCTCCGCCACCCCTTCAAATGTCAGAGAAGGCCTGCCTGCTGCATGGCGCTGCCTCTTGGGTAGCGTTTGTGTTTTTCATCTAAAGCTAATAATAACGAGACAGGCCCTTGGAGGCGCTTTGTAATTTTTCTTCCCTTTTTTTTTTTTCTTTTTCCCTTTTTCACAGATCACTACGTTTCTTTTTATACCGCTGCACATAAAAACCCTATTATAGGCCAGTCAGGGAGTACTGCCATCTCTAATTTTCACTTGGATAGTGATTTTATTCCAGTTTTATGTCATGATACTCGCTACAAAGATTTTTCTGTTCAAGGGCCTGTGAAACCTGCTGCTTTTACGTGACAAGGAAGTTGAAATCTCCAGCACTTCTTGTTAAATAAAAACTTTTGTGTGAGGGCTTGATGCTTTTTCCTGTTTTTCTTTCCCCTACTTGAGACCTCACCTTCAAACAGGCGTCTATTTTTTGTGATTTCTGTTTCCAAAATAAAATCATAGCATAATAAAGCTCATTAGACTTTTAGACTTTGCCTTTATTTTCCAGTCAGAGCTTCGGTAAACAGCAGTGACTGCTCAGATCCGTTCAGGTGTCATAAAGAATAGCTGATTTGTCTGACACCGGGTCAGTTCATTTGTTCTCCTCCAAATAGAGCGCACCGGAGTAGCATTAGGTTTTCATTATTATAGACATTGATTTTCAATATGTGCGGTGCCCACGAGGACGGTTTGGCTTGAATTCTGGAGGTCCACTTGATGTTATTAACCGCATCCCCACACAGGGGTTATTACCCGGAGCGCTGCAGTCAGCAAAATGTTTTGACAAGTGATGAGATTGAGTGGGTGGAATGAGCCGCTGATGGACAGACGGGAAGGAACTGAAACGCTGTTGATACACTCTGTTTGCAATTTGTCCTTACTAGCGAGCTTTTTCTGGATTATTTTAAGGTTTGAGTGGAAATCAATAAACTCATTGTATATCAGGACTCCATATATCTAAAAAAGAGTGAAATTGGAAAAGCAATATTCTCTCTATGTAGCAAAGTCTCCAGCGTGATGCAGTTAGCAATGACAACAAAACTAATGGTCCTCTGAAGTCAGTCCCAGTGGGTTTTGGAGTAGGCCAAAGACATGAATCAAATGCTATACTTGGTGCCCAGCTATTTCCTTGGAGTGTGAAGTACATCCTCACTTCATTACTCAAAGCCAATGACTTACATTCACTCATTACGTAGCCTACATTACAGGTTGATCATCTGAGGCATTAATAACACATGGAGTCTGGTCGAAGTTAAAGATGATTGATCAAGCAGCTGGACGGCATTTTTTTTCCCCCCACATAATTCCACATGTGTATATACGGTACATGTATTTAAATGACCAATCTTCATGATTGGGCTTTTAAGATTCATTCAAGCAGATGGACACCATGTGAACATGACTGCAGGTTGATAATGGACGCCAATTACGTGTATAAGTGGTAGGGCTGTGCTGAATAGAGCTCCTTTCATAACATCAACAACGATGAATTTTTAAATGAAATACCGCACAGCGCTTTAGTTTCATTCTGTTTCAGCTCGGCATTCGGGCTACACGGCAACTATTTGTAAAATTATGACGTCAAGCGCACATTAAAGGAACAGGTGGTGATATAACCTCTGCCGTAAGGCCCGCGTTGGCCAATCAGAAGCCTGCCAAACCAAAGGAGACAAGCCGAAAAAAACATGTTTGTCCTGTCTACACTGTAAATGCCGTTTCTGAATGCAAGAAAGAAAAAGCTTTGTTTTAATAAATACCTGTGTACGTGTGGACAAAGTCTTGAAAGCCTGTGAAAAGCCACATTTTCACGGCAGTTGGGAACATTTGCTCTCCTGCTTGACGTACACAGAGTGAATTAGGGCATGAGCCTCAATTACCGGGCGGTCTAGCAGCAATCTAACCGCCCCCGAAATTTACATTTATATAAGCACAATACAACAAAAACCTATTTCGGCTTTCACACTATTGTTCTAAATTGCGTGAAAAAGCTCGGGCTGGGAGGTTACTCTGGAAGCATTCGTTGAAAATCTCTTAACATCCCAACAGCGATCAATAAATCAAACGCTCTGACAAATAAAAGATAAAAAATCCAGCTGGCTAGCGAGAGCCACGGGGCAGGCGGTGTCGGTGTAGTCAGGCGGTGTGCTTTCATGTGTTTCTGATGAGTGGCTCTGGAAGGTGAGGGCTTCATTCAAAAATCTCAACAGAAGCTCTGGATGTAATAAAAAAAAAATACAAAATTACGTCGGGTGCAGCCCCAGTAATTGGATCACGTATATTTCTGTCGGCCTTACTGGCGCTTTACGTAGAAACTGGTGAGCTTACAGGCACTGACGCATTTCAAATGTAGTCCATGCAGGTGTGTGACACTCATACGAAACCCTTAGAGAGAAGAATCGGACGCGACAGAGCACAGAGAGCACATCTTCGGGCAGCTCGTCTGTCTTCATTGTGTCAAATGGAAGAAGCAGGCCACCGGGCCACAGCACAAACAGGGAACAGGGGTCATGTGGACAACAGGGGGAGGAAAAACATCTACAGAAAACCACTTTCCTATCCTGGATTTTTACCTACAGCTCGCTGCCGTCTTGCTGTTTCTCTCTCTCATGCCAGGCTGCTCCGACAAATATAAGCTAACTGATGCGATAGGAAAACCTTTTAAGGGTTCTTTCCTTCTCCGCCTCCCGTGCAGTTACACACTAATGGATCTATTTTCCAGCTAAGAGCATATCTTACCTAATGCACAGGATTAATAAACAATTTATGACTATCAGTCTTCAAAAAGACTGATAGGCAGGTCTTTGCACAGGATGTGAGCGCTGAAATGCCTTGTTGAAATATTGTCCATTGTCCATATGTCCATCAATTCAGATTAGGTGTACATTTAAAACAAAACAAGACATGCCTTTTAATGTTTACCTTTCCAATTTTGTTTCATTATCCAACTAGCATCTCATTTGTATGCACGTACATTTTGTTTCCCTGAAGTAAATCACCAGGTCGTGTCCAATTTACGAATACATCACCAATTAACTTAGCGAGTGCTCTCTTAATAAAATGCTCTGAAAGTGGATGTGGAATTTTCTCAAGAGATGAGATTTCTGGCTGCGTTTGCAAACCGTTGATGAAATCTACCGTAGTTTTTAAAAAGCCAACAGGGCATACTCCCACACAACTCATAGTTTTTGAAGATTAATATCTGTGAAATAACCACATTATTGATACTCTTTAATGCCTCTCAGACCTGGAGATAACAGAGAAAAAAAAGCCCAGCAGGAAACTCCTGGAGAGGGAGCAGAGATAAAAATCTTCTGCTGGCAATCCCCGTGCAACTTTTACACACAATCGGCCGTGTGGCTCGCTGCCAACACATCGCAGAGAATCCAGCCGAATTGGAGAGCGGTGAAATATTTGGTGGCAGAGAGCGTTGTCTGCGAGTCTCTAGGTGTGTGCCGGCTCTGAATGCGATCCACACATTCCTTGAGGATGATTTTGTGTTTGTGACTCCCTCTTTCCCTGGCCATCTGTTGGACTGTTCCCTCTCTCATCTATATGGATAACAAGACATGCATTAGAATAACTAATACAACAGGCCTCATATGGTGCATGTGCACTAACAAGGTGCTACAGATTGCGGGAGAGATTCTTAGAGGTTGTGTTCTGCTTAGGGTTAAGGCCATGCTGAGGATGGTGGAGCTGCAGTAGCATCATGGTCCTAGTCGCCAGAATGAGATGTTGGCAGTTAATGTTTCTGTAAACCATCGACACATTCAGAGTGTCGAACCATATTGACATGTGTACAATAAACGTCATAACACGTTCACATTACATGTTTACGACCTGACTTGGTGGAGTTACAGCCACGCAAGAAGGCTGTGAAGCCAGTGACCACAGTTCTGCGTTTCAACATTTGTAAGTGTGACAGACCTGCATCATTTTAAAGGAGGCCTCAGGATGATTAACAATATTAGTGACAGGAAAGAACAGATATTGTTGATGAGAAGTCGGTACATCACCAACCATGTTTGTGCCCGACCTTGGGGAATCTCATCGTGTCGAGGTCGCATTAAATACATCCGGTTTTGTCGCCACAAAAACGTCTGAGGATGTCCAGAGGTCTCGTTAAAAACACCCGCTTCTTTCACCACAAACAGGAAATTGACTGAACCTAAAGTAACGCAAAGCTGCAACATAAAGACATGTAAGATTTCAATACATCCACGATTAGCAGAAACACACATCTCTAACAGATATTCTGCCGACTGGGTCGAGATTCATAAAAATAACGATTGATTATCTTGTGGGAGGCTACACTGTACATAACACGCTCTAGCCTAAAGACGTCCCTTTCCCCCTGTAAACTGGTTGTTTTTCTTGCAGCTAATTTATCAACCTTTAAACAGGCATACAGTAAGGTCAGCTATTTTTTCTTACTGTCAACATCTACAGTCGAACGTATAAAGGAGAGCAACAGCACAAGAGGCAGCCCAACCCTTGGGGAGGAGGTTATAGCAGTGCCGGTCCAACAGATAGATGGAGAAATAAAGAGATGGAGAGGGGTAGTTGTTGAGGGAAAGTCCCTCGGTGGAGCCTCCAGTGGTAAAATAAAATGCATGGCCAGGGCTGAGCTGGGGGTAGCAATCCCTCAGGGTGAACTCCATGCTAAAAATTGAGAGATCTGAAGTGTTCTTGTCCTGAGGGGAAGACTGTCCACCTCCAGATGTTGAGTGCACAGTTGATGATTGATGCCTGGAGGGAGCAGAGTGATTGTAAATGTGCACACGCACAAGCACACACACACACTTAATTTCTGTGTATGTTAGTCAGGGATTCTCACTAAATATTTCAAAGGGCCAAGAGAGAAAACAAAGGGAAAATGGATATCAGAATCTGGAGCAGCAGTCCCAGAAGAGACACCGAAGGAGCCCCCTTCTCCCAGTTACAACAGAAATAAAATCGTTTGATCTCTGCCGCTCCTGCTTCTATTGTTATCTGCTGTAAACCTCCACCCTCCCCAACTCCGCTCACTGTAGCACTGTGAGACTGCGGAGGCCAACAAATGCGTGCAGATAAATAGGCAGAGCAAATATGTTTACTCATGCAACCTGCAAAGTACTTGATTCCACCAGGGACGCTCTGCTAATTTGTAGCGTTTTCACATACCTTCCCACTTTAATTAGCACTTTTTGGAGAGCAGCCTCCCTCTCCCCAGCACCACCTAGTCACACACCTGACTTTGTCTGGCTTCTCAAAGCATTTGTAATTACTCACAATAGCCACTTCATTGCATTCAATAGGAACCTTGTTTAGCCAAGCAAATCTTCTATTAGCTAAATTAATGTTTTGTGATTTCATTGTGGTCCAACTAGAAATGCCTTGCAATTTGAATGTCTCTTCTGAGAGAGCTGCAGCGTCCCACTTCCTCTCTTTTTTGACCGTACAGTCAGCTCGTGTTGGCTGCATCTTTGGTGTTATGAAACAATAAATTAAATATCTACCGGTTCCAGTTCTGGCTGCATGTTGGGTCTGGCTGGTTTTAATTGTAGCACCGCCCTGGTTGCAGCTTCTGCTACATCCTCCGCAAAAATTTCAAAGAAAGGCATTTATCGACGAAGGGAGATGAGGTTTTGACAAAAGCCTCTTGTGATTAGAGTCCGTCAATGCTTCACCTGTATTGGCTGCATCATCTGAACCGCAACAAACCGGCTGCAGTCTCTTAATCGATACAACATTCGAGATATTGACCAGGTGTTTAGGTGAGACCACTTCCTAATGGGTCGGGACACCTGTCTTCGCTGTACCTTGCAGATTGGGGTTGGTCATCCTTTATATCAAACATCCTTATCAGCTTCTGGTCAAACACACACACCCGAACGTGCACATGCAGCATCCTCTCGGTCATTTCCTTATCGCCACGTCGCACAAACCACCCCATTCATTAGCATTGATTTCCCTTTGAATGACCACAATAAAATGGCCCTGTGTCCACGCCTTCTCCCTATCTCTTATTCTCTTCTTCCTCCTTGTTGTGTCCTAACCTTCCCCACTCTGGCTCTAAAGGGATGCCTCCTTCATGGACGCTACAGTAGGTGAACTCTTGTTAATTGCTCACAGCAGTTGGAGGTTATCAGCTGGCTGGCAGTGAAGGCTTGAATAATAAGCTGAGCTGAACAAGGCCCAGGTGGAAAACAATTAACACAGGAAGGAAGCTGCAGCAGAGAGGATGACTTGTAAAGGTTCTGTAGCAAAAAAAAAAAGGTTTGAACCCAAAAGGTCTATGAGACCATGCAGGGGACAGATGCATAAAAAGTGCTGGATTCACGTGTACAAGCCTCATTTCCATAAGTAGATGTAGTAACACCCATCTGTACCTGCGCCCGCTGCATCCTGACCTGTCGACGTGGTGCGAACAGGGAAGAATCAGTGGAAATTCACCAGTTGTGTCGGATCACAAAAGGTTCTCCAACAGCGCCTCAGCAGCTGTGAATAGGATCAGCCATTGGGGAACCTTTGTGGCTATTTATAGCGTCCACTCACTTGTCCGTCACATGGAGCTGTAAACCATCGTCATGGTGATATTTACGTTATCATTGTTAGACGTCAGAAGGATTATCAATGGCTCATGTTGAAATAGACTTTACAAGGTGCTCTGCAGTACAGGATCAAATGAGATTACAGCGGTAATGAGATCAAATGTAAATAAAGAGAATGACGAAGAGTCATCACCGATAAATCATTTAAAGTTGAGTTTAAAAGTTACACATATGAGATACTGGACATGAGAAATTAATTTCTCTACTCCCTTTTAGATATTGTGAAAATACCTCTGTCTGACTGTTAATGTACAGCAGTGCATATGCAACTGTCTCTTATTTTAATGTTAAGTGGGTCCTTTTCATGCCACCTGTGCACTAAATATGTTATTATACATTTTATCCTCTTTCATTTTTTCTCGATATGCACAAATAAGGAACTAACAAGCTAAATTTAGCAGCAAACAACAGTGCTATGTAACAAATACAGTGGAGTATTGGCGTCCTGGACAGGGAATGACATCACACTCCCTCTGTGTGTGTTGTGATCTGAGCTGATCCGTTCCTTGTCAACATGGCAGCCTGGCAGAAACATTAAAATGTAATTGTACACTAAAAAATGGTGCTGAAAACGTCGGGGCTGTGCTGGAGCAGATTCATATTTGATCAGAACTGACAAATACAGTTCATTCAGAGTTTCATGAGCAGTATCCGCTGCCGTACCACCAGACTACAGAGCAGCTTCTTCCCTCAGGCTGTAAGACTCCTCAACTCATCCTCAGCACCATAAAAGATATTTTTTCTTGAATAGCATAAAAGGATCACAGCTTGAATTGTGTTGACATATTTGAGTGAACCTATACAATGTTTCACTCCAAGGTTACATCTCTCACCTTATGTTTCTTCACCTTACATCACTCGCAGCTACAGCGTCTCACTTCAAACCGTGTGCATAACAGGTCTGAAGTATGCACGAGCAGAGAAATATCAGTTTATGAGTGTGAAATGGCATACATATGGACGGACAGTATGTTTTTTTATTGTGTGCATATGCTTGTTTATCCATATGGCCCCAGGACTGCAAAATTAATAGTTCACTCAAGGTTGAAAACGACAGCAGCAGGGGAGACGAGGCAAACTTATCAAAGCATCAGGGGGTCGTGACAGGTGAGGCTCAGGCAGGCAAAGAAAATGGCGAAATCGCAGCGGATAATCTGGCGGGCGATGAATGGAGGCGCGTCGACATAATATGCCACCGTGCTGATGTGGAACTGGGCACAGGTGTGCAGGTGGACGGGGACGGTCGGGGTGGACGGAGGGAACAGGGGTTACTGCAGGGCTCATGGGTATAGCATACGGCAGGGGGGAAAAGGCAGACAAAGAAAATGTGAGATAAGGAGTGGGCTGACAGTTTGTCTTGAAAAAGGGGCGAGAATAGATTAGATGAAGCGGTTGCACGTTCATGGGTGAGTCAAACAGGGTAAATAGGAGCGACGGCAGTCGGTCGGCTGATTAGGCGCTGTACATAAAAGTTTGCCCTGAGCATCCCTCTGGCTGCCCTTTTCATGGTGATTCCTGCATTTCCATAATGCCACAGTCTGGTGGTTGAGTGTCTGAGGTTGACACACATATGCACACACCACATCCACATCCTCACTACACCCAGCTCGAAGTTTGATCTACGCTGGACGGCACATGAATGTATTTGTTTTTTTTCCAGCAGTTTTTCCAAATGACCTTGCGTTTGCAGACAGAATTTCTGCACGGCTGAAAGAGAACGAGGAGTGAAGGTTTGTTTTTGCTTCCGTCAATTTATTATCTGAAAATTCTTTTGTATGTGTTTTTTATGCATTCAGCGAGAGAGAGTGCGTCCACGCATGAATACTGTATGAGAGTGACCCCACACGAACCGTGAACCCACCTGTACGGATTGGTTTCCGTCACTTTTGAGTCCTCGCCGTGTGCGCGTGTGCGTGCATTTCGATTAGTTATTTTAAATGTAGGACGCGTCACTCATTGCATCCCTGCAGAAAACATTCAGAATAAGTACTTTTGAGAGGATTTGTTAAATTTAAGTGAAGAAATGGTGCAGTCAAGAGCAGCTTTGCTCCCTTTTCTCAGATGTAACCCCCTTTCCCGACGCTTGCACGCACACACTCCTCTTCCATCAGGTCTCCACTGTTCATCCTCCACTTCTATTGCCTGCAGGCACTCTAACTTGGAGTCTGAACTTATTATGCTTCTCCCTTCTCTGAATTTTGGTGCACTCAGCTTGTGAATGGAGAGGGAATGAGCTCATTCTACCTGCGTCAGCACGAGGAATGGTTATGCTGCAGACGACTCGGCGGGGAAAGTGTAATGAGGAAGCACAGGTTTCTCTGAGACGGAGGTGGCCCCCCGTGCTCGGGATCGGCTTCTCCCCCCCCCTCTCAACCAATCGAGCGTGACGTGGTTTAAGCCTCCCGCGGCTGCAGGTGAACTCCATGAGAACACATTCATGAAAATGTTTAACTTCTCCCCGTAAGACCGCTCCGGGCTCTCTGTCCTCTCCTCAAACACAATCAAGCAAAACGCTCCATTTTTCCTCTCTTTGTCTCTCCTGTCGTCCTCCTTTCTCTCTGCCCTCACCGTTACCCTCCATTTTGGACACTATCACACCTTTGTCCCCGTTCCCAGAAACTAGGAAAATAGGGACAACAAATCTTTCCTTTCAGCAGGGATTGCTGGAGGGATTTTTTTTTTTCACTGATGATGGCTGATTCTTTCATGCTGCGTTCGAGGAAGGTAGTGCTCCCACTGCTTTCTCCTCACGGCAAGCATCAGGCTTAAATGCTTACCCGTGGTTTTAGATGTGAACGGTGCACTTATGCTGCTAAACAAACATAAATACTCTATTTTTTGCAATCGTTTCTGGAGAGCACAGACGAAATAAACAACATGACAGTCCGTTCCGCTTTCTGATAAATGGCCTTTTGTGCTCCAACGGTTGTGAGGGCCAAAAAGCAAATAAAAAAAACGGAAGGAAAAAAAGAAGATCAAGGAAGGGAGCGGAGAGAAGATGACAAGATATGGTGTTTGTCTGATCCTTGAGAGGGGAGAGGTTTCATTACCTGAGGGACTTCAGCCGGGGATGTCTCACTGCTTGTCAGAGTTGGGGCGCTGCTACATAAACTTCTGTGTTTTTAGTCACTCTGGGATTTCAGCGGCACCGGCAGGAGCAAGACAGTCTAGGAATCAGCTGTGATGGATGGCTTTGTCCGTCCTAGAGGATGGAGGGGTCACCGTGGTTCACAGCAGTGATGGAGACACTTCCCTGCTCGGCCCCCGTGACTTTTTTAATTAACCTCTCTGGGAGGACCAGTCTCTTCCTTTAGAGGTAATCACAGCCTGGAAAGTCCCTTCATTAGGACTTATCTGACCTCTGTGTGTCCAGCAATGTGCACACTTTCCTTCCCCGACATCCTCTGCCTCCCATTCAGTGCAGTAATGGCAGTGCCACACAGGGAGGGAGGCAACAGCAGTGAGAGGCTGTGGGATATTTAGAAATGTACCTGGCCTGGAGTTCTCATTCTCTGCAACCTCTCTGTTTCTATGTTCACACACCTCAAGTCTTTGTCTCCTGCTCTCCATTCATCCCTCTAATTCTCCCTGCCAGATTTCTTTCTATTTCACAGCGAGGCGACCGCATTGATCCCACCGAGAGGCAAATCGCGAGAGTTTAATGGCAAATTAGGCGAGGAACCTCTTGCCAGATGCCTTTGTGCCCTCTCTTCATCCTCCTTTCTCATTTTCTTCACTGAGGACCTTATGGCCTCATTATATACAAACAGACAAGAGGCGTAGACGGAAATAAAAATGATCCTATTTTTCATATTAGACTTCTAAGGGACAAACAGGCCTCGACGCTCCTCTGGGGAAGTGGGCCCCCTCTGAGTGATGCCCCAGAACAAGCAGATCAAACGCCTCTCCTCCGGATCCCTCGCCTTTCTTCCTATCTCTATTTTGGTTTGCCTTCTTTCATGTTGGGGAACAGTGGCTTAAGTGGCTCTATTGGAGCTCTCTGATGGGCTCTCAAATGAAGCCTGGGTGAGCTTGGGAAATAAATTGGTTTGTTCTGTGGCCGTGGCGCCCGTGACGTGGCGCCCCCTGCTGTTCGCTCTCTGATCTGTGTTGTGTCCGGTGGAGCAGCAGCAGGAGGAGGAGGAGGAGGAGGAGGAGGAGAAGGAGGAGGAGGAAGAGGAGTGGGGAGGGGGCAGGCAAAAAGAAAGTACACAAGGCTGGCAGGGAAGAGGTCAAGGGAAAAAAAAAAAAGGGAATGGGATGAGTCATGCAACTTGCTTTGTCGGAGCATTTACATTTCATTTCAGTCGATGAGAGTTTTATACATGCAAAGTGAACACTCTACATTTAATTTATTCACAATGTAAGGAGGGGATAAAGACAGGCAATGCGTGGACCCACAACTCCCCCATGTGGACATCCCGGATAAAACACTTTCTGAAAGCTTCAATGAGCTGATTTCTCTATTTCTATGAACCGGCTTCTGTCAGCTTATGATGATATAACAAATATAGCTGCGATACTGAATCTGTTTCACTAAGTTTAGTCTCCCTCCATACTCCTGCTTCATGTACGCCAAAGAAATGCCGAGCAGAATGCATCAGTTTGGTTTGTTCCTGATTTGACAAATCCACCTCTGAATTATTCATGTAACAGTAAGATCCCTGTTTGTCTGTATTCTCTGCATTCACATGCAGCGCCACAGGGTCCTTGGCTTTTTTCTGTTCAGCTTATCAGAAAGGACAAGTTGCTTTGGTCGCTGTGTGTGGCGGCGATTTGTGTCGTACGTGTGCTCGCGCCCATCAGATCTGTGTGTCACAGAAAGTGGCCTTAGTCACTAAAACAGAAGGCCTTTCTCTTTTCCTCTGTATTTTTATACTTTTTATCTTCACAGGCCCTTATCTTGTTACTGAATAATAGGCGCTTTGCCCAGGTGTTAATAATTAGATCTGAGAGCTGATACTTCTTCTTTGAAGACTCATAGTTATATTACTTTTCAACAAGTGTCCCTGAAACTTTAATCCATTTACATACATGGTGTCTGTGAGATTTCACCGCGGCTTTAAGTCTTCAAAGTTTATGACTTTTAGCCTGTGATAGTGTAAGTGCTGTATCGAGGCTGTTGATCATGTGATATGTTGTGTGTTTCCAAATCATGAATAATGAAGTGTATGTGCATCGTGTTAAGACGTTGATTTGATCTGTTCCACAAACAGACGCCTATTATCAATCTTACAAAACGTGTCAGTAGTCAACAGGCTTGGGGAGTAATGGGATACATGTAACAGGATTACGTTTGTAGGATACAGACAGAAGGTAACTGTATTCCAGTTAAGTTACACAAAATGAAATGTAATTAGATTACATGTGCATTCAGGAAAAGAGGGATTACTGACAGGATAGATAATGATCTATCAGTCTGTAACCGTGCACATTTGCACACATGGTTGTTGGCCTACTATTGGTTAGTATACTTTACAAACTCATTGTTTTGTATGTGCAACATGGCAGCTGTTAAATAAATGTAGCCCAGTTGAGTAAAATTTAGGCGAAAGGTTTCTCCTCTGGATTGTAGCCTAGAAGGTGGCATAAAATGGAAAATAGAGGTTAAGTTGTATAGCCTAAAGTAAAGTACAAGTGCCTCAAAACCTAGTACAGCACTTGAAGTGAATATACTTACCCCACTCATGAATTCAGCATGATAAGGGAGATCAGCTGTGTAATAAATACATATAAATATACATTAACATGAATAAAGAGGATACTTTGCACTACTGATCTTAGGTATATAAGCCTAATCTACATTATTAGACTCATTATTACATACACATTCATATTGACAGAATAATTATACATCATGTTTTAAAAGTGTCATATATATCAACCTGTCTGTATCCTTAAATAAAGAATATATATACATGTAAATATACTGTGCAATCAGTTTGTCTCTTTGCATTAATATTAACAGCATGTTTTTATACTTTTTTTAAGCATATTCCAACAATTATAAGTGCAGTTATCCCGTGCAGTTATCCTTCTTGGTCATATCTGTATATAAAAGGTGATAGAGTGTAATCTGATTACGTGAACTCATGATGCCATCACAGACAGCTCTGCTGACACAACTTGCGGTGAAGACACTAAAGCCGATTATGACCCAGGCAGGGCAGGGCAGGCCCGTGGGGGGGGAGGGCATTAGAGGTGAAGCGGCATTCTTATTGGTCGCCGGCGTGTCAGGAAGTGCGAAGCAGCCAATCGAAGGGCGCGGAGTCTTACCACCGCCTGTGACCGTCCCGACCTGCGCTACCTGTCAACACAACGCGCTCCTTCCACAAAGATAATGACTTTTCTGAATGTTTCCTCCTCCAGCGGAGCAGCTGTTCAAACCGGGATGAAGTGCTTGTAAAAATGACGGAACACTAATTACCTCTGTAGGAAAAGTGTGCGCGGGGTTTTACGAACGAAAGTCCGGCCCAGTTTGTCCCTGTTATTATCTGCAGCCGCCGGGGACTGTGGGAATGACATTTGTTGTCACTAACAGGATGGAGTGTCTGTTCCAGCGGTGCCACAAAGAGGCTGCCCTCCACTCTGTCTTCCGCTCGGTGCTGCTCATGTTGTGTTTGGTAAGAGCTGCTGTGATTATTGTGGACTTTCATCGTCATTTCTCATTTTTTGAAAAACTTTTCAGAAAAAGTCTCAACAAGAAGGCGTTGATGTGGGATGTTGCTAAATTGTTATTAATTCTATGTTTTGTGTATCTACGTGTGGCTGTGTTGCTGTGCTGTGCAGAGAAAAATGAGACAGATTATAAATTGGTCACTGTATCCAAGCCAAGGCCTATACTCATCTATGTGTGACAGACAGCTCCAAATAATAAGAGGATAAATACTGAATCCAATCCAAACATGGCAATCCTCTCAGAGGGCAGCAGATAATTAAATTGAGTAATAACTTCGCCTCATCCCGACGTGAAGTGACATGAAACAGCCAAATGTCCAAATCATTTCCGACAGATGCAAACATCAGCCGCACGGACACGCTTTATCTGTGTGTATGTCAGGTACGGTGGCCGACAAGGGCACCCTATGGACCCCGTTACAACCCGAGTGAAACTGTATCGTGTCCCAAATGAAGTTCACTGTTCTCAAAGTTTGAAATACATTTATTAAACACTCTGAATATCTTGTTTACAACACAAAAATACAAAGTGCTTCATCCTCTGAGCACCACAGGGTGACGCTTGTAGCACACAGAGCTGCGTGAACTAGCTTACACTGTGGGTTTTAAGGTGGGTTGCTCAAGTGTCCACTGGCTAAAGTGACACTGCTAGTTAGCTAGTCTCGTTGTTAAACTTGCTGTTAAGTGATATGTATTGTTTCTCGACAATAGGCAGTGTTTTTGACTTTGAATCTTGCTAGCATAACGTTAGCCAGCCAGGGGTTTAATGAGCTGAGCGGACTAGCGTATGACCCGTTGCTAGGTCGTATCTAAGGTTCGGGCTACTTACTGGAGTAGTGAACAACGCTTCCATCGCGTGAGACTCTTATGGGATTCCAATGACTGCTCCAGACATTAGTCAGACCCTCCTGTGTTACAGGGGAACTGCAGTTTCTGCTTGTGAAAAACTTCATATTCTGATGTCAGAACACGTAAAAATACACATTAATGTTCTTTTCCTTTGGCAAGTGAGCTTCCTTAATTGTTTTAACTCGTATTTTGGGTTCCACTGAACAGAAACAGTCCGTCTTGCTGCGCTGTGTGTTCCGCTGTAAGCTATCCCGTTGTTAGCTTCCTTAGCATAAGGTTGCTCACAGCTATCTAGCTAACTACAAACTTGCTAGCTCTCCTCCTGCTGGGCTTTTAAGTGCCCTCTTGGTTTAACTAGCACAACATAATTTCTAGTCCTCCTGTAGCTCAGGTGGACATAAATCTCAAAATCTGCATAGAAATAGGCAAGAGGAGAGCTAGTTAGCTAGCTGTTAGCAGCTTCAAAGCACCTTCTGGACTCGTACTGCCATGACGTGTTCACTGTCATCAGGTCAAGTCCAAGACCTCAAGCCAAGTATAAGCCGCTGATAGGCAGCCTTAAAGACTACAATAATCAAATACATACGTATTTTTTGTATTTGGTTGTGTTGTGTATATGTGTCGCTGTGCTTTTCTGAAATGCTGCACATGTGCTATCAAATTGATGGAGTTGTTGTCTTAATTTGCTCGTGTTTTGTCTATTTGCATTGCACTTGTCGGCCACCGTAGTTAAGCAACTTTGCACATTCAGACGTCCCTAATTGCAGCCACATCACACCCACCCTTCCTCTAGCTCCTGGTCCTCTGCCTGTCCATGTATCCTGCCTTGTGGTCCATTGGGGTTCAGCTTCGATCAGCCCTCACAGGGAGCTACATACCAGGCCACCACTCTGTCCTTCTGGTCAACAGTCCCAACGAGCAGGCAGCCAGGGACATTGGCAGGTACAGTAGTGAATCACACCCTGTGGGGAAAAGTAACTTCATACATTTACTCAGTACTTTACTTAAGTATACTTTTGAGGCACTTTACTTGAGTATTTCTATACATAATTTCCACTACACTTCAGCGGCAACTAATTTACTTTTTACTCGACTACATTTATCGGACAACTTTAATTACAATGTCATATAATGTATTCAGATAACACTTAAATTCACAAGCTACCCAGCAGATGAAAAAAAGTAGTTAAACTACCTTTACCAGCTTCAACATTTAAGTGATAAACACATTAACGCATCAATATTTATAATGCAATCATGTTATATATCATACATATTCTGATATATACAATCCTCATATTGAGTGTTTCTACATTTGGTGATATAAGTTTATTTTTTATGCTAATACATGCATGACTGTGACTTGATCTGAGTAACTCTCTGATCATACCAGGTTACATCTTCCTGTCGGTGTCACACTACTGTGGCACTTAAAAAGTAAAACACACGGTTTCATTTGAGAAAATGAAACCACGGAGATCAATAAAGTGAGATCAATCTTCTTACCTAACTCGCTTTCAAGAAAGTGAATAAGCACTTCCCAAAATGTGAATACAAGTTAGAACTATTCCTTTAACCTGGTTGCTAATTAAATTCCTGTCCATCTGTACTGATTTTAAATCAGTCAATGTGATCTAAACAATTGAAAATCAGTCAGCCGGGTGTACGATTGACTTTTCTGTGTGGAGAGGTGATGCAGCCTTGTCAGACCCACAACTGTTAGTAAGCGCTGCGTTTGCACTCTCATCTCCTTTTGTTGGCATTTTAGCTGCATGCAAATGAGCTCCATTTACCACGTGTCAAGACGGAAAGAAGCCAAAGTGCTGCTGCCAGAAATGTAAATCACCTCCTTCAGAGACACTGGTTAGAGGAAGGGGGCACGGCTGAGCCGGTAATAAACTATAATGTCAGCAGAGCAGCAGAAAGCAAAGTTTACTATCTTTTTTCTGAATTTAGTGCATACAAGTCCTTTTCCAGCACCATAATGAAGGGCTCAGTCATGCTGTAATTGATAAACAGCTGGTAGCTTGTGTTTAATTTTTCTCTCCTCTGTTTCCATGTCTGCCCCCTCTGTTTCCATCCACGCTCCCGACCATTCTGTCTCTTTTTCCAGGGCGATCATGGAGAGGCGGCTGGCAGCCAGCGTTAACATTCTCGCCAGGACCTCCACAATGTAAATCATATTTGCCCCCCACCTTGACATAACTTTGTATCCATGTGATGCACAAAGACTGGCTTAGTTAGCGATGATGTCCTTCACATAAATACAGAAACACATGCGTTTCGTTTTTTTCCTCTCACGCATCTATTTGTCTTGGAAACCACATGCTGAACGGGCTGCATCTGATTGTTCTTATCAGTTTTTCCCCATCACTATAAGCCTGAATGGCTGTTAGCCTTCAAAGCATGGATTGGCTTTCCTGTTAATGCATAACCACAAAAGGAAGGAGAATCTCAGGGCGTAGAGGAACGGAGGGTAGCTGAATAGAGAAGGCAGTGTTAAACCTGTTAACCAAACTGAGGGTTAGCCTAAAAATAGAGGATGTGTTTGAATTAGTTTAGGGGCGATGGAGGTGGTAGAGGTTTTATGTGTGTGAGAGCAGGTCTGTAATGAATGCGTTCCATTTGAAATCCAGGCTTATTTAGTCTTCGACGAGTTTAAATATATTCTTAGTTTGTGTTTTGCTGTATTTCACAAATCCATGAATAAAGCAGTGTGTTTAAAGCAAAGAGGCAGCTTTGCATTGACACCATAAAGTCTTGTCAGGAGCAGCCTGACAGTATCGCAGTAAATCACCACGGCCATAATAAATAACTGGGAAAAGGTTTGAGTGCTGCGTTGTCTCATAAAATACAGTTTTTCTTTTTTAACTGAATTAAAAGGCTCAACAAGGCCTCGCGATTCTGATGTGTCGTGTTGTTTTTGGTTCCTCAGGTACTACTGGAAAGGTGAAATCCAGGACGCAAGTGAAATTCTGATGGTAAGCCTCCTGAGAAAGTCCTTTTGCGATCAACATGTAATCAACAGGCGTGTTGGAACAGAAAGCAGAGCTGTAAGATGAGATGTCACTGTTGTTGCAGCTGGTGAAAACAAAGACGTCCAGGATCCAGCAAGTCATAGATTATGTGAGGTGAGAGGCTGCTTCATGTAATGGTTGTTTTGGTGTACATCACATTACTGTCATCATATTGCTGTTGTCAAATTGCCGATGAAAAGGCCAGCAAGAGTTTCATAGTCCACAAAACATTTCCAGAGCTTTGCAGAATCCTTCTAGACAACTGAAATAGGTGGGGACTTGTTTTAAAACTCACAGGAGTTTGTCCAGTGTAATGTCAGGAAGCCCTGAGATCAGTCGCATGGTTGAGCTGAATGAATTGCTGCTGCAAGGAAGTGGACGAGGATTTACTTTCGTCCACATTCAAAAACCAGATACTTCAAGTGTTTGATCATGAACCTAACTAATAGTTTGTTCAAAATACATTACCTGACATATCCATTCCCCCTACAATACCGACAAATACCATTAGGAGTTAATCATCTACACTTCCTCTCATTTAGCTGTTTGTCAGTGCAGCATCAGACTATTAGGCTCGTTGGTGTGCCGAGTTGTTAAGATGGCATCTCTTTGAACATACAGCATGCAGACCGCAGGTAATGGATTATTGAATGGAGACAGGACACATTACAATGGGATGTTGTGGTGGAGATGCATTTTAATGCACCCAGAAAGTGCTTTAAGAGCTTACTTTTCCTCCTTTTAGTGTGCGTCTCTTTTTGTACTGGGAAGCCTCACTCGGAGGCAAACGCACTATAATGGCGAAGACTAGGAATGAAAGTCGAGGTAGAAAATAATTAGTCGCAACTTGCTGCTTCCTCAGGTTACAGTGGAGAAGCTCCTCTCATTTGCTCTCTGCTTAACTGTTATTTTGTTGCTACTTTTTCACCAACTTTTCCCAAACTACAAATCCTTAACAGCAACGTAACCCAGTAACCCAAACGCTAACTCAGTGGACTGCTGACAGATTTGTGCCCTGGAACGCACCACGACTCTCTGCTCATCAGAATCAGTGAGGTGCACTGACTGTCATAAATAGTCGCAGAAGATTGCCGTCTTCGAGATGAGGACATCTGAAGTGGAGGAGTTGTCTGAACTCCGTGTCACTCCGCCTGCGAGGTTAGCTCATGAGAGCTCAACTCAGGAATATTTTAATGGGCAGCCGTACGGCTTGCTGAAATGCAACCAGTGAATTAATGTGCTGCGATTTGGATTTCTGCCTTTCTCGAATAATTTGAGTGTACGACCTGAACCTGAAGATAAGTGCGTGACTGTTCTCCCAGAGAGGGCAAAATTTATGGATTCAACTCAGCCAGCTTCAGCCTGGAACATCTGGCGGGCGGCCAAAAGTGGGCATAAACACAGACCACAGTCAACATCACGGCTGGAAAAGGGCTGAGAACCTTTTTATGAATCTCCAGAGACAGAGGTGAAAATGAGAGAGTGGAAACTCTAGGTGTGGTCGACGCCGCTATCAGACACGTAAACCTGGCAACAAACTGCATTCCAGCTCCCATGGTCTGTGACTAAAGGCAGGATTTCATTGAACTGTTTAACCGTCTGGACAAACTGCCAATGGTCAACAGAGCGATCAACAGGTTCAGTGGACTCTTATCACCGAATACACGGCTCAGCGAAACCTGCGGTCTCAAAAGGATCAACTGTATTGATAGCTTCAATCTGTTCTGGGGATGTAGGCTCCTCTGGGCAGGTGGCTTCCACTCAAGCAGATCTGGAGTTAAAGCACTGATGGAGCGTTTTTGACCCAACCTGCAACACCTTTCAGTGAACAGCAGCCGCAGTAGCGCAAAGACCATGTCCACATGTTGAAAACCAGCTCATGTACCGGTCTCCGAATTTCCTCCTCCCTTCACTCTCCCCTATCCCCCTGCCTCACCCCTTTTTTGCGATTCGCTGAACTGAAATGGAAGCACTGGTAAACGCTGGCATTAAATTGTAGTCTTCTTCCACCTTAACCGGGAACATTCTGTAACGCCAGCCTTACCAAAAATAATGACAAAAGGGAGAACAGCTCAGATGGGAGATATAAGGAGCTGGATGTGATATTAATGGATGCCAGTAAGCTGCACTGCCTTTCAGATCAACAGCAAGGAAATCTGCCTGGCATCAGAGCAGACAGGTGAGAAGATGCCCGGGACAGACGGGGTCGTCGCCCCACTTCTACTACCTCTAATATGCCTTTATCTGATAGGGCATGGATCTGCTGGCTTGTACAGTGGCCCCCCACAACACCCAGAACCACGCTCTCCTTCTGGACTTCATCAAATTTGATATAGATCAGTCGCAAAAAAAAATCTAAATTTAATGCTTTTATCACACTCAATTTAGCTTTAACAAATGTCTGGTCTTTGGCAGGCAAATCACTTTTAATTAATGACTTAATTAACCCCTCCCAGCTTCAGTTTTATGAGCGAGCTCGAACGGAGGTGGAGCTGACATTTAATAATCCTGCATAATAAACCGAATGGGACATTATGGCTCAGTCTTCAGCTGGTTTGACTCCTCTTGGCAGGGACTATTTTGTGTCGATCAGTACTTTCACATTTGACTGCACGTGCTCCCACAAGCTAGGAGTCTTGGTGTAGTCATGAATTCAAGCCTGAATTGTAGCATCCTCGTCAAGACGGTCAGAAAATGTGGCTTCTGGCAGGATTTAGAAAAAACTTGACTTCTGCGATCCTGTTTTTACAGGTCTAAGTTGAAAATACATCTGCAGCAAATTCAGAATGCTGCTGCTCGAGTCCTCGCTCAGACCGAGCCAGTGGATGAGTCCACTTCTCAGATCTTTACACTGGCTGTCTGTGTCCAAAGAATTGACTTTAAATTCCTACAGTTGGTTTATCAGACACAGTATTTCTGATCTGCTGCTCTGTTAAGAACCATCCAGACGTTCTCAGATCAGCCGGGACGGGTCTGCTCGCTCCCCCCCCCCCGAGTTAAAACTAAACATTTTAAAAAGCAGCGTTGGGTTTTTATGCACCACATATCTGGAACAAACTCTCTTCAACTCTCAGTTCTGTTAAATCAGGGCTTTAGACTTTTCTGTTCGCCACTGCATTTTATAAAGTTAAATTTGGGACAATTTATTCATTGTTTTTTCGCCGGCCTGAAGCTGCACTGCCATTTCTATTGTGTCTTTTTATATTGCCTTGTGTTTATTTTATATCTTGCCTTTATGTCTCATGTAAAGTAGTTTAAATCGCCCGCTGTTGAAGGATGCTACACAAACAAACTTGCCTTTGCCTATTAGAGATATGAGTTTCTGCCGTAGAGTTGAGATGTGAAGAAGTCCTATATCACGTCTGACATGTCTTTGTTCGGGTGTGTGTGTGTCTCTTCAAGGTCTGTCCACCCCTATGCAAACCCAGAAGTCCTCAGCTTCCCGGTGGAGGACGGCAATCTGGCTTACATGAAGTGGATGGATGAAGCCATTCCAGACGACTGATGCACACCATTAAAATCAAAGCCAACCTCTGCAAGGACTGCTTCCCAACAAGGACGCTGAGCCGTGTGCTCCAGCTGTTTTTATAAGGCTTTGGATCGCAGGGTTCAGAACTAAAGTTCAGTACATTACATTTATACAATTGTGTTGCTCTGACCTTTACGCTGATGTAGTGTGGGGATTTTATTTCGGTCTTTAAAGAGCTTTATATCACAGCCATAGAAAATACTTGCTTCTGATTGGCTTGTGGGTGGATTAGCATTGCGTAACAGGACATCTTAAATGAACGTGCCCTGCTCACTGGTCAGTTTTGAGTCATTGCACAAAATCTAAAGTTGTCTGCTTTGGGCTATGATCTTCTAAGTTAACTCTAACTTATAAAAAACTGACTCAGAAGGGCATAAACTGACCACAAATAATCAATCATGGCCAGAAACAAACCTGCCAACACACTATTTCTAACCCTTCTCTCCTGCTCTGCTCCCAATTGGCATTTTTTTCTATGAATCTCCAGCTTTCATAGCGATGGCAATTGATGTTTCTCAGTTTCTGTGTGGGATATGTGTCAGTACCTGGCAACCCAACCCAGAGGCAGAGGTGCACACATGCAAACGACCCTCACTCCCATTTTGCTCGCTCGAGCCCTCAGCGCCGCTCACTTTACAGCTGAAAGTGGATGAAACGGGTCCCAAGTAGAAGAAATGCGCTCCCAAATTTTATTCCACTTGGTGTTAGACCTTCCAGTTTTGTGATTTTAATATAAGATGGTGACTTTTGATCACACTTTTTGTACATTTTGTAATTTTTTTCTTAAAATTATTATACCGTCAGCTATGAATTTAAGACTAGTTACCTGTTAGTGTAGGGTTATATTGGTCCAGTAGAGTTGAAGGTAGGCAATTCGTCAATCCCTCTTTTTCACAGCCTAATATTGGCAGGTATGTAGAGACCAACATACACATCCATCTTCCAACCCAGCCTTCATCTTTTTAACTTAAACACACGCCTGTAAAGTTTCACAGTTTTCGCAGTTGTGTTGACAGAACACAAGTCCTCAAAACTGTGGTAGTTTCCTCTACAGACGGTGTCTCTAGAACCACATTTTTCTATGAGGGCAAACACCCTCACAAGACAAATAATGGGTGGAGGAATCACCACTCTGTATCATGCATTCCTTACCTACACCTCATTTTGCAGTATTTCTCATGCAGCGCCTGTACTGATAACGCTCTCCTTTAACGGCAGTCATTTCCATTTGATGAAACACGTTCTCCGGTTCGGCTTTTTCAATGAATTAATTTAAGATTAGATCGTTCTTGTAGGTAGTCGTTAATGTTTCCCTAAAGGCAGGTTTTACATAGTAATAACTTGTGTTGGAACGTATTGATGGCGTGACTAAAATACACTGATTACTGGTCTATAATAGTCATGCACTGCCTGTTATTGAACATTACATTGCCTGTACTGTAAAATATTATGCTGTATTTTACGTTATGAATTTAAAAGATTATTTTAATGTTTTTCAAAAACACCAAAGAGAAAAGGAGAAACCTGATCAGCAACACGCAGAAGAATGGGACATCAGGGCAATCAATGTACCTACAGATCAATACGTTATTGATCTGTCAGGCTCTAGTAGATTTCCATTATTGTTGCAAAAGATGCTCTAAGCGACACACAACTGTTTACCCTGTGTATGAACAAGAGGAGAGGCAGTACTCTGCTTTAGCTCAGCTAACTAATAAAACATTTACTTCCATCTTGTATAACCTCAAGCAAAGCTACAGAGAACTACTGAGGATAAATCAGCAAACAAATACAGATAACAAAACTCTGAAGCATTGTACATCTTGACCCGGTTTCTCTCTTGGATTCCTAATGACTTAATTATAAAATGTTTTGATTGTTTTGTTTGAGCGTTGGAGGACTGATGCTGATCAGAGCAGCTCTCCCACCTGGATAACACCTCCTTGATCTCCACAGGAATCAAACTTTAATTGAATAAGAAAAAACAAACTCATTTTGTTAATCAGCTCTTGAGAGCATCGCAGGTCAGAGTATCTGGATTGTTTGCACATTTGCAATCAAGTATCCGGTACATGACCACAGAGGCAGGCGCATGATGCTCTGCTGCATGTAAATTTTCTGTTAATTACATTTCAAAAAGGAAACAAATGTGCCAGTTGCACCGTGCCACAGTTGAGGTTATACAGGTCGGTCATGCGTGCCTACCTCGTTAAAACAAAAATACACACTGAGCCTCGGTCTGCAGAGAGCATTTCCGGCACGAGGCCTCCAACAAAAGAAACTGCAGACGAGGTTTAGTCGGGTGTTGTGCCCGTGGAGCCAAAATAATCCTCCACATCAGGTCCGGAGATCAGACCATTTGGTGGCAGGGAGTGTGTGTTTTTGCACTTTTCTATGTGTGTGTGTCGCATCAGTTGGTACAAGCCATGTTTGAATATGCCATACAGACTTAAAGGTACTTGTGTGCCTCTGTGAGTAGCTGTGACCAGTGAGGAATGATACTATATGAAATAAATACTGCAGTTCATCATTGCAAAAAAAAAAAATGAACAAGTATCCTGCAATTTCTTTAAACTTTCACTAGATGGCGGCATTTCAATAAACATAAAAACATGCAGTTGTGACGAGATATTCACATGAGAATCATATCAAATTAATACAGTATATTGGTGCATCCTCAATAATTCAGCTTCATGCAGAGGTTTTTGTTCAAGCTGCAATAAGAGTGAATGAATAATGCCCCCTCGGTTTTATCTCAATATTGCTTTGCTTGCGTTTATTTCTGGAACAACCACAGTTAGCGAGGTGTTTATCGAGAACTGCAGAGGACCAACAAGTCTGCAGCTCAGGGCTGTGACTGAAGATGGTTTTCATTATCGATTCATCTGTAGATTCAAAGAACAGTTAAAGCTTCCGTCACACTGATCTTGTTTTGTCTTCCCAACAGCCCAAAACACAAAGCATGTTTAGTTTGTAAAGATATGAAACAGAGAAAAAAGGGCAAACTCATAAATGTTTTGGTATTTTGTCTTGAAAATGTTTATATTGTTGGGTAGTTTAATCCGTAGCAGTGGATCATATTTTATAAGTTTATCTTGGGTTCTGTAAATTGCAGCTTTACGGTGGCAGTAGGGATTATTCATTTCATTATCGAGTCCAAGGTGGTGTCTTCAGGTGCCTTGTTTTGTCTGACCAACTGTCCAAAACCCAAATGTATTCAGATTATTATCATGGTGGGCTAAGGAAACTAACAAATATTTACATTTGGAACCAGAACGGAGACATATCCAGTGAATTTTTAGCACTTTTGCTTCGGAAAACTACTGAACTTCCCTAAAATTCTTGTTGTATTTCATGAAACTGTATTTTCTGTGCAGCTGTAACCTGTAACTTTGGTTTTGAGAGGCGATATAGTAAGGTTATAGTAAGGAGTAAGGTTTTTTATTCTGAGGAGAGTTTTAGTGATAGTTAACTGGATATCTCTCGGACCCATGGCTGAACAAAACTTTATAAACAATAAGCACATCAGATACATAATTACATTTCCCTCCTACATAATCAGACACTGTATCTCTCTCTCGCGCTCAGTATTCATTATTTTCAGCTGAATCTCTGTATTTCTCTGCAGCACATTCAGTCAAAGCCTAATTGGTTGATGCAGCTAAGAAAACACCATATATTTCTGCGTGAATATTATCCAAGTTGTGTAAGCAAAGAGGCATATGGCTGGCTCTTTCTTCTTCCTGTGTGTCATTAAATTCTCCATGGGAATCAGAGTTCAGGACAGGATAATTAAGAATAAGCTGTAAGAAACAGACGCTGATAACATGCTCCCACTGAGCAATTCAATAAACTGGGGATAATAACACACGCACACACACACACACACACAGATAACCGATCCAGCAAAGCGAGGATGGTGAGCTAACATTGAATCGTCGATGATATGTGTTTATAAACTGGTGAAGCAGGTTGAGCTGTCTTCCACCAACCGGAGGGTCAGTAGTTCAATTCCTAGCCCCTGCTGTCGACATGCATTCAGACCAGAAAAGTGCTATATACAGTAAATACAGTCCAGTGAGGACCGTGTAATAAGTGTTAGTTAGCAGGTTATATACATAATAGTCAATAACTGAATATAACAAAAGGGAGGTGTTGGAGTTACAGACAAGATATCTGCCAAGCCAGAGCCGGCAGTTAGAGACGGCGCTTCGACATTTATAGGTGTGAAATACTGGATATTTTTGACGAGGGACCGCAGTGTTTCAACATTTGTAAGCGTGACATCACTTGATCATTTTGGTGGGAAGTCAGGACATTTCCAGCGTTGTTTGTGGTGACTGAAACAGGTATTTTCGGCCAAAACATGATCTTCTCCTAACCCTAACCAAGCAGAAACGTCGGCCTGCTTCGCCAACATTTATTCTGGAGATTGGGTTTCAGTGAAACCAGCCAGATTTTGCCACAATTTCAATCAGCCAATCGCGTTGTTGCTTTCAAACTTTCAAAACTTCTTTTCTCTGCTGTTACCTGTTGTTTTTTTAGTGCAAAAACCCTTGCGACCTTCCTGTTCACATCCAGTCCACTCATCATCACATCCCGATGAGATCCAGATTTATTATGTACATGGCGATAAATATATTGTCTGTTCACTAAGATGAAGTCTTAGTCTTGAATTACACTGTTGTTGCTACTACCGAGTACAAGCACACACACACAAATGATTGTTGTGGCAGTTTCCATGACCAGAGATCGGTGTATCTTGAATACATTGTAGGTAGGAGGAATATTTTAGCAGCAGAGCAGTTCACTAATGAGTTGGGAGGAGAGTCCTGACCAGCTACTTCAGGCAGCAAACGGCTCCTTCCCGGGGAGGTGCAACATGATTATACAGCAAGGACAAGATGATCTGCATCTTTAATCTGAACGCAATTAAGTCTTTTGTGCCTTTTCAAAAGTTTTGCTCTCCAAAAAATGTAATAACATGCTGTCAGAGAGCGATATGGCATTTTAAAATAGCTTTTATGTCTGAGAGCGTGGACCAAGTTGTCACAAGGCGATAATGTTTACCTGCCACAGAGGAAGAGGAGCTTTGTGCTCACTGACAAAAGCTTATGTTGTACCTTCTCAGCGATACAAGGTAGAAAGCTAACAAATAAAGCCTGTATGAAGATTAATGTTGTGCTTGAAGAGCAGAGAAAACAGTAGAGTGGGGAACAATCGCATGTGAAAGAGTCATATTGTCCGTTTTTGATGTTGAGTAGGGACCTAGGCTAAAGCCTCTTAAGAAAGGGTACCCAGCCATGCCTAACGACATGTGTGTTAGCAGTTGTGCATAATTTTTCATCAAGTCTTGAAAGCACGTTCCTCAGCTGCAGATTAAATGCACACATCAGACCCGGTGTCATCTAATGGCTTGAGGGTTTTAATCAAGTGATAAAAACGCCCCTCGTCCATCTTCCACGCAGTCAAGGACGACATTATTATGAATCTCTGACTCATCGAACAAACATTCATCTCTATAAACAGATACTTGCTCGTGAATGCAGAGTCTGTAAGCACGGGGATAAGACTTTGTTATCAGAGGTGTTCGGGTTTCCGTTTGCAGTCTGTGTATTATCACATTTGATCAGGCTTTGGTTTCAGGCAGGTAAACAGTCAGCGTGCTCAAAATTTAATCTCACAACCCATCCGATATTGTCTGGCGGCGGTATAGCTTTAAAATAGCATATTTTGAATGTATCTGTATTCATACGCAGGTATACTCACGTCAGGCTAAATCATCATCAGACAGACGATAGCTGCAGCCCAGTCGCCAGGATAAAACGTTGGCCGATAACGTTTCTGCAAGCAACTGATACGTTCACATTAGTTTGCAGGCTACGTACCATCCTGACAAGTTCAAGCGTGGTTTCAACTTTTGTAAGTGTGACGCCAATGGATACTCTTAAGGAGACAATTTTCAACAACTGGACGGTTTTTGACAAGAGGTTGAGACGTCTCCAGCGACGAAAACCAGTATTTTAAGCTAAAACATGATGTTTTCCGGACCATAACTAAGTGGGTTTTTGTGTCTCAACCTAACCGTACGTTTGTCACAAGAAGTTGAAAGCGTAAAGTTGTAACATAAAGAAATGTTGAGTTTCAACAAATCCATGGTTTGCATAAAAACATACATTACTAGCATTTATTCTGGAGAGTTGATTGAACTCTTGTGTATCTAAGAACACTTAAACTGGACTTGAGCCAGATTTCTCTTGTATATAAGTTATGGGAAATAACCATGCAAGTTCTCCCTTCATATCAAGCAGCAGTGTGACTATTATTCATGCACACATTGCAGTGTTGATGTTGAAACAGTATACAATGCAGCCCTACTTTTTGTGCATGTTGTGTTGAGCCTCGCAACTTATAATACAGCAGAGTGTGAGGCTGTTTTGTTTGCTTTTCCATTCACTGGGCGCCAGTTCACTAAAGATAAGATCTCACACCGCCAAACAGATGTTGTCGTACACGAAAGCCCTTAAATTGCCTTCGCGCTCTGAGTTGCAAGGTGACGTGGAGGGGAGGGAAGAGTAATGGCTCGGTGCCTGAGTGAGTAAGCCTACCTTTAGGTGATTGCCTTCTTCCTTTTCTTCAGCACCTCCTCCTCTTCTCCATCCCTCCCTCCTGCACGCTCCTCCCATCTACCCTGCCTCTGTGCAACCTCATAAATCACCATCTGCACTTACATGTGTTTTCTGTACAGACGTACACATGCAGGGAGAGAGAATGAGAGAAACTGAGAATGAGACTGGGGACACTTGGCGAGGTAATAAAGAAGCTCATTTCTTTCAGCGTACCTTCCTCCTGGCTCTGCGTCTCGCCTGCTCGCTCACTCCCTGAGCTGCTACGAGGGCTCCGTCATCAAAACACACAGTGAGGCGTGCTCACTCTCACTGTAGCTCGTGGAGACTCTCACACTCACACACTCACTCACACACACACAGTCTCACACTGGAGCCAACAGTCAAGATGCAGCAGCAAGAGAGCCTGTCCTCTGATTCCTTGTCAGGTAAATACAAAAAATATTCAGATGTGTGTCTCTGTCATCATCACTCCCTTTTTGTTCCTGCATCGTTATCCATCTCGTTGCCCTCCTTTCACTGTTAAATGACACATTCTTGTTCTCCCTCACTGTACCCATCTGTCCGCTCTCTCCTTTCCTCGTGTGTTTCTTCTTCCTCCTTATCAATGCCCACGAGTGCATGTGTTGTGATATCAGAGGTGGTAATGATTGTTATCGTAGGAAAAACAGAAGGTGCACCTTTTTCTTCCATATGGCAGCGCTGGAAGGAGTACGTTGAGGTGGAGTAGCTGCCTTGCTACTACATCTGCCTTCGATGCCAAAGCACAGCTGTGAAAGTACATATGGACGGGAGAATATTGCACTCTTCTGACCTAGATACAGTGACAACGCTTGTGCGACTTGGGATCTCTTTCAACTTGCATCCTTTGCAGAAGTGTTGTTTTTGTGTGTCTTCCTGTGGGGAGACTGTTTGTGTGCTGCCTGCTTTGGAAATTCAGTTCATGTGTGAGATTTTAAAAAGTGGGAGATCGAAGCAAAGTGGACTCGGTGGAAGAGTCCGTTCAAATGTGCTGTGCCCGGCCCGTGGAGGTTGGCGGTTGTCCTTGGTGTTGAGGACGATCCTGCTGGGCGTCGAGCCGGGGAGCTAGACTGTGTGCACACATCCTTCATTAGTTATGTAACTCCTTTTGATTGGAGCCGCTAAAAACATGAACCTGGAGGTGAGGATTCAGCCGTCGGTCAGGTTAATTTGATTTACACCAGCCGAATCCTGTGGTTTTAGATTTAAGCCATTTGAAAACAGAGGAATTATAATTGGGAGTTGTTGTTTGCCCTCAGCGCGCAGCATCAAACTCATTAAAAACCTCAAATAAAACCTCAGCTGGTAATGAGAGTTTGTACGTTGAAGGGAAAAACTTTAATTTAGATTCAATTTCAACTCTAAATCGCTCCACAACAGCTCAGATGTTGCTTTGAGCTTCTCACTAACAGACTTTTTAAACAAGTGAACAACAACCTGTTTGGCTGCAGAGGCGACCACAGTTATTCATGCACTTCTGATCATTCTGGTTCTGATCTTTTTAAATGGTCTTCAGCATATGCTATTTTAGGCAATGTGATGGGTCAGAGTAGACGATAACAACAAAATCAATCAGTCAAATGATCTTTACTTCTATATCTCACAGCAAAAGTCATCTCATGACACTTTCCAAACTGAGCAGGTCTAGACCAGACTTCTTGATTCATTTATTTACAGAGACCCAACATTTTCCCTATGAGGAAGCACTTGTCGACAGTGGCGAGAAAAACATGCCTTTTAACAGGCAGAAACCTCGGAGCAGAACCGGATCCAATGGCTGGCTGCCGTCTGCCTCGACCGGTTGGGTTGAGAGAGAGCAGGAGAAGAAGAGAGAGAGATGGGAGGAGGAGGGGACACAGCAGCCACAGCAGCAAAAACAGCTTTACTAATTGAGATATGAATTTTAATAATACTAAAAGTATAATAATAATAATCAGCGGGGGGGATGCTAGGAGCTGAAATTACGAAATAGCAGTCATACTTTCTAACATTACAGAGATAGTTCACAAGAATTCATGAGTCAAGTTAAGTTCAACCAGTCATGACTGACTCTAATCATAAAGTCACAGGTTATTCAATTAAAAGTGATGGTCATTTTAAAAAGTGGTGGCGACATGTCAGAGGTCTCCTTCAAAATATCCAGTGGTGTCCCACTCAGAAAAACGCTTGACATCCAGCAGGTTCACAGTTAGATAATATTGAAACACAACTTGTGATTTTAGCCCAGAATCAGCATATTGTCATAAGCATGCAGACATTGAAGAACTGTGATACATCTGTCCATTGCACGGAAGTTTCTGATCCTCACCTGATCCAAATCAGCATGTTGATAGTGATATCTCTTAGAAGTGACAACATGGTGAGAGATTTTTTCTTTTCATTCCCTGCAGTGGCGCTAATACACAATTGTTTTGGCCCATGCTACACCTCAATGTATGTCGGTTTCTCGTAGTGACAGTTGACCCCAAAACTGGGATGCAACCTGCACAATGCACCATTCAATGCATTGAATCAGAGAACACATGAACAGTTGGTACTCGTGGAAAAACCAACAAACAGTGGCTGTAACACAAAGCCCCTGATGTCTCACTCTTTGTCTCTCTCTTGGCATGACACATGTTCGCTGCAGGTAAGATGCAGACCTGAAATAGCGACCTCTAAAAACAGAAACCCTGTGCCTGTGCGAGTTTGTTCTCATAACATTGAGTTTTAAATTGTCACTCCAAGTTGCATTGTGCTGTTCGAAGGGAATCAAAAAGCTCATGTTGTTGTGGCTGCCACCGTGTTGTTCCTGATTTACGGAAAAACATCGCTCCTGCTCTGACACCTTCGCCCTGTCACCCATCACCGGTCCCATCGGAGCACCCAGGTGAAATCATTATCAGCACATTCTCTAGCTCTGTGTTGAAGAGACGAAACAACAGAACAACACAGGCTCTGAGGTGACTGCGGTGCAGATGCACTGTTTGCTGCTTCGTGGGCTTCTTAGACAGATGGGCGTTATTAGGAGCGCTATCTCAGCATGAGCGGGGAAAGGCATAATTTACCCTTAAGTGTGTTGTATTGGCCTACAGCAGTGGCAACAGCAGGTGGCAAGCGGGATTACATAATGTGTGTGAGTGCGGGAGAGAAATGTGAAGGTTCACAGAGAGTTAAAGCGAGAAAGAGTAAAACCACCAACAAAATGAAACGGAGAGGTAAACAGCACGCTCTCTCTGGCTCTTGTTGTTACGCATTTCTGCTGCGTGCCATTTTGGTGTCCTTTCTGATGACGGTACATTTTTCTGATTGCCTTGGCACAGTGTCTGCAACAGTTTGAATGTGCAAAAAATGCACTGAAAAGAAACATTTCCAGAAATATGCTGCACATTTTCCCTTAAGTATGAATGGCGAACATGAGACACACGCACACACAAGAGCTCTGGGAACAGCTTGAATATGACAAGATGAAACTGAAAAACAGGATTCTCACACAGACACCATGCAATCATCAAATATAAACACAAGACCTTCAGGTTGTGGCTAAAATTAGAGCGAAGTGGCTCAAGTTCTGCACCTTATGCTCAGTTTACAGACTCACACAAAGCCGTAAAGCTATTAATTCCGTCTGCTCCGGCTTCCACAATGAGTGTATTTGCACAGGAAGTTTGCAAAAAAGACTGACTCATCTAATCCTTTTCAGTGCTCCTGTAATAATGAATCAAAGACGCCATCCTTTGCAAAAGCATTTGCACTCCCGTTTCCTCTTGTCTTCATGGGGACTATCACCATTCAGAGAAGGGGTGTAGCACTTTAATCCAATATAAGTTTGTATTCTTCTTCAGCCAAGATTCAATTCATCCTTGAAACACTTGGCAGACGATGATTTTCCACAAGACACGTAAACTGCTCTCCAAGTTCAAAGAATGACATCAGTTTCGACCTTACCTTATTACCTCACTTATTTAGTTTGCACATATTCACCTTAATCTTGATTTTTTTTATTTTATACATGTAAATCATCAAATGTCTAGAATGGTAGAGAAAAAGGAAAGACTAATTTTAAATTGGTGCTACATGATGAGAGAAAACTGAAAAAGGCCTGTGGTATTCTCATTTCCTTAAAAAGGTAGAAAACCTACAACAACCAGCATGCACTGCGCCTCACTGGTCCAATAAACACTCTTGCTGATCGGTACCGCCAGTGGTGTCTCCTCATCGTCCATTTTGAAACAGGAAACAATATTATATAGCTAAACAGTACAGTGAGATATATTTCTGAAAACATTTTAGGAGAGAATAGACATTTGGCTGTATTCTTGCTGCTGTGTTGCAGGTTGCAGGTCCTATAAACTGTTCTCATTTCATCACTTAGCGGTTAAGTAGCAGTTGGACAATGAAATCATAACCCCAGAGTGTGATGTCAGTGGACAACGGCCAACGTGTGACTATGATCAATGAACAGGATTGTGGTTCATATTTCATCAGCACCACCTTCCTTCTCACAATAAAGGAACAATATGGCGGCTAACTTTCACTATTGCAGCTTAACAGTACAATAAAATATGTTTCTTAAAGCATTTTAGGCAAAGAAATAGGAAGTGTAGTGACAGAATCCTGGTTTATAGTTGATCAGCACTGCCTAGTTTGACAGTTTGAGAGGAGTTAGACGCCAAACTCCTCCTGGATGTGGGCATAAAAAATGCAGAAGTACAATCTGTAGTTGATGCAACAGTCCTAAAAAATAAAAACGTGGTTGGCTCCGGGTGCAGACAAAATGCAAGTTTGTTCAGTTGCGTAAACTGGCAAAAGCTGGATGAAATGTTCTTGTTGAAGTGTTAAAAACTGGGAAAGCAAGCGTGAGCTGCTATAAAATCACAGGGCAACATAGTTTGATGTTTTAAAAACCGAAATATGCTCATCTGCACGGCGACAGAGTGGCAGTGAGGGATGCAACTTTGTACCAACAAGTCTGACGGCAGAGTACAGACAGCTACAGACGCTGAGTGCTTTGAATTGGCACGTATCACATTAAAAATGAAAACGCTTAAGGAGACCAACAGAAAGTCGAAAAAATCTAGTTTGGCAGAAAGGGTGGAACATTGTCCTTTAAACTAGCTGAAGAGAAGCGGGTCAGGATCTTGGTGAATCACAATGGGCTAAAAAAAAACAAAAAGATTCAGCAGATATCTTGGGACTGAGAGTGGAAATAAATCCTCAGCAAACAACAGGACCCTTGAACACAACTTCCCACTAAAACAAGGCTCCTATTTCTCTCCAAGCAGCTTTATTCCACCAAATGCCTACAACAGGTAAACAATGGATCATTCCCATTCAAAACCCCCTCTCCTCCAGGACCACCATCAGAGCAGCTTTTCCCCTTCAGATAATCAGAAAGTCAACGTGTGCACTATTTGTTGAAGTCCATAAATCCTGTAACCTGCAGCAAGTTAAGATGTAAACAAAAGGTTTGCCAGTTTCCCTCCAGGCCTGTATTTAATTTCCATATAAATTGTGCCGTTACGACTCAAAGAAGAGGTGACGAAATCAAAGTTGCATTACCGCGTGGTGTCAGCGGGTTTCTTTTCCTCGTTATATCACTGCACCTTCTTTATCTGCATTATGTATCGCAATCATTTCTGCATCACAAGCTTCCGACACAGGACTTCTGTGCGCCACAGAGAAAGAGTGCTGTTTTCCTTTTGTGGCCAGTTTTCCTTTTTAAAATCTAATTTTCAGTTGCTCAGTTATCTGATATCACTGATATTTTACTGTGAAGGCCCCTGTAGCGTCATCGTGGAGGTGTGTCTCTTTCCTGTTGTGTCATCTTGGAGGTGTGTCTCTTTAATCTGTGCCTCTCCCTGGCAGGTGACTAATTGGAGTAACTCAGTGCAGCTGGGCTCAGTGTGCTGAAGTTACTCAGGTCACTGCTGTAGGCTTTCACTCTCTTTTGGGTTTTGCTGTGCACCTTCTTCACTCATGCACGACCCAGACTTTGCTCATTGTCACTGACGTTCTTTCAACGTTTGCCATGGCGTTGTCTCCCTTTTTTGTTTTGACCTCGTGAGCTGGATCATGACATGACTGAAGACAGTGTGGTTAGTGTGTGTGTGTGTGTGTTGTGAGTCAGTTCAGAAAATCGGTATATTTGAGAACACCTGTTCAATTTAACTTGTTAATCCCACCTGATGTTTTGTTTCACACCTGCAGACAGTCGGCATACAAAATCTGCATAATTCTGTAATTGAAATAATGCTCTTAACCTCCTGTTATCACTCATTTTAAACATCAGTACAGCTGATCTCACTGCACAGTTGTTGACTGCTGATCAACATGTAATGAGCAGCGATCAGCAAACTCATTTTAATCCCATGACCTCGGAGTTTGGCGCAATATGGTGAGTAATTTTTACTTTACAAATTACCGATGTAGCAGATTTGACAGGATTAAGATCAGACTGCCTATAACAGATTACTAGAGCTCCCGAGGTAATACTAGTCCCGTGTGAATGGGGCATTAGAAGGTATTTTAAAGAATACACATTATGCTCATTTTCAGGTCTCCTCTGATTGGTCAGCTCACACACGCCTGAGACGGCACCGCTCAGTGTCTCCTGTCGGCTCTGTCATGTTTTCAGCTCCCACTTAGCTTGACTTGTGCCGTGAATGTAGCCATAAATTATGCAAATGTGTGACATGGCGATGTCAGTAAGTCATAGACTTAAAGGCGAGGCTACTGACGAGGCGTTTCAGGCACTACGGAAGCAGTGTTTTCTGTAGGAAAGAGATTTGTTGATCTTTTTACAGCATTAACACAAACGCAACCTCACTATCACCACTCGGCTCAACTCTCAAAGCACTTGAATGAGGACTGACTATCAAAGAAACTACACTCTTTGCTATATTCCTTTAACATAGCAGTTCGGTCATAGAATGAGAACTCCTTCCTCGCTGACGGAGGCACCAGACAAAGGATGTTCAACCACACACTGAGCGAGGTCAAAGTCTGGGTCAGCGTGCATGTAATAAAAGCCTCCTCCAGTGCAAATTGAGTGTAGCGCTGCCTCCGCAAACTCCCACTCGCCACCTCAAGAGATGTGATTCAAAATCTACTATTAAGTCAAAGCTTGAAAAGTGAAGGTGACAGGAGTTCACAGTGAAAAGGCTACAAAATGGGAAATTAAAAAAGTCTTGTATTGACCCGCTTGAATACATTGTTTTACTGCTGGCAAACACAATCCTTTTATCCCACTAATTGCTAACAGTTCGTTCGGTTTTATCACAGTTTTTTAGGATTGTTTTTCAAGTGCAGTTAATCAGGCCTCGTCATCACAGAAACACGGGGACACGATGTTACTTGCAGACAGTGACAGTCTTTTTCACATTTAGTTTTCACAGTCCAGCTCTTATTGAGGGAGCTTAAAGTAATTGTTGATACGTGGCCCACATTTCTTTCTAACACTGTTAACAGCCCATGCACTAAAAGAAGATTTGGAAAATGGAGAGAACAGCAGCTGGTTTGTCCCAAAGTGCATTCTGCTGTTTGTGTGTGTGTGTGTGTGTGTGTGCTAATGAGATAATCAACCTGGCGGCAAACAGGTGTGCCAGCTGCACTCAGCCCTCCAAACACGACATGCGACAGAAGTCTCACTTCGTTTCATGATTTGAAAGTAATAATTTTTTGACATTTAACATTTAAATAAATGTCTGTTAAGCCTTAATGTTAGTTTGTAAGCTGTGGTTTTCAAGGTAAACACACCGACCTCTTCAGCCGTCATAGCTGCAGTGTCTCAGGGCTCGTTAGCGGAGCAGTGGAGGGCGGCCCAGTGTTGGCCCACCCTGCAGACACCTGACCTGCTAGCCAAGAGACACTCTGGCAGTGAAGAGCTGATCCGGAGAATGAGTGACCCCGAGAGGAGCAGCAGGAGGCCGAAGAGTTGTGTGTGTTTACTGGGGACACTACAGCTCACAAACCACTGAAGTTAACACATCTGTTAAGTTACTACGTTTGATACAGATGGAGCATTCTGTCTGTTTTTTCTCGCATTTGCCTAAACATCTGCTCCAGTCCTTGTATCTCCAATATACAGAGTGAAACCAGTAATACATATAGAGAAACACTAGATAGGAAAACTGAGGAGCTGCTGGTGTTTTGCCACATTGCAGTGGTAGAATTATAACATTGCTTTACTGTTTATTACCCCAATGGTGCGTTGCCATCTTGATCTGTGTGTGTATCGATTCTTTTCTCAGTATACTGGAGAGTCACAACAATTCCCTCTACAGCTGCAACAGTGATTTATGCCATGCTGTTTAAACACACAAAAAAAATATTGTAGAGAGCTGATGAAGGTCGGCACCTGTCATTTTTTGTCCTTGTGTCATGTTTACTTCCAAACCCCTCAAGTTGTCAGTCGCCCGGGTTGCATCTGCACCAGTGTCCCACTTCCTGAGTCTTTGGCGAGTTTTGTGACAGTGATTCACAAGAGTTTGAACGCATTCATATGTAGAACGCTGATCTTTGATCATTTCCTCACCCGACTGAGGGCTGCAGATTACATTTTAATTGATGACCAGGAGCGACAAAACTGCTCAAGCTTCATATTAATGTCTCGGCTTACAAAAGCCTCTTTTCCGGTTTGCTTCATTGTGCTATCGACTGGGTGATACAGCATCTCTGGCTTCATACCAGTAGTATCTTCATGCTCCAGAGTAACTTTAATTCTGCCATCTTTTTGGGCCTGTTACATGACAGCTTCAGTGAGGTCTGCGCGTCTAAATGGGGCTGTCAGGTGGCAGTACGACTTCCTTTACAGCTTTGAGTGCCGCTTGTGGAATCTCGTCTCACCCCATGTCAAAATGAGATTACCAAACTCTTGTTTATTTGCATTTGCATCCTCGCTGTGTTAACCTGCACCTCAAGCTGTGATCGGTGGCGGTGGAAGTGCCAGGCAAGCTCATGGCATTTACCTGCTCGCCTGGCATTTCCGGAAAAGCTGTGAGAGGAGGTTCAATCACCGGCTCTGCATGTGGGCTTATCGCGTGGCCTTTGCCGTGTTGCTTTATATGAGCAGAAAACAAGATGAAGCTCCCCATCAGCGGCGCAGTGGATCCGGGGGCTCTAAATCTGTCAAAGCTGCAGCGGAGCATGCTGGTGTAGCTAGCGGCGTGTAGACAGGCTGGATTTATAACTTTCTATTTAAATGGACGCATCTCTTTCCGAAATGCTTCCTCAGTGGGTTATGATGGGTTCATACTACATTGCTCTGGCGCCTTTTCCAATTCAGTTTCTATCTTTATCTCAAAGTGTGTTCTGCAAGACGGCTTGCATCAGATGAATCAGAGGCTAATAATCAAGCAACCATGATTTCTTCCGGATATTAAGCCAAATACGACTGTTTTACGCTCGACATCAATTGGCATACAACTTCTAAACAATGGCATTGACTGGAACGAAAGCAAGGAAGAATGATGCTTTTAGGGTTTAGATTTCAGGAACACATTCTGCATTCAGCAGCAAGTAATATGTAGAAGATCCAAGAAGGTTTTGGACTGTGACATTATATTATGCAGAGCTTGGCCTCGTGTCATCGCTCAGCCTGCGATTTCAACACGAGCTTCTGTCATACACTCTTTGTGTGTAGTAGGAAAAGCAAAAGGGCACAACTAATGAAATAAATCATGGCTACAATCCCATTTTTGGTGTCAGAAGCCATTCCAATTCGACAGCATGCACAGTATCAGGGGCCTGGAACTTGCACACCTAAATGCGAAGCAGCCAAATTTAATATGATTAACTAAACCTGTGTTTGGCACATCGTCCATTAGAAAGCTCTGCTGAACATCTTATCCTTGCGAGTGAGAAGAGGCTAAAGCATCATCAGAAAGGCAGAAATCTTGCATTGTGGGAGCCCCTGCTGCTTCTGCTACAGACGAATAACAAGAACAACATCTGGGAAAGATCATTCAGCATTTGGAAGTAGTGTCTGTCACAGCCACTCCGCCCCCCTATTACTTGTTTCTGCACTATGTAACTTCAGAGAGAGGGTAGGATCACAGCGTTGCGTACATGTTTACTTCAAGACACTAGTTTTAGGCCACATTGTTGAGACACAATGAGTTTTATTTGTAGTTAGCACCTACATTACGCTTGTTACAGACCTGGAATTTGTATTTACGACAGTGGTGTTGCATTCAGAACCTGCGGGGGGCGCCAAATCACACAAAATGCCCATTTCTACATAATGCTGCTTTAATATAAGAATGATTAAACATTAGTGCTATTAAAGATATACCGAAATACAATTAAGTGTACTTGAATGTACTATTTTGAGATACAATTAAGATGCACTTAAATATACTTAAGACTGTAGCTCGGGAGGTAGAGCGTGTCGTCAGGTCGCTGGTTCGAAACTCGGCTCCCCCAGCTGCATGTCGCATGTGTCCTTTCAAATTGTACTGTATAGTTGTACAATCATACTTACAATGTCTTTTCCACACATTTGATTGAATTTTGAATATGTCTTATCAGCGTGATAAGATTGGATTGACATTTAATACAGCATTGGTTAAAAAAAAGTGCATGTTAATGGTGTCCCAAAATGGTACAGACTCTAGTGTATTTAAGTGTCTTTAGTAGCACTAACGATATATCATTAGCATATTAATCACATTTTAGTACATCTAAAACGGTACACTTTTATTTCATTAATCATGTGCTCATTATACTTGTATTCAGTGGACTTTTTTCAACATGGGAACATTGTCTTCATAAAAGCACTTCAATCAATCAGTGACATGATTAGTTGATTTTAATCTTGGCAAAATCCGGTTGGTTTAACTGAAAGCGTAAAAGCCTGTAGTCAGCTGATTAAGGAGTGTGTAGAGAGAGAGAATTATAAACGAATGAACATTAAGCTAGTCTTCCTGAGTGAACTTCGACTGAGCCTTATTTCCATGAAAATAGGTAAATTGGACCTGTTGGGTATTTTGGTGAGAAAATATCCACTCGATTGTTCCAAAACCTCGAAATCAGACTCCTGCAAAAAGTCTGGTTTGGTGAGCTGGGAGGCTAGAATCCATATTCAGTGGGAGTCGTAGGTGTAGAGACTGTTATCTGATGTCAAGTCAATATTAACCTCTTGTATTTTCAGAGCACTTGTGTCCTGGGAAAAAAAAGGCAGTCAAATTTATAACCACGCTAACATCAGCTTTTCTTCAGATTGGGCTCCAAAAGCGGTCGTTATTGATAGATCAACAAGGCGGCCTACGTACACTACTCTCACATCTGCCGTCTTTGTTCCTGCTGGATCGCTATTTTTTTCCGTCGCTCACTATGTCGTCTTCTGTTGCTGGAACAGGAAGGCCAGATTTCAAAAATAAGTGTTCGTGCGGCAGCGGGTCCAAACTTGAAATATTGATCTGACACCATTAGGTTTTAGCCTCTTTGTATTTGCTCAATCATTACCTGACGGAAGGACTCTGTAGCAGCTGGTGAAAGCTGAGGTTTATTGTCGTAGTGTGGACCACAGCTATTGATGGGGGGGGAATAAAATGCTAATAGTGTGCAGCTATTGATCTTAGTCAGCCGCTGATATGTAAAAAAACACGTGAGGGAGCAGCACAACATGGCTGTAACTGTATGCAAATAGGAAGTGGCCACGCTTGTCTCCTGCGTTGAAGAGCATCCAGCTTCTATCTGATGGGAACACTCCTTATCTTTTACAGGCAGAGTGAAACACACTTATCCGTGACACCGTGCTTTCATGGACGCAAGCAATGAATGCACGATCTATTGTCCCTTTGAACCCTATTCATTTGAGCGTCAGTGCTTGATTACATAACTGTCCTACAATCGATAGGTAATAACACAAAGACAGCACACTAATGTGCAACCTAATCATGCCCTCTTATTTGGGAACATCATGCCCTGCATCTTGTTCTCAAGTATCTCTTATGAACAAAATGTGGAGTGTAAAGTGAAAGAGACAGTGCGTCATAAGTGATTTAAAGAATGTGTTGGGGGGGGGGGGGGGGGGTTTGGTAGGTTATAATTTTTAAACAGTGATCGCTCAGCCATGCCGGGTTTCAGGCAGTTTTCTCTTCTAGCTGTTGGAGAAAAAAAATCCTCTTACACAACACTGAGGATGTTTGTGTACAAAAATAATGTGCAGCAACTTTAAAGAGGCACAAGCAGACTGCCCTGCAGGTGACTCAGTAATCCACTTCTCTCACCTTTCCCAGGTGAGATTTTCAATACCTAGTTCAGAGATTATTCATCATCCCATATGGAAGACTGTGGTTTAATTCAGTGATAACTGTTGTCTGCGGCTGGACGCAGTAAATGTAAAACGTGTATTGTCACACAGCACATCTCCAGCACATTATATTTGCAGATGTTGATTGGACAGTTTAGCAACAGTCCCCTGGTTCATTTGTGGACTGTCCTGAGTGGGATCACTGTAGACTACGCCATGTTATCACGGACATGTCCACCAATGGTGGTGTCTTAACGACCTTAATACTTAATGGCCTCTAACGTAGTTTCTCCTATTCAAAAAACTGTCACAACATTGCAAAAAGTGTTGTTCTATCTATGTTGTGCCTCCTTTGTTAGTTTTAACTGTGTAAAGAGGTCAAAACTCCAGCAACACTTTTAGTATAAAGAAACTTTATTGTTAGAACTTTTCATTGTTAACCCTGATGAAGGCCATGAGCTATCAGGTTGGTAGTACCTTTTCCATTATGCAGGCCATGGAAGTAGGTGAAGGTGTGCAATAACCCCCCACTATGCTTCTTTTTGGCTGTGTAGCTTGATTTAAAATGTCCCACCATTTTTCAAGCCTGTGTACAGATGTTACCCACATTCCCCGGAGGTGGTGGCCTTTTTAACATCAGGTTCAAATATAGCGAAAGGAAGGCACAGCTCATTTTAGTCTGATGGTTTTTGGTCACTAGAACTTCACTGGTTTGACAGAAAGGCCTTTGTAACTGATGTGCTCCAGCTCTTTGTCGTAGTGACGTTCCTTCATACCATGGATAGGTCCAAGATGTTCAGAGTTCCTGAAGACTTCATTTACAACTGCAGAAAATGAGCATCAGGGGCTGAGCCAGATTTTGTAAACATTTGAGGCTTAGTTCAAATCTAGGTCAGCTATGTGCTCTCTTTTTTTTAAAGCCATTAGAGATAATACAATGCCTAAACATCTATACATCATTTGAGAGAACAATGGTTGGCATGGAAATAAATAATTCTGTAGCGTTTACATCCTTTTTTATCTAATTGTTCTCCAACTGTCTTCGTCGTTCTGAAATAACACAACAAATGTTGAGTGTGACTAATTTTCCACTACTGCCACTTAAAAACGGGCAAAATTGGCTGTTACTATTTTTAAGTTACATAATATAAGTAGTGTGAAAATTTGACTTAACAGCATGACTAATTCGAAAACCTATTTTTGTTATACTATGCTGGAAGAGAGTTCACAGGATGAATCAAATCTGCGATCATCTGAGCTGCTCTAATTGCAAATAAAGGATCTCCATCACTGCTAGCAGAACTAGATGATATTTCAAGATAATTTTTCAAGTAAAGAAAGTCAGTTTGTCGTAACTAAAGTAAAATATCATCTACTGTTGTGTGAAACCGCTCGGTGAACTACATCGTCGCGCTAAACACCAACATGGCCGCCAAATCGGAACAGAAACGATACAAAAAAAGATGAAAATCACAATTAATCTACTCATATTGACAACTGCAGTTATGTAAAAGGGGAGTTAATCAGCTTTGTGAGTTGCTAATATACAGGAGCAGCGCTACAATGTTTAAATTAGGGGTTTTGGTCACTGTTTTCAGTTTTACGTCATTTGTTTTATGACAAACGGTGACTTTATTGCCCTGGAAATTATCTTTTAAATTGACAAACAGCATATGTGTGATTCATGAAACAATTCAAATGGGATTAAAAAAAATTAAAAATTAAAAAAATATTTATTGTCTCTCCCATGTGGCAAACCGGAAGGGGCGTGGCTTCGGCTCTCTGTTGAATGGCTCGACCTCATCCGTCACCAGCAGATGGCGGTCGCCATTTTAAAATGCTTAACTGGCCGTTTGAGAAGTGAACCTGAACATGTCTCAACATGGCGCCCTTACAGCAATAGCTGAGTTGCAGGTCTTCATCTTTGGCTCGTTCTGTAGGTAAGAACATGCAAACAAACAACCAATTCATGACTTTATTTTCAGTTTAAAGTGAAGCTCCGTGTTTTTTTTTTATACCTAGCAGGATTTTAGCTAGCTTTAAGGTAGCTGAGTTAAGCTAACTTGCTAAGCTAGCTTGTTTGCTGGGAAAGCTTGTCACTTTAGCTTTGTCACAAACTTGTTGAGTTATTTATTTTGCATTGAATGCTGCAAGTTTTGCCTCATCTCTCAATTCAAAGTGATATTTTTGTTTGCACATGCCTCGTGTGTAATTTCAATTTGCTGTATGATGTGAGAACGTTGCCCCAGTTTGTGCCTCTTGTGTATTGTATTTGGGATACAGAGGAGACAATATCAGTTGCATAACCTGCATAATGGTGATGTATTACTGTTCACGTATAGGAGCAAACCAGAGCACTGCTAAGAGCACAATTGGGGGGGGAAATGGAGAGGTGATGTCTGCATTCATCCAGGACAATACACCTGGCCTGGTTGCAGCTACCAAAAAAAGGCACATAGCAGCTGAAGCATATCATCATCGTTTTTGGCACATAGATGTCTGTAGATGGAAGAGGTGTTGTCAGAAGAGAGAACAACCACTGACATGGTACATAAAATGTTCAAATGATATGGTTATCAGAATAACCAAAGCCTCACAAAATTAGCATAATCCTTATGTTATGTAGCCAAGCGTTGGTTGTACCTATTCCATATTTTTACTGAAGCTCTGATCACGAAGTTATTTTGCTTATTCCTCCTTACAGCGAGGGAAATGGCTGCAGTATGTTGCCGTCAGGGGAAAAGGCGCTTTGTGTATATATTCACACAGTCTGCTACCTCGGATAGCTGTGCCTGCAAAATATCGATTCACAACAGAGCATGTACCTGACCTGTCAAATCCCCCGATCTATAAATCAGCAAGGCCGTGGAAAAAAATCCATATAATTTATATCACATCAGCGAGTTGTCCTTGGGTGTGTCTGTCAACCAGAGTCAATGAGTTCTGTCAAAGACCTGCAAAGAAATACTGCACAGTGCAAGGATAAACATCAGTTGTTTCCTTTTTCTGTGGCATTGGTCTGCCATTTTTTTCCCTCCTTACTTTCTATTGTGGTAAATGCTGAACAGCTATGTTGGTTTTGAGATTACCACCATGAGAGCGAAAGACTCGGAGCTCATCTGCTTCACAGATGAATATCACCCCATTGGCTTTATTGAAGGAAATGAATTCAGACATGCAAAGAAAAACTGCACCAGTCAAAAGACTTCTTGTCTCTTTCTTGTAGGGGTGGGTGACATGACCTAAAATTGCACGCAGTATTTTTAGTTTTTTGCAGTGATGCTATTTTATAATTATGTCACAAAATGAAAAGTGATACTTCTCTCAAAATGTACCTGACCTCTTTCACTCTTCTCACTCTGTTGGCAGTGTAAGGGAACATATTTTAAGAAAGACAAATAGATTTTAAAACAAATCTGATTTATTTCTTGCCTTCAAATAGGAATAAAAATAAAGTCTATGGGCCTGCATGTGATTTGGGAGACTGCCTGGTAATGTAGGTTAATTAGTTAATGTAATGTGATTCATTCAGAGTTAGACAAGGGGTAGGATTAGGCATCTCAACAGCACTTATTTGTAGAAAACTCCAAGTATATTTATTTAAAATAGTCAGTGTGCCATGGGACTTATCTGTCAAGTACATTTACTTAGCTGCAACACATACATTGGAGAGGATCACGGAGCAGAAGGAGATTTCACTTTAACATTAACAACAGAACCGGCTGAGCTGAGCGACGTGGAAAAACAATGTCCCGCATCTAAGTTACTACTCCGATTTATTTGGCTTCAAATTTGGCCTCTCTTGACTGCATTACAGCATGTGACATTAGATGTAAAATGGCAAACACTCGATGCATCCTTTAGCTTGAGTTTCAAAGCGCATCCTGCTTTTTACATTGCAGGCCCTCATTGAAAATGCAGTTTGAATTAAAAGGGTTAGCACACACGATAGCTATAAGAGTTTTCCAGGTGTGGTGGGGACATTTCCATAAACAAATTAAGATAATCCACTCGATCCTCACTTCCTTGGATGGTGGGAGTAGATAAAGTGGTTTGTGTTGAAACAAAAACCGAGATAGAGGCTTGTTTACCTTCCCCGTGGTTACTGGATGCAACTTAAGTTCTCTGAGTACAGGTTATCATAGCCACAGTAAAGCACAATCTTTTTGATGGGCTGAAACACCTATGACAGTAATGATAGTGTTGCAAAGTCCATGTCATAGCAGAATGTGACACCGGTGGGAGTGATCATGAAACCGATATACTGCCTGGCCCTACTTTCTTGCATTTCTGTCTCTCTCGACTATCTCTCAGGATACTAAAGCTCGTGCAGATGATTCTGAATTACGTAACTTAATCAGGATAAAAATACCTGTCTCTGCTAAATGGAAAAACTCTGTGTGCTTGACCTGCTCCTGTCCACAGCATGACTGTAAGCTGTTCAGATGCGGTAGCTGTATCTCCGGCGTGTTTGTGCATTAATGCGCTCGTGCACTTGTGACTCTCTCTAATGGGGCGACGATGAGGCTACCTGGGAATGTGAAGCATTAAGATAAAATGATCAGAGAGACACGGCTGACAAGGTCGGGTCAACTCTAAACTTAATGTGTGCATTTCGCACGCTCACACCCAGCGTACTGGAGCTGTAAATCCACAATATTGTAAATGAGATTAAAAGATACATGACAATGAATCCCAGCACAATATCTGAATAATATACATCTCATTGCATTGAATATTCGCTGTGAAACTCGACTGAAGTGCCTCTGAAAGCGCGCTGAGTTTTATATTCTGTTTCCGAGATGAGATGAAAAACCTCCAGTTTCAAACGCCAACACACTGGAATAAACTGTATGAAATATACAGGAATGTCTCTTTGAATCATTTTTTAAAAGTAAATCATGTGTTTCAGTGCTTTTCATCAAGTACACACAGCATGTTGTGTATCATATGATGAAACACACTGCTCGCTCTAAGCAGTGGTGATGTGCCGTACCATCGAAACAGCACAATGACCCGCATACTGCACCCATCAGCCTCTAGTGGATGTCGCCGAAGATGATAAAAGTGTTTGAGTTTAGCAGGAAATGTATTTTCTTTACTGCACACAGTGTGGAGACCGAATCACCTGACATGCTAACAAGCCCAACAGATCCGTAATGAAACTCTCGGATTACGCTCTGCGGTGATTGATGTAGTCACGGCGTCTCCGTAACAATGTGAGAGTTGACGGATTGCATTTCCCGCGTGGATAAAGCATATGTATTGCATTTCTTGAGATTTATGTCATGTCATCATTGGAGGAGCAGAAGAATCCAATTTATGCCTGTCTCGGTTGTTTTATATTTATCCTTTTCTTCGGCACGCATCCATAGAATGATTGAGTTTGGGAAAAAAAAATGTGGAGAGCGTGCAGTAGTCATTACCTCTCCAGTGGCATTTCTAATCAAGAAAAAGGGTTTTTGTGTTCGCTGAGCAAAACAGTTATTTTGAGTTGAAAAGCAATTCTCCTCACACAGATGAAGGGCCTATTAAACAAGAGTACTTATTGTCCACTCTTTGCCGCCTGCTTCATCCCCCGTCCTTAGGGCTTATTTTAGGATGTCACCGTGGAAACTCTTTATTCCACTCCATTATCAAGCTAACAAACAATTGTTTTCATTTTCCCAGATGTCTTTTGTCTTTTTCTCTTCCTCCACCACTGATATCTTTCTCTGTTTTGATTTCTTCTTCTTCTCCCTTCTAGATGTGCGGTGTCCATCGAGACATTGGATGACACGTGGTCACTCCTATGACGAGCAAACTGCGTGGAACCAAAAGTACTGTGTGCTTGCCGACTGTCAGATGCTGCTTCTGAACGAGGAGGAGGTGGTGAGAGCAGACAGTACAATCTTCTGTCTGTCATGTCCTTCTGTGTCACCATTGTCTCGTCTGTTCATCTTCCTTCTTTTATTTGTCCTTGTCACTTTCATCTCAATTGCGTTTGCTTTTTTAGCTCTTTGCCATCCACCTATTTCTCCACTTTGCTTAATATTTGTATACCACATCGTAAATTAATGTAAATATTATTACTTCAGTCACATTTAATGGTCAGTTTCTAATGACTGCAACGTGTTGGATTCAACCCAAACTCAGTGAAACTATGTCATTAACACAATCAGTGAATAGATATCCAGTGTCCTGGCTAGGGTTTTCCATCATGTTTATATAATAATAATAACACATCATTACAGCAAGTCCTATTAAATGACAAAGACAGTATATTGTTGGATATTAGCTTATTGTAGATATATTTAGAGCTGCAACAAATAATGTACTAGTTGTAAACTATCACAAACTATTTGGATTATTCGGTTTGAGTATTCATTTTAAATTTTTCCAGCTTTTTAAATGTGACTTTTTTTCTTGTTTCTACTCCTCAGTGACAGAATATCTTTGGGTTGTGGACAAAACAAGTCATTTGAGGAACAATGATCAACGTTTTTTACCATTTTCTGACATTTTATAGACCAAAAAACAAATAGATTAATAGAGAAAATAATGTACAACTTATTCGACACTGATAATAACCATTAGGTGCAGCCCTAGATATTTTGGAATCGGTATATGACTGTTAATAAGAAACAATAAATTACAAAATGGAAATGCCAAACTAGGTTTTAAATAATTTAGAAGCAGTGTCACAGTTGCAGTTCGTCCACCAGAGAGCACTGATCCTAAGAATCCGTATGAAGGTCGTTTGTTTATGGAATAAATAAATGTACTACAGTATCGACTGATATCATTACTGCAGTTTAAACTCCCACATTTGAATATAATAAAAGATACAGTATCATTTGGGATATTATATAAATTGCCAGCTGTGAAGAGTCAAGAGCTCTAGAATGAAACCTGTGTTGAGGGAGAATTCATTCTGCATTTAAATTCATCCCACACCGGAGACCACCAGCAGCCAGGTTGTGCAGAGCAAGCTCCTTGCCTCCATTGTTTTGATTAGCGTCACACTGGATTATGCAAGTTTCTGTGAGATTAGAGGTCCTGTTGTTCAGAACACATCAGGAGTCAGCAGGGTAATCTGAACTGCATTGTTTACCTCTGCAGTATCCCGTCCTTGTTTAACAGCTTTGTGTGACCTCAGTTTGAAAGGTGACTAATTGCTAGGATTGGGATTGGGCTGATACTCTAATATACACATAATACATGCATAAATACGCATTTTTGCAATGATGTGTCCAATATTGTTATCAAACACTTGTGACAAAGATAGGTGTGTTATTGAGACGGGATATTTTACATCTCAACAATAAACTTTGTTGTCCAAAATGATAACCGTGCACTGAAACGGGACACTTCATGACTATCCCCATGACTTTTTTCTGCATTATGTTCTGTAAAAAACAATATTATAACAACATATGCCCCGATACCAATTTATCTGTTAGAGGCCAATGTCAGCTCATAAAATCAGCTAACCGATATATTGGTCCTGCCCTCATTTTTAAGGTCTCAGCACAGCAACTGGGACAGAACACTGACCCTCTTTGGGAATATAGCATCTTATCCAAGAACAAGTTAATCACACTGGTGCTCACAGAGTCAAAGTCACAAAAGCACCTGGAAAAGGCTTAGTCATTTCACCTGCCAAACATTTTTACATGACTGCTGGAACTGGGGAGAAAAGTGTGGCTTCAGTTTAATCTTTGTCTGAAGGTACTGAGGTGTGCCACGTTGAAATAGAGCAGTAATTGCAGGGAGGAATTATTTGAACTGATGCACTGGCAGCCTTTCCACAACAGTGCTTCCCCCCCCCCCCCCCCCCCCAGCAGCAAAGAACAACAGCTTTTAAATGCATCCATCTAGAGACCAAGACTCTGAAAGGTCATCCGTAACACTGCTGGATTCCTGCGATGTCAGCAAACTGCAGGTCAAAACGATGACAGTCTTATAATGGGCCTCCTCCAGAGGAAGGTGCGATGGCATGATATAGATGGACAGTTTTCATTAGCATGAGTCAGAGCATCGACTGCAAACATACAGTCCAGGTGAAACATGTATGTGCACTTCTTAGGGACATGTTTGTCACGGCAGTTTTCAGTTATTTCAGCAACAGAACGATTGCAACACTTCTTGCTCAGTCACAAGGTGAATGATTTGATTCAAAGTTAGTATAAAAATTTAGTTTAGTTCAAGCTCCTTCGACTTCTCATGCAGCCTGTTATCAATGATCACAAGTCAGAGAATGATTCAGATGCGGCCTTTAGGCTGTGAAGAATATCCATTTGTTCTGGTTGTGCATGTGATGCAATATGTCTCCAGTGCAATATCTCTTATTTTAAAATGCACTTAATATATAATTCAGATTCAGCCACATATTTAAAAAAAAAATGAGAACAGTTTAAATTGCCCATTTTCTTTGTTGTCTGAAGCTGACGCATTTATTTCATTGCACACTGAACTTGTGATCGTAAAGGAATGTATTAATGAAATAAGGTCATATGCTACATATTTAAAGCTTCATAGCTAATATACACGTGTCCTTATTCACTCTTTATATAATGCTGCATAGTAGGCTTTTTTAGTGCTTTTGAGATGGCGTCCTAACAGCAGAGGGACTGACTGACTAAGTTTATTTAGAGGCGGAAAGACTCCCGCTGTCTCTGCAAGACAGCAGTCACGTTGTCACTGCAGTCAAACGATATCTCCAGCTCAGACAAGATTGCCGGCGGTTTAGTCCAAAAAGGTTTGCAGCTCATTTGTAAACAGCCTCTCAGAACTAATGGAGGAATATGCTATTTCATCTAACCCCCGAGGTTGATCCCACCTGCATTAGCTTTCCCTTTACCATTTGTATTTGAGACCTTTTTTGACAAGAAATGATTGTTTGGTGAAAAAAAATAGGATAAGTTTCCTACGATCAATCGACTATTCAACTACTTTATGGGATTAGTGGATGACTTTTAAAATGCAGAAGTCGTGAGTGCCCTACAGTGGAAAAACACGAGAGAGGACAAGAATGTGTGAGACGCGTTCAAAAGTGAGAGGAAAGAGAAATCATTATGTACAAAAGACTTTTAAGAGTCCCTGCACAAAAGTTTTGATTGATTGTTGGCCGTGAAGGAGTTGTTGCTGTAGGGGTTTTAGTAAACAGTCACACTTTTTCTTTGTTTCTGCCTTTTTGTCTTTATTGTGTTTTTCTGTTTTTTATTTTTTGTCGGATTCTTTTGTCTCTCCGTCTTCAATCAGTTTCGTTCTTCAGCCAGGCTTGTCTGTTTCTCTTGCTCGTCTTGTACTCTCAACTGAACATTATAAAAAACAGTAGGAATAAATACAGTATCAGTGCTGACAGCCAATGCTGATATTGTCTTCTGTCAAAGAATGCTTACTTAATAATTTATTGTCTTGTTTGCCAAAGGTAGAGAGGCCCTTAGCCATTTGTTGAGCCAATGGGACACTTCTGTAAAGACAATTAATGCTTCCACAAACATAAAAAATCAAGCAAAAAAAGGAGGAGTTCAGATAGTGAATGCATAACTGTGCCATAAGGGAAAACAATCTCAAGATTCAGTGTGAATGCCAGTGTATCTTGAGGGCGGCAATATGAAGGTAATAAAACTGAAAGAAAGTTGTGATTCCAGAGGGGTTTCTAGGGTTTGGGCTTTTTTCTTTTTCAGCTTGTTATGAATCCTCCAGTTGTTCCTCGGGCCCATGAAACCCACTTTAAATGTTCAGATCATTACTCTCAAAGGTTTGCATAACTGCCAGTAGAGGGGGCTCATGATGAAAGATTAAAATAAGTTTTTATGGTTCTTCTAACAGGAACCAAAAAACCCCCAAAATCTCCATGCCAAATTGAGGATACTTTGATTTCTGCCTCAATTAAAAGTGGGCTCAGCCATTTTCTTCATGGTTGTAATCAGGTCAGTGCTTACATCCATGGCAAAGGCAATTACAGCATCTTAAGTGGGTAAGCAGAGAGTGGAAAGACACTTCACTGTTCCTGAAGTTTTTCCCCTGTTAACCCTTTCACAAAGAATGAGACGGACAAGTTTCTCATCTCATCATAACAACTGCAGCTTAATATTTAAACTTATTGAAAATTCTTAACTTTTAGTTTGCAACTAGGAACAGAGAAACTATATAACACTGTCAGGATGAATAAAATAGATCTGAGCATTACAAATGAACAATTGGATGAGTGAGTGAATTAAATCATTATTAAATTATTATGTATTATAATAGTTACAGATTAAAAATCCAATCCCTGGCCAGGACCAGTGTTCCTGGGAGTCGGATACCCCGGCCATGGCAGTACTATACTGTATCCCAGACAGAACTGTTGCGGTGAATAGTGGGACTCAAATTACAGCGCGCAGTGCTTAGTCATTATGGCTCAGACCACCAGACATTGTCTTTACGTCAGAGGCGGTGTCAGTGAGAGCTGTCCTTAAACCCAAGCCTCATGAGGCGAGTAAAGAGGTGACGATCAAGAGACACAGACAGATAAGAGACGGACATGGAAACAAAGGGGTGGAGAAAACAAGACGGACAAGGGCCTGCATTGAGTTGAGAGGTGTGAGGATGTTCGATAAGCCATTATCACCCCTTTTGGAGGACATCAGGCCCTTTCCCCTTTTTTTCCTTTTAGTCAACACTTTCTAACCGCAGCCATCCTTCTCCCTTTGTCTGTTTAATCTTTAGGAGCCAAACATTTGGTATGCGAGCTATAGGAAGATACGGGCTGACACAGACTGATGTGCTGCTAATGTCTCTTCTGTTTTATCCAATGACTCCTCATTCATCAGAAGCTCTACAGCTATTGTGCTCTATTGGCCCAACACAGCATTAAACATGGTGACCAGAATAACCACAACAACGCAGATAAGGAGCCTCTGTGACTATTGTATTTCCAGCTGACACCATTTGTCTTCTTGTTAGCCTTCATTCTTCCTTTCCTGTGCTTCCTGCTCCATGTGCCTGCTCTGTATCTGTGTCTTTTTGTTAAAATTCATTCAGCCTTTTATCTGTCTTGAATTTCTTGCTCTGTGTCCCTGTCCTCCTCCTTTCCCTCTCTTTCCTCAACAGATCCGTCCCTTGTTTTTGCAGGAGAGGCGCCCTGCGTCATGCAAGGTCCATCTCCTGCGACGCACCATCAGCGTTCCAGTTGAGACACAGTTTCCAGAATACCACAGCCAGCTGTCCACCGAGAGCGGTGAGTAGCCTGAGGACATACCTCTGCAGTGATGAGGATGCAACACACAGACGCATGCAGACACACACACATGCAGACAGACTAAGACACAGACACACTAATCCAGACACTGGGAATACTTTAATTGCTTTCTTGAAACCATTTAATTAAATAAGAATGATTAATAACCTAGAAATCTAATATTTAACACTTGTTCAACATGGACATATAAAAATATAATTTATTATTAAGACTCTGGAGGCAGTAGAGAAATTATTGCTTTTTAATGACTCGGCTGGATTTTTTTTTTTCTACGGTCCTCTTTGTCCAATATCAGCTTAAAGTCAAAGTTAACTTCTTGTCTGCTCCTCAGTGACATAACCAGTCAAACACTCAGACATGCAAGTGAGCCCTTGCATTGCTCACATGCCTAAGTGGTCCTTTTTAAAATTGCTGGTACTCTTTTCTTCCACCTCATATCCACTAGATGGAGAGCTTGCTGCTCCGTAGCGCTTCACTGCACTTAATCCTAACCACCAAGACAGACTCTCCTTTTCAACGGCAGGTGTCATGTTGCCTTTTCTAACCATGTAATGCTTGTAATATAAAACCATTACTCTCAGGATGTGAATGCACTTAAGATGGAGCCGCCCGGTAAAAGCTGGTGAAGTCTGTGGATGTGTCTGTAAGGATGAATGATGAACACACACAGTGAGTCTGAACGAGACACTAGGTGGCACTGAGGTTTGACATTCAAGCATTTGTATCCCACCGTTACCGTTGCTGGGTTGTGAGCTGGCATGCAACTTAATATGGCCCACCTTTAAATCAGTGGGTGCAAAGGTTGCTTTCATGATGTCATTACATTATTTTGCAGTAAGAGCAGAACATCAACTTCAGGTTTTATTTAGTTTCCTGAGGTATCGTTGGCCTCTGTCCCTGAGAAAGTTTTGCTGGACGGCGTTGTTGTTAAATGTCTGGCTCAACAATGTTTTGTTAGACTTGTTAAACCAACATTCTTGCATAGTTCTTTGTGACCACAGTAATGCTTTAATGATGCCCTGTGCAGGGATCAGAGGCATGCTTTCTGCAGACCCTTATGTCCAAGAACGAATTCTTTAACAGTGATTTTATTTCTCTCAACTGTGACCATTAGAGGGAGCCATTTAGACCAGTGTTAACAACACAACTAAAACTCTGGAGTACTTTAAAGCATTTATAAATGTGTTTTTGCTTTATTGACATGAGAAAATATATCTTAAAGACTATTCCTCATTCCTCTGGTAATAGTTTGTTTTAGTTAAAGTAACAATATTGACGATTCTCATATAATTTATGCTAGTTTTAATTAAAATCGATTCAGGAATTACAGATTAAATCATCAGTTCAGGGAGATTAACAGATAAAGCCTATGGTCCACTAAGGAAAGTATTGCAATATTTATATTTTTGCAGTTTCATGCATCGGTAGTCTGTATGAACATGCTGCCAATGCAAACCAAATATTACCTACTCATCAGAATCATTTAATTGGAGTCACCCAAACTTTTATTCTGAAGTAGTTACAGGAAATGCAGGAAATGCTTCAGAATGAAATACTTTTATTCTGAAGTAGGCACAGGAAAAGTCTGGCATTTGGCAGAGGGTAGTAAAACAAGAAGGAGGAGCTATGGTGAGCTGTTGGATGAAAAGCTGCAGGTGACGGGCTGCACACCTCCAACCTCTAAGAAAGGTACTCAACTCCTTTTACTGAGCCCTGCTGTTTGCAGAGTCATGCCCGTGTGCAGCAAAATACTAGATCAGGATTGCTAACAGAAAAATGGGGAAACATGCTTGCCTAACTTCTTTATTAACACTATAGTTTATTTTGCTACCTCCAGAACTGTGTGACCTGTGGTATTAAACCGCATTTGATGTGGCCATCAGTAACCAAAAGTGTTTTGCCACTTTAAAGCATTAAGTCATGTTATTTTGTCTGTTTTTGACACTTGTGTCCTCCTATCACACCCTATATTTCCCAAGTAAGGTCACAGTGTTGTTGAGAGTCCGACGAGGACTTGATGCTGAGCTATGAGCAGCAGCTTCTGTCTCCTCAAAGTCATGGCTGTGAGTCAGCATTCTCTGCATAGCGCATATTTGACTGTTAAAAATACAGGGACGAGATTTTACTGTGATTGCCAGGTGCTAAACCACACACACACAGAAAAACAGAGTTCTGATATATGTGCATCCAGGTTTGTAAGCCGTCTTCACTGACAGACGCGCTGACATGAGGATGAGAAATAAGACACATCATTATACTGGATCTATGATTAGGTTGATTTTGTTTATCTGAGAGGAGACGGAGGCTAAAAAAATATAACAGTCTGCCAGCTACTTCACTAATTACAGGGTACCTTTGCAACTCTGCCAGTGACATCTGAAACTTTTCCATGATGATGATGGAAGACAATTTCTGAATTGCTGATTCGGATTTCCATAGTGGAGCTACACTTTTCTGCATGTTAACTAGAATGCATTACAATACATTAATATACAGTGGCTCATTTTAGCCATTTAAATATATAATAACTATGATACATTAAGCTGTTCAGGTATTTGGCCGAATTCATATTTCACAAATTTAATATTCATTCATTCAAGTCGTGAAACTTGACTTCAGTTTCATTTGGATTTGAATTCAGCAGTTAGCAGCAATGAAAAGTGACATTTACAGATCATAAGCAGCGTTTAATGGCTTCTGTAGCAGAAATGCCAGTGGCACAAAAGGATGTCCTGCATCTGGTTGCATTTTGCAGTAAGCAGGCCAGTATGCTTTTCTGGCCAAAAGTGGCAAATGGCACTGGCAAAGAGGCGGAGGCGAAACATGAAAAGAAGCTGGACTAAATGGGTGAAATTATAGATGCTAAAGCGACAGGCAGAAGAGGCTTTTCCTTTCTTTTTCCCGTGTCTCTCATTGTGCACCGATTCACTTTTGTTGCACCAGATTGACGGGCTCTGCGGCTGATTCAACATGCTCAAGTCGGCCGAAAATCTGCCGACAAGAGACACACTGCAAAAACCTAAAACAGACACTTAGCGACAGTCCCAACCAGAGTTTATGCTAGACTCTTTATTTGACGGCCAATTTGACTGTTTATTTCAGAGTTCTGGTCATATAGAAAAACTACCGGTCATACGCTTTGAATTCTCATACACGGCAACAACAGCAACACACACAAAAGCTATAGTCTGCTAGGATTTGTCCTACCTGCCCCCTCACAAATTTTACAGAACATTTTGTCTATTCCTTCCACCTTTCAATGCCCGGGTGGTGTGTCTGGGGCTGTGTGCACCAGTTGTCCAGGCATAGACATTGAGGAATGGTGTAACACTGTGAGATGCAGTGAAAACTTCAGAAAATATTTTTAACTTAAATCTGTCCAAAAACTGCCACTGGTTTTTGCTGGTGAGGCATCTCTAGCGATGCATTTTGGTTTGATCAGCTGCCCAGTTGTACTTCTCCTGCCACTGCCTTTGGTTACAGCTTCCATTTCTTGAAGAGCAAGAAATCCACACTTTCCTGTTGTCCTGCTGTACTCGGCTGCAGTACTTGTTGCACTGTCGCTCAGGGATGTCTGCTTTGCCTTTGAACATTTTCTGACTCGTGTTAACTGCTGTCAAGACAAAGCGTGGGGCTGTTAATGGAGTATTTGGCTTTTGAATCTTGTGTCTAATATATGTTTAGTTTCAGGCAGAAATCGCTCGATGAAGAGAGAGAAAAACAGGCTGCACGACTGATCACTCGGTGAATCGTGCAATGTTTTAACAGAGGAGGCAAAACCAAACATATGGATCATATTAGTTTCTATTTAGGTTGTCTTGGCAACATCTCACACAGTATTAAGTTATTTATTATGCTGTTAATGAATTTATTTATGTGGCATTTTCCCAAACGGACATTTTAGCTGTTGATATTTTCATCTGCCGGACAACTACTCGTGATAGTGCTTAGTGCTGGGGTGAGATAGTGCTAGAGATTCATTAAAACACCCTTCACATGTTCACTGGCAAAATAATATTTTAAATGAACAAAAAACAACTAACGACAGAAGAGTTGTTATTAAATTTATCCCTGAAAACCAAACGGTAATACATGTTCCAGTCCCCTCTTCTGTATCTAACCTTTTAAAGATGCATTTGTGTGTGTTTGCTTGTGTGTGTGTATGTGCACCTGCGTGGTTTTCAGATCACGTTCTTCATCAACAACACTACAAACACTCACGCTCTATGTTTTACTAAATTATTCATTGGCGTAGGCCCCACCTGCTCCTGTCCTTGTGTGACACAGGCTCTAAATAAGCAGCGCGATGAATAAAAACTATACTAAGATGAATAGGAATCCACAGCGAAATCAGAGAGCGCTCTCATCTCGTCTCATCCTCCGACTGAATTGTGAGCGGCTGCCTCCTCTGTTCTTTTGAACTAGTCGAGGTTTTGGCACAAACATGCTTGAGACGGAGAGCGCTGTTACGCTCCCACCAGAACAACTACGCTTAATTTTACCGAGGTGAAAGTTTTTCTTTCTGGGTGCTGCTTTGGGAAAAGTTCTCATCTCTCAGTTCTTTAAAGACGCTGGGGCATATGCTGCCCTATTTTCCAGTTTTTTACTTTCTCCATAGATATTTCCATTAAAGCTATAACACTTTAGATAGGATTAAATAGGACTGTATGACCGGCCAAAGGCTGTGGAATGATTTTAACATGCCTTGTAACCCAAATATTGCATCACATGGCTATTAAGTATTTTAACAGTCCCTCTGTAATGTTTAGTTTGACCAAGTCCAGTTCTCTCCTCCAAGTTTATAATGGCAATTAGCTGTCATTAGCCAGGATTGAGTTTGTTGACTTTGTGCCAGTAACTCCAGTCTATCCTGCCAACACACCGCTTAATAATTGGATAGATTGTTTTGGCTTGTCTTTCGGTTTTTGATAAAGATGAACTCCAGTCATTCCAAATACGGGGAGCTATCAAGAAACCTGGAATAGTTGAGATTAAAATGTTTTCAAGGTAAAGGTCAGCTGGGCTCCATTTGGCTGAGTTATGCTGCTGACAGAAGCATCAGGGCTGGTATGTTAGTAAGTTGTTGTTAGTGCAGAGTTATTGAACTAGAATTGGGTAAATATGAGGATGTGCAAAGTTAAAATCAAAAGGACAGTTCACCCCAAAGTGAAAAATATTTTATATCATATTTAGAGACATAATTTTGGAGATATCAACCGTTGAGTTAAATGGATTGCACTGGCCTTTTCTAGTTTAATCAACTACTCAAGTTGCTTTACAACACAAGTCGGCATTCACATGCATGCACTCATACGCTGGTGGCAGACGCAACCATGCCAATGTACCACGTGCTCATCGTTAACAATAACCATGATCTGATTAAACAGCCACCGGAAGCAATTTGGGGTCCAGCATGCTGCCCAAGGACAATGCAACATGGAAACAGGGAACACTCGACCTTCAGATTATAGGATGACCGCTCTACCTCCTGGCTGCCACAGCTGCCACTCACCACAGCTGACCCCTGCTGTGGTTGATGTCTGCCTTGGCAGGAATACAATGGAAGAAGATGGCACTTGGATTGTCATGTTTAAAGTGGCAAAAAAATACATTTGAGAAACTCAACAGCAATGTCTCTTTCCAGAAATCATTACCTGTCTACTTAAGATAATCGACAGACCTTGTTGTGAGGCATTTCATGTAGGAACTATTTCTTTCTACCGAGCTACGCCTGCCAACCGTATTACTGCACAGAAGAAAGTGGGCATCTACTCATTGACAGGAGACCTGCGTTCGTGAGAGTGTAGGATGTAAACATTGTTGGCACCCTCCTCTGGCTAAGCTCTACCTTAAGTTAGCTCGGTTAAAGCTCGCCTCTCATCCATGATTAAATGCACACTTCCTTCTGTGTGGTAATACACTTGGTTTCTGAAAACGCCAAGGCCTAGTTCCTTCATAAACCTGCTCACAAAAAGGTCTGTGGATTATCTTGTGTATTCATGTCATGATTTCTGGAAAGACACATTGCTGTTGAGTTTTTCAAATGTATTGTTTTAGCGCGTTGCCCACCACAAGCCATCTACTTCCATTATATGGAAGGCAGACATTTCTACAGCTTATATCTCCAAAACACTGCAATATTATACCAACACAGTCTAGATGGATAAATAGCAAGGAAAAACAGTTTTTTTTATTTTCAGGTGAATTGTTTTCTTTGCTCTGCTAAACTACTGTCTGTATGTCACCAATTCAACCATCAGGGCAGCCAAACTTCAGTATCCTCGAGCATCTTTTGAGTGTTGGCAGTACAATACTAAGTACATCTCAAATGTAAGAATTTCTGTTTTATATCGCTGATGATTGAATATCTTTGGGTTTGGAGGTTTTGTTGACAAATTTGAGGATGTCCCTTTGAGCTCTGTGAAAGCGTGGAAAGCGTTTTTACATTTAATTGCCTAAACAAGTTTTAATGACAATAATCGTTCGTTGCAGCACTAATGTTCTTGCTGCACAAGCTGTTAATTCACGTCGGCTTAAGCAGCATGTGCTCTTTTGTGTGCCAAATTAAAGTGAGAGTGGAAACCGTGCCGAGCCAGCACAACTCGGTCAAGTCTTTGAGTCCACCCATTGTTAATGCGCTCAGTACTACATGAGTTCGTAAATTCTTCTAGCATGTCGATGTTTTCCAAACTGATGTTACTCAGTTCTCGTTGTGATGAGAAAAAAATATGCTGATGGTGAAAAATTGATCAAAGTGGAAACATTCAGCGCTGCCACAACCCTCTCCACCCATATCGCTCTCTCTCTCTCCTCCACCACATTGTGGAAACTGCTCCTCTCTCTCTCCTCCCTCCCATTCTGTGCTCCGTTATGCTCTCTCACTCACTCCCTCTCTCGCCCCACTCTCCAGAGAGGGGCTCATTCAGACAGATGTAACACAGCGGTAGAAGCCTGAGCTGAGCTGAGCTGGCAGGCTGTAGGGGCCAGACCAGAGCCAGCAGCAGCTCTGACTGGAGAGAGAACAGCGTAGAGCAGGACGGCAGTAGAAACAACACAGTAGTTGTAGGAACAGTTTCAGTAGTTGGGAGTTCAGTTACAGAGTCGACTTTGCCTCGGGATATGGGTGTGTTGATCTGGGCGCTCATCACCCTGTGAATTTAACATGGACCCTGACACCAGCACCCATCCAGAGGCACAGAATGGTGAGTGTGAGAATCGAGGGCGGGAGGAAAAAGATGAGATGGGATTGATAACTGTGGAAAAAGTTGAAGAGCATGTTGGTGAACAAGGGAGTCGGGTCACATGGTTTTCCCGTTAGCTTGCTAATATGACCAGGCTCTCCATTTGGCTCTTTAACTGTTGACTAGGGCCTCTGTGGTCAGATGAATGGGACTTCAGTCTGTTCTGGTGGGTAGGGGGTTAAGGGGTGAGGGGTGTTACATGGCAATGTGATGAAATCAACAGCCTGCTAATGACATTTTGCTCTAATGACCCTATTACTTTAACAGGATCCTGACTACTTATACAAGATTATAAGATTTTGGGATTTGCTGTAGTTGAGAAAGTTCAGAATTGCATGTTGAGTGATGTCCCTCTGGAGTATGCTTTCTGTCTTCTGTCCGTCTTGCATCTGGCTGTTTTTAGGGTGAGCTCCGTGGAGCAGGAAGCTCTCCTCTCGTCCTTTTTTGAATGGAATAATTAACTGTGGTGGATGCGAGGGGCCGTGGGTGTACCATTTCTGTTCAAAAGCAGCAAGATAATTTGAAGGTTACATGAATCTGTGTATTTGTATGCTGTTCAGCGGTTGCAGCATGTGGGTGTTTGTGTTAGAGCCACGGCGCAGCACGAAAGAATGAAAGTGGGAGAGGGAGAGAGAAGGGGAGAGACAGAAAGAGAGAGAGAGTTATGTACACAAATAAATCCAGGGGGATCTGGACTGCACTGTAGGCCAGTGAGAGTGCTCACTCTTTCTCTTCCCCCTCATTTTCCGCTGCCTCCTTTTTTTTTTCTCCACTGCTCCAAATGTTAGAGCCTAAACTAGATAGTTAAAAGGCAGAAAAAAATGGTGTGTTATTAAGTGGGCCAGAAAAGATGGTGTTTTGTCTTCATTGCCGATGGGAAGGACTCTGCTGTGCCGCTGATGAAGAATGTGGTTAACAGAATGAGTCAACAGAGAACATATTTCCAAGAGACCATAGTTTCTTTTCGCCAGCGTCTAAGCCACAGTGCTTTATGCACTGGGCTTTCTGCCACGACGGAGAGACAAAGAAAAGGGGAAAGAAAACTCCTAAAGTCCAGACCTCACCACTTTTATCCATCTCTAGAGATGTGAAACTTGTTTTAACAATCTTACCCAAATAAGTGAGAACAGTTGAGTGTTTTCTCACCTTCACATTAAGGTATTCGAACATAAAACTACAACTCTGGACAGCGGTTAACTACCGTCTTCTCCTCAACCAGTCAGCCAGCCAGCGTCTGTCAATGCGCACAGGCCCGAAGATATAAGAGAGAATATAAATAGAAAAGTATGAGTAGAAAGGGCAATAATCTGGTATCATCCGATTACATTCTCACCTCAGGCTCGCAAGCCTCAGGAGTTCACGCTTCCCGAGGCTCGTCGGCATCAATTTACACTCGCACACACACATTCATGCACACAGACATCATTGCTGTTGTTGTTGTTTGTAACTAATCTCAGAGCAAATCCTTGCTGTGCATTTTATATGCATGCTTTTTCACATATCACTCATTGCTTTTCATATTTTACATATAAAGTAGATGTTGATGTTCTGTTTACGTCAAGTTGAATATGGTAGCCCACACACTGTGACTGCATATACCCATCTCCTGTTTTTATGTGAAAGTTGAGGATTGCTGATGCTCGAGCTGTGCAGTACTTCAGATAATAGTCTGAGTGGTGTTGCTATCAGACAAGCCAATATAAAAAGTGGTCACTTAAATAACTCAAACAATAGTCAGACACTGTGAATGAACTCAGTCCACATCTGTAGTTGTATTACATAAGTCTAGAGCTGTGGTACAACAGTGCACCCTCCACTTTTCTCATGAGTAATGCTGTGTTCCATCTTCCTCGGAAATTGGAGCAGGGAATGACGTCATACCTGAGTTAACCACGTTCCAGTACGACAATTTTGGGAAACCGAGATGGACGCCACCAGGACAACCATTGTTGTGCTTTGCTCTTTTGGACATAACACGCATTATGTGGTCTTTTGCACATACAAACAAGTAGCAACATGTCGACAGAAGGAAGTTGGACAGTGCTGCGTATAAGACTGATTTAATGTGACACAAATAAGACACAAGTGCTCATATCGGTATATTCTACAGATTTCACTTACTGTTGATGGGGCAGCCATCTTGGATTTAGATATTTTTGGGAATGACACACCGAACTTGAATATGCCACAAAGACTACAACTGAAGAGATGGAGGTGAAAAATAAACAGAAACAGAGCTAAATGGGTGAAGTCGTGGATACTACAGCGACAGGTTCAAGGGACTTTACTTCTCTTTTTTATTTTCTTCCTGTGCACTGATTTGCTTACTGAACAGCCAGTCAGAGAGAATTCACCTCATCCACAGGCTCTGCCGCCGATTCTGCACATTCACACCAAAAAGCTCCTGATAAGGGCCCGACTAGTGCCAATAGTGTAAAGCACGCTTCAACAACTACGGCCACAGACACCCACCGATGGACTTGGCCGATGGCTGACCATTGGCCTGGTGTGTCAAGGCCTTACCTCTCCGGTTGTTCCAGTTGAAATTCACGACTGGGAACTTGGAGATTCTGAATTCCCAACTTAAATGAAAAGCACCGTAAGCTGAGAATCCCACGAGGAGTATTTCTCTCTACAAGTAGTCGGACCTTTTTGAGGCATCAAAAAGGGCACATACTCGTAGGATCACACAGAGATGAGAAGGAGTTTGAGGGAGCTAAGTACAAAGTGAGAGGCAGAGAAAAGTCCTTAACCATGGCCTTCATTGACATGTAAATAGGTCTGCATGTTTTTGTCCTAGTTGGGGAAAGGTTGAATGCCTGCTCATGTACTCCAGGAGAAAACACAGGGACATTTTTTTGTGTGTTTGGCCAGAACTTTTATGAGACAGGGGGATCAAACCAGATCTCTCCTGTTTCACTATAGGCATTTTTGTGAAAAACAAGGGGCTTTTCTCTCATTTTCCATTTTGAGGCGAGTTAGGGTTTCTGACTGCACTTCTGAAATTCCCAAAATTTCATCCAGATGAAAGTGTGGTCTTGTGGGTGAAAGCGCTGCAGGGCTTTGTCTCGAAGAATGCTCAGCTTTTAATAAAAGATTTATTCTTGCTCGTGTTGTCATGTGCTAAAATCTTGCCAGACGTCTGAGCTGGGTGGTACAGGGTGTTTAAATTTAGCTACCGGGATGTCAGCTTATAAGTTTTAATCTAGTTTTAAGAGGGGAAACACTATCTTGCACTAGGCCTCATGGTTTAGTCGAGTTCCTTCTGGTGTACAAGAGACTTTCTTCACTCAGCAGATGAGTGCTGTCTAAAGGGTTTAGAGACCGGTGAAAAAAACCTGTTTAGTCTGTCCTGTTATTCAGCTGTAAACATGTTTGCGTGTGTGGAGGCTTGTGTGGTGGGCGTGTTACTTTTGGGAAGCAAGTCTAGATTTTAAACCTTTGGTGGAGAGATATTTAGGCAGAGTGAAATCATTCAGGTTCATCCAACTTCTTTTGAGTTTGACGTCAGAGGTGAGACTGGAGCACAACTGAGCAAAATATCTGGGTTTTAAACTTTCTTTACTAGCAAGTTGCTATTTTAGTCTGTCAGTTTGTTGCTGCGGAGTGTTTTAGAAGTGGTGTATAATTAGTCTTTTTTGCTGTCCAATAAATGTGTGTGGACTATGAAACCAAAACATTAAGCTAAAAGCTAAAAAAAGATATTTTTACCTTGTTAGCAAACAGTTTCTGATTCAGATATCCAGCAGTTACGGAGCAACATTATCATTCATTAGGAGATGTGTCTCTGGCCCACGGATGAATGTAATGTCCATCATTCAGTTTTATTTCAGCTCTGTTTTTGGACTCTATGAACCCCGAGGCAAACATCTGGCTCTTTAGCTGCTAAATGCTCCACTATGTTCACCAGCGAGTCACTAACTTTTGCGTGTCTGCCATTTGGTGCTGAGCAGTTAGTGTACAGTTGTTTTTTTTTTTTTTTTTTGCAGAAAATAGTTGCATGCTGGGGATAAAAAAACAAATGTATGAGAGTGGTCAGAGTGAACCAAATCAGTAAAAGTTGTGGGATTGGACAGCCAAACATTAGTTTTAAATCTTTTTAAAATTCAAGGGGAGCTACAGAGTCAGGTGATAATCGAGACCGTTCGCATTGTCATTTGATCCATTATCATAAAAACATTGATTATAAGTGCTTGAAGGCCTAAAACTCCAAACTCATACACATATACATTATAGAACATGTTTCCAGGTAACATAAAAAATGTTTCTTCATTTGATTTTGGTAAATATACTCACATGGCCACTGTCAATCTACTGTTTTTTCTTCAGTTTACAAGTGAAAGACATTTGAAAATGTCACGATGACGTGTCACTGTTGAAGCTTCCAGATTTAATTTATTTCATTTTAAACAAAGATGGATATAACTAAAAGTCTGCAGTTAAACACTACAATTTGTCTTCTTTATTGTGGACCCATTCCCCCTTCAGTTTTTGAGTCCTGGGGACCCACTTAATTAAAACCTTTAAACATCACTAACCATTTTTAATTGAAATCCCAAAGAGGGACGGCTATGGAGGAAAACATCCCATCTGTAATTATTGAGTTGCAAAGTTTCTCAAACTATTGTGATTATGTTCCTTTAACAACATCTCCCCAGGCCAGATGCCAGTGAGAACAGAGCATATACAGTAGGTCAGATTGTGTATTGATTGTAATGTCGCTTCTGATTCCTGGATATTGATGGCTCCGGAAATTCAAGCAGACTTCCTCATTTGGGGCAGCCAGCCTGTCTCGAGCAGCTTTATGTTTAATGTTCAACATAGTCACTCTTTCTAATGGGCTTCTGACCCTGCTGCCCTGGCATTATCAGAAGCATTAAGAAAATATGAGCAAGTGCAAATAAAAGGCATGCTGCTTGTCATGCTCCTCCAGAAGTCAAGGCGAGTGGCACTGGATTAGTTTGGTTGGAAAGGAACGTCAGGAGTGTTTTGAAATAACAAACCGTGTGTTGGGGCACAGGCTTTTCTTAACCAGCCCTGATAGACTTGTGATTGTTATGGTTTCCAATAAGTCATTTTAGAAAGAAAGCAAAGCATCACCTTCACAAACAAACTGAATGTTTTCGTGAAAAATACCAAGTCTCAAGAGTTACCAAGAATTCAAAACTGACGAGGTGAAAAACAACATGTCAGATTGTGAGACTGATAGCATTTCCGACTCAGCTTTAAAATTCTTCTCAAACGTATCTCAAGTGGCCGTTTTTGACGGGATTTCGCCTCCGTGCTTTTCGTTTGATGTTATCTGTTGCGAAAACTGGATGTTTCTGAAGACGGAGGAAAAAAAACAAGGCAACACAAACCGCACACATTTGCGCTCAGCCTTGCAGCCACACAAGAGGATCGCTGTGGCTATTTGCATAATGGATAGTGCTTCACAGAGAAGCTCAGAATGAGAAAGAAAAAGCTTGAAGCGAAAGAGGCATGAAGGACAAAGAGAAAAGACCTCAGTGATCTATGTTTAGAAGCTTTGTTGAGCTATATATATTTACTACAAAGTTGACTAGGTGTTTCTTTGAGGAGGTCAAGGACGCACATGTGTTGACTCCACACTACATATTTGGATAAAGGTTGCAGGAACAACAAGGTTTTGATGCATCCTCTGTACATTTCAGGATGCTTTCACTCCTTAGAGCTGCTTGCTGTGATCGCCATGTTTGCGACTTTAAAAAGCCAGCCTCTGGTAATTTTGTCTGGATGACTAAGAATAACTATGATGGGACTTTTCAGAAAGGATTTATGCTTCTACAGTTTGCCTTTTAGTCAGATTATCTAAGGAACTGAGGAGCCTCTAGAACTCAACTCGGCTCAACTCAACAAAACTTTTCTTTGGGTTTGCCCTGTCCAAAGCAAATTAAACCGATGCCAGAATACAAGTGATTGCTTGGTTTGAGTTTGAAGTCATGGTGTCGTTCTTTTTAATTTACAATCGTGTGATTTGTGATTGATGTTATAAAGGAGACAGTCCACGCCAAGATGTCTGTCTCCAGAGTGGCAATCTGTTGAGCGTGACAGTTTCTTTGTCTGTCGTAGTTTTTCTGTCCGTTTATGGTACGAAACCACAATGAAACAATTGGCAAATGGATCATAATTAGCCCCAGCTCTCTTTACACCGCTCTTTTTAAGACTCAAGTTGTTTCAATCAGGAGCAACTTATTACGAGTTAACAAGTATTTATTGACATGTGCACAGTAAAGATGAGGAATTAAGTCTTTGGAGAGTAGATCCTAATCATGACGCCAACATATTTAAGGGGTTAATGACGCTGTGTGTAGTGTAGGAAAGCCTGATAAAGTCTAGACACTGCTGGTGGTGGTTGGATTAAGGTCCAACATGGCTGACATCTGGATGAACATAAAGATGAGTGAGCTTCTGGTGAGCTCAGACCTGGGCACTGGACGTGAATGGGGTGGAGGGAGGGTTGTGATGAATCGCACGGAAATGACAACGGACAGCAGCAGAGTGGAGTACGGATTTAAAAGGCTGCTTCCAACTCCACATAGTTCCCAACCAACTCTATTTCAGATTTACACAGTTGTAAAAAAACAACAACAAAGAAGTTAAAAGTCATCTATTCGAAAAGTGCAAGAACAGATCTCAAGCATTGTTTTTCTTGATCTGTTCCTCTTTGGCTGTTTCATTGTGTTCTACAGTAATTCAGCATTTTTTCAAATTGTGTTATTTCATCAAATAAATATGGAAATGCAATTTTGCGAGCCAGAATATAAGAAAACAAACCAAAAGATTCCCCGCTCACCCCTAACGCACACATGAAAAGTCCATCAAACACTCAAAACTAGTCGGGTGATGGTGGATATAAATAACACTGCAAGAGCAGAGCTAAGCAACAACCTCAGAGAGCTGACTTGGGGCCAGCAGCAACAGTGGCACAACTCCATTTGGCCCCATTTGTCAGAAAGCCTCCCTGATGAGAGACTGTCAGTCAACAGAGCGCTGCCGTGGAGGGACGAGAACCAGAGGGAAGCAGTGCAGAGTATATGAGACAATAGAGAGTTAAGAAAAACTGGAACGCGTATACAAATGTAAATTGTGCCTTTGCTCTGTGTTATGTAGACGTTAAGCTCGTTAGTGTGGCGTACATGTGTGTAGGTGCCAGTGTGTGTCCATGGTATGTTTTGCTGTAGGAGAGTCTGATGTGTGTCTAAGTTGAATTGACTGCGAGGGCCAGAGAGTGAGCCAAACACAGTCATGAGCTTGTTACACGCTCACAACAAATTTATGTTGGGAATGTGCTTTTCATGTTTCTGGAAATCTTATGTAAATGTGCCGGTCCCACACTGAGCACAGAGTGCCAGAGAGGGTGAGAGTGGCGGGGGGATGAGCTGAGGAGGAGAGAGACTTTTAAAATATTGACTATGTGGAAGTCAGAGCGAACATGAACGTCAGCAGCGGGCTTAAGCCTTTTTCCCGGGAGATTGTTATCATGGAAAGATGCTCGAATGGCGAGATCAACCGATCTTAATCAGTGTTTTGTTTATCCCTCCACATTGTTTATGTGGTTTACCCAGTTACAGATCTGTGATGATCCACTGGAGTATTTACAGTCTCTCAGTCCAAACGCTGGTGGGAAAATACAGTAATTTGAGCCTGAAATGAGCACTGGAGAGGCATTTGTGAAGTCTTTGCTATTTTTTCCACTTTGTTTTTCTACTATAGTATTTAATTCATCCATGATCATGAGTTTGTAGGTGCAATAAATGACAGTTCACTTAAATCAACACAATGGCCCATCCCATTACAAAGCTCCCATGCTAGCAGAGCAGACACTTCCCCGGTGCTCCGAGCTCCCAGTCCTGACTGCTAGCTGCACAGCTACCTAAGATAACTAGCAAGTGGCAGCTACAATTGGCAGCAGTTAGAAGTGACTTATATTTTTGAGTCTGTATTTTTTTCCTTTATATGGCTTTTATTGATAGAACACCTGAAGACATGACAGGAAACAGGATGAGAGAGAGGGGAAGCAACACGCAGCCAAGAGCCCCAAGCCGCTGCCTCTGTACACGGGATGCCAGCTCTACCAACTGAGCTAAATTAATTTCGATTTTATGATTAATCAATGGATCGCTTAGTCTATAAAAGGCCGAAAAAAACTTCGTTTGTAATTCATAGAATTGATTTTCATCACAAATGATGAAGAAAAGCAGAAAATCTTGAATTTTTTTAAGAAGCTGGAACCAGCAAATGTCTGACACTCACAAGTAATTGGTTATCAAAGTAGTCGCTGATTGATTTTTCTGTGTTTCGTTTCTAACATTGGGACAAAGTTACTCTGTTGGGGATTTCTTTTTAATTACAAGCTCAGCTTTCAGACACAGAAAGTGTGTTTATGTAAGTTCAGTCAGATACTTTCATCAAAGAATTGACCGTTACAGTAAAAGATTATACTGTTGGATTTGGCAGAAAAGGCTCTGTAATAGCTCAAAGGGGGAAGCATATAAAAATGAAGTGGAGAGGAAGTTTAAAGTAGCAGGAAATACAAGTACTGAAGTAAAATACCTCTAAATTATACTTAAGTCCAGTACATCAGTAAATTGTAGTTAGTTACTGTCCATTACTGGTTATGTATATTGGTTCCAAATATCTGTTATCAGTCTCCTTGATTGATTTGGCATCCGCAGTGGTAAAGGGCCGAGCGACCTTTGAGGGCCTTGACAGCTAAACAGCTCCGTGGTATGCATGTCAGACCGCCGGGCCCTGGGCCGCCCCAGTTCTGCTCTTTTATAAGTTGAATTCCCTTTGGAGTCCTTCCACAAAAAGCTCTTGCTGGCATGGTAGGCATGGTAGCGGCCTGACCCCACGTGCCGCACACAAGTGCCTTTGTCTCCAAAATGGCAGTTGTTGGCATTCCTGACTGTCCCCCCCCGTCCAACTCCTTCTACTACTGAAATACACAGTCCTTTTTATTTCTCTGGCAAGAGGAAAAGAGATGAGCCGTAAGCTGATTGGATGTAGTCTAATGTGTAAATGTTTCTCTGACTCAGCTTTTTAAGGAGCCCAGTGTCATTTTGTTATGCATTAAGTTGAGCCTCAGCACAAACATTTAGATGTTTTTTTTTTTTTCTTTTAGCACCCGTGCACTCAACAGAATATATAATGGCAGAATTACTTCTAGAGGCAGATCATTAGGGCTCTGTAGATACACATTAGACAGCCTGTTTTTCACTGATGGCTTTTTTGTCACATTGGCACTTTTCATTTTTTTGCTCTTTGCTTGCCACTCGTACACTGCTTTGTATTTTCTTCATGTCTCCCATATACCCTGCCTCTTCCTTCCATTTTTGCAGTCTTGCTCTTAACTCTGCTTCAACAGTAACAAAACAGCTGTCTCTCGAGGGAGATGCATTCACAGTCTTTGCGCATTTAACTCCCGAGAAACCTGACGTTAACACGCTCATATGCACAAACTTATGCATAGACTAAACACGGCCTTCACTCTGCATGTTCTTGACTTTTCCACACGTTCTTGGACGTAAACACACACAAGTGGACTCAGGAAAATAAACAGAGTGACAGGGGGTGAGACGGAAAGGGAGACAAACAGAGAGGAAGATAAAAGGAGAGGCGTGACAGAGTTGTCTATAGAACTGGACTTCACTTTTTGTCCCGGTGTAACTCTATAGCCCACATACCAAAGTACTCTCTCACTTTGTCTTTTCAGCCTCTGGGTTTCTGTCTTTCCCATTTTTTTTTTTTTACTCTCACTCCGTCTTTGTCTGTGTTTTTCCTGGTAATTGTTTGTTGAAGGTGGAATTGGACTTTAAACAAGCATTGTAGTCTTACGGGTTTAACCTCGAAACCACCGGGCGACCACATGCTAATGCAAACAGTATGTGGGTACTACTAATTACAGTGCGAGTAATAAGCAATATGTAACTCTAAGGATAGACCAGAATCAGAAGACTTTCGGATCAGCAGGAGCCAAGTAGGAGAGTAATCATAGTTAAATAGAAGCACATGATGCTAATAGGGTTTAAAGGCATTAGCATTTAGCCGGGCAATACTTGCTCTTGTCCTTTTATCTTTCTCCATCTAAATTTTGTTATATTTACAGTGTGATGTTTTCTATTCTAAAAAGAACAAACTGTAACATATGCAGTTTTGCCCACAGGAATCAATCAAGTATTTCTGGTTCTGATAACGAGGTTCAAGTTAGGGGTGGGCTGTCAGCCAAGAAATTATATAATGATCTCTTTTGAAAGCAATCATGAACTACGATCAAAATTTCAATATTTTTTTCTCAATTTTGAGATGCCCTGCAGACTTTAGGCAGACTTTCGTCCAATCCATGTAGCTGTGAAGTTGCCTACTTCGATCTAGTGGTTTGTTCATGAAGCGTTTATCTACAAGTTTGAAAAGAAGTAAAAGGGCATAAAATAGCACGATCTCTACACGATCTAAAGGCGTCAGATTGGACACCCCTAGTTACCTTTGCCTAGGAGGTTATGTTTACACCCATGTCTGTTTGTTTGTTGGTTGGTTGGAGGATGGGTCTCTGAACTTTTGGTGCGGATCCAGGAATACTTTCTCATTTTCTTTAACATGGCAAAGCTTTATGTTCGTTAATTTCTCAGGGAATGATTCGTAGTTCTGGATGAAAAACGAATGTGGTGGCTGGTATCTACTGTATGAGGGTATGTGCTTTGCTGAGTGCAATCCTAGTTCAAACTGCAATATAAATTCAACCACAGCTTAATTTATTGAAGGATAAATCACAGTTTCTTAACTTGAACTCAGCTCGAGGGCTGGAATGAGGAAAGGCAGTCTGTCTCTCAGGCTGTAAGGTTTACAGTTCAGTCCTTGCACATGAAGTACTGTAGGTGTGGAATAGGATAGTAGTAGTGTTGCTCGGTTCCCAGCCTACTTTCTGCAGGCTGAATCCTGGGGGCTTAGGAGCACCATCCAGTACTGAAAAAGTTCTCTGAAATCTCTGCTGAAGGTTCAGTAGTCTTCTCTGAAATATCTGGCACACAAAAAGGTTCTTACTCGCAAAGACTTGAGCATTTCTGACCATAACAATGAGTATGACTACAATCAACCTCATTCTGCACATTCTGCTCTACTACAAAGACGTAGTGTGCTTACCATTATTCAAAATTTCATCAGTAATCATCATTAAAACTAAGAAAATGTGTTTCAGAGAATTTATATGTACAGTAATAACTCAGTGACAGCTACTACGCAAAAACAGAAACACGATACAAGGTGGTCAGACATCTGTCCGACATATTTCTGTACTTGGTACTTTTTACTGGCATGTGTGGCCGTACAACACTGCACTGTTCAGCAAAAAACATTGGAAAAAGAAGCCTCACTAATTGTCCTGAAACTGTTTTGGAAATTTGGAAGTGATCAAGCCAGTCTGCAAAAACACGGAGTAATCACATGCCAAAATGTTCCAGTCTCATCACCGAGCTTTGGTACACAACAAACAAAGACACACTCACAACACAATGTTTCACTGGAGAGTTTTATAGTCGTGCTGGATGCCTCAGACCCAAGAAACACATGAAAGTAATAGATCAACGTATTTATTCAGGCCTCAGCGATGTCATAGACGGTCTCTGCACCAGAACAATTTGTATCATTTAACATTTACGGGGCATGTGTGGAAACAGGTCTGTTTCCATTTTGGTTTTGGAAGCCAAGACTCACGAAATGTGCAGTGGAGAAAACACAGAGCTGTCTGTCATCAGTTTATTCTAACCTGACGACTTTTTTAACGCTCTGTTGCTGTGACTATAATTAGCTTAATTGTAGATATCAAAGAAGATAAATAAAGGAAACATCCTGCCATCACAATATCTGTCAGGTCAGTCAGTGGAAAAACATGCTAATTAAAGAACTAAATTGTCTGTTGAAGGCTAAATAATGTTAATACTCCAAGATAGTTTTAATGGTAATTGTAGCAACACCGTAGAGACGCACACATGACTTCACAACAGGTTTCATCTTTGTGTCTTGTGCATTGTGGTTTGGTAAATGTGACGACGTTGTCTATAGAGCCACAACTCTTCATTTTTGCATTTCTCTACATTTTTAGCCTCCGCATGGCTCAAAGGATGGCAGTGTTGATCGGTCCGTCTGTCCGTCTTTGATCCGGATTGAAGTATCTCAACGACCTATTGAATGGATTACCATGAAATTAAACATTCACGGTTCCTCTGTCTCTTCCTCCATGAGGTTGACATTTGCAGTTGTGTCTAGATTAATGAATGAATTGTAGTAATATTGGTGATCCCTTCACTTTGGTAGTAGTTCACTTTTGACGGAAACCCACAAAACCGATGACATTCTCATCAGCTGCGGCTGCACTTTGTGGTTTCTGCTAGTTAGCATGCTAACACGCTAAACTAACATTATACTTGTTAACATCAGCATGTTGGCATCGTCACTGTCAGCTTATTAGCTTCCTGATGAGCTCATTTTGCGTGATGCACTGCTGTTAAGTGCAGACTTAAAGACATTAGTGTGACTGTAGACTCTTTGTCTCGTTATAAACACATCTTCGATGATATATTTTAATTTCTTCTTTACAATGAGGTGATGAATAGCATCACTGTATTGGAATAAAAGCAGACATAACACAGACAAGCAACTTTCTACAAGGACACATCATGTGATATTTTTCTTATTCCACAGCCCTGAGGATTTAATGTGAGCGAGACTAGATGTGGTGAGAACTCAAGGGGAAGGAAAGGGAAGAAGTTGAAGTATCCAGAAGTACACTGGTGTGAATAGCAGCAGGAGGAGGAGGAGGGGGGTCTGCTGTCACGTCTGTGGACAAATGCTTTGCTTGACAAATGTCTGGCCAAGGACAGCACCCGAAACATGAGAATAGTGTTCTCTGACAGGAAGGAGGGAGGGACGTGGGAAGAGACGAGGAAACACCTTTTGTAGTTTTGGCATAGTTTTGTGTGGTGACTCGAATCTTTCACTTAAAAACCAGGTTTGGAAACTTGCCTGGAATGGTTTTTGCAAATTAACTAGTTTATCTCTTAAACAGAGGAGAAACAAGTGAGGCTTATTTGTTCTTTGTATGTCTTGTAAATCAGCCACCTTCTGTCAATTCCAGCTGTGAAGAGTAATTTGTGTGTTTGATGTCTTGTTGCTGAAATGTGCTGTGTAGATAACACTCCCTTGCCATTGTAACAACCACAGAAATAAGAGTTTCCATTGGATGTTTAATATTAAAACATTTAAATGGCATTATGTAGAAAGACAGGTAGTTTCCCGAGATCAAATCGGCAGTGATCACACACACTGCCGTAGATGCAGCCTAACAACACAGCAAACTGCTAATGCTTTAAAGCTGGAGTGTGGTAGTGAGGCCCGGCCTGGCCCCGCGGTTTTGGTCAGCCGCAACAAGGCCTCCAATTGGTTGGACGTGAGGTAGGAATTCAGCTCTCGGAGGTCTAAACTCCGCCTCCTTTCTCCTCCTACCGGCCCCGGGCGCTGAGGCACGACGGCTTTCCCTGTGCATGCACACACACACACACACACACACACACACACACACACACACACACACACACACACACACAGTCTTTCTCATATGGAAGGGGCTGTAGAGCAGGGAGTTACAGACGTTTGAAGACGCGGAGCGAGGAAGTGAGAGAAAGCAACAAAAGACAAAGAGATTTCTCTCCTGCCCTCTGTTTGTGTGTGTGTGGGTGAGCTTTTTTTTTTTTCTTTCGCTATGTGAGCCTGAGAAGGGGGAGGACCTGAACCCTGCTAAGAGTCAATATCCCTGCAGGAGTCCACAGGACCATACACACTCACACTCACACCCTCACACACACACACACACACACCACACACACCACACATACTTGCTCAGTCCACTGCAGCTACTGCAGCCTGAATGAGTGCTGAAGGAGAAACAGAGCAAGGAAGCAGGAGTGCGAGAGAGGGGAGGAGAAATCTCTGGAGTTACTACTTGTTGCTCTTGGTTTTCTGTGTGGATTGAGGATGATATCCCCTCTGCTTACTCTGCGGCAGTGGGACCTTGTCTGAGGTGAGCACCAGCATTCCTCTCTCTTTTCTGTCCTTTCACCGGCCAATAATCCTGCGAGAGGAAAAAAGAGGGGGTCCGATTTACAAACTTGTGAACTTTTCTGCGGGATTGCTCTCTTGGTGGAATGGCGGAGGGGGGTTGAGAGAGAGGGAGAGAGAGGAGGAGGAGGAGGAGGTGTGGAGGGAAGCTTTTCACGTGCCAGGGAAGCAACATAATCACGCAGATCTGTCAGAGAAAGAGGCAAAGTATGGGTAGAAATAATAAAAGTATCTTTTGTGGAAGAAAATGAATGGGGGGGGAAGTAGGGTTGCTGAAGAAATGTCAGGCTCAGACACACAAAGAGCTGTAACATGTGATTCAGAGCTCTGCTTCTGTAAGTGGGACAGCAGAAGATGAGAAAAGAAAACTTAGTCCAGCTCTCAGTGTCCCCAGACTCTTTTCTGATTCATGCCACTCTTTCTTTGGTGTTTATGTGTGCCGCTTGGGGCTGACGGGACCATGCGCCTTAAATGTGACATTTATTCATAACCTGTTCTCTGTGTGTGTGTGTGTCCTGGAGGAATCGTTGTCCCATTCCCAACACACTGTGGCAAAGGCACAAGGTGGTGTTTAACTACTTTAGGAGTGTGTAGCCTTCATTTATCAGCTCCTGCATGATTACAGTGTCTTCACTGACTCCTCTGCCACAGATAGTAGCTCGCCGGAGTGTGCAGCCTCATCATCATTCCTACACCAACATGTGTTTACATGCTGCAGTCTATCACCCACACATAGAAGTACTAAACATCAACAATTTAGAAAGTGGCTCTGCTGGAGTCGGGCGTCTGTAATTGTAGTGACATTACACATTTATGTGAAATAACCATTTTATGACCTTTTGGGATAAAGCATCTGTTGTTTTAAATTTGTTTGGGAAACCCTTTAAAATATTTCAGATTCCAGGCGCAGACTTTATTAGATGTTGAGGTTGTTTTTTTTTCCTCTTTTTTTTTTTTCATTAGTGGACCGTGTCCGGGCGTGGGGCGGGCATTGTTGTCCTATTATTAGAGCAAGCTGGGCCAGCCAGCAGCTGCAGGGAAGGAAGTACGCTCTGAAACAGCCGGAGAAGAGGGATTACTGGGAACACTGAGCGGGAATTATGGACTGACCAGAATGGCATTCCTAAGGTGGCAGAGTCACTGGAGGGGAAGATGAGTTAGCCGGAGTAACAGACTGGGATCAGTGTGGATCATAAGAAAAGACATAGGCCAGCAGTGATCTGGACTAATGCACCCTGCTGTGATTGAAGATTACAGCTGTTGTACAGCTGGATAACTTGGTTGTAGAACTACTGACATGGATTTGTTGAAGGCTGCAAGTGACATTTTTTCCCCCTGATATCAATCTGTTGTTTTTTTTATTAATCAATGAATCTACAAGTCTATAGAAAATGTGGAAATAGTACAAAATGCTAATCAGAACTGCAAAAAAACAAAAGTGATAAGAAAAGCAGGAAAACCTCCCGTTTGGGAAGGTAAAACCAATGAATGTTTTGCATTTTGCTTGATAAACGATTCATTTTTGTGATTTAACAGTTATCTCAACAGTTGAGTCATTCTCTGCCGATCAACTACTCTGCTAATTGCTTTGGCACCTTTTCAAAATAAGCAGGATTCCCTATTAGTTTCCACAGTGTGGTCACTAATCTTCCTGGAGTCCTCACAACAAAAACTCAAATTAGCATCCAAATATCAGATCAAGAAAACTCTACACAAGCCGAACATGAAGAGAGAAAACAAGTGAGATAAGGGTATGTTGTATTACAATCTACAGTGGCAATCTTAGTTGTAATAAAGGGCGATAAATAAACTGCAACCTATTGTAACCTGTCATTGAGTCTGCTCTCTCGCTCTTTGTAACATCTTTATCTCTGGGGGCCCCGGCAGTGGAAGCCGACCGAGTGTTTTCAGGCAGTGAAAGTGGAAGGAGTTCTTTACAGATACTGATTACTTGGTGAGTGACTGCCGTGATAAACGTCTGCCACACCAACTAAAAAGAGATAATCACATCCTGGTATTACTCGCATATCTCTGCTATCTCTCCCTCTCTACCCCGTAAACCTCTGGTGTGTATTCCAGTGAAATACGCTTGCTCATTGCTAAATAGATAAATATGGCAACGAGGGCTTTGTTATCAGGAACTTTTGACTTTTTCTGAACTTCTTATTTATCATGTTTTTGTTTTATTGGGTTTTCTTTTTAGCAAGTGATGCCACTTCTGAGTGTTAAAAGTCGTCTGTCACTTCCTCCAAACCTGTAGTGTTGAATGCAAGCTGTGATGAGTTAAATTAGGTTTTTTGGTGAGAAACCGCCGACGGAGCTATTGTGAAACTGCTTCATCCAAAGAACAGAACAGTACAGTGGAGAAAGGATTAAAGAATAACATCGCCTGTCTTGAACGTACTTGCTCAGATATTTCTTTACGGTTGTGAAATTAAAGCTTGCATGCCAGCTGGGGGAAATGAAAGAGACTCTGATTTGATAAGTTGTTAGCCTTTAGAAGCAAGTCACACATGCGTGAGTCAGAAAACAAGTCTCAAGTCTTCACTTTTAAGTCTCAAGCACATCCCGAGGTACTGAGCAGAGAATCAATTTATACGAAATTCTGAAAAGCTGAGTTTATTTTCAACGTTAACAAAAACGGTTACAGCCTGCTTAGGCCTTATAAATGTTACTGATATTTGAATTTCCAATAACAAGCCTCTTAAATTAACAACAATGAGGAGTAGGGCTCTGAAATTGTTTTATAGCCGTATAGCTCCAAAGGTTCAATTCAAGTGTATTAAAGAGGCGTTTCAAACCGATAAGAAAGGGATGTAATAGTATGTAATTAGAAGTCTACCGTTACACCGGTGCCCATATTTAACTGGTTATACGGCCCTGAATCATCCTAATTGTATTTTACATCAACAAGTTCAAGTCTTCTCAAGAAATGCATAATTGATTTGCATCGTCTAACATAGATTAAACTTAACATTAGCTTTGTAGCTAATGTTTTACCAGACAGTAAGTTAGAGAAAAAGACACACTCATGTACCTTTCTTTGTTCCTTAGAAAGATGGATTTCATCTTTCATCGAGTCATCCGTCTCAAGTCATGAATATCAAGTCAAAGTCACGTCTGTTGTCATTGTTCATCAAGTCCTCACTTTTATGACTCGAGTCCGACACCTCTGCTAATGCTTCATACACAGTGGCCTAAATTCAAGTCTTTAAACTCTTATTCTGTAATATTTATGGCACATTACAAAAGCGGACAGGGAAAACCACTTGGGACTCTTTTAATTTTCAAAGTAACTAGACCACTTTGTAGTGATATTAATTCTGTAACATAGTTCTCTGTATTTTAATATCAAAGTCCTTTAATCTCCACACTGTCCATCATTTCCTCTCGTCACAAACACCTTACTGTGGCTCACAGACTTTTAGTAGCACAGGACCTGCCCTCATTTCCCCCACTCCCTTTCCAGCTTTCCTTCCCCCCCCCGCCTCCCACTCGCCCCAGCTCTCTGAGGAACAGCTATGTAATTAGTTGGAGGCATAAATCACAGACAACAGAGGGGATTTTGATACATGTTTGACAGCAATGTACAGCGGTGGTTTCACTCTGTATGTTGATTTTGGGTTTGTGGAGCAGAAAAGAGGTGGAGGTTGTTTGTTGGCAAACTGTACAATTATGTACACGTGTTTTGGAGGCTACATTCCATGCATTTGATCACACGCTCTGTGAGATAAATGATCTTTTATTGTGTGTCTCTCATTTTCTTCTAGATTGCATGTTTGGACGAGCAGCTGCAGCTGTAGCCTTTATTCCTTCACTGGCACTTGCTGCTCATTAATATCGAAATCAATTAGCCATTTCATTGTTTTCAGTACCATCGACCACTAATGATGACTGTGGAAAATGATCCATTTTGTCTTTGTCATGGCAATAAAGGGCTTCAAATTTGAATGCAGGACCACAAAAACATGGGCTTTTTGTTGATCTAAATGGTTTGTTTTGCTTTCCCCAAAACACCCCTAACCAACAAATTACTCCCACTGCTCGCTATTGACCGAACATAGTCTCACACACGGAGATGCACAAGAAGTGACGGTTTCTCTAGGAAATCTCACAGGAAAGAACTAGAATCACCTCATAGACAATGGCCCAATCAAAATCCCCTCTGTTTTGCGAGTTCGCACCTAGGGGTAGGGTGTAGGGCGAAGTGTTAGGGCTACATGCATACATCCAAATATAGTTATGCTTCAAACCGAGGGGTTATGAGAACTCTCTCAGGTCAATATTCAAGGTCCTTTTCTTTATAACAAGTAAAACAATTGCTACCAGTTTGCTGAAGGCCCATTAGCCCACTAGCTAGCTACCATTACATTGTTTTTGCTGATTTGTGCATGACAGTCCAGCATTTTGATGCATTTCAGCGTTGCGTTACCCCGCTTTGATGGCATTTGACCCCCGTGATTAAACAAAAGTCCAGCAGTGAAGTTGTCACACTTGGTTCCGCTCCAATAATATCAGTGCAATCTGGCAGGGCAGGAGCAGGCAGGGTCCACGCTTGTCTATCTCTAACAGATAAATGGCATTGTGATAATACCAGGATTGACACTTTAACGCAAGCAGAACTTTCACAGCTGAAGACGGCATATTGGAAATGTCTGGTCGCGTCTCTTTACATAAACACCGTCGACGACTACTGATGATGTTTGTGGGTCCGAAGGGTCGTCCCACTTCATTGGGGGGAGGAGACGACCTTCTACATTTTGGAACTTGGCCCTTTTGCAATCATCACACCAAAATTTCACAAGATCATCTCTCTAATATTTGTTGCAAACACATTATTTCAGTGCACGTATTACCTCTCTGTATGCTGTGTGAGCAGGTGTGTACTTGATCGGAGGCTTCAAGGCGTAGGCTGTTGCACACTGCTCATAACATATTATTATGTTGACATATTGACTCTCATTATTAATCCAGCTGGCGTCCATATGTAGTTGATAATAATTGAATTCTGTGCCCCCCGCCCACCTCAGATGTGGCCCTCAGCAACAGCTTTACCCCTGACTGAGCTCTTTGACATGCACACGCCCTCCGCTGAAGCTGCCAGATAAACGGATGTATGGGGCTCACTGTGCGTCTGGTTGTATTCATGTAGGCTTAGAAATTGACGGGGCACGTTGCAGTGTCAGCATGTGTGTCACCACACAGCATGCAGATGTAGCTACAGTAGATGCCTCTATGTTCTCAATACATTTATGTTGGTGGTATTAGGTCAGCAAAATCAGTATCTGCAAAAAATATGAAACATGTATACCATCTGTCTACAGCTGAGACTTCTGGAGGTTGTTGTTGAAATGTAATGATCCAGTTGCCCGTAACAGAAACTTTGTTTGTCACTACTTTAAAATGAGTTGTATTTAATTTCAAAACTTTAACTTGTCAAATCAGAAAATGCTCTCATACCCCATCACAATCACCATGGCAGCTCTCATCAGTGTCCCCGGAGTTGTTCCATTACTTACTGTCTATTTCAGCAGCTCTGACATTTTTTTTTGCCCAGCGGCAGACCGAATAGTGGAATGAAAGCAAGGTTCATAGGGAAGAAATCTTTACGCGGGAGTTAAAGCAAAAACGTTGTCTTCTGCCAGTTTAACTATTGCATAATTGATGATTCAATGCATAATTTAGTGCAGGATGTAGCATGAATTTCACACCGTTAACCAATGATGAAGTTACTGTGACTCATGATTGAGTTTAGTCACTTAAAACGCTGATACGCAGTCAAGTAAGCTGGATTTCAACGATTTAATAGTTTATTTATTTAACTGTAATTATGTATGTTTATTGTGTAAATGTTTGCATCTGACGACCAGTTTGATTTCCTTCATATTTCTATAAGAAGAGGTAATATGCTGCTTTCAGAGAGGCTGAGCAAATGAATGGATCTGAAATCAAGTTTTATGTAAATGGATTAAAAGGAAGTGGGAATTAACGTTCCTTCAAGTCATCATTTGTGAGCAAGAGGAATTAATGATATATCCTGCCCTTAATTAACACATTTATGAGTCTTCATAAGTCATGCGTTGGTTAAGCATTACTTAGAGTAAGTTTATGATTTGTACTTTTATTATAAAGTGTTACCCCGTGTCTCTTTTAAACGTCACCAGAATAATGATGCTATGCAAAATGTGGTGAATTTCTAATAAAACGATGAGTAAATGAATCTCTGAATTGCATATTCAGTTTCACATTATGTGGGCTTAACTGCTATACCTATTGCTGTGCCAGAATTATTAAAAAAGTACAATTCTGGGAGGTAAATGTCTCACAAGGAGTTTGATGATCTGTGAGATTGTGTGCATTGGTTCGAATATGTGATGCTAGTGTTTATTTGTGTTGTGTAGAGACGTCTGACAAAGCCTTGTTGTGTTGATTCACAAGGAGCTGGGCCACCCACTGAGTTTTCAATGAGCCGGGAGATAATGGAGCAAGTATTCCAGGTCTCTTCCCTGCAGGTCTCCAGCAGTGGTTCACTGTCTAGTTTAACAGTTAAGTAGCTCTGCCACATTCTTAGAGGTTGGTGTTTATGGGAAGACGAGACGCATTTCATTTGTTGATATGTGTGTGTTTCTGTGTGTGTGAGAGAGAGTTTGCCTTCACACCTCATCTTGTTTTTGTCACCTCAAAGCAATGCAAAGAAAAGTGGCACAGGAGCAGCAGAAACGCCATGAAACATGTATATAAAACACTTGTTGAGTCATGTCACGCTGTTGGAAAACGCATGTAATGAGACAGATGTGTAGATCAGTGCAGTGCAACCTTTTTAAAGTATAACTTCAGTTTATTGGGATCTTATTTCTGTAGTTTTGGCCACAATTTCAATCGGCTCTAGTCACATTATACTCACCTTGTTGTTGTTTTTAGATCTTGGAACATGGCCACATTGCATCAAAGTCTGACAGGGCAAGAAACAGGCAGACGGCTGTAAACAAGCCACCTGTTTTACCACTTTTTTTCAGAGGTGAAACTGAAAGTAAACACACTTCAGTAACCTCTCATCTGACAGGAAAACACTGAGCTAACAACTACATACAGATAGTCAGTTAAACCAGGAAGTCGGTCTGTAAAATGCCTGGATTGTAACAGTTTGTGTAATGAATTTACCATTCACCTGTTGTTGGGTTGTCAACCTGTCCAATGGTCTGACTGCCCATCTTTCTTGCTTTGTCAGACTTCCTATCGGAGACATTGTTGCTTCCCTGAATCTAAGTTGTTCATTTAATGAGTTTAGTGATATTTCACCCGTCAGCAGGAGTACAAAAAAAACTATTGAACAGACTTCCTTGAAACATGGATAGGGCTTTTTGTTGACATTTCCGTTACTTTATCAGGGAATAAATTGTGGATCTTGATGTAAAAAATCTGGCTATTTAAGTGGCTTGTATCTATAAGTGAGTACAACTTAATACGTTCCTAGATAATCATGGTTAAGCAGTTATGGGTTGTTTAACATTTAGAGTGATTTAGGCTATAAAGTTTGTTATTCGATTGAGCTTATTTAAATTAAAGGGGACAGTCGGGCTATTCTAATCACGTAAAGGAACGATGGACAAACAATGAAAAATAAAAACCCCAAATGTAATAAACTTTATTTGCTCTTCGCTGGTAAACTTGCAATATTCTGGAAGAAAATATCCTTCGGCGATGCAAATGAGGAATCTTTGCCGTTTGGTTTTCTACTCTTTTATATTTTTTCTCCTCCTTCTTCTCAAATTTGCCTTGACACTGACATACAGATAAACAGGCTTTCATCACAGAGCTCCAGACACACTGGTAACCAATAAAAATCTGTGGAGACAAAAGCCCATCACTGAACCAGGCCCCTGGCTGTCACAACAAAATGAAACTGGAGTGCAGAAGAGAGCGAACACTGTTTGCATGAACTTTTCTTCCTACTGCACGCCCTGCGAATATGCAGGTTGACTCTTTAAAAACCCAGCATGTACAATATATTTACACTTGGCTTGGCAAAGTTGTTTGACTACAATGCTATAGTTCTATTGCTTTCTAAGTGCGCCTTTTAACTGTTTTATAATTTATGAGGCATCTCAGACCAAAGGCTCCTTGAACTTAAGATTAAAGTCTTGCTAAGTTGTCTCATGCCACTGAGCTTTCAGAGGCGCCATGAAAAAACTATCAAACTTATTAATATTCATCCAAGACTGGTGGGGCAGTGAGGGGTTCATCTGAAGGGATCTGAGGCCCGCAGTGTTTCACAGAGCAATGAAGCGTTAAATTATTGAGGTAAGCCGTGGAGACAGGGAGACTAACTAAAAGTCCCGTCTGACATCCTCACCTTCCTTATCACATAAACTCACATGCACGCGTTACAAAGTGCAACATGATTGCCGCTTTAATGCAATTTAAGCCTGGTTTTGTCATTCTTCTAACTTCATTTAATCCTCTTCTCATGGGCATCACAAGACTTTCATTGTTTCTATGGTAACCGGCGGAGCGGATCAGTACAGTCGGTATTCAGATCAACAAAAAGACACGTGCTTTCAAAGTATAAAAAAGAGATACGTCCTGAGAGACTGATCAAAAGAGGGAATGAACACGTAACAGTTTAATTTTGTGAAAATCGTTAATTTCCTGGACACGTAGGTTATTATTTTTTCTTTCCTCATGTGGTCCATGACGACGAGGATGATTTTCTTTTATTTAAACATCAGAGAGAGAGAGAGAGAGAGAGAGAGAGAGAGAGAGACTTATGACAGTTTTTGAACACACCTCAATGATTAATTGTTGTACTTGCAAAGGGAAATATTGAAGTCCTCTGTTTATCAGTTCTCTATCTGAACAGTGCTCTCTCTGTTTATCACACACACTGCACACACACTGCACACCCACTGTGGGAGTGAGTGCAATCATGCTGATGATGTAAGAAGGTGGCCTAACGTGCTGAGACAAAACAGAAAACAGGAAAGAGGGGAAAATGAACTCCACTCCCAGAGGTTCCCCCTTCCCTCCAACGTACCTCACTTCCTGTCACATAACTCCCACTTCAACCAACCCTTCACACACAAGCACTCACTCAACAAGCCTATTTTTTATGACAAATAAATCATCATACAACAATAAGTGTCTAAGTTTGTAGGGTAGTTGGGTGGAGGTTATTATGAACCTGATTTTCACACTGAGCTACAGTTGAGTTGCCTGTCAGTGTCTTTGTAGAAGCGACTGGTGGAGACTGCACTGTCCCAGATTGTTGTACTCCTCCTGTGTCCTGCCCTCGATCTCTCTGAATAGCCACACACATACAGCAACACCACATACACACACATAAAGACAGGCGTTGGACCTTTTGTCACTGCGGCTGTACCAGTTTTGTGGATAAAGTTCAGGCCCCGAGTATGAAGTTACAGAAGTCCAAAAAATCTGCTTCTGTTTCCTCCCCCTGCGGAAGGACACAGCAACACACCCACAATGTGTCTGTGCATGTGTGTTGGGGAGACAGAGACAGTGAGATTGCTGTTTATAGCTCAGATGTGGATTCCCACGCTAGATAAAGCGTGGCTGATGATCACACTACACTGACAGGCCACAGACAGTAGCAAACAGAATTCACTTCAAGTGCCTGTTTTGATGTTTATCCTACCTTCATGTTAGAGTGTGCCTGTGTGCGTCTTTGTCCTCGTGTCTGTGTGTGCAGCACATTTCCATAGGCTGACTTGCCCGAGGTGCACCGCGCTGAAAGCAAGTGAAATCAGAGGGCTTGTTGCCAACTCCGTCTCCCCATAATTGAAAAGGGTGCTTTTAAAGCTTTTTCCAAACTGAAATCAGCAGCTGTTTGTCTTTCTGGTTCACTCGTTCCTCTTAGAAGTTCGCTGTTACAACACCCTCATCTGACGGAGAGAACTGGTCTATCAGACCGATGCAAAACAAGCTCCTAAAATTACAGTGAGGCCGACTTGTACGGTGCAACGAATTAATTAAGTCTTGGTAACCAAGAGGGATAACTAAGTCAACACTTGCCGCTTCTACTTCACACTTAATCCATCATGCAGTTCAGGGAATGAAGTTCATTTTCTTGCCATAACAATTTTGGTGTTTTCATTGGTATTCAAATCTAAGTAAGTAGTCTTTCGTGCAGCTGCAAGAAGTATCGGGATGCATTTCATCCGTTTAAAAAGTAAGGACATAAGTGTCCAGCCATGCTAGCCGTGCTTAGAGCTGAACACCGTCATTAGAAACAAACATCATGAGCTAACGTCTGCACACTGCCAATGCTAACATGCAGATATCACGCAGGTACAAGGTGTTTACCATGTTCACCAGCTTCGTTCAGCATGCTAATATTTGCTAATTAGCGCAAAATAGAAGGCCGAGTAATGAAAACACGATTTATTTTAATATGCCTAAAAGTTACTGTAGATACTGTAGTTGCCTCAGTGAAAAGATATGTCTATTTTTATGGATGGAGAGGAGTTTAAATGTTTGTTTTTTTAAAAATAATATACATTAAATTCTAAAGAAGGGTTGCTTTAAATTACAAAACGATGAAGAGATAAATAAAAAATGAACATGCTCTTGCTTCTGCTTAGTGGTATCTGCCCATTGTGAGTCGTCTGTCTCTGCAGTTTCAACAGTACAATGAAGATTAGGATAAATGAAATAGTTTGTGGTACATCATTTAAAAAGGACATTTAAAAAGACTCAACAAACACTTCCATTCCTCCTCTGGTCATTCAACAGCCCGCAATTCCCGATTTAATTTGCTGACTCATCTTCATCCTATGGCCCTGACACAAATGTATGTTTGCCTTTGTTTTGAGAGGACCTCCCCTGTAAGATCCAGCCTGTGTGTTTGTTCATGTGCGCGTTCATGCGTGGTAATCTTTGCGGCGCATTGACTCACTGTAGCCACTACAATTAGGGAGGATGGAAGCGGGTGCTTGTACTGTATGCCAGACTGTGCACACGCAGGTGAGCGCTCAATTAACGGTCAGCACATTTGCACATATCAAAGGTCAGCGGTCGATGGATGGATGGATGGAGAAGTTTTACAGTAGCATTAGTTGCCAGCCTCGGTATTGCCTGTATCGCTGCCAAATCCCTCGCCCCCCCTCCTTATCCTCACTCCACGGGCCACTTAAATTTCACATGGCCATTTAACAAATTATGCCTATTGTTCATGTGACAATGGAGCCTCTGTGGCTGAATGGGAAGTGGCTACCCTTCACTCGGGCTGTGACTGAATTCCATGAATTCCAACGTAAAGGACGTGAGATATTTATATACATAATGGGAAACGAGATCACGTATCATGAGAGATGTTATGGTATTTAAGTAATCCAGGCCACTTGATGCCACGTCAACATATCAGCCCCGGGTCCTGGTTTGCTGTGCTACGGTAGAGTTTGGCGTAGTGTGAATGTGAGTAAGCAAAAGAAAAGAAAGTGAGCAATTAAAGGCGAGAAGGAAAAATGGTCATTCTTCCTAAATGTACAAAGAGAGGGGATGTTATAAAGAGCAGCAATAAAAGCTTAGGAATGAACTAAGAGGAGGATAATTGAAGCACTACAGTCCCACTTCTGTAATGACATGTTTTGTTACCTATAAACCCGGCTTCCTGGCTTTCTCCGTCCTCTAATTTTTCTCCTGCCCTTTTACAGCCCGTCCTGTCAGAGCGAAGACTATTACAGATGTTTTTGAAGGAAGAGTTTGGAATAATTACGGGCGCAATATTTCAGCACCTTGTATAAACGCGAACAATTTGCACGCAGTCAGCTGCCATGAAGCAGGAGCGTTTAAGTAAAGTGAATACTGACAAAACTGGGACGCTCAGTTTCCAGTACATCATTTTCAACAATACAATTCAAAAAACATCCTCAGTCTTGTATCAACAGACTGTTGAGGGGATTTGACATATTGGAAAGTTTCCTACAAACCGTACAAAGCTCATTTCTGGTTTTATTCTTCCATCCCTCTCCCCGTGGCCTGTTATTTGACCTGGGATTTAAAGGTGGAGTCGCCATGTAGATTAAATAAGAACTGGATTACTAAAAAGAGATGGACGGTGAAAACCTGTGGAGAGCTTACACCATATATGTGTGTGTGTGCGTGCATGTGTGCGTATGAGCATGTGCAAAGGTTAAAGCTGCCCAGTGGGATCAATGAAGGCTCAATCTATCCTTTAGGTGGAGATGAGTGTGCCGGTGTGTGTTTGCAGCTACTGTAGAGCGCGTCCAGCCTGTGATCCTTTCTCCTGTGTTTTGTTTCCGCCGGGTCCCAGTGTGTTCGCTTATTTGTTTGATCTGCAGAGCATTGATTGGAACAGATTTGCCTGCGTAAGCGTTCGCCTAAATGTCAACAACAGAATGCGGGCTATTCACACCGTAATCCTGACATTGTCTCTTTGATGTGCATCGGGCATGGCCTCTCGGCTTGTGTGTGAGCGTCAGTGTGAGAGAGACAGAGTAAAAAAATAAATAGGTAGAATTAGCGCTTCAATGATAAGTCGATCAATGGGTATTTAATTTGCATTTGCTGTGATAATCAAGTCGTTAATCACGAGAAAACACCAAACATTCTTCTGTTCCAGCTTCTCAAATGTGCTGATGTTGGAATATCTTTGGAGTTTGGACAAAAGAAGAAGTTTGAAGATGTTACCTGAGACTCTACGCTTTTGTGCACTTATAAAACTGAAATTCAACAGAATGATGAGACAAAAAACGGGAATTAGGGTCCCTAAAGATGCTATTTCTTGCGTTTGCATTACACAGCTCAGTTAGATGCTTTCACACTCGCACGCACTTGGTCGTCAACTTCAGGCCAGTTGTTCTCTGTACTGCTGAGCGCTGTATAATATGATCCGGTGCTTGGTAAACAGAAGTGGTGTTGGCGGACCTGGAGCTCACAGGATCCTCTCCCCTGGGCTGAGCTTCACTGTTGTGTTTCGAGGTTCTGCGGGGGCCCATCAGATCTGAAGCCCACAAGACAAGAGCCGTGCAGCCACAGGAGAGACCGCTAGCTAAGCTTAAATCCATCCAGTCAGACTGAAGGCACAGTATGAAATAACGCTGTAGCAGCTATGAGCTAGCAAACTATACTCAACTTAGACACGTGCCTGACAGGTTGGGAGCGGTCATGTTCATGTTGTTTTTGCTTTTTTGATTTAATTGAAGATGTATTACATGATTGTTAGTCTTCTTTCACCTCTTACCTGAAGCTGTCATGTCAGTCATGGTTGTCATATAAGAAGATGTATGGAAACACATCAAGAGCTAATGAATTTCTTGATCACAAACGATAAGACGCTGTATTTATAGACAGAAAGAATGGGAGAAAAAGACTGATGAGCTTGGATGGAGTACACTGGAACAGCAGACAGTGGTTGTGTATTTGCCAGATCACCCGCAGCAATGGATGACAGCCTGAATATCACCTCTGATAGCTGTTCATATCCTGTTCACAAACATTTTTTTTCTGGCTGCTCATCCGTTGTTGAAACATAATCAACCGTCTGATGTTAGATTTAGCATTGTGGACATTTTCTAATGAAGAGAACGCTTTTATTTATTTATCACAGAATGGAAATCCCCATGTTGCAAGTACAGTATCAGATGACACTCACATGCACTGCAGGGTAGGGTGGCAGAGCTAGCTTTTAGCTTACTGATGTGAGTTCATGTAATAGTTCATCACGGGTCAGGTGTAGTGATTGGACTGATGTGTTAGCCCGGCCTAGTTGCAGGCTGTGTTGGGACTGTCGTGTTTGCTTCAAGGTAAGTATGGCAACGTGTATTTTGGATGAGTTTGTGACGACTCCTGCGTCAGTTTGAGAAACATACCTGTCTCGACTTTAGTTTGGTTAGTAGGCTAGTTCGTAGTTCATTTTGAGCTCAAGCTCTTAATCGTGAGTTTCCGCTTGAATATCATCTAACCCTGTAGGCAGACCGGCCTCTTCATTTTGAAGATGTACGTTTTCTGTTAGTTTTTGTTAAAATTGTGTATATATATATAATTTACTTTTGCTTCTGCTTTTTTGTTTCTCTCTTCTTTTACCCTGGTTTTAAATTCAGTTTGCTCCCCTCAGTCCCTGCCATTTCAGGGACACAACATAAGCAGGGTTTGTTTTACCTTTCTTGGTGTAACCAGTTTTTCTCCAAAATCACTCAGTATTTCCTTATAATACTTAACTGGTGACAGCCAGTGGACATGTTGTTGTGTGTTTTAAGGTTATGAGCATACCAGAAATTTAACCTTCAACACAAAACTTGTTAAAAAGGAAAAAAATGCACTTGATAACACATTTGCAATAATTTTAATATCTGTGCAGCCTTGGGCTGAAAATCTAATTGTGTGTCTGTTTCGTAATAGCTGTGATACTTTCGATACTATCAAATCACATCGCTTTAAACACAAGTACTGATACTTCTGACAACATCAGTGAGTGTGTGCGCTTACAAAATCTGTATATAAATACGAGTTGCTTGTGTCTAAGCACGATGCTGCATGGCCGCGTGAGCCTTTGTGGCACATTTGATATACAATTTGAAAACAACATTGCCAGAGGTCTGTCTGTGCCCGTCTCAAGTGGTTGCTTCATTAGCGAGACCTCTCTCATCTCTTTTTTCCCACTCTCGCTCCTTATTTGAGCTCTTTATTCCTTTTAATCATCGCAAAAAAGAGCCCCCTCTCTCCTCCTGCACCTCCTCTTCCTCCTCCACCTCCATATTGCCTATCTGCTCGTCTCTGGCCAGCAGTGTCACACAGACTCCTCTGTTCTCTGTCTGTCTCTAGTCTTGTATAATGAGTTCTGCTTGGGACGGGACATTCTGCAATTTGGCCTTTACTCTGGGGCCAAGAGGGAGTGGGAGACATGAATAAGATGAGGATGAAAAGACAGCACGGATAGATGGCACCAGTCTGTCACTATAGCAGCAGGAGGATGAGTTTGTGGGGTTGGAATGAGAGTTTTGTGAATTTTTACTTTTATGCTGGGAAAAAATGTAACAACTGGCTCTCTAGATATGAGACACTGCACAAAATAACATAATGGTATTGATTTAAAGCAAACATACACAATAATATCTTACATCTACAGATCAAAATGTCAGCGGTCCATCACGTGTTATCTCCTTTATCTTCTGGTTGCATCTTGTTAGCACAGTTCTGTGGATGCGTATGGCGATATGTATCAATAGAAAAATGTCTTTTTATATTATGTTCTATTTGTTATGTTGTTGTTTCTCAAATCAGCAACATTTTCTGTCATTTAAATGACGCTTTATGTAACATTCAGATCCGACTGATCAGAATATCATCGTAGTTCAAGAGACAAACTCGGGAAGGTCACAGTGAAGTGAGGCCTCTTGGTCTCCTTGATTCAATTCAGAAGTCAGACACCACAGAGTAAACCCTGGGACAAAATGTCCATATTTTATTCTGTGATGAGCAACTCGTGTCTAACCTTGGTTTTCTTGGTTTAATCTTACTGCAATATTTTTTTTATCTGAAAGTCTCATTAGTATTTTTTCCAAGAAACACTTGTGCAGTAAGTGCATTCTCTGTGAAGTGTCTGTGTATTCCTTAAATGTCACTTCAGCCAGCCAGAGATTTTAAGATTGTCTTTGATCTTCTCACGGGCATCCCTTTAATCCACTCCAACACTCCACTTTCTTTGTGCTGAAAAGTTTTGCTCGAGAACAGACGAGCTCCTCTTTTATCTGTTATTAGAGAGGGGTCGCTGATTTCGCTCGCCATCTGTTTTGTCCTTTCTACGCCAAAGTTGGTGGATTAATTCTGCTTAGGAGTCGCCCGGACGGTGCTATTAAGATGTTAAGATATCGAAGTGGGCAGTTAGCCGGCGGGAGATCTCAACGTTGACCACGATAATATATATCCCCTTTAAAACAGTGTGATTAGCTCTATCTGTTCTCTGGCTTTCTTTAAGTGTTAAGACAGCAAGACAACTGAACTGGAGTTTAGTGCAGTGAAGTTGCAGTCATTCTGATTTTATAAGGGGCTTACAAGCTGGTGCAAGATGTTTCAGTAAGAGCTGGTCCTTCTGTATGACGAGCCACAGAAGGTCCCACTGTAAATTTTATGGGTCTGCATCTGTTAAAGCTATCAAGCAACTTCAGGGCAGTTTGAAGGGTCATAACTCAATCACGTCACCACGAGTTGTACCTGACCACGTCCTCCAGAAGGGGTCAGTAGTGATACAGCTTTTGTCTGCCATATGGCTCATTCTCTACAGGATGTATTACATATAAATGAAGATGTGTTTCACATATTCAGTCAGTTCTTGTTTCATGAGATAATGACTCGGGTACATTATTTTAATAGTTTGCAGCATCTATATGATATCAAAAGCTGAAACAGTCGGTTAATGAATTAGTCAATCAACAGAGGAAATACTTGCAAATATTTGTTTGCTTGTTTTCTTTGCTTTATTGATAGCAAACTTAATATTACAAATGTAATGATGTTACCATGTACATTGTAATGGCCACCATTCTCTGACATATAGACTAAATAATTAATTAAGGTAAAGAAAATAATAGTTGTAGCTGCAGCCAGTGTTGTAAAAAGTACCCAAAAGTCACACTTACGAGAGAGTAAAGATACTGTGTTGAAATATTTACTTTATTTTCTGCCAATAAATGCCTCAAAGTAAAACTATACATATATTTCCATGCATATAGATGCTGTATGCTATGGGTCGACAATTATCAGACCTGATATTCAGATCAGAATAGTCAGAAAAGCTCTGAGGCAGCGTGCAATCTGCAAAGTCACTAGTAATTACAGTTATTTGATAAATGTAGTGGAGTAAAATTAAATTATGTGCCTCCAAAATGTGGTGGACTGGAAGTATAAAGTAGTAGAAAATGGAAATAATACTTCAAGTGCACATGCCTCAAAACTCTACTGAAGTACAGTACTTGAGTAAATCTACTTAGTTGCATTTCATCGGTGGTTGCAGCCCAATTTACAGTATTTACCTGTGTTATATGATCACTCAGTTGCCTGCATTAAATCCTGCCTTCATCATGGCGATAATGTTCAGTGTTTGAGTCGGTGATTCACCTGCATGGTCATACACCTCTCTGTATAATGCAATGCAGCTCAACGGCAGCACCAGTTTCTGGATGAGAGACAGAAAAAGATTGCTCACTCTCCTCTGTGACTGGCGGCCTTCCGAGTTTGCTGCTGTTTACCACAAAGCAGCGGTGACTTTATTATATATAATAAAGTCAAGTTGTCTTTTAGAGGGTAAACTATTATCTGGCCAAGGAGATTCAAGCAGCAGTAGCTATCAATTTTGTCTTATCCACCGCTCGTAATCCATACTAATATGTTTTGTCATTTCCAGACGAACACGTTTTTGCCCAGACTCTCAATCCTCGAATCTTTATGGTTTCTTATCACATGCTGCTCTGCTCTGTTATTTCCGAGCAGTCTAATCCCTGTGACTCCCTCCGAGGTGTTTTGCTCTAATGGATGGCTATATTTCAATGGTAATAGCCAGTGTGTGCCGCTTTCTGTGCGAGACCCACTATCCGTATGGAGACAATAGAGTGAGTTGTGTTTAGAATCGATACATCTCTCTTTGTCTTTCTAAAATTGGAAATTGTTCCATTTCCCCATCAGCTGAATACTTCGCCAGCATTTCTGAGCAGTGTTTTAAATGGTTCAGTGAGTTTATATTCACGGCGATACATATTAATTAATTTTATCCTCTGAAAGATTTTTTTGTCTTCATTATGTTGCGTCTCTGTGTTTGTATGCATGCACTTAAATCCAAGATTCAAGGTTAATATATGCAGTTTATTCATGCAAGTTAAAGTTGCCTTTATAATTCTCAAGATAAAATGTTTTTTTTATGGTGGAGTGTGGAGGATTAGTTCAGGAGTCTGACAACCTGAGGAAAGGTGTGCTGTGAGTACTGTGAGTGAGTACTCAGACTGTGACCGGGGTCGATGTTGACTTTTAGTATCCTTTCTTAAAGAAATCTATACTGTGAAGAGCGATTATGTATTTTCTTGCAGTATAACCCTCAGAACCACTTCAAGAAATTATAAAATACACACAGTAGATGAGGATGTCATTGTTCTTAAACTACCACCTTGATAGTTACAGTCTTGGGTAAGATGCTCAAGTTTCCAAGTCAACCTTGGATACATGCTAAAGGGAAACAGGGCTGCAAATAAAAATTATTTTTATTGTCTATTAATTGGTCGATAAAATGTTAGAAAAGTCATGTCTTGTTTTCTCCACAACCTGAATATATTCAGTTTACTCTCATAGAGGAATAAAGAAACCAGGAAATATTTACATTTGAGATGAAACCCATTAAATAGTTTGTCATAACAGTAATTTCATGTTTGACACCTAATCGATTAATTGTCGCAGCACTGCTGAGAAATGAAAACTGCTGCTCTAAATCTAATTTTTCTTTTTTCTCTCTCGTTTGCTGCCGTGTGGATTCGACCCTTCCTTTCGTCGCTCTCTTCAACAGGTAAGACATGTTTACTTGTGATTCTTCATGTGACCTACAGAGCTATTCAGATCCTCCACCTCACAGGTTTCTTTCTGGTCTCAAGAGGCCGACAGCAGAGACCTTCTTTCCTTAAATTTCTAAAGGTTTTATTATGTCCGAGTAACACAGAATCATTTATCTCCATTTACTGCAATTGACCTCAACACAGGGACTTTGTTGTGGAGTCCTGGTGCTTTAGTCATGCAGAGGAACAAAAAGGAGGAAGTAGGTTGTACATACTGTAAGTTAACTGGCAAACAGCACGCTCTGTGTTTCTCTGCTCAGCACTCTTAATGGGTAGTGCTCATCAAAACAATAAACTAAATGCATTCATCTTGATATGTTTTATATTCAAGTCATTAGCGTGTCTGTATTCGCCTGAAGACTCTGTTGTTTTCAAAACCTTTTTCCACTCTGCTCTCACAAATTAACAATTCACTATGCTGAGTGACTGGAAAGTGGGCTATTAAACACCTAGTGGTGATGCCTGGTTTTGATGTAATGCCATCAAAGTGTGTAAAGAAACTTTCAAATCTGTGTAATCTTTATTTCAACCACATTCAAGCTTTCAAGTCAAAATACACTGCAGCGTGCTAGACAGGAAGGATATTCAATATTTTCTCAAAAACAACAAAAAGACCAGACCCAACAATGCATTAGTCTGTCTCAATATGTGTCTGAGACACTCAGCTTGATGCCAGCTGGTTTGCACTGAAGATGCAAATCTTTTAAAACGGCTTACAGACGTATGATTTAATGTTTTAAAAGATGCAAAAGTAAATTTGTACATTTGTTAGGAACTATATCCAGCAGCAGAGTGATACACATTGATTGAGTCATTATTGGCAGCAGGACAGTGTCTGTGGTGTTGACTCGAAATACACTACACCGTCTCCACTCGTACTAGTAAGGAAACCATTAGGGGTGTTCCAGTGCAACAGTGTGGCTCAAATATATGTTTTGAATAGTTTTTAAACAACGGGCCACAGCGGAGTAATCTTTTTGTTGTCCGATCACAAGACTTCTCTTTCAGCCAGTTGTATCGGCTAACAATAGTCATATACTGTATGGATGATAGCCAAGTCTCAATTTAGGTGTCATATCTGAAAAACTCACATTTTAAGCTGTATTATTGTCACCGTTGTGACAATGTGGAAACATTGCTCTTGTTTTTCATCTGCAGTATTCAGCCTCATCTGATGCAACCAGTTTTTCAACTTTACAGACCAGTTTGGGGAGTCATTAATGATGCCATTTGGGTCTTATCCCACACTGCAAGAGTTGACAACTGGCATTCACATTAAAACAAAAGCCAGTGGTTGACTTCACCTTTTTTTTTCTTGACCTTTTATTGGCGCTTTCACTGCTCACTGGTGTCTTTGTCGTGGAGCCGGAGGAGGCCAGCAGAATTACACGAACTCTGCATGACCCTGATTTACCGGTCTGCTCGTCTATAGGCCTCCTGGCCTGTCTTAACAACAGCTCATTGTAGTAGGTACCTATTCCCACAGCGACTATTATGCAAGCAAGACAAATCAGTCTGCTTTGTAATGAAAAACGCAGCCTCCACTCACACATGTCTCTTTTGTTTTTGCATGAATTGGAGTTACTGTTAACCACATCAGTTCAGTTGTAACCCTAATTTGTGTGCAATTATGTGACATTACAGACAAGGTCTTAAAACCTCGAGACTCTGTTTGTTTTTCACCGGTCTCTCCATGAGAGTGAGAGGACATGTTAGCAGTGTCTGCAGGGTGTTTCATGAGCCCTGAGGCAGCTGTGTGAAGCCTGAAGGCCTTTACATTCCCTCCGCTACCCGGCACGAGGCTCTGGCTCACTCCTGAGTGATGTATACCAACTAATGGTCCTGCTAAATACTCTCCATGGGACTGGGGGAACAATCAAGCTTATGTTAGAGACATACAGACACACATACAGACCCTGCTGCGTCCTGTAGTTGTGAGTTTATGGGCTGAGGTAATGACAAAAACTCTACACGGCGTGTAGCGTTATGGTCCCCACTGCTCTCACTAGCAACATCACTAGCGACATCGCACACAGTGAGCAATTGTTCAGCCGTAGACGGAAGGAAAGGTAATGCAGAGGGAGAGCAGGAGAGGAAGGCTTTGATTAGGTACCATCAACGGATCAATTCATTTGTCTCGGGACCCGGGGAGACGTCGATTACAAAGCGGTTGAAATTTGTGCTTTTTCTCACGGGCAGTTGTTCGTGACCGTGCATATTTGTGACTGTTTTCATGTGTTGTTGTTTGTGCATCAGCATTTTTTTCCCCTTAATTTCTTTTGTGGTCATCGATTTTTTTATTTCTCAACTTCCCAGAAGTCACCTGTCAGTTGCAATGAATTTCCTCTTCTGTTGATTTATTTTGAGATTATATAAACGTCCAAGTTCTTCCTCTATTTTTTTTTTTTTGTAGCTACCAATGGATATGCAGCTACTAAATTGGTCATTTATTAAGCGTGAACGTGTCGACCACTGGAGGTTTCACAGAGCTTTCAGCCACACATCATGGCCTCAATCAGTGGATGGAATTGTGATTCAGCCATTTTATTATGCTTTTTAGTTTTAACTCAGTTAAGTAGAAAGAGGTTCTGTCATTAAAGCGCTGTCCTAGTTGTTGGCTACTTGAACAATCGGGTTCAGTGGCCTCATTACAGAAAAGATGTCCCAACTGCTCGTCCTATCTTAAAGAAAAATAAGTAATTCCCAAACTAATGGCTGTTTCCTATCCGATTAGATCTTGTATCTTATCTTAACTTAAGAAAACCTAACTAGAAGTGTAAACTCAGTTCTTCAATTGGCACTCATCCTGTCGTGTTTGTATCAAATACACACAAGACTTAGATTGTACACAAGACTGGCTGTATCTGTGATAAGACTGTAATATCAGCTGTTTCACTTCACTTGACTTGCTAGCTAAGCTTGCTATAATGGACAAGAAAAGACAGGCTTTCAATTTTAGAGCATTTTCTTGTCTGCACTAACACTGAGAGAACCCCATGCCTTCTTGTAGGCCTTTGCAGAGACGGATGTTTTTGGCAGTAAGTCTGGATTCAGGACAGGATCTATGTCGTCCTTACTTAGAAATGTTTTAGTTAGGATAGTTCTCTGATCTCTAAACTCTTATTGTGAGATAAGACAGGATTTTATTCCTAAATGCAGTCAAGAACACATGTTTCTGTGATACCAAAAATCCTAATTTTGTTCTCAACTAAGATTAGACTCAGGGAGTTTGTGATCAGCCGCCTGGTTCTGAATTGTCCAGTGTCGAAATAAGAAGTTGTTGCATTGGGATTGTAATCAGACATGAAAACCAAGTCTTGAGAGATTGATTGGAAACTGAAAGAATCGCTTGTCTGTTATTTGATGCACTTAGAACATTCAATCACAGTTTTTGATTATTTGCTCGAATTTAATTCATGAATCAAACTGTAGTTCATAGTTTGCACAAACCTGAAGACAACTTGACACATAATCAATCTTTGGTTTTGCCTTGAGAGTGAATTTCTGTCACTTTGTAAGCTGCAAGACAAATGGACAAAGTGGGACTGGCTGACTGTTAACTCAGATTTAACAGCTGTATAGACATTCACATTACAGCTTGAAATCACATGAGAAACCAACAATGTTATCCTCACGGTACATGCAGGAACAACACATACATGCATCCAATTGTGTGTGTGTCATTGTGTCTAGTTGTGGACTATGGTCCATCTGTCTGACCCTCTCCTTCAGAGCACTCTCTGATTGGCTGTTTGACATTCTTAACAGCCTATTTACATCTGCTTGTGATAGGCTGTCACTCCCTGCCATGCCTTTCTTGCCTAGGGAGGCAAATTGAAGTGGTTATGTTGCAAAACCAGGAACGTGACTGCCACTGTGACTGGATCTGGAGTCGCTAGCAGTCGGGGGCTGTGATGTTTTTCCTGAGTCAGACTTGTTTACTGCACCAGATGTTGTCTTATCTGCGCGTCTGCAACACATTAGTTTGGTTGATGGAGGGAAGTAAAACATTCTGTAATCTGATAGCTGTCTTGTTAACTCCATTCCACTGAAGTCCTTATCTATGCATGTTTTCTCTGCAGCCCAAAGTTTTCTCCTGCTGTTGTTCTCAACCACAAAGCATACCCTCTCTCTCTGTCTGTTACACACTCACACAAGAGTTGAAGATAGGGGGGTTTGGATTTATATAGCTGTGTTACAAGAGACCTCCTTCACTGCTTTATGAAACACAGGGACTGGCTTTCTGACTGTCTATAAAATTCCTTCAGTGCACTCTGGCACTGGGAACAGGAACAGCTTTCCTGTCATTCAGGATACACACTCACACAGTATTCCGGACATCATGCCTCTGGGATCTCGCTGTGGGAAACTTTGAGGGGGAGTGTTTTAAAGGTGGAGCAGAAGTCTGAAGCTTGTGGGACAGGACACAAGGACTGACTGAACAGAGGTGGATGTTTGATGGTTTCACAATGGAGTGGATTTGATCACGACACAATCCATGAGGACTTAAACTTGAGTAGATCTAAGGGTCTGCAAGAGGACTCTTCAGGGAAGTCTGAGATAAAGAGTTGGATTCCATGAGAACTTTTCCAGGAGCTTATCTGCACTGATACCAGATTCAAGAGGACTTGTTCCCAGCGCTGCTGAGATATATTGTCGTTTGGTGGGCTTCAGAGTGGAAACTCTCACCATGGCTGGGATCACTAGGAAGGGATCTGGGAGACCCTCATACTACTACAGATTCCTGGGCAAGTCCCGACTGCAACGTCAGCGAAGCCGGTCCCGCAGCCGCACCAGGCCGTCTGCCAGCAGGGGTAATAAATACTACTACCACTGCTAAAAAAGAGCCATGCAGCAGTTTTGGACTCACGTGAAGTCTTGTAACTTAGCTATTACGACATACTGTAGCTGTAGCTGATAAAACTCAGATGAGACACATTGTAGCTCACTAAGAGGCCATTAACCATTTTTTGTAGTGTTTCCCACAGGATTTTGCTGACAGTGGTGGTGGACCTCTGGGTGCATGGTTCCCTGTACTTATAAGTGTAATGTGTCAGTATGGCACACTTTGAGGGCAAGATTAAGAGGCTAGATCTGTGAAGAACTTTGTGCCCTGTAAACAATTTAATCACACATTAACACATATAATTGCTGATGACAAAAACGTCACCCCCACAAAGAAAGGTAAACAAGACAGCTAACGTTAGATTAACAGTATTTATCAGTGACTACTGCACTAACGTTGTGTAACGTTGACTGTCATACGTTGATAATGCTTACATTTTGTTTGTACCAGTGGATATTATAACGTTAATGAATGTTTACTTGCCTCAAATGATGATGTAACCTTTAAATGCCTCGGTGTCACGGATGCAACCAGGAATGTTCCAGTGTGTGTGTGTGTTTGTTGTCTTTGCTGAAGCAACAACACAAAACACATCACAGATCTTTTATGTCATTATGAGAAATGTAAATAACATTTTCGCTGCATTCTGAAACTGTGGCCGTGGCAGACCGCTGCCACACAGGTCATTAATGAGAAACACCTTTTTTTTTTTTTGTCATTAGCAAGAGCATAATTGTGGTGTTTGATGGGTATTTATTTTGCAAATATCAGCTAATTCTGTGAAAGCAAACATGAGAAGATGCAATTCCCCTCAGCTAACGTTAGATTCACACTATTTATAGTGACAACTTCTGCAGTAATGTAATCTGTTGACACTGGTAATGATACAACTTTCTTTGGACTGGTGGATAACTGCGCTCTAACACCGGTTAATGTTATTCCCTTTAAATGGCGTGTCCTCAAAATGCCTCAGTGTCTCGGATGCAACCAGGAATGTCCCAGTGTGTTTGTGTGTGTGTGTCTGTGTGTGTTTGTGAGCATGCGTGCATGTGTGTGTGTACAGCTGCCGTGAGAGATGCTCTGCTGAAGCAACAACACAAAACATGTTTCACATATTTTATGATTATTATGAAAAGCGTAAATATAGTTTTGGTTCACTATAAAACTGGCTGGCCGAATAACACAACCAAAACCTTTGTTTTTTTTTCATTAGAAAGTATATAACTGTGGTGATTGAGTTTTTAAGAAGTATTTCTCTGGCACGACCGCTGCATTCAGTGAAAGCAACATGAGAAGATGCAATTTCCCCTTTTCAAAGCTTTTTTTTAATTGTTCATATGAGAACTACCTTTTTATTTTTAGAACGCACGGCAACGCATGTGTGTTCACGAGTGAGATAACAGTTTGGTGTCGCTATTCACAAGGTGCTGCTGCTGCTGTTCTCTCAAATTGCACCGCCAACACTTGACAGCTCACAGCTCAGTGTCAACTTGCCGAGTTCCACCCTGTTTGGGCCTGTGAATGTTTTCGTTCTTAGTAACCGAGAAACAGTTCAAGTCAGTTGATTAGTTTCTGCACTGCAGAACTACGTCTTTTTCTCTCAGCCCATGCCCACGAGCACTTTGTTTCTTCACTTTGCTGCTTTTTCTGCCCCTCAGTACTCCTGTACTTACTGCTGGAGGCAGTGTTTGAACTGCAAGGTTATAGTGATAAGTCTGCCCCCAAGGCTTAGCTCGAGTTACTTGAATTGAGAGAAAAGAAAGTAGCTCTGAATTTCTCCAGCCTATTGATTTTATTTCAAGTGAACTGCTGTAAACTCACCAACCAAGATATCAAGTGGAAAAACTGTTAGGTATCTGGTGCTCTGTTGCTGTGAATATGATGCAAACTTTCTAGAAACAAAAAAAAATAGCGCGTTAACACCAGGCTCACACTCTCTGACTTTCACTGATACTGACCCCTTACTTGTATTCTTTTAAAAATAGCTGAAATTACGAGTAGAGCTCTATAGTGAGAGGCAGACAAAGCCAGACAAAAGTCACAAGAGAGAGACAAACAGAGTGTGTAGGTGCCCGCCTCGATGTCTTCACTTTGCTTCTTTTTGCTGATGAAAGAGGCGCTTTGAAGTCTCCCCTCTGTATCATTCAGTTCTCAAAAGAGCACACACACATGCATCTGAGCGTATGTACAAAGACACGCACGCAAACACACTCTGCCTTGATCTTTGTGGCTAAGTGCAAGCTCCTCTCACAAAAAAAAAGCCTTCACACACTACACATTAACACACAGGCAGGGTGGAGGTTGAGTTTGCTCCCAGATGGTACAGGAGACCACTGGATGCTGTCGAGACCAATACACGCCTTTGATTCTTGTTGTTGCGGTAATGAAGTAGTTAAAGAAGTTGTGGTCGTGCTTTGTATGAGCCTAAACTGGTGACTGTGTGTCATTGTTGGTGCAATAGACACTATAATGTTCTTTAGGTGGTCCTTTCACGTAATCTCATATCTCTAGAGTGAGTGTCTGTTGGTTTGGATTGGATGGGTTAGGGTTAAGGGGTTAGTTAACCCAATCAGAGGCAGAGTAGGGGCCAGTCTTAGCAGAATACAGGTGTAAATGTTTATATATTTGTTTAAGAGGAGACCATAACAGAGCTTGCATTCACCAGGCGACCAGAAACAGGCCTCTACATGGATGCTAATGTTGCTCTTGATCTGCTGGATGTGTCAGTTGTTCTTGGCCAACTTCAGAAGATGATAACATGTTGTTGTGTAGTTAATTTTTACAGCTTGTTTATGCATCAAATTAAATTAGAAACCTGTTAACACCAAGAAATTAGCTTTCTTCAAGGGAAATCAGGAGTCTCTAAGCGCCCTTCCCTGATAATGGAAACCAGGTTTCTTGTTTATGTGGCACTGTATAACTACAGAAACCAGATACTAGTAAACTGGTTACTGCGGTGCCTTTGATTGCATTGAATGTTGCAAATCTGCTTTATGGCTGAAGTTATTTTACAGGAGTTTCCAATACAAAGCATATTGATTTCTGGGATATTCAGTTTACTTGATTAGCCATAAACAAACACTTCTATCTGGTATCCTCAGTTTCCAGACCTTTACTGTGTCACTATATGGGCTCTGTTTGTATTGTGATATAGAATTGCATAAACAGTGACAGAACCACCCTTCACGGAGTTTGTATATTTGCTCTAATTCATTGAAATAGGGTTTGTGCGGAGAAAAATAAACTTCTCTCAGTAAACAGCTCTATGCGCCTGGAGCTAGATGATGTGATATTGCAGAAAATGTGTCTCATTCGAGACGCCCGGCAGCTCGGTTCGAAAATGGTGTTTTTGTTCACACCACAGCCGAGAACAGCTCTGTGGGTTTATCTTGAGGAAGTTACTGTCGCCCCTCTTGATGTATACACCGTCGCTGGGACAGATCAGGTGGCGGCTGCGTGAGCTCATGTGTTATTGTTTTCTCAGCATGTGCGCGTCCGTGTCAGTGCGTCATTATCAGCGAACGGAAAATCTTCTATCAGTTCCCCCTTCTTTTGCCAGGGTTGCTGACATTTACATAGAAAATTACTGCTTATCTCAAAGAGAGACAGGCAGGGAAAGAGAGAGCAGTGTTGTCTGATCTGACATGTTCTGCTGCCGTGTTTGAAACTCCTGTTGCAATCAAACGCTTTGTTCTGAATTGTCCCGTGAATAGAATAACATCATTTTTCACGGCAGAATTCATCATCTGGCTCTTTGTGTAACCCAGAGCAGCTTTAATTTGTTAAAAAAAGTTTCCTCAGAAAAGTTTTTATTAGCTCTCGTAAACTTGCGAGGGACGATTTGGTGAAAAAATAAGGTCTCTGAAGAGCTGATGGTTCTGTCAAAGCTGAATTTTCCTCACTTAATGTCGGGCGGATTCCTGACTTGCTTGGCTGAATTGAGCTGTTATCCTTTGCCATCATCTTGTTTTGATATCACACAGACTGAAACCAGGAGCGTGCAAAGTTTGTGGCTTTTGTCAGAAATGACTTGCCATTCTTCTTTCCCTTCCATTGATCTCACTCGATTCTCGTGACCCGTAGTTTCACTTTAAAGCTGGCAGCAGCTAACAGAAACACCAGCTGGCAACCCTGTTACAAATGTGTAACAGGGTTGCACACACACAAACACTCCCCTTTCTTCATTCTCACATCTCATTAAACCATAGCACTATCTACATTACAGTAATAGACATAGTTATTCTAAATGAAATAGTGTGACATTTTGTGAAATGTGTTTGTTCCCTTTTCTTGGTGAGAGTTGACCACTCCCAAATCTGTCTGTTCCCTCTGAAGCTAGAGGCAACAGCCAGTTAGCCTAGCTTAACTTAGCTTAGCTTAAAGACTGGAGGCAAGGGAGGAACAGCAAGCCCGGCTATATCCAAAGGAGACAAAAGCTGATTAGATGACTTTCTTGGGGTCTTCTTGCACAAAACTTTGTACAAATTAAGAAAACAAGATATAATGTGTTAATTCATGAGACTTAGAGGTGTTGGAGGCCTTCTGGCAGAGTGAGACCAGCTGCTTCCCCTTCTTTCCAGTGTTTATGATAAGCTATGCTAACCATTTCCTGGCTGCAGCTCCACATTGAACAGACATCGATCTTCTCATTTCATTTTCTTGAAGAAAGTGAATAGCATATTTCCCCAAATGTCTGATCGTTCCTTTTAAAAAAAAGTGCAATACTCGTCTGCTAAACATTTCATCCATGAATAAAACATCAAAATGAAATGCTGGAGGAGGAGGCGGCCCACAGCCGCAGCGCAAGTCAGGTCAAGTTGAAGTCTTTGTGAAGCTCAGAATCACATGCAGTCTCTCAATAGACTTTACAGATACACATCAACAATGGCTGCAGTCTCTTTAAAAGATTGAGAACCAAACAAAGAACGAAGAAAACATTACAGGAAAGGGAAGTAAAAACAGAAGCAGTAGCAGGGGAAGTTAAGTAATGATAGGAACCAATAAAAGACAAATACAGAACAATCCTCTCCAACAATACAAGCAAGAGTCCAAAAGTAGTACTGGTAAAAAGTCCAGCACAGTATGTCCAAAGAGGTTAGCTTTAGAAAAGTGCAAGAAAAAAAGCCTCTCTCAAATGTTCTTGCCCTTTTAAAAAGGCGTGCTTTGACGGATGTCGGCTCTGACGGCTCAGTGACGGAGAGCACACACACACAGCACGCAGTGACAGAGGCAGAGTAACAACTGTGTGAAACCATGAAATATCACAACACTAAAGGGAGAGTTACTGCGAGCAGCTTGGGAGAAAGTGTTTGAACTACTCGATAACAGCTCAATAATGCATTACCACTGACAGTTATTGCGCGTAATCATATTCTCAATGGGTCATTACCAAGAAACACTTTTGATCTGTGCTACCGCGTCATGCTTAGATTTTGTCAGGTTGTTTGTGATGTAGACGTATTTCTGACTGTGTGTGTGTGTCTGTATGCATGCATGCGTGTGTGCTGATGGGAAGTGAGGACAGAAACGAGGCTGATAGATGGGAAGCATGGCCAAAACAACACAGACGATCATAATGACTCAGTTTCCGATGCCTAAGTCATATTTACACGTAAACACAGGAAGGCTGGAAACAAGTCCGTAGTAATGACTCGCGTCTCGAGTGATAATCTGCTTTAAATATTAACACGATGGAGAGAGAGAGAGATTTATGGCCGAGCAGCGCCACGTTTAGACCTCAGCTTCACAGCCAGTTGAATCACTTTTTTCCGGTTTTCCTCAGATTTGCTCTTTGATCTGTTTTTGCAGTTTGCGCCCGAGCATCCTCGCTGAGATTAAGGTCATGTTTTAGTAAAACAAAGACTTCCCTAATGAATTTAGGCAATCTAATGCTTTGATGATTTCCGCTCAATGTTTAACATATACAATCAGGCCAAGGGCCGGGAGAATATTTGTGATAAGAGTGAGGAAATTGACTAAAACACCAAAGAGTAAAAGTACTTCCCCATCTACTTTGTCAGTTCTGTATTAGAGGATGAGAAGTGAAAAGTGTGATCAATTTGCCTCTGAGATCTAATAATGGGAGGCAGAGACACGAGACAGATGGCTGGGACAGTTAATATAGCAATAAAGCAGTGAAGTGAAACTGCTAGGCCTCTTCACATCATCTCGATGTTTAACCCAGGATTATTTTTCTGATCTGCGTCTCATCCCTAGGGTCCGTCCCTGTCTACCCTCTTTTGCCTCAGCCTGGTGAATCATGGAGATGGGTCGGATGACGCAGTGCTTCTGCGTACCCGAAAGAGTCCAATAACGGGGGGACAGGTGCAGGCTAATCCCCCTTAATCCATAGATATCAACTCAGATTACAAGGCAGAGCCAGTTATGGGGAAGTAGCTGTAGGGTTATAGGAGATCATTTCCATCGCTCACCGTGAAAACAGCCTCACAACGTACAGCCGACAGTTAGCAGTGAGTTATTCTCACATGCAGTCAAACTTAGAAAATGAAGGTTTAGGGTTGCAACTAAGGATTATTGTCATTATTGATTATTATGCCAATTATTTTCATGATTAATCAGTCCATTAAATGTCAAACAATCTTTAAAAATGCTTTTCCCAGAGGCCCAAATTGACGTCTTCACATCGCTTCTTTTGTCCAACCAGCAGTCCAAAACCTAAAGACTCATTTATCAACACAAATAATGAAGAAAAGCAGCAAATCCTCACAGTTAAGAAGCTGGAACCAGCAAGTGTTTGACATTTTGATTGAAAATAACAAAATAGGTGGTCATTAATTCTCTTCTGATTGTTGCAGTTGTGCTTCTCTAACCAAATTCGAGGTTTGTTCAGCCATTATTAGCCTCGTCTTTATTCAGAGCTTTACAAATTATATTTGAAAGCAGTCCAACTCTTATTTCCTTTGGAGTTCCAGGTTCTGGGTATAATATAACCACGGTATGCAATAAAACATGAGGAATCAAAACAAATAATCCACAAACAGATCTGAAGAAATGCATCTACAGCCCCCCGGAAACCAATCCAATACGTCCAGTCTCAGTAATCATGCATAGATGATACGCTTGTCATTTTCGGTTTGTCCTGTGCAGTGTGTATTTCTGAGAGCTGCTGTCACGTGTCATTTTATCAACTCACACCGGGGTTTGTTTGCTTCATATTCTACATTCTCCGTGCTTGTGGATGTTATCGAAGTGGGTTCGGATCTCAGCCCGGCAGAGGCAGGAATGTTGCTGCTGTGTCGCCCTCTGCATGAACACGGACTTCCTCCTTCTGCGACCCACTATCCTCCTCCTCCGCCTCCTCCTCTGCCTTCCCATAACACACTGCAGACAAAGGCATGCATGTGCCAAACTAAACATGAAGCAGAGCCCCTCTCTATGGATATCACCAGAACATGGTCGAATTTGGTATTCTTGTGGTTGTGGGGGGGGGGGAAACATCCTGTCCTAGTGCAGTGTAGTGCTGCGCAGTGCTCCCAATATCTGTATTTTTACCAATTTATTGGCTGACTATATTTCACAAACGTAATACTGAATTCTGGAAAAAACTTCAGGCTGCTTTGATCTTTTTTTTTTCATCATCAGCCCGGAGTCGATTTCAGATAGGGGCTCAGTGTTAGCAGAAAGTTAAGAGACTGTTGACTGTATCCACACTAGCGGCTGTTGTGGGCTGAAATGATTCTCTTTTACTCCCTCGTGTCCACAGAGTCGCTCCAAGGAGACGGAGCAGCACCTCTTTATCGCCCCATCATCGCTGCGCTGAGTAAATACAGCATCTCAGAGGTCAAAAGTCCAGCGCTGTCCTCACAGTCCAGTGTTAGCACATGATAGTGTACCCACACAAGGAAGGATTCTCTGCTCCCTCCCCCCCTTCGTCTCTCCAATACACCAACACCCGTTTTAAGACGAGACCTTAAAGCTTGACGATTCATAGCTGTGCCTTCATTACGGTACATGCCTGGGTGGGCCTCGAATGTCACCTTCATTACGTGGACAATAAATGAATAAATAAAAATCTTCCTAGCACATTTTTCTTTGATTGACATTAACTCACAGTTTATATTCTAGAGACAGACAGAGACTTTTTTTTGCAGCACTATCAGCCTGTCAGGACAAGTTCTGCCTGTCTCATATTTGAGGGGAAAAACAGAAGAGGCTTGTATTTGAGAAGGAGGGAGGATGAGAGGCAGGGTGGACCAAGAAAGATAGTCCTCCAGGTAGAGAGAACACAGTAAACACTGCTTGACAGCCTGTGATTTTGCTGCACATTTCACTGGCCCACAGAGGATGTGATTGTGTGTGTGTGTGTGTGTGTGTGTTTGAATCCTCCTCTGTTTTTCCCTCCTGTCTAACAGAAGAGCCTTGCCATCTCTTTGGAGGCTGTTTTTCAGCCCTGAGGGTGTAGACTTCTTGAAATGCAGACACGTGCTGCTGTTGATAACCGGATCCTTTACTCTAACTTTCTTCTCATTAGCTCGGCGAGCACAGTTTGGACTATTTCTCTGCCTTGTTCAAATAAACCCTTTAAAAGGGCTATTATAAATATTTTGATATTAATAATGGATTAAATGTTGTTACTCATAGTGACAAACCCTGAGGTCCTAAGTATCAGTATCAGGTCCAAGGAACAATTGATTTGTATCAGCTTTATTTTAATTCAGTTAGCAGCTTCTCATTTTCAGCCAGCACTGACTGTCCCTTTCACAAGTTAAAGTAAACGTTGCCAGCAGCAGGTCACACCACCAGTCCTGTAACTTGTCTGTTGCCTTGCCAGTGTCTGCCCCTCATCTGTGATCAGATCCTGTGTAGTTTGGTGATATGTCAGCGGATACTCTTGTATCACTTGCCAGATGGCAGCAGGGTGAACATGCTGGCTCTGTTGACAGTGAATTTAAGTAGAACTTTATTTTTTTAAGAAAACTCTACAGAGTACTCTGGCAAGCCAATGCACCAAAGCAGTCACCATAAAAAAAGTTGTTCAAGATGTTTGGCCACGTCTCAATTGGCTTAGATTGATGTTGCCGCTAGATTGTAGAAACATTCACTACACAGAAACAGACTTTTGTCATTCGTAAAAAAATAAGAGAGACTAAAGATAAGATCTCCTAGTCGGCGGAGTGTTTACTGGTGTAACACCAACAATACAATACTGATTGTTCTCTTCATGTCACTATCATTGGTTGGCAGATTAAATACCCTGCGCGACAACAACTTGCTTACAACAACCTTTGTGAATTTCCTCTTTCATCACGGAGCCACTCGGCACAGCCAGCTCCTCATGCGATAACGCATCATAAACCACATCACTCCGTGGCAAAGGAACCATGTTTATTTGCAAAGCCGACCATCATCGTTATTATATCAGCGCAGCACTTTGGCGCACCCGCACCAAAAATAAGTCGTTATGCAAAGTGTTCGTCCCTGTTTTTCCTTTGTAATGATTAACTAGATGCTATCAGTCTGTGTTCTGAAAGTTTATGTGACGCATTACCACCGGTTTTCTGGCACGCCTCATAAATGAATCAGTCGTACTATATTCATCCTGTTTGTCTGGCCTTACTAGCAACGCACCAAACATTTGACAATATTGAAGTTAATTTTTTTAGAAGTAGGAGAGGCTTTTCCTCCACCACCTTTTGTCTACAGTGGTTTTGCAAGCTGGAATATCCTGTGTCGGTGAGGTCTGAGAGGAAGGGAAGTTTAGTTGGCACTGGGCACTGGATGGAGCATGCCTGGTTGGGAAACACTGAAGGAAATATGCCTTCTGACCGATATGACTGAATGTTAATAGGAAAGGGGAGGGATTAGATTAAATTGAGCTAGACGGATGGACAGTGAAAATGACTATTTGTGATTTAACGACCTGTTACAAGATGGAAATATTTCCTCAGCTGGTAGCTGACAAGACCCACTGTAAAACCACAACATGTGGCTTTTACTCTTCGAGTTTTGTATCGATTAAACCAGCGAGATACAGCGTCTTAATAAGTGAGTTAAGAGGTGCTAGTAGGTGATTGTTTTACCTTAGTTTCCATTAGCATGCCTCCGTGATAAGCTATGCTAACCACCTAATGTCTCTAGCGTCATACTTGGCTTATTAACACAAGAGTGGTATCAATCTTCTCATGTAACTCTTGACAAGAAATTGACTCTTAGAGGAATAATTTGCTTGACATTCAGACTTTTTTTTTCAGGCTGCAATGCCCCTATCTCGCTTGGCCAGACCACTACACAAATACACTCCTCTGCGCACACGAAATGCAGGCGACTATCATCCCGTCTGTGCCCATTAGGCCCCCCGGGGCTCTCACTGGCACTTTCAGGATCCCAATAACCAAGTGTGAGGAGGCCTGAAGGTGGGTGGAATCAGGACAGAAAGATGGCTCTATTTGTGAATAGATGATGGTGGAGGAGGGAGAGGTGTGAGCTTTTGGGGGGGGGAACGTGAAAGGACGGAGAATAAAAGGGAAGATGGGTACAATGGGGGCGGTAACGACAGATGAGAAATCGATTTGATTTGATGTAGGAGATGAAGATGTCATGGCACAGTTACAAAATTCAAGGAAAGAGGTTTGAAGAGGACATTCATCAGAGAGCACACAAGGGAAGAAAGTGGATTGGTGAAGGCAGAAACGACAATGTTATGATAAGGAAGAGGAGGTGGAGGATAAGGAAAAGGAGAAAATGATATTCAGGGAATCGATTAGGATGAAGGTCGGTATAATGAATACCTCTCTGGCCCCTGTGACCCTTTGATTGACCTCACAAAAAGAGCCCGCCATGCTCGATGCTCCCTAACACACACTCATACACCTAACAAATTATCTTAATCAACAACAGTTTGACAAACCCCTTTCAAAAGGAAACGTTAATTTGATACCAGCCACCACATACAGTACAAAACAGCTCTTTGATGGTTTATTTCAGTCGGAAATTTGTCCTGTAATTTAAGTTTTATTGAGCGCTTTATACGTCTGTTTATGGGCTGCTGTTGGTTAGGTGGTGAGGGGGGGGCTGGAGTCACACAGGAGCGAGTTATAGCGAGGGGAATTTTCCGTGCATTTGCAGAGATATAGCACACGCAGGTGGTAAAAGCATGTGGAAAAGCGCACACTTCAATTTCACACAGCAATTAGTTCGCAACTAAACGATTTTGTGTTTGTGTGCGTGAGCTTTTCCTCCGAGTGCTCGTGGCAGCCAGCTGTGCACAAGTGGAGAGATTTCAGTTAAAAAAATTAAGAGGACTAGAGGGGTGAATCGAAAGACGTCGAGAAATAATTTGACGAGAGATGCAGGAATTCACTCTGCTGATTTAATTCGATCAATGTTCAGATTGAATGCCTTTGTTAGCTCTATTTGGCCATGAATGGTTTCTCAGATTTAAAAAGGATTTAATACACTTGTTGTCATGGCAACAGATATTTAAATGCCACCTTTTTTTTCTTGTTTTGTTGTTGCATCTGTGAGATTTGAACTATCTGAGACTTAACTCCCTAAAACCATGACAGGTCAATTGAAAATAGAAGAAAATGGAGCCTTGACTATTGACTGGTAAACATAACCATAGCCCTTTAATATTTAATTGTTGGACCTTTGCATTAAAATGACTAAGCACAGAAACATGTACAGTAAGTGTTGCATTTTGGCTTGACTTGTAAATTCGCTCATGAAGGCTTGTAAACTTGACTCGGACCACCTCGCTTCAGTCACTTCCTGTCTGAGCCTCGTGTCCTTCTGTGTAATGATATAGGGATGTTTAAAGAGGCTCATGTAGATTTCTTCACCTCTGGAGTACATGAAGACAGGCTCAACACGTCTCTGTAACACAGTGACTAAGCCAGTTTCAAATCAAATCCTTCTGACCTCCACAGAGCAAATGGACTACTGCTCAGTGGATCCAGATGGTCCCAGTTTTCAATTATAGAGATTTGATTTAGCAAGAGAGGACGTCTACTCTGTGTCAGAGCGTGTTGTTGTTTGTCTGCCGTTTGTTGTTGCGGGCTGCGTTTATGTTAATGTTAGGCTGAGAATTATGTGGGTTGGGATGCGAGCCAGCGTTTTCTGCACAGCAGGAAGTGCTATTCCTCCATTCGTTCTTCAATTACAGCGTGTGCTAATTCAGTCAAGCGGCCTGTTAAACAGCAGACAGCTAATTTAGCACAGCTGAGCTTGAGACGCTAATAGAAACGACAAACTCCAAGTGTGTGCGCCTGTGTGTGTTTGTGGGTTAGTAGAGATGCTTTATATGCAAATATAATATTAGACACAAATATTTTTGGCACAACATTTGGTCCATCCAATTTTTGGTAATTTAATTGCAGTATTTGATCACTGCAGTCCTCATTGAGTTGAAGCCAGTGTTAATCCCAAAATATGAAAATTCATGCCTCTCCCCTTCGTTTAGTTGCACATCCCACAGTGGAAATTGATACAAAAATTCAGCGCTGTAATTCAGTTTTTCTGGCCAAATCTTATTGCATGTTGTTGTTACAGATTAGTCTTAAGCATCAACTGAAGAAAACATGAGTAACATCCGAAACAAATCCAAAAGTTTGATGAAGTTTGTTTCTTTTTCCCTCTCCTTCAGTGTTTTATATATATTCTCGTGCATGTAAAAGACCAACAGTAGCTCCTCTCTCCCACAGAAAACACTGTTCCTGAAACGCCTCGTCAGTAATCTTGCCTTTAATTCTGTGACTTTGTGACATCATGGAGTCACACTTGCATAATTTACACCTAGCAGCTGGTTTGGCACGTGAGAGTTGATTTAGCACGTCTGCCCTGTTGTTGTTAGTGGTGCCGGGTCAGGCGTGTGTAAGCTGACCAATCAGAGACTGAGCATTCAGGAGGCGGGCCTTAAAGAGACGGGGGCTAAAACAGAGCAGCAATATGAGAAAACTGATGTGTTTTTTTGAGCATGTAATTTAGTAGTTACCCAAAATAAAATTATGAGCCTGAAAATGGGAATGATATGATCTCCTTTGATAAGAATTACCAACAGTGTCTGTTAACTTGAAGTGTTGAGAGTCGAGAGATGTTGCATCCCAAATCTGATGATGATGATTAGATCAGCAGTCAGCGGGAAGTTCCCAATAAAATGGGGAACACTCCTAATTCATATTATATACTTAGATACTACAGTGTAGTGTGTGTGTGTGTGTGTGTGTGTGTGTGTGTGTGTGTGTGTGTGTGTGTGTGTGTGTGTGTGTGTGTGTGTGTGTGTGTGTGTGTGTGTGTGTGTGTGTGTGTGTGTGTGTGTGTGTGTGTGTGTGTGTGTGGGAGATAAAGAGCGAGGGAGAGAAAGGAGGAGGAGGATTTGGTTCATAATGCAGTTTCATCCTTATTAGAGTCACACTGCCACGCACACTTAACACTAATTTCATTAGTTCGCAATGTTACAGACAGTCATTTAAATCATTTTAATAAAGCTAGCACAGTCCCGGTGAAGCAATGACCCCATCTGTTTCAAAAGATTAGATCAGTATACAGCACAGTATCTGACCTATTTCACACATTTTTCTGTTTAATGTTCGAATGTCTTGTACTTTCTGTCGCAACTTCTGTGCAGAACAGAGTGGTCTAAACAAGTTCTGCAACCGGCTAACAGGCTGAGAGCACGCTCTCTACCCATGCGGGAGCAGTTAGCATTGATGGCTAGCGGAAATCTGTGCAGACATGCATGCTCAACATCACTCGCATTCCTCTTGGACATGTCCAGATTTGCCGCTTCTGCACGCACGCACAGCCGTTGACTCCAGAACTCTTTCTAACCCACGTTCATGCTGATCTGATACCGTGCTGTGCTGTGTGGCCCGGATGAAGAGAGAGACTTAGACAGACACCCACGCACGATAAAAACAATAACCGATGAGTTCAGTGAAAAGAGAGAGGATGGGAAATCAGGAATGGAGATCAACAGCCTTGTACTCCCTGAATGGACTCATTCATACACTGATGGAGGATTGGGTTGTATAATACAGTCCAGTGTTTACAGGATGCATCCATAAACACTTTTTATGTTCTCAGACTACTTTGAATGCTTCATACGGTTTGTGAAGGTTGTTCCTGTTCTGAGTTTAGATCTCCTCCATTGCCTTTCTGTACATTTCTTTTTTGGTACTCTCAATTCTTGTTATCACACTAACGGCAAATCACACAGGATGTGCTTTGTAGAATGGAAAATGCAAGCTGTAGTGCTCTGCCGCTGTGCACAATCTTTTGACTGGTTAAAGAAATGGTTTGAGTTTTTTGGGGGGAAAATTCTAAATTGTTTTCTTGCTGAGCTTTAGACAAGAAAATCGATGCCACTCTCATGCCTGTATGCTAAAGATAAAACTGGAGCTAGCATGTAATTAGCTTAGTTTAGCATCAAGACTAGGCTGTGGCCAAAGCTAAAAAAACAAAAATACTTCTTCAGCTCAGTAATTGGCACATATTTCAATTGTATGTTTGCTTTTTTACTTTGGAGCGCACCAAACTATCTGTTTCCCCTTGTTATAGAAAGTATGTGAAGCTAAATTAAGTTAAAATTAGTTAAGATAAGCTAATTAACTCAATTTTGCTCCGTAGTTAACAGCAGAAATAGGACTGGTATCACTCTTCTCATCAAACTCTCTGTGAACAACTGTATTTCCCAAAATGTTGAGCTCTTTAAACATATTGTTTTCCTTCTACAATTTAAGGATCAGTTTTACATTTTACAAACCTCTCTCTACAGAGTCTCCTCCAGAGAGGACAGGACGCCGACGCAGCATGCCAGGCAGCGCCTCGGACAAGACCGCACCCACCATGGAGGCTACGTCCACCGCTGCGACACCTTTCCGAGTCACCGTGAGTACTGTGAGTGTTTTTTGTGTTGTTTCCATGTATCGTCCCCGTCTTCCCTATTTGTCTTGCCCTCTGTCTCGGTCTTGGTCTCTGTCTCCACCTCAGTTTGCCTTAGGAGGTTCTTAGCTGTAGATCAATGTCTTCAGAGGTCTGGTGTCCAGATGGAGCCATGCCAATCTGAAACACATTTACATCAAATGTTGGAATGGGGCCTTTGATGTTTGGCGTCTGCACATCAAACATCTCCACATCTTGGATTTAGGTTCAGCACTCCATTTTCCGCTGCCTTCTTACATCCTGTGATTTTTCATTACATTTCACCGCAAAATTGTACAAAGCTGACACACACACACACACACACACACACTCGCACACCTGTGCGCGCACAACTCTTGTCACTCACTCGCCTAGAAGCAAACTGTCTCTCTTCCTCTCAAACACACACACACAGCAGTCCTTTGTCTGTCATCCTGCTCTAATTCAAATCCAGTATGCTTTCTGCCATGTTTAATTCAATAGATAAACAGCCGGTTAATGAAGCAAAAAATTCCGCTATGAGTCGTCAATTTAAAGCTAATTAGCAATTAGCAGCGCATATTTCCATTAATAAATGATGAGTGGGGAGATGACGACCTGGAGGTGAACTGTAAACATTGGTTGTTAGGACAGCGGGGCCACAAGCACTCAGTCTCTCATAAACAAACCCTCCAACTTCATGTTGACTTTTAGCCTTTGTCAAGGCGCAGCAGGCACACTAATGAGCCGAGTAAAAGGCTAAAAGGCATTATGTTCTTTCTGAAAAATAGAAAATATTTACTCATTATCTCCATTTTCTCCCTTTTGTTGTCCTTTCATGGCCTTCAGCCGTCTTCAGCACTCAACATTTCACCCAAAAGGTGGAGTTTACTCTGCAAAAATCAAATTGACATCCCTCTAAGGGCTTAGACATCCCACAGTTAATGACAAAACAAATAGGCTAGACTCACAGCTTCGGGACCAATTGCAAAGTGTTACATGAATTTCATTTTAGGAGTTGCATCCATAAGATTACCACAGTTTAATAAACCATAGATTGATTAACTCTCATCTGTTCATGCAAAAAGTTACGAGCTTTTATCGTCTGTGTGTGTGTTTGCTCTTTGTCAGGCCTTTTTTTTTGCATTTTAGACTCATTTTACCTTATACATAATGTGAATTAAGTTATTGAAAATTGAATCAAAGAGTGGATAAAGGCAGATATTAGAAAGGAAAGTAGAATAAAAAGCCTGTAGGAGACAGAAAGAGGTCAGATAGAGGGGCTAAATATTGATTAAGTGTCTCTTAAGCAGCTCCTTGTGCTCTCGAGGGAAGAGAGGGAGAAGACGAGCACTGCAGCAAAGTCATCCTGTCTCGATCACATGACCACTTAACTGACTTCTGTGGGCTCATTGCTAAGCAGCAGTGACTTCTTGCACTGAGAAAGCCAGACAGTGTTTGACCCTTTGCTGCACTTTTTCCTTATACTGCCCCCTTCTGGTGTGTAATGGTAACACAGCAATCAAAGTTCCCAGCTTCTTCATCCAACTTTTGATGGATGCAGACCGGTTAACAAATACGATTTTTAGATTTTACAGATAAATCAATTACTAATAAGTCCCATGCAGTGGAAGAAGTACGCAGTGTGTTGAGGATGGATTGGAGACGGACATGTGGGGATGTAAACAGGGTGACATGCAGCCATGGGGTCATCTTCTCCTCCTCTCCTGTATCTTCACCACTTTTAGCGATGACAAACCACCCCTCACTTTTCTCCCTCCAGTGAAAAGAGTTGCGGTGACATCTAAAGTACCCCTCCTAGGCCTTGAGCTAAATCTGTCAAAATGTTTTTCTCTCATGTTCTTTGCAGAGACCGAGTTCAATGTCTGCACACATAAATGGGTGCCACACACACACATAAGCACATCTCACAGCATTTATAAAAAAAAAAAAAACGACTTATCACCAGCAGGCCTGGGAGAAAAATAAAAATCTTTCTAAAGCCTAATCTTCCCCGGGCAATTCAGAAATGCTAGAATATTGCATAGCTTAAATATAAAAGTTACTACTCGGTAGTTTCTCTTACTCAGTGCTTGTTTTTAAAAAGCAGACAAACAAACCTTATCTAAGTCCGTCACGTCCAAGTCCCGCTGATTGCACTCGTTGAATGGATTGATTCTCAATTGTGACTTAGCTCTTTATCCAATCTCTCCCTGACTCCAGCCTCTCTACCTGCCCCCCCCTCCTCTCAGATAATAGCAGGGGGTCTAATTGGACAGGTATGTCTCTTGTTTTCATCAGGTTAGAGCTAGAGGGGGACAAGAGAGGTTGATGTGGAAGCAGGGAACACCCTGCTGATTGTCCAGGCACTGATTCTATCAGCCCCCATTAGGGAAGCTTGAAATTGCCAAAGCCAAGGGAATAGAATTAACTTGTGGCAAGCATTTGCTTTAATTTCATGAAAAAAAGCAAACCCAGCGATAAAATTGAGCTGTCCTCTTAGTGCTGATTTAATGGGCTTGGACAGGCTGAGATTACCATCAAGTATGCAAGCCTGTTATGCGCTCTCACACAAACAGACATGCGCCGAGGTAAGCTTACACACATTTGCACTGTAAACATGGTAAATATGGACAAACACATTCTTTCCACAAGCATCAGATTCCCCTTGGAGCTCGTACAATGCAGCGGGGGGTTTCTGGGTTGGTGGAAAACCAGCCTCTCCTCCCCTTCGAGGATGCATGTTGAATCAGATTATTCCATCCCCCCCCTTTTCCACTAATTAGCTGTCAACCGTAGAAATGTGGAATAATTAAAGAGCGCATTGAAATTCACGCTAACATGTGACACTGTAGTGTCCCTTGTCAGGTTACGCTGTCTGTAATAGCCTTATCATGTTTTTGTATGTAAGTAGGTGTTTGCAAAATGAAATGTAAAGGGCCTGACACTTGAGCAAAACCAAATGTATATTGAAATTAATTAATGGAGGGCTCTCAACAGCATTCATGTCTTTTTCATCCACGCAGCATGCATGTATGCAGGGAAACCGCATTCCCGTGTGTTTATTCATGCGTGTTCCTCTCCACAATAGAACAATGACATGATGTATGACATCTCATGCAGTGTCGGTTTTTCATTGTGTATGCTGGACTCACTGGTCATGCTGCATTTAGTAACTGATCACCTACAGCAAGACATAATGGGTAGAGGTCAAGCCATGCGTTTTTTTGGGAAATGTCAGGCATCGATTTTTATAATGCATTGGTTCACAGCCTTTTTTGTAATACCTCTGTCACACTAGACTGAGAAACCACAAACATACACTTAAAAATGTCCTTTGTCTTTAATGTAAGTGTGTACAGTCTGCATTCACTCCCGTGTGAAATGTCTCTGCAGTCGTCACAGGTCTTTCAGCTCCAGTCGGCTGTGATGAAAACACAACACACTACATGGAAACACATGGACACACTCATTTTTCGCCCCCCCGTCAGCGGCGATGATATGATGCACGCTGACGTAAGTGCTGTCATGATATCAGATTTTCATTAGCCGATTATCATGGCCTAAAGAATTCACAGTAATGGTATTATGATGATATCCACATACCCCCTCCTTAATTGTAATAACACTTAAATTGGTTGTTACAGCTGACTCAAGATTGAATCCAATAATTCAATTTTCAAAATTAATTGAGCTACTCAATCTTTCCATGTACCCCCTGGCAACAGGTTGTGAATCGCTTGCCCTACTGTTTACTGACCTGTGCCGTATGGAGGCATGTGCAGAGACGAGCACTGATCAGAATGTAAACCACAGGGAGGTTTTCTACTGTATCTGACCACCTTTTGTTTCAGCTGTAGGTTAATTCTCTCTCCGTGGCCGACGCTGTGCTCTGTTAAATCCCGATCCGCCGGCGACCTTGTCACTCATTTGCTGCACTTTTCTCCTCACTTTCCCCCTCGTTTAGTTTCACTCTATTGCTTTTTCTATCAACTCATGCTCTGCCACCTCCACATTGTGCTCCACTTTTTTCCATTTATCCTGCACCTACAGCTCATCTCCGTCTGGCAGCCACTCACTGTCATTTTCTCCAGTTTTTGACCAGTCTTACCTATTTCTGCGTCTCTGCCTCTATTTCCCTTCTTGCATATACTTTTTTTCTGACGTCTCATACGAGCGGGGGCTGAAGGTGAATTAAATGATAACATTTTTTGCAGTGCTCTGTGTGTCTTGCCTCCCATGGGGGTTTAATCCGGTGTTAATATAGGCATCAGTCATCCTTACCGACTGATTGTAAGTGGGGGGAAAAAATAAGCCACCATATCTGTTCACCTTTAACCTGGACGACATCTCTGCAAGAGCTTTGTCAGGCCGACTGCACATGAGATGGTAGTGTTAATGTCGCATTGCTGCGGAGACAGTTAAAGGCAGAACAAGAAATACAACATAATCAGAGAAATTATAGGTTTGTTACTTGGCGTCTCTGCTTTGTCTGCTCGCTTCTGTTCCTCTTTCTCCCTCCACTCTTCAGACTACATCCATCAGGGGAACGAGTAGAAGTAAAAAACAGAACAAGCAGCCACTAATCAATCCACATCGCCCACAGGGACAGGTTTCTATTCACTGACTTATCTCTGCGGATGGGGGAAAAAAAGAGAAGCATTTTAATTTTTTAGCTGTGAATGTGCCAACAGCAGCAGGCACACACACTCTCTAGGGGGCTGCAAGGAAGAGGCGTGGAATTGCTATGAATTCAGAGAGTGTGATTGATATCCAGAAAGGACGAAAAGGTGTGTGTCGATTCTCTACCTCCCTGTGCCTTGACATGTCGTTGAAGGAGCTGATCTTAGATGCCTCATCCCCTCGAAGAACCAATATTCCTACTGCACAGTCTGACTCATATTTGTCTTTGTTTAGAACGGTGCCTATGCTTATCCAACCACATGCCCACACACATGTGGAGCGACGTATTGATACGTTAAACACTTAAGACCAAGGAATGAGAGTTTGATTCAAAAAGCATCAATGCCGAGAGCCGCGGGCGCTGCGCTCATGCGAACATTGGTGACTCAGCTCTGTTCATTTAGCTAATGGCCCCCGAACAGCTCACAAATGGCAGGTAGCAATAATAAGCCATTTGCGGCCCACTTCCTGTCGACTTACTCATGACATAACAGGTCCAGCAAAATTAAGAGTTAATCACATAGCCACAAAGTCAGATCGTTATTGGGTATGTGCACAATAGCCATTGCCGATAATGATAAATGACAAACAATTGATTTGTTATGTCATGTTTCATGTGACAATAGGAATTAAAGACTTAAGACTCAAGGAAAAATCTGCAGTAGCAGCACATCCATAGACAATAGCTGTGTCCCATTTTCATACTACAATATCTACTTATTATATAAAATACATGGCATATTCTCATTTACATATACATAGCACCTTTCAAATGCCATTGCCAATTTTGCTTAATCAGGAGGAAGCAGAATCTGTTTGCAAAAATGTGAAATAGGTGCACTGCAGCAGTTTAGTGTCAGACTCACACAAAGTTAGGAGCAAAACAAGAATGTTGAGCATTCTTATTTTTAACTGGTCTCATGCTAGTAATCGAAGCTGCAGACTCAAGGACCTCCTGACTTTAAGGCCGTAGTATTGGTCGAGCTCCCAAAACACCGGACTCGCATTACCCTTATTGCAACTCAAAGGGGTCTTTTGTCAGACTATTCCTGTCCGGGAAAGTCCGCCTTCTTTCAAACTTAATTTTCCAGTTTGTAATGCAGGCTCTCTGTTATGTCTACTTTCCGAGCCAGAGTTGAGTAATTTACCTCAGACTTTAGAAAGCTTTCCTCCACAGACACAGACATAGGAGGAATTACACAACTGTTTTCTTCGGCTGACTTCTAATTGTCATTCTGTGTATTTATGACAGCGAAAAATGTATTTTCATGAAATATTTGCACTGAATTTTGGAGAATTATAAATAAAATATTTTTCCTACTTGGAATTTTGTCTTTTTCGCAATATATTCAAGTGTCTTAGGAGGAAGCCATTTTCAGGGTTCAACATCTTCAGAAATACAACTCCTAGAACCATGAAATTGTGGTGGAGGCACAGACAAAAACGTTGCACAACACTTCCAAACGATTGAAAGACAAAAAAATGGGCAAAAAATGCGAAATGGGTGGTTTTTCGAGCCCCAGGAATGTTTCCATATTTCCCGCTAAGAAATTACAATGATTGATGTTGTGCCAAGTTTCCAGGGGATGTAACATCAACAGAGTCTAAGATGTGGCAATCTGTGGCTGTCATTCCTAGGACCAAACATTTGTGTGAAAGGGGTTTATATGAGATCGTTATGTGTGTACAAAAAGTTCCTCCCATGTTGCCTTCATGTTTATATTGAACAAGATGTTAATCACTAATGATTAAACCTGTATTGAGTGTATGAACACACTGAAAAGACCTTCTTTGGATACATTTTGTATGGAAGTGGGACACAGCTATTGTTTTAAGTCGTGCACACACATAAACAGGACAGGACCACGAACAGCGTGAGCGTAAACATACTGACGCTAGCGAGTGTTTGCTCTCAGCCCAAAGTGTTTTACTGATGACAGGTGTGGTTCATCAGGATGCTGCGGCTCCTCTGTGATCAGCTAGCAGGCTGTCTGGAAGTCGCTCTGTAATCATCCCTACTCCATTGTTGCCCGGGGCGACCTATTCACAAGCTAGGTTGTAATTATACAGGTGTGTTAATGGCCCGACTGGGACAAAGGGAGGTCTTTCTTTTTTCCGCTGTGTGTTGCCTCGTCGTTTTGTGAAATGTCTGCATGTATGAGAACGACATGAGGTCAAGGCACCGTGGATGTAACAGCCATTATGAGTTTTTACATAAACGTATTGTGGCTCCTGAATTTGTCTATAATTGAACCTATGAATTGGCCGTTGTGTTGTTGTCTGATTGGATTTAAAGAGCCGCACCTGAGCCTGAGCTGGTCTTGTACTTCCTGCCGCATACTGGCTCGCTTGTTAAGTTTCTGTCTTCATCACGTTGCTCTTCTAAGTTGCTCAATCGACTCCTCTGTTCACCCTGTTCATTCAAAGGCCTTTCTTTTTCATCTTCATCTTCTTCATCCCCTTCTTGATCTTCTTCCCTGCAGTGAAATGGAAAAAAAAAAAACAGAAAAAAGCAGGGGGAAAAAATTTACTTTTTTTTTTGTGTCTCTCAAAAACTTGCAACAAGCCTGCCATTTCTGCACCACATCTCGTTTGTTCCTGTTCTCTCACTCTTAATGCCAGCCAACAGTTGCCATGGAGACGGCGAGGTGCTTGGGGGAGTGTGATTGCAGATGTTAGAAGAAGTAAACACACAGACTCAGACAAAGAGAAGAACGAGAAAACTAATAAAGGGGCGTATTCGCCGAATTAGCGCACGCTGGTGATTACAAAACGCTGTTTGCACGCCCGCTAAAATTTGGTTGCGAGCGCTATTATAATCGCAGCTGTGGCAAACGATCTGTAATTTTTTTTTGCGTGCATATTACGCACCAGCTTATTATGTCTATTCTCTATGTGTTATGCCTCTTTGTATTCAGGTTACATTGTGCGTTTGACCTTGTCCTCACCCCCAAACAACACCCTCAGCCTGATATGAAGATCTATACTCATTTATTCCCCTTTAACTATTCATGACACCCTGCATCACAGGATTTAGGACGTGGATTGTGAATGTCGGTATTAATATGTTCTGTCATGCTGCCAAGTTGCGCTTAATGATTGACATCTGGGAGACTTCCCTCGCGGTGACACAGCTTTATTGACTGCCTCCGTGTCTCTCCGTCAGGGCTTTCTGAGTCGGCGGCTGAAGGGCTCGATAAAGCGCACCAAGAGTCAGCCCAAACTTGACCGCAACTCCAGCTTCAGACACATCCTCCCTGGCTTCAGGAGCGTCGATAACGACAGGTAGGTGTTTGTTCATTATGCTGATGCTGGTGTGTGTTTGTGTATGCTGGATTTGTTCTATTCTGCCGTCTCTCTGCCTGACGGCTGGTTAATCGGGTCATTGTTGACATTTTTGTGTTGTGTTGTGAAAAGCAGTTTATCCTGAGTCTCCAACCTGTCACTTCTAATCCATCTCGCTCTTTCTCACCGTAATACATGATAATTAATCTCCCGTCCTTCGTTGTGTTTGGCATTAAAGTAATTTCTTTGGAGAATGTTGTACTTCCTCTGAAATATAATTTATTTAGCCTTTAGTTGTCATTAGGACTGGGCAATAGAAAGCATTGTAAGACCGGTAGAAACTTCAGTGTAGTATATTGAGTCAGCTAAACTATTATACTAAAACTAAATTAAACAATACCCTTCAAAAAAAACCTAAACTGAAACCATATTGCATGGTTACAAAACTAATTCATTTCAGATTTAGTGTTTTTATAAAACTTTTGCTCACTATACTTCAGATCATCAGGTTGCTTTTGTTCCAAGTTTAGTTTTTTACCAATAAGGCATCAGGTTCATGAAATAAAATGAAGGTAACACCTTCTCAAGCAGTGCATATGTGAGACAGTATCAGACAGGAAACGGCTCCATAAAATAAGTCATTACAGGGATCGGTCATTGTCAACCTGTGGAAACAGAAACTGCAAAGTTCATCACTGGATGAATCACCATCTAATAAAGCCACAACTCTCAAACTATAAAAGAAGCTCACTCTGGTGCTATGCAAAGGATTCTCAAAAATACTTTTTGAAAATCTATCAAAATACCGAATGAATGAACAGAAATGTAATTTAAAAGACGTTTCATCTTTCCTGAAATATTTTTGTGTCAACCTGCTCTGTAGTTGGATTCATGCACGTCACACACATCATCCATGATTATAGCTACGAGCTAAACTCAAACTGTGATGGCAACATAGTGAGTGGAGGAAATATGAAAGGTTAAAAAACATACAAACAAACAGCAGCTCTGTGAATATATCCCAGTGACAGCCAAAGCAAACAACTGGAAGAGAAACCCATTCAGCATTGAAATCTCTGAAATGCCCGATGTTTTCACTGTTGGTTAGCAGGAGAATTAATAGAACTGTTTTGTGACAAAACTTTGAAGTCTTCTTTTGAAAAACTGTCCTTGTTGGACTTTTAGATAAAGAAATACAGCGGATGCTTTCGGACAAAGCGGTGCAACCGCATTTTAATGTTGTAACATCATAACGGTAGTACTTACAGATCCTAATATAGGTGGTCTATGATGTAAAGTGATTGAGAAACAATGTACTAAAAAACCTGTTATATTACTAACGGGCTTTCCCCCTTTCAATAGACACTTTACACATGCCCTTGCTTTTTTAATGGCAGAAGACATGGTGCCAGTAGGTACCCTCAATAAATATAACCGACCCAACGTATCGGCTCGTGTTAGACGACCTTTCATACCTGAGGACGAATGCAAGATTGACACTTTTTGTGTAATTTATTTATCAGATCGATGGATTTTCAGTTTGGAGTTTGTCCTACTTTTGTAAATTTTTCAGGTTCTTGATCTACTGCAAAGGAATTTTAAGCACCACAGAGTCTTTGAAGTCAGATATAAGAAGAAAAATGGGATATATAGGTCATGATATATTGATATCAGCTGATAAATAAATATGTCTGTGGCCTCAGAGTCTGAACTATACAGCTCTATTTTGAGTCTTCTTTCCAAAGCGATACCCACGTGATGGTGTTTCACTTCAGGCTGTGATAATTGCCAGTTTCTGATAACTTTCCTCCTAATTTCCTCAGGAGCTCAGCTACTTGGCAAACATTTGCCCTCTTCTAACGATGTCAATTAGGATTCCAGACCAGGCTATGTTGACCTGCGATCACACTCGCCCTGCTCACTCTGGATTTTTTTCGATGGTCCTTCCATGCGTGCATGAAAACAGCTATAATTCCCACCACCTTTTTTTTCCTTTGCTGCGTCTGGAAAAAAGCCAAGGTGTCCATCTGTGGAGTTTAATTAATGGGGGTGCTGCTTTTGAAGAGATGTTCCACGGCTCTCGGTTTCAAAACTCGGAGCCGAGTTGCTGCCACTCTTCGTACTTTTTAATGAGGCATTAACATCACTGTCAAACTATCACAAGGGAACACTGGCGATTGTTCGGTGTGGAACATGGTGAACTATTCCTCTGGTGCGGTCGGACAAATTGAGCTCAGACTCTCTGGTGCTCTTCTTTGTCCCGCTGTCTTTTCTCATCCTCTTTCCCACTTCTGCCCATCTCTTTATACACCTCGCATCCCGTCTATCCATTTCAAACTCATCACTCTCCAATTTCATCCTCGTCTCCCATCCCCACCCGCCTCCTTTTTCTAGTAGCGAGGTGTCCTACCTATCAGCGTTTATGTGTTTCCTTCTGATAAAGCGCTCGGCAAAGAAGGCAAACATCGGACAGGAAATTGGAATTGTCCAGGAGGTGTCTTATCTCGCCCAGTTTAACCTGAAAACACACACACCTCGCTTGCAAATGCACTTATTTACACCTAGACTGTATACTGATAGGTCTCCATAAGCTTATCCTGATGTAGCAGGAGAAGGAGAGAAAATGCCTCTCTGGTGCTTTCACTCTTCAAGGGCATTATCCAAGCAAATGGTGGATATAGTAACATACGACTGTGTGTGTGCTGTGGCGTTTGTTTTGGGAAAAAAAAAAAAAGGGGGGGGGAAGCATGAAAAAATAGTAATGTGCTGTGAGGAGTCAGTGACACTCCTCGTCAGCCTGGGAGCAGCCTCCCCACAGGGCAGAAAACACTGCAGAAGAAGACAGGCTCGGGTGGGACGTGGCAGAAGAGGGAAAAGAGATGATGAGATGAAGGAGAGATGGAGGGGAGGAGGGAGGGAATCCTATACCCTGAAAACTCCCTGGTGTGCAGATGTGCAGGCTTGAATATGAGATGCAGGGAACATTTAGTATTCACTGTACGTCCCAAACGCTGTATTTACCACATAATGTTGCAGGTTGTGTGAAGTTGTGTCGGCTATATTTCGGTACAGCACAGCAGAGTTTGATTACTTAAAGTAATCATCTTAAATTCTCCTATTGAGGGCTGCAGCTAATGATTGTTTTCATTATCAATTCATCTGCTGATTATTTCCCCAATTAGAGGTAGAGAAGGCGATTCTGGAGGAAGATAGTCGATTGTTGAGTCTCGTTCCCAGATCGAGTATTCGAGGGCCTGAGAATGAGAATCGGTAAACAACTGACTGATGATAAATCAGCTGTTTAGTCTTTAAAATGTCAAATTAATAGGTGATTTTTTTTTTTCTTCAATTGACTGATCAATTATTCAAATAGTTGCTGATTCAAATAATTTCTAAAGTGTTGAGATTTAATTTTTTTACGATTCCTGAATCGATCGAGCGCTTAGTCCCTTAGCTCAACGCTAACACATAACAGGGATTACCGTGCACATGCTAAGGGAAATTAGCATCGCGACCGTGATGATATTATCTGAGCAAGCGACCTGTTTTATTTCACGTTTCAAAATTCCCAATGAGTTTAAAAATACAGCCGCCACTAGGTGGAGACCTTGTGTCCCACGAGAGTGCAGCACATACAGTATGTTGTATAGATATCCTATTTTATATACTATTACAGCATTAGCTTGATGAACAGGAACAGCTAAATGTAGCGGTTTATGTCTGCTAGTATACTGACTGACGTCTGGTATGACTCAGGCGTGAGAGGTGTATTATTCGACTTTTTTCCCGATGCCCTACTGTGGAAAAAAAAAACATAATATTGAATTACAATACTTAAGTATTCAATACCCAAGTATCGAACCCAAGTATCGTAATGGTATTGAATCGGGAGATATGTCTGTCATCCCAGTCCTAATAGAGTCCTTAGCCTCCTTCTACCCCTTTTACATTTCACAGAAATGTATTTATGTGTATTTTTAGTATTATTATCTCTTGGGAGCAAACACACATCATCTTGAATTCACTCACACACATTTTCAGTGTGTGTGTAAGCTGTGATGACATTGTTAAGCCTTGTAGCCTGAGGCGGTCTCAGGGGAGTGACCTGCAGATGAGGAGCAGCTGGACGTCCAAAATGAAATATTCATCTGCGTTAATCAGAGACCAGAACACTCGCTGAACACTCCGATCTGTAGCGAAGCAGAAACACAGCCATGTGTGGGCGCACACGAACACGTGAACGGGGTTATTATTTTCATATTTATACTTCATTACACCGACATTGTTTTAAAAAGATAGTCAGGTTTTTTTTTTTTCCCAGGGTCTTCAGATGTATGGTGTCAGCTGGAGATGGTGAAAGGTTGCACAATTTTCTGCTTTAGCTTTCACTGGGGAAAAGAAAGTTACAGCATCTCAAATAAACCACAATGAATCATTAATCAAACACATTCTTCACTCTGCAGTTACAGATTCTTAAGGAACTGAGTATAACCTCGCAGTGGCAGCACTCAGACTAATAACAACTGAACTGTTGCTGGTTGTGCCGGATGTTGTCCTCCTACAGTATGGATCCCCATTCACCTCATAAATATCAAACTCATTACTGAAAAAGCTACAATCTGCAGCTTTCTTCTGACGGTACCCTGTTTGTCTTGTGTTGTTCTCTGCTGCTCTGACCCGCTCAACATGATTTACTTGTATCTGAGAGATGATCTGACCCTGACTAGCCTCTGCTCCGTCATCTGATCCGCACTGACCTTGCTTGGACCATGTAGACACACTGATGAATATCACAGTGGTTGTAGCTCTTTAGCGACAGCAGAGTGCAACATATGGTGGGGTTGATGCCATCATATTTTTTTTACCAATAAGCTCCTGGCAGATTTTATTATAGAAATAGAAATTAACTCATGAAGTACAGAAAGGTAGCACTTGTCTTTGGCTGTCTACATAGATTGAAATATTGATATGTACAAATGATAGTTTAATTCTGAGGCGGTGCATCTATTCATCTATATAAACCCTTTGGAACTGCAGTAATTAATCCATAAAGGTTCCCTGTAGGGTTTTTGAACATAAGTAGCGCTGTGGAGCTGTAGTACACAGTACAGGCAGCACAATGCACATTCCTGCTAATGCTAGCAACACTTAAAGCACGGGTCTCACTAAAAAACTTTGCTTTGCAGGATGCAGCATTTATGTTACAGTCTGAGCCTCGTACTCTGAGTGCATGTTGTTGTTTTAATAATTTATGGATTTGCCCTCACATCTGTGTGCATGGACAATGATAGTCTGCCTTGTAAGAATGTTACGATGGTTATATGAGAAGCTTTCTGCTGGAAGGGTTAGGGTCTTAGGTGATAAATTATAAAGATGCAATTACTTGTGTTTGGACGTGCCGGATGAATGGGTCTTCACATGACTTTCATGCAGGTGACCAGAGTTTGTGTCCAATGTGTAATTAAGGTTTTTTTAATAGATTATAAATTTTTGGCTCAGTGAATTGGTTGTTTTTTAGCTATTTAAAAGAATATTTTCAGCTTTCGGTCAAGGTTTGCTTTGGTTCAGGTAATAAAACTACTTGGTTAAGTTGAGGAAAAGATCTGTTTGGTTTAAAATCATTAAAAGTTAACGAGCAGAGATGATCACATACAAATTTTAAAAATTAAGTTAAAAGTGACGGTTCACTCAGTCTGGCACACAATGCTCAAGTTTTTAGGGAGTCCCCTTTAAGCATGAAACTAATAAACATTAATGCAAAGAAAATAGGATTTAAAACATTTTTAAAAATGTCTTGAGAATGTTTAATGAGGAAGGAAATGCATTCAACACCTTTTGTTGATTAATGTCAAAGCAAGTTTTTTTGTGTTAACTCAAAAACTCAAAGGGCACCTTAAATTATGCTCCAGTCCACTCTAATAAAAAATAAATGGCGTCCCTTCAGTCATGTCTCATCTCGCTGCTGCTGCTTTCCTCCCCGTTGCATCATGCCAGATGTCACTGGTCAATGTAATTCAGGGTCACTCATGTATTGTTTGACTCATTAAGCACACAAGAGTGCTTCAGAGTGTGTGTGGATCTTGACTCTTCTCTTCTTCTCAACACCTACAGAATCTCGCCCTCTGTATAAATACACATTTGATTGCACACACACGCACACATTTTACCTACAGAAGTGTTTCTCCACAGCTTCCCTGAGTGCATCCAAAGCAGTGCTGACATCATTGCTGTCGACGGTACCCTCCTCCCTGCTGTTCCTGCCTCTCCAGCCTTTTACTATGTAATGGGAGTGCTTGTCTGTGTGGATTTTGTGGCCTCAGCACTGGTTGGGTGGAGCTGACCGATTATCATTATGTGTTTTTTATTCTCTTGTCTGTAATCGCATGCACCCAAACACACACAGACACTGGCACACACACATATTTTGTGCCAGTGTGTGTGTGTTTGGGTAACTGCAGCTCTCAGCACTGTGGGCACCAGTGACTCATGCGTTTTCATGGAAGGAGTGCTTCTATAACACAGCAGGAAGGCTTTTCTTGCCGTCACTCACGGCGCTGAACATTAGCAGATGGATAAAAATGGCTGAACCGATTTATTACGTCCGTATTTCTCCTCCTGTTTCTGTCCCCTGTTTCGCACGGCATATGGTTTAATTATGTTTGCATTGCATGTACCATACTGTATGCCGAGCAGTCTCATGGATGCATGCTGGGAGAGTTTCCCGGGGTGTAGAAGATGAATGGATACAATAAAACGTACAGAAGACAAGACAAAGACATAACAGCACCAACAAAGAGCACAGGGAGGGAAGCTAAACAAGACTTGTAAGGACTTGATATGGAGCCATTGTTCTCACATGTCGTATTATCCTGATCCACGATTTTAATATACTGAGACCAAAATATGATCTGGAAAGCTTTTCTGATTAGGCTATTATTCTACTTTCACATGCTATTTATTCATTGTACATTTTTATCTCCGTACTGTACATAATGGCAAAGAATAAAGATACTCTCATTTACTTTGCTTAATTCCTTTAAAAGAAATCATGGAACGTTTGTCTCCTTTAGAGATACAAACTCCATTTCTCATCAGCGTTTAATTAGAAAAGCTTCCTCGTGTCATTAAAACACTTTCCAGAAACAATACAGAGGGCACGGCTACTTTGTCTTTAATAGTAGCTGCAGGCGTCAAATTAAGAAGGAGTGTATGTTTTCAAAAAACAGTACAGGTGATCAGTTTGAACATTAAAGGCACGATATGTGATCTCTGCTGCGAGGGGGCTCTGTCAGAACAAAACAAAAGACATTTGCAGAGTGTTTTGTGGGGAGAATATAGCTGCTGCAGCTGCTAGCTAGCTCTGGAGGAGGAAGTTGGTGCAGAGCTAGATCTTCTGGAGGAATAAACACCAAGTGAAGTCCGTTCTGCTCTGATCTAGGGCCGTTTAGCCGTAGAGGTGACCTCCATTGTCAGGTGTTTATAAACTGTAATGTTAACTGCCGACTGGAAATGTACTTTACTACATAAAGATATTACAGAGAGGAGAGGGGTAGTTAACCTGTATTTTATCATTTTATTTACTTTACTTTTACTTTACTTTTATTTTATTTTAAGTTTAGTCTTGTTTGCCGACTTTACTATTTCAGAAGTAGCGACAGGCGACCAAATGAAACACTCCGTTACCTCGAGTAGACTTACGGACTTGTGGATTTCTCTGGGTTTGAACATTGTTTGAAAAATTTGGGATAATGTAAATACACAACTCAACAAAATATATTACAAAGGTCTAGACATTTTAATGCAGAATTATTACAGATAATATCTATAAATATCTTCTATTCAGTTAAATACAGGTTGAAAAGGGTTTGGAAGTCATTCATTTACATTTTACACAGCATCCCAACTTTATTGTAATCAGAGTTTTGTATATCGGTACCTTATCCCATCATTTGGGTTTCCCCCTCACTTTGTTTATCTTGCGTTGGATTGAGTTACGAAGTCCAGTGACCATATAAGGTAGTGAAGCAGCGGTGCCGGCGTGTGTGTTGTAAGTAGCTTTCGCCTGTAACTCAGAACGGCTGCTTTAACACGATTCAAGAGCCCTTGATAGAAACCCCCCTGTCATTTTCCATAAAACCGCACCAAAGGGTGCCATGGTAATTGTTGCAGGTGGGGGTGTTGGAGTGTACATGTGTGTGCGTGAGGAAGATCCAAAATAGAGCAGCATAGTGAGGGAGTGAGAGACATCCATCCATAAATCCAATAAAGTGATGCCATTTAGAGTTATTAAATTCTGTAAACATTCCCCAGGTGGATTGACTGTAATATCCAACCTTTTTCTATTGCTCCCTCCCTCGTTCCCACCTCCCTCTCGCTCACTTAGTTACTGACATTCACTTTTTTGCTCTTCCAGCATCCCAACATCTGTTAACCCTTCATGTTACAGCCTCAGGGTTCGTACAAAGTCCTGAAAGTTTGGCTTTAGGTACCTTGAAATGCTTGAGTTTTAGTCTGTACCAACCCTACCATCATCTCTCCCCATTTTACTTCCTCGTCTCGCTGTTCGCATTCCTTTTATCCCTCTGTTTTGCTATCATTTGTCACTTTGGCTCTCTCTTATCTTCTCCGTTCATGGTAATAGTTATGTTCGGAGCTGTTGTTCGGAGCTGCGGTTCACTGGTGGAGTTCTGCTACATTAAACTCAATCCAGTTCTTGCAGACTTGTCCCTGGATCCTCTTCTCTCTCTGCCCTCTTCTTCATTTCGAGCCACTGCACCAGCATCCTCCTCGTCGCTCCTCCTCTTTTTCCAATTTGTCATAATTTGCTCACTCCCCAACCCTGTTATCTCTCCTCATTTTTGGGGAAAGATGTCATATTTACCAACTCTCTATCCTCCTTTTTTCCCGCTGTCATTTCCACTCTCCTCATGCTGAATGTCACATGCTTGTTGATTACATGTGCACTTCAAGGCAGAAAGGAGGAATTTCCGAGAGACCCAGCCTGTTTTTTCTTATTTTGATGTCTTCAGGATGTTTCTGGGGTCAGCCTTTGAGCAGTGGGTGTGTAACCACCAGCCATTTAACAGCATGCAGGGTGTGAGGGCAGGACGCTATGAAAACGTAGCGAACAGGTGCCAGATCTCAAGCATGCATCCAATAACCCTTCCCAATCAAACTGGATTCAAAACCCACTAATGTCTGTCCTTTGTCTTCATTTGGCGGGCACACAATAGGCATTCATTCTAGTGCCAAATGACTCTGCAGTAGTTCTGAGGGTTTATTAGCTCCAGCTATGATCGGCAGAGATGAAATCACGGTGGCTAATATTTTGCCCATTTTCAGGTGCAATGCTGTGACACGATGAGGGTTAAGGACGTTTGCGTATAATGCTCTTCTGTCCATCTCCATTGAAGCAGCGCTTGATAATCTCTCTCCCGATTGGTACCAGAGCATGTGAGCGGAGTGGAGCGTGAGTGAGCGGGAGGATTTTTAATGGTGTGCAGAGCGGCCTTTTTGAAAAGCCTTATCCCCTGCGCCATCTCGCTCCAATTTAACTCCGGTTCCGCTAACACCGTGAGTCCGGAGCACGCCTTACTTTGAAATGGATAATTTCTGCTCGGAAAATGTGGTTATTTTGAATGCCAGGCTACAATTTAAGCTACATTTAGAATACAACTCAAATGTCTTCTTGTTTTTGGAGCGAGCAGTGAGCGATTTGAGTGGAGCGGGGTGAAATCTGAGTGGAGTGCAGAACGATAGTGAGTGGAGCGGCCTGGAGAAGCTTTGAGCAGCGGGGAACGAACAGCGCTCCACTCTGCTTTACATGCTCTGATTGGTACTGCGCTCGTCTCTTCTCGATGCAGCCTGATGAGGTACATGATCCCTGTTTTCTGACGCGTTTGTGACGTCGAACTGCACCAGAAAACAAAAGAAAAAGAAAGGCGAACCTGTCTACTGGCAATGAGAGAGGAGTCAACAGCCTATTTTTGGCACAGGAAAGCTACAAGCTGGAGAGGAGGGGTCGACTTTGAATGTTTTTTTTACAAACCTAAACTTCTACCTATTCTGCCTGTAACCCTCTACAACACACACTCGTGCCCACGTAGACGTAAAGGTACAGATCCATTGTATAACTGTTTCATTCTGGCATCGTTCATTCACTTATTCATTCACTACATGATCTGCTCAAATGTTGATTCATCATTTATTGGTGATGATATTAAGGATGTAGGCCTGGACACTGCCCAGAGAAGTAATGCACCAAGTAGTGCCAAAAATCAAATGCCCAGTCACAGATTTTGTGCCAATCTGAAGAAAACACAACAGCCGTGCTTTCATTATGTTCATCGCAGCAGAGTAATTAGGCAGAGGAAGAGTGCATCCTTCTCCCTCTCCTACTCTTTTTGGCGTCCCTCCCCTCTCGCCATCTCATTTGCAATGCATCAGCATGATTTGGCGTAGATGAAACAGAGCTCTCAGGGTAATAATGTGTTGTACAGAGCAGGTTTCACCTACCACTGTGCATGATTAAGCTCTTATCCCGTGCAGACTAGGATGGATTCAGTGAACCCATCAATAGCATCTCAAAAAACTTAATGCCTCTAATTTGGCGATGATTACGAGGCTTCGTGGCATTATCTTTTTCTATTTGAGATTATAATGAGGATTTTATTAATTCAAGAGTCATGTGGTGTTGTTTAGGTGCTTACACAGAGGTGGGTGTTTTTGAAAAGGTTGATTTATCCCGCTTTCATAAACAAAGTGCTCTTCACCGGCTTCAAGGACAGCGATGACTATTCAGTTTTGAAGTTCCAGCACATCAGCTAAGACAAACTCTTCTGAATGAGACTGGTGTCAGCTTCAGAAGTGTTTAAACACCCTCAAAGACAAAGAACATCAGCACCAACCCACTGAAAATTGTTCTCTCAAACATTCAGGAAGTACGTGTTTATGAGTGTTTACAGGTTAGAAGACGAAAAAGCATCGGTATCTGCACAAGCACACACTGAACACACACAGCTCAGATGATATGTATATGAGCTGACCTCCCATATTTAGAGGAGTCATTAAGTAAAAGTTTTTCTGGTAACAAAATCAGGTATTTTTAGAGACATCCGGACAATTTACCAATCATTTCTGACCCCTAACCAATTCGTTTCTGTGCCTAAACCTAACGAGACCTCAATCACGGCGTTGTCACAACATAAAATTGAAACATAGAGATTGAACATGTCCTTCGTTTGTGACATTTATTCTGCCGATTGGGTTCAGCTGAGAGGCCGGGAGGTCGTACACTGACGGATTATTCACGCGATTATGTCCTGAAACTCTTCTGAAGTCTTGTTTGTAAACTGAACAAATTAAGTGATGCACAAATTGTTCGCCTTAAAAATATCCACGGATCATTTCAGATTCAGCTAATAGCCCTAAGCACAGTCCCTCAAACAACTTCAAGAAAGCTTTTCGCAATTGAAGGGTTTCATTACGATATGCTAATGTACAATTAGATTTCATATTGCCTTGGTTCCACTTCTCAGCTCAGCGCCAAAACCTTTTGCTTGTTATTTTCTTCCATTAAGGAAAGTCAGCATCCCTCATCCCTATACTTAATGGACAGAAGGTTTGTACATACTGTTTACAATTTTCCAAATGAGTCTAGTCTTTGGTTCGATGTATTCCAGGGAGCTGTGCTGTATATTGCTTCTCTGATCACTTTACCATCTGCATAATTTGTCGCAGAATCATCCCCGGAGCAATGCTCGTGGTGTTGACACCTGCCCAGCTGGTAGGTTTTGGTGGCTCGGTTGATGTTTGACCCTGCTGGGCCTTCTGTGAGCTGGGCAAGCATGGCCAAGGGTCTCCTCTCTTTCATTCCCTCCCAGGGTAATGAGCTGTAATGGATAGGGCCTTGGGCGTGACAGGAATACCGAGGGCCCCATCAAAGCAGTGCCCTGCGCATCCCTTTAAAGGACTGCTCAGTACGCATGCAAACACCCATTTACTCATTCATTCCTGTCTTTGAACTGCTCCTGTCACTGGCTCTTCAGTTATTCATCATGCACCAGTATTATAGGTATTAGAACGTTGTGGCCTTCTTGAAGCATTGCTGTCTAAATTTAAGGATTACATGTTTTTACTCTATAAAAGCTATAAGTAACTAAAGTGTAACTATGCTGGAAGCTCTGACATTTTCACTACTCAAGAGTTGGCACCAAACTGTAATGAGTGTAAGATTTACATCTTGTTAGGAAGTCATTTCCAGGCTGTCTGTTGGCAACACAAAGGCAAGAATAAATGTTGGCAAAGTACGTTTGTGCAAAACCAAAGATACGTTTATTTATGTTGCAACTTTACATTTCTTTAGGTCCAATTTTCAATGATTCTCTTGTCCCAGTATTGTGCTCATGATCTGGTTAGTTGAGGCACAAAACCCACTTGGTTAGGGTTAGTAAAACATTGTGTCTTGGCTCAAAATACCTGTTTCGGTTGCCACAAACACTGCTAGACACGTCCCAAGGTCTCGTTAAAAACACCCAGTTTTAGCGCCACAAACATGGCTGCAGAGTGCCTGACTTCCTGTCAAAAATATCAGCTTTTCGTTGCTACAAACATGGCTGGAAATTGTCCTGAGGCCTCCTTAAAAATATCCAATCCTGTCGAGTTTACAAATGTTGGTCCCTTGTCAAGAATATCCAGTGGTTTCATACTGACAACTGTTTAAACTGCGGTCACTGGTTTCTCCATCACCGTCCCCTCCACCTCCCGACATGGAAGTCGGGTAAATGTGACACGTTTTTGATATCCCGGTGACTGGGCTGCTGTTGGCACATGAGATCCATCAACCTCCGTGTTTCACCTGAAATAACCCTTGCACAAAAGTTGGTCAGAGAAAACTCTGTTTCAGCAGGACTGCCTCATAAATTCTATATATTGACTAGACGCACACACAGAGGCACACATTAGAGAAAAGAGTTCATGGCACTGACAGTCCAGATGGTACTCAGTGACTCTTATAGACCCACTAAATTACGATGGTGATGACTCTAGATGGTTTTTCACCACTTTCGCTTCACTAACAGGCCTCTCTGCCACTTTACTGCTCTGCTCGTCCCCCCTTTCACTCATTTTTGTAGTGTGAGTATGTGTGAGTGCATGTGTATGTGTGTGGTGTGTAATATTTGCGACGGGAGTCTGCCAGGGTTTTTTATTCTGCCATGTGCTAATAAAAACCCATGTATTGCAAAAGGCAGGCCCTTCTCCCTGTGTGCATTCAGCATACTGTGGTATGAGTTTCATTGCGCTTAATTCAAACTGGCCTGCAGTGAGAAGAAGTGTACGAAAGCTTTAGTTTCACCATTTAGATCAGTATCATTGCAATTAACTGACGGTAACGAGCCAGAGCGCCTTGACAATATTCGTGTTGCCAAAAAAATTAAGCTCCAGGAAATTTAAACTAAGACTTACAGTGGGTGTTTTTGTTTGTTTTGTTTTTTTAATGATCTAAAATGAAAGTGTAGGAGAGCAGACACGGTGATGGCAGGCAGTTCGTCGAGATATTTCAGCTTATAAGAGGGATATACTCGGTTTAGATTCAGTTACTCTCTGATGACTGCATATGCGATAACAGGTGATATAAGTAGAGAGAGTACGGCGAAATGTGCACTTCATCCTAACTCACCGAACTTCCTGCGCTTGGAGGAGGGAAGTTTTCTACACCGTTACCATCTGTCTGTCTGGTGTGTTTGGATAATTTGCAAAAAAGGTGAAACTCTTTTCAAGTTTCAGCTGTCTGATCATCAACATCCTCACTTCCGTTCCTGTTTGTGATGCAGTGATCTCGCAAGCTGGCCCTCCATCCAGATTTTTTCATCTGGTCCTTCTGACTTCAAATCACAGGTGGCCAGCATCCCCGGCAACTAAACCCAGGCTGTGTCCAAAATGACTCACTCGTTCACTTTTCCTTATATAATGGGGACACTCAGGAGTTTACTCCTTGGTGCATTGCATTGTGGGATTTCTTTTCTGATTGCTCTGAATGTACTGAGCGGGTCGGTCGGTGTGTGTGTGCAAGCTGGCTCGCAAAAGATGAAGGAATCACCTGACTACCTGTCAGACTGTATCACCTCGTACAAGCCGGTACACAATCTCTGTTCACAAGGCTCCGCAGTTACTTATCCATCCCGTCACTCCAGCGGCATGTTTATAAGCAAAAATCCACGTCTCTACACTGTCTTATAACCTGTCATCTCTCATCAACTTCTTCCACCATGTCTTAACTTTACTGACTGGGACTCTACTGCTGTATGCTTGATTTTTCATATTTATAATTAAGGTGCATCCCTGTATGTGTGCTCAGAAACTCTGGTTTGAAGGTATGGAGGACCACAAGTGTCACGGAAATAGTAATAAAACATTTAACTAATTGTACAATAAAAAAAATAGGCCTTAATAAATTAGTTTACAAATTAATTTATTAATCTATTAATTAATCAACTAATTATAAAGTTGTTGTTTTTTTATATTTTAATGGGCAAAAAAAAGTTATTTATAAATGGAATTTACAAATGAAATATTAATCCATCAATAAATAGTTTAAATTTAAAAGGGATTTCCAAAAACATCATAAAACAGTACATCATTTAAAAATGCATTAATGAATTCATAAATAAAGAATGGAATTTAGAAATCTATTTGAAAATGCAGTTTAAAAAGACAATTAGCTGGAATTGAATTAAGAATGCAGATTTTAATCATTTCCTTTTCTATCTGCATTTCCATTCACCCGCTGCTTTTTCCTTTTCTTATTAGCTATTCGATTTGCTTCGTCATTTGGCTTCTCCTTTTAGCCTTTCTGTGACACTTTGGGCCTTGAGCTGGAAAAATGAGTTAAAACAATGTAAATTAGCCATCAATAGATTAATAAACTGACTTATAAACTAATTTACTTATGCCTATTTTTATTGCACAATAAATTAAATGCTTTATTACTATTTCCTTGACACTTGTGGTCCACCACATGAAAGCAGGCTTATAGGTAATAAAGCTTCACTACCCACTGCTCACTGTGCCTCCTCCAGACACTGCTGTATCATCAGACTGCCTTGTGTCTGTGTCAAGGCTCCACCGCTGTAATAATCAACGTCTTTATTAAATAAATGCATTGATGGAAAGGAAGCAGGCAGAGATAAATGCTACTGCTCGGCTCTATATTCAAACTATTCCTTATTGATATTTTATATTCTTTATTATTAGATGTCTCAGCCTTAACTTCTTCTCGATTAATGCGAAGATCAAACGTCTATGTAGATCAAATGACATTTAATATGAGCACTGTTACTGTTATTTATCATTCTTCTTTGCGCTCTATTAATTATATACTACCGCTGTAATATTCATCTCATAACGCTCAAACTGTGTGAAAAACAGGAGACAGACTGGCATATGTGGCGCAACAGCAGCGCGGCTTCGCTGGTGCAGGCTGACCTAGTTTAAAACAAACATTTAAGGTGCCGAGCTGCCTGTTTACCACCCTGACTGTTCATCGCACCTCCTGTGAGCACAAGGATGCACTATCGCCAAAGTCAAAGGTGCATTAGGTTTCACGCTGTGCTCTTCCACCACTCCCTTTTACATTTACGATACCCCCTTTCTCCCTGGACAAAAAAACACTCACTCAGATCTGGCTGGAATGATCGCCATTCATTTCCAGGTCAAATGACTCTGCAGTCGTCACAGGTGTTGATCCTTAATACTTTATTGATCCTCGGGAACCAATATTTCTGACTCTGATTGGAAACATAACACCAGGGTGGACACACTAATCTGGACCCCTTCTATGCAATGTAACGCAGTAGTAGCCACACTAGTAGCTTGCTTAGTTAGAATTTATTGTTAATTATTTTTCAAAACACGGCACATCAGCTTTGCACACATCATCCCACAGCAATAACAGACAGAAGTAAGTAAAGTACAGCACAACATCACACCGCTAGCTAGCTATTTATTTCTATTTTCCTCGTTTTATGGCGGGTGGCGACCAGGGTTAAGGTACATTACCACCACCTACTATGACAAGTGAGAATGAAAAGCAACAGAGATGATTTTGGACTAGCTGGATTACTTCAGATGATGTTATCATACGTGTATGATATGAATATTTTATTTTTGAATATAGAGATTATCGTCAATATCGTTACATCACGACACCCCTATTTCTGGCGTCGGTGGCGAACAGTTTTCCAATCGTCTCCGTTTAAGGAGTGCTCGAATATCATTCAGTTGATGTTGAGTTTGATAGAGAGATTAAAGCACAAGATATAAAAAACGATTACCATAGCAGTGTCACTAGCTCCCATGCTGTTTTCTGGAGCATTCATGACTTCAAATGTCACACACCAGGAAAAAAGAAAGGCAAAGTGGTCTACTGGCAATGGGGAGTAATTCAGTCCTCTATTTTCACCCACTATTTTTAAAGTGTACTCGCATTAAAAAGAAAACCCTGCATATATGCACTAATTTTGGTGTTGCGCGGCATTGCGTTCTCACTATGTAGAGAATTGTTAATAAAGGGGCACAAACTGAAGTGAAGGAGAGATGAGATGGCGCCAGACACATCTCAGTATTCTTTTAAAATCGGCTGTGTTCTCTGAGTGCTGTTATTGTGAGCGGGATTATGTCTGGGTCAGACGTTCAGCTTTTCATTGTGCATTTACAAACCCTCTCCAAACAGCTCCCTGCACTCAGGCTGCACTCTTCTCCTCATATCAGAAAACGCTGCTTGTTTTTTTTTTTTTCTTTTTCAAATGACACATTCACAGTTTTTGAGCACGTCCTTCTTTTTTATCGATATGCAGCAACATATATCAAGGTTTATAAGTTTCTCGTTTATTTTCATACTTGCAATTAGCAATCAGAATTAAAGTGTGTTGTAAGACTCGCTCATTTTGATAATATTACCTTCCAAGGTGTTCGTAAATCAGTGATGCTTGATAATTGGCTTCAACATTTCTGCAATTAGGATACAATGTGTATATCGAATTTGACGGCAGCAGCTTGGATATAAAGCACCGAACACTTAGATAACACATGTCTAGGCAAGAGCGAGACGGGGCGTACTGCAAATATGAAATACAATTTTTTTTTTTTTTTGTTGCTGTCTGTGCTGATACAACTTGGTTTTGCTGGCACAGAAGACACAGCTAGTCGGATCTAACAGCTGTTTTTTGCAGGACAAGCACCATCAAATTCTATATTCTTGGGCAGCACTTTATGGTAATTTTATGGTATTTTAACAGTATTTGAGCTTCTAACATAAGTCTAAATTAGCAGGAATGATGACGTAACATTTGTCGGGGTCTGGACCAAACAGAACCCCTGAGGGTGTCCTGTGGTGTCTGGCACCAGGGCATTAGCAGTGGATCCCTTTATCCTTTTCGAGGTAAAGCCTCGCTGGATCAAACTTGTTACAGTGCTTCCCATGGATCCCTAATTGGATTGGGATCTGGAGAATTTGGAGGCCGGGTCGACACCTTGAGCTGTTCCTCAGGTAGTTCCTGAGCAGTTTTTGCAATGTGGCAGGGTGGGATGTCCTGCTGAGGGGGACACCGCCATCGGGAACTGCCGTAGCTATGATGGCGTGTACTTGGTCTGCAACGAGGTTTGAGAGGATGCTTCGTATGTCATGGCGATTTTGATAATATTTTGATGAATTGTTCAATCTTATTAACCAACAACAAATCTGTTTCCACTTTGTGTATACTCCTGGACTAAACCAATGATTGACCTGACCATAGAATGCAAAGTAATGTAAATGCGTGGCAGAAATAATCTCATTTAATCAATTAAACTATAATCCACAACAGGGCATGCTGAGATTTAATGAAAATCAGCGTTTTGGTCAGTACAAATGCTGTTATGGTTCAGTGGTTCTCTGAACACTGGATAAAGCTGTATTATTCAAATACTTACTGCATACTGTATCAATATATATAAAAATAAAGTGACTTCATCGTCAGTTGTCACTTGAAATGTTTAAGACAGACGTATTTGTCAACTTGAGCAGGAAACAGGTGGCCAGCAGCGAGTTACTGAGGTACTTTTCACGATTGGGTCATTTGAAACTCAACAATGTACCTTTGACCAGCGCTTTTGTTTAGAAAGGGGGTGAACTCAAGAGTCAAGAGTATCTGTACCCTCCTCCACCCTATTGTGTGGTCATTTGGTTTACACGTGCACTACTGTGTGTGTGTGTGTGTGTGTGTGTGTGTGTGTGTGTGTGTGTGGGGGTAAGGGTGATGTCATGTTTGATGACATCATTGCAGACGTGCAGGGAGTGCAGATTAGTGGCCGTGGCTCTCTTGAACCAGCTCTCCACAGCTGTCCCGCCTTATCTTGTGTCCCGCCCGAGTCCTTCATCCCCCTGTGCCAGCTCTGCCAGACTGTAAGCTCTAGAAATAGCCTCAAACTCACACTTATCTCCTCTGCCAGTCTACCAATCCCAGCTCAAATTGAGCGTGGCAAAACCCTCCCACCCACATTCCAGTCTCACTACCACCAACCCTTTGGCCGGCCCCATCGGCCAAGTCACTTTGCCAAAGCTGAGCTCCAGCCTCATATGCACAGTGTTTTTTCTGTCTGAGCCCCAGCATGAGTCCTAGTCTCACAGCTGAACCGAGTCCATGCTCAGGGCAGGTTGGCGACACAAGCAAACCCCCCACCCCTTCACCCCCAGTCCCAGCAACAGCGGTGGTAGCAGCAGCAGCAGCAGCAACAACAGTGGCTGACAGGGGAGGCAGCACACCTCGCAGCAGAGTTGACAGGACAAAGAGCACACACACTCCCACTGGAGCCACACAAGTGGGGGGGAGGCAGGGCCAAGCTAGGCTGCACCACACACACATACATGTGACACCCCACCCTCCCCCCCCTGCACACCATATGCAGGCTCCTCCCTGCGCAAGGAGACAGAAATGGGAGGTGCAGTCAATCACTGACAGTGAAAGGGAGAGCTGGAGTTGGGAAGAGGAGGGAGAGAGACAGCAGAGGAGAAAAGGGGACAAACCCTCATCATTCTCAAATCAGAGTCAAGTGTCGGGGTACCCTTAAATTCATTCATGCGGAGTGAAAGACAGCAAACAGAAGAGAGTGTGTCCCATTTCAGAGACAACACAGGAAGTAGGGCATGCTCTGTACGGGGTGAGCAAGAGAGGGTGGGAGAAAGACGGGAGGAGAGGGAGCTGCGAGAGAGAGGGAGAGCATTGTAGCGCTCATTCTCCACCCCTTGTCTTAAAGCAGCAGCAGGAGGAAAGGGAGAAGGAGTCAGGGAGAGAAGGAGGAAGAGAAGCACAAGTGAGGAAGCAAAGAGGCGAGCAGCAGTCTGCATCGGCAGCAGGGGGGGAAAATGGAGCATTGAGATCGCCTCAGCCTTCAACATCCCTGCCTTTCTTTTCTTTTTTTTTCTTTTTCTTTTATTCGGGCTCAGCCTCGGTTTCTCTCCTCGCCTGCCTTTGATTGTTCTGTGGAATTCTGACAATGCCTGGTGAGTGTTATCCTGCTTTTCACATGTCACTCGCCGTCCTTTGTGTGTTGGTTTGCTTGGGGATCATGCAGTGGGAGATTATTCTATCGTGTGTGGCCACGAATAGAAATGTGGACTTGATGCTTCATTGGGACTGTTTACGCTGCTCTGCCCTGTGCACTGTTTATACTCCAGCTGTGCTGTCCTCTCCTTGCTATGCTCGTCTCTCTCAGTGACAATGCAAGGGAGGCTGCTCTCCTGAGCGCACACACACATACACACACTCTCTCTCTACTACATCCTGCGTACATTGAGGATACTCTGTCAGTATTATATAATTGCTTCAGGTCCCAAAGGGGCTTTCATTCAGAGCATTTATAACCAGCGATATTATATATATAACACCAGAGATGATAATGCAGCAATGCGTGGCAACCACATCCTAAATGTAGCAACATCACACAAAGCTGGCCTGTGTTACGGAGGGCAGCCAGCTAACACAAATCAGATGACTGGGCCACGCTGTGAGGTCAGCCGCTGGTTTTGGCCGGCGTTCTCAGTCGAAGTCGTATGTTGGAAGCAATTAGCTGTTTAAAAGGAGCTGTGTGTCCCAAGGATACAGAGTTTGGAAGTCTGCAAGAGCAACAGCTCATTTCATGGTAGAAACTGTATTGTAATGTCTGCACAAGAGAGGAGGGGATGAGTGGAAGGGCTCTTCTTGGTGGTTAGTCATCATTTCGTGCCGGCCTTGGGGAGTTTGTAATCTGTTACTCTTGTATTCTTGCATACAATTCCCAATAACCCTGGAGAATAGTAGTAATTCGGAGTATGATAATGTCAGCTTTCCCAGATATATTTACAGTTTTCAGATGGGTTATTACATACATTTCCTGATAATTACATTTTTCCTCACGAAAATCAACAGTCCATTTAATGCACCATACACAGTTGTACAGCTGCAGCAGAAGTCACATGAGTGTCGGCACATTGTAGAGTGCACGCTACGTACATGCATGTAATTAGTCAGCAGCCACACATCAAGTATAATTAACTGTTATTAATTATTGCAGTTCGGTCTTTCGTTTTGATTTGTCTCATTAGCAAGATGCCTGAAACACAGAGGCCGCCTGTCAGTAACTGTTCAACACACCCTGCCAACTTCCCTGCCACAATAACGCAGGGAGAGTTTAGTTGCTGGAGAGCAGCATTCAACCAAACATTTATTTTCCTCGGAGGCGGCTTCACCGGAGGAAGCCATCTTTGGTTTAGTAAACACATAAATGATAGTTTGATGGTTCTGTTGCTTGTTTACTGCAGCATGCAGATATGTTTCAGTGTGAGAGCTCAGCTGGTGGTCCTCCTGATTGTAGCCCTCCAGAACAAAGCCGAGCTTGACTCCTACATGTCATGCTCCAAGCATTTGTGTCAGTCTGTGTTTGGATGCACTAACTGTGATTTTTTTTTTTTCTTTCTTTCCTCCCAGCCTGGGGATCTGTATCTGCCTGTATGCATGAGTGAATGTTTGTGCGCACAGTCATACATGTGCACACTCTGAATGCAAATATACATATGTTTTGAGCATGTGTGCGTTTAGTGCGCTTCAACGTTCCTATTTTAGCTTTTCGAGCCTGCTAACCGGCAACCTAGACGAAAGATGGCAGAGCGAGAAAATAGAGCTGTTAGTCATTTTCACAGCCTTTAAAATGCAGTTGGAGCAAGAGTGAGAGATGGAAGGAGCGAATGTGAGATGGAGATAAGACAAACAGTGTGAGGAAATAAGATGATTGAAACGAAGACAGAGAGGGCGGACAGTCGGCTGTTGTTTATGTTGCAATATTTTGTGCACTAGTTGTTCAGGCTTATTTTCACAATCGTCATTTTCTTGATTAATCAGTTGGGTGTTTGGTTCAGGATATTGTGAAAAATGCTGATCACTTTTTGGAAAGCCCGAGGTGACGTCCACAAGCAAAAGATATTCAGTTTACTGTCATAGAGGAGTAAAATGACCATCAGAAATTCATATCTGAGAAGCTGAAATCAGAGAATTTGCAAAATGTGTTTTTTACAAACTGACTTGCAGCGATTAATCCATCGACGAAATAGTTGGCGGCGTACTTAATGGTTGACAACTAATCAATTGATGGACGTTGATGCTCTGCTAGTTGTGTGCGAGGACTTGATTATTTGTATCCACCTTTTTCCTCACGTGAATTATGGGCACCACTTCCTGTCATTTAACCGGGACCAGCATTTTGCATGGTAACAAGAGGCTAATCCTCGTTTTTAAAACAACTGGTACGTTGTGTCATTCATTCATGAAAATCTAGGTTAGTGGCTTTTTGAGTTAATTCTACCAACACTATTATTATTGCTTAGCCCACTTGGCTAACGCTTCGAAAGCCTTGAAAGTCCCACCATTGCTTCATCATACTTTTTTAATTAGGCTACTTCCACCAAGCACAGGATGTATAGAAGGTATGATATGATATAGAATACAGTGTATCGCTTCCTTGATATATCTGTGCTGCAGGAAAATTAGTAATAAAAGGGAATAAATGCAGAGCTCATCTTTGTACAGCACCTTCCTGCTGCTCCTCCCCATCTCTTTGCGTCATTCCCTGAGTCTTCTGTCACTGTGTAATTACTCTGTCACAGATCATCTCTGTGTTGTGCATTGATTTACTGAGAGCTGATGAAGTGGGGCAGAGCATTTGATCAGACACATTTACAGGGAGGGAGGAGTGGGTCAGGGCCGCACCCACAGGGCTACTCGGCCGGGGGTCAAGAGGTCTGAGCCGCTGGCGGTTTAGAGAGGGGGAAGGGAGAGAGCAGGCACGGTTTCACACTTAATCAACAGCACTTCAGCATGACCACACGAACATGAGTGTCCAAGCGAGCACAGGTGTTTGGGTACTGACCATCGAGTGTCTGCTGTCCAAGTATCTGATTCAAGCAATTCTCAATTTTCCAATGTGTCGTCGCTGTCCAGAAAATCATGCATCGAATGGTTAATTTGGTCTTTTTCAGAAAAATTAAAAGATTAAGTGTTCCTTAATGAACTGAGGAGATTATCGTGTTTCTTAAAATACTCAGAAAACATTTGGATTATCTGAAAAATGCGTCGTCACAGAGCTGAAACAAGTGTTTTGGTGATTCATGTTTGTGACAAGACAGTAACGATCAGTTTATCTGATAAGTGAAGCCATTACTTGAGTACCTTGAACCTGCATTCTTTCTAATGGCCAACAGGAGGCATCTCCACTGGTTTCAAAAATAAGTCAGATGTTTATGAGAACGTGACCCTATGATGGGTTTACAAGTGGTTATTCTTCAAATTCAGTTTCAATGGATAGAAAAAATCGAGAAGTGAGACGATTCCTGTTTATTAATTGGATTATTTTGGTGGAGGAGGAGGTCGCAGCTGGCGTTAAGAAGGTCTAACATGTTTTAAATGCTTTATTTGAATCCACCAGTTTCATTCAAGTACAGAGGCTCAAACGTTTATTGAAGATTAAGACGGCATGAAAAGTAGAGTGACACAGATTTTTCTCAATTTCCGTGTGCTCATATAAAATGACTCAAATGCTTTGAAATATCTGATGCGTGTCAGCAAATCGGAGGTTGGAATATTGTCTTCCGTCTCGCCATTGCGACTAGAAGGACCGTTGACGTAGGCGAAGGACTTTCAGTAACATTTTTCTGGATCTCCTCAGAACCTGCCTGGGAGAGGATGAAAGAGGAGCATATGCTCATGATGGGGCAGCGTTGTGCGCTGTCAATAATTGAATCACTCACTCGCTCTCTCCTGCCCCGAAGGCCGGAGTGCAGAGTCAATAGGAACGACACGAGAGGAGAGCTCTCAAGCATCGGTCCTACAGTAAAGGTCTCTTTCTGTCCTTCCGCTCTCGTTCTCTCATTACACAAACAAGCACACAGGAAGATGAACCAGAGACGGGGAAGTGACATCAGCTCTTCTGTCTCTTTACAGTAAGCTGCTTTACAAAAAATTAAATGGAGGGTAGGCTATAGAGGGATGAATGAAGCAATGGAGGGAGGGGTATTAATGCCTGTATTGCTCTCATTCCTCTTCCAGTACCCACTTCTGGAGGAGAAGACAGAGAGACGCTGTGTGGATTAGGCTGATCTTTTATCAACACTTTGCAACATTGCCAATGGATTATTGCAGCCACATATATTAAAGGGACAGTTACCTCGGTATAAATGGTATAAAAAAAAAACCTTCGACAGTTGATGAACTCTTACAATATATCGTCATATTGCCTTATTCTTACATGGGAGTAGATTACCTTCCAAATTTAACAGCAGAAGTGTCTAATTAAACCCAATTATCAGCCATGATTCAGTGCAGTAGCATTAACAGTTATTATTCTTGGTCTTACCGTCCTCCTTATTGCAGCGAATTTCATATTCTCTCTACTTGAGTCACTGGAATGCTGATGTGAGTTCGCTCTCCTCTCGGTCTGTTCGTCTTTTTCTCCCTGTCTGCCTCTTGCCTGCCCTCTACCAACACATACTTGTCCAACACGTCTCGCCCATCTCTCTCCGTCCGCCACCCACCTCCCTGCGATGCAGACTTGTGGAAGCCTGCCTGGAACGTACTGTATCCAGTCATTATTTTTTTTTTTTTTTGCCTCCCTCCCTTCTTCTCCTTACCTCTGCGCAGGCAGGTGGTGCTCTACTAAACAGGTTAGTGGTTAGCAGGGGAATAACTACTCAGAGGCGAGGCCTCCCAGGGACTGCCAACAGACAGACAGTTAGCCGAGAGAGCCCCGTCCCTCCCACCTTCTCTCGTGACCCCCGTCCCTTTGCCGAATACTGCCGTACACTTGGCTCATGACCTCGCCAGTGCCCACCCACACACTTCTTGGCACGATTTGACATGGATTTTTCTCACATGGAATACAAATGCATTTTCTGTTTGTATGCGCGTGTGTGGGTAAAAATCTAAGAGTCGTGCACCCGCATGACTCGCTGAGCACAGAAGGCTATTGTTCAAAATACTTTTCCCTATGAATAATGAAGATTTTGAGTTTGTTTTCTGCACTCCCCTCCCGCTACAGTGATTACAAGCTTCCACAGATAGAATAGCCTTGCCCTGTCCCACATTGGGAGCAGTCACACTCCAAACAACTCTGTGAGGTATGATATTATCATGACCCAGACCAGAAGAATGAGGAAATCCCCCCTGAGTGTTTAGTCTCAAGGCTTTGCCTTGGCTTTGTAGTTAACCTTTACCCAGCCATTCTCCAAAACAGCACACAGGCATGCAGGTCTGTTTACTCGTGATAAGAGCAAGCAATTCCAATCCATTGCATCGGGAGAGGAACGAGTGCATTGAACCTCCTATAGTTCCCAAATCATACTTGAATTGTTTTGGAGCTGGAGAACCGGTCCACATATAATGGGGGGCAAAGACCTTTTCTGCTGCATAGTTTGCAGTAAATTCCAATGTCAAGGCAGAAGTTTGACTCAAGTCTTTTAAAAATAATGACATCTGTATAATTTCTGTGGAAGGACTGAGCTGAAATTTTCTACTGTGGTTCAAAAAGCTTTTTAATAAGAAATACTGAGACTGGTCTATGCCAGACTGGACCTTTAATCATTTCAGAGGAGATGACTGGCATCTCTGGGGGTTTTGGCTGTGTTTGGAGCTCGAACATCAGTTTGAATCGAAGCGTCTCTTGACAGCATGTCTGAGTTGTGACATCAGTCTCCCCTCGCCGGCTATGTAAAAACAAGCATACAATACATCTGGCAGTTTGTCTCCTCCCCAACCCGGCTGGCCTTATTTTCTCCTTCCCTCAATTGCTCCCTCTTTCCCTTTTTTTTGTTGCCTTCCTCCTCTTTTTTCTCCTTTTTCCTGGAGTCCCCCTCTCCAGGCCAAGGACCCAGCATTTTCCCACAGAGTGTAGTGCTGAAGGCTGAACCATTGTTTCCTGCTACAGGGAAACAGGGAGGGAGGGAGCCGGCAGGCTGACTTCCTGGCTGCCAACATCGGGGTCTATGTCAGTGTGAGAAAAAGCAGGGGAGACAGATCTGATGATGACAGAGAAACTGTGTATCCTACCGAACGACTTCAGCTAGAAGACTATAGATTTTGCTATAATTTTCAGACAGAAGCACCTAAATAACTTCCTAACGGCTGTCAGCTTTTCAACGCTTTCTTTGCAGCTATTTTTTTTCTTTTCTCTCTATTAAGAACAGAGACAGGAGGACTCTGACCTTTTACAGAGATAATTATTATGCAATTATTCAGCTAAAGCATAAGCTAGGTATGAAACCATGAAGAAAAAGTACAGTTATGTCAAAGGAAATAAGAAAAAACTACCAAAAAGTACAACAAAGTTGCTATAAAAGCACTTATTTGGTATAATATATTCCATTGGATACTTCTTCAGCTTTACATTGAAGTATTCTTTGAAAATCATATATAGTATGTATAAATCATGTCTTATTTTGAAGGACCATATGCAGCCCCCTAAATCGTACCTTTTATAGGTCAATGTCGTGAGCACAGTGTTTATAGCATTACTTCATCTCGGTATAATGTTTCACTGGGCTATGAGGCAGGCTCGTCCTAAATAAGTGCACTGTCTTTTTAAATGGGATGTGGAGAGGGGTGTGTTAGTAGCAACAGACATCCTTTGGGAGCGGTGCGGTGTAACTCAGAGGGCAGAGGCTCCAGCCACGTTCCCAGAGACTCAAAAATAGTCGGGAAAAACACTGAGACCAGTCGCTTGTGAGGAATGCGACCCAAACTGAAGCCGCCGTGCCGTTTTCTGGATCCAGTTTGGAGAGGTTCTGCTGGACAATGTTTCACATATTCAGTAGATCGTAAGTGTCATTTTGTTTCAACACTTTGGATGGTTACAGCACAGCTGCACGCTGTGGTTTTTTGGAAACCTCTGTCTCTGCATCCACCCACGCTTCACTCAGTGACTGTACATTGTGGTTTCAGCTAACTATTTTCGCTACATATATGCCATAAAGTACTTTACGTATGAATTATGAAAGTAAGAAAAGGTCAGAATACTTAATTAAAAGAGTGCCGTACATCTTTGAATAGCTGGAGAGGATGGTGCTGAGAGAGAAACGAGGACAAGCTTAGACTTGAACAAGAGAACTATTCAGCGCCAGAGGCAGATCTTGTCTTTAAAGTGCAAATAAGAACTCAGTATTGACGGCGCTTGACAATTTAGAGCCAATTATGTGCTAAAGTTACTTCACCTGTCTAGATCTGCTATTAATAAGGATGCATGTATGAGAGCTGGAATAAATTGTGAAAAAAGTAGTATTTAAAGAGATCATAGGCTTTTAGCCATCAGAGTTTTTGCTGTGTTGCGTGGGAAGCGAGCCTCTGCCCTCTTTTTCTCCTTGTGAACTCCTTGAGTGTTTGCCTGCGTCTTCGTCCAATGCCACAGGGATGTTTGAATATTCAGGTCAAGAAGTGAAAAACACTTCCTCATCTCCCCTACTCCTTTGCACATGGTGTTATCAGTTCCCCAAGCACTTGACGAGTTATGCAAGAGTTCAAGAGAAAAAGCTTTCTTGTAACTAATTTATATTTTCCTTAGTACGTGCTGAAAGAAAAGAATGATAGAATGATTAAAATTTATCATTTTTTGCATGCAGTTTGGTCTGTCTTTGCCTTGCAAACATACCTGAATACAGCGGTTTCATGTTTGCCTTTACACACAGGCACTTAAGCACGTGAGCACAGATGAACACACCATTTCCATGACCTTAGAGCGCCTTGAGTATTCTCAGACTCATGGTCAAGGCTGAGTCATACCCACTGATATGTGACTGTCTCGCCCCTAATAGTTTATCATTGATGCTGTGGTGCTTTGTGATTAAAATCAATAATGGCTAATGAGCAATAACAAAAAGGAAATATTAAACTCAAAGTGCAAAATGTGCATTATTCTGTCAGTGTGTGTTTGTGCCACGAAGGCGATAATTAGTAATATGACATCTGAAGTATAACAGATAATATTTTACTAATTCATGTCAGGAACTCTTTTCCTACTCTCCTCTACTGCACATATTGTTGAAGGGCAGTCTCTCAAACCACTCTGACACCTCGCTGCCCTCCAGGCTTTAACATCACCGGATGGCCTGAAGCCAGATGATAAGTCATTTAATTGGGCAGACATGGCCCAATTAAGCCAGCGTTTTCACTCTCCCCTGTCTTACCAGGGCGATAACTGTATTATCTTTGCCTCCGTCTTCTACCACTGCCCCACTCCTCTCTCTGCTGGAAATAGTGGCCATAGGTACTTTGAATTACAAAGCGAAAAGTAAAAAGATGTTTCTCTTTTTTTTTTTTTGCGGATGCTGTTTTCTTAAGTTTAAAATAATGAATCAGTCCCTGACCTGTCAAGGTTTTTCTGCTGGTAGTTTCAAAGTGGACCGAGTTGGCTGGTTTTTAAAAACACCTATAATTATCACAAACAGCAGCCAGCCAACATCTACAACACATTTAATCAGGTTGAGCTATAGTGCTGGTTATACTGAAGGAAAGTGTAGCAGTTAGTTTTGAGTAAAACCAGTGTTGTAAAAAGTGCCAAAATAAAAATATACTTAAGTGTCAAATGTACGAATAAAAGGGAATTCGACATATATTCACATGCACAGTATGTATACTGTATACTATCGGTCTACTGATTATCGGCCTGGCTGATCATTTTCTGGTTATCATATCTTTTTTCTTAATCTGATTGCCAATAAACTAAATTATTCTGCAATTAATCTGCAAAGTAACTAGTAACTAGGGTTCAAAATGTAGCAGAGTGGAAGTATAAAGTGCTTACAAGTACCTCAAAAGTGCACTAACAGCACTACAGTAAATGTACTGAGTAACACTGTACATTTTCTGTTACAACAATGTATTCAAGGACATATTTTAGATTTATTCAGTCAGTTATTCACAATAACAAACACTGCTCAGCCTTCCTTTTGCTCCTGTGCATTTCCTGGCATTTTAATAACATATAACACAGAATGTATACAGTAAAAAGCAGAAATCAATAAAACACATTCTATTGATTTTAGTTCATTTCATTTTGCCTGCTTTTTGAAATAATCAATCCTTGCCCTCAGTCCTCAAATTATTATGTTTTGTATAAGCTAAACAAAAACCTGTCCGCCCAGTAAAAACATACCATGAGTAAACAGACTGCGGGCCTACCGGTGGATTCATATTAATAAAGTTATGTGGGACAGAGAGAAAGAGAAGCTTGCATTTATGTAATGCCTTTCGAAGGAACCCAAGGACGCTTTACACGCATGGAGGGAGACAATACAAAATAGCACAATAACAGAAAATAATACTGGCAATGATAGCTGGGTCACAGTGGACGTGGCATTGCAGATATCTGCCGGCAGACAGCTCCAAATGATGGGGCCTGCCATACTGAGAGCTCTGTCCCCAAAAGTCTGCAGGCTGGTGGTGGGGGGGGGATGGTGAGCCGACCCAGGTCTGTCACGTCATCTCTTTTCTGTAGCTGATCAAGAAAAGCAGGACTGGATTATTATCTTAGAGGGTATTTGTTACGACGCAAGAACTTGCTTGTTAGGTAAATACTGTACCTGACATTTCAGTGTTGTAATAATTACTATTATAGATGCATGCAGGAAGGACATACTTCTGTGGGCTAACCTCAAGGTTAGCATCACCCTGGTTCCCCTTAACAATAAGTGTATGATACTTACACAATCTATTCAGCAAGATAACCTTCACAAATGAGCGCCACTTTTATGACATCTGAAGCGTAGATGCAATCGCCAGGTGTATAAAGCCAACTTCACCACCACTAAGCTTCTTACTACACTACACACTTTATTATAAATTGGTCAATCTACAAGTTGTAAAGTCAGAAAAGTTTGCAATTAAAGTCTGGCTGTAAACACCGACCAGCGAGTAGATGAGTCTCCGTGTTCGGCATTATCATGTTTAACGTCCCCGACAATCTTTGTAGCGACCGCCTTTTTGAAGACATGTAAATGATTTAAAATTCACAATTGGAGTATTCACTGATGTATTTAATGTCCTAGAACTAAACATGAAAATCTCTTTAGCTTGTGTTAACCACAGACCTTATTTAATTTCAAGTATCTAAACACAAACTCCTTGACTTTGACTCTGAAGTGCGAATATGTCACTCTTTTGTATAACAGTTTATAAAGCCAAAATCATTTTAAAGAAGACACTGATTTACAGTTTGAGCAGTCACATCCACATTTACTCTTCTCGTCCTCCCATTTCTGGCAGCTTCATCACGTGTTACGCAAATGTTGCTACATCTTGGGTGATACCACAAGGGACAGGAGGAACTAGGTTTATGACATAAACAAATATATGTGTACATTCCAGTAAAACACTATTCAATAATGATGTTTTTCCCCCTACGTGTCACATAAAGTGTGTGATTTAAATCAATATACCAATCATACCGCATTGGTGAGTTCCCAGAAGGCCATTAGTCATTAGTATGACATTTATCCTTTGCCCTGCGACTATAGCTGCCACTTAAGGAGTTACTCATTAGTGTGACCTTTGACCTCATTATAAATTGTGCTTGCAATGTTTTGGCTGTCTTATTTTGGCCTCACCCCCGTGCCGTAATTACTGTGAATGGACTGATGGATTGACACCCACACATAGACGCTCCTTTCAGTCCATTATGCTGTTGAGGCTACGTATTATTCTCCAGTGACCCTTCGATTCGTGGCTTCTAAAAAACGTATCTGGGAAGAGAATAAGATGAGTAAGAACAATTTCGCCACATGTGTCACATCCTGCCGAGCTTGGCACAAATCAATATTCTCATGAAATCACCGCAAATGCTAAAACACACTCCTCACAGATCATCACAGGTAATTGGCATGCTGTGAATCGCAGCTGCTAGCGTGATCTGCTGTGTCCAGCGGTTGTACGTCGCGGCCAGCTGTTCTGTTCTCTTTCACTCAGCACATGACCTCAGCGCCAAAACCTCAGCCGGGCCCGCTCCAGAGCAGCTCCTTCACCGCTCCGTATTGGTCTCCTGCGGTGAGCGTCCTAGCAGATGTTACACTGAATTACCTCTCAGCCCTAGCAGGGAGGCTGCGCTCTCGCTGTAATCAAGCTGTGCATGCGTATGTATGTGTATGCGTGTTACCAGACAGCCTGGCTCGGAGGCTGCGTTAGCTCTCCCAACAGTTGTTTCCCAGCCACCTGATCTCAGTTAGCAGCCAGCCTTTCCCACACTGTAGTGTCTTTGCCAGTGCTCTGAGTCAGGCATCCTCACAGACTCCTAAAAAGGGCCTAGAGGAGCTGATCATTTAGGAGATACTAAATGCTAAAGCTAGCTCCCTCCTTTCCTGTATACATGTGTGTGTTTAGTGGGGTGTGTGTGTTTGCATGTGTCTCATTCTTGCCTTTAAAAGCTTCCTTCCTCCTCGCAAATGAAAGGCGGTCTTTGTGCAGAGCTCTCCCTTCTATACTTTGAGATAATGTGTGCTCCCATCTATAGCGCTAACTGGTTTTTCGACATAAAAGTGGTCACACCATAGCTTCAGTTTTTATTCCCTCTTGTTTGGTGCAGCGATGCCTGGGGCAGTGTCTCTCTCTTCCCTCGTCCCAGCATAATCTCCCTTTTGTCTTGCATGCATTAGACCGCTGGCGCTGTAAAAGCCTAAAGAGCCGACGCCGTCAACCAGCACAGGTGCTGCAAAGCGCTAATGCACTGGATACGGACCAAGGCAGACTTCACTGTGCCCACTCATCTATGTTACCCATCTGTTTAAATGTACATTTTCTTGTTTTCCCGTTCGCTGTCATTGTTATCGCCTCCACAGCCATCTACTACGCAGCCAATCAGGACTCAAAGAGATCACGGATGGATGAGCAGAAAGGGTGTTTTTGATTGAGCGTGTCAGTCTGAATGTGTGGAAATCTTCCTCTAAGGGTTATTGGCAGAGGGAATCATAGTGGTGCTGTCACATTAGCTGCTGCATCTCCAGCTCACTTTGCTCACTCACAACCTCAAACTTTGTCTCCAGAGATCAGTCTTTTTCCTCTGCAGCGTATGTGACTTCGACAGCGAATAAGCTTTGTTCTGTTGACTGGATCTTCTAGCCGCCCTGATTGGTGTGCGGGCTCCAGTGCCTATAGCCACATGTCAGTGGTTCAGCTCACACATCCACCGTTCTGCACCAGCAGCATCTGACAGGACCCCCTCCCGTCTCTTTCCCTCGCCTCCTCTTGAGTACTTCTATCTGTCTCTCGCTGTGGGCCAGACGTTTGTATTGTTGTCTACAGTTTATTCTCCTGCTACCCATCGCCCAACTGTTCACTCCGGTGCAGACGACGCTCGACAGATGGCGGGTTGATGCACAAAACTATACATTTTACCCAGAACACAAATGCAATTGTAATGCTGAATAACAGACGCATGAATCATCAGAAAAATCTCACACTGACCGTGGCAAAAGTTTGACTTCCCCTTTGAGCCAATACTGCCTCATTATTCCCACCAAGCACTAAGAAAGATGAACCACATCTGCTCGGATCAAATGAGCGATCAGGCCCGTGACAGAGTACTCTGCAATGTGACAGACACGTAATTGTTTCATCACGGCCTGTGGTCCTTTCCACTGAGTCAGCGCCAAAGCAGTGGGAATAATGGACACTTTATTGTGCGAGGCTTGATGCAGGAATAATGGCTTATTTGTCCGGTTGCCTGCCTCTGCAGTGCATGTGTTTCATAATCAAGCTTGAACAATTACTGTGCGATTGTGTGTGCGTGTGTGTGTGTTAACTGTGATGTTTTTCCCGCTTTGATGTCTGAGTTGGGGCCCAGGTGTGTGTGGAGTCGTCGGTGTTGCTGTCTGGCCAGAGCGTTTTTTGTTTTTTTCTTTAGTTTGAGCCCCGTCTACAAGCCGAGCCAGCTGTGAGGAGACTCTACAGGGATGTAAATATGTTGAAAACTCTGTGTGTTGCAACTTCATTTTAAGCACACTATTACAAACCACTTGTCTAACCACTGTGATGCAGTTCTTAGCAAAGCATTACATCTGGTTTCACAACCACAGGATACCTAGCATCACGTCCAACATGCAACATTTCTGCTTATTTCCGCTCTGTCGTGGTTGTACTTCGGCTTTTATCAGACAAAAAAACAAGATAAAGTTCAGAATAGTTTAGATTAGATTAACTTTATTGAAATGTTACAACAAAAGTACATAAAGGTACCCGTAGCACAACATACCACTAAAAAAAACATTCAAATATACATCGTGCAAGAGTGAAAATGAGCCTGTAGGTGATATAAATATACCAGAGGTAGCAGCAAGTGTGCCCTATGCAGTCGTTCTGTGTTCAGTGCCCGTATGGCACAAGGAGTAAAAGACTTCTTATATATGTTCCGGCTGGGCCATCCGACTCGACGGCCAGATGGGGAGCAATTCAGACTGTGAGTGCAGTGGGTGTGATATATCAGCGCCTCTCTGTTCCGCCTTTCAAGGTACAGCGCTGTCAAATTTATTTCGGAGTTGTTTTTGTGACTTGCCAGTCACCTTTCCTGCAATATTGACAGTCGTGTGGAGCTTGTTTTTGCTCTTGGCAAGTTCCTTGATTAGATGTTGGCTCACAACAGAGCAAAGCATCAGCCGGAATATAAATAATCAGCCTATCTTTGAAAAGCCAAGAAGATCACCTATGTGTATTATTAATATCTCTAGACCCCCCCAAGACTCATTTAACCAACTGGATGAGAAACTATTCTGTCGGCTGCATGACAAAGATTTTTAACCTCTTCTAAATCAAGTATGACCGGACTGTTTCCTATCCAGCTACCGCAACAGAATTGATGCCCCTGCCTAACTTTCTTTATATTGTCTCGATACATATCTCAAAACCATGAAATCTCCTTAACAGCACTGATGAATATCAGTGTTTTCGACCAGATACCTCGATATCGATATTGCAAAATATTGTAGGAATGACTATTGGTACTTACTTCACTTTACTGTCTTTTAAAACCTCAAAAGACAACATTTACACCAAATCTAAAACAATATATAATCTCATATCACAATAGGGATGTAATTATCAGTATAAGGCCCAGCCGTACTTTGAATTATTTTTTATTTATGTGTGAAAATAAAGCACTTTTATTTTTGGAAAAAAAACTTGTGCTTAGCTCTGTGACAAGGAAGTGATTGTAGACATTAGAGGAACAAACTGTGGCTAATGATTAATTACATTTTCACACTCGAGCCATCAGTGAGCCGTCGTGCTATTTATGGAAGTAATATTCGTACTTTTCTCTACTCATTCAGTCTTTAATGTTTCACTTGATTACTTTTATTTGGCTGACATTTTTGTCCAAAGCAACTAACAATGTCAAAAATGGAGGTTGCTATAATTCGTCACCCTGCGTGTCTCTGCCTGGTTCCACTTGTTGGTATGCATGCCGACTGGCCCGAAGGTCTCATGTGTTTGTTTGGTAAAGAGCATTATTAACAAGTAATTGCTGTGCCAGTCTGCAAGTGGAAAGCGTATTGATTGGTGCAAATGCTGGTCTCGCAGCAAAGCAGAACGCTGTGTAAACAAATGCGGGGCGGCAACCACAGTTAGCACTGGTAGCAAGGAGACTTAACATGAAGCTGCTTAACGCTAGCATTAACTGGAGGCCTCTCGTGAGACAAGTATGTGTTGTTTGAGGTTATGTCGGGATCTTTAGCTTCGGTCATTCGGCTCATTTTTGCATGTATTACAGTAACGTGAGTGGCAGCACGACACAAACAGGGTCTTATCTCCCATCAAGATTAACACCACTTCACATGTGCTATAACGTGCTGCTGTTGTTGTTGTCGTCGCACATGTGATCATAGTGAAACAATGCACAATCTTGTAGCCACCCTGCAGGAAGTAGACTTTCAAAGCGCTGTTATTTGGACTGCATTAATTGAGCCAATCTTGTGCTATCAGTATAAACATACTCCCTCGTGGTGCAGCCAGCTAGCCAACAAGTCAGTGTGTTAGAAGTCTTAAGTGCACTGACGCCTGTATGGGCCCGAGGTTTTAGACTATATCAGATCCCAGACAGGCTATCAGATGAACTCTTTTTACAGGATGCGGAGACAAAGCGCACTGAGTGCAGCCCAGACACACTCTGAATCCATTACTCTGCTCCGCTCTCTCAGGTACTTACTCTTAACTGAGTTTCTATCGAACCTTATCCTTACACGGCGCGCCCAGATCTCAGACGGTGCTGATAGGAGTTTGGCCTGATGGCACAAATTCCCAAATAGTGAGTGTACATCGCCAGCCAGCTGGGTGTTCACATGATAACAATCTAAATGTACCAGATAACTCAGCAACACTAACTGCAGAAAGTCAAAAAGTCTTAGACCTAAGAAGTCATGACAGTCGTAACGGCAGCCTGCTTATTAATCCATTTATTCATCCATTAATATTCATGCGCGATATGGTTCAGACCCATAAATTCAGGGTCCAGTGTTGGGAAATTTATGTAACCTGCTATTTATCGGTATTGGTGAAATTCCAGCCAGTAAATCAAGCCGGTAATAAAAAGCCAGATTGCTTTTATTGACTTAAAAAAAGTGCAGCATTTTCCAAACTCGCATACAGTAGGTGGCTGATTGCACCTTGAAAGTCGGTTTCCAATCCAATGAAAAAGAAAGAAGATAAGGAATATAAAAATCTTTGCTCGCTACATGTGAGTCTTCCTTGCCCTCAGGTGTGCATGAGAGCCATTATAAACAGTTAATTATCGGTTATTTGTCTCCATAAAACCTACCTCTGCAATACTACATACCTTTATACCAACCCGCATTATTTGAGTGAGAGAAAAGGATAATTGTCCAAGTCATAATTTTGGTTCAACATGATCATGAGAAAACGCATTAAAATTAAGTGTCTTATCACCTGGAGACAGTCTGTAACTGAATGTGCCAGAAATAACTGTGTTGCATCAGTGTTTTTTGATGCCAAAATTCCCCTTGTCGTTCTTCCTCAATCCAGACCTAAAGTTGCTGTTGTTATTTCAGCTTGTGCATCAGACATCTTAGAGTAACTGCCAAAACAAGGCGAGCAAGTTTGTACATTTGGCAGAGCTGGAAATCGTTAGCATATTGATGAAGAAAGGAGGACAGAAACATGTTTTTTTGATTTCACCTCTATGTTGTGGTATTCAAAAAAAAAAAAAAAGAAAGAAAAAAACAATTATGGAAACTGCAATTTCCCAGGCTTGAGTGTCGGACTAGGGGACTTTGTTTCGTTTCACCCCCTCCTCTCTCGGAGAATGCCACTTGGTGAAAAACACCACAGGGTTCAGGATAATCAGAAGAGACACATTCATTCATTAAAAAACACAAATGGATGTTGGAGCTGCCGGTGCTCCATTAATTATGTGTTTCTGTCACGTCACATGCACTGATTCACATATTACTTTGCCAAACTTTCCTCAAAACTTGACCACCGTTCTAATGGAAGTTCTTTTCATCCATGTTTTGTATCCAAACATAAGGTATTGTAGATTCAGCGTGTACAGCGCTCTTTGCAACATCCCCCTATAATCCTGACAAGGTCTTTGCAAAGGCTGTTCTATATGGCATGACCTTTTCAATTATGTACTTTACTCTAGGGCATTACATCGCCCCTGCCTGTGTGTAGGAGTCACTGGAAGTTTGTGAACTATCACAACTGCAGCTTGTGTGACTTCCACATAGTGTCGGAAATATTTAGGTGGCCCGAATGAAGCCCAGAGGACGACGAGGGCTAGACTGATTGGTGGCCAAGAGAGGAGAAGGAGGGGGAAGAGATAAACAGAACAGGGGAAGAAGAAGAGACTGGGATGGAAAGATTTGTGCCAAAGAATCGTCCGAACATAAACCATCCCACTGCCACCTGAGGTAAACACAGAATAAGAGAAGGACAGGACAGGAGAGAAATGGAGGCAAGGGTAACTGAGGATTGTCAAGGACATAGAAGGACGTTTGCTGAGAATAGACGATGTTGGGGGAAGGGAGAGAGATGAGACGAGGACAGCGGGCTTTTAATACCAGTTATTATTTGCAGGAGGCTTGACATGAACAGCGCGATACAGAAGTTATGAGCGGATTTCACACGCCAGACAGTCTTTCTTCGTCATTGTTACAAAGTGGCCGACAATGGGCTGTAAATTACACGTTACAGTACAATTTAATACAGTGCCATACAGATGACAGGCAGCATTATTATTCATCAATTCTTACACAGTCTCCCACCATCTCCACTGACACTAATGTCCTAATATGATATGCTGAGAGAAAAAGAAAATCATAATAGAAGAATAATAGATGCGTCCCTCCCTCTGCAGTTATTTCTCTTCACAACATGCAGAATATTACTCCTCGGGAGATCTTGCTTTTGGCAAGCGACTCTGGCTGCATGTTTCAGGACATTTTCACAGGAAAAATACTGACATGCTTCCTATTAGTTGTGACTAAATATGAGAAATGTGTTTGCAACCGGTTTGATGGTATTTGGAGCATTTCCAGGTCTGTTTCTGAGACATCATGCAGGTTTTTTGGGGGGGACTGTGAATAAGTTCCCTATCCCCTCCTGTGTCTAACACCACATCCCACCAGAAAAACCCCTGTTTCTCCCTCCTCTCCGCTTCCTTGACTCGCTCTCTGTTCTGCCCGGTACCCAGTCAGCCAATCACAAAGCAGAGCTAGGTGCAAACACACTTCCCCTGCAGCTGTGCTTTGGAAAAGGCTAGAAGCTCCTCAAACTGGATTCTCATATGCAAAGCGATCCTTGAGGTCTTTGCACATGTTATTTTTTCCTCGCTTTTTATTTAAGAGGATGATATCTGCCTTGTATGCATGTGCGAGATCAAAAGGAAGAGCGAGCCCCGATCATTATCCACTTCACATTGGACAGTTGGATTTGACAACAAAGCTGGCTGACTGTATAAAGAGCTGCATGCGGTTGCTAATCTGTCATTACGGGTGCTGCATTTTTCCTGGAATGCTCTTCTTTCAGTCCACAGAAGGGATGTACAGTACACACACACACAGGCTTACTCACATACATGGGATTAGTGTGTAAGCCGTCCATAGAGGGCACTATTAACAGAATACTCTCACTCATTACACTAGCAATTGACCCTCTGTCTTCCCCGTCCTGCCAGTGTCTGAGTGTCAGGGGCTAATGTTTGCTGCCCGGCTGTCGCTGCGTACATCCCTCGCTAGTGTATTTAGCTTTTCATCCTCTTAGCACTGTGAGGCAGACTGGGACACAGGGTTGGGCTGTTGGTTTATAGAAAACGCAAAAGCACCAAGGGCGTTTGACTCTTTATATTTAACTTGAATTTGCTATATGTGAGAATGGGCCACCTGACAAATACATAATTTAAATCCAAACAAAGTTGTTTAGTTAGTTTCTTCTTAATTTCAACTAACTACTCACTAAGCAGGCATATTAACACTGTCGGCAACGTTATACAATTAGCTGTTTATTTACTAGTGGAGAAGAGACTTCATCCCTTTACTCATGTGGAGCTGTCTCCAGCGGTGGAAAGCAGCATGTTAACTCTTGTTTTGCTTCTGTTTTTGTCATCTTTTTGTCTTTTCCTGCTAGGAGCGCAGGGTTCGAATACGTCCTCAGGGCAGCGCTACTTCCTTAACTTCTCATGTTGAACTAAGGGTGGTTTTTGCATAGCCAGATCTCCTCAGGCATTTGTGTGCACAGAAGAAAGATCTGTACCGTCACAGACTAGGTTAGGGTTAGGGGAACTTACAATTTTCAGTGTTTAGGTTGCTAACTCGGAGGTTGTTTTCGTTTCCTGTAAAGACAGATTTTGAAAGTGCTAACACGCAGATTGCAAAAGAGGAGGAGCACGCTTGCTGAAATAGGAAAGCTCGTACCAACAGTCTACATCTGGTGAGTCAGACTAGACTGAGGGGAGACTGGATGATACAGTGACTCGCTATCGCCTCTTGGGGTACAAAGTGCTATAACAAGACAGGGTGGACCAAGGCTAACTGGTTAGCATGCTAACTTCAATAGATATCTCTGCAATACAATACATAAACATCTCTGACATGTCATAACTGTTACTTCTTCACATTGTGTTGATAAGTTAATTGTTGAATGTTTAAACTGAACCTTTCAGACTTGACCTCATGACATGATGGAGAATAACACGGCTCACCACAAAATAACTGGCTGTTGAATCTTAGAAGAGATCAGCTTGCAAATACACTGCATGGAGACACATTTGCTCTTTCCTGTTGACATCAAGCACAAAAAAAAAAACAGTGGAGAGCCGTTCGCTGTCTCCTAATCCTCTCTGGCTAAATAATGGCCATGAATAGAGCTTCAGGGCTCGCTTTGTCAGTGTATTGAACTTTCTGAAGTGCACTCTGAGCTCCTCTCATAATGCAATGGAGAAGGGTTGACCGGGTTATGAGTTTGTGTGCTGCATGTTTGTAAAATGGAGCTCCACAAAACCGATAGCAAGTGGTTTATCACTTCGAAGCATTATCACATCACGGAAATGATCTGAAGTCCGACCATTAATGATAATCAATGATATGAATTGCCTCCTATTTATAGTGGATCCACTGCAGCAGTCTGCGGCGCAGCTTGACTCAAATCTTTTGTGCATTTTCACCCGTTCATTGATGTTTGAAGCCGTAAACGAGAGGTCTCGAAGCATCCATTAGCAAGCGAGCTTAGAAGTGGATGCATGAACATGTGTTGATATAGTGTGCGAGCCTGTCACTCTGAGGACTCGCCGACTTTGAGGCAAGTGGAGCATCCTCTCCTCGTCATCCTCACACTCTCTCGCTTCACACTCACCATGAACGCTCGCTAATACGCGCGGTACATATGCTCCCGCTCTCTCACTTCCTCTCCTCAAGACTCTGCACGGTGACTCAATTCTCTTCCTTTTTTTTTCCACTCTTAGATCTCATCTGATGCCAAGGCTGAAGGAGTCTCGCTCCCATGAGTCATTGCTCAGCCCCAGTAGCGCTGTGGAAGCACTGGACCTAAGTATGGAGGACGAGGTTGTCATCAAGCCTGTTCACAGCAGCATCCTCGGGCAGGACTACTGCTTTGAGGTGAGGGGGCACACAAACATAAACAGTACATGAACACACAAATACGTATTATTCTGTCTCCACAGTGCTTCGAAACATTCTCGTGCTTAATTGAAGCATCCATGGACAGACATACCTCTGCAAAGTAGGAGTTATTTCAGGTATCCAAGGCTTTTTAACTAAAGGTCATGTTCTGCATATACAATTTTTGGTAAGTGGCATTTGGAGCACTTCCAAATCATCTGGAGAAAAAAGTAGCGCATAAATTAGTTCAGGCTGCACCCAAGATGCATTTTGGTATGAAAAATGTCAAATCACTGTGCTTAAAGCAACATTATGTAACCTTAGGGTAGGATCACAGCGTTACATACATTAAATATTTAAAGTTTCGATTCGCTCTCACTGCTCTCTTTCATTTTCAACGACAAAGCTCTGATAAACCCACTGTTTGCTACAAGCCTCCCACCAACCAGGAGACAGATAAAAGTAGTGACTAGCTAGTGAACAGTGTGAAGCATTAAGCTGAGAAAGAGCCAGATACGACACCCGGAAATCAGTGGAGATCCAAGCAGAGCTACAAGGAGAGTGAATATTCGCCTTATTAATCAGGTTTCACGACAGCAAATATTATTAGTTTCGCTCCGTGTCTACTGGATGTGTAGGCAACAGCTTAGCTAATACATGTCGATGCCATGTTTACAGCTTGCTCTGCAGCCACTGTTAAGTTATTTTGCGGGTGATGCAGATGTCGAGCAGATGCTACAGATTATGCTCTAGAAGCCAGATTCTGGGTCAGCTGTAGCTTCGCCTTATGCTTCAGCCTAACGGTTAAAAGCTTTTTGTATTATGTTATGTACTTAAGGGCAAATGTACCAAAAAAAGCTTTATATGTAAAATATTGATAATTGCAGATGTTTTTGTCTCTAAAAGACGATGTTGTAGCATCATGAAGGTACAGAGCGGCATTTCGCTCCAGCTGTACCTCATTAGGTACCAAATCTGTACCTTTCCAGTGGGAACATATTTTCCACCAAGAGAAAAAGGTACATTTTTGTCACTGGGGGTGCAGGAATGTTCTTTTAGAGATACAGACAAGAAGGTACAAAAATGTTTCAATATTTAAAAGGTACAGTGTTCTTACCCTGCTCGGGTACAGCTGGAGTGACGAAGCATTTCTAATCTTTAAGGTCCATCCATGTACCTTTATTTCTCCGTCAGTGATGCTGTTTCTTGATCCCAGTTGCAGCAACAAACCAGTTTGAGTTTGGTACAACTCAAATTTTTCCATTTTTCTCGTGATTTCTTTTCTCGTTTGTTTTTAAAAAAAACTTAAATGTAAATGAACAGCTTGGAATCCGCAGCTCCTCTCACTTCACATCTCATCCTGATTCGCCGCTGATGGCCAATTATAGCCAGAGGTTCAGACACATACGGCTTTTCTGTATCAAAGGTTACATCCTTATGATCATCTGTGGACTGGAGTAATTTCCAACAAGCTTCTAATTGCCGTAAGATTCACATGTGCATGATATGTGTTGGCAAAGCTGCAGCGTTGGCTCGGGAGCCTTTGGTCGCATCAGGGTGAGAGGAATTAATGAATACTTTCTACCCTACAGTGTGCACTGTCCAGACCTGAAATCTCCACTAATCTTTATTATCCTGCTCATTACATCATTCTGTTAATTTTTTTTTCTGTTCTCTCCGTCCCACTGTGCATTTTTTAATCATCCGGTTATCACCCAGCCTGCCTAGCAGTCATCTGTCACCTCTGTCCGTTCACACATTTCAGTCATTCCTCAACAGTCCTCTTCAGTCCCCACATATCCACCAATGTGTATGTGTGCGTATGCCTGATAAGCCTCTGTGCTGTCAGAGACAAAGTGGTATTTATGAACTAAGTTTAGTAAAAAATGTCAGTTCCACTTATTTCCTGTCACCGTTATGCATGAGTTTTTGATCATTAAAGCATTTGTTATCCCTCTCTCTCCCTCTGCGGTAGGTCACCACCTCCACAGGAAGCAAATGTTTTTCCTGCCGTTCATCAGCCGAGAGAGACAAATGGATGGAGAATCTGAGGAGAGCGGTGCAGCCCAACAAGGTAAGAATGTAAATAAGCAGTAGGTGGGACGACACAGCGTGCCGTAATCAACGATTATAAGTTCGTGTCCCAACTCCAAACCACACTTCTTCGCAACAGTGATGAGTGTATGTGTACAGTTTACGGTGTTGACATCCTGCTTCAGCTGTATGTAACTCAGACATAAATGCAATCTTAAATGATGACACCCTGCTGTTATCTTCCTGCAAGTGTAGAGGACAAAAAGGTTGCATGGAGGAACCTCCTAAAGCGATATCCTCATTGAGCACTGATGCCATCTGTACCCACAAACACAGCTGTGGCAGACGGAGAGAAGCAAACACATCACGCCAGGAAAATAGTCTTTATCTCACAGCATCATTACTCCTTCATCTGTCATTATTTAGCAAATTACTCACTAATTGCAACTTTCGGGAAAAAAAAAAGTTCCCCAGTAGCTCTTTTGGCAAGGTTGTCTTATTTTTGTTTCTCGTTTTTTAATTATTCTGTGATTTGGAGAGATTAGATGCAGTGTCATGTTTTTGGCAAACATAGAAACTGGAAACAGATACTGAAATTATTGGGAATGAATTAAGAAAGTCTCCAGAGTTGTACTCAATAGATTAATATAGATTTTCAGTCACAAAAAAAAGATGTACAAAAACAATAATATTAAGATCGGCTTAAAAGTAATACTGTTTATACCTGTCTGGATTTTTGAGACTTTTTTTTACCGTTGACGCATGATGTCACTGCAGTGCACATTTAGTCTTAGCCGGGCATATAGTAGCACTATATTACCGTCCCATCATGTCTGCTCTGGTCCGAAATGGCCCTCAGCACAAGACAAGACCTCCTTCGGGTCGGTAAACAGCAGCTCTGTGCTATCGTGCGTTACTCAGGCTTTGGCCACTTCATGAAGGAGGTCTCTGAACATCTGAATCCACTGCCCTTGGAAAGTTAGGTCTCTTTTGCTGTTAATCTTGCGTGACCATGGTGAATCTTTAGGATCAGATGCCGTGGAGGTTCTTCATCTCCTGGACGTTTTTCCGGAGCGATCTGTGGGCACGGTCGATAATTGGTCTCCCCTGCAACTCCAGAACTTCTTTTAATAAGCCCGCCGCAAATTCCCTGGGGGTCTGACCACGCTCTGTCCCCTCTTTCAGACCCGTAATCCTCAGATTCTGCCGCTTTGAACATCCTTCCAGATCCAGGCATTTACCGTTAAGTTTATCAACTTGTCAAGTGAGATGTTTAACCTCAGTAACAATGTCTGTTGTGCGTGATGCTGACTCCTCCAGTCCATTCAGTGTCTCGGCCTGTGACTCAGCTTGGGTCTTCAGTGTTGTGATACTCGCAACGTCCGCAGTCCTTTCATCTATTTTGTCACAAATGTCAGTTTTCATCGTGTACAACTCGGAACGTAGAGATGCTGTTGCGGTTAACACGACATTTTCATTCAGGTCGGATGTGTTCGCCTCACCGTCCTCTCCCTCGGCTCCGCCTGGGCCTTCTTCGACAGGATCATTTTCATAATCTGCCTTCTCAAGCACATCGGACGTTAAGCTTTGTGACAGCTGCGATACAAGTGTCCTTATTTTGTTGAAAATTACATTTTAAATCGAAATCGTTGAGAGCTGTCACGAAGCGCATCCTATCCGCTCATTTTGCCCCCCTAGAAGTAGATTCTCTTATAGTTAAAATATAGAATAACAAAAGAAATATAAATACATTTAGTCATTTTCAATCTGTAGCTATCTTTTGACCCACACATCTCCCAATGTTCGACAGATTAGTCTTTATAACCTTGCTAATGCAGATTCACAAAGATAAGATTAGAGCTCAGAAACACGTCATATTAAGATGAATTTAACGATGAGAGCCGCAAAAACATAAAAATAAATAAACACAATTTTGTTGCATGTGAAAAGCATCAAAACACTGTTTTGACTTTCTTAAGCGGAGCTACTAGTGTTTCAAACAGCCTCATGATGATGAGAGACTCCATTTTTTCTCTATAATAATGTAATTATTAGCTCCTCTTTTCTTCTCATCATCTTCAGCGGTAGTTTTCAAGGCAATCTGAATAATGGGCCAAAAATATGCCCCTCTCTTGGCAAAAATCAATTGATGACATAAGAATGGGTGAGCACTCTGTGAAATAAGTAGGAGTGAGATTTCTTTTGCCTTTTTAAAGACTGCAAACGCAGAGAGAAAAGGATTTTAAATTGCCTCTATGAAATAATTGAAGCACTGTCTGAAATGTTTTTGCCATTTACAAAGGAGAAACTTCAAACTCGAGGTTCAAGGCAGATTCTCATTTTACTGCTGCTGGATTATTCCTGCATTTATTGATCAATTGAGGAGATTAGTTTGATAGATCTGTTGTAGGTGGCTTGCTTTCATCCAGTGCATGTCCTCCCACTAAAAATATCAATTTCTTTTTTTTTCCAAAAGTTTCCAGTGGTGATGTTGTTGTCAAAAATTGTTGTAAAGGCTCTCACTAAACCACCTCCTATCATCTTATCTTGTCTCAAGGACAACAGTCGTCGGGTGGAGAACATGCTGAAGCTGTGGATCATCGAGGCTAAGGACCTGCCGGCCAAAAAGAAATACTTTTGTGAGCTTTGTCTGGATGACTCACTCTACGCCCGCACCACCTGTAAACTCAAGACTGACAATGTGTTCTGGGGAGAGCACTTTGAGTTCAATAACCTGCCTGCTGTCAAGAGCATCACGGCCCACCTCTACAAAGACACAGACAAGAAGAAAAAGAAAGATAAAAACAATTACATCGGGCTCGTCAATATCCCCGTCGCTGCCGTTACCGGACGACAGTTTATGGAGAAGTGGTATCCAGTCAGCACGCCCAACCCCACCAAGGGCAAGACGTCCGGGCCCATGATAAGAATCAAAGCACGCTATCAGAGTATGAACATCCTTCCCATGGAGATGTACAAAGAGTTTGCAGAGTACACCACCAATAACTACATGCTGCTATGCTCGGTGCTTGAGCCCGGGATTAGCGTCAAGAACAAAGAGGAGATGGCGTGCGCGCTGGTCCACATCCTACAGAGCACTGGCAAGGCCAAGGTTAGTACCTGTAATATGATTTATCTCTTTTTTTCCCCTCATTTGTGCTCTCCACGGAGAAATAATGGATAACAAAACCAGAATATCAGTCCATTATCTCGCCACGAGGTACTGACAAGACATTATGAAGCACACAGAGGTTAACTGTTCTGCCGCTGCCTGCTCATCTCGTGAACTATTGACCCCCTACAGCTGTAATACAGAGCAGACAAAGACCAGACAGACAGGTGATTTCCTCTTGCCGCACCAGCCTGTATTACATTTTTAACTCAAGCTAATCCCTTACATGTATCCCCTGCAGCGCTTCGCGGCATACCGATGCAGGACAGAAGCACAATATATCCTCCGCTTTCTGCAGAACTGCAAGCACGCGAAGATTAGTCTACCACAGTAGGAGCTAAGTCTCCCATGACAGCATGCCGTTGGACTAAGAGAGTCTCCCACTCATCCGAAACAGCTGTATTTTAGTTTATCTGACAGCAACATGGTTTGTCTTCGAAACAAATGTTGGCATTTTGACCCTGCACGGTGACATATGAAAGGGGAGAGCCATCTTGTCGGCTGATGATGAAAAAAGGATGGAAAGATGCTGAGAGGTGGATTGTTTAGTGTAGTAATCAAAGTAAATCAGCAAAGTTTTTGATAACAGGTTAGTCGTCAAAAATTCTCAGCTTCCAGCCTGTCAGATTTGAGAATGTGACGCTTTTCTCTGTTTTATTTCATTTTAAGTTGAATCTTTGGCTTTTTGTCTGTTCGTCGGACTAAACAAGACATTTAAAGATGCAAAACCACACTATTAACGAACTAGAATGGCACTCCAACCAGTCCCATTTTGTACTCACTCACAGATACCAGCCACCAAAATACACCCGATGTTATAACATTAAGATCAATGCAGTATTCCCTGAGAAATTAACAAAAAATGTGGAAAAATACCCTTTCTCACGACGTTTATGGTTTGTTGTGTCAGGGCCTTTTTGTGGCTTTATTAGACAGGACAGCAGAGAGATGACAGGAAATGGGATGAGAGCGACAGGGGTCACGTTCAGCAAAGGGCCACAGGTTGGACTCGGACCCTGGGCCACTGCAGCGAGGACACAGCCTCTGTTCAAACTGAGATACTGCAGCACTCCCGTTGCTTCATCTGCCACCAAAGCTTAATGGTGTCTGTTGTGGGCCGAGACCCATCCTCCATCCAAGTTTCATAGAAAACCATTCAGGAGTTTTTCTGTAATCCTGCTGACAAAGCACCTAACCAACAAACAAACTGGCACGGGTGAAAACCTGACCTTCTCTGCGGAGGTAATTTTTTGCGATTTTATTATAGAAACAGGCGTCTTGATGTGTCTGTAATGTCTAAAATAACTGTCTGCTTTTCAAGGAGTTCTGCTTCAGGCTGCTTTCTTCACTGCAGACAAACTTCTTCGTCTTCTTCTTTTTTCTGCCTCATCAGTTGCCAGAGACAACTTCTGCCTCGGTTTAGTTTTTCTTGACAGTATCTCATCAGCAGAGCTTTGAAACTTTCTTTGACTTTATCACGGCTCAGCGGGATGATGAATGATCAGCGCTTAAGAAGTGATGTCTATCCGCACTGTACCGCCAGTCTGCGGTTTAGGGACCGATAGCTGCTGATTGATGGGAGAGAAGGCATCTACTGGTCCCCGGAGAGACAGACACATCCTTAATTACTTTCAATTAATCCCCACCTTCCGAGCAAAGCACTAAAAGTTTTACTTCGTTCTCACCCCTCGGTCTTCTTTTCCTGGCTGGTTTCCTGCCAGCTGTGGATGTGCTGCTTGTAAAAAAAACGGCGTCAGAGATGCTATTTTCAAGGTTGCTCATCATTAGAGAGAGACACTTAAATCATTTTCAAGATAAAAGATTGTAATTGCAACTTTGTCAGGCCGTAAACAGTCAAGCAGAAGCTTTGAGATCGACATTAAATGGAAGAATTTATGAAATACGCCGTCAAAATTTCGAATGTCAGTGCTGTTTGCGACCACAGCTTCCTTTTTTGAGAAGACTTTCATCATTCAGAATATTGTGATGTGATTTGACATATTTAGGTAACACACACACACACACACACACACACACACACACACTCCAGTGCATGTTTTTCCTTTAGCCTTGATGGATGGAGCAGTGCTGTCACGCCAAACACCGACAAACCACTTCTCATAAAATATTCCCCAGGCCTAATTAGGATATCCTCCGCTGCTGCGTGGATGCTTTATATACACACACATCTTGGCCAATGTCGCGTGTTTTTTTTCGTCTCCAATCCAGCGTGAAGTTCATTTTTCATGTGCTGCCAACGTGGGTGCGGCCTTTGCTAACACGGCGAGTTATATTTAGGAATCAAGCGATTTAGATCAACTCTGGAAAATCCTGTAAGCCTGGTTTTATTGTTTTTCTGCAAATGTTTAATCGAGCCTTAGGTTGTTTCCCCCCTGTCTCTCTCTCTCTCTCTCTCTCTCTCGGTATTGTTGTGTCCAACTATCAAGGCTCAAGTCAAAATCCATGAGTCAGTGTCTAATTCTGTCAGCGCCACAGCGGATCTCTACATTTCAAACAGAGATAGAGAGACGGTGCTTATGCATTAGGGAGTCACCCCTCTCTTACACCCAGCAGAGGTGAACGGGAGGTGAACGTTTCCCTTTTGCAGATGCACCGGTAACTCTTTGTAGCTTTGAAGTTGCGCTCATGTGCGTCGCGTTTAATCAGCCGCGCGCAGGTGGGAAACGGCTTCTAATTGCAGCTGGCGATTGTTGAGAGACGCAGACTGCAGGTTGTAACGGGCATTAGTATGCAACACCTCTAGACGTCTGTTTCTCCCCGTGTCATTTCATCACACATCGCCGAATAATTATACCCCGAATATTCTGCTCCGTTGCACACCCGCTCCCTCTCTCCCTTGTTCTCTTCCTACTTTTCCGTCTTTGTCTTCCTTCATCTCGCTTTCGCGCTTCATTGCGTCTCGAGGCCAAAGCTCTCTGGAGAGATGTCATTACTGATGCTGTATTGATGTCTGGATGCATTGGTGAGCACGACGGCCACGCCCTGAGTCGCTGCACAGATGCCGACTTCGTGCACACACTCCTACGTACGATCACACTAGCAGGTGGTTGCAGGTAATTTATTCAGTTTTATGCATGAGGAAGTCGCCCTGCAGTCATTTCAGGTTGATGTTTAGGTCAGAGCTGTACACTACGGCTGTGGGTTGAAGCATTAATGAATGAATCAGTAGTCTACGTTTTATGTTAACTAGTTTTACTTTAGAATAAGTAGTAAATTACTTCTGCCCTCAATAAGATTTTTTTCTAAACTGAATGAATATTAGGGCTGTGACGATTAACGATATTTATTCAAACAGTCCAGCTTCTTAATGCCCTTTTTAAATAGCATATTCTCTGATAGGGAACACTTCACTAGGTTTAAGATGTACAAAAGCAACGTTTCCAAACGTTTCAGACACAATTATGAACAAACCTCAATCTTACATTTGATTATCACCTTATTTTAAATTTTTTTTTTATATTTGCAAAGTAAACTACACATTCTTAATTGCTTGTCACAGCCATCCTTAATTTTATGCCTCTGACAGAAACACTTCAGATTTTGCGACTAAATGTCATCATTAGGAGCCTCGTGTGACTTTTTTAAAAATCATGTATCATGTTAAACACCTGGAGCAGCGTTTCCACTTGGGCAACCACAGGGATTAAAAAAAAAAAAAATCACAAAAGAAAACATTTTACGCAGTCAATCATCTGATCCACTTCCTCCAGACGTACACGGTTATTGTTGTTTGTTAGGGAGTGAGGCGGTGCGACAGGTGACCCATGACCGGATTATCATAGTTTCCAAAAACTGCTTCATAGCACAGATACAGCCATTTCATACATGAGACTATATATGGTGGATCTACTGCTGCGTTAAGCCTGTTCATGTCAGTCAGCTGTCTTTTTTATAGTCTGCATCACAAGGAATCTAATAATAAACTAATATTTATAATAAAAAACAAAGTAAATCCACTCCCAGCAAACAAGAAAACACAAAACATTTATCAGTGATACAGTAAAACATGAATGTGCTCCTAAATTTTGTGCTGGTGCCCCAAAAATTTCCACTTCTATTGGAAAGAGTTAGCCTGGAGCCCTGTACATGTCCTAACTTTTGTTTCTTTAAACACACCTATTTAAATTCATACTGGCTCTCTCTTATTTCAAACAACCTCTGAATACAGTTGAGAATAATTCATTCTGTGCTTTGTGCATAACACTGGATGACAAGATTTCAAAGCATGCGAGTCTGATTTTGAAGAATTGCACTGGAAACATTGCTGCCGAGTTTCTCTTGCTGTAAGGTCACGACAGCGGTCCGAATCCTCCCCTGTGGGTTTCACCGTTACATCCACACACCCAAACAGCACCACTGGAAGCTCCACAGCAAAAATAACAATCCCTCCTCTGTGTTGCCTGGAGAAGTTGAGCTTCCTCTCATCTGAAAATATCCACTCCTGGCATGAATCCTCTGCGTTATTGATCTTGTCTTGTCGACGCCTCGGCCCTCGGGAAGATGATGTTCTAATTTTGCTGCCGCTCCGCTCAGCCGCGCCCGACTGTTGGAAGTGACGATAAGGAGGATTTATCCTTGTGATAACTGGCCGGAGGAGGGGTGGTGCTCTGGTTATTATGCCATTACGTTTTTATGTAAATGCTCCTCGAGGTAAACTAACAGCCCTGCTTAAGAGGGCGAAATATGTGAGTGTCTCCCCCCCTCTGCATCGTCCGTGGTGAACTGTCGTAGCGCGGCTCCGGTGATGTCAAGCACTAGCATCTTATTAATGCATTCAGCGCTGTCATCAGTGGGCAGTGATGCTCATCGCCACAGCTGCGTTACACAGGCACAGTTTGCCGTTCGTACATAATATGGTTTGACAAATGATTTACTAACGTGACATGAAGGGCTCTGGTTCTTCTCTATTCCTCTGGGCTTTGAATTCATAAGTTTTCCCCCCGAGAAGGCCAGTGAGTGATCATAGCGTGCTAGCCGCTTGTCAATACCCTCCCCGTTAACAGTGAAGTTGTGGGTATTGCTTTTGATTTTGACAATAACTGTGTAATTATTTATTAAAGCTGCTTCTCTAATCTTTGCTTCCAGATGTGCCGCCGCCATGTCTGGGGACTCTTTAATAGCTTTAATCTTATCTTTTTACAGTATACGAGGTGAATTATCTAACGATGAACTAAAGATGGGTGTCGGAGGAGACAGGCGAACCGTAGGAGAAGAAAAAAGGGGCGCATTGAGAACAGTAGATGTTAGCTAATCATGAAGTCATAGATCTACAGTACGATAAGGCTCCAGCCAGAACAGGAAATAAACAGCAAGCACATCAATACACTTCCTCTCCACATAGTCTCTCCTGTAACATTTGCACTACAAAGGCAGCGCATCGTATCCTCCGACTGTTTAATAATTCCAGCATCATTCTTTTATTGACTGTATCCTGGCAGTGATGGAGAAGAGTTGAAAAGATCCAAACAGAGTGGCGAAGAGAAAGATGAAAGCGCCGACGATGGAGAAGAGAAAAAGAAGGGAAAGAGCAAGAGCGTTTAGAGAGATGTAGTTTTCAGCTTGCAGCAACACGGTAGCTGACTGGAGCCAAACAGCAGCAGAGAAAACATCAGTGATGCTCAACACATCGATCTGGAAGCCTCCTGACGTCTCTGTTGGCTCTCAGATTACACAGACTCTGTCTCTCTCCCTCCTCGCCTCTCCTCTCACTGTCAGTCTATTCTGTCGCTTCGTTTAGATGCACCTGATTAACATGTTTTTAGCTTTATATGCCTAAAGTTCACGTGCACAGCAAGGCACGCAAATAAAGTGGTGAAACAGTAGGGAAAACAACAAATTGAGGTACACAGAATAATAAATCAATGCGCTGTTCACCTGAGTAAAACGGCATTTGTGAAGAAGAGCCGGTTCCCTTTATTGTTCCATATCCTTGGCAACATGCTGAGCCTTGGCGAGCTTTCCCATCACAGCTTTGTGCCCGGTGACTTTTGATTGTCCGTGCTTCCCGTTGCCTGGAGGAGACGATATCAGCAAAACATCTGCCTCCATTTGTGACTCATGCCATGTGCAGCACCTGCTGTCACCAAGAGATTATGGTTATATAAGTTTGGGAAACTTGACAGTTACACAGTTGTTTTGTGTCTCTTCATGCAAAATCCACCATTCTGACCACACCAGTTGCATGGCTCTGTAGATGGCATCGTTGGTCCACCATTGTCATTGTCATTGTACAGCTGTTCATGTTCCCAAGATGATGAATCCTACTTACGATCACTTATCACCAGACTTTCCCCTATTCACAATTTAAGGAGTTTAATCTACGGCAACAAAAATGTAATTATTCTTAGTTTCAGATAAATATAATGTGATGAAAACATAACTATGAATATTAAATTCCATTTCTGCAAATAGATCCTCCAAAATCCTACACAATAGACCTTTAACTTCATTTAAGAACCAGCATTACATGTTAGCATGCTAACATGCTACACCTAGATGCTGCTGCACATGGTAAACATCATCATTTGAGGACTGTCACTGAGAACATGTCGACATACTGGCATTAACATTTATCTCAGAGCGCCGCTGTGCCTGTGCAGCCTCTCGGAGGTCTGTGAAACATAATTATAAGTTTAAGGCGAGATAATGTCACTTTTTTTTCTCACCATATTCTATTTCATATTTGTCTAAAAAAAAAAAAAACCCTGGAAGCAAAACTGGAGAAGAAAAGAGATGAAATGTGTCAGCCCCACTGCGAGGGGTTTTTTAAAATACGATTTTATGGCCTAATATGAGACTAAATGTCATATTAAAGTTGGCGAAATTTAATAATCAAATATGCGCAAGAGGGCTCTGTGGACTGCACTTAACACTTAACTTAATAGAAAATACAAGAGGGACTTGAACACACACACGCACGCACGCTCGGGGAATATAAAGTCAGAAAACATGATGTTTGGATGCTGATGACACTTGCTGTAAGACCCCCTCCAGTCAAACCTATCCTCGTAATGATCATGTGCACCAGCAGCTAAATCAGGAGGGCTGCAGCCCTTCCTGTTGTCGCGTTGAATGATAAGCCTCTGTGCCTACGGGGAGGAACCACTTCCATTTGCATTCGGCCCTCCGGTCCTCTCCGTCAACCTCAATGTGACCCTCACAGGAAGAGCTGCGGGCTACAGCGCTGTAATACTAGCCACCAGTCTCATGGGAGGGAGATCGGGGAGGGGGGGGGCATAAAGAGATGGAAAGACGAGGAGAGCGAAGGATGGAGTGGCGGGAGCGGTTCCTGTTTTCTACCCCCTTGAGTCTTTCCTCAGCCCTCGCCCCAGGCTGGAAAACCAGGCTCATCGATCAGTCAAATTGTTAACGTTATAGGGTTTCTATATTCCCCTCACACGCAGCTGTTCTTTTTCTTTCCACCCTCTGACAATACTCCCAATTACCCAGCCCAAATTTGTCATTTTTAAAAGTCGTGTATTTGCTGCATTGTTTTATACACACACACACACGCTCACCTGAATATCAATACTTGAAGCATCAACAGGTAATTTCCATTTTTGTTTTCTAATGAATCCCATTAGTTCCACAGTCCATGACTCCTCCAATAATGGTGTGCTATAGCTATTCACCAGATAAAAAAAAAAAAACAATCGACAAACAAAGAATAAGCATTCATCCAAAAATGAAAATCTTTATTCATGCTTTGTTGGATCCTGTCTGAATATAATACACACCCTGAGAGGAAACAAAGCACGGGTATGAATACATTTCTATATATTTTTAGCTTTACATCACACGAGGTCGTCACCGTTTAGCCATTCTGCCGGCTTTTTTGACATTTAACTTCACATTAAGTGCGTCGACTCCCATTCACGTCACGCAGAACGGGAGCTGGGTAAAGTGATATACCGGTGATATTTGAACCCACTTGAGTCATCCACAAATTCTCCAGTGCGCAGACAGATTTAAAGAGGCTGAATTTAGAGGAAAATGTTCTGTAACTTTACCTCTTTGCTTCTCCTGCACCAGTTTTGCCCTTTTTAAGGCATTTTATCACACTCGTGCTTATGTTTTCCTGCTTTATATCGCCATAGAAACACAAAACACCATCTGAGGTGGTTGCAAAGCATAACGTGACCCCTCTTTTTTCATTCACTTTTCTTTTCTTTTCTTTCCCAGACTCAGATCTGTTGCTTTGCACGGCAATCGGAAGGGATGTAATTTAAAAACATCACTCTCCTGGTTTTTTTTTTTTTCTGTCTGTGACAGTGAGAGTCCTGATCAGGATCTTGATCTTGATTATGTCGTCCCTTCAGTAGGAGCCTGTGTATTTATATTATCAGCTTCAAAACTTGAGGCTGCACACTGCGAGGTGGAATATTGCCGAATAGAGATGTAAGCGCCGCACACACACACACGGGGCTGCGGAGATTAGATTGTTGTGTGTGTGCATAGCGGCGCAATGGACAGGACTTTATGAGTTTTACTGGCAAGTCACCCCATCTAGAGGGAGCTTCTCATCTTTTTTAGCAGGACTGTGTTCCCGACTATTTATTAGATCTGATCAGCCGTGCCGCACCATCTCCCCTCCACTCAGACCCTATCTTCATATCACCCTCCTTCCTCTGTGCTCTGTGAGTTGAGGTTTTTTTTTTTTGAGGCATGGTTCGGCTGATGAGATGTGGCAGCGATACAGAGAGCGCTCTACTTCTCCTTATTAGCACTGAAGCAGAGGGGAGGGAGGGGGGGAGACAGGCTGCAGGATTTAGGGCGTCAGAGAAAAAGGCTGAGAGGACGACGAGAGGGGGGAAAGCTCCGGTCTCTTTTTAGGACATTATTGCTCAAACTTTGCAACAAATCACATATATAGTGGGTGTTACTGTCGACCTTTTGTCTAAAGCTTTTTAAACTGATTTCCTAACATACACTCAGTCATTGATATGCAAAGACTTCAAGATTTGAGGACTCTGGTACTTGAATTTCTTTGGCTGAGAGGCTCGACTACAGAAGAAAGAAAAGAAGTGATGCAGAAATAAACAGATAAAAACAGAGTATAGGGGCGTGAACAGAGTATAATAGCAGTGATGGTGTTGTTGATGCTGCCGTCACCTGTTGTTTATCAAGGTGAGATCTTTAGTTACACAAACTCTGCAAAAGAAGAACTGGAAAAATTCAAACTACTTTACCTAAACTATAAACTACCGATCATACTGTAACTAATTTAATAACTGAAAAATAAAACTCACCTTTCAAAGCTAAAATATCAAAGCTAAAAGTAAAGAGCTCCCAGCATGCCGTCTGCTGCTCGGCCACCACGGTATTAATACCACCTGGCGAGACTTGAAAGAAAAAGTTATTCGAAAGACGTAATCCATTACAGTTAAGTTCTGGCTTTAGTTGTGACAGTTGTGGCGTGATGAGGCAGTCGGCCAGCCGCCGTCAGTCCCTCAGTCAGTCCACCACTTGGATCGAGAATGAATGATCTATATATATATTTTTTTAAATACAACATATCAGAATTATTAGAGATAGCAACACATACTAGCACTGTCATGGTGAACATGTTAGCATACTGACATTTGCATTTAACTCTAAGCAACACTACGGCCAAAGACCAGCCTCATAGAGGAGACCAAGGTCCCATTTCCGGAGTCGTTCTTCCGACTTTGCTGATTTTGTGAGCTTTTAAGTTGCAATATGGCAACAACATGGATGCTGCTGAGAAGATGTGTTGTATTTTCTTGCTCAGAGGATTAAAACAACATGCTGGTAGCTGTTTGAAACTCAAAGCTTTTATATTACAACATGATTTTGTCCTGGACCTGTTGCTGCAGCAGTGCATTCCCTACAACCATTAAAATATTGCTTTACTTGACTTGTTATCAGGGTTAATGCTGATAAAAAACTAATCAGGGTCAGTCTATGTGAATGGCTACAACCTAGTACCATGTCAAAAATTACATGTGAGCAAAAAATGTATCTGCAATGTGTGAATTAAAATAAAGCTCCATCAACCAAACATTTACTTTCATCCCGTCATTGTTGTTCCGACTTGAGGCAGCGTCCACTTAAATTTTCCCGGTCTGAAACTCATTTTTGCGATTATTACTCCCCCCCGTGTTTGCGCTTTTATTCTTGTTAACATGAGAAACAAACTCATATCTTCCTGGTTTGACTGACATGTCTTTGAGCTGTGTTGGTCCCAACTGAAGCTGCGTTAGCATGCTGTACTAGCACAACTTGAAACAATCAAATTAAATAGTAACCAAATGTCCAACCGGTTGCTACTTGGTTCCCTGAATGTGAGAGATTGTCAGAGTTGGTTGGCGTCAACTTTTTTAGGCCACCAGCAGAGATTATTCTGGTATTTTTCTGACTCTCTTTTGATGTCTCTCTCAGTTTCCTTCCCCCTCTCTGTCGCTCTCCTCCTCCGTTTCTTCTGACCGTCCTCTCTAATCAGGCCGGGACTTGCTTCGCCTCCCTGGTCACATAAGGAGGGTAGAGCAGAGGGGAAGGAGGAGAGGGATGGAGGTAGAAGAGACACAGAGGGGTAGAGGTTAGAGGAAAGATCATAATTGGGATGACATTTGGAAAAAAAACAAGAAAATAAATAAAGTAATGGCCCTGGTCTAATGATGGGACGGGTGTCCATACACCACAAAAGGTCAGGTTTCCTCAGGCATCTATGTGTTGAGTGTGCTGTTCTCTGCTGCATGCCTTATTTATAATAACCATGAGCTCCCCGATGACCAGTGAGCTCTTGACTTGGAAATGAAAAATACATTTAAATAGCTTTGTATCATTAATAAATTATGAATTCAATTCCTGGTCTAAGATATAATCAAAAACAGTGTACAAGGATGATTTTCAGCACTTTGAGGTTCATTATTTGTCATAGAAACTGAATTTAAAGACAAAATATGCAACATTTACTCATCAGAATGCCTTAAAACCACTAGAACTGTGTTATATACTGGATTATGTTTAGTTCTGTACTTACATTATCTCAAAATGTTTCCAACAACATTCAAACCCAGAGAACACAGAATTGTATTTAAGTCAACGGAGCTTTTCATTTTCATCCCTGTCACTATAACTCTTGGGGAAACACCAGATGATGCATCAAACACTGAAGGAGGAAGTAAGCAAATGTGAATGAAACTTGAATACATCACCTCGTCCGAGCCACGTCGGATGGATTGGCAGTGGTGGTTGTTTAACGATGACCACGACAACTCCCATGATCCCACGCTGCTTCACAGTGTCCCCAAACTACATCTTTTCTTATTGTTTTGTAAGAGTAAACATTGAGAGGCAGAAAATACATACTGTGCCTTTTAAATGTAAGTAAGTAAAATCTCTAAATAGTGATCTAAATTATTCAAAATTATAAAAAAACAAAATACTTGTCTGGATAAGTGCTCGCCTGCTTCAAAAGTTGCACCATTGGCAGCGGTTACAGCCTCGAGCCGCTCCAGGACAAACACTGTTTTATGAAACTATGCTTTGGGGTCATTGTCTTTCTGGAAGTCGCACGTTTCTTGCACACTTCATCAGGTTTCTCTCAGGATCCCCCTTGTATATTTCTGAATTCATTTCACCCTCCACCCTCAGAAGTGTTCTGAGGCGTCGTGATGCTGCTACCACCATGCTTCACGGTGGGGGAATGCAATTTTGGTCTCATCAGACCGTGGAAATTTCTTCCAGCTGACTTCAGAAGCCTCCCCACGTGGCTTCTGGCAAACAGGAGCCGTCATGTGAGGGGGGCTTTCATTTTTTTCGCCGATCCCTCCATAAAGCTGTGACTGGTGAAGCACTCGTGTTGTTGCACGCACGATCTCTCCGAATCTCTGAGCCTCTGAAGCTTGGAAGTCGTTCAGGGTTGTCATAGGTCTCTCATGGCCCTCGCTTACAAGTCTCCCTCTTGCTCAGTTTTAGATACTTATTCCATGTTTCGTGACTTGGAAATATTCTTTGTATCCATCCCCTGACTTATTTATTACATGTGCAGCCCTTTGAGGCAACAGACTTGACTATGCTTTTTCGTCCTGAGTAACTTGGAGCGTTTGAACGGTTGAAACTCCTCAATTACACACAGGTGAACTCCGACTTGACTGCACCGATGAGGATTTGGGTGTGCCCCAGTGAATGCCAGAGCCCTTGAGTAGAGAGAGTCACGCCATCTCTGTTTACTCCAGTGGTTCCCAGAAGTTGGCTGCAAATACTAGCAGCCCGGTACTGTAAATCAATCAATCAATAAATCATGTATTAACTACAGACATACTTCAGTTGCCCACTTGGAACAATCTGAAGTCGCTGTGAATCACATGACGAATTTCATCTTCTGTTGCTGTAACCTCTCTCTGCTCAAGGGCTCTGGTGAATACTGTGCAAACATGTACAGCATTTAAAATCACTTTATTGACATTAAAGGGGCATTTTCCTGTTGATCAGTGTCGCTTTAAATCTTTTTGACTCTCAACTTTTCATAAGTGCTGTGTTATATAACCTAAAACAGACTCACACAAAACTAGACATACACACCTCAATGTTTGATTTGCGCATTAGTTAAATTTAAGTTTAGACTTTCTCCTGTGTAGCTTCGTGTGTGTGTGCGTACGGGGCCGGTGAATATATGAAATGTGCGAGCGCGTTAAGCAAAAAGGCTCCTCGCGCTGCGCATCACTGGGTGATTGGCTCCCTGTGGTGTATCTTTGATTAGCCGGATAACAGGCTTGTGCGGCAGCTATAGAAACCACGCGCGAGGCTCCGTCGCTTTCTTTCCGCCTCCTCCTCTGTTCTTTAAAGACCCACCGCTCTGTCTCTTCTTCCTCTCCTTCTCCATTTTCTCTCTGTACATCTGTCACTCGGCTCTCTTCTCCCTCGCTGCTACGCTGGTTCCCCTAGTTTAACAAGCTGCCAGGGGACTTACATGAGAGTACACCCAGAAATTTGTTGAAGGGATCTAAACAAGGGATGATTCATCCCCAGATGGCTCCATTTCCATCTCTCCCCTTTCAGACTTTTTGAATTTCGCGAGCTTTAATGCATGTCTCCAACTGTTATTTTTTTACACCTGATGAATACTATATAGCCCTTATGGAAATCGATTTTAAACCGGAGCGTTCAATCCAAATAATTCACACTGCCAATTAAAAAGAAAGATCAAAACACATTTTAGATTTGGCACGAGTTGGCCTGTTGTTTAAAAGTGATCCTAACTTTGGTAGAAACTCGCTAAAAAAGTACATCCACATTCGTCTGCCGCTCTCCAGTTGTTGTGAGACGGAAACTGAGACGAGCGTTTTTCTTGTTTTCGTTCTGTCATTGTGCAGCAAAGCGGGCGTCGACAGTCTTTCATTCCAGCATTTGAATGAGAGTGAAGAAAATGTTTGCTGCCATTATATGAAGAAATGATTCCTGTCACTGTTTTTTGTCTGCTCGGTGGTAAACATGCTGTTTTTCTCCGCATGCTGAGTTTCAGTTCTGGGATCTGTCAGATTCAAAGGGATGATATGAGTATAGCTATTTTGTTTGCCCCCTCCATTTATTGTTATTGTGAAGCATTATGCTTTGTTCATATTCAGCGATAGGTTCGGGTGCTATTTACCAAAATGTCCATATTGAATCCAGTCGACTTGTGGTAGATGTTGACAGCGGATATGTTGAAACTTCACATTTCTTTATGTTGCAGCTCTTCTTTGCCTTAGGTTCAATTTTCTATGTTGTTTTCTGACGATGCTTTTCTTATGGTCTGCCTTGGTTTAGGAAAAGATCATGTTTTGGCTTAAAATGCCTCCTCACCACAAACACGGCCGGAGACGACTTCTTGTCAGAAATATCAGTTTTTGTTGCTAAACTCTGGCTGGAAATTGTCCCGAGGTTTAGTGTCTCTCAGCTGATTGTTTTGGTTTTCCGACCAACAGCTTTACTCTCTAATTGCTCTCATCAGCGTCATTTTCAGCAAAAAAAGCTCAAAAAGCCAAGTGTACACAACGTGCCCAGTACCAAATGGCAGGCAGACTAAAATTTGCAACTAGCTGGTGAACGTGGTGGATAATTTAGATATTCAGTTATTTCCTTCAGGATTTTGTGGCGAGCAAAGCGGAGCTAGAAGGAGAGGATATTGGATTTACACTCATCAGGTGGCCAGAAAAGCGACTCCAAATGAACGATAATGTCGCTCCGTACCTGCTGGATGTGTAAATAACCAACTGTGTGCTTGAGAGTCGGTGTTTTGTTTGTGTTTGGCTTGTATTGACTCGTGTTCATCATATGTTATTTGTAAGAATCTCTTGTATGTTTTTGCCAGCTGATATGTGCATTCTTCATCCATGTAGCCACGATTTATTTAACTGCTCCTCTTTCAGACTACATTGAAACAGATCTAATGAATCAGAATCAGGCTCAGGCAAGTTGATAGTGGTTACAGACTGACGAATAATTGGCAAGTTAAATCAAAGGGCTCATCCAAGCTAGCGTGTTAGCATAGGTTACTTTGATATTCCCTTAGTCTAAGTTTAAAACGCAGCCTTCACTGTAGATGGAAACAGCTTTATTAACTTACTCCTGGATAACCAAACAGGATTGTATGACTCACAGTTTTTAACCTTGCCCTCGTCTTGTTTTTATTTTGTATTTCTGCAGGACTTCCTCACGGACTTGATGATGTCCGAGGTGGATCGCTGCGGGGAGAACGAGCACCTCATCTTCAGAGAGAACACGCTAGCGACAAAGGCCATAGAGGAATACCTCAAACTGGTGGGACAGAAGTACCTGCAGGACGCCCTCGGTAAGTGGAGCGGAGGCAGCGGCTGTAATTTACTGCTGTTTATCTGAGAAAGGGCTGAAATAGCTGCTTGAAGGTCTTTTCATTTTTCTGTTTTTATCCGTTTTGTCCATTTCTTCTGCCGCATGTAGAGCGTCAGTCTTTTTTCTGCTCGTATCCAATCATTCTGCTCTCCTTGTCCTTGTCCACAGAATCACCTCTAAACTTCTTTATAAATGGCAAATGTTGACTGCAGCATCAGTGAATTAAATGTAATGGCTACAGTACAATTTAACAAAAGACCAGTGGCGTCAGAGATTAAACGCATTAGTCATCTCCTCCCAAGGCATCATTCTGACAGCGGGGACAACTGAAGCGATTCCTCCATCATCTCAATTTTTTAGTTTCAGAGGCCGTGGACGAACGCAAATCAGACTGTGACAGGAAATGTGTTTCTGTCTCACTTTGACGACCGTTGTTGGAATTCAAAACTACTCACAGGATCAGCTTTGTAGATTATTATTATGATGTGATTGTTTGACCCCCCCTACTCCCACATCTGCAGTGTGAGTCCAAGGTTAGCTCAGGTGTGTTTGTCCGCCTGCGGTCCTGACAATAAGCACTCTGTATGCACCGTGTGCGTTTCTCCGTCCCTGATTCAGAAATGTACACAGTGGCAGTTTAATCTACAAACAGCACACATCCTTCCTGGCACTCGTCACATCTTTCTCTGTATGCTGCAAATATTAATGCCCACGTGTGTGTTTATGTCGTTCTGTGTGTGTGTGTGTGTCTCTCTCTCTGGCCTTGCAGCTGGAGACACTGTCCATTTCCTTGTATGTGTCTCATAAGATTGCTTCAGAGAAATATTCAGGGCTGGTAAATAATGCGTGTTTGTTTCTGGTGGAGGTTTTGTCGTTTAGCATCCGGCTAAACTGTGGAAATTGTTTGGGACAACACAAGGACAGCCGTGGGCTGCTTTTACAGGCTGTTGACTCAATGAGATCTTAGCAGTAATGTTGTGTCTTCTGTCTGAACAAAGGAAACAAGAAGGACATATTTATTTTTCCGCTATTTTCTTGAGTTTGGCCTTCTTTGGCTTTCAAGAACCTTATAGGTCTGTCAGTCTTTGTGTTTGTCACAGGTCAAACTCAAGGATGATAAAAGACGATATGAAACTCTGTTCCCTGTAGCTTTGGCATCATATTCGTCCTCTGTCCTCGCTCAGCTCAGCACTTTGCACCCCTTTTCAAATCACAAACAAAGCACTGACACAGCTCTCTCTTTTGGGGGAAAGGCTCTACAAATGTCCCTTCATGTCTCACAAATTCCTCTGTTTGTTTTCTTCAGGTGAGTTCATCAAGGCTCTGTACGAGTCAGACGAGAACTGCGAGGTGGATCCGTCCAAGTGTTCGTCAGGTGACCTGCCCGAACACCAGAGCAACCTGAAGATGTGCTGCGAGCTGGCCTTCTGCAAAATCATCAACTCATACTGGTGAATACTGGGACGCAGACTTGACCTGTTTCTTTAGTCGTCTGTATAAAACTGGGTCAGGAGTGTCTCATAGTACATCCTGTACCCCTTAGCAATATCCAGACTCGTGTCGTAACTCATGTCCATTCTGCGTCATGACAAATGTGAAGGAAGAATTTTTAGCACCAAAACCCAGCAAACAGACTTTCATTTCAAAGCATCTTAATTACAATTAAAACAATGCTATTAAAGCCACTTTTAATTAAGTTTCATGCCAGTTAGCAGCAGTTGTCATCTATAAAAGACATCTGTTGTTCAGAACTTGGATATGAGCTTTTGAAGCGTCTCTGGAAATCAAGATAAGAGAGCCAACTTTGAAGTAAAACTTCAACTAAAAATCAAGAATAAGACACGTTCATCATGCAAGTCACTCCTACTGACAGCCAAGTGTAGGAGTGACCTTTAACAGCAGCTCTCGGGGCATCACATGAGTCATTACATGTACACTCACGCACTCAATTAACGTGTGAAATAAAGAAAGTTAAAGAATTAATAATGTATAACTAAGGTTTGATACACAGATGTAACTCCAAAATGAAACAGAACTGGAGTTTCAAAGAAATTCTGAATAATAAAAATAACAGCACACTGTCAAGTGCAGACAGTAAAGATGTATGGAGAGTGATTGCAATCAAATCTGCGCCTGCTTTGTTCTCGTTGTTTACACCCCTGACAAATGCAAAAACAAAATGAAAAGTGCAGTAACATCCTGCCAAGTGTTCAAATCAAATGCAAATAATATGCTAAAACTTCCCCGTTCTGAATTATACATATCGCTCCAGCTAACATGTTATTATTAATCATCTCTGTTTCTCCGCAGCGTCTTTCCACGAGAGCTGAAAGAGGTCTTCGCGTCGTGGCGGCAGGAATGCAGCAACAGGGGTCGACCGGACATCAGCGAGCGTTTGATCAGCGCGTCCTTGTTCCTGCGGTTTCTCTGTCCGGCCATCATGTCCCCCTCGCTTTTCAATTTGATGCAGGAGTATCCGGACGACCGCACAGCACGGACGCTCACGCTCATCGCTAAAGTCACCCAAAACCTGGCAAACTTCACCAAGTGAGTGTTGTTCCCCCTACCAAGCTTTAAACTGAAAATGTGGATGTATTTTTTTAATTACATTCACTCCGTGTCCCCGTTCGCCATCAGATTCGGTAACAAGGAGGAGTACATGTCCTTCATGAACCAGTTCTTGGAGCATGAGTGGACCAATATGCAGCGTTTCCTGCTCGAAATCTCCAACCCGGAGACAATCTCCAACACGGCAGGCTTCGAGGGGTACATCGACCTCGGCAGGGAGCTCTCCACCCTGCACTCCCTCCTCTCTGAGGTGGTGTCCCAGATGGACCAGGTACTAAAGATGCCTCACTGCGTCAGCTATCATCAGACTTTACTCTCTCAGATCCACATATAATTGTGGACATGAAGCTAAAATTTAGTCTCCACGAACTTTTACTTTCAAAACTCTCTGTAGGCGACAATATAGATACGATCAAATGAAGTTTTTCCATTATTTTAAGGGCATTTAGTGTTTGATAAGGATACTGACGGATGGATCTTGATGATACTGATTGTAAGCTATGACTTCATCGCACGGCAAAACCACCATCTTCCTCGGCAGGATACAGTAATCCAGATTCAGTAGATTATGCTGAAATCTGTAATGCATTTGTTTCTAGAGTTATATAGAGAAATACATTGATATTCTGTAAGACCTCATAAAATATTCAACCGCGTGCTGAAGGTCTAGAGGTCCTCAGCGCACCATCAGGATTTGAATCAGGCTTGGACTACATTAAGATGTGTATCATACATCAATCAATAATTTATTATTGCATTACATAAACTGTGCACAAGGGGAGAACACTGCGAAGCCTCGGAGGTTGGGTTAGGCATGCTAATGGATTTACAAGGACATTTACATTAGCTCTGGAAACAGATGGGAAGCAGGTAATAATTAGATAAAGCTCAGACTCGTGTTGTTTTTTTGGGAGAGCATCCAGCTCTCTGAAACCTCGTCTTTCAATAATTCAGAAATCACAGCGAGTCCGCTTGATAGTCCACTCCTATTTCATTATTTATTATGTTGTCTGAATAAGAGAGTTGATTGCGCGGCATGTGGAAGATAACTCGGTCTAAAAAATATGCAAATTCAACAAAACAGCCTGTAAATTAAATCCAGTTAATGCCCCAGCTGAAGTGGTCCACAGTAATATTTAATTTGGCTTAAAAAATAATTGCGTCTCTTTCTCCAGAGTGCAGCCTCCAAGCTGGGTCCTCTGCCCAGGATCCTGCGGGAGGTGAACACAGCTCTGCTGAACCCGTCCAGTGTCCAGATGACAACCGGACCGTCCTCAGACCACATGGGCTCGCCTCCCGCTGAGGCGAGCTGCAGCATCTCCACCGGCCTGCAGAAAATGGTCATAGACAATGACCTTTCAGGGTAAGAGATGTTCAAGATGTCGACTGGTGCACGTACACCAAGTTTATTCATATATGCAGAGAAAACTGCAACTGAGGTTAATTTGACGGTTAACAAACAATGAAATTCTATAAAAAAACATTCATTAAGCGATTGTAAAGGTTTAAAAACATCAGTTGCCACTTCATAACGGCCATCCAACTAATAATTATAGATGATGTATACATTATTTATTAACCATTTACAAATTATTATAAATATCCGTTGCGACTTTACAATAAACAATCGCTTAATAAATAATTTGGAAAGTATTTCGTTGTGTGTTAACAGTGAAATAATTATAAATGTACCTTTAATTAATGATGGTTATTATAAAGTGTGAGGCAAATGGTGTATTTTAACTCCATTACATTTATTTGCCAACTTTAGTTAGTCCTTCTAGTTAGTATAAAATATGTACAAAAATATAATCAACAAATAAATTATGATGTAATATTGCAGATTAAGATAACAGCTCTTCACGAGCTCCTTTATCCAGCCGATAAACTATATGAAGTAGTTAAAGCACCTACTCTAAAAACTTTACCTCATTGGTGCAGGTAATTATGATCCATTAATATAATATTCACCATTTTGCATGAGTACTTTGACTTCTGTACTTTTAAGTAAAGGTTTAGTATATACTTAGTCATGTATTACTATTGCTACTTTAACTTAAATACAAGATCTGAGTACTTGTTATAAAATAAATGGCACCATGTACAAAGCACAAGGTCCTCATTTGTCCAGTGGAAAGAAAAATAAGTCTCAAACAGCCCTCGTGTCACTAAAAATCATGTTCCCATTGAATCCCAATACTTTATCCTTCACACATACCTGTATTTATTTACAGTATCGTTGTCATTTACACCCGACAGCGCCTCTGTCCTCCAAACTTTTGCCTTTACCTCCTACGCCAGCAGCCGTCTCTTGGCATATTTGATTACGGGTTGGGTCTGGAAGTGATTCAAAGATAGGCTAATTCTGGAACAGGTCGGTTGTGAAGCCAACACTGGTACTTTGCACCCGTTGATCTTCAAAGTCAGCTAGAGTGAGTTCTCAAACTACGACTTCTGATGAGCGTCCGTGCTCGTCACCTGAGGCCTTCGACACAGCGAGCGGCACCCTTCGCTTGTTTACATCGGCCACGATGAAACCTTTGTTTACTCGCCGGTGGATGAACAGACACTCGGACAGCACCGTATCTCTCTTATCCGCCGTCCTCTTACTCCCTGACAGAACAAAGGCAAGGTGACACTTAGAAAGATTAACATGAAGGCACTGGGAGCAACAGGAGGAGAGATGTGTGATTAATAGCGCCGACAAACTGTGTCTCATAAACACCAGTAAACACAAGACCAGAGCAGGCGGGCGGATGAGATCATACTGTACATAACAGGAAGAAGAGACAACAGGAAGAGAGTCAGACATCTGCTATCATTATGCTAACCAGGGGAGCAGAATCAATAGCACTAATTAAGTGAGTTCCCTATATGACCTGATGTCTGAGCCTCCCCTTTTCTCTTTATCACAATAACTGTTTGCTCATATTGACGCATGCGTGTGTGTGTGTGTGTCTGCCTGTGTGTGTGTGTGTGTGTGTGTGTGTGTGTGTGTGGCGTATCCTCATCAGCAAGCCGTGAGACTGAAACAGCATTTGAATGAGGCCACGATTCTCACCTAATTGCTTCTCATCCACCAAACCCGTGACATGAAAAGTAGGAGAGAAGCGAAGGAGACAGTGCCAAGATTGAGGAAGGAAGAGGGGAGAAATTGAGCAGAATGAAGGAAGAGAAAGAAGTTGGGAGGGAAGGGTAATGGAGGAGAGGGAGAAGGACACAGAAAGAGGGAGGAGACGAGCGTGATGTGAATGATAGAGATTATTGGAAGATAAATCACGTCTGTCAAGGTAATCGTCTTCTGGCAATAAAGCCTCCATCTGCCGGTTGACGGGAGGGAAGAGAGGGAAGGTGAGGGGACGAGAGACAGAGCAAATAAATGCAAAGGCCACACATCCTCAGAAAGCTATTTATTTTGGTCTTTAGTTTTATATTACCAATTATTCATTTGGGTTTGTGGTTTTGAGACACTGAACCGTTCATCAGAAGAAAATAAATACAAACAGATGTTTTGCAGCTACAGCCTGAATGCGTCTGTGTGACCACGAGCTGATTGCTGCACTGTTACGAAAGAGATTTTTGATCTCATCTCAAGGTTTCCTTGGTTAGATTAATGTAAAATATAAGAAATAATACATGCATTTACAATTGCATACAGTGAAAACAACGTGTTATAGTTTGCCTTTCTGTGGTTCCACCGCTCAACGTTATCCGTCATTTCTTAGCTGAGGTTTTAAACGCATGCCTGGTTAACTTTTTTTTTGTTTTCTGTTTCTTTCAGATTAGTTGACTTCACCAGGTTACCCTCCCCTACCCCAGAAAATAAGGACCTATTCTTTGTGACAAGGAGCTCAGGGATCCAGCCTTCCCCAGCGCGCAGTTCAAGCTACTCTGAGACCAACGAACCCGACCTGGGCATGTCCAATGGCAGCAAGAGTCTGTCCATGGTGGACCTCCAGGACCCCCGCAGTCTGGAAGGTGGCCCAGGTCCCAGCTCCTCAGACGCCCTGGGTGAAGGCCCAGCTCCTGGTGGAGGCTGGTCGGCCAGAGTCCCACAGGGCAACATCCCTGGGGGTCCCACCCTGAGGAGGCCGGGTCAGAACCCCACCGCCATGGGCAATGAGAGCACCCCAGGACGACCCGCTCAGCTATTAGCCCCGCTGTCTTTCCAGAACCCAGTCTACCAGATGGCGGCCTGCCTGCCCGTGTCCCCTCGCGGGGTGACCGACTCGGGCTCAGAGTGCCACAGTTCTGTCAGTTCCCATAGCAACAATGAGGACGGACCAGCGGGCGGGAAGCACACCTTCTTGAACCACGGTGGAGGAGGAGGAGGAGGAGGAGGAGGAGGCGGAGGCGGGGGGAGCAGCGGCGACGAGTACACCAGGCGATCGGGGGAGTTCAACCGCCGACAGCTGTCCCTCACAGAAACACAGCACCAGCCCACCGTCCCCAGACAGAACAGCGCCGGCCCCCAGCGGAGGATAGACCAACCTCCGCCTCAGAGCATCACCCGGGGCCGCACGCCCCCGAATCTGAACAGTGGACCCTACCCCCGGCCCTCCTCTGGCAACATGATGACATCTTCGCCCGACTGGCCCGGCAGCGGCGCTCGATTACGACAGCAGTCCTCGTCCTCCAAGGGCGACAGTCCTGAGACCAAGCAGAGGGCTCAGCACAAACAGGTACGGGCCTCACACTGCAGCATCTCAGACTTAAATAATAATGGAGGATGATATTAATTTGGGGCGTTATTCAAAAGCCAACTGTAGCCGTCTCGGTCTATGTAATCACCTGCAATTACAGTAATAGATAAGATTCCTATTACAATTTGTCTCATAGCATGTTGGAGAAGGCTGTGTGGGTGGACCCTCCGCGCATTGTGCTTTAATGAACTGTAGTCATTGTGCGTGTAATAACAGCAATTTGCGTTACGGGCAGCTCATCACTTCACCACTGTTTCACTGGTCAAGTTTAATGGGCTGAGAATGAGGGTGGTGGAGGCTCAATTAGCATCTTATTAACTAGCGATATATGTGGTCACAGTCGCACACGAGGCACTCAAATGAGTACAAACACATCCGGTGTATTATTGCTGGGTTTATTGTGTTGATGCGATACGTGTGTCAGTGCGTTTTGTCACAGTGGGAGGTTTCCATTAAAAGAATCGGCAGTTTGTTTAATGGAAGGTCTGTGTTTATTACCGGCGGGTCAGGACTATAGGCGGTAATTAAAAATACTGGTCGGTGGTTGCCCTAGGTGACTGGGTGAAAGGGAGGCCATCTGCATATTAACCACAATGCCTTGCTCTCCTCTCAACGGAGTAGTCTATTGGATTTCTTTCAGATTGACGACTTAGTGAAAGCAGCAAACCCTAATTAAATGTGTGTTAGAGAAGTTAGAGGATATCACATTTAATCTCTGTGATTGGAGAAGCAAAACTTAAAGCTGACATTACGTCTGTAGCTTTTAAATTATAATTTTTTTTAGCCATGTAAGAGGCGTGGCTCTCGCTGATTGGTAATGTCGGTCGGCCATTGCACCAGTTTAGTCCAGACTGAAATATTTCAACGACTATTGGATGGATCGTCAAACAACTTTGCACTTGAATGGTCCCCACAGGATGAATTTAAACTTTTGTGATCCGCTGTACTTTTTTTCTATCCCCACCAGCAGATCAAAGTCAGAGGATGAATTGTTCTGACATTTGTGGTTTTGAGTGAAATGCCTAGACCACTTTTTTTTTTTTTTTTTTTTTTTTTACATTTGTGTTCAATAACCTTCAGGATCTAACATCATCATTGGGGTTAAAAATGGTAATTTGCCAAATACCCATCAGCCTGAGCTGTACTTTGTCTTAACTGTTAATTAGCAAGTGTTAGCAAGCTGCATGCTAAACAAAAAAGGGTTAAGGCGGTTACCAATATAACCGTGATCCATGGAGGGAAGGTTGTTTTTGATTCTACAAACACGACACATAATGGCTTTACGTTTCTTACCCAGGGTTCCCTCCTCCCCCAACCAAAGCTTTGAATATTCACTACCGAAGCTCTGGAGCCCAAAACATTAAGCCCCCTATAATTTACCATAAATTTGCGGATGGTGCATTTAAGGCTGGTGGGAAAGTTGCCACTCACAGTAGACCACTGTAAAACTTCCAAGAGCATGTTTTGTTTTTTTATTAACTTCTCAACATCTGTAGGAGATTTCATGTCGTGTTTAGGTCACGTTAGCTTGCTACTGACGTTAGCGTTGTTACTTGTTGAAATGAACTTTTTCTAACAAGTTAAAAAGATAGTAAAGCCGACAGTGGAGTAACGTTATGATACATTTCCCTGTACACCGATGACTTCCTTTCTTTCCTTCTTTCATTCGATTTTATCCGTTTGCAGATACTCAGATTCAGATGTTTCAGCCTTTTTATAAAAATATCCTCAATGCAAATGAGAGTGTTGGACTATAAAAACATCCTACGTTTCCTCTCATGTACTGCGAACAGCCCACGGCCACTCGCTCTACTCATCTGTCCATCAGATAACTGGCAGATAAAAAAAAAACCACACACACACACGCAAACCGTAACTGCTGGTGTATGCCTCCAGGTTGATTTCGAGTATTTACCACGTCGCAGCTAGGATTACCGCGTAGGCGTGCACACTCACACATGTTAAAATCAGTGCTGCCGAGTGTGTGCGTGAGCTTGAGGACCAGGAGTGTGTCTCCATTCCACCTGCTGCTTTCAATCCAGATGAGTTGGTGCATTTCAAGCTTTTTTCTGTTGTTTCTGTGCTGTTATTGCAAAAAAAACCTGCCTCCCCCTTCCCCTCCCTGTCACTTTGCACTCAGCTCATGTGTGTATGTGTGTGTGTGTGTGTGTTCGTGTGTTGTGTTGGTTTTACTAGGCCCCCTCCCCAGTGAACCCCAGTGCGCTGGACCGCACAGCAGCCTGGCTATTGAATATGAATGTGCAGTATTTAGACCATGAGGGGATGGAGCCCGAGTCACTGAGAAACAGAGAGGATCTGACTCAGGTGGAGAAGGTAACCAGCCTCCTCATCCAACCTTTGACCTTTTACCAACCACTCCTTTCACAAACCCACCTCGACCTTCAGCCCTGATACTCCCACTAAACTATCCTTCCTTTCTTTACCTCTCATTAGTCCCCACATTCACCTCCCCCTTCTTAAAAACACCCCTTCTTCACTTAACGATGTGCTATATTTATTCCCACTTTGCCCTTGCCTTTCCTTTAAGCCTGAGGTCCCAGAGACATACCCGAATTGCCACTCAATGCCATAATATGCGCATTTATAACATAAAATTAAGGTAGGTAGGATGTATCGTGCATCAGCCTGGCTCTGCATGTGACCCCATAATACCTCAATCTCCCATTTTCCTGAAATTGGCTTTTCAGTGATGCTCAGGCTGTTTTTTTTTTTCTGGGATTTTGCCATTTTCACAGCCAGCAGTGAAGCTCGGCCGAGGCCATCAACCGCAGGAAAGTCATAGCAACAGCAATAATGGCAGCCAGTGGTTATTACAGCCACAGTAATTGTGAGGCTAAATATAGCAGAAATATCAGCTCGGCTGTCAGCAGGTGCCAGAACTGAATATCAGAACAACAGGGATTATTTTCATTTTTCATTCATGATGATTTTTTTTTTTTTTTTGGATCAATCGTTTTTTGTCTAGAAAAGGTCAAAAAATAAATTGTGGAAAATATTTGTCATTGTTTCCCACAGCTGGAGGAGATGAGTTCATCCAAAACTCAAAGATGTTCACCTTATTATCATATATGACATGAAAAGCATCAGAGTCTCATGACTGGAAAGCTGAAATATTAGGAAAAATGACTGTATGCAGCTTATTTTTCTGACAAGCGATTAACAAAAGTGAGGACTGATCCGATCCAGCGTCCTTGATCGAGTGCCGATACAGACGTCACTCGCACATCTGATATCAGATTGCATAGTCTTAGGTTGTTTTATGGATTAGTATGTAATAATAGTATTTTAAAGGTGCAGTATGTAAGAATTTTAGCAAAAACAACTAACATTTTCAGCAGAATGTAAAGAAATAATGTCGTTATATTGTGTTGGGGAGATATCTAGTGAAGTTAGCATGCTAAGCAGCTAGCCCCGGTCCATCCCGGTCCACAGCTCCGAGCTCCCAGCCCCGACCACTAGCTGCACCTCTATCTTAGCTGACTAGCAGTAGTTAGCGGTTACTCTGCTTCCTGTTTGTTTTGAGCATGAGTTGGACAGGTGGCCAGTTCTTACATACTGCACTTTTAAGCCCACAGCCAAAACGTTATAGCACAAATTAATCGATTAATTAATAATAAAACGTGAAAACAAAGACGTCTAGCAGCTCTCGTATTTGTTGTCGACACAGGCGGCGCTCGCACCGGGACCATGAATCGTATTCAGTGATATCCGTGTAGAAATGAAGAATAACTTCTCGACATTTATCCTTCCTCGTCCCTCCACACACACACCTCCCTCCTTCTCACCGTCTTTGGACTGAAACTTAATAGCCCGGTGTGTGTATGTATGTGTGCGTGTATGCATACGCAGTACATCCACACAGACATGTTGGTGCTTGTGTGCGTTTGCATCTTATGTGAAAGACGGAGACAGAGCGAGCCTCTTTTTCTTTTTTTTTTCAGCTGCTTCCTCCGCTGCCTACGTTCCTGCTTCTCTTCACAGCAACCTTTACAACTCATTCACCCTCAGCTTCGCTTCCACGCTTTGATTGGCTGCCACATTCCTCCTCGTGTTTTTTTTTTTTTTTTCATCCATAATGAATACAAACCTGTCATCCTAGCATAGCGTATACTTTATGGAAGCCAGGCAGCCCAGGCAAAGGGAGAGAGCAACCAAAGAAGGCAATAACTTCTGCGGTCTTAACAAAGAAGCCGCAGCCGCCTTAAAATAGCATCGCAGCAACAAGAGAAGGATTGGAAAACAGTACATCTTCCACAGCAGCTTAGACACAGGCTGCAGCTAATGGCCCGTACAGACTTAACAATACAAGCCCCTACAGTAGCCATTTTAAGCTTGCACACCATTTGCATACACCGTATACACTCGGCGATCTATAACAAATTGGGTTGTCCGTTTAGAAAAACCTTGGAGACCAGGAAACAGGACGTGCAGCTTTCTATATTTGGAGTTTAATGTATTGTTTTTTCTTTAAACAATCCCTCCAGCCCCGACCTCCATTTTGATTCAGCTGCGTCCTGTGAAAGAGTTCAGCGTCGATCTGGTTTAAAAAAAAATATAGTCAGATGTCGAATGAGGACAACAGGTGCAGAGATGCATCTGTTCAAACCACCCTCTGTTTTCTCTTTTGTCCCGCTCTGTGTTATTAATATTCACATGTGTTAATTGTATTCTTCAAGTTAATTGAATTTCAAATGCACCCAATCAAAGAACGGCAACAGAAGTACAACACTGAGAGGAAACACCGTCCGTTCTGGATCGATTAAAGTCGCACACGAATAAAAACACAGTGTCAGGGAGCAAAATATAAATGTTTCAATAGTCGATCGAACATGTCGACGTGAGATTTATTCTCAGGTTTCAATGCAGCAGCTAAATAAATAAGAGAGAGAAGAGAGTTTATTTTTCTTTGTTTTTGAGAGAAAAAACATTGGCAGCTTCTACAGCAGTTGTGTTTCCTCTGAGTTGACCTGTGTCCTGTGTTTCAGAGAGACGTAGTGGATGAAGGCGAGAGCAGGGAGCGCGGAGGCAGGGGTCAGCAGTGAGGTTAAACCACGGGCCAGACTGGTTCCTGCGGGGGGGAGTGAAAACACTGACCTGTGGTTTTTTTTTAACAGTTTTTGGTCGTTCGTGTCTTTCGTTTCCTGTAAGAAGAAATTTGAGGCAGGAATTCAAGACGGTTTTGTTTTTAGGACACGGGATCAGATGTGATGAAGTCGACTTTGCGAAAAGAAATCGTTTCCTGAAAAAAATCGTTTTAATATGAGCTGTAAAAGGGCGATTTTTTTCGTCAAATGGCCAGATATTTCTACTGGATAGCCAGATTTTTGCCCCACAGGCCTCCATTTGCCGAACCAATAGCACTGTGGGAAAAGACATCACGGGCACAGAGTTGGATGTATTGTCTGACTTAGGAACAGGACAAAGGCAGTTACAGATACAGTAGATGTCATTGACTCTCGGGGGATCTGGTGTCAAGAGCAGACGGATATTAGAGATAGAGAGAGGAGCGGGGAGAGGGTAGAGGAGCCGATAAGATGAATCTATTTGAGGTCGCTGGTCTCTCCTGGGAAGAGGGGGATGATGGGAAAAATGTCCCGGTGGAAGGCGGCAGAGTGACGTGAAGATATTCAGAGGGTTGACGGGGAAAGATAAACGATCCGAGCAGCATGTGTAACTGGATCGGATTATTGAAGCGCTCTGATAGCTTCAGTGTTCTCGATTAGCGATTGCTGATAAAAAAATTAGCTGAGTCGTGTTCAGATGTAAGATTTAAAAATACAGTAGCGAAGGTCGAGTCTATTCGGCTTAACTCACGCTGAAGTGGGAAAATGAACTCATTTCATTTTCAGCTCACGTCACCAGCGGTACAGTCCGAGGATGAGCACGTTAGCATTCTGCGGTTAGCTTTTAGCTCAAAGCACGGCCTCACAGAGCTCCTAGGTTCGCTGTAGGCTCTTAATCTCGTGTCCTCGTCTGTGCTTTCACTCTCGCTGGTTTTCCCAGTGACACGCTGACTGACCACAGAATCCCTCGCTGCTAAAAGAAATGTGCTTCTCTTTATCCAGAAGAGATTTGATTCCTCCGTTCGCTTCCCCCCCCCTCCTTCGCCCCGAAGTAAACTCTTTCAAAAGCCTCCCGAAGGTCTGGCCGAGAGGTCAGGGAGAGATTTTCAGGGCTTATTTCACAGACTCGACTCGTACTCCACTGGTCTGCATCCCTCCCTTCTCACCTCCTCTTTGTCTTTATCGATCCTAAACTTCCTTTCTTTTTTCTTTTTCTTCTCTTGTTATTTCTTTGCCAGTTTAACCTCGCAGCAGGTCGCTGGTTTTCGAAGCCGAACCAGAGGTCTGACTGTGGAAGTTTTTGGGGTTTTACAAAAGATTTGTGAGACAGTTTTTGCAGGGCAGCGATACAGGTTCAGTGCAAGAGAGTGCAAGACTGAAAACGGCTTGTAAATGAAGCGTGTAACTCCCCGAGTGAGGCAGTCTTTCTCTTTCTAGACAGAAATCATTGCTATATAACATTATCTCAGGATTGAGAGATTTTTGCTCTCGTCATTTATGGTAATGAAGAAGGGGGGCCCTGCTGATAGGGGTTGATGATGACGATGATGATGATAATCATGGCGATAACGACGGCGGCGATGGCGAGGAATCTCATCCCTCTGCTTTCTTTTCTTTGTTCAGTACCAGCAGGAGATCGCCGTGCTGCAGGAGAAGCTGCGGGCGTCGGTGCAGAAGCTCGAGGAGTACGAGGCCCGGCTGAAGGGTCAGGACGAGCAGGCCCAGAAGGTGCTGATGGAGTACCAGGCCAGGCTGGAGGAGTCGGAGGAGCGCCTGCGCCGACAGCAGGACGACAAGGACCTCCAGATGAAGGGCATCATCAGCAGGTAGGAAGACGAGGAGCCACGACGGTGTCGACTCGAAGCTTCTCGCTCGGGATTTTACTCACACGTCATTTTTCTTCCAGGTTAATGTCGGTGGAAGAGGAGCTGAAGAAGGATCACTCAGACATGCAGGCGGTGGTGGACTCCAAACAGAAGATCATCGACGCACAGGTCCGTTTTCCTCTTCTCGCAGCACGCTGGCTGGTTCTGTAGATGCTTTCTGTCAAGCGCGGTTGAAATTTGTATGTGCCGTCACTTGTGTCCTTCTGCTCGGAGAAACAAAGGGTCACCGAAACACAAAGAGATGTTTAATTCATAGCCGTCTCAGCTGCGGCACTGACAAGCTCCAACGGCTGAGCAGGATTCCTCGGCGGCCTCCCACTCGCTCCCTCATGAGACGTACATTTACAAATGTCTTATCTGGTTTTGTGTCAACATGTAGCTCCTCTGTAGTCCGTGTGGTTTCTATTCACATGAAACAAATAAGTGTCGCTGCGATGAATTCTCAACGTTGATTGGAATATAATTATAAATTAAGCAGAAAGGATTAAAGTGTTTGTTACAGAAGCATTTCCTGTATACATTATTTGCATGCAGACACACACGCGCGATTATAATGCTCATCTCTGGAGATTAATGTCAGAGTGATTTTTTTTTTTTTTTCTGTGCAACATGACATTTACACAAACCCAGACACGGACATGCACAGGTGATTAATCTCCTTCACGCCTACAGTAATGAGACTTTGCGTCTGCAAACAAACACGCGGCAGAACGGCAATAAGTCGTCGTTGCTCAGCAAACAGGCGGAGAGAGAATGAAAATAAAAGAAAAAAGATCATTATGAAGACGAGGAGGGAAGTTTGCTTCTGTGGCTCAGCCGGCTTCACTTCAGACGATTAACACCGCGAGCCTCGTGCAGGTGTGGGAGGCCGACTGCATTTAACTAACCTGGCCAACAATTAATTGTTAATTAAACTTCAGGTGGTCGTTATGTCACTTTCCAGACCATTTCTGAGGCTATATAAAGGTCTTTATAATGCTACAGCTGATATAGATGCAGTACGTTCCTCTGACTGTGTCCATGTGTTTGCAGGAGAAGCGTATAGCGTCGCTGGACGCAGCCAACGCCCGTCTGATGAGCGCTCTGACCCAGCTGAAGGAGCGCTACAGCATGCAGACCCGCAACGGCATCTCCCCCACCAACCCCACCAAACTGCAGATTACTGAAAACGGAGAGTTTAGGAACAGCAGCAACTGTTAGACGGACTGATATCTGGCCTGGAGTGAGTGTTTGAGTGCCTGCGTTGTGTACAGATATTCAAATGAGAGGACGTCTACATGCATGGATGCATGCCTGTTTGAAAGACTTGCGAGGGTGCGCGTGTGTTTTTTTTTTTAAAAGCTGGAAGACATTTCGGACGCCGACGTAGGAGTGAGGTCATCGGCCGGAAGAGGCGGAGGGATCACCAGACGGCCTTCGTCGAACGAGGGTGGCGGCTCAGAGGAGGCGGGGCAGAGCTTGTACATATGAAACTCAAAAGCTGTCCATCAAAGTCCGACGCTTTCGCCAGCGGACACGCAGCCGCCGGGACAATTCAAGACCCCGCCTGGGACGAACCACTATATAACCACACACAGTGACGACCGCCGGGACACGGTCACCCCTAACAGACCCTCCTCCTCCTCCTCTCTACCTTTTATCTTCCTCCCTCTCGACAGAAACCAAGTGGACCCACTTAAAAACAAACAACAGGCGTCGAGGATTATCACTTTAGTCGTCTCGAGAGGATTCCTTTCTAGTGCTTTATTTAAAAAGTCATTTATAAAAGAACCAAATAGGAGCTTAACAAAAAAAAGAAAGAAAAATAGATATTTTTAGTCCAAAACAAATCTTCTTTACGTCCCTTCTTTTACTCCTCGGGTGTGTTCCTGAGCGGACCCCGCCTGACCCAAACCCCTCCCCGCCCCCGCCCCGCCCGCCATCCCTACGTAGTGCACTTTGTTGAGAAGCTATTGGTACATGAAACGCCTTAAAGTAAAGGAACACACCTGGACGTTCTCCCAGAGCTCCCCCCCCTCTATTTCTGCAAAAAAAAGAAAGGCACAACTTATACTGTGGATTTGTAAAGGATACAAAAATAAACATTGTACACACGTTAAAAAAAAAATGTATTATGAACACTAAAAGTAAATCTATGTGATACTATATTAATGAAATTTAATATAGATGTATGCATTTTGTTTTCTTCTTATAGAGTATACACACATATCTATATCTATATTTGATAATCTCAAATATAAAGAAGCAGCCCTTTATTTAGGAGTTTTATTTTTCTTCTCTCGACGATGAAAGACTGTAAAGTGTGTAGCTTTGCTTTTCGAGGCGCTGGCGGCAGGAGACCACACGGAGCGGCAGCGATCGGACCATCGTCGCCTCGAACTCTCCACGACGCTCCGCCCTTTAGAGAAAAACATCGCCGCTCTCCTTCTTCTTCTTCTTCTCTCGGCTCAGCTGTCGGCTCTTTCTCCTGGTGCTCGTCATCGCTCTCAGATAATTTTTTTTTTAGACTCTGGTTTCGACCTCCTCCCCCACCCCGTGTGGTCTCCTCGCTCTAGTAGCACAAGAGCTCTTGAGAAGACGCGTTTTTTTTCAAAGACGCGCTCGCTCATCTATACACTGGACTGGTGAGCCGTCGTAATAAACGGCCTCCTTTTACGTTACGACATTTTCTCTCTAACTGCTTTGTTTGTCAGTGGTAATGAAGTATGCTGCATCCAAACTGTGACTCTGTTTTTAATCCTAGTGGCTTCATCTCCCTCCTCGTTTTTCTTACTCGCCTCTTCATCATCCCTTCTTCTTCTTCTTCTTCTTCTTCTGAATGTGAAGATGCTAGCCGGCTCGGGTTCGGTCCTTCTTAATCTCTCCTGGCATCGCTCTCATCGCTCCGTACCACCTCGGCATCTGTATTTTGTATATTTTTGTATTCGTTTTTTTTTCTTACCTTGTAACAGACTGTATACATCCAAGCGCGAGGCTCTGCATGCTTCATCCTCGCTCTCGGCAGCCGACGGTAGCGTCAGTGTCACCATTTTTTTTTTTTTTGTTTTGTTTTGTTGCCAAACCTGAAGGCGATGATGATGATGATAACGATGAATGGCTTTGCTGCAGATATATATACAGTGAATATATGATAACTGAGTGTATCAAGAGGCTGGACAGCCTGGGAAAGTGTAAATAAAATGCTCACACTATTTTTACCTAATGTTAACAGAGCTTTTTGTAAATGTATCTCGTGCTCAAACTCTGCTGTATCATTATGGATATTGTAAATACAGAATAGCTCAGTCGGTCATCTGTCCTCATCGGGTAGAACTATACGATTAAATTAACCTGTCAGTGTTCTCCCTGTTTAAAAAGCTATTGTTTTTTGTATTTGGAGTGTTAATATCACTAGCCAAAAAAAGCTGAAAAAGTAGGAGTTGGACTCTTGGGGAAGCGGCGGGGGATGCCTCCTTGGTTTCAGGCCAAGCCGAGTCCAGTCTCGATGAGATTCACAAGCACAATCCTGTATTTCTCATCAGTCTAGCTCTTTGCACTTTTTACGTTCAGTGGTTGGTGTTTTTATAATTAGCTTTTCTTTTCTTTTCTTTTTTTTTAGCACAGCACCCGTTAAAGGTGTTAAAAACGTGGCAAAGTTCAAAACCGAAGAAAGGGATTTTTGCTATAGCTCATTCACAAAATTGTTATATCAGATAAACAGAACTATTTAGCTTCTCTTCCTAGTTGAATATAAAGGAATAACCTCGAACTGAGGAATCCTCTGGTTGCAAAAAAAATCTGAAAAATAGGGCTTTTCTCTTCATTGTATCCGACCAGGCATTCAGACCTGAGAATATATTCTCTAACTGCAGAAACTAAAGCAAGACTATGTCGACAGTTCAATACATTCAGAGGTTTTACTGCGGATTTACAGCCGTAACGCGGTCTGTTGTGGTGGATAAGTTGCTTACACTTCTCCACTTTTGCTGTTGTTACATTAGCGTAGCATTTTAGCTAAATGGTAAACTACTGTTAAGCTAAATGGTAAACTAGCCTACCGTTTACACAAGCTAAGAGGTGGAAATTTGGATGATAATGTTACGTAATAACGTTGGTGCTTACGTTTAGCTAATCTAAAGTCAATTGAAGGTAACTGACTCTGTGACTCTCCGCCACTTGAGCTACGATAGCTTAGCATTTTGGTGGCCAAGTTTAGCTAATGCTAGCCAATTTTAGATATATGTAGACACCTTTGTGTAAGGCTCATTACTGATCATTTCACCAACTTTATGACGAGCTAAATGCTAAACTACTGTTAAGCTAAATGGTAAACTACTGTTCAGCATTTACACTAGCTAAAAGAGTTGGACATTTTGATGCTAATGTCGCAGCCTTACTCGGTCTGTTATGATGACTAGCTTTTGGTAGCCAAGGCTAACCAATGTTAGCATATTTTAGACACATCTTCCTGTTTACTGTAAGGCACATTAGTGAGTAATTTCACTCCCTTAATGACTAGCTAAATGCTAAACTACTGTCTAACTAAGTGGTGTACTATATTTTAGTATTTATACTAGCATAAACAGTTTAGATTTGATGCTAACAGCTAATGTTAGCCAATTTTAGATACATCTTACCCTATATTGTACATCTTATTCATTTCACTGACTTTGTGACTAGCTAAATGCTACTGTTTAGCATTTACACTAGCTAAAACAATTGGGTTTTGATGTTAACATTAGCTTTTGGTTAGCGAATTTTAGATACATCTTATCACTGAATCAGTTCACTCAGTGACTCTATGACTCTCCTCATACTTGTGCTACTGTTACAGTAGCTTAGCATTTTCAGCTAAATGCTAAACTATTGATAAGCTAAATTGTGAACTATGGTGCAGCATCGAGCAAAAAAAAACATTAGTTTAGCATTTAGCAGTGGCCGTTGTTCAACAAAAAGTGTCATAGTCTTGCTTTAAACTGCAGTGCACAATAATAAAAAGTTAACTGAGATGAAGCTGTCATGTACGCCACCTCAGTACATCTGAAAATTAAAGTAGAAGATGCACTCTGATGTTTCTAATTTGACTTTCCAGCTGAGTTCATTTACCCCATCCATGTTCCCACCTCAGTTCTATTACGAGTCAGAGAACCACGAGCTCACTCCTCACAGTTCAGCCAGTCCGACAAAAGATCAATCAAAAATATAAAGCTATAAATAAAGTAAAAAGATGTTGTATGTTTTCTATTATCTTGTAGAAAATACTTTTGTAAGTATGTTGAAAGTATAAAGTATTTGCTGGATTCTGCTTCCTTTGACGACAGTGACAAAACAATAATGTACAGAGGAATTTGTGTTGACAAAATGTGGCTGTGCAATTTATGTACATTTGCAACTAGACCTATTAAAGTTTTATTTAGCTATTTTAAAAAACTCTCGTTCTCTTGTGTCTTGTTTCTCTGGTCGCTGCTTCACATTGTTCTCTGTGACGCTTTTGTTATTATGAAATGTAGATGAGGCTTAATTTGAGCGCATGCGAGATGAATCACATGTTCATTAAATACTCAAGCAGGCCTAGATAGATGACAAGCAGCTAGAGAGAACATATGCTCAGACTCGAGGTCCAAAGGCGGAGTGGAGGGTATGATGGAGGGATGTGACAGACTGGGTTTGAGCTCCTCAGCGAGGCCTGACCTACATACTGCCTGATTGTTATTCCCCATGGTGGGTTGGAGAAACCTGAAATGGCCTGACAACAAAAAATGGAGAGGATTTTGTGGGAAAACGTAGCTGTAAATTGAGCTGATTGGCGTATAAAAAAATCCCACACGTTTGGTTTCCAAGTATAGCTGAAAGGCCGAAGAGACGCGGCATGAAAGCCTTTAATATATTATCATAGAGCGGGTGATCGAACGGGGAGAATGGACCTCATTAACAGCAGATCCTCATTACATGTATTTTAAAGGAAAGCTTCTGTGGCGTTAATTGCTCCCTGTGAGGCACGCTTATATCTCCCCCGAGGGCAAAGGCGTGCATTTAGGACATCGGACTCATGAAAACAAGCCAATAGTCTTACCGCTCTCCAATACTCCCACCCGTGATTCACAAGTATCAAAGGCTGGCAAAACGTGGCCACATATCAAACCACTTGTTGATGGTGAGATGGAGACTTTACTTTAATTGCACTCCAGAACATCTCCAAATGAAAAAGGTCAAAGAAAAAATGTGTTGCTTTGGATATTTATTCTCCAAAACGACTTAAGTCAATGGGGAATGTTTTTAAACATAAAGCAAACAGCTCAATACAGCTTGTATGGTGTAATCCAAGTCTCTGACAGGCCGACAGATCCCAGACTGATATAAAAAGACGTTATTTACATCCTCAGTGCAGAGTTGAGCCTGTGAAACCCACTTCAGACGGGTCGTCAACTGCTTAGCTTTGGAGCTACAGTGAAGATTTCTGCTTTGAAAAGGGCGTTCATAACGTTTTTGAAATCAACTTGGGTTTGTTTTTTTTAATGTTTTTACGGAAGCCCAGAAGGGCAAGTTAAGATTTTCTTTTTTTTTTTTTCTGGTGCTCCATTTTCTAAGTTTGATCTAAACTGTCTTCTCTCCTGTGTTTATGACTTGAGAACTGGTGGGGAAAAGGTGTTGCCAGGATCATCTTTCGAGGGTCCTAAATTTTGTGAAAACGTAAAATAATAATAATTATTATTATTATTATTATTATTATACTTTAAGGAGAAAAATATTTTTCCTTTTTTTTCTTTCAGGAGAAATTTTTTTTTTCACATGCAAAGCAGATTTTTTTTAAAAAGATACAATTTCAGGAGAAACTTTTTTTGTGAAACCAAGTATAATTTTTTTGTTCAGGAGAATTTTTTGAAACCGAATGGGGGAAAAAATTCAGAGAAATATATATATTTTTTTTTCGTTTAGAAGAAAACTTTTTTTATGCATTTATGAAACCGAGTGTCAAAGAATAAAATTTCAGGAGACACTTTCTTTGGTGAAACTGAATGGAATTTTTTATTTTTTATTTTTTCTCAGGAGAAACTTTTTGTGAAACAGAGTGAAAACAAAAACACTTCAGGAGAAAATTATATAAATATATAAAAATATTTTTACTTTTTTTTTTTTTCAGGAGAAATTTTATTTTCATGTTTTTTTCCCCCCATTCCCCCCAAATTCAGGAGAAATTTTTTTATTTTTTTTAATTCCCAGGAGAAAACAATAACGTGTGAAACTGAATGAAAAAGAAAAAAATATTCAGGGGAAACCAAGTAGAAATTTTCTTTTCTTCAGGAGAAGTTTTTTTTTGCATTTATGAAATCAAATGATTTTGTTTTCATGTTTGAAACTGAGTGGGACAAAAAAAATCAGGAGAACATTTTTCATTTCTATTGGTAGAAGAAAAAAATTCTATGCAATATGTGAAACCAGGTGAAAAAGAAAACACTTCAGGAGAAACTTTATTTTAATGTGTGAAACAAAGTGAATTTTTTATGGCGTGGGGGAGTACCAAGAAGAATTGGTAGAATTTAATTTTATTTCAGGAGAAAATAAGTTTTCTGTTTCTTTCAGGAGAAACTTTTTGTGAAACCAAGTGGGGAAAAAATTCAGTTGAATTTTTCTTTTTTTTCAGGAGAAAAAGAAAAATCTATACATATGTGAAACCATTTTAGAAAACACTTCAGGATAGTTTATTTTTATATATATTTATTTTCTTCCAGGAGAAACTTTTTGTGAAACCGAGTGGGAAAGAAAAAAAAATTCAAGAGAAACCTTTTCTTCTTTCCAGAATGAAAAATTCAATGCATATGTGAAACTGCTTCAGGAAACACTCCAGGAAAATTCAGGAGAAACAATTTTTTGTGAAACTGAATGGAGTTTTAGTTTGTTTGTTTTTTCCAGGAGAAACTTTTTGTGAAAAAATTCAGTAAAATTTTTTTCTGGAAAACAAAAAATCTTTGTGAAACTGAGTGAAAAAGAAAGTACTTCAGAAGAAACTTTATTTCCATGTATACGTGAAACCGAGTGAAAAGGGAAAAAAATTCATCAGAAACCTTTTTTTGGGGGAGAAACTTTCTCTGAAACCAACGGGAAAGAAAAATAAATTCAGGAGAAACCTTTTCTTGTTTTTCAGAATGAAAAATTCAATACATAAGTGAAACTGCTCCAGTAAAAACTCCAGGAAAATTCAGGAAAATCTTTTTTTGTGAAACTGAGTGGATTTTTTTTGTTTTTCAAGAGAAACTTTTTGTGAAAAAATTCAGTAAAAAAAAAAAAAAATCTATGCATATGTGAAAATTCCACAAAAAAAATTCAGTATAATTTTTTTTGTGGAATTTTTTTTTTTTTTGCATATGCATATGTGAAACTAGGTGGAAAAGAAAAACCCTTCAGGAGAAACTTTATTTCCATGTTTATGTGAAACCGAATGAAAAGGGAAAAAAAATCAGGAGAAACTTTTTTTGTCAAACGAAATAGATTTTTTTATTTTTCAGGAGAAACTTTTTCTGAAAAAATTCAGTTAAAAAAAAAAAATCTATTCATATGTGAAACTGCTCCAGTTAACACTTCAGGAAAATCCAGGAGAAACTAATTTTCATGCATGAAATCGAGTGAAAAGGAAAAAAATACTTCAGGAAAATTCAGGAAAAACTTTTTTTAGTGAAAGCGAATGACATTTTTTTTTTTTTTTTTTTTTCAGGAGAAACTTTTTGTGAAAAAATTCTGTATAATTTTTTTTGTGGAATTTTTTTTTTTTTTGCATATGCATATGTGAAACTAGGTGGAAAAGAAAAACCCTTCAGGAGAAACTTTATTTCCATGTTTATGTGAAACCGAATGAAAAGGGAAAAAAAATCAGGAGATACTTTTTTTGTCAAACGAAATAGATTTTTTTTGTTTTTCAAGAGAAACTTTTTGTGAAAAAATTCAGTAAAAAAAAAAAAAAATCTATTCATATGTGAAATTGCTCCAGTAAACACTTCAGGAAAATCCAGGAGAAACTAATTTCCATGCGTGAAATCGAGTGAAAAGGAAAAAAATACTTCAGGAAAATTCAGGGAAAACTTTTTTTTGTGAAAGTGAATGACACTTTTTTTTTTTTTTTTTTCAGGAGAAACTTTTTGTGAAAAAAATTCAGTATAATTTTTTTTGTGGATTTTTTTTTTTTTTTTTGCATATGCATATGTGAAACTAGGTGGAAAAGAAAAACACTTCAGGAGAAACTTTATTTCCATGTTTATGTGAAACCGAATGAAAAGGGAAAAAAAATCAGGAGAAACTTTTTTTGTGAAACGAAATAGATTTTTTTATTTTTCAGGAGAAACTTTTTCTGAAAAAATTCAGTAAAAAAAAAAAAATCTATGCATATGTGAAATTGCTCCAGTAAACACTTCAGGAAAATCCAGGAGAAACTAATTTCCATGCGTGAAATCGAGTGAAAAGGAAAAAAACACTTCAGGAAAATTCAGGGAAAACTTTTTTTTGTGAAAGTGAATGACACTTTTTTTTTTTTTTTTTTCAGGAGAAACTTTTTGTGAAAAAAATTCAGTATAATTTTTTTTGTGGATTTTTTTTTTTTTTTTTGCATATGCATATGTGAAACTAGGTGGAAAAGAAAAACACTTCAGGAGAAACTTTATTTCCATGTTTATGTGAAACCGAATGAAAAGGGAAAAAAAATCAGGAGAAACTTTTTTTGTCAAACGAAATAGATTTTTTTATTTTTCAGGAGAAACTTTTTCTGAAAAAATTCAGTAAAAAAAAAAAAATCTATGCATATGTGAAACTGCTCCAGTAAACACTTCAGGAAAATCCAGGAGAAACTAATTTTCATGCATGAAATCGAGTGAAAAGGAAAAAAATACTTCAGGAAAATTCAGGAAAAACTTTTTTTAGTGAAAGCGAATGACATTTTTTTTTTGTGTTTTTTTCAGGAGAAACTTTTTGTGAAAAAATTCTGTATAATTTTTTTTGTGGAATTTTTTTTTTTTTTGCATATGTGAAACTAGGTGGAAAAGAAAAACCCTTCAGGAGAAACTTTATTTCCATGTTTATGTGAAACTGAATGAAAAGGGAAAAAAAATCAGGAGAAACTTTTTTTGTGAAACGAAATAGATTTTTTTCTTTTTCAAGAGAAACTTTTTGTGAAAAAATTCAGTAAAAAAAAAAAAATCTATGCATATGTGAAACTTCTCCAGTCAACACTTCAGGAAAATCCAGGAGAAACTAATTTTCATGCATGCAATCGAGTGAAAAGGAAAAAAATACTTCAGGAAAATTCAGGAAAAACTTTTTTTTCTGAAAGTGAATGACATTTTTTTTTTTTTTTTTCAGGAGAAACTTTTTGTGAAAAAAATTCAGTTAAATTTTTTTTTTCTGGATTTTTTTTTTTGCATATGTGAAACTAAGTGGAAAAAGAAAAACACTTCAGGAGAAACTTTATTTCCATGTTTATGTGAAATCGAATGAAAAGGGAAAAAAAATCAGGAGAAACTTTTTTAGTGAAACGAAATAGAATTTTTTATTTTTCAGAAGAAACTTTTTGTGAAACCAAGTGGGAAAGAAAAAAAGATTCAGGAGAAACCTTTTCTTCTTTTTCAGAATAAAAAATTCAATGCATATGTGAAACTGCTTCAGGAAACACTCCAGGAAAATTCAGGAGAAACTATTTTTTGTGAAAGTGAATGACATTTTTTTTTTTCAGGAGAAACTTTTTGTGAAAAAATTCAGTATAATTTTTTTTTCTGGAATTTGTTTTTTTTTTTTGCATGTGAAACTAAGTGGAAAAAGAAAAACACTTCAGGAGAAACTTTATTTCCATGTTTATGTGAAACCGAATGAAAAGGGAAAAAAAATCAGGAGAAACTTTTTTTGTGAAACGAAATAGAATTTTTTATTTTTCAGGAGAAACTTTTTGTGAAAAAATTCAGTTAAAAAAAAAAAATCTATGCATATGTGAAACTGCTCCAGTTAACACTTCAGGAAAATCCAGGAGAAACTAATTTTCATGCGTGCAATCAAGTGAAAAGGAAAAAAATACTTCAGGAAAATTCAGGAAAAACTTTTTTTTTTGAAAGTGAATGACTTTTTTTTTTTTTTTTCAGGAGAAACTTTTTGTGAAATTTTTTTTTTCTGGAAAACAAAAAATCTTTGCAGATGTGAAACTGAGTGAAAAAGAAAACACTTCAGAAGAAACTTTATTTCCATGTATACGTGAAACCGAGTGAAAAGGGAAAAAAATTCAGCAGAAACCTTTTTTGGTGGGAGAAACTTTCTCTGAAACCATGTGGGAAAGAAAAAAGATTCAGGAGAAACTTTTTCTTCTTTTCAGAATAAAAAAATTCAATGCATATGTGGAACTGCTTCAGAAAACACTTCAGGAAAATTCAGGAAAACCTTTTTTTTGTGAAACTCAGTGGGAAAAATTCAGAAGAATTTTTTTATTTTTAGAAGATTTTTTTTTCCATGCGTACGTGAAATCGAGTGAAAAAGAAAACACTTCAGGAGAACCTTTTTTTTCGTTGTTCAGAAGAAAACTTTTTTATGCTTGTATGAAGCTGGTGAAAACGAAAAAACATTTCAGGAGAAACTTTTTTTTGTGAAACCGAAAAGCTATTTTTTCAGGAGAAAAAAAATGTATGCATATGTGAAACTGAGTGAAAAGAAACACTTCAGGAGAAACTTTTTATTTTGTGGAACTGAGTGGGAAAAATTCAGTAGATTTTTTTTTATTTTTCACGAAAAAATAAATTCTATGCATATGTGAAACTGAGTGAAAAAGAAAACACTTTGGGAGAACCTTTTTTTTCCATACATGAAACCAAGTGAAAAGGAAAACTTTTTTTTCAGGAGAATTTTTTTTTCATGCATGAAACTGAGTGGGGGGGGGCAAAAAAGTCAGGAGAAATGTATAGTTTTTTTGTGTTTTTTTTAGAAGGAAACATTTTGTTTGCATTTATGAAACCAAGTGAAAAGGAAACAATTTCAGGAGAAACTTTTTGTGAAACTGAGTGGGGAAAGTTTTCTATGCATATGTGAAACTGAGTGAAAAGAAAAAACTTTGGGAGACACTTCCTTTTTAGAAGGAAAAGGAAAAAAATTCAGGTGAAACTTTTTATTTTGTGGAACTGAGTGGGAAAAGAAAACGTTTTTCACAAAAAAATAAATTCTATGCATTTGTGAAACTGAGTGAAAAAGAAAACATTTCAGGAGAAACTTTTTTTTGTGAAGCCAAATGGAAATTTTAGTAATTTTTCAGGAGAAACTTTTTGTGAACATTCAGTAGAATTTTTTTTTCTTCTGGAAAACAAAACTTCTATGCATACGTAAAACTGCTCCAGAAAACACTTAAGTTGAATTTTTTTTTTTCAGAAGAAATCTTTTTCCATGTATACATGAAACCAAGTGAAAAGGGGAAAAAAATTCAGTAGAAACTTTTTTGTGAACCCAAATGGAATTTTTATTTTTTCAGGAGACATTTTGTTTGCATTTATGAAACCAAGTGAAAAGGAAACGATCTCAGGAGAAACTTTTTGTGAAACCGAGTGGGAAAAATTCAGTTGAATTCTTTGTGTTATTATTTTTCAGAAGGAAAAAAGATTTCCATGTATACGTGAAACTGAGTGAAAAGAAAAAAAACAATAGGATAAACTTTGTTTTGTGAAACTGAATGGGAAAAATTCAGGAGAAAAATGTATGCATGAAAAAAATCAAAACCGAGTGAAAAAGAAAAAAAATTCATAATTGTATTAATTGTTTTTGTTTTGAATTTTTTTTACACCTGTATGAAACTGAGTGAAAAAGAAAACACTTCAGGAGAAACTCTTTTATGATACTGAGTGGGGAAAAATCAGTTGGACTTTGTATAATTTTTTTTTTGTCAGGAGAAAATTTTTGTGAAACCAAGTGGGTTTTCTTATATTTTATGTTCAATGTGCCATTATAACACCAACCGTAGTAGTCACCATGGGGCTCCAGCAGCTGTCCTTGGAAACAAAAAAATGTTGTTTCAGGAGAAACCTTTCCTCCTGGAGAAAAAAACTTCTTCTTCTTCTTCTTCAATTTTTTTCCTTTTTTTAAACGCATTTTCACCAATGGAAGAAATAATGAAGCAGCTTAATAAAAAAATGAAATAAAAAAATGTCTTCACTTTCGTCAGCACCACCAGGGACAAGACACGGGCTGTGTCCAAATTCAGGGGCTGCAGCCTTCAGTGGCCTAGCCTTTGCGGCCCACGAGGGCCGGGTCCTTCAGACAGGTCTTTGAAGGCCTCATCCACCGTTGTTAAATGGGACGGTCTAGCCTTCGGAGTATTTCCTGATTGCCTCACCAGATGTTCCCGCCCCTTACCCTTACGTCACGATTGTGAATGAAGAGATGCATTAAAGTCTGTTTTGGTTCAAATCTATCAAACGTGTACATTTATTTGTGTGTGTATAAAAATGAACAACAAAATGTGTCAAATCTAAATTGAATCATCAACATTACAAAATAAACATTAACCCATTAGTGAATAACAACTATATTTACCATAGCATCACCAGCGTCACATATTTTAACTGAAAGTTGAAATTTGGAGGTTTTGAAGTTTAACATATCTGGCGTTGGATGTTCAAATGAATAAAAGCCGAGTATAAACCCATTACTTAAATTTAAATGTCATGTCTGCGCCACTTGATGTCGCCATTTTCTCTTGCTTCCTCTTCTGTTTCGGGACTGAGCAGCGGTGCGCAAAGGATCTTGGGATATGGGAGGCCGCGAAGGACAGTTGCGGTGCGTCCTCCGAAAAGAGGGAAGGCTAGGCTGCATTTGTGGGCTGCGTTTGAAGGAGCCTCTGAATTTGGACAGCCTTCGCGCAGTGTTGTGACGTAATTGGCCTTCAAATGCGCACTTCGTGGGCTGCAGCCCCTGAATTTGGACACAGTCATGGTGTTTGATTTGTATCTGACATGTTCAAACCAGCACAAAATATCTACGCAAGCTCAAATCAGCGATGGTGTGTAACTAAGTACATTTACTCAAGTACTCTGCTTTAGTACTTGTACTTCAAAATTGAAGTACAGGTACTTACTTGAGTATTTCCATTTTCTGCTACTTTATACTCACACTCCACTACATTTCAGAGGCACACATTATTCAACTTCATTCATTTGTTAACCGTAGTTACAAGTAACTTTGGAAATTAAAATAAATAAGATAAAAATGTGCAAAAGCATGAAATCTCCAATCAGATTCATCAGATATCTGCTCCGATATTCAGCCAGGCCTGTATTGGTCGACCCATAGCATAGGGTATTTACTTTTACTCAAGTATGACTTTTGGGTACTGGGTAAAATAGTTTTTATTTAACTGGTGACAGACACCTCAGCTGTTGAGTACACACAGGAAACTATGAGGATTAAAGACACTAAAGCTACAGCGTGAATTGGCATCGCCAGCCTTCGCGACAGAAGGTCGGGGAAACATTGGCAGATGGTTGTGCTGTGAAACATATCTAAGGTCTTAAGACATAAAAAATGAGCTATTTCAGGCTCATACATCAGCCTTGTTCCAGACAAGAGCTGTAGATAGCACAAACTGCCCACAGTGCTGCCGTTACGTGACAAACGGTGTCCTTTAATGAGGCCATAGGGGACGTCACTCTGAGGCCAATACGAGTAGGACAGTATAGAAATATAACATACCCAAGATTATTCACATATCTGGTGAATAGCAACACCAAAGAAGAAATCTGGTCAATAAAAACACACATCTTCAGTTCAAAAATCAAAATGAACTTTATTTTTTGCAGTGTTATCCATTGATTTCAGTCACATGATTGATCACCATTATAACCTTATAAATCTACTTCATGTAATCAGTTAAATACTGCAGTAAATGTTAGTCCTAACAGTTCATATGGCAGAAATGTTCAACGTTTACTTCACTCCATGCGTTTAACAGCTGCCAACGTTGCAGGTTTTTCAAGCATATACTTGGCCTGCATGTGACAAAGTTTGTGACAAAAGATTATTTAATCATTTAATAATCTTACAGTAAAAGAAAAAAAAAAAACCCATTACAATTCAAACATTAGTGTTCAGTGAGTAACTGGTGTAAATAGTCTGAAATGGCAGCGAGGATCTACGACCTTTCTGGTTGGCATCCGCCAGCAGCAGTCATGATGTTAAAGGATAAGTTCACCCAAAAAGATGGTGATTACGTCATTTTGTACTGGCGCTCAAGCAGATGGAAAGTTGGGGGACTTATTGTCGGATGTTACAAAACATTTCTGGAGCTCACAGCAAGACGGCGTTGTAGTTTTATCCAAACAAGTGAAGTAGATGAGGACTTGGGGGAATAAAAACAGGAAGCACAGAGATTTGAAAATACATAATTTACGCACCTTTTAAAGCCAAAATCTTCACTGTAGCCGCTAAGTAAGTGTCGGTGCACACCTCGTATGAAGTGGGTGCACAATCTTTTCAAATCAATTTGGGATCCTGGGGCTTCCAGAGAGTTGGATAACATCACACAAGCTGTATGGATCCATTTTAAGCCCCCCGGATCCCAAATTGATATGAAAAGATGTTAATTACACCCTTAGCAACAGATTTTCAAAAACATTTAGGATCTCAGAGCTTCTGGGGACTTGGATTACGCTGGACGAGCTGCAACGCTGTTTTGTTGTGAAGCTTCAGAAATGTTTTGTGGACTACAAAACTTCACCCAACTTTGGCACGAGGGCGAGTACTGAATTTTACATTTTTGGTTGAACTTTTCCTTTAAAAAAGGTTTAAGAAAATGCATCCATCTTGAAATTGTGAAATTTTAAAAACCATGCAATTACTTGTGAAATAATTGAATTCCCAATGTGCGGCCAACACACAGTCATCATCCTAAAAACATGCTCGCTGGAGGTCTGAGGCTGCCTGACTGGAATAGCTGCTGAACTGAAAGAGGATAAGTGGCAGCGTGGCCTTTTCCCTTTGAATACTTATTCACTTAACTCATCTCTAATGGGCTCAGGACGCACAGCTGAGCCACTGGCTGTAAATAGGCTTTCACCATTGAGCTTAACACAAATAAATACAGTACACACACACACACACACACACACACAATATGTCCACACATATGCTCAGTCACCCTCACATCCATTGTGCAAATGCAATAGTTGTTGTGCAAATTCTAGGATATACCACACACACTAAGGACGCTCCCTTACACCCATTTTATGTATTCATGTGTAACTGCATTGAACGTAAAGCTGGAGCATCCAATGTTATCCCTGAAAAAGTTTGTTTTCTGTGTACGTGTTGCCAGACAAAGGTGAAGGGGAGCATATAGCTGCCCTGTAGAATCAATAAGTGTGTATTAAAAGCAGCCTTATCCTCCTCCTCCTCCTGACTGGACCACACTGTTCATATATGATCACATCAGGAGGGGAGGAAGAAATGCACCACCCTCCACCAACATCTCTTGTTCCATTTCCACTCCTATCGCCCCCTGCAGACATCTTCCTCCTCTGGAAAAAAAAAGCAATCAGGCTGAGAACAGTTCTCCTGTAAGTCAGCCAGCAGGGGTCAAGCTAGCTCTTCTCTCAGCTCCCATCATCGGGAACTGCAGAGGAGAAATGGACGGCTAATTTCCTCGCTCCCGTGGAGAAGGCTAACGGCAGTGTTTGGGGATTGGATGACTTGTTTGAGTTCTCTCTCGTCAGTTCTCCACGTTGGCCCTGAGTGAGCGAGGCTTGAGTCTTTGATGCAGCCGGTAGTCCTGGCTGGCCGCCCTTCGCAGGGGAGCCGGAGAGTTGAGCTGAGGGTTGGTGAGGCCCAGCGACTGAGACTTGTTGGCTCGCGGCAGCGCCCTGCTGCAGCTCACGGAGCGTCTGTCTTCGACGCCCGACTGGGACTCCAGCTGGGCCTCGCACAGATCCAGCAGCGCCGCTACCTGCTCCCTCATCTGCAGGGATTTGAACCTGCGCGCCGCCAGGTGGAAAAAGGCTTCGACAAACGCTTGTAGTCCCATACCTGAAAGAGAGAAAATGTGGTTGAGGTGAGGCTGGAGAAATACATAAATAAAATGAAACACCATTTCAAGTGAAGAAAATGTATTTTTATATCATTTTAGCAGTTTAAACAGATACATTAATACAGATTCATTTTCTGTTTGAGCATTTCCATTTAAGCTTTTGTTTCTTAAATTTCACTTTACGTTTTCAAATTATTTTACATTTTAAATTTGCATTGTATTACATTTTATTACAGCCCGATTACTCCTCTTAGTGTAGTAAAATCATTTCTGAATTGTATCTCTTCACTTTCTATTTGGCTTTTCATTTTAATCATGACTGAAAATATCTTGCGTGCAGACGATGCTCTGAGTGCTCAGACACTGGAACTGTTTTTTTTCTGATTATGAAGATGTGATATCCATGTCAACAGACTGATTAGTGTTGCCATCTTCGAAAAACAACTAGCTTGAAACTTTCATAGATTGTTGGCTAATACAGTCAGACCTCTTTAAATGTACTAAAGAGAATAAAAACCTCTTATTTGAATGTTTTCACTTTTATCTTTGAAAGGTCATTCCTGTAAATTATTATTGTTCTTCAGTTAAATATCTTGACTATAAGTTAAAAAATGTTTCTGGTGATCTTAATTGTTTTCTCTCCTGTGTTTATGACTTGAGAACTGGTGCAACAAAGTTTTGTCAGGATAATTTTTCTAAGGTCCTTATTTTTTTTCCCCCATCTGTGAAAAAAAAATAAAATCTGGAGAATTTTTTTCTTGAGTGAAAAAAAACTTTCAGGAAAAAAAAAAAGTCACTCGGTTTCAGACATGAAAAAAACATTTCTTATGAAAATACTTTTTTTTGTCACTTTCTTTGGGAAAAAAAAAATTCAAATATGAAAAAAAGATAAGGAACTCGGGGATATGTGCATTGCATTTGCATTCATCTACACATTTTGATGCATAGCTTTACATGCTGATACGTAAGTAGTTAATATTCTGACACTCAGGGATCTCATGGTATTTCGACCTTCTGTAGCGGCCAGACTGATTTTCTCATATGTACAAATGACTAAGTGAATGCAACCTTTTCAATCATTTAATAAACATATGTTGTTCACAGACAATAATAATGGAAAATGATTTAGGTTTTGTCCTTGTTGTTTTCTAAAATAACTTTGCACTTCTCTCCTGAAAACTAAATTCACCATCATCTGCCCTTGAAAGCTATGAAAGTTCTGCAATAGCAACTGAGATATTTATATACAACAACAAATACACTGCTCTATAACCACAGTTTTTCCCTCTATGAGAAGAACAATGTCCTCTGAGCTGAATTTTCACCCCTCACATTTTTCTACTGCAAACTCTTGTTATTCTCACCCCAGGAGAGAGAGAGAGACAAATGAGCAGAAAGCCGAAGAATCCATGAAGTGAAAAAAAAAAAATGAATGAGATGCCAATTCACACCGGACTGACGGGGTGAGGGCTGGTAGGTCGTTTGCTTCAGAATTACTAAAATTATTACGTATCACGCGAAGAAGTTTTGTGCAAGATGGCATTTACATACATTCCTTCACGTGTCCTTTATAAAACTTTTTCCACATACCGCAAACTAAGCTTTGTCAATAACAATCCTATGTCTTTTCTTGGTTCCTCACAAATCCTCCATTGCACATACACAGAAATAACAGACTCTGACTTCAGTCTCCCTGAATACGTATGAGCTCATTCTAAATTCAGCCCACAATCTCCTCCGTACAGGCCCTTCCATCCTGGTCCATGTGATCTCCATCCATCCGCTTCGCCTCGCAAACACTCCTCGCGCAAGGTGCAAAGTCTGAATAATTCATGTCGGATACTCGCTTTCGCTGTCACATTGTGATCTCAGCTCATTTCAATTACGGAAGCACAGTGTCAGAGGGAATCTGACAAAGAATGACACGCAATTATCTCCGAGCACATTATTTGCTCCGAGTCTCAAGGATACCCGGCTCTCTGTCCTCTACATGTTGTTTCTTTCTGAGGGTTTATGTTTTTTGCACACGTGTGTGTGTAAATGTGCGCGTTACCTGCTTCTCTAGAATCGGGGGTCGATCCAGACCAGCGGCGTGTGATGTCTATGTACAGGATGTCCACTGAAGCCATGGTGAAATTACTGTTGCTCAGCTTGCAGGTCCTAAAAACAATCAGATGTTAAAGCTCCAACTGAAATCATATTTAATTATTTCTTTTTCAAGGCAAAAACAATTTCATGTGTGTTTTTTTTTCTTCAAATGTATTCTTCTTCCTCTTTTGGGGAAATATCTGAAATGCTCCATCTCCTCTAAGCTGGCTTTGGGGGCATGTCTGTGTTTGATTGACAGCAGCTGGCAGGCTGAGCACCAGCAGGGGAGCGTAAGCCAAAATAAACAAACTTGTGCTGTAGCTTACACGTTTTTTATGCTGTTTAACGCTATGAAAATAGACCTCCTGGTGGGCTGTTCTCAACTGGCCGCAGGAGATTGTTGCTGACATGATCCTGTGAAAATCAATCCAAAATACAAACCATAATAACTTGAGCGTTCCTTCATTTTACAGCAGGAAGCTGAGGCTTTTGTATCCCGCCTAATCACGTTGTACGCAGATGATGACGTCGTTTTGTTACGTGACGTGCAGTACAAAACACGGTGACAACGAGCGTGAGTGAGGGCAGGAGGGGAGCAAAGAAGCAGGCTGATAGTTGTCAAAGAGAGACTGAGAGGATTTGTAGTGTTGAGCACATTGAGCATTGAAGATACTCCAACAAAAAAACATCACAATAAGCAAAAATACTGAAATTGGCACTGGCAGAAGCAAATACAGATAAAATAGTAATTAATTAAAAAATTGTACCTGATGAAGGTTCGGAAGGCTGTGGGGCCCAGACGCATGTTGCCCTTGACCCCGAGGAAGCGAATGAACAGAGCTGCGATTCGCTCCACCAGCCGCAGGTAGTTGAACTGTTTGGTGTACTTGGGGTAGACCTGCTTCAGACACAGCGAAGGCAGGGCGGCTTCATCCGGGCTCCTCTCTTGTATCTCTGCCTCCAAGGGAATCTCCTCCCCGTGTTCAAACCCAGCAGCCCTCGGTTGGGATCTTTGACCACAGAAAACAACAGATTATTATACATTTTACAGCACTATATTTCACTGACAGTGTTTAATTTATTAGCGCTGTTGACTGACCATTTAACCTGTACCGCTGGAGATTTAAAGACTACAAAAGTCCCTACATTTACTGTTTTTTGTGCTGCCCAGCATAAAGGCTGAGTAATGGCCTTTAAGCCCTGCAGGACTGAAGCGCAAGACCATCAGGCCAACCCAGAGAGCTTTTGTCAGCTGAGTAACAGCCAACTACCTGAGGTAAATAAATGCACCAAGCTTTTCACTTGAGTCTGCACTTACAGTCTGTCTTGGCAGGAGAAACAGGAAGACTAATGTTGTATGAAGGATAAATGCTCTCTTTTCTCTTGCTCATCTCATAGACTCTGTACAGCCTTTTTTACTGTCTCTGCTTGCATCAACAACATTTAACTGCACCAGAAGCAAGATGCATCTACATGCTACAGGTGTTGCATTTAGACTTTTGCAAATATGCTTTTGATTCCTGTGAGCAGGAAGTTACTTCTTATCAACTTTGTACATTTAAGCGAAACAGCAAAATGACTCCTGTGTTACACAGTACAGCTGGATGTTAAGCCACAGTGGATCTGTGCAGGTGTTTTATTCTGTATGAAACATTAGTGTAATGTAAGCCTCTTCTTGGACAAAGACCCCTATTCCACAGCAACTACTGATGGACAAATTGTGCTTTTAGAGGTAAATTACCAATGTCGGGTTTTAAGCTTTAAATGTTGATGAGGCAGATGTATAAAAGCACTTTTCAGTCAGTTAATTAAGCCAAAAGATTTGACTTTTTTTTCCACTTTCCCGTGGCACAACGCCAGGCAAGGGGCCCAAAGAGAGTAGTACAATTTCATAAATTAAAGGTTGCATATTACGATCATTTTCACATTGGTATTTTTATTCTGGGTCTATGAGAAAAAAAAAGGTTAAGAGGCAAGAGGCATTATCTTGTAAAGCCCAGTGTGCTTTGATTGGTCAGCTATCACAGGCCAGAGCAGGCAGCGCCCACCGGGTTTCCACATTTCCGTTTTTGCAATCCACGGCCCAGTTGGGGGCGTGGCTGACGGCAGAGATTGTATAGTTGTGACATCACAAACTTACAGAAGTGTTAACGGCTCGTTTGAAGGCGCATTTTTCTGAATATGGACTATGTATGTTTATCTGTGGATGGAGTCTTCTGATTCTTTCATGGTATTTATAGAGCACGTAGACCTGCTTTATAATCAAATCTCACCCTCTACAATATGGGGGAGAAGAAAAGGCTTTGCGATTGCTTTGAGGTAGAAAATTCTTTGAACAACATGTTTTGGTGAGAAAGAATATGACTTTCCTCCTTTCACAATCGTTACTAAAGGAATAACTGTGAAAAGATGAACACAATTCTCTGAGCGTCACGAACACACTGGAGAATCATTTTGTAGCGTCAGAAGCTGGTCCATTAGATCCAATAAAAATCAAAAGTACCCTGATGAGTTCTGCTTAGATTCTGTGTTTCTCACCAAAAGGCATTGGGTCTATCATCTAGGCTACTACTACCTAATTTTTCAAGCATAGCTTTTGTTTTCATCCATGTTGGCTAGATTTCAGTCTCTTTCTTCCTGCATTTTTCTGGCATATTGCTACGATTCATAACGCCACCTGTCGATGACTGGAATAGTATAAAACCTTTGGCACGTTCCACACTACCTGCCTGTCTCTCGCCGCTGGCTATCCCATTGTGCTTTTCCTGAGGGAGTTGCCACTTCTCATATAAAAGGAATGGGAGCAGGGCGTTCTGTGCATTTTTACCCTCATAAATGTGTGAACACTGCTCTTGATTGACATCTCCCTTCCCTTTCCTGTGCGCTATGCTGCAACTGTTGCTGTCGGGCAGGGCCGATCCCTCCTTTATCATTCTTATTAGTTCGTAGAGTTGAGTGACCTCGAATAACTTCCATCATGAGCAGGGACTCATCAGCCAGAATAAGTAAAACACCTGTGCCGGTGTAAAGGGCCTTTAAGGACAACTTGTACGGTCAACATTTCCATGCAAACACAACGACAAACGCGCAAAGTCACATTCCCGTCAAGGGGATACAGTACTGCTGACTTTTATGAGGCAGTTTCTTTGTCCATGAATTAGTAAGCAGTGTGAATGGCACTGAGAGAGCACTGCTGAATGTTTAATAGAATCAATCATCCCTCGGCAGCCAGAGGGACACCACCCACGTCTATTTAGACAGGACTGGCTCGGCTAAAAACGGACACGTCTTCTAGAGAAGCTGACAGCCAGACAGACAGTGAAGGGAACATCTCCAAACACTCCCAGCAGACGGAGGAAGAAAATGATGGAGTTAAGGCGAGAGGGTAAAAGGTGAAGAATGGCAGGTTATTAAAAAGACATACAGAGGCCCGGTGCCAAATGTTAGTTGAGTGTATGCGAGGAGGACTAATTCAGCTGTCATTACCCTGCGTGAATGCTATTTCTGGCCTCCTGGTGAATAATTTGACAAAGCTTTCGCACACTGTCAAAAGTCCTGAAAGGTGCTAGATGTGTCAATGAAAAGAAATCAAATGTGTCCACAGTGATCTCCATTTCAGCAATCAGAATTTTTTGCCGGCGCTCTAAGAGTATGAGTCATACCAAAACACACAGACACAGGAAGCAGTCTCCCACAGGTAACAATAAACCTTTTGTGTGTGCAAATGATTTAACGCCCACTCCTGTTCTCACTCCACAAAATCACAAGAATCAGAAAATGTTAAGCTGCTATAACCAATTTATTTATAATAACAATGTATAAAAACGGCAATGTGACAATGTAGAAAGAGTCCTGAATCTGCAGCTCTCTCCAGCTTTATGGAGATTTATAGCCAATTTCTGCTCATTATTGAGACAGCTTTTGGTAAAATAATTTTCGGGTGCAGCAGGCAGATGCTTCCAGTACAAAAGCCAAAAAGATTAGCTGGATACAGGCTGCTCAGTACAAAATGGCAGTCAGGAAAAGTTAACGACTAGCTGGTAAACGCAGCAGATAGCAAGGTAAGCAAATTAAGTTGGTAGAGACCAAGAACGGAGCTAAAAGAAATTCATCAGGTAGCCAAAAACATGACTAAATTAATGATGAATAAGATAAATAAGCAACTACTGCCACTAGGGGTTTCTTAATCAAAACAAAACTACAGACATGGCTAGCGTGGGGTCATGGGAGTTGTTGTCACGTTATGTTTAGTCATGTTTGCCAGGTAAATGATTGTTAACTACTGTTGTCACATTTGACAAATTTCTGGAGCTCTGATATTATTATCATCATCATCATCTTAAAAAGGTGTTGTTAAGCCAATTTTGTGTTTGAAACCTGTAATTGCTGCCCTCAAGGGCCCCCCCAAAAAAGAAAAGAAAACCAATTGTAGGTTTAAAATGGAGGCTGTGAGCATGTTATTTTACATTTCCACAATAACACAATAAGAAAATGTCTCACTCTGTGTGGTTCAACCTTAGTTACTTATAACTGCACTCAAATCCACCTCTGCACGTATTATTTCTTTTGATGCAGATGATGTTTTTGCAATCATGTCCCTCGCACTGTATTTTAAAAAAAGGTATGGGCGCCTGAATTTCAGCTTTTTGTTCTCACCCACACTCACGCACACCTCTCATAATGGCTCATAAATCACCCTCAGAGACATCATACACAGGATTTATGAGATGGGTGCCAGAAGTATATGTCTGAGAGTCACTGATAGAATCGGACCCCCTCCTCCTCATAATTACCCACTTTTCTCCATTTTCCTCTTTTTTCTGACATTTCATATTTACTTCTCTCTCTTATATAAGCTCTCATTCCGTCTCCTTTAAATAGCAACACCATTTCTTTACACAGCTGCACCTTTGTACTGTGCGCCTGGTCAGTTCTCACCTCTCTTTCACTTCATCTTGACAAGTCAAATTCATACGGGGGTGACTTCAGTTTAAACTCTGCAGCTCTGACTGACTGAATCCCATCCATTCCACTGCTGAACAGCTGTCAGCTACCACAACACAAGTACTTTTACTTGCTGGTAGACCATCTGTGCAGTAAACAAATGACTTAACCTCCCGTAACGATGTTGGGAACATTCTGGTCGTGCTGTCAAAGACTGCTTGTTAAGGATTTTAAAAGTTTGCAGGAGTAAAATAAATCAAATCAATCCTTCCCTATTGAAATACATCTGACCTGACTGAAAATCTATGCATGTGAATGTCAGCCTCAATTAAGTCTTGTTATTTAAAGCTTCAATCTGGCATCCATGAGATTTATTTTATCCTGTGATAGCGAGGCATCAAAACTGGTGAAATGCCAATCAAAAGACTGTCTGGTTCGAAAACAAAATGGTTCTCAATTCTCGTCTTTCTCTCTTATTTCCTTTAATCAGCCAGTGAAGTTAAAGCCCAAAAGAACTCTGTCTGGGTGTCTGACATGTGCATTTTGAAGTACGCCATACGTTTTAAAAGACCAAAAGCGTTATCAATGGATCAAACTGCCTTGACAACCCCTAATCCGACCTTGTTTCAATTTTGGAGCATCAAATGAGGTACCGGTAACCATGGCAGCTAAAGGGAATAAAAACCTAATGTGAGGAGCAGAGAGTGAGAGAGTGAGTGAGTGAGAGAGAGAGAGAGAGACGACAGCTGAGCCCAGCTTGGAGCTGCACACCGCTGCCTCCTGTGAAATCTCATCAGTAATGACCAAATCCAGCTATCGTGAGAACTTCTACCTAGTTCCATAATGCTGACGTTATTATTATCATGTACTGTTACGAATGCAAAGAGGCAAGAAGAGAGGAGAGTGAGCTATTGAAGTCAGAGGCAGAGGTTTTGTTATTGGGTTTGACACGGAGGCTGCACAGGTTTATGTTTATATGCATAGGGAGGGTCTCTGTGTGCAGATGAGGTCCCTATAGAAGAATATGACTACATATAGATAGCGACATTTTTACAAAATACTGCTGGTTCTGTGGGGTTGGCATTTCAAATCTGATGCCTGCAGTACATCATAGCTACATGAAATTACATGCGTCAATTATCGCTTTGAGAAAGTTTCTTCTTTAAATACAGTTTTTCATTGTATGCTTCTACTCCACTGCATTTCAAAAAGGGAGAAGTTGTGCCTTTACTCCATCACTTTATTCTGACAGCTGTAGTTCCTCGGTACTTGTCAGATTACATTCAGGCCTACATATCGTCAAAGATTAAACTGATGTTTACAATCGTTTTAAATCATTTTATGCACCTTCAGAAAATTTTGTGACATTACATTATGGTGCTTGTTCAACCAAAAAAACCAACTAATAATGCCATATATAGTAATACATCACATCAACTTTCTGCATAAATAGTAATTTTGTTCTTGACACCTTGAGTTAATTTGCTCATGATGACCATTTTAAGTATTATTTAAGTATTTTAAAACTGCAGTAGTGAAGGATCGGAGTCCTTGTTCCACTATTGGCTTATTGCAACATCTTTACACACAGATGTCTTCATTTAAATTCAATGTAGCAAAAATATTCTTGATCAGAAATAATTATATACATAGTGCATCTGCCACACCGTGGCATCAGATGATTGATGAGTTCCTATATTGCTCCCGCGTTGTTGGCAGCAGTGATGATCACATTTTCCTGAGCACATCCAATCTAAATGGCTAATTTAATAAATATTAGCACTAGCTTGTCGGGACATAATTGGCATATCTTCCCCCCTAAAACACAAAACTCAGTCACTCTCTGCAACGCTGACACAGTTCCCTGCAACCACAACCTGACATGATTACTAAACCTTTATGTTCGGGAAGAAAACATTTGAAATCGTGTTAAACCACAACGGAATATTTACTGCAGGTTAATTTTATCATGGCTATAGATGGGTTTTTCAATATTACAGCCCTAATTTGTGGAAAGCTGTGTACTGCAGGAGGTTCAGCTAAAAGGTGCTAGGGTCCACTTTCTATCTGCAATTACTGATGAGCAGTAACATCCTTGTTATCATTAATCAATGATGTATTATCTAATAGCGGAGCACTGGCTGTTAATCTCTAATCACATGCCTCATACACCTGCACCTTATTACCTGATAGACTGCTGTTACTTGCAATTTTATATCATCATCATTTAGAAGCGTTAGTTGTTGTCATTGCTCTCTAAAAATATAACTTCTCAGGACCGATTCAGATCATTTCCCCCTCTATAAAGTTTACTACTTTATTAACATTTCTATCCTGCTTCGTGTCAAGTTCCTGCAAACATAAAGATACACGAGACACTTTAACTTCCCTCACGTCATAAACCCTGTCCTTGTCAGTGTCACCGTTTCTCACACTGCTTTATAGACACACTGAATTATATCTTATTAAAGATGATGCACCTTGCTCCAGTCTGGACTTAAGCCTCTTTTCTCCACATGGCTGCGGACGATAAACATTCTCTAACACGGAGATATTTTTATAAAGATATTCTTCCACTCCTTTAATTGGCTTTAGGGGGGGCGTACAATTTAGAGATCAGGTGTCTGTCTTTAGAACAGAGCAGTGAAACAAATGGAGGCATTTACACACAGAGAAATAATCCAGATGATTTACAACACAATCAGTTGGGACGTCATGAATCATTGGAAGATCAGTGTTTAAGTGTATAGGGATACAACATACTGCTAGTTTCATTATAGCTACTATAACTGACACTTGATTAATGTGGCTGATCCTGATATAGATATCCGAGTGTGTAAAAAAGATAATGATATAGTAGTCTTTTTTGTTTGTTTTGAAAGGTGCACTATGTAGTTTTGGGGAGGAAATTTTAATCAGAAGAGAAAAATCTTCATTGATAGTATTGTGGGGAGGACAAGTATTGAGGATCAATCCGAGCCGAGCCAGCACATGTGTATATAAAAGCCCCTCAAAAGTCCGAAACGCAAACATTTTAAATTTATAATCACATAAGAGGAAGATGAGCAGCAAATTCTCGCAGTTGAGAAAGTGGAACTAGAGAAAATTTAACATTTTTGCCGACTTAGACTTAAATGGTCAACTAATTATAAAAACGATGAACTTATTCAGTGATTGAGTAATTGTTCAAGCTCAATAATGAATGTAAAAGGTATATAATTATAAAGCTTTGGAGTAACCCCCACTATCTGAGGTCTGAGTCGACATAAAACGTACGAGGGACATTCGATTAAAGGATTATGGGTCTCTAAAAGTATGTAGAGAGGAATACGTTGAGAGGAACAGTATCTAAAAGTGTCTTTTAAATTATGCTCTAGCGTAATTTATTAACTGACAAGTACAAGGTGTGATTCTGCTTATTCCAGCTGGATGAAAATATGGCAGGAGGAACGAGGATTACACATATCATAGGCGCATTATATCAATATAATACCGGTCATGATTATAATAGCTAAGTGGGTATTATCCCAGAGAAGACGGTCGTTTCACTTCCAGAAGAAAGCAGATCAAATATCTTATATAGAAAATAAAGGACGGGAAGGGGAGGAAGGCTAGTAATGTAGAAGGTGATAGAAGAGAAAGTTAGAATCAGTAAATCTTATTGTCATAGAAGAAAAACAGATTAGAGGGGGAAAAAAAACACAAACTCCTAATGATAGAGGAGATTTATTGTCAGGCACCACACAGGGCCAGTCAGCCTGAGAAACTGAGCCGCCAGACTTGTACAGTAATGTGTGAATTTCTAACCACGGCTCAGCTGAATTTAATTTTTCCATTTAACAGGCTTATGGGGAGCTGTTGAGTGGTGCAGAGCTGGGCTCTGTGGACGAATGGGCTGAGTAAGATATCATGCCCTTAGAAGTGGACTCTTAAGACCAGCAGACAAAGAGCAGAGGTTGTAAGAACTCCAGCTTCAAACTGTGTGTGTGTGTGCGTGTGCGCAAGTGTGCGTACTTACACTGAAGGCTTCCTGTGGGCCGGGTCCATAAGGCGCAGTGTGTCCCTGATCACACCCACTTTGACCTCTTTGTCAACTGGACTAGGAACATATTCATAAACCCCCGGTGCCACCTGAAGGAGACATAAATATTTATCACAGCAGAGTGAATAATAATGATAATAATACTGGGATAATAGTGATGTTGACCCTCACTCTTACCTCCTGTTCATGTTCTATTCTCATACTGGGGTTGGAGTTGACTTCTAGTAAAACTGGCTTCAGGTTCTTCATCAGCAGGATGTCAAAGCCCAATATCTGAGACACAAACACAAATGCTCCTATTTATGAGTGTATTTGAGTCTAAATAAAAGCTGTTAGAACGAAAAGGGCGGAGTGGACGAGGTCCAGATAAAAATAAAGTTAGTTTAAAGTCTCTATTTAAAAACTTGCCACGCTTCAATATTGGATCCTGAGGTAAAATTAACAATTGAGGAATATCAGTCAAGCTTGATCCTGCATACTTAGATGTTATTTAGAACGGATCTTGCCAAATTTTGGAATACTGAACATAAACCTAAGAACACCTCCATGTTTTTGTTTACATTTTGGAACATTTGCATCATGAGAAGTTTCGTAATTTTGTCTACAATCACCTATATCACTTATCAAGATATGAGTCATAAGGAGTTTCTTATTGTATTATTTGTAAACAGATTTATGGACGTTAAGCTGCCTGTACTTTGGAGATCCTGGTGCCACTGTACAGAGGGAATTGCACTGATTTTGGCAGTGTATGACGTATTTGTGTTTAGGTTTACCTAAGTTATGACTCTGAGAAAAATACTCGAGTGGGAGTCGAGACCGCTGAGACTTACTGATCCATCAGAATTGTTGCCTCAGAGCTTTTTGGTTAAGGAGGAGGTTATTCTTTCCACCCGTGTCATTTGTTGGTTAGTTGGTTGGTTTGTGAGCAGGATTAAACAAAAACTACTGAATGGATTTCCACAAAACTTGGACTGAGGATGGATCTCACGCCAGAAAAGACCCCATTAACTTTTGGTACAAAACCGGATAAAGGGATGAATCTTTTTCTCATATTCTTTAACATCGCAAGATAAGGCGATTTTTTACCATTTTTAATTTCAATTTCTCAGGGAATAATGCATGGATCTTGATGAAAAAAAAAAAAATCAGGCGCATTTAGGTAGCTGCTATCTGTGAGTGACAGTTGCGCACTGCAAAACAATAACGCCAAACTCATGCGTCTATGCTGCTGCAAAGGAGCAGGTAAAGACAGTAATGTCTTTAAAAATCAACTAAGGATGGAAACCTTAGATGTAGCAGTTTGCTGAAACCTCTTTCTTTCACATTGTTGCTACAGCTAGCTCTCAGGCTACAGCCAGCTCAACAAAAAATAATCAGGAAACCATAAGGAAATCAATTAGGAAGTTGTGCTGACACACAGAATCAATAGTGGCATTGGCATCTGATACTCACCTGGAAGCAAGTGGGTCCCGGTTTGCCAGGCGGTATCTCAGCCTGATAGTACACTTTAAGTTCAGGCACCACGGCGATGACGGTCTTGATGACAAGAGCGATGATGTCCGACCACACCTTCTTGATGTCCACGCCTTTAGCTGCCAGCCTGTACAGCACGCTGGAGAGAGTGCGCTTGCTGCCCGTGTTCTGGCTGTCTGAGTGGACAAAGTTGCCGCTGTGGACGTTGAGGGAGTAGTTTGTCAGGTGCATGAAGACATGGCTGAGATTCTTCTGGCTTGGTTCCTACAAGACAGAATAACAGTCTCCTTAATTATCTCTTTATAAAGTACAGAGAGTACATGTTTCATGGCATCACAGCACATTAGCTTCGCAGTAGCAGCATGGCTACCTGGTAGGGCTCGGTGCAAAAACGTGTCAGGCCTTCCTTGGCAATGTAGATCTCCAATGGCTCCAGGGACTTTATGAGCACGTAGAGGCGGATGTCAAACTTGAGCTTGTCAATGAGTAATGGCTTATGGATGTACTCTTGCACTACCCCCTGTTTGGCCTGTGAACCCGCCATGATCTTTAGGTCACTCGGGTCACGGATGAGGTAGATGCCGTCGCCCTGAGAGCCCCCGTCAGGCTTCACGATGAAGGTCGGATTCACTGTGGCGTCGTTCTCCTTCACCATACGGATCTACAGCAGAGGTGGGAGTAAGAGGGGAAAGACTTATCAGGGTTGGGTAGTAACAGATTACATGTATTTGGGATTATATAATCAGATTACAAGTGCTCCAATTAGTGGCAGACATATTCATATATTTACTTCCAGGCTTCCAGACAAACTTTGACTCTAGAGTTTCCAGCTCAATAACTGTACTGCTTTGTAAATGGTGATTTATGGAAAATGGATGGATGGTTTTTATTCCTTTGTATTCATATTGAACATGAAAGATAAACATTTTGAATAAGTGCTCCATGTGGCCTTTGATTAAAAAACAGCAGAAACAAAAACCAACACAAAAGAAACAGCATCATACATGTTGCAGATGTTGTACACATGTACTTTGTGCCAGAACTGTTTTTGTAAGTGTAACTGATTTGACCAACTGTAAAATGCTGAATACATAAAATACATTTAAATTGCACTGAAAAGATTTTAAAATGTTTAAAGAAAAAAATAATGTGAAAGTACTCAGATTAGATTAGATTTTTATCCCATGGATTACGTCGCTAATTACAAAATTTGCCATATACTTTGATTTAAGTAACTGACTGTTATTGGAAACACTTGATTCACACAAGTTTCATACACTGTGTTAAACTTTAAAACCAAGATCGAGTTTGAATTATTAACTTCTGATGAAGCTTTGAGAGCTGTTAACAATTGATCACAAAACTAAGCCAGACATAGTAGTCAGATTTAAAAATGTAACACCCTTATAATACAGTGAAAGGTTGAGTTACATGTTCAAAATAAGTCACTGTTCATCTTCTTAATGCACTCAATAATGAGTTAATGAGGCTGGTTACATGGCTACAACTGAACTCCTTCTTAGTTAAAGAAACAGAGTCATATAGAGTTGTTGTCTTTTGTTATAATTATAGTTGTTTTAATCTGCTATTCTTTATTTTTTATTATTCTGACTATTCATTGTGTTGCAATTGGTGTGCATTAGTCTCTAAACCTGTTTTTATACCATGTTTTTTCTTCAATCACTTGTAAAGCACTTTGAATTGCATTATGATTTGTTTAAAAGGTGCTATATAAATAAAGTTTGATTGATTGACTGATTGATTGTATCCACATAAACTTGACAGATGTCAACAAAGCTTAACCTAACCTCCATTTTGCAGATGTCTCATAAAACACTGCATGCAATCTCCAAGCTAACACATCCATCTTTCAAGCATTCCCCTTGAGTCAGGTGTTATTTTTTGGCCTTCAGTGTCTTTCAGAAATGTTACCAAATCAGCACACCAACATCATATATTTAGTATATGATGCGTCATCATTGATACTATGACATAGAGAACATTTTGAACAGCCTAACATGGTGTCAAACTCTGTCTAGGGAAGCAGTAAACTACACTGAAAAGAAAAGTGATATTCTGGTGCCCCCTGCTGGACATAATGCACTGTTGCCATGTATACATTTCCCAAGTATTGATCATCTGCCCATGCAACTACATGACCAAGTCAGATCAACACTGAAACCTCCTTACTTATATTACCACTGATAACAGGAAGTGAAATTTAACTGTCACCTGCAAAAATCAGGTCAACTGCTCACTTCTGTCATCATAAATGACAACAAATGTGAATGTGAACAACAAAAAAACATAACTTAACACGGTTCTCTTCTTGTCATCAACTTTCCTCCTAAATTGATGAACATGAAGACACAAATGTGGACAAACGTTGTCGTTGTCATATTATTTATGGCTGGTTGGTGAATGACACACTTGGTAACTGATTTCGACATCCTTGAACGTCGTAGTCAACAAGCGAAGAGCAGCTGATGTCTTGCTCATTCTTCCCCCTATTCTCTTCACGGCTCTTGCTCCCTTGTCATGTGTCTACACTCACTCAGTTCTGTGTCTCCTTCACAAGATTCAACCATGTGTTAAGGAGTGCCAGATGACCATAAAGGGTAATATTCATAAATGTCTTTTCTCCTCGAGGAAAGTGAGCAGTGAAGCGTGCACATGTCAAGAATAAAACGGGTCATGTTATGAAGCCGCTACTGTTGCGATGTAACATGGCGAGCAGTTACAGAGAAAAGACTGTGTAGACTCCACAACTTCAGCATCTGTGACGTTCATTTGTTAAATATAACTAATATAGAAAATGGAGAGGAAGCACAGCGACAAAAAGAAACAGTGTGACTGTACTTTTCCGAGCTTTCTGGCCATTTTGTCCAGACACCAACTGAGTCACTGGTATATTTTTGACTTATGATGCCATTGTGGGAGTTCATCAAAGCATGCTTTGTCTTTGATCACAAGACATAATATGCTGTTTGTTTCAAATGTGTCAGAGCAGAGACGGGAACGAAGGTCTTCATGTTTTTAATTCTGGCCACTTATAATGGTCTGCAAAAGGAAAAGACCTGTTTTGGCTTGTGGTGTAATAAATCACATCGGCGGTAGCTGCAATCTATTTAGGTGTTCCAGGTCCAAGGCCACGCTGTTGTGACTTAATGGTGTGTATTGTCATAGTAATAATATCAATAGCATCTATGCTTATACTTCTGTTTAAGTCAAAGGCTCTACGTTAAATTACCATTTTGCTAACTTCTAATTGTATTTTTAGCTCTCTTAGTATTATCATTTATTTTTCAGCATTGTTGCATTTATTGCATTTTTTTCCCCATTTTTTCTTTACAACTCAGGTGTCTCTCCTGCAAACTAGAGATTTCTGACCTCAGTTTAACACCAGTAGAAAAAAACTTTTCCCCTCCTAGCTTTTCCACTGTTGTGCCGTGTGAGTAGCAACAACCAAAACACACTGGAAATAAGTAGGGATGCACATTATGGCTTGTTATAAGTCAATACCGCTACCCTATAATTACCTGCTTCTTGTGGCAGATACCGACAACCATAATTTCACATTTTGGATTTTAAAAAGAAGTTTATACCCACGAGTTTATGTTAACCCGAGGGTAAGAAAGGCTACGATGTAGTAAGCAAAGAGGGATGATGTGATACACCGTAGCTCTATTAAGAAACACATAAGACTTTTTCCCTCTCTGAACCCAAATGGAGCATGTGTTGCAAATTGTATCAGTGTTGTCTTCTTCTGAAATTGTAAAAAACTTCTGCACCAGCAATGACATGTTTGGTTCTCTAGTCTACACTGCGTGGCTCCACCCAGGTGAGGTTGTTTGAAGCCATGAGCACAATGGGTTGCACTTCTCCTTCTTCTCTGTGTTTATAAGCAGATCACAAACCAGCTTTAAAGGGGCATACCACCCCCTAATGTATCTGAATGTGTCGATGCTGTGCATTGTACTTAGTTAATGAAACATTTTCTGAAAAACTTCCACGTCTGCTTGATTTCTACTACAACATATCTGTTTTTCCCTAAACAGAAATGCAGAAATAATGATTTATTTCAGTTGATCAAAAGAAAATCATATACAGCATCAGTTTCATAATGTTTTTGTTAGAAGTTATGCAACTATACAGTACCTGCGTGGAAAACTGCTGGTACTCCTCAGGCAGGATCCAGGAACGAGGATAGAAGTCGTACTCTTCTGGGAACAACTCCTGCATAGTCCGCACTGCCCGGCTCATGTTGATCTTCCTCAGCATTTCAATCATCCCTGCAATGCACAAAGCACTGTTTCAGAGATTCAATGAATGCAGGACGAAGCGATTGGAAAGCAGTTTTTAAAAAGGAAAGTGTATTGCACTGGGAAAACAAATCTATAGGAGCATCTATAAGGACTTTCCAAACAACAAAGACATGATGTTGTAAGGATATATAACTGATATATTTAAATTAGAGCAAGGAGACTACCAGTGATGTAGATTTGGAGGTACATTTCCTACCAACACAATTATCTCCAGAGTCTCAAGTGATGATTTTTGCCATGGTATGAAAGGTTAGCGTTGGAGCAATGAGGATCAGTAAGGCTTTAACTAAATCCCTGCTGTTGTGATTACAGAATACTAAGTACACATGAAGTACCCTGAGCTGAAATAAAGCCATCACTGCTCCCACAGGCAGGTTAGTAGTATTATTGTGCGTGTGCGTGAGTGCTTAACATCAACAGAAGGTCAAAGGAGAGGTACCTGGGAACTTGTTGACCTGCCCTGAGACGATATTTTCATTGTCGTGGAAGGAAACGCCGTGCCAGTAGATATCACAGGCAGCTCGTCTTCCCAGAGGAAACTGGAGAGCGGGAGAGAGAGCGATGAAAAGGAGGAAATGAAACATGATCTACAAAAAACAACCAACGATAACAAGATTAGTTTTAAAAAATGATCTGTACATGAGAAGGAGGGTTTATCTGTTAGTATGACTCAGGACATTGACAAGGTCCTGAGTAATGTCCTTCTGGTGATCGCAGAGTGTGGGGATAATCTTGCCTAAAGATGGTAGGCAGTGCGTGTTGTGTTGCGATGAGCTTGGATAGCAGAGACGAAGTGATACTATAAAAGGATTTAGAGAGCTGGGAAATCCTTCTGGCTCAAAGCAACAGATTTTGTCCTCTACACCTCAACTCGCACCACATATTTTGCAGACGGAAGAATCCCATCTTAAACAAAAACAACTGAAGAGGTGTGCACTAACTAGTACATCAACACCTTTTAAGACACCTTCCACTATTTGATTTCTCCCACATGTTGCTGCGTCTCACATCTCTGCACCAGTGCTTTTTACTAACTGAAACACTGCACAGATTTCAATCAGCTTTTGAGTTTCTATTACATTTGTTTTTTATGTGCGCTCTGCCAAAAAACTGAATTTACAAAACACACTGCCTACCTTAATCAAGGTCATCGTTTGAGTTTTATCTAAATGCAACACGTGGGATGTTTTCACTTTGTTGACGCCTCAATAGAAATTTGATCATAAAAAGATCCTCATGCTGATTCCCAGTTAGTCTCAGCTTTTACTGATTTTGAAAGTTTTTCTCTTGAGGTAATTACTACTCTGGTATCAGCCTCCAAATCAACTACTTGCCTCAGGAAGGAATCCGGATTTCTGGCCATATCTGGGCTCTACAGTGCTGTAAAAGGTAAATTTATCACTTCCACCTGGTACTGTCAATACTTGCTCAAGAATGCTGATTTGTTTTTTTCCTGCCAATTATCTTGTCTGGCTGTGAGGGTTTGGGCTATACTCGGATCAAAGGTCTAAGGACAGAGGGTGTCGTACACTGTACAAACTGTAAAGCCACCTGTGGGACTGTTTATATTTATAAACGATTATATATAACGATGCTACATACAATAATAAACGTGGATGTTTGCACCATCGCTTAAAATAAAATATCATCTTCTGCCTGGTGTTTCTCAATATTTTCAACCTAGAGGGAGTTTTCCAAAAAGGTCTGTTTTCAGCAACCTAAAATGCATTTTACTTGCAGAGAAAGCTCAGTTTAAAGAAATATCCACATACATGTTGGACAAGAGGTGTCCAACCTCTTATGTTGATTGTCAGTCCTCAGCTGGACAATAAAGTTATGTCAGGACGTTGCTCGCACGCTGGGCGGTGGGCGGACATTAGGCTAACGTAACTTATGTAGGAGGCATGTCAGAGGGAGGCAGAGATCATCTGTGAGTGATAAAAAAAAAAAACGAGTATTTTTTTAAAATCTCGAGGCGCATGTCCGATTTCATGACCTTGCTGAGAAGCACGAACTGGACTTCTGCCTCACAACAATTACTTATCACGTTAGCCATTTTCACCTGAGGCCAACGTCTGCAGCCATAAATAACAACTGTTACAGCAAGCCCAGCTAACCCGCCAACATCTGAGGAGGCGCTGTCAACCTTGCCGTCCGACTCAGAGAGAGGTGCGTGCAGCAGAGTCAATAAATGAATGACATCTGAGCCGTTATCGAATCGAATCTTGGGGCCAGTGAAGATTCAGACCTCTAGTGTGGACAGGGCCTCAGCCTAAACCTCCGTTTATGTCAGGGAAATTACTCTCTTGAGTTAATATGGTATGACTTCAGTGGTTGTGATACAGCTCCTTCACATGGGAGGATTAACCCTGTTACAGACAATCAGCTGACTAAGGAAAATATCCTGATAGTGTTATCAGTGGGGGGCTGAGGATTAAGAATGCAATCTGTATCACCTCCTGAAACTGATATGAATAATGTATTTGATTTTTTTCCTCATTGCCATCTAGTTCATAGTTAATTCATAACGTGACACAGCTCACATCTGAGTTTCAAAACATCAACAGTGAACTGGGAGGAACTTTGTCACAGAGTCTATGTTTAACTTTATGACATCAGGACTTTATCGAGCTGTATTGGAAGGTCAGCAGCACATCGTCACCGCTCCTAAATGCTAGTCTCATGCGACCCAAACCCACTGCCAAGCAACAGGATAGATCTGACAGAGCTGCATCTCATTAATGAGTTAGCGTGTGAGCGTGTGAAACAGGGAAACCCTGCTGGACAGCCAAGGCCTGCTATAAATACCGCCACCGAGATGCCAGTGTATAAGTGTCTAATCCCATGAGGGAAGGAGGTCAAATTAATGAGTAGTTTCTAAGGATAAGGCCCAAGAATAACCGCCTTGGGCAGAGAAGGGCCATAGATGGAAAATGGTTTGACTCACTGTTGTGGAGTTGATTATGTGTGGACATTTTCGAGCCACTTGTAAATGAGAATATATTGCTCACTGAAGTCGTATGTATTCAGTTTTATCTACAAATGAGGATTATTTTCATTATCGTTTTATCTGCTGATTATCTTTACGATTAATTCATTAAACATTAATCTGTAAAAAAAGTCACAAGACTAACCGATAAATAGATCAATTGTTGGGATACAGGATAATTCAAGTTGCAACTTGCAAGCATTTATATTTGTATTTATTTACTATTTTTTCTAAACATGCTACAGGACTTTCTTTGCCTTTTTGAAATTAATATGCTTCAATTAAAACATCAGCTTAGTCTGTAGGATCCTAATGAAAATACCAAGCCTGTGATTAATGCAGTTATTAGTCTAATTTTCTGTAGCTGTCACTCAAACCCTCAGGCTTGCCATTCTCTCTCTGCCTCAAAGAGGACTAACGGTCTATTGGATTAAAGGGGCTTAAGGCTAATCATTTCCTACTGTTTAAGAGAATGCCATATGCTGAAAGTCAGCCGCCTCTCAGGCCAGAAAGCACTGCAGATGTAGAGACGTAGTAGTTTTGGATGTAGATGGACCTTAAAGCCAAAACTGATACCAATTATTAGTGACAGAAAACACCAAGTAGTCAGTTTAAGGATTCAGATTATGCAGTGATGATAGGATATTACTTATGATTTGTATCCAATCAGATAGTGTTGGGGGTGGGACACTGAGTGAGACTACAGGCTGCATCGAAGCCGACGTAGTGCATTTCTAGATCGACAGTAATCTATTTTATCAGAGAACGGACAAAAGAAACACTGAGGCTGGAAATAATCGGCCCAATATTGGTAAATTTACAACGTAGGTGGTTGTTTGCACCTTGAAAAGATGCAAACAGCAGACTTTTGAATCCATCCATCAGTTTATCCGTCCTAAAATGTCCTAATAAACGTCCCAAATTTGTATCCACAACTATATGTAGTAAAGCTACTTAACTGCTCTGTGTGTTACAACTGGAAAAGGGATTTTCATCAATCAATATTCATTTCATAACTGAAAAACAAACAGTGCACGGCTACTGGAGTTTCAGCCCCTTCAAAGATGTTGACAGCTACTTTCAAAACGGCTCTAGGAGGATCTATAGCGCCCTTGACTTTGTAGGGGGGGTGGACCCTGAGGACAAAGGGTGGTCATGTATAGGCTTTCTGTCTACTGTTTCCTATACCAGACCTGGGAGGATTTAAGTGTCACTGCGTGGTCACGGCTGATAAGTGGTGTCTTTACTCCACCTGCCCTGCTTGACTCCTCATCCATAATGGAGACCACGTTAATAATGGCTGATGGCAGGTATTACTCGCATCACATGCAAACTGACCAGATGGCGTTAGTGGCTCGGGCCTGGATCAATTAGCCTTCTCATGAATGTTTTAAAGTTGTTGCGTTTCATTTAAAACAACTTTCATCCACATCCATCCTCTGTAACTCTAAACATGAGAGGCATGCACACGGACACTGTCAGGTTGTTGCTGGATTAAAAGGTGATCTTGTCAACTACTTAAACGTACAACAACCAACTTTTAACTGGTTATGAAACAGACTAAGTTTAAAACTGATCCCTCGATATGAGCAACAGAAGCAACGAGATGATTAGAGAGAGGGTTGTCTATTTCTTTTTAATAAGAATATTATTATTTGTCTGGGTTGAATAAGTAATGAATACAAAAAAATACAAAGAGGAGTGGTGAGGATGAATTTTCCTGTGTAAGCAACAGTCCAAAACCCAGAAAATCTTTAATTTGCTGTGATGTAAGATAAAGAAAGGCAGCCAATTCTTGCGTAATGTGCAGCTGTAACCATCAAATGTTTAGCACTTTGTCTAGCTTGAAAAAATTAACAAAATAGTTGCAAAATTAATCATTTGTCTGTCGATTAGTCAACTAATCGCTGAAGATTTACTCTAAATATGTAGTGATAGAAAACAGTGAAGGCTGTACTCCAGGTTAGAAGAATACCTAATAATACCTTGAAAACATGTGCAAGATTTGGACATATTATGCAAGTTATGCCCATATTAACAGGAGTGGTGATTGCACATGAACCCAGAACATTTAGCTTAAGTGTGCTAATGATTAGCTTGACTTTTAGCTTCCCAGGTATCGAGACAACAAAGATTTAGCAAACATTTGGATGTTTGGAGTATACATTAATACCGACAGGAGAGTGACCATATTGATCCAATTTTACAGCCCATATAGATTATACATTAATTCCCAATGACATTTTAATGGATGGTCATCTGCATGGATGGATTTATCTGCATGTTCCAGGCGTCTTTTGGAAACCAGTCCCTCACTTTATCATTATCAAATCTTCCGTCCATTTTCTGAAAGCTCAGTTTGGCCACTTTTAGTACTGTGCTATAAATAAATCACTTTAAAAATGGTTGCCTAACTGCCTGAAAGTTATATAAACATATAAAAAAGGTATAAAGCTTTGTGTTTTGATCACCCATCTCCACAGTTTGGTTAACACAACTATTAACTGAAACTCGTTGCTTTTTCCAAGTTTAAATACTGCATTTAAATAAACAGATCGCTTACAGACACTTTGGACACCTACGCACACTCAAATTTAATTTCCTATTTAAAGCTTTGTGATTCACTTTCTGTCAGAGATACTGCCTCTCATAAAATGTCAGCTCTTTGATAACCAAGAGAAGAAACACACGGCCAAACTGTTACATAACCTCGCCTGAAGCAGATAGAATCGGTTTTTCAGTGAGAGGCTGGTTAATGTAATCATTATCAAATTGATTATAACCCCCTCTTAATTATCCACTACAGTAATGCTCTTTATAGGATGCAGCAGATGCAAGATTATATTGTTATATGCCCAGTAAAAGTTAGATTAAGGTAGTGCGATGCAGATTGTTATTCTTATGAACGCTGTGAGAAATGTGAACTGTTGGCCTTTTCTTCTAGTCCTGTCTTAGCACAGAGACACTCCAGGCAGCCGTTGCTTACATGTGACCTCTATAACCCTGAAGCCAACTCATCACACCTCTGTGGCCAGAAAATGTAAATCAGTCGAAAGACAAAAGACTTGTTTGTGAAGGACATTACTGTCTACACCAGCTTATAGCCTACATATATCGAACTTGTGGTCATATCATAAGGAAGATTGTGCTATTTAGAGGCAAGCACATGCATGTTTTAATTGTAATTTGATTATAAATGAGTAAAGTTAACATTTAAATGTCACTGAAGAAAAAAAATGCAAATGTCCGCTCAAAATCGACGTTTATAGGAAAGATTTTAATAAATCTGTTATAATATATATATATATAAATAATGTGCTTCAATTATATACTAATTTCATTTATATTGTGCTGTTTTATCTTGATTGTTTGTACTTTTTTGTCTTTTTTTCTTATTTTGACTCGGAGTACCGTGTTCATCTTGACCTGTAAAGTGCTTTGTAACCGTGTTTCAAAAAGTGTGATACAAATAAAGTTTATTATTGTTATATTAATAGCACAAGTAGAAACATAAGACCGAGGTTCTCATCTCATCTATGCACATTCGTGACCAACGCCCAAGCTGAAACGCTGGTGCACCGAGCAGCTGATGACAGAGATCCTTCTCTGGATTAGATAAGCCTGCAGTGTCATGTTTTGTAAAAATAAACCTGCACATACGGCTTCGGGCTAACGATCATTTTCATTTCTCGATGAATCAATTAATTGTTTGGTATTCAAAGTGTCAGATAATGGTGAAAATGTCAACCATTGTTCCCCAAAGGTCAAGATGACGTCCTCAAACGTCTTGTTTAATCGACAAGCCAAAGATATTCATTTTCCTGTCATAGAGGAGTGGAGAAACCAGAAAACAGTCACAATTAGGAAGCTAAAAAGGCAATTACAACTATCTAAATTGTTGGCAATTAATGTAATAGTGGACAAGTAATCGATCAGCCAATGACTGAATAGTATTCCTCCAAGACAAACAGAAAAAGAGCAAGAAAGAAGCTCTCATGTTGCTCACCTCTTTCCACTTCAGCTGCTTGATGCTTATCTTCAGTGCCTCTAATGAGGTTTTGGCTTTTGCAGTGTCCACCGTCACTGGTCTTCTCTTGTTTGCAAGTTTGACTTCTTGGATGTTCTTGGACGGATGGATGCTCACATAGTTCCCATTAGTCTCTGACTTGCCCTGCAGGATCTTGCCAGTCCCTCTGATGTGAAGTGTCCGCTCATGCCCAAGTCTATTCAAGTTCTTGCCAGCATGAGCAGACCCATGCAGTGACAGGTCCTGGAGGTGTTTGCCACAAGAGTTCTTGTCATCTTTCCCTGGCTTACTACGACTTTTGCCCCTTTGTTTACAAGTGATGGAGGTGCTGGATGCATCGCTGCCGGCTATGGTGATGCTGGAGGGGTCTGGTGAGACGGGTGCATGTGGGGGAGAGGACCCTGGAAGCTGCTGCTGCTGCTGCTGCTCCTCGGTGTCCACACCCTCCTTCTCTGCATCCTCCTCACCAAATGACTTCATCTGCTCGAGTTGGACCCTGACTTTTACATAATCATCACCCATTATGCGAAATGCTATGAGTGTCGCCGCTGGGCAGGGCACAGTTGTACCACAGGGTGCAATACTCAAGCAAGCTAACGTTAGTCTGAGATAATAATGTCGCACGCATTGCTAGCTTAAAAGGCTAATTAAACAGTAAAATCCATAATGCTCCTGTCAGGTTGTTTCCCGGATAGAGGGAGCGAGGGAGCAGACTGTGAACATACGCTCACAGCCTTTTAACGTCTTTTATCAAGCTAGTAACGGCTCAAGCTAAAGATTTAAGGCTATAGCTAACGCCGTATGCCAGCTGGCCACAATAATTCAACGAGCAACTTCAAAAGGCTAGCGGCTCTGACAAGCTGGCGTTGACTTATGCTAGCTGCCGCTGCTGCTGCTGGTGCTGGTGGTGGCAGCACTTGTCGGCTAAGCTACCGACCTGACGTTAGCCTGGCAAACTTCATTTAGCTAGGTAACATACGGCTCGGTTCTGAAACTACCCTTTGACTCATGACAGACTTTAAACTTACAGGCACCGTTATCTCCTTCCCCCAGTGCTGACAAGCGTCGTGATGGTGTCCTCCGCTCCCTCTACCCCCTCTGTGTTATCGTGTCCGTTGTACGGGAGCTGTAGCTCAGCGAGCAGCAGGAGGCAGAGCCGCCCGTTGTCCAGCCTCCATCTGCCTCGAGCCCGGCTGATGCTGCCTTTTGAGCTCCTCGTAACCTCCGACTTTCGAGATGCCACGCTAGCACAACGGCTAAACATCCATTAACTATAAATATATATATATTTATAAAAGTTAAAAATGTATCTGTTGGTTTTAGAAGTGGTTTCTCAGCATTGTTAATCTTATGAATCCCGGATAATGTGCCTTTTCGATCGGTGTCTATTTAGAGGATGAATTTATTTCCGACAGCACCTGAAGGCAATAAGGGATGCCAGGTTTCATCTATTATTAGAACAAAGAATAAGTCAACATCCTCAGCTGACAATACTGACTTATTAATAGGCCTGTATCAGATGATGATGAAAACAAGGCATTTATATTAATTGTGTTTAATGTCTTTTTGAAACATTTATTCACCAACTTGAAGATAAGATAAGATCAGATAAGATAAGCCTTTTTGATCTCTCACTGGGGAAATACACATCACAAGAAAATATACATACAAGCGAATCATCCAAAGATGAAATTAAACTTTTATCATAACGATGTCCTACGATTTCTTCCTCTAATGAGGAAATACCAGGTATACCTAATGAGACACAGATGTAAAATTCCTAATTTAAAGATGTTTTATTTTTTAAAAATGGTTCTTGGGAGTGTTTGGTTGATATTTCTGAGAAGGACATTAATATTTCATCTTCTCTGTAACATATTGTGCATTTTCCTTAACCCATTATCGGCCCACAACTGAAATCCTGGATGACTTTTCCCTTTTCCCAAATACAAGTGCGATGGTAAGCTTGGCATGACAGAACAGGATGCTTTTATTTCTTTTACTTGGACTTTATCATATTGTCTTTTTGTGTTTTTACATTCTTTCTTCTACCTTCTTGTTTTAACACACTTTAGACTCGGCTCCCTTGTGTTTGGCTCGACTGTAGAGTGTTTATTCTGTGATATTGTCTTGAAAACTCTCTTTTTAAAAGGTGCTATATAAATAAAGTTTATTGTTATCATCATTGTTATTATCATTATTATTAAAGTACGCCATTGAACATGATAAACTTAACTTTGCATTGACATATTAGCCTTCTCCTTCTGAGTGTGTTAGCATGCTGATATTGATAAGTGTGTTTCATATACAGCGCTGCCTAGCGCTATACAGTAGAGCTTCAAAGAGCAAGCATAAGCTCTAAGAGGTTTTTTGTCAATTTATTTTTCATCACTGAATGAATGTTATGTCCCTCTTGATCAGGACATTTGACAGACTATGTTGACAGTGTGCAAAAAATGAAATACCATTTGAGGGGCAAAATGTGTTTCCACCTCAAGAAAGACAATGTCCTACATTTTAAATTGTTTCTTCTTTTTATTCAAAATTAAGCTATTTGAGCAGGTATTTAATTTTTTTTTCCATTTTTTATTCAAATCCAAATTTAAACAATTGTTTTGAAAATTGTGGGAGGAAACCGGAGCACCCGGAGGAAACCCACAGGGGCAACCACTTGAGGGGAAAAATGTGTTCCCACCTCAAGAAGTCCAAAAGTCCTACATTTTATATATTTACAAAATTAAGCTTTGTGGAGATGGGAGTGGTCGAGGTGCGGCTGCGGGAGAGCCAGAGGTGGGGAGGGCTCAGGAGAGCAGCGCCAGCCCTGAGCCCTCCCCACCTCGACCACTCCCACCTCCACAAAGCTATTTGAGCAGTGATTTACGTGTTTTTTTCCAATTTTTATTTAAATCCAAATTTAAACAAAAAATTGTGGGAGAAACCGGAGCACCCGGAGTAAACCCATAGGGGCATGGGGAGGACATGTTAACTCCACACAGATCGCACACATATAGCTTGAAGAGCATTTCTGATTGGCGAGATGTCGGCTTTATGAAGGTCTATCTTCTTCTTCTGCCTGGTCACCTCTCAGGGTTTTCTGCCTTTTCAGCTGCTCTTTTGTCGTATGTGTGCTGCTGTGGGAGATAACGGTGATACACTGCCCCCCCCCAATGCCCAACCACAGATGATATGTGGTATCTACAGGTCTTTGGTGTTGATGTTTGATGGCGAAAGTGACAGCTTGAGTTGTTGAAGCCATCTTACTTCTTCCAGCTCGCTGGTTTCCTCAATCCCAGAAAGTGACGGATTCTCTTCCAGACAGTCTTTTTTGGTTTGCCTGGATGATCCTCCTCAGAGACTGGAGTCACGTCAAGAGGTTCAGGGGCCGATGTTGTAGCAATGGATTCCCGCTCCCACGGCTTCTCCTGGGGAACTTGGGTCACCTCCAGAAGTTCGGGGGCCGGTGCAGTAGCGACGGACTCCTGCTCACACGGTTTCTCCTCTGAGACTTCAGTGTCTTTCAAGGCCTTAAGCTCTGTGGAGAGGTCAAGGTTGACAGACATCTCAAGGTTAAGCTGAGTTTTCAGTCCTTCCTTCTCCAGGGTGTTTTGCTGGAGATTATTGTTTTCCTCGGTCTTCCTGTGACGGAGGTGATCCTGCTCAGCCCTCAAGTTGGTAATCATCTGCAAGCCTTTCGACACTGTGTCTGCGTGAGACTTGACTTCCTTCTCAAGCTCCTGCTGCAGAACATCAGCCTGCTGTCTCGCAGCGATGGCTTCAGTTTGATACCTTTGGCTGATACCACTGTTCCTGTCCAGTTTGCCTTGGACTAGGTTGTTCTTCTGCTTCTCCACCTGGAGCTCAGCAGTTGTCTTCTGCTGCGTTTCCTTCACAAGATCATGCTGAAGGGTGTCAACCTGCTGTCTGACTTTAATGACATCAGTTTCATACCTGAGTCTGAGCTCATTGTGGGAGACTCTGATCTGATCCAGATCTTTTTGAAGAAGCTTGTTCTTGTCCTTCTCCACCTGGAGCTCAGCAGTGACATTCTCATGGCTGGATGTTTGGGCCTTTTTCAGCTCCTCGTGTTCTTGTTGAAGGAGCTTTCTTTGCTGAACTTCCTTCTGAAGCTCATGTTGAAGGGTCTGTCCGACAGCGTTGACATCAGCTCTATACTTTTGGCAGATCTCTTGTTGTGAAATGCTGATCTTGTCTAGTTCTATGTAGAGAATCTTGTTCTTCTCCTTCTCCACCTGGAGCTCAGCTGTAAACGTGTCCTGGCTCAGTTCATGTGCCATTTGCAGCTCAGCATACTGTTTTTCAACAGTTGTCTTCTCCTGAATTTCCTTCACAAGATCATGCTGAAGGGTGTCAACCTGCTGTCTGACTTTAATGACATCAGTTTCATACCTGAGTCTGAGCTCATTGTGGGAGATGCTGATCTGATCCAGATCTTTTTGAAGAAGCTTGTTCTTGTCCTTCTCCACCTGGAGCTCAGCAGTGACCTTCTCATGGCTGGATGTTTGGGCCTTTTTCAGCTCCTCGTGTTCTTGTTGAAGGAGCTTTCTTTGCTGAACTTCCTTCTGAAGCTCATGTTGAAGGGTCTGTCCGACAGCGTTGACATCAGCTCTATACTTTTGGCAGATCTCTTGTTGTGAAATGCTGATCTTGTCTAGTTCTATGTAGAGAATCTTGTTCTTCTCCTTCTCCACCTGGAGCTCATCTGTAAACGTGTCCTGGCTCAGTTCATGTGCCATTTGCAGCTCAGCATACTGTTTTTCAACAGTTGTCTTCTGCTGCGTTTCCTTCACAAGATCATGCTGAAGGGTGTCAACCTGCTGTCTGACTTTAATGACATCAGTTTCATACCTGAGTCTGAGCTCATTGTGGGAGACGCTGATCTGATCCAGATCTTTTTGAAGAAGCTTGTTCTTGTCCTTCTCCACCTGGAGCTCAGCAGTGACCTTCTCATGGCTGGATGTCTGGGCCTTTTTCAGCTCCTCCTGTTCTTGTTGAAGGAACTTTCTTTGCTGGACTTCCGCCTGAAGCTCACGTTGAAGGGTCTCAGCCTGCTGTATGACAACGTTGACATCAGCTCTAAACCTTTGGCAGATCTCTTGTTGTGAAGTGCTGATCTTGTCCAGTTCTATGTAGAGAAGCTTGTTCTTCTGCTTCTCCACCTGGAGCTCAGCTGTAAACGTGTCCTGGCCCAGTTCATGTGCCATTTGCAGCTCTGCATACTGTTTTTCAACAGTTGTCTTCTGCTGCGTTTCCTTCACAAGATCGTGCTGAAGGGTGTCAACCTGCTGTCTGACTTTAATGACATCAGTTTCATACCTGAGTCTGATCTCATTGTGGGAGACGCTGATCTTATCCAGATCTTTTTGAAGAAGCTTGTTCTTGTCCTTCTCCACCTGGAGGTCAGTTTGAAACTTCTCCTCGTTGACTAATTGGGCAACTTGGAGCTCTTCATAATCTTTATGAAGGTGCTTCTTCTTCTTCTGCCTGTTGGTGTCTCTCACCTGAGTAGCTATCTTTGCATGGCTGAGAGCTACATCATCGCTGTACTTTCTCAGCCGCTCTAGCTCTCTGGTTGTTTCTTTTCCCCTGTTGATGTACATTTCTTTCAGTTGTATCTGCTTTTTCAGCTGCACTTTCGTCGCTTCAAGCTCCTGAAGAAGACTCTGATGAGTGTTGTACTGCTGGCTGTAGAACTCCATTTCCTTTGGCTGGTATAATCGGTGTCCGAAAAATGCTGTTGTCTCTGATGAACAGATATTGTCCGTATCCGATGTCTTGCTCTTGAAGATTTTCTTTGCTTTTCTTTTCCTCGTGTTCACGGCTGTGACGGTTGTGGAAGAAGAATCAGATGTTGAAGACCTGCTATAGACTTTATAGGTTCTACTTGGCTTTGATCCTTCTGCTTTGATCTAGTGCTTTGATCCTTTTTCCTTGGATTCTATTGACTTTGATTCTATTGACTTTGATTCTTTGATTTCACACACAAACACACACACACACACACGCACACACACAAAAATACTTTTTGAAAACAAACATCTGTTATGAATTTTTGGACTTTGGGCCCTCTGAGTTGAATTTCAGCATTTTTGTGATTCCTTGTATATTCAAAATGTCACAAATCGCTCATTTTTCAAATTTTTTTTTCTTACATATACAGGGGCTAAATGTGGAAGCCCATTTCCACCAGTTAAAGAAAACAAGAAAAAAAAACTTAGTGTTGATGAAAAAACTCAACTAAATCATGAAAAAAGAATTTAAAAAAATTATGAGATAAAAAGGGACAGTTATTAGATAAACACTTAAAATTATAGATAGATAAAAAGATAGAAATAGATAAAAAAAAAAGCTGAAATTATTATATAAAAAAATCGAAATTATCAGAAAAATCCAAAATTATTAGCTAAAGAGTCATAATTATGACATAATCAGTCAAAATTATGGAATAGTTGAAATAATGAGAAATAAATCCAAAAATATGAGATAAAAAGTCAAAATTACAAGAAACAAGTAGTTACGAGATGACGATAAAAAATATGAGATTGAAATTGAAATTATAAGAAGATATCAAAAAAGTTGAAATTATGGATTAAAATCCAAAATTATTAGAAGTTACAATTGAAATGGTCAGAAACATGTAATAATTCTGAGATAAAAATAAAATAAAAAATAACAAAAACATAAAAAAGTTAAAATTATCAGAAAAATGCATTAGTCATTAGATTACAAACCGAAATTATAAAATAAAAAGTAATAATTATGACATAATCAGTCGAAATTATGAAATAAAAAGTTTAAATAATGAGAACAATTGTAAGAAGATGCCAAAAAACCTGAAATTATGAGATAAAAATCCAACATTTTTAAATGTAAAATTGAAAATATCAGAAAAATGTAATAATTATCTGATATAAAGTCATAATTATGAATTAAAAAGTTGGTCAAAATTACTGAATAAATATTTACATTGTATTTTCATCTCATAATTCTGTCATGTTATGTCATAATTATCATTTATGAAGATTAATTTTCATTTTTAATTTGTATTTTTAGTGATTTTTTTTTTTCTCTTTTTGTCAGAAATGGTCTTCCATACTGAACACGCAGCCTGGTGTGGTTGGTGCCGTTCACTTGTGTTTTTCCTCACGGGGGGAGAGAGAGAGAGAGAGAGAGAGGGACTGGTTTGTGTCGGCGGTGTAAAAACACCTCACAGCTGACAGCCCGCATCCTTCCCTTTAACGGAGCGCAGTGATGGTGAGGCGCTGCTGGGTGGCAGAGGTTGTGCGCTCATCGGCGGGTGATCCGCTGGCTGCTTTTTTGTGTCATGTCCATCTTCGCCTGACGAGATGATGAAGAAAGCTGCCTTCACATTCATCGGAGATCGCCGGTGATCTCTGGAGGGGGAGGAGGGCTTGAATCGCGCGCTGTGGCGGAAGGTTTTTGGCCCATATGGAGCTGAAATCTGAAATTGCTCAATTTCAAGGACGCGCTCTTCATCTTTCTTTTTTTCTTTTCCCCTTCAACGACTGATTGGTGTTGAAATACTGGATTAGGAAACCACATTGTTCTGATCCAAGTGCTGTGTCAGCCTCATGCTTGGAGGGGGAACATGAAGCCATACGCTGCTGCGCCTGATAATTAGACGCTTGCTTTTGGTTATTTTTTGCGACGCATGGCGCAGGTTTGCTGTAAGGATGTGATCACACAGGGATCCCTGCTTTCTCGCTCCGCTGCCTCCTCACAGAGTCGCTCATGATGCCCAGGGCTTTGCGGAGACTGGTCCATTTGGTGCTGTTCTGCCCTCTGTCCAAAGGTCTGCAGGTACGCATCGGTGGGGGGGACAGCAGGGTGTCAGTCTGCTGTCCTTTGTTGCTGTGATGATGATGATGATGATGATGAGTCCAGTATACATTAATGCATGTCAGACCTACAGGGTGATGTATCTGCACGGGTGGCATCAGCATCATAAAATGTTGTGCATGTTAAAAAATGATGGCGAGGAGAGATGTGATAGCTGTCATTGTTGTAAGGTCAAGCGACCAGCTGTCCAGTTATTTATTTATTTCTCTGCAGGCCTCAGTACACAACGTGTATTCATGTGCCAACTCAGTTTCCAGGCAGGCTACTTTGATTTCATTTATTTCCATCTATACTTAACATTTATTTAACCAAAATTCCCCAGGGGGATATTGTTGGTTAGCATCCACTTCACTACCAGCTGTGGTTACCTTTTGATTTTCCAATTAAAATAGTAAGCTTGTGAAATAAAGTCACTTGTGCAGGTTTAAATGAGTGTTCAGTATTGTCTCCTCACAGAAAGTGTCTTGTTGTGGTTGAAGAAGTGACATTTCTCCTCTAAATGCCTCGATCAGGGCCCAAACAGGTACAATTATTCAAAATTACACAAAAAAAGGGAAAACTTGAACCACCAGTTCCAAAAGAGGAATACAGATCTGTGTAGCAGAACTGATTTTGTGTTTTTTCTCTCTTGTTTTTCTCGTGAAATAATGAGGAAATTGATTTATAGGATTTGTGTACATATGCACTAATCCTCAATTGTTTCTCGTGACACTTAACACGAGTTTAAAATGGAAAATTTGTGCCCATGCTACACAACTCCCAGTGTGTAACAAGCATGTTTTTATGAAGAAATAACTGAAATTGCAATGTCTCCCCATCCTCAGCAAAACAGAATCCTATAGTTACAATTTTGTGACTGTTTCACAGACTTTTCTGGGTTTTTGTCGCCTAAACTGAACCGCTCATCCGCTGCGACATCAGTGTGGCTCATATATGTAGTGTTTCACTCAGCGGTGACACATAGTCACGCTGAGAGTCAGGGAAACAAATTAAAATTCATGTCGATGATTGTTTTTGTAACAGTTTCGTCACTCTATCACAGCATAACTACCATGATACTAAGTTGTCCTGCTCTACCAATACAGTCGGACTGTATTGTGTGACCTATGGGGTTGGCCTGACCTCCATGTTGGGAACCACCAGACTCTGGTGTAAAAACTGGTCCAAACTAGCTCCACTGGGACAAACTGCAGCAGTACAGGGCTGCTTATGCATCGATGCTGCAGTACTAACAATCTATTAATGTTACATGTGATAAAATATCAGACACACAGATTATTCTACGTACTTTTTGGGAGTACATTGTGCTGTATTTTTACTTGGGAGGAGGGGTTTGAAGCAGGGTTTTTGTTTTCATAAAAGGATATGAGCCGTCTTGGTTTCTGATCTCAGGTGACCAGCTGTTCTTTCGATCGTGGTGGTTTTAGGTCCGTTTCTGTGACGTTTTGTCACGTTGTTGTCTCTTCTCTTTCCCTCTTAAAGGGTCGCCTCCCAGCCATCAAGGTGAAGTACCTCCTCCTGGCCTGGCTGGGCATCCTCATCGCCAGCTGGGTCATCTACATGCAGTATGCCTCTTACTCTGAACTCTGCCGCGGGCACGTCTGCCATATGGTCATCGTAAGTACAGTCTCTGAATACTCTGAGCAGCCAGCGTCACAACTTCATCAGCGTGACGAGGGTCGCGGGAAGGTCACCGCGTTATTTTTGTCTTCACGCTCCGCTGTGCAACCGTCTCTGACAGCAGCCGAGCCTCCTCATTGATTAAATATGATGTTACTGGGTTGGGAACTAAATTAATATCACGATCAGATTTCAGCTTATTTGGGACCAAATGGAAGAGGAAGTACATTCATGGGCAAAACATCTCAGCTGGTTAATGCTAGTCTCGGCCAAAGACAGAAGGAAAAGTAGGAAAACTGCTCACCCTCATGTTGAGGGGAAATCAGGTGAAGTATCGTAGTCCACAAAATATTTTTCGAGCTTCACATGAAAAAGAGCGTTATCTTAAACAACTGAAGTAGATACAGACTACAAAATACCCCCAAAAAACATGAAAGGGCTCCCATAGAGCTCATGCAGCGTAATTTAAGCCTTAGGAGGCCCACATTGATTTGAAAAGATGTATTTACCCATTTCAGACGGAGTGTGCGCTAACGCTTTTAGCTTAGCAGCTACAGTGAAGATCTCAGCTTAAAAATAGGGTGTTGATAATGTCTTTTCAAATCAATTTGGGGCTTCAGGAGAATTGGTTTACGCTGGACGAGCTGTACGGAGCCATTTTATGTTGTTGTTTTGGCTGTTTTAAAACAAATCCCCATCTACTCCAGCAGTTTAAGATAACGCTGTTTTGCCGTGAAGCTCCAGAAATGTTTTGCGGACTACGAAACTTCACCTGACTTTCTATCCAAATGGGGGTGAGCAGATGATGCCTGAATTTTTATTTTTTGGGTGAACCATTTCTTTAAAGATTTTTCGAAAACGGTTTAAAAGAAATGTCGTTTTTGCTGATCGGAAAAAGCTACAGTAGCACACACATATAAATCAGTACAACGGGTTTGTTTTGAATCAAGAATAAGAGGATTCAAGCCAAATGTTTCATGATTTCACTGGGTGAAAAATAAACTCTTACACGTCCACATTCTGGCACATTTTATAATATTTGTGACCATGTTTGGGGTCTTACACTCGATCCATCGTGCTCCAGCTACTGCAGTGAATTCCTCAGACGCCTCATTACTGTGTAGATCCCAAAAACAAAGAGAAATGAAGACCACTGAATAGGAGGACTGTCTTTTGAAGAAAAGCAGGGTCAGTTCGGGGGCTCCTTGGTTTTGGCCTCTTCCTTCATGCACGTCCTGTGACTCCGGCTGAAAACACAGCCGATAGCTCAAACACTGTCCTGCTGTGCGCAGCTGTTTCCAGAGATTTGGGCTGTCGACAACAGAACAGGCGCTGGCATTTAACGAGGCACAGAGGAACACGATGACTATTGAGGGGATAGCTGCTCAGTACAAATTGATGCACAATGAAAGATCAATGATGTAACCTCATTATACGAGATAATCAGATGTGCACAACAGAGCGTGCAAACGTGAGTGTTTCGTGCTTCTTTTTTAGATCGTCAACGTGATTTCAGGGAAACACGTCACGCCACGAACCAGAATTAGTGCTGATGATGCAGGCTATCTGTCGGCTGCACAAAAGGGCTTTTGATTGCCAGTTGCCGCTTTGTAGTTTGGTTGGAAAACTTTAGAAATCTGGGAGTAATCTGGTGTGAAGGATTAACAGAATCTGTGCCTGCTCAGACGTCAGCTGTGCATAGTGCGTCTTCTGTGCTCTTTTTGTGGCTTCCTGTTGCAGAGAGGAATCCATATTTGATGTGAGATAGTATGCTACTCCGTACTGCTGCAAGGTTTATATAGTGCAAACCACAATGAAAGACCTACATGAGTAGGAACAGTGGCATCGTGGGAATGCATGGACGTTTTTGGAAAAGAGAAGATCGATCCCACCCACTGGTCTGTATCATAAATATAAGAGTTAGCTCAGGTTAGATGAGGAGCGGGCATCTCCTGGCAACCCTACAGTCAGGACAAGGTGCCATGACATCCCTCCGCTGGCCGAGTTAGTCTGGCGTAGTTTTAGATACATTGATACTGTTGCACTGGACATTCATACACAATGCTTTACATCTGCTGAAAGAAATTGTGTAAATTGTCCGCTGAATGCAGAAAGTCTTATCTTCTCTGTTGAGCTGATGGAGAGTCTGTTAGATCTGGGCAGCAGCTGGACAGGCAGGTGATCGTGAAAACCAGTGCCAGCAGAGCGGCAGATCTGGACTACGATGTGACGGAGAACAACGAGGGGTTCGGGTGAATGTTTACACAGCTCGGAGGTGTAAATAAACAGAAATTGATGTGCTCGATGTATAAATATTGGATTTGCGAAGAGAGTAAACTCTCGGAGGATCTGCTCCCGGCGGTTAATGCGGCGCATTTCCTGTTTTTCTTTCTACAGTGCGATCACTATAGACGGGGCATAATATCAGGCTCCTCCTGCAAGGCGCTGTGTGATCAGAGGACTCTGACCCTGCAGCGCTGCATGTCCACCTCCTCCACACATCAGGTACAATAGCCACAAGTTGAATGTATGTTAATGCGTTTTATAATGTAAATACAGTGAAAGATTGTAATGTTCTTTAACTCTTTAAAATATCACATAACCTTTGTATCACACACATACAAGCGTTCGTACATATTCCCTCATCTCTCTGTTCTACTTGCAGGTGTACAGCGGACTGTGGAAAGAGAGACCGGTTGTGATCAAGTGCGGCATCGAGGATCCGGTGAAGATCGACGGGGCTCCGGACTCTGTGCTGCGACAGGAGATGACCTTATTTGACAAACCCACACGTGGAACCTCTATGGATGAATTTAAAGAGATGCTGCACAGTTTCCTCAAGGTCCTTTTGTCTCCGCTATATAAAATATTATATGTAACAATGTGCAACATAGAAAGTAGGACCATCTAACTGCATTTAAAAAAACGAAATAAACATCGTCAGAATCGACCTAAGTTAGTCCTAAATTCAACACTTCCACATTTATGACATAATAACCCAACTGTGTCACCCTCCTTCTTGCAGGCGAACCTTGGTGAGCAGTCCTCTTTGAGCACCTTGGTGGACCGGGTCATCACCCTAGCAGATGTCAACCAGGATGGCAAAGTGTCTCTAGCGGAGGCCAAGTCTATCTGGGCTCTCCTCCAGATCAACGAGTTCCTCCTGATGGTGGCGCTGCAGGAGAAGGAGCACACCCCCAAGCTGCTCGGCTTCTGCGGCGACTTGTACGTGACCGAGCGCGTGGGCCACAGCTCCCTCTACAGGCTGGAGGTGCCTCACTACCTGCAGGCTCTGGTCCCAGAGGCCTTGAGCTCCAGCCTGAACCACTGGCTCGCACCAGCCTGGCCTCGCAGGGCTCGCATCACCATCGGCCTGCTGGAGTTTGTGGAGGAGGTCTTCCACGGGTCGTACGGGAGCTTCCTAATATGCGACGCCAGCCCTCGCCACGTGGGCTACAATGCAAAGTACGACTGCAAGATGGCCAACCTGCGCAGCGTGGCGTCTGAGGCAGTCGTGCGGGGATTTTTGAGGGGGAGGCGATGCGAGACTAACGCAGACTGCACTTACGGCCGGGACTGCACGGCCACCTGCGATCGACTAGTGAAGCAGTGTAATACTGAGGTCGTACAGCCAAACCTGGCGAAGGTGTGTGTGCTGTTGCAGGATTATCTGCTTTTCGGAGCGCCGTCAGACCTCCGGGGGGATCTGGAGAAGCAGCTCCGCACCTGCGTGACACTCAGCGGTCTGGCGAGCCAGATGGAGGTGCATCACTCACTAGTCCTTAACAACCTGAAGACACTGCTGTGGAAGAAAATCTCCAACACTCAGTACTCTTGAGAACAGATTGAAATCATTCAACCTGCACCTCTACGTAATGAGTGAATTATGAGTAATTTTTGCTTATGAAGCTTTGCCAAATGTTACAGAGGGTGGCGGTTATTGATGCAGTGTCACTCTACATTGACTGTGAATAACAGCATACTGTGACATAATGAATATACAATATGAAACAGCTGACAACGCAGATTTATTCAGTGAGACTTATACAGGCCCCATCACGCTTTTGTTTTTTCCGATGCGTTACTTTGAGAAGCACATTAATCTGTTTAGACATTATTCTCAGGGCAACGCCTACGACTTAACTTGTAAAATAATCTGTGAGTGAATAATCTGTTTTTAAAATTAGTTTCGTAGGATATTCTTTTGTTTGTCGCTGGTAGAGACAGAGTCAAATTGTGAAGAGGTGTGATAGTTTTTGTACAACTGTAAATATATGTGGAGCGTTGTTTTTTGCTGGGTGTAAATGGATCTCCGTGTGAAGCTGAAGGATAGATACAAATAATGGATGAACTGTCCCTCCTGGTATCGATCTGATATTGATAATTTATTGAAATCAACCCTGAACATACTGGAGTTGTAAAGGACAATCAGACATGATTAAACTTGAATGAACTTCTCATCCCTGAACAAGTTGTGTCCGAAAATTGATTTTCAGCGCAGTTTGATTAAAGCTTTATTGATCTACGCTGGGTAGCTGGTGTCAAAGGTTGGAGGAGATGGAGTTGCTGGGCTGAGTGACAAGGTAATCTGACTTTCTACAACTTGGGACCTTTAAAAGGGGCATTATTCAGGTAAAACGTACCTAGATAGACCGGGTCACAACACACATACTCTAATCACAATTTAATGGCGGGGGAACCGGAGCACCCGGAGGAAACCCACACAAGCAGCGGTAAAACATGCAAAGTCGGAAAGGACCACACAAGAGGAGATCCCCTTCCTGGACCGGTAGGTGCCAAGAGGCAAGCATGACAAAATCTGGATCAGGGCCTGTGCTCATCCGACAACTCAGGGTGCCGTTCCTTGATTCTCGCTGATGTTTGGTCAAATTAGGGGGCAAGGCGATGTGATGATGGCTAACTAGCAGAGAGAGGTGGAAGTTTGCAGTGTGTGACCTCAGCACCTTGTCTACTGTAGGCAGTGTCCCGTCTGCCACGAAGCAAGTGGCTCTCTGTCCTCGTCCTGTTTGTACCACCACGTAAGGTGGGGCAAGGCATCTTGGTCACAGGCCTTGCGCTGGTTCTCATCGGTTCTAGTTCTCGATCTATAATAAACCCTCCCTTGGGTCTGTATGGACCTGTACGTCAGGTTTTGAAGGCGCTGTCTGAAATCTTTTCAACCCCAGATCTGACTCGCTGTCGACTGCACACCCTGCTTTGGGTTTGTCATGGTAACAGCAGTCTTTCAGACGGCAGGTAAATCCGCCGCCACGCCCTTTGGCTGTTTTTTGTCCCTGTGCCCGTTTTGAAGGCGCTTTCTGTCGGATGGGTGGGAGGACTGGTACAGACGCTTTTGTCTGACTTGTCGTAACCCTCTTGTTGAGTATTAATTATATTCGTAATAAGCATTAATTAACAGGAAATAAGGCCCTAATAAGTCCTTATAAGATGCTTATTAACATTATGACATTACATAATAATAATAATAATAATAATAAGACTTAGATTATGATATAGTAGCTGCAAAAGGTCTAAAACTGCTAATAAATTCAACTTTAAAGTATGCATTAGCTTGTTGTTAGCTTATTTTGCAGTTTACAAACTACTAACAAGTTTCTTCTACATGCTCAAGATGTATTTTAATCAATAAATAACAATAAAACAATAAGATATAATATAAGATTTGTCCAAACACAGCTGAAGGGCATTTCATCATATACCACTAGAGCTCAGCTACGGCACTTAAGTAACATGTGACCTGACGACTAAGAATGAATTTAGGCACAGCTGAGTATCACAAACAGGGTATTTTAATGACATTTCTTTTAAAAATTGGAATGAGCAGTTTTGGTATTTACAGCAGTTAGATCGAACACACTCAGACTTACGTTTTACCTTTTATTGAACACCTGGGTCAACAAAATATCACTTGACACATTCACTAGTATTTGTAGGCGTGTCTTGAAGCGTTAATTTCAACATTTTCTCCCTTTCCACCACGTCTTCGAGGCACACGTATCTGCAGATGGTTTACAGTCTCTTGCCCCGAGCCCGGAGCGCTACGCTGTGAAGACAAACCAGAACAAGACGTCTGGTTAATTTAGTCTCCACATTCAACAATCACTTAACCAGCTTTCAATAACTTCATCTATTGGTAGACTTTATCACTCCAGAAACCTCACTGTAGGAGGTTCTGAATTCAGATGATAGTGCACACCTTTTAATCTCTGCCACCTTATGACACAGGCTCGACACAGTGTCGGACTGCAACGCCTCAAGGGGCATGTTGGACGAGAACAAACAAAACACTGGAACCTCACCTTTATCAAGCATCTGAGCAGCTGCTCCACAGGTTCATCTGGTCCATCAAAGGTGGAGCCTGACCTGTATGATGAAGACATTCATGAGTAGGACAGAATCAAATGTACAAACCCACTCATTACAGAGATGCAAACCAACTAATCCTTGAAATCTGGGAAGTTTTTGGTGTAACTGACACCAGCCTCATTACCAATGAATTAAACAAGAGACGTGGAAAACTGATTGAGTGCAACAAGAAAAATGTACTCATGTAACTCTTACAGGGTTTCTGCAGGTTTCAACAAGTTTAATTCAATTCAAAATGCTTTATTTGTCCTCGTGGACAATTAAAGGCACGTGGAGTAGTTGTACACAGACACAAACAAGTCAGCATGTTAAGTTAACTTTAACTTAAACATGTCAAGTACGTGGATGTTGGGTTTCTTTTCCTCTAACTGTGGAAGCCATGTCTCTCCATTGTTTCACTCTCTAATTCAATAATTGTTTCATTGTTTTTGTCTGTTTGTATATGTGAAATAAATATAAAATCAATAAAAACACTGTTGAAAAAACAAAAACCTTGTTGTAAACTGAGTCTAAGTATCTGGCCCGGTTCCATACCCAAAGCCCACAATACAGTGGCAATTGAGCTATCGTGAGCCAGTTACTTACTCTCTGCCACATTCAGCACAACAGAGACACTGCAGTCAGAGTTGAGTCTCAAGGGGCAGCATTAACTCTAATTCATCCAGTTGTAAAGGTACATTTCCAACAAGAGCAGTTACCGTTATCCGAAACGCTGTAATCTCAGTATCTGAGGATCAGCCGCCCTCATGAGGGCGAAGCCACATATCCTCTCGCTGTGCAAGAGCCTGTATGAACAAGAGAAATATGTCAGAAGACAGAGGAAACAGGTCCTCCGATACAAAACATAACCATTCAAAAGCATTTACGTACCAAAGATCATAGTCCATTGGTCTATTGACATGTGGTATCCACGAAACAGTGCTGAAGGTCGCATCTATACATGAGAAATGAGTTTATACATTTCATTCTCAAGCAGGAGGCAAGCACAGGGATCACCATCAGGCTCGGAAATGTGTACAGTCTGCTTGTAAACAAGGAATTAAATTATCATTTCAGTCTTACCTCTAAAAATCATGTGACTCTGGTGATTAAAGTTGGATTTAGATATATATATTTTTTTCTTATTTTCATGACCACGGCAACCATCTGTTGATTATTGTTATTAATCACTCTGTTTGCATTAAAACGATGGCAGTGTGTAACCATTTATAAATTCCTAATATAATAACCCTTTAATTAGCAATAATAGCAAAAAGTTGCAGGTCCCAGCTGTTCTGCTGTAATACTTTGAATGTATTTGGGTTTTGGACTGTTAGTAGGTCACATCAATGTTTGTCACCATGGGCTCTGTTTTTTTTTTTTTTACAATCTGCTTTTATTGACCAAATGATTGATTAATTAAGGAAGTCATTACTAGATGAACCCAATCACTGGTTGTGACCCAGTTCTCATTTACTTTGACACATTGTAAGTCAGGCGCCTGCCACCAGGGGGCGACAGCAGGGAGCGAAGTACAGTTTGCGCCCCAGTTACTGTAGTTAATTATATTTTCTCCTATTTTTGTACATTTCTGTAAATATCTCTCCCCACCAGAAGCAAGCTAGAACAATTTAAACTCAAACTGGGGACGTATTTAAGCTACTTCTTCGACGTTAATGTCAAAAAGCAGGAGTGACACCTGTTGATACATGCAGCTGTCAAACCCTCAGAGCTGCCACACCCATTCTCACACACAACCGACACGAAGTCAGCTAAAACAGCCAAGTATAAACTGTCATCATCTCGTTTTATCTGAAAAATAACGTTAAACCTCGACTGTGATGGATGTAAACATGAATATTGCTAACGTTGCACACCAACGCTGACAGGAATCTTGCCAAGAAGTCGCGACTAAGCTCTGAAACTGTTGTTTCACCACAAATATGTGACTGTACATGGTAAAATACAACGATTATAAACTTATTTACTGTTAACGGTCATGTCCTCACACTCACCATTTTGTCGTCGCAGCAGGTTGCCTTCTTGTCAGACTGTCGGAACCTGTTGAACAACTACGGAACACGACAGAGGACAAGCTTTATTTAGCCGCTAAACGATAACCAAAGATGGTAATCGAAGATTAGCGAAATTCTCGCGAGATTTGTTAATGTTATTTCTTTATTGTAGACGCTGTTCAAACTAATTATGTTTTTTAATGTGACAACGGTGAAGTGAACAGGTTGGAGTGTTGTTGGCACAAAAACACGAGGTAAAGATGAGGAAATGACCATGACTTGGATTAAAATGATCACTCTCGCGAGATCTTAGGCGGGTGTGGCGTTACCAGAGTGTAAACAGCACTGTCTTCTGCTTTTGCATTTCAGCAACTGTCATTAAAAGGAAGGGATGGTGCCATAACACCATTTCAGAAAACATTTAAGTCACTGGGACCAAATGACACTTTAGTTTGATAGCTAAAAAAGAGATGTGATATCCTTCAGAAAATTAGGTTTCATAGTATATGAAGCAACCAGAAACACTAAACTTTTACATCAATTTTGGGAGTTCAGGGCAATTATTTTGTTTAAGCACATCTTATTGATTATAAGCACCATCTTGCCAGCTTTCAAAAGGCCCTTTTATTCTTGCATATGGCTGGAAGTGTTGGATCTCAGCACTATGTTCACAAGGACTGCGATACTCAAATCAGAGCTGCAACAATTAGACAATTAATGGATTGAAAGAAAATCTGCAACAATTCTTTGAATAATTTCCTCCTCAAATGGGAGGATTTCCTGATTGTTGTTGGTTTATATAATTTTAAATTGACTATATTTGGTTTAAGACTGCTGGAAAGATAAAACAAGCAATAAAACAAGTCATTTTAGACTCTGTAAGAGCTTTGGGATTATGGAAATGCATTTTTGATGTTTACACTTTTTCACCATTGTCTCTCGACAAGAGGAATTATGACTTTCTGTGACATGTTGCAGCACAGTCCGTAACCCAGTTACTGATTTTAAGCGTTTCTGCAAAATCTGTGCCGACATGGCCTTAAGGGTGCAAAGAGGCAACAAGATAGAACAATTGGATCTGAAGTTGAAAGTATGACACCGATATCATTTGAAGGGATTGAGTCATTATTTTGGTTATGTCTTACAACCTGTGAGCATGAATATGAATACGACAGTGACACAAAGTGCTGTTTAACTATGGCAGTCCATCTAAAACAGAAGAAAAATGTTAAATTACAACCAGAAAACCATGTCACAGAAACGAGATTCAGCCCGTGGCATATGTAACTCAGTCCAGGACACTAGCATCAGATCTTGTTTAAGTGCAGATGCATGATGGAGGGCAGCAACAGACGGTGTTGAAATGCATTTTTATTGTCTCTTATTCAAGAATGTGTTATGTCATGAGCCCGGTGTGGAGGGTGCCATCAGGCCGTGCAGTAGCTCCATCTGTTTCCTTTTGTCCTTGGCACGTTTGATAGTCATCTTGAATAAGCGACAGTACAGCTCCATGGCATCTGGAGTGTCATCGTTGCCAGGCACAGGGTACGTCAATAGGCTGGGGTTGCAGTTTGAGTCCACCACACCGACGGAGGGAATGTTCATCTTTGCCGCGTCTCTGATCCCCACGTGCTGCTGAAACACACTGTTGAGCGTGGAAAGGAAGACGATGAGGTCGGGTAAACGGACTCCTGGGCCGTACTGGACGTTGGCGTTGGTGAGGAGGCCGCCCTGCCAGTATCGCGTGTGGGCGTACTCCCCACAATCCATTGCAGTGCTCTCCACCAGGTGGCAAAACTGACGGCGGCGGCTGACGAACAGTATGACGCCACCGCGATACGCTATATGAGCGGTGAAGTTCAGGGCTAGCTGAAGATGCTCCACGGTCTGGTCGAGATCAATTATGTCATGGTCCAAACGGCAGCCGTAGAGGTAAGGCTCCATAAGCCTAAGACAAGAGAGTAAGAGTTTGGTTAAAAAAGCCATGAATTACCATTACAGATTACCTGCAGCCTACTGTAATCCCTAGTGTATAATATTGACTTATTGATTTATCAGCAGTCATTCACATGACAGCTCTGAACACTTTCTGTTCTGTTCTGCTTCTTAGCTGTGGTAAGCTAACATCAATGCTTAAAGCTCACGTCAATATGGACTCAACATTTCCTGCAGGTGTTTAAATGTAAAGGGATGGGCCTGTATTGCAGCATGGTTAGAGGTGTGATTATGCATTTTGAACTGTCTGATGTTAAATCATAAATAGGAAGTTACTTTTAACCACCACAGGAAGTATGATGCGTAGATTAACAGCAACATTTTGGATCGTTTTACACCAAGTGTGTACACAGCACAGTTGTCAGTAAAATCCTGTAATGTAGATTTTATTGAATATTAGAGTAACATTAACACTGTTTATATCGTCTCTGCGTGGCCAAATAATACATAGATACATGGAAGTCTGTAGTTGTTCAGTGACTTTGAGTTTTTCTAGCTTCAGTCCACTGCACCGGATCTGAGATTAAAAAATCACAAGTTTAAAGTAGGGCTGAATGGTTGCCATGACTTTTTTCTGTGGTCTGTACCAAACAAGTATGTTCGTTCATATCTAGAGAATATGATTTTTTAGGCCAGGGCATCTCTGTGGCACCAGAATTCTTCATTCACATTGGTATGTTTGGACACATTTTTCCTTCATCAAAAAAGGAGAATTTGGATATTGCACCTGGGTATATTGTGCCTTCAATAATATTTTGATTACCTTGTGCGGCCCTACTTAAAAGTGTTGACTCTCATGTGACTCTCAGTGTTTATCATGCTGATAAATCAATAACAATATGAAGACCTTCACATTAAGGTCCAAAGTTGGCCCTTCAACATCATAGTCGTTAAATTAGTTTCAAATCAATGTTCTGGAGGACGGAGCCAAAACAAGAACAAGATCCATATAATGAATAAATGTATTGTTCAATTCAATTTTCATAATAATGACATTAATAATTCTCAATTATGAAGGATTTGCTGTCTTCTCCTGCGATAATGACCTGAAAAATGAATTACTGACATCAGAGTGGGCTTCACAAAATGTAGTCTTTTAGTATTTGCTGACAAAAACAATAACTGGCCAACTGAGAAAGTAGCAGATTACTTGTTAATTAGTGCTAATTATTTAGTCTAAGTAAGTTGTACATTAAGAGCATGTGACTGACTAAACCATTCCCACCACCTCCATCTCACTACTGAGTGGAAACACCCCTGAGAGATGTCTGAACAACATTAATGGAACAAGCTGATGAGTTGTGGTAAGTCACACCAACCTGTGCCTGCAACCTTTCTTATGTCCAAGATGAACTCTGGCGTCGAACAGTTCTTTCATCGAGATGAGCTCTGACACACGGAAAAAGTCCGGCTTCTCAAGTGGCAGGTTCATTATTTTATCTGTGCGGAGGAGAAACGACATTGCTCAGAGTCTGGAGGAAAACAGCAACCCCGAGGTCTCCTACACACTCCTGTTGTAGTTAGCTAGCTAGCTAGCTCACCTGTACTGTCGTCAATCTGAAGTGGAGGTGGTTTGACGGACGCTGCGGTGGTATAGTGATGTCCACCACCGGAGTATCCGACCGTCACAGCCCGTGACGGTCGCAGCCCCAGAAGACCTAAATATAAAACACACATGAGGTTTAAAACATCAGACTTTAGCGAACTCGTAACAAGCGAGTACAGCTAGCTGACGCTGCCTAGCTAACGGTTAGCTACTGCCGTTAGCTGTAAATACATCGCGTATTTGCCAGTTAGGGTTACAAATATAAGATAAAACAATGCCACAACTGTTCTACACACTTTAAAAAATGAGTGACAAACACTTAACGTTGCGAGAAATAGAAATAGTTCTGTGCAGATACCTTTCATCAGTGTCCGGGCGGCCATGCTTGCTAGAGTCCCTCGGAAGGTCAGCCAACTGCGCATGCGCGCTTGTAGTTCATGGAATGCTGTTAAGCTCTTTGAATAATAGACTACAATACCCATGGTGCCAAACATTTTGCTCTCAACTTTATTGAAAACAAACAAAACCAGTGACATTTCCACACTCATGTGATCTAGCTGGTTAGGAACATAACCCAACGTTGATCTTATGAAGTAACTCCTGATATAGAAAAATCAAATAAAGATGATTCTGACAAAATAATTGATTTTGTCTATCTGGATAACCAAGTATGACTTGCAACTAAGCAAAAATTTAACATCAGCAAACTCAAATTATTCAGTATGAACATGGAAAAACTCAATAGGAGAGTGTAGTAAAGATTATTTGCAGAATACTGATATAATTCCCAGGGTTCAGGAGACATTTTGGTCCAAAATTGTAAAAATGAAATGCCCTTAATAAGTCTAAGTAAACAAAAAGTGACTCCTACTCTTTTTCAAATACCAACTAAAAAAATTATATCAAAAAGATTAAAAAAAGATTGCCAATAGCCAAACAGAACATCTTAGATGACCAAAAATACTCCATGAAGTGCAAACGAATCATTCAACAACCTTCGTACTGCAACATCAAACATAATCTACATGCAAGTTTCAAATGCAAAATGAAGTTTTGTCCTGCTGTGCTGTGGGTGCTTCATTTCTCCTGAAAAAGAGCAAAATGGTCAACAGGTTTTTATTCAGCTGTAATCACTCACTGTTGAGACCACACCATTTGTGTCCAATCACATACCTGTGGACTGGAATGAACTGAAGCTTTCTTTTGACACGTCGCACAGCCTTGTTCTGCACGGGGACGCTACTGAGAGACGGTACCCCCTGCAAACATTGTTCAATACATATTTCACTCTCTCTGCACCTCGACAACTTTTAACAAACAGTTTGAAGCAGAGAGTGAAGCAAAACCTGCACCTCAAACTGTATTTCTACATAATTGTACCTTTTTGCATTTATCATCCAGGTACCTCCTGCTGAACATCCTGCCTCTCTCCTCTGTGGTAAGAGCTATGCAAGGTCTGACGGTGATGCCAGGGTCAATGGCACTGGACAAAGACCTGGGCAACAGAGAGCAGCATACACATTATAGCAATTCCCAGTAAAAGTTAAGTAATAACTTAACGCTCTAATAATTCATCCCAAAGTCCATCTTAAAGTTGGCATACATGTAAATCAAAACGGTAGGTGTTCCATCAACCGTTTCAAAGCAAATTATTATACATTAATGAGGGAGACACACTGTTGCTCTGATTCCACTCTTTATTACACAGATGCACTTAAAAGACACGGCAAAAATTTGTTTTGTTTTTTTCGGAAAGAGTAAAAGAAAAAAGAAACACTTCTTACAAAATATTTACAAACCTGGCGATGCACAGCATGTTCAGTCAATTTTTTATTTTTTTTGATAAACAAAAATAAATAGCCTTTTTCACATATGAAAATTCAAGAAAAAAAACTTTAACATGACAAAGAAATAAAACACACTTAATATCAAGTTTAGCAAGACAGAGAGGAATAATAATGTGGCTTGTGTGGAATCTGGAACAACGCTCGAGTCGTAGGTAATAAGTCCAAGACTGTTATAGTGGCTTTCATCAATGTATCTATGAATTTAAACAACAGAATGAACCGAGGGCACTGCGTCTGAAAAACAAATGTTGTTGAGAGGAAGTGCAATATCTCCATTGTAGTTGAGAAAGGATGAAGAGTCGTTCCTGTAACTAGTCTGGTTCTAAAAATTGCTCTAAAAAAAGATGCCTATTAAGGGTCAAGGGTATGAAAGCGTACCCTCGCCTTTTCTCCTTTATGTGCAAAAGTTAGAAAGGCTATGCTCGAATCTGTGGCTGACATGAGAGGGTCATTTTCTGGAATTATAAATCATTACAAGCGCACAGATTTAGAGCTTCGGCAGCGGGAGGTAATGACATGGACGAGGTGAGGGAGGGAAGGATAGGGTGAGGGAGAAAGTAATGTTCGACATGTTCGACAAGTGGAGCTGACGACTCTTATAACTCTTCTTTGCTCGACTCGAGTGGGAAGGTACAATGAAACAGTGAAAAATACAGCAAATGGTTGACATAGTAGAATTTGGGTCAGTTAAGTAATGGTAAACTGCTAGATCTTATAACATGGCATCTTATTGGTTTCTTTTTATTCTCAAATTTTAAAAATAAGCACAGAATTTGGATGGATTTTGATATATTTAAAAGTCACGTGCATGAGATTTTCCCATTAAGGAAAATTCAGTGATTAGCTACTCACCCTCATGCATCCTCATGGAAAGTCAGGTTAAGCTTCACAGCTAAACAAGCATTGCAACAGTCTCCTAAACAACTGAAGTAGATGGGGACTTGTTTAAAAATGGCTCTACACAGCTCGAACGGCATAATACAAGGCTCTGTAAGCCCCAAGATTTAAAAGTTTTTTGGAAAGACATTAGTTACACCTTTGATGTGCAATAAAGCCCGTACATCCACTTCAGACAAGGTGTGTGCTAACACTTTTAGCTTAGCGGCTACATTGAAGATTTCTGCTTAAAAAGGGCGTCTATTCAAATCCATTAGGGATTGCAGGGCTTCTGGAGACTTGAGATTACGCCTGATGAGCTATATGGATTCAATTTATGTTGTTTCAAAATGTCTAAAAACAACCTGGAAAAAAACCAAGTCCCCATCCCTCAGTTGTTTAGGAGAATGCTGCAATGCTGTTGTACTGTGATCTTCAGAAATGCCCCCCATCAGCATGATGGTGAGTAGATAATGACTGAATTTTCCTTTAAGGGCTGCTACTGATGCTTACTTTCATTAAAGATCAATCAGTTAATCATGAACACAATTAGCTGATTAATCATCACTCTATGAGGAGTAAACAAATGTGAAAAATGGTCATCAGGAATTCTCAGAGCTCACAGCGTACATCTTATTTAACAATCACATCATATTTAACAAAGAACAGCTGCAAATCTTCCCATTCATGAAGCAGGAACCAGTAGAAGTTTGGCATTTTTGCTAGAAAAGGTACTATGACAAACTGATTATCAAAATAGCTGCTGTTTAATTGCTGTAAAAAAAATGAGGTGTAAACTGATCAATGATTTAAGCTCTGCTGGTGTTTTCATGCACAAGACTCTTTTCTGGTCCGCTCACCACTCCAGCGATGCTACCAAGCTGCATAACATGTTTCATTATGAGTTTTTGTACAGCAGAACGTGAAACAATGTATATTTTGTCTACTGGCTTTACTTAAGATGCCCTAATTGAAGGCAGTGATGGACACACGTTACAATAACATCAACAATAATGACTTTTTAACTTTTGCACATAAAGGGTCTTTGACTTTTTAAAGTAAACCTACAAACCACAGGAAAACTGTAAGATTATGTAATAACAGCATATATGTTTCTGATTAGCATTGCTTATTTGTGTTGTCCCACTGGTACATTAAAAAGATACAACCAAATTTTAAGCATTTGGACTTAACCTTAAATCTTTATTAAGTCGTGTTGGATGGTAGTTTTTTCTTCTTTTTACATAAAATGTGGAAGATATTTAGGACGATTTCGTTTTCTGCAGGAGAGTTTTTAGCGTATGCAGTCTGCCTCGTGTCACTGTATTGCTTTTCAAAGGTTTGATGATATGAATTAACCTCAGAGCACAAAATAAAGTTTTCATGATGGTGCCATTGTGTTACATATAGTCGTATAAATCTACAAACACATAAAAAAATGTTTTTTCTTTTCTTTTATTAACAAACATTCCCTTAGAGCCTATAAATGAATGAGTTTTGATCATAGCCTACATGATATTTATGAGCAGGGCACAATCAAGAAATGAACTCACGCAATGCTATGGGACATAGTGACCAAAGGAAAATACTTACAATGTGGAAAAGCCCTGCTTCTTCTCTGGATTTCTCCTGTTTCCTGACTCACAATCTGTCTCATCTATAAATTCTTCCTCTGTTCTCTCTAGATGTACTTCTTTATCATCTATCTTCATGCTCTCGCCTTCTCTTTTCCTCTCTTTCTGCAAGTCCACTCTCTCCTTTCCCTCGCTCCTTTCCCTGCTTCGAACCTGGACATGGTTGGTCCTATTAGATTCCAGCTCGACAAAAACACTCTTGTCCTTAGGTATATGCACCATACTCTCTGTCTCTCCTTCAATAGGGCACTGGGACCTGTGGCCAGGCATAAGGCTCCTTGCAAAGGACATCCTTGGATGCTGCCTGGCAGTAGATAAAAGATTAAAACCAGGGGATTTGAATGTGGTATTTACAGTTGTCTCTGCAGAGCAGGGGAAAGGTGCTCTGCTGGTCCTTGCTGAGGACCAAACAGTGACTGGAGTCTGTGATTTGGGTGTGATGACCCCGGTTTGAAACGGCGGGGTTGCTGATGCAGTCTCGTTGATTTTAGAAGTGATATGGAATGGAGTCCGATTGAGAGTCCTGGTGTCAGTGGGGAGTCCCAGGCTCTGGCGCCACTTGATTGACTCCGAGCGGGAATGAGCAACGCTGGGATTCAAAACTGGCCGAACTCTCTCCAGCTGTGGGGTGACATCCTGAACTTCGCTTTTCACAACGCCGGGCCTTCGTTGCTCGCACCTGGCAGCACCGGCCCCGTCTGCTGGCTCAAAAAAACTGGAACTGCAGGACTGGACTGGGGTCAGGCGTGATTGTGCACCGACAGTGGAGATCTCTGGTGGCGTTGGAAGGGACAGTTTACTCAGAGGAGATTGTCCAGAGAGAGGACTGATGCTTTTTATTGGAATTTCAGCCAGCTGATTTTCCTGTTTAATGTCTTTATTTTGAGGTGGGGTACAACCAACGCCAATGCTGTTCATCGATACGTGTCCATCTTTTCCTTTCTCTGCAGTGGAAACTTTTGCCTTTTCAGCCAAAAACTTTCGAATCTCTTGCTCAATGCTGTCATCGCTGTCTACAGAACTGCTATCTTCCCTTATCTGAAGGGCAGTCTGAGTATTGTGCAGCACCGCTGCGTCTTGACACTCGGTTCCTTTCAACTTCTCTGGATCACCTTCATGCATACTGTGCTCATCACTCCTACTGGTTTGCTTTTGTTGTGAAATGCTTATTTTACTGAACCCACACTTGTCTTTCATGTCATCCTTACTCTTTTGTACCTTTCTCAAAGCACTGCGCTTGCAAATAGGATTAGGTTTGAACTTTTTGGCTTGTAAAGCATTTCCCAGCAGTGATTCTTCATCCTTGAGGCACTTCCTTGATTTCCGTTTTATGTCTCTCGTTTTTTTCTTTGACTTCTTTTTTGTCTTGAGCAAGTCTTTTATAGCCGTGTCAAGGTCTTCATCACTGTCAAGCGAACTGCTTTTGTCTCCACTTTGCTCTGTCTTGTGTAATCCAGCTATCGGGTGCACTCGGCTTCCCTGGGGAAACACCAATGGGCTTGATTCCTTTCCTTGCTCAGGTGGAGGTTTAGGGACTGTTCCTTCAACATTGTGATCCGTCCCTGACATGTTGGAAATGCTACAGTTTTCCTCTCTCTGTTTTCTTCTCTGTGTCAAAGACAATCTGTGAGCTTTCTTCGGGGTCGCAACTTGTTTCGTTTTCACGTCCTCTGGGTCATTTACACTGTGAGGCTCCGGCGTCGTAGCAGAGCTGGGTGACTGTTTGTGCATTTGGGCCTTCTGTTCAAGAAATTTCCTGATTTCTAGCTCAATCCCATCTTCACTATCAATGGAGCTGCCGTCACTTTCTTCATCTGGGCAGCTGTTCGGAAGGGAAGGCTGCAAGGAAGAGTCGGTGGGGGCACAACTGCTGAGGCCGACGCTGTGATGGAAGGGCCCAGGCATTACAGTTTTTGAAATGTCCAGTATTGCCTCAGCACACATGAGCTCCGCTGTTGTATTAACCTTCGGCAAGGCAGGTGTAGGTTGCTCCTTAAAACTCTCCACTTTAAACAAAAGCAATCCATTTCCTTTACTCTTCGGACTGTCTGAAAGAGCACTCTTGGGTATGAAAACAGATGAAGGAGGAGGTTGAACAGATTTAACTTCTTTCTCTGTTCTGGTCTTTTTCTTCCTCGGTTTGTGTTTCTTCATATTTTCCGTGCTCGTGCTGCCAACAGTGTGTATTAATGACTTACTAAAGGTTTTTTGCTTATGCAAGAATGGTTTCGGGACAGTCCTCTCTTTTAGCTGCTCAAGCTGGTAGCAGCGAATAGCTTCCTCAATCCCATCATCGCTAGTGGAGTCAGACTCCTCTTTGAATGCATGCGGATGAAAAGCTTCCCTTTTATTCTGCTGCTCCTTTTTCTCTAACTGGTATCTTTGAATGGCCTCCTCGATGCCGTCATCGCTACTGGAATCATTGGAGTCTTCCTCCATCTTGACAGTGACGGGGCTTTTTACTTTGTTGAAGAGGCTGATTGGTTTAGCGGGGCTCTTTGTCTGCTCTTTGGGCAAGACTAAACTTTTAGTCATTGTACCTTTATCTAAAACAGATTTCTTTGTGTTGTCATTTAGACAGGCCTTGTTTTTGATGTACTTTTTTAGAGGTACAACAGCCGGTGTTGTGGCAATCTCAGCTTTGACACTTTTTGGAAACTGGTTACTGGCAGTCAGACATGTATTGCTGTCAGAGTTCTGTTTGGAAACCTCGGGAACAGGTAGGTTTTTCCTGGGAATTTTGGATGATTGGAGAAAGGTGAAGCACGGGTCCGCCTTGCGTTTGTGATCATCCTTTTCCTTCAGGTATTCCAGTATCGCCTCCTCAATTCCTCTGTCCACAGAATCATCGCTGTCAGAGTCACTGCTCTCGTGATTGACTGGGGAGGAAACGTCTGCCTGTTGGGTTTCAGTGGGACCTTTAGTTTTGGATTTGGCCCCCATATAAGAACCCATTGCAGCCTTGCAGACCTGAGGATGACCTTCCTGTCCTGACAGCACATTTGCCTCGATCTCGTCGCCCATCTCGAGTGAGGACTGGGTACTCCTAAGGCTCTCTATGATCATCTGGACCTTGTCTGAGATAGGTGTGCCTCTGGTGGACAACTCGGTGTCAGAGTCATTGAAGCAGATTGGAAGGCTATAGCCTCCAGGTGGGCCACATGTTCTCCATTCTGTTTGCGTCGCTGCGACAGGAGGTACATTCATCAAGTACATTCTAGTGAAGTAAGGTGAGGTCCTCGACCATTGGAGAGCAGCTGCCTCCGATCACAATCACATTGTTCAATCTGAGGAGAAAACAGAAAGAGAGAAACAGTGTCAGGAAAGTCAAACTTACAATTTTGCAATTGTGTACAGATATCTTGAATTGACAATTTATTTGAGGGACATTTGGCAGACATCCTAAGTTCTGACTACAACTATTGACAACTACAAACACACTTTTATACAAACTAAATGACAATCAGGATCAAGGAGATTATATTTCCCCTCAATGTACATAAATATGTTCGTCTTCCAGTAAATCTCTGACTCTCCTTCACTCACCCTACAGTCTATCAGGATCAATACGGACAGATACTTGCGATCAGAATACAAATCTTTACACATATCATACTGGAGACTAAGGCATCGTCAGTGCTCTGCCACCATCCTGTGGAGGAGCTCCATGTGACCACATTAGTACTTATGCAGGCTGTGTGTCATTATGTAAAATGAATTGGTGTTGCATGGAGAGTTTCTTTTCATCTCAGGGGCGCAGGAGTTATTGCTTATTTATGGAGAAATTTGTGAATTTCTGCGAGGCTTGAGATGACTGTGTGTGCTGTATGTCTGAAGCTTCTTTACACTAAAGAGCCTGCTGGTGGCTGGCTGGCTTTTGTCAGTTTCCTCGCCCAGTTTTGGTGCCATTTACCATAAAAAGAAAAAAAAAAAAAAATCCTACATACTTGCTAAGTCAGCAATTGTAAGTCAAATTTCTCAGTTATGCACCAAAACTGCACTAGACCGCAACTCTGCAAAACAAAAAGTGAAAGGAGGCGGAGATGTTGGAAGGCAGTGTTAAAGTACAGTCCATCACGATGAGCGGAAGAATGTGCTTTTATTATGGTTCTGACAAATTGTGACAAATAACCTCTGGTCTTTCAGCTACAGCCAAACCTTTTGGAGCATGCCAAGAGACACAGAGCCAGGTTAACCTGCCAGGGCTAAAATAATTTGCGGGATCCTGTTCTTTTTCTTGCTTTGAGTTGATTTTCAGTGCATTTATTTCCTTTTAATTACGCACTGGGTCAGTTAAATGGCAACAGAAATATTAAAAAGTATTAAAAATGTGGATTTTGACACTCCTCTGCAGAAGAAGACTTTAGATTAGGTAAAAGGGCAGGTGTCACCTTATTATTTAATATGGTGCATATTACAAAACAAGTAATTCCCACACGGTGAACCTGGGGCTTTTAGGGCCCCTGAGAGTTTGGGGCCCTTGGGCAGTTGTCCAATTTGCCGAGTTAGTAATCCAGCCTTGGGGCTGCCCTGAAGCTGTGATTGAGTGTGAAATGCATTTTATTCCAGCACAAATACCGAGAAATAAAAGAATATTCCACTCCATCCTGGCATGAAATGACATTGCACAGACTATTGTCAGTTTATTTTTTGACATGTTTGTTGTTGACCTCTTTTATGATACGATTGCAAGGCTCAAGATGAAGCATAAGCAAACTCTTCTTGTACAATTAACGTCTTCTAATCTTTCAGGGACTGAGCTACGCTTTCGAACATAGTTCATGCTCAGTTCAATTTCCAAATCAAGGTGTAAGACACCTGTCATCTCGGTACATATTTTAACACATGCTCTACTTAACTTTTAATTAGCTAAATAAAGTATTTTTCCCCCTAGGAGCCCGTGGAACCAACTACAATTCCTGTACAGGTCCCCAGACCCCATGGCACTTATTTGAGATCAACATATTTTAATTAACTGACCCTGACAGGTTTCAAAGCAAACACTGTGTCCACAAATTAGTAAATCACACCCTTAGAATTGTTAATTATTAATGGCAAGGTATTGTAGGAGCAGGAACTCAAGCTAAAGCTGTTGTTGATAGTCCCCACAGCGTCAGTGGTAACCTGGCAACTGATTTGCCCTCTAATTACTGTACCAATTACCTCAAATTAACAGTGTTAAATTATCATGTTTATCCAACTGGTTCATGTCCCCTGACACTGTTTGTGTCATTCAGTTTTAATGCTATCTTCAATATGGTGGAAACTATCCTTGACAGACAGCTTTGACTGTGCACACATTCAGTAATCCAACACAGAATAAAAACTAAAAGCTGTCACGACACAGTTCAGACACTGGTGGGAAAAGTGTTCAGATCTTTTATGTAATTGGAGCTGCAATAACAGAGTTTAATATTCTATCACAAGCCCTGCTCTGAAGTCTTTACTAAAGTAAAAGTACATAGTAGTATAAGCAAAATGATCTTATGTTATTATGGATGTATGATTTGGCCTTTTTCAGCTGTTAACATTTATTACTACAATCTCATGGCCAGTATTCATGAGATAACCAATAATTTCAGATGTCTGCATTCTTAAAAGAAGTTCCTAATCTGTAGTTTATGGATATCTGAGGGTAAGAAAAGCTTTTCCATATATAAGATTTGATGCTGGGCTCTTCTTCTTCTTCTCCTTCTTCTCTGTGTTTATTGGTGGATCACAAACTAACTTTCAAGGTGCAAACAGCCACCTACTGTACTTTGTAAATGCAACACTTGTGAAGTCAATAAAAGCAGTTTGGCTTGATATTAGGGGTCGACTGTTACGGCTTTTTTTGAGCTGATACCAATTATTAGAAATCAAGGAGACTGAAAACTGATATTTGGGACCGATATGCATTTGCAGAAAAATGAAACTCTTTGTGTCAAAATTTCGAACAACCAGTGACGAAATAAACGTACAGTTTACTCAAGTACTGTTCTTAAGTACAATTTTGAGGTACTTCACTTGAGTATTTCCATTTTCTGCTACTTTATACTTCCTCTCCACTACATTTATACACATATACACACATATTATATATTTATAACACTATATTTGGTTACATGAAAGACTACTTTATTGTTTATAGGCTATTAACTGTGACATGTTACCAATCAGCTATTGCTGTGGGCAGATATTGTGTGAGAGGATGTTGCATCAGAGCCAAAGTAGCACATTTTAAAATTTGTTTGTTTTATCAGCAATCTGACAGAAAAAATGCCAGATGTGATAATTGGAAAATGCTGAATACGAGTCCCGATAATCAGCCAGGTCGACCCGTACCTGGCTAGAGTTTCACCAATACCAATAAATAGCCATTAGTAGAAACTTCCCAATATTGGGCATTCATTCATTGATCTGATGTATATTGTGCATCCCTATAAATGCACAAAATCAAAAGTGGGCCTACTCCTTACGTCTCCTGTCTGTCATATTATTACATATTACTGGATTGTTATTACAGATGCATCAACGTGTAAACTTTGTATGTTGTAACTAATCTGAACAGCTCACTTTTTAGGAAAACAATACACGACATGTCATCTGATCATAGACTTAAGAGCTTTAAACTGGAAATACTTGAAGTACAAGTATCTTAAACTGTACTTCTGGCACTTTACCAAATGTAGTGTGTTACTTTCAGCCACTGGGGTCAATACATCTGGCCTAATAGATGGCTAGTTCTGCCTTTAAAGCTGTTTTTGACATCAGTTAAACATATTTTTTTCTTTTACAAGACTGCACTTGTTAATCCTGGCACCTGCCAGATATTGGCACCTGATCCCATGATGATTATGAGGCTGTCCTGTGAGTAACATCCCGTACAAAGCCCCCTCCATGAGCCAGCATGCTCTCGGACATTAACCCCAGCCGAGGGAGTCGCTATGCGGGGAGTCTTTACTTACCCACCCCTTAAATGTAAATCCTCCAGCTCGGTATGCAGCCTGCAGGGGGGATGAGCAACCCCCGACTAACAGCCTGACACCACCACCACCACCACCACCACACTCAACTCTGGACGTTTCTTTGCTCACTGATTACACCCTACAAAAACCTGGCAGCAAAGTGCGAATAAACTACAGGAAACCACCAAAGACGCCCCGCAAGAAAACACCCGCCGCGGAGCTCCGTACATCGAGCTAAAAGCCGTAGCACGCCGCGGTCCTACGCCAACTTTTGTTTGACAAATCATGTGTTGTACGGAGAAAGTTTGACCAGTCGTGCCAAAGATGTGGTGGTTCGCATTTCTCTGCATTACATAACCAAACGTGTTGTGTTATTTCCCCCCCCCTCCCAGACCCCCTTTTCCTGGTTTGCAACGGAGCGAAAAAAAAAAAACCCCGGCTGTCCCCGTGAGCCTCTAGCGGCGCGGACTGCACCGATGCCCGGCGTGCAGCGATAGGAGACTCCGCAGAGGCAACCATGTTTCTTGGTACCGGCCACGGTTTGTCAAAACCCACCGTACTCGGTCGATAACACGGCTGAACGTCAAGGAATACCACTCACTGCTCGTATACGAAACACTACGGTTAAAAATCCCGGGATACATCGGAGAAATGGGGCGAAACGGCGGAGGGATAACCGTTACTGGCCGCCGACTTGAAAAGGCACAGGCGGGCCTCCCGGCTGCTGCAGCCCCGGCATTTTCTCCGGCAAAGAAAGCCTTTGTATTGAGCCACAGCTCGCCCTCCTAGCCTCGGCTATTTTTCCCCCTCTCTCACACAGCTAGCTAACATCCAACCACACACACGGTCCACAAGTTGAACTCACCTGACACAAAGCGACCGTTACACGGGAGTGTGTTCATCGCTGCGTTGATTTTAAACACAAAAAAAAAAGGGAAAAAAAGAGAGAGATTTTTGTAGGAGACCGTCGTGGAGATGTTTCAGCGTCCGTCACCAGCCCGCACACACTCACACACACACACACACAGAGAGACACACACACCGCCTGAAGCTCTCCCTGCCCGTCGAGTCCCCCCTCCGCTCCGACTACCGGGCGGACGAGCTTCCTTAAAGCCCGGAGTCCAGCCGAGCATGGGTCCCTTTTTCAAATCCCGGAAAACATCCACGTTTACACCAAAAAAAAAAAAAAAAACACCTCTTGTTATTTTATTGCAAAACGTCTATTTTTGATTAGCTAATTTTGCATTATTAAAAATAAAACTGTTTTTTTCCTGGACTAATTTTAATGCGCAGTAACAATTAAAATACTTTTTATTTTTTATTTTTTTAATAGTATCCCAGAGGACGTAGCGACACTTTAACTATCACAAAGTTTTATCTCCCATAGGGCAGAGTAATCTGATTACTGAGACAACTCCCAGTGTGCTTCACACTGATATCTTTTTTATGTTGGGAGTAAAAATCCTGCATGTTATTCTGATAAAAATACTGTTTTTTTCTGTTATATCTGTATTTAATCAATTTCAAAAACTTGCTATATTGAGAAAAAAATACCCACAGCCACAGATGAGATACAGAACAACAAAATCACAATTTACAAGTTGCATTGACACAATATATGGTACAGATTATATAATATATGTAAAGTGTGTTGATCCAGGAGGATGACTGAGCAGACCGAGCCACACGACCTCCTCTCCACCGTGGTGACAGAGGAGAGCTACGAGCAATTACACTTGTTAAATACACCAAATGTGCCTAATCAACTCACTTTTTATTTGATTCCAGACAATGAAGTCATTAAAATACCATGCAGGAGCCAGGAAACTTGATTACTTTTGCATTCACGTCGTATTCTCAGTAAGGGTTCACTAGGGGTGTAAAATCGCAAGTTTCATCACGGTACAATATTATATCGATTCTTTTGATGGCGATACGATATTTGCCGATATCAATTATTATCTATTCTTTTTAATAAAAAGAAAGCACTGTTTATAAAGGAGCTGCGCATGGACGAAGACGGTGACACAGACATGAAACAGGAATTTCAGACTAAGGCGGCGATATGAATCGATGCTATTGGATTGTTGATCACCGGATCGATATCGATCCGGATCAATGTATCGTTACACCCCTAGAGTTCACCCCCTGTGTCTTAAACTTAATGGATATCTACAAAAGCAGATTGAAGTCATGTACTTGTCACTGCAGTAAATACATGATTAAAAGTTTTGTAGTCGGTCAGGTTGGTAGATTAACCTTTTACTATAATGTTAAATAACGGTCTATGTTAATATATGTGACCGGCACATTAAAGCTACAATATGTAAGCGTTTTACTCCAAAACATTCAAAAATTAACTACAATTATCAGCAGGATGTGAAGGAAAAAACAGTTAGATTATGTCTATTTATAGAGTGGTGTAGCGATGACGTAGTCTTGGAGGCTAACCCGATAGCATCGTCCTGGTTCCCTCGACAAAAAGTAAATAAATATCGCTGAAAATGATCTCTGTGGCAAACACAAGTTTATGACAGTTACACGTTTTATTCAGCAAGATAATCTTCACAGATGAACAACACTTTTGTGAATTCTCAAAACCTAAATCACTAGAAGTAAAAAGCTAATGTTAGGCTATAAACAGACGACACTGCGGTCGCATGACTTAAACGTCACCACCATTTAGCGTCTTACTACACAATTACTATACAAGTTTTCTGTAAATTGATAAATCTACAAGTTGTAAAGTCAGAGTTAGAATAGTTTGTAAGTAAAGTCGGACTAGTGAGTAGATGAGTCCCCGTGTTCGCTGTGATGACGTTTAATGTCCACGACAACTTCTGTAGTCTTATTTAGTCACTTGTTAGCAACTGCTGTTTTTAAGACATGTAAGTGCTTTATAATAAAATTGTGGGACATTTAATGATGGATTTTATGTCGTAGAACAAAACGTGTAAATATCCACACACCTTATTTCAGGCATTTAATCACAGACTTTCAGACGAGGGAACCGGACGTGCAAAAATGCTAACTGATTCCCAGGTTTCAGGACTACCAACTACTCCACTCAATTTTGGTGAAGCGACATCTACTGAAGTTAGCATGCTAACCAGCTAGCCCTGGCCCGACTTGTGTTTTAACATGACTTTGTACCTCAAGAGTCAATAGTCCAATAGTACAGTTTAGGCCTGAACTTGCTGGGTCTTATCTCTGGATTCTGGTCAGAGCATCTGTGAGTGAATCCATTTTGTACTCACTGTCGTCAAACTGGCCTCCTTGATGTCGGAGGGTGTGTTTGATCCAAGTCTGGCTGTTTTCCACTGGGAGGCTGCTGAGCCTGCTTCCTTTACCTGCTCGCTCGGTTCCGGTTCTGGTGTCCGTTCCATCCATGGATCGATTAAGAGCAACCCGGATACAGTGTTGGAGACAGGGTCCCATTCACTGCAGTTACAGTTAGCAGCAGTTAGCGGTTCTCTGGCGATACGCTGCCCCCTGTTTGTTTGGAGAATTAATTTCACAGGTGGCAAATTCTTACATATTGAACCTTTAAGTCAATGCAACACTTTTTTGGTTGGTTGTTATGGAGGTTAGGCACCTTATTGCAAAGAGGTGTTTTTGGCAGATTGTGTACTGTTGAAAATATCAACACTGTGGGAAAATAAGATGCTAATGTAGCATGAGTGATCCTGCAGATCCAAAACAAATTGCTTTTATCTATACCAGGATTTAAAACCTTCACTTCACTTGGCATTTAAAAAGTCTCTAGTGATGCACTGTTTTCTTTTACACTGTACAAAATGGCTCTTGAGCTAAAAGATAATACCTCTAGTCGGTTGTGACATTACCTGTTCGCACAAATGTAATGTGAATCTCAGTGGATACACAGTGAATCCAAATTTTATTGCTTCCCCCTTAAAGTTCCCAAACTGTCACAAGTTTAGGATTCATAGTTTTTTCTTGAGAGACAACTCATCTTGCATCCGACACACTGGATCATTGACTGAACTCTCCTCTCACTGTCTTTTCTGTCCCATTAACCCTGAATGCGATTAATGGACGCTCATCTTGTTTTATAGTCTTGAGTTATGTTCAGTGTCTTGGCTCGTGAAGAAAGAATATTCTAGTCAAGGAGATATTTGTAACACCGAACAGGACCAGCACATCGAGCCAATAGTCTTTGATCATGTTCCTGTTCATTCAGTTCACACTTTAAATCTCTGTCAGAGGTTTTGGACATTAACTTTCAGCCAAATCTGCCTGGATAGCCATCTTGGGAATCTATATATGTATATCTATATCCATATAAGTCCTATAAGTTGCCATTATTACCGTCAAGTAGTCTTCTCTTTTACTAGTTTTTGAGGGATACAGAGCTTATATGTAAACTGTGACACACTTCATTTGGTTTTATCTGTGTCACAGGGTTGTTGTCATGCCGCTGCACTATTATCAGTGCCACACCTGTTGGCACAGATTTTTTTTAATCAGCCCATAAAGTTCGCAGTGCAAACAGTGGACCCACAGGAGCTCTGAGCCATGATCTGTTGTCTCAGAAAGGTTCACAGTTTGGTTGGTTTCTCTCCAGGGTTGTTCTTCTGATTGTGTTCAGTCAGTTAATGGACCGTAGTTAATATTTTGAATGAAATGGTACCAGTTTACATCAGTGTTTCCCTTATTATTTGTGGCATTTATGAGGTTTATGACGCTGCAAAAGCAACTAACAATTACTTTGCTGTCAATTCATTTGCAAATTATTTTTCTGACTGATCAGTTCATGGTGTAGTGAGTCTCTGATAGCGTGGTATATGTGAGGAGGACTGTGAGGACTTGCTCATGTAGGTCAGCTCACGTAATCATCGGTGGCATAATAAAAAGTTGCTTCACCACACCTGGTCATAAAATAATTCTGGCACTAGAACTGACGTCTCAAACACTTAAATCACACATTTAGTAAACATTAGTAATTGCAGGTCAAACAGAGACACTCGCACTGTGACTTGTGCTATATTTTGCAATTATCCACAGCGAGGAATCAGATTCTCAGTTCACCTTTGACATTTCATTTTACTTTTCCAAGATCAAATTAAACTTTTCACCACCCGTAATCGTTATGTCTTTACTTGTAACCATTCCCATTTGTTTTCTTTTTCTCCGCCACTCACTCTAGAAGTAATAACAACGAACATCTCGGATAAATATGTGTATTAATTTTCCTCGAGATCAGGGGTTGCTCAAAAAGAGATAGTGGCTGTGACATTTTAAGCTTTATTAGTCGACATTCACAACAATACAAACATTGCTGGGTCAATAATTGAATGAAAAATCATACAGTGTATTGCAGTGTGCACAGAAAACAACACAGTTTTGTCAATAGTGTATTAAGTTGCATTCTCTGTATGAATATTCCTAATAATGACCATTCAGGGTAAACAGATGTGCTGGGTTATGGTTTGGATCACACTTTATTTATATAGAGCAATGACATTCAATTCACAGCACTACTGAGTGACTTTCCTTAAAATAATCTCCACTGTATTTCATATTAAAGATATAAGATATATAAGACATTGAGTCTATCTTCACCGGCCTAACTTTGAATGTTCTGCACGATCAGCCAGGTGGAAATATGATGAAAATGGACTTTTCTAGCAGGAATCACTAAAAATAGACACCAAGTGCCTTTGCTGGTTAATGGTCCTTATCTTGCACCTTAACATTTGCTGCCATTAGACATAATAATAACTACAATAATGACTTTTTATACCACGGTCTGGGTGAATACTCAGTTCTGATTGGCTGCAGGCCGTCATTTAAATCCTGGTGTAGGGACACCTCTGGAGTGAAGCCGTCTGTTCACTGCTCTAAATTAACGAGCTATAGTCTGGATCTAAAAGGAGGAGCATTGGCATCAGCTGGCTGCAGACATCTCAACGTTAAAAATAGATTAAATGAAGAAAAAAAAAATCTTATTATTAACACTGGATGTAGTCCTCCAGAGCATCGTCCTCTGAACACCACAAGATGGAGCTTGTCACACACAAGCTCCTTGTGCTACAAGAAGTAGCTTACACTCAGAGATGTGAGAAATAAAGTGGGTAACCTAAGTATCCATTAACTAAACGGTCCAATTTTAAGCAATGGCAAACTCATAAAGATGTGAGTAAACCCTATCTTTGATTTGAAAAAGGTGGATTCACTTTTTGTCAACTTTACGCAATGTTATTGACTTTGAGTCTTGCTAGCCTGACGTTAGCTCTCTGGCTCCATTACAACATCTCCATGATGTAAGAACCTTATGGGATTGTAATAATTGTTAGTCAAAACCTCGTGTGTTGTGACAGAAACAGAAAAACCTCATTGTAATGATCTCAAAATGCATGAAAATATAAATAAATGGTGAGAAACCATGGTATCAGTAGGATAACGCCCTTCCAGGTGCTCCTTAATCTCTGATAATGGACACCTCGTCGTGCGTTATCTCTTACATATAGCACCTTTAATGACAGACTACACAAAGTGCTTTGACAGACAAAGCAACAGCAAGATACTGAGAAGGCAATATCACAGAAAGGCAAGTCAAAAAGAAGCAAGACCAGACAAAATGAAAGATTAACTTAAAACAAGACAAAATATGCAAAATGTCAATCCAGATAAATCCAGATAAAATCACAAAAGCAACAAAGAGATGACACTGCATGAAAGCGAGTCTATAGAAGTGGGTTTTAAGGAGTGATTTAGAAGAAGTCACTGCCTCTGCGAGTATTATCTCCTCAGGCTTTCTGTCACAAAGCCGAGGGACCCTGATGGCAAAAGCAGGGTGACCTTTAGATTTAAGCCCCGACTTTGGAAACGACCAGAGAAAACCCACCTGAGGATCTGAGGCTGCGAACCGGCTCATATGAAGTGGGATGTCTCGCCGGAAGATGCATTTTCATGTTAATGCAGTCAGGTTTCTATAAGAAAAGCAATCTGACTCTGGCTTATCTGTAGTCCATAAAAAGTGAATAATCTTCTCGGTGTCAATATTCTGCTCACATGGTGTTTTCGTTAGGCGGTCGACATCAGTCTGTCTCCTAACACACTTTTGTGGGACAGTATTGGAGCCCAACGAACCAATACACCGTCACTACACTACGCTGATTAGATGCTGCTCTATTCTGAGAGGGGAAAAAAAAGGCCACATTAAAGCTGCAGCTCCGTTTGCGCTAATATCCGCTTCAAGAAATGAAGCGATTTGCACTGATGGTAATGGGACGGAAAAACCAAATGGCCTTATTTTCATGGTGGCACAAAGACTGGCACAAGCAGCACTACAGCGTATTGGTATGTGCCTGACCTTGAAATGCACTTTGGTCATTTGGTGTTTTCATTTGCATGCAAATGAGGAAGTGGAGGGTGGGTGGGTGCGTGGTACTTGGTGATAACCGAGTCTGACGATGCCCCGAGAATAGACGTCAGAGGAGTAATTCATTTGATAATAAAACAAAAGGCATGATGGAAATACGAAGCGGCCTCTCTGTCTCTGTCTTTCTATGTCTCTCTGTTTCCCCAAAAAACATCACTGTCTGCTGAGGAAGCTCAGCCACACAGGCAGGAAAATAAATTAGCCAATGAAAATAGACGTTCAGCACCATGGACAGCAACCCTGCTCGCAGCAGCCTCGGAGGGGAAGGGAATGGAAACTCTCTCTTTTTCCACCAAAATCATATCTTATGGATCCGTCAGGCCTTACAGATACTTTAGATTACCTTGCAGCCCCAGTAGAGATTATATATGTCGTACCAATCACCAGAAGAAAATGCCACTAGGTTAGCGTTAGGAACAGATCACGTTTTTGGCTTAAAATACCTGTTTTGGTTGCCAAAAACATGGCTGCAGATGTCCTGGCTTCCCATCAAAAAATACCCATTTTTTGTTGCCAAAAACGCGGCTGGAAAGTCTCCTGAGGTCTCCTAAAAATATCCACTGTGTCAAATGTTGGAGAGCAGTAGTCCTTCATCAAAAATATCCAGTGCTTTTACACTTACAAGTGTCGAAACGCAGTCTTGAACCGCGGTCACTGGCTTCACCGCCTTCTCGCTTGTAACTCCACCATCCCCATATGAAAGTCAGGTCATAGACATGCAATGTGAGCACGATATGACGTGTTTTGTAGAAATGTCAATGTGACACGTACAAATTTAAACATATCAGTGGTTTTATCTTGTGACTGGGCTGAAACGCCCAAAGTTTTACAGGACGCTTTAGATTTCCCTGTCCTGTTCTGGGACATAAAGAGATAATGCTGGCGGTGGCAGTAAAACATTGATTCTGAACACATAAACAAGGGGAAATGATCTAATATATTAAAATGATGGCAATCAAACAGACTCCCAGAGGCAGCTTGAACATTGTGCTGACATTTCTGTATCTTTATATTCAGACCACCTTTGTTAGATGCTTTTTATCTTGACTGCAGCACAAAAGACGACCAACTAAACTAACCACACCAAAGGGCAGGCCGTGAACAGATTCTCAATTTGCACCATGAAAGAATGATCAGTTATCCATTTAACTGATTTAGAGCTGACAAGCTTCCACCTGAATAATGAAAATGTCAGTGCTAAAAAAAAATGTAAAACCCAATGTTAACATCAATCTAAAAAGTTGAATGTCTGACATTATATTTGGATTATTTAGTTAAAGTTAAACTACTTTCATCGTGAACACCTCTTTGCATGCTCAAGTGAGCTCTGGAGTGATTTTACAGAAGCTGGAATGGATCAAACAAAACCCATCATTTGGTGGGATTAGATGAGTAAAAACAGACGAGTAAATTCCCTTTAATGCTTTTTGAGCATTGTTTGAAAAGCCACCCAGTAAATTGAAATAAAAAGAATATTTGCCTGAGACACAAAAGAGCTTTGCTCCGACTGCATGGCGTGTGTCATTACAAGACCTGTGAAAGATTATGAAAGCAGTGTGAGGGTGTAGACTGGTGTGCAACAGAAATTAAAGATATAATCTGAAATAATTCTGCATAAAAATGTTTAAAAACAACTTTATTATAAACCTTAATTATATATTTTGTTGAGTTTTGTTCTTACAATATTCCAAATGTTTCTAACAATGAACAAACCCTGAGAAATCCACAAGTTTAGTCAAGTTAACAGTAGATGAACATGAACATATGTGCGTGAGTCATGTCAGATAGATCTTTATCAGCAGTGGTGGCTGTTTAAATGTGTATTCAACACCAGTGACGGCTGCAGTCGGGTTAATAAACAGGAGTGAAGATCCAAAAAGTTTACAAGTAATCTCTGAGCTCTCCTCCCTCCGGGTCAGAGCAGAATCAATGTCACAGGGTGTTTATTCCTCGAGAGAGAGTTTGGCTTTACACCTTGTTTTTATAGAAAAGATTAAAAAGCTTTATCCATACGAAGTGTCATTTAGAAATATAGAAAATAAAACATGGATGAAACTTCTGCATGAAGCTTCACATGTGATGCTCCACATGCACACAGTGGGGTTGTTGTGTAGCCCTGTCATACATGAGTCTGCCTAAAGAAAGCTCGCGGCCAACAGAATCAAACGCCTTCAGGCAGAACCAGAAACACGACAGTGCTGCTTATAAAGCATCGATTGGACGATCGGATGATGAATTTCTAACACTGTAGCAAGAGCAGGAGCGGAGGACGTATTTACCTCAGTAAGCAAACTAATACCACAACTACTCTGTTACAAATAGCCACTCAGGGGCCACATTGAAAATGTTTTACCAATTGGCTGAACAGACACCGTGGACTTCCTCTCTCTAAAGATTATTTACAATGGATTGAAACTATTAAATGCAACGCCTACAAAATACAAATACAAATATATACAGTCACCATTTCTTTTTTTGTTACTCAGCTGTACTTGTACATACTGTTGGGTATTATAATTTCCAACAAAACATAGTATTTTATACAATTCTCATATGTTTTGTATGTAAATATCTTAATTTGTACAGTAACGAAAGCTGCCAAATAAATGTAGTAAAGTGAAAAGTACAACATCTCCCTCTGGAGTTAAAGAAAGTAGCATGAAAACAAAGTACTTAAGTAAAGTACTTCTACCTCAGATTTGTACTTTAGTATAGTTGAGTTAATATACTTAGTTACATTTCTCCATGAGCAGCTGTTCAGGTAATCCAAATGAAGTTATGACATTGAAACGACATCATGTAGAAATTGGTAAAAACAAAAAAAGTGACATCATGTTGCTTTAACAGTGCCAAATGCTGCCATCTACTATTACTTAGCATTTCATCCCTACCTAATTAAACTTCAGTATTTCCACGATGATCCACCAGATGGCAGCGTAGACACACGTAAAACACACACTGTGTACTTCCTCTGTTTTGGTTTTACTGACATCCATAAAGAACGAGCTCAGCGTGAGTGTAGATACAATTAAATAAAGAGAAATACATTTAAAATGTAATAAACTGTCTTCAACTTAAAATCTTCTATAACTTAATAATGTTACTTACAAAACAATGAATATTTTCATAAAGTCTGGTGAACATAGACATAAAAAAATAATGAAAGTGAGTGCTTTCATCATTTTTTCCCTCCTTTGCTTCACATTTCACTTTTAGATTCTCTCTGGAGCAAGAACAGAAGGATTTTTCATCATTTTTTAAATCTTCACTTGCAGCCCAGCCTGTGCCGCTCACACTGCACTGGGTCGCACTACAGCAGACTGACTTTTTTTGGTGATCTAAGCGTAGAAAATCGTATATATTGTCGAGACCCAGGAGCGTAAAAACACATCGTACCACGAACTACCTCAACACTAAACATGCTCTTCAACTTCTGGAGAGTTAATAACAGCACCAGATGCACCGTCAGCATCTGCAGTCATTAATAACTTCTATTTATTACGCTAAAACTTCTTCAGTATATTTTTTGGGGGGGAAAACCTCCACTGTGAAGTGAGATTTCTCAAAGGAGACATTTAGTCTCATAGTAGTCATTACTCATGTGGCGTTGCTGCTGCAGGGGGCAGCAGAGACCCACACTGGAGCTCCACGTTTTCTCGTTTGCAGTATTTGTAGTATTTAAATGAGAGAGCAGCAGAATGGTAACAGCTTTAATTACAACACAAAGTTCAATCTTCATTTGTCCGTTCTCATTCTGCAATCGTCTCCTTAGAGGAGCTCGACAAGCCGATATGATGGCTGATGTTTATTAACCAAAATGAAACTGATCCACGGCCCGAAATGTCAACTGGCAGGGCCATTATTTTTCTTAATGCGCCTGTCAGATACCAAAAGTGCACACGTCCTGCTGGCATGTGGTCCGGGGGAAGAAGATTCAGTGAGTTCAAATGGAGGCAGACAGGTTAACTGTACAGACAGGAGTGCAGAGGTCCACTGATACTTGTTAGTAGCCCTGTCAGTTTCTGCTGACTCCTTCCTGGGGTTCAGCTGAGCTGTAATCACAGAGAAATCAATCTATATACATGAGATAAACACCATATGGTAAACAATAGTAAGAGGAGACGAGGAGAAAAAGCCCGATCGTGAAGCAGGAAGTGAGCGTGAGCCCGACACAGAGATGCAGCAGAGCGGAGGTTTTACAATGAGATGTAAAAAGGCTTGAAGACGGTTTTCAGAGAGAAAGCCAAGACCCCAGCTGTGCCCCTGCTCCCACTCAGCACACATGTATGCACATATGCAGGTCCGCCCACACACAAACACAGCGGGCCTCTGCTGATTTGTGTCAAAAACACAATAAGAGCATATTCACTGTAAGCCCAGCCAGATATACCAGAAATCATCCTCACAGTACGCTGACACCAGGACCAGGAGATTCAAAACCACTTTCACATTTTTGCGTAAAGTACAGAATTAGCCGTTTTGTCTTTTTTGTGTGTTTCAATAGCCAACACAATATGTATTTAAAGGGACGGTTCACCTCAAAATCAAAATTACATATGCCTCCTTATCCATCAAGATTGTTTTGGTGTGAGATGCAGAGTTTTGGAGATATCGGCTATAGCGATGGCTCGGCTTGTGGTGAAGCCGTCGACGCGGGACAGAGGGGCTCCTGCTGTTTTTTTTAGCGTTCTTTTGATATTGTGATGTGATTTGGAGCAAAAAGCTTAAACTCACAGTGTCTTCATTGTCTTTACCGTCTTTGGCAACTTATACAGAAAAAAAACATCAAATTGAATAAGTCACTACGACGGTCAGCCCTCCCAACAGTGATAGTGTTTATGTGATGCAATTTGGAGCAAAAGAAACGCATGGTAACGTACTTTCCACAATGCCTGGTGGGTCAGGACCTCAATCACAGCACATTATAACAGCATCCATATGATTATAAACTGTCGGCGGATACGTTTTTAGATTTACAGGCGGAAACACACAGATTGCTGCGGTGATATCGCGTAATTTCTGTGTGAAAAGCACTATTATCTACCTCAGTTAGCTTAGATAGCTAGCCCTTTGTCCATGAGTGGATGCTTACTTACTTCTGTGGTTCAGTGATACAGCTAAAAAATAGTTCCTACGTGAAACTGTTCACAACAAGGTCTGTGGATTATCTTCAGTGCGTCTAGCTCCATTATATTTCAGAGCTTCACCTCTCAGTTTGTCCAAAACTTGGCAAACTTAGACAAAAACAGTCTAGATGGATAAATAGCACCACAGATATGAGGGAAATACTTATTTTTGATTTTGTAATGAACTGTCCTTAATACATGTTAAGCTACCAAAAGAATCTTGTCTCTTTTTCGCAGTTTCCTGAAGCTTCAGCCAATATCTTTTGGGATTGATTTCCATCCTGGCAGCTTATTTTACCCCGAGTGTATCTATTCTAAGAGTGACTATAAGCCTCTCGGAAAAGGAAACAATATTTATGCCTGTCAGGTTTGACATGTAGGATGATTCAGCGACTCACTGATCTCTGACAATCCTCTTCGCGTGGAAGCGTCCAAACTCCCGCGGCACGAGCTCAGGCCGGCTAAAAAAACTGTGACTTCACTGAATTAAACTCGTTCTTTCTCATTCTTACAATCAGTATTTCGGGGACCTCCTCCACAGCGACTGCAAAGGCATTTGTCAGAAGTCCAACATAATCAGGGAGCGAAATCTGCTTAATTCAGCTCCGAGTTTGTGCCATGTTTAATTTGTCCTCGTGTCCCACTCAGGGGAAAGTCGTGTTCGTCAGCACCTATTGACCAACAAGTGAACACGAGCGCTTGTCCTTCTGCGTTTGGCTCTTCTGCCATTGCAGCGTTCTGCAGGCTTTTCACTGTCTGCACATTTGTGAATACAAGTTTGTGTCCTTGCTTTTTTTTCTCACAGTCGGGGCACTGTGGTGCTCTGCAATGTCGCACAGAGGCCACGTTGCATAACCGCTATTCATTTGAAACCTCAGAGGCAGCCTCAGAGGCAAACCGGTGCTTTTCTCCCCTCGCAGATTTTGCGGCCTCTTTACATTTCTACACGGTGAAGGATCCAGACTTCATCTTTGTGATGCCTTTGATCATTTAATGGTATGTAAAAGCTCGGGAATGTGACGGTCAGGTGTACCACCGTCGAAGCTGTGTGGGAGGAGATGGCTGCTGTTGCTGTTTACCATAGTACTGTACTTCCACTGTGGAGGCAGCTGAGCGAACCAGAATAACCTGACATTTCGAATACATTCGCAGCCTGGGTGAAAAAGAGTAGCATGAAAAAGACAAATGGCGGCGCGGAGAGCAAAGGAGAACTTTTATTTCATTATTACATACTTGATTAAAATTAATTCCATCTAGGGGCCATCTATGAATCTATTATCCCATGAAAAATATATCCCTCATGAATTAATTTACCACAGGTCACCCGGAGACAGAGCTGATTTAGTAGGCACATAATGCTTTTAGGCTAAAAGTTTGCGGATGCAGAGCGCGAGGTGACCCCCTCGGAGCTCAGAGGACAGTGTCGTGTCAGATAAACACTCAATTTTCTAACCCCCTCCCCTCCCCCCCAACAAACCCTCTATCATCTCCACACAGTGGGGTATTGATTGGTGAAGAAAGTACATTTAATTTCTCTCTCAGCAGGTTTGCTGTGCCCAGCTGTCCTTCAGACCCCCTTTTTTCCTCTGCTTAATGGAATATTCCAGGGAGAAAGAGAGCGAACGAGCGCGTAGACGTGTGCCTCCGACACCTACACTCCGCTGGGAACGCTGATTTGATGAGTTCCTGTCACGGAAAATCACATGGCAGCGATGCACTTGGGATTTTCTTTTTTCGACCCTCATTCATTTCTGTCATTTGAATATGATTAATCTCTTAGTGTAGGATGTCGGTTAGAGTAGATCATCTGCATTTCTGCATGCGACGAGGAGTGTTTTCTACAAACGCTCGACAAAACATGGCATTAGAGAGGAAGCGGCAAAAAAAAAAATAGTGGTATTCCTTCGCTGTAATTGCGTTGCTTTCTCTGCCAGCCAAAATAATTCCTCTGTTTTCCATCCAAAAAGAGTGAAATGCATAATTTCAGATTTTGCCCATTAAATCAGACATCTGGTGTTTACAGTCACAAAGTAAAGAAAGTGTGTTTATACAGTATTAAAACACTCGTGTTGCATTGATTACAGATTTAGAGCATATCAGTATCTATATGCATTTACAAATGGGTAACAAATGAAAGGAAAAAGCCTGAATAAGTGAGCGGATAAACATCGGAGTAATAAATGCAAATGCATAATGTGTCACTGAGCGGTTTGATGAATGCGCAGATGATGAGAATCAAAGGATACAGCCTTCATATTCAGCATCTTAACCCAGTTAGACACCTGTGGGAGATGTTTGACCGACTTATTAGAACGGGCCTTTTGAGCCTTGATCAGTTATTTGCAATTAAAGCGTGTGAGGAGGTTGTGAGCTGCAACACTCACTGACAACAACTCGTTGACGTTTGAGTCCTGACGAGGGAGCCCAGCTAAACACTGCTTTATTATGATAAGCGGTCACAGGACAAAAAAAGGTCAGGGTGAGCTTATTAGTGTTTTAAATACTCAAGTACAGTACAGTTACATGACTGAGATAATACTCAAATACAAGTAAAATACTGGATACGTGAGTAAAAGTAAAACGTTTTCTTCTACGCAGAGTGTTAGTTAGTCGATGTTTAATTGATTATCAACATTCAATAAAAAGAGTTCCTGTTTCTCCAAATCTTTGGAGCAGATGAAAGACTTAGATAGCTAAGTAGATTACATGGCGCAATGCAGATTACAGACTAGAAAAAAGTAGAAATACCTCCAGAAATGACTCAATTACAGTAATTTGAGTAGATATAATTAGTTACTTCCACCCCTGAAAAGTAACAAGCATCTAAATCCAATAAATAAAAGTATAAAGTAGCATCTAATAGAAATACTACATCACCTTCCATAGAGCTAACTAGCTTCTGGGCTACATTTATGAAAAAACGTGAGAGAATAAGTTACAAACCGTACGAAACTAACAGCTCTTAAATCGACATGTTTCTTAAATCGATGTGAAAAACATTAAAGGGTGACTCCACCAATTTTCCAAGTGTGTTTACAGGTCTTGGGGAGCGCTGCTGCGTGTGAAAAAGTAGTATAAAGACTAGTAGGAAGCTGCATGTAATCTGATAAATTACCTACAGTGATGTCAGTGAGTGGCTGAGCTGCATTGTGGGTAATGTAGGCAAAAACAAGGCCACTGGCTGGACTCATTATGGACAGTTTAAAAACAAATGATCAAAATGGATACAGCAGAACCAGAGATATAACCACACATTCTTCTCCCTCTTCATAACCTGGTGCCTACATTACCCACAATGCAACTTAGTCACTAAGAGACACCACTGGAGGCAATTTTATCAGATCACAGCCACAATTATTTTTGTAAATGCTTCGGCGGGTCTGAGTTTATATCTCACACTGTTTCGTTATTCATTCCCGTCACGCGTCCTTCATGCTGTCGTTTTTACACGCCCGCCTCCCCATCGCCACGCAGGCATCGCCAATTCACCAGCCAGAGACTTTCTGTCGAGGCTGTATTATCACCTAACATCTGCTGTAATAAACCTTATCTTTACTGCATTCACCAGTCGCTCCTGATTGAACTGCTCTTGGTAATCACTACAGCAGCTGCGGGGACAACTGAAAATGATGTCGGCGGGAAGGCTTCGTCACTCCTGGTTGGTTACGGCTAAAAACAAACGAGAAGGAATGAAACTAAACCGTCAGACTGTCATGACGGCCCGACACTTGACCAATCTGTAGGCTTTTTGCTTTAACTTCTGTTTTATGAACACGCCACAAACTATTGCTTTAAAGGGGAAGTGTGGCATTTTTACAAACCTTCGTCCGATAACATGTTTTGAGGAGTGCTGGTGCACATGTGAAGAACAGCTGTATGAAGCCTTTCACAGGGAGCTGTTTGAAGTCTGATCAACTGCCTCAACTGTCATTTAAGACACATTGAGTCGGAAGACTGCAAGTTTGAAAATGAATAAAAAGTGAGTGGAGTTAGATCAGATCTCTGTAGCCCAACGTGATCTCTGCTCTGATGCTACATTCGCTGCTGCTATCAACTATCAAGAAAAAGAAAACTTGCTTTTTAAACTCTTGGGAATGTGACTAAGTTATAAACATGCAGCGCTCAATCGCTGGAGTCTTTCCTAAGTTTATAATTTAAGAGAAATCCTTTCATGCAACCCGTTTCAGGAGCAGACACCTCTGCCAAAGTGCACAATAAGTCTAGTTCGCAACAGATGTCTTCCAAGTTGTGCATTACTTCGACTTATGGTCTTGTTTTTGTTTTTGCTCTGCAACCGAGGGGCATAAATTTTCCCATAACGCAACGGGTGTTTTATGGAGGCAGGTTGAAACCATTCATCGCCGAAGAAAAAAAAAAGTCGCGTTCACCTTTATACTTTTGTCCCTGAAGTGAAAATTGAGTTTTACATTTCCCGAGCTTTTAGCAGTTGACACGTCGTGCCTTTGGGAGTGTTTGTGAATTTCAAAGTACAACCATATGTCTCCTAATGGGACAGCATCCCCATGTGTCCTTTATTTTTTTCTCTCCTGTCATCCCCCTGAGACTTTTACAACTACATCCAACCTCATTATAAGTGAGGATGACATCATGTGCAGCGCTTGCTCTCTCCCCGAAGACCCATAGTGGAAAAGTGTTGCTAAGGCCGCTGAGGGACGCAGGAGGGTTGGTCCTGTAGGCCAGCCTGTGCACATCTGTTTTGATGGAAAGAAGAGAGTGTGAGTGTGTGAGGATAACGTTGCATATACACTTAAATACAAATAAAACACAGCTGCTTCTTTGTTCACAGGCTTTTTAATGTGTGATCTAAGAGTGCAAACAATACGGGAAATATGGTGTAAATAGAATTTTTGTTTTTGTCGCTAGTTCATTTGTTTTTTCGGGGCAGACGGTACATTAAATCTCCATTATAATGAGAGATTGAAATACATTTATTAATTAAGAACAGACAGACCAATCTCCTCTGCAGAGAATACTGCTGCAAACAGTGCTTTGTGCAAAAGCGGATAAAGCTTGGTATACGTTAGGGCACCTGGTGATTGATAAGTCACCTCAACAGTCGATCAGGACAGAGGCGGAGCAATGCGTACGCTCCCCAGCTCCACTCCCTCGTCCGAACACCCTCACCTCTGGTTCCATAAAAAAACTCAAGATGGCGGAGGCCTTGGTGCCAAACTCAAGTTCAGACTTGATTTAGAGCTCAGTCTGCTGCCCCCATGCGGCTGCAAGGAACTATTGAGTAGCTTTAAAGGTGCACTGTGTAGTTTGTGGAATAAATAGTAATCTGAAGAGAAAGAGCTTCATTGACTGATTCTTTATGCCTAAAAAAAAATAAACAAACTGACCTTAAAGGACAACACAACTTACTGTTTGACTTTGTTTATATGTGGCGGACCCTGCCACCTTTCTAGCTTCAAACAGAGTTCTAGGGACCTTATTTTCCTCTGAGAACAGCTTGTTTATTCAGTTATCTAAAAAATAAATATTTGTGAGATTGTATTATTAGCTCAACTCACATGACTGATCAGCTGTTTCCGCTGTCTGCTGCGTGCGTTACAATCATAGCATTTCTTCATCGTTTCCGGACAGCATGCAACATGGCCAATGCTAACTGACATGTAGGAACAATTACAACTCACCCTATGGAAAGTAATTCCTGAAGACCCGTCTCCATTATGTCTCCTGGCTTGTTTACCTTTAGCCTCTGTTTACTTCTGTAGCCACGTAGCCTAACCACATCATCCTCTGACGAAATGACGCTTCACGTAGCCCGGTTCATTCGCTCAAAACAGTTTATCCAAACACACCAGATATGCATTTGAATTTTTTGTGAACTTTCAAAAGTTTGCTTGAAATTCACTTGATATTTTATGGAGACATGGCTACTGACTTGCAAATGCTGGAATAAAATAAATACATAGCAAATCAGGACCTGTCTTAACTAGCTAAACATAAATTAGATTTGATGATTCATTTGGGACTGACTGTGTCCTCTTTGTTAATGATGACAGACGTGTGATTACATTTCTACTGTAACGCTGGCAGACGATGTGCATCTGAACATGAAAACGCAAAGACGGCTTTGACATCATGACGTCGACACAGAACTGCTATTGTGAATCTGCATTTTCTCGTGAATTATGTCTGTATCGGAGCCACAGCATAAATCCACTCGCAGAGTGTGACTGTATTTTAAACTACACCTCCACACCTCTCCGGCTCTCTCCGGTAATCCATTAGCACCCCACCCATCGCACAGACACAGACGGGAAAAAACACACAAACACACACTTACTCCACCGCTAGCCCCTGGTGTGACATGCATATTTTATAGACAACCTTTCACTCCAATCCCAGTCCTGAGCCCGAGGGGGCATTCTGGTTAAAAGTCACATCGACTCGGCAAACATTTTCTTCCCGTCTGCCAAGAACTCAGCTGGATTTGTGGTCACTTCAATCAGTGTTAATCTTGCTGGTGTATTGGATCATAGAGGATGTATGGAAGCTCACAGAGGTCAAAAACAGCCTTGATATTTTCAATCATAGTTGATATTTATGTGATAATTTCATAGTTACAAATAAAGAACTTTATAACTTGAACAAAAGCATATAAATGTATTCTCTGATGTGGTTGAAACTAGATCATATTATATAGAGAAAGTACTCCTGGTGTTTATTCCTTCAGAAGTCTGGCTCTGCATCTGAGCCTCTCCTCCAAAGCTAGCCGCTCTTAATAGCTTCAGTGGTTATGCTAATATACCACACTCTGCAAATGTCTTTTGTTATGTTTTGACAGAGAGAGGCAGAAATGACCTACTGTGGGTTTAATGACAAATATTAGCAGACACTTGGCGCCTGCCTCTGTGACCCTGGGAGCTACTGGTGTCAAGGCCAACAGCTCCTGAGAGGATGTCTCAAGGTAAACTGGCCCGAGCTGAACGCCTTTGCTTTCCCTATAAATCTGCTTCCATAGTCTGTATTCATGGGGCTAGGCCCGGTGAAACAACACGGGGCTACTTCCACATGAGTTCATGACCTGCAACGAGAAGTCCAGTCCACTGGATGACGGGAGAAGGTGGTGAATTGATCCCTGGATTAAAACTGACGGATGGGACACAGAACATCCTCTCAGCTTGTGCGACTTGTGCTGAGCGATGCATATCCGAGCTCACCTCTGCAAAAAGAAACTCGTGCTCTGCAACCAAACTCTCAGATAAGGCTCGACTCTCTTCTTTTCCTTGGAGTTCAGCATGAGGAGGCATGTGGCGGGCGTGAGTGATAGTCAGAAGCCCCCATCTGAGTTACACTGCCCTTCGTTGTTTCCACATTTATCCTGCTGCATAACAGCATCGAGCCAACTCAGCCCTTACACAAGGCAAACAAAAAAGAAGGGTATTGTTGGACCGTACCTGCAGTGGATTATATGAAATCTACACTGAAATGATTTCTTCTAGCGCTGGCATGTAATGTAAATCCTGCTGAGCGCTCCAACCTGCTGCTACGTCATGCCCGCTGTATATCCGGCGTGGCCTCGGGGTGAAAGCGTTCAAGAGTTTATCTACGTTTGAAGAGAAAATAACGACCGTGATGAAAAGAGACAACCATTTATACTCACCATCTTCAGAGGAGATGAAGATGGCGAGAAGATCTAATCTGGTTCAGGTGAAACAAACATTAAGTTATTTATCAACTTTATTTTTCTCTTGTACGACTGAGAAAAATCCTCGCAGCAGCAGCAGCTCGGTGAGACTTTCCATTATTGAACCATTTTTTTAAAAAAAAACCTGTTATTGGACCGATCCTGCCGCAGTTACACAATTCAAACCAAACCAAAAAGAGAAGAAGGAAAAAAAAACGCTCCCCTGTGGCCTTCAGAAACACACTCCCTTTTAATAAAACATGGGCATGCAAGTACTGCACCATACAGATGGAATCAGTGGATGATGGTTTGGGATAATGTCACCTCTCGCTGCACTGCCAACCCTTTTTGTTGGTTGCTAGGAGACAACTCTGTAGTGCCTAAAGGTTTTTCAGAGACAGTGTAACGTTCCAGAGCCCTACTTTTTATACCAGCCAAAGTGTGAGAAACATGTTTGCAAAGATGGAGGGATTTTTCGAGGGTATCAGTCGGAAGAAGGGAGCCTGCCAACGTGCGGAAATATCAATCACAGGTGTGGGCTGCTGAAGCGTCAGACTGAAAATGATGTTTGATTAAAAAAAAGGAGTGACATGCAAGTGTAAACAGCAACTGTCTGTGATATGGCAAAGTTATAGATCATTACTCTGGAGAACATAAAGATTACGTAAGATGCTCAGTTAAATCCAGGGATTAAAAAAGAGGCTTGCAAGTCTATCTGTCTCTCTGTCAGTGTTTGGATTGTAAGTAAAGTCTCCACCAACGGGGGGCAGTAAAGCTCTTCATCAGGTTGACACTCATTCATTGGCAACTTTATTGTTCTCTCACCCCATGCCTTTGCCTCTCATTATGGTTCAATTTTCTGTCCATCCGCTCTAAACGCGGTTCCCACAACAGGAGCGTGGAAACACACCAGGCAGTTTAACGGCAACCCCTTTTTTTTCTTTTTGGACGAAAAGGGGGGAATTTCCCATGACGCCTTTATGTGTTCATAAAAAATCCTCACCCCCCCCTCCCTCAAAAAAAAAAAAAAATCACATGTGCAAAATGTGCTGTTGGTACAAGCAGCTCTGGAGGTATTAGAGCTGTTTATCCACCAGGGAAATCTTGTTACGCTTAGTTTTTCAAAGAAAGTAAAACACTAATCAGCAAACAAGCCTTTTAAAGCTTAATTTTGGCTGTAGACCACAGACTTAACACCACCGCTGCTCCAAACATCTGTTCAGTGACACTACAAGCAAAGGATTAAACAATAGTTAGGTTTAAATTACAGATGGTCGGGTTGAAGTTCAGTATAGTAGAGAAATGTGGATGGCAGCATCTCTGCATACACAACCCAATATCCAGAAAAGATATAGACATAGATATCAGATGACGGATGTGTTGAAGCTTTACGTTTCGTTATGTTGCAACTTTATGTTCTGGTTAGGTTCAGGGCAATAGCTAAATTACTTCAGTGTTGCCTTTGTAAAGAACCCACATTATAAGGCTCATCAACACATGCAGCATTGACGACCGGACACTGAGTTTCCCCGGGGTTGCACTATAACCAGTTGAGGGGTTGCCTCTTTTGACGTTTGGTTTTGGCTCAAAATACAGAAACACGGCCGGAGACACCCTTGTTTGGAGACAGGTCTTATTTGAAACACCCAGTTTATGTCACGACATACACGGCTGGAAAATATCCAGCGGTTACAAACTCAGAAAAGTTGAAACTCCGTCTCAAACTGCAGTCACTGGCTTGCCAACCTTCTGACATAACTTCACCTCCATCCCCTTAACCTCCCAAATATGAAAGTCAGGTCATAGACATGTAATGTGAGGGTGATATGTCACATTTGGTAGAAATGTCACATAGCCTTTGATACGTACAAATGTGAATGTGCAGCCTGGTCACCAGGATATGACGTTATGTTTATGCAAACCACAGATACGTCCACGCTTGACATTTGCAGCGAATGTGGCATATCATGTTCATTATATGCTTATCATTGGATATTTTTAAGGACACCTGGGACATTTACGGCTATTTCTGTCCATGATCTTGGCAACCAGAACAGGTATTTTAAGCCACAACGCGCTGTTTTCCACACCTTAACCAAGTGATTCTTGTGCCTGAACTTAAGAAAGGTTCAGTTTGAACATATAATTTACTCTGGTGATCAGTGGAGGTAAGAATTTTTAACTTTTAACCAAGCTTAACATCGTCTACAATGCATTTTTGCACTCTTGATTTTTATTCAGTTGGGGTCCATCTGGTCGTTAGTGAATTAAATTATTTAACTGCGATGAGACTGAATTGATTTGCAAGCCGCAGCTTCTCACAGCATCGGCTGGAATTCAAATGATTCCAATAAAACTCAAAAAATGTAGATAACAAAGAAATCCTAATGTGATTCACTGTGTTTGCTCGGAGGTTTTCATCAAATGCTAAGCTACTGCTATGAAACATTCCTTCACTCCAGGCTAGCTACAGCCAGCGTTCATGGCTGCAGAGTAATTGGGATGATTTAATATATCTTCTGCAGGAGAAAAACATTCTTTATTTGCATGTTTTTTTCCCCCCACAACACATACATCACAGGCGTCGCCCCGCTGTTCTTGCTTGTCGCATCCTCTTTCCAGTGGTTGTACAGCCTCTGAAAACTAAAATATGCCTGGAAGAAAGATGCAGTGTGCGACATCAGAAGCACAATTTAATATCAGCTCTGTAAACTGACAAACTTGCCTGGAAGGAAGACACAGAGTGAACCAGCACTGTTAGCATTGTGGTCTCATATCAGCTTCTGAGACTGTCTGATAGACTGGACTGAGTGTACAAGCACAGTAAAGAGTCAGAGGGACCACTCATTACTCGGTATATTCACATAGGAACTGTGCAATTTTTGACAATATGGAAGTTTTAGTTATTTTAGACCAAACCATCTCCAGCCAGGTCCTTTGATTGATCCCCCCATTGATTGATCTCCTATGCTTGTACCCATCACACGTGCTATTTCCAGGAGCAAACCTTCCTAAGTGGAAATAGTAGATTAATTGATCCGGTTGGTTTGAGTTTTTGCAGCTTCACTGGTGGTAAGAATTGGAAAAGAAGAAGAAATGTCAGGCTGCCATTCACCTCTAAAAATGTTAAGAAAACCCACTACATTTGGTATCTGTTCTTCTCTTGGCTGCCGGCTGTCATTTTGTTTGAAGAATAACTCTCCTCCTCTATCTCCCTTGTCTTTCTCATCTCAGCCGAGCAGAGGAGGAAGAGATATGCCCGCAGCCACAGCGAACGAGACGACTGAGTTTGGTTCATTTCGCTGAGACAAGAGCACATTTATAACTAACATGTGTCTTTTATAACTCTTTAAGATCAGTTTTAAATAATCTCAGTTACCTCAAGATGCAGTTAATATTAATTTCCATGCATATTGTATCAAAGAGTCTACGGCCATGCTAGCTGCTGGGCTAGGCTGTACTCTGGCACGGCGGTGCTTTGAGCTCAATGCTAGAATCATCAATCTGATATGTTCCCGCTGACAAAGCTGAACCCTTCGTAATTCAAGTTTTGGACGACTGTTTTGAAGCCCCAAGTTTGGCATTACAGCTGTCATCATCCAGTTAGTTTTTGGAGCCAGAAGTGACCATATTTGGACGAGAAGGCGGAGATGAGGAGGATATTCTGATTGGATCTTACTGAGAATGCGAGGATGGCACCATGGCACCAACTAGTCAATCACAAGCTAGTCACGCCCTGAAGTGAACCTCGCTATATCGTTCATTTTACACTAACCTAATCCAAAATTTCATGTTTCACATCATGTTGTATTGGAGGAGACTTTGACCTAACGATTAAGACCATAAACTCATTAAATGAACTGTTAACTGAGGTAATAAATCAAGTGAAAAGTAGGGTCATTTTCTCATAAGCTTCCATACAATTACAGTTAAAGGCACCTCTGCATTGGCTTCACTTTTCAAACCAGGAGGCTCCATCCATATTCTATACAGTCAACATGTTTAATAGGTATAGTGTTGTCCACGATCATAAGTTAGCATGTTAGCAAGCTAACATTTGCTAATTAGCAGCATACACAACGTACAGGTGAGGGAACGATGAGCATGTTTTGTAACCAGTGTATGAGCCAAAATGGAAGACTGCTTGATGATGTGTAATGAAAGATAAGGGATAACCAGTGTATAACGATTCATCCTGAGGCAGGGCATCAATGTTTCTTCTATATTTTATAGCTATCCGTGCAATAGTTGTTGAGATATTTCAATCAGCACTGAAAAATATACTGATGGTGGAACTAGAAGAAAAATCAGAGGATTACCAAACTCAGAGTCCATCCTCCAGTGAACGTATGAATAAATCTCTGAAAAACATATCACGGCAGTCTCTCCGATATTTGGTGAGATTTGCAGTCTTTTGGCTTAGAGATTAGTGGACTGACCGATCAACATTGTCCTCCCCAAGGCCATACGTGGAAATTATGTTGGGGAGTTGTCTCCCTTAATAGCCCCATAATTTAAAATAATAATAATGATATGCATTGAAAACACTTGTGCTTTTAAAGACAACTTCCCCCCCTTGTGTTTCCGAGTGGTATTATTGTTGGCGCTGCTGTTTCTGAGTTTATTCAATCTTTTCGCCTATATTAGAAACAGCTCGCCAGTTAACCTTCCTTTTCCCGGGTGACTGCATGCAGATACAATAACATAGTGATTGCGAGGTTTATAGGGAACCGACATTTACACCGTGAAGCAGAAAAACCTTTCTACTGTCAGTTCAAGTTTTTTTTAAAAAGATCGGGTTGTGGTTTTGGTCCGCTGCCGACCAACCACGCACACCCACACACATTACTGCCTGGTACGTGTCTGTTAGCAGTGTCTGGGAGTGTGTTGGTGGTGGTGGCTGACCTCTGGTAAGTAGCTACTTTGCAAAAGTTAACTTAAAACAAAAGATGTTTCTGGCATTTGTATGAACTTTTACCATTTCTCAGTTATACAGCACAGTTTAATAGTAGTCACCAGTGTTTCCTCTATATACGTTTAAAAAACTTGGTATGCACCTTGACAGTGTAGACCGGCGAGACAACATTAACCATAGTCATCATGTCCAAGGAGTAGCTTGTACGACCCAGCCCACTGTGAATCAAGACTCTTAACTGATGCAAAGTCCAAGTAAAACAAGTGGTCGGTGAGGACATCTGAACTTCTGCCAAGCCAGCAAGAACTAGGAGTTGATGCACCAGAACAGAACTATGAAACGAGTGGATGTCGGCCTTGTGTTGGACAGGTAGTGCAGAAGTGGTTTCCCACTCGGGTTCCTTCGTTGCTCTACTCCTGTTGAACAGTGTCGGTATAGTTGGAGGTGTATTTGTGGTAGAACTTGACAAAGTTCAAAGTCAATTCAAAAGCAGTCACAAAATAGTTTAAAACAACTCTAATATCTCCGATAAAAGACACAAAGAGGGACAACATCACATCCAATCTTTTTTTTTTTCAGCAAACAATCCAATTTTACTATTCCCCCGATTTGCGAGCTCACAACGCCGCAGTCTCAGAGCTGTCTCTCCACACAAACAAAAACTAATTTCAAAATAAAATAGATCAAACAAACCCATGAGCCAATACCTTTGTGTGGTGCAAAATTATAGCTCTGTCTGGAATTGATTTGTTTGTGTATCCATTTTTTATTCCAGGGTTGTGTATCTGTCTGGAATTTATTATTCGTGGAGTTGACAGACACAGATTGTTATTGACGTCAGATTTTTTTTAAAGCGTCATTCATTTGTTTATATTGCCAAATGTTTGAGCTGGTGCTGTAATATGAAGGCAGAGGTGAAACAGATACTGGAAAAGGAGAGCTGACAGGTCTATTTGACCTGATTTGTGATATGACGGTCGACAAATATCGGAGGAGAAGAAAACAAACAGTTTGTCTTATTGGCGTTTCTTTTGTATTCTCCGTGAGTACGGGGGGTATCTCTTCCCTCTCGGTTGGGCAACCCGCTGTGCTCCCTCTGATGTGATCCTCATCTTTGGGGACTAGAAGCAGAGTGCTACCTTCAGCTGAGAAAGGCTTAGAGTTTCTTGGCATGCCCAGAGGCCCATGTACCTGAGGTGATTTGGGATTTGCTGCGAGAGACTTTTGCAGTAGTGGCAGCGAACAAGGAGGTGGAGAAGTTGCACCGAGCTAATGGCCCATTCATTTTTTTTGTCGACAGGAACGCTAGTGAACCTGGACTTCGGCCATGTGTCGAGGTTTCTGTGTGGTCGTCTTGCAGCCACGCTTCCAGGAAGCGTAGCCGATTCCTCGGTGGGGCTGAAAACTTTGTTTTTTAGAAAAAGAGCAATTTGTTTCGTGGTCTGCTAACTCTCCGGGGGGAGAGTCGACAAATGAAAAAAGTGGAGAGGAAGTCTGCACTCTGAATAAAAGGGAGAGCAGATAAACTAAAATAGGCCAGTTTAAGGATTTTTTAATGAGGAATCACAACCAAAAGATTGTTGACGATTCAAGACACTGAAAACATCGCGTCACAACCTCCAAACACTGATCTTATTGTACATTTGGTTGCAATCGTTGGGCCAACAAGCAGACAACCAAGGAGACATGAAGACAATCTTTCTGCTGTTGAAAACTTTACAGCACATAGAACATCAGGCCTTTGAGAATCAAATCAAGATTAATGAATTTTGGATTGTCTATAATAAACTATTTATTTGAGGAGCTCCAAAAAACCGGGAGAAATAAAAAATATACATCAAGCGTAAAGGATGATTTCCCTCAGCATATTCATAATTCAAACGTTCATTTTAGGGTGACACTTACGACTCTATTAAAATGAATTCTCCAAAGTTGAAAAATAAGTTCCCGCAGAGATTTTTGAGAAATATAGGCAAGACTTTGGTCCATTGGCAGCAGTCGGATGTACCGTCGAAGCGCACAACTGAACAAAACTGCAGCTGAATTATTGATTAACATTTGTAAGCTTGGATAGACAGCATGGCCTCGCTGTGACATGTATGTAAGTCCTGATGTCTCTAACATGCACCAGCTAGTTCACGAGCCATCCTCAATGTATTGCTTAGCCTCGTGTGTACGCGATCACCGTGTATGTTCAGTGTATCGCCACCGAGGGTGACGGCGTTACACGAACCGAGGCTGGTTTTCACGGCAGAATGCTGATGAAGGTGGTCAGTCGGAGGCCAAGCTGTCAAACACAGAAACACTTCACCAGGCTGCATCTGTCATGGTCGTGTCAGAGCACTCAACGCGCAGCAGGCGAGAGGGAAATAATAGGCGAGGAGCCATTTTACAGCACAATGCCCAGCTGTTTATACACCACTCAGAGGCCTTTCAACTGGAATGTCACTCTGGATTTTTGACAAAGATATTGAGGTCCAAAAGACTACAGCGCGGAGGATTTATTATAACCTTCGTCCCCACCGATGCCAGCAGCCACTGAGCTGAGAGAAAGGACAATAAATCAAAGGCAACAGAGCCGAGACGTTAGCCAAGTGAACCCATCACATCACATGTGTCAGCTGTTACTGTTTGCTTGTCACAGAACTACTGAGCAATGGAGACGATGACTTTGTTGGTAGATTTTTACTTAAAATTAAGATTTATAACATCACATCATCACAGACGGAGGAGAAGAGTCATTAATAATGTTTCCACCTTAGCATTACATTTAAGATCAGCTTGTTTATTACATTTTTCTGTTCACTGGCAGATGCAAACATTGACTTAAAGGATGAGTTCACCCAAAAATGAGAATTCAATGATACCTACTCACCTCATATCAGTGGAAAGTCCTCAAAACTGGAGCTTCACAGCAAAAACACCTAAACAACTGAAGTAGCTAGGGACTTGTTTTATGACGTAGAAAAACATGAAAGCAAATAAATAAATGAATAAGATTGTACATACAGCTCGGCGGCGTAATCTCCGGAAAAATCTTCACTGTAGCTGCTAGGCTAAAGGCGTTAGCTTCCAACCCGTTTGAAGTTGGTGCACAGGCTCAACTACACATCAAGAGTGTAAATAACATATTTTCAGATTTTGATCAAGCCAGACAAGCGATTTGGAGTGAATTTATGTCATTTTATGGATGTTTTATGAGAGAATGCTGCAACACTTTTGCTATGAAGCTCCAGAAACATTTGTTTTTTGTGGACGATGATGGGATGAGTAGATAATGACTGGATTTTCTTTCTGGGTCAACTCCTTTAAAGTGGACGGGTATTTCACATTTTTCTTATTGTCAACAATTCTCAAGATGTTCCTTTATTACGACGAACAAGGGCATTGTAGTTTTTCATATATCCCACATATAATGTGCCGCTGCTGTAAATATCAGTAGAGCACCAAATGTGTATCACTCCACAACTGAAAATAGTCCCTGACAAACGCATGACTTACATCTGCTGAGTAACGTTAGATGAAAACTACAGTGTCCAGGTGTTTTAGGAAATTGTTCAGCCTTTTCTTAAAATGTAAGTAATATATTTGTGAGTCATTTTTGAAGATTTAATGCGGACTAACATATTGTTGAATTTTGTCTTTTCACTCAGTTTGTTGACAGTTGAGTTATGTTGCTTATATAATTACAGTCACTTTGTACATCTTAATTGAGCACTCGATCATACACGATACAGTACAAGCCACACACACACACCAACACAATCTAACAGACCAGCATCTGTGATTCAGTTTGGGTTTTTTTTTATCTCTTATTCTCTTTGTTTCATCAAATACGTCTTGTAATGTTTTATTCCAGGTCCACTGACGTGCTGTTAAAAAACTAAAGTCTTGTTATGTTTTTATTCCCGGTACACTGGATTCATATGAAACTTTAATGATCTCTGTATAGAAACTGGGTCATTGCAGCAACTGTGAATAGGATATAGAATAAGACTGAGAATAGCACCGGTAATAATGGCACTTGAACATATTGAAAACAATATACAGATGTAAAAACTGAAGCGTTCATCTGACAGAAGCTTTTTCTAATTTCCTGCGTTTTCTTGTCTTTAATATCCGATTGTCAGATTTGCAGTTTATCTCTCAGCAGTTTCCTCTTCGAGTGTGTAGCAAAGTAATTATCTTCAACAATGCTACAGAAGCTAGGATCAGGGGCCGAAGTCCAGTCGTTTTCTGGCATCCCAAAGTTTTTAGCCTCTTTCAAACACTCAAATCCTCTCCACCTCTGCCAGTCTCAGATCTGCATCTGCTGTCAGTCCACCCACATGTTCTGCTGCGCTCTCTATCCCTCTGTTTTGCTTTGTTAGTTCCCTCCCTTTTCATTCCACTCATCTCTTTCCCTCTGGGGGGGGAACTCAGTCCTAGAGGGCCCTGTGGTTCTGCAGATGGACTCGGCTCGACCCAGGGGAGAAGAAAGAAGAGGAGGTCTCTCTTGTGGGGGGTGAAAGAATAATGACGTGGAGGATGGGTTTGTGCCCGGCGGCCTTATTGTGATGTCCAAATCTGTAGTGGATGTTGGGGACGGAGAGCTGGAACCAGAATTAAGTCCGTGTGCACATGGAGCATTGTGAGAAAACAGACTGATTATGCTCTGAATACAACGAATGTTTAACGATAATGTTAATGAAAACAGGCGTGATTATGATTATCCAGGGCAAAAACAGTCCAATCTTCATCCCCACACATAAAATATGCAGATCCTGTTCGTGTGCTTTCCCTTTGGATTTCATAATGTTAATACAATGGAGGAGAGGATATTAAGGAAGTGATAACACCAGACAAGTTGTTGAAAAGTTCTGTGATTGGTGGTATAAGAACCACTCGTGTCCCACTTACACCGTAAAATGATCTCGTTCTTCTGTTTGAAATATCACAGAACGGAGGTGTTGTCACCGACTATGAGGTTTGTTTACTTTTTATGCTAATTCTGAGAGAGAAGTTGTAAAAACGGGCAGAGAGAAAGAGAAATTGTATTTATTTTCCCTCCAATCTCGAGACAATAGCGCTGCCTGCTACCTGATATTATTAAAACTGTCTTTTTCAAACGGAGACAACACGTTAGAGCCCTCTATCACCCACCTTTGGACACCACAGACATCACAGCTCACTGTCTCTCTTTCCTGCAACTTATCTCACCTCCTTATTTTCCATTTGGTTTGTCCTCTCCAGTCTTATCTCCAAAAATACCTTCACCTACAGTTTTATACTGCCGCATTCATTTATTTGTCCAATAGAACCGTATTAAGTCCAAACACTAAACATACAAACATAAATCAGAAGGTGACGGAAAGACATTTTCCGCATAGAGGGTATAGAGGCAACGCTGTTTCTGAAAAAATAAGTTGTAAACACCAATAATACAGAAAGAAGAAGTTAAAAAACAAAAATAAAACAGTTCTCCTCATAGTCTACATCAGCGACTGTAGCTGCTATTAGCTAGTTAGCTCAGTTAGCTTTGCAGTTAGCTAGACTGGGGGAGTATTGGTATTTAGCTGGAATATTTCCACATCCAACTCTGTGAATTAAAAGTTTACTTCAACCAAACCAGCTGGTGATTGTTGGAGCATTGAAAATACTAACCAAGAAAGTTTTGATAAGTTTTATTTTGTTTCTGTTCAGTTTTAATGATACGTTTTATGATAAGTTAACAAGGCAATTAAGCTAGTTTTAGCTTGGTAAAAAGAGAGAAACTTAAATACAAAAGTTTTCAGTTTAATATGGAAAAGAGGAGTCATAATATCTCCTTTCTTGACATTTTGTGAGTTTATTTTGTTCTTTAAAAAACTAAAAGAGCAGCTAGCTGGTTAGCATGCTAACTTTAGCGGACATCTCTGCACAATACATGGCCATAGTCTTTGACGCATCGTTTAATCCGTCATTTCTTGAGATCCTGATGATAATTTTAGTCATTTTGGAACGTTTTAAACTAAAATTCGTACTCATTGTTCCCTTAAAGGAGAAACAAATGTCTCTGCCATTGAATTTACACTTCAGAAAATAAAAATGACTGTATGGGCTGCGCTCTTGAGCTTTAATAAAATAAAATCTTGGCAATTTAATGTAATGCTGCAAACAAATACCGTCAGATGGAGTCATATTTCGGTTTTTAAATGTCATTGAATCTCAACTTGTAAAAGAAGCTGCTGCGACTTTAGCAACTAGACTAGAAAGCATAAAAAAAAATAATCAAATAACTTTTTTTTTCTTAACGATCCCAGATTAATTTACCATGCCCCCTGGGAGAACCGTATGCTTTCTACCAGTTACGTATAGCTCTAATGCAGCGCATAATTACATTTTCTAGGGCAGAATTACCCATCTTCCTCCTCATCTCTGGATTCTTAGGTAGTAGTAGTCGATAACAACACCTCATATCCTCTTCCTGTCCCCAGGCTGCTTTATTTAGGTTTCAAGATCCCAGAGCTGAGCGCTTCCTCTTGTGTGAGGTTGTGTGTACCACATGTGTTCTGTCATTTCTATAGTGCATCCTGCCTCTGCTGTTGTACAGTAGTAATGGAAACATACTGGTATAGCTACTCGAGTCAGTCCCCACTGGCTGCAGGCCTCATTAAAGCTGTGGAGGGCTCAATGGCCTGTCACACCACATCTCTCTGCCCATTTATCTCGGGGTGACCACTGTTGCATGGCTGCTTGTGCGCACCAGCGTGTTGGTGTGTGAGAGACCCAGGATGTATGCTAGGGTATCAGTAGGTCACCGTGTTAGAGATGTTCATTGTCTGTGTCTATTTACAGCTCTCATTTCGCAGCAGGCCTCCGTATTTCAGATACGATTAGGATGTTTTTCTTGTTCGTTCACGCGTGAAAACACAAACACGTCTTTACAGCAAACACCTCTGTCTTTATATATTCATGCATACGCTGCTCTGCTGAAATATATTTGAATATTTTAGCCGAACAGGCGAAAAGCTTAATGAGAAAGTGGCCAAAAATCACCCTCACAGATTGATATGAAAAGGTTGTGTTAAATATAATTTATACAGTGTATGCCCCCTATCTCGACACACACACAAAGGTAGCTCCACAATGCCTGTTAAATCATGCTGTGGATAAATTGTCCGCCTTCTTTTTACTTTTCCTTGTTTCCTTGGCAGCCTGTCTGAAGGGCCTTTCACTTTTTTTTCCCTCTTTCTTTTTCTTTTTTCATCTTTCAGCCTATTAGAATTCCCTGCAGGCATAATCCAAGGACACCCCTGTTCTGCAGGTGGATCATTTCAGCTGTCAGGCCACATTTCTTGCAGGAAACATAGTAAACAACACGTGAGGAGAGTGACAGCGAGGAGTCGCCCGCGTGACATTCAGGGGAGGAAGAGTGAAGGATGTCTTGGATTGAATTAGCAAAACCAAAATGCATCAAGGACAAACGCAGTAAGTTAGACAGCACGCACGTAATGTGGATTGTTTAATTATATTTCACGATGAAAGTAATCAGTGTTCTTCCAGCCATGCACCACACACAGATTTCCCAAATTCCACTCATCTAATTTAAAACTATATTGATTAATCTGCACCAGTCCCAAACTTTTATATCTCATGTAACCCAGTGATGAGGCCTGTAATCCTCCTTATGTCACGATTTACACAAAAGGGACTCAAACGTAAGACGCACAGAGGCGGGCAGGTTGGAAACAAAAGATGAGCTTTTAATGAGCTGTCCAAAATCCCAAAAATCCAAAATTGTGAACAATAAAATGTTAAAGGATAAGTACCGTTTTTTACAACCTGGACCTTATTTCTGGCAAAAGATATGGTCATTTACTCACCCAGATAACTTTGGTGTCATTCGGCGTCGTTCGGACGAAATTAGATCCAGTGTAGCGGCGATATATCCATATAATGGGAGTAACGGGGCATCGACACACAGCCTCTATATAACGCATTATCTGCCACGAAACTAGTTCATTTCATCAATATTTTGTTATGAAATGCTAGCGCTATTAGCCTCTGAGTCCGGGCTCGTCTATTGTCAACATCCGGGGTCTGTAGGCTGATCTACTACCTCTGACCTGGAAGATGTCGTCTCTGAGCTGCGCGCGCACCCGCGACAGCGCGCCTTGTTTACCTGTAGCTGCTGCTGCTAGTTTGACCCCGGATGTTGATAACGGACGAGCCCGGACTCAGAGGCTAATAGCGCTAGCATATCGTAACAAAATATTGATGAAATTAACTAGTTTCGTGGCAGATAATGCGTTATATAGAGGCTGTGTGTCGCTGCCCCGTCTCTCCCATTATATGGATATATCGCCGCTACACTGGATCTAATTTCGTCCGAACGACGCCGAATGACACCAAAGTTATCTGGGTGAGTAAATGACCATATCTTTTGCCAGAAATAAGGTCCAGGTTGTAAAAAACGGTACTTATCCTTTAAGCGATACAAACTGGCAACAGAAAGCAGGCAAAGGAAAATACAAAAGTAAAAACTGAGGACAAACCAGAAAACCATAGGGAACAAATCAGGAACCCAGGGAGCACACGAGGGGGAACAGGCACAGGCTTAAATGAAACTAAACTAACGAGGGGATGAGGTGCAAGTGGAGAGACACTGAGAGTGCTAAGGGGGCTGATGTGAGACAGGTGACAGGGTGAAAATTAGGCTGGGGAGGAACACTGGGAAGATTTTAAAATATACCACAAACCATATTGATTAATCTGGACCAGTCCCAAACTTTTATAGCTTATGTAACCCAGTGATGAGGGATATAATCCTCCTTATGTCATGATTTACATAAAAAGGATCCAAACGCAAGACACACAGAGGCAGGCAGGTCGAAGACAAATGGCCAGCTGTAATGAGCTGAAGTCCAAAACTGTGAACAATAGGCAGGCGACAGGATCTGGCAACAAAAGGCAGGCGAAGGAATAACAAAAGAAGCACAAAGACTGGGAACCACCAGGGAACAGGCACGGGAGACACGGGACTGACGCAAGGACAAAAACAGGGAACAACACAGGCGTCAACACAAGTTAAGCTAACGAGGGGATGAGGCGCAGGAGGAAGGACACTGGGAATAGGACAGTGCTAACGAGGCGGATGTGAGACAGGTGTTGGGGGCGATCAGGCCGGGGAGGAGCACAGGAAGACAGGAGGGAAACAACACTGAGGACACAGGTGAGCAGGAAGACGATAGAGACTAGAGGACACAAGAGGATAAAATGACAAAATAAAACAGGAAATTAACAAACCAAAAAACCCCAAACCATGAAATCTGGACTCCACGACCTCCAGCCCACCTTAATCCTTCAGTGATCATATCATGTATAATCATCAATGAGGCGTTTGCTACCGAAGCTGGAGACACACAACACTCTGTGTGTAGTGGTGACGGTGTAACTTTGAAGCAGAGATGCATGTAGCTGCAATATCTCTTCCAGGTTTGTGATGCCGGTGTGGACTGTTGATATAGTGAAGACAAGATTAACGTTGACAAAAAGTCTCAGTAATCGGCTCCTTTTCAGCGACACACAAAGCTGTTTTCAAAGCAAACCACCTGCTCACAGCAGTTGTGGCTCTTTATCGCAGCAAATGGGAGAAGGTAAACACACAGTAGTGTTGCATTCAGTAATGGGACAAAACAAAGCTTCCCTTTGTCACTTTGTACCACAAATCACAAGTAAACACAGCTACCGTGGGGAAAATGAGTAAAGGCACAATATGGACTGATCGTACACGGTTCATCCATCTGGTATTGTTTTGGTGCTATCCACAGGTGGGCTGCAACACTGATCTACACTATAAATATTGCCATCTAGGTTGTCTGTGCAAACAGCTTGCACTGAGGGCTGGTATATATGTTTAATGTTAGGTAGGGACCTCTAGTGGCAGTAGTAATTAAGACGGAAGCAAAGGAGGAAGTCAGGTGAGCAACAAAGTTTGTGTGGAAAGAAGGTCTGGGTGGATGGATGGGTCAAGCACAGGACTTTCACCTAGGAGATTGCTGTTCGTGTCACAAGTCTGCCTTTTGCCCAGAAGTTAAACTACATAAAGTATTAAAGGAACAGTTCAACCAAAAATGCAAATGGATTGAAAGCCAGGTGAGGTTGCATAGTGAGGTTTTGAAGCCTCAAGTGAGGCATTACAGCCGTTGCAGTCTTGTTTTTTGGAGCCAAAAGTGACCATAACATGGATGAGAGGGTGGAGCTGAGGAGGACTTCCTGATTGGATCTGACTGAGAACCCGAAGACAAGACGTGGTAGCGACTTGTCAATCACTAGGTAGTCACGCCCTAGAGCGTACCCTGCTGTCCTAAATGCAACCATGATTTACAAAATGAACATTGTTGTATTGAAGAAGACCTGAAATCATAAACTCATTCAGAAACAGTTTACTGAGTAAATAAATCAAGTAAGAAGTAGGGTCATTTTCTCATAAGCTTACGTACAATCAGACTTCTCTCTGAAACCGGTGGAGTCGCCCCCTGCTGGCAATTAGTAAGAATGCAGACCGTCTTCAGACCGTAAAGCTCCATCCACATATTACAGAGCCAGTGGTCGGACTGCACCCCACATTTCTCAAAATGGTATCTTTTCGAGGACCCTCTCTTCAACACCCACACTCACAAGTCCTTTAAACCTCCGATGTGTAATGCAGGCTTTGTGTCGAAAATTAGTAGTCTCCAAGAGCAGGTCGGGTTGACATTACTGGGCTTTATTCTGGCTTTTCTCAGACTCCACAAAGCTCCTCGTGAGCCACAGAAGACATTATACACACCTCTGTGCTGAGTAGTGCTCACTAGGCCTAATAAACTGATTCTTATGTGAAAAATAGGTGAATTCCCCCTTTAACAAATCACAATTTTAACACTTTAACAGCTCCTCCGCTTAATTCATTCCTCAAGAGATTTGAAAATGACCCCATAAGCGGTTATGGACTTACTTACTGTTTCATGATGTTAATGATTTTTCTTGTAATGACTAAACAGAGCACTAAAAGCAACGTTTTAATTTTTACTCCCCTCCTCCTCCCCCTCCTCCTCTTCCCGCGCCTCCTCTCGAGTTATTCCTGTACCACACAAGAACACCCAAAGGTGCCGTATAATCCTATCTGAACTGTTCCATTTATTTCTAAAGAGGAAAATATGTTTAAACTCTGAGAGCATTGCCACAGGATGAATGCGAAGCAAATGACACATCACATTTTTCATGTTCTTTTAGGAATGTTTTTTTAAAGGTTGGTGTTCCAGTGCAGAAAAACAGAAAATAGATGAATAGGGTGACATTGGGAAGGAAATCGAGCGTGCGTTGCTTGGAAAATACACCGTAAACGACATTAATTTGGGTAAGTCAAGAAATTGTATGCGTTATGGCCTTTCAAACACAAGTTAGGGGATGTTTTTGGGGATGTGACACAGAGATACAGAGGAAATGTCAGATAAAAGTGGTGATTTACATTTCTAATAGCTCTGCAATAAGAAAACACGCTGTTCTGATGTATGACTGAATCAGGAAAAAAGAAATGAATAAAGAATTAGATGGGGAACTGGGAGGGTTGAGTTGGGGAATTATATAAATACCTGGAGACAGATGTGTAATCTGCACTAAAACACCTCTAATAAGCCACATCTGCTGCCCAAAAGATAATTGCAAACTTGGACTGAACTGCTCTGAACAAAAAAAAAAAAGCAATGAAGCAAAAAGGATGCAAAATATACTGTCGGATCATGTTAATAAACCTCCTGGCTATGGTTTTCTTGGCACAGTGTGTGAATTTGTGGCTTATTGATCCTATAAATTGGAATATCTGTCCCACCTATTAAAGAGAGTGTAATGAGAACAGAGGTTTTGTTTGTTTTTGCTTCAGGGGTGCAAAATTGATGATGCCATTGTACGAAAAACCCCCCAATGTGTTGGTAACCTTCCATGATTCATTTATCTTTTGTAATGTATATTATGCAGGAGTAGCTGTCTCATTTCCAAGATATGTAAAGGCTGAAGTAAATAGTTGCACAGAGCTCATTTGCACACTGAGCCTGACAGTCTTTATCACTGCTCTAGGTCTTTAAAGTATCAGACATCAGTGTATTGTGGACATACAATCATTTGGATTTTATGTTGGCATGATACCAAATCATGATACAGTTGACCAGTTTAAATTATGAATGCAGGCAGAGGAGTTTATTCTTTATTGTTTTGTTTTTGTGTTCTGACACCGTGTCCACACTGCTGTCCACACTGAATCTGTTGAATATGCGTTCTGATACATCATAAAGACGAAACGAATATGTATCAACTGTGCACTTAGACATCAGATTGGAAATTTAACCACTTAAACATGGTTAGTTTGATAATCTAGCCTATTTTCCTACATTTGTACTTTCTAAAAAAGATAACAAACGATTTATACTGCGATATTTAGATGTTTCTTGTCCACAAGTGACATAAAATATATCCAACTGCAAGTAGAGATGATGTGTTTTCTTACCAGCTCCCTGGCGATCCACATTCAACTTTTAAGTTTTTGTTGTAAAAGGAGGCAGTATAAGCAACTCCTCATTTCAACTTCGTGAATCAACCGTTCTTGGACTGTGTCACGCTTTTAACGCGAGTGACGGGAATGAAAGAAGAGACGTTCCAGGAGGAATCAATGAAATCGAGCTGATTTTGTCGCTGATGTTTGCTCTTGTCTCATGCAGATATGACATTATGTAACAAAGAGACAGTTCAAAGCAAACATATTAGCAATCATGGCTGGATTGTATAATATAAGGCATTGTGTAAGAGTGTTGTTTAATGTGCGTGTAGCTAACAGCTTTTCTTGTTCTCCTGAAGTTGTGTGTTATATTCAAAAGGAGGAATAGTAGATCGTCGGCATACTGTAGCACTTAAAGAGGAAGTGCACTGATTGTATTCATCTACGTCTCTTTGTGGGGTTGCCTGCTGCTTAGCTCCACTTGAGGCTAATGGCTTGAGGCTACAACACACTTGACTCACCAACTGAAATATTAGTGGTAAAGTAACATTGTGGGTAATGTAGGCACCGGGTTTTGACATGAAAGCATGCATAACAAAAGCGTTGATGTCCTTGGTTCCCCGGCATCGATTATGATCACTCTTTGTAAATGATCAATATTGATTCAGACAATATAGTTATAGAAATGCACCTTTTATGTTTAAGATTTACAGCATGCCATGTGAAAAGGCTTGCTTTATCTCGTGCCATAAGAAATCCTACTTACATGAAAGCATGTAGCAGCCATTCTTTATACAACAAGGCTGTCATGATCATGAAAAGTTACGTGTTTCAAGCCAAGCCAAGATGAATGAGGAAGGATTATATATTCAAAAGATTATCTAGTTAACATGAATTTGAACATTACGATCATACGACTGATGCCGAGTGAAGGTGTTTCAGCAACTCCTCCTGCTGAGTATCCGTGCAGAGGCAGATGTGCTCTGTATGTAGGTCAAGAGGAGAGCAGAGCATTGGCAAACACAAACACCCCCCCACACCATGGCTTCTCCCTCACCTGTGAATTGTAAGGAGTTTGACTTCTTCCATATGCATAGGCCACTGGGGGTGGCTTAGATAACAAAGCTTCTTGAGGCAACATTTTGTATGCATTTCCTGCAGTTTAAGTTCATCAGGTCGGACCACAGAATGTCAGATTTCACCACGTACTCCCGAGTTTGTTATAGGTCGATCTATTTTTCTTTGGATGTCAACGTCCCTCCTCCTTTTTTGGCTCTAATACCTGCTCCTTATATAATTTCTGTGTCATGAAATCTTTATTCCTGTGGTTTGGCTGTGACTCATCAGTTTGATGGTGATAGTGCACAAATACAAAGGAGGCAAACAATTCAAAAAAGCTTAATGTTAAAACCACAACACTTTAAACTCTTATGTGTCAAACCAGAACTAGACATCATGTGCACCACACATTATTTTATGATTATTTATACAGCTGTGTTGAATGTGCATTAATCTGGGTATTGATGAGGTCCCTTTTCTTTTTTTATATCCCTCTTCATGGCTAGGCATGGCTTTTTCCACTCACACTTTGTCTGCCTGTGTAGTTTGGGAATGATTCCCTTGGAAACCATGAATTAGTAATGACAGATCCCTGAATTGCAGAGAGAAAAGTGCAAGCTGAAAAGGAGGCATGCCAATGTGGACCCACCAAACACTCGACAAACATAGCAGTTTTTCATCAGGAGAAAGACAGAAGATCAATTCAACTAAATCAGATTTTCTTTTAGCTTAATCTTCAAACACATTTGACTCAAGAAACACACTGGTATGTAACTAGTTCTGCAGGTATTTGGTTTTAAACCAACGTATTGAAAAAAAATCACCAAGGTTATTACAATTGATCCTGATGGGTGTGTGAATCTCTCCTGCCCAGCACAAATATCACCATCACCACAGTCATTTGTCCTCTGGGAACCACGAATGTCTGTATTAAATCTTGCACCAATTCATTTGGTAAATGTTATGATTTTTCACAGGACAAGTGAAAACCTGATCTGCTGGTGGCATTCATTCATCCACCGGGGACCCTATCATTACAATCCATCCAATAGCTTTTGAGATATTTCTGTCAAGACCAAAGTGGTAAACATTAACATTCCTTGAGTTGGTGTAGCTTAAAGTCAGTGCACCATACCGTTATGAACACACAGCCCAGTCGCCAGAATAAATGCTGGCGATGTACATTTCTTTAGGTTCAGTTTTATTGCGTGACACAGTGTGCTCATACTCTGGTTAGGTTTAGGCACAACAAACACTTTGTTAGGATGAGGAAAAGATCATGTTTTGGCTTAAAATACTGTTTTTTGTTGGCCAAACTAGGCTGGAGACGATCCCTTGTCAAAAAATATCCAGTGGTTTCACACTTACAAATGTTGACCCGTGGTCACTGGATTGGCAGCCTTCTCACCGGTAAGTCCACCACCATCCCCTCCACTTCCCAATATAAAGCTAGGTCATAAACATGTAACATAAATGTCATATGACATGTTTTGTAGAAATGCCAATAGCCCAATACACAGACAGATGTGAACGGATCAGTTCTTTGAAGAAAAGTCAAAGGTAGGGAAGGCGATTCTGGATAAAGATAGTTGATTGTTGAGTTTCATTCACAGGTTGTCAAGTACTGTCATTTTGGGTCGGTATTCGGCTCGATATCCAAACCCAGAAACGTCCAACCCAACTGGTCGAGGCAGATGGCCACCCACCATTGAGTCCGGTTCTGCTCTGAGGTTTCTGCCTGTTTTTTCTCGCCACTGTCGACAAGTGCTTGCCCATGGGGGAAATGTTGGGTCTCTGTAAATAAATTAATCAAGGAGTCTGGTCTAGACCTGCTCAATTTGGAAAGTGTCATGAGATGACTTTTGTTGTGAATTGGCGCTATACAAATAAAGATAAATTGATTGAACTGGGAACGAGACGCAATCGACAATCTTTCTCAAGAATCACCTTCCCTGCCTTTAATTGCTGACATTTTATCCTGCCAACTGGGCTGGAATACTTATCAGTGTAGCAAGGACAAGTGTCTTACAGTGTACTGTCAGGCTGAAGAAACCTGTTGGAGAGACAAAGGCACTTGGAGTTTGGCTTTATGACTTTCCAAAATTAGAAGAAGGAACCCCCACCTCCTGAATATGGCACTAAAGCTGCACAGTGCTTTTCACAATGCATGAACACATGGAAAAGTTTTGGAGAAAGTGTGGGTGGTGCTACTTAAAATAGATGTTGAGTAACTGAAAGTCACCACAGGGCTTTGTTCACACCAATCGCTCAAAACTGAAGTCCAACTCTCTTCATTGAGCCCCCGCTATGCTACAGGGAAATGTCATTTATTGAACTGATAGTAACAGAAACATTCATTCAGAAATGATGAATAATATCCTGTAGGAAGTTACAAATTACATTCTGAAGAAAAGAACAATAAAACGGATGACTTCGTTTAGCATTACACTATGTGCACACTGCTCTCCTCAGACCTCATACAATAATGCCTCTGGATATCACAGCTGCCTATTAGTTTTTAATAAGCACCTTCCTATCCATGGTGGGCCATTAGTAGCCCGACAATAATAACAGCAGGGCCCAAAGAGTCCATCTACAGCCGAAGAGGAAGACAGAGATGGAGGAGAGTGTGGAAATTTCATTCAGTGCAGAAACGCGTTGACGAATGAGAAGGCTGCATACACAAGTGAGCACGCTTCCCTGAAGCATGACTACTTTGAACAAAAAGCTAAATTTAGAGAGCGAAGTATGAGCAGCCTTGATAAACACAGAAAGAAAACATTGACTGGTTTGGCAACAATGGAATGAAGATCATTACACCATGCCAGGGACAGAGAGAGGAGCAGACATCCATGCGACAGATAACAAACCTCTCAAGTTCCTCCTAACTGTCTCAGGTTGAGTGCAGCGAGCGGTAACGGGCCCGGAAGCAGCCATGGGTCTGAATCTAGTTGACCTCAGCAGAGACCTCCTGTCAGAGAGGTCGAAGTAGCCATGGAGCTGTGCCGATAGGCCTCTTCCAACAATCGCCCTGACACCCTCAGGCTGCGTGACCCCTCAGCTGTGAAGGACCCTTCCTGTTCAGTGTTCACTGTTTCCACATATTGCTTTCCGCCTTATGGGAGACGACTTTGCCCACGAGTCCCAGGCTTGTACATTTTTTATGATAACCTCCACGCACAGATGAAGCCTGAAGGACACATGATCTATTAAGTCGTGTGATTGTACTAAATGATCCAACGCCTTAAAGCTCATTTTGACTGTGATCAGGAAGTCGTCCGATGGGAATTATTCTCTGAAAATAAGATAGTGGAGACAAATGTATTAGACTGTGTTGTAATTTGTTCAGTGAGACTGTTGGTTGTTTTTCAGGACCTCAGGATAGAAGAAAAGTCGAGACATAATATTTTTTTTCTCCATTTTTCAGTCATGGCAGATTTTGTGACACTTTTGGTAACAGCAAGTGAGGTCCAATACTATACCATAGCAAACACTCTGAGCATCTATGTCGCCAGAAATACAACAGAGAAACAAACTCACATTTTGCTCGACTTCACGGTACACGGCTCGAGTAGTTTGCCACAAAATTCATCCAGCATCAACAGTTTACTTTGGCTGCCTTGTTCTGTTACGTTGCTTACTTGCAAAAATTAAAAATGATGAGCTAATAATTTGCACACAAATGATACCCCCATGATTAGTCCTAACTCGTGACAAACACATTGTGTTTCCTGGGTCTCCTTCACAATAAAATCCACCCTGTGTTTTACCAGTTAAAAGCTTTTAATCTCAAACTGTGGCAGTAGGATGCCCCCTGCTTTACCATAACCTAATCCAGTTCTAACACATAGTGTACAGAGTGGGACAGGTTAACAGTGGGCCTGTTATCAATCACGTAAGGTTGTGCTGGATTATAAACCAAAGTGTAAACTTGACAAGTTCCCCCGTCGGCCAAAACCACAATTTGTCCTTTTGAGGCTGGAAGGAAGACTTTATTACATCTGGCCAGCTGTTTTTACTCTGTTTCCATACTACACATACATAAAAAGTGAAGTCAATCTTCTCATCTGACTCTCAGCAACGAGGTGAAAAGCATAACTTGTGTCAAAAGAATCCCCTTAATGAGCTCGCTGTTAATCGCTCTCTGTGATGCTGCCGGCTCCACTTCATCCTCTCTCATCTCCCTCGTTGTTTACCAGAATCCTCCCCGTGTTTTCCCTCCTTTCTCTGCCCCTGACTCTCTATAACCTCCCTTTTTTTTTTTCCTCCCCTCTCTTTGTTTCACTACGTTCATCCCGCTGCTTTTTCTATTCTGGATGGGAGGCTAAATTAGTGTGTAATTATAGTCGGCGGCTCTTGGCTGTGTAGCTCTAATGGAACAGAGCCTCTCCATATACCTCGGTAATAGTCTGACAGAATCCAAATGAGAGGGGGCTCGCGCTCCCCAAATGCTAACTTGATTCTCTGCGAACACCTTCTGCAGATTTGCTCGCTCCCCATCCGAGGCTGGCACTGGAACAAATGAGATACAATGAGGATGACACGGCCGATAGCTGTGACATTTCTAATGACTGTCGTTGTTGTTGCAACGGCAGCTGTTGTTGTTGCATTCATTTCTGCTGCTGTGATGTTTGCATCCAAATGCACCGTGCGCTCCCACTCTAACGATCTAGTTAGAGAAGTTCATGATGAATTTTTTTGGAGTTAAATCTCGTGTTGGGTCATTTAGAGGTACAGTATATTTTCATAAATAGTCATGCATGCATGCACACACACGTACACGGAGAGCGATCCTCATTATCTCCTCGGAGTTGTCCCCGTTTTCATTCCTCCAGCAGCAGAGAAGCGGTTTGTGAAATCTCTCCTGGAAAAGCACAGCACCACAGAGGCCAATCATGACCCAGATTCACTTCCTCATTGTTTAAAGGCTCAGACTCGGAGCTGCAGGTGTGCCGTAGGTGTACAAAACATTTCCCCTTCTCAGATATGCGCCGCCGTCTATCTTCACACACATTTTCTCTCAGCTGGAACGGAAGCATCGCGGTTGCGTAAGCCGTTTAAGAAAGTGGCATCATCGGAAAAACTGGGGTAATTTAATATTGTTTTCTCTGGAAGTGGTGAGGAGCCGAGCAGCGGTAATGACTGTAACGAGGAGGAAGCTGGTAGCGGCGGTTGGTTAAGGTTCAGAGTAGAAGAACACAGAGATGGGGGTGATGTAAGGGAGGGCAGGGAAGAATTAAGAAGGCGGACAGGGCGATAAACTTTAAGTAAGGAGCATGAAGGGGATCTCTGAAGTGGAGGGGAGACTTGTTGAGACGCTACTTAATCTCATAGGCTGTGATGTTCTGACAAAACATCCTGCTGTCATCCACAACCAGCCGAATCCCATGTCACTTCAGTAGCACTGCAAAAAAAGGAAAAGAAAGGAAAAACAAAGCTGCAGCGGTTTGCTGTGTAGTTGCCCTTCTTCTGAAGCCTTTCACCGCCACTTAAAAGAGAGGAAGAGAGGCGAGAGAGAGCGAGAAGATTCAATAGAGCAGGAAAAAAAGCAGAAAAACAACAAATTACCATCATTTTCTATCAATAACACAAACACGGAGGGAAATGCTGGAAAAACAGATAGATCTCACACTTTAAAAGGCCTTTTCAAGCCTTCAAGCCAAGTGGGTTGGCTTGCAGGAACTGCGCTGGGCTCGAGTCGGCTTTGGACATAAAACAGAACGGCTGTCCATTTTCAGTTTGGACCGTTTCCCCCCAAATTCTGCAGGTACTGGGCCCGCTGGCTTTATTCAATCTGAGGAAAGGGGTACCTGTGACGCCTGAGATTATGTGCAAGGCATTTTTAGAGGGCTGCTTTAGGATCAACGATGGGCTTCATCTCTCTTTCCTCGACGGATACTCCCGTAATGTCAGCGCACACCGGCGCTACATGCTCACTCCTGACTGTTCAAACCAACGTTACGTCCTCTTTCACCTGCGAATACTTCATGGTATGGAGGCTAGAAACTCTCGACATCCTGTTAATGTTAATAATGCATCATTCATGGGTAATTATAGCTTTAATTCACCATATGGCTCTTTGTATCTCCTTAGAAGTAACCACAGTGGGGCTGTAAACCCAACAGTGTTACAGATGAAGTGTTAGTCTGGCCGTTCCCAGCAGTACGGCAAGTAGAGCAGCTTCTGATGGAATATTTAATGTGGCCGACTCTAAGAATGGATTCCTGCAACATTTCTTACATTTCCTCACTACACATCGCTCTCTCTCCCCCGTTAGCCGCCTCGGTGTCAACCTTTTCCTCTCTCTCTCTTCACGCGATGACACAACAGACGCAACGCAAAAAAACACAGTTACGACGCAGCTTTTGTTCTTCATTTCTCTCTAACTTTGGCGATGTAAAACACACACGCCTGTGAAAACACGCCCCGAGACAGAGAGGAAGGATGCTTTGAAATTAAACACAGGAGCAGGAGAACCGGAGGGGAGGTGTCGTACAGGAGAACGAGCCACGCCACCATAAATTATATACCGCTGAAATGATTCCAGCTCCCATTGTTCTCTCCAAACAGCCCCAGCTCTCTGCAAGAGACAGCCCCTAACCCTCCATCAACGTATGAAAGATGCAAAAGCAATGAGAGGGCGAAGGAAAGAAGCAGGAATTGAGAGAGAGGCAAACAGAAGGTAATTAGAGGAGGAATGTCCGTGAGCTGGAGTGACATTTGTTAATATGTAAAGTGTGTTTTTTAATTAGTTTCTGTGGAGGAAATGGGACGTAAGGTGGAGGAGAGGGGTTAAGGATGACAGGTAGAGGAGGCTGAAAGGTTTCCGAGACGGGGTACTGATGGAAAAGATGGATGGGAGATTGATTTCACACTGACCGACCTCTCTGTCTCACACACACTCGCTGAAGGAAAAGCAGAAATCATGCACTTTATTCGAGAGAACGCCGCATATGTGTATTTTCTCTTACTTCCAGTACGACAGCAGAATGAACACACGCTGTAAGCCTTATTAGCAGGAGGCTGTTATTTCAACCATGTCGCCTACAAAATATGTTTATATACCGGCGTGCTTTGCCAATTTGCTTTGGCAAATTCGTTTTGGAGGAAATGTAATTGCTGCCTGATTATGTTTACTGGCAACGAGCTTACCGATCCAGGATGTGTGCCATCTTTACACTGTCACAGGGAGGAGGTCAGGTTGGATCATCAAAATTAGATTTATATACTACTCATTTGCGACAGGCAGTATGTTTGGAGAGAAATGTTACGCCACCTCGTTTCTTTTTCCTTTTTTCACTGACGACGTATGTCATTTAGTGTTTATGCTCTTGCAGTGCAGTATCTACCAGTAAAGATACTAGTGTGTGCTCCACAATAAATATATTCCCGGCAGCCACAGTTGATTAGAGAGTCAATGGGAAATGAATGCTTGCATTTTTGACCCACTTATGGGAGCTTGGGGTAGTAATACAAAAAATACAATTTCTTAAAATGTATAAAAGTTAAAAATTCAAATAGCATTACATCGAAAACATGTTTTTTGCTGGAATAGCTGGAATATGAAATAACAACTTTTCATCATGAAGATATTGCAAATAAACGTCCTCTTCTTATGCATCTAAGAGAGTTTGGAAGTGAAAGTACCTCCTAATACTTTTAACTAACTGCTATAGATGAGTAGAGGATTTTGATTTTGGGACGGTTCTGTGACGGTGATGAAAGTTAGTCTGTCACCTGCAGATGACAAACTCCTGTCTCCTGTGCTACACTCCTGCACCTTGCTCACCCTTCATTCACCCTGACATCCTCTGTATCACTTCAAAAAACCTCGCCACTAAACTGAACATAATCCAGGCAGCAACTTCAATACCAAATAAGTAGTAAAACAATGATTTACAAGAGACGGTTCAGTTGGATGCTTGGTTCCACGTTGGAGAACTGGATTTAACGCCCTGCTGCTAATGTTTTATTAGGTTTACGACTACTAACACTTCTCAGCCCCACGCTTTTATTTTGAATTTGACAGAGACTTTCAATCTTTCCCCAACTTAACCCAGTGTTACGAGTTATCTACATTATACATATGTTAACCGGCTTTAGGAGGGTAGTGCAGTGACACGAGTAGATTTCTGAGCTGCTTTATATTTCCAACAAAAGTGATTTTTTATGAGATATTTGACTTTTCCTAAAATGCACGGAGTCTGGAAAGCGAGAAATGGTCGTTGGTTTTGTACTCCCTGTGCCAATAATGTCACGTCAGGAGTGATTTTGGTGATGGTAAATCACTGTGCACGTCCAGTTTGTTGTGTGCCTTTGTTTAATGGCGAGTGCTAAAAGCTGTCTGACGGGTACATTGCAACATGTTCTCACTCCCAAATCATCAAATACAGCAGCTTGGTCGGCGGCCCTGCACTTCAAGTTTGGGTCAAGTTAACAATAATAAAAATGCAACGTCACGCTACACCTGCAAAAATACAGCTTCCTGACAAACATTTCACATATATGAGCGCTCTATTATGACTTTGGAAGTGTTATAAACATTGTGAGACAGTTGTGGTTTGGTTCATTTTAGGCACCAAAACTATTCTTTTTTGTAAAAGATCATTCTGTTAGAGTTAGGAGGGTGATATAGACGGACACCGAGACAGAATGGATAAAAAGGAATTTATTAAATTGCTCAGGAGAAAAGGTAGCTGGTGGAGGCGAGTTGCAAGGCTGGTGGTGCAGCTGGGGCTCATGAAGGTGAAGGCTGAAGTAGAGGCACAGGAAAGTGGAGACGCAGGTGGGTATATATTTGCCTCTGAAAGGACACCTCAGCCACACACAGGCAAAAAACACAGAAAAAAAACACGACACACAATCCAAAACCATCACACATGTCATTTATGTAACTTATGTTACTGTTATGGTTTATCAAAAAGGACCCACATGCAAGACAAGTGAGGTGGTGCAGGTTGATAAACAAAAGGCAAAGCTGAAGTCCACAAAATCAAAAGACAGGCGTTAAAAATCTGAGAGTAATGAGGAACATGGAAGCGACACAGGAAAGACACAAGGAGAACACAAGACGGGATTCCCTTTGACTCATTTATTTACAGAGATCTAACATTTCCCCCATGAGCAAGTTGCTCTTGACAAAAAAACAACAACTGCCTTTCAACAGGCAGAAACCTCGTGCAGAACCAGACTCCAACATGGCACGACATGGGAACGGACCAACAAAGAGTGAGGCAAAACACAGACTTAAATACAGAAACAGTGCGGTTAAAGACAAAGACAGGAAGTGTAAAGTAAAACATGACTAATGAGGAGAACCTACAAAATAAAACAGGAAATACAAAACTAAAAAACAAACAAAGCATAACAGCAGGTTACTTTATTCACTTATATCAGAAACAAATTGGTTGAACCACGCGGTCCACCCCTGACTTAGACTTTTCTCGCTATAACTACTAAAGGGTTGCTGAAAGAAATCCCTTGAGGGGGGTTAAGTACAGCATGTTCAGCCCTCTAACAAGATTGTTCTTATTTTCTTCTTGTACGAACCAAATATCTGGCGGGCGTAGTGTCTTCATGAGAAACGAATCCATCTTTTCTGTCCAGCAGTTTCTGATTAGAAACTACCTTTGTCTGACTTTTGATTTGTCATTCTGCACCTCAAAGAGATGTTTGCTCACCGGGAGTTATTGATGTATCATGCAGTGAAACACTGGGCAGTGGGAAGCCTTCTTCAATCAACTATTGAAGTCCTTTGTTTCCTCATTGTTGAGACAGCTCTACCTGTGCAGATGGAAACTAAATGATCATTGGGAAGGCTGCGCTTGTGAGTGTGTATCTGCACTGAACATATTTTCTCCCGTTGCGGTTGTATGAGATTTGCAGATTTGCATAATAATGTCTAGTTTCAAATTGGTTTCCTCAGTGTGCTGTCTATATATAATAGGTCATGCCTCCTTTGCAGAGGTGCTGGTTTCATCCTGCTAAATAGGAAATGCATTTGTGTATTATTATCATTTGCTGCCATTTGTTGGCTTTGCTTTCACTGTATTGCTCGGTAGGTTTTAATTTGCCGGACACCTGCGGTCCACATTATTCCTGTCATTTTGATGCAAGCAGTTTCTCCAATAGGTTTTTTCAACAGATGCCTGCTTTGGTCATTTGACGCCTCCAGTACAACCGTATGTTTCTTCTCACCTACCATCTCAGGGTCTTCAATAATCTGACATTTTCATTTGCAAATGTTTTACCTCAGATGACATTTTGGAACGGATGCATTGCCTTTACTTTGTGTTTTGTGTTTTCATCATGCAGATGCAGGCTGCTCAGCACTCTTGCTTGAAAGGTTGGAGAGCAATTACATTCTTACTGTTGAGACAAAGGCAGAAATTGACTCACTGGGGGTAGTCGGTAGGTGGGGCGGTAAATTATGTATTTAGCCTAATGAGGCTAGCTGGGGACATGTGGAATCTTAAGGGTAATTTCAAGCGTTAAATGCCGACTATAATCAATTCGACAGTGGCGTACTTAGGATGTTTGAGGGGCAGGGGCGACCGGCATGCAGAAAGTGATGATACATTTATAGTGACCTGGAAGGGTATCTTACAGGGCACCATGATTTGTCCACTGGAAAGGAATTTTAGCATGTTTTGTCGACCAAGGAGGCACTTTTGCAGCCTTTTTTCGAACATGGGGGCACCGAGGCAACGCAGACCATGCAACATAAGAAAATCTCTCCAAAAAGTTACAGCTTTACCTTTACAGTCCGGCTCCAAATGAAACACCTTCGTTGGTTGTCAGATTTCTTTGCTGGGGCCTTCCTCTTGCCGCTGGTTAGCTCACTTCGCTAACGGCACTGCCAGAAGTGAGCACCAACAAGGGAGCTACTGTAGCATGAGTTAGGGAATTCCCCTACGCTTTCTATTCCACACATCTTCACACTTAAACGACTGAATCGGTCGACTGACAGTTATTCCCAAAAAAAACAGCATATACATTATGACCATTCCCCAGGTGTAAGTGCATTATGTAAAATGTTTCCAACAGTGTTTAAACCAAGAGGAATCCATCATTTTAATCAAGGCACATTATATTTAGACACCTGTCGGTATAACTTCCCGTGAAACACCAGATGACACGTCAGAGAGTGAGGAGGGAAGTTGGCCAACATGACTAAACTTAACATTAGTAAAACCTTTACACATCGCCTCTTTCTGCCCCGGTCACATTAGAAATTACATACAGTATACTTAATAATTTGCTGTATCACTCATCTCGCTCTCCCTCCTGTCTTTCTGTCCACTGTATATTATTTTCTGTGGATTCAGTTCTGTTGTCCCGAAAACGGACATCCCTGTCAATAGTAGTCTATTTTGAATCATCCCTCCCCCACAGGTTTGTGTTGTGGATAACACAACATGTGAGATTATAGGGTGGCTGTGTGCACTCCACATAGCAGTGCCTTAAGGTAATGCATTTCCTGTGTTCATGAGCTGCAGAAATCTGGGAGGTGGTATTTTCAGATCTGCTCTGAAATTGCCCTAAGAGATGTTCTCAGCTCAGAAAGTATTCTTTTTCGTTGGGTCGCTTTAAAATCAGTGCACCGCATCTCTTTATAGTCATATGATTTATGACTGAACCTCAGAGGACACAACGCTGTGGAAAAAAAAGTCTTTGCAGGGGTAAATACATCGCACCAAATAAACATATTGTTATATCTGTTTTGCCAGTTAAAGGAATAGGAACGCTGGCTGTGTTTTAACATTTGGTTCGCTGCCATCATCTTCCTTCCCAGCATCAAATGCATGTGTACTTTCCAGAGAATATAAAAGCCACAAATGACTTTATAGTTCTGCATGGGCTCCAGCACACAGCTGCTGAGGGCACTTAATTCTGAATGTGAGGACAAAAGTGTTTTTTCAGCAGAAAACATGAGATCAATTTATAAAACTTTTGTAATAAAGCTGCAATATGTAAGAATTTCAGCTAAGATTATCAACAGAGTGTGAAGAAATACATGTAGCATGCTAACCAGCTAGCCGTGGGCCTGGAAACCTCTTTCTCCCATACCCTTTTTTGACCGTGGCGGTTCAGGTGCTGGTTTCGGAGCCAGTGCCTTCTCTGAGACCAGTTCTTTGAGTTTACAACAGCAAAAGGACGGCTCTCAGTCTGAGAAACGGGTTGAAGATGAGCACCAACTGGTCTAGAACAAAGAACCGCTTACGTCAGGGGCTGGGCGGGGTTATCGTAACCAAGGACCAATTAAAACCGCTTATAACCGCCATTCAAAAAAAAAAAAAGAGAGCTTATGTAACGTGTTCTGATTCATCCATGGAGGAGTAAACAAAAGATTTTAAATATTTTCCCTAATCGAAAGCAACAGTCATTTAGATGCCGATGTTGGCGTGCAAAGCCAGGAGCAGCGCTTGTAACGAGTCGATGTAGTCGTATCCACTGTTCCATAGTTGCTCCTAGCAATGCTGGGAAATCGGAGATGTATACAGGGATCGAACGATGTGCCTCTACAGTGGCTTTCATGTCTGTGGAAAAGCAAACAGGTTGAACCAACTTTGAACTAGCACTAGCACTAGTCCAGAACCAGCACTTGGCTTTGCTTTGTATGAAAAGGGGTACCAGTGGTCCTAAGCTCCTGTGCTAGTGGAGCAAACTGCAACACTCCCCTGGCTGCAGGGCTAACTGAGCTGAAAAGCTAAGAGTAGCTACAGTCATGGATGTATAAACAGAATACAGTTAGCAGCAGTTCAAAGTTACCTCTTTTTATCAGTGGATGCAATTAATTTCATGCACAGCAGGTCCAAGGCTTCTTTATTTTGCATGTCGAGTGTGGGGAAAAAGCAGGCAGCTTCAGTGGAAGTCTAACATATGCGTGTCATGCCTTTGTTCTGTTGGGTCAGTTATGAGGGGCAGTCTTTTTTATTAATGTTACAAGATTAATTTCTGTTGCAGCTCGTCTTAACTAAATATTGTGCGATCTGAAGTCGGCCGAGATCAAAGCTGTGATTGAGGAATAGCTTTTTTGGAAATTCTCTGCATGAATATTTTATTTCCCACTGACTGACTGACTGATGTGGCTGCTGCGCATTAATCTACTGATTCTTGTGATAGCACCTGACTGTGAAAAGTCATCACAGAAAAGGGAAGCTCCTTGGTGTTGTGTGCGAGCATGAGAATAGTGCAGGCGAAGTGATGGAGGGAGGGAGGGAGGGAGGAAGGGAGGGAGCGAGAGGGGAGATCACACAAGCTTTTTCCAAAAATGGCACCGCAGTACACTGCCAGTTTTGCTGTTCTGAAAGCACTTATCAAAGATACTGAAAGCTCCCTGCAAGAATCCTCCTCTCCCTCCATGTTCTCTCTTATACACCCCATAAACATGAAGTGGTTCCCAACCCTGGAGTGCCAAATCATCACAGGGGCTTTCTTGAGTTAAGAAATGTAAGAAACAAAGGAATCTGTGCTAAGTAGGATCAGGTTTTATATTATATAAACTCTATAGGTGGGCATCATGTTTGTTTACTACATTCTGGCACCTACTACACAAAGACGGTAGATACTGTAGTAATACTTCTGGCTGAGAATATGACTCCCTCGCTTTATTCTTACTTAAAACACCTTATTTGACATTTTTTTGCTAATGAATGCTTGTCTGAAAGCAGAGTCGGCCGAGAGCTGAGCTACAATGTGGTCCAAAGACGCAGCCACGGGCAGTTCACACCATAAGGGGCAGATGATGATGACAAAATGATGATCATAGCCGAGATGACTTTGGCACCCGGTTATTAGGACCCCGGTAATGACGGGTGAGGGAGCAGAGCTATGGGCATGTCCACGTAGGTCATTAGTAATTGGGGAAGGTTATGTGTCCATGCGGGCTGTTGGGTCACGCAAGTGATCGAGGTTTCATGGGCGGCTCAAGAGTGTAATAGTTCCAGGAAGATGATGGCTGATGGAAGCTGCGGTCAGCTGAGTGGACCTGGCAGAGACGAGCTGCGACTCTGCATGTGATTTGTGTAGTGGCCCACAGATAGCCAGAGAAGCTTAGCCTCTCGACCACACCCATTACTAGGGGTGTAAAGATGATCCAATATGCAAGATGTGGACCCCATTAACTTTTGGTGCTGATCCGGATAAAAGGACGGATCCAGCAATTTTTACACACTTTATTTAGCATTGCAAGATAGATATTCAACATATTTGCACATTTTAATAATGCATTGATCTTAATATTTAAAAATCAGGCGTATTTAGGTGGCTGGTATCTATGAGTGAGTATGAAAGGGGAGTGTTGGGCCTGAGTGGAAGTATGCACTAAGTGCCACTTGAGTTTTTGTAGTGGATTTTGGAGTGTATATCTAGATAGTACTGACTTGTCTGAGATAGTGTTGCCTAGAAGGTTCTGTTTAAAGTGCAACACATTGAAATTGAAGGGAAATTAAACGTGTAAAACATGCTGTAATGGTGTGCTTTAATCTTTGCCAGTGGTACCAAGATAATTACGATCAGGTCCTCTATGCTATCAATTGCCTGATCACTACACGTACGATCCACCATTATCTTTGTACAGACTGCACTACTGATTCACATTAACATGCACCTTTTTCCTTATCTATAAAACTAAGAAGAGCAGCTGCAAAAGAAATGTTCTTAATACATACGACTGCTGACAAACACCAACTGAACCCGCTCACCTTAGCATTGGCCACACGAGTTTTGTGCTCTGTATTTAATGAAGGCACACAGCCACAACAGCTGTCGCTGCTGCACTGCCTTTGCTTCGAGGCTCAAACTGTTCCAGTAAACTGTTGGAGGTCCATTAAATGGTCGTCTTACAGTTGTCTACATGTAATTAAGTGCTCGCAGCATACAAAGAAGGATGCTATGGTTACCATATCAGAGCAACGCTGGTTTACTGAATGTTCGTGGTGTATCTGCTACCTGCAGGAACGAGACGAGCAGTAACCGTGGGTGTATTTTGTCAATTTGTTGTCCTATTCATCACTGAGTTATTATGATTATTAAATGCTAATTGGGATGCACTGCTGCTATTTCAGACCTGATGTTGGAAGCGGCGGCACATCTTGTTTGTTTTTTGTACTTATAATAAAGTAGCTTTTAGCTTTCTCTTTAATATGTTAATTCTCTAATTTGTGCATTAGTTGCACCCAGATCTCTCTCGCTCTTTTCCTTTCTCCGTGTTTCAGTTGCTTTACTGTTTATATGTCTGAATGTTATGTGACAGGTTGACCTCCCTCTCACCCACACGTCTACGGGAAAGTCACCTATATTGCTGAAACCCAACTCTGTCTCATTAACAATGTCTCCTGTAAATAAAAAACTGCCAGCTGCACCCATGAAATCACTGACAGATCCACATTTTCAATACGTTCCATAGTTAATGGTGCAGCTTTTGCTGTTTTGCTCTTGCCAAAAGATGCAGCCCTGTTGTATATACTGACAAAACAATACCTGGTGTATGTACCGTGTTTGGTATATGAGTTAGATGGTAGAGATGTGGTTTACTGGGAGGGTGTGTGAGGATTAAAATGCAATACACTGACAGTATATCGCCTTTAAAGTTAGTTTTAATCACCTTGTTACACCTTAACACCTTGTTTTTACGTATTGAACTTCGTTACATATGAGCCAGGTGCCAGACCGAATAGTGAAAGTGAGGTTTATAGGGACCCCAATCTATTTGTGGATGGTGTCAGTTTTCTACAGCCCTCACACTGTGCAGTCAGTGTCTACTGCAGAAAGCAAAAAGCAAAGTTGTCTATTGCCAGTTTGTTTTTTGTGGCAAACAGTTTCCCCTTTTTCATCTCTGCACAATGTCTGTAATTCTTACCACATGCTGACATCTTAAAATCTGTCGAGTCACAGTCTTCAAAGTCGACTTCTGTGGCATTCAAGTAGTTTAGTCTGTGATTCTGTCCCAATGTGGCAGAGATCTGTTGTACCCACAGCTTTGTCAAAAAGCTCCCGTGGACCGGGAGAATAAATGTGCTGCATGCAGTCCTCCTCAATCTGATGTGCCATATTGTAAGTGACAAGTCATGGGGTGAAGACCAACCAACAGGACAAAACTGGAAAGTGTAGTGTAGTGTCCCAGTCAGTACGGATAAATCAGGACCTCCAGGTGATAGCCAAAGTGTGGCCTCCCCCCCGTTGGTATGCAGGAGCCTCAGCGGACCGTTAAAAGGAAGAAACACACAAAAAACACACACATAGGAAAACAAATGCTGCCAACAAATGCTGCCAGCCAGATTGTTTCTAGCATGATGTGATTGTTTTGTGTTTTCCACATTGAAATATGTTTTTAATGTGTTGTTGATCAAACCTATTAATACTGTAGACTAATGATGCACCAGTCACCCAATGTTTCCATCACGTATCTGTTGTTTGCTGACTGGAGTAACCGAGGAAAGCTGGCCGGTGAAAGTGGATAAGCATTGCTTTTCTATGATACCGATCACCAGCTGTGATGATGTTTGCCGACTGTAATGTACCGACGCTGAGGCTGATGTTTTAGCCCCACATGGTTTTGGACATACATATCAACCTCGTCCTACTCCGCTGCACTCGCCAAGAAGTATTTTCCTGGAGATGGATATGGCATATTCCCTTCATCCCCTAATCCCTGCTCCCGCTTTAAAGCTGTGTTGTTGTCTTTGCGACAAGATATAAAACAATGACTACAAGGTGTTGCTTGTTATAAGTAAAATAAATCTGCCAGTGGAACAAATGAAATGCCTCTAAAACCAAATCCCATTTATCTCACTGAAATGCTCCTTTAGACGAGCTTGTGTCTTATTGTCAAGCGTAATGAGATGCTTTTTACAAGAAACTAGACACAAAGTCTTGGTAAGATTTTTGCAGAACTAAAGGGGATTGTGAATATTCACAGAGACATAATTAAAGGTAAGGGAGGCAGCTCTGGAGAAAGAGCGTTGATTGTTAAGTCTCATTACCAGGTCGTCAAAAACTGAAGCTGTTGGGTCGGTATTCCCAAATTCTTACAGGAAGCAGTGGTTTTTGACGACCTGGGGATGAGACTCAACAGCCAACTATCTTCCTCCAGAGTCGCTCTTCCCTACCTTGGGAAGTTGTAAGACATATCTAAGCTCGACAGGAAGCAGTTTTTTTCCCACGTCGGATGGCAATGTCAGTTTGACGGTCAGGCGGCTATCTTGGTCCAGACAGAATATAACATCGACTATTCCATGGATCGCCATAAAACTTTCATGGTCCCCAGAGGAAAGATCCTGCTGACATTGGAGTTCCCCTGACTTTTCCTCAGAGCCATCATTTGTTTGACTTTGCGGGTGAAACGTCTCAACAACTGTTGGACGAATTGCCCTGAAATAAAGATGCATAAGTTCCCATCCCCCCCTTAGGATTAATCTGAGTCATTTTGATGATCTCTTAACCTTTTCTCTTGCGCTAACATCCGTTTCAAGGAATCTTTCTTATACTTTTGTCAAATTCCTGCAAAACTGATGACATTTTCTCAAACCTCTGCAAATTCTAGCATGCTAACACTCTAAATTAAGACATGCACATTGTAAACATTGTGCCTTTTAATCACCAGCGGGCTCTCATACTACATTAGCATTGTGCTTGGAGCAGTGTTGTGCAGCCTCACTGTACTCTCTCTTATCTGCACAAAATCTTGGCTCTTTTTTCATTCAGCTGAATCTTCAGTACACCCTGACATTTTTTTCGCTGGAGATGAGGTGGTCATTGCATAACACTGAAGTTTAGTTTTGCTTTCAGGAAAAAGCAAATATCGTCTTTTTTTAAATGAGAATGTGAACTTACACAACCGGAGATTAAATAAACATACTACATTGATATACAGGGGCTAATGATGGTTTCTATTTGCATTTTGCGAGCTTATTAACTTACCATTCCTGTCCCTGAGTCACAACATCGTTATTATTTAAGTATACCTGACGGTGCAGACGGGCGTCACACATGCATTTGCACACAGATCATTCAGACAATACCGAAGCAGAATTCAAATTAACTTCCTACATGTGTTTGTTGGCACACGGGAAGGCTGGGTTTTCTGTTCTCTCGCTTTTTCCTCTCATTTGCTTTCACTCTCTCTCCTACAGTATCGCACGTTCCCCTCCCTCCTCTATCCGTCTCACTCTCATTCTCTTTTGCTCACTCTCGCTCGCTCATGTTTATTTCATAGGGCCCTCCAGCATCTCAGAATAAATAAATTATACATTTCATTATGCACTCATTCCAAAGCTCCTTTCAGGAAAGGGACTAAGCTCATTTGTCCCTGAGCTTCTGTTTATCCTAAATGACTGCATCAGACATGATCATGAGCGTCTGGGAGCACCGACTGTCCGTGCTCGTTTGTCATGTACCAGACCTAATTCCCATAAAGTCCACACTCCTCCATCTAATACCGCAGCCTGGCAGTGATCCTGGGATTAGATGCAGCGTGTAGACGGAGGTAATATGTGGAAGCACACGCCAAAGGAACGATCACATAAATTATATTATGGCAGGTTCCTCGTCAAGTTGACGCTCATACCTGAAGCGGACAGTTTTCATGTTTTTTAAACGCATCCGGGAGAAATTGTTCCATAAAATATCACCTGATAACATCCCTTGATTTTTTTTACCTGCAGTTGTCTTCAGTGAGATATATCCAGTATCTTTCTTTCTCTTCTTCAGTTCCTTTCTTTTATATATAGCAGCCTTCACTGGTCCAACCAGGTCACGCTCTATCTGCTTCATCGTGCTTATGTGTTCGTGTATGCTGCTGTGCCGCGTTGGTGGGCCAATGCGTGGAGGTGTACTGCCGCTGACCGACTGACGTTAGTAATGTCGTGTACTTGGCCCGTCTCCCGCAGTCGAGCCGATCATGCTGTGGGTCAGTTTGACCCATGGTGGTGGTAATGTTAGGGCCCGCTGAATTGTCCAAAAAAGTAGCTTATTCTCTTCACACATGGGCACACACATAAGATGGCAGATTTATCTGTATGCGCTGCACAAGATACACAATCCATAAGTGCACATATGGCACACTAAAATCAGGTAGACTCACACACACACGCACACACACATGCGTTCATGTAGCCACACAATGCCAATGGAACGCTTGGACACACTCTCCACCCCATATGGACCCTCACAGCCATCTGTCCCACTGACTACGTGCCAGGCGCTGCTCATTGAATCTCTTCTTCCTATTTCTCTCTATTGGACCATAGCTGCCCCACTGCAGTAGGCCTTTGCATTTTAGCCCTTTTTACATGAACTGTAGTAACCCACCATGAACACTAGCTACACTTCGACGAACAGCGTCCCAGAGGAGCGACTCCCAAGAGCTGCTGAGATTTTAAGCCGTTTCCACCACGGTGCTAACGCAACGGCGGATATATCATTTTCTCTTGGAATATAGAAAGACGCACCACATACTGTACGTCAAAGTTTGGACTGTGCAATATGGTGTGAAATCAACATTAAAATATTAATAAGAAAACTTTCCTGACAGGAAGATATCAAGTTGGTGCAAATGCTGTCAAAATATAATCCGTCAGAGGTTCAATGCAATGAACTATCTGCCGAGCGAAAAGAGCCAGAAGTCTGAAATGTTATGATCGGCGGATATCTGCGAGATTCTCTGGAGAAAACGAACCATTTGATGCATATCGATGAGTTTTGTTGAAATGCACCATATCAGGTCCAATATGAACTCATGAGGACTTTATACTGACGTACGAGATACATCTTATTTTTTCCATGACCTCATATCACCTCATTTCTATAGTATTTAACAAGACGTGAACTTCACATTCTAGCAGTATAAAAGTCGTCCTATCCTGGGAGTTGGGTATCTCCGAACATGACGTCTGTGACTCTATGGATATCATCATATCATATTGTCTCTGGTGCAGAAACAATTTTAAACAACAATAACTACTATTTTTTGTAGTTTTTAAATTAAACATTTTATGGAAATCATTCATTTGGACACCAAAACAGAGGAAAACAAAATGGCTGAGAAAACCCCCCCAAAATAGCTTACTTCCTGTTGGGTTTCAGTCATGGTTCAGAGAGACTTTTTTTTGTAGGTCTAGGTGCAATAAATTTCATGTATGAATTTCATGCATGTAGGTGAAAGTAGTCCCGGGGCTGCATTTTAGGGGGGCACTAGCAGGCCATTTTGTCAAGGCCATGACCAAAACCCATAAACAATGTCTCCACCATGTTTTTATTTTTGTGCAAAGTTTCTGAGCATGTTTTTCTAGTATGTTAATGCCTTCAGATAATCCACAGCTGAAAATATTCCCTATGAATGAACTTTTTACTGCTGCTTTGGTAACTTTTCCTAAAAAACTACAGCGACCAGTTGTGTTAGGGAATGACAGCCCTCGCAAGAACCTCTGACTGCCTCCGACATTTATTTAAATGTGTGTGTCTTCAGTAGGAAGGACTGGGCTCGCAGCTGGTTGTTTTGTCATGTGATTTGTTTACCGCAAGTCAAATATAGAACAGTATCGTCAACACCTACATACAGTGCTATAGATACATAAATACATTTTTTCCCTGTAAAAATTTTAGCATATAAAACACAGTCGAGATCTTGTCCTTACTTCACTTTGTGCAATACCACTGCAAAAACAGCCCTTCGCTTTGCCGGGTTTGTCTTTTTAAACTCAACCAAACAACACTACCCCAGTATGTGATTTTGGATCGCATGCCACCGTGAAACCTGACACGTAACACAACAGCATTTCCTTCGAGCATGACGCTGTACGTGTGTTGGGCGGCAGTTTTTAAACAATTGCATAACATGGCAATAACAATCATCTGCTGTCCCCGTTATATGTCGGTTGTTATCCTTTGCTTGGAGGGTAAGGAGCTCCCCGGACCTTGTTCTGTGTCCCACATTTCCACAGCTGTTCCTCTATGAGTTCGCTGCTAACTGTTATCTGCTTTTTAAATCTCCCTGTCCCATCCTGCGAGCTAACTCTTTTTATAGAGACATCAATTTGGCTCTTTTACTACCTCCGCTGTCGACTCAGAGGTGGAGCAACAATAACTCCACCATTCCATCTTTGTGCCATTTATACAGGACAGTGAGGCAGAATAAGGGCTCAGGCAGGCAGTGTAAAAGGGGCTAAAATGGTACCAACCTACAAATGGTACCACATAAATACTAAAGTAAAAAGTGTCTGGTTAGATACACAGCCGTATTTCTGTATCTGCTCTGTTAAGTCATGGATGTCACTTCAAATTTTCCTCTTTCTGAAGCTCCTTCCATGTATGTTCCCGTCATGGGCTTTTATTCCTCTCTCTAAATATATACCTGGGCCCATTGTGGCAGAGCCAAATTCTTCTGGGTGCTGCAACCAGTGATATCTCTGAAAGGAGTATGACTCACACTCCCAACCCTGAGATTGAGAGCAGGAACCCCCAGGGGAAGCAGTCTGTCATGAAGCAAGGCTGTTCCAGGGAGCTGATAGGCTCACCTTAAAGGTGTGATGCTATCCTCAGACATGTCACCTCATCCAAGAAAAGCAACCTCTTCACTGTCTGGTGGTGCCTTTTCCCGATCGAAAAACAAGTGAGAAAACCCAGGGTTATTTTTGAGTTGTTTGTTCTCTGCCTCGCCTTTGATCACACGTCTCTTTCTTGTGTAAATTACAAACAGACAGGAGTCCTCGTGGGATAGAAGAACAGTGGCAATAGTGATGGAAGGAGAGGGGAAGTCGTGTGTTTACCATGACCTCATGGGCCGTATGGCTTATATAATATGGTACTGACTAGAGCGGTGTAGATATTGTTTTTTGCTTCATGTACAAATCACATTTGCAGGCAGGGTCGACGTCGAGACTCAGGAATCACGTGGAGACATTCAGCATACGAGGCAACCAGACAAGATGTCAGCCTACACAGCGGCAAAAGCTCATTGCATTAGGCGCTAAAGACTGCTAAAGGATGATGAATTCAATGTAGCACCTAGCGAGCATGCCGAGTGACCCGAACCAGATGCACAGGTGCATGCTGGGTGAGCTAAAAATCGCTCAGGGTGGATCCTCCAGCGAGGTTGAGTCTGAGGCGTCTGTTCCTGTCTCAGTTGTGACAGCAGCTCCACATTTTTGAGACCGGGTTGATGAGTGCAGTGGGACACTCAGGGGTTGAGTGGATTGAAGTGTTAATATGAGATGAGACTGAGCAAATAAAGAGGTTGAACCGAGGGGAAAACCATGGAGGGTTACTCCGAGGTGCGGGAGGCCAGCAGGATGGCTTTCAGCTGGGCGAGGACACGCCGAGAACACCTGAGTCCAGAAGAGGTTGTCAGCAGCCACACAGCAGAGGCAAAGTGTTTTTTTGTGGGCTAAAACGTTGTTTGTCTGAGAGATGCTTTATCCTTTTGATGATACTCCAAGAAATCTAACTAAATCTTACTTGGTGGTCATTTCTGATCAGTTTTCTTGGTTTTTGCTGGTTAATTCTGTTATGCTTGTACAGGACGGTTGTATATTTATAGTATCAGTCAGTCAAACATTATTTATATTTATTTTGCTTCACAGGTGATTGAAAAACACGGGATATTAATAAAAACAACAATGGATTCAGAGACTGATGCACACCACTTGTAATAAAATGAGTAGTTAAAATAATAAAACATAAAGAACAAAAGATAAATACAAGCAATCAAAATAATGATAAATAAAGTAGAATATTACACTTAAAAATGTATCTAAGTGATATAAAATATAGAAAAAGGAATAAATGGTTATGGTAAACAACAATGAATTAAAATCAGCATAAACATTAGATAATAAATTGTTGAACACTTCCTGTCTTTGTCTTTTTCCTGCTTTCCTTTGCACTAATTAGTTGTTGCTGTCACTTGTTAGTCTTCAAGTCTATTTAAGTCTTTGTAAGCAGGAACAAACAGGAAAAAACACTCTTCCTTCATTTGCTGCCTGTGTTCATTCTGGGTTTTACTTTTCATCACTGATTCTTGCTTTTAGTTACCTGCCTTTTAATGGTCTGCCTTTTTATTTTTTGGATTCAGCTTCATTAATAAACATGTTGATAAAGCTTGTTTTTTGTTACTTCCATCTACCTACTTAGAGTTTTGCATTTGGGTCCTTTTTTCGCTAAACATCACACTCCCGGGTTCACAATCCTCCAATATTTCTCCCGATTTATTACAATTTTTCACACTTTTCCCCCCTTTTAGGTATCAAAACCTGTTTCAGGAACTGTATGACGTCAAGTGAGAGTCTTACAGAGAAATCATGTCACTCCCCATCGAGAGGCTGACAAACACAGGGCCGTGGCGTGCACAGACTCTTTCAGGGGCAAAAATGAATGAACGAATAATTGAGAAGTGATTTAAAAGTGAATTTATCTGATATAAAAACGCTGTATTTACTCATTATTTTGTTATTTTTCATTCTTTAAATGTCCCCACAATGCAGGAAACACAGTCGTTGAATCTCAGGTTTTTTTGGGTGTATGACCCTGCTTTGGTTTCAAAGCTCAGTGATGAAGAAAAACAGGCTTGTAAAACCCACATTTAAATGTGATTAAATCAGAAGAGAGCACTCAGTTGAGTGCAGATCTCCACCAGGTGTGTCTGGGGGGGTGAACTGAAGCTGTTGTTGATCCCTTGCAGCCCCTAAGAGGAGTAAGAGGGCTAAGAGGAGTGAGGAGTCAGCAGTCAATGGGGGTATAAAACACAGCAGTCAATAAAATAACCATGAGAGGTGCTTGAGCCTGCAATCATAAATGACCACAAAAAAATATCAGGCTGATGATCCGCGCCACATACACACATGCACGCACACGACCAAACCCACAACCCTCTTCAGGCGTTCCCCCGGCGGAGATAAATATTCATGCGTGACGTGTTTTGTGTTGCCGATCAGCTACACATTTGACAAAGACAAGTTTGTTGTCCTCGGCGGAGGAAAACTAACCCCTGTGCCTCAGAGTTGTGCTGGGAGGAGAGGATTCCTCTAACAGCGCTGCGATGTCCTCAGACATGCATCAAAGATACGCCAGGACTGTTTGAAGTCCAAGAAAACTGAAAGCAGCGCTGCCTTGGAGGCTTTCCCTCCACAGTCACCAGACGCCCTCTCTCTCTCTCATATGTCATGGCGTGTCAACTTAAAACATTACTGAATGAGAATCTGAAAATATGGCTGAGATTCATGATTCACTGATGTCATCTAGTTTGCAGATACTCCAGGAACCTGCCATAGATCAGTGCAGGGAGATATTTATATCTTCCTCCCTGTGAAATTCTGGTGTGACGCCAAGAGTCCTGCTCTGATGGTCTTAACTCACTCATCAACAGGATGGTCGCTACTTGAACTCCTTCACATGGGACCGCCTCATATAGGAGGAGTCGGCCAGCTGTTTTTCCACTGCAGCGCCGAGGCCTTTGAGACGATGACACTCATCCTGACTGCTTCACACTCCTAGAAAGCACTCTGGAGGTCACGGCCCGATGAGGCCCGCGGAGCCGCATCATCGTCCTCAAAGAGCAGAGATCGTCCCGGAGTCACCAGTCGAGCTCCGCCGTCCACGAGAATCAAAAACACAGCTGGTGACGTGGAAGAAGTTGTCGATATGTTCAGTAACTTGATTTTTTACATGCTGGTTTCAGCAACTCATTAGGGCGGTCGATTAAGAGAAAGCTGACCGATCAATCCATGAACGGCTGTGCGCCTTTGTAAATCATGTGCAGTGAATTAAAATCAATTAACCACAGATGAACTCGCATACATCGTGTTTCCTGCAACTTAATTGGACTTCACGTGTGATGAATTGATTTTAATTTACTGAACATGAATTACAAAAAGGTCCACAGCTATCAGTAATAGCTCCCACTGCTCTTGCTCAATTTAACACTTTCATGCATGGGTTATTAAATCCCAGAGTCACATTTTGAAATGTTTGTTTTTACACTTAAACAAGCGAAAAATCATGCCGATAACTTTTTTCCCCCACAGAGGAGTTAAGTAGTCATGCATCAACGGTATAAAAAGTGATTCGGGGATAACTGTTGAATACTTTTACCCAGATTTAATAACTTTCCTGTTTTTCTGACACTCAAAAATACATCTGTGCACTCCAGTGTACATATATATTCCACCTGTATTTAGATGATATCTGAAGATCATTGAGTAATGCTACTTAAAGCAACATTATGCAGAAATTGGCATTTTGTGCAATTTGGCACCCCCTACAGTTTCAGAGTGCAACACCACTGTCCTAAACACACATCCCAGGTCTGTAAAGTTTGTCAGACGTAATGTAGGTGCCAACTACAAACAAAACTCATGACATCACAGTGTTACATGTTAAAAAACTTGTATGTTGAAGTAAACATGTATGTAACGCTGTGATCCTACCCTCTCACTGAAGTTACATAGTGTAGAAACAAGTCACAGAGACACCATTCACCCTGTTACAACACACTGTACCGTCAACATGATGTTGAAGCTGTTATTTTAAGGTCAAAATGTTACATAATGTTGCTTTAATTAAACTATTCAAATGAACATTTTATCATAACTTTAAATAAAACACACAAAATCAAGAGGGTTCTTAATAGGCAGATTTTACCCTTCAGCGCATAACGTCCACTGGAGTGAACAGATTTATTTTCAGTCAAAGAAAAAAAAAAAAAAGTCCAAGAAAAATGTTATTAAAATCAGGATTAAAGTGTTTCCAACATATTATGTGGTTAAAAATATTTTCAGCTCTGGTTTTCTGAGAATAAGAGGATTTAACAGCTATTTGAGAGGTACTTTGTGCATCTACCGCCCCCTCGCAAGAGACATGCAAAAATAATAATCCACTGAAATTGTGGACAAGGTACCGGAGGTCCGCCACTTCATTCCGGGGACGTAGTAGTTCAGCTTAAAGTGAAACTCTCGCCAAAAAGCAACCGAGGCTTTATTTATGATTGGGTATGAGTCAAACCTTCACGTACAAGCACACTCATGACCAAAGAGGCACTTTTAAGATTTACCGTAGTTTCGTTTTGGGGCAAGCTCATTTTGAACGGGAGTACATAGGGCATACCACGACGGCATCAAAATGTCTATTTTTAGACCACTAAGAAGGCTCCACACATCATGAAACTTTACTGGTAGCATCACCAGGGTCTCTACTCATGACACGAGCAGTAAGAACATTGTTTGTGTACACAAAGTGTGTGAAAAAGACGGTTTTGAACTACTTACGCTTAGCTACTGGGACTCCGGCGCGCCGCCGCCATTCCAGGCAAAAAGTGTCGATCTCCGAGTGCGGCCATCATGACGGAGAGTAACGGTGGGACGCTCTGTAATATGTGGCTCCCTTGTCAACATGGACGTCAGTGTTGCTTTTGACTAACGACAGAACAACGAATTATCCGCGAATTCATCTGGAAATAAGCCCGAGGAGCGTCCCACCGTTACTCTCCGTCATGATGGCCGCACTCGGAGATCGACACTTTTTGCCTGGAATGGCGGCGGCGCGCCGGAGTCCCAGTAGCTAAGCGTAAGTAGTTCAAAACCGTCTTTTTCACACACTTTGTGTACACAAACAATGTTCTTACTGCTCGTGTCATGAGTAGAGACCCTGGTGATGCTACCAGTAAAGTTTCATGATGTGTGGAGCCTTCTTAGTGGTCTAAAAATAGACATTTTGATGCCGTCGTGGTATGCCCCATGTACTCCCGTTCAAAATGAGCTTGCCCCAAAACGAAACTACGGTAAATCTTAAAAGTGCCTCTTTGGTCATGAGTGTGCTTGTACGTGAAGGTTTGACTCATACCCAATCATAAATAAAGCCTCGGTTGCTTTTTGGCGAGAGTTTCACTTTAAATGGACAACATGCATGAAAGGGTCGAGGTCTAAAACAGTGGCTCCCAAACTTTTTCTGCAGGAATCCCCCCCCCACACACACACAGACACACACACTTTGCTGGCAAACCTTTATCCGCAGCATTCAGTGCTTTCAACAGATTTTCTAATAATTGCCTCTCCGCACAAAAACTGCAATTTTACCAGCTCCCTCAGGAAAAAAAATAAAAACCTGCTCTTGCAAGAAACAAAACAAAGAACACACCGTGGGCGAGATCAGAGTTGACGTACCTAACCTCTCATAAAGTGGTACAGAAAATGGTGTCTAACCCGTCCACCTTTTCATGTCCTGATGGCGTGCCTGGTGCGCCTGTGGAGCGGGGCTGCCGGTGCAAGGTGCCTGGACCGAGCGCGACACTGATGATCGGTGTGACTTGTGTTGATAGTTGAGAATATTTTAACTTTCATGGACGTCCAAAAACACCAAGAGAGGAGCGCATGGCAGACGCTCAGTACCACAGGAACGCATCTCCAGCGAGGCGTCTCTGTGTGATCGGCTGCCTAGATGAACTTCTCCTGCCACTCGGGTTTGAAGCAACTTTTCTTTTTGGCTGTTGTCGCATCTTAAGTTTCTTAAGGAGCAGAGCTTAATGCTTTTCTGGCGTCGGCTACAGGACTTGTTGCACCATCGCTTGTTTTATTTATTAAACTGGCCCAGGGATGTCTGCTTCTCCTTCAACATGTCGAACTTGCATTGACTGGCTGTCCGGCCAAAGTTCAGGGCTGTTGCTGGAGTATTTGGCTTTTGAATGTAAACTATTGTTTTTCTGAGGAAATATCCAGGCGCCTGGCAAAAAAAAAAAAAGCCATGCTATGACCTAAAAATCCCAGTGCCTGAGAGTAACAAAAAATCATTATAGGTCTTTATTTCATCATTTTCACTAACTTTATAAAGTATATGAAATAGTAAAAAACACAAGTGTTTAGCTTGAAAAACAGCCCATCCAAAGATCAAAATACATAAAACTACATGAACTTGCATCATAAACTATATATTACTGGATTTGAACTCTCATCTGTGACACGATGCATAAATCTTCCGGGGGCTGGCATGTAAGTGGCTCAGGACAGAGGACAGAGAAGTGGGTCACTTGTCTACATGATCACTTGTTGACTGTTGTAGGCTGTAGGGCGGGCTTAGAAGATCCTATCTGTTCAGATGAGGAGTTTTGAAGCATGAAAAAGCATCCCTGATTGCAGTTTTCTTGCCATTTTATTCCCATTTAATCATGAAATGACTCTAGTGGACACTCAGGAATAAGAGCAGACTGCAACAGCTGATAAAACTCTGTACATACTAGTTTTTTAGCTTGTTTGTTTGTTTGTTTCTTGATTGAACCTTGCTGATGTGGTTTTATCTTGAAAAGGTTGAATCTTAGCTTTCTAATGATGCGTGGCCATGACTATACACTTAAATCAAGGTGTTTGCTTTGTGCTCGGCTGCCCGTTGGCAGACTGCTGGCTTTTAATATTAAGTTGCCTTGGCAACATCTTGTAGGTCACACAATATTAGGTTAGTTAATATGCTGTTGATTAATCAATTTATTTGGCATATTTCCCACCAGACATTTTGGCCGTCGGTATTTTCATCTGCAAGACAACCACACGTGCACATGTAAACCTGTCTCGTCTCCTGCTTTATGTTTACCTGAGGACCTGGGAGTCCTGTCACCAACTTGTCCACACCTTGCTCGAGGTGCAGAACCATGCTTCATTCATTCATCCCCCTCTTTATGAACCACTGGTCTAAAACGAAGGCATGAAGAGAAATGAAGATGTTTCTCCTGAACAGTATTTTGTTCTACTGAATGAATGCAAGTATGAATATTCTTCGGCGTTTCTACCGAACTGTACTGTACATGAGTAGTGGAGCCGACCATCTGGTCAGATTCACGACAAGAAAGGCTTATTCAGGGAAGTGGAAACTCAGCTGTCACTCAAACAGAGATTCTTCCTGCTGCACAGTAGACTCTGCAAAAAAAGGGGGCAGCCATCTCTGCAGCATTTCTGCTGCGATTCAGGTCTTTGTAGTGAACTGTCTGAAAGAAAGTCAGTCATACAGAAGCTATGAGAGACCACCTGGAGTTTGTCAAATGCCAACCCAAGAGTTTGAAAGTTTGAATGAAAACAAATGATCCATTCAGATGTGACAAAATGTTCTGTAGCTCTTCTTCATGTGTTGAAAAAGCAGAAATGGACCCATCACTACAAAGACGGACGGTTCAGGCTGCGTGGGGATGAGTCCACCTCTCAGCAGCAGGGACTAGAAGACTGGAAGTGATGGAGGGAACAATGAACCGGGGCCAAATTCACAGGCGCATTTGAAGACCTGTTCTCAGAGCCTCGCAAGCCCAGACAATGCTGGAAAGGCTTCCGAAAAAAAAATCCCTGAACGTCCTCGAGTGGTCCGGCCAAAGCTTGGATTTATAACCGTGATCCGAGTGAAGATCACAGCGAACCTCGTCCAATCTGTGAGGGACAAAAAGGGACAAAGTGTCCCAAATCAGGGGAGCAGAGCTGGGAAGGAGAAATTGCTAATCTCTGCTACTTGTGCAAATGCAAATAACTGAATTTAAAACAAAAAAGGCCATATTAAAGTGAATGTAATTGATTTTTATAATAAATATGGCATCTGGCCTCAATATCTTTGTGTTGAAGCGGTGCACTCCTGTTTATTTGTGCTGCACCGGAGGTATGTTAGCTTGGCTTTTTAGCTCGCAGGCTTGCAAAATGTTTGTGTCTGTCACTACCTTTGGTGAGTTACAGACACTGTGGCAGGGAAATGTGGAAGCCAGACATGTTGTGAATTCAAAGAGTGACAGATCAGCAAATCCCAGACCCACTTACTGACTTGAATCAGACACGTTGCCTATACAGTCATGTTCAGACAAGGTGCTCTGCTTTGATACCTGTCACGGCTCTGCATGTCACAGAAAGCAGGGAAGTATGTAGGAAGTACAGCAGGAAGGAAAAAGTGAGGATGACAAAAAAAAAAGGAGTATTTATAGCAGCGGCTTCTTGAATCACGCCATTGTTGTTGCTGTAGCTAACGGGAGCTAACTGGCTAAATCTGTTGGAGGTACAGGAGGCAAGGTGATCGTCTGAGAGGTGAGAGGGCAGTAACATCACAAATATCTTATTTATTTAATATTGAGGATACACAGCCCCGAACTTATACAGTTTCTGTTTGATTAATTCACTTAAAGACAACTAAACTAAGTCATCTTCATGTCGAACTGCTGTCTGGATGAGAGAAGCTCCGAGTTGTGCGAAATGTTAAAATGCTCATCGGACTCTTCAGTTATTCATGAGCGCTCACAGCATTTAACCTTTACAGTGCAAGCAGTAGCGAGTGAGGAGAACTGAGGACAGAAAGAAGCTCAGACGAAGCCTCGGCACTTTTGGATGATAATAAAAGATCTAGCTGTTCATTTTTATAGAAGTTTCTCCTAAAAATAAGCTAGAATCAATCAGAGACAGTGCTCTTCGAAGTTCAGATATAGAGAAAGTAATTATAGATTAATATAGATTTTTTTTTTTGCTGCATTTCTTTGGTCAAACATGTTTATATGTACAGCAATTCTTACATATTGCAAAAGGGGCAGTGTGTAGTAACTGAATAAACAAGCTGTTCTCAGGGGAAAATAAGGTCCCCAGAACACTGTTTGAAGCTAGAAAGGTGGCAGGGTCCGCCACATATAAACAAAATTGTGTTGTCTTTTAAAAGGTCAGTTTGTTTATTCAGTTTATTCAGTCATGAAAACGTTTATTTAGTTTGTTTAGGCATAAAAGATCTTTCACTTCTTCCCAGAAACTACATCGTGCACATTTAAGCAAAAAGTCACCCACACGAGTAGAGCATGAGCCTTAAAGTCCTAAAGTATCTGATATTAAGTACCAAAAGTAATTTGTGATTTGGCAACAAATGAACTATCAAAAGTACAAATAAAAATAGATTATACATATATGTACATGTATGTTCTGTATACAATTACAATAATCCAAATGCAGATATATTCATTAAAAAAATGCTTCTTTGACTCTGATGCACCACCAGTAGAAAATACAGTTATCAAGTAAATGCAGAGAAGTAAAAAGTACGATTCATGTCTCCAAAATGTAGAGGACTGGAAGTATAAAGTACCAGAAAATGTAACTGCTTCGTTGTATTCCCCGCCTCTGTAACCCATCTTATGCTCATGCTGTCTATACAGCATTTTACATGTTATAAATTACATTCAGAGCCGTTCATCCAGTGTAAAGATGTGTCCGCAGTAGATAAAAGGTCTACCGGACAGGAGTATATTTTAATCTTGTGTCTTTTTTTGGCTTCTATAAATTTTTTGAGGAGCATAATAAAATATGAAAGATTTTGTGGCTACATCACGCACGCAACCCCGAGTAAAAAATGATGTCTCTGACGTCGCCTGAGCTACTTCCACCCTGCAGCAGCAGCAGCAGCCGCGCTCGATGAATTTTTCATAAGTCCTGACTTAAAAAAGAAGAGATAAAGTAAATAAATATATAACTGAGAAAATGTGTACAAATCGGGTTTTTACTTTAGGCCAGCACGATAACTTAAGTGGCTCCTGCAACAGCGGCTTTGATGTAAGAACAGAGTTATCAGGATGGGATTGTTTATTTGGGGGGGAGCCGGTGTTTGTAGTCAGGCCGCGGGTCGGGTGCTGAATAGTAAGTGGTCGGGTCGCGAGGTTGAGTCTCAGAAAATTGAGCATCGTCAGGTCACAGCCTTGTGACCGCGTGTCGGTGCTGTGAAGCCTGACTTGCTTTAGTGTTTGTACGCCGGCTGATAAGGAAGTTTGGACGCTGGTGCTTAAATTTCTGTCACTGCTCAGACTGAGAGCTGAGCCACTGGGGAGCCGTCTAATTGCATCATATCTGCTTTATTTACCCGAGTTGTTAATTTGTCTGTCTTTTTGGTACTCCCATATTCATTTGTTTAAATGACACATTTATAAGTTGTTGTTAAGTCGATGGGAAAAGCAGGCTCTAACTTTTTGGCGATTTCCTCTGAACGGTTTACTTTTAAATTCCACTCTTTAGATTTAATCAAGCACATTAAGCGAGCGCATTAGAACCAAGGTGTTGGCATATGGTTGATCCCAATCTGCGTAATGAAATTTCCCCATCTCTTTTCTGTTAATGGAGGCTCATTTAAAGAAAACGAGGCCTCCGTCAGAATGACACAAACGACACGTCCTCGAGGCACTTTCAGGCCTCAAAAGTAAAGTTACGAGTATAAAGTTCATAAAGTTCCGACTTTATATGAACTAATTATCATTATAGTCTGATTTTAAAGACTGTGTGAGTGAAATGAATAATACAAGATGGTTTCTTTGTCAATTATAGCTCGTCTTGTAAAGAGTCTTTAATTATCTTGTGCTATAAATGAGTTATTTTACGCTGTCGTATATGAATTAACACCAGAAAGGTCTCACAGTAGACATTTTGATTGGCCAGAGCAGGAAAATCACATGAATACTTCATTAAAGCGTCCCACTAAGCCATACCAGTGAGACCGCTTATATAACCCTGGAACAATTAATGAAGTTATCAGCAACAAGCTGCGGTTCTCACGACACGTAAAAAGCGTCTGCTGTGTAAAGAGTGGGGTTAACCTGTTAGTCTAACACTGTTCTCCGAGCGAGTGTGTGTTTTTTCTTCTTCTTCCGTGTTATTCTGCCCTCAAGAGACTCGTCAAGCTGTTCTGCTATGACAACTGTGGCGGATCGAATGGAGGCACAAATCAAAGAAGGCAGGTTGAAACCGCAGCTCACATGCTCGACATGCAGTCAGCGATACATGAGAGGACGGAGCGCAAACACAGAAACCAGACTGAAGAGGATCACGGTGTCAAACCTCGCTGCAGAGCACCGAGGTAAAAGGTGACAAAGCCGAGTATCAAGTGATGCTGACTGACAGAAGATGCTGCAAAGAGGCAGAAAACATGGCTCACCTGCGCTCCCCTGGGAAGATGCGACTCTCGGTTTGAAAACATTTGCTCTACGTGCGCTTGAAGATTAAAATGTTGCAGCTCTGATGCTGCATCTCCCTTCCTTAGAGGATGATAGTCTCTACCAAGAGCTGAAATTAATCTTTTTTTAGTTAGTGTAATTTTGTCCCTCTGCCAGTGTCCATGCTGATTCATGGCGGTTGAGTTTGAATTTGTTATTAATATGGTTATGGATAGCTTTATGCGACAAACAACATTTTAAACATACTAATGACTTATTTGAGCTATTTCTTCCATTACCTTAAATGTGCAACTGATTTTTTGGCCACCTGGGGGCAGCAGAAACAGGAAGTGATGGCCGATATAGATGTGGTCAATAAATTAACGACCCTATATCGGGAAATGTATATTATCGGCTAGTTACGTCTTTGTATCTGTGAAATTATAGCTGATAAAGACAATAATACAAGACAAAATTACTTGCATTGACTTAACAAGCGCTCCATCTAAACACTGCAAGGGTTCACAGAGGAGTGAAGAAGAGGTTTCACACAACAACACAAAGCTGCACTTGGAATATGAAATCCTTTATCATTGTTCATGACGTCTTAGCCTTTCTTACCCTCAGGCGCGCTTAAACAACAGGTTAGGAAGTTCCTTTAAGCTAGAAAATGTTAAATGATCAGTTATCTCATCAGTATCATCCCCGAGAAGCAGATAATAATCGGTATCGGATCTCGCATCCCTAAACAAGCGAATATATTAAACTTCCACACATCCAGTGCAACATAATGGCCACCTGACCAATGTAAATCCAATATTCACTCTCTTTTAGCTCTGCTTTGGTCTCCAGCAACCCCTGAGGTAGCAAACAGTTCACGACTATGTTCACCAGCTAGTTGCTAACAGAATCTGTCTGCTGTTAAGTAGGTTTATAGAAGGTTTTCAGTGGAAACAGCCGCCTGCTACGACCAAGGCAACTCTATGAGAGGAGTAAGAGCACACCGATGCAGTTAAGTTGTTAGCCAGGATCCAAAAAATGCGCTAAAACTCGTTGTAAAGCTCGGTGAAGCTGAGCTGTAGAGCCGGGTGATAATTCTCTCCACACTGTCACAACGTTTTCATCATTCATCATGCCATTGATTGTAGCTTCTTTAACCAAGTGCCTAAACATAATGTTTATTACTCTTTAGTTGCAGTTAACGGATATTGCATTGCAAGAGTAAATGGTGTAGGAAGGACGAGTGAAATATGTTGTGCGTGAAGGTTGGATTTTTTTTTTTTTTGCTTTTCTAAACCGGTAGAAAATGTCATCATTAGGCTTCTGGTTGATTAAAGAGGTGATTTTGAGTTATGCTGTAGCAATTCAGAAACCATAGCCTTGCTTTATAAGATGAAGTTGAGAAGAATAAAAGAAATGCTGTTCTAATTGAAGCATGAAAGATCTTGTAATTGGTCTATTTAATTACTGGCAAAATAAACATGTACCAATGCACATAGTCATTATCATCATGTGCATAAATTACCAGTATAATTACTGTAACATGTTTATATGTAGCAGATAATTTTACAGGACTTCATCAATCACAATTAAAAACATGAATTATTTATAGGTTACCTGATTAGATGTGAAAAGCGTGAATGCATGCACGGCTGTACGAAATGGAAACTGAATAGTACATGTTCACTGCTGCAGCTTCTCGAAAAAGCCAACATTTTTTAGACACACGTCTAATTGCTGCTCTCGCTCTCTTTGCTGTCTGAGATGTGTCACTGATTTCCACCCACCGAGCGGCAGATTCTCAAACACAATCACAACGTTCAATTTGTAGAAGCAGAAAGTACCAAAAAGAGACAAATATTTGCCATGTAAGGTGCTGAAACATGGATGGTATTTGTCTTTCTTCTCCCCTGTCACTTGAATTGATGCACACTGGACTGCTGGTGTGATTTTCAATTACATGGTGCTTCTGTGGTGTTGGGGTTTGCTTTCACATTATACAGCAGTCCCAGCTGTCATAAAAAGAAGGACTCCATACAGGAGGAATAACCAGCAGTCCATACAGCCCTGTTCTTTATTCAGTCACATGAATTATTAGCTCAACTGTGACACATCCTCCACATCCTCACATGTACACGTGTAATGATGAATGAATTAAAAGTATAATGTTGTATAATGGATCGCCACTAACAACGAGATAAAAGCAGGGTATTAAACATTAAACATGCCAGGGACAGATCTGCACGATACAGTGTCCAGTAATATGTTCATATGATTGGGTTTTTCCAGGAGCGAGTTTATTAAGGATTTGTTTCTGTTTCTTCAGAGCGCAGACTGCTGCAGGATGTGTTAGCCTCGTGCTTGGGTGGGAGGTGTGGGGAGGTGGTTGGCGTCTACCTCCTGCTAACTCCAGGAAGCATTTTGTTGATTAGCCAGCTGAGAGGGAGTCATTCCTATGTTCCCTAAGGTCTTACGTTCCCAGGTTCCTGTGTCAGTTGGGTCCTATTTTCCTTAAGGTCTTATGTCCTAAGTGTCCTATGTTACAAAGGTCCTCTGTCCTTAGGGTCCTATGCCCTGAGGGTCCAATGTTTCTTGGGTCGTATGTTCCTAGGGTTCTAGGTTCCCAGGGTCCTGTGTTACCCCGATCTACGTGTCCCTAGGGTCTAATGTTCCCATGTTCCTTTGTTCCAAGGGTTCAATGTTCCTAGGGTCCAATGTTTCTAGGGTTGTATGTTCCTGGGTTTCTAGGTTTCCAGGGTCCTGTGTTACCCCGATCTACATGGCACGTATGTCCCCCATGTCCCATGGTCCTATGTTAACCAGCTCTTGAATAAAGGTTCAGGTTTGTTTTGTCCCTAAACAACAGGAGGGTAACAACATATCGCTGGGTACGGACTCTGAAAACACAGGACCGTGGGATGTTAAGACTCTGTGGGATACCTGTTGAGGAAAGAGCTTTTCTGGACTGCTGCATGCAGTCAGTCAGCTGGCCATGGTTTATGCTCATGGAATACCTCCCATGTGTGGAGTTGGACTTGTGTTGGACTTTATCACTTTTTTTAGTCACACTATTTTAAAATATCAAATCACAATCGCATCTTCATATCAGCCTTGAATTACAGTGTATTGTATTTGGGATTGTGGATTGTATGTCACATCTTTCCCCCACAGATGATTTGATCTACAACCCTGTAATGAGTTTATGAAGGGAATCCAACAAAATGTCAGAACAAGTAGACAACACCTGGATAAAGATTGAAGAGTTTGATTGACTTGAGGCTGATGCCCTTTAAGGCGTTTGTTGTTACCATATATCTTATTGTTTTCTTCATGTATCACGAACTACAATAATGTCAGAGCCCCAGTGGATTTTGGTTCAGCAGCTAATCCAACTCACTTCAAGAAAAACACAAAATCTCTTACCCTCTGTTTGCTCTTTTTCTTTTCTTCCTCGTCTCCTCTGCAGTGACTCATCCGTCTATAGACACATATTTTCACAACTCAGGGTGAAACTCACATTTTTACACACCTCTACCACTCACAGCTAACAGCCGAGGTGTCAGATACCGCTTTATTTTCCTCAGTGAAGTTGCATCTTTTTCAAGTGTGAGAGTTGGCCTTGGTGTAAGTTCCCACTACTGTGCAGGAAGAAAGGGAAGACTAAAAACTTGCGTGTTTCTGGAAAAATCACGCTCACGTTGCCCCGTTAATGATGAAAATGACGGCTCACGACACACGTGAATAGGGAAGCAGTCTTATTTATTTATGGCTCTATAGTGTATTTCTTATTCATTTAGTTTCAGGATGTGACTGTAGGTTCAAAGAGCCCTCATTTGAGACACTCCTTTAGAAGTGTTTACGCTCTTTTCAGCTCGGCTTCTGAACAGTCCCGTCTCTGGCAGTCAGACAGCAGCGCTTTTAGTTTGCTCATTTGTGTCTTTATCAAGAGGAAAGCCAACAGTGCTGATGACATTAAATCGATATGAAAACTTTTGAAAGAATGCGCTTCATTGACCAGAGACAGAACATAAAATGGGGGGCAATCACAAGAAAAAGTTTATTTTGAGATTTATAATAAAAATTTTAAGATTAAAAAAAAAACAGCTGCCGTTTATATGGAGATTTATAATAAATAGTCTATTTTTTAAGCATTGGCTGATTGAAAGAGGATATTATTTAATTTGTGCATGTACAAAAATAAGTAAAAGGATGTACAATATGTCTTTTCTGCTTGTAGGGGTCTCTCAGGCAAAATAAAAGACATTTGCTGAGTGTTGTGTGGGGAGGGCCAAGCAGTGGGGTGGGGGGCAGCTCTGGAGGAATAAACACCTGGATCTGGAAGCATTTACCGAAGGCAGGAGAGCTCAGAGATTACTCTCTTTTGGGATTAAAAAGTGGATTCCTCCTCACTCCTGTTTATCACCCTGACTGCAGCAGTGAGCGGTGGAGGTGATGTCCATTGTTTACCGGAGCTGGAGGGGACATTACAGTGAGGAGAGAGGAAATAAAGAGAGGGAACCGGAGTCTCTGGTGAGTGCTGAATTCATTGAGAGTTGACCTGAATTTAAACACACGGACACATACCCTGCTGATGTGTGCAGTTGCTTGCTTGGCTAATGTAAAGTGATCTGGCTGTTTTGGACAAAATAAAGACTTAACACGCAAGTAACAGGAACGATCACAAGCTCAAAATCTATCTGACGTGTTAAGTTTAGTCTTGTTCGCTGTTCTCTTAAGTTACAGCGACACACCTTTACTGTGGAAACATTTGGGATAATGTGCACAACTCAACAAAATACAGGTCTAATTGTTTCAAGGCATTTTAATGCAGTATTTTTGTGATATTGTACTGTTGCTTTAATTGAGGAAAGGATGTGAACACCGTGTCTGAGCACACTTCCCCTTTAATTCTGTGTCCCACATTATTTCCTTTGCTTGTAAAAATCCAGCTTGCTTTCTGCCCTTTACTTCTGAGCATGTGGATCTTTTACAGATCACCTGCTGTAAATGTAAATGGAGTTGAAAGTTGTAACTCACTCACATCTGTTCCAACCAGACTATTTTACTACTAAATGTACGTGAAGAGTGTAGATATAGTATGCCAGAGCTGACATATAGTATACATTCAGCAATGTTCAGATGGTGACTTTGACAGAACGCAGGTTGCAGTTCTTCTGTAATTAGCAAAACAGAGTTAATTAGAGGGGAATAAAAATAGCTATTGAATTACAGCGCCTCCCCCTTTTCTGTTTCCCATGTGCAAAGTCAGTGTGCTAATCATCTCCAGTCTCGTGTTCTCAGCTGCAATTACAAATGAGCGTAAGTGTTTTAGACACCTATCTGTGCAACGTCATGCTTCAAATATTTAATCTAACACATCTTGGCTGATTTTCTCCATCAGCCCTGAAAATAAGAGGTTGATAATCCTGGTATTGAGAAGCTATAAGGTAGAGTTCAGAGGCAAACTGGCCATCTGGGCCACCGGGACTTTCACAGCAGGCTGTAAGACGTGCTGGCTGGCAGCGAGTCCAGCAACATTGATGCAAGAAGATGAAAAGCTGCGGGCTCTTTGGTATTCCTGCTGAGGAATGAAGAATTTCAGTAAATAAATCAAAATAAATAAGGTGAAATCAACGAAGGAAGAATACCAACAGACCTCCCTGGACTCATGTTTTCCTCCAGTGCTTTTTTCTAGCGCTTAAAAGATTTTTGTGGAGATTTGGGAACCCTTATCTCAAGATTTGCATGTGCTGTAATCTGCAAATGTGAAGTCAGATCAGCAAGTGGACTGAGATTTGTGAAGGTGCACGAAAATCTGTAAATTTGTCTCTGATTTGTGAATGTGTACGCTAATCTCTAATGTGCATTAGGGTTGTACATGTGTAAAAGAACCACCAAATGTACTGACGACACTCAATTAAATGGTCTTTTATCAAAGACTGAAGTCAAAAGTATTTAGCTACAAGAGCACAAGTGACTTTCGCGACTCTCCTGCTCTACCTGAGATTTGCAAATACCTGTGATGATCTGCCTGCGACTGTTTCTACGCCCCTGAACTGAAGAATCAACCAAAACAAAGATGCCATTCTGTCAGCATGGCGTCTCAGGTTGAAAGATGTGCGTGTTTCCACATCACCTACAACATCAATCTGTCAGTTTCCTACTTTTTACTGCTATTTGATTAAATAGGCTGAGCTGCACATAAAGATCAATGAAGCGTGACAGTGCACAATAAATGTTTGCGACACAGAAGGTCACATCGAGGTGTGAACAGTCCAGCACTGTGCCCTTCATCCAATATTATGTACATTTTTGAAATGTAATCTTATAAACTCCTTCAAGTGATGTCACTCAGGAGCTGAGTTGCATCATGGGTAATGTAGGTGCCAGGTTTTGAAAAGCACCGTTCGACTCATTATGGACAGCTTAAAATCAAATCATCAGAATCGACACAACAGAACCAGAGATATCGCCTTTTTTTCTGAACACATTCATCTTCCTTTTTTCAAAACCTGGCGCCTACATTACCCACAATCCAACTAAGCAGTACATGCAGCTTCCTCTGGAGCCACAAAAACCTTCACGCTACTTTTTTTCACATTTGCAGTAGTGCTCTCCAGGACCTGTAAACACACTTTAATGTGTAAAATTGGCGGAGTTACCCTTTAAAAATCAATATGCACATTTCTTTGGGGTTGTGTGGTCAAGTGTAATCTAAAAATCGTTGAATACAAATCAATCTTGCCGCTGGCAGGTTTGTTTAAAGTTTGCCTGTGACCACAGCTCTGTCCTCAGCTGCGCCCATCAAGTCCGACAGACAAAGGCCTTTCTACCAAATCATTAATACTTTGCGACTTCTATCAGAGCTCTTTCTTTGACATTTTACTTGTACTTCTACTCGAATATGGGTTTTTGTGTACGTCACAGCCACCTCTGATCACCGGGGAGTCAGTCAGGAGAGTCAAGTACACTGGTACGCTTGTTCAAGGCACTTAGCCGAGTGCTCAGCTTTGTAGTGGTTTGGAAGAACAGTACAGTTTGCATATTTAATAAAGGGGCTGCAAGGGTGGCGTGCAGGTGGGTGGCGTGAGACTGATTGAATATCAGGGCCGAGTTTTTGTCCCAGCCCTGCCTTCGTCACAGAACAGGGAACCATCGCTGACCTGACATGACTCCGGGGTAAATCCATTACAACACAGGACTGTATCGGATTACTCAGCGAGCATGTGTGTGTGTATGTGTGTGTTTGGACTGTCCTCTCCTTCACCACACTGTGATAAAAGCTGAAATTGGGTGTCGTGGCGTGTCGAGGGCCGCGTGCGTGTGTCTCTTGTGGGGAGCTTATGGGTTTACCGAGAGTTGTACACGAGTGAATCTGTATCTTGTCCGGCCTCGACTGGTCTCTGCACCTACAGCCGCCCAAGGACGACCTTCAGCATATCTCTGTGAGACAGCAGCTTCCCTGGCGTGATGACAGGGTCTCTCATGAATCCACAGGGTTGCACCGCTGGGGGAAAAAAAAAACACAAAAGCGAGGGGAGAGAAAATGGACAGGGAGATTGAAGAGAGAGAAAAATATAGAGAGGGAGCCAGATATTCACTTCTAGGTAGAGCTCAGTCTTTTAAAGCCAACATTTTGTGAATTACATATATTTGTTTGCTTGGTGAGAGTGAGATGAGTGCCACTCTTACATCTGCACGCTCAGTATTATGCTAAACTGACTTGTTTAGCATTAAGCGTGGAAGCAGGGAGCCTGGTTCTGTCCAAACGTAAAAAAAAAAAGACAAATACACCTACCGACGACTGTAAAGCCGTCTAATCACACATCATATCTTTGGACAGAGACACGCTATATTGCTTCCTCTGCTTGCAGTCTTTATGCTAATGTAGCACATGGCATGTCATATACAAGATTGCTCTTGCAAATTCAGAAGATACCAGACTAAAACAGGAAGCAGAATGCAATATTGAAAAGGACAACACCTGTTTAATCTGTGTTTTGCTCGTCTGAAACGTGTCACTAGCTGTCATTTTAAATCAGATACACACACTAATGAGTCTTTACTGAATGAAAATTCATCACGCTTGAGATGTTGCTTCAATGTATAACAATGACGGAGCTACAAACTGGCAAACTGACCGGGAGTAAGGGGAAAACCCAGGCCTTAATACACAGGGACTAACTGACGGATGAAAAACAGGAAGTGTAAAGCAAAACATGACCCACGAGGAGAGAACTTACAAAATAAAACAGGAAATAACTGAACGTAGAAGAAAAAGCACATTAAACACAGATTAACACTTTCATCATCTATGGTCAAACACACAGTTTTACTTAAGCTTATATTTAGACACTACTAGAGTCACTGCATCATCACTATTAGCATATTTGTTAGCTCTCACTCGGCCGTCATACTGCACAAAAACAACAACGAAAACAATATTTGCAAGTATGTAATAGATATAGGGATTGAATCATACTGTAACCATTCAGCTCGCAGCCTCAAGCTGGTTTTTCAGCATATCAGTGAAATCCATTTGGACCACCAGTCAGTCACTCCGCTTCCCTTCATTGATTCTCTGATGGAGAGCCGTGCGGTCCACGAGATGAGCTATCATGTTGCTCGCCTTCTAATGAAATGGGGTCAGATGAGTGATGACAGACACGTCGAGGCAATAGGTGTGTGACAGCCTCTGGTAACACAGTCTCTACTGGAAAATCAGCCTGCGGTCTGAACCGTGTGTGTGTGTGTGTGTCAATGCATACATCCAGGATAATTAGAGCTAGCCATTTGATGTACCTTCCTTGAGAAAGGCACTGCTTCCACTTTCATAAAGGCCACTGAGGTGAACTCAATTCTGGTTTGTTCTTACTTTGTATTCCACGCTCACCAAGGTTATTAATTATATCTGAGAACATCACAAAAAAGAAGGCTAATGGAGCATCAAGACAAAGTAGTCAGATGATTATAAAGGTTATAAACAGGTCCCGACCTGAAGAAGAAAAAAGTCAAGGCTAACAAGAGGTACCATCCAAACTGTGTTGCAAACATCCATCACAGCTTTTGTCATGAGTGCACATGGTTTTCCTGTGCAATGAGTTTTAAGTGACATATCGGGTGCTCTAGCTCTCAATTTTACCTCAAAATAGAAGATAATCCGGTTAAATCTGTGGCTCTTTCACACCCTGAGCATCTGTTTTTTCAGATGGGCACAGACTGGATGATTTTGTTAATCTTGTAAGTCGCATTAACCCACACTTCAAGGTTTAATTGCCCTTACTGCGTGCCAAAGCATACATTTTCTAGGCTGAAATTGTATGCTTTGATCGATCGGTAAACGATCATCACGGGTGCTCACACTGTTCTTCTCCTCCAAAAAAGACAAAGGCATTATGGCTTTGTACAAAAATCTACTTTGAACAGAAATCAAGAGGGGGGGAAAGAACACGGACCTGCAGATGGTTGGGAAGATGCAAACAAATGGTCTCTTCTGAGTTTGGTTTGATTTCTATCCCAGCACAGTCTTAGTCAAGAGTACACTGAGGCACCCCATGGATGTAAAATGCTTCATCTAAAATGTTAAAACAGACTGACTACAGATTATAACAGATCTTCTGACGACAGGATTAGGAAGCTGCCAGACAGCCACAACATTTTGTCAAGTGATGGCAGTCGTCATTTTGATTTTTTTGGAGCAAGAATTGACCATATTTGGACAAGATTCATGAAATATTTTTGTTAAACGACGTATGAACCACTCTTTATGATACACAGCTAGCATGCTGCCAATGTTAGCCAAGCATGCTGCTCAAGTTTTCACTTAGAAAATGTATAAATGGTCCGTCCTAAATGTGCCGCAAGAGTTAAGGTTTGTCAGCGTACTAAAGACATACTCCGGACCTGAAACAGAAGGAGGGGTTTCACAAACACATCGGAGATTACAGAGGTTTCCACTGGAGTGAATGGATGGTGGGTATCTGGTGATGCAGCAGATTGGGAGCTGTAGTTGCTCCAGTAAACACACCAACACCTTTGGTGGCAGGGCTGCCCGCTCGGTGGACAGCCGGCCTGTGTGCTCTACCTGACGAGCCTAGAGACACTCAGTGGCTCAGGAGTGAAACGAGAGGAGCAGCAGAAGACCGATAGAGAGGCTGAAGACGTTGGTGTGTTTGCCAGTTAAGCTAAAGCTCATGAACCGCCATATCAGACCTCAAGAAAAATAAACATTACCAGAGCTACTGTGTGAGTTAACAGTTTGAGAAAGCATAGAGATGGTACTCAACGAGGCCAACCAATCACTGGCGGAGTAGGGCGGTTCTTGCGAGAACTGCTGGTGGGATCAAGCAATTCTCTGCTGGTGTCTGCTCGGCACGTAGGATATTGCTTATTACCCAGAGTGCAGTGCTTATTTTGGTATAATATGATAGTATCTGACAGAAATGATGGCCAGAACTATGAAAATGAGCCCCAAGTTGCAAGAAACCACAAGACAAGTGGTCTAGGAAACTTAGCATTAGTACTCGTAGCCATGAGCTAATGTTATTACACTGTAACTTATGTATTTTCCCTGCAAGGCAATAGATGGCTGAACACATTTCTTTGCCTTGAGCTAATGAGGTCCCACCAGAGTCAGCGTGATCAACATTAAGACATAAGGCAGCTGCATTAAAATGCTCTCCGAGGAGGTGTAGGCTCTCCTCTCTGTCTTCGCGTTCTTCTTCTTCTCACTTTGGCTCACCACAGACACTCCCTCCCTCTGTTTTTCCTGTGTCCTCCTTTTTATTGTCGGCTCTTAATCAGCAAGCCTTGTTTAGCTCCTTGTGTCACTGTTACTCTGTCTTTGTCATGAGATCCATTTGATGCAGTTGGGCACAATGAGATTCGACTACATCTGGGTCAATTTTCTGTCTGAAGATTAATTTTACATGAACCTATTTCTAGGGCTTTCCAACACACTGGCACACACACCTATTCATCACGAAACCAATCCGACCGTCCCCCTTATCAAGAAAAAGACGAGTTTGCGGGGACACACATACACACAAAGAGGACATCCTTATTTTTGCTGTTTTACCATGCAGACAGAGGAAAGAGGAGAAAGGCATCATGGTTATTATCCTTCAGGAGCAGAATAATCTGCTGAGAAGGGGGAAGCGGGCGATTTGGATGTGTAGATAATTAAATCCTGGCCTGTGAGAGGACTAATGATGAGATTTTCTCAAAGCTGCTCTACCTTATCGTTTTCATCTGAGCCATGAAAACAGCACTGACTGCGAATCACACTCGCGCTTTTATTCATCACTCAGCAGTTCATACCCCGGGAGGAACTCTTCTGAGACCAGAGAAAGTCTGGATGTAACCCGGTGTGAACCTGATGCTCTGTCCCAGAGCCAAGGATAAAGATGGACCGGCCAACACAGCCCCAGACTCCGGGTCTAATTATGAGAGCATATGGCTTGTGGGCACATTTGACAGATTCCTTAAGAATATGACTGAGTAGGGACGTTGCAAAATTTTGAGTCGGTTCTCATCATCTGCATATAGTTTGCATTCAGGAGCAGGAAAAACAGGAATCTGAATTCTTGAAGAGTGTGCGATCATTATGCCTTTTGCATTTCCTCTCTTACCTTTGTTACAGAGGTTGCATTTGCTCAACTCTCTCTTCTCATCTGTTATTCATACAAATGAGATGCAAAGGAGTTGCTGCTTTTGCACAAGACTCACATCTAATGAGAGGAATCCTTTTTGAGCTATAAAAGGCTTTTCTGTTCAAGGTTTTTCTGCAACCACAAAGCAGCTTATGTTTTTTTTTAAATGAATGACTTATGGATCATGTAATTTAAGGAAAGATAAAAAACACTATTTTACTTGAACCTTATTAGTAGATTAAATTAAACATGATGGATCCGCTTCACGCTGACATTTCCTTTAGAACAAGATCCAACGCCTCTCAGATGGACTGCTCCAAATCGGTTTTCTTTTTATGGCTTAGCAGAGGATTAGGTTTCCTTTTTCCTTTATTTCAGCCACAGGGAATGCCCAGTTGCTATTTCCTCACAGCGTTGTTAGACTGTGCTCAGTTCGGCAATGTGATAGTTCGAGCTATCTTTATCTAGTTCCTCAGTGCTATTGATCTCCTGCGTTGCGAGGGTAGAGGCAAGGCGATGTGGTAATCTCGGACTGCCTGATCGATACCACAGTGTTACATGATTCTTAGGGAAATTGTTTGTGGAAATGTCTTCTGCTTCCCCTATTTTTCTTGTTATTATAGCACACAACAACGGATAGAAGTAATATGTTTACTCAGGCTCTCATGTGGCTGATGTTTTCTAAAGTCTGCAGCCATACCAGCTGCTCCTTGGCTTTACCAAGACCCAAAGGTGCGGTTTGAACTTTAAAGTTGAGGGTTCACAAAAAGGCAAAGAAATCTAGAGGATGTTTAATGAGTAAAACAGAAGCTTTGTTTGTATAACACTAAAGGGAGCATCGATAGAGGCACACCACTTATAGACAAGAGCAGCCCATCAAGGACCTTAGTGCTTGGGTCATGCCCCGCCCCTTTTTGGGAGGTAGCAGTCCCTCTAATGTGACAAGCAGTAAAAACTAATTCTGATGTTTTTGCCAATTTACTAGCATAAAATAAGAGCACCATGCTTTTTAGCTATTAGGAGCCCAAAATCTTATGTCTAGTCAGGCAAACATCCATGTTACGTTATTGTCAATCTGCAACCGGCATCATTATCTAGAAAAAAAATCAGCAATAGTGGCTGATGAGTGTCTTTTCAGTCTATCTCCTCATTAAAGTGGACTAACCTGACACACACAACTTCCTCATTAAAAGTCCAGGTAATGTTTTTCATGCATCTATCACTTCTTCTGTCATTAAGTGACTTGATTTTGCTGTTTTATAGTCTTTCCAATGTGAAGTTACTGCAAAATCATTACAAAGCGAAGCGGAACAGCTAACTAATTTGGTTTATTTATTAAAATTATTATTATCTTGTTTACTCAGAGCCACGGGGGAAGTAGAAAACAGCACTTCCTGCATTCCATTACGCTGTTTATGTTAATTTATGTGAATTATTAACATTAAAATGCCCTCCAGCAGTCTAACGAGTGGACAGACTGTTTAACCAAACATTGTTAAAGCAGGTGTTTTATGGTGGGGCCATATTTTTTTGCAGTAAAAACTGTAGTTACGCCATCACAAAGACTGTTTTCTGATCGTCTTCCATCTACAGGCACAATCGGCACACGTTATTTACTTATATCCATCATTAACCAACCTCTGATGAAGTGTTCGCCACATACGGACATGTATGGACTGGCAGGATGCCACAGTTTACCATTTACATCTTCTCTGCAGATAGCTTAAAGCCACAGATCTTTTCTCTTGTTGTCCTTCGTTCTTTTGGGAGATAAAGAAAATTGTGACCTGTGATGTTTTATATTGTTCGATGTGCAGGATGCAACACAGGGTCTTTTAGGCATGCCGCTACAGGCTTTCTCAATCTGGCCGCCACACTTCCTCAGAGCTTGTTTATGTTGTGGTCGTTCTGGTGACAGGAAGGCGACATACGCCAGCTCTCATCTACTGTATGTGGCCAAAGAAATAATAAATAAAATGCATTGATTCGAGTTCAAACTCCCAAAAAATCCTATACCTACTGTATACCTCATTTCAAGGACTAACACCATTGAGGCTTGTGTCAATAAATCAAATTGAATGAGTGATGGAGCTAATAAACGAGAAAAACACTCAATAACTGTAGTATGAGAAAAAATAATTGCTCAACAGACATAATAAATGAGCAAAATGAAGTTCATTAACCCCAAATCTGCAACATCTGTGGTTCTGAAAAATGAATGAATCCTGTTTGATGAGACAAGACGTCCAACTATTTCAATTCAGGTATCTCAGCGCTCCATCTGTCAGGCTTGTTGGTTGACTAAATAACTTCACCTTGTGGTTGACCTATGAAATGATGTTCAGGATGAAGCTAATGGGGATATAAAGCACTTTGAAAAGGCGTCATTGTGCATTATTTGCTGATTGCTTTACTATCGATCTAACAGTCACGAATCCTGGATAGCTGCGCGGAGGTTGGGTTCCTCAACAGTGACAAGCCTTCAAAGCCTGTACGGAAAACAGCTCTTCTCTTGAAACAGAAGCTAAAGTATGCAAAGTGGCCTGATATAAACTCCACAGCCGAATTTCTTTTTTATCACATTCAGAACTCTCAGCTCTTGTCCGCATGACTATAATTTAAGCCATTTATCAGGGCTCTGCTCCTCTGCTGTGAAAGATGAGTCCTCTGCTGCCTGCTGAAATAAGCACACAGGGTACAGAGTTAAACCTGGTGACAGTTGGCCTTTCAGACATAACTGTGAGAGACAGCGCTCAAAGCTGATGGCGGTGACTCCTGTATGTCTCTTAATGTGAAATAATCACCCGCTACTCAACGCTGATTAACTTAAAAGAAATGGGGTCTGATTTTTCAGAGGTGTTATTTATGCAGTGTGGCTGAGGCAGTGACTGTAGCGGCATTTAGATTTTGTCACATCAGTTTTTTTTAATAGAGCATCGACAGCAGTGGAAAGGGATTGTAGTGAGGAATCTGTCGGAGCATTGACATGATAAAAACCTCTACCTGCGCTCCATTCTTCAGTGGACAACAAATACACAAACACAACCGGCAGAAAGAGACAGGAAAATATATCACATTATGCAAACGGACTAATCTCATTATTATCCATCGGGCCTCTAATGACTTCAGATGGATTTGTACTTGGCAACACAGCTGCATGACTCAGCCTTATATCAGACTTGGTTGGAAATGAGAGTTAATTCACAAACAATATGTCATATCTTCACTTCATTTGTATTGTTTTGATTCACAGATGGTCAAAACTGAATGCATAGCTTGAGTTCTGGGAATATCGGTAAACTTTCCACACTGTTAGGTCTTCATGATCCAAGAATTGATGATGCAATGGTGCAGCGTTGTACAAGAAAATGCTAATGTATTTACATAATGTTTCACATGTATGCTAACTGTACACATAAACTTAGTTTAAAGTTCAACACTTTGGTTAATGGACTTATTTGCTTTCTTGGCATCTTGTTGAAACCATTCACATATCTGCACGCTTGCTACGAAGCTACAGCAGGCTTAAGATTAGCTTAGCATAGCATAAATCTCCACTACCTGTCAGCTTTACATTCCTGTTTCTGTACCGCAATTTAAGAGGTGATTTTTTTTTTAACCTTGTTCAGAGCCAGGCTAGTGGTTTTTCAGACTTTATGCTAAGCTAGCTAAGCTAATGGTTTTTGGACAACCGCTTTGAAGCTTGGCACCATCTTGGCTCTGGAGCCACAGGTGACAGTCAGTACCCAGTATGAGTAGCTGTTCTATATGACGAGCGTGTCCGCCATCTTGGCTAGTTAGTTAATGGTTATGATTACATTTACTGGTGAATATTTTGGACGGCGGTTTATCTATTTTTTTCTTCTCTCTCTCTCTCTTCCCTTTCTGTGATTTTGCCCGTTTTATCACTTTTATTCCTTTTACTTGTAATGACTCATGTTGACTTTTTGTGTTTTTTTTTTTGTGTGTTCTACATTTTTTACTTTTTCAGATTGGGAAGGGACAGTGACCATATATGGACGAGAAGGTGGAACTGGGTAAGATATCCTGACTGGATTTGACCCGTGGACACGCAGTGGTAGGAACGTTAGCCACCTCCTCAAGCATACTCTGGTTTTATCGTCTATTTTACTCTAAATGGGATCGTAATTTACAAAATGAACATCATACTGTATTGAAGAAGACTTTTAACTAGAGATTGGGACCTTAAACCTTTTAGGAAACTGTTTATTGAGGTGATAAATCAAATGTTGAAACCTGTGGAGTCGCCCCCCTGCTGGCCATTAGAAAGAATGCAGGTTAAGGCACTTCAGCATTGGTTACAGTTTTTTTGACTGGAGAGCTCCGTCCATATTTTCCAAAATTAAATTCCTTCAATATGGATCTTACCTTTGAACAAACTCATTTTGTTTTACGCATTTCCACCGACTGCAATTTAAATTAATTAAATCGGTTGCAAAAACTGCATAGCAATTATGCCGACCAGATCAGTTTTCAACTTTGTGGATTTGGAAGATTTCTAGGAAAACAAGTTTCTCTGAAAACAACAGAAAACAATAATTAACTTGCCACAGCCTATCTGCAGAAATAATCTACATAACGTAATGAAGAGAGGGAAGGCTGGAGTACAGACAATTCTATTTTTCACCCTCAAACTTGTAAAATGTGACCTCCAAAATGTGTTTTCCTGGCTGGTATTCACAGAGGAATCAATTGAAAAAGGTTGTTTCTTGGCTGCGAAGAAACAGAAGTGCTGGCTAATTCTGATTACATTACAAATTGGCAGGTTGACACGAGGTTGAGACAGAGGAAGGTTTCTGATTTCATAACACATATCCCTTTCAGAAATAACCTTCACAGAAGGGTGAGGCTACACTATTACACTAATTACTGCCCAGACGCTGTCAATCGGGATATTCATTATGTCTTCTGCAGAGAAAAAGGGGGGAGGGAAGCGAGGGTGGGAGACGGGAGACAAACAGAGGTATTAAGGTGGTGGCTGCATGTGTAATGAGAAACCTCACAACTCAATATTTGCAGAAGTGTCATGAAGGGAAGGGGAATCAAAGGGGCTGACAAATGTCTCATATGCTCTGGTCATCTTGCAACAGCTGAGGTTTGCTCGGTGGCTCGAGCTGGGACATCCCTCAATGACTCCATTAGCATGGAAAGGACGACTGTGGATAATGTCACCAGTGCTGGCCCTATTTGAGTGTGATGCTGCATATTATTACAGTTACTTTATCAGAGAGGTCTTGTCCTAGATTCCACCCTCATATATATTTCTCCTTAATCTATCTTATTAAAATGAAATGAGAATTAATTTGCGGCAAGGAGGGGAGCGCGATAATGCATACGGAGGCTGGGTGAGGTGGGCAAGAAGGAGCAGGTGAATACTGCGTGCGAGACGAGGAAGACTGAGGTTTAACAAGACGAGGACACAGTTTCAGGGACGGGCGACAGAAGAGAGAGAAAAACAAGCAAGAAAGTTGAAAGGGGCGAATGTATGCAGCGAGAAGAGGGTATGAAGGAGAAAGAGAAAAGGATTAGAGACGGGTCTCTGGCAATGATTTGTTACAGCTGCACTTGATCGATCCGTTCCAATAGCCAGTTGTCTGTGTGCAATCAGGCATGTTCAACCACTGTATAGGCGCCTCTCGCTGCTGTCTCTGCAAGCCCCTTAAGAAGTGGAAATGTCCAATCAGTGCAGCTTTGTGTCTTTGCCCTCACACGTGTACCAGTTGCAGCTCTGCCCTCAGGACTCAGATATAGTCACTTTGAACCACCTTAATATCAAAGTATCCTTCGTTCCTTCAGAAGGTCGGGCGTAATTCTTTGTGCCTGCAAGATTCAATTCAGCACATATATTCGGATGAAGCATGAAGTCATCGTCAGATTCTTAACCAGTGTTTCCCAGACAAGTAAAGTCTATGTGTGGGAAACACTGTAAACAAGTGTCAACAACACTGGCAGAGGGTTTTGAAGGGAAACTGCGATGGCATCATTGGGTCAGTCCCAATACCTGCAATTAAGATAATTTGTCTTTGATAACTGTCTCCTTGTATGACTGATGTTTCCGGTAAATGCAGAACGTAACTGTTAAATATATAATGTGTATAAATTCTGCATTAAAATGTCTAAAAACAACTCAACCTTTTGTTATATGTTTTGTCGAGGCCCCAAATGTTTCCACGATGTTCAAACCCAGAGTTCACTCAAGTTTGCTCAAGGTAAAGATGCATTTAGTACAGATAGAGAAGTCAGCAAACAAGACTGGACTTATGAATAAAACTTACCTTGTCTTTAAACATTTGTGCCTGAGTCACATCAGATAGATTTTGTGAGCAGTGGTGGTTGTTTAATTGAGTGTTCTTTCACCCTAACCAGCCAGATTACTTTGTTGTACATCTGCAAATTCAGGTCAACTCTCACTGACTTCAGCACTCACCAGAGACGCCGGTTCTCCCTATTCTTTCTCCTTCCTACTTTCTGTAATGTTGTTTGTGTAGTACAGTACATTACCCCTGTCAACAGTCAACATTACAGAACATAAACACCAAAAAACGGAGGTCAGATCCGTAGATTGCTGCTGCACTTAGGTTGATTAACTGGAGTGAAGATAAATACACTTTTTAATCTTTTTTTGACTCCAGGTGTTTATTCCTCCAGAAGGATTGGCTCTACACCTGACTCTCTCCTCTAGAGCTAGCAGGCTTGGAGCAGCTGCTTCTCCTTCTTCTTCTATGAGGTTTATTTAACGTTGGCAAACAACTGGTTTTGTTTCAGTTTGCAGCTTTGTGCATCATCTGGCATAGCTACACTTTGCATAGCCTAGTTTATTTGGAACAAACTTGTCAATGGTACCAGGCCCAATTCAGATTTTTGCTGTGTTTCCAAAGTTCACCTGGCAAGTATTTCACAAAATCAGTGATAACAGGGTCTGATTTTTGATTTGTATCTTTACAATGTCATACGTTTGATTTTATTCTGATCAGAGGTCATCATGGGTCTTGAAAGCAGACCATAATAGACAGAAAACAGCAGCGCCAGAGCAGCATGACGAGCCATCGTTTAACAAGCAGCTGCAGTCAAAGGGAGCAGCAGCATAATAATCAGCTCCTAAGAACAAATTTAAAGTCAAAGAAAGTTTAGTCCTTTAATTAAATAATTTAAAGTTTAGTTCTCTGCTGCATCATAAACATTCTGTAACCAAGTGGGTGATTAAATAGACGGAAGATCATTTTTCTAAACAGTTTATAATCTTAAACAAATTAAATCCAACTTAATAGCATACATATTTAATATATTACCTCCAATTGTTAATTGTGTGAGAGAGGGAGAACTCAAACGCACGACAACACTCAGAGCAGATGGATGCAGGTTTGATCCTTATCACTCATCACGAGGAATATATACATTGATATTAAGCATTAACCATCTGTGGAGGTACTTTGAGAATTGTATAGTGTTTGGAAGCTAATAATAAAAATAATATTGATAATAGTCACGTTACAATACGCTCACATATGGCCAATACAAAAGCGATTAATACATGGAAATTGCTACAAATCGTAGCAGAGTCCCTTTAAAAGCACTGAGTTGGGAACCAAACCCTATGGAAGAAGTGTTTTTGAGCTCCAGCTCCTGATTTTTTAAGCTTGATCACTTCATTTAATGAGTCTACTGTCTCCCTGTGTCCATTCCAGCAAACATGGACGCCCACACATCACACAAGGTGTTCTGCGACACGATTTAGTGCCACTACTGACCACTTTAACAGTTTCTTTTCACTCCTTTATTACTAAGATTTTGAGTGCGATGTTGTTTCTCCTCCAAACGTTGGCTCCATAATCGCTCTCCGGAGCAGTTTGACTTCCATGTATTGTAATCGACCTTACAGAAGGTCCCTGCTGCAATAAGTGTTTGGATTGTGGCTTTGTATACTTTCTTGCCAGCTATTGTAAACACATTACTAGAGATTTCACCCAGGAGCCAGCTCTGCAGAAGTGTTTTTTTATTTTTGCTGTCTTGGAGAAGCAAATGGAGATGAGTATTGTACATCCTGTCAGTCTCTGAAAATATGCCATTGATGCAATGTCGTTTTCTTGAAATGAAATATATGGTAACTCAGCTGTTGAGTCATCGGATTTATAACATGGATTGTGTTTTTGGACAGGTAATATAAATGAAAAGCAGTTTTCCTCCACCTCATACCGTGGTTGCCGTATTGCATCAGGTTTATTATCAGCTTTTTCATGTCTGCAGTGGCTATTTGCTGAATTAAAACATGCCCAAAACGTTCTGTTTCAATATGTAATTAAGGCCAACTCATTCATCAGCTGCATAAACAAGCAGGTATTTCAGATCGGAGATTTATCATAATTACAGTGAAGTCATGTGGCTGTGGCTGTTTCAGGCTGATACCTCATCAGTTCTCAGCGGTACCAAATATTTTTAGCTAGCAGCACACACATTCGCAAAAGGTGGCAAAACACTCATTCTTTCCTCAAGCAGAAGTAGAGACACTTCTAAAAGTAGAAGCACTGATTCAACTTCTTAACTCGAGTAAAAGTAAGAAAGTGCAGTATCAAAGTAAAAGCATCCCTCTGAAGGACATTTCTACCGGCCAGCTGAACCTCATGTCATATTAATACAATTAAAATATTAAGAAACTGAAAGTGAGAATCAGTAGGATTTGTCCGAGCTGCTTGTAAAAGCACCAGAGCTCCAAAATAAAAAATAATCATTAATTCCCCTCGTTATCATGAAAACTTAAAGCTGCACTAAGTAGTTCTGGAAAAGCAACTCAGAAAGGGAGCTCAAAAAAATATTTATTTCCATAACTGAATAAGAAATGACTTCCTCAGAGGAAAATAAAGGTCGAGAGAACACTGTTTGAAAGCAAGAAAGGTTGCAAGGTCCAGCAAATACAAGCAAAGTAAAACACTATGAATTTGTGTTTATTCAGTCATGAAAATGAAGAGTTTGTTTATTTAGCTTGTTTGAGCATGAACTACACCTTTAGGAAATTAATCAGGAAAATAAGCACTTCAGTAAAGTACAGATACCTTAAAAATCTACTTCTTAAGTACAGGAACAAAGTATTTGCAGTATACTTGCACATTAGGCCTGTAAAGGGCCGATGCATGTGCAGATAACAGCGGGTCATTGTTGCCAGCGCAGAGCTCAGAGATACTGAAGGAGTGATTTTCTGCACACCTACACGTCAAGAGACTTTTGGGGAGTAGCAGCAAAAGCAGCTGATGCACGTCTGCTCTTTTTCTCAAAATGAGGATATTCAGTCAGTCAGAACCAGAAGATCCACATGTTCCATTTTTGATTCCCTACCGACGCCAACACATCTCTCATGTACCGTGGCGGCGAGGAAAAAAAAGAAGAAGTAATACACAGGATTTACAGTCTATTGAGGTTTTGCTGTGAGCAGATTTTGTCGGATCAGCTTTTTTTTTTCTCCCCCCACCAATAAGAATAAAGGAAAATACAATCGCACACATACAGTCGCCCCCCTGAGCCCAGGCGTTATGTAAATCACTTCTCGCTTATATCATAACAGCGTCTCTCGACTTCAAAATCCTCACTAGATTTATGGATAACAGCCCTTCTTAACCTCCTGACCCGTCCAACATGCAGTCCCTCCTAGCAGGAGAGGGTGGGGGCTGAGGAGATACAGCTGGATCATTACATTGCCCACGGCGCTCTGCATCGATCAGAGAGCAGCTATAATAACCTTTCAAAAGCATGCTCCCGGCAAGGGAGTGCGTGGAAAAAAAAAAAACACCTGCCCGAGTCCGTCAATAGGCGCCTTAATTATGTTGTAGCAGCCATCAATGGGCGCACTCTCTAGGTAGTGCGGCGAGAGCAGATGACTCTCCAACCTGCACGTTTGAGACGTTCACTGCAAAATGAGTTAAAGAAACTAACAAGCAAGGAAACAAATGCGAAAATATTTTAAACTTGATTGAGATGAATTGTCCCCAAAAAACTATATGACAACAGAGCACATGGTGGGAAATTGTACAACAGCAACAACAAGATGCGTTAAACTGACAAGGGCAATAGATTCAAAACGCAGTTCCCATTCAGCGGCTGATTTATAAGTTCATTACGAAAGGCTATGTTTCACATCCATCTTTGTTGCTTCGATATGCATGAACTGTTGCTCGCCCCGCTTTCAATCAAGACTTGCTCGCTGCTCCCGTTTGGGATGTTTACAGATGGTGTCAAAGCGGGAAAGAGAGCGGGAGAGGAACAAGAAGAGGGATGATGAGAGGGATGTAAAACACAGAGATGATGATGGAGGAACAAAGAGGATTTAAACCAAACACGAGTGCATCAAAGCGGCCCGTCGAAAAACAGCACAAAAGCGCAATGCACAACTAGTAAAGCAGTCTGTGGGCCTGAACGGATCATAACTGAGATAAAAAATTGAACTGCCGTAATATAAGTGTGAATTATTAAACAAGAGAGAAGCTATTTTAATCTCTTCTTTAATTGTAATGCAGTTAAAACAGAGGAGGAGACACAGCATGTAAATAAACTTGATGTCGAAGGGCGTTGGGGTTTGTTTTTAAAGATACAGTATGCATCAATCCTGCATAAAAATGTCTAAAAACGACTACACCGATGTGATTGTGTACTTACAGTATCCCAAATGTTTCTAACAATGTTCAAACCCAGATTAATCCACCTGTTACTCAAGCTAACGGTGCTTTGCATGTGGTCATCTGTCGCTACTTCCGAGATAGGGATGTCAGCGAACCAGACTGAATTTAACATGAATAAAACTTAAAGTCTTACACCAGATTGGTTTTCATCAGCAGTGGTGGATATTTAACGGTGTGTACATCAACAGCGAGGCGGTTTTGACGGCACGAACATTTGTGTTTATTCGCGTTACTCATGCAGTGTTTATCTGCCCCACACTGTAAACTAGCCGTAAGCTAGTAGCCGTAGCAGAGACTCTGTAACGTTACGTACATTTTCCCTCCAGCTCCAGCCTGCAATCAACATTACAGCACATTAACACCTGAAAACAGAAATCAGGTCCGCGGATCGCTGCTGCAGTCAGGTTGATAAATAGGAGTGAGGATGAATCATCTTTTAAAATCCCAAAAGTTTAAAAGTAAACTCTCCTTCTGATGGTAAATCCGAAGTGACTCCAGGTGCTTATTCCTCCAGAGGGTTCGGCTCTAATCCAGACTCACACAAAACATCTTGTTTTGATAGAGAAGTTACATATTATACGTTGAAGGTCTAAAATAATCATACCGTGACAGTAAAGACATTTAAATAGGTCCAAAGAGAGTGCCTTGGATTTTTCTTTTGTTTTTAATGTTTACATGTATCCAAAGAGGTCCTCTTAAAAACTCAATATGAGTCCAGAAGGTGCTCCTACACTTACATTTTGTGCTTTAATCACTTCTTTAATTGTACTGCAGTTAATTTCGAGAGCAAAACAAAGAGTAGACGGAGCAAAAACAAAGGAGTCACAGAAAATAAATGGAAATGGAGCGTGAAGCACCGGCAGAAAATGGTCGAAGTCTTGGGTGGATTCCAGGAAGAACCATTATTTTCCATTAAGAGGATACTAATGGTCAACTGCTCATTTACTAATGGACCCTGCCAACACACAAACACAGAGGAGGGAGTCGGGGAAACACATTCTCACATGTTTCAGTGCTTTTCCACCAGCCAATCAGCGCTGTTTGAAGTCGTTTGGCAGGTCTAAACTCCCACTAGAAGAGAACTACCTCAGGATGTTGCATGTGCAGTTTTTGATATCCAGGCCCGTAAAGGGAAGCTTCTCTGGGTGGATATAAATATCACAGTGTGGAGAAGGCAGTGTGAGCATCGTGAGGCTTCACACGGCTCTTGGCCAAAGCTCACACGAGACATAATGCACATGAGAAATACGGGAAAAAAAGAGAGATAAAACAGGCAGTAAATTGCATGAGAGGGAATCGGTTCCTCTTGCGTCAGCCGGTCTTTCTTTCCATTCCTCCCTCTTGCTCACGCGGTGTCAAAACAGCCAATTTTCTAATCAAAGCAGTTTGCTGTGTGATTAAACATGAAATGTGATTAAGACGCTGCTGAGAAAATGATGTGTTTGTGAATGCATGCCTACACACTCACAGCATGTGCGTGTGCTAGTTTTTCAGCAGCAGGCTCTTCTCCATTGGGAAGATGATCTGGATGAGATCAATATCCAACTGAAGCTTTGTTGGTGGCAAGAGCTGGTCAGGGTCATGGCTGAGAGACCAATCCACTTACTTTCTGTCATTGGTTCTTCATCCGGTCGCACGGATCCATCGAGTCCCTCCAATCCATCCACTTTGAATGTTTCCAATGACAGTAATGACAAACAGAAGGTGAAGTGGAGTCAATAAATTGAGTTGCTTCATGTGCCAGTGATTGGTAAGTTACTTGAAAAGTGCAATCGATTAATCCTGGCATATTACTCAGCAGCAAAAGTATTGTTACATTACTTGTTAGAGAAATATCCTCAGCCCAGCTCCATGAAAGGCGCCTTGAAATAATCCCAAATCCTCCTTACCCCAATGCATCTTTTATATTGAGCGAATGTTGCAATAGAAACAAGACATTGTGCTTCAGCAGCCAGCCATACAATTTGGAGGGATTTATTGATCATCCAGCAGCAGCTTGCTTAGTCACGACGGCTGCACACAGAACAAAGTCCTGACTCCAGGTGTGTGATTCTTACACCCAAGCAATACTTTGGGTTTTGGCCAGCCACCAACACTGAAGCGTCAGGGTGATGTTGTCAGAGTCCAGGCTAGAAAACAGGTGGGAGAATGCTGGCTGAAAATGTCGTTCCCTGAGGGTCAAAACACAACAGTGTCTCACAAAACACAACAACAGATCCAGGCAGAGTGCACGGTTTGTGATTTCTGAAATGTTGCTTAGTTTTGTGAAACGCTGCGTTGCATGAAATGTGATTTCTGAAGTGTTGCGTTTACTCCAACGTTGTGTCGTGTTTTCTGAAATAACACTCAACAGTGAGCATAAAAACACCCGAAAATGGAGGTCGGCTCCGCGGATCGCTGCCGCAGTCAGGTTGATAAACAGGAGTGAAGATGAATGGGAAAATGGGAATTACAAGGCCCGAGCCACTTTGACAAACCAGCATGTCTCATGTTTTTTCCACTGAACACAGAATACCGATATGAACCCACAGAGAAAAAGTCGCCCCTGAATGTAAAAGTTAACCGTAATTTCAAATTGTAATATCGTACACAGCTCAAAAAATGTTATGACTAAGAAATGCATTAGTGTCCGACAGTGCTGATGACTGAATTATTCATTTTCAGGACGGACTGGAGACAGAAAAATTTCATTATTTTACCAGAGGATAAAAGAGACACTTTACACTGCTTAATTTTGAATGAAGGCTAAGTGCCGTCTGCTCCTGCTTTGTACATGTCGACAGTTCCACGTCAGTGAAACAACATTTCAATAGATATTCAAAGACACAGTCATTGAAGCCCCGGCTGTGTCCTGTGCCTCCTCTAAACACGAGTTGTCTTGTTGGCCAGCAGGTGGTCTGCTCGTATGGCGGGGTCTACTGAGGACTAATGATCACTGACAGACTGGCTCCTCCAGATGGAAGTGGCATCGAACAGTCTTCGCTTGATGTGCCGTTGTCACCGGAGAGCATCCATGTTTCTCAACCCCGTCTCCCTGGCTTCAGTGGTTTCTACAACGGCTGAACAATATGCAAAAAAAAAAGGAGAAGATCATACTTTTTTTAAAACAAATATTAGGATTGTGATGAATCAAGACTTGGCAATGGTATTTTTTCCCGTCACTGGCACTGAATCATTTTTAAATCATTTGTAGGTCGTGGCATCGCTGTAGCGCCACAATCCCTCTTTATAATGAAATGTTGTGACACATTTTTCCCTCAGATTTGTAAATTGCCCTTGGCCATTTTGCAATTTCAATAATACTTCGATTCATTTTTCAGCCCTAGTATCCAACATGTCCTTTTTTTCTAAACTACCGAATAGGTCGATTGCCCGAGACTCTCAAAATGACATATACTGCATCACCTTTCCCAAAACAACATGACTGTTGCAGCGTACCATCAATGTATCGGACCTTACGGTTATTGTATGCTGTCTTAGCATTTTATAGGTGACTTTTTTCTTTGTCCAAGGCTTTATACAAGGCTGTCCACGGTCGATTAACTACTGGACAATCTGAAGGACGCTACGGGGGATGTAGAGTGTCATAGTTTGAAGTTCAAAGTCTCTGACCAAGCTGCCGTATTCGACGAGATGGCAGTGGGAACCTGTTAGAAAGCGTATACAGTGAGCGTAGTTATCCTTTAAAACTACAGATAAGAATTGACCTGCAACTATTAGAGTTTTTTAGGCCACTTGGGGGCAGAGCAACACACTGAAAACATGGCATTAACACAATGTATGTTACTTCAAAGATATTGCACACTGTTAGCAAACAGTTTTATTCTATTTAACATCCAGCAGACATGAAGCAACGTAAGCATTCATTTGGATTCAGAGATCCTTTACCTCACTGGGGCTAACCTGAATAAATAAAGACTAAATCAAAATTTGGGAAAGATAGTAACTCTCCTTTTTTGCTTTCGTTTTTGGCATCCACCAGCTCTTCATGGAGCTATCCAGCTGTTTAGTAACCGAAGGCTGCATGTTAATCAGCTAGCTTTGCTAAAATCAGCTCCCTGACGTGGCTGGAGACAAGGTTGATGAGAGCAAGTGGAGTGAAGCAAACTGTAAAGTTATGAGTCATAAAAAAAAAAAAAAAAAGTGAGCTGAAAGATGCTGAAGCTGCAGAGCTGGGTGATAATCCTCTGTGGAGACGTCACTCCAAGCACAACCTTCACATTAAACATTCCTTCTTGATTTGTAAATATTGATCGCAGCAGTCTTTAAAGTTCTTGTCCTTGATTTTTTTACTTACACAGTGAATAGCATATCCCAACATATCCAAAAATAATCACACTTGAGGCAGGGATCGGACCCAGATTGCTTTTGTTTTAAAGCAGCAGCGCAACAACCTGAGGCAAGGCGACCTGACGAAGAAGAAATTCCTCACCATTCAAATAGCCACCGCTATAATCCTACATCATTCCTCTACATCTTCAGATCCCTCTCCTCCCCTTCTTTAGGTTTCAGCATTCTCTCTCCTCTTCTTCCTCCCCCCTCCACCTCCTCTCCATCTCTGCTTCTCCCCCAAAAATCAGTATTTTTATTCCCCTCCGGTGGCATTACTGCACTCTCCACTCTTGGGATCGCATATTAAACCTCGCCTCACGATCGATCTCAGATAAACACATTATGTTCCATCTCGAGCACAAAATGCAATTCTGATCCCGCCATAATGACACGGTACGCAGGGACAAAGCAAAATAACCGCAGCGAAAGGAAACCCGCTCCAAAAAAAGGGTTTAACATTCGAGGCGCAGCTGTTAACGTAGTTGGTGTTTTGCTCGGAGCACCGAAACACACTGAAATAATGATGCTCATGTCGATGCCAGTCCGAGATTCATATATTTTTTTTAATTTCCCCAAACATCTTAGGTGACGTGATGTAAAGGTGCTTCATGTTAATTACCGAGCATGTGGCTTTAAAGGTTGGCCAAGAAGAGGGAGACCTCTATCCTCAAAGCCAGCTGGAACCTTGGAGTCAGATCAAACGCTGACTGGTTGCAGACGGTGGAAACATGGCCTCAGCTTGCCAGCTTTAAGTCATTCCCAAATACATGAAAACATGCAAAATGTGATAGTGTGTACTATGTGCATGCATAGTTGTGTACTCCCTCAGCAGAAATATGAGCGTTCGACAGCTCAGTGAATATCCTAGAGTGATCTTGGAGATATAAAATTCACTTTCATCAGAGATAGAGTGTTGTGCTCGCGATCTTGGAGACGTCAGTGTGTTTGCAGACACATGTGTAATGTTGTTTTGGTGGGTTTGTGAGCTGGAGGGCTGCAGACTGTGGAAACAAGGCTGCAGCTTTTGATCTCCATCCAAGGTTGTGTGTGTGCCTCACTGTTGGCCATGAGGATGAAGGTCTCTTATGGCCCCAGACCCTTTAATTCATGGACACACACACATACACACACTAACAGATTCTCACAGATAAAGCTGTTGATTCAAACTTTTTAGATTTGAGCTTTGGCATACAGTATGTGACTAGTGCGAGCTGGATGATAGCAGCCAAGTCAGACAGAGAATAAATCATGCAGGTTCAGCAGCGGATTTATCTGAATACTTCTGAATTAAATTCCAGGTCCTCAGAACCCCGTGACAATCAATATTTCTCGCCCTTGCTGAAGGAGCAAAAGCAGAAATGGGAGAAGCGATACGGGGGAGTTGTGTGGCGTCAGGGGACAGACAAGAAAGACAAAGAGATACTGAAATTTGAAGAGGACTGAGATGGAAAAAAACTTTGCTTGGATTGCTGCTAATGCTTCGTTGCAACTGTAGTTGGAACTTTGGAAAAAGGACCTCGGAAAAGTGCAGTGACGGTCATCCAAGTTGGAAAACTCTGGCAAGATCCAACCAAGCTGGCAACTAATGTCGTGACATTTGATGACCAAAGTTCAGTGTCGTGACGAGGCCTGAAAATACTGGTGACGTCTGATATGTTTGTAGTTTCACGTCATGGTGGTGAATAACCAAAATTCAACATCTCTCTCATGTTGGATCGTGATGTCAACCCAACAGCGTGTCAAGCCGATGTTCAGTTTTGACATCAACCTGACTAATGAACGCTGAGATTCATTAAATTAGTCCTTACGTATCTAATCCACGTGTGTTCCCTCAGTTCCTCTTTTGCCTCTCGTGTCTCTTTGATGCCTCTGGTTCTTGTGTCGTCCCGGTTTGCTTTTGAATTCTTGATTTAATTGGCTGCCTTTTGTTTTTTTTGGATTCAGCTCGTTATTGAAGCTTGCTTTTTGTTACTTCGATCTGCCCACCTGCATCGTTCCATTTGCCTCCTTTTTGCTAATCACAACAGCTAATCTGTTAAATCAGCTGCTGCTTGTGAAGTTAGCAGACTTTGCTTTGCATACATCTGTTTGCTGCAGGCGTCCATGTTTTCCCTAACAGATGCACTGGGACGCACTGAGAGTGGAAGTCAGGAATACCGATTGAAACTATCAACTTCCGATTTGCGGTGGATTGCAGCGTTAGTCTCACCCTCTCCCTCCTCCTCACGGTGAACCGGACAGAGTAGATGTGCATATGATGATGATGAAGTACATCCACGTACAACATATCCGTAATCTGTTTACACCACAGGCATTCATGGATTACAGCTTCAATAATACAACATCGGATTGCAGTACACTCACTCCCATAGTAATGATGGTATCACAACAAGAACACAAAATATTACAAGAAAGCATTGAATAATACATTGCAATTTCCTCCTGAAGAAAATACCACCCAGTACGGAAAGATGACAAGAATGCCCGACAAGAGATGATAACAGATTACAGAGCAGACTTAAAGTTAGAAAATAAGAATGGGTACGTTCTGAGTTTTATGTGTTATTTTTCCACAAATCTCAAGAAAAGATCAAAACGACAGTCGGATCAGTTCGTCCACCAAGTACATGCCCGTGTTACCAAAGCCTGATAAATCCTCTGTTGTTTTCCCAAAGCGCATCAGTGAGGCTCAAAGGGCGACGCGTTCTTTTGTTACAGAGAACATTAAATTACAACAACAGTTGGTTTCGAGTCAATCCTACACACACCGTCCTGCTGCTGCAAAAACACTCAACGCAAAGCTTTTGTTTTTGAAGTAAAGGATTTAAGACTTTTTTTTGCGTGCAGAAGAATTATATCTGTCTGATTTTGAGCACTTCTCCTTTGCCAAGGTATCCGTCCAACTGACAGGTGAGGTGTAACAAGACGCCGGTTAAACAGCATGATTAGTGCACTTCAGTCCACATTACTCCAAACCTGTCGGTGCTGAAGGGGCAGTGCAGGATGTGAAGCACACAAACTCAGTTTCCTGGTTTGTAGTATGCATGACAAGTCAACTACACCCTTTGCTTTTGGTTGAGGCTGCAACTTTGCCAGTCAAAGTTCACCAATGTTGAACTTCACACGAAGCCAACATACGAATTCTCTTTGCCACAGCACGCAAATGTTTTATTTGCCCCTTCGCTCGCTCAAAATGGAAGTGGCCAGGAGCCAATTGTGTATATGTGTGACTGCTACCTAAAAGACCTCTCTACATCAGAACTCCTGCTGCTTCTCCAAACTGGCGGCATGGGAACTGCCCTCTACTGTCGGTAATACACTGACTTTGGACAAGTACCTCATACAACTCTGCTTCAAAACACACGATCTGTCCCTCAAAGGACAATTATACATGCAGGATGAAATACATTGCTACTTATAATAAAGAACTGAAAACGTCTTTCAACCCAAACACCAGAATAAATATTACCAATGTACGCTTCTGCAAACCACAGATGTTGTTACTTCACATTTCCTTTTGTTGCAACTTAGTTTCTTTTGGTGGAATTTAAATGATACCCTGTGACAATGCTGTGCTTGCACTCTGGTTAGGTGTAGCCACAAAAAACACATAGGTTAGGGTTAGGAAAAGATCATGTTTGGCTTGTTTTGGTTGCACCAAACACAGCTGGAGACGTCCTGAGGTCTCGTTTTAAAACACACATTTTTGATGCTACAAACAAGGCTGAAAATCGCTCCCCTTTCTCCCTAAAATTATCCAGTGGTTTCCAGCTTCTACACCATCATCACCTCCACCTGAGAATAAGACAGTCAGGTAATAACATGTAATGTGAATATGTCACAATGTGTTTTGAAGAAACGTCAATACGGTAAGTGGCGTGCGGCATGTACAAACTTGAACGTATTCGTGGTTGCTGCCAACATTTTCTCCTGGCAACCGCTTCTTCCACCACTGCCAACCTCTAATTACTACCTGGACTCTTCGCACTGTAACACAGCTTGTTTATCAGCGGCTGATGCAGAGCGGACACAAGGTGACCCTGCCGAGACAGCTCTTTACCTCTCTGTCTTCAGGGACTTCATGGTAGTAATGCCACAGAGCAGGCTTAATGTAAAGACCAGAGCGAGAGAGATGGTGTTACCTCACAATTTCCAGCAGCTCTTATTTGTTGCGCATTGAACCAAGGCCGGCTGTGAGAGGAACGAGGTAATTTAAGCACCTGTGGTGGATTGAAGACCTCTTGTTTCTCCTCCATCACCCTCTCGTCTTATTGCTCTCTTTCTCTCTCCCCGTTCCATTTTCCCCTGCAGCCGTTATTCCTGTCTGCCTCTCCTGCAACAATCCCCTCGTCTCATGAGCTGAAATGATATGTACCCTCATATAGCAGAGCATAAGTAAATAGAAACTCGGTCCCGATGTGGAGAAATGCTGGAGCGTGCGCCAGACAAATCTTCCGCCGTCGTCCGCGGGGAGGAAGGGGAATAGGAAATGTTTGAGATAACATCCTTAGCCTTTCGCTGACTGGATTTAATCTGGAGCCCAAAAAACTTTGCTTTCTGCTTCACTGTCTGTGTGTCAGACGAGAGAGGAGGAAAGCACGAGTGGCTGTGAGAGGCTTAAGTGACTGACACAGGGAGAGTGCTGCAGAGTGCTCACACTTTGAGGGTGATATTGAGAATGTGGGAGTATGAAAGCTAGATTAAAAGGCGGCGGGAGTATTAGAGAGGGAAGCTGACCGAGGAAGAAAGAGCAAGAAATAATTAGGCCAAGTCTTTCTGTATATGAGCCTCCTCTGTGTTTCCACGTGTATCTATGTATGTACGTGCTGGAGCATGTACGGCGTATATTTGAGTCTGCATCTGTGTCTAAGTGAGCCTGCACATGATTAATGATGACAGCAATCTGCATTTACGGAGCATCTTCTTTTAAATATAATATCCCAGAAGAGAAAGGAGGTGTTCACTCCTGCTGTGCACGAATCCTTTCAAGAAAGGAGCCTTAAAACATGGATTACGGCTTTAAAAGGCTTTATGGCCCATACACAAAAGAAAGAGAGAGGTAATGGAGATTATATTGCGCCAACACGCGCCAGAAAATAAGAGTTTTATTGCATTTCATAAGCATGTGCTCTAAAGCCCCCTTTTTGCATGCATTATTCAGATTTGTCCATGAGTTAGAGAAATAAATGATTAGGTCTATGCGTCATCTCATGCCAGACAGCACCCATCTGTGCCTCGATGGGTAACGTTAGCGAGTGTAGGCCGGAGTGTCTGTGCTGTATTTGTGCAGGAGGGAAGAAAGGAAGAGCAAAAGAAAAAGGGAAGGCAACAGGGAACATACTGCCAGTGAGCATGCACAGCTTGAGTGTATTTTTACAGGCTTCCCGTAACAGGGAAGACAGTCTGGATGCTGCTGGGTGCAAGGCGTGTCATTAAAAGTTTTCGCAGCCGCAGTGGATGGCTGTCAGAGCCCATGCCAATTAGTGCCACTTTAGGTGTCAGTCTGGTAGGCAGGAGAGACGAAAAGGCGAGGAGGCTGAGAGGAGCACTAGGAGCACCCTGCTGACTGAGGCTTCCTGCTCGGCTGAGCGTCCTACAAAACATCGGCTCGGCTTGATACAAACAGAAGCAGGAGCCTCGGTTTCATCCGTAAATTTATGAATAAAGGCTGTATCTACACATGTGAGCGGAGAGAGAGCACCCCGTGACGTCATCCCTAAACAAATCCATCGCCCTCCAGCAATGAATTGCTGCCATTTTCTTCATCCTAAGCGCTCAGATAAAGCATTACTAACAACAACAACAACATCAAGAGTCAAGACTAACACACAAGTGCTGCGCTTCTGATCTACTAGCCCATATTACTGCAGCTTTGACAGCCTTTTTCAATTTCCTTGCCCCGTTAAAGGCACCCTGTGGAGTTTTTGACCTCTAGTTGTGCTGCACAGTGATGTTCAGATGAGCTGGTGCCTTTATTGTCTGCACTGCGCACAAGGACGCACATACGCGTCACTAGAGTGGTGGTGATGTGCTGTAAAACCCATTTCTGCAGTAAACTGTTGTTGGTTATGTGCCGTAAAAAAGGCAGCAATACACCAATAAAAGGAAGAGGAAGAGTACACAGTGTGGGTTTTAAAATATTCAGGAGGAGGCTTCGGTAATGTTTTATTACACCTTCAGGGTGAGGTAAATGTGTTTTAGTGAGAAACAAGTGTAATCAAAACTTTCTTTGTTTACAATAAAACTCCACGTGGTACATTTAAACCTGTCTTCCTCTGTTAAAAGGATGGATGAGAGTAACACACCGGATTATACTAGTAATAAAAGTAAAGTAATAACTCAGCTTTTACTATGTGTCGTATATTTAGCTACCGGCGTGGTACCCACCGAGGAAAATGTGCCAACAAACTCAAACACCAAACCATCAATCCGAAAATCAACAAGTCGGCTTTTTATTCAAAACACAACAAAACACTGAGCATGTAAATCATCAGCAGGCACTCAACCAAACCCGCCTGTCACAGTTAACCCTCATCGCCCCAACGTATTAAAATACAAGGACTACTGACTCGAGATTAAACTAATGTAAGACTCAACCATCACAGCAAAAGGTTAGCAGCACTAACGTTAGCCACTGAGCTCAGCTAACGTTAGCAGTGTTCTTTATTATTTCATGACCCGACTGACTGAGGGTGAAGTTGTTGACGAACATGCTTCTCAATCTCAATCAGATGTAACAAATGGCATTGTGATAATACAAGGATTACCACGGTAAGGCAAGAGAAATCCCCACGGCTGAGGACGCCATATTGGAAAGTCTGGTCGTAACATAAACGCCACTGACGTCAGCTGATAAAGGTATGAGGGTTGAAGGCTTGTCCCATTCGACAGGGGGTGATTTCAACCACTTCCCCTTGTTACTCTGTTGGGATTGGGCCAAAAGCTTATTCACTGTCCTTTCATTCTGGTACCCCTTAGTTCTCATTCATTTTAAAGGTGATTGTGGGTTTATTTCAATTAATTTTATATTGGGGTCATTCAGCACTTTTTAATTTGGTCTTTCAAAACAAAAAGAAGATGGAGACCTCGGTCTCAGTGTGACCCCTGTTAAAATAAAGGTTGGAGATGTGTAATTGAAATTTCACATAGAAATGTGAACACCACACGCCACAGGCAGTTAAAGAACACAACTTGGCTCACACTAGGCTTTCTGGCATGTGACAGGAGGAGCAAACATTTGCCACCTTCCTGTCTGTGTTTCGTGGGCGAAGGACATTTTTTTTCCTAGTAGATTTTCCAGCATTGGCCATCCACCACCGCAGTTTCCTCACTCCCATGATGGTCATCGCTGCTCAGTGCAAGACACGAGAGGAACTAGCTCTTTAGGAAGAGCAGTTAGGGTCATTGACAGAGCACATAAGGAAATCTGTGTCTGCTCTGTGTGTGTCTGTCTCCTTCAAAATGACTGACAGAGTACCCCAGAAGCCCAATACATTGGTGTTTTTAAAAAGCACTGATTAAAACAGGATCAGAAAACAATTATATGAAGTTATTAAGAGGAAATTGTCATAAAATATTGGATGATAGAATAAAGCACTTGTGAGATATGACAAAAGTTTACTTCAGAGGTCTGCGTGTACCCCAGTTGGCAGGATTGGAGGGTTCAAAACTCATCTCTTTAGCTGTTAAAAACAAAATAACATAAACTATAAGACAGAACATAATAAAAAAAGGGCAGATTGAAAAGCTAGTTTTACTGCGGTTCAGCATAATGCTACAGCAGTATGTGTTGTTGACTGCTAAAGTGCCACGTAGCACAGTAAACTGTGGTTTCATAGTGTTTTTTCCTCCTTGTGGAAACTGTGCAGAACAAAAGTTTGACCGAGGTCAGAGAGACTTGAGGGGCAAACACTGTCGAACAGTGCAGGCAGACAACTGAACGAGCTGGAGGGCATTTCAGAGTCAAGCCACAATATTGACACTAGTCGAAAGCTAACTGTGTGCTGACATCCATTATGTATACCTTACCTATTCATATTCTGGGTTGAGGGGGGGGGGTTGGCGCTTATCCCACTCCGCACTGGGCTAAAGGCAAGAAAACACCACACAGGCCATGACAGTTTTCTTTATCTTTCAAGGGGCTGAAATTGATAAAATGTTTTGTTTCTGGATTTGTATTCTGAACTGGGCACATTTTGTATTCCTGAAACATTAATAAGAAAGGTATAGGCATAGTAACGCTCAGAAGTATTCATACAGCGTCTCAAACTTGTGTCCAAATAGTAAAATCAATACATTTTAATCAACAGCCAAGGGTCAAAACCTGTTAATCAGCCAATAAAGGCAAGCTTAACCAGGCGGGGTGCAGGCCGAGCAGTGAACACAGCAGTCAACAGAATGAATATTAAGAACTGCCTGAGGTCGTGACATGCTGTGCCTGAATACAGCCTCACAGAGCCGCTAGTGTGGCTGTAAACTTGTATTGATCGAGCATTTAGATTTTGGTTTTTGTTTCGTTATGTCACAGATGATGTATTATTTCAGAGAATGGGTAAAACAAACTACATATTTAAAATGTTACTACGTACAAAAAGGAGAAGGCAGTGAAGGTATTTGTTGCAGCGGTTTTCTCCGGGCACAACAACAGCCTGTAAGAAAATCTTTAAAAAAAAACGTGTAGCCAGTGTGTGTGTGTCTTTTTTTTATTTGTTTTTTGTAGCGTATCAATAATCTTGGTTGCAGTTTTAGAGAAATGTTTGGGAAAAACAAATTCACTGAAGCAAAGATCATGCAACCGCAGATGCTATCTCAGAACAATGAATCAATTATAACCAGGTTTCTCCGAGGCTATTGATGGAGGACTGATGAAAGGTTACAAAACCAAGACACTACTGGAATCAATGCGGCATTGTTTTTGTTCCAATTATGCCGAGCCTTCTGGAGATGTCACACAGATTTGTCCACAGGCTGTGATAGTTAATTTGTCCTGTACACTTTGTGATATGATAAGAGACAAACTGAAACTGTGAGTGGTCCCATTAATTAAACTGCTTTCCAGCTGTCGCCTTGCCTAAGAAAAGTTTATTTCTTCAATATGTCACGAGAGTGGAGCAAAACTGGAAACAAAGAGGTGCCCTTCTGTTACTTTGCAGTGTAGTTTTTGTATTTCATCCTTTTGTGAATTATCTCATTCGTACCTCCAAACATCTTGATTTGTGATGCGGTTTTCATACATTTCCTTAGTGAGACATCTGCTGTCAAGATTTAAACTAATATGAGATTATACACGTCAGTACAATATAAAAGTCAAAGGATTGCCAGAGTCAGTATGATTCATCCTCTGGGGAGCATGAAGTTTAGTACAAATCTTCATGGCAATCCATCATATAACTTTTGAGAATTTCAGGCTGGAGCGAAGTGGTAGACAGAGCGGCGCTGTCATGCATGGCTAAAGGAATCGTGGTCCCCAGAGGACGAACCATACAGATCCTCGGATGTGTGCTCCAGCATGAGGTTCACATTTGTGGTTTAAAGTCTCAACACCAATCAAACTGATTGTCATGGAATATTTTACTGACATTCATGGTGCCAAGAGGATGTGCTGGCTTTGATGATCCTCTGACTTTTCCTCTTACACAACATCTAGAAGATGCATTGGTGCAAAATGGTGTATTCATGGTTCCCAGATGATAAATCCTACAGACTTTTGGCGAGTCTTACTTTTTTTCCGGGTGCCAGCACGAGAGTCACATTTATTGTTTTGAGTGAAGTATCTCAACGAACATTAGATGGACTGCCATCAAAAATCTTGTACTACACCTCATGGTCCCCAGAGGATGAATCAGACTGACTTATGTGAAACTCTTACATTTGCTCCTTACTTTCCCTCTAGCACTACCAGCCACCCTGAGGTTCACATTTATTGTTTTAGCCATGAAATTTTACATACGCTCCCTGTAATAACTTTATATCTTTGACTTGTGTTCACAAATTCAAAGTTTTTTGTCCAATACTTGGATTTATGACCAAATATCTGCAAAACTAATAACATTCTTGTCAAAATTAGTTAATGAACCATCCAGTGTTTTTTTTAGCCATCTAGAAATGACAATGTTGGTCCGTCAGTCCGTCCGCTACGTCGGTCCAGGTCTTAAATATCTCTATGCTGAAATTTTGTACAAAGCTTCATAGTCCCCAGATGATGAATCATACAGACTTTGGCGATCAACTCAGGAGACCGGCCTCTGCTTTTATAGTGCCAATTAGCAAAATTTAACATGCAGAAGGTGAACATGGTGAACAGTGTACCTGCTTAACAACAGCATGAGTTTGCTGCAGCACTAGCACCCTTGGTGCTGTTCATTCAATCTGAAAACTTGTAAAAACTTCTGCAGCTACTTAAAGTTTAGTTGTGAGAAGTGGAAGACTTTTGAACTTTTCAAGAGTAAGGTCAAGTAGCCCGAGGAAAATTACCTTAGTTAGAGTGAGTTTCACCTGTTTTTTGTTTTTTGGACATTATAATGTTGAACAACTACTTCTGCCTGTGCAGCAGCAGCAGCCCTGCCACTGTGAGGCAAACTGTAGCATGTAAGCAGACAGTATATTGATTTCACATATTAACACTTGTGATGGCTTACAGTCAAGAGAACATCTTGTACAATTTAAGTGCGTATGATTTTCATGATCTGTCCTCATTGTGCATTAATTCTGGTTATACTTCAGAAACTAAATTACATATTTGTATATAGATAACAACCTTGTGATGAATAATAAATATGTCTATCGAGCAATCATCATTAGAAGCTTTTTTCTCGTTTAATAAAGCAATTACTTTATGTCAGCAGAGTCACTCAGGGAAACCCTTGGACCTCTATTTAAAAACTAAATGACACTGAATTATACATTACCACAAGTTCATTACCATAAATATTGCCGAAAGTAATTATCTCCAGGCTGCTCAAGATGGAATTTAGCTTTTCAAAATGTTCTTTTTTCATATAAGCTCTGTTCATTATTTGTAAATTTGAAAATTACCAGGGTGTAAACATGAACTGGAAATTGACAACATCTTTCACCCGACCACGATGAACCAACTTCTTATATCCGTCTTCGTAATTCCGACATCAGTACACGAGCTCTGATGTATGTATCCCCTGTGAGTGCTCGTGTAGAAGACTTGCAGAAGCCAAATGAAATCAGCTATGCAGAGTTTAAAGTGAAAACAATATATTGTATGCACGCTATGGATACTGTGCATAAATGTGCTTGCAGATGACACTGACTTACTGAGCTTTATGCATTAATCAGTGAGAACGCCCCTCATTTGCTTTAAAGGGGATAAAGTTCAAGTGTTGAATATGCACGAATGATTTAATGACTCTGAAATCATTTTTAATGACTGTGAAACAGGATTCATTGAAGTTTGCTATTTTATTTGAATGTTGGTTTTTTTACTTGGCTCTTTTCATTTAATTCACCTTTACAAAGCTAGCTTGTTGGCTACATGGCCTCAACTAATAAAAGACTACTCGCACTAATTGTGCAAAGCTAATACATAGAAAAATGATTAGTTTAAGCAGGATATTTACTTTGTTTCCAGGAGTTAGAGTAGAAGATCACCACCGCTCTAATGTCTGTATCAAGTGTAAACCGTCTGTGACGTCACCAGTTGGGTTTTGGCAATACAGCCTCCACCATCTTGGTTTTTCAGAGCCTGAGGTGATAATGTTTGAACAAAAAGGGTGGAGCTAGGGAAGATATCCTGATTGTATCTGCTCGAAAACACGAAGGCAACGAAGGTTGCAATTTGTCAATCACAAGGTAGCTTCGCCCTAAAGCATACCCTGCTTTATCAACTATTTTACTCTGAATGTGGGACCATAATTCACAAATAAACATGTTGTATTGAAGAAGACTTGATACTATAAAATGAGACAATAAACTCATTAGGAAACTGTTTACTGAGGTAATAAATCCAATGAAAAGTAGGGTCTTTTTCTCATAAGCTTACATACTCTTTTTTACACTGGTGGAGTCGCCCCCTGCTGGCCATTAAAAAGAATAATGGCACTTTTACACGTCTTCACTTTTCAGACCCAGAAAGCTCTGTCCATATGTTATACACTCAATGGTCTGTGTGGTAGGTTGTTAGCTTAGCTTAGCATAAAGACCAGAAGCATGCAAAAATGGTTATGGTTTTACGGGGGAGGTTATGTGTTGGACTCTTCCTGGAGGTCTCGTGGTGATGGCAAGAGTCCACGAACAATAGTTAAGAAAGCCGAGGTAACTGTCTTCTGGCTCTAGCTTCATATTTAGCACACGGACTTGAGAGTGATATTGATTTTTCTATGCAACCCTCAGCAAGAAAACTAATTTATAAAACATATTTCACAAAAGACGTGAGACAGAAAGGGAGAAGAAGAACAAGAAACTTTAAAGTTAGCCGGAGTCTTGAGATTGTATAGTGCCATTCAGACATATTGGCACTAGAGACATGAAAACCAATTATATCAAAACTAGTTCACAGTGTTATTGAGGCAGTTTGCTGAAGGCTATGATAGGAGAGGGTGCCACTTCTGTTGAAGTGAACTTTATTACAGAGCAAGAATATCTGCAGCTGGAGGGGATGATGGAACAAGAGTTGAGAGGGCATCAGGGTCAAGTTTTACATTTTCCACTTCAAAAGCGAATGTTACTGGCCGATGTTCAAACTCATCATTAGGGATTGACGAACATATTTACTTTTGAATATATTTCAGCAGAGCAGATTGTAACGAGTGCCATTTGTACGCACAGTAATTTCCCCTTTGTCAATGTCACAGCAATGAATAACACCTGTTAATGCAGACAAACTCGGCACCCGCTTCAGTTGACTTCTCTTTTTTCAGTATTTGTCTTTGTTTGACATTTATTTCAGGGTTGATGTTCAAAATCCGCAGCCTCTCTCTCTCGAGTCCCGAGTCCATGCAGAAATTGTTTATCTACTGCTTTATTGTTGCGGCTGACTTTGCAGACAAGCTCTGCTTTTTCGACATAGCTTGCGCCATCTATTGTTAGATAAAGAAATGAAATGATTAAAAAAGAAGAAAAAAAAAATCATGCATTTGATTCACTGTGACAGAATGAAATGCGCACCAGGAGGAGGGATTAAGCTGATCCCCACCAACAAGAAAATGTAATGATCACAGGCATGAAAATCAAATACAGAACAGAAATCCCTTCTTTTTCCCTGAGGCAAATCACACACACACACACACACACACACACACACACGCACACACGCACACACACACTACAGGCTGCAACTACTACGGCCCACAATGCACCTGAAGCGAGATTTGCTGCACTCTAAGAGGAACAGCGCCCTGTCAAAAGAGGCCATTTTGCTGCTGCCTTCTGGTCGTCTTTGCAGTTTCAGCTCATCCTCCCCCAGACACAGTAGCCTTAATAACCTCTTAGATGCTATGTAACAGCTCCTCCCCTGAGAAATGGCTGCCAGTCCGACTTGTGTGTGCGTGTGTGTGTGTGTGTGTGTGTGAGGTCGAGGGGAAAGGCCAGGGAATGTGTTTAGAGCAGAGATGCACATATCAGTACAGTCTTTTTCACAGAGAGTGCTAGATTTACTTTATTAATTTTATATTTTATCTATCCAGATATCCGTCTGTCTCCGTCTGTGCACCACACTCACGGTATCCAATTCACTGCAACATACAAAAATCTAATTACTTAATGATAGTTATTGTAAGTCATTCCCATCTTTAGATACACATTGATCATAATGATACAGAGATGCTATACTCCAACTAATGCATGTACTTCACCACCACTTCAAAGACAGCGGCTTCACACCCCCTGCAGCCTCTCAATAATGGACCAGGGCCCCTTAAGTGATCTCTAATGGAAGCTCTTATGGGAGGAGGCACTCATTCATATTCCATATTTCATCCTGCAATACCACCACTGCTGCAAATGGGTCAAAGGAAATGCCATTGCACACGGGCTTTTGACTCTCCAGGGAATTGCCGTGGCCAGAGGGGATGAGGCTGCTGGTAATCCAGATTATATTGGGTCCCCTTTTCCCCCCCGTTTTTTTCCCCCTAATCTGTATTAATCCAAAACAAGCAGCGTGTGGCGTAAAGAACATGCCAGGGCATATGTGATAGTGTTGACGAATACAGTTTTACGCATCATGCCCAGACAGGCTGAGAGAAATCTGAATAGTTTGACATTTGGAAATATGTTTCAATCGTACCTCATGTTCATTCATAGCCGGTCGCTCTGCCAACTTGAATCCATTCATCTGGGTGACTCAAAAAGCGCTCTACAATTTGTGTATTATGCAAATGCTTTTCCCTGCAACCTCCACTGTAATTTCTGATGAAATTAATCAACACTGTTAGGGTGTAGTTAAAAAGGGGAACTCATTGAGAATTGTGACACGCTGGAATGAGGGATCGGGCGGAGGAGGAAAACAAAAAAATAAAAGAGAGAGCGAGCATGCCTTGCTAATTAGCCACCTGCAAACAGGCACACATCCCGCGAACGCTCGCACAATGTTGTGACTTGTTTTCTCCATTAGCCGGCGAGCAGAACACGGCTCAAACCTAATGCTTCATAATAGACTAAACCACAGTGGCTGTTAGGCCGACATGAATGCCGTCGCCGATGTCACTGGAATACAAAATATCAGAAAGGGAGACAGAGAGTGCATCAAATATTGATGCGCTTTACAACAACATCTGCTGTGCGCCATTTATGAAATATTGAGGGATACACGCAGAGATGGGGAGACACACGGTGGTTTTGTCATGATCCTGGAGCTCCATATTTTACAGTATATATGCTGAGCTGTGGAGCAGAGCATGAACGCAGAGGCTGCTGGAGTCGGGGAAAGGGAAGAGGAGAGCGAGGGGAGGTGGGGGCACGGAAAAAATCCTCTTATAAATGTCTGGTGTGAGAGAGGAGCAGCGGCAGACGCATTAACAGTGAACTCTCAGGGGTAATTTAGGCCAAGAGTGGTGGCATTTCATCTGCACTTTTATGTAGACTTGGCTAATGACAGTGCTGTAACAGCGAAGGCCAGTACACCGAACAATCCCCAGATATTTCTGTTGTTTTACAGCCTGCCAAAAAGCCTGCTAAATGGTGGTGCTACAAGAGACAAGAGAGGATCATGGGATAGCACTTCCAGTGAAAGCTTTTCTCACCCACCCCCCCCGACCACAACAACTCCTCATCTATCTGATTCAAATGAGCATTTATTGGCATGAGTGTTTCACTTTCAATGCTGCCAAAGTTAAATTGCATATTATTGAATGATGAGATTTTAAATCCATCCATCCATCCTGCCTGTCTTCAATGGGAAAAAAGGTACAGCCGACATTCACTTCTGGGTTGAATGTCTCTGGAGTAGTCGCGGCTGTTTACCGACTCTAGTGCCGATTGGCAGCGGTGTAAACATGATCCCCAGACGGACGTGCCAATTGGGCATTGGCTCGTGAATAGTTTCCCGTCCGTCTCAGGGAGCAGCACTCAAATATCGTTCAGTCAGCATCAAGTGTGATGAGAGACTGAAGTACACAGATATTATACTTTTTCATCTCTTTGACTCCCTGTAACTTTGTCACCGACCTCCACGTGAGGGCCCCGATCCGTGCCGCCTGCTCGATCGATGCAATGTGTCTAATGCAGAAGTCTGATGGAGTATGACCCGCTGCTTTATTGTGTATTTAGTTGTTTACTTGTTTGACTGCGATGTAAAGCATACCGGTTTAAAATCCCTACAGACTACTAGCTAATGTCGTCAAAGACCGATGAAAGCTAACTACAGCCAACTTTAGCTGACCAAAAAAGTGGTGCCCAGATTCGGCCGAGGATAGTCGCTGGAAGCCGCCTTTTGTTCTGGGTCGTTATCGCATATTGTGGTCAAAAGAATAGTTGTAAGGATGGCATTAATGGCAAATGTAGCGAGATATAAAAATCGATTGATAAGATCAAAGATTTGGCCGGGGATAGTTGCTGGCAGGCTGCCTAATGTTCTGGTTTTTGCTCAGTCATCATCGCATCGTATAAAGACAGCTGGTAGCGGTGCTCCTCCCAGCCTACGCTCAGAGCAGAATAGTTGTAATGAAGGTATTAACCATCCTCAGACTCCACCCTTCTGTTTTGATTCACCTTTTTCCCCCAACGAACCCTCCATTCCCTCATGCCTCCGCTCTCATCGTTCCATCTTCTCTCCTCCGACTGTGTTCTGGGACCCGCTAATTCAAAAGACCAAGCGGCACCTCATATCTGCGATCAGTCGGGTTTAACCAAACTCCCTTAGCCCTGTCGACACATCCCAAGTTCAAAGAAGACAAAAGGAAGAGTGGCTGTGGGAAGAGTCGGCCCCCCTCCCCCTCAACTCCCATAAATCTTTTAATCACGACACTGACAGATTTTTTTTCTCTTCCCTTCTCTCTCCCTTGATATGCCAGTATTTTCTGTTCTCCTTCTCTTTCTTCTGATGTATTTAACATCCCCCCCCCTTGCTCTCTCTTCCTCCCCTCTCCTCACGGCAGTCTCACCAAATAGCCGATTCTTCTTCTCCTCTCCCTCTCTGTTTGACAGCACTCTCCCTTCCCCTTCCCCTTCCTCCCCCCCTCCTCGTTGTCTGCCTACTGTAGAGCCTTAATGAGTACACTGGCAAGGTCTGTAAATTATTCAATAACTGGGAGAAGAATCTCTGATTCTCTCCACCCTCCCCTCCCCCTTGTTATTCCGAAAATAGACTCTTATGTTGGGAGTGAATCATTCACAGCTATTAGAAATAGAGTTGCTCATTGTTCCACCCTGGTCCAGAGGTGCGCAGCAGATTTGACACAGCAATGTGAAATATTGGGATAATTATGATCCTATTACTTTCCATTTGCTGACATGCCTGTGCAATATGAAAATGCGCTTCGGCAATAAACCCTAAAAATACTGTCGCATTGGAAACCGTGAAATGAAGACTGTACGCCGTTAGTACCAAAATCGAATTGAATGAACCTCGTGGCTCGCTTTCTTTAATGTGACCTTCCGCTGGACTTTTAATGCCATTTTTGTCCTCGAGCAGCATCGATCCCGATCACATCTTCAGCTTTAGGCATGGCGATGTCAGTCAGAGCCGTCATTCCAGACTCATATCTCAACAGTTATTGGACGGATTGTAATCACAATTTTCACAGACGCTCATGGTCCCCAGAGGATGAATCCCATTAACTTTGGTAGTCACCTTAGTTTTTCCTGTAGCACCACAAGCACACTGACATTTTAGTTTTTATTTAAATGTCTCAACAACTATCACAACACCTGGTGCAGATGGCGTCCAGAGGAAGACTCATAATGACTTTGGTGATCCCCTGACAAAATATTGAAAGAACAAAAAATACTTTAGCTAATTAGCCATATTAATCAGCAAAGCCCCCTACCACTTCACCCTACCCCTCTGTTTTGGGTTATATAAATAGGGTTAGGGCCCCTTTTAACGGAGGCATTTCAGAGGCACACTGGTCAATCAATCATAGTCTTCTGAAAGTTGATTTTTGAGTCTCATTCCCAACTCGTACAAAAACTGATGGTTTGGGATGGTGGCCGACCCTTCAGCTTGTCTTTCATAATCATAATCTAATTGCTAGCATCAGTGCTTTCCATCTCCATCAGATATGGACAATGTAACTGTGATAATATGGGACTGCCAGTAACACAAGAGAAATCAGCACAGCATGTTGGTAATGCCTGGTTGTGTCTGTTTACGTAAACGCAGTTGACGACTACTGATGATGCATGAAGGTTGTACTGTTTCACAGGGGAAGATTTTCAACCGCTACCCATTGTCACTCTATTGTGGGGCAAGGGGGCACCTGAGACCAGGGGGAGGGTTTAAAATTAGAAATTGGGCCTTAGACTTTTAAAGTTTAATGTCCTTTAATGAGAGGTTATTTGCGGTACAGCAACAGCACAGACACATTAAAAGCACATCACATAAACAATGTTCTAAGATGTTACGTAGCAGCTATAATAAATGTCAGGGAAGGCATTTCAAGGTGCATCAATAACTGCATGCTTGTATAATTGTCATAAAATCAATAGTGAGCATACTGCATATCCTTAATGTATCCGTGTGTTCTGCTTAAGTACAGCCTCACAGAGCTGCTAGCGGGGCTGTAGACTCTTAGCCTTGTTTAACCAGAAAGCCAGCCAACAAAGAGACCTGGCAAGAAGAGTCTAGTGCAAGATGGTGTTGAGTTGCATCATGGGGAAAGTAAGACATCAAGGGTTTTGGAGCTTGGCTCATACAAGGAAAACAATGTCAGGACATTTTGTCCTCTGCCCCATCGATTTAAACCCTACACTGTATCTTGCAAGTCCATCGACTTTATGGAGGTGTAGTTCTTTAACCACTGCGGTGTACTTTTAAGAAAATGTATGTTTCAGTAGAAACCACTGATAAAATATAGACGGAGTTTCCAGGTCTGGAAAGTACAGGCAATGTTTAAGTGCCTTAAAGTTGCATTCTTTTAAATGGCTACTTTACTGGTTTCAAAAAGAAGTCTGACTGTATGTAAGCTTATGTAAAAAACTGTCTCACTTCAGTAGACAGTTTCCCAATGAGTTTATGGTCTCAATTGCTAGTTTCAAGTCTTCTTTAACACAGTATGATGTCCTTTTTGTAGTTTACGGTCCCATTCCGAGTAAAATAGTTGAAACAGGGTACGCTTTAGGGTGTAACTAACTTGCAATTTACAAGTCGGTACCACAGCGTGACCTCGGGTTCTTAATGAGATCCAATCAGGATATACTCCCCCAGATTCACTTTATTGTGCCTTTTGCAATATGAATCCTTAATTCAACTTAAGAAATAACCATGTCTAAACTTTAATAATCATATTTCAAAATGTTCTGTTTTTTCCCGATCATCATTGTTTGCCATGTTAACTTGGTGCAGGATAAATATATATTTTTTCCCGGCAATGTTAGATGTACGTCTCCCTACATAATGAGTTACAAGCTCTCTTAAAAGCTCTGTAATATAAGCCGGGCTGAATCTATTTATTACTCTGAAGGTAATCAATAAAACGCTTTAAACCCGATGGGAAGCCAGAGTGAGGCAGTGAACGTGGGAGACATCCGATCCCTTCGTTTAGTTATAGATAAAAGCCCTGCTGCTGCAGAAAGTTGTGAAGAGCCTCTTGGTCTAATCAAGAGGAAAAATAATTACCACAGGATGCAACAAACATGTGAAAGACTTTTCCGTCCTCTAATTTGCATGTTCCACGTCAATAATTGTGTGTTTTAACATTAAAATACATTGTTTATAGTAAGCACCCTGCAGCAGTAAACACCTGGACTTGATTTATGCCCCATTGCATCGGCTAATTAACTGTATTTTTCCTTTTAAAAACATTCAAAGATGCATTGAACACTGTATAAGACCGTTGTGCAAAACAACACCTTTGAAAAAAGGACAGTGACCTTTGATTTTAAAAGACTTTCGGCTAAAGAAAATAGTGCATACCTCTGAAAAACATTGTTTCCAACCAGGCACAGTAGACCCATGACACTTATCGGTGAACTCGACTCTGTGGCTGTGCCCACTAACTGACAGTTTTTAGCAGATAAAACAGATTTCCACAAAGAGGTTGAATTACATTTACATGTAAACACTGCAGCTGCTGTCCTGTGTAGGTAATAGAGGTGAAACCCGAAGGCCTAATCCTCCACTGTGCAGTATAGTCCACCAGTCCAGGTCCACCTGCAATTTGGGCACGGATAATTGGACTCTTTGGAGGGTTCCCGTCTCGTTGTGCTTGAAAATGCATTCACATAACAAAGTTGGGATCGTCAGAATTATTTTGTGGCTGTCCAATTCCGCTAATTGGGATTCTACCTGAAGCTTGTCTGTTTCCATCCATATTCATCCATCACACAACTCTGGGCCGGCAATCCTATTATCTTTTCATTTCTCTGCTGTTGTATGGACACAACATATTAGATTATCTTTTTATTTTCAATTTCATGCTCAATTAGACGGTACCGAGTTCACGTTCTTAGCTCAAACTACACGTAATTCATCGTAAAGCCATAAATTGGAAATGTGACGTTTCTCGGTGAGTTTAAAATGATTGTGATAATACCATAACTCTCCTGTGTTTGCTTCAGTGGATATTTCTGTTGGCTCAGGTGGTCATTTACTTAATGGCTGCATTTTAAACCACAGGTATTAAAACTGATAATCCTTAAGATTTGATCTGGGAGAACTATAGCGGTTCTAATAGTGTGTTCATGTGGAGTCGGAATAATCAGAAAAACACATTTCCAACTGGGAAAATTGACGTGAACGTGCCCTCAAGTCGGAGCAACAACTCAGAAAGTTGGAGAAAATGTTGTTACACGAGTTGCTGAGTTGACGTCATATGATGCTGAAGCATGGCGTGTAACATGCAGATCTGATGTGCTAAAAGTGATAAAATGCAAAACAACTTTTTGGCGTCCATGTTGCTCCCACAATCCGACCTGGTGCACATGAACGCACTGAAATCAGAAAAACAACTTCCAGACTTGGGAAGTTGGACCGTCCGAGGAGCACGTGAATGCAGCATGATCTCACTGACTAACACATTACATTCCCGTCACCATCTCTGAATACCAGTCAGCTAAATGTGAAGCTGCAGCAGCCGGAAATGTTTGGTTTGCATGAGCAGTAACTTAAAAAGGTTGGAGATTAAAAAGGTGCTATTTGTAAGAGAAGTTGATTTTTGAGTCTCATACCCAACTTGTCAAAAACTGCTGCTTTGGGATGGCGGCCGACCCATCCTATAATCCCAAAGTGTCAGTTTTTGATGAGTTGAGACTCAAAAATGAACTTTTCTTACAAGTAGGTGCAGAAATTGATTTTATATTGGTGTATAATCACCTAAAACCAAGAATCGTTGTTGTTTTCACTTAAGAAGGAGCCTTTTATATCCACAGAGGGAGTGGGTCCTCGTCCATGGAGTGTCTCAGCGCCATGTTTCGACAGTAACCCAAACCCGACACATCAAAACACAGGTTCTAGAGAGGGCCTTTGCCACCACAGGGGAGGGCGAGACTTGCAGTGTTCAGTCGGTTACAATCTGCAACCTCACCTCACTAAATCCTACACACTGGACTTTTAATTCATTAACAGAGTGTAAAGGAAGTGAAAGTAAACAATGAGGCTGGTATTACAGTTTATTGTAATCCATGATGATGAATCGTTTCCTTCAAAACGCTTATTTTGTGCAGAGGCTCCGCCCACTACCAATACAAATACATCCGTGTGTAGGATTTAGCGGCAGCTAACGTTGAGGTTGCTGATTGTATATCCACCACCACCACATAGGAGAACCTATGGTGGCCTTTTGGTAACACAATAACGCAAATGGCCTTTTCTAGAGTCGGTGTTTGGGCGTCTCTTCTGGGCTGCTGTAGAAATATGGTGGTTCAAAATGGCAGACTCCATAGAAGAAGTCTCAATCCCTCTGTAGAAATAAAAGACTTATTGTGAGATAACAAATACACAACAATTCTTAGTTTCAGGTGATTATACACAAAGAAAAAACATTATTATGACAGTAAATCTTGCACACCAGCCCCTTTAACTGTAACTTTTATTTTATCGTAACACAGTCTATAAGAAATCTTGTGATATGAAAAAGAATGAAAATAAAAAAAAATCACCTCGCCTCTGTGAGACAGAAATGCCTGCCGGAAACCACGGTATTAAAGATCACCAAGGGAATTGACATTTGTATGGGCTCAGCATTATCATCTCAAGCATCCACCATGACTGTACATACACATACATATATACACACACACACATATATCTACACACACACCTCCCCCGGATCCAACACTCCATCATATGAGGTGTCAGAAGAGGATCAAGAGATGATGAAACGGCTTCATGTGCTGTAGAAGACACCGTGCTTTTGATCAGATTCCCCACCCCCACCTCGTCTCTCTCCCTCCCGCTGCTTCTCTCCTATTTCCCAGCTGATGTGGGGAGGAAATGTGCCTCCTTGAAAATGAAACAGAACAAACAAATGAGATTGGGTGTGTTGACCTCACTTTGTAATACCCCATAAAACACGACTACTGATGCGGGGCACGGTGTTCAAGTAGACACACTCCACGCACAAAGAATAGTGTGTCTGCTGGTGTGTTTGGTTTGTGTAAAAAAGAAAAAGAAAAAAAAGGGGCATGTTTTGTTACGAGAGAGGAAAGAAAAGAAATTCATAATTCATTTTTTCTGACCTGATTAATTAGCGGATATGGTGAGAGCACAGAGGGGAGGAGATGAAGACAGAGAGGCGGGAGGGAGGGAGCCGACAAAGACGACAGACGATCTGCGGATGTGTGCAGAAGGTGAAAGGATTGTCGGTACAATCCCTTCGTTTTGCACGTGTGTTTGCACATTGGCAAGCTGACATGTACATCAGTGTCGGATCAGAGTGTTGTGCGTCGATGTTTGCACAGGAAACATCACACAGCCTCATACGAAAACTTCAAACACTATAATAATAAGGTCTACTTTTCCATTTTGCTGGTTTCTTTATATCACTGTGCAACAGCTTCATTGCCAGAGATAATAGTTAAAATGCAAAATTGTCTTTTGTTGCTATGGACTCAATCGCTGAAACCACGTAGCTCACGTGTTTGAATCATCGTCTTTGCGTTGTGTAGTTATCTGAGCCGATGACGCGTCTCTCATTTGATTTTCCAACAGGTTAGCACATTGCTACCGTGTTAAATCACCATGCTAATTCAACAATAGCACAGGTTGACGTCATATTGATGCTTTGGGTTAGTGAGAAGGGCCAGACTCCACCCCAAAGCCTCAGAATCTGAGATGTAAAACCAGAAACTAACTCTTTGGGTTGATAAATACTTTAAAAGTATCTTGAAAATCCATTTTTGTATCAGTTTCTTACCATGAGTGCGAAAGCCTACATAACAACACTATTTTGTAGCAAAGTTTGGGGTATTTGTCAACAGCTGTCTGTTTTCCTTTTTTTTTTATCTGTGCTGTTCTCACCGGTTCGAAGATGGCGAGGCTCTTGAGGGAAAAAGTCATTCTTCCGTGCACAAATTACAATTTAGCAAAGCTGTTGAGAGTTGTGGAGTTGTTGGCGCATGTTGCGAGACCACTGTTAATTTTTTTTTAATACCAAAGGATGTCTTTTCCAAAAAAAACTTTAACTTTGTTGCATATTTATTGCATATTAACTTCAAAATGAATTTTCAGTTGATTTAATAAATTATACCTTTCAGATGTTTTTTTTTTCTTCCTTCTTTTAACCTCGATTGCTTATTTAATATACTGTATATTTAATAGATCGTATTAAATACTTAAGATGTGAAGCCAAGTTTTCAGGGGCTTTACGTCCAGACAACAGGGACTGAATGTAATCAGCGGTGGGTTTCCTACGGAGATAAAAGTCGTTCAGGTTGTTGCTTTATGGATTCACAATCTGTTTCAGCGGGGATTTGTGCTTCGCCGTGACCACCCACTTTGATCCGCTTCACCCTTCTAACTGCAACAAATCTGACATTTATTACCCCCCCTCCCCACATCTTTGATTAATATCACTGTAAAATAGAGTGCACAGCTCCCCTCCGCTCCAAGCCGCAGTCTCCCAGATGAGACAGACAATCAGTACACCCGAACCATTTCCAGGATTGTTTTTCTCTGTGCAAAGAGACAGAGATGTCCTATTTCCGGACAGAAAACATGACCTTGTCTCGCCATCACTCTTTGTTTGTCAGCTGCTTTGTGTATATATCATCATGTCGTTCCAGGCCCCTGATTCAGAGATCCATACCCCCGGTGCTGCGGCTGACAGCGATATCACTCCACAGAGAGAGTAAAAAGACCAGAGAGGCTTGATTTCTGTCTTTCTGAAGATTACTTGTTGTGGAAAAAGAAACACTTGCCTTAATAAGGAGGGCAGACACAGTTGGAAAATGAAACTTTTTTTTGCATCTGCTGCTCTGTTTCACAACTGGAACATTTCATCCCATGCTATCGTGTGAGAAATCTCATAATAAATGGGCAATTTAGATTATCCAAAGCTCTTTGTTATGGATTTGCATACTAGAGCAGCCCTGGCGTCTATTAATGGGAAGATGAAATGTAGAATCCAGGATTTCCTTGTTGCTGATAAAAAGGAGGACGAAATGAACGAGACGAAATGAGGCAAAAAGAAGAATTTATGATTGTTCTGTTTTGCATGAGCCCGATTGTGGTGGTGGGGGAAAAAATGGCTTTTGAGCTCATTCTGCTTTGTTAGCCTTTGACTGGTGCCAAGAGGAAAAAAAAACAGATACTACAAGAATAATGCATGAGTGTCTGAGGAGCCAACAAAGTCACACAGCGTGCACCTGTGTGTTCAGTAAAAAGTTGTCTTTTTAAACAGTTTTTGCAGGCAAATTGGACGTGAGTTGTCTTATCTCGACTTGTCGAAGAAACCCGTTTTCAATTAAACTCGGCGGCTGCTTCCTAACATGTTGTTGGGACTCCTCTGAGTGTATTGCATTTGGATTAGAGCCTGATCTAGATGAGGCCATAAAAAGGTGCTGCCAATTTCCTGCCCAGGGTCGTCTGAGGTTTCGGTGAAAACACTGCCTTCAAGCTATGTTGCACATTAATGTGCTTTTTTTCTTTGAGATAAGGCCAGCTCCCCGGGTCCCGAATAGAGCGTAAAAAGGAAGGGAAAATGTACTGTAGATCACTGGTTCCAGGTGCTGGGATGAAAGAAGGGAAAATACAGAGCTAAAAAAAAAAATCTACCCATGGTCTGGTGCCCATGAAAATCTAAACCCATCGCTCTTCTGGAATTAAATTTGCACCAAAGCATTCGTGGAAAGTGGGAGCTAATCGAGAAGCAGCCAAACGTTAGAGCACATCCCAGTCAGCTCATTTCCTGTGCGAGTCCTCGGCGAGTTGTCTCAGTTTTCACACATCAGCCTGCAGATCTTCACGCTCACTCGTGCTCGGCTTTTCTTTCCACTTTTACGGAGAAAAGATTTTACCATGTTGTATTGATTTCCACTTAATTTCAAAGAAAAGTAAATCTGTAGAGGAGGATACAAAACATACTTGTACATAAAACTGTTGATATTTGACTCACCATTACATGCATGTATGTATGGATGGAGTGTTATTGATTTGGCCAGATCAGGGGGTTCCCAACATGGACCAGATAGGGGCCTGCATTTCTCTAATGGACCGAGTTGGAGCATTTGCATCCCCAGTTGAGATGAAACCATTTATTTTCTTTTTGTTTTGTAGCTGTTGTCACATTTGAGGTTGAATTTAGCTTTTCTGCCGGTCTTCATTATCTTGGGGGGCCTTTTTCCCCCCACAGTCCCACCACAAAAAAATGTTTTTAAAAATAAAAACTTGCCTTGGACCTTCACATGATGTAACCAATGAAAAGTATTCATTGTCCTATTAGACATTTACGGAAATAGGATCGGTTTCTAGAATATTTTATTGTTAAATGGAAATAATTTGCCTTTTAATATGTAATAAAACAGTTTGCATTTCCAGGAAAATAAATAAGACACAATTACATCAGCACCCCCCCTGCCCAGTTCCTGTTGGGTTTTCTCGGCCCAAGACCCGGTACCATGGCCCAGTGGTTGGGAACCTCTGTGCTAGATAATCTGATTCCTTTAAGCAGTAAGCACACTGCACTGCAGGTTGTTGTATCTAGTTTTTCCACTACAGTACCTCTGAGTAACTGTGCAACATCTTCAGTGGCAGCAAACTGAACCTAAAGGACACTTGGCATTTTCTTAATGTCTCAACATTCCCCTCTGTGCAACATACTGTATGTGACTGCCTGAAAAAGCAAACAAAACAAGTGCGGGGGAGAACCTTGTTGCCCCTGGTTCAGGAGGCCCATTAATCCAATTGGACTGAAAGGCCATTTGTCCGACAGCCTGTTATCCAAAAAACAAAAGTCGACTGCTCAGAAGGCCAGAAACACACTTTCTCACTGGATTTTTGTTTTTGCTCCTCATATCATGTGTCGAGTGGGGTTAGGGTTAGGGGATGTTGTTTGGTGTAAAGGGAAAATTCAGTACCGTGGACAGGCCCGGCAGTCACTGAACTTACAACTGCAGGGAAGTGGACGTTTGTTCAGAAACACAGGCTGTCAGGCAAATGCACTCTCGTTCCAATGGGACATTTTTTGGACTATATTATGGTTTGAGACAGAAATAGTGGGTAAACATGTGTCTCACTAATCCAATCGCTGACACATGTGGCAGAACTGCAAGGATAATATCAAGAAAAAAGAAATGACAAGACATGACAATACATTTTTAGGGGAATTTCAGTGTCATAATACTTTAATAGTGACAAAATGCATCTTTAGGCAATAACAAAACTGAAATATACTTATTTTACCACCCTTAAGTCTCCAATGAAATGAAATAGGAGAAACTGAAGGTCTATAGATGGGCTTGAATATAAATGGGTTCAGTTAAGCCGAACAGCAAAAGCAAACCTGCAGGCGCCAGGTTATTGAAAAGGCAAGCAACACTCCAATGGGCCCTGCCGTGTTGCAGGTGACCCGGTAGAACGGTGACTTTTGATGCTCAGAACTTCCCTAAACTAAAAATAACAAGGAGAGAAATCTCAACAGGGCCTGAAGAGAGCAGAGTTTCTGGCTGACAGTCTGTTTGGATGAAGGCTGCAGCGTGTCAAGGACAGAATCAGAATGAGACTCGGTCCGACCCGGGTGCCGTTCCCTCCACCTCTCTTAAGCCTTCACAAAAGGGCATCGTCACACCCTGATTGGCTGAGAGGGGAATGCCCCAAGCTGCTGTCACTTATTAATTAGGAGCCGGTCTCCACACAGGTGATCTGAATCCACTGCAATCAATCCAGAGGGATTCTCAAGTTCTCACGACCTTACCCCCCTCTAAACCCCGTTCTCCTCCTCCCTCCCCTCTCATAGGGCAGCTCAGTGTTTAGCAGCGCTGCCTCACAGCGAGAAGATCCCGGATTTGAACCCAAGCTTTCCAAAGAGTTCACATGTTCTGTCAGTGCTTTCATGCTCCCGTTTCCTCCCACCATTAAAGATGTCTGTTAGTACTTCTGTCTCAGTACTCCTCTGTGAAAGGGAACCACAGGGTAATGATGAAGCCTTACCTTCTTCAAGATCTGCTCCTCCAGTAATCAACCACCCTTTCAAAACCCCCTCAAACACGACCCTCATCCCCTTTATCTCGAATCTTAAAGCCATTCCAAATAAAAGTACTAAAGTAAAAGTAAAAAACTTTTAATCTATACAATGGTCTCTTAACTTTCTTCTGTTAACCTTGGTTTCTATTAACCATGACTGTGACAGCTCCACGATCTGAAACAAGTCATTCTTGTGGCCAAACTAAACCTCAACTAAAGCTGTGTGAGATCAGGAAATTGTTTTATTTTTGCAGCAAAGATCTGTCACGGCTTTGAAAGGCATACTTTTGAAATATGACTGTATCCTGCTGATGCTGGTGAAAGATCTGAAAAGTCTTCTGTGTGTCGTTCTGAAGGACAGTTGTAAACAATGCATCCTGTAGTTTATCTGAAGGACTTGTTGTCCTACATGAATGATTTAGTTTAGTGTGAAGGAGGTAGTGTCGTCATCAACCTTGTTCTCAAGACCACTTTTTGAATTTCTCGCCCTTGGAATCGACCGCATCTTTTCACGGCCTCAGACAAATAATTTATTTCAACATCAGTCAAGACCACAGCTGAATTGTCTGATACAAACTTGGCAATAAAATAAGTGAGTGGAGAGGAATATTCATTTATCGTCTGTCTGTGAGTGTTTTTATATGGATGTGGATCTTTCAGACCAATTTTAGGAGCACCTAAGGTCGGTCTGGACTTTGGTCAAAAACCCTCAAAGTCTTGTCTCGGTCTTGATACACTCTGGTCTTGGTCATGACTTGGTCTCAGTTTAGATGGTCTTGACTGCGACCCTGGAGGGAAGAAATTTGGAGGATTGTGCACATACACTGTCTTTATCAAAAGAGTAGCGGGCTGAGCAAAGACAAGAAGAGGCCTCCCAGCCAACGGCTATCACCACCAGCCTTGCAGAGGTAGTGTTGCAGGGGTGATACAATCTTGTCCCCCCTCGCGGCTAGGGAAAGAGAACGCACTCACTCACCGGCGACAAACATGGAGGACATCAAGTCAAACAAGTGGCAAGTTTTATGGTTGCATGAGGTGCACGTCTGTCCATTTTTAAAATTGCAAACACGTCCGTGGATCCAGCTTGTTTGCCACGGCACCGCAGTCGGTGGCACTTAACATCGTAGTTTTCAAAGAAGAACCCCAGGTACACAAAGACAGAGGGGTTTCAACCTTGAGTTCTTTTTTACACTTTCAGAAAAAAAAATAATTGATTCTCTGCGCTACCCAGCTAATTAAAAGCATCCCACCACCCTGTTGCTGTCCTTTCCCTCCTTTTTATTCAGGGAGGTCGAGAGCGGTGGCAGCGAGCAGTGGGGGGTGTCCCTTAACTCGCCTTAATTAAACAAGGATAAAAGTGCACCAACAGCGAGGGAGTGTGGGAGAGGAAGGTAAAAAAAGCAGCTCATGTCTTCATTTGAGGGCGAATGGAAAGAAAAGGACTGTTTTTTTTTTGCCGTGTACGGTTCTGTAACACAAAGTACAATGTCATTACGGAGTCGACATGTTGGATGTAATTGGAGGCCCCTTTGTGACGTAGTGTTTGTTTAGCTGGTGGCGTCTGCGTCGCTTCATCCCATAAAGACCATAAGCAATCAGATGGCGAGGGAGCTGGAAATCCTCCCCACATAATCTCAAGCCAAGAACCACAAGCTGAAAATCATTTCAGACCAATGGGACGTTTGGGATTAACTAAACACAAAGGACTGTTTTTCTTCTCCTGTCTTCCAGCCATATTTCGTTTTGTACGTGCCAGCCGTTGACGAGCTGACTGCCAGATCGGTCTGCACAGGCCAACGGAGCCACAACGCAGTCGTTCGCCCCAGTGAATTGTGGGGCAACACAAGTCCCTCCTGGTGATTTCTGGGATTTCTGCCTGACAAAAGACGAGTTCCCAGTGGGTCACGGGGTGGCGTTCACGGCTCCACGGCGGCAATAAAGAGACGCTCCGTCTTTTACAGTCGGCCACATTCGCAGTAATGTCACACGTTGCTGACACTCTGCTATAAACGTTTATATTCTGTTTACCGTTTTAACAACTTATCACTTGTGTTACTTACTTAATCCTGAGCTTGTCACCTTCATGTATCTCCTTTTTTTATGTAGTGGTGTTTACAAAAGCTCACAGAAGCGATAGAGTCAAGGTTAATTCACAGGACGGTTTTTATAGAAGCGGCCTTTTCGCCTCCGTTTGGCTGCTTTAATCGTTATCACCACTGGACAGCTCGGAAATGACTATTAAACTGCGCTCAGTCGTTCAGGAAATTAATTAAAGGCAAAGCCTCGTCTCTGAGGGAGCGTACCTGGCACTCAGAAGACCAGCACGCCGGAGCTGCTGTTCAAAAATACAAAGGAACAGCTTTGTCGTGTGTAGTGCTCACTCAAAATGCGGCTGTGAGCCCATTCATTTGTTGTAAGTCATACGCCGAATTACGCAGGCTTTTCTGTAATGGCTCAGATGAAATGCAAGCACAGACAATCGGGTTAAGATACAAATTTCTCCTTCACATGACTCAAAAGGCAAACCAGGGAATCAGTCCAAACATATCCAGGTAAGGGTCACGCACAGAATCATTAATCTGTGGCACAAGCAAAGGTCAGGTAGGTGGAAAACAAACGCTGGAAGTCAAGCACAAACAAGGCAATCCAGCAGCACGAGAGTGGAGATGGGCGGTATATTATATATATATACTGCTGGGCTGATTAAAAGGATGCAAAGCAGGTGAGCATGTGGGCGGGGGAAGGTCTGCTGATGGGAAATCTGGGAAGAGGGATTAGTGCAGGACAGCAGAGAGTGGCTGAATCTCAAATGTCAAGGAGGGTTTGGCCCTGTCCACACATACAGTCTGTCTTTTTCTACACATTTTGACATTTCGTACAGAAGTAAACAGAGATATAGGTCACTGAAATCAGTTGCAACTTTGGAAAACTACTTCTAGGGTGAAGATAATCACAAAGTTTGCTTCCTAACTGGGTCTTATCAGTGTATGTGGCTTTATTGAACTGAGCATCTGAGTTTGTATTTGATGCAATCAGTGTTTTATTGTCTATGTTAGAGAAACGCACTCTCTATGAACACTAAAAATACAATACTGGAAAAGGGAGACGAAAATGGCTAATGACAGCGTTTTGATGAAGGTTTCACTGCCTCATCATTGAGAGCATACAATCAGCTTTCTGTTTACACCAACATCAGCGTGCCCAGTGTTCATGAAAGGCCACGTGATATGCGTTTTCAGGTGTGTCATTATGGACCTAGATTATTAAAGAAACTGTGCTCAAGTGCTCGTCTGAACAGAGATCATTTTTGTTTTAAACCCCAGTTTTCTAAAGTACCTGTGTGCGTGTGAACTGGTCCTCAGTATATGTCGAGGCGAAGACGGCAAAATATCAGAATAAAGATTAAGAGTTCTGACACCAATGATCTCTTTGTTCGACGTGAAGTGTCACTTGATTAAAACATGTCAAAGGTTGAAAAAGAAACAGGTAACACATCACCTGTTAACCTGATCCCTCCACAACTTTTCCAGTCTTCTGTTTCTCCTGTTCCAACTTGTTTCAAATGTGCTGCTGCTGGCCTCAAACTCAGAAAGAGCAGATATTTACAAAATCAATAAAGTTGATGAGGCAAAACATTAAATATATTGTCTGTGCACCATTTTTAATCGAGCGTTTGTCAGAAATGCTCAGAAAACTATTCCATTCTGTTTTATTTACGATTGCCGCCTCTGTGGCGGGTCGTATCATCATTTGTGTTATCTAGTTTCGAGACTAATGAACAATGACCATGCAGACTCCTCTATTTTTTATCACCTCTCAGAAGAACAAATTAGACATCTTCATCATCTACTGCATAAATTACAGACCAAGTTTCAAGGCCAAACTTCAAATCCTACAGCCGAGTGCAGAACTAAAAAGTGCCGACCCTTTACCATGAATGCTTGTCATTCATTTTTGCAAATGAGCCACGTTGACACTGATTCGACTGTTGCAGGCTGACATGACATAAGGACACATCCTAAAAGGATGACAAAATGTTTTTTGCAAAGCTGCTACAAGGGAGATAACACCGTTGTTGTTGTTTCCAGCAGCGTGGTGCATCCGCTCCTGGGTCATGAAAGAAAGGAGGCAGAAGAAGAAAACATTTCCTGGATAATGGGACGCACCCAGGGCACAAAATGACATTCTGATAGAATTTTCGCAATCCGTTTTAATGCTGAAATAGGATTTGGGCTAAACCACAATGCAGAGAGGGATCATTTAAGTGTAAACTAATAGGATGTATAGAAAACAGCAATTTCATTTTGAAGGAGCGGAGGGCTGAGGTCGTTATGCTTCCATTAAAAGTTGTTTGTTTTGTTGTCTAAGCCAAGATGTATTGAAGAATGTGTTTTGCCAGAAGTAAATGTGATTGGACTTGCACACCGGACAATTACATCACTTTTATTGTGACTATTCCTGAGGAAATGTCCACTTCTTCAACAGGGATTTATATCCTCAGCTGGCAGACTTTCCCACCCTAAACATATGCGAGCGGATCCATCTTTCTGTCAGCGCAAATGCAGTTTATTGTTGCATCCACGGTCGTGCAGTCTCCCTTCACGAGTGAAAAATATTGAGGAGGAGACGGAGGTGCCTCTGAATGGAGTTTTATTTCAACTTCAAAATAAAAGGGTTGCAATTTACATGCATTTACATTTTACAGCCTACATGACAGATCGCTGTTGTTCAGCCCGAGTCTCCCTCCCTTTATTTACAAGCCAGAAACATATTTTTCATAATGTAAAATTAAATTTACACCTGTTCTGCAGCGGGATGAAAGCAAAGCCTTTTTCTGAGCATGCTGACTTGCTGAGCCTTTTGCTGCAAAAGTGCAGTGCACTCTCCTGTAGCTGGCAGAGGTCCCCCTGCAGCCCCGGGGCTAATGAAGCCTTTGCTTGCCTCTCCACATTTTGCACATCTTTCAATTTGGGTCGAGTGATCATTTCAACCGGTCTGATATCTCCAGCCAATCCTAATTCTCTTTTTCTTATTTGTATGCATATGTTCCTTTCCTAAGTGGTCTTCCATCTCCTGCTTTCTTGGATGAATTGAGCCTTAACAAATTTAGGCACCTTGTGCAACAAAGTCAGAACTAAAATGAAATCCCGAGCCAAAAAGGGGGATTTATCGCCTTCCAAAGGATGACCGTGAGTGTTTATTGTGGGCTACCAGCTTACAATAAAAACACTCACCAGCATGTCTTGCTATGAGAACACTTGAGGCTTTAATTAAAACAGCCCCTCTGCTGTATGTTCACAGCATGAGACAAAGTGCTGAAATGCCACTGAGAAAAATAAATCAATACCAATAAAAAATCTTGCCAATCTCACATGAATAACACACTTTACATTGGTAAATAAGGGCTGGTCAAAACGATCACAATGATGATGAAACACTTTATTGAATTTCTACCAAAGCCAAAGGGATGCTGCTTCCCGGCAGTTGTGGGTCTCACTCAGCATTTCAGAGACAATATTGAATTAAATAAAAATTGAGAGAAATCACATTTGATGCTTTATTTTCTGGAGGATGGCCTTGACAGTCTCGTCACACTCCAGAGAGCTGACTGTGACTTCAGAGCTTTTTCCACAATGTGCAGCCATTTTTGGTGGAAAAACCTCCATTTTACTGTGTGAAGAACGAGCCGTGATTTGAGGTTTGGCAGCACATAATAAACTGACCATTTACTATGCCCTCTGCAACCTTTATTACTGCTGCTTTGCTTGACAGCTTTCGGTTTTCTCTCTGCTCATATGTGGTTTACAATTATAACAGTGGCAGATTTACCAAACTTTTGACACAGGCCATGCAATGACTTCTCTGTCGCACTATGCACATGGTACTGCAGTTCGAAGCTAATTTTTACAATTTAAGTCCATTTACGTGCAAGAGTGGGTCTGAGCGCTGACAAAACATGGCTGATCTACAGACTCGGTGCTGTCCCTGAATGCATCTTTTTGAATGCATACATTCGAAGATGGCTCCTAAACTATAGGGGTCAGCATGATATCGGCATGATGATGCTATCTTTTCATGTAGTGACCAAGCACCCAGGAACAGCACCAGGCTTTGAAGCCAGTTTACAAAGTGGCCAACCCGTGTAATTACAATGTTACGTGACACACTGGGGCCCAACAGACATTTTCCCATAAACGTACATTGTGAAAGGTAGCAGGCTCGGGCCTCACAACACGGACGACCTGAGTATTTTCATACCTGAGACGACAAGCTTTTTTGGCTTCAAGCGCCACTGAGCAGCTTTCCAAGGAATGAATGGGGCCCTGCCTCCAATGCTGTAACCAGGTCTCATTACACGTCCATAACAGCTCGAATCAGGCGTAGACGCTGTATTATGTGTAGTTTATTTGTGTTTGTGGTGCTAAGACAGGGGATTGTGACCTGTAGTTTCCCCAGTAAACACACCAACTTCTTCAGCTGTTGCTGTTGTTATTTGGTTCTTACTACACTCCTATTTACGCTGTTTCAACACGTGGAGAAAACTTTTTGAAACCAACTTTTCATTTGTGAGTGCAGAACCACTAATATGTAATTTTCTGAAAGAAGACAGTTGATTTTCAAGTCTCATCCCCAGATCATCAAATACTGCTGATTTGTGTCAGTTTTTGACAACCTGGGAATGAGACTCAACAATATATTTCTCCAGAAAGCTACATGTTAGCTATGGGATGCATATATGCCCAACTCTGAGCCTGATAGAGGCTCCCAAATGGAAGGGATGAATGACTTTAGAGGGTTTGGGGAAGCTGATGGCAAGTCAAGACAGCAGTTATGGATGAAATACAGGGGGCTAAATAGAGTGCCAAGCCAGAAAGGAGTTATAGACTTGCAGACAGCTACTCCAGACACAGTAGCTGAATATAAGTCTGAGGTCAGACAGCATCTGATGCAAATGTATTATGCAAATCTACCCAGTCACTGAGGGCTGGTAGTAGCAGTATAATTGCTTAATATCCAAAGCTGTAAAACAGAAACAGCAAAATTAAGAAAAGGGTGTTGGAGGATAAAAAAGACAACTGTTGTAGTCAGACCTTTGTAAGTTCTGTGTAAAAAACTGTTTTCCTAAACCAGGTGTCCTTTAGATTAAATAATTGGAGTACTTCTACAGCACTTTTACACCACTCTAATAAGCTATTCAGTTACTATAAATCATAAAAGTAGATGTCCTTTAAAGGGCAACAGGTCACCTTATTAGCTGCCTGGGAGTTGTACCGCTGAATTAGAATGAGGGATACCATGACTAGCCTGTCAGAGAGGCCACTGAGGAGCGTGGGGAGCGGCGGCGGCGGCGGTGGTGGTGGTGGTGGGCCGGGGCAGAACAGGGCACGGAGATGTAAATGGAGAAAAAGACTAGATGATGAGAGAAAGCGAGACGGTGGCTGTGTAGTGGTAATATGTGTGGGAAAAAAAAGTGGGAGAGGGAGGGCGAGCGAACAGGTGAGAGAGACGGGCGAGAAAGTGAGAGACAGTGTGTGGGACAGAGCTAGAGAGAGAGAGAGAGAGAGAGAGAGAGACATCCTGGAGTAAACGATTGGAGCTGTGCTCCCCTGTTGTATGCACCAGATGGTGTTCATTGATTATTCATTGCATGCGATGGATGTCACTGTCACCGCACACGGCTCTGCTCCATTCTGCTCTCTGCCTCAGTGCACCTGGGGGCAGAGATGGGGGTGGGGAGGGCTCTATAGGGCTGCGTTAAGCAGTATGTGGATGTTCGGGGTTTGGACATGCATTGCAGCACGCACGCACACACACACACAGACATACACAGACATAAGTACATGTGGATGTCCCAATTTATGCATGTGCATTTGCGCAGATGTATGTATGGGGATCAGTGGGATTTAGTCTGGAATGTGAAATTGGTTTAGGATTAGTCCATCGGTCAATGCTGATTGGTGTTCAGGCATCAGTAGATGAGTATCGGGCTGAACTGCTCTGTCTAAATCCAGTTTGATGTATGGTGCATTGTGTATTGTCGTGTTAGAATAAGGATTGATTCTTGTCGTGATATGGAGGCTAATCTGAGATTCATTCCCAGAATTTTTTGTGATTTATGGATGACAGCCATCATGAAACATGCACACAGCGAATGCCACAGAGTTCATTCACTCGCACTCGGCCGACTCCCTCCCATAGATCCTGGCCCAGCTGCTTCACTCTGTCTCCCAGTGATGGAATTCACGATTGCTCTGTCACTCCCAATTTGCATTCTTGATGACTGAGGCCGAGACGGCGAGAGATAAAATGCGGCGGGGAGTCGGCGACGGAGACGAGCAGGCGCGATTAAGATCCAACGAGGGATGAGAAAGTGCAGCGTGAGGTGTTTATGTGCGCGATGCAACCTTTAGACTGTACATGTGATTGAGGTGGAGAGGTTGAGCACATAATTATCCGTTGATGGTGCAAAGGGGGAAAATTGCCTGGAGGTATTGATCCGGTTACATCTAATGCAGTTCTCGCTGCTCCTGCTGAGACTGGAGGTGTCAGGTGTAACAGAGTAATCAGGCTGCACTGACAGGACTCCTGCACAACGGCAGCTTTATAAAACGGACGGACACGGCGTTGAATTAGTTTCCAAATTGGACGTGTTTCACAATAGCTAGGCGTTCCTTGTGAGCGGGCCCTAACGGTATTAAAGTAATTGTGATATTGACATCTTGCGGTGCAAGACAGTCGCAAATCAGATCCAAAATACTGCACCGCTGTAATGAGTCTCCCCACAGGTGAGGAGTCTCCGCGGCTCCATTCGAAGCCTTTCATCAGAGGCAGGTGGTGATTTAAAAAATATGTGATTCTCTGAAACAAGCGAGGATGGGAGATTGTTCTTTGTGGACGCCACTCTTTAATTTCAGTCACCCACATCATTTTGATTTCGTCCCTTGGTTCGGTTCCAGGTGAACAGCCGATACTGAATAATTCATCGTTCTGTCGCAGCCTGTCCTCAAATCATCTGGAAGCAGGGATTAGAAATGCCTATACTGAATCAGAGCCCGTGAGTCACCACTCGCAGGCTACTCCACCGGATCACACCTCGCCGGAGACTAATTTAAAGTCACTGAAGATCCTAATCTCAAACTTTCAGTCACTGCTCACAGATTTTGTCATCGAAGAGCTCATCTGAGTGACTAACCTTATCTGCTTACACGAGACGCTGACACTTGCACGCAGCACAAACTAACAAACTACATTTCCTCAGAAGAAAGAAGAAGAAAAACACCCTTTGTTTCGTTGATCCAACATTAACAGGCTGGACTCAACAAAAATTAACCAAAACAGGCACTTAGCACAAACAACACTTCTGCCCCATGTGGGGACCATATATTATTGAAAATCAGTGGCGAGCATGTGACCGGCTAACAGGCTGGAGCTTGTTGCTCTTTGCTTCCCTGTGATGATTGGCCAGTGTCCCTGAGGAGAATACTGGCACGACTCAAACACGAACAAGAGTGTGAAATCTCCCGTGTGCACAGATGGCATCCATTTTGTCACCACAGCTTGTTAGTAATACGTACCCACACACGAACGGACACGCACGTGCGAGTACACACGATCGCGCACGCGCGCAAATAAGGTTTTGACCCTTCGGCAAAAGACCACCCGTATTGTCCGGGCGAAAAATGCTCTATGCGACACGACTGTCATCGCTGCATGTGGCCACTTAAGTGTGAAAGTAAGTGTACTGTATGCTTGACGGAGCACAGTTATGGTTAGTTGCACACCGCAATACATGAGCACAACACATTGTATGCACAAATTATGCACAAGTAAATACACAAACACACCGGCTTTTGATTGAGGTATAGAAACGGTGGAGAATATGAACAGGGCTTTGCTCATTAGTCCTCAGTAAGCCCACGGGCAGTCAGAGGTTTAAAGGTTCAAAGCAAACTCTTTTCCACGTCTGGAGGTATTAGATCCATAAAACCTGATGTGTAAATGGGGAGTTTCTGTTCATGTGCTGAGCGTTTATTAGCAAGAGTGTAATTTTAACGGGTCAGACCCTTAAAGCTTTGCGAGTGCACTTTTTGATCAGTTATACTTGAAAAGAACTTTCCAAAAGTGAGCACTGTCAACCTTGCTTCGTGGAAAATGATGAAATATTCAATTCACATTTCACTAATCTGCATTAGCAAATCTGTTTGGCTGCACTGGTTATTATTATTTTATAGACATAATGAGGACAATATTCTGGACATATTTGTAAAAATGTTCACATTTTTAGCTCCTGGCAACTTTGGCATGATTAGCATTTTAATGGTTGTGTAAAGGCAACTCAAAACACTGCTATAATAATATTTTATAATAACAAGGGAACAATGAACACCACATTTTGCACTTGGCTCTGCAGTTCCCCTCGGCTCAATTGTAGTTTTCAGCTCATTATTTTGGGTTTTTCCACAACCTTTTGTGTTTTGGTTTAGTCTCGCCGCTCTCATCTGTCATTTTCAGTTGCAGCAGGCATCTGTTTTTAGCGATAAAGCTTTTTTTTTTTTTTTTAAAAAGCATACCCCTAACCCCCTTGTACACAACCTGCCCTGCATCAAACAGCAAACAAATGTTAGCAACTAGCTAGTCTTGTTTCTCCACAGCACTCTTTTCTTTAAACCAATCACAATAGCCTTGGTGCCCCTGCAAAATAGTGTCAGGGGAGCTTTTTTATCAGGTAGGAAGGCCTGACGCTGGCAGTAAAATAGCTATACCCTCGCAAAAGAACAGGTAATAGCTGCAAGCTTGTTTACGTTCGTACCAGATTAGTATTAGAGTGACTTTCCTTTGGATACAATAACACGCAGACAGTGGAAGGAAGACAGGAATGCTTCCTGATAGACACCCAATGACAGGTCAGGAGGTGGTGGAGACCATAACAGAGCTTAAAGGAGGGTGAATATTGAATTTATATTGAATTAGTCATGTGGCCCAAAACACAGCTCCAAATTAACATTAAGGGTTGAATTTGTAAGAAAGTTGATTGAAAGTCTTGTTCCCAGCTCGTCAAATGCTGACGCTCTGGGATGGCAGCCGACCTGACCTACGATCCCAGTGTCAGTATTGTGCTAACAGCTCGTCTCAACTGCCTGCATGTGGGAAAAAAGTCAGTGAATGGCAACTTTTCATATTGAAAAAGTCGTTAACACTGACTTTAAAGATAAGATGTTGACATTATCAGTCTTTAACCAAACCACAATCTTTCCCCTGGATCCTCACCAAGTGCTCCCAGTGGTCTAAACCTAACAATATGGAGACCGAGTGTAAACCCACTGTGAAGTTACCCATTGGTTTGTTCACTACAGTCTCGGCTTTGGTATTATGGCCGTCGCCATCTTTGGTTTTGGAGCCAGAGGTAGAGCTTGCTGACTGGTTACTGTGGCAGCAACACGTCAATCACAAGGTAGCCACACCCCCACTATCTATTTTACCATACATAGGACCATCATTCACAGAATGAACATCATGCTGTATTGAAGAAGACTTGAAACTTGAGAGAAAGTGAGAAAGTGGAGGCGCTCCTTACCTGCCAGACCACGTGTAAAAAAAGTAGTAATCACAGTATAAAGATGATTAATAAAGTAATTCTTCTTCTTCTTCTTCTTCTTCTTCTTCTTCTTCTTCTTCTTCTTCTCAAACTTCTTCTGCCAAAACAAACTAGTAAATGTATTTTGCAGGAAACAAAACTGCGATTTATTCTGTGCACAGTGAGATTGAGTTTGGCTTTGGAGCTATGTCTACAAGTGGTACAACACAGCTGTGTGTGTTTTCTTGCCGGCACTCTTGTGAGATCAGCAAATAAAAAAAAAATGCTAATTGCGGAGACATTTTGTTACAGAGCAGGTGTTTGAATTGCTGACAACGACACAATTGTAAATGAAACCAGTGCACTGAGGATCACAACGGGGACGTCTGACTTCTTTTTACTTTGCCTTTTTATTACGCCATAATTAAAATGAATTGTCTTTATTGCTGTTGTTTTTCTCTCTCGGTCCTATTCTTTATGGTTCTATTGATTTATTATTGGCTGTTATTCCAACCCACACTGGGCTTGTAACAGTTTTAGCACGGAGACGGCTCTGAGCTACGATGAAAACATGAACCTAGGCTTTATTTCTGTTTTGCCCCCACTTCCCTCGGCAGTGTGATGAATCTGAATGGAAAATTTTGTAAAAGGAACAGAATAAAGAACGGAGTGCGGTTGAGAAACTGTCGGTATGTGTCATCTTGCATTAAATTTGAAAGCGCTCACAGTAATTGCTAGAGTGTGGGGCAGGTCCTAGGCTGTGGAAATGTTATTACTGCTTTGGTTCTCTTGACAGTTAGGGATTAATCAGGTTTTTATATCTTCAATGAAACTTTAACCACTTGGTGGGTTGCAGAACTTAAAAGGGAACCTAAACCGAGCGCGACTGAAACTTCTGGTTCCAAGTGACAGAAATGAAACACAACTGTACTTTTCTTTGATATAATCAAAACCAAAAGCTTTGGAAAGTTTTGATATCGCAGGAGAATCATTGAAACGAAATTGCACACTGGTCCCATCATTTCTTTTCAAGGCGAGCACTTGAAAACATCTAAATTCAAATCACAGTCACCTGGTTTAAAGTCTGACTTTTCATGAAAACATGCTGCTATTTGCACGCATGTGTGTGTCTATTCAGAGTGAAGGAGTAACCGATCTGATCATAGTAATTGGAATTAATTACCCCTAAAACATGCAAATGTACAGAGCTATATATAGCTTATATGTGTGTGTGTGTTTACATCAGAAGGTGTCACAACTGTCAGGTTAAGTCAACCAGGCTGGTAGCCAAGCAGCTGACGAACAAGCCACTAATTGTGAAGCATGAATGACGCAGCTGATAATGATCGATCAGTTTAAGGTCCAGCGTGAAGGATTTAGTGGCATCTAGCAGTGAGGTTGCAGATTGCAACCAACTGAATACTCCTCATCTCACCCTTCCCTATTATGTTCCCTCTCGAAAGAGCCAGTGTTTGGTATGTCCATTCTCGGCTACTATATAATGGTGCAGCATGGCAGTTTGTCATCAAACTAATGAAATGTAACACTGTGAAAATACGTAATTATAAGCACTACACAGTCAACAGTCGCGTTAGTGACATCGTCTCGTTGAACGGTCAATAATTGCCTCGGGTGAGTCCCTTTCAGTTTGATCACAGAACCCATCCTTTCACAGAACTGCAGTTGTCCATATGACCAGATTATTGTGATTTTCACCTTTTGTTAACACTTCTTCTGTGCCGAGGCGGCGGCCATGTTGGTGATGGTGACGTGTGTTGAGCGAGACGATGTAGTTCACTGAGCGGTTTCATGCAAAACAAGGTGATATTTCACTATCTTTACGATATTCAGCGATTTAATTGACTTGAAAAATCATCTTTTTAATTCACAAACATATTTCTAATTCATGGCACGATTCAAATGGGATCAAACATCCATTTTTGAAATAAGGTCCCATGAGGTCGACTTGAAGGGGGCGTGACTTTGCCTTTTCTATTTCCTTGACATAAAACGATGCATATGTATAACAGATTGGAATAAACACGTTATTATCAGGCTTACGGTTTACTTTCACTTTCATTACACTGTGCTGCTGTATTAAAGGTCCAGTGCGAAGAATTTAGTGGTTAGGTTGCAGCTTGCAACCAACCGAACACCCCCTTTCCTCACCCTCCCATACGTTTGGCCACTAAAAACATCCCAAAAAGTCCCCCTCTGTTTGCTTTGTCCATTCTGAGCCACTGTAGAAACATGGCAGACTCAGTGGAAGATACATCTGTAGATATAAAGTCTTGTTCTAAGGTAACAGAAACACAACAGTTCTTGGTTTGAGTCGATTACACACCTGTTAAAACATAATTACGAATAATATAATCATGAATATCATATTTCATTTCTGCCCCTCTAAATCCTACGCACTGGACCTTTAATGCAACTTCAGTGCTCTGCTTCATGTCGTCAGGCAAATATCCTGTCGGGTTTATTTCTGATCACTGTTGGTCTCGCTGTTTCGAGTGCATGTTGTTGTGATTTATGCGACATTTCCCCTTGACACATTATATAACTTTTCATGGATTTGTAGCAACTTCTCTCTCTTCTTAGGCGCCAAGACAGCCGCACAAATGAGTCATATTGACTTGAATATCAATTAAGGGTTGGTGTCAGTTTTAATAGCGTGGCAGACAGTTTTCAAGGCTACGTAACGTTCAAATGTACAAAGACGCCATTGATACGCAGCCTGATTGCCAGTCGCAGATGTAAATTATGCAATGTAGTGCGGGGAAAGTTGACAATCCTGACTTTGTGGCATCAAATTTTGTGCAGCAATGCAAACTGCAGCGCTGTGCAACATTTCTGCAAGCCCTCTCGTTGGCACATATGCACTAGCTTTCTATCACTGATAAGTGGGTTTGTCCTTGGGGGAATGATGCACCTTACAGCTGGCCGGAGCAAGGTCAAACCTCTCCCCGCGTCCGTCCTTTACTCCCAGAAGTGCTGCTGCGGTAGTCGTGGCATTTAGAGGGCAAGGTATGCACAAGGCAATTAGCCTCCAGCACCTATTTTAGTCTGGAGTAAACAAGACATCGGTGCAGAAATGAAAAGGCAGAGAGCCGACATGCAAAATGATGAAATGAAATGCAACTGTCAGGTTCACAAGTGCGTGAGTGTGTGCGTGTTGGTGGGGGGGAACCGGGACCAGAGGGAGTGCTGCTCTGTCTCTTGATGCGCCAATCACTGCTTAAAGATGCAAATATATTCAGCCGCTGACTGACAGCTCACCGTGTCATACGCAGCGAGACCTTCCGCCAAACATGTTTCTCTCTCTGTGTTTTTTTCTGTCTGTCTGTCTCCCAGAGCCTATCTCGAACTCTTTCTGGGGAGCAAAGCAGCTTGTGTTGGCCAAGCACTCGGAGTGAAAATAGAAGCAATCATTTATTCATCGATTGAAACATCAGAAGACTAAGAGGCAGTGAGGGAGCGGGAGCAACAAAGAGCGGGAAAGATAGACTTGCTGGAGGATAAGGGAGGGGGGTGGAGAGCGTGGTGGTGGTGGAGGGAGGGGGTGAAATTGAGTGCGGAACAAAGACGGGGGAGAAAATTGTTGAGTGAACAAAAAGGGGACAGTTTGCATTCATAAGACATCACAACAGACAAATAAGAGAAAGTCAAGTGATGGGGAAGACATAAAGAGGGGTTATTCCAGTTCTTACACTGTCAGACGGTGACAGATGAAACCCTTGTGATTTAAAAGAGATGTTTAGCAACCAATGAAAACCTTCTGATCTAGTCATCATCTAGTCGTGGTGGCAGAAGCGAGCGAGCGAGAAGTTTTATTTAATTCTTAAAAAGCTCAAAGCGAGCCTACGTAACTTGCTAAAATTAGCCACTATAACACCGGTCGTGCCAGGCTGCAGCAGCAAACCTCCTGAGTGTAGTTAGCTGAGCAACAGTGCATTTTATTGCTCATGAACAGGGTTCCCACACTTTCTTTAAACATAAACTTCAAGGACTATTCAAGGACGTTCCAGGCCCAATTGTCCCAAATTCATGCACCTAAATAGCTTGAGACACGGATAAATCTTAATTATTGTAACAACACTGGAAATGATTTATATCAAGAACTGGCTTTACAGAAGCTCACAGACAACAGTTAGTAAATATTAAAAGTATTTCTCTCCTTTCACAAAGGATTGTGGGTACGGATGCAGCGCTGACACTGTTTTAAAATGCCATGGTTTTGTAACCATTAGGTCTCAGCTACCAAGTGTTTCTGTTCTCACTCTCAAGCAAGGGTCATTATGCAAAGTTATTTTTCAATTAGCAGCTGTTTAGCAGTGAGAGAAGTTCAACAAATCACCAGTGCAACCAGCGAACTGCAGGCAGAATATATAAACCTGGTGCACCAGCTTAAAATTTCGTGCAGCACCAAATTCAGGTGGGAAATGTACACATGGAGTTCAGTGTAAGCTCAATCAGTAACACCGTCCTCATGCACGTTCATTCACAACCCCCACTTCTCAATCAGCTGACTATGGGCATTTACCCAACCAGATTCTGCCACGATTAACTCAACCAATCATGTCATTGTGGTCGAACTTTAAATCTGCTCCCCTCCCTGCTGTTGCAGCCCACCTTTCTCATCTGATTCGCACACTTCATTGAAAATATTTATTCATTCAGGACGAAGTCTCTCCTGATTGAAATGCTGTCACGAGAGCATCTCCCCTCATCTGTGACGGGCTACATTAGGTAATCAACGGTAGAGTGACCTGAGCTTTATTCCCACCAAAAGAAAAAGCCTTTAGTCATCGATATTTGAGCATTTTGGACACACAAAGAACAAAAGTTGCTTTTAAAAAGGTCCAACACTTTGAATTTACTCTATTTCTATTTATTATTTCATATTGCAGTATTTGATTAGTGTATTATTTCTGTTTTCGAAAGACAACAAACGCTAAACAGACATTATTTTGTGGCCCAAATACAATAAAACCTCTAACTAAAAATCCTCATGTGGTTTTATACATTCATAGTGTTGTGAAATAAATGAATGCAGTGTAATCATGAGGGAGGGATTTTTCCTTGGATTACACTCAAAATCTATAATTGTTGCATCCCTACTCGTGGGAACCCCCGTATGAGTTTAACTTTTCATCCGTGAGAGAATTTCTTCATTAAAAAAGGTACACAGCCTCGTTTTAAGCCGAAAGGCGACAGGGTCTGTGCATGCTAAATACTCCGCTACAACTCGGCAAAAGAACGGAGTGTCCCCTCCGTGCAATCTTAACGAAGGATGACCCAAAAGGCAGAAAATAAGAGCATTAGTTCAGTCGTGCACTAAGTGTGCCGTCACACGGCAGCTTGCAGCTTTTCTTTTTTCAAGGCAACAATCCGAGCCTCAGATTTCTCTGTTTTATTGACACGAATCATTAACTATCTCATCTCAGATACAACACATGTCCAGCAAAGCGCAAAAAGAGTGAAAAGCTTTTGTCCTCTGCGAGGGTATACATTTAAACAGCATTATCCTTCACTAGCAGTGGGGGGAAACATGAGACAGGATTATCCTCTAAAAGAAAACTCTCCCTACTACAGGCGCATGATGTGAATCGCAGATAAGAGGACCAGGTTCCCAGGATACAATACTTGGTACATTCTGTTATTATTAATTTTTTTTTTTTTTCTTTAGAGAGAGATGTGAGCTCGATAGATTCCTCCCACACAGTCCAAATAAACAAATACAGAGAGGCAAAACCGGTGCCAACAGTTACAGTGATACAAGAACATTTGAAAAATAAAATGATTGCAAAGAAGTACAAATAAACAAAACAAGAAACTAAATACAAAGAAGCAGGAAAAAAAGTAGAATTTGTAAATCCTCGAATCCCAAAGGTTTTCTACCACACCCTCCCTCCCTCCCTCCCTCCCTCCCATCTATTTTTTTTTTAATAGTATCATACAGCAAAAGACATTCAGAAGAGCAGACCGGAGTGATAGAAAACACTCATGCAAAGAAAGCCTTTTTCACACGTAGTCACTAACACAGGAAAATCATCTCAAACAACAGCGCTGTCAACAGTCAGTGCCTTCAGGTCTTTTAGTGGATGTTCTTATTGTTGTTTGCTGTTTCTCTACAGACTTTTGATTTGCTACTGTACTTGATAAAAATGACAGACCTCACTGCACCCATTAGGCTATCAAGTCTTCCGAGTAGACTGACCTCCCACCTTCCCGTCTGTCCATGGGACCTGGGGGTCCGACAGTTTATTACCAACAGTCTTCGTCTTTTTTTCCGGGACCCCCGTTGACCAAAAGAAAAGTTCAGCTGGGAGGATTTCTGCAGAAGAACCGGAGCCACAGGGATGAGCTTAGGTTGATATTCCATTATATAAAAAAAAGGCGTGACTTTTTTCTTTTTTTTTTTTGGCATCTGTTCTTATTCTTTTAAATCTTATATATTAGTCTACTTTTACAATCATTTTTCTATGCGGCAAACAATTAAAGAGTTTCATTCCAAAACAAAATACCTCGAACGAAACGATGGTAGCTATCAAAATAAAGTCTACTATGGGTAACTATTAAAGTCAGAAGTCGTATTTAGACTTTTATTTACAAAACAGTTCTGTTTGTCTAACAATCATCTGTGATAGTGTGATATGAACTTTTAAATAAAGCTTTTTTTCTGTAACAAATATATCACATTTTGGAATGAAACCCTTCAATTTTGGTATTTTTTTTTCAGTCTCATGTTTATGCACATTCAATCCACGTTGCATTCACGGTTGATGCAGTCTCTCAGTAGAAGTTATTTCATATTATAAATAGAATGGTCTTGCCATAGAGTCTTTTTCTTTCGCAGATATATTTTTGTATATAGGGAGATCTCTACACAGACAATATGTATTTATGTATGTAATCCGTTTTCCAGCAGTTACAGTTCTTCGGAGCGGATCACGTGGAACAGTGTGACGTTGTAGAGGACCTGGTGGCCATTGTTCCAGGCATAGAGAGCTCGGTCACGCGGGTTGTAGTCCAGCATGGAGATATGCGAGTACTTATTCTGGAAGGCAATGTCGATGTACTCGTAAGTAGAGGAGTTGGTGGAGTAGGCGTAGTAGACCTTGGTGCCTCCTGAGTAGCCGTTGGTGACGTAGAGCGTGCCGCAGATCATAAAAGACTCGCCGGCACTCCTTTTGGGATGGTTGGTGGTCCAGCTCTTGACGATCTGCAGCGTGTTGGGGTTCAGCTTGCTGAGGACAATATTCCCGGCGTTCTGGTTGGTGGCGTAGACGGCCCACAGGCCTCCCTCGTCCACCATCAGGTCGATGTCGGAATGGCCACCCCAGGCGTAGTGATACGCGTTATTGAAGCCGGCGTAGTCGAGCTGCCGGGACTTGCTGATTGAAGAGGTGCGGAAGTCGAACTTGATGATGACGTGGCTCTGGAATTTGTTGAAGTAGATCGAGCCGTTGTAGACAACCTGACCAGTTCCTGACCACGGGTGGGGCAGCCGGTGGGACGTGAAGTTGTCCGACGTCATGAAGTCCTGCATCGACCTGTACTCCCGCACGAAGCGGTTGTTGTGGTAGCCATCCATGTACCAGACCTGAAGATCATGACAAGAGGGAGAAAGAAGAATTAGGATCAAACACAGCAGCACTGGACTATAATTACAGCCTTTTGGTTGTCTGTCTCTGTGCACCAGTCAGGTTGCTGTTCCTGAGCTATGAGGTTGAATAATGGTATTGATAATGAGTCCACAGGTGTATCCTGTTATCCACAGGAGAATAAACAAATGTTTTCCACTATGGACGCCAAATCTAAGCAACAGTGATCCGAGGACCAGTTGCATTTGGATGCCAATGTAGGCATGCAAAGCCAGGACCAACACTCGATGATGTCCACCATAGTTGCTCCTAGTAATAACAGGATATTGGAGACCGTGACTGAATGATGTGGCTCTGCAGTGGCTCTCATGCCCCTGGACAAACAAATCGGCTCTTAAAGTACAAAAAGCGGGAAAGTGACCTTGACCATTGACCACCAAATTCTAATCAGTTCAACCTTGAGTTTAAGTGGATGTTTGTGCCAATTTTGAAAATATTCCCTCAAGGCGTTCCTGAAATATGGTGATCACGAGAATGGGATGACATGAAGTCACAGCGACCTTAAACATCAGAATTAACTGACTAGATTTTGGTGGTCAAAGGTTAAGTGGACATTTGTGCCAAATAAATTCCCTCAAATTGTTCTTGAGATATCGCGATCACAAGAACGGATGGAAAACCCAAAAACATAACGACTCTATGGCCAGAAAAAAAAACCCCATCATCATTTGTCAGCGTGACTGAAGCAACAGAATCTTCGATGCAGATCACACACAGAATAAATCACATCACAACGTCAACAGGCATCCCAATTAAGTTCGCACTGAGACTTCCTCCAGGACCAGACGAAGCCGAGATCCGGCAGCTTCTGAATACAAACACTCAGGATGACAGCCGCGGGGTGGCATGAGCCGGGCCCCGCAGGGATGATGCCCATCATTCCAGATAAAAGGCCTGTCTCTGCTACTTCGGCCCTGCTTCCTGCTGGCCCCCGCGGAGCCGGGCAGAGAGCTCTTATTCCGGATCTGCTAGAAGCTCAAACACTTCCTTACTCTCAGTGGGACTGAGACACCTGAAGCCCTTCCCCTACCTGCTTCCATGTGCTGCTGTGATTGACTTAAAAAATGATTCGTATCAAGGAAGCATGTCTCCGGGACTTCGGAAAAAAAACACAACGTAAGGAAACCGAAAGATGAAAAGAAAACGGAGCAGACCTGTCTGCTCCTGTCAATTACACTCATTCTTCTTTTTCTGCCCTTTGATAACGCAGCACATCTTTCATGTGTTCTGTTCAAAATGTATTAGTTTCTACAAAAAAAGTAGCCTTTACGGTATGCTAAATGTAATCTTAGTCAGCAGTACGCTTCACCCTTGCTGCTGAGGGTCTTTTAAAATACACACATTACACCGCCTCTGTTGTCAGGACAATTAGCCTTCAGGAGGCAAACTGCAAGTTTGCACAGCTTCTGTTACAGCACGCTGCTGCTTCCTCTCAAGTTTTTTATCCCTTTTCCTCCGGTGTGACATTGAAAGTTCTGCCTCTTATAAAAAGTGTCTTGTAAATCCGGTGCACACAGACGATCTTCATGCTTACCAGACAAATAAACTTTCTTCATTTCAAGTGTCCTATCTTGCTTATCCGCCGGGCAGCTTCCGCCTTTCAAACCATATAGATTTATCTCCGTCCTTTCATTTTAATGTGTTTTAGTAATGAAAGCAGACCCGTTTATTGAGCCAACAGAAGCCCCTCTCCGCAAAAGGGAAATCCGATGCAATCATCTGATAAAAGGACGGACCAATTAACACAGACGGTTATTAAATTTCACAGCAGGAGTTGACCTTCACCTATGATCAAGGACGATTATTGCTTCACAGTTGTGTTGTATATCTTCAGATGCATCAGCGTTAAAAGTTTACAGCCAGTGTGCTTGTATTAATTTTATCCCCCAATGTGTGCGTATCAAATATTGTTGGGCTGCAGCTGACAATTATTTTCATTAAGGATTAAACTACCAATCATCGTGATGATGATGACAGCTGATCAGATTGCTTGTGTTGTTTGATCAACAGTTTAATATCCAATCATATTCAGTTTGTTATAAAACTGTAGAAGAAATCAGAGAAAATGTACAAGGAGAAGGTGAAACAGGTGCATTTGTGCTTGAACTTTTGTTTTCTTTTGATTAACTATTCATTTCAGCCTTAAAATCCTGCTATGTCTGCATTTTATGTGTGTCATGGACAGTGGAAAAAATGTATTTTGATTTTCTTTTTTTGCAAATATAACAATGATCAAAGTGTGTAAGACAACACTGACAGTGCTGAGCTTAAAAAATCAGATCCATTGCTTTCATTTGAGCACGCAGCACAAGCAGGGTCAAATTAGGAGATGGAAACCAAAGCCATTCGGTGTGGCCAACCAGCACATCCTCATACCTAAATGACTGAACAGGTTGATTGCGAGTGACTCCCAGAACAACATATATTACCGTTCACAACACAACACAACACAACACCACCAGCAACATGAGATCTGGACCTTCGTCTTACCATCACGGTGTCATTAAGTTTAGGCAAGGAAACTACTTGGTTAGCTTTATTTTGGGTAAAATAAGTACTTTACTTCTGTAACTCAAGTTATGAATATACCTTTGTTATGTACACAACTTCAGTATGTTACATCACTTTACTATGATAAGTTAATATAACTCACTGTTGACTTTTAGTTACACACTGGACACAGTGGCCTCCTGGATTAGAGGCCTGTGCTTGTTGAACCGAACCATCCATCTCCGACCTCCTCCCTATGCAGACTTGGATAATCTTTATATTACTTCACCTGACTTCCTCTTTTGCTGCCAAAACAATTACTACAGGTCGCCGCCAATATGGGTCGTAATAAGCTGCCTTCAAAGTGACTTATATGATTGTTTTTTCTGATGAGGACCGGCTGGGCCAACGGATATCCGCATAATGGATATCTGGGGAAAGGCTTCCTCTTTGGTGCACTACATCTTTCGAAGGAAGGAAATGTCCCTTGCCTACAGATTCTGCATTCATATGCAGATATCTGTTTATAGAAATAAATCAAAATCGCACTCAGAAGGGGGGGATACATCAGCCAAGACCCAAAGTCCCCTTTTGTACCCAATCAGATACCAGCCATGTAAATACGCCTGACTCTGAATTTCACAAAAAATGTCAAAAACGCCCTATCTCGCCATGTCAAAAAAAAATCCTGGATAAGTCCCTTTATCCTAAACAGCGACAAAAGTTAATGTGGTCTATTCTGGGCCGAAACCCTTCCTCTACCCAAGTTTTGTTAAAACCTGTTGTGTAGTTTTTGTGTACTCCATCTGATAAACCAACCAACCAGGAAACAAACAGGCACGCATGAAGATATAAACTCCCTTACGAGGGTAAAAAAACACACCCAGCCATACTATTCAACATCAAATCAGGAGATGATTCCCACACTGTGTGACCGTGAGTACATACCCGTGTATCTCCTTCAGGCGCCAGAGGGTCAGTCATCCAGGAGCCGAACCTGGATCCGGACGTCTTGATGGTGATGGGATCGCTGATGCCCGTCAGTTTGCCGCATGCTGGAAGGAAAGGAGCGAGATTGGGAACATCTAGAACAACGCCCAGCAGGGTACTCAGGCCAACTCAAAATCTATGACTTCCATTTACTTCAAATCCAAATGCCTGAAGGATGAGGGAGTTGATGTCCAGCTTGTTGCTACACCTCTGCCTCTCTCTTTGCAGGATGTGCTGTGCAGGAGGCGCTTATTATTATTCCGTTCGCACATGCTAATGCCTGTTTTACTCTGTGTGAGAAATGTGTGAGAAAGTGAGAGGGCGAGGGAAATAGGAGAGGGAGAGCCTCTGTGTATTCTGCTCTTGTGTGCTGCTTGTAAGCTGCTGCAGTGTTAATTAGTGTTGATTGAGGTGTTGCTGCGGATTTGACAAAAGTATCACTGGGCTCCGTGGCCCTCGTGACTGAGTGCTGGTCGGAGTAATGTATCCTTTCTAATGAGCACAAGGCAGAAATGAGAGATGCGATTTTACCCAATAACAATACTTACTCAACATCGCATCCATTCATTGAGACAGTGGCCGTTTTTCAGGGGATGTTTCAGCGACACAAAGGTTAATTAGATGATTTTGATGAGTTAATTTTATCTCAGGAATCTAATGAGTCGCTCTGAAATGCTAATTTAAAGAGTGTGACTGTGACGATGGCTCATTTTAAGTTTTCATTAGCATCTTTCTCAGTGAATTGTTGCATCCATTAAGTCCTCACAGCGCAGCACACTCATCATCCCTCTTTCTTTATCAAGGAGGCCTATAATGCTTTATAGTTTTTCTTCCTTTCCGTAAAGGGTGACTCCACCATTTTTAAGTCTGTTTACAGGTTTTGGGGAACACTACTGCAAAATGTGAAAACAGTAGTATAAAGCCTTTTGTGGCTCAGGAGGAAGCTGCATGTAATCTGATGAACTGCCTCCAGTGATGTCACTCAGTTGCAGGTTGCACTCCTGCAGCAGTGTTGGACTCATGATGTACAGTTTTTTTTCAAAACAAAGGATCAAAATCGACACAGCAGAACCAGATATATTGCGTTATTTATTCTATTCATTCTTCCTCCATTGCCTACATTACCCACAATGCAACTAAACCACTCAGTTCTCGCCAGGACCTGGAAACACACTTGAAAGGTGTCAAATTGGTGGAGTTACCCTTTAAGTGTTTTCACGTAAAAGATCTTGAAAGTTAAAAAGGTCAAAGTTCGCACCGACAGAAGCTGCTCTCTCCCACAGAAAACACTGCTCCCGAAACGCCTCGTCAGTCGTCCCGCCTTTAATTCCGTGACTTCATGACATCACACTACATCACGGAGTCACACATTTGCATAATTTATGCCTTGCGGCTAATTTGGCATGTAAGAATTGATTTGGCACAGCTGCTCTGTTGTTGTTAACGGTGCTGGCTCAGGCATGTGTGAGCTGACCAATCAGAGGTGAGTGTGTATTCAGGAGGCGGGCCTTAAAGAGAGGAGCTCAGACAGAGGGAGACTACAGTGCTGCAGCGGTTTGAGCATGTAAACCTTCTCTTGTAGTAAACCAAAATAGAATTATGAACCTGAAAATGAGCATAATGTCTCCATTAACCCCTCTTGCCCTTCATTATTGTGAAATATCTTCTTTTTTTGTAGTCTCCATCGTCTCATCTGGTAAAATCTCTCCCACTTACATAATAAAAACTGTGGGTTTGCTTATGTGTTCATGTCCAACATATGTCGTGCCTGTGAGTGTGTGTGGGCATCACACCTCAGCGGCGGCTGAGAGACAAACACATGGTCACATGAGCAGCTTCTACTATTGCCAGTGGGGGTTGAGTCCCTTACGTAACCCACAGTGGGATTAAAGAGCACAGTAATACACTGGCCACTCATTTATTTATTTCTTTTCTCTAATCACGCCTCTATCTTTAGATGACACTACTACTGCAGGCTGCTGGGGAGCCCGCTGATGGATCTGCATTCTGGAGATGCACACAGGGTCTAATCCCCTTCTGGCCTGAATTTTGCCCAGGCCGAAGCAGAGGGCAGAGCAAATGGAAAAACCTAATGGGAACTGGAGCTGATATAACAAAAAAAATACCATCAGCCTTTACCCTGGAATGGGAGGATTTGGATATAGAATGAACATTAAAAATAAATATTCCTCCTCCTCTTCCTCAGGAGTTTCATCATGTATCTTGTTTTGGTAGTTTTGGCTATCAGTTTGTATTGGTTTTGATGGCATTGTACTCACTTAAGTAATTAGTTAGATCCGGGAATGCTGCAGTAATGTTGTCATGGTCCGTAAACCGGATTAAACTAGACGCTTGCACTTCTGGACTGTTGATCGTAGGACTCTAAGTAACTTTTTCCAATTAATAGATGGATTTATGACATCTTCAAATGTCTCATTTTGTCCCAGACATATTCAGCTTACTCAATGTACTCGATGTACTCGATGTTAGCTTAAATAACATCTTTTCAAATCAATTTGGTATCTTTGGGCTTCCAGAGACCTGGATTATGACAATTAAAAGCACAAAAACCTCACATCTGAAAAGCTGAACCTGGCAAATATTTGTCACTAATGAATTTTCTTCTGATCAGCTAATCGATTAATTGACTGACTGTTGCAGCTCTAGTCACAGAAAAAACTGAGTGACCTTTTACACTTGCTGCAGCTGTGCAAAGTAGATCCAGGGAGTTGATCTAATTTATTATGTTATAATTTTAGTTCAGACGGGTTGCGTGCTAACGCTACGACCTCAGTGGCTACAGCGAACATGAACATTACACGTCCCCATCTACTTCAGTTGTTTAGGAGAATGCTGCAACGTTGTTTTGCTGTGAAGCCTCAGAAAAGTTTTGTGGACTACGAAACTTCACCTGACTTTCCATCAGCACGAGGTTGAGTACATAATGACTGAATTTTCATTTTTGGGTGGACTGTTCCTAACCCTAACCCCTGACCCTAAGGGAACTGGGTATCCTGGTAGCATTTTCATCTAACAACAATAGAGATAGCAGGTGTTTGCCTTTGGCCTGTGGTCAGCTATCAAGTTTCAGTATTGGCCTTCCAAGGGAAAAAGTTAAGGCACCCCTGGTCTGCTCAGGTCAAGTCTTTTTAGCTCACTGTTCCCAGATCTCTGCAATCTCAAAGTCTCCGGAAGGACCGAGATCCTAAATTGATTTGAAAACACATTATTTATTCCCTTTTTTAAAGTTGATATCGTCACTGTGCCCATCTTGAAGTGTGTCAAAGGTGTAAATAACCTCACCCGGCTTTTTATCGGCATTGGGGTGAGTAGAAAATGACAGAATTTTCATTTTTGGGTGACTTTATCCTTTAAACCATTTATTCTTTAATAAGGATGGCAGAGAGGGAACAACAGAGATATGTTAAGGTTGTTTGTATGGAGTAAAATATTGATCCTGTGGTATGTGAACCTGACTAGAACATTATGCCTCGTAACTCTACTCTGCAGATGAAATGCAAGGTGAGAACAACATCTGCAGAGCAGGCAGCAGAGGGGGTTTTATGTGCTGGTATGACTTTCCTGCTCCATTCATCAGTGTTTCGGTGTGTAGGGGCCGGATTTGCCTGCAGCTCCTTGTGCCTGCACGTTGCTGGGGCACGACACAGGGTGATTTATTTATTTGATTATTGCCCAGCAAGCTGGCATGTCCCCTTGATCGATGGCCATTGTGTCCCAGCAGCCGCCGGGCTGTTAGTCTCTCCGGCACAAAACAGCTTGAAGGACAGCTCTGCGGGGACCCTAGTTACTCTCTTTCACTTTCCCTGCTCGCCTTCACTTTATCACTCCCTCTCCTTCCCTCTTACCACCTTCTATCAATTCCCCTCGTCGCTCTGTCTATTACTCAATACTCACATTTTTCCTGCCCTCTCTATTTTTCTCTCTTTCCACCCCCCCTGTTGTTGATCTGCCGATGCAAATTTGGCAAGTGACCTTCGCGAGTTTAATCTCAATATCGGGAGTGTTTCTGGAGTGTGTTGGTGCTGCGCTGTGCATGAGTGCCTCAGCAATCGTGTGAAGATGAAAGGAGTCGCCACCCTCTGTTCTGCCCGAGCCAGTCCCTCGCTGGGTGACCTCGGCTTTATCTCGTCTGATCTCGCACACACACACTGGAGCGCCTCCCGCGGTTCCCCCCGCTCTGCTATCAGACCCGCGGATGTGAGGAGCGCCGTGTGCACTGAACTGAGAGTGAAAACACAGACAGGCCTCCCCGCTCCAGTCCGGTAGGTGGTGAGAGCAGAGGTGTCCAGTAAACAAATGAACCGTGTGTGCACAAACAAAGGGAAATAATGACAGGAGAAGTAACTGGGGAGCTGAGATCGGGTGCGTTTGTGCATTTTGATCGGTTTCTTTTTGCAATTTAAACCCCGTCGCTGTGTCTCGACTGGCTCTCCAAAAAGAACAGTGGCCATTGTGACCAAAAGCTTTTTCCTCTTGTCATCTTGCACTGTGAATAATTTCAAACAGGGACACAATATACCCGTGATGCGGGGCCTGTAAGTGTCTCTGCTCTTGCATCTTAGTCACTGTGGTGTGGGTGTGCATCTATTAGCGCTGTGGGCTGTGACAGAGGTGTGAAGAGACGGAGGCAAAAGCAAAGATAAGGCTGTGGTGGGAACTTGCAAGCTGAAGACGCTGTCTGTAAGCTCTCTCTCTCTGTATGATATCCATCAGTGTGAGTTTAAACCATGTAAATCACCTAATTATGTATGTAAACATCCCAATCATTACATCACAGGAAGCTACCATAGACTCATTCAAAAACAAATTTGTGCCATAGTCGGGCCTTGCTGGGCTGCTGCCAGTGATTATTTTTAGCATCTATTAATCTCTTGGTAGTTTTTTGTACAGTACAATCTCATAAAACACTGAAAAAGGTCTTTAAATAGTTTTGTGCGATAAACACCCCAAAATATTCACTTTACAATGATATAAAATAGAGAAAAGCACCATATCCTCAAGTTTGAGGGGCTGGAAGCCAGAAAACATTTGTCTCGTTGATCGGTAAATGACTTTAACTGATTTATACATCAGATTTTCTGTCAATCGTCCAACAGTTTCAGCACTAGTCCCCTGCTAACGGTATTTTTCATCATCAACTCATAGTTTGATTAATGATTAATTCTGTAAAATGATCTTGATCTTGATGAACTCTTTTAAAATCATATCCTTTAAATTTGAGTGTGCTTGAACCCAGAAAATGTTCGGCTTTTGGATTGATGAATGACTGTTTCTTGTCCGATTAACAGCCCAAACTCAAAAAGTATTCAATGTACGCTGATACAAAACAGAGACAAGCAGCACATTCTCAAATTTGAGAGGCTGGGACTCAGAAAATCATTTTGCTTTTTCTCTGGCTGATAAATCACTTTAATAGATTTTGTAAATCGATTTTCTGTCAGTCGACCAACGGTTTCAGTGTTAGTGCCTTGGATAGAAGACGGGCCTTGTAGGACTGCCACGAATGATTACTTTCATTATCAATTCATGTTCTGAGCGGTGATTTATTAGATAAAATCTCTTGGTTTTTGTTAAAAAAAAATCAGTTTGTTTTTGATAAAACTTTGTTTTGTCCGATAGACAGTCCAAAACCCAAAATGATTAAATTTACAAAAGAAGTATAACAGAGAGAAGCAGCACATTCCCAAATTTGCCGGGCTGGGACCCAGAAAGCGTTTGGCTTTGAGGCCGACAAATGACTTTAATCGATTTGTAAAATTGATTTTCTGTCACTCGATCAATGTTTTCAGCACTTGTGTTTAAAAGGTGCTATTGAAGGACTGCCGTTAATGACTATTTACATTATTGATTTATCTTGAAAAAAGTGAAAAAAAAAAGTCATCAAATTGTTTTTCCAATAAACCTCGACTTCATTCAACTTTCGAGCCGTGCATCCTCAAACGTGAGGGGCTGGAAACCAGAAAATGTTCAGCTTTGATTGATGAATGATCTTTTTCTGTCCATCGACCAATAGTTTTTAGTCTAGCGCTTTGCATTTTTGCGGGAAAAAGTGCAGGAGATATAGAAATCACCAGGATGTAACTCCAGCTCTATGAGTGCATGCACAGCCCTCGATATCAGTTTATCTGCACAACATTATACAAATGACAAAGTCTGTTAGAGGGCGAGCATGTTTAAAATAGAAACCATGGGGTGTGTTATAAGACTTGTGTGATGTGCATAGGACTGGTCGAGTGTCACAGCCGCACATGATGTTCCTGTGATGTTCTGAATCATGTGAATATGCCTGAACATCTCTCCTCTGGTCAGTCACAACATACTGGGTGTTTGTGCATGCACGTGTTTGCAGCAGAGTGTGTGCCAACAACTTTCTGTGCCTACCTAATTTTTGCATGCATGCTCGGAGTCTCTCCTCAAGATTTGACACTCTGTTGTGGAGCTCCTCGTAGTCATAGGCCCCCATCTCCTCCTGAAGTTCGCTTAGAACTGACGTCAGATTCTGGACCTCCTCCTTAAACTGCAATACCAATTTGGCATCGGCCTTGTACTCCTCCAACACTGGTATCAACGGTCTAAGCTCCTCCATTTTCGCTTTTATGGCCTGAAAGGATTAGAATAAGCTCGGTTGAGTGTCATGCGCGACAAAAAGGAGACTGTCCATAAAAGAAAAAGAAATTTTAAAAAAAAAACACCTGTCTGAACCTGACTACTCTGACTCTAGCCTGCCTCTTCACTGACACGAAGACCCCCCTGCTTGTGTCCATGTTCAGTGTTTGTGTGTGAACAGCTGTGTGTTATTTTTTTTTTTTTTTTGTCCGTGCAGGTGTGTGTCTGAGCAAACAAACCCGGAGCAATATTCTCCACCCGCCGGACGAGCAGAGCAGGTGGCTCCGTCCACCCGGCAGTGACCAGCCGTTAAAAAGCAAGCCCTCGGTACACCGACAACAATTGGGAAAGCTCTTTATTGGTCATCATCGTTTAAAATGCAACATCGTATTAAGGGTTACATGCTTTTACATGTCACACACAACAAAGTGTCTCGAATTTTTACGTCTATAGTTTTACGTATAGATTTGTTGAGTAACCAAATATGCATAGACAAAAGCCAAAGGAAAATAAAATGAATAACAGCAATTAATATAATAGTAATAATAATAATAATAGTAATAATAATAATAATAATAATAATAATTAATGTATTTACGTCTGAAAAAAGCTTTTAGATGGAAAACTTTGACAGCAGTAACATGCAGGAAGAGATCAGTGGTGGGTTGGTTTGGGAGAAGGGTGGGGTTTCTTAGTCTTAATGGTGCTAAAGGTAAAATTAACTGTTTGACGCCCAAATGCTCTCAGTACTGTGGCCCAGCTCAGGGGAATCTGGAATTGACCTGCCTCTTCTTCCCTGTGGCTCTCTTTACATGTCTTAAAGTTAGCCCTGCAAGCAAGAAAACGACAAACTGTTGACAGGGGCTGGAGCTTGCTAGCCTATCTAACAGACACACAAACAAACGCACACACACACTTAGTATATATATATATGCACTTGAGACATGACAAGACAGAAAATTTGCACGCATGCACTGGATGCAGCGTTGGATGCGTGGGGTTACTGCGAGCATGCACAGGTGACAGGAGCACACAGATGTGTTGCGAAAGTGAGATGATGCAAACACTGAAGCTGCTGCAGGTAAGAATGCAGGTAAAAGGAAGAACTGAGTTTGTGTGAGTAATTGTAAAACAGGGCTGAGCACCAAACCTAAATACTTCTTTGGTCCAATATGAACTGTGTCTGTAGCACAGAGTTACAGCAACTACTAAAAGGTGGCATCGAATGTCTCGTGGTGATGTGGTTGTGCTGGTGTGGTCCTGGAGCATCATAATAAATGTTGCAGCAACATTTCATGTTACAAAAAAAGCGACAAGAGCTGCTGCCATGGCTGAGTAGGTGAGGTGTAGGACTCACACTCATCACTTATTGTTTCCTGTTTATTTACAGTTATCTGTTGCTGTTTGGTTAGGTTTAGGGAACTAAAAGACTTAGATTTAGGGACCTAAAAGACTTGGGTTGAGACAACAAAATACATGATTTGGTTAAGTAAAATTGTTTAAAATATAAGATCTCTTATTATTTCCCTATTGTTGTGGGTTTTCTGTTGCTGTTAGGTTTAGGGAACAAACATACTTAGGTTTAAGATACTAAAATACAAAGGTTTAGGGAACTATGATACAAAAGTTTAGGGAACTAATATACAAAGGTTTAGGGAACTAAAATGTGAAGGTTTAGGCAACAAAAACAAATGCTTAGGGAACTAAAATACTTCAGTTTAGGGAACTTAATAATTAGCTTTAAGCAACAAAAACATAAATGCAGGGAACTTAAATACTTCACTTTAGGGAACTTAAATACTTGGGTTTAGGGAACTAAAATACTTCACTTTTTTTTCGGAAAACATGGTATGGATTAAAATAGACCCTTTCAAAACTTTATATGGTTTTTACGGTCTTTCACTAGTTTCTGACAATTAAGCGATAAACTGAGACAATAATCTGCATATTGATTGGTTAATTAGTTAGTATTTGTTATTTACAGCCCTTGTTAGATGGAAAAAAGATGTATAGAGATTAGAAAAAGTAGTGAAAGTAGTTGTGAAGTCTGGCATGTAAGCACTTTTCTGAACATTTCAAATGATACCCTCCACTTCCTGCAGAATATCGATTCAAAAGAACTTTTATTATTCTGTGTCTTTTCTCTCTCTCCCATCAGATTGGATCACAGCTGTGGGTCTCATGTGCTAATATCTTAATTTTTAAAACAACATCACCATTACGTGCTCATTCTGATGAACAACAGTGTTTTATTAAGTCTCATAAAGTTGATTTAGGATACTAACAAAGGTTTATTAGAAGTGAGTTGGTGTGAAATAAGGATATGAATTCCTACAGTTTATGTATCCAATCATTAAAGCTCTCTGATTCTGCATGCATTGTGGGTTTCTGGCTATGTGGCATGGTTTTTTTAGGCAAACACATCTCTACAGTGGGAACACACAAACACAAAATGGGCAAGGCCGTGTACGATGGGCTACAGAGCAGCTGTGACAGAATGGCAGTCGAGTCGGTGGCTCCGTACCTTGTATTGCTTGGCGATGTTCTGCTTGTGGTTCTCCTCCACCTGCCTGAACTTGGTCTCCAGGCCACGGAGCTGCACCTCCATCTTCTCCACGTACTGCAGGTCCCTCTGGGTTCGCTGGTCCAGCACCTGGATGGACTGGGTCATGTTCTGGACCTGAACATGTGACATATGGACACATTGGGACTGAGGAACGAACCACATCTCACATTTCCAATGGTCTAATTAGAGCGACGAGTGAGAAAAACGCAACAGATTTTCAATATGTTGCTTTGGCTTACTTCGTGCAGTGATTCACAAACTCTGACATCAGGCCAACTAGTCAGGGGCCTCCGACACATGGTGGAAGTGTAGAATGCATACTGTTAAGACATTTGTTTTCTACAAGACCGTCATGCTCTCTAACTCCATAAACCTGGCACGTATTCTCTGTATTCATTAGAGCTCCGTTGATATCTGTGTTGTCTTTTCCGATATATGTGAATCAGTGAGCTACTCTGCATCACCTGGCGACTTTCTCCATCTTTAGATTAAAAATATCATATCACAGAATTGTTTTAATATTCCTTTTGTGACCAGTGTATAGTTATTGAGCCGGGTTGCATCATTAAATGTGTTTCTTTGGGTATGTGCAGTACAACAGAAGCAGAGAGGGAGTGTATAGCTGCCTCCCAGGATGCCTTTCTGGTTTCCAGGGAGCTCATTAGAGCATGATTCCTATTCTTGTCCTACAGGCAAAGAGGTGATTGGAAGAACATAAACATGGGTAGGCCTGTGTGTGTGTCTTCGCCTCTGTAAGTAAAAGGAGTGAAGGAGGTCACTGCGGGCGTGACATGGCAATCGATTGTCAGAGTCGTGTGTTGCTGAGGAGTTAAGCGGCGTTTACCTTCTCCAACAGCTGCCTCAGTTGTTTGGTGCGGGCGTCCCGTGAACACATGGACTGCTGGGGCGCCACCACGGTGCAGACACACCTCCCCTCACTATCCTGGGCTGAACTGTACACCTGCCACGATTCCTCTGGGTTTGCTGGCAACACCTGAGGACAAAAGAGGAGTGGATGGGGAGAGAAAAAAAGGAGGGGGGGGGGGGGCAGGTGAGCAGTGATGCTGGAGGAGAAGGTAAAACAGCAAAAAACAGGAGGACGCTCGTGACGTGTACTGTGCATGTTCTGTGCAAAAGCTGTACCGCTACAAACCGCCAAGCTCCACCCGTTTTGCGCCATCATACAGAATATCTTACGGCCACACAAAGAGAAGATGCAGCCAATGGAGGCAGCTGGAGCTACTCCCATTATTCAGTGGGTTGGGTGCGTAAAGCAATGACGTGTATGACGTAAGAAAGAGGTGGAAGAGAGAGAGAAAACTCCAGTTTCCAACCTGCTGTTGTAAAAAAAAAAAAAAAAAAAATCACTGCTGATTTATTCAATTAGTGAGGAGTGACTTTCCGAAAACCCCCAAAAAAGGAGCGATCACAGCTACTGTCAGTCAGCTGCTTTCTACCAAAGGATGTGCTGACAGCAGGACAAAGAAAAATCACTATTGAGCAGCTGCCTTGACACCTCAGCGTTCCTCTGTGCTGCTCGTTCATTACTATCACACATCACTGACAAAAATGATCAGATAAAACCTCAGAGGACCTGCGAAAACAACGCCTGCATATTCCCCAGAATCAAGGAATAAACACAGCACGGTGAGGCGTAAATATCAGTCGTTCCTTTTTCATTTTTTCTTTCTTTCTTTTACTATTTCTCCATTTATCTGCCTTCAGCATCCATTGTTCTAAATTCCAGAGCAAACATCCACTTGACAAGAGCGCTCGCAATGTGATCCTGGCACCGAGACAGCTCCGAATCTGCCAGCAGCCTGCCAGAGAAACAAAGAAACGCTTCATCTTGACTCTATAACAGCATCTTGGCTTTGAGCGCCTCTCGCTCATTCACACAGACACACACACGGTGAAAGGAAGGAATGAGGGACTCCCGCTGATTCAGAGAAAGGGGGCAAGGAGAGGGAAAAATAACACTGCCCTGATATTTGTTGGTGTCAATCGGCTAATTTTTGCACCGCGGATCTCTCATTTGTGTCGATACCAGAAGAAAAGGGGCGACCAATAACTTTCCACTTAGTGCAGGATGCTCATATCGACAGAGGCAGCAGCCCCAGTGGCAGCTGGAGCAACATCAGACGCAGGGGGAAGATGCCTACGATGCCTCTCCAAATCTTTTTTTCCCCCACTTTTTCATGCGCCTTGCAAAGCGCAACACAGGATTTCTCCTCTAATTCATTAACTCAGAGGCGCGCATATTGCCTGTGACTGATTGTAATCTAATTGCAGCGGTTGATTCATTCATTCAGGAGGGAAGGAGGAAGGGGAGTTAAAAAAAAAAAAAAAAAGGCGCAGGAATTTTTGCGAAACTTGCGCACTTACTCCGGTGCTCCGATCTGGATACCCTCCCTGTGCCGCCGTGAGCTTGGTGGTATTGAGCCCGACCAGAGAGGGGAGGGTCTGCGACATCCAGTTGGTGATCATCGCCATGGTGCTGAGCACGACGCCGATCTTCAGCAAAGGCACCGACATCTTTTAGCGCTTCGCTTTTTGGGACTCTTCACTTCAAAAAGCCGTCTTCATTCTACAGACTCCGGGGAGAAACAAGGCAGGCGAGTCATGGTGCCCAGCGCGGCTGCTTGCTGCTTCACCCGGGACTCCGGATCGGATGCTCTTTTTTTGGACATCTCCAAATCGAAGTGGCGGCGGCGAACGAGTCCGGACGCGAGAGCAGACGACCGAGGAGGTAAAAACGGCAACACTTGATCCACTTAAAAAAAAATGAGGGGGAGCAACAACCGAGAGCGGCTGCTGGATGCGTCCTCTGGATAGCTCCTTGTCCCGCACACTGCTGCCTCTCCGGTTCACCGTTACTATTTCGTTCACGCCCGACGGTCCGCCTCCTGCCTTGGTGCGCTCTGTGATTAAGTGCCACTGACTGCACACACGCATACACGCACACACACATAAAGGCTGCTCCAAATGGATGAGAGGAGGGAAGGAGGAGGTACTACGGATCTATCTATATCGCCAGACGCAATGATGTCAGCCAGGTTTGGGTCCGTTCATGGTGATATCTGGGATCGCGCCTGATTCGCCCAAAGCTGCCCGACACGGGCTGCGTCCCCGGGGGGAATGACAATGAGCAGTGCGGCTGAGGTCGGCCGACACTGACGCTGCTGAGGGATTATTTATAGCGGACAGTGACATTTCTTTTTTTTTTATTACTTCCTCCCTCCACGAGGCTCTCGGTCAGAGAGGATCACGCATGGTAAAGCTGGCCTTTCATTTTTTTTTTATTTAAAAACTTTAACAGCCGGTGCGATGTGTGACCGCACAGCCCCACATATGTGACAGTGAATGAACACAGTCCCGCAGAGTGTCGCATTTCAGTGAGGAGCGCAGGGCTTCAGGACTCGGGAGTGCGTTTCTTTATGGAGAGGTTGCTGGAGTGCTTTGCGCGCTCAGAGTGAGGATGAGCGCGTTTGATTCGTGGGACTCTGGCGCCATCGTGTAGCTGATTTCGGCGTTGCTACAATCAGAAAGGGAAGGGCTCTTAACATGCAATGATGCACCATAAAACATCCAAAAACATATATTTATCGAATGCACAGATAACTTTATGCATTTAAGAAAAAAACAACGTTGATTTTCAGTGGCTTTACATTACAAAATCTCATCTTTACGCACGGAAAATGTGGTTATTAAGACTCAAACTACTGCACGCACATTGGGAAAGTGCAGTTAAATGGTGCATATTGTTGTTTAGAGTCTCTCCAAAGCTCAGGACAGATGAATTATTTGTCGTCTCTCAGTCGTCAGCAGGCTTGTATAGGCTAATGCTGCAGCCTACGGGCTAAATCGCAGCACTGCATCATACATGAGGCCCCCCAGAATAGCAAGAGTGGCTCTGTGTCCACAGCTATTCCTGTGTGCTCCATAATGCATTTTTCTGGTAAACTGAAAGGATGGAAGGGGAGTGAAGCTTGCACTCACTCACCCTCCATATTTCTCCCCTTCCCTCCTGCTACAGCTCTTCCCTTGTCTCTCTCATCTCTTCTCTGTGACCTTTGAGGTGAGAGCTCACAGGAGTGATAGCTCCACAGATTGCTGCCAAAGTACCGGCAGGGGTCGGCTCACCGCTGTGCACTGCAGCCCAGAGTCCGGCCCATAGTCTTGCGTGATGTGATGTGATGTGGTGCAGTTCAGTGTGGACACAGCGGTCTCTTAGAAGCTTTCTAATGGGTGCAGTTAGTTTTCTAAGCTGTCGCAGGTGGAGTCCGATCCAATTTGGTGTCAAGACAGGTGAAACAGAAGATCTAAAGTCAGTCTGATAAAAAAGACACCAGCATCAGGAGGAGATCCACAGGTGTGGTGATGAAAGATGGCTGATTCTAGCTGAGAAACCAGTCTGAGAGACTTTTTATAGGGTGTTTTAGAAAATTTAGGCACTTTCAAGCATTTTCAAGGTGCATTTTCAAGCTTTTCCAGCACCTTAGGATGCAAAACAATGCATCTTTAATAAACTAAAAAATAAACTATCCTGTATCTGAAATAGACATCTGGCTCAGTTTTGATCAGTTCTCCATCACCAGCTGTTACAGGAATGGAGGGCAGCGTGAGGCCGGATCAGTGCTGGTTGCTTTTATTTTCATTTTTATGTCTTTCCCTGAAAATGTAACTATTCGGTTGGGTAGCGATTCTTAAGTAATGCAGTAATATCTCACTGCAGTTCAAGCATTTTTCAAGGATCCCTGTTGGGATGTGTAAATTAAGAGCACAATGTTTCATTAGACGAGTGCCACAGCACTTTGTTGTGGAGTGACTGACAAGAGCTCAGATTTGCAAATATAACAAGTGCAACACTTGCATAATGATCAGTTATCCAGCCCGATGTAATAACTCTGTATAAATAAGATTGTGTAAGAGAGGTTTTGATCAGATTATGTGTTGTTTTTTGTAAGAATGTAGCCTGCAGTGTTTTAAACTGGGTGTGTGATTGAAGTTATTATACAGGACACAAATTATGATGTAGGGAAGTTGCCTGGAGGGGATAAACAAGCAGCCACATCACACAATAGAGTAATAACAATAACAATCACAATAATAATAATATAGACATCTTAATCTAAATTTTAATCAGAAGAGAAAGATCTTCATTGACTGATGTTTTTACGCCTGAACAAACTAAATAAACAAACTCTCTTTGTTTTCATGACTGAATAAACAAACTTGACCTTAAAAAGTCTCACACTGTTTAACTTTGTTTACATGTGGCGGACCCTGCCACCTTTCTAGCTTCAAACAGTGATCTGGGGACCTAATTTTCCTCTGAGAACAGCTTGTTTATCAGTTATGGAAAAGATAAATATCTCCGAGTTTGTATTATAACTTCATTGATATTGTAAATGTTACAATTCTGAGTTTGAATTTCTTCTCCTTTAATGAAAGCAATGACAAATAGCAGCCTGAATTTACCAAAATACATAGAAAATTAAACATTACACGCTTCATGGAAGTCGTATTTCTGACTGGGCTGTTGCACTATGTTGCATTAAAGCGAACAGGTGTTCATAGCGTAGCAGAACCACACTGACACCCTCAATATCCAATGTAGTAAATGCTCATAAAGTGGCACAAAAAAAAAAAGAAAAATCACATTTCCAGCATGCGAGTGAACTACATAATGCTCCACCTACTCCTCTTCTGCTCACTCTCTCTCTCTCTCCTCTTGCTTCGTCACTCAACCAGCCATACTGAATAATAAATAGCCTCAACCCCCGGCTGCCAATCACACCACGCATATTGCAATTCAGCTCAACTCTGTCTTCAGTTTCTCACATGAAACCGAATTGATTTTTTTTCGCTTCTTTTTGGGGGGTTTTCATACATAACAAAAAAAAAACCCTAACTGTTCCCCTGCTGAAGCCTCTGTGGAAGTAGATTTAGTTGTTGCATGTGAATTAGATGATTTAAATAGTAGTGAATGTAAAACACTACATTCTTAAAACTAAAGACCGAACCACGTGCTGGTGTTTTACAGTAATTTCTTGAGCTTTGGTATGTAGGTTGCCTGGTGTCAAAGGGGAGGCAAATAGCGGTGCCATCTGTTCTGTCAGGTGTCTGTGATGCTTGAGGATGTGGGCCCTGAAGCCATGGGGGAGCCACTAGGTGAGGACCAGATGCTGCCTCCGCTGCCTGCTTGCTATTCTTCTCCGTGTTAACGCCAGGCAGGAGCCAGATCCTTCAGCAGAGGGGGGGACAGGGGTGAAAAAATTGAAGAGGAGAGCGTGCCACTAATCAGGTGTCTCCCCGCTCCCTCGGCCAGATGTTAAGAAAAGCTGCCCCGCGCTGTCTGAGGGCTGTGCCACACTTCTGAAGCAAGGTGGTTAATGTGGTCATTAAGAGAGCACTCGTTTTGTGGAGCATCGGAGATCAAGGCCGGCCATGCTGCACGGATGGCTTTTTTTTTTTACTCTCTCATGAGTTATCTGGCAATAAAAAGCACCTTTAGATAGATACACCTCTCACTTTTTATATCTGGCTTCAAACAGACGAGCTGCGCAGAGGCATCGCCATCCTACGTTGAAATGTAGGTTTCTATAGCAGGGGCAGTATAAATAGAGGCTTGTCAGTGTGTCTTCTGCTTCTGTTCTCAAGGAAGGGGCGCAGACAGGCAAGGCTGCGTGTGGACTAATATCGACTTACCTTCAAACAGATGACACGCGCTCTCTCAGGGCGTCAGAGACAGACACTGACTGTCACTGTAACACTGGGCCCTGACCCGGCACCGTGCAGGACCTGAACCGACTGTCATGAAACCCAAAATGAAACACACTCCCCCCTTTTTCCCCCCTCTCCCTCCTCTGACTGATGGCTTCCATCAATCAGCAGCAAATAGCCCCCCCCCATTGTTCGCCAGTGTCAGCATTTTTCCCCGTCTCACATTCATTAGATCAAAATCGTAATAGCCGCGTGTAAAAATCAAATACCACGCGAACGTCCAAACCAAGCTGTTGCTCCATGAATAAAAAGCGTTCCCGCTCGCAGCACTCTGACATTCCTCATAAATTTGCGGAAATCAATCGCCGGCACATTTCTGCCAAAGCAATATTACATCAATATTGTTCTAACACGTTGGTTTATCAGGGCCAGCAGGGTTTTTTTTTTGCAGCAGCAACCTACTTCCAGCACGTTTTATTGAGTTTGCCACTCGGCGTAGTGGAGTGTATTGCAGATACACAGGGAGCAGAGATTAATTTATTGATAGTACCTCAGTGGCATGTTTGATTTTTCTTTTTTCCTTTTTTCAGTCTCCAATTACCAACCACAATTGGATTGGCACGACAGTGACGCCCCCCCTGAAATATGACTCAAGGAAGGCCAATTAAATCACCAAATTCTTCATTCCAGTGGTGGCGGGGAGGGCCTGGGAATAAATAAACTCTCCCCTCCTTTCACTCCCTCTCTCTCTCTCTGTCTCTCTCTCCAGTGTTTGTGGGAATTTATAATGTCAACAGTTTAATGCAACAGTAACTATTATACGTATTGCTGCAAATGGCCCTCGGAGAGCAGGAAGTAATTACTAGTTCCAGTAAAAGAATCACACGCAAGCATTTTATTGACCGGTGATTTTGTTTACCACTCGTGAGGCTGGGTGGCTTTGGCACTGTTGGACTGAATGTTCTTTACCCCACCACCACCACCACCACCACCACCACCCCTCTCTCCTCTCTCTCTCTCTCTCCTCACACACACACACACACACACACACACACACACACACACACACACAGGAGGCAACAAGCAAGTCACACTGTGGTCATTGAGCATGCTCGAAACAACCTTTTTCCTTGAGACACTGCGTTTTGATTGTGGAGCCCGTGATTTCAAAAGCAAGAATTCATCCATCCAATGGCCTTTCCACGAGAGAGCTGCAAGGCATCACAGTGCATTAAGGAAAACAGCAGCGCGGCTGATTAATCTGACCATTTGCTAATGAGGAAATTGACAAATCATGCAATACATCCCCCCCCCACCCCCACCCCCACCCCTCCTCCCCTCCATCACCACTAACACCACCACCTTTATTATCTGGCCCGGTCGGTTGTCAGCCACACTGAGCAGGGCTTCTTCCTCTCCTCTCTGCTGGATCTATCCGCGCCCGTCAAGCAGCACAATGTATTCACATCATGTAATCCCACCCGTTAATCTGTTTAAGCGGGGGTGAGAGGGGGCTAATTCACCGGGGCTCTTTAATGCGAGGTAACCGGGGTAATCTCTCAGCGGATCTCTCAAGCCAATTATCTTTTTTTTTCAAAATCATAATAATAATATTAGTAGGCTATTATTAATAATAATCATAATAATACAGGAGGAGGAGGTTGGAAAATGGCGTTTAAAAATAGGAAACCTACTTGGGTGAGTTCTGTGCCCATGAAGATGAGGAGAATCAGAGTCAGGAGCTTGCTCGCAGGCTGCATCTCTTGCCTCCGGTGTGTGAGGACCAGCGGTCTCACATGCAGATCGAGTCCCTTTGCGTCCCCCCGCACAGCAGTTCCTTTTTTTCTCTCTCTTCCTCCCCGGCTCTCTTTGTCGCGTTGCAACTCGCTCGGTTTCTCTTCTGTCTTGTATTTACAAATAATTAAAAAAAAAAAAAAAAAAAAAAAAAAAAAGGACTACTACGATGTGATCCCCTCAGTAACCCAGTGGCAGCGAGCTCCTGTTTCACGGACTCGTCTCTCTGTGCATATTCAGTTCATATCGAGGGGGGAGCCTTATCTTCGGTGCCTCTCCCCTTCGGTCTCGTCTCCGTGGCCGCACTTTTTATTTCTCGCTGCGACGGGCTGAGCTGAACGTCGGAGCCGCGAAGACGCGCAAACACTGTCGTAGGCTACAGCACGGCGATAAACCTTCACTCCCGATATTGCCAAAAGTTTACCTCCCCGCCTCAAGCTGCCGTGTAAGCTCTCGATGAAAAAATGAGAGTGACGGCGCTGTACATGGTGCTGAAAGCGGAAGTTGCATCGCCGAGAGAGGGAGATTTAAACCGGCAGGCGTACAGGGAGGGAGAGTCGTCTCTCTGTTGACCCTATCAGCTTCATTCTTACAGCTATTTAAAAAAACAATCCAATAAAACACTTTCACGATAATAAAAACGGATAGTTTTTGCTACATGAGTAGGCAGGAACGTTTAAAGAGCGACCACAACGTTTGTTTACATTAACTTCCGGGTAGAGCAAGTTAGCTTACCGCAATTTAATTGTCTTTTTTTTCTCCCCACGATGTTATTTCAAACTGTACACGTCTAATTCATCTAAAGTGCACGTTTGATGCGTTTATATCTCATTAATAATGACACTTTTACCGAATAGGTAAATTAGCCCTCCAAGCTAACGTCAATCAACTGCTAGGTTTCTAACCGGAAGTGGATGTTGTTGCTAGGCTAACCCGGATGTTAGCATTGCCCTGGTTCCCTCCACAAAGATTTTGTATAGTTGCTGAAAAAAAATAGAGTGGTGTAGAGATGATGTATTTTTGTAGGCTAACAAAGAAGTTAGTATCGCTATCGCTTTTAAATTGGATTTTGAAATACCGCCAAAAATAATCTAAGTGGCAGACACTAGTCTTCCTACGCGAAAATTAAATCGCTAACACTAACAAGCTATCGTTAGGCTATAAACAGAGGACACTGCAGTCGCATGATTAAAATGTTCTTGCTACATTAATTACTATACATGTTTTCTGTAAATTGATTTGTAAAGTTACAATAATTTCCCTGTTAAGACGGACTAGTGAGTAGATCAGTCTCTATGTTCAGCGTGATGATGTTTAATGTCTGTGACAGTGTACTCGTTAAACAAAGGACTTGTTAGCAACAGCCGTTTTTAAGGCATGTAAGCGCTTTATAATTGCATTGTGTACATTTAATTGTGTATTTTATGTCATAGAGCAAAACGTGTAAATATCACTCGTCCAAAAATACTTTATTCCATAAGCTGGCATGGTGAAAGAAGCGGCTGTAAATTGGTAGTTGATTTTTTTTGGGAGCGTCACAACCCCTGAATGACTCGTTTGACTGTCATAGTTTGAGTTTCGGTCCAATAGCATTTGGGAAAGTCTAGAAGAGCTGCAGGATTAAATCATTTTATCTCTATTCAAGTTAGCCAGGCGCTAAACCGGAAGTTAGCTGGCTCGGTCGGCGTAAGTCTCTCTGAAGTTGGAAGCTGAGCAATCTTGGCTTTATGCACCACCGAGCAGCTTTCATATGAATGAACTGTGCTCTGTCTCCAAGGCTGTGTCCAGGTGTTAATGTAACGTCCTCTAGCTAATTGCATTTTTTACGTGAATTTTGTTTTATTGCCAAAAATAGTTATAATAATTTTTAGGACATGTAAACACCTTTTAATTCAAACATGGGGTACTTAATGATTACTACTATTACTGTTTGATGTGCTAGAACAAAACCTGAAAATCTCTTAAGCTTGTGTTGACCACAGACCTGATTTCTGGCATTTAGGTTTAAGGAAAAATTTTAAAAAACACAAAAAAAACCCATTTACTTTGAGAGAAGGGAACAGGAAGTGCAGAAATACTAACTTATTTCCCGGTTGTAGCTCTCACTCTTGCGGCACTCAATGGTGACCCTAAGCCAGGGGTGCCTAAACCTTTTCCAATGGAGGGCCAAAACTGAAGCATAATGGTGGGCCACGAGCCAAAAGCAAACTGACTGACATCCTGCTATGCTCAGACTTTGAAAATAAGTAGCCTAATAATGTCACTAACCTTATGGCAGGCCAGCTTTGGCTCACAGGCCCCACTTGGAGCAATCCTTCCCTACAGGCGCTCAATGCCTTCACTGCAACTTAAGAAAACATCTTCACTAGTCGGGCAACAGATGATGATTTTTTTCACAATTTGAAAAAAAAAGAAATGCTGCAAAGTAAGAAAACACAACCAACTGCAAGTTGTACAGAGGACAAAGGGAATTGTTTCCAGTTGCATGATTAATCTTTTTAAGTGGCTCATGAATTACCGCATGTAAAGAATGCTGCAACAGATCACCACCAATATTTTCTGTCTTTATCCTACTGCAGATGAAAAGTGTTTATAAAAACATGTATCTCAAAGAAAATCTTCAGTCCTACCATCATTCATCACAGAGCTAGCCCATGTGATTATCAGGGGTGGTCTCAAAAAAAGAAAGGAAAGGGCACAAGCTGCATGTGGAAAGTCATGAAGCAGAAAGGCTGAGATTAAAATTGTTTTATGTGCTTCAGATTTTAAAATATATATATATATATATATATATATAACAACAACACCTCTGTAATAAACACACCCAGGGAGCTGTTTAAACATTTAGAGGCACACAGAAGGCATGCAGGGCACCCATTAGTGCACTGCATCACACTTTTTGCAGGTTGGACCACCTAAAACGGCAGTTTCATCGCCCAAGAGGGCACTTTCACATTGTGAAAAGACAAGTCTTTTGCTTTAACTTATCGTTATGACATAAATGTTGATTGCACAATATAACGGCTATAGAATAATTACAGCATCAGGTTTAAGACTGCCTCGCTGTTGCTGCAATATTGTCTGCCACTGTGCATGAAATCTCAGCCTGACCACCTGGCACCATTTCTATCTGCGTTCACATCTCCATTATAGACTAAATGAATGAATAAACTCCTATTTTGAATCCTCTGTCGCTGGTAGTTACAACTCTCAGGTCTGATGTGGTTGTCTTTACAACAACAGTCTTTGAAATGCACTTCAAGCACTTCATTAGCCGACAGAATGGTTCCTGTTTTGATTCTTAATACTGATGCATGCCATGTAAGCATTTGTAATGCTGTGTCAGGTTCAGTTAAGCTAATCTGAGCTAGTTCAGTGTATAAGATTTCCTCATATTAATCAGTTAGCCATGTGTTTGTGATCTTTAAAGTAACTTTATGTGGCAAACAAATATTATGCTACTGAAACCTGATATCTGAAACGTTGTGAAGGAGAAAAAAAGGAAATTATCGCCTATGTCACCTATAATTCAGGCGCTAGAAGTTTGATTGACATCTCCCTGACCCACCTGTGAGGGCGGGACGAATCACATCTCCATGTCTCTTCTTGAGGAGTCCGGTGACCTCATGTCGTTCCCATTTTTAGCGCACCTTCCACAGCTTCAACACAAGCAAAAAGGTCTCATCAGCCATAAGTGAAAAGGCCTGTGGGCGTGTGCAGAGCCTTTCATTTTAAGTTTTGGGGTTAAGCGGAAGGAACTGAATATACATTTCTGGTCCCCTCAGTGTAGGTGTCAGTTTATCAGCGCGCTTTACGCCTCGGGCTGTGTAGAATCCTACTTTTATACTTCGGCGCTCTATTTCCGTGTGGGCAGTGCTGTACTTATGCCATTGTGAATGTCAACAATAGGCTCTTAATTGGGTAGTCATGTGGTTCTGAAGCTGTTCTGCTCCTGCCTGCCTGTGACCGCCTGAACCGCATTATGCACTAATGGCTCCGCGGCCTTTAGATAGACAGCTGAAATAGATTCTCTTTTGGTGGCACTCAGATACATGCATCACCTTGGTAATGGCATCAGGGTGAGTTCATATCTCTATCTCATTTGTCTGTTTCACAGATTTTGGCTGCTCTGTGCACCTGAACGAAGCATTACAAGGTCAGACTGAGAGGAGGTTTAAGTTCTAACAGAAGGATAATGATGTTCAGTATTGCAAGTTAAAGAGCAAGGCACCTGCTTCCTGCGCCTCTGATTGAATTTAAAGCTTCAGATTGTTACTCTGAAAATGTGCAAGCTGGAGACTGTTCCATCTATATGTCGACCACCTTTATTATATTCTTACAATAAAGAATACTTAAGGTACTCAAGGTAATGTTGTTGTGTTACTTCCTTATACTTTTAATTATCTTAAGTCACCTGTAAAGGTGCAATATGTAAGAATTTGGTTGAAAACATTGTAAACTTTACTAAAATTAACATTTTTGACGTCATGACAACTATGTGTCATGTTGCAAAGCATGCTAACCAGCTAGCCCCAGCCCATTCTGGTGGATATCTCCTGTGATAGCTGTGTAAACCAGGGACATTACATTAAAACCTGGATACGGCCTTGGACGCAGAGTGCAATTCATACATATGAACATTCTTTCACAATGTTTTGGGGCCCAGGTGCATCACATCACCTTGTAATAACACGATGTGATTACAAGATTTTTCAGCAATGCTCGTTTTACTTGTCACCTGTGTCTTGGTTCAGGAAACTCGGTCTCTTGCCATATGGCTTCTTGCCATAGGTGTGTCTTGTGCTGCCATCTTGAAAACCTTTTGCATGTCTTCTTTCAATATGGACATACAGTATAAGAGGAGGGTTAGTGTTCTTCCTAACTGACTCACATACAGTACATTACATTTATCTTAACATAACTCTATTAAAATGTATTGTATTTCTAACCTTGTTACACCTGCTGCAGGCACGTGCATGCACACGCACAAGGCATGTGTTTTTGTGTGCTACCAGCCGTGCTACTGGCAGTGCCGCTAACTGAGTTTCAGCTCACTCAATGAGGATTTGATTACAGGGCACTGGAATGAGATCGGCGAGTAATGAAAGCAGAATGCTCCGGACAGAAAAGAGGAACATTTGCTTGGCGGCGGGAGCCCTTCCCCGCGAGGTGGTACACAGCCCACACACTGGACAGCAGGGGACACATCTCACCGGCCAATATTAAAGTTCGTCTTGGAGACATTAAGCGGATACCACTAAGCACAGCAGATCCTTTAATCACGGCTGATGAAATGTTCTGTTATTAAGAGTTTCAAAGGAAAACGTGAAAAGGCGCCGCGCACGTGTTTGTTTGGATGTTTACTCTTGGTCTTGTGTGCGAGAGAAGACACCCAGCTTCAGTTAGATTAATTAATACGCAGCGGTTCTTGGCATATTTTCACCTTGCAGCACTTGCGAAAAATAAAACTCCAATTACGATGACAGGTTTGATTATTCTGCGCGCACGCTAGTTAGTGTGAAGTGAGGACAAGATAATGTGTTGCCTCCCTTTCTAGCTGAATGGGGAGAGAGGGCTGTGATGAGGGCAGCGGTGAACAAGTGATGAATGGAAAAACAATCAAAGACTCTGAATGTCAGCGCAGGAAACGGGAGATGATGGAGCACCACTGATGTGGACGAATTCAATGCAGAAGCTGTTCGAACAGAGCAAAGCTTGACGGGGGATGTTGATTTAATGCGGTTGCTAGTATGGATATTCCTCCTCAAGATTTATTTCCTGCCCATTGAGCTCCGAAATGCAAATCGCCGGATTGTCTTGTTTGCATGCAGATGTATGTAAAATGTCTTCATTGCAGGTGCATTGGAGGAGAAGTCGCTCTGAGGAAAATGCTTGTGCAGCATTAACGTACCCACACACACACACACACACACTGTTTCTCTCACTCTCTCCACTGCATTTTTTGGGATTGCAGAATTAACTAAAAAAGCCAGGATTTGGCAGCAAAATTGATTACCCTTCCAAAATGTGTACTCATTTGAGCCCAGTTCCTTCACCAGTTGAGTTTCTTTTCTTCTTCCCAGTTAGGGGTTCTGGGAGCATGAGTGTGTGGAAGCGAGAGACAGAGGGAGAGTGAGTTAAAGAGCCTCAGTTTAAATTTAGGTCCTAATAGAATTTCTGTCTTTCCTCTCCGGCACGCTGCCATTACTTCCCCCTTTCATCACTTTCCGTGCTCTCTGCAGGGTAGATGCTACAGATAGCTATTAAAGCTATGTTTCACGTGTCTATTAGGTCTCAGTAATGCTCCGTTCATTTGGTTTGCTGCAGAGCGGCTCTGGATGGGTCCAGGACCTTGATCGGTTCAGCGCTTATAGAGGGAGAGGGCTGTAAAAATATGATTTAACATCCCTTTATGTGTTGATCTTGAGTCAGTATTAATGCCTTTGATAATCACTCCCTCTGCATTCAGCCTTCAGACCTTGGGAGGATAAAGGAGAAAGTGCTGTACAGGGACTGAGAAAGGAAAGAGGAGTGGACGAGGGACAGATAAGAAATCTTCATAGACAAATGAGAAACAGCAGTGCTCGTCAGTTTTTAGAAGAGATTTGATGATTATCTATTAACTCTGAACTGGAACAATACATTGAGTTTCATGAAGCTGCCATTTATGGCACAGCTGCCTTTAAGAGGCTGGAAATGTGAGGCTATTGGAGGACGATAAATAATCTGAGCATAAAGAGTATAAATTCCAGATTCGTGCATTTGAAATGGTGAGGTCTGATGAATCATTTTCCGCTCATTTATCTGCATCCGGACAGATTTGTGTGAAATAACAAAAAAAAAAAAAAAGGCCTTTTGACACTCGCTGTCAGATACCAGATGTTAAACATGGTTTTAGGCTCGGAGTGATGAAGCCATCGACTGCAAAACATTAGATCTCATGATTGCGATCTTTGCTTATCTGCAGTAAACGTTAACACAGTTTTTAAAGGTTCTAGATATCGTTTACGTCAGCTAGATATCAAACATCAAGACCAAAACGAATGTGTTCACTGAATAAAGTTGGGATGAAAAGAAAGTCACCTCTGAACTCTTTCTGAACTATTTCTCGTCTGAAATGCTCTCAGAAACATATTTCAGCACAGTGTTCAGTTGTGATACACAAATGTTTGTGACCGGCCGGCCGCCATTTTGTGTCCTGCCTATAAACTGAGGCCTTGTTCATTAAATAAAGTTGGTACTAGAATAGCACACACCTCTGCCAAGGTCCAACAGTCCCCTTTAATTTTACCAAGCTGAATCACTGATAGTACCTTTCTGAATCCAAATGAACTCCGCTGCACAGTGAGTCCCTGGGAACTGAACTAAAATTAGGAAAAACACCCTATCTGGCAATGTTAAAGAAAGTGAGAATAAATTCGTGGATCTGTCCATTTATCCAGATCGGCAACAAAATTAAATGGGGTCTATTCTGGGCCAAGACCCATCCTCCATCCAGGTTTCGTGGTAATCTATTCTGTAGTGTTTGTGCAATCCTGCTGGCAAACCAACCAACAAACCAACAAACGGACACAAGTGACAAAAACAAATTCACAGTGCTCATTAAACTCAGATCGACCTGTCAAACTAGCCAGCGCTGATCAAATATAGATCAAGATTCTGTTACTGCAGTTGTTTATCTCCTGCTTCAAATGGTGTCATAGGAGAACGTTTGTTACCCGGCGAGAGAAGCTCAGATTACAACTGGCGCACAAGATGCCATTATACCATGATAACTTTATCTAGCAAAGAGGTTGTTTGTTGATATAATAATGTTCAGAATCTCATTCACAAATCACCCACAGTATTGAAGGTGCAAAAATGATGGTTGATGTTTGTTCATGTGTCATAATAGTCGGAAAAACGTATTCCCGACTGTGAAAATTCACATGAACGCCCCTTCAAGTTGGTGCAACAACTCAGATTTTGCTATACGAGTTGACAAATTGATGTCATGCGACACTGAAACATGGCGGACGAAAGTAAACATTTGGTTGGTGGTAATGTGCATGGTTGTGAACTTTATTTCGTGGCTTACATGATCTGTTTCCTTTGTTCTCGCTTGTCACTCTCATACTGGAAACAGCTGTCAATGTGTCATTTAAACGCTCTGAGCAATTAAATACAAAACACTGTGCATGAACACACAGAAGTCGGAAGACTGATTTCTGAACTCAAGAAGTGGGATCATCCGAGGAGTCTAACTCCCAGATTGTCAAATGCTGACGCTTTGGGTTTCCAAGGTAGTAAAACATTGATGCTTTGGAGGCTGGCCACCCAGCCAGTGTCAGTATTTGACAGCCTGGGAATGAGACCAAACATATTGAACTTTCCAGAGGACTAACTGGTAAAGTAAATAACACTGATAAATCCTGTCGCAATGCAATGTTCTGCTGGGAAGCCTCGGGTACTGACATTCATGTGGATGCCTCTCGACACTCACCTTCCACCCAAACACTGTTGCAGAAGTACAACCATCATGGTAACGGCACTGGTCAATGGTAGTGGTCACCCCGGCAAAACCTCCTCAGGAAAGGCCCGAGGCACATGACAAAGAGCTCAAGTGACAAAGATGACTTCAATGGATTGGACTTGTTTTAGACTTCCCACTGATCCTCAATCAGATTGGGATCTGGGGTATTTGGAGGCCAGGTTGAGCTCTTTCTCAAATTTCTTGGGAGTCAGGTTTCTGGGAAGTCAGCATTTTACAGTTTAAGGTTGTGTATCATCAGGTTTGGGTGCCCATATGAGGATCTATTATTGCAAAGTGCACAGACTGATGTTGTATCTGACACAGGGCTGGAGAGTCATTGACCAAACAGTCAAGGCCACTAGACTAAACGCATGGACACTGACCCTCACGTCAGCGTAAGAGGATAAAAACAGCTTTTCTAGTTCTTAACAGATTCTGTGTGTACTCTGTCCGTTCTGTCTCTGTCCATGTGTATGAATAAACCAACCTAGAATAAGAATTGAACTCCTCTTGCTTTTTTTTTTTTTCATCTACTGAGGGATATTAGACTGTGTTTACAGTATCAGGTCCACACAATGAGGCAGAAACCTTTCCCTCACGGTGCTCCCATACTGCAGGAGGGTAATGTCACCAGACACTGCTACAGCAATTTAAGAGTAATTTCATCGATGTCGGGACGAAGTCAAACACATTATACAGTCTCTCCAATCACCACATCCAAAAATCAATAAAGTTTTATGGCAAGTTTCGGAATCACCGAGATAAATTAGACCGTTAACATCTCACCTCCACGACCTAACGTCATTCATCAAATAATTGGAGGCTCTCCTCCTCCTTGGACTAATATCCCCCTCAATATAGCCGAGGAGATTTACAGAAAAATGAAACGGTTTTAGAAATCTCTGCAATAGATGTTTTAGCTAAAGCCCTCCGCCGAACAGCGATTCTCCACTAATATCTTAGCAACTGTAACTCGAGGTGACTGTCTGAAGAATGGATACAGCAGAGTAACTGCTAGCTGCTGCTAACTGTATTCTGTTTATACATACATGACTGTAGCTTGCTAGCTCAGTTAGCTGTGCAGCTAGTTGGACTACTGGGGGAGCATTGGTGTTTAGCGCTAGCAGAGGAGCTCTAGGAGAAAGAGGTTTTCAGGGGCCTAGACATTTTCGACATTTCTATTTCTGTGCAACATCAAAACTATTTACTCTTCGATTTCTGTTGATAATTTTACGTATTGCGCCTTTAATGAAATATGGAAGCATCAGACAGACATTTAAAATTACAGAATGAAAAATACAATTAAATTGTGTGTAAGCTAGTGCGTGATGCAGGAGATTGCCAAAATTTTCCCTTATCATACAGTACTCGATGTAATACTAAGGCTAAACCACTTTAGCTTACCCTGCTGTAGCATACAAAAGAAACCCGGCTCCTTTATCTACATAGAGTTGGTAAGGGTGCTGGCGTATATTTAGCTTTAGCTCGATATCACATCGTTAGCTATAGTGGGCAGATTTAAAACCCTGTTTCAAACAAGCTACCGCATAAAGTTTTCATCAAGGTAATGATAATTATTCACAGAATCTTGCTGGCTACTGTGATGAAATATACCAGCGGCAGTAGCAATCTCAGCTAGCAAGACTGGCAGTTGCAGACTAGAAATAGAAAAAGGGCACTTGTCACCTCTTTGCGAAATCAAGGATCTAAGTTTTAAAAAATTACAAACAATATGAAGCGGTAAATCAGTCACCTTTATAACTATAATGCATACGTGCTGTGCGAGAGCAGAAAACCTGACAATCAGTAACTCAGATGGGCGGGACATCCATGTCTACAAACAGTTGTCCTTATTTTAACCTATGAGCTGATTGTTCTGTAGGTGGTGTAGGATGCTGTGAGTGTTTCTGAGCTCACACAGTTTGCTACGGCAAACACAGGCAACTCCGGGCCCCGGGGGTGGAGAAGCCTACAGGCCAGCCCTCGGGCCCTGCCTTTGATTCACTGACTAAGCACTGTGATTTGACTAATGCAGACATTTACAGCAAGAGCACAAAATCCTAAATTGAAAAATATTATGCATCCCACGCGTACACCTTCACCCATCAACGCAACCGTTCCAAAAAGATCCAGACACATTCACTGCGCCGCACGCTAACTGTAGATGCTCTTTTATTTAGCACTTTGAGGCTGATACACTGACGGTATGCGCTGCTCACAACCGCACTGTCAAAACATATTTACAGCTGAATGAGTGTATTAGTTTAGAAGGTTTCAGTGTGTCTATATTATCCCATTTGTTTGCTACTGCATCCATTCAGTTAGCTCTGTTAACACTACGGTTTGTGTATTTCTTCCATCATCTCTTAATTATCCGTTCCATTTATTTCTTTGTTCGCTGCATCCAGTGTCTGTGCAGAATATTATCGTCCTCGCTCAGACTGTGCTGTCTTTCTCCATGTTTGTCTGCCTCTGAATAGACTGCGGTGCTGCTCGTGTGTGTTGTTGCTGGGGGGCTTATGTCAGCGAACAACTGCCACGGCTCTGATTTATGCTTTGCGTACCAGTGTGTGCGTGCGTGCATGTGTTTTGAGTGACACAGCCCCTGAAGGGACCTTTCCGCCATAGAGGACCATGCATCATAATGCATCAGCCATATACAAAATTGATGACCAGGGGTTATGTAGGTCAGGACAGAATGATGCAGCAGACATGCACTGAGGGACTTTGACAGACAACAAGAGAGGCTGGAAAGACAGGACAAAACAAAAAAATAGTCAGAAGTAATGCAGTGGGCGTCGAGCAAAACAAGACGGTGGAGAGACAATAGTGGAGGAGAAGGACGAGGACAGCTCTTGACGTTAGTGTTCCTGTCGTAGGGTACCATCCTTTGTTTGCTCATCACACACAGCATCTCTGTGTGGTTCTTGTATTCATGTCAGAGCTAATTACAGGACGATGCCGCCAGTTGCCAGATCAGTAGTTAGAGGACGGAGCCGCAGTTCAGCAATGTGCTTTCCACCCTACTGGGTAGCCAGATTCGTGGACGTCTTAATTACGCCGTGTAGGCTCGCAGCAATGCCTCACCTTCTGCGTGTCCTCACATAATAATAATAATAGCGTCGCCAGGCTCCAACATTTCTTCACAGTCTTTGCCTTGAAGGTCAACGCAGTGTGTTTTAGCATTCATTTATGTGCTTCTGACTCGAGCTGACTGTGGAATACAGCTCTTAAAGTGAAGCAAGGAGGAAAATTAAACTAATTTTTTCTGTTGTTAATTTTTGTTTGTACTTGGCAGTCGCTTTGAATGTCATTACTAGTTTTTATTATATATGTGAAAGGTTTTGCTTGTAGTGACAAAACACACAGGAAAAGACGTGAAATGGTCTGATGTACAAAACATGTCATATCACTTTCACGTTGCATGTTTATGACCAGACTTTCATATCAGGAGTCGGCTGGGATCGGCTCCAGCCCCCACATGACCCTGCAAAGTATATTACACACAATGGACGGAAGATGATGGAGGCTTCAGGACAATTTCCAGTCGTGTTTGTAACGACTGGAACTGGATTTTTTATGATCTACAGCCATTTTTGCGGCATCCAAAATTGTGTATTTTTAGCCAAAACGTGATCTTTTCCTGAACCTAACCTGACCAGGCACAGCGTCGTCAAAAGAAAAATAGAAAACTAAAGAAATGCAAAGTTGCAACATTTCTGTGGTTTGCAGAAACGTACATAGCCAACATTTACTCTGGCGACTGGGTTGGGACGCAACAATTGATCATTTCATCCAGTGTAGTGTATCATTATGGATGAAAACCAACTACACATCTGGAACTCACGGCGTCCTGAATGTTCATAGGAGAGGTAGTCGTACAGGCTACTTCGGACGCCATTGTTGTTTACATACTTGTTCCCGGAAGTCGGTCACCAGCACCTCCCTCCTGATGATGGCGCTCACGAAGACTATGATTGGTCAGGAACCAACCACATATGAGTCTCTCATTGTCTAATCTCACACAGGGACCATTTCAGCACCCCAAAAATATATATTAATGACATTGATGATTAGCTGGTGAACATAGTGAAGAAATTAGCAGCTAATATGTTGGTGCAGAGCAAAAAAACGGGTAAAAGGAGGGTGAATATTGAACCATGTATAATAAACCAATGACAAATAATTTGCAATGTTTGTCCCTAGATGGGACTCGAAATAGAAATATATAAAACTCAACAAATACACAAGAGACTTGACAAAACACAAACACAACAATGAATACGAATTCAACAAGAAAACAAACAAAAACCCAAGACACAAACAAAAAGACAATAAAAACGCTCCATAAAACAGTCCGTATGTGCCGGATATGTAAATAAGCAATTGTTTGCTGACACGTTAGCCAACATAAAAGATGGTAACGATGTCAGTGTTGCATTCACAGCTTTTTTCCCACTGTTCCCAATTGGCCCGTTAACTAACCTTGTTAACTCTGAATTAATTCATGACAGTTACTATATTTGTACACCGGCACAGGATGTATGAGGTGTGTGTCTCTTTGTTGGGACCTCAATCAGTGCACCAGATTTGGTTGATATCTCTCAGCAAATTATATCTCTCCGGTTATTATTGTCTGCAAATTGGATTTGCAAGTCTGACACTGTGCAACTGTTTCATAAATAAAAATGTTCAATTATACATCACGAGTGAAATTGAACGGCGCACGAGAAAATGAACGCAGAGATGAGCAGACAAGAAAAAGCGTGTTAGTATTCAAAGTCGGTCCGAGGAAACCTTCCCGAAGCGGCTCGCGGTGATTTATGAGGGAGGAATATGCGTGATTTGTTCTCGGGAGCAAAAATCTGCCCTCTCGCTTTAATAGTGATTTGAATGCGGTTCAGGATTTCTTGCGCGAGCGTCGTACACCAGCGCTGCAGAGTTCAGTTAAACACCATTTCAAAGCCCATCAAAGGGTGCATTTCGGATTACAGTGATGTATTTGCTACTCTGAGACATCACACTGCGAGTGTTACAACTTCAAAGTGGCGGCAGCAAGTTCCATTGGCTTGAACACTGGGGTGCCATAGAAACCAAAAGAAAGAGGAAAAAAAAGCCCTCTGTGCAGAAATGAAGACAGCCCATAATTCACACAGAGTTGAACATCCTCGCTGTGTTGTACGAGGATAATCTTTCAAACATTCGTAAGAAAGTCTGGCTTTTTTATCTGAATGCTCTTTCATATTCACGGGATGTTTTTGACAGTTGCGTCTGCAGGAGGTGGCTGCCGACTCGTGAACACCTGTACATCCCTAAATGCACCTCTGCGGAGCTTCTAATGTGTGGCTTTTGTTGAGAGGATGTGTCAGAGATGTTTCATGTGACTTTGTGGCGTTAGAATGAATTGCGGTGGATTATAAACTGCAGCTAATGTGTTGTCCACCTCTCCTGACAGTGCATCCTTAATCACGTTCACACATTGTGCAGAAAAGCCTGACGTTTTCCCCTCTCTTTATATCCACGTCTCCCCCTCTCTCCCTCTTTTATTCTCAGTGTGTGACATAGTTTTCATCTTTCTGCGCTGTATCTGGAGGGCGCCCGAGCATGGGAATTCATCATCCTAATACACCGTGTATAAGCACTTGTTAAAAACCCCACACTGCATTTTTTCGATATTCATCATGGTTGTAATATTTCTGCTCGGGATGCCTAAGGCAACTTCTGCAGCCGGTCAAAGAGCATCAGTGAAAGGAGTAAAAATCAAGCAGTATCTCAAGGAACTCCCAGATATGAAAGAGACGGCTATTCAGGAATAGTGTTTTTGGCTTGAGGAGAGAGAGTCAGGAAGTCCTACTATCACTACTACTGTGTGAAGATCTGGATTTCCTTTTTTTCCTTTTCTTTTTCTTTTTTATCATTTTGCGAGCTATAAAAAATTAATGCATGCATATTACAACTAAATCATAGTGCAGTAAAATGAATCCAGTGTTGTGTTGTATAGTGTTGAGCTTTGAGCTGAGTTTTAGCACAAGCATGTACATTAAGAAATACAGTACAGTCGTATAATGTCAGAAAACACACAATCTCACTGCAAACAAATGCTTTCTTTAAGGCCCCATATTGTGCTTCACACACACACACACACACACACACACACGTCTGTAAATGGTCATATAATAATGTCCATGAGGATTAAATTGATCAAAACATGGAGGGTGTGGCAGCTCTATATTCCAACAGTATTCACTGTTATAGAGTGTTTGGTCAGCAACCCATATCTCCCCTCCTGGTGCTCATGCAGTAAAAGAGAAAAGACATTTTCTGGTTTCCCTGCCCACTTTACCCTCTCCATGAGGTGTTTCTTTACTCTTGAACGAGTAAAGAGCACGATCCTCCTGTTTGCTGCGATGGCAGAGCGAATACCGCTCTGCATTCATGTGGTAATTGAGAGGAGAGCGGGAATTGCTGACTGCAAAGTGGGGGAAAAAACTAGCTAAAACGACGACAACGAGCAGCTTAAACAGGCCGTAACTCTTCAATGCTAAATTTGATTGAAACCAAATGAATATATAATATATAAAACGACCTCCTTCACCAACATGTTGTGTTCAACAATGTGTGTGTTCAAAGCCCTGTCCTTGTGGGACTAGCATATGGGGTCAGGGGTCAGGGACCTGACCCCTACATCAATGTTTCAAATGGATAAGCGAAGCCTGTATTTACTCGAATTTACTGACATTACCCCTCGGATGATGTCAAGGCTTTGCATCACATCAACGTTTCAGAGTCGGAGCATCCGCTCTTAAACAGCCTCATTAGTTTAGATTTGTTGTACCAACTTTCTGCATCGGTTAGAAGCATGAATATACGTTACATTTGCAGCTGATGTAGATCAAGTAACAGATGCTCTGTGGCTGCACTTTCGTTGCTCCTAACCTTCTCTGTTATCACTCATTTTAAAACGTCGGTATGTTGACTGCTCTTCAGCATATTATGAGTCACGATCTGCTTTTATAATTGTTCAGTTGTCTGTGGTTTGGGGTCGTGTTTTATTTAACACCTGTTTTCTGTTGTCAGAGATGCTAATAGTAGATGAGTAATAGTAATACTCTCACATGACTTCTGTGTTTGGAGAGTACAGTAGGTCATTTGTGGGGGATTTAGATCACAGACATCCTCCGCGATTACGGTTCAAGACATCATTCAGCTCTATATCTTGCTCAGTTGCTTGTTTTTATAACATTTGCTTGAAGGTAATCAAATATAATGAATTAAATTACTTTGATGAAGTAACTTAAAAAGTTAGTTAACTTAACAGGCTACTTAATAATCTGTAACCCATTACATTTCAGAAATAACCTTCCCATTGCTGACCACATACGTCAGCAGCTTGCCGATCTGAATGTAATCTCCTTTGACTTGTTTATCGCCTTCGTGCCACACACGTGCAGACACAAACCTCTATGCATTAAAAATGAAATGAGTTTGCCCGGCTCTATGGGTGATAATGATGCCGTTTAACTGTTTGCTTTGCCAATGCCCCCCAGGCGAAGCAGTCCCTATGGGTTTGTGTGAAAGCCATTAAAGCCCAGTAAATGTCACCCGGAGCGGGGGGGGGGCGTATCCGCCTTGGTTCCAAATAGCTGCCTGGCTATGTATTGTTGTTTAATACATAAATACATACATACATATGATGGAACAGATGTCAAAATGTGCATTTCAAGTCATTGGGATCAGTCGTTTGAATCATTTTGTCAAAAACACTGGACAAAATATAGATGTACATTATTGTATGCGACATTGACTATTAGTGTAATTAATAATTAGTCATCACACTGCATGATATAACAGAGAAACAGTGTTTTCTGGACGTGTGTAGTATATGAATGCAGCTGTCATGTAATGCTTTGCTGAGCACTCGAGTACAATTTTGGAGGTACTTGTACTTTGCCTTAGTATTTCCATTTTCTACAATTTTGTGCTTCCGCTAACCACCGACTACCAATGAGAGAGGCATCCCGGAGCAGCTGATGTTGCTGCCAAGCGACGATAAACATTGTAGCCCTTGAAGCTAACATTAGCTAGCCTACTACTGCTGACGGGAACTTAAAAATCTCACCCTCTCTTTAAAGAATAGAAAACCGCCATGTCTTGCCACTCATCAAAAGTAACGAGTTACTACAGCAAGTGTGTTTAGGTCTGCTTCCCCATGAGATTACGTGAGAGGGATCGCTTAACGTGCTGCATTGCTCCCTCTGGTTCGATAACCTCATCTGTAGTGTGTGACGTGCCACCATTTCAGTGTGTAGTGTGTGCATGTTTGGGATTAGTTTCTCCTTATGTGTGTGACACAACCTGATCTCAAAAGCGGTTTGGATTTTAGAAGTCCTGTTGCGGGAGCCCAGCTTCAATCTGGCTGCTGCACAGAGCAGAGTTTGCTGTTGATTCAAGTAGACCGGATGAACGGTTCTCGAGATGAGTGAAGGACAAACAAAGACAGGTAGAGAGTGCTGGCCAGGCCGATAGATGGTCGATCCATCGTGTGTTTAAATATAAAGTATGTATAACTGACTTTGACTTGTACTTATGATACTTAAGTTCATTTATCAAGATGGTTAAAGTATCTGATATTAAAAGTGACTCATTTTTACTGAAGTATGACTGTGAGGTACTTTTTGCCAAACTGGCACAGAGTCAGCAGTCGAATGATGGAGAGTGACATTTTGAATGGGTGGCACTGTAATAATGAATTTGATGTAAATGGACTGTGGTTTGGTGGTTTTCAAAATGAGTCCCTCTGAAGTCTTTCGATAGGTCCGACCCTACATTATAATTCACTCCATTGAGACATTCATCAAGTGAACACCCTGCATAATCCCAGTCTCATGTCAATACATTGCTCCACTAATCAAGAAAAATGTCAACATACGATTTCATCGATTTCGCACCACAGACGGAGCAGCTTAACCGCAGTCGTGAGCGTCTCATTTCGGGTTGCAGCTCCACTGATCGAAGACTTCTGAAACAGGAGTGGCTGAGCCCTCGTTAGCCCGTCCAACCTGCAGCGCCGCACATTAATGTCGATCACATGTGTCCGAAGACTCATGATCAGTTTGAGGGTAAAATCAATAGCAGCTGAGTCTCCAAAGCTCCCGCAACTTAAATATTGGGGCCTACGGGGAAAAGAGATCAATGACCACACCAGAAGCAGGTGCATGATCCAATTACACCTGCGTACCAGGAAGCATCCATCTTGCTAGTTGGCATGCACACAGGAGAATTAACCCCCCCCCACACACACACACACAAAATCTCACACCAACACTGTGATGCAATGTATATGAAGAGATAGAGATAGAGAGACCTCAGTGCTCCAGCACAGTCGAGGCAGTATCAGCCACCCCTCCCCCTATCCTGTAGGCTAACACAGACAGGCGGCTGTCCTCTTTACTGATTCACAAAGATGCTATAGCTACATAACGGTGGTCCCTGTGCGGTGTTGTACATTAAATCGAGAACACAGTACAAGAATCCATTTATTCGTGTTATACGTCGGGCAGAACATTCATTGGCATCAGTGTGCCTGTAAATAATTTATTTTTTCATCACGTCATTTCATACCATTCCTGCGTTGTGCAGGCGGTTGTGTGCAAATTCACACACAATTTCATGTCGGAAATAGTCAAGTTGTGCCTTTTGTGCAGCTCCTACACACACATAAGGCACAATGTTATACAAGTATTTAGCAGTTGCATCTCCTTAAAGCAACACTATGTAACTTTTTTACCTTAAAACAACAGCTTCAGAATCGTGTTGATGACAGTGTGTTGTAATAGGGTGAATGAATGGTGTCTCTGTCTCAGCCACTCCGCCCTCCTATCACTTGTTTCACTTGTAACTTCAGTGAGAGGAGGATCACAGCGTTGCACATGTTTACTTCAAGATACAAGTTCAACACAACACTTTTATGATGTAATGAGTTTTGTTTGTAGTTCACACCTCTGACAAACCGACAACAGACCTGAGGTTTGTATTTACGACAGTGGTGTTGCACAATTAGCCCATATCTGCATAATATTGCTTTAAAATAGTAGAGTGCTGCAGCGATGATGGCCATTTTCTTTAATAGCCTGTAAGTTCGTGAACTTGACTTTAATGATTTTTGAAGGATAAATGCAATCACCAGATGTAAAAAGCTAAAGTTTCGCTATAAATGAGCGACATTGGGGTTGCGTGACTTGAACGTCACCACCACTAAGCTTCCTACTACACTATACTATACACACGCTTTAACTGTACCACTTGTGGGTTGATTTATATAGTAGAGTTAGAATAGTTTGCAACTAGTTGACGTGATGATGTTTAATGTTCCTGACAACTTCTGTAGTCTCATTTAGCCACTTGCTAGCAAAGACAGGTTAACAGTGTACAGTTCATGTGTTGGGTTTTTACTGACACACCTTGTGTTAAGCTGTTTTCTTCAAGCACTTAACTGAAACCCTGTTCAAAAAACCCATCGGCTTCAAGACGAAGGAACAGGAAGTGCACAAATATTAACTTATTCCCGGGTTTTAGCACTGATTCCTACAGCAGCCTATTAAACCTTTGTAAACAAACGTACTCAGCATTAATACAACACGCCTGCATTTATTCTCTGATCTAGCTTGAGGTGTCAAACTGTTGCGATTACTCGCTGTTCCTCTATTACTTCAGCAGGCAGCAGGGTGAACAGAGTAAATCAGCACAACCCTGCAGAGCTGCCTTTTGACAAGACTTTTTTTTTTTCTTCTCCATTTTACAGGAGGAAGTTGTGGGTCTCTTCCCGACATCTTCATATATCAGTGGTGTCTGTGAACAGAGTGCCTGCCTGAGTCAGATTTGTGTTGACAGATCCACATCGTCTAAGAGTGTGCTTATGTGCAGCTGGCAGCGAACAGATAGATGTTTTTTAATATCTATTCCACCAACTGGACCCTGAATAAATGAATCCTGCTTCATCGTGCCAAAAAAACATCTCGCCAATCTCTTTTGTGTGCGATTGTTTATTTGATGTGTGTGAGAAGAAGGCTGTGCAGAATTGATTCTGATAGCACAGTTTCGATTGCGCGTACAAAGCCCAACCCTAACTCGCTGCCCAAAAGATGTAATATTAAACTGCGCCAACAGCTCTGTGAATGAATCTGACACCGCACGCTCAGCTGCTTCAGCTCCTTCAAAAAAAAAAAAAGCAGGGGAGGTAAATTGTCAGAGTAATGATGAGCACGCCAGGCGCTGTAGACTGCTCATTTTGAAATAGAATTTCTAATGTAATTTGAACAAGCATCTGCAGGCCTCAACAGGATTCCTCTCTGTGTTTGATTTAGTTGAAAAACTATAAAAAAAGATGGTGTTTGCAAATGAATTTGAGCCCTAATGCAGAACAGAGATTCCATCCAAACATCATTAGGTCTGAGTCCCCCCCTCCTCCACCACCCCGCCATCTATTCTCGGCGAAGCCAGGCAGCAGCTATGAATGAGTAATTTGCATCACATTGGGCATCATTAGCAGCTTTTACGAATCTTTAGACAGTGAGAGTATTGCTCCCCTTTTTTTGGGGGGGGGAGAGTCAGTGTCTTTCTGCAGGCAGAGGAAAATGTACGGAAGCCCTGAGGGGCGAGTGAGAAATGTTTTTTTTTTCCACTGATCCATTTTCAAAGTCTGAGCTAAATCATTTTCTCTCCGGTGTTTATGACTTGCGATCGAAAAAAAAGTTTGCCAGGATAATCCTTCTACATGCAAGTTCCTTCATTGTTTTCCCATCTGTGAAAAAAATAAATAAATAAATATGTCATGTGAAACTGAGAAGAAAACGTTTTCTCCCCGTGTGTAGAGCTGAGGGATTTTTTCTCCCCAGGAGAATTTTTATTTTTCGTGCGTGGAACCGAGTGAAAAAACGTTTTTTCTGCCAAGTATGACAGATTCCTCACCAAAAGACAGACATGTTACATAACCTGTTAAGACATTATTGATGCATCTTGTGTTTGGAGTGCAGAGAGAAATTAAAACTCACCTGGGAGAACACGGATGCTGCGTGGTAGTCGTGCACTTCAGCCTTACAAAGAAAAAAAATCACTCGGACATGCAACAGATGTCACGGCCTGTCTGATAAAATACCTTCATAAGTTTTATTTGTGTTAGTAAAAGTGTGTTTCTGTTTACATATTTAATTGAGTTGTCAATTTACAACAACAAACGGCAGATGTTTGCGTGGTACATACAGCACTGGTTGCGAGTCATTGGTTCAGAACAGCCTGTAACTTCATAGGAAACGTCTGGAGCCTGTGTACTCCAATTTTGTTTTGGTCGTATGTAAAAATCGATGTCAGTCTTCTGTATTTTCTGGAACTTGGTCTGAAACAAAGCTGGCTTTAGTTTCCTCTCTTGTCACCAGAATAAATGGCTGGTCGGAGCCAAAAATACCAGTTTGTGCCTCATTCATCTCATTGTGCAAGAGAAAGTACACAGCTGCTAAATAAATCCACCTGTTCCTCTTCCACTACTAATCCTTCCTGACAACTGCATTCTAATGTTTTCTGGTTTTGGAAAAGCTAAAAAGAAAAAGAAAAAAAAGACATATCGGTCCAAATCTTTTGATTCTGTGTGCAGACAAAAGGTTCCTGTGTTAATGTGCATCTTAAAAGAGCAGCAGATTACAGCAGCCTCGTCTTGACAGTGTGGTTTCCCCCCCTCTCCCATTCATCCCCCTAGTTTACAACACCTTTACTATCACTCACACTGAAAGAGACTTGAGCAAAGACAGAAAGAGAAAAAAAGAGATGTTCAAAGGCGTCAACATTTTTCTTTTGCCAGACAATGGGGCGTCTGGTGGGTAACTTGAGATTTCCCTCTGCTGTAGAAGAGAAGCTACATTTTGCCCACAGGAGGATACGCTGCCTTCATTAAGACATATTGCCTGCTAATGCTGCTCTCATCTGGCTAATGCAGGCACGTTACATTTCACTGGCAAAGAGTTCGCACAGAGTGCTGCCTGGGAGAGCTTTAATATAACATACTCCATGTATACGAAACAAAAATGTCTGTCCAATGGATTTCTATAAATGTTGGCAACAGATGGCACAGTTCATGACTGAGTTTCAACATCTATACATCAGAAATCACTCGTTTCAATATTTGTGAGCATGATGCCACAGGATATCTTTAACAGGAGACCTTGAACAATTTCCAGCTGTGTCTGTGGAGACCGAAACCAGGTGTTTAAGGAGACTTCGGGTCATCTCCAGCTGTGTTTGTGGCGACTAAACAGGGCTTTTTTGACGAGACCTAGAGACATCTCCAGTTGTGTTTGTAGTGACCAAAGCAGGTATTTTAAGCTAAACTATGATCTTTTCCTAACCCTAACCAAGTGTTTGTTTTTTTATAATACCTAAACCTAACCAGAACACATGCACAGTTTCAATATATCTGGTTTGCAGTACACTGCCAACATTTATTCTGCAGTTGGGTTGAGTCTGTGCAGTTGTATCAGTCGGGGATGATGGGTCTGACATCACCGCCCTCTGGGCACGTCTGGCTTTCTCACTCCACTCCATTCAACAGCAAACAACAACAAACAAATGCTGAGTTTGTCAGTGTCGAGGGTTTGTGTGTGGTGTCAGCCAAGATGTGGAAAAGGATAAACAGTAAAGATACAAAAATACCAATTCTGGTTTATAGGATGCAGCCTTGAGAGCACCTCCTCCTCCTCCTCGCCTGCCACACTTTTACCTTTTGACATCTCTGATCTGCGTTTCCTATTACTGTCGGGCGAGTTATAAAAGTCACTGGGAGTGCTTTTACTGCGAAGCATGCTGAGCCAATTAGGGATCACTCCTTTCATAGCTCTCTAAAACTTTTATAACGCTTGACACTGGGCGTCAGCCAGGGTTTGAGAGGGATTTGTCCAAGTAATGTTCGAGTAAATGGGCTTCAATTCGTCCCTGGGAGAGAGAGAGAGGACACATGCTCAGAGAGAGTCTGGGGATGGTAGATGGCCTGGTGAAGACTCAGTCTCTTCTCTGCAAAGCATCTTCACAACATCAGCAGCTTGGGCTTAGTTGTGGAACATTTTGAAACGCAGCTGCCATGTTTCTCAAGGTCACAAAATATCATTTATTGTGACTCAGCCGTTTTTCAATTTTTTTTTTTTTTTTAAAGTCCAGAATTTGTCCCCTACCTCCGTTCATGTGCCAGGTTGAATGCTAATTAAATCACAAATCTTCAGATAAACCACATTTAACTTTGTTCTTCCCCGTGAAACGCCTCTTCCTCTTGTCTCTTTCACTTTAACCTTGTGTAGTAAGGACTTATTATAGCATCATTAACATCTCGGCCCCCCGAGACATAAAAAAATAAATAAAAAAACACCCACCACAGCTCGCTCGGCTGTATAAACAGAGAGGAAAGGACAACAATGGTGTCCAACCACACACATAGACACAGAGGAAGGATGAGGAGCAGCAGACAATCACAGCGAGTGATGGATTATAAAAGAGGAGTGAGAGACAATTGGTGGCTGGTGTAAAAAAGAAACTACAGATAGGAAGAGTAAAGAGAGTCGGAGGGAAGTTGAGAATATGCAGCCAGAGAGGAGAGAGGGGAGTTTAAAATTCAGCAGAGCAATAAATCTTCACTGAAAGACAAAATGGGAGAGTCGGAGAAAGTGGAGGAGGAGGGAGTGACTGTGCAGAGATAACGGGGGAGGAGAGGTGAGTGACGGGAGTAGATGATGTCGCCGGGGAGCAGCGTTCTACCTTTTCCCTCCTCTTCCTCAAAAAAGCGACACACACACACACACACACACACGATGCCACCTTCAAAATAAAGTCAATACACAGAGCGATGAAATCAAGGAGGGAAATGGTGAGAGTACAAACAAAACCAGCCTTCTTCTAATTACAACGTTTTTAAAATAATGATAAAAAGGTGACAGGAGGAAAATCAAATTGAAGAAAGTCGATGAGAAAAACGGACATCATCTATTACTTCCTTTTGTTCATCTTTTCCCCAGACTGTGGAGGGAGCTGTGCTGAAAGTCGATGGGAGATGCATGGTGGCGGCTGTGGCTCAGGGGTAGAGCCAAGGTCGCTGGTTCGATTCCCCTGGTCTGCATGTCGAAGTGTCCTTGGGCAAGATACTGAACCACAAACTGCTCCTGATGTGCTGGTCGGCACCTTGCATGGCAGCCAACACCATCAGTGTATGAATGTATGTATGAATTACTGCAAGTTGCTTTGGACAAAAGCGTCTGCTGAATGCAGTAAATGTAAATGCACGGAGAAACACATAAAAACCCAACATGTCTACGTCGGATGACTTATGATCAGAAGAATTTCCTTGAGAAAATGAAAGGAAACACTTCAGAGAGTAGGTTAATGACTGATTTCTTTTTTCCCCCCTCAAATGATTGACAGGGCTGATAATGTCTTGACCAAAAGGGGCGGTTTCCGACCAGATATCACGAATGAGGCCGCAATTACCCCTTTCCCAAACTAAATCGAGGGGATGAACAACTTGTCGATAAAGAAAATCAGTCATTAACCTACAATCTGATGTGTTCTTTCCCACCAGAAGTCATGTGATGTAGATACGTTGGATTTTAGCCTGCGTCTCCCATTGACGTCACCACAATCTGAATCTCAAATATCACCAGTTAAGAAGAAGAAGTCGATAATGGTCTTGCAACATTTGCGCACAGCAACTATGATATGGTGTAGAAGGTTTAATTTGTTGAATATGGCCAGAATTTCCCATTAAGCAGTGAATAGATGGCTGGTAACCTCTTTAAATCATTTCCAGGAAACTTCCAACTGTTTCCTGCTTAACTTCTGCCAATCGCACCATTTTAATTTCCATCTCTTAATCAATTTAAATTCTCGTTCAATTAATCTGCGACAACTGACTTCAAATTTAGTGGGTGACCGAGGGGAAGCTGGACATTAAACCTCAAAAGTATGGAGGTTCATTTTTTGCAATTTAAGGCTACTTACCAGGAAATTTCTGGGCCGAGTCTGGCAAAGAGTCTGGGCCGAGAGATACGGCTGCAGGGTGGCTGCCACTGGTGGCTCCGGTCCAAAAACTCACAGCTAAGTAGCCATATGTCCTGTCGCTATTTGGCCTGAGTCTCTCATTTCTGGACGTGTGCCACATAAGTCATACCCAGCGTGGCTTGAGTGGTTGTCCCACCTGTATGTGGCCCCGATTGTGCAACGCTAGCTGGGAAGAGGTTAAAAGAGTCGGGTGACAAATCAGTTGTTTCGCCACCGAGAGAATTAAAAATCATTTATAAGTGCAGCTTTAAAAAAAATTAACTGTTTAGGATGTCAGGGTTCCCGAGCAGTCCCAAAAAGGATTAAAATCCAAGTACGCTGTGATGGATTAGCCGTTACAAGATAATTTTAATTTTATCTGTAGGTTAATGAAGTTTCACGAAGTAGTGAAACAAAACCGACGCCTGGAAACAGATGGCTGCCTGGAAGGGATGAAATCAATCTGAAAACTTCTGGTACGATTTGGAAAGCGGTCCACAGTAATGTTAAGCCTGTGATGTGTATTTAACGGTCTTAAAAGATACAAATCCACCAGTATGGTCCCTTTATTTGACTAGTAAATTCAATATAAAAATAAAAAACATAGCGGGTGTCTGGTGTCGTCTTTTCATTTTTCCATGTTGTGTTGTTTTCTCTTGGTCTAAGTCAGCATCTCTAATTAGAGAGGGGATTAGATGGCGAGGATAATGTGCTATCACCAGCTTCTGTCTGCCCATGCCTTTATTATTAGCTCTTCTCATCATCTTGGATCATTGAAGAGTGGGGAAACAGATCAGTATTGTCGGATTAACACTGGCCCTGAGAAACCGAGGGAGCTTAAAAGCAGGGTACAGTTAATACCGGCACATGAAATTCAGGCGTGATATGAAAGCTGTTATGATCCTCAAAACTACAGTAACCAGCTTCTGGGACGCCGTCAGCACAGGACGTGCTACAACTCAGAGGTCTCTGACGTTTGGGTGGAGGAGGATTTGCAACATGGTGGGCTAAGCGTGATCGCTCGCCGCATTGAAAATCTTTCACATCGTCATATCGTGGCAAAGCGAACGGGCCTGTGGACAGAAGTGTGACTCACTGCCGGTGCCGTGACTCGCCCCCGACAGCTGTTTTGGCCGTGTTTCATGATCCAATGTCTCATGTTCAGTCACAGGTTTCATACAGAGACTTTAATCCTTATGAAACATTGAGTTTGTTGGCCACACGCCTAAGGGAACACTGAGACACGGCCGTGGCTGTGTGTGTGTGTGTGTGTGTGTGTGGTGTTCCCGCCTCTCCCTCTTCCTCTCCGTCTTGGTGCATGTTTGTGCCATCGTGCTGCAATTCTGCCATCTGTCCTAGCTGAGAATCAGGTGCTGAATGCTTTGTGATTTGGCTTCCAGCTAATTCCGTGTTCCCCAGCCTCATCCTCTCTCCGAGGCCAGTTTACGCCTAAATGAGCCCAATTGAAATTACAAGGATACTGGCGCTGAGCTGTACAGGTCCAATTTGCATGCTGAAACCGAAGGAGTGTGTCAGAATGATAATGCTGCAAACTTCTGCCGTCGCTGCCGAACCAAAACCGCCATGTTTTGTACTCCATTTGCTCACGTTTTTCTGTTGGGAGATGCATTTGTTTCCCACTTCAGACACAAATCGAAAGCGCTAGAAATGAATGCAAGGTGCTGCTCAGTAGGGGGCTCAAACAGCTGTTCAGCTATTAAATAATTAACACAATAATATAATCCGTGATCATGAAGCCTTTGCTCGCCCGAGCATCTTGGTGTATTTTTCCCTTTTGTGTCCCCAGCCCGTCCTGTGCTGGACACTTGCAGTGTTATCGCAGCACAACACCATTAATAATGCATTGACTGAGAGAACCATGTGGGCCAGAGCACAAAAGCTATTTTCGTGTCACAGCAAATACACTGATTTGTCTTTTATTTACAGCAAAAGTGGAGACGACGCAGCGGTTATCAGCCTTCGACGTTTTGTTGGCCTACCGCTGCCGCCGCTCTTGCGGGTGACACGCGGGATGATAAATAACCTGAAATATGAGGCGGTCACACAAGACAAACGCAGAACTAATACAGATGCTGACAACACATGAAGACTGTCTTGCATTTTTATAAGCGCATCTTCAATGCAGATTCACAGCTCTGGCAGTGGATCACGCCCACACACACACACAGAACGCTGCTCAGTTAGTTACAACCACCTACATATTAAGACCCTGCTGGAGTTTTTACGGCTCCTGCAGCCAGTTGTCTGTTACACAGCGGCTCAGATGTGTTCACTGCTCCCTGTAATGAGTGATACCCCACCTCTCTCCACCAATGGATTGTAATATATGACATCACACAGCCTACTCTCATTCCCTCTAGATCCAATTTCCTTCCTATGTAACCCCAGGGCATCTGCACCGCCGTGCAACTAACAGTCCGCAGTCCTGTGCAAATCATTCCACCCCCTTCGTCTTCCCATTAACTTTGGCATTAATGTGCGGATGCTGGTACATTGCGTCAGGCGCCGTGGACATCGCCGAGGAGAAAATGGTGAATTAGAAGAAGAGGGAGGATAGACAGAAGTGGGTATAAGGGAGACATGAAATGACTCAAGCAAGACAGATGGCTGAACGACATGCCTATTTCCAGGGTCATGCATAAATTGCAGAGCAGACTTGTTCTGCTATTATTATTTCTGTGTACTCCCGAGTGCAGCAGTGAATGAATCACCTGTGACCCGCCCTCTTCTTTTCACCCACATTTGTTTACTCAGTGAGACAGATTGTACATAAGCTATTTAACCAGGCACGCACACGCACATTTCATGCACATCTGTCCACTTTCAAACTATTTAAAAAACAAAAGAAGCGGTCGTCATTCAGACAAAATTTAATTACGGATGTATATTTTGTGGCCGATGTAAAACTCACCAAGGGCACACTGTATATTGATTTTTTCATGCATTTGTAATGACCTTGCTTTAAAGCAACAGTTAAAACATTTTTTTGGGAAAATGGGCTTATTGCTTTCTTGCCAAGATTGCAATGAGAAGATCGATACTTCTCTTATGTTTGTCCATTTAATATAACACTAAAGCCAGGAGATGATTGGCTTAGCCTAAAGACTGAAAGAAGGGGGGGAACCGCACTGAAGAATTGACCCGACCGCACCTTTAAAGATTTTTAAATGAACATGATACATCTTGTTCGTTTAAGCCATACAAAAATTGAATTAGATAAATGACAAGATGTGGTTTTTGCAGAGGGATGTTTGCATGTCCCGGACTTATAGGAGCCATCTGGAGGGGGATTGGGTTTTAGCACAGGGCCGTCTGTTTTGCAGCGGCCAGGTTAGAGCTTTGCCTATGAAAGCTTATTTTATTCTTGATTAGTATTCCCAATGTTAGATTTCTTGAGGAAGCATAGCCGGCGATTTTGTCGCTCTTAACGGACAAACCTTACGGGTAACCTGCATGTAGCGGGTTTGGGAGGAGGACCAGCAGTTGCACCCACAGAAAAGTGCATGCTGTTGTCAACCTGAAAAAGTTTGCAGCATAATAGTTAGGCTGCTGAACAGCTGTGTGTTGCGTTCGCTGCCACCGTAGCTGTAGTGGTACTGGAGCGGAAAATAAATTCTTCACAGTTTGCATTATGTGGTTTTTAGCGTTTGAAGATCGAATCATCACTAAAAGTGTACGTCATGCAACAGAGCGAACAAAAAACCCCAAAATGGATAAAGATGTCATATTGACATGAGGTGTGCTGATGATGATGATTCACGTCAACTCGTGCTTTGAGTTACATGCAAGAATATTTCACAATAAAAAGATGCTGACAGGCAGCTCTGAACCGGGGAGAGGAAATCAAATAAATTCACAAATTAAGACCAACGTTAGAAGTGACAATGAAAAGGCAGCAAAAGAAAATCCTCTCATGATTTGGAACGGTTAAAAAAGTCAAAGTTATTACTTAAAAAGTGTGAATATAATCATTCAAACAAGATGTCTAGTCAGTCTAACATTTAATCGTGCTGGCAATTATAATGGAGTCGTTTTTGTAAACTTGCCACTGGAGGAGCGCGGGGGCACCGTGTAGTTTGAGAAGAAATTCAAACTCAGATTTTTAATATTTACAATATTAATGAGGAAATAAAACAAACTCAGAAATGTTTTTTTTTTTCTGTAACTGAATAAACAAGCTGCTCTGAGAGGAAAATAAGGTCCCCAGAACAGTGTTTGTGTATGGCGGACCCTGCCACCTTTCTAGCTTCAAAGTGAAGCGGTATGAGACTGCGTTGTCCTGTAAGGTCAGTTTGTTTATTCGGTTTATTCAAATCATGAAAACAAAGTTTGTTTAGGCGTAAAGAAAAACAGTCTCTCCCGTCTCTTAAAATGTTTTCCCCGAAACTACACAGTGCGCCTTTTACCTTCGAAAAAGGAGCCTCAACACAACTGTAAAAAAAGAAAACAAGGAAAGTTCTGTGTTGGGTGCGGTGTCCGCCTGCATTATTCAGCAGCAGAGTCGGTCCAGTCTATGAAAAAAAGGTGATTACACATGCTTTGTGCTGAAAGGTTGAGAATATTTCGAGCGCACACGAAGCGTGTTGTGCCTTAGAAAAACAACGATTGTTGCTGCCAAACGTTGTTGTGCAGCAACAACAACTACACATGTATTTATTATGAAGTGGATCAGGACCAAATTTTTAACCCAAAGTTGGCACCGATGGCTGGACTACTGTCAGGCAACCAGCAGAGCCTCAAAATGTGTGTAGTACTGTAATAAATTCATAACTTACATTTAGTCCCTTCCAAACCAAAATGTCCTCACAAGACATGCTGTCATATCAGTCCACTAAACCGGCCCACGCACACGCCAAAAGGCAATACATATTCTCAATAATTGAGCACATTTTTTACACTGGATGTTCTGCACTTCCCTCCCAATTCTCAAAGCTCTCACACTCCTTTGGTAGTTGATGCCATGCGGGACGCTTTGCCGAGGACAGACCGGTGTTGGTGTCTGCGAGCCTGCCGTAAAAAATCCCCATGGTCACGGCCTTCACTCCCAGAGCTCAAACTGGGTTTAATTCCATCCTGTCAGCGGTTGCACCACAGCGAGGGCTGTAGCTACCAGCGACTGCAGGAGACGTGGCTCCCATAATGATCCCCCCGACTGCTGCAGGGGTTTTTTTTTTTTGCTCTCATCAAAGCTAATACAGAATCCCCCTGCTGAAGATGGACGCAGGCTGCAGAGGAGGCCTGACAGCTGTGAACGCGCGTGATGCCAACTACATATCCAGACTATTTGTGAACCCCAAACTGCTCAGACAGGTGGATTCCTGGCGAATTGGAATAAAAAGCTGGTATAATGAAGCAGATAGTCGTCATTCATTTTCCAGGCATCTGGGTGTGGGTTCACATTTTGTGCCCAAGTTTTCCTGCAAACTGGGCCACGCTGTAATTAGTATTCACAGCGGACGATCTGCTTTGTCTTTGGTCCTCGGAGGCCATGAATCACATCTCACTTGTTCCAAATTTGACACTGTAGCCTCAATAAAAATGCCCCTGCGTAGCTCACATCATGGCCCTGTATGCTTCCTGTACTTCATATTGCATTGCTATTAAAATGCAGCAGACTGATGTTTGTGTTTGAAAGTGGTAAGTGAGACATCACACCAAGTCTTCAGCTGTCAGAGCAGTTTCTGTATGAGAGTCTAGCTGCCAGCTGCACACCTGTGCTGGCATTCAGTAGCATCTCCACGTCAGACAGGCTCGGCTGCTTCTCCTCTGAACGGTTAGTGACGACAAATGGTTGGACACAAAGTAGCGTCTGGGTTTTGGTAACAATCTGCCACTTTGTGACAAATGAGTGGCCAACTGGATTTCTAATTTAATGTTTAGCGCTGTAATTAGTTAAGGAAAAGCTTATGCTCATGAGACTTACTAAGTTTTATTTCACAAAGATGTCACAATCTTGAAAAGTTGAACTGAAGTGAATATTTGTGTGAGTGTGTGTGTCTGCGAAAGAAAAGAAAAAAGAAGAGGGAAGGAATGGGGAGGAATCCATCTTCTTGATTTATCATTTATGGAATACATTCATCACTAAGACTGGAAATTGTGGATTTCATGTGTGAGAGCAGGAGAGTCAGACAAAAAAAAGAAAAGAAAGGCAATTATTTTTAAACTAGACGTACATTGATTGATAAAGCAGGATTAAGCAGGTTGTATATTCAGGTAGATTTACAGTAAAAGGCGGGAGACTGAGCTGAAAGAGGAATGAAAATGGAACCAAATCAATTTAGTGCAAAGAAGTGCATTAAAGACTCTGAACCCGACAGTCTCGGGGAGCTTTTATCTTATTTCCCTGCTAAACTCAGTTTATTAATATCCAAATCATCCCGCATCTTCCCCTTAAATCACCTCAGACTGTATCACGTCTGTATTTTCTTTTCACTATTGATTCCTATAAAAGTTTAAACCCATAAAATATTCACCTCAGAGACTAACGACTGTCTGTCGAAGGTGTGCTGTACAAGCTGGAAGTCGTAGTCTCGCATTGTTTTATCAAAACTACATTAAACAGCTTGTCTCAACATACTGTCTCCTTGATGAATGTAATAAATCATGTTTAACAGCATGTGCGCCTCCGTTTTTGCCATATTGTCCAGCTGTTGACTATGTGCCCTGCATATCGGGGCCCATATTGTTGCTCGACGCTAGACTTCTCTCTTCTCTTATTCACATTGAGTGCCGAGTGAATGTACACAACTTAAAACACCATGAAACTTCCTGAACATCACATACCTGCTGGATGGCCCGGCAGGTAAAATGAAATGCTGATGGGTCCTGTTCCTTCTGCTTTCTGTGCAGCAGGTACATGCTGGAAGACTACCTGGGCTCCAGATTTTCTGATTGGTAATTTGATTCACAGCATGCATTCGGCGCAAAACTGAAATGATCTTCAAGGAAAAAGGCCTCGATGCACATGATTCTGCCTGAACAATAAATCAGCAGTTCTGTCTGAATGCTCAATCACGTTGTCAGCAGGGCTCCACACGAGTATGGCATCGTCACCTATGCTGTTTGTAATTTTTATTGACAGGATCTCAAAGCGAAAGGAGGGTGGAAGGGTAAAGAAAGTCCAGTATGTGGACCTGAGAAGATTGAGATGCAGACCGATCGCTGTGAAGATTCTCAGCCAAGGCAACTACAAAGGCGACTGGACTTGCTTGAGTTTCTTGAAGACGTTTCACCACTTATCCCGGAGGCTTCTTCAGTTCTCACCGACCGGTGGGGTTTGCTAGCTTTCAACCCTTGTGTGATCGATAAAACCCTTTCAGAATCGTTGGGGTCATCTGAGTCGGAGTGTGAATCGGTGTTGATGCTGAAGATTGTGGCTTTTCTGGCCTCGTCTACCTGAGATGCGAGTCAACACCGGCCGTAGCACTCTGCTGGAAAACTGAGCTGCCAACTCCAGTTTTAAGAAACTCATTCCACTGGGCGCTGCAGGTGATCGGGGACATTCTAGACAATGGTAAATGGACTGTATTTATATAGTGCTCTGCAACACAAGTCAGCATCCACACACACACACACACACACACACACACACACACACACACACACACACACAGATTGCACAGTCACCGGGAGCAGTTTGAGTTTCAGTATCTTGCCCGAGGCCACTTCAACATGTGGACAGCAGGGGCCAGAGATCAAACCACCGGCCTTCCGATTGGTGGACGATGGCTCTACCTCCCTGAGCCGCACTTGTGATTTCGCCGGATGCACCGCAGCTTGTTTCGAAAAGTATCCCAGAAGGGGGTCTCCACGCTCTTAAAATATGCATCTAGTCTATTTTTGGTGGAAGTTGCACGGAGCAGATCGAGCAAGGGAGGAAGTCTGACACACAGAAATGTCAATGAGCATTGACCCAGTCGGGGAAACAGCAAAAAAGAGAAATCATTTAACTTTGTAGAGAGTTTAAAGAAAAATCTCAGCATGTCAACAAGCTTCTGGTAGGGTACGAAGCTGTGCGAACACAAGAACGTAGAGCCATGCCTGGTGAAAATCAAGGCCCTCACTTTACAAGTTGATCTACTTACCAACCCTCACCGATTCTTCTGAGCTTTGGGTATAGTGACCAAAAGAAGGACATTGTCAATACACGCAGCTGAAATGAGTTTGTTTAGGGGGCTGTCTCACCCCTAGAGAAGCTCAGAACTTCTGTTCCTCTCATCGAAAAAGAGCACTCGAGTTGGTTCTGGCATCCGATAGAGAAGCATCTTGGACGCCTTCCTTCAGAGGTTTTCCAGATACTTCCAACTGGGACGAACCCCTGGGGGATCTGGCTCGGGAACATCTTGGCGTTTCCCCCTGCAAATTTCAGGACATAGCGAAGGAGAGAGAGAGAGACTATGCTGCTATGATAGTCTTGGACCCGGATAAGCATTTGAAAAATGGATGGTTGGATGGAACAACCATGCAAGAAGAAACAGGAGAGATACGTTTCTTCACGCACAGCACAGTAGACCAGGGTGAAAAAGGTACCTGTGCAAGTCACCCCTGGGTTTTGCACAAAGGGCATGAAAGCAATGATAGACGAGCACCAATGTGTGATAATTAATTGGCAAACTTGCTATATTTATATGCTCTCATTCCCATCTTTGAATATAAGCGTCGTCTTCTGAAGTCTGAAAGAAACGGGAAATCACAAACTGAAATAGAAGTCTGAGGTGGTTGGGGTAAAGTTGGCGCACCATGGAGGCGCCCAAAAGTGTCACATATTGATGATAACTAACAGTGCAAGAATACCTGAGGGTGGATTATTCCTTAAAAACTTAATGCTTCCTGATGCCTGCCTCGGCGCCATTAAAGATGCATCTCGCAAGTTTATTTGATCCAGCTGGGTTTTGATGATGAAACATCTTTGTTGTACTTCTATCGGCGGCATTTCCTAATCCAGCTGTCATTTTGAGTCACGGTTAATGACACGTTGCGCAGACAAAAGTGATGTGAAGTCAGCCCTTAAAGAGAATCAGTTTGACTGAATCAGGCGCGTTCAGAGTCGCGCTGGTGAGGCACCGCGGGTAGAGACGTCACGAGACACGCAGGTCTGAGCGAAGGACGGTGAGAAAACGAGCTAAACCATCTGGGAGTTGGGACAGGTTGGTACAGTTTCTCCTCCACGATTTTATGTGGGAGAAAATCATGCGTTGTTGTTTGAATGGAGGGTTTGACTGCGTGTGTGTAAACATGGGGAAAGCCAGCAGTCTGTGCTTCTGCTGGTACCAGGGGAGAAGAGTGATGACAGCAGTGAGCTGTGTCAACCTAATGCCATTATATGAATTATTCTGCCCATCAGTCAGTCTGGCTCTGGGCAGCATGTAGCACAAGCTTGACAAGCAGTAGTCCAGCCGGTCTAGTCTCAACAATCCTCTCGGTTGGCTCACTGATGTCGCTCCAATACACGGAGCACCATTTATCATTTTTAAGTCCGCCTTCATTTAGCTCCGGTACGTCACAGGAACACGAGCCGAGCTAATCTTCTCCCTGCTTATCATTCACACTGTGTAACCAAATACATGTATGCTAACGGCAAATGCATTTTGTGGAGGACTGATACTGAAAACTGACTTCAGTCTTATTCATTTTTGTGTTAAAATAAGAGTTGTGTAATATTATACACTGAACTCAATTTGGATGTTGTGGGAATTGACACGTAATAATATAGCCTTACGCAATCCAATAAGATGGCTGTAATAAGTATTAGCTTTCCAAAGTATAATGATCGAATTTAGTCGAGACCCACTCGAGGTTGCTCCTTCAATCAACTTTAATTATAAAGGCCACAGTTAGCGGCGTTTCTGTATTGGACTGCGTCCTATGAAAGTTTCCACAGACTGCAGGTTGATGAAAAAGACGAAAACAAATCATTCACAAGAATTATTTCTCTATTTCTGGAGCAAACAAACCACTAAAAATGATGTTAAACTGCCGTGAGCGATGTAACCTCATTATGATTAAAAAAAGGTTTCTCATTAGGACTGGTTGGAGATCGGTTTTGCTTTGCAGACTGCAAAAAAGAGTCTCCTCCAGGCCAAAGATGCTTCACTGGTTTGATTCTCCTTGGCATCACTGTCTCCACTTGATGTTTAATCAGAGGAAGCTTTCTGACCTGCTGGAAAAGGTGTTGATGTTGAAATGACAGTGATGAATTACCTCCATGTGCTGTGACCTCAGGTGGTGCATCCGCACTCTCATAATTTAATCTTCACTTTTTTTCAACGTGTATCTTTTTTGGCAGGATGCAGCGGAGGTGGATGATTCCAGGTGACACTGATCAATACAAAATCAACTTTGGGCAGGTTGGTTCCCTGAAATGTTTCAAAATTTAACACCCCAACAAAAGAGAAAGTTGTCATATTCAATTCTCAGGAACAAAGTACAAAAAAACTGGAGCAAAAACACAGAAAGTGTCTGACTTCATCTGCCAGATGCACACACACACATAAGCAGTGACAAAACCTGCTGTGGGTTACAAATCATTTAAATGGCTATTTGTATGAGACAGACTGAAATATCACAGCTGAATGTGGTCAAGGCTGGTCCAAGGAGCCGACAAGTTGCTATTTTAGTGCCTATTAGGATCAGTGCCTCAGTCTGCAGAGAGGGGCCTTGGGCTGAATCCCATTTCTGATTTTTACCCCTACCCCTCATTTTCAAGTGCCCCTTCAGACCAGAGTTACAGGAAGTGGTTGAAATCTCCCTCTATGAAGCAGCACAACCCTTCTAGACCCTCATATGTCATCAGTACTCATTAATGCCAAGGACGTAAACCGATATGACATTTCCAACATCTCCAGCTGAGGGGATTTCTCCTGCGTTACTGTGGAGATCCTGGTATTATCACAGTGCCATTTATCTGATGGAGGTAGAAGAGCACGGATGCTCGCAACTCATTCGAAACTTCACAGCATCAATTAAAACCTCAAATAAAACAGAACAGCGCTTCATTACCTGGCTACTCGTGGTGCTACGCTGCCAGTCTGCAGGGGTATTAGAGGAGCGGCACCAAGTGCAGCAACTTCACTGCTGGACTTCGGTTAACTTTCAGGCTTCATATGACATCAGAAAGGGAGGAATCCAACACTGAAAGACGTCAAAATGTGGGACTGTCATGTTGAAATCCGCAATAATAATGTAACACTGGCTAGCTAGTTAGCAACCAAGACATCAGCAACCGCAACCCAATCACCAGAATGTTAGCTAAGTACCTTTCTGTTTAGGTTGAATATTCACAACATTGTGCTCATGCTATGCTTATGCACAAAAACCACTTGGTTAGGGTAAGCAGTTTGGCATAAAATATCTGTTTTTGGTCTGACTGTCGCCTCAAAAACGTCTCAAAGGTCATCTGGGGAAAAAACGCCTGGATTTGTCAACACAAAAACAGCCGGAAATATCCCCGGGAGTCCTTAAAATTATCCACTGGTGTGACTTTAACTGCGGTCGGCCATTTGGCAGCCTTGTTGGCTGTAACACAACCACCGTCCCCTCCACTTCCCAAAGTGCAAATCAGATAATAAGACTATAATGTGATTGTGAGAACTTGATATGCCACATTTGCTACAAATGTGAATCTTGGACGTGTTTGTGGTTTGCAAAAACGTTAACGCTAACATTTTATCCTGCAGACTGGGCCGGCAAACTAGTAGCGGTTGTTTAATGCTTAGGACCATAATACAGCAGAGAGGGTAGGAAGGGCACCTCTGGAAAACCTTGGGGGAACCGGGGGACATACACCTCGATGTGAACACACAAAATGGAGAATGTAAGGCTAAGTGGAAGGAACGAGGGGCGTATTGAGATGCCCCATCTTCTGTTTGTGTTTGGATATATAAAACATATTATATTTGGCATTGTGATGTATAAAGCCAATCTTTGTAATCAGTGTATTCATGCAGGGGTGTGCACGTACGCGTCTCTCTATGCCAATTCATACATACGTATGTTATAGTGTCTGAATTTGCATCTGCAGATGACTGAGCCTGGATCCTAGTTTGCCATTTCCTGAATGATTTAGTAGCAAATAAAAAGCACAGGGGACGAGTGCGGGATGATTTTTGCTGTCGACGGCTTTTTCCTGCATCATTTTGTATTCAGTCAAGTGCCTGAAACGGAAATTATTTCATCACCTGATTAATTTAAATCTGCAAGACATATGTGGATGGAGAGCCGGGAGATCTGGTCTCCCACCTGAGAAATTAGGGAAGAGCTGATGACTGAATCAAACCGACATATTTTTAATCCTATAGCTCTCCTCGCATTCTTGAAAATGGCTTATGGTATGCAATAGGTGCTATTTTTTTACATCTACTTATGCAAAGTGTGTCTTAATAGATCTTTGAACCAAATATAGACTACGTTTCTTTAGATACTTAGCTAAATAATAGTCCCATAAATGAAATAATGACTCCAAAATGTTTGTTCATAGTGTGTCTACAACCTTGAGCTACTGCTGCAACAGCGCAGTGTGCACTTGCATGTTAATCAACTGCACAATGTCGACACTGTCCAAGGCTGCTTTTCACCTCTCCCAAATCCATTAACGGCCCATTTCTTTCCCACCTGTGCTTAACCACTTAACCAACACATGCAACGGGCAGAGATGGACACCATCTGTGAGGAGAGGAGAGGAGAAGGGAAGGGAAGAGGAGTAAAGACGACACACCGGTCGAAGAAATAATATGAGAAATTGTTTGCTGACAGCTTACAGAGCCACGTATAAAAACACAAAGACAATCTCCCAATTGAATCTGAGAGCAAACAATATTGGTTTCTGTGTTCATCGACCTAGTAAGCCCTCTTCAGTATATGAAGTCTTTTTTTTTGCCTGCAAATGTCAAGCCATAAAAGATCTCCATCTCGTCCCACCACACCGTCCTCTCTGCACACTACACACTGTATCTCAGGGAAGAATAACATCAACACGTGATAAATCTGCCATAAATAAATAAATACATACATGCAGGATCATTTCCATTTGAGCTATATCAGCAGCCACGTATCGTCTCGGCTTCTGCTGAAATGTCGGGTGGGGAAACAACTGTTTGTGCGCTTGAGACAGATCTTCAACAGGTGCTACCGTGTCTTCAACGACCAGTTCCTCTCACTTATGTCGGGAATCGACCTGAAAAAGACAGACAAGAGATTCCAGGGTAGCTCGTACTGAGCCAGACCGCAGTCACAAGATGTTGGACATCCATGCTTTCAGTGACAACAGATCTAAATGGAGGACAGCACGTTTTGATGGCATCTAAGCACTTTGACCCAAAATCCCCAACTTCTGCACCAGAATTCAGACGAGGGGTGATTCTCGTCACCTGAGGCGTCGTCAGGAAGTCGGATTAGCTGACAGTGTCTTGCAAAACATCCAAGGGTTGTTGCCCTGGGAGAGGCACGATTAACACCCGTCATGGAGTCTTGCATCTGGTCGTCCTGTTGTTACCCAACAGTATATGAAAAATTCAAGACAATCTGAAAGTCTGGAGAGAACATCCTGCTCGGGTCTTCTCTCCACGCTGCATCTATTATACAGATCTTACTCATCACACCGAGTCTGTGATTCTTCAGAGAACGAGCAACTCTCAGACTTCAACAAGAAGAGTTTCCCACACACACACAATAATAATCCTTTGCCCCCAGTCGGGACGTGCACCTCCTGCACGACTACAGGCACATCCGAGGTAACAGTTACTGTACTGAAGGTTCTGATTCCAGTTCAGTGTGTGAAGGTCCAAACAGACATTGTAACGTCTTGGTTTTCCAAAGACGTGATAGGTCACTAGTGATGGCTCTTTATTGGTATCATTTATGCTTGTGATGGGTCCCTTTGCGGCGGACATGCCTACAAACCAGCCCCAAACCACATCCACATATAAAACAAGAATATGTATAAATCTATGGGGAATGGAAACGTCCCTTATATTTGAATAATCAAAGAAATATAGGGAATAATGAAATTGAAATATACCCTTTTTACTGCCTTTTAAGTCCCCAATGAAAATAAATTAAAAAAAACTGAAGGTGAATAGAGACATTTGGATATCAAGAGGTTCAGTTGAGACAAACAGACAAAACCTGCAACACTCTTACTAATCAAGCTCGGCCCTGATGCAGGTAGCCTGGTTGAATGAGACTTTTGATGGTAGCTTAGTTGTAAAATGCTCACAATTTCCCCTCAACCAGAAGGAAATCTCAGCAGGGCCCGAACAGAGCAGACTTTCTGGCTGACAATCAGTTTGGCTGAGGGCTGCAGCGTGTCAAGGACAGAATCAGAATGAGACTCACCTGGGCGTCGTTCCCTCCACCTCTCTTAAACCTTCACAAAGGGCGTCGTCACACCCTGATTGGCTGGGAGGGGAATGCCCCGAGCTGCTGTCACTCAGTAATTAGGAGCCGGTCTCCACACAGGTGATCTGAATCAATCCAGAGGGACCTTGAAACTCAGTCAGAAGGGTTTAATGTCAGTTTAAAGACTCAAAGTTGTTAAACTAAGAGTTGAAGGGAAGACTGCAATAATATTTAAAGATCTACATGTATAATAATCCAATAGCAGCGCTAACAAATGAATCACTTAAGTGAATAATTTACTGTGTCCTTGTTTGTCCCTTGAATGACATCAAGGGAACACAGAGCTGCTCTCACACTGTGTCGAGGAGAAAGTAATTAATGCCGTTAACTCGGGCCCGTCCTTGGCTGCTGTTTGAGTCCTGTACCACACCGGTCTCTTTGACCCTGTCTCACTACGGGGGAGCGCCAAAGTGTGGAGGCGAGGCCCGCGGCTTCAAAGCCGGATACTCTGGGATCCTGAAAATAGAACAGAGCTACTGTATGCGAGTGAAGGTGGGGAGAGAGAAAAAAAGTGCAGGACCATATGCTCTTCCTTCTGGCCGTGAAACGAGATGATCTAATTAAATCAAGTGCTAAGTTTTACATGAGTGGGACAAAGCTTCTCCTGCTGAGAGAAGGTTCAAAGTCATATTGTTAGATATTTCTCTCTGGCACAGAGTCCGTTACATCACTTCAGCGCCAAAGATTTATTCCTTAAAGCGACCTTGTGTTTGAGTTGTCATCCACCTACACTGACAAACCGTATATGAAATGTGCTGTTTATGTTAATGTGGCACGCTTTAATCTTTTTAATTTTTCTGACTTCCCGGAGACATCTGAGCTTTTCTTCTTCCCCCCTCGCGAGAATCAAACGTCTCCCGAGGAGGTGAATTCAGCGACAGCCCAGATGTTGGTATCTCTCGTGACAATAGCTGAGAGGAACAAAGAAGACTCGCAGGACGATGAGGCTGATTCACTCCCTGCATGCTAATGCTACCTGCTGACACTTATTTGAATATTATTCTAAATTTGAACCAAACTCATGTGTTATTTACCTGCATTTCTGCAGGGAAAACATCACCGGCTGTGTGTGGTGTATTTACACATCAAACATCTCCCTCGCTTCCCCATTACTGCTTTCCTTTTATTTATTTTTTGTCTTCAAGTTTTTCCTCCAGTCCTCCCTTCTGTCTTCTCTTATCTCTGGTTTTACGTTCCTCTCAAAGGTCTTATCTCGTGTTCATTATCTGATTAATCTTAAAAAAAAATCAGACCACGGTATATAATTCATTACATTTGTTCTACATGCTCCGCAGATTAAAAATGAATAGATGCAAGGTTGCAGGATTGCATAACGGAGGCGTCGCTGCTGCGGTGAATATCCTTCGCAGTGTTTGACGCTTGAATACTTCAGGTAAGCCGGTGAAAAGCGCTTTACAAAAAGATAAATACAGTTTTTGAAGGCTCGTGTGAAGCCTCTGCACGCCCACACAGGTGTTGTCACTTTGCTGATTAGACCTCTCAGCTCTGCGTGGGAGTGTTCAGACTGCGCCTGATTGACATCTGCCCGACTCTCCTGGCAGTTTTGTTGCACCTTTTTTCGATTCTACTTCTTGAATAACCGTATAAAAGAAAAAAAAAAAAGTGGCTCGAAGGTTTCTGTCCTCAGCGAACGCCAAGCACGACAAGTTCACCCTAATCAGCCAGACTGACTGAAACACTCGTGTGGGAGTGCAGCGGCTTTGACGAAAACTTACTACACTTTTGAAGACGTGTTCTTAATAATCAAAGCTTTCCTCTAATCCGCCGCTGCAAAAAGCAATTTCCTTGTACGCCTCTGACTTTAATTCCTAGCACAAGTTTGCTATTTACCTCAATTTTCACGGCCCCGGTCTGATGTATGCAGCGACGTACTGTAGGCCTATGTACCTTCTTATAATTGGCTCCTCTTGGATTTTTGTCTGCAACTCGGTTGAAGTCGAGTTGAGTTCTGGCACAATTCACCAGCCTGCGAGGTGGAGAAGGGAGGCAGGCTTTTAAGCGTCAAAGCTTTAAAGGTCAAAAAACACTTAATAGTATAATTCGTCTAAAACGACTGTGGGGTTGTCAGGAGGAGTGAGGGGAGTTTATATTGAACGATAAAGGCAATTCCTCCTGGTAGATATATCATAGGATGATTTAGATATGTTTGAGTCCTTCTAGCTTTAGGAATGGTGAGGACAGTTGGTCACTGCTGTGGTCCATAATCAAAATATATCAAATAGTGACTGGATAGCTGTAAAATGTTATGGATGAATCTTTCTGACTGTGGTGTACTGACTTTTCCTGTAGCGCCACCAGCAGGTTGACAGTTTTGGCTTTTGGCGCTAAAATGCTAAACCAAGACGGCGAACTGACGGAAAACATAATACACAGCTACCATTGTTATTGTGAGCGTGTTAGCATGCTGACATTAGCATTTAGCTGCAGAGTGGCTGGTGTGGCTGCAGATGGATAGTAGCATGGTGACGGTAGCATTTAGCTGAAGGATCCACTGGCATGAACGTGTGTAGACTTTGGTTTGGTGAAATAAAAGCATTAAAGATTGAGCATTTTGCCACCGTAATTTGACAACGTGCAGAAGTCTCCAGGCCTTCGTGTTGAGGAATGAAATTAACAGGCGATGTAACGATGAAAGGCAAAAGTTAACTGAATAAACAACATGAAAATATTAAACAAGATTTTATTTTTGCCATCTGGACGTGATGGTGCTGACTCGGACTCATAACTTTAATATTTCTACAATCCTGGCAATGCTGCTCAATTTACTCCCTGTTTTTTCTTCATACTCTGACTTTTACATTTAAAAATCTTCGTATAAATGGGTGCTTGTAATTTAATGGTTGGCTTCACTGATGAATGAGCAACCCGTCTCTTGTTTCATACTCACGACGTCTCAGTCGGAGCTTGATTTGTACTGATCTTTATGCCTTTTGTGTCATCAAGTCGCATCAGCTGATGACTGAGGGTCTGCAGCTGTGAGACGCTGGGTGGAGTCTGTCATAAATATATGCAGACTGCTGAGACATTACAGCAGCCTGAAGATGACTGGAGGCTGAGATGTTCTCGCTGTTTTCATTCTGTCTTTGCGGATAAAAAACGTCAAAAGGAAATGCAGTTTTCATGAGCCCAGAATACATTTTTTAAGTCATAGTAGTACTCCTTGACAACTAATAACATTCAAATACCGTGTTTGTTTGAGTCAGGGACTGTGTTAAATGCCATCTTTGATCTTCAGCGGAAAAAAGGCTCGAATACGTTTAATATTGGAGCGATGCAGCCATGTGTGACGCCTGGGTGGCCCGGCCTTAATCACATTAGAAAACCAACATGTTGAACCGCAGCCACTCCCCAAACTCGAAGTCTATTAGAGCGGAAAAGCCTGTTATTAATATCCCAATATGACAGTCCCTGTGTTGTAACACTATCTCTCCCTCCGTTATCTGATTTGTATGTAAGTAGGTCAGCAGTGCCGGGGCCCCGGCTATGAATGGGCTCAGTTAGCCGAAGATCCACAGGCTCAAAGCAATTACACATGAACACGGGGCTCCGTCCCAAATTTCCCTTCTAACGGCTGCCGGTTGACCCCTCGGCTCTTCCCTGACCAGTCGCACGTTCACAACACCGAATAATTAGACTTTCTGCTGCTCTCCAGAAGGCCTGAATTGATATATAATACTTTAAAAAGTTTCCAGCGATAACAGGATGGAGGAAGCAGGAGCAGCTGTCAGATAACAAAACGCTACAGCAGCTGGAAACAGTCGGCTGCCACCGCAGTGACATCCAGACAGACATTTACAGTGTATTATTCTCCTTGTCATCAAGTCCTCCTGTCATATTCTGCATTCATTATTTCTTTAAAAAAAAGTCACAAAGTTTACTGCTGAATGAATCCGCCGCTGAAATTAAGTGCTCAAAATCTGTCAATTAGCTGCTCCAGCTGCATTTTATTTATTTTTTATTTTTTTTAGACGCAATCTGTAGTAAAGTGAGTCGTCATGAAGCTGATGTTCTGTGTGAAAGACAAAACTCAAGTCTGGTACAGCCACCTTTTCCTCAAGCCTACAGGTGGCGGCGAGTACTTTATACTATATATATATATATGTAGGGTTCTTTAAAAATGTGTAAAAACATTCATTTTTATTTTACTGTGTTTCTGTAATCTGAGTGATGGCAAAAACATAGTTTCTCCCTTTTATACTGCTTCTAGAACACAGAGTAGAGTAGGACTCCATTTCCCAGAATCCTCTGTTTCTTTTCTGTTTGTGTGATAGTCTTGTTTAAATGAATACTGTCATATATTAACTTTGTAATTCATGTGTTATATTGTTTAAAACATATTCTGTGGTCTTTAAAATTGATAAAGGTTAAGTTTTTTCCTGGTTAATGAAAACTATTCTTTTCGCGGGAGGAAGTATCCCAGAATTCCCCGGGACAGAGGAGAGCTGCCTGTGTTTTTCCTCGGCAGAGAGAGAAAAGTCCATTTTTGGAGACTCGAACTTAATGTTGGCCCAGATATTGAACTGCCCAGAGAGACTTAATCGTTCAGAGTAATCCTTTTCACGTATCTCAGTCGATTGTGAAAGTGTGGACGACGGTGAAGTTATTTTTTTTCTCGAGCCGCAGCAGCGCGGTCTCCGCCATTAGCTCACACGTTAGCTCTGTTAGCCGAGTTAGCTCGGTCGCCGAGGACCAGCCTGCTTCACAACACGGACACAAGGAAGTTTCCACTCAACATCCGTGTGGGTCGAGAGGACGGAGCGGACCGTGGACGAGGTCACGGCAGATAACCAGGACGTGTCGGACGGTAGCCTGGGCTACGGGAGCCGTCGCAGGGCTTGTCTGGACATCGCTCTACTGCCTGGCGGGCTGACGCCATATTGCGTCTACATCAGGAGGTTGCGTGAGTACTTGACATTGGAGCGGGACTGTGTTAAAGCACGAATGGCTACGAATGGGCCCCAACGGTTAGGGAAATTATCCAAGCGCTTGGGTTAGGTTTTTCATGGTATCATTATCATCTATCCTTATTTCTATGTGAACTGTGAAAATACATTAGTGCAGGTCTGGGTACTATTACTGTGTCTGAGTACACAAAAGCACTCTGGTTTGATATTTCTATTTCATGTTATTGGTGTCATATGTTGAACATTCAAGAGGTGTGAATAGAGTTAAAATATCAAGAACACGTCTAATTATTTCAGAAGTGAATGGTTTATTAAAGGAGAACCACAATTTGATTTAGTTTACAAATAAGCTTAAAATCTCAGGTTTATTTTCATTAAAAAGGTTGAGTTTGAGCTCAAATTAAAACATATCATTTCATTGATGTGAAGGAACAGTAAGGGTTAAAAGTGTACTCTATTGAGGGGAAATTATATCTTTTGATGTAAAATTATGCAATTGGTTTGTTGAAGAAAACTTAAACCGTTCTTTTGATCTAAAAGGGTAAGAGGAAGGGCATTTTGATGCTTCAGGTAATAACTGTCTTGATTCAAAGCATACAAGTGTTTTGTTTGTTGTTTCCTATTTACTTATCCATCTCTGAAACATTTCTCTTTTAAAGGTATTCTAAAAATGTAAAAGGTTTAAAACAAAATAAATGTTTGTGGTCTTCCTTTTTTCTCACTCAAGTGATAAAGTCCCTTGCTCAATTCGGTAGAGAAGAAACACAGCGAATTCACCATCTTTAGCTGAGAACCTAGGACCTGTTTTATTCTTATTGGGTGTGACCTCAGTGTAGATTTGTAAACACTAAGGAAAAAGGGGTTACATATATACATTTTTAAAGATAATGCATGTAGAAAAGTGCAGAGTTGAAGTATCTCTTCTCCTTAAAACACGATTATGATTGTGAATGAATAATTTAAAAGTGTTTGTCGGCTCCAGAAATGATTGTTTTGTCGATGACTGTGCAAGATTCCAGCTTCTAACAAGGTTTGTGAGCTGATAGTGTAACTGCATCGGTATCACGTGGCATCAACAGTCTTTAGTGGTGGTTGCCAGGTTGTGGGGGGGGAAATTAAAGAATGGCTGCGTTCTTCAGTTTGTGCCCAGCATGCTGTGCCGCCCTAACGTTAGCTAGCAAGCGTTAGCAACGTTATTGTTGGAGGTAATTAAGAGTTAACGAGAGGAGCTTGAAACGTCCAGCCACTTGTCAAAGATTAAACCGGTCTTTAATCAGTTATCAGTTATATCTTTGGCTCTTGGGAAGCCCTTAGAAAACGAAGTGATGTTTTTTGATTTTTATGGGCTGTTAGCAGTTCCACCAAAGAGCGATTTTTCCCTTTCTAAGCCTCTCAGATGGTTTCATTTAATGAAGCGTTTGAGGCGCTGAGAGGTCAAATTAACCAAAATATTTAAAAAGAGAAAAAGATTCAAGGTCCAACTATGAATACAAAAGTGTGTAGCAGCGTGACTTTTATTTTTCATCTTTCCTCTCCCCATTAATCAACCCCTCAGGGCTCGTATTTCAACCAAAAATAAAAATTGATATGAAACTTGAAAAGTGTGTGTGTGTGTGTGTGTGTGTGTTTCCAGTTGGAAACACAAAAGATAGCGGTTTTTTTCCTTGACCCGCAGTGAGACACCTGTAACGACAGAACACGAGCTCGGAGCTAATCGATGCCATCTCGCTACGACTGTTTACTTCCATTGTTCATTGTGCAGCGTCCTCCACTGACGACACGTCATTAATCACGATGATTCCTCTCGCTGGTGGAGACGTGGGCTCGTTTGATAGATAGCAGCAAAGGTTTCAAAGAAGCCTGTATGGAAACCGGTTCAGGAACCAGAGCTAATTTGTTGGATGGGAGCTACAAACAACCTGAGTGTTTATTAAAAGATCTTCTGCAGGGTAAAACGGTGAATAATGCATCCATCACGACACTTTTGCTGATACTACTCCTGTGCTTTTACTTAAATAGGATTTGAATGCAGAACTTTCACTCGAATTAAATATTTTATGTCATATTATCGCTGGAGGAAAAGATCTGAGTTTTTCTTCTGCGTTTTTGTCCTTGAGCAGCTCAGGCGTTACCTGGCACACTGCAGCGATTTGGTGATACATCTCCTCCAACATAAATTTCCCTAGAATACCGCCTCGCTCCGAGCACATTAGCATGTCCCACAGTGACCTCTTCACACATCCTGAATCCGCTGCTCTAAAATGTTTCACAAGCTTTTTACACTCGGGTGCCGTTGTAGTCTTTTGACACATCACCTGTTGCCATAATTGGAGGCAGCTAAATCCCTACCTGCTGTGTTTTCTCCCCCACCACCCTCCTCATCCTCAACCCACTTTGATGCCCCACTTATCACCCCTGCATTGTAAGTAGTTCTGTGCTTAGACGAGCAATTTGCTTTTTTCCCCCCCCCCTTCTCTGCTTTACTTTCTGCTCTGCTCACCCCACCCAGGATGCTGCCTCAGTAGAAAACCACGCATTCTGATCGTCCCGAATCCATCCTGTAAACACTGCATTAAATATTGATCACGGTATCACGCACAACTTTTTATTTATTTATTTTTTGTTTTTTTGTTTTGCTGCGCTAGGCTTAATGCACACCGTGCGAGGGTTTTTCTGCTAATGAGACACTTGAAGTGCTGCGAGTCATCTCCACCACCAGCGATTTGATCAAAGCTTCCAGATTACAGATTATTGAAATTAGTGGTGCAGGGGAGTGTTTAAGGAGAAGAGGTTTTTTTTATGTTAATGATCGCTGAGGAGGGTTTGCAGGAGATACAGTACTTACAGTGGAGGAGTTATCTCTTCACACTTCGTATTATAGGTCTGAAAATGTCATGGTACTAATGTGATAAGAATAATATTCAGAATTTCTTTAAAATTACACCCAAATTACATCAAAATGTATTGAAAATTACCCCAACATGATTTAATGATAATATTCTGACAAGCAGTCAATAAATACCTTATAATTTCTAACTGATTTCCAGCATACGTCCTACTTTCTTCTTCTTCTTCTGCTGATCATGCCTTTTTTAATTTCCAACTAGTTTCGGTCGAACTGCTGCAGGTCAGGAAATTAAAGTTTGTTTTTTTTAACCTTTTACATTCTCAACAATCCATCAATCAATAATCAGTCTCTCTCTCACTGTCACACACACAGTAAATCTTACACATGTACATGATCGTAAATATTAAAGGTGTAAGTTTAAAACATTCAAAAAATGTACAATTATCAACAAAGTGTAAAGAAATAACATAAAAGAAGTCTACGTACTGTGTTGCAGTGATATCTATTGAAGTTAGCATGCTAATCCGTTAGCCCCTCGCCACTTTGCACCTTTCAGAGGTGATAGTCAGATAGCAAACACCACCAACACTCATGCTCTGAGCTCCAAGTCTGGGCAGAGTCAGCTAATACACCCGCTGCATGCTTAACCGAGCCAATGGCAGCTACAGTTAGCAGCAGGTAGCGGTTGCTCTGGTGACATGCTGCCCTGTTTGTAGGATGACAGGTTCAATTCTCACACACTTAAAGAGTTCATATTATGCTAATTTGTAAGTTCATACATTTATTTGCAGGTCCTAGTAAAAAAAGTTTACATACTTTAATTTTCAAAAAACACATTGTTTTTCTCATACGGTGCATTGCTGCAGCATACCTTTTCACACATGAACGCTCCGTTTTAGCTACAGAGTGAGACATCTAGCCTCTGTTCAATCTTTGGGGGTGAGAGTTGCACATGCGCATTACTTAACGGGCAGGATGTGGCCAATCAGAGGCAGAGTAGAGCGGGTCATGCCGAGCAAGGTAGTGTGATCTAAAATGACGCCACTACAGAAGTAGCAACTGTATGTCTGCTGACTGACTGGCGTGTATATATTCTGTAATAAATATATATATATATGTATATTGCATTTGTATTACGTTTTCAGCCTGATAGCCATGCGTGAACAGGAGGACAACAAGATCAATGGTGGAATATCGAGCTTTGTTTATGTAGCTGGCTTTACTGAGTTTATTAACGCTCTTCAAGCAACGTGATGGCCAAACAAAAGGGTTTGTGTGCAGGCATGTCATGTTATTTTGTGTTTTTTTAATTTATTACAAAGTTGCAGCGCCACCTGCTGGCCGAGAATGCATACAACAGTGTTTTGAGATGTCGAGCTAGCTCAGGAGTCGCTGATATTCGGATGCTAATTCATTTATGGTGGCTAATTATAAAAAAAAAACTGACATTGAGGGAAATTGTTCCAAAGTCAGCTGATCTGATGAAGTGATTCAGAAACACATTTTAATTTACTGACCTGCAGATGTCACTCAGTAAATAGTTGGGAATCAAGCTGCGGCACAGCACTTCAATTTAGTGGCCTGCTGAGGGCAACTTTTTCATATTCCCTAAAAGAGGGACTGCAGATTATCACAGCCACATCACTGATGGATGATTCACCTGGCAGAGGATCACCTCCATGTCGATCTTAACAAGGCCAACAAAGACCTCAAACACTGGCTGGAAAAAGACACCAGACTCCACCTGAGGAAAGTTTCCAGCTTTTGGATGAAATGACAAAAAGGATTTCAGAGGTGGGAGGCCACTCTGAACAAATGCTCCTCTGACCTGATGCTGCAGAGAAGCAATTTAAAAGTCCTACTCTTTCATTTTCTCGATTAAGACAGAAGCTGGTTGAAAAAAAATCCAAAGTCGAGCTGAAATTACCAGCATTTTATTTACTGCTTGTTAGAAAATAGCAGTATATTACTATCAAATCATGTTGGGGGGTCATTTTAATACATTTCAAGGTATTTATTGAGGTAATTTAGGGGTAATTTCTAAGAAATGTCAAAGATGTTACCTGGCAATCACCACCGACTTACCATGACATTTCCAGACCTGTGAAAATGAAGTGATACCAAGTTACCAAACACATAATACACATATTTTATGCCCTGAAGTATAGAAAAAGCTCAAAGTACATACATTAGCTGTCCAAAAATAGCCTATAGCCAGAAAATAGTCTTTAAGCAGTCTCTGTCGGAGGCACTAGCAGGGATCAGTGGACGACTTGGAGCTTCTTCCTTGCGGAGAATCTGCAGAGCGAGAGTTGCTTGATACTATTAAAACATTGAAGTGCAATAAACAGCAGGCCTTACCTTCTCTGCAGCTTAAACAGACATCCACTCATTCATTTCTCTCTCACACACACACTCACACACACACCAGGTGTTAACATGAGGACAGGACGATCTATTTGAATGGCCATCCTCAAGGGCTCCACTGAAAGGACTCATTTCCAGCTCACATGGCAAAATTAATAAACCTTTGGACAATAACTTTCCTGTGTGCGTGTAAAGAGGGGGCCTGTTACACTTACACTATGGTATCATTTAACATTTATTTTTTTATTTTAAATAATACAATAAATATACTACAAACGAACATTGGCTTTGGTAGAGTTACAAGTTCATCATTTTCTCTCCACTTCACAATTTTCTTTTTTTTCCCCGGACATGACCATTGAAAAAACGGATGTATCCTGATGAATAAAGACGTGGACCTGGAGATCATGTCACTCTACAGATATCATAACAACAAGAGAAAGAACTTTACAATTTCATGCATACAGATAGGTTTTAATGCTTCAAAAGACATACAAGAGTGGATGGCCACAGTAAACTTGAATTTATTGACATAAAAACCAATATAACTTCTATCCTCTTATCCTTACACAGGTTTGACAAGACTGCGAAAAAACAAACAAAAAAAAAAAAAACAAGACAGACAAAATGGAAATCTACAAAATAAAAACAAAAATAAAACAAAAACAATGGCAGCATCACTGCTGGTTTCTGGAAATTTACAAAAATTTGTTTGTCCTTTTTATTGAGAGCGAAAAAAAAAAAGTTAAAGTTAAATTTGGGCGTACTGCATCACAATGGAAAAATAAAGCCGAAGATCTACAAGCATATTGATATATCTTAACAGAAATGGTTCAAGTCACATATTTGAAGATTTAAAAAAAAAATAAAGGAAACAAAACAAACCTATGTATGAAGGGCTGTAAAGATTCTGTGGTAGATACTAGTGGTCATAAGCAAAGAGAGTGCATAGTTTGAACAAAGAGCATAATTACAATGAGGGCAAAAAAAAAAAAATAGTATTTTCTGACACTGCACGAGCAAAAATCTTTCATCTGGCTGATTTGGTGACCTGCTTGTAACTGCCGGTAAAATCAAGAAGAAATACTTTTCAAGTTGTTTCCCATATAAAAAAAGAACTCATTTCAAGCCACTTAAAGCTAAAATATAATCATGAAATCCTTCGGTGGAAGGGTTTCATACGCCGAGCAACACTTTCTTTCTTTTCTTTTTTTATCCCTTTGGACGCTTTTTGGCCCAAATCACAACATGTCCAACGTCTGAACTCCCATCAGTTTGATGTGGCAACAGATGATCCAAACAGCAAGAGAGCCATAATGCAGCATCTTAAGAGCAAATGATATGCAAAAGCAAAAAAACAAAAACAAAAAAAAACAGCACCATCTTTAGCTTTTCCTCTTCCAACAGTTTGGTACAAGTTTTTTCTTTCTTATCTGTGCGGTCCGCTGAAGCAGGAGATAACATACGCCGCCATGCTGCACTGATCTGTGAGAGGATATGTAGAGAAATGGCATGCAGACACCACCGCTGAACATCATCAAAAAAACAACAAGTAACAGGATTGCAGCAAAGATCCACCTGCGTCAGACGTGGTGGTTAAGAGAGTCAAGGGGGTGTCGGGAGGGGGGGGCTGCTGGCGATGGAATATTTTCACCAGGTTTCCTTTCATTCAATAAACAACAACTAGAAAAATACATAGCACCACAGAAGAGAGGAAATAGCACCTAGGTTTCGATTTCTTTGTGTTTTCATTAAAATGTGACATCATCTCCCATTGCATAGTCAGATAGGTGAGTATTTGAGGAAAAAAAACAAAAAACAAGAAGCTGTTTATTAAGTTAATGATATCGCCACCAAAGGTAGGTGTTTCTGTTCAGAGGGCACGAAAAAAAAAAAAAAAAGGAGGAATGTATTATTTTTCTTATGCAAATCAAAAGTGTCACAATATAATATCACAGAGCTTGTTTTCGTCTTTTATTTCCATTCCGTTTTTAAATTACAACAAGGTGTGCTCCACAACTGCAACAAGACAGGACTTCCCAATTTTCTTTTTTTTTTTCCTTCTTTTTTCAATTTACAAGTCAAATTTCCTCACTTTTCTACAATTTTTTTTAGATGTTATCCCCGTATCCGTCATCTCCTACCTCAAAATTAATAAAGTCACATGCATGTTTTGAAGCCAGAAGCAATAAACATTACCAGGAAAAAAAAAATATACAGAATGTACTTACAAACATAAAAATTATTTATATATATTTATATATATAAAGATCCATTCCAAGAGAATGGGGAGACAATTATGCACAAACAAAGCTCCCGTAGTGAATGAGCAAATAAACCAACAAAAGAGACGAGTGGAAGGAAAAAAAAAAAAAGCCAGGGAGAGATGAAGGAAAACATGAAAAAGAAAAGAGCCAAATCAGATGGAGTCCATGGCAAAAAACGCTGCGAGCGTGTGGAAACGGCTGCAGCTCTCAGGGTTCGCCTTCGATGTTTGGGTCATAAACCATAAAAAGGGTAAATCAAGTGTGGGCTAGAGTTGTGTGTGTGCTTGCGAGTGTGTTGTAGGAGGCAGGATGTGACATCCAGTTTCAAAACTTGCATGTGATGGAGAAGGCACACTGAGGTTTCAAGGTTATTTTTCCTCTATTCCTATAGAATTTCACCGTATTCTCAACTTGATTTTCGTTTTACTCATACTTGTTGCTTTATGGAAAAAAAAGTTACTTTTTTACAAATAGAATCGTCCTATTCTTTTTCAATTGTTTTTTTTTTCTGAGAAAACAAATATATGCTTTTTTTTTTTTCTTCTCCATTTTGCTCAGTAAACAGTCTTAGCCGATGAAACAGACGGGGCCCACTTCGAAGCCGAACTTCTGCGTGGAGCCGCCAAAGTCGTTGAACATGATGTCCACAAATGGCACCTGTTCCACCTTTGGCGTGTTGATCTCAAGTATTGTCTTTTCATAGCCCTTTTTCAACTGTCAAAGAGAAGAGACACAGCGGGAGGCAGAATTAGTGTGTGAAAAACATATTCCTCAGAAATAAAAGCATCACACACGTTTACAGCTCTCACTGACTGAGCTGCTACAGAGACAATCAAAGGAGCCCTGCCAGCGCGTGCGCTGCTCTGACTTACCGCACAGCCGTCGACCACGGCGCGGATGTAGGGGTTGTTATCATAAGACATCTCCTCATCGTTGGAGCCCAGGAAGCGGATGGCCTTGTCGTAGTTGTCCTGCTCCTGGTCGTGCCAGGCCACCGTCTGGTAGCAGTTGTACGTCATGTTCTGTCGGGCCGCCGCGCTCAGCAGCCGCAAGAAGGTCATCTGGACCACGCCGATGGGGTTGCCCTCCGCGTCCACGTAGGACAGCTGCAAAGAGGCGGACAGATGGAGGTGAGCATCAAAACTTTAACACCAGGGGGGGAGGGACCGGTGTAAAGGATGCGTGGACCGAGAGGAAGATTTACAGAACACACTGTCAAGGCTTTACTCTGCTGTGTTTTTTGCCTCTCGGGAGCCATTTTGATTTAATTTATGACCAGTAATTTGTATTCCTCCTTTACTGCTGTGTTTGGCTTTCTTATTAGAAAAAGGAGGTGTCATCCAAGGATATAGAGTTAATGCAGTACCACGCTCTGTGAGAGCATGGACTAAACTTAAGAGAACTTAATTTACCAAGGATGGCGACGTTCAACATTTTTCTTACCGCCAACGAATCCCACGAAGAGAAAAACAAAATCAAAAACGTGTGAATGTGTCTCTGAATACTCGCCGACTTACCTGTTCTGTTCTGGTTCTGTTCACCCACGTTTCCACTCAGTGAGGACACTATTTTCTCCCTCGGATGAATAAACACTTTTAATTGCAGTCTCGGCCGGTGTGTCGGACCTTCTTGTGTGGCTTCTTGCATGCATACACAGAAATCTGTATCTGTTTATAGAGGTTAGTGCACTACTGGGTATTTACAGAACGGTGCATGTGGGATTGACTCAGAATAAACAACAGTGCCTATGTTCATCATAATGAACATGTCAGCCAGTAAAACTGTGACTCACTGATGTGTTTTTAATAGTTTTTGGACAACAGTGTAGCTCTAAATCAGGCTTTGGCTACACAAACAATAGTTGATTGTTAGCATTAGTTTTGGAGGTTTCATGGGGATTCATCGGAGGTAAGAAACGTTGACGCCCTTCTAAGTCCATTTGTTTAATAAATGGATAAAGTAATGATACAATATAAATGAGGAGGAAGGCTGCAGAGTCTTTTCCAAGGCCTCGTGCCTTGAAGCAGTTCTGGTGTTCAAGGCTTAATGTGGAAAAATCTGCCTCAAAGTACAAAAAATAAGCATAACTAAATACCTCATTTAAATCTTGATTATGTAATTATGTAAAATATATATCCAATATGAGCAAATTATGGTAAGTACATGAAAACGTAATTATCGTAATAGGAAATATGTTGCAGTAGGGATATGTTAATTGCCTGGTAATTAACCTATAATTAACCTCGGATTTTTGCTTTTCAAGCTCATGTCAGAAAACAGAGATATGTCCCATTAAGCTGATTATAACGCTGCGTAATCCTGACTGATAAGATAGCGATTTGGAACCAGTCACGGTTCACTTTAGTGTCCGTAGTAATTGGCTATCTGCATACCAACCATCAGGAATCCATTAGATCCACATGGTCGCTTCGTCTTTCAGACAAACAGGACTTACTGAGAGCAGAGCGCATGCAGCATCCGCGCCATGCAGCCAGAGCAGCTGTGAGTCTGGACGCGTTCTTTCCTTCTCCACTTGTTGTCACACACACACACACACACACATAAAACACACACACCACACCTCGGCACACATGCATATACAAACCCAGAGTGCCGACACTCAAGCTTGACATTAACAGAGCGGGCTGTCATCTGTGCGACAATTCCGTGCCAATGATTGCTTTAATTAGCTAATTAATCACAAGATGTAAACAATGAAGACTTTGTTCTGCGTTCTGTCTGTGAGTGTCGGCGCCGTGGCTCAGAGTGAAAAACCCGTTCTGATGTTTTCACCCCTCGGAGCGGCTCGATAGTCCCATGCTTTTCTCCTTGCTCCCCCGCTGCCCCCCCGCTCAGCGTGTGGATCCAGCCCAACATCGCCAGAGAAACATTACCTCTTCATCATCACAGCCGCAAGTCAACAGTGACTGAGTACCCAGAAGCCCCTGGGTGGTGACTGAGTGCCTGACCCGTTTGACTCGGAGCTACTCGGCCGGGGCTAAGTAGTGTTTAAGGGAGACAGTGGGAATGTGAGCGCAGCTGAGTGGCGGTGGCAGAGAAGAAACGAGTCTTATTTTCCCCCCTCTTTGTGAGGGATGAATGACCTGCTGAGGCGGGGAAAATGTCGACATCTCCAACTAAAACAAATCCAATGTGCGTGGAAGAAAAGTGCAAAGTGATGTATTCACTGTGAGGTGTTTTTGTCCACACTATTAAATCAGCTGTGTATGGATACTGCTGTAGCTCCCTGAGTCATCCGAGTGTCGAGGCACGCAGTCACTCTTAGGAGATGCTCCCTTAATGAGCAGAGGAGGATATACAGCCAAGATTTAAACAGCCGGTTGTTTTAAACTCCATCAGGTGACGTACGTGTTGCAAATCTTGCCTGTATGGTCCACAAACCTCTCCTCCATTTCCTTGTAAGAGCATCACCTATGTGTCTGGACTGAAGGCGAGTGCAGCTCAGTGCTCAATCATCATGCACCCACAATACCAACAAGCAAAGGTGCCAGTGCATGTACATACTTGAGAAAACCAGAACCATGCAGAGCCTCAGGCGCGCAGAGTCCAAGCCGGAGCCGGGACTCCGGCACTGCAGGCGGGGCCACTTACCAGGGAACCTCTCTTGTAGTGACTATACCATGTGCCTGGCGAGTCTTTGGGCCATTTTGCCATTTTGCTCTGTAAAATATAAGAGGCATTCAGGGAAGGGAAAAGGACTCTGGGAAAGTCGGGCTTACCAGTTTACCACGTTTGAATTCACTGAACCAGGAGCCGGGATTCTCCTTTACCCAGGATGTGAGCCTAGCCTGGGGGCATGGATCGAGGAGGAGGAGGAGGAAAAAACAGTGTTAAAAGAAAGGAAACAGATCTGACAGCAACACATCCCCTCCCCTTCTTTTCTCCTTCTGTTTGTCCTCTGAGGAGTCCTCCCGACCTGAAACAGCATTCAGTGAGATCAACCAGACCAGCCGGGTCCAGGGCAGAAATTTTTAGCAAGCCATTATGCCATTTTGTACAGTACAAACTGTAGCTGGCAGCTAATTGCTGCTGAAAAATTCATGAGTACACAGTGATTAATTAAGAAATGATCGCCTGCGAGGAGCTCTTATACGGCGGCCTCTATCCCTGCTGTTCGGTGTTAGTGCTGTGCAGCCATGGTGCACTGACTTTGTTATGCCATTAAAAGCCGTGAATTGGCCAACAGGGCACAGCTCTAATGGTCTCAGCTATGACAATGATGAATTTCTCCATAATTAGATAGCAGGGTTTGATACGGAACTGTCATCAATAGCCTAATGCGTTAATGAGTGATGAGCCGGAGATCGCTTATCGCTGGGAGATGGCATACATTAGACCCACGCTGCCTTGAAGGTGACCTTCAGTTTGTTTGCAGTGGAGTGGACCGAGCAGAGGAGGAACTGTATATCCTTGCTGTGACTTTCTGACTCAGTGACAATGTGTCTGGTAAGAGATGGAGCGATCGACAAGCAAGGAACTGGAATCGGGCCGATTGGTGTCAGATATATCCGATTCTGTGCCGGTCAGATTTACATTTTCTGCTACTTTTTACTCCCACTCCACTACAGTCTGGAGGCAAATATTCAACTTTTTACTCCAATACATTTGTCTAATAACTTGAGTTACTAGTTACTTTGTAAAAAATGTGAAATATTTATTATTTACTTGTTCTCACATATTATATCAGATATCATAAGACATTTACTCATGTACTATTCATCTGGGTGACTTTCACTTTTACCAAAGTAATATTTTAACACGATATCTTTACTTTTACTCAAGAATGACTTTTGGGTACTTTTAACTACACAACTATAACTTTAACTATACAAAAAGCAGAGCACTTTATTTTGAAACTTGCGAGTTCGGCCTAATGTTTTATTATGAACATTAAATGTTTGTGTAAGTTGTAAATTCAAGAAAGAAAATTGGAATGGGCCAAAATTGGACTCTGCAGGTCAGACCTCGTCCAAGACAGTTTCAGTCGGCGCATCTTTAACGTCCGGCTTGTGATCCTGTGGACTGTAACTACGCTCTCCTCCTATAATAACTGTGCCCATCCAAACGCACGTGGGAGTGTTTGGAGTCTTTATGCACAGACTGACAGCGCAGGCTTTTCTTTTCACCCCCCCGTCACAAATGAAAGCCGCCCCATCCACCAGGACGCTATAAAAAGTCTGCTTCATTATTCTAAGCTTAGGCAAACTCCTGCTCCTCTGAGGCTCGGTGAGTGGGATCATTAAAATGGCTGTAGCTCCGTGCTGTTACACAACCTCCCTGACTTGTCACAGTGTTCCCAGTGTTTCACCACGCTCGCTGCTCTCCTCGCCTCTACATACTCATGCATAATGAACCAAATAATCTGCCCCGACGTGCCTGTCACCTGCCAGAGGCTTTACAGGTGATAAAGTCCTTAATGGCATTGCACCTAAAAATGGCAGTTAAACAACACGGGTGCGTTAGGACGACGTGTGATATCGACTCTCAGAACTACACTCGGATTTAGCGTGTTTGTAAAATAACGTCGCCCCTCGTGGGATTAGGAGTCCCGTTGAGTCATCGCCCACATCTTCATCTTGGGTTACAACACACCAAGTAATCTCACAGAGGCTAATTATATGTCTACATGTGTAGGTACAACAGAGCTACCGCTGCAGCTAGTCTCGAGACGTTCAGGTTATTTATACAGTACGCGCGGCTGTTAGTCCCAGACGTGAGGAGAAAAGAGGAATTTACATGCAGCTTTACTTCGCTGTCAATCACAACACAAACCAAGAGGCTGAAAATAGTTTCTCTTCTTCTACATCATCTTTCTAGTCCCAACCCTCTTCTGCCTCCTGTACCCTCAACCTAACTGTCCAATACGGGTGTGTTTGTGCAAGTGTGTGTCTAAACGCTGCCAGGCTTACCCCTTCAGACTTCTTATCTGGGTAGATGCAGCTCTCGCCGCCTGCTGTGAAGTTGCAGTAGACCTTGAAGGAGTCTCGGGAGCAGCCCTGGTTTGGATCAATCCAGTATTCACCTGGAGGGATGGAGAGAGAGAGAGAGAGAGCGATTACAGAGTGGCATACGTATGATTTAAAGCCTATACCTGTCTCCCTTGGGTAATGGTGATGTCTGACATGATATGGCTTGCTGTGCCAAAAGTATCCTGCATGTCTCCGTCTACAACTCCGATTCCAAAAACATGTGGACGCCGTGAAAAACGTAAACACAAACATCATTTCCCAGCTCTCCCATTCTCCTGTTGCTCCTGTCCCAACGTATTTGAAACCTTTTGCTGGCATCAAATTCAGAACAAGCATATATTTAAAAAAATCAATGAAGTTTATGAGGTAAAACATTAAATGTTTTGTCTTTGTGCTGTTTTCAACTGAATGTACATCAAAAAGGATTCTGTTTTATTTATTTTTTCACGAAGCGTATCAATGCAAATAATTAATTAATTAGTCAATACTTAGACGATTGCAAATGTCACCGCAGCTGTGACAGATCAGCCGCCGAAACATGAAGAATGCAGCGTGTAATGATGATTTATGGTGGACGCACAGTAACATCAGCGCATCATCAGCATCGACCCGGAATGAACATTTCTGAGGACACGACGGGCTGATGAGTTGTGTAATCAAGCGCAAAGTAGTCGTTGTTTTTTGTTTTTGCCCAGTGAATGTGCACATTTTAAAAAGCATTGTACGTGCGCATCTGCCAGCGGGCCATCACGATAAGAGGAAGCGTAATCGTATGTTATTTCCACCAAAGAGGGGACAAAAAATGTGTGCATCAGCCAAAACGAGTTCATCGGCACATTCAATATTGCCAAAAATCCAATATTACTAATTCTAGACTGCTGCTGATTATTTTCTCTGGTGATTGATTATTCATTTCGTTTATAAAATGCCAGAAAAGATGATTAAAGCCCCAAAAAGATTTAATCAAATTGCTCGTTTTGTTCTACTTTCACATTAAAATCTAAGAAATTTAATTTACTATCACATACAAGAATGAAAGGCAGCTAGAATCGGGGTACGTTTGACATTTTTGATTGAAAAATTACAACCCGCTGAAGGACGTACAGCATGACAGGGCCCATTAACAACATGAATGCAGTGTCCGGTAGCTTTTTTTTTGATTCGACTAAGCTGCCTTGTGATAATTGCCATTTTAGCGCAGACATTAAAAACTGCAGAGAGGAAGGATTAGACAAAAGACCTCACGCCGCATTTCAGATTGCCTGTAATACGAACCATCGGGGAAGTCGGGGTGGCAGAGCTGCAGGTCCTTGCAGGTGCGAGCGGGGTTGCCCTGTGTGCCCAGCGGGTGCTTCATCTGCTCGATCTCCAGCTTGAGGGAGTTGAGCGAGCCGAAGATTTCCTCCATGCCGTCGTCGTAGTCCTTGTAGTTGGCGTCCATGGCCGCGTCGTCCATCACTTGGCTGGCGTCGATGTTCCTGCGAGTTCTGCCCTTCATGGAGGACTGGATGGGGAGTGGGTGGATGACGTCGCCGGGAGGTCCCTGTTATGGAGAGATGAAAGATGGAGAGACAAAATGCAGAAAATCAGGATGGAGATTGTTTAAAAGTGACGATAGAACACAATTCATAAGACTAGTGCATTGACTTACAGGAGGTCCAGGAGGTCCAGGTGTACCAGTCTCTCCCTTTGGTCCAGTTTGACCCTGAGAAGGAAAAAATGAAAGAAATGCTTCATCTTAAACCACAAAAAGACACTTGTTGCCGTTTCCAAAGGAATGCAGCTTTCACAAAAAAAACACTTACCGATGACCCTTTAGCTCCTTTGGGACCAGGAGGACCCTGAAGACACAAAGATGATCAACAAATCAATACTGGCTCAGACATAACAGGCTTTTTAGTTACACACATACAACACATATGATGAGAGGAGGCTTACAGGTAATCCAGGAGGACCAAGGGGACCGAGAGGACCTGATGGACCAGCAATACCCTGGAGGGATAAAGAGAGAGTGCGATCAATACTCACGAGACAGTATTGACAAGCATGAAGGATATTGGCGCTGGTGACGTTTTGGCATTGTGTCATAAAAAAGGTTATCAATAACTTCTGAGAGGGCTGAGTATTGGTGTTGCTCTTACATTGTCTCCTTTGGGACCATGTGTTCCTGAAGGACCAGGAAGACCTCTGTCACCCTTTTCTCCCTGTTCGCCTGGGGGTCCGATAAGACCGATAAGACCGGGATGGCCCTGAAGTTGGAGAACAACAGACATATATTATCAATACAGCAATCAATAATACACCATTACATACATTAGCCATATACGTCTGGAGGCTAACAGCAGAGCTAATCAATCTGTTGGTAAAGAGCTCCATTAGTTTTATGCTCTCAGTTGGAGAAGTTCTGGAGTGGCTCACCTTTTCTCCTTTGACACCAGAGTCTCCTTTCAGGCCGGGTAAACCAGGAGGACCCTGTGAGTGGGAGGACACATCGAAGGCTGTGAGTAAGGACTCAGCTCACACATTATGTGAGATACGTAGCTCTGTTAAAAGACCAGGAGTCACTTCTACTCACCATAGGTCCGGGAGGTCCGTCTGGGCCTGGAGCACCAGGTAGGCCTTGCTCTCCCTGATTGGAAACACCAGATACACATTTTATTTATGTTCAGCAGTTTATAGAAAACCTGCTCTGTGCGCCGTCTCATTAATGTGATAAATTGGTGGAAAGATAAGAAACACTCCACTTACAACTGGGCCAGGGATACCCCTGAGGCCTTCAGAACCGGGCTTGCCAGGTGATCCTTGAGGACCAACGGGACCTGTCTTTCCTTGGGGACCTTCCAAGCCAGATTCTCCCTTTTACAGAAAAAAACAAAAATGCACAAACACCATTTAATTCCAGCTCATATGTTTGTTATTCGACATGACCGGAGTACTAAGTGACAGAAAATCTGTATTTGTCGGAGGCGTTACCTTGGCTCCCTTCTCTCCTTGTCTTCCCTCGGGTCCTGCAACTCCAGGGGGGCCCTATGTAAAAAAGAAAAGATGGCAAAGATTCATATTGTGGAATATAAAGACGGAACGTTTTAGCATTTTGACATTGATGACTTTTTGCAAAGTCGAGGACAAGTGAGCACAAGGCGGTACTTACTCTCTTTCCTGGTGGTCCGGAGGGACCAGACTCTCCAGTGGGTCCAGGGGAACCCTAGACAGAATTTAAATTATTAAAATTTTAAACAGTATTAATTTGGTGTGCTTTAAAATGGCATTTTTAGTAGTGGTAAAGTAAGAAAGGACACTCACGGCCTGACCAGCCTCTCCATCATCTCCCTTGTCACCAGCCGGACCGTCTAACCCCTGTGTGAGAATCGAACAGAGCCTCAGTCATGCTGCACTGCATAGAAAACAAACTGTAATGACAAGCTGAAGATGACTTAGCCATACGTACAGCTGGACCGGGCTCTCCAGGGGGACCAGGGTCACCGGGGAATCCACTTGGACCCTGCAAGTCAATAAAAGGTTCAGATTTTTAGTTTAAGGTCACACTGGCCGTCCTTTCTGTGAGGTCAGAGCAGTGGTGAGAGTACACTGATTTATAAAATTAAATTCTGAAGCCGAAGGTGGAAAAATCTTACAGGGCTGCCTTTGGGACCATCATCTCCAGGGGGACCTTTAGGGCCGGGAGGTCCAGCTGCACCGGCGGGACCAGACTCTCCCTTTTCTCCTCGCTCTCCTCTTGGACCCTGGAATAACACGCAGTGTTTTTAGTCATTCTGACTCAGAGATGGTAGCAGAAGACTTAAAACAAAGTTTAACAGTTTGACAACAACAATTATTCTTTTTCTTTGTTGGTGAAATTATTGTTGGTCCTTTGATTCTTTGTAGAAATGGATGAAAGAGAATAAGTTAACTCACAGGTGGGCCAAGTTCTCCCTGAAGACCGGGCTCTCCTGTTTCACCAGCATCTCCCTGATAAGAGAGAGAGAGGAGGGGGGGGGTTATTAGAGGTTGAGAGAGGCACACATTATCAGAGGGGTGATTTGTTGATCCAACATAGTTCTGAAATTCCCATCAGTTACAGCCGCCCCTCACTGTCCCGGTGCCCTTGTCACCCAAACGGGGATAGAAAGAGATGACACAAGAGATTTCAATCCATCAAGTGGCAGCAGATTGTGTGGCTGGAGCGCAGGAGGCCGCTGACCTCACTGTTCTCCCTGGACCTTGCACATATATCTTGTCTCCTTCCTCCCGGCTTATTGGATAGCTGCCCTGTTGACTCACCTATACGCCGCGCGCTATCGTTACTCACTGTCACATAACCCTAACGTCCTCCCTGCTGAGGTTTGCTGCAGACGCGGCCCGCCACACCTGTTTCAGGGGGAAAACGTTAGCCCGTGTCGTGTTCGGGAGACGGGAAGCCGAATCGAATCGCGCAGCTCTGCGGATGCCAATGACAAGCTGTGAGCTGATGTGTTGTGATAAGCATATCCAGATTCTCTCTTGCATGAACAAAAGGCTCTGCATTGTGAGCATCAAGTCTAAATTAGTGTCTGGCTGTCTTCCACAGCCTCTCTTGTTGCTGTCAAGAAATCCACTTTAAGCAGTCGGTACGCCTGTTTAAAAGCATGACTGATCCTCCTGTATTAGCGGCTCGTACTCGGCTCCTTATGCAACGCTGCATCAGAGGAGCCCTGCAGAGGTCTTTGCCTGCATCCTCGCGACAACCTGCTCCTGTTCATGTTCAAATCTGCTGAGCACGGGGGAAACCGGAGAGCATGAGAGACAGCTGCTCATCACAGATATATGAGGGATGTGTTTACAGGAGAAGAAAAGGCCTGAGCTCGGTTGCTCCGCCAGCTCCCTGGCCTGGCTAATAAAAATGCCACATCAGCTAAAGAGCCATTAGGCCAAAAGAGCGCCCGTGTTTGTTTGCAGAGCAGAAGGACAGGCTATCCTCTGGGAGATTATGAAGGAGCAAAAGGTGATCCTATTGACTGAGCCAGATAAAACAAATCGCACTATCACTACGGACAGAAAGTGATGAGACGGCGCGCAGCACTGCGGCCAGCCGGCTGCAAAAGCTGCCAAAGCAGGGCCTTTCATAATGAAAGAGCAGCAACAAATAAGAGCAGGAGCTGATTTTTATGAGAGCCGTCTTTAATAATGCATTTATCATCTTAGAATTGCGAGAGCAGTGCCTTTGACTATTTATTCATACTGTCTCCACCCTGCAACAGTACTGCTGGGGATGGCAGCCTGTCCATTAGATTTGCTGTGCATCTGTCACTCTGCGGCAGATAAAAAACGATCACGTCCCCGTTTAAAAGGGTATAATATAAATAGGCATGGGGAATATTAATGGCTGCAAAAGGCTTTTAAAGGGTATCATACGCAGGCTTCACCGCATAGCACTCAAACTAACTGCCAGCACAATTAATCTGTGTCTTTTCTCGGTGTTACAAAAACCAGTGAACAAGATACAAACCACCTTTTCTCACGGAAAGTAAGAAAAACTGTGCACATAATCAGGTGTCTCATAACATTAAGCCCACTCGGGGACCTCTGTCGTGTTGTCTGCCTCTCTGGAACGACTGCCTCATTATATACTTTAAAAAATGAACATGAGAGACGATGCAATTTCTTTGGAAGGGAGCCAGGAAGCGCCATCTGGAACAAAGAGGCTATAGGATGATGAATTCATTATCAATTGAAGGGACGCTTTCATAATGGTCGATCAGAGCGGCCCCTCCCATCCACTTTAAAGTGATTACAAAGCAGTCCAGATACAGTATTTACACGAGTGGGTGATGTCGCTTCCAGGAGACAATTAAATTTCTGTGTGTGAATATGTGCACAAAATTGATTTGGTTAAAATCGGTGCGGTTGAATTACAGTTAAAAAAAAAGAAAGTCCATGTTTACTCTTTGTTTACTAAAGTGATTTGTGCGTTTTCCTAATTGCCTGCAGGATGAACACGAGTAGTATCAAATGAAAAGAGCAGAAAAAGGAGGATGTGTTTACTTTTACACCTGCTGCAATCTCCTGCCAGAAGCAGCCATCAGAGCTACTGGAAGTCCTTCAACACAACCTCAACACCTGGCACAAGAGTAAAGGTGAGCAAAAACAGACACAGAGGAGAGGTTTTTTACCTTTTCTCCGACAGCACCAGGGTTTCCAATGCCACCAGGAGGTCCCTGAGGGCCATCTGCTCCTGGAGGTCCTGAGGGGCCTCTGGGACCAGGGGGACCGGGTGGACCCTACACAGAAGAGAGGATGCAGTCTGATGAGTAAAGACATTTCCCCTGAAAACTTTAAATGCAATGTGTTGAAAAATAACACGCTCTTACCATTTGACCAACGTCTCCAGTTTCACCTTTCTCACCAGGTGGACCAGGCAAGCCCTGAGGAGAGCACAGAGGATTTAATCACACTGTTTCTCAACAATAACATTTGACCACAGCTTGTACTTGTTACTGTAGCCCGCACCTGCAGCCCGACTGGGCCTGGAGGTCCAGGGAATCCTCTTGATCCTTCATCTCCCTTCTGACCAAACAGACCCTGCTGACCTCTGGGACCGGGCTCACCATCTGCACCCTGGGGGTTGTTTGGGAGATAAAAGTGTTAGTGGTACTGTTGGGATACAGATAAAGCAGATGAGGCACCGAATGATGCGCAAGGTAGACACTTACAGCGGGACCGGGTGCTCCTACGGGTCCTTGAGGGCCAGTGGGACCAGGTGGACCCTGCAGAGGAGAAGGAACACATCAATTAAAGCCAATGAATCGGCAGTTAAAATGGATCAGCCTTTGCAATCCCATGCAATGAGATGATACATGGAAATAAACAACTACTCACATGTTCTCCTTTGTCACCTTTGCTTCCTTTCTGGCCCGGCTCGCCGAGCTCTCCCTGCGAAACAAAACGATTACAGTGTGAAACGGAGACGGACGGAAAACCCTCGATTCAAAGTAATACTCAGCTGAGAGGGAGATAAAATGTGACAATGAGCAGCGTTTAAATTACTATCAAACACTCCCGAGAACAGAGGCTGACATATCAAAGCACAAACATCTCAGCAATACCCCACCTCTGAAAAGACACTTTATTTTCAATATTTCAATTACATCTCTCCAAATGGTGACAAATATAGTTCGCCTCATCTGACGGGGGATTATCGTGATGAGTCACCGGCGCTACTAGCAGCCAGAGCAGAATAGATAACTAGTCCCATCTAAACCTGTTTGCACCACAATTCCCAGAGCGAACAACCTTGCACCATTATTTCAAAGCCTCCACGTGCTGTGGGTGTTTGGAGGAATAATGTTAATAACTGCCAAATCCGAAGGCATTTGCTTTTGTGTTTTGAGTCAGACAAAGCTCTTTGTGAGGCAGCGTTAGTGTCTTAAAATAAAAGCCTTGGAGCTGTTCGTTCCCCTTGGACAGGACTTATAATGAGAAAGTGTCTGAGTGTGTGTAAACATTAGCGTGTGAGATCCCTTTTTTTTATCTGCATGGTAAATACCCTCTGTGTTCTCTGTGTCCCTGTGCACCACGGGGACCATTCGTGAGGCCAGTTAAGAACTGAAGCATGCTTCAAAGGATAAGAGATTATCCTCTGAGTATCTCCGTGGATGATCTTCCCCCAAATGTTTTGCGAAGGGGATGAGGAGTTATTCTTGCCTCTGAATGCTACAGAGGGTCACTTTCACACATTCTGTCACTGCCACATAAAAAATCCTCCCACTCCTCTTTCTGTTTGTACAGCAGGGTACGAAGCTGAAACAAGGCAGGTTCACCTTTTAAAGATCTGTTAATCGATGCAAACTCTGTCAGACAAATTCCCCTCAGAGCGTTTAAGGTCACGGGGAAAGAGGTGAGAGAGTATCTGGCTTAGATCTCATCTGTAAAGTTTAGTGTCTTTGTGAGGTGGTAGGTGTGAATGTACTGCAGATTAGTGTGTGTGTGCTCAAAGATTTAAAGCTTCAATGCGGCTTTACTGAATTTCATTATGGTTCTCTTTACTCGAAAAGGAAACAAGTAACTCACCTTGTCTCCGTCCTCTCCAGGTGGTCCAGGAGGTCCTCCAGGTCCTGGCAGACCCACGGGTCCCTGAATACCGTCTCTTCCAGCTGGGCCTTGAGGACCTTTCTCTCCCTAAAAGAAATGTGTTTTTTTTCATGTCAGACACGCTCAATCTGTGTCAAAATGTTTCTGTATGCGACAGCAGTCTTTTTGATGTGATGTTCTTACCGGTCCACCCTTCTCTCCAGCAGGGCCTGGTGGTCCTTGAGGGCCAGGACGTCCAGGAAGGCCTGTAGGTCCGGCTGGGCCTGAAGGGCCACGCTCACCAGGAGAACCCTACATCCGCACCACGGAGCAATGTTAGAAATCAGAGAACAAAGACAACAAAGCTGTAGCGGTAAAACAAAGGAATCTCAGGCACATCTACACAACCAAATAGGTCAGACCTCGTCTTATGTAAGTAGCGAACTGTGCATATCATTATGTTATGTAAGAGCCTGGAACAACTGAGGGTGGGAACTCTGCTATGAAGACAATTCCCAGAGATGGAGGCAGAATACTGAAGGTGTGAGCGAGAGAATGAGTGTGACAAACTGGGGATGCGGATGCAGTAAGTTGTACTCACAGCGGGACCAGGTGGGCCGTGAGGACCCTCATTCCCTTTCAGGCCGTGCGCCCCCTGCAGAAACAGAATAAAAAGAAGGCTTCAGAAAACAAACACATCTGTCGGGGAAGCACACTTCCTGCCTTGCACTGGACTGCCTATCTTCAAACAGGCTCAGCGTGAGATGGAAAACCTCCTACAGTCCCCAAAGTGGAGGCTGAGAGCAGACGGGGAGAAGAGTTATTTACCGAAACGACGGCAAACATCCTTTACATTACAAAGAGAGAGGTGTGTCGCATCATTTCTGCATCCGAGAGCGAAACAAAAAGCTGTCGCTGCCATTGATTTCCCGACTAACAAGTTTGCAGCAAGAATTGCGTAACTACCAGGACATAACTTTTGGTCGAGTTGGAATAAAAAAAATTAAAATTAAAAAAATAAACAGCCCGGAGCACGCTGTTCACTTTCTGTAGCCCACTCAGGGATCTGATATCATGTCTGATTCTTGAAGTTCACCACAGTCGTACAGCTTACAGATTTAATAGCCCAGAACGATTATGCAATAACCAAGCTGTGAGAGATATTGAATTTGTGTGATGCTATTGTGCCGAGCAGAAGGCGAATACTAACCACAGGGCCGGGCAGACCTCTCTCTCCGGGGAAACCTCTAGGACCGGGAGGGCCGTCTTTACCTGCTGGGCCTGAGGGTCCGGGGTCACCCTGTAGATCAAAACACAACGCTATCAATCCTGTAAACCCAGTGTAAGCAAACATCATTAAATATTAAAAACTGAGCTTCAGGACTCACCTTGGCTCCTTCTTTCCCTGCAGCTCCAGGTAGACCTTGCTCGCCAGGTGGGCCCGGGGGTCCAGGGTGGCCACGATCTCCCATTGGTCCAGTCTCACCTGTTGGACCCTACGATTGAAAAGAAATAAATAAATGAAACCACGCACACTACAGCACAAAACCCCTTTTGCAGAGGAGGTGTGAAGACGAGACATGAGGAGGAACACTGAGCGAAACCAGCAATTTGATACAAAAAACCAGACGCTACAATTTCTCCATCTATTACAAAACATGGCGCGGAGAAGCTGAGCATTTGCTGCGTGGGAGGCTTACTAGTCATTAAGGCCACATACAGCTCCGTTATCATCAATGTTCTCAGCTGGCATTAGCAGAGCGGCTGGGAGGGAGAGTCTGTTAAACGTTTATGCATAATGGATGAAGATCCCTTTTGCTAATATGAAAGAGGATAAACACTTAAGTCACGGCTCGTATAGGTACGAGGATGAATCAGTTTTTTGGCCGGGAAAACAAAAGGCTGAGTGTTTTGGTAAGTCTGCTAAATCTAAAACACTGAGATTAGTACAAATGCAGATTTCTTATTTTTTCCGCACTTAAGGGCGATTTTTTTTTTGTCTCTGCACACAAGAACAAAATCAATACGAGTTACGCAACCAAAACAACAGTCAGTGAGTCAACTGGTAATATCATATTAGACCAAAACAGAAAGATGGTCGGAGACTGTGACTCACCTGAGGTCCAACCACGCCTGGAGGGCCAGGAGGTCCGGTCTTGCCTTGGAATCCCTGACAGAAGAAAATAACAGAGCTGTCATTCAAACGACTCTGGAGAATACAGATGAAGAGCTAAATATTCAGAGTAGATCTACTCACAGTCTCTCCTCTCTGTCCAGGATGTCCAGGCAGTCCGTCTTTTCCCGCAGGCCCCTGAGAAAAACACACAAAAATATGAATGGAGTACATAGAAAGGCATTATGGGTAGGGCTGGGTATCAGTATTGACCAAAATAATCCAGAACCAAGTAGAATCGAAAAACTAAATAATCAAGTAGTTGTCAACTATTAAATTGATTGATTTTTATAATCGGTTTAAGCTGAACATTCTCTGACTCCAGCTTCATGGACGTGAATATTTCCCTCTATGAAAGTAAGCTGAATATCTTTGGGCTGTAAACAAGAATCAAACAAAAAAAGGTACCAAACGAAGTACTCTGTGGTATCGATATCACTTTAAACGAACAGTGTGAGATGTCTCTCGATCAAAACAACGGCAGCTGTCTTCATTGTCGAGCGACCTCCGCTGCTGATTGGAAGTCTACGTGATTCGGACAGAGCTGTTCACAGACGGGGTCGGTTTTTAAAGTGTTGTTCACGTTGTGTTTGGCCTTCCTCGCCGACTTCCTTCCTTCCTCAATGTCTTCAACTCTCTCAGGCAACCGGACAAAAACGCAGCGTTGCCTTGAGTCAAATTACTGACGTCTCGCTGAACATTGTTGGAAACATTTGGTATAATGCGAGGACGCCTATCAACAAAATGTATCACAAAGATCTACCTGGTTTTTAAGCATTTTCAACCAGAACTGTTACATATTGTTATATTTTACCCCAACGATGGGTTTGTATACAGTGTTGTGTGTAGTTTGGACTTACAGGAGGGCCCTTTGGTCCTGGGAAACCTGTTGGTCCCTGAGGGCCTGGCAGACCCTGAAACAAACACATGATTCCTGGTCAACAATAAGTTTCTCTCTTACAGAAAAAGATACTTTTGAAACTAAGATGTGCCTCGATGACAGCGCGATGGTACGTACCCTCTCTCCTGGAGGTCCTGGTGGGCCGTCATTCCCTGAGTTACCCTGAGGAGACAAAATAAAGAGTAAACGGTGAACTATAATATAAAATACATGTTATAAAATCTATGCGAGAAAGTGGGAGTGAAATATCCTATGCACCTTTGGTCCAGCTTTTCCTGTTGGTCCTCTCGGTCCTCTCTCTCCTCGAGGGCCCTTCAGAGAAAGACAAAGTGGTTAAAATCACAGAAAGGGTCCTCAGAGATATTTGTGACCTGAAAATGCTTCACAGTCGAATCGTGTGGGTTCCCCCGCAAGCGTGGTCAGGTTGAACCTCCATGTTCGCTCGGCTGCCAAGCTCGCCATCTGCATATAAGCAGGAGTCTGCTGAGTAAGACTAACCGTTGGTCCTCTCTGTCCGCGTGGGCCAGGCTTTCCTGCCGTTCCCTGTGGACACGAAGAACACACACCATGATCAAAGGAGGGACACTCGCATCATTAAGAGGCTGCATCCTCTCGAAGAGCGGATCTAATGCCAGCAGACGGTCACATTTGCAAACACATTTCAACAGAAACGAGCCATTTAGGAGCTCTGAGATCTTCTATCATGAATTACTTGTTTCCAAAGCGCCATCAATATTTATCATCACTTACATTAAATTCATTACTTCCTCAGAATGGGGCATTTTAATCAACAATAACGCACAATATAATGGTTTAAAAGCAACATTATCACTGCAGTGGCTGCATGCAACTTTAATGAGAAAACAATTATATCTTCTGTGTGGCTTTTAAGTTCCTGTGCAAAAGTGTTAATGGTGCCGCAATCCCTTTCGGCCTGGGAGCTCGGTCTCATAAACTTCACAAATGTTTCGTGAAGATGAAAAGCTTTATGCGGCTTGCTCCGTTCGTGGCGAAAAACCATTACTCTTTGCAGGGCGAGCTAATGGCCCGTCCCTTAAACAAAGAAGATGAAACATTGCTCAGGCACCACAACGTGATAAACAACGCTTTTTGGTGCTTCGAAATGAGCTGTGTAAGTAGTAATGAAGAAGAAATGCAATTGTCTTTCTGTCCTTGGTAAAAATCTTTATTCTAGAGCCACGCAGCTACCTCTACGTTGATAAATCCGGAGCAGCGACAGGAGCCTGTCTCCGGCGCTACGCCTGTATCGATCCAACCCTTGTAGGGATGAGAAGAATAATAAGAAGTCTATCTGACATACCCGAGTTCCTTTCTCTCCGTTGGCGCCAGGGAAACCTTGGAAACCCTGAGATCCCTGTATGTGGGAAAGAAAGGCAATGAATCATTTAAGAGACAAACCTTAAATATTACATCCCTTGTTTATTCCCCGAGATATCTGTCAAGCATTAAATGCAACAGGAGATTAAGTGCACCGTAAATAAAAGCAGATGTCATATCAGGGGCAGAGCGCTGACACCAAAAGGCATATTCAAATCCCCGTGTCTTTGATCAGGGAGCTTCAAGCGCGTCCAGTTGTCAGACTGCAGCTTTGGCTCGGAGAGGCTAAATGATGAGCCATCAAAAGTTCAGCCCTCACATGCACACGTATTCATCTTTCATTCTCTTTCAAATTCACTCAGAAACACGGACGGCCAAATAAAATGTGTCCATTATTAACAGGGTTTTAAAGTTACTCTATACTGAATCAGCGAACTGATGACAATAATGTTTAGAAGTGCATGTACGCAATTACCTTTGGTCCTTGTCTTCCTGGGTATCCTGGCAATCCGGGAACTCCAAGTTTACCCTGCGAACGAGAAAAGGAACATTTGTTTTTAGACGAACTGATAATCCTGTTTCGGTCCCTGATCCTCGATCAGATCCCGACTCTCACTTACACTTTATAATAACCATCATTAATAAATGGCTCATTAAGTATTTTATTATTTGTTCACAGTGAAAAAAATAATGAACTAAAGTTGAATTAGCTATAAAGCTCCAAAAATGCTGGATCCTACATTTCCCATAATGCAACTCAACAGCTTGTCTTCTTAAACGTCTGACATCATCAGACTTTGGTTAAAGTGAAAGCCACCGATGTGAATAGTACCTGAGTAAGAGTCTTAAAGTATCTGATATTAAATGTACACAAGTGTCATAAGTACAAGTAAAAGTTAAATATATATGTATGTAAATACTATGGGTTGAATGATTATCAGCTGATTATCAGCTCTGATTATTGGAATCAATGTTTTTTAATTCGATTGGAGATAAAATAAATTAATGTGCATAATCTGCACAATAACTAGTAACTAAAGTTATCTAATGATTGTAGTGGAGTAAAACTACAGTATTTCCCTCCCTATAGTGGAGTGGAAGTATAAAGTAGCAGAAATGGAACAGCTCAAGTGAAGTACAAGTACCTCAAAATTGCAGTACTTGAGTAAATGTACATTCAATCACTATTTGTGAGTAAACTAAACTTCATGTGTGTGTTTAATGTACTTGTACAGTGGTCATGCATTAAATATATGGTACACATTTTTCTGGGTTGTATCAATAATACAAAAATAATTAAATTAATAAAACCAATAGAAATGATGTGTTATTTTTATCTCCTGGTGAATATTTTGTCAAACTCAATGTAAGACAAGCAGACTGCTTCCTGCCTCCACACTACATTTGTCCATCTGGGAACGTAGCAGATACGACAGTCGTCTTACTGGTGGTAGGACGACATTAAAATATGAACAAGCACCTGCTGAACACGGCGCGTTCATCAGAACCGGCTCACTGTTTGAACTGGGAAACGTTGGCTGCGGCGCCGGCTCTAATTAAATATGAAAATGACTCAGCTGTTGCCTCGTGTGTGATCCAGATCAGACTAGTGTCTACATCTATAATGCAGCGTAACCGCCATAATGCAAATATATGTACAATTCACAGTCACAACAAGTGCTTCGTTATACGAGGGAAGCTTTAAGGGTAACGAACACACGCGCTGTGTTTACTGTGGCTCGTGACTTCCCAGATCAGATTGTGCACGAGTCTCAGTGATGCTCGACGTCATTTCAAGCCAATTCCCCAGCCTTCAGAGAAAGAGCTGCACCCTCGATGAAAGACGAGTTATTTTTAAGTATTTCCCAACAACAGCTGACTCCATGTGTAGCTTAATAAAGAATGTTAAGAACTGAAATCATTTGATGCTCCCAGCTGGTTCAAGAGCGGCGGCAAGGAAAAAAAAATCGGTTGCCGTTCAAAAGAGAACGATTGGAAAAACTATTTTCCTCGTTAAGCCCTGCTGAGCAATAATCCGAGATCACACGCGTCTGATGATACAAAATATAAAGTTTTCTTATTCTGTTTTATCAGACGGATAAACTGATACATCCAATTTAGGCAGAGGGGGTATCCTCTCTGTGGGATATCAGTGTTGTGGTTGTAGAAGCCAAACTGGCAGAAGGAGCTTACCTTCTCTCCGTTAGGGCCAAGAGGTCCAGCATCTCCTGGGAGACCTGAGCGACCCTTTGGTCCCTCGGGACCGTCCTCTCCTCTGGGTCCAGCTGGTCCGAGCTCTCCCTGGAAGCACAGGAAGTCACAGATATCACATGCTATCCAACAGGTCACTGTGTGGAGTCACAGTACTGGAAGGCTGTTCCTTTACATTCACTGCTGAAAGTGGACATTTCCTCTGTGCTCACTTGAAGGTGGGTCCACGAGCATTATTTGTGACATCACAAATAGTTTGGATGCTGATCCTGATCCGATATTCAGCGTTATACTTACATATTTTATACATACAGCCTAAATAACGTAGTTTACATTTCTCACGTTTACCCTTGTGTATCCTAACAGACATGTTAAAATAAATTAGAAAACATAAATATAAAATATAAATTATCTTTGCGCTGCATATTTTATCACCTCAATTATTTAGGGCTGCCTAAAGTGGGGCCCTTAGGCCGAAGTTGGCCCGTCATCAGGTTCGATTTAGTTTTTAATTTGAATGAATCACACTAGTTATCATTGTTCATGCTGCACAGGGATTCAGCCAAGTACAGACCTTGGTATTCTCGTACCATCTTGCATTTTAACAATACAATAGGTGTTTGCTTTTGGCCTGTGGCGCTCTGTTAAGTCTGAGTTTTTTGGCTCTCGAAAATGAAAAAGTTTGAGCACCCTGGCTGTAATCATGTATGCACTAACCTAGCTAACTAACTTTTCTTCTTTTCTGCCTATTGCTGGTGCATTTCTGGGGGCTCTACTGCCACCAACTGTTGAAAGGATACATTACACATTTGTATTACTGCCCTCTACAGACAATCACGCATACCACTGGTTACATTATTGAAAACTCCGCCTTTAAAGGCCTCGAAACACCTATTTTCTCAATCAGCTTCTTACTAAAAGCAATAGCAATTGATCGTTCCTGTACAACACCATCACATTCTCACACGTTTGCATCTGTGGTATGAGCACAACTTAGAAAACTAATTTTTCTTCTCGAGCGAACAAGGTATTCAGGTCGCCCGTCGTGAGTGTAAAGTTGTTTAAAGAATCAAGTAAAGCTATTTTCCCTCTCTGCCCGCCCCTCAAAGCAGTTAGCGACCCTATTATTGCTTCCCTCTGTACGCGCGCTCCACTTCTAGCGGGACACACACTAAATGACAGAGTACAAACTCGCTCTGACAACCAGTCGCTGCTGCGGAGACCCAGCGGTGTGTGAAAGGTATCTAGTTAAAGGCTTTTGCAGCGTTGCACAAGCGAGCGAAGGGGAAACGAGCGCGCACACCCACACTGGAGTACACATAAAACGGCATCAAGCAAACTGTACTTGACTCACACTTGCAAGCTCATCAAAGGGAACACTTTAAATTGAGCACTCACACACACACGCACTTTTCGCAGGGATGCTTAAAAATGAGTCATTTAGATTCTGGTCCATGTGTGTCTCCTCCAGAGCAGAGGGCCTCCTCAACCCCTTGCTTTCATGTGGATTTGCTGCATCTCCAGAGAAAAACAGGCTGCAGCCCCATGTCTCTCTCTCCAGTTTGATGGGGTTTAAAGTGCCATTGATTTCTCCTTCCTTTCTGTACTCGGCTAGCCTGGTCAGGGACTGGAGGTTTTGATGTTTGAAGAACGAGCTGGGGCGAAGTATGTTTCTCGCTGTGAAAGACTGTTTTCTTGCTGCTTGACTTTCTAAATCCCTAATGCAGTTTGGGGAAGCTGTTCCTGGGTACACCTGTCAAAGTCGAGCTTTCCTCCTAAAGTTGTGGAGGTTCAGACTGACGGAAGAAAGTGGCAGAGGGCGGAAAAAGACTCGGAAGCGCTGGCGTAAACACACACTAACACACACTAACAGCCTAACAAAGGAACAGCAGCAAAGTCCTTTTCAACAACATATAATGTTTGCTCATTACCCACAATTCAACAGTACTCGCAGAGGCTTAGACCATAAGGGGTTTACATGTCAGAAGAGTTTGGTACTTTCATCGAGTTCAAGTAAAGGTCACCCTCAACAGAAAAAACTATAAAATAAGAACTGTAAAACAATAGTGGTGCATTATTTAGCATTAACCAACATTTAAGTAACAGTTAACGCATGTATCTAGTAATAACTGACTTATGGTGTTCATGTAAAATAAGGTATTACTTAATAAATATTATGTAAACGTTGGCCAAGATGTTGTTAACATTTGTTCAACGAGTCATGTTACGCTCACGTTCAGGTTCAGGTGTACATGCTTTGTTTCAGCTCCTGTCTCTTTAAGGCCCCTCCCTGCTGCTCTGATTGGTCAGCTCACACACGCCCGACTCACTGCTGCCCTACAACAACACAGCAGCTGCTCCAAATCAATTCTCACGTGCCAAACTAGCCGCGAGGCACAAATTATGCAATTGTGTGACATGGTGACGTAGTGTGATGTCACAAAGTCACGTAATTAAAGGCGGGTCTTCTGATGAGGCGTTTCAGGGGCAGTGTTTTCTGTGGGAGAGGGGAGTTTCTGCTGGTGCAGACTTGGACTAAAAACTACATAAAACACTGACGGAGAAGAAAAAAATAGGTCTACTTTAATATTTATCTCTTAATGAGAACCTCATGAAATGTTGATTAACACCTTCATCAACCGTTTCCTAATATTAGTTAGTACCTCAATTAACGTGTATATATACATGAATACCTTATTATTATTATTAACTAATTACTAGATAATTAGTTAATCGTTAATAAACTGTTAGTTAATGCTTATTACTGCATTTCTTAACGTTCATAATGTACCCTTATTGTAAATAATAAAAAATAACATATAAATAAATAAATAAATAGTAATAATGAATAATGTAAAAAACTAAAAATAAATAAAAAATATAATAAACTAAACTAAACTCCAGCTCTCGAGAGTTGACTGACACACACTTACCCTGTCACCCTTGATACCCATGTCTCCCTTGAAGCCGGGGAAGCCGTCTTCTCCCTGGCAGGAGAATAAAGGAGACGGAGAGGTGAGGATGTAACGAAGGTGAACGAATGGCATAATACAGATGCTGAAACCATTTGTGAGGCATTCACACACACACACACACACACACACACACAGAGACAGACACACTCTCAAAGACAAGCACACACAGATGTTGAGTCTTGGCAAGATCCCCTGTTGCCATAGAAACTCTTGATCGTCTTTTTTTTTGCTTCTGTGCCAGCGAAAGTCAGAATACAGGATTTCATTGAGATAATCATTAGCATCGTGGAGCAATAATAATTCCCACGAGCGCCACAGTTTCTCTGAAGTCTCTTCCTCTCACACGGCCACTTTTCTCAGCCAACAGTCGGAGTTCTCTTACCTTTTCACCCTTGTGTCCTTTAAGTCCTCGCACACCGTCGGCTCCCTGTGATGCAACAAGAGACAGACGTTACATACAAACATGGCGCATATCGGACTAAATCTCCACCAACGTGATGATTCGTTTTTCTAAAATAAGGCTGCAAAGTCAGAAAATGTGGCTGATTGTTGTTCTTTTGTTAAATAACGGATGCATTCAGATGTTATATTTGCCTGTGAACTACTTTTTCTCGACCTTTCGCCTCGTCTTCCCAGAAAGAGCGCACACTTTGGATTTTCAGCCGCGTCTGTTAGCCAGGAGTCAAGCCGCCTGTGTGATCTCCTCTCTCAGCGGAAGCTTTAACGATCGGATCAATCACAGCTTCTTGCCAAGATTTTATTTGATGGGATTTTCTTTTGTCTTGGTTTTATCAGCTGCTGATGACAGCGGACGAGAGGAGGGCTGCGAGCCTCGAGCCGTTATCAGCCCCTGTGACTAACCTCAGCACCACCTGATGTGAGCGAGGTGATGTAAAGTCTGACAGGGGGTCTCTCCTCGCTTAATCTTTGCGTCGAAGCTTGTTTTTATGCCTCTGTGAGGAAACCGGAGGCCATATTAGCATTCCACGCTTTTCTTCCTTTAATTTAGCAGAAAATTAGGTCTTTAAGTTTGTTGAACAGCTTCTTTTTTATAAACTCACACTAGTTGGCGGACAAACCTTGAAAATAATAACACAGCGTTTCTTTCCACAGGCATTTCAGCAACGATAATGGGCAACTATTAGCCCATAACAGTTATTAATTACAGGGTAGCACTAGCTGATGATATCACAAATGAATTTATTAGTGGTTGATAATCATCTCACCTTCACGCCTCGGGGCCCGGGATAACCGATGGGTCCTTGAGGGCCAGCGGGGCCCTGGGGAGATAAAATGTTCGGTGAGAGTTTGCAGCACACAAGCAATTACAGTACACACATGCACCCGCAGCGCTACTGTTATCTCCATTAATGCAAAAGGTTTTATGCAAATGTGTCTGAAGTAGGACAAAGACGTAGCGAAGCCGAAATAAATTTGGAAAAAGAACAAATGCGAAGCTCCAAACACAGAGAGAAGTGGAGCGAGAGATAAAACTTACCAAGTGTCCTTTCTCTCCAGGAGGCCCTTCCTTTCCAGGGTGACCCTGTGAATTATTAAGAGAAATGTTATTGCATCTCATTCCAGGATAATTACTGCCATAAATACTACAAGACCCCCTTTAACTGAGGGATTAAGTTGTAAAACTATGGGAGGACGTGTCAAACTTGAAAATTGGAATAAGGGCCTTTAGAGTTCAATCTCATTTGGGATTTCTATCCTTAATGCACAGAATTAGAGCAGCGCTGCTGGCTATTACTGCGCTCTGAAAGCCGAGACTGCCGTTTTGGGACTTCATAATACGTCACTCACATACTGTACATGCATGTGCACACACACAATGCAGATATCTAATATGGATGTCCGGTAAAAGGAAGGAAAAAGACGGAGGAATGGAAGGAAAATCGATCGCGTTCTCATGAGACACAGAAGCTCTGCAATGCCTCCGATGGTCTTTTAGCGATGAAGAGAGGATGGAGAAGGAAATAAATACTAGAGAGGACTGACATGAGGGGCATGGAGGGGGCACTGACACTGAAAGAGAGAATATTGCAGTTGATGGAAGATGCAACAAATGGGTTCACTTAAAAAAAGGAGAGTGTATAAATGGCGCAGAGCTTTTTCTACCAGAAAAAGACTCAGACAGCCATTAAAGGATCAGAGGTCGTATGGTTTTCCCTGTACACTCTCTCGTTCGCCACATCCCTCCTCTTTTTTCACACCATCTCTCTTCATTCATATTTCACAGCCTCCCTTGTCTCCGTCTCCCTCAGGTGCCACCTGGTGCCTTTCGACGGCACATTTGCCGTTAGCGCAGGTGTCTCCTGCAGCGAGTGTGTTAGCATGTATACGTCTGTCTGTGTGTGGGCGGGCTGTTCCACTGTTACACAGCTGTGGCTATGTGTTGTCTCAGACATATGTTTCAGACGAACAATTAACTCAGTGTGTTTGTAATGTGTGAAGAGGTTTTGAAATGAGAGGCTGTTATCATTTGACACATACAGCTTCTTCTTTTCCTGTATGCAACTTATATGTACATCTCTTTCCTTTATCTTTCACTTCTGCTATTTGCACAGTTTGACAGAGTTGTTGCAGCTCGTTGAATCTTGGATGTGTGGGACATAAACTCACCGGAGGACCGTCAGCTCCTGGCATTCCTGGCAAGCCGGGTTTTCCAGTTGGACCCTAGACAGAACACAAGACAAGACGTTAGCATTCGAAGGTTATAGGTATCATAAAAGTCTGAATAAACAAAACTAAGAGCTTACAGCCATGCTCGCATCTCTGTGAGGCTGCACTGGGGCAATACGCTGGTGTACTGAGCTAAACGCTAACACCAGCGTGCTAACATTGGATTGGAACTATTTTGGTAATTAATTAATCATTTCAGTCTTTTTCTAGTAAAAAAAAAGGCAGACATTTGCCAGTTTCAGCTTCCTTCAATGTAAAAATGTGCAAACATGCCCATGAGAACAATGCTAACATGCTAATACTTAGCAGGTACAGTGTTTACAATGTTCACTATTTTAGTCAGCAGCAGATTACTGGATAATACAAACAAAGGTGGGTTGCAGCCCTAGCTGACATGCTCCCAACAACAATGCTAACATGCTAATGTTTATATTTACAATGTTCACCATTTTAGCTCACATGTTAGCATGCTAACATTTGCTAATTGGTGTCGAGTACAGATGAGGTTGACGTTAACGTTTTATTATATTTAGTAATGAACCAAAGTATTCCACAAATTAAAATCTTGTGTTGATGTTAAATAAGGAGTCAGGGAATCACCAAAGTTCGTCCCGTGTACCAGAGTTAATGTTGCATTAAATCGTCCAACTGCTTACAGGGGCCATCTTTATTATTAACTCCTCCAGAGTGAGTGAGTCTGTGCTTCTATGATTTATGATCAACCTACTGTTTACTTTCTCGAACCAACTCTCTCAAACAAACGATCTTGTAACTCCACTCTGTTCTTTATTTTCTTCGCAAGGCCACAAGCTCTCCGGTTACTTTATTTACAATCAGGAGAGGCAAAATTCCTGCATTATTCATCCCTGAATTCCAACTGTTTAATAATAAACTGAATAACCTCTGCATAAACTGGCAGATATGATTTAGCTGAGATTGGATTAAAATGTATCAGGGTTTCAATCTATCTGTACCGTCTACTAGGCAGTATTTGGGGCTGCGTTGGAAACGGGAGACGCGTTTGCATAATAGTGAGATAAGCATTTGGAGCTGAATGAGAGAGCAACTTGGCTTTCAGCTCATGCAAATGAATGAGACAATTTCCTGCAATTTTAAGATTTGTGGTTTGTGTTTATTAACATTTTATCAAGCTGGCAGTTTTTTTCTTTTTCTTCTTCCCGGGGAGTTACATATTAAAGTTTTTATAGAGCGATCATGTGATTTCTTACCTTCTCTCCTGGAGGTCCGATGGCTCCTTGGGGGCCTGCGAGTCCCTGTGGACAGAATACGCAACGCTCAAAACATTTTTATTTGACGGATGGGAGAGAAATCTAAAGTCAGACAACCTGTTCATCACTGACCTGAGCACCTGGGTTGCCTTGCTGTCCGGGAGGTCCTGGCTCTCCTTGAGGTCCCTGGAAAAAGCCATTTTTAGAAACCTCATTATAAATACAAAGATTGATTACGTTATTTACTTGAGTTAAAAGCCCCGTGAGGAGCTAAGAGTGATTTGTTGCGCCATATGGTCGATTAAAAGTGAAATGTAGCTCTGAACAGATATAAATTAGTCGCCGTCCGGCAGCACATCACCGCATTATTACCTTCTTATACCTAAACAGGCCATAACTTTTAGACAAACAGCACAATTTCTTGCTCTAGATGACACACGCCTACTTTCCAAATGAAAGAAACTGCTGAACCACAAACACAAGACACCTTCCCTCTCAGATAACTGGCAATCGATTACGTTGCCCTCCCGTGCAAGAGTCTGGGAAAGCTGTTGATCTTCCATCTCTACCTAGTTGGACCGTTCCCAAGCTGCTCCAGCCAGGTATTCTCTCATTACAGGCAGCCGCTACCAAGAAATTGACCTGGAATGATACGACTGGCCGTGGCGGACTGCTCAAATGGATCCAAACACAGTCGGTCTATTCTTCATTATCTGCTAAATATCCTCTGATTGTGCTGCTGTGTGTGTGTGTGTGTGGGTAAGACAGCGAGGGCTCAGGAGGCGATGCAGTGGATAAAATAAAGAGGAAGAGATGAAAATGTTGTATTTTTTAGATTCGGTTGTGTGTGTTGGGTTTTTATCTGGCAAATGGAGAACGTCTGGTACAGAATATTAGCATTTTAATCAATTCAAGCTTCACTTACGATGTTTCCTTTGGGTCCGGGGTGGCCATCCATTCCAGTTACGCCCTGCAGCAGAGGAGATGAACACATCATTTAGTGCATATATACACCAGCAGGTCAGCAAAAAGTCTGTAATTCACTGAAAAAGTTATTAGTTTGGGTGCATAGTTTGTTTTTTCTGCCGCAATTAAAACATATGATGTAGTGTGATGACTTTGTGTAACAGTGTGGGATCATGGGAGTTGTTGTCTTCATTGTTAAACAACCACCATTGTCAATAAAAAACTAGTTTAGTCACCACAGCCGACTTCCCTCCTCACTCTCTGATGTTTCCCTGGAAGTTTTAGCGACAGGCGCCCAAATCAAATGTGCTTTTGAGAAAACGTAGATTTGTCTGAGTTTGAACTACGGGGTGTAACAGTATCTGTTCATCCTGCAGTCCAATATGAGACAGCGTCACATGATCACTGGAGCGAGGCAGAAGAAAACAGGAATCCAACAACTTATCCTGATGACGATGTGAAGGCAGACAGGGACGGTTGTTAGCCGTATTACCTTTTTTCTCTTTGATCAGGCCCGCATAAAAATACTTCCTATGTTAGGCCCAATCCCAACACAACCCCTAAAAATAGGTCAGGCTCTGTTGCTCATGTTTTGGTAGCTAACTAGCTAGTATTTCAATGTTGCATTCCCCTCCTTTGATGGCATATGAGGCCCGAGTCGTTGCAGTCGGTACCGCTCCTCTAACATCAGATCAGCCTGGCGGGGTAGAAGCACGGGTCGCTAATGTTAGCCTATAAAGCACCGCTAGCGGTCAGGTAATGAAGCAATGTTCCTTTTTTTATTTGATAGCGTGAAGTCGTGAATGATTTGACTGTCTCTGCTTTCTATCTCCGCCAGATAAATGGCTAACGGCATGATAATAACATCAGGATCGCCACACGGACGACTGCTGATGATGTATGAGGGTCTTGAAGTGTCGTCCCTTCTCATAAGGGGGAGATTTCAACCACTATCCCTTGTAGCTCTGTTCTGAGGGGATAATGTAAGTTTCAGACAAAGTTAAACTTGTTTTCGAACATCTGAATGTGGAAACGTTATTACATCTTTATATCTGACTGTAGACAAATGTATAAAGTTTAGTTTTTGCATCTGCGCTGTCTGAATTTGAGCGTATGATTTATTGTATTTGAGATCTCCACATCCCGCACAGAGACATCGCTTCAAAATAAGCCACCTGATCGATGTGCACCGCCCATGTTAAATTAAATCTGCTGAAACGATATGAGCGTTTGTTTTCGGCTGCGCTGTAGACACTTGTTTGAAGTTAAATTCAATAACGTATGCTACTCTTTTATGTATGCTGTCTGAAATATATTGAGTTTCGTATTTCCCTGCGGATGTTGTTTGCATTGTCTTTTGTTCTTGTTGCCGATGAGACGGCACAATATGGACTCTGCTCTCCAAACAGTAAATCTATTGTAACAGGAACAGATATGAAAAGGTGAGAGGAGGGGACTCACAGGGGGTCCGGGAGGTCCCTGAGGTCCTTTTGGTCCCAGCAAACCGCGGGGCCCCTAGGAAACAAGAAAGAAATGAGATTGAGAATGATACCACACCTGTGAGAGGACTGCTGAATTATTAAACATGTTCAGCTAAATCAAGTTTTAAAATTATACCTCTGGAAACAACCTGACTCCCCAAATGTCCTTGAGGATATTCTACAGTCAGTGAGGAGAAGCTGAAACCGCTTCCTCTTCTTTTTTTTTTTGTCTTTACTACACATTTCCCACAGCTATGCCTCTCAAACAATGCTTTGGATCTCTGCGGTTTTGCCTCACGGCCACAGTTACCTAACAAGACGTATTGTCCTGGCAGTGTGGATTCAAACCGATGTAGCACACCCTGGTGGACAAAATAAGTCATGACAGCAGATATCAGGGTTTCTCCTTGCCTCGTCTTTCTTCCCCCTCTGTGGGGAGTATCCCGCCAGAGAGAGTGGGAGGCTATTATAACAAGCTCGATGTGAGCTGCCCGCATTTCTCACCTCCAGAAAGGCACTAGAACACCTGATCACCGCACACATCCTGGCTATATAATGCTAAACGTCCTCTTAGACGTGGCTGGAGTCTGCAAGGTGATATACGGCATCATCAGACCATATGATTGCTCGCTAACACAATGACATGATGAGAGCGGACACTCAAGCTCTCGGCTCTATGCTGCAATCTCTCAGTGTAAGGCTGGATGGTAATACATGTGATCACTCACTGGTTCACCAGGAAGTCCCCTGGGTCCAATCTCTCCATCATCTCCCTGGGAAAGAGAGAGAGAGAGAGAGAACGGGTCAGAATGTGGAACAGACGGTGAATGATAATGGAGGAGAAAGTGAGGATGTGTGCGTGTGTGTGCGTGTGCTACGAGGATGAGGAGATAATGGGGAGGCACGAAGAAGAAAAGCAGGGGAGGAGGGGATCGGGTTGCATCAGCTGTGGGTAATGAGGATGGTCGGGGGGAGATCAGAAGCAGATAAAGGTGCGCAGAGATGAAAAATATTAAGGGAAAATTGAGTGAGAGAGGAGAATTGGAAATGTGGGTGCTGACAAAAAAGGTGAGTTTGGTGGAAGGAAGGAGTTCAACTCGGAGTAATTTGTGTCTTTCTGCAGGATAAAGATAACAGATGAGATGGATCAGGCGCGAGCTTTAGTTCTACCAGGCCTGTTAGGCTGAAATAACAAAAAGAAAATGCAGGAAATAAAACTGAAAGACAGAGATGTGAGGTTTGTTTTTTCTGCATTACCCTCTCTCCGTCCTCTCCATGAGCGCCAGGAGGTCCAGAGGGTCCAGGTTCTCCCTACAACAACAAACATCGAGATTTAACAGTGGCACACATCAGAACAAACACACACACCTTTCATAGCGCCGCAAAACAACTCACTCTGTGTCCTTTTTCACCAGGAAGTCCGGCCAGACCATCAAACCCTCGGTCTCCCTGAGGAGCAGAGAAAGAAAAGTTGCACACCTTTTGTTACGGACGGGCTTCAGAAACACACTTTTAAAAACCAGCATTATGAAATATGGCGCAGTGAAGTGTGTTATGAATGTGGCAGACAAGGTACCTTGGGTCCAGACTGTCCTGGCATGCCTCTGGCACCGTCAGATCCAGGACGACCCTGTAAAAATAACAAACAGTTACATAACATGTCTGCTGACAGATCGCTGCAAACAGACAATGAGGGCTGGAATATGTCTGGCTTTGAATTCAGCACTCTGAAATGTATATACACGACTCCGACTGAGTAGCAGAAAATATGTTGCATGCTTGGCTGTCCCAACTCGGTTTGTGTCACCCTTACCCTTCTGCCAGGCTTTCCAGTGGGGCCTGGGGATCCCAGAGGACCACGTGGTCCCTGAAACACAAACACTTCTATTAAACTCAAAGGCCTTTCCTTATGTTTTGGTTTCCATCTTGGAAAATTGTACTAAAACATGAAAAGTTGCACATAACTTAATTTGTTAGAACAAATAAAACACTACAGTAGTTTAACAATATAGATTTTTAAAGTTAGAATGTTTGAGATCAAGGATTTATTCGATACAGTTGTTTCTGCTCCTAATAAACCGATTTTAAAAACTACATTTTTATGTGTTGTACCTGAGGACCTGATTCTCCAGACTCTCCCTTCAGTCCTGATACACCAGGAGGACCCTGAGGAGAAAAAATAAGTAGAAAATTGAATCGACACTAAACTAATAAAAAGTGTTCAACTCAGCTACAAACTGTTTGTATATTCATTGTGTGCACTACAATATCTGCTGATCAAATTGTTGACGTAAAGACTTTGAGTCGGTGCCGTGAGGTGATTTTTGAAATACCTACCAGAGGGCCGGACCTGCCAGTCAATCCCATCGGACCTGTGGGGCCTCGCATGGCGAGCTGAACACGGAGAGGAGAAGATTAGCAATTTGATAACGAAAATTAGATAAAAATACATAAAGGATCAAAGTCTGAAACATTTAACCGACGTATGATTAAATCTAACATGCATTTAGCTGTTTGCATGTGTGTTTGTGTGTGTGTGTGTGTCTGCTGTAAGTGTATTTGTGCGTATTTTTTTGTGAGTTTGATAATACTATGATAATATTTAAAGAAAAATGATGAAAAGAAAATTAGAAAACAAATATGGTTGCACATTATTTCAGCTTTAGAGACTGTGGAAAATATAACGTCAGCTAAACAAGAAGAAAATGTAAGAGGAGGTGCAGAGGAAGCAAGTTTGCACGGGACAACACTGACTGCTGCAGTGTGGTGTGTGTCTGTGTGTGAACTGTTACCCTAGCCTGCTGCATGATGGCTTGCATCTGGGCCTCCTGTGCTGAGACAGCAGGTCCCTTCTGTCCGGAGTCACCTCCAGCGCTCATTCTGAACTGTGGAGGGAATCAGAGATCGGTTGAGGCTTCGCTCCAGTAAAGATGTTACCAGCACACATTAATCACTGGTGAAACGCACAACGATAATAGCTGAGACGAATGTGGAATGAGAACAAGTTACTGCAGGGAAAACAAATATCAGCTCCCAACAATATTTTCTTTAATACAGCGTACTCATCTTGAAACTATGCAACAGATGTTGAACTACAGTAAGCGTCGGCCTCCAGCTGCCAAACCAGGACTATCAAGAGCAGCCTCTGCAGGCCGACAAGCTGCAAATTCTACCGGCATCTGGTGGCGATAAGCCGGAACTGCACCATGTGAGTGAATATCCAGGCTTGTGGTGCGACACAGGTTTGTTTGGGCCAGGCATCTCTGGTTGGGTTACGTAGCACAGTGAGCCTCCTCTGGCCTCCTCTGGCTTACAGATGCAGAGCAACACGAGCAGGATTTCACCATCGCAGAAACATTTGTTACCAAGAGGCAAAATACAAATAGTTGATGGAGAACATCGGGGCTGAGTCAGATCTACTGCTGCTCCAGATTTTCTTTTTCTTTCACAATTATTTTTTGCACATCCCACAGTTTCTTCTTCTGACTCGATGTCTGCTGAGTTTCATTAGACACCGGCCCATCTTGTCTTCGCTATCTCTGTTACGATCAAATATATGCAGCTATTTCTTTTTTCTGCCTGCCAGTCTGTGAGCTTTTTGGTCTGTCTCTGATTCTTTCTCTCTTCATATTTAAGGCTTTTTTTGTCATTCCTTATCCAACATTCACTTCTTTTACTGACGTTCCACTGCATCATCAAGCCTGGAACAAAATGTTCTGATACATTAATTTGTTGACTAGCAGGGCCAGAGACAGGGAAGAACAGTGGGAACGGCGGGAACTACGTCATTTTTTTTCACGCATCACCGACTCGTGTCAGAGCAGACTGTCGACGGAAAGATGCATCACTAACAAGCCCTTTAAGCAGGCGTTGCTATCATGTTTATTCCACTTTTTCAATGCCGAACCGAACAATCCTCTGGTGAGAGAGGGGTGAAACAATAATGCGTGTTTCTCATTAGACCCGGAGCTCCGGGATCAGATTTCAAGTCGGTGGATACACCAGAACGACTCGAGTTTCTGTCCAGACAGAGCTCGCCACATGGCTCGCCCAGACAGCTCTGTGGACCCTCGAAACCACAGCTCCACATCTGCACAGCTCATCAAGTCAGACAGCGGCAGCTTCAGACATCTTCCAAGTACGAGGAAAAGAAAGTCGAAAAAGGTAGGACGGAGGAGGAAGTCGTTAGCGTCGCCCTGTCGTATCATTGGATGCAGCTGAAGCTACAGAGAGAACCGGCGGCGTTGCCCTGCTTCCTGTCTAACACCAGAGGACTTCTTGGAAAGACACACGATAGGTTCGCTTAAGATCTGACTGAAGAATGTTGAGCACGTTGAAACTATGTCGGTGGAGAAAGTTTGGTCAAAACAACCAAGCGTGAGCACTACAGATGATACTGAGGGGGATATCTCACTTACTGAACACACCACAAGGGGTTGCTAAAGCTCAGATTTACATGCCAAAATATTTATAAGAGGTAACAGGTCCATTAAAACATTTTTAAAGGAAACCCCCTTCATCCCAACACTGTGTAAACCACATGTCAGAGTTATTGATAAAACAGAAAGATACGTCATACTTGGCTTTCAACGAGGCTAAAGAAGCACATGGAAAATGTTTTAGCACTTTAAGTGGCGTAAACACGAAAACAGACAGCGTATTCTGCCATTTTTAACCCTTTTTATGGCAGTTTTAATGTACTTACAGGCAGCATCAGGACAGTTCCTGGGGGTCCTGGCAGACCATCAGCACCAGGAAGACCACCGCGACCCGGAGGACCCTTAGAAGGAAAATAACAAAACGTGAGCACGAGTACACTGACGGAAATGTGGTTGTTTTCTGTAGTTTTTTGAAAAGCTTGCGACAGACTCACCCTCTCTCCAGGATCTCCAGGGCTGCCTGGTGGGCCAGAAGAGCCCGAGGGTCCGGGGAGACCCTATTTCAGGCGAAAGTTCTCACGTTACACACATCATACATACATAACGCAATACAAAGAAACAGCTCCAGTACAATTCTCGCCTTTCTCTTGCAAAGTGGTCACACATGGGAGAAAGGAATGCATGAGGCAAAACGGGACAGCTTGTCGAGCTGTAAATCCTTTGTGAGGCGCTCTTTATTTGTCTATAGCTCAACGCCTGAATGGCGGCACTCCGTGGGACTCCATCTGCAGGGTGTCAAGAGCAACTGTGTCTGAAAAGTCTTCCCGGATAAATAATTTAGTTCTTCAACATCTGGGCAGGTCCATATATCTTCGGGGGGAACTGCTTTGGGCCACACCCTTTGCATTGGAAATAAGAGAATTGAACTAAAACTAGCTTTTTCTATCCAAGTATGGGTGACATAAACTTCTATCAGCTTTTATTTATAAACAGAGATTATGGAGAATAATGCCACGGACCGAGAGAGGACGGAGAAAGCACAATGGGAAGTGAAAGGAGGAGACTCGGAGTGACAAGATTGACTTACTGTTGGCCCCTCAGGCCCAGGCGGACCCTCCACCAGCATTCCCTGAAACACACAAGCACAGAAAAACTCATCAGATACCACAAGAATCCTCACAACTGTTTCAAGACCTCGTTCACAACGTCCGTACGCAACAGATGCACACACGAGCGAATCCGGCGTCCACTAATAAACGGCTTTGGTTTAAAGGCTATAAGTCTACATGAATACATGTCCCGACACACCTGCCCATCTATCAAACTTTCCATCTCATAGTCTTCGCTAAACCAATGTACATTCCTGCCTGTCATTTCGGTTATGCTCGCAATTAATCCACAGAGAGGGAGGACGGCGAAGACGCCCTGAGGTGCTTAGCTACCTGACGAGAGGCTGAGGGAAGTGCTCATCAAAGTGAGGCGATAATTAATTTTTTCCCATCGACAGACCAGATCTCTGATCATGCATGCATTAAAGCAGTTTATGTGCATGCGCCTGTGCTTTGAAATATATCAAGTGAGATATCTTTTGGAATAAGAGTAAAGAAAGCAAGAAATGTGAGCTGGCTGTGGACTCCAGCTCAAAGCATCTGACTTACAGATGCATCGTTGCAGCTCAGCGGCTACAGAGATATTGCTTTGTTTGTTTGCTCTTGCGGTAACATTTTGGCTTCCTGCTTCGTTACGAGGACAGAAACCCACACTTTATCCAAACTTGTTAAAAAAAAAAAGTTTTTTTCTTCTTTTTGCATCAACCCTTGAGCTCTACCCACGGAGCATTTTCATTATTAAATTACCACCATTGATCTTTTTACGCTCACAAGGTTGTGCCTGTGTTTCGCCTACAGTGTGTGTGATGGGAAAGGGGCGAGACCGTGGGGGGAATAACAGTGTGTGTGTGTGTTTGTGTGCAGGAACGTTTGTTTACAGGAGATGAGACGCACCGGGTGGGGATGTATCCTCAGATGTACACACACACACACACACAAACGGTCATCTAGGAAGAGGACGCAGACACACACTCTCACGTATAAACACGGAGACACTCAGTCAGAGCGCCGTGTATACTCAGCGGAGTTCAGTGACATTTGTTTGAAGTGAAACAGCTGTAGCTCGATCCCAAATATAAATTCCTGGTGTGTCAGATGTACAATTGCAAACATACGAGAGGAGTCGTCCTCATTTTCGTGTTACCTGTATACACGAGTGTCTGAATCACAAATCGGGTGTGCTCCACCTGTTTTGGCAGCGAGGCAGCAAACGTCCGTCTTACTCCCCTTTGTTCTCTTTGTATTCCTTCCCCTCCATCTCCCCCTCGTGTTTACACAGTACCCACTCTGTGTTTAGAGATTATTGACAATCCCTGCATGGCCATTCTCCAAATGTTTATGCTGTAGTCCTGATGACCGGCAAGGCGCGAGAACTTGATGAGAAGACGAGGGTTTTTGGCCTCCGGATTCTTCTCTCAGAAGTGAGAGGGGTGCATTGTGTTTGGATGCGGATCAGTCGTATGTAATCACGAATACAAACATCCACGCATACACCCATGTGCACACCAGCAGCCTACATCTGCTGCTCAAGTATGTTGTTTAAATAGTGGTACTCACAGGCTCAATAACAGCAGGCTCTCCCTTCTGTCCCTTCTCGCCGCGAGCACCGTCGACCTACACGCCAAACACACAGAAACAAACAAAATTAACCTCACCCCCATCAAGCTATCCTCCTAGTCTTTCAAAAAATCACGTCTTTGCCGTTTACTCACCTGTCCATAATAATCCTCCTTCTCAGCAGGCAGTACTTTGCCCTCTTTGTCGCTGTAATCCAGTTCTGAGTAGGTGTCATAGATGTCCAGATCGCTGTAGTCGTCGATGTTCTCCTCCTTGAATATACCTGTGTAGTCGCCGTCGCCGTCCACACCCTGGCCTGTTCCGGTGGCGATGGATCCCCCTGCTCCGGTGCCGGCGCTGGCAGATCCACCTCCAGCGCTGGAAGATCCTCCCGCGGAGGAAGAGCCGCCTCCAACGGAGGCAGAACCACCTCCGGCAGACCCGCCACCGATGGTGATGGTAGAACTGCTGCTGCTGCTGCCTCCACCACCACCACTGGTGTGAACGGTGCTGCTGCTGCTTCCTCCACCACCACCGATGTCGATATGACCTGTACCTATGCTACCGCCGCCGCCGCCGCCGCCGCCTCCACCGCCGGTGTAATGGTAATCGTATCCATCGCTGTAGTCATCGTATGAAGTTCCAACCTACAAAAACAGATATGGTTAGAAATATATATGCAGATGTACTGGTGGTTTACATGATAGGATCGATGGAAAGATGACAATTCATTCAAAAGAATGACTCTAAAGAATAACCCTGACCTTAACCCTGACCCGAGCACAGGGGGCATTACAATAGGTGTTCTTTGCCTTCTTAACAAGCAAAACAAGTTACAGTTTTCTTGTTTTAGGTAGAGGTAACCTCCCATACAGCACTCCAGGGCTGCAATTTAGGATTATTTCCATGACGGCTAAAGTAATGCAGATTATTGTTTGATCTATAGTCTCAAATTCCCTAGCTGAAGTCAAAAATACCTTTTTTCTGCCTGACGAACTTTCCAAAACCCAAAAATATTGAGTTTACTGTCGTACTTTTTGAAGATGGAACTCGAAAAATTAAAAACTCCGGTCAACTTCCTTGAACCTGGACACGTTTGGCCAATAAAGCCGATCAACCTATCATAAAAGCATTCGTTCCTTCATGTTGGCTTTCTTTAAACACATCCATATTGGCTCTGCTTCCCCCAAGTGGATTGGTGGATTATAACAGACAGACTGGTCCACAGAAGCCACTAATGACACCTACAGAGATAAAGCGAGGATGTCCGTGAGATGGATGTCAACCTACTGATGTCTTATTGCTGGTCATGGTTATCGAACTTCCCGCTCCACTGGTGATGACCCTTCCTCCGGTGGCTGCGTCCAGATCAATCTTTCCCCCTGCTCCCAGATCCAGCTCTCCGTCGGTGCCGATGCTAGTGCTGGTGATGGTGACACGCCGAGAGGTGTCCCCGTCTGGCGATGCAGTGGCCTCGTCGTAGTAGGTCTCGTAGTTGCCGTAGCTGTCGTAGCTGTCGTAAGGGCTGGTCTCCTCCCCGTAGGTGTCTCCTCCGGCAGCTGAGCTCGGTGTAGCGTGGCCGACTCCGCCAGAGGACGAGCTGGATGAGCTGGATGAGCCTGAGGTCACCACTTTGCCAGCAGAACCGGCGCCCAAAACCTTCTCCACTGTGGTAATTACACTGTCTGCATCCGTCACCTGTGAGGGCACAGAGAGGATATTGTCCGCGCACTGATTTCATTTAGATTAATGTGTGACGTCCGTTTGTGCTACATTACCTTGACGTCTTCTTTTGTGGTTGCCTCAGCATCAGTTGGCTGATAGGGCTTGCCCTCAGAGTCCTCATAGTAAGGGTATTCATAATAGTAGCTGTCCTCCTCTGTGTTCTGAAGGAGAGAAAACATGACACTGACACTGAGGGAGTGCGACTGAGAGAAAAAAGAAAAGCGATCAATTATTAAAAACACGATTTTTTAAATATGAGCCGCAGCTCTGTTGCTCCTGGCTGATATATGCGCGACAGACTGGCCATCGATCAGAGGAGCACAGGAATGCCTTCTACTCCCGCTGCATCTCCCTGTTGCGACTTGTTACGACTGAGTGACAGATTACTTTTCTGCTGCCTTTCTTAATGAAATGAAGAGAAAAGAAATAGGTCAGGTTTACATGCAGCTTTCAGGCATACCGACAGGGCAGGGGGGAAAAGGTCAGGAGGGAGAGCTCCCTGTCCATCTTTTAACACTTCACTGACACACCTTTACGCAGCACTGGTATTCAGTGCAGGGGATGCAGGCTTAGGCAGGCACCGAATCATTCCTGAACATTATTAACTAACTGCACAGCCTGATAACCCTGTTCTCCCCAGTCAGCACTTTCCTCTGGCAGCGTGCGGCTCCCTCGCATTAGGCCAAGAGGCTCTTTTCAGCACAGGATCCGACCGAGATCCGATGTGAGTATTAGAGACAATTATGGATTAAGGGAAATGAACTTCCGAGAGTTAAGGTCAAGCCATGGGAACGCTCGGCGCTTGTCTCTTGTAACGGGGCGGCGAGTTTACACAGCTGCACCGTGAACATATTAAAATTATGAAAACCTAAAATGGGGAGGCAGGATATTGGGATTTTTGCTGATATTCCAATGTTTTTCAACACATTTTGGCCGTTTGCCTATGATGATAACTTCAAAGAACATAAAATCCCTCCTGCAGGGGAATTAGACATAATTATTCCTGCTGTGATCAAGGTCGTCAGAAGTATTGATACTCTGATACTCTGATACTTTGATACACGTGTCTAGAAGAATGCAGTTTGGTTGTATAAAAATAAAACAGATCTACAACTTTCAACCCAAGGCTGCACAGATGTTACCACTGTTACAACTGTGCTGGTATATGTGAGCGATGTGGACTCAAGTCACTGTTTTGATGACTTGCAACTTGACATGATGACTCGAATGACTTGGGTCTTGGGAATATTTCTGATTGATGAGAAATAAAGAAAGCTTTTATAAAGTTTTTTTAAATCAAGTCACACAACCTGTGACTTGAGGCTTGGATTAATTCAATCGAGTCACATGTCTGGTAAATGTTCAGTGACTTCTTTGGTACCAGCACAGTGTGGAGGTTGTTCAAAAATAGTCGTATTTTGTGTTTCTAGGACTTTTTCTTTTTGCTGCGTCGTCGAATGAGATATCGAGTATCGTTTTTTTATACTAGTTCTGTAATGAAGTTTAAAATTCTGGTATTCTGACGACCTAAACTCTTATCATGATGGGCTACGGGCAGATGTAGACACACGATGATGCCAAAATGTACAAATTTGCTGGTTAAAATAAGAAAACTACTTAGTCAACACTTGATTACGCCTTATCGGCCCGTCATATCAGCAGAAATGTTCTTTTCGGGCCAATGCCGTAATGTAACTTTAAAGCCTTAACAGCCGATAATGTGACATTTTATCATAAATCCCTGACAAAAGGTCTCGTTACTCACGTATTCATCAGTGTTGGGGTCCTGGTTCTGAGGCTGGTCAGGCGCTGGCACTTCACAATCGGGGCTGTAGTGCTCACAGTAGTCATAGGCAGCACGATGGTCTGCTACAATCATTAGCTGCTGGATGTCTCCCTGGAATCAAGACACAGGAAGTCACGTGACTGAGTGGACACAGACACAAGTCATCCATGTAAATAAACAAGCAAACGATCACTGGCGACAAAGACGCCGCTCTCACACTTAGTGACCTAAGGAGGGAAAAATGAAGGAATATAAACAAACAAAGATGAGGCAGAACATCTGTGTGCTGCAGCGCTAGCACATGCACAACTAGGCAGTCCTGAAACTAGGTCAAGCCAGGGGGAATCTGAGGGTGACTAAATGATGAAGAACTTTGTCTCGGGTCCAAGAGTGTCGTTTCGCATCAGAGTTGAGCACCAGAGTGTGAGACAAAAAGGTTACAGTAAGCAGAGCGGAGCAACGGGAGAACATGGAACAACTGACTTCATGAAGCCGCGGACGATGACAGAAACAAACGCAACCGGTGTGTCTCTAACAAGATCCGAAGATCTGAACAGGGATCTTTGCCTTCGAGCTGATCAAGACGAATAGATGTGCGACATGTCGAACATGAGCAGACGTGCAGTTGCAGATAGCTGAACCGAGAGTGTGTGCATGCATTGAGTCGAGGTGAAGGAGGGGGGGGGCGTGGAACGGTAGCAGAAGTGAGAGATTTGAAGAAAACTCAAAAAAAAAAGAGACAGAACAGAGGAGATTGATAGAAACAGAAGAGGAGAGAACAAGAGGGAAGAAAGACAAGGCTCAGAAGGATCCCCGGGCTACATAGGGAGCTGGGTGTGTGTGTGTGTGTGTGTGTTTGCCACATGTTTCTGAACAGAATGCATATGGCACCGAAAAGCCTGTGTTGTATCTCTCCAAACATGTCCTAATCATACTTTCAAACCCGGTGATGTCATTCCACATCGATCAAACACAATGTCAACTTTAGCTGAAACAAATATATTTTCCGGGGGAGGTATGAGAATCACGAAGCAACCCAAGTATGGGAACAAAACCACCACAGAGGGTGAAGTGGTTTTAATTATGTCCGACTGCCAAAAAGTCTGAAATCCCAAAACAACTCTTTCCAGCTTAAAATCTCTGCGGATCGTTCTCTTTTCTGACGAACATAAACGCATCACGTTTGAGGTCTCACCAGTGACAGTTCACCGCTGCTACACTTGGACATACCACACACAACTCCCCATCTTGGGTCCTTTAATAACCCTTGCAAAACACCCCACAAGATGATGTTTCCTGCTCAGTCCTTGGCTTATGTTATCAGGGGGGTTTATGATGGATGCGGGCGAACAAATCCCAGTGCTTCCTCCAAGACAGAGAGACTGCCGGTACAAAGCTCTCCCAGCTATGAACTCGGAGCTCCCAGGAAACTTTCGAATGGCTACCTCTGAGCTATTTGTCTAGAGCTGGGATCCGTAAGGAGCCTCGACTTGCTATCATTTTGACAGTCTGTCTCTTATCCTGGCATGACTGCGTGTCACAGCTGCGCTGAGAGGGGATGATGGGAATTCAATGTTTGAAATGAGGTCACATTCAATAAGGAATCAGCCCTCAGTACGACAAAACAGCCCTGCCGTCTGGAGCATTGCAACTGCTTTCCTATTCACATGCCATTCTTTAGCTTTCCTTTTCCTCTGTTTCCAAACACTCTCTTTCTCCATCACCCGGAGCAGCCAGAGGAATGTCAGGGAAGAGCCTGACCACAAGTGGTGTGATCCTAATTGTACCGAGATGAGATAATTAATCATATACCTAAGGATTAATGAGAACATCCTCGCAGCGGTGACAGCACCGTGGCAGAATGTGTTTAATTATGTGTGACGTGTACACAGAGAAAGAAAAGAGGCATGTGCATGCCTAGAAAGAGAAGTGTGCTGCTATAAGGAGGTTACTGAGGCTGGAAAAGCTGATGGCTGCATCTGATTGTACTAACTCTACAGCCAGAGGCATGTGAGAGAGGAAAATGAGGATGAGAAGAAGAAGCTAGATGGGAAACGTGGACCTGAGCTGAGCTGTGCTCAGTTGCGTTGGAGTGCTCAGCACAAAGAGTTCCAGCCGTCTGAAGTTTTATTCTGTGTTAAAAAGCTCTGGACTATAAAAAGGGGAGCCAGGCACTGAGCACAGGCATGAAACCACATGCAGATGGTCAGGCAAGCAGAAGTTAGAAACAAATAATCTTTTTTTAAATTGCACTTCTGCAGATTCAAGTTGGGGAAAGAAGAAGACTGCAGCAGAGAGGGCTGAGGAGCAGAGGACAACATGCAACGAGGATTATGTAATCAGCTCAATTAGCTCAAATTACATTTAACAAAATGTGTGATTAAATAATAGCTACACTGTCCAAGATTACTTGATCTTGACAGTGAAAAAAAACAATATTAGTGGAAATCAAATTTCTGTTACTAATTACAGTAATTGCCATGTAATTCAGTAACTGATTACACTTCGAAGTACAGGTGCTGGTCAACGAATTAGAATAATTTGAAATAGTGCAATCATTAAATTCTTTGAATGCATTTTTTGTGCAGAAAGCAAATCAGGTGTTCACCGCACCTGTCCTACTCGTTAGACTAATCACAGAACTCGTTACCTGTAAAAAATTTGCTCAGCTGAGCTTTCCAAAAGGCCCATTTAGGCCATTTAACTGTGACACTGTTGTTTTATTGAATTAGAATAATGGAGAAACCGTTTCATTGAATTAGAATAATTTTTATTATAATTACAATCATCACTTCCTCAGTATTTTGTGGCTGCCCCCTTGGCTTGTATGACTGCCTGAAGTCTCCGCGGCATCGATTTGACCAGCTTGTCGCAAGTTTCCGCACTCACAGCTTCCCAGGCAGTGGCGATGTTCTGCTTCAGTTGGTCCAGCGTAGTAGGCTTTCTGTCGCGAATTTTCCGCTTGACGATGGCCCAAAGGTTTTCAATGACATTGAGGTCAGGCGAGTTGGCCGGCCATGCCAAAACTTCAAGCTGTTTTTTAGTGAACCAATCTTTGGTCGACTTTGCCGCATGAGCCGGTGCAAGATCCTGTTGAAATATGAAGTCTTCTTCGCCGAACTGTTCCTCAACAGTCGGAATCAGGAACGTTTCCAGAACATCTTGATATACGGCAGCATTGACAGTCTTCTTGAGGAAGCAGAGTCTCCCTACACCTCGAGCGGACATGCATCCCCAGACCATAACGCTCTGGGGAAACTTGACGGATCTTTTCATGCACTCGTGGTTGTAGGTTTCGCCACCACGACGCCAGACACGAGGACCTTGGTCACCGAAGGAGATGCAGAAGCGTGATTCGTCACTGAAGACCACTTTCTGCCAGTCTTCAGCAGTCCACTCGACGTGTTCTTTGGCCCACTTCAGCCGTTTCTCCATTTGTTTCTTGTTCAGCATCGGTTTTACTGCTGGAACGCGAGATTTGAAGCCGAGTTCGCGCAGACGACGGTAAGTGGTTGATCTGGAGACGTCAGCGCCGGTCTGCTTGTTCCACAAGTCGGTGAGCTCGGAAGTGGACTTGAACCGGTTGCTGACTGCGATCTTTCTCAGCTGCTTGTTGTCGCGAGCAGAAGTTTTTCGGACGCCGGAACAGTTGGTGCGCTTGCTGCAGTTTTTCTTGAGAGCTTTGCAGACGGAAGACTGGCTGATGCCGAGCTGCTCAGCAATTTTAGTTTGGGTCAAGCCTTGTTGGCGAAGGGCTTGAATTTGAGCCACTATTCCGGTTGAGAGGTTGCGCTGCTTACCCATGATTGGTTTTACAACTTAGAAATTCTACTCAACCCTGACTTTATACTGCACAGTGAACACTCTTCACAGAAAACAAAAATTCGAGCATTTATTCTAATTCAATGAAACGGTTTCTCCATTATTCTAATTCAATAAAACAACAGTGTCACAGTTAAATGGCCTAAATGGGCCTTTTGGAAAGCTCAGCTGAGCAAATTTTTTACAGGTAACGAGTTCTGTGATTAGTCTAACGAGTAGGACAGGTGCGGTGAACACCTGATTTGCTTTCTGCACAAAAAATGCATTCAAAGAATTTAATGATTGCACTATTTCAAATTATTCTAATTCGTTGACCAGCACCTGTAGTAGTCTGACCCAACCCTGACTTCTAGCCCCCAGTGTGGGTGAAGCTCCAAAAACACTGGATCCTACATTTCCCAAAATGCAACTTCATAGTGTCCCCTCCTTCAACTACCTACCTTTACTCCAGGTTGTAATGCAACCTGTATTTGTTATGTTAAAGTTAGCATGCTAACCAGCTAGCCCTGGCCCATCTTGTCTCGTAATACCTGCTTTGTATATCTAGAGGTGATAGTCCGATAGTAAAGCTCCAGCAGAGTCAGCTAATAGGGCTGCTAGCTGCGATGCTAACTGCGCTAACTAGCTGACAGCAGCCACAGTTAGCAGCAATTAGCGGTTACTCTGGGTATATGCTGCCCCCTATTTGCTAGGAGTATGAATTTAACGCTATTTCTTACATATTGCACCTTTAATTCTCATCACATAATAAATATATACAATTATCTGATACACATTTTATTTCAGATATAAACAATGATTGGAAAATAAAGTGTAACTCAGCACAACAGTGTCTGTACTTCGTCCTCCATCATCACCCATAAATTATTCCTGCTTCCATATAAATGGCGTACAGCGTATGGGTTCCCATGAACACTGTACACCTCCACAGTGAAACTATTGTCAAAGTCCTGATCCACCGTGACAACCGCTAAAGCTGGTTCTGATTTCCTTTTCTTTGAGCCGGCGCTGCTCCTTTCACCGCACGTCGCTGACAGATTGCGGTGCCAAATGTTATATAAGCTGCTGTTTTACAGATGTAGGGAAGCAGTAAATATTCCTATACTGTACTCCAGCTGTATGCTAATGCAAAATTCTTCATTTAGTATTCTGGCGCTGGATGGTCGACTTCACCCAGCAGCCCATTAAAGCGTGAGGTATTTTCTACATTGCTATATACGCCGGCTACCGCTTTATGCTTGATGACAGGAAACTGCACTGCTTCTTACTGTATGTGCCGAGTCAGGGATTCAGAAAATTCGATGAGGCTGATTGGTCAACCAAACACTTTAAAAGAACAGGAAATTATAGCTTATTTCTCACCTCAAAAAGTCACATAAACGGACGCTTATACATGACACAAAGGCATAAATAAAATGATTGATACGCAGCGACACATGCAGACACAGACACACACAAGTGCCACCAAACCCCACACCAAAGGAGAAGAAAAGAAAACCTGAAATTATACAATCACACCCAAAACCCCTGAGGGAACCATAAAAGACATGCAATCATCTTTCCTATTTGAGCGAGGACAGTGACATTTGTCACCGTGGAGCATCATGTGGCACATCAGAGTGGTGCTTAAGGCAGAGTTTTCAGACAATAACAGGGCTGCCGCTGTCAGCATCTCCCTGGACTCGGCTGAAATATGACTCTTCTCCCGGCCAACGCTCTCCGCATGTCGAGACTCTGGCGGAAAAGGCCATCGACTGTGGCTGTGAGCCACGGCCATGCTCACTTCACACACTTCATGTTAAAGAAACTGCTGAAGACGCTGCAGGGTCAGGGTTACATCAGGGTAACTGGATAACAACTCCAGACTGATTAATAGCACTTAAAGAAACAGTCCGCATCATCCTTTTTTTTTTGTTTTTAATTTACTGAAGTGTCACATCAACTTCTTGTGTATCGGCCCCCCCACACATTCATCCCTGCTGGATGTTCTGGCTGTGTCCAGGTGGGGGCAGGAGAGTGCTCTAATGAGCAAGCAGCCAAACATTTGTCTCCATCTGAACCTGACCCAAAACTCATGCAGGGTGGACCGAGTTCATTGTGTTCCCTCTTCTGAATAAAAATATATGATGCACGGGATGGAAAGCAATATTGGCGTCGTTTCCAGAGTCGCCACATCACAGCGGACAGCTAATGAACGGGGTAAAATGTTGCAACACGAGCGGCTTAAACAAAACAAAATGAGCTGCACGCATAAATGCTCTGCTCCTCCTCCACACGTTCTTCATGCATAAGGCCAAGGGAGCCCAACAGAGGCTTATTTTGATTATAGCAAGGTCTTGAGGTGATGTCAGGCGAGCCCCTGCTGAGCGTCCCATGACATTTTTGCACTTTCTTGGCTTAGAGCAGCATAGCATGAAATAAACAGCACAAACCAACGCTCATTAATTCCCCACATCCCCAGGGACACCTGATAATGGCTCTGTTTACCCATTTTACACGACAGCTTAAGGAAGAAAAACCTGAGCCTTGTTTCTCATCGTTTTACTGCTCATATGTCAGGCAGAGGAAAAACGGGTAGGAGGGCCCCACAGAGCAGGATGAGACTCTGGGAGGTCCGAGATCTGGCAGCATTTTAAGGGCGAGCTACTTTCACAAACGTATTTACACAGTCACCCCTGAGCTCTGAGCCAGGCCTCGGGTCCCACTGCCAGCCCACACCGGCACACTGACAGTCCAAGCGCCTGGGCAAACTCCAACCTGACCACAAAAACCAAACAACACATTGAGGAGGTCAGCCTGCCGCGCAGAGGACATAAATCAGCGTGGACACGCACACAAAAATGCACACTGACAAACGACACATGCATGCACACCTCTACAGAAACTCCACTCCAGGCCACTACAGAGTGAAACCTTTACCAGACATCAAGTAAGTTTTCACCCACATGCACTTTCCCCTCCAGACTGTAGCTCAATCCCAACGCTCAGAGCAGCTGCCAAGAGCAACAGGTCCGTCTGCCACCCCACTTATCCACTACACAGCACCTTAACCATTCCCTCACCTCCTTGGAGTCCATCTTCCCAGCCCCCATCACACTCCCTTTCTCTGCGTGACGTCCTAATTCCACCTCTCTAAGGACTACAGGCGGCCATATTCCCATTTCCCGTTCATTCGGGGCGGTGGAAACCAGAGCGGCTCGCCCCCACCTAACAGACTCTGTAGATTCGGAGTGTTTGGCTTGGCCATTTGCTGAAATCTACATAAAAAAAAAAAGTGCTGAGGGCACACTTCAGCGCTTGCTGACACAGTGAAGGAATAACAGAGGGAATAAGTGGGCGAAAGACAAACATCTGACATGAGTTAGAGAAATTCTCTTAATTATCCATGGTGGAAAAACCATCTTCCCCGGGGCTACTGGAGTCTACATCCCGTTCCTCCTTGGATTGTATAGAAGTAGTGTGTTATGACAGTCAAGCATGGCATTTACCTTGGATAAGATTATATAGACGCATGTGAACACAGCAATCCACAAGTCTGAAGAGCTACTGTACGGCGAACATGGCAATTTAACATTGTGTGATTTGAAAGTACTTTTTAGGTGTTTTAAGGGACAATAAGCCATTCTCTCAAGATCTCTACTTGAAACTGTAAATGTAAATGTATCCAGATACGACTACATTACTGATTTATTTTTAAATCCAGTTGGGGCAGACTGCAGTTCACACATGGGGCCAATACCTCTGAGTCAAACCTCAAGTGCATCATTTCCTCCTTCACTCGACTTATCTCTGGGAAAACTGCAGCTAGACAGACAAAAAACATAGTTTGTCCACCCCCGTTTATATCATCGAGAGCAGACTGAATAACAGAAACATCTTTAACTGACTCATACGCTTAACAAACTGATTGTAAGATGACTCTTCGTTAACTATCATGAATAACAAAGATAAGCTGCAAACTTTTAAGAAGCAGGAACCAGCATTTATTTTACATTTCGTGCAATCACACCACTAATCGGAGCCGTCCACTTGAGATCAGATATACTTTACTAAGATTCATTTTTTGTGGAAACAGGGCCTCATATTTCTGGGACCAGACCAATCATGAAGACCCAAGCAGGGCATCAAATGTCTCCTCTACTGGGGCTCCATGAGAGAAGTCATTATCCACCATTTAACACCCGAGGCAGACCTGTTACTGTTTGTTTGACACCTTGAAAGTTTTTTTTACCTCCACTGAGGTTATGTTTTGGCCCTTGTCCATTGGTTGGTTAGTTGGTTGGTTGGATGATTTGTCAGCAGTGTTACACAAATCCACTGAACAGATTTCTGCAGGACTTGGATAGATGATGGGACTCAGCCCAGAACAGACTCCATTAAAATTTTGGTGCAGGTGTGATAAAGACATTTATTTCACTTTCTTTAACAGCAACAATTTGATGTAGATCCAAATAAAAATCTGGATCCAGCAGATACGTTTTAAATAAATAGATGAAAACATTTTTTTATTTCATATTGGACGAAGCTTGATTGATTTAAAGTGAGTGGTTGTGCCTTGGCAGAGGTATGCACTCTACTGAGTGCCATTCTAGTTTACAACAGAAACTGTGGAGCCACTGATTAAAAAGCTTTACTTGAGCTTAGGTGCAGCTAATAACAAATAATAAGACAGGAGCACAGTCAAGGTCTGGCAGTGTCAGCGAAACCAATTTTACTACTAGCTCAGAAACTGGGCCAAAATGGGCTTAGATCGGATTCTGAATCCCAAAAAAAACCTGCTACAAATATGGAAATAGATGATGCAGTACATCCTCTTTGTTGTAAATCACAAGAACCTCGACAGGTGAGCGCATCTTTACCTTGGATGACTGAAAAATATGAACTGTAAATAAGGAGGGTGCTGAGCGAATGGCAGGAAAAAGCTGAAGGAAAGTCCTGAGGTGAAGATGAGGAAACAGGATGTGTTAAACTCATCATGCCATCACAATATTAAAGCTCTTAACGAGCATCAAGCTCATGTGTTGCATGTTTTTACTACTTTTTCCTGGCTCGGGCTGCACCATGGGAGCCCCACAACTCGCTTCATCCCAGCCCTATTAAAGGCCTCCCCAACCCTTCGCACCGCTCCTCTTCCTCTTATCATATTGCGTCTAACTCTCCCACTCATACCATGCCTAATCCTTTATTTCAACACATCTTGACCTCAGTCCTCTCCATCTCAAGTCCATTGTGCTTTCTTACCTATCCTCCCCCGATTTATCACCGCCCACCCACACACATGCACCCACCGCCGCCCTCCCCTTCCCCTTGTTCAGGACAGCCTATCAGCGGATACCAAGGAAACCTCTGGATGATGTCATGTGGTATGGCTGCTGTTCCAAGACTGACATCAGTAGGGAGAGAGCTCCTCATTCTTTCCAGAGTATGACCCAAAGGTTTTGGCTCCACTATGCCGAACCTACCGCTCCAGCTCCCCCGCTCCTCCGCACGCTCTCAATCCTGAACATCTTGCTTTTCCTCAACACCAAAAGTCTCTAATACGCCAATTTTAGTTCACATTCATACTGGATGGAGGATGCTTTTGCCCTTGGCTGCAACAGCGGAGGCCAGACAAGAACTGCTGTGTCTGCACGGCTCCACCTGGACTGCTTCGTTTCACTCAAGGCTCCCTGGACCCCGCGGATTACTTCGGAGTGACGCCAAGTGGTCCGTCTGTCCCGAGCCAACCGCAGCAATTTATTTCACTGAACGCTACGTCGAGCCAAGAGATGGGTATTCAATTATCTTTGGTTTTGCTTGGCGCAGCCACTGGGAAAAACAGTGATCGCAGAAGTCAGGGGACACATTCTGCAGATGGACTATGTTGTGCGCGCTCTACCGTCTGAACGGAGATTAAAGTACACTGGAAATGCACATCCACAACCCCACGGTAACGAAGACAAACAACATCGCTCAAACCCATTAGCTAGCAAAAGATAGTCTCTTAATGACTGATTTTAAGATGCACATAACAATCCTTCAGAGGGAGTAATGACTGCTTCATTGGAAACAGATGAGCATTGATTACCCGATTAAAATACCTATCATCTTATATAATCAGCACCTTAATCACCTTCATCGTCTTTATTGGCACACGCTACAGCACTCTTATGCAAGCTGCTCGGGAAAAAAAAAAAAATAACATTATGGTACTTATAGAGTGCAGACACTCTCCCTGCGACCGCAATAACCATGTCAGAAACCAAACCACAAACCAGCATACGCTAAGTGCTACTTGCCTCCTGTCCTGACTGCTGTATGTAAAGAAAAGGCCTCTGGAGAACTTCACAGGCAAAAGAAACACAAGATGAGCTGCGTTTACATCAGACTAAAAGCCAGATCAAGTTAAAAATGCCTTGTGTAACCAGTAATGGAAAGTAACTAAGTACATTTACTCAAGGACTGAACTTTCAAGTTCAATTGAGGGATACTTCACTTGAGTATTTCCATTTTCTACTGCTTTATACTTCCACATTACTGCATTTTTGTACTTTCTACTCAGCAATTGGACAAAAAATAACAGATTCAGATCATCAGAAAAGAGCTGAATATTCATACATATATATATTCAGGCCACTAATCATACTATAGTATCATTTACTGACCATGTAGGTGTGTCCCATCATAACAGGGGAAATTCAAGCAAATGTGACTGTTGTCAGATAAGTATATTATCCACTGAACGTGAATAACAAAAGCAGCTTGGCTACAATCACTGCCCGACGGCCCGGAGGAACAAACTACGTGGGTGTCCGTGACGAGTCAGTGCTGCAGAACATGATGGTGTAATCACGTTCAACACAGAGCCCCCGAATGCCCAAAACGAGACGCGTTGGTGTGACTTTACATGAGTTAAGAGACCTGAGAGTTGAGTTGATGAGAACAATAGCTCGTTTTAATGAGGTTGAAGAAATATTGTCCATTTTTCCGCAGCAACTGATTATCTTTGATTTTTTGTGTTGCACTGAAATCTCCGGTGACTCGAAATATAAAATGAAATCAAATAGCCGCTGTATGAAACAGCCCTCACCGGCTGACAGTTCAAAAGTGCTGTTGCTCTTTCTTGTTATTTCCCCTTTTACATGCTGTTTTTCTAAAGAGATTGACTGGAAATTGCAGCCTCTTGAGTCAACTGAATTAATTGGCCTGCCAGTGAAATCAAATACGTTTTTTTGTGTGTGTGCGCGTGTGTGTGTGTGCGTGTGTGTGTTTTCGTGCTCAACACCTCTTGGTGGTAACTGACTCTGGCAAAAGCCAACACAGGATCAGACTAAACTACAGAGGGGAGAAGGGAGTACGAGGAGGGAAGGAGCGCGGCCTGAGCATAATTTGGAAACTATGTGGCATATTTTCCATTTTGTGCACGCACTGGAGCCTGTCCTGTCTCCCAACTGGCAGACGCACAGCAGGAGGGCTTTTAACATCTCTCACAAAATATCTGTCTGTTCCCACGGTAACCATTGGACTGTTAACACGGCTCTGATAGCCGGGTAAAGATTTTTACAGTGTTCCTTGTATCGCCTCGATCTCAACGACGAGAATACCTCGGGCAGAAATTACAGCAGGATTATAAACTGTCGTGTGTAAACGCAGTCATCACGTCGGCAACTGGAGGTATTTACTAGCGGCCATTAGGCTGAAGGGGAAATAATAGCCAAGCTAGAGCACGTATACAGCAACATACACTAGAAACATCTGTATTTATGCCTCATTAAACTGTTTGAGTCAACAACTTCATAAGAAAGTTGAACATAATCAATGTTAATATGAAACAGAGCTGTGTTCCCGAGCTTCACCCGTACACCGCATCCAACACTCGTATGGAAAATGCACATGTGTACAGTTCAGTTCATACTATATGTCTTCTCTCAAAGTATAAAAATCTGGCTTTGGTCGCCAGGCGATGATTAATGGTTTCGAATGAGTTCAAGAAGTGAATTTTTAGCTTTATTTTTATACTCCATCATATATCTAGCTCCCTGATGGCTTGGCAGACCAACTTTCAGGGATTGTTGAGTGGGGGGGGAGTGATGTCATATTTCATTCTTTTTGTCAGCGGTGAGGTTAAAGGTCAGCTGGCTCAGCATCAGTCACATCAGTCAGCCTCTGTTACTAATTATTATTGAGGGCCTCAGCCTCACAGACTAATCCCCCTTTAAACAAGCACAACTCTGACAGGACAAAGACAACACTATTCCTTGTGCCTTTCTGTGTGTGTGTGTGTGTGTGTGTGTGTGTGTGTGTGTGTGTGTGTGTGTGTGTGTCCGTCACAGGGGTTATGTTTAACAGCCACAAATATCCGCACAAAAGTCTTGTTTTCTCTCTGAACTGATTCTGATTCTTCACACTGGGTGGAAGCGAGAAGTATTTTGTTGTGATGCACACCAGGGATCTCTGGGCATCATAAAACCCCCTGAAAGACTTCCTGTCACTGGTCAGATTAATATTAATCTTTCATCTGCAGCCACAAAGAGTTTGGAGACATAAAGAGAGGAGGAAGGAAGAAGGAAAGCCCTCATTGTAATCATGAAAACCTGTCGCCGCTTGTTACAAACCTTCGTAAACGAGACTGAACTCAGAATACAGACATGAACCCACAAACAGAAATATAACAGTTTGAGGTGACACTTTGTTAGGGTACACGATCAACATTAGCTTGTAGCTTATTAGCATGCATATTAGTATCATATCTGCGCACATTATAATAAACCATACTTATTTTACTAAAAGTTGAACCAGATTAGAGTTGAATCAACTTATCTTTTTAAGTTAATCATATAAATATACAAGTTTTATTTATTTCAAGTTGATTAAACTTAAAATCTCTAGTTTTCACTTTCAGACTACTCAGAGTTGACAGGAGCTCTTCCAACATGAAGAGTTTTCTTTTTTTTAATTGAAATGATGAGTTGGATAAATATACTTTACTTCAATTAGTTCAATCAACTCATTAAAATAAGTTTTGTGGTGGACTTCCCAGCATGCATTGGCTGAGAGTTGAACCGAGACACTTCCTTATCATAGTGTGAAGAAGACAGGTGAAGATGCTGCTGATGAACTGAGAAAATGTTCAAGTAAATCAAATGTGTTAGTGTTTGTGAGGTTCATCAGTTGTTGATTTCACTTAGTATCTTAAGTTTACTGCTTTATAATGACTAATAAAGACAATATGCTACTGAAATGCATGCTAATAACCAACCAGTTAATGTTTAATTAACCCTGATCTAACGTGTTACCCCATTTGACTTACACGTTCTAACTGCTTGCTCGCCACGATGATGCAAAACTCAAAATAGCAACAACAGATGCAGCACAATGAGAAGCAGAACAGAATTTAGAGACGTGTTTTCGTGCGGACGATGTGGAATATATGGCACCTAAAATTAAATTTGATTTGCGACTGTGTGCATGCGCATGGGTGGGTGGCAGAGGTCGGAGGATCAGATGTCGGGGGGGTCCACGAGCTGAATCCGCACATCTATAGAGGATGTGGCCGCGACCGCGCTCCCCATCCCATGCGGCGTGGGGACCGGGGATGACCATCATTTGCACCGCAGCCACATGTGTGTGAACTGCAGTTAAGATGAAGAATCTCATTTAGCTTTTTATCTAATTTGCTTGAGGACTTTAAATCACAGTGAAGTTGGCGACGGTGACTGCTGGTATGCAGACTTGTTTAGCACAAGCCTTGAAAATAGAGCATAATGGGAGATCAATCCCAATTTGGCGCAATCAGTTCACACAGGGCCACAAACCAAATGGACACGAGTAGAAAACTCACATGCATCTGGTAAAAGAATGACACAAACATACAAATAGTTCTAAATGCTGCAAAAACAAATCATGTACACCAGGAATTAAAGTTTATTTCCTACCTCAAAGACTTCTTCATCAAGTATTCTAGTTCCAAACACTACAATTCCCTTGGTATCGATGATGGGGCTGGCGCTTCGGAGCAGCTTCTGGGCGGTCTTCTTTTTACAGTCCAGAATGAGGGTGATGGTCTGCTTGTGCACACTGATGGCCACTCGATGCCATCTGAAAGGGGAGGTGAAGTTAATTCACACACATACTGGGTTACATCCTGCCCACTGACTCACTACTAACACCCTGCTAAGAGCCTCTTTTGTGCTCAAATTCAAATGTAGCCTGTTTTGTTTGCTGTGAAACACAATCTGACTTTATTCTTTCTTTAAATCACATTATTTTTATGGTGATACAAACTGAACTCTACACTGTGCCTGCAAGCAGAAGATCCATATCTGAGGATACATTAATCCACATTAAAGGATAAGTTCACCCAATAAGGAAAATTCAGTCATTATCTACTCAATCTCATGCTGAAGGAACAAACATTTCGGGAGCTTCTCAGCAAAACAGTGTAGTAGAATTCTCCGAAACAACTGAAGTAGACTTGTTTTAAAACATAAAAATACAGCTCGACTGGCATAATCCAATTTTCCAAAAGACCGGAGTTCCCAAACCTGATTTGAAAAGATGTTATTTACCCCCTTTTGAAGCCAAAATCTTCATCGTAGCCGCTTAGCTAAAAGCGTTAGCGCAACAGCTTAACCCTGCGTCAAAGGATTAAATTGCATTTTTTCACATCGATTTGAGATCTCAGGGCTTCCTGAGACTTGAATTATGCTGGACAAGCTGTATGGAGCCATTTTTATGTTTATTTCTGTTTTTTCCATTTTAAAAACAGGTCCGCATCTACTTCAGTGGATTTAGGTAAGTCCCTCAAAGCTGTTTTGCTGTGACGCTCCACAAATGTTTGTGGACGACGAAAATTCATCCGACTTTCCGTCGGCAGTAGGGTGAGTAGATAACGACTGAATTTTCACATTTGGGTGAAATTACCATTTAAATGTGAGAGATTAAATCACAAACAAATCCCCTGCAAAGGGACCACCTGGGCCAGGTGCTGCTAAACAAACTAAACCACCATCAGCCCCCATTCACCTGGACTTTAATTATAGGGGAGGTTTGCATAAACTAAAAGCAGAGCGTATTGTACTGATGGATGTTCATCGAGCAAACAACAAGCGCACGTACTTTCCGTCAGCTAGGTTGACTCCTCGGAAGAGGGGGTAGTCCTCGGGGCTGGGTTTGCCTGTGTGGTCCTCGTACAGGAAGACGGGAGAGCGGCCCACTTCCAGTCCGAGCTGCTGGATGCCCTGTTCGTTGTACACAGACAACAGGAAGGACTGGCTGCCCTTCTTAGGCTTCACTGTAGCCAAGATGGAAAAGTCCTCCGGGAACGAATCACCTGGCAGGTAGGATGGCGGGTTGGACAAGGAGAGAGAAAAGTTTTGGAAAGTTAGAAGAAGCAGTAACCATTCATCATGAAATACTATGTTTTTTTTTTCTCCAGAATGTTGTAATCGTATTATTATTTTAGGACACTGTGCTCCTCGGAGTCGAGGAGGAGTGTCAAAGTTATTATCGCTGCTCCTGATGGAAAAAAAGTGCTACAAAAACAGACAAAGATAGCTTAGACTGGAAGAATTGGGAAGACGAGTTGAAAGGAAACATCAGCGATTTGCCGAGTGCCCAAAATGTAACAGGATAGGATTAATGTGAGCGGGGCTGGCTGGCAGACTAGAGGCCAGTCAGAGGAAAAAACAAAAGTTAGAAGTGCAAAGTGGAGCATTTCCAGCGCAGCACAGGATGAGAAGCTTAATGACAAAAGCATGTGATCCTGGGAGACTTCTGTCAAACTATCCCTCAGACCCCTCCTCCCCACCTCTCTCTCTTCTCCCACAGCTGATCGATCTAACAGACGCTCGGAGGGTCCAGCAGGGGGTTGGAATAAGTAACAGTGAAATATTTGTTTCACAGGAGAAAGAGTTTAAGAAGTGCTGAAATGGAAATACCAATCATAATTTGGTATTTGAACACATAAAATGTGCAGAAACAGACATTAAAAAAAAGGGTGTGTTTGCCTCCATCTGCATGCTTCGAGTGTTCAGCCTCAACTATTTCCTCCATTTTGCTCGAGTGTGAGGCACATCTGCCACGCAGATTCCTCTTAGTGGGGTGTTCTCAGGACCCCAGAAAGAGGGCGGCCTTTTCCAGCTGAGCCTACCAGCTGAGGAGACTGTCGCTCGCTAATGTGGAGGTCAGACAGAGAGAGTTTTTCAGTCCGGAGAGTCAATCTGATTATACTTAAAACCGCCATTGTTATGAGAAACCAGGTATCTGGATTTTGTTTGAACATGAGCAGAGGAAGGAGCCATTTGGATTCCAGTAGCAGATCCTCTCTGTTCAGTATGTGCAGAGCAGAGATTTCCAGACGACCGGAAAAGAGAGGCAGGGTCTGTGGCTGGAGCGGGTTTGTAGCACCTCGTGCAGAAATCAAACCCCCTCCCTCTGCCACCAGTTTTTTTTGGATGAACAGCAGACAGGCTGGAAAATGCTAAAGTGGAGTGAATACAGTTTTAGGTAGGCGATCAGAAGCCGTGGAGAAAAAAAAGAAGCCTCAGAGGGAATGTGGTGTGGAAACCTGAGGTCAGGAAGAGATAGTGGAAAAGGAAAGAAGAAAAGCTCCACCACCGACGTTCAGTCGCTTTACTCTTCGCTTCTACATTTTCCTCCAGCATCTGCGTGTCTGTTTGCCATCTTGTCTTCCTTTGCCTTTTCTCTATGATTCCTTCATTAATGCCAGGCATCAAATCACATCATGCGGAGAGCACATGCCTTGGCAGAGTGCTCCCTCAGGAATTCAGCTTGGCATCATATGAGAAACATTTCTTTAATTGACAGATGCTTCGACAGGATGGTGTAAGGCGGAGAGAGAGAGAGAGCATGAGAAAGACAAAGAAGAGACGGACAACTCTTCAGAAACTTCACACGGAGGAGTTTTGTGACAGAGAGCAGAATATTAAAGGAGACATATTATTTTCTCATTTTCAGGTTCATGATGTTATTTTGTGTTACTACTTGTATTCCCCCTCTGTCTGCTGTCTGTTAGCTCCTGTCTCTTTAAAGCCCCTCCTCCCGAATGCCCACTCTGCTCTGATTGGTCAGCTCACACACGCCTGAGCCAGCACCTGTCGTGTTTCCAGCTTCCGGTTAGCTTCACATCTACCGTGAAGATAGGCATACATTTCGCCAATGTGTGACATGGTGACGCAGTGATGTCGAGAAATCACGGATTTAAAGGTGGGGCTGCTGACGAGGCGTTTCAGGAGCAGTGTTGTCTGTGGGAAAGGGAAAAACTCCTTTAAGATATCGAGGTAAGGATGCAAAAAAGCTGGGATATATCAAAGAAAAAGAAAAACAGATGAAGGAACGTCTGCCACCACATCCTGTTGCATGAGCCGTGTCTGTCGCAGAGACAATGACTCAGCGCTGGCTCAGGACAGGCTGTTTGTGTGGAGGTCAAGGGTCAGCTGAGGGGTGAAAGGGACGCCAGAAGAAGGGGGGGGGGGAGGACAGAAATGAGGATTTTCAAATTCAAGGTTCAGCTCTTTTTGGAAGGCAGAATTAAACCGGTCCCTGAATAGAACTGAAGTAGCATTTACACAGCGAGGTGTCTCATTTGCGGATTCATGTTTATGCAGTGTGTCCCGTCCTCCCTGCCATCACTGCGAGGACCGAGATGGCCTGAGGGAGCCGCGAAGGAAAAGGATTTAATGAGCCCTCTCTCGCGTCGGCGTCCCGCCTCACTCTCTCCTCAGGACCTCATGGCAAAGTGTATGTCGGGGGGCTGCGTGGGGCGGAAGCTCAGAAAAAGCTTGGGTTTCTCTGGAATGCGTCTTTCAAACCGCTACTTCGGGCCGCCAGATGAGAGATACCTCATTCCTCAGTTGTTGTCTCAGGGACATGGTGGGAATGGAACGGCTGCGGTGCCAGAAGTCCTGGGAGTTTACACCGACGGCATCGCCATCAGTGTCTGACTGAAGAAAATAAAAAAGTCTGGGATAACCTGAGACATCTTAACCGGCCAATCAGACACAGCCCAGCAATTTCCTCCAGATTAAATAACCAATTAAAGTCGCCTTTTACTTTGACGGCGGGAGAACTGCGGCATTAGGGGCTGATGGAGGGAGGTCTTATTTACAAGCACACCTCAGTTATGTGCCAAACTTACAGAATGCCTCAAACGCCAGGGAGGGGCAGGAGTTATGATCCTGTCTGCCATCTGTCAGTGCGCATACAGGCAGGTAAATGGGCTAGAAAGTCTTGTGTCCTGTAATTGGTCAGTCAGTCATCGCCGTGTCCAAATCCCTTCTTCCCTGCGAGACGCGCAGCATTCCAGCGGGATTGCACATTCGCTGCAGAGACAACAAGCGTACCTGTCTGCCGGTTGGGAGGAACGCGGGCAAAGAGGAGGATGGATGTGTGTCAAGTTCAAGGTCTGAATAACCATCATGTGACTAAAGCTCTGAAGTTTAAGAACAGCGAGAGATGGATCTGCATATAATTACATGGCTTTTTGTGTGTAAACAGCTCAACTTGGATTAAGCGCAAAAAACAGCAAGTGGAGACGCGTCTTATTCTCTATGATCCACCTCTCATTACATCTGCTTCTGCCTAGAGCTGCAATCATCAACCTACAAGTCCATAAGTCAATCAAATAAAATAAACCACCAACTGTTTTGATAATTTATTAATCTTTTCAGTAATTTTTAAGCAAAATTACCTCTTAAATGTGAGGGCGTGCTGCTTTTCTTTGTCATTGATGACAGTAAACGAAGAATCTTTAGTTGTTGGACAAACGAAGCAAGCTGAGGACGTCATTTTGAGCTCAGGAGAATTGAGATGAGCATTTTTCAGTGCAGTCTCTAATCGTTTTATGCGTTAAAGCTTCGACTAGTTGATAAATCGAGTAGTCGGTTCGGTTCGGTGCAGCCCTACTTCTGCTAATCGCCTCCTCGCTCCGCTCGAGGATGCACGGATAATGCAGTGCAGTGTAAACATGACCACATGTCACCTGTTGCTTTGAGAATTGATTTTAAGATTCTATTGATTACTTAGAAAGCCCCGAGAGGCCTGACTTCAAGTTATTTAAGAGATCTTTCATCGCCCCTGTGTCTTCTTTGTTGTTTCAGGGTCTAGATTGAAACACGAAGGTGATGGAGCAACGACTTTACAATGACTTGCCTGAGGAGATCAGAGCTGCAAACTCGCTCTCGTCTTTTAAATCACTTTTATTTGCTTTGTGTTTTATTCTGTTTTTGTAAAGCACTTTGTATCTGTGGGTTACTCTATCCCTGCTGGAGACATTAACTGGTATTATGGCTATAATGATAAAAAATGACATCTGATATCTGCAAATCTTCTCTATCATGCATCTCTACTTAGTAACTGTCACGTAGAATCGCATCATTTTGGGTTTTTTGGCGTTTTTAATGAAGAAAATGGATTTCTAATTACCCTTTCTCATTTCACTGATGGTGCTGTGCCGTGCATCTTCACAATCTTAACTGGTTCTTCAGTTAAGCCACAAACGAAGGCAGGTTTCTGCTGAAATGTAATGACGCTCTACATGTGGGATGGTGCATACCAAACATAATAATAAACACAGGCGATGTGCCGCAGTATGTGTAACGCTCTGTATTGCCCCAGGCTTAATGAAGTTAGTAAAATATGTCAATCCTGAGCCATGTTTGCAAACAACAGCACCATCTTTTTAATTTTAGCTTAGCTAGTCGAATCTCACTGTATGTCTCAGCAGAGGGTTCAGTGCCATCGAGCCACAACAGTCCAGACCACAAGTATGAATGCCAAGTGACAGCTTACTCTGTTCAGACACAATGTAGGAGCCACTGCATCATTCTGTCCTTTCTGTCTGGACTAATGTTGGCTGTTGTCCACGATGGCAAGCAGCGCAGACTCAGGGGGTGAGGAAACTCAGCTGCAGCCAGAGATTTATGGGGATTTGAATGTGTATACGCACTCATTTTTTATCTGGATGCATAAAGAGTTACTAGATGAGGTCAGACTTGAGACATGGGAAGTGTCGGGTACTAAAGTTAAATAGGGCAGACGGCTTCATCGCCCCTGTTTCTTCATTCACGTCTCGTTCACATCATAAAGGTAAGAAAGGACGCTTGTGTTTTCGGTGCCTCGGTAGTTTCAAATGAATCATCCCTTCCACATGTTTGCCTAATGATTGCATGTCTGCACTCGCTCTTTTCCAACACATCATCACAGACTGTCTGTGGTAACCGGGTCACGGGCAAGCGCTCTCAATCGGAGCTGCTGCGGTTTCTTTAATTGCCGACATTATAGTCATAACAAAGCGAGCGTGTTTCGCATGCTTTTGTTATCTATATGTGGCATTATTCTACCTTCTCAGGAGGCAGGGCGCTGTGCTGATGACTCAGGCTAATTGCACCTCCAGGCTTCGGGCCAGAGTCATAACTCAGTAGCAAACTTAGTTAAAGGGGGAAAAAAAGGGATGGATAAAATGATCTCACAAGTTTTAGCTGCCTTCTGGAACATATTAGCTGCACATTCTCTCAGTGTGGAGGTGAGAGAGGGACCACAGACAGCTACTTATTCTGTTTGCACCTTAAGACTGTGTGGTGCCTATTGTGAACTCCTCCGAGTTGGTTTGTTTTATGTGGACTGTTATTTCGGATGAATCCAGAGTAGCGTGTGTATAATTATAGAATGTGTATCTAAACAGGGCTGTGCTGTCACAGAGCTTCAAAGCGAGCAGTATTTGTTTGATTGGAGAGCATGATCAGGCATGCAGGCCATAGGAGCCCTGTGGCTCGACTTTAAGCCCCAAAGAAGAGCCACGACATGGATCAAAGGTCCACTGAGGCCAGCGCAACGTCTCGGAGAGACGGCCATGAATGGGGCTGTCATCCAATCTAAGCTTTGTGGGAGCTTTGCGAGCAGGAAGGGTTATTATTTCTCCCTCTTTCTGCATCAAAACCACATCATTTACTTCTTCTTTCTGCTTTTTATATCCCTAAGCTGCAGGGAAACCAATCACAATAATTGCATGAAACTGGTTGTCTTTGGTCGCAGAATTATGGTTTTGAATTCCTGTACTGTAGAACAAAAAAAAGTAGACAGTAAGGAGAGCCTTGCATGTCTCACTGGACAGACACAAAGAGGAGAAAACAGTGCGAGGAGGCGGTAGCAGCAGCAGCAGCAGCAGCAGCAGCAGTGTGGGAGAAATGATAGAGGGAAAAATGATGGCGCTTGAGGGAAAATAAAGAGAGGGAAGGAGGGAGGAAAGTGAGGAAAGATTGCCGAAGAAGGAGGAGAGAGAGGAAAGTACTGCTGCAGCACACAGCGGAGCAGTAACCCAAAGCCACGTCAGCACAATAGAACAAGGCAAAAGTGGAACCCCAGACTTCCCTCCCTGCTACCACCCCTGTTTTCACTGCTTTTCCACCGTCCGGCTCCTCCTACAACATTAAATATTACAGGGCTGGATTTCTCATGCATCTGGTGTGTGTGTTAGAGGGGGAATGAGCATTATCTAGACATTTTATGTGTGTGACTAAGCAACGGGGCCGAAAGAAGTGTCCAGATGTGCTAAACACGTCTGATTTACTTTATAAATAAAAGCTGCAGACTTCCTACAGTATATGTTTTCATAAGGGGTAAACAAGGTTGGAGGGAGGGTAAGGAGGCGCTGCCAAAAAATCTCATAAAGCAAAGATAGAGTTGACATAAATAATCAAGTTAAAGGAGCCAATAAAACTTCTACCTGGAGGGGAATGAAAGGAACGGGCCAGGTGGGAGCAAACACAAATTGCTTTCCAGCTACGTTAAAGTGTTAATAATCCCACTTTACTGTGATGTGAGGGTTAAAGGTCGTAACGCTGACCAGATGGCAGGGCAGAGAAAAACTTTGGGAGATGAGTCAAAGCTCTTGGAAAAGCTCCACTACATCTGCGGTGCAGTGTTGGAAAAATTAGCTGGTTTTGTTTGATGTTTGGAGAGAAAAGAAAAATAGAAAAGAAATGAGAAACGAAAAGAAGATGATGGTTTGTTTGGTTTCACATCTCAGCTGCTGAGAGACACTCACCTGGATACAGCTGTTTGGTGGGGGCGCTGAGCTGGGCGTCTTTGGATACTCTGTAAGCGACATCGGCTCCTTGTGTTGACCTCCTATGTGAGCAGAGACCCGTTGTTTTCGTAACACCCTCGGGTAAATTGTGAAAATCTAAAATCTTCAAGAGGTCTGCTGGTTCCGCTGCAGAGAGGGGAGAAAAAAAAGACACAGAAATAAAGAGCGTTTAGTTTTAATTGTCAAACTCAGTCGTACATATTCCTTAAAATACAGCCCACATATCATATTGACAAAGCATATAAAAATCCCACAATTTCTGCATTTTCAAATAAGCCTTCATTATGGCCATTTCTTTAACCGTTGCCTCTATTTTTTGCCGTCTGCTGACTCAGGCGCTGCAGTTACTCAGCAGGAGTTTTGCACTGTTGTGGTCCAGAGAAGATCTGTGTTATCCATTTAGGCGCTAAACTGAGATGTGCCCGTTTATAGATCACCATGATCATGGGTTGCGGATGCAGCAAAACCCATCCATCCATCCATTTCCCTGCGACGCTAAATGTACCGCTGCCTCCCTCTTCGGCCACAACCGTGCAATTAGCACACTTTCAGGCCGGTCGTCTCGACTGTAACCGGGGCCACCGCAGAAGTACACTGGGTCAGAACAATGTGACATGGGGTTTGACCCTGCACCGCACCCTCCCGTGCCAAAACCACCCAGGACAAACAGCTGTTCCTGCAGCCAGATGCAAAGACAACAAGCTGCACAATGACACCCCATTAGCATGCAGCCTTATCCCAGCAGAGATAGGGACAGAAAAGGACCTCGGGACCTTATACTTGCGTAAGGACAGGGGCTGTCAGGGTGTTTTAAAGGAGGGCAAACACTAACAAAAGGAATTTATGGCACAGGAGTTTAAGAAATAACACCGAGACAAAAGCAAGCATGCTGTTTTATTCTACTGGATGTGAGAGTCTGAGGCAACCCACACTCAGGTACAGCAGTCCTAGTGTCAGGCTACAAAGACCACACAAACCGTTCAGGGAAAGAAGAAAAAAAAATTCAATAGCCCCATCCATCCGAGAGCGAAAGGGACGCTGGGAAAGGTGGAAAGGGGAGTGGGCAGAGCGAGAGTGTTTGTACATTCTGCGTCTCCCTGCAACAACCTCCAGCTGGATGTCATTACTTATGACTCACACGCAGCGCAGATCAATTAACAGGAAAAAACAGTCTTAAACAGAGGTCTCCATTTAAGAGCCATTTGGCTGCACGTGCTCGTCCGCAGCTGTACAGTGATCGCGGAAAAACAGACTTCCTCCTCATCAGCTAAAGTGTGATTGCATGTCGCCTACATCATCCTATGATCAACGAGATAAAGACCCAACTGGAGGAAGCTTACCGAGACCACTCAGGACCAAACGTTTGTCAGAAGACGTGATTTACACACCGACTGCCTGACAACAAATATGAAACGCGATGACAAAACATCCTTTGAGGCGCAGACTTCAGTCATGGCGCAACTAGTTTCCATCACCCAACAAATCAAACACACTTTATAACAGTTTATATCTGTTTATACACAAAAACACACACACAGCAGTCTAAACAAGACTGTGTGGACTACTTCAAGGAGTAAAAGTGGGATCTGAGTTAGGGATGCATGATGGTAACACCCGATGGACACCTGAGGGTAAAAAACGGAAAAGACTTAATGAGCAAAGATGGATGATTTCATGCTTCTATCATCTTCTTCTCTGTTTTTATTAGTGGACTGAAAACCAACTCTCTACAGTGCAAACAGCCACTAACAATATCAGTAAATGCTGGGCTTTGTAAGTCAATGCAGGCAATTTGGTGTCATAATATTGGCAATATTCATCAACTATAATTTCACTGATACCGTTAAAAAGCTGATAACATAAACATCCCGATATCTGCGCCTGAACACGCGGCAAAAACTGCAGCCGACAGCCAACTAGCACGAACGCTCTGCGCATGCGTGAGAGGAAATAACTCTCCACACCACCGGGTGGCGATATACAAACCGTTGTTATCATTTTAACACAAAGCCACTTCTAACTGAGGATATGTCTCGTCTAAAATAGCGGTGAGGGGTGGAGGCAAAAAGGAAGGATAAGCTAGATGGGTGAAATCATGGATAATTTAACATTTCTCTTCTCGTGCATCGAATCACTCAGCTGAGCAGCCAATGATTGAATGATGAATGAATGATTTCCCCAACGGGCTCGGGCCATGAATGAAACAGCCAGGTCCACGGATGCTCCGGTGCTCTGGAGGCAGTCTTTAAGCTGTATTTGCAAAGCCCTGTTTCCTAATCAGGACGTTCTCATCTCAACTCACTTTCTCTCCCTCTCTCTCTGAAGTCAGCCCACTTTCCCTTGCTTGCAGGAAGTCTATTATCCAACCCAAACTCTGTAATTGCATTTTTACACATTGTGAATGTAGAACTCAGGCATTAAACATCGCCTCAGGGGACATTCGAGGCGAAGGCACACGGCAGCTCATCTGAGAGAAAATACATGAATCCGAGCACCACACCCATCTGTTTTTTAAAACCCACCTAGGCCGGGATTTACACATAACGCATACCAGGAACGAGAGAGCCTCTTAGTAGGTGAAGGGTCTAAACAAAAAGACAGCTTTGTCTGTCATCGGCTCATAATGAAGAGACAGACAGAAACTCGCCCACCGGCCAGGAGATGTCTATCATTCACCCTGATGACAGAGGTTCATTTAATGAGCTTGTCTCTGAGCGCTCTGCAGCCGGGTAATGATATGTCAGAATGTCAAAGTGATGGGAAATGGAGCTCTGCTACAAAACGCTCGGACTGATCTGACATTAATCAAAAGCTTTGTTCTACATTTCTATCGCTTATTGGTCTAATAAGCGGGGAGATTGCGAGAGCTGATTGAAAAATGTGATGCATATGATGCAAAATCTCTGAATGTGGAGAATTTGTTCTGCTGGTGGCTTCACAAATGAGGCGTTCAAGGGCCTGAGTGCCGGCAATAAACTTCTAAAAAAGCTGAGTAAAGGTGTCAGTATGGTGTCAGAGGATTCAGCATTGAAAGCACAAGCACTGATCATATACTTCTGAAGTAAAGGGTTTGAATCGAATGCCCCCAGGACAGCATCATGATTCTACACCTGCTTCATGTGAAATTTTACATTTTTTTATTACATTTTAGCACTAAAAGTGTTTAATGCATTCATCAAACGAGGGCTCCATACTGACTTTCCACACTTGTTCCACTGGTGCTCCTAACTTTTACCATTTCGGAGCACCGGCACATAATTCAGGTAGGTGCACCCAATTTCACTGAATCGATAAAGCAGGAATTAAGTTGCAAATACATGTACACTTCGTAAAATCGCCTGCACCAAGATATTGCGATAACATCAACTGTTTGAAAAAATAAACACCAGTGCGACCAATTAAAATGTTTATTCGCACTTGACAGATTTTTGGGCACGTGCGACCAGAATAATCGCGCTCTGGAGCCCCGCGTTAAACATGGACACAAGAAGTAAACTGCTTGAATAAACTGTTTATAATTGTCAGAATAAAACACATTACAGAATAGACTTGCTAACCTTTACTAGACTTAGCTGATTGTCTTTTAATTGTAGAAGTTTATAACTCAAATTTTTTTGGGGAGTGGCGCAAACTGTTTAGAAATTGAGATGAGAGATCCAGTACAGTTAATATAAAATAATCCCTACGTGTTTTGAGAATAGAAAAACTGCATTTTCTAAGAAGAAAACTGGAGATCTTTTATGTTTTTACTACACTCTTGCAGTCTACAACCTTGCATTGATTTAGCATCTATCAGAAAAACGTCATACAGGATTTAAACAATCCGAAAATCCTTCTTACCAGCTAATCCGGCTTCCTTTGATTCAAAATCGGCTTCGGTGACCCACACACAGGGAGCTACTGTTTCTCAGCCACTAATATAAGAGAAGTAAATGACACATAAACTGGCACATACGGCGTTTTCATTTAATTTTTTTAACAAGGGCCATGGTTTACCAAAGGCACAGCTCAAAGCTCTTGCACTTTCCTCACACAGCCCACAAATGTTCCCTGTAAAAGCCACAACAGTCTAGCTCTGACACTGCAGTAATCCCCTCTAACCTGCCAACATCCAACAGCACATTATCCCCTGGGAGATGGATCAATCGATCACTGGCGGTTTGCACAGACGGAGCCCATACAAGGCATGGAAATGTAGGCCAGTCCGGCTGGTCCTACGGTTAAACACAGCAGCCACTGTATAGGTGATGGCACTTACATTCACAGCTCAGATTAAACCCCGTTGATGTCTGTGATTCTCAGACTGTTACAACCAACCAGCCATAGCCTCACTTTTCCACCTCTTGATTCATCTTCATGTAGTCTCTTTCTACTCACACTAGGCTCTCCACCTTATATGGACACAACCTCGCACATGAGACTCTGGAGTTGACAGGTACAAACCCTCACTTCATACCTTACCTCATGTAATCAATAAATAAACTTATATTCCTCCCAGTAACACTCATATTGGTGTTAGAGTACTTTAAGATCATCTTCTCAACTCTCATTTCGGTGCCACTTTGTGCCAAAAATGTTGTTCTTGTGCTTTTAACACAAACAAATACACACCAGCAGCGGCTGACGGCGAACTACCTCCATTTATCAGATGTTTTCCCAACAAGCCGCGGCCATTTTATTAGTTTACAGATGACAACAACACACGCACAGTGATGAATGTTTTAAAGAAGTTCCTCTAGGCAGCAGCGGCCCACACTGGCGGTGCATCATGACAATATGGCTGTCATAATAACAACATCAGTTCAGCTTTACAGGGAAAGGAGAAAAAAAAAATGGGGGAAGTCTGTAAGGAGCATCCAGGCGATGCCAACTGTGTCATGACCCCTGCTGCTGCTCCTGCTAATCCACACTGACACAAAGTAATCATGAAGATCAGCAGCTTTTAGGGAAGGAAACCATTCATCATCAGGATGCCCCTCATTCCACACCTGTGAGCAGCTCTTCCATCAATCAGTTGGCTGTTTCATCAAACTGTTCCACTTTCTCATTTCCTGTCTCCAATTTCCTCTTTCCTCCTTGTATTAGTTTGTTCCGATGGATCTAAAAGCGTCCGCAGGGCCTCTGGTGGGTCGCCTGGAGGTGAGCCAGGTGGACCGGGCCAATTAGCAGCTTACAGGAAAAGAGGACGGTGAAAGGATGGCGTAATATATCTCTGTCCGGACACAGGTGACATAACAGAGCTATTGAAAAAAACATCAGAGTAACAACAAATGTCTTTTCCAATAAGCAATGACTCACCTGATGCAGTAGGTGCAAACACAGGTGGGGGGAGTAAAATACAATACAGCGCGGTGCTGCAATATTTTGCATGACTATATCGTATTATATTGAACACGGGCGCCAAGCGTCGATGTTTGTTATAAAATTCATTAATATTGCAAATAGTAATTAAGACTTTCTGGGACTAGAATGAAAAAATCAATTGCTTTTTCTTTCAGATTTCCCCAGCTCCTCACCGCGCTGAGCTGCATCGTTCAATATATAATAATATAAAAGCAGTTATAGGAGTCCACACACGTTTGCATTCGATTAAGTTGGACTGTATATACTCTAATAAGAAAACACAGTTCAGATCTGCAACAATCAAAAGACAATGAATCGCCAAGCAAGCAACATCCAGCTGCCTAAGTAAAAAAAAAAAAGATTGCAATATACTGCATGTTTACGCAATAGTCAGCATATAGACAATATTTTTAAAAGTCAAATAGCGTCGCAGCATTCTCCTAAAGTAGATGGGGACTTATATATATTATATATTATATATATCTAAAATGGCTCCACACAGCTCATCTGGCGTAATCCAAGTCCCCCTGAGATCCCAAATTGATGTGAAAAGCTCGATTTTGGGTGAACTTATCCTTTAAGTATCTCGATCATATCTGGTGATTCCCACTTCTGGCCTAAAAACCCGATCCGCTCCACCCTCTTTGACATGTTCTCACACACCTTCATTCATGGATTTCTGTCACCTGCAGCCGACCTTCCAGCGGAAGCTCTCCTGACCACATCCTAAGCCGCAGGTATGAGTCTCAGTCTCACCTTGTTAGGCTGAGATGTTTACCCACTTAGCATGGCGGATCCCTCGAGAGACCAACACCTCTGGCACTTGATGCTAAAAATACTTTTCCCTCTGACCACAGCCCCTCACATCCAAGAGGCAGGTTCTCCACACATACACAGACACTGTTTATACGACACGGTCATGTGTACCTTCGCTCCCCGCCGGTCTGCGCACCTTTTTTCTGCTGCTTTAATGCAGCAACCCTCGTAAATACAGAGCATCCTTTAAGCCTTAATGCTCGTTGGAAGTTTTTTTCATGTGTAAGCAAAAACAGCGTCTTTTCCTTTTCCTACATCAACACACTGGGGCACTATTCCAGATGTCTGTAAGGCTCCAACGCCTCTGCTGTACACAAGTTAAATGCATTTACAACATAATTACAAGAGCAAAGACACGACATGTTAAAAGGAGGACTGAAAATAGCAAAGGGTTCACCCAGGAAACTCTAACTCAGACTCGTTTCTTCCTCATGTTCAGTGTTTCAAAACCTTCTCCTGGAAGATAAACTCATAGACGGATGGGGTGTGAAGTATCCACTCCCACAGTAAGCTCTTTCCACGCTATGTGCACCACACAGACTTGTAAGTGTAATGTACAAATGTGTAAAGCAAAGTGCTGCAACTGTGACGGAGCAGTTAACTTTGTTTCCAGCCTTTTATAGGTGTGTTTGTCAGACATGGGTTGAATGAGGCTGCAGCTACAGTAAAAGATAATGAATTCATATAAGCACATGCTTAAGCTCACTACAATACAACCGAGAAAAGTGTGTATGATGTGTTTTTTTTTTTGTCTTCCCCTCTCTACCTCACTGCACTTTCTTTCTACCTTTTTCCTCTCTCTTGTCTGAACAGTAGCCTGAGTGCCACATTCATAATCCTGCTCTCGGCTCGGTGCCAAGACTGTGGTGGATCCCATTCCCCTAACCTATCCATCTATCCCGATCTCCACAAATGCACACATACGTGTACACACACACACACACACACACACACACACACGCGTTCTGTAACAACACTTAGTGACTCCAGACGGCACCATTTCATCTGACAGGAGGAGGGGTGCCGGACCAGTGAATTAGGACTTTTTCATGGGGGGGAGATTAACATTCTTCCCTCTTTCCCTGCCCCCTATCCTCCTCCTCCAGCCCGTCCTGAAGTGAGGCCTGACTCTCCAGGCACATGCTTGACCTGGCGCTGAGGACAAGGAGTAATTAGCAGCCATAAAGAGGACCCTGCCTCTCTTGGAAACCAGCACAGCCGAAAACAAGAATGCCAAATGAGAGACTTCCCCCTCCTAGAGCGCATCACACACAGTGAGGGTGTAAGAGTCTCTTTCTTTTTTTTTTATTTCACCTGATTCTGTTATAAAACCTTAACTGAAGCCAACTGTTGTGAGGACGGAGCCTCACTGTGAATACAGCAGGTTACAATTAAGGCCCCTGACTTTAATTACTTAAAACAAGACTGTAACTTTTTAAAGGCAGACATTCTTCCTCTTACAGATTAAAAGTGGAATTCATCAGCGATAAAGCACACTCCAATATACTCAGGGGGGTTTTTAGCTGATGTTTGCAAGCTTTAGATAGCATTACTGTGTACCTGACTCTCCTCTACATGTACTACTGTTACACTGATTTTATCATTATCCCATGTTTGCCAGTTGTGGCCACAGTAGCCGCTGTTGAGCCTAAAAAATCAGGATGGTTTAATGTTAATCCACCTTGATCCTGACACAAAGCCAATGCAATCCTAACACTCGTTAAGTATATGGAAATGTAGTGTGAAATAGTGCCTCTCATTTATTTCCCACTTTCCCTACCATTATAAGGGCTAAGACCAGCACCTCAGCCATTTTTTTGGCATCACCTGTGCCAAACGAATGTAAAATCCATCAATGTGGACAGTAGTGAAAGCAAACGAAATGAGTTCCCAGATGTAATCCAGTAGACTCCTCCAGCAAGTTATATCATGCAGCTTTTTACGATTCCCAATTTTTTGAACACATATAATAAAAAATGCCTGTTTTTTAATCAAAAAACATAATATTTCCGTCCACACACCGTGCGAAAACACTGCTTTAAAAGTTAACGTTTTTATCTCAAAGTCCTTCAAAATCGAAAGCATCGAGACAAAACAACGACCTGACGACACACTTCTGTCAACGTTGACCTTAAGTTGTTGCTTCTGGCTTTCATGTGACCGACAGAGCTGGGAATCATACTGCAGACATTACGCTTGCTAGATCGAACGCATTACATACACTGCATGGACATCCTGTGAGAGAACACACACACTCCCGTAGACGTGAAGCGCTAACGCCAGAGCAAACCTGAACCAGGTCGCAGGATGGTAAACAATCACACATGCCCCAACACCTTCGCTTAATGACACCACCGAACACTGTGAGGGAGATTTTCAGGGAGATTTCTTGGCAATCGCTGCTCTTCTGTATGTAGGCTTTTCAGCTCAGATTAAATACATCCTCAATTTAGGTTTCAAGTTGCACCAACATGATGATTTTAATACTTGTCTTGACACACTGCTGCTTGTTTTTAACTGTTTTGAAGACGTCCTTTGAAAGTGACATGCACCTGCACTTTTATTCTTATTCTTTTATCTTATTTTGATCTACTTGTTTATCGTTATTTACATGTATGTTAATAATGATAAGCAGACAATAGATTAAAGAAAACTAATATTTGTATTCATGTTATGTGCAATCAGTGTGCCTTTAAAATATGCATCAATGAGAGGAGATGGTGTAAAGTGAGATTATGTAACTTTAAATGGCACTCAGTAGAGCGCATACCTCCACCAAGGCCCAACAGTCCTCTTTAATGCAGATTTTTATTAGGATCTGCATCAAATTGTACTCGATTATAGATACTAGCCTAAACTAAATACACCCTATCTTGCAATGTTAAAGAAAGTGAGAATAAATGCCTGGACCTGTCCCTTCATCCGGATCCACACCAAATGTTAATGGGGTCTATTCTGGGCCGAGACCCATCCTCCATCCAAATTTCGTAAAAATGCGTTAAATAGTTTTTGTGCAATCCCACTGACAAACCAACCAACAGACAAGGCTAGTTCATGGCAGCTAATGTAAGCTGATGTTAGCTAACTTAGATATTGCCATACAAATGACAAGACTTTGGCTTGTCTATTACCACATGTACAGTAGCCACAGTGGGTGTAGTTCAAGTATTAGCGTTAGCATTAGCAGCCATCATGTTGTCAGCTGGTTTGTTTTGAATGAAGAGCAAGTGTGACTGAGAGGAAGTAGAGGAAGTAGACAACGTGACAAGTCTCAGCGGCAACTGAGGACAGTGTTTAAACTGGCAAGAGTACAATCAAACCTGTCAGAGACCTCACATGTCAGTATCAGTGAAGTTACATTTCATCGACCGGCTCTAATCCAGACTTTTCAGGACACTGACCCAGTGACCTGAGCCGAGAGCTGCACGTGAAAGCAGCAGCAGCAGGGAGGAAGAAGCACAGGAGGAAATGAGAGGAGGGAGATTTTTTTTTTTTTTGTTTATGCACCTTCACTCCAACAGCCAGGATCGACTCATTCTGACCTTCATCATGAGATACCTGAACGTTAACCGCAGCCTCTGATTTCAAAAATGTCAGGAAACACCAGACAGAAGCACGTCCGTGGACAAACTCCACCAGACTTGCATATTCACCCAGACATTCACACACACAAACACAAGCACACAGTCTTGAAAGATGATCCAGAGAACAGACAGACTTTCTGACTGGAGCTTCTCTTGTGTACTCTGAGTCTCAGTGCTTCAGCCGGACTCTTATTGCTTTAACAGGGGGAATACCAGATGGTTTACTTCACTGTCTCAGCGCTGCAGCTCGCAGCAGCGCAGATAAATCACTGTCTGCCGGCCACCACAAACTAAGATGGAAAAACTGAGTCAAGATTCCACGGTGCACCTCTGAACGCTCATTTTACAGCGAGAAAGTTCAGAAACGGCACTTCTGAGGCACATGTGTGATGTGTGTCATCTTCGTCTTCCACCCCCTGTAGTTTTTGTCTCCTTCACCAGCTTCATTTAGTTTTATTCTCGAAAACCTTCATTAGCAGCTTTATATCCCTGCGCCTATTCGATCCTTTACTGAGTCGTAACCCTTTTTCCTCATTCTGTCTCTCCCGCAGCAGATACGGTCTATGATGGCTGACTGCTCAGAAAGTTATGATAAAAGAGGGCCCTGCAGCTCTGACATTTGAGAGCCATTTCCTCTCACCCAGCCTCGCAGATAACCATTATTCCAGCACCAAACACCCTGACAGAAAACAATGAAATCGAATCCAATAAATATGAAATCCTGCACAAAAAGTGACACTTTTCCCCCTCATTAAGGCACACCAAACCTAAGTAGCACATTAGACGCTGTGCCCCTGAGCTAACGACGGGAGTCAATCCAAACAGGCAGTGCTTTCTCTCAAAGGGAGAGTTTCGTCATCATGAGTGAACTCGATGACCCATGACCCAGTCCACAAAATCAGTAGATGTGCAACAGAAAAACAACGAAATTCCCGATTAAAATCTAATATGGCATGCTACGGTAGAAGACAGCATCACTGAATGCTGACAGTGTGAGAAAAAAAAGCAAGTAAATGTAGGTAATATATCAAAAGCAGCCATTTTATGATGCACAAGCGATCGTATCAGCGATGTCTTAAGGGAAAGAAAATAATAGAGGATGGGTGAAAAAGAAAAAGTGATGGCACGGTTTCAGTGACGTGTGGAAAGAGTGATGAAACACGAAAATGGAAAATCAAAAGCAGCACTTAGGTTATCAATCATTGTTCTCATGGTAGTAATAACACGCACTGTAAGCGCAGCCTGGGGATAGGAAAACTTGCCATCTGAAGCGCCAAATAATAACTGCCGGCGTCGCATTGACAGCCAAGTCGACCATCAATTCACAAAAACTGACACGTTTTAACCAGTGTCCTATCTGAGCAGCAACATGTAAGTGTGCCGTGAGAGAGCAGAGTGCCTGACTGACAGTAGGCTACCTCACCGGAGTCATTAACTGTGAATCATCAACTTCCGACATCGTGTCTTTTGGTAAAATGAAATATAAAGCCTCCTGAATGCAGGAGAAGTTAAAGAGTTGACAAACCAACCCTGTCTCCTAGAAATTACTACTAATTTACGGTAATTACTGTATTTACTACAAACTATAAACTACTTACTTTGTTTGGACAATTATGTTTCATGAGGAATCATAATTACTGTTTGGACCATGTTCCCCTGCAATATTTTTCTTTTTTATATAATCTTTTCATGCATAAAAATGTGTGTGTGTGTGTGTGTGTGGTTAGTTTTTTGCATCAAAAGCATTTTGGCTGAAGTTAGGGAAACATTGTGGTTTCGGTTAGATGTTAATACATGTAAACAAATTGTGTTTCTTAACTTCTTCGACATGCAACCGACAACACAGTCTTTTCCTGAACTTAACCAATGATTAAGTGTTGCCGTGCATTATGTGATATTGTAAAGACAACATACATACAGACCAGGATAAGATGCTAGCAGTTAACGTTTCTGCAAACCACTGATACGTTCACATTAGCACGTCTTAGGCTACGTATCATACTGACATTTTCTTCAAAACATGTCATATAACGCTGAAATTACATCTTCATGACCCGACTTTCATATTGGGGGTCGGAGGGGACGGTGGTAGAATTATACCACTGGGTGTTTTAACGAAACCTTGGGCCATTTTTGTCGTAACCAAAACAGGAATTTTAAGCTAAAATGTGATCGTTTCCTATCCCTAATCGAGTGTTTTAGTGCCTAAACCTAACCAGACCATAAGCACAGTGTGGTCACAAGATAATATTTAGAGTTTAAAAGTTTTAACATATCTTTGGTTTGCAGAAATGTACACTACCAACATTTATTCCGTTCCATTAATCCATCCATCCATCAAAGGTTGGGTCCCCAGGCTAAACAGGGTGGTCCACACATCCCTCTCCCCAGCAATGTTCCTCCTGGGGGATCCCAAGGCTTTCCTGAGCCGGATAACATACATAATCCCTCCACCTTGCTCCGGGTCTACCCCACCAACTAGATGTGCCCAAAAATCTTCCAAAGAGGAGGCAGCCAGGAGGCATCGAGAACTGGCTCCTCTGACGCGAAGGAGCAGCATCTCTACTGTGAGCTCCCTCCAGATGTCTGAGCTCCTCGCCCTATCTCATTACATTTTTGACTAAATGAATTAACTGTTGCACAGTGGCACTAGACAAATGTAATTTCTAGGAGACAGTGTTGCTCAAACACTTATCTCTGCTGCTACCGAGTGTTTTCTCCGTGTGTCTAACACGTCTCCTTTAGTTTTGCCTCGGCACATGCTAGCGTTTGCGGTCATATTTTCTCGCTGCTGCAACAAAACCAAATTAATTAAGACTAAGCCCTTAATTAACAAAAGACTGCTGAGCGAGCAAAAACATAATGCTTTCCATTCCAGCTCTTACTAATTTCATCACCTAATAAAGTATAAATAGAAGACATCTGATGACAGAGACGCTTGTGGAGTGACCAGAAACCATTGCATTTCCCCTAGTAGGAAAGAAATGCTTACACTCAGTATTTCGACTGCCCAGGCTGTGGCTAAGCTTGGGCCAGGGAAGGGGGAATGGGGTTGGAAAGGATGAGTCATACATTGCTTTCCATGCTCAATGATTATAATACCCCATTACAGAGAAAAGCACTGTTTCCCAGCTGAAGTGAATACTCGGCTTGTGAGCCTGGACCAGACTTAACTTTTTCACTCTGCCATGCGCTACACGCTGCAACAAAGCTCACTCTTAAAAATCAAATACACGAGTGGGAGTTGCATCATGAGGCAGCACGTCCAACTTTCACATCACTCGTGTGTTCGTGTTGACATTTCAAACGCCGCTGCCTCCATTTTGTTCCCTTTTGTCTGTCAGCGAGCAGGGAGCACATTGTCCCTTTTAATCGTAATGTGAAGTGTAACGATCCTTCTCTGTGCATGTGTTTTTAAAGCTGAAACGTTACTTCAGTCGCAGCACCTTTAGAGGAAAAACCATCTGTATCTGGCTTCGGATCAAGCACGCTGTGTCATTAGTACAGAGCGCCATTGAGCAGCAACAATCATTCATCCCTTGATTAGTCTGGAAAGGAATAGAGACAGCATCAGTCCAGAATATGGCAAATAATGCACTATTTGTGCTGCACAAAGGATCTCCTAAACTCTGTCCCGAGGTCAAAATGACCTGTCCTGCATATTTTGTTTTATCTCCCATGTTATCAGGCATTAGTGGCTGATTTACAGCGTCTTTTCCACAAAGCCTGCATTTACAGGCTGAAGTGGCACATGCAATTGCAGGGTCACCGCTTCTCTCCACAGTCCAACTACCTCAGATTCCTTCCCCCCGCGCCATGGCAATAGGCACACACAAGAAGAAATTTTTTTTCCCACCGCCACTTATCTGATCGAGTTGGACGCGACCTCAGGATTGCCACTTAAAGGTGAGTCAGAAAAAACAAGCCACGGAAAAACTACAGTTACATGATGTCAGTGTCTCTGGATGCTAAAAGCCCCTTGGCTGCCATGCAGCTCGCTTGATAACCCACAAGGCACATCTGCGTCTGGCTCTCACCTTGAACAAGCTGTGTTAGTTTGATTTTGGACAGATCTGGACAGAACCAACTGTTCTAAATGAAAAAAAAAAAAAACAATAAGCGAACAACTGAATCTTTGTCCTTTTTATTTAGTCATAAAAATGGGTTTGACTTCAACAATATAAAAAAAGGACCATAGTTCTAGCAATCCTCCAGGGCATCCAGCTGTTAGCATCCTGTAAAATTTACAAGCAAAGCACACCGGATCTTATGCAATTTATTCAATTCTGCACGGATCCAGTCGCTTCTCTGTGCTTTTCTAATCATCCTCATGCAGAACTTTATACACAGCGAACACAAGGAAAATGGAATTATCCATAAATTCCTTTGGAGGACGACTTCTCCAGATATAAAGAGACTGTAAATGAAAAACAGCTGCGGACCAGCTGTATTCGACCTTTAACCCTGTCATAAAGTTGGCTCGCTTAAACAAAAAGAACCTTTTAATGACCCGGGATGTGTTTGTGCAGACCTTGGCCGAAAACGCGAAGGCACACTGCTATTATTTTCATAAACCCCGGCTATAAGGCTGCAGATGTTATTCGATTAGGAATTTTCTCTAAAACCAGAACAGAATGGTGTATTTTCTTTAGAAAAATGCAACAGTATTTTTTTTTTTTTTTTTTTTTTTCATGGTCCCCTGTTCCACCGCGAATGGGAAGAAAACATCTGGAAGACATTTTTTCAGGCTTTCTGGAGAGCTTAGCAGACAGCACAATGGAACTTATCGATTCCAGATGTGAAGGCACTCAGTGAAACAGTGCGGCCTTCTTCTGTTTATCCCTTTTAAAACGGACATAAGGATAAAACAAATATCAGCGCCTGATATATAGCATAGTTCTTGAATCGTGATCGAATTTCCTGATTCCTCGGCGTATCTGGTGGCTCCTTTTCAAGACTCTTACAATGCTCTTTTACCGTCGCTGGCTTTGGCCAAAATCCATCCTTGTTTTCATTTGGCAAAAGGTATTCAAAGAATGTTATTTCAGTATTTTTGATGACTAAAGTACTCTGCACATGTCAGTTCTGGTCCTGTGTCTATGTTACCGACATAGACCGTCCAAAGGAACTTTTAGTTAATTAATGATAACAAACCACAGTGAAAAGAGTCTAAACAGATTTTTTTCCAAGACGTGTGAAAAGAGTCTATTGATAGAGGAAACTAAGCGAGAAAAGGCAACTCAGCAGAAACACAAAGGAAACCATTTGGTCCATAGCAGGTATGCTAATCATAAAACTACAAAACAACTGAGCTGTCACGCTAGGAGGCCGGGGCACTCTGTTACATTTCAGTGGGTGTTATTCAGTCGGACGTCTATGAGTTTTGGGGCACAAAAAAGTAAACTATCGCAGATTATATACATTAAAAAAAAGCATTAAACGACGACCTAAAATATTTAACTTCACACTCTTTCTCTTTGACCTCCACGAGCCAGAGGACAATTTACTGAAACAAGTAGCAGTGAAGCTTCAACAGCAGGAATTCCTTTCTTCAGGCAGTGAAACTGTAAACCTGACGGCAGCGGCAATCCCAAAGTCCCGACCTTCACCTCTGAACTCTGACCCCCTCCTCTCATTCTTCACCTCCCTGTCTTATAGGCCTTCTGTTATTACCACTTTTCACATGAGTTCAAAAGCAAAGCTTTCCTCATTAATGCCAGGGCGAAGTGACCTCCCTTAAGAAGTGGGGAGTATGACTTCACTCACACTCTCTCTAATAAAGCTTGTCTTACATTCAGTGCGCTGATCCTCTGTGACCTCAGGTCGCCATCGACTTCAAACTATTTGGTAGCGTGCTAAAAAAAAACTCAATCGATACAGTATGAGAATTTAGGCTAACCTTAAAGCTAGCACTGCCCTGATTCCCTCAACAGAAAGACTGTGGGATTTTTCAATTGGATTGTGGATTATTATTGCAAGAAAATAAACTCTGGAGCAATCACAAGCTTATGATACTTGAATGTTTTGTTCAGCAAGATAATCTTCACAAATAAAGGCCACTCGAAAGATTTCTGAAGCGTAAATGTAATCAGCAGAAGTGAAAGCTAATGCTATGCCGTAAAAAAAACTACATCGTGGTGTCATGACTACAAACGTCACACACTATAGGCCTACTATATATTTAGCCACTTGTTAGCATCAGCTTAGCTTAGCTTAGGTTACCGACTTATTTTATGTTGCAGCTGTGAACATTTCTTAAGCGTGTATTAACCACACACCTTTTTTAAAACATCTAACTGAAAACCCTTTACTTCAGCACGCTATATATGTGGCAACGCAAGACGCATAGCTCAATCTTTCCTTTCTTTACTCATCCGTTTGTCAGTAGCTAAATACTAACAGGCCTACAAGCTAAGCTACATTTGACTAAAGACTTCTAAGACTTAGGCTTGTTTTAAAGCCTTTAACTTTATTGTTTGAGTTCACCTTCACTTTTCTAACCAACCTTGTTTCAAGCAGTAGCAGACAAAGTTAGCAACTAGCAAGTTAACCCTGTGTAACATTTTGCAAGCTGAGTCTTTCACACACTTTAAACTTACTTTCACCAGGGGGATAAAAACACAACTCAAAGTGATGCTAATGCTGCCTTGTGTCTGCTGGGTGTTGATACGCTAGGCAGGCTAACTCTTTGCTAACACAGTGTTGTGTGGTGTTTGTAGCTTGTTCTGCTGCCTCCAGGTGGTGAAACAATGGATGCATCTTTATAAACAAAAACTTTGAAAAATTAATGAATCAATGAAAGTGTCGTTAAATGATTGGTCTACACTGTCAATCGTTAAAATAACACAAAGATATAACATCAAATCAAAACCATACAATTTAGGGAAATCTACTTTTTTGACAATTAATAGTTTACACATGTAAATATTTCTGTTACACCTGCATTTTTAAGCAAACATACTGTGTACAGAGTTGACAAGTCTCAGATAAGCAGTGATGGTGTGTCAGGGCAGGCCTCTGCAGGCTTTCAGATTAATGCACATCCTGGTCTCTGGAGGCTAAAAGGTCATCTGGTGTGGGATCAGGATTTATCAATTGCTGCTGACAAACTGGCTAATTGTCTGTAATTACCATTTATCTTGAATTATGGGGAAGATATGTGCAAAAAATGAATATTGACACAAAAACCTGATGTAAACTGATGCTTCACTGAGCTTAAATCTGCAAGAATATGAATAAAAGGTGAAATATTTCATCTGAAGAACAAGATAATCAGTTCACACAGATCTGCATGTAGTTGGCCCGTTGCTAGCGCTCAGCGCTTCTCATTCTGCATGTGTCAAGTGTCACGTTTCGTGGATTTGTGTACAGCACCTCTTGAGGATAACTTACAAGACTCTGGTTGCTCTCTGCCGGTATTAAGAGCCGATTAACTCCAGCTTGCAGCATCAAAATGGATTCAGTCCCAAGCTCTCTAACAAGTAACAACCCAGCAAAAACTCCAGTGCGGCCCCTCCTCTTTCAGCAAAAAAATGACCCAGATCTGGATCCAACCATTACACATTGAACCAAGTTGTGTTCAGTTAACAACCAGTGTTTATAGGCAACATGAAAATAAACAACTGCGGTAGTCCCTTCATATGTTTAACAGTATAGCCCATATGAGCTTGTAAATCCACTTCGGTGGCATCTGGCTTTTATTATAACGATTAAAGATCTCCTCCGACAGACTTGAGCTCTGAGTCGATCAGCAGCTCAGCCGGGCTGCGACGTCACATCGGCACAATCTCGGACACTTTCCTAACCGTCCGTGCAGATTGGAAGAAGCCACCTGTTCGCCTCAAAGCCCCGTGTCAGAGCCTCTCCCAGCAGACGGCAGCGGGACCACCAACCATGCCAGGCAGCCTTAAGGTGCTAATAATACATGTAGGCCAGACCCCAGCCCCACTGCCCACAGCACTGCGTGACCTCTGAGCACCCATGGGACACAACAGTGCCACACAAGACCCACCTCACCTCTTCCTTCAAGTATCTGATTTAACATTTAATATCAACGCTTTTCAATTCATACTTTCAGACTTTTTAAGTGATATAAGTGTTGGTGACGAGCATGAGGAGACTCTGCAGAGTGAAATAAGTGGAGGTTTTGCAGCTTTTTTAGCAAAGGGCCCTGTGCTTTGGAGAAGCTGTGCCTCCTGATGTTGGAGTCCTTGAGGCGACTCCACCCTGCCACTTCAAGACAAGCTGCAGCCCCTCCCCTCTTATGAAAATCATGCTCATCCTTCTCATCAGTTATTTAAAAAAAAGAAAGAAAGAGAGAGAGAGAGAGGGAGGGAGGAAAGAAGTCACGAAAAAGTCTATTTAAAGTTTCTTTAAACTTTTACAAAGTTTGCAAAACAAATCTTGGACACCTGGAAAACACATTTTTATGGTTATAAAGTATATTCTTTCTATTTTATACATGCAGCAAGCCTTTAAGATCACATATCCAGGCCTACATCTATCAGTTATTGGGTGTTTTTTTTTTTTTGCAGAAGTGTCCAGTTTTCTCTCAAAAGAAAACTTTCTCTGGAGAAAAAAAAAAAAAAAACTTGCAGTCTTTTGACACTTTGACAAGTCCCATAGTTTCGGGTAGACCAAGCTGAATATATTAAGGCACCAATAAAAGGCACAAAGATGAGTTTTAGGGAGGAGGAGGAGGAGGAGGGTGAGGAGGGTGGACATCACAGTGATCCACTAGAAGAAGAAGAAAAAAAAAAAAAAACTTTTCTCAGCTCCAAACACAAACTCTCTCCTCAGCTTTTGCATCTTACCTGAACTTGCTTGCGATGTGACAAAAAGCAGAATCACCGCTAAAGTGACTTGGACGTCCCTTATCCTCCGTTTAACTTTCCATCTTATATGGGTATCCATGACCGCCAAGAGACGTCCACGGCAAAGTGGAGAAGATTCACTTTCTCAACCCACTTGGAGCAACTTATTTTTTCAGACTTGCAACAACTTCACAGGACAAATACTTGGAGAAAAAAAAAAAAAAGCCAAAAAAAGTCCCAGAGAAAGAGAGAAAAAAGGGGGAGGGGGGGTGTATCGTTATGTCTCAAGCAGCCATAAGGGTTTGTTGGTGTGCGTTTCCTCCAGCTAGTAGACGGATGGACGACCCGTCTCTTCCCGCACAGCTCCTCTCTCCTCTCTGCTCTTCTGAACTGTCCTGCACCGCTGCGCCTCCGTTCAGAAGTGTCGCCCCCCTCTCCTGGTCGTCACGTCAAGCCCCCTTCAAGTCCAACACACTCAGGGAGGAAGAAAAAAAAAGGTCTTTCCCCCCTCCGGGCTGTCAGTCACTCCCGAGGACAGCAGGCTCGAGCAAATCAGAGCCGTCCATACATTAGAGCCAGCCCTGTTATTGGTGCTGTGGGAGGGAGAGAGGGGAGAAAAAAAAGTTGAGGGGAAAGTTTCACGCCTCCTGAGTCTGAATTCTTCTTTGACATGGAGGCTGTGAGCAGAGGAGAGAGAGGGAGGAGCGGGAAAAGCAAACTGCAAACAGAGACAGACATGGACACAGACGTGCACGAGTCTGTTGTAGATAAATATGATGATCACTGGTGTCCATGCAACTTTAAAGGTGCACTTTGTAGTTTTTGGGAAGAGGAGAAACATCTTTATTGAATGACTGTTTAAGTTCAATTTCTCTTTATTTTCATGACTGAATAAACAATTTCTGTTTAACTCTGTTTATATGTGGCGGACCCTGCCACCTTTCTAGCTTCAAACAGTGTTGAATCAACAGGTGGACGTCACTTCTACATATTAGGTTTGAGACAGACGCTTACTTAACATTAATTTGATACTTAATAACTAACTTCAACTTTAAAGGTGCACTTTTTTTTATGCCTAAACAAGCTAAGTAAACAGTTGCTCTTTGTTTTCTAACTGAATAAACAAAGTGACCCTAAAGGAAAACACAATTTCTGTATAACTCTGTTTATATGTGGCGGACCCTGCCACCTTCCTAGCTTCAAACAGTGTTGAATCAACAGGTGGACGTCACTTCTACATATAAGGTTTGAGACAGACGCCTACCTAACATTAATTTGATTATTAATTCTGAAAAGTTATTTAAATTAGAGCCAGTAGAGAATAATAAATAGTGAATACAGCGGAATAACCTGCTTTTTCCCCCAACTAACTAAATAAATAACTTCAATTTTAAAGGTTTATTCAGTTAGAGATAAACAATTTCTAATTGAATAAACAAACTGACCTTAAAGGACAACACAATTTCTGTTTAACTTTGTTTATTTGTGGCGGACCCTGCCACCTTTCTGGCTTCAAACAGTGTTGAATCAACAGGTGGTCGTCACTTCTGTCCCTGCATCCACATATAAGGAACATTAATTTGATGATCTATACTGGAAAGTTACTTAAATTAGAGCTATTAGAGAATGTTAAATAGTAAATACAGCTGAATTACCAACTTTTTTCCTGTTACCTAAATAACTAACTTCAACTTTAAAGGTGCACTTTGTAGATTTGGAGAAGAAATTCAAACTCAGAATTTAAATTTTTAAAATATTAATGAGAAAATAATACAAACTCATACATAACTTAATAAACAAGCTGTTCTCAGCGGGGGAAAAAAGGTCCCCAGGAATCTGTTTGAAGCTAGAAAGGTGGCAGGGTCCGCCACATATAAACAAAGTTAAACAGAAATTGTGTTGTCCTTTAAGCTCAGTTTGTTTATTCAGTCATGAAAACAAAGAGAAATAGTTAATTTAGGCATAAAAAACAAACAGTCAATGAATATCTTTCTATTCTGATTAAAATCTATTTCCAAAAATGACATACTGCACCTTTAATATTCAAGTTTATTTGATGAAAAATTGGACTATTAGTGAATAATACCAAAAAAAGACAGTTCCTGTCTGCCACCTATCATGTGGCTCTGGTTCGATATCACTTAACATCGTGCTCACATGGTGGTATTTAATCTGTTGAGTGTGTGTGAGGCTAGAGGGTGTTATAAAGCGCTTTGAAGCAAATCTGTGATCTAAAGCTATGCGGTCTATTAATAAAAACTGATTTAACCACATCAAATCCTCAATCAGTCGTACTCTGGGGCTGATGTTAATGATTCCACTATGTGTCATCTGTTGTGGTGCATATTCCTAATTCAATGTGCTCAATCAAATGGCCGCAACTCAGCTAAAACAAGAAGGGATGATGCAGTCTAACATAGTGACAGTACAGAGAGTGTAACTGAGTGCCTAGTTGGGCTTTTACATGTAAGACATAAAACATACAGCTCTTAATGGACAGTATCATGAGATCACAATCCAATAAAATACACATACCACAATATATCAACACTCATATAACCTATAATGAAGTACAACATGCTAAAAAACCAGATACAGCTTTGTTGTAAAAGATTTTATACCTGATATTAGTTCAATTTCAGTCCGCTGTACTGGACAAAATGTAATAAACCTGAAAAAATGGTGAACAAAAATACAAAACAAATCAATATTTTGGCTCAGGAGGTAGAACAGGTCGCCTAATGATCAAAAATGTTCCTTTATTCTGCATGTGAAATGATACTGAACCCCAAAATAGACTATAATAGAAAAGTGCCATATAAATTCAGTCCATTTAACAGTTCTGCTCCCATCAAAAATCATGTTTTATGTTTTATTACATTAGAGAAAGTAATGTTTCAAGCCCAGTTTGGCTCTTTTGTACCCCACGAAGATCCAGTTTGGGCTTGAAACATAAACTTTCTCTCTAAAAAAGGGAACTTTTGACAGTTTATTTCTTTCTTTGAGGCCATTTAAGTGCAATCTGAGACGCCACTGTTGTATTTTAATATACAGTAATGAGAGAAAGCAGCTCATGTGTGGCCTATAAGCAAAGATAACGTATTGCTACCGTTCTTTCGGGGCCAAACACAAACTCTCGCTGCTAAAAATGGCAGCTGTCTTTTATAAGCCGTCATATGGCGGCTCCAGCGGGGGGGGCAGACGTCCATTAACTGCCCAGTAAAAGTTGGTTTTAAGCACAGTAAACAAACAGAACGGTGGCTGTGGACACATCTGACGCTGCGTCACAGTGTGAGGTGTGTGAAAGACGGGTTTAGATGCGGATGCGTAGTGGCCCCATCATGGTTTTACCTCAGATAACCCGTCTCACCATATAGCGTATTTATAACGTCCTCTGATTTATAACAGCTTGTCCCCAAAAGACAAGTGGATATTTACATCAAGAGTGCACCAGCCTTTCTTAACTGACCACTTAGCCATATAATGGTTACGTGGTCAGATGTATGGTTCGAATTATGGCCTGAGCCCTGTATTTAGGGTGGCTCTGCACCTACACCGCACTAATTTTAAAAGCTCTCAAACTACTCCTGTACGAGGTCTACGCTCGCTCCCATAGAGTGTCCTCTAACCGAGAACATGGTGATTTATCTGCAGCTGGACCGTGGGGTGGTTACGCTTCATTTGAGGACTCTCAGACAGAATAATTCTTCACAAAATAAGTCCCAGAGAGATAAAAAGATGGGATGTACAGTCGAGAAGAGAGGGGCAGGCTAAATTGTGATTTAGTGCTTGAGTTTTTCTGGGGTTTTTCTTCAGTCCCGTCTCTTTGTCCTGTTTTCCACATTCACCACGTGTCAGGCTGGATATCAAAGCAAAAGTCGGCCTTAATCAGTCCAACCTTTTTTTATTGTCCTCCACTGTTAAAGCAACACTTACAGATGGTTTGACTCTTACTGGAGCTAGATGAGAAGTTTGAAACTCTAGCTTGCTAGCTTAGCCTAGCTAGACACCGTTAGCTAATGGAATCAACTGACAAAGCCAACGTTAGCTTGCTAGGCTACAAGGAATTTAAAGTGAAAATAAAAAGAAGAAGGTCGACACTTGACACCAGTTTAAAGATGTAACTATGAAAAGTTTTCAACTAAAAGGGACAAGAAAATGATGGTTGTTTCGGCTGTTGTGTCAGTGGTAGCTGGAAGCAGCTAGCTTCTTTAAATTCACAGAGCGCTAGATTGGCACAATGTGCGTCATAATCTGTATTGTTTTCAGGGTCATAACTCAGTCAAACTTCAACATACATACATGATACACACATTTATAGATTATGTACACTGTACTTTTCAAAGATATCACACCACCATCGGGAATAAACGTCCATTAACCTGCGTAGAAATCAAAGAAAAAAGGGCGCTCACTCTAACTGCAGAACTTGCCTGAGAATCATCACGTTTTTAAGTTGCCTTCAGTGTCAAAGTAATTTGCTGACAGCTACCTGAACATTCATGGGTAAAATGCAGGCAGGAACTGGTAACAGCTAATTCGGCTCACTTTTAATGGTGCCAGTTTGCTGAAATTTAAACAATTACTGGCTAAATAAACTAGACTCGTGTTGTAGCCCACAGCTAGCTCCATGGCAAAGCTGCAGTATGGGAGCTGTAGTTCCAAGACAAAAATATCAGTACTATTATCATTTTTATTCATGTTGCCCTATCAATAGATATATATTTGAGACTTTTAAGGCTCAGATTGTCCCATCAATGTCTTTCACGTTAAAAAATCGTGTTCACACGGACACAGGGGGTCAGACTGGTGCCAGACAATGTAGCCTTCACTGATTACTCACTAAGACATTCCTGGAGTGTTACTGTCGATGTCTGATTCAGCAAACCATTCATTTTAAAGTAGTTACTTAGACCTAAGAATAGACTTTTATATAAATTGGTGAAAAATGGTGAAACCCTGCAGTCCAGACAGGACACCATCATGCAGGACACATTCTTAGGATACTTTAAACTTGGCTTATGTCATCATAACTATTTTATTTTTAGGGTGTTCAACTTGGAAAAAAAACACACAAGGTTTTATTGTGACAGAAGCATCTTTAAAATACAAGGGGGATTTTTAGAGGGACATCTTTATGGGCTGTAAAGGTGCTTGCATCTGCACGTCGTCTTCCTCCTCAGGTCCCCTGTAAACCGAAGCATTTCATTTCTCATAAACTCTGTACAAGTTGAATTACGCGTGTTTAAACCTGACTTTTACATCTTTTCAATCATTTCTCAGACACCCAATAATCTTCCACAGACCGTACACCAAAACATCGCTCTCCAGTGTTGTGATGGGGATGAATTACAGAACGAAGTTGATTCAGTGGTTTCACTTTAATGATAGATTCTTAAAGAGCCAGAAGCAGGAAGCTCGAATACAAGCACTCACATACAAAAAAAAGAAAAAAGAAAAAAGACTAGATAAATCGTGGATCCTGGCACTGAGCAGCTCCTGGCAGCTCCGAACAGCAGATTAGATTTTTACGCAATGTTGTGCTGCAGAGCAAAGAAAAACTGGGAGTTTGAAATTCAGTTTCGCAGAGCGAGCTTTGCATGTGTCGTCCACTGTTTTGTGAGGCTTTCTGGCGCAGGAGCAAATCCTGGAAACAAAGGAGGCACGTGCACTATCAGAGAAGGGGGAAACCCAGGAGCTGACTAACAAAAATGTGTAAAACACAGTGTACACAGTTATATTTTTTCAGACGGCAATCAAATGATAATGAATTTAGACCGCCATCTGAAACACAAATGTGCAATGTGTAAAAATCGAACTGCACATGTTTAATCAGTTTGTGGTGTTGCATTCTTTATTGGATGATCACGATTTTGCAGAAGAAGCCTTTCTTGAAATATTTAAAGATCTGTGTAAGTAGTGCTTATAATCTTTAAGACAGGAGCAGAACCTTTTTGACAATAAATGAACCCGATGCCTTGTCTTTCAGCTGCACACTGGTGTTGTTCTGCATTGTTAAAGCCTGTTTGGCATGACGCACCATGGCAGGACACCATATTTTCCATTCCACAATGTGTGACTCCGTCCCGTGCCAGATTTCATCCTGGCAAACCTCTCTAAACTCACTGTGGGGAAATTGTGAAGCATTCAGAGACCTGGGTGTTAGAGAAAAATCTCAAGAGTACATACGTACGCTTGGGATGATGACAAGAGACGGGAAAGCACACTGGTGCTTAGTGACTCACCTGTCTGCTCATGCTCCCACTTGCAGCTCATCTTTTCTTCGTTACACATGCTGTGTTGGCAGAGGATTTGCAAGCACAGATTTTTTCTTGTACAAAAGACACGGGGCCAAAAATATTAATGCCAGGCATGAATCAATCAATTTAGGTATTAACTTAACTAAACACGATACGACAGCTGTGCATTGTGCTGTACGTCCTGCACAACTGTGCCAAAGAGTGCAGCAAGAGGAATGAGAGCGTCAGTGCACTGATTCTCCAGAGGTTTAAGAAACCGACTCGATGTTGTCGGAGAGCAACGGGGAGTTAAGTTGATAAAGCATGTGTGTTCAAACTGTTGTGTTCTCCATGATGTTTGCGTTCATTGAGCTGAGACCTTCTTCCTGTGTTAACTCTATCCAACTTGTGCTATTCAAGAAATGCAGAACATCTGCTGAGAGTCTTCGAAAGTGTCAGCCAGTTATTTCTCATTGTTGATACGGGTCCTGTTACATGTTTCATTATTGAAACGTTGTGGTTCTTCTTCGAACATTGATGTTTTCAGGAAATAATTGTATTTATTTCTTTTTCCGTTCACTGGAAATGTTAGCGGCTGCATTTGTACTGTAGTTCATGCTCAGTGGTGCAATGTAACTAAACACATTTACTTAAGCTCTGTACTTAAGTACAATGTTGGGGGTACTTGTACTTTATCACAGTATTCACATTTTCTATTACTTTTCTTTAATTTTGGTGGTAATTTTTGACTACATTTATTTAACACCTGCAGTTACTAATGACTTACTAGAATAAGTACATTGTCTCATAATGTACAATACAGTATATATATATATATATATATATATATATATATATACGTGTAAATATATGTATAATTAACTTTTACTTGTACTTTTGACTTAAGGACATTTCATCAGATACTTTAAGACTTTTACCTGCGTACTATTTGAATGGGTAACGTTTACCAAAGTAATATTTTATCACAGTATCTTTAATATAACTCAGGTATAACTATTATGTACTTTTACAAAACTGTTCATGCTAAATGTTTGAGCCAGAAATGGTCTCCAATGTATGGGAGGTTAAGATTTAGCAGATTTTATATATTATATATTTATTAAAATACATAAGCAAACAACAACATACAATATACACAACATAATATTTTCCATACACCCTACAAATGAGGTGTTTCAACTCGTGAGCATGCCATCTGACACCTTTGACATGTTGACATTCTGACCCGTGATGACTCAGTAATCATCACTACATTATTACATTAGTACTCAGGCTTATGTAATACTGTGGGGTGGCTGCTGCTCAGGAGGTAGAGCGGGTCATCCACTAATCGGAAAGTCGGTGGTTTGATCCCTTGATCCCGGGTTAAGTATCCTTAGGCAAGATACTGAACCCAAAAAAGTGTTGAAGAGCACTTTAAGTGGCCAGTAGATTAAAAAATGCAGATCCTTTTACCCATCTCGGCCTTCGTTTTGATCTAAGCTACATCCCGATGAAGTTTCCTGACTGTATCTTGTACGGTTGTGATGCTATCGCGGTGATAACTGTGTGACAAACAGACAGACTGACATATAAACTCCTGCCAAAGTACTCAGAACCCCTTCTGTGTCAGCTCCTGCTACAGTAGACGTCTCCAGGACCACATTACGCCATGATGAGACACACAGATTGTCGCGACCGGTAATAAAGACATGCAGTATATACAGGTGTCAAATGTAAGTCACTATAAAATATAACTGCCTCCAGTTAATTTTATATTTTTCCTCAGAATCATGTCAAACACGTGACCCCCCAGAAGTCTCAGGTGACTTCCTGCTTCCTTGGGCGGGCAGCAGGTTTCGTTTAATGTTTATTTAGCAGTAAAAAAGTACAAATCAAGCACTGGTTAAGTACATGGATGAAGCCTTGAGCTGACATATGGAGTTCATAAAGACGAACAAGAAGCAACAGTGTTGCCAAAACACTGGAGAAGTCGATGAGAAAAGAAGAGCGAGTCTTTACATGTTTTCTTGTGAAGAGCAAAGGGAACGCTTGAACAAATTACACTCGGAGTCATTACACCGGCTTTGATGTCGATGTTAATTAGTTTTGGGCTGTCTAGCATCTTAAATGTACTGCTGTGACGTCCATTGTGTCTCGGCTGACTGAATTATACTTGTTATAACAGTGTAAAGAGGAGAAATCTCACATGTAATTGTAGAGGGTTCCCCAAATGAAAACACCAGTATAAACCATCCATTGTTGCACACGTTGAAGGTGAGATAAGCTCTGCTCAGATTCTCTCCAGCGAAGAGAACAAAACACTCTTTTAAATTAATTCTGTCGACCAAAGCAGCGAGAATTAAAGTGCCGAAGTTGTCGCCTGTCGCCGAAGAAATTAACTAACCATGTCTCCTTCCCCACCCCTGCGAGCCCAGCTCCGCCCTGTCGGCTGTTTGTAGTGGTGACTGTAATTATGGAAGGCGCTTCATTGCCCATGTGTTTTAACAAGACCCGTTCGTTATGTTCCTCTCTCACTGCCGAAGGCGGCTCGTCACATAATTGCGAGGGTCCGAGGAGTGACACTGCGCAAACAAGTCGCTCATCTGTGTCCACTGAGGTTTGAACTGGAGTTTGCTGGTGCAAACCGGTGCAATAATATTGTTTCAATGTTAAAAATGTTAAAATAATACACTCTTTTTCAAGGCAGAGCAAGTACTTCTGAGCCTTTTTTCCCCTGAAATGCATGTTTACCTGGAGGAATAAATAGTCAGACTTCTGCTGTTTATGAAACTAAGATCTTCCGCGCTGGAGAATCTGAAAAATGTAGTTTCGATTACACTCGTTTCTTCAGGCCTTTTTCCATTTTATTCCACAAAAAAAAAGGTTTATTGCCTGGCAGCTCACCTGATGTATTTTTTACTGTCTGTGACATCCTGTGATCTCGCACCAGAGCTCAGAACTGCCCTGAAAAACCTCAAATCAAAGTAATAATTGACTTTGCTATCAGTATGAGGAATATGGGCTCTATCTCACTATTTCATCAGACATCTTCCCGCTTGATTATATTACCATCCAGAGCCAGTATTCATTTCTGGCCATGCTAGTGACATGGCAGTGTTGGTCAGTCAGTCCAACATTTGACTTAAATATCTCACCAACGTTTGGACAGATGCCATGAAATGTTTTACAGACATTCACAGTCTCCAGAGGATGAATCCTAATTACTTTGACGATATGTTGGCTTTTCCTGTAGCGTCACCATGTGGTTAATCCTTTAAAGCTCCCATGAAGTCGAAAAAAAGTGCTCGTGACAGCGCTGGATTTAAAGATTAATGTCGTCTTCCTGGGCTGAGCTGTAAGGTTAGCTAGCTTAGTTAGCTAGCACTAGGCTACAGGTAAGAGGAAAAATATATATTTTGGATTTTGGGGTGAACTATCCCTTTAAACTAATATGTTGATGGCACACAACTTCGTAAACAAAACCCTGTCTGTCTTTGTTTTTCAATTTAAATAATTGATGGCCTTAACTTTGTTCATCCTTGAAAATGCAAACAAACAAACAAAAAAACAATGAGATTAATACAAAAAACATAAATTAACAACTGTCCTCGAATGCGACTTTAAAGCATTGCCACCATATTTTAATATATTTCAACAATACATCACTGGATGACACAATAAGCTGCTAATAAAAAAAAAGGACCTATAACTTCTGTGGGCCTCTCTCCAGTGGCTCCATATAAACGCATGTGTTGATTACAATGTACTGCTCGCCACTTGTCAGGCATTACATAACATGGCATCCCAATATATCATTAGTTCACGAGCCTCCCACATTCTCTGCTTGCAGGATGCAGAAATGGTCCCTGCATTCAAAAGAAACAGCTTCGGGTCAGGGTCATCTTTTATGAGGGCCCGCTGCCTCTCCAACGAGCCACCAGCCTTTGTGTGGGCAGCGCACACAGTTTCAGGAGCTCCGTCCTGTCGACGTTCAGTCCCACAGTGAGAGTTGAGCTCTTTATTTCATGAAAAGGACAACTTGGCCACAGAAACTGACTCACCGAATTAAACATATTGAAGTTTTTTTTTTGCAAACATCACAGACTCTCGACCCGAACGGAGCCTCCCGGTTCACGGTTCGGTCTACTCAACCATGATGCAGGCAGCTCTGTGTTTGGAAATTTGGCTGCTGATTCTGGGAAGTCAAACAAAAATTAAACCACAATAAAACAAGGGAAATATTTTAGTTGTCCACAAAATTATACAGCATTCATTGTGCATTTCCTCCTTGAATGGAAACCTATTACACTGGAACATTTTACAACACTGAGCTGGCAAATTATATCAGAGAGCTGAAGTGAGACATGTGTGATGGAATGTAACTAAGTACTGTACTTAAGTACAAATGTAAGGGTACTTCACGACTACTTCAGGCCACTTTTATACTCCACTACATTTATCTGACAACTTTATATAACTGTTACTATACAAATTAAGATTTCGGTAACACTTTATAATGACCATCATTAATAAATGTGAAATTTAACTTAAGTTTATGTGTATTTTACTGTTAACAAACAATGAAATGCTTAATAAAACATTTATTAAGTAATTGTAAATATCTATAAACATCAGTTGCAACTTTGTAACGACCATTCAAATAATGTTATATAAACACTGGCTTAACAAATGGTTTATGAAGCATCTCACCGTTTGTTAACAGTGAACTAGCTACTTTTTAATTCACTAAAAATGAATGTTTACAAACCAAAGAATCAATCGATTATTGGAGAACATTAATCCTTGAAGGTACAATATGTAATATCTATGTACGAATTTGAGTTTATTTTAATTTAAAACATCCAAAATTAAAAATATATCAACAGAATATAAAGAAAAATCAGTTTTTACTTAATGTCAGAGGAGTTTTGTCACCAGCAGTGTAACACCAGGATTCCCCCATTGCTCCAATCTTTATAAACACTACACTACACTACTAACACTACTACAGCTCCACTGGACTGAACTTGTACTTTTAATACTTTAAAAACATTTTCACTTTACTTCATTATCATTTTTACTTGTAAACTAAAGTGTAAGAGTATTTTTACAGTGTGGTTTTTAGCAGTTTTACATAAAGAAAGCATCTGAATACTTTCTCCAACACTGGTGTCTTATCTTGCTTCACCTCTAAGATTACATTTTCAAACAATCACTGTGTTGTGTGAGTGTGGTGTGTGTGTGTGTGTGTGTGTGTGGTGTGTGGTTTTTGAGAGGTCCCACCTCCTGTCAATCAAAAACCAAGTCAACAGGCAAATCACACCTCGACAATTTTGTCAGTTATAATCAGTAAAACAAAAAGAAAAGACAAAAGGAAAGCACAAACTTGGAAGCTTCTTCTTTAAGTTACTGTATAATTAGACAGAATTTACTGTATTTCCAAATATTTACTTTATAATTAAATAAAGGGATTAAGATAAAACTGTTTTTATTTTTCTGTTTCCATGCCGACAGACAGTTTTGATAGCTGCTTTTACATTGTAGGAATATAAAAGCACGTACACAGACAAAAATAAACTCGCGCAGCACCCCCTTCTTCTGCTGTTTGTTTTGATGATGGTGATATGACTTCTCGGGACACGGAGAGTTTCCATTGGCCGTCAGTTGGAACTGAGCTCATATAAATATTATCATGAGTGCATAAAACCTGTGCACATGTGAAAGTCTTCAGCAGCTGCTCGCGAGAGAGTCATACATCAGATTAGAGCATAAAAGCACGAGTACGTGAAGGCTCTCACTTAGCTGACGTACACAAACACGTCTCCCCTCCTTGAATACACACTGTACACTTAACACGTTGTCATGAACTCACCAGCTGCCAGTTATCAAATGGGTGCAAATCCCCTGTTGGCAGGAGTCCTGCTGCCTGCATGTTTGTGCTCCTCCCTGGAGTCAGCAGAGGGACGAGGACAGGAACCTTAACAGAATAACTGAGAGGTGCTATCTTGAGTAGAATATGTAATTAAAATGCTATCATTAGTAAAATACAGACAGGGTCAGGAAGTCTGAGACCACCGATCGAAACACCTCCACCCCCTTCTCTACTACAGACCGCAACACAGGCCCAACAATCCGAGTGAAAAGCTGAATCCCTGAAAGCTAACCCCAGCACGACATGCCAGCACCAGAACAAATGCCCAACTTGGCCGAGGCCAGGTGACCGCGGAGGAAAGCCCACCACAGCAAACCACCAGTCCAGTCAAGATGAGACCCGACTTTATACTGCGGCAGGACAAAGATCCCTCAACACACCACAAAGCCTCGCAAGAGAACCCAGTCACCAGGAGATCATGGTTGAGCTTAAAATACCTGTTTTGTTCACCATGATTGTGGATGGAGATGCCCCCTGGTATCCTTAAAAATATCTGGTGGCATGACTCGAACTACGGACGGCCATTTGTCAGCCTTGTTGGCTTGTAATAACACCAACACCACTCCATCCACCACCTGATGTGAAAGGTGGCTAACAAACATATGATGCGAACGTGAAATGCCACATTTGGTACTAATGTCAACCTTGTTTTTGCCAACACTCACATTTTTATTTTCTAAAGCATAATAAAACTTTTTGGATTTGTTTCCTGTCATCGTGACAGACGCTGATTTCCTTCTATTTATTCAATCTCATCATTTTGTAGCCAAGAGGAAATTGTAGTATTTTTAAACCTGGGCCCTATGCTTATATTTTGGCAGGTAAATGAATAATATGTACAAAAAGTTTCAAAATCGCTCCAGTAGATGGTCCTCGCCGGCAGGTAGACCGATGGACCTTTTCCTTAGAGTAAAAACTAAATATTGTTTGTTTAACCAGCAACAGCCTCTGTGTCACTGTTGCCAAATCGACCAGACTTCATTTACAGAAACAGTCGTTTTACTACAGTCAAACACACTCAACGAGAAACTAAATAAATCTAACCAAAACCACCTTGGTTAATCTTTCCAGTGTTCCAACAATCACCACTCTGGATTTTTGGTGGAAATTAACCCTTAATTCACGTCGACGTGGGTGAACGAGGGGTAAGTAGGGAAGGTAGTTGCAAGCTGGGAACGTATAGTGTCCCTTGAAATGCATTTAATGATACTCTAGCAAGTAACAATGTTGTCCAAATGATTCTTCATTTATCTAAAAGTTGTCTTTTTGGCAGCTGGACTCTTGGATGCACCGACAATGAGCAGCTGAAAGCACTCATTACCAGTCTCTAACGACTTTTAAGTCTCTGCAGCTGTACTGAAGGAGTTTTACGATCCTGTTTAGGCTGTCTTTTTTTATGTTTGTGTGAAACTCGGTATAAATGTATTCTCATCTTGATGTCACGCGGCTGCATATGCATTAAAAAAGTCATGTTTCCTGCTGCAGGAAGGCACTGTACACTGTTTACAGTTCACAGAGTGAAGGCCTCTTGTGATGACAAGTCACCAAATGTTTTCAATCAAAGGGAGGAGAACAATTGGGAGAAGATACAAATCAGATGATGATTTTGTAAGTAAAATAATTGGCTTAACCAAAGCGGGATGTGTGCTTTATTTATTCGATGATCAGATTTTGACCCATTAATTCCTGATTTAGAAAAACTGAAAACCAAAGATCTTGAGCCTTAGTCAGCTCGATGGACGGTTTCCAGCGCATATTTGTGGCGACCAAAGCAGGTATTTCAGGCCAAAACAGGAACTTTTTCTTGGTTTCTGTGCCAACACCTAACCAGACCATGAACTTATTGTTGTCACAACATGAAATTGAAAGCTGAAGCTGAAGAAATGTACAGTTGCAACCTACAGAAGCGGAAAGTTTGAACGTATCCATGGCTTGAAGAAACTATACATTGCCAACGTTTATTCTGGTGATTGGGTCGATATGCACAACAACCAATATACAAAAAAAGAGATGATTTCATGTGTTTTGCGGCCAACTGTACCTTGGAGGTGGGGTGTTTTTGCATCATTTGTATGCAATTCACTGACCCAAATGACTCTGTCAGCAGCTGAGCAACAGCTTGGCTTGATTCTTGCCCCTGGCCTGACTGTAAACTCCACTCTGCAGGCAACCGACCACTCAAACACACTACCTTGGTCTCACATGTGGCACGCAGCCTCTGCTCTTGGCTCAGGTCGGTCCTGCTGTTCTCTGTCCCACACTCCTGTTATTTTTTTTGTGCTCTTAAAGCCTGATGTCATAAATTAAACATCACATACAGGCTGTAATAATTAAGAGCCAGCAGGATATGCTAATCAGAGACTCCAAGATTGAAGTATCGGGGATAGAGCACAGGCCAGATGGAGTCTCCGCGGGTGTGGACCGGTTCCAAAGCAAAATGGCCACATTACATGTCTGAAGTGGTGCAGTTGAGAAATTTGCCATGTCACTGGAAATAGGAGGGTTGTTTTTTTATCATATCTGTCCCTTTGATGATCCTTTGGATGTTCAGAGAGCTCCTCTGCCCCTGATGGCCTCCCAGATGATAGTGGAATCCTTCATAAATGCTAAACTGGAAGGAAAAAGTCTGCGGTGAAAGCCTCTCACTGAAACTTTGACTTAAAGAAACTGAAACTTCTTTTGTTTTGTTGGTGCCGTGGTTTCAGCCATGGAAATGTGTGAGTCATAAGTCCGTCAGTGTCGTCCAGACTGAAATATCTCAATAGCAATGGGATGGATTACGACGAAATTGTGTACAGACATCGATATCAGCGGTGTGCCACGTTGTCTAATCACTCCAGCGTTGTGCGGTTGCAGTGTATTCCTGAGGAAAGCGTGCAGGGCGTGGGTGAATGGTCTGAGTTTTGTTAATTTTGATCAGACAGAAGAGCATGTGATTCATCTGCGACACATGTGCAACAAGGCACATAACAAGCCTCCATCATAATTTACTTCAGATTAATAGAAAGAAGACTTTTATGCTAAACACAATGCATGCTGGGAGATGTGCTAACGAGTCAACAATGTTTCTTGAGCATTCTTGATTTGTTGAGTTTCAGGGAACAATCAGTCGGACATTTGGTCGACACATGCGTCGCAATAAAACAAAACCTAATAGAACATTTTCACTCTAATGAATCATGGTTAAAGATTGTAAAATGTCACTTCTGCTGAGGCAGAAAGCAAAGCAGCAGTTTGGTTTTAAACTTTTAGGTCAAACATTTGCAATTCATGTTTCTGTGTGCATCATCCCCTGAGGATGAATCCTCCTAAAGCTGGTGAACCCCTGACTTTTCACTTAGCAACACCAGCAAGATGACATTTTGTGACTGAAATGTATTCACAGGTATTGGATTGATTGCATTACATTTAAAAATCATTCATTGTCCCCAGAAGATGAATCCTAACTTTAGCAATCCTTGAGCGCTAAATTACCCAGTCAAATATCTGAATACGTGCTGAATGTATCGACACAAAATTTTGTACAGACATTTATGGTTCCTTGAGGATGTGCCCTGTTGACTTTGGTGATCTCCTGACTTTTTCTCTGGCGACAACATGAGGTTGACGCTGATGTTTTGAGTCAAATGTCTCCGCAGCAATGGATTGCCATGAAAATTTGGTACAGACAACAGCCAGGTTTTCATCCAAATGTATTGCAAATTTAAAACAAAAGCAAATTAAATGAAAATGAATTCTTGTTTCTGTTCACTATCGTCATGTGATTACAAGACAAGCAGTCGGTGGTGCCAACCCTCCCGTTGGAAAACCAAAACACCATTACAGAAGAAAAAACACTAAGACGTCATGTTTAAAAAAGAGCTGATCGAACTGAAAATGATGAAAAACCATGTAGAAAACTTGACTAATGTGAGGAGGTTACATCAGATTTTTGTGGCGCGATGAGGAGATGGTTTCAATCTGCTTCTACTTTTCACTTCAGCTCAGAGCGAAAACAGCTGAGCTAAATGTTTGCAGTGTCAGAACTTATTCGCGAAACGTGTTTCCAAAAAAAGGCAAAAACAACCTCGGGCAACAGTTTATATACGATAATGGAGACACGGCTAATAACGTCCCGCTTAGAGTGATTTGAAATAGTTTTGATAGTTGCTTAATGTTTCATCCAGCACCATCATGATAACCATCAATGGACACATTTGATTTTACCACTAACATGGCTGTAGAGTTTCGATTAATTGCATTTACACCTGGCTGACATCTGAGCGCAATGTGAGTCTGATAACCTACCCTTTAACGTGTTTTACTTAGCCATACCTGCCAACACTACCGATTTTCACAGGAGTCTCTCTATTTTTAGCCCTTTCTCCCGCTCCCGATTTCACAGTGATACAAATCAAACAGGAATTTCTCAGTTTCTTGTGGGACGAATGTCGTGGTACCTGGCAACCCAACCCAGAAGCAGAAACGACCCTGCCTGACGCACGTCACTCGTCCCTGCACTCACTTATTGTTAACATGAGCACCAGAGTCTGCAAATGTGCCAGATTTTGCCATACAGGCACATTTTCAACTGCAGTCTCTGGCAGGTTGATGGCAATAAAAAAAACCCACAACACATAAGCACAGACAAGTAAAATAACACACCCAGTACTCCAGACCATGACAGCAGTCCCTGGCAGGTTGATGGAATATGAAAACATAACTTAAGCCCTCCGCTTCGCCCGGTTTGCTGCTGAAAATGGATGAAACAAGAAGAAGAAGCAGAAGAAACACACTTCCAAATTCAAGCTCAGCTTGGTGCGACACTCTTTATTGACATTTGCTTATCCTCAGATACACAACACACAATAATGACGCATGTTAATGGGGTATTCGTATTGTTTCTTCTGACTGTTTTTAGTCAGAGTTTAACCTTTTCCTTAGTTTCATCAGATCTTCTATGTATGGAGCATTGTGAGATATTCAGGAAATGCTGGAAACAGTGAGATGTGCTGAGTCAAGCAGTCTGCGGTCACCTTTTTTTCCCCCCTCAACTGGTCATGATGCCATTGGCTCAGTTACCTCTCTAACTAAAAAAGGCCAATCTGAGGGTTTGGACTCGAACTCGTGCAGAAACAAAACAATCCCCTCTTAGAAAAGAGACACAGAGACATTAAGTCTGTTTTCCGCCAGAAGAAATTCTTCTTAAGAGACCGAGTCCAGTGTGTGGGACTTACTTTCATTCTATCATAAGGTTCAACTTTAGAAACGAATCATCCCGAAGGTACAAAGGTCACAGAGATCAAGAACTAGTGGACCCTCTCATCTTAATCCCGACATAGATCTGCCCAGCAGATGTTCTCACACACACACACACACACGACCATGACCCACCCTTTGTAATACGGTTATGTACTGCTGAAGTTAATGGGCCTTTCTGAATTCCAGGAGCACCCGTCTCAGATATTTGAACTATTTCCCTGTGGCCCAAGGGATAAATCCTTCTCACCTCAATCCTCCTCTCTGCTGGTTAAGAAAATCCCATGTCTGGATGAGAAGCAGTAATATACAGGTGGAGCCGCACAGAGACTGGACCTGAACTACACAGATTTGATACTAATCCACCAGTCGCCCCGTCCCCCTGCCTAACTTCTGAGGCCTCACACAGAGAGAGTTATGGATTTCTTGGGATAACACATGTTTATACAAGCATGCGTCCCTGCTCTTCTGTGGATTGTAGCATGCACAGACACAACCGCACACACTGAAACCGATGCGCACGTGCACACGACTGTTCCATCGCTCATCATTTTACTGGTAATCTCCCCGCTCGGCGCTGTTTAATACACTTTCCATCTAACGCGATTCATCACAAACATCTCATTGAGGTTTGGCAGCGCTCCTGTGGAAAATCTTAACACTGCAACTCATGCCAAAGTGCTCATTGGTCTTGATAAACACGATGTCTGCTAAAGGGGACGTGCAGCACAGTCGTAACTTTTTTGTTGTGAATTTATTGCTGTTTGAAAAATCGACATTTTGTTATCAAAGCACAGATGAAAGGAACGTAAGGGCACAATCTTCCCATCACCGGGTCCGTTACAGCAATGCCACTCCTCAAGATGTCTGTCATTTTACAGCAGCTAGTTGCCACTTCTCTCCGTAAGATCATAAAAGCTGGAGCTGTTAGCATGTTATGGTCTGCAGTTGAAATCCAGATGTCTCCTGGTGAGCGCACTGTTGGAAAAAAAAAGGAGAGGGAGAGAAAGGGAGAGAATTTGGGGGGTCGTGATGGGATAAAATTTGGCGAAGATGGGGCGATGTTCAGTGGGAAAGCCCATATGGTATAAAACTATTCTGCTGTCGGTTAAAACACAGATGGGCACAGAAAATATGCAGACAGCCACAGGTCATGACGGTCTGATGAAAGAGTGGTACTAGGGGGGCAAAGCACGTCAGAAATCCCAGCGTTCTGGGTGTTTGATGTGGCTGATGACACACTCACACGCCCAGACTACAAAACTCTGAATGAACAAAAAGGATTTTCCTCCACTCCAGACTACAACAGACAGACTCGAGTAATTTACTCCATAAACAAGACGTAAACCGTAGATTTTGAAATACTGATGGACAAATAATGGAGACAAGAAAACATCCCGCAGCAATTGTGTGGTGTTCGGTGGAGGATTGCGCCCGACTGTCTGGTCAGTGTTTAACCTTGAATCAGGCCAGTGCTCCCATTCAGACCTTGTCCCTGAGGACTGGAACCGCTGATGGGGGAGTGAGTGAGGAGGAGGAGGAGATGAAGGGAGGGACTTTCCGAAGTACTCGCTGGGAGCTACTCATCTGCTCTGTGTACATTTCAGTGCCCTTTCCTCCTCTATGCTGCCTTGTTCCAATGTTTTTCCACTTTTGACTGTTTAAATTGTGTGTTTTTAGTCGTGCTAACGTGTCGGGGGATGGCGATGTTTGTAGGTTAGTCCACAAGTTTGGTCTAAACTTAAATAACTCAACAACTATTGGATGCAACACATCCTCATACCTAAACGATCGAGTAGGTCCTCCTGGGTGAAAGTCCTGTGCTTGTTTGACCCAACTCTCCATCTCTGACCTCCTCCGAATGTCACTACTTTGGCTGACTTCCTCCTTTGCTGCCGTCATAATTATTCTGGCGGCTAGAAGCAACCGCTGAACAATAAACATACATATAGATCGTAATGAGCTGCATTCACAGTCAACTTCTAGGTTTTGCTTTTTCTGAGTGGATGGCCTGATTGGATGGACTGCCGTAAAATTTTGTACAGATGTTCATGGTCCCCAGAGGATGCACCTTAATGACATAAAAAAAAATTGATAATACAAGAAAAGATAAAAGATTAATGATTAACTGTGTTTGAATTTGGAACAGATTTTAGACAATAGACAATTTTTTATAGGTCATGGTCCCCAGAGGATGAATCCTAATGACTCGGGTGATCCACTGACTCTTCATCTAACTCCACCAGCAGGTCAAGTTTTTCACTTAACCTGTGAATTAGAACAAAATTTGGTACATGCATTCATGTTCCCCAGAGGATGAATCATGGTCCTGGTGCCACTAGGAAATTGATATTTGTGGTTTTGAGTGAAACATCTGAACAACTGCCATGAAATTTGGGACATTCGTGATCTCCACAGGATGACTTTTAATGTTCCAACCTTTAGTGTGTGATGAAATATCTGCAAAACTAATGACATTCTCATCAGCCTCAGCTGCACTTTCTTGTTGCTAATTAACCAGCACAACATGTAATAATTGACCTTTAAATATTTATGGACACGGCTGTTTCTTTGTTGGAGTTTTGGGCTTGCCACTGGACAAATTGGCAGTAAGGTTGACTGAGGTCACAGTGTTCAAACAGCTAGTTAAAGTATTTAAAAAGCCAGTGACATAACTTTAAACCTACAAAATGTATGAGAACATGTTTATATGGACATTAATGGTCCCCAGAGGATAAATCCTATTGAGTTTTGGTGATACTGTGACTCCAACGAGCAGATCAAATTTTCCACTTGTACTTGTACTTCCACTACCTGTAAAATATCTCAAGATGTTCAGTTCCCTGTGAACTAGGACAGATTTTTGGTACAGACATTCATGTTCCCCAGAGGATGAAGCAATGGCCACGGTGATCCGTTGACATTTCCATGTGTCACTAGGAAATTTGTGGTTTTGAGTGAAATATGTCCACAACTGGATAAACTGCCAGGAAATCTGGTACACACATTCAGGATCCCTTCAAGATAGTTTTCAAATTGTCCTTCATTTTTGTTTATGACCAAAATATCAGCAAAACTAAAGGCCTTCCCATCAGCCTCGGCTGTACTTTGTGTTAAGTGCTAATTAGCAAATATTAGCATACTAACACCCTAGGCTAAGATGGTGATCAAGATTAACATTATACCTACTTATAATCTTTAGCATGCTGATGTTGGCATTTAGTTGTGCCTCGGGGAGGAAGCCTCACAGAGACGCTAGCTTGGCTTTAGACTATTCGCCAGTTGTGGCGTGTGGGGCACTTGGAAAGCCCATAAATATAACATATAAGATCTATTACTGTTGTAAAAAAAAAAAAAAAAAAAAGCAGCAGCAGCAGCACAGTCCAAAGGGGGACACAAAGATGGAAAAAATAAACTAAGAGAGGTGGAGTGAGGCCAAAATGAACAGAGGGGGACTGGATGGTGTGATGGGAAGAGCGTGTCTAGACGGTTCCTGGCCTGCCTGAGCTCCGCTCTTTGATGTGTCGCCTAGTGATGCGTGCTGCACTCTCAGGGCATGTGTGCAGGGCTCTGATGAGGCTTACTCTAGATCTTCTGTTTTTAGGCCATCATCTCCGGGTTTATAGCCTCCAATGCCCGTCACTCTGCCTTCTCTCCTTCCATTCATATTCCTTCCACTGATCTCTTTCCCCTTCGTGTCCCCCCCCCCCCTCTCTCTTCTTCTTCTTCCTCCCTTGCCTTCCCCTCACGCCATTTTCCATCCTCTGTGCAGTGCTGGCCCCCACCACATTCCTAGCAGATGTTAGATGTGTGTGTGCGTCTGTCTCTGCATGAAAGACAGATTGTACTTTTTACTTCAAGACTCATACCTGGATGCTCTAATTGATTTTCTCTCTGGTCTCCCTCGAGGCCGGTAACTCTGGAGTCAGCCACTTCCTCTCAAAATAAAACATGACAGTGGTAATGAGTCTACCAAAGCGTAAGAAGAAGAAGAAGAGTACTGTACTGTAGTTGAACAAATGAACAGGGTCTTAGCAGAGGTGGAAACATTTCAGCGAGTCACACATAAAGTATCGCCCAGTTTAAAGGGGGGTTTATAGAAAGGGTGAGGTAGCACTTTCCAGAATCTTCAGAAAATTACAAGAAGGGAGGGAGGCCAGAGGGAGGGGAAGGGACCGTGGAGGTCTGTCTTCTCAACTGGGAGCTGCTGGCAGTTATTAAGCCATACAACCCACGGAGAAAAATGTACACCCAGAAACTTGTTAAAAAGCCATGGCAAGGCTGTGTGTCCTTTCTTTCCGCGCTTTCAGTAAAGAAAAGGGGGAAGAAATAATGAGCTAAGTGAATTAAACAGGATGACTTAACATTTTCTGTGGTCACTTTTGTTGTAGTTTGGCGTCTGTGCCTTTCAGTGCTTTGTCCCACGGATGAGGGGGGATTTGATGTGATGTCAGAACACACTGGAGGGATGAGATTTTGGAGAAAGGATAAAGGAATTAATATACAATACCGTGTAGAATACAGTTTAAATGAAGAACAGATGACTGAAAGAGAAGCGTAAAAAGAAATGTGAGACAGAAATAGTAGTTATTTAATAGAAAATACAATGGAGAAGCACTTGGATCGAGCGTGTCGTTGATAGACAGATCCACCTCAGTGGAATTATCCGCTAACTGAATGAGCTTCATTACATTGACAGCATGGCATGAAGAGACGAGGTCACTGAGTGTAATATGGCACGTAATTCTGCTGACATCCTTTTCTTCACCACTGCCTCCAGCGAGTCCAGGCCCGGCCCAGCAGAGGAACCTTCCGCACCAACATTTTCATCAGCCTGGCAAACACCCAGATTAAAGCAGCGCAAAAAAAAAAAAATGGCTTGGCAGTGGATCGAACACATTCGGAAGATTGAAGTCTCTTCATGAGGAAGGAGCTGATCTGTCATTTTATGTCAAAATCAGCCCACGATTTAACATCCAGGGCCAACATTTCAGTGCAAATGCAGGAAGTTGTGTTCCTTTTACAGAATGTGGACGACACAGTAAAGGTTTCTCCTGACGGTACAAAGCTTTTTGAAGTACAAAGGAACAAATACGACATTATTTTATTATGTTTTCAAAGAAGTAATCTGTACTGTAGGAATGTCAAATTTCACCGTGAAAAAAAGGAAATCCCTGATGAATTCACACTGTTTCTTTCTGTCCTGTTTCTTGACTTCAATGCAAAAACATGAAAGCTTTGAGTATTTGTACGAACTGTGTTTCTGCCTTATTTTCTGTAGAAGGAGGCGACTTCCGCTGCTGCAGTCAGGTTGATAAACGGGAGTGAAGATCAATACACTGTTTGATCCTAAAAGAGTAAAAGTAATCTTTGAGCTCTCCTCCCGTCGGTAAACAGCTTCCAATCAGAGCGGAGATTTGGTGCAACATTGGGTGTTTATTCGTGGCTGTCCCTCCCCACACGACAAATGGCAAAGCCCCCAACACAAGCAAATATTCGCTGAAAGTTCAATAATTTCAATGTGTGCAAACATGCAAACTCTGTGTATTTGCATCATTTGCATAATTAACATTATGGTTCCTTGTTATGCAGGTGGGACTGTCAGCTGTGATGCTGGTAGATGATCCTTCCATCCCAGCAAAAGTAATGTGCAAAGATGAGGAACACGATTTTGTTTGTGCTGGATGAGCACCAAACAGCTTGAAATCCGTTGTTTTTCTTTTGTTTTCATCCCAACTCTTTATTCTTTCAACAAATCTAGCGTGTTCAATAAATTCTCAGAAACATTTGGATAAAACGTGAACAATAAAGGTTTGAATTAATTGATTCATGTTAGACATGAGCTGTGTTAATGTGCCTCAATTAGATCTGACAAGCGCTGCAATAATCCTGGGTGCACTGTTAAAAAGATCATACATTCTCATGTGGTTCACCGATCTCCTGTATCAACCGTCACACGAATTACCCATGAAATTCCCGTGAAGTGATCCGGAAATTTTTCTATGGAACCAAACTAGACGATGATGATGCAACATTGAACTCGCCTTGAACACAGTGACCTGCCTCTCTCTGCCATTTTTATCTAAACACAAGCAGGTAGCCATCAAACGACACAAAAAGAGCCGTGGAATGAAAAGTGTGCTAATCGGACTGTGAGCCACCATGACTGCCAGAAACCTGCAGCACAGGCTGGCATTCATTGTGCGACCATCTGGAACTGTGGTGGAGGAATGCAACCCATTTTCTTCCACAGGATATGGCATCATTTGATGTTCTCTCGATGGGAACGCAAACTGCTGGGTCAATTGCCACTCCAATAGTGCTGATTTGAAGAGGTGTACAAAAGCTCTCAAATCGCCCTCAGCGCTGTTTATGTGAAAGCAAAAAAAAAACACAGCCAATCCAAAAATCTTTAGCCGAGGCAGATGGCCGCAGCAGGAGATAGAGCGAGTGTAGCTGAAAATCGATAAAGGCATCAAGATATTGTCATCGTGTGCTGCAAGGAATTAAAAAGCAATGGCCAACTGGCTTATTCTTTTTCTCCAATTCCAAGATTTTTATAGAGAAAAACCATATGTTTGGCATCATCATCTTTCAACCACTCACTTTTGAGACTTTTTTTTTTCATCCGACTGGTTTTCAGTGAGAGGGTTTCTGGACATAAATCTGATTCTTGTATCAATAAATCAATGCAGGATCGAAATACTCCCAGCGCTTCACTTACAGCTCAAGGGGCTGGGTGTATTCTTTTTAAAATAATCTGCATTCGTATTCCTCAAGAGTGGAGTTTTATTTGAGAATGGTATGCCACCTGTGTCTTGAACACATCACGGGCCAAAAGAAGAATGCTTGTGGAGAAGAACACTGTTGGCAGCCGTGGCGTAGAGAGCTATAACTGCATCCACCTGCCTCTACTGTCTTCCATCGTTCAGCATTTTACTTGAGCTGCTGCAACGTGTTAGCGGTCCAAAACGGCAAGCACATAGCCAACAATTTGTTGGCTTTGAAAGCTTGAATAGTGGCTCAACGGTTATTTTACAGTGTCTTTGTTTTGGAACAACTCACATGACTTCTGTGTATTGCGTTGCAAAGATATATACTGGAGTTAGCATGCTAACCAGGGTCAATACTTACATAGTCTTACATCTTTAAGAAATGGGGTTCTGGGAAGTTCTTTCCACCCTGGGAGAAACCGAAAAGACCTGCAAAGAAACCGAAAAGACCTGCTTTAGCTTAGCTTAGCTTAGCTTAGCACAAAGGGAATCAACTAGCCTCCCTCTGTCTGCTTACTTCTAAACTTTACCGATCAACACATGAAAGTGGTAAGAAAGCTATTTATCAATTTCCCGAAATAATGAACTACTCCTTTAAAGACAAGTAGGGTATATCAGCTGTCCCATGAGTAAGAGTAAAATATAACTTCTTCAAGTTTCACTGAAAAGGTCAATGAAATATATTCAATTCACGTACATTATGAAAAACAGCTGCTGTATCTTTGCAGCTGTGTTTTTGGCTGACTCACTGCCCTGTGGTCAGTCTGTACTGTCTCATTCTCCACCTCCACTGTGTCTACTAGTCCACCTATGACTGAACTTCCTTCAGTCTGAGGACTTGATGTACTTACAGGACTAGTGAGCCATGTGAACCGTGGTGTGAACAGCTGATGGGATAGTGACTCAATTATTACATGTTTTTATTATTTTGCTAGGTTACTTCTGCCGCCACAGAATCATCAATGGGTGACGAGGGCTATGAAATACTTGCTCGGCCACAAAGATGATCCCCCGACGTCTCCATGACTGGTCAACATTTTAGTTAAATTTAGATAAAATGCCTTGATGACTATAAGATGAATTAGCAGAGAATTTGACACTTCTTTAGCACCACAAGCATGTCAAAATTTTGGCTTTGGTATGTGAAATAGGCTACCTACCAAAATGGTGATATTCCCATCAGTCTGTACTGTTCACACTAGAATGCTGACACTATAGACCAAGATAGTGAACATGGTAAACATCGTAACTGCTCACCAAGCTCAACCACATGTTGAGGAGGTATATAACGTCTTTTCAAACCAGCTTCAGAAGACTTGGATTACGCCAGACAAGATATGTGGAGACATTTTTATTTTTGTCAGTTGTTTCTTTTATGTTTTTTGAACAACCCCCTTCTCCTCTGATTGTCTCAGTGAATGCCTCAGCGCGGTTTAGCTGTAAAGCTCCAGAAATGTTCAATGGACAATGAAACTTCACCTGACTTTCCATCGGCATAAGGATGAGAAGATAATGACTGAATTTTCACTTCTGGGTAAACTCATCCTTAAATATCAGGATGTTAACATTGCTTTTCTCCTGTTAGCATGCCGATGTTAGCGTTTAGCTCCAATCACAGCTGTTCCTTTAGCCTCAGAGAGTTGCTGGCATGGCTGCAGATTTTTAAAAATTTTTGTTGTTTACTTTTTGATGTGAACATTGTTGAAATGTTGCGATTGTGAAAGTATGAAATAACAACCCTGCTGTTGTCTTTGCCAACACAAATGATTCACCACTCAGCCACAACATCCGCGGCAACAATCACAAATCAGACCGGCCCCGTTTGCTGTACGAGCTGCATGATAACATACTCGAGTGCCACCTGAGCATGCTTTGTTCTCTGATGAAAGACAGAGATAGATAAAGAGAGGAGTCAGGGGGGTCAGCTCAGATTTATCCAGGATGGTCCGTCTATATATACAAGAACTAGCTAAATTTAACATCTGTTGACATGGGACACACATAACCTTTCCCTCCTTTTACTGTCTGCCTGTCACTTCACCCACCCCCCAAATACACACACAGAAATGCTTGGTATGTTTAAAACAAATGTATGAATTTCGAAGACAAATGCTGTTCTTGCTTACGCATTTACATAAATATGTACATTTGTGCACTTATGCTAAAATCTGACAATATAAACTCATTAGCCGAGGAATTTCTTTGTTTCTGTCTCTCGTATACATTCAGACCCACCCACAGTTTGTTTGACAGGCTCATCAGCCACAAGTGGATGTAGCAAAGTATTTCCCTTCCTTTGCCTCTGGGGTTTTTCAAAACGTAAAGGGTGTCAGAGGATGTACATTCCCGGGTAAAAGATCTGCAGCCGATAATGATTTTTATATACCAACCACAAGATAGGAGAAGATAAGACAAGGGAACTAAAACATGACTTTTTTTTTCAATTTTCCCCAGCTCCATGCAACATTTTAGTGTCTTTCAGCTCAGTGTTTTGGTTTTATGGCATACATCTTAACTGTTATTAGCTGTAGCAGGCAACTCAGTGAAAAAAGCTCTAAACTTGTACACTTGCTGTCTACAACCAAACAACAGACAGTAAATGTCAGACCTCTGTTCATCAAGTGGCCAGAGACAGACTCTGTTAATTAAAGCTAATCCTGCTTGCCTTCTGGATGTGTAAATAAACCGTGTGCTGAAAAACTTTGCCATCTCAACTTGAAGATGCACTGTGTAGTTTTGGAAACTCAGAAATGTGATATTTACAATATTAATGAGGTAATGATACCAACAACTTTATAACTGAATAAACACAGGAAAATAAGGTCCCCAGAACACTGTTTGAAGCTAGAAAGGTGGCAGGGTCCGCCACATATAAACAAAGTCAAACAGTTTGAAATTATCCAGTTTATTCAGTCATGAAAACAAAGTGATTTTGTCCTTTTATTTTGATTTTTTTAGGCATGAAAATGAATCGAGGAAGATTTTCCTATTAAAATAAAATAAAAAAACGACATACTGCTCCTTTAAAAGAAAATAGCACGTCATTGTCGTGATGTTGGTTTGTTTCAGCTGCCCAAAAGTGAGTTTCCTGGTCCCTGTGGACTGATTGCAGTGGATTCAGATCACCTGTGTGCAGGGTGTGGAGACTGGCTGCTAACTAATGACTGACAGCAGCTCGGGGCATTCCCTTCCCGGCCAATCAGGGTGAGACGACGCCCTTTTGTGAAGGACTGATTCTCATTCTGGTTCTGTCCCTGACACACTGCAGCCCTCATCCAAACTGATCGTCAGCCAGAAAGTCTGCTCTGTTTTGGGCCCTGCTGAGATTTCTTTGCTTAAATATAGTTTTTCTTTTTCTATCTTTATTTCAAGTGAGGCTGGTCTGCTTTCATGCCTTCATGATAAACTAAATGGATGAATCATCTCACATTTTTCTAAATGTTTTCTTTTATTCTTCCCTCAATCCCGACACCGACTCCTGCAGTAGCCCTGTATTATGTTATTACTCCATCAGTTTAGGACAATTTCAGCTTTCCTCTTCAGTGAGCGTGTGTCTTTCTTCCCCCCTTATTTTCAACATAGTGTTAAAGCTTCTATTTGTAAGAAAAATTGATTTTTGAGTGTCATCCCCGACTCGTCAAAAGCCCAAAGCGTCCATTTTTGAAACGCAGTGCATCATTATTTGCCGAGTTGGGAATAAGACTCAAAACAACTTTTCTTACGAATGGCAAATTTCGGAGCTCTTGGTGGAGATTTAATCGTTTTTTCACAGAAATTTGATTTAAATGCTGTTGCTAGTGTTGTCTGTAGGTGCTGGACTCTGAGGAATAATGGAAAGTGATCTGGTTGTCTTTGTGACGGAAATAATACCACTTTGCAACAATGCAACCGTAGCAACCGAGTAGGCTACAGAAACTAGGTAAAAGACTAATTAAAGCGTCTTCATCAAACACCTCCAGGAGCTCGGTTTTGGTGGACAACGTCAGCAAACTTTAGATAGATATTGATTTTGTGACTCTTTTCTGCTTGTGCCGATGTCACGCCACATTTTAGCGTCCACCGTTCTGCCACCATCACCTCAAAATGCCCGCTGCTCCATCGTCTCGCTTAAACATAACCTAATGTTCCACAACATAACTCGCCAGTAAATGGTGGGAAACAGGGGACATGACATGCAACAAGGGGCGATTACAGTATATGTCATGCATGAGTTTTTTTTTAACCGCTTGTCCACCAGGAACCCTCTGTAACATGAGGTCATAGATGACACCATGGGGTGACATCACAGCGGCCCCTTTTTCTTTCTGCTGCGACGTACCCAGCGCTCTGCCAAACATCAGCAACATGGGGCTCACATGCGGACGACACACAGCCGCATACCAGCACGATGATGATGGTGATGATGATGATGATGTGTGAATGGTGATGCAGGTTCGACATGTGATTTTACATCTGGAGCCACATTTTCGCCTCAATGCTCAAATCTCAAAATAAAGTATTATTCCTTTTAAGTGAGTTTTTTTTTTTAAATGTCTGGACAGGTGGAGCGCAGCTGTCATGATCTAAAACAGAAAAAGGAGTTAATACTTCTGATGTGTTATGCCGTCTCTGAGGTTATACTGTCATTGTTCAGTGAGAGGGAAAAAAAAGCAATAGGAAGAGGGAGGAGGTGGGAGGTGGGAGGTGGGACAGGGCGGGGCTCCTGAACCGGGGCTGGAAAACTTCAGGCAGTACAGATACACTAGACGAAGGTGGAGCTCATTGTTGGAAAGGCAGCTTTGTCGGTATCACTCCACCCCCTTCTCTCCCTGCCCCCTCCCAATGCACACACAGATACGGTTTTCCTATATTTTCCCCGCAGCCTATCATGTAATAGTAGAAACATATGCGCACTGGTGAGCTGACATGTGCGCAGGCCCTGGGTCCACAGGGAGGGTGAGGGATACATGGTGCACTGAAAAAATACTATTAATTCTTCTCCTCCTCTCCTTTTTTTTCTTCCTGTTTTCCTTTTTGGTTTCCTCCTCTGCTGTTGTTGTTCTCTTCCTTTTTGACTTACAATATCCCCCCACATTACCCTCCACAGTTGTTCAATACGTAACCAAGCTCGACTTTACTTCTGTTTACTTTTTTAACCATTTAGCCCTAAAATCCTCGCTTCCTTTCTCTTGCTCGCTCTTTCTCTTCCTCTCTGTCCTGCATTGTCAGTCGTTGCTTTCTGAGTTGAAACAAGTCGCGCAAAGACCGAAAGATGTTTTTTTTTTCAAAAGGAGAACAACACTCCTTGACAGCTGCGCGTTCGCCTTGGCTCTTATTTTTGAGCAAATTCCATCCCACCCTTTTGCATCATTCACTGCTCCGTCCGCCTCACGTTCTCACAGCTCCCACGTTTTCTCTTTCCGTCACTTTTTTTTTCTTTCTCCCCCCCCCCCTCAGAAGCTTCTCTTAACTCTCCCCTCTTTTCTTTTCCCCTACTTTATGACCCCTTCCTTCCAGATCCCTCCTCCTCCCCACTTTTCTCACCTCCTTTTTTTTTTTTTTTTTTTGGTAACGTCTCTGCTCTTATTCTCCCTCCCCCCTCTTTGCAACCCATCCGGAAGGTTGGTTTTGCTTCCATTTCTGTCTTGGATGATGAGAATTGTCATTTTCTGTGACCATGATCCAATATCCTACTGTCAGCATGATTTAAACTAATCAGGGTGAGGCTTGGTGTGACTTTAAGGGTAAGGGGGAGGTAAAAGCTATCAACAATCAGGACAGAAAATTGGGACAGACGTACGCAAAGACACCAAGAGCTCCTAAATCAAGTGCCTGTCACAGCTGCGTCTGACACGGCTTGATGGCGGCTCATTTTCTTCCAGGTTTGTCTCATGAGTCTATACTTGGCTCGATGGGTGTTCACTAAAAAAAGGGAGGATGACTCTGGTCTCCGGGATAAGAAACAGACATGCCCTTCACTCGTTCCAGGGGGGAATGTAAACAGCAGCATTTTACAAGAGTATGTCACTATATTTTCTCAAGACTTCCTCTCAATGATGTGAAGTGTGGTGGTACTGTAATAAGAGACATTCCCACATTAATAAAAAGAGATGATATAAAATATATGAATGGTAGACTGTAGGGGTGTAATGATCAACGGTCCAACAGCATCGATGCAAAGTGGAAACATTGATTCATATCGCCGCCATCGTTAAGATACGCCTTTATTTTGACATTCCCATGGCACGTGTGTGTCACTGTTTCCATCCATGTGCATGTGCATGTCCTTTATAAACAGTGCTTTCTTTTTATTAAAAATAATGGATTGTTTTCCATTTAAATGTCTGGCACCACTGATGAAATAATATTTCCACTGCAGAGTTCAGTAATAAAATATTTTATATGCTATTTTTGAGTTGATATAAATGTAACTTATTGTGTTAAATGGACATATGATATCGTCTCATATCGATCACAGGCCCCTGAATCGAAATCGTGGCAGACTTTGTGATATTGGCAAATATCATATCGTTATAATTGATATATTATCGTATCGTGATGAAACGTTGAGCTGTTGTATGAATTGGGATTGCGGGTGAGAGCAATATCCCGCTGAGAGTGATGAATACTACTGAAATTTAAAATATCATTAAGTCTGCCTTTATTCAGTCAAAAATATGTTTTAATCTGTTGTGATTTTTTTTATTCCTTAGAGAAAGGGAAAAGGAAAATATTATAAATATTCCTTCTCTTTGCAGCTGCTGCAGGGGCGTGTTTGTGTCTGCGTTTGACTGACAACAGCTGGCAGGCTGAGCACCAGCAGGGGAATGACAAGTTAAACAAAGTTGAGCTGTAATCTAATAACAAATAATGCAATAACCACTCCTACAAACCGATTTGCACTTATGTGGCACATACAAGTGATTTCAACAATTTGCATTTCTATATTTTCTCATATACAAAGGAAATTTATGATAGGTATTAACAGTCCCAACGGTGAGTCATGTACAAATAGACTGCCTGCTGCCACTTTGAGAAAATGAAATGTATAATTGAAGTGATTGATGATCGTTTTGATACAGTTTGGTTGTAGTTCGGGAAAATTCTCCAAAACCGACAGCTGCCTCAGGGTCTTTATGCAGGTTTATCTCTGGTACCATCTATCTCACCCAACACCGCCCACAGTCTAATATATCCATGACTGTCACCTCCTCTTCTCTGCCTCTCCTGTTATGGACCACTTTGCATTTGAAAGATGTTTTTCAGCATCTAACTTGACATCAAACCGTTCCCACTTTATTTTTTCTGTCGCAGCGCTGCTGTGATGCACCGCTGTATTAATAGTCTCCATTACACACTACTGACACCACTGAACTTTGTCATCTTTTTTATCTACTGTTTTACTGTTGACGGTTATGAAGCCAAAAAATAGATTATGTACATTCCCCCCTTTTATTTCTTAAGTTTTTTGGACACAGGAGAAGAACATGACTTGTGATTTGCAGAGCAGGTTTATACGCTATAGTGAAAACTAATAATTTGGACTTTAAGGGCTCTGAAACGGCTTTTTTCTTAATCATTGGCTTCTACATGAACACACAATTATCTGCCAGAGTTGGAACAGTTTGGATTCCTTCGCTCGAGAGATTTTCGTATCTGTGCTCGTGTCTCTGCTCCCCTATGTGGTCTGAGATGGGTGTGAAGTCACGTCCTGCTGAGGGGGTTTGGCAGTATATTTAAAGTGTGAGGGTTGTTTGTTTATGTTGAAACCACTGTCAGTCAAATTAAATGAGACCACACCCACACAGTCCACATCCAGCAAATGACTTTAGTTCAGCGAAAGGATAACCAAAAGGTTGTTTTTCTGAAAACTTGACTTCATTTGGGAATGTAATGTAAAGAAGTATATATTAAAATTGAAAGGTGTTCAGGGGCTTTAAGTATTCATTTCTGATCAGAAAAACCAACCGTCCTCCATCTATTTAGGGACGGTTTCCAAATTTAGCAAATGACAGAGGGAACCGTGTGAGGTTGAGGCGAACGAGACTCTAAATCATGCCCTTGTGGGTGCTCATCTTTAACGCTGTCCCGACACTGTGGTCACGGTGGATGGATGTGGCCCGGGACGCTGCCTGTTTTGTTTTGAGCCACAGCTTTTGGTAGGTGACGCTCAATTTAGGTGTCAGGTGATATCAAATTAAAGTTGACTTATGGAAACACTGCGGCCTGCCAAGAACATTTTTTTGAAGGTGGGTCTGACCACAGCTTTAAATAAAAAAAAGAAAATCATGTGAAAGTCTCTTCACGCTCTCGTGAGAGAATGGATTTTGTCATAATGTGTCTTCCGTCTGAGCCGAGGTGGATGTTTGTCCCTGCTCTGTCTCGGTAAAGCCTCGGGTCAAGACGGAGCACAGGAGGTCTGCAAGGGTCAGGTTTTCACATCGGCCGTCGCCACTCTCCTCTGCTCCCTGAAGCCCTCACACCGAAGCCTATAGCGTCGCTTTCATCAGCTCAAAGCATTAAGGTATCGCATCGAAAGCCACAGAAGTTACCTCAGTGCAGAAAACCTTCCCTTTCCTCTCTTACAGCGCAGAGGAAAAGCACACATCACTTTAGGTTTTGAAGCGTTTGAAAACTGAGGTTTTCTCGGGAAACCATCCTGTACTTAGTGGAAAACTCTCTTGAGGGGGGTGCAATAAAGTTTCTTCCATGATTCAGTGGACTGGTTCTTTTCCATTTACAATCCAGTTACGGCGGTCACATGCAACTTCTCAATAAAATAAATGAGTCAACTGACGGTTTTATCAGTCAGTTACGGTCGAAGCAAAAAATGCTTTTTCGCCTGAATCACTTAAAAATCCTCAAAATCTTTTCGTGCGCTTTTGTTCCTAATTTACCCCACTGGCTGCCTCTGACGTACGGTGATAGGCATCTTGTGGCTCCAGCCTTGTAATGTGTGATGTGGGCTGTTGGAGGCATGTTTTAGCCCTCGCTCTGAAGTTCTCCCAGGCTCCAGGACACGGTCTTAAGCACCACTTAATGAGCCTCAACTTTCAGCTGCCTGTTTTACAGCGAGCCGTAAAGCCAAACAATACAACAATGCTTTTCTCATGAAATCGAGGGCTTACGATCTATTTATCATACGACCGATGTTTCATTGTAATGAAGATAAATTGAGGAAATCCTTTCGAGCAAGATTTTCTCCACACTGATGGTTTTTCGAGTCGTTTTTCGTTCAGAGTTCATTGTTGACAATAAAGTTCTAACAATAGCATTTCTTCTTCTCTCTCCTCCTCTTTCTGTTGGCAGACAACGTGTTCCTCGTTCTTTAGCATCATCTGGTTTAGCGTGACTGTGAGCTGTGCTCTCTGCAGGGTGAGGCTCTGCTTTGTTTACTTCAACTCTTTGTTTTTAATGGAGCTATTTACTGAGATATTTATGTTTTTGTTGTCAAGTTTTTATAATTTGTCATTGTGACATGTTAAGGCTGATGATACGGCCTTCTACACGTGATTAACAGTATGAAGGGTGCAGAGGCGAAGTGGAGTTTATCTTTGTAAGGTTGCATGAAGGCGCCAAAATAATATAATAATAAGTCAACAAAGACCCAAAACTAGAAGAGTGCAGTCAATAGAGTGCAGATCTCCACCAGGCTCACAGTCAGGATGGTGGCGAAGATAACAGAGACTGGGATCTATTCTTCTCGTGTTGTCTCTAACTTTAATGCATCATAACATATCAGGAGTTAATCTGCAGATCCTCAGGCTCAAAGTGAGACCCAACTTTTCTATGCATGTCAGATTTAACCCCCAGCACGTTTCTCTGAGGTGAATAAGCACCAAGTCTATTATTCACTAAAGCGGACAGCAGCCGTGTCAATCTGCACAGAGCACATTGAGCCAGACGCGAAGTCCGACATAGTGCATCCGGTCAGTTTGTGGAATAAAACACCCGGTGCCTGTGCCTCCCTATCAGATTTCAAACTTAAGTACTTTCTTCAGGACTGAATCTTAAGGAACAACACAATTTCATACTTGTTTACTCTGTTTATCGACTCTGCCATCTTTCTAGCTTCAAACGGTGTTCTGGGGACCTTATTTTCCTCTGAGAACAGCTTGTTTATACAGATATTTCTGAGTTTGTTTTATTACCTCATGAATATTTTAAAATTCAGAGTTTAATTTCTTCTCCAAAACAATAAAGTGCCCCTTTATGGTTCAATTTTAGTTGTTTTGTTGTGGTAGGGTTAGGGGATAGGTTTGGGCTTGGTTAGGGTTGGGAAATAATACGATTTTGGCTTAAAATACTGGATTTTGTCACCACAAACACGGCGGGAGATGTCCCAAATTCTCATTATAGATATCAGAATTTTGTATTCACAAATGCGGTTGGAAATTGTCCCGTGGTCTCCTTCAAAAACTGTTGAAACGCAGTCTTACACTGCGGTCGCTGGCTTGGCTGCCTTCTCACCTAGGTTTACTCCAACTTGCGCTCCACCTATATAAACGCTGATGCGTCACCAGTTTGCAGAAACGTTACCTGCCATAGTTATATTATGCCGTTCAGCATTTTATAGACCTCAGTTTTCCTGTAAAACTACAAAATCACACAAGCCTTTTTTAAATATATCTACTCTGAAGAGCGTTTTTGAAAAAGCTGGACACAGAAAGAGATGCATATAGAGGTCAAAACTAGCATGAATTATGTGAAAAGGAGAAAGTAATGAGAGAGGGTCCGACAGGAGGACAGGAAGCTGGTAGCGGGGGTGCAGGGGTGAGCCGGTCAGGGGGCTGAAAGGCCCTGTTTACAGAAGCCACAGTCTGCTGAAGGCATCAGAGCCCTCTCCCCTCAGCTATCAACACTTCCAGGAAGGCTCATGCATAAGCTCCATCACACCAACTCACATTAACGCTCTTACACGCATACGCGTTCAAGAATAAGTACACTTCCACCAATCCGAAGGCATATTTAAACATTATGACGTATTATTAATGGGACTCGTAGTTATGGATCGGATAAAATGATTCTGGCGGATAAGGAAAGTCAGTCCAGACTGTAATTAAAACACCCAATGGGCTTGTGGGAGTCTGCTGACGTGGATGTTTCTGCCTGGAAAGAGATGCTTTGCAGTTGAGTCATCCCAGGCAGAGGGAGCCGTATCCTGGGCAGGCTGGACCCCTCTGACCCCCCCGTGGTCCTCCCCCAGGCGCCCTCCTCCCTGCCTCTGATTTACACCGGGTTTCCAGAGGGACAGATACGCTGGGTGCAACCCCTCCTGTGAGGTCAATCCCAAATCATGACGAGAGAGTCGGCCCCCCCAGTAGGAAGCTGGCTCCGTGTGGAACTCGAGACGGTCTCCTCGCTGGGACACGGAGGCTGACCATTGGCTGACAGGTGTGCGTCTGTTCCCCATAAACTGCCTCTAACAGGGCCAGGGACCCCCAGAGGAGGCCTGACACCTACACATGTGTGGAACTGCAGTCACACACACACACACACACACAGACACACAGACACACAACACACACCTCAGGCCGGCTGGGTGGGCCTGCTGTTTGCTGAAACAACAGGAAACATCACGGCTGTCAACATTTCAGCATTCTGACTGTTTGTTTCTGTGTTCTGTGTTCAGCTTCTCTCCCTGTTTTCTCTTCTTTTTGCAGCAGCTTCGCTTTTAAAGAGACGGTGCACCCAAAAATCTTACCCAGTAGTGCCTCATCGTACAGATAGACTCAAGGTTGTCCAGCTCAACAGACAAAAAAAAAAAAATGTATTTCAAGTGTTCAACGTGTCTTTCCAGGAGCAGTGTCCCCGTTACTTGGAAGTGACCCTTTAAGGCCTCAGTGATCCTTTAAAGTACTGGCAGGCAGACGTTTTTCCATCGCCGAGAGGCCTCTAAAGTTCTCCGTGCAGAAGGCTTCCTCCAGCCTACGCCATTTTTCAGTTTGCAATAAAACTGCCTGTCACTTACTGTCGAATCAAATCTGAAAAAATGCAGAACTCGCATACAGATATTTCCAAACATTTTAAGTCCCAAGATGTTGTAAATTAAAATGTCAAATACGTTTTAGTCAGTTTTCTACAAATTATATATCCTGTACTTCATATCACAGCTTAGCATTTTGTAAAACATCCTTTATGTAGTTTTCAAGAGTCCGTCAAAAATCATTTGACAGACTCTTGAAATTTGAGACCTGAAACCAGCCTTAAGCCAGTCCTCAGTTACAGTGACCTGTATGAGAGTTCACTGGGTGCATACCTCCACCAAGACCCAACAGTCCCCTATAATTCAATAAAACCTCATCCAATATCAAATAAAACATTTCTAGGTCACACACAGGATCCTGACCAAGGAGGCCAGGGTTTGAAGGGTGTGAAATCAAACGTCAGTGATCTTTAACTAAACCTAGCCTAACCAAAAACTAAAAAGAGTATATCAAATACAGCCAGCCTCGTCATTTAAATCTTAAAAAAATAATCTTGTATTTAAAACAATAGTGACATTGTGGGAAATTCGCTTTGCTTTCTTGCGAGCGGTCACCTCCGGTTGACGGCACAGCCTGTAGTTTTTACAGATTGCACAAACCATGTATGACATGTTAAAACAGTGAGCTTCAGACTCTTAAGACTGTTTGACATTTGGACCGAGCCCTTTTCCCTCCGCTTCATCTTCATTCTAATCAAAGCTTAAGTGCCTCCTGCTAAGCCAAGCTAACTTTCTCCTGGTGCAATAAAAAAAAAAGTGTTTTCCATCTGGTCACCAAACTCTTTTCAAGAAAGTGGATGAGTGTATTTATTTAAAAAGAAGATGACCTATTCCTTGTGTCTTGGCCTTCAGCAGAGCGCTGACTCGGTCCACCTGGCTAACATGCACCGCTTCTTTCTTCATATTACTGTATTGTTCTCAGAACCTGACGTCGTGTCCACACTCTTCATGTCTCTCTGAGTATTTTCTGTCTAAAATGCAGGTTAAAATGCATCCTTTACATTTTTTTCTTTCATTTTCTGGCCACCCACTTTCTTGCCATTCAATACCTTTTCCATCTCTCTGCAGTTTTCATTCCCCTCCTCCCCATCCGCTTCATTCCTCCTCCTCCTCCTCCTCCTCCCTTCCTCCTTCCCTGCATGTGTAAACGGCGGGTGGAGGGGGTTTGGGATGGTGGGAAAGCTTTGCTTGTAGGAAGTTTTTTTCCCCCTCTGTGTTAACGTGTTCACCGGCTGGACAGCACATTCTTTCCACCTCTGTCGGCCTCGCGGGTCAAGCAGAACCATACCTCCTCTTCTCCCCCCTTCTCGCTCTCCCTCTCTCCTGGTTCATACACTGATCTGAGCTGCTGGAGTGGGGCGGGCGGGGGGTGGAGGAGGAGGAGGAGGAGGAGGAGGGCCGGGCAGACATTTTCAGTTGAATCACACTTTCCAGCGGTTTCCCCCTCCTGTGTTTTTCAGGTGCTCTTTCTCTCTTTCTGCGAAAGAGTTATAAAGAGGAAAAGGCTTTAAATATAAACATATGTGGCACACCAGTAACGTGAGTGTTTCCATTCCAGACACTTGATTTATGTCTGCCAGCTAAAACACAAGACACAGGATGAAGAGGAGAAGGAGGGGGTGGAAGAGATAGATGTGGTCAGAGTGGAAAGAGTGAGGACGGAGGGGAAAGGATGGCGAACTCTGGATTTCGATAAATGCAGGCCTCTCTCTGAAACATGTCTGCTTCTGGTTTTCTGTCACACGTGTACAAACAGCAACACATGCCGTCAAATGAGCAATACAAATCCTTTTCGCAGCTGAGACAAGATCTGGACAGTGTTGACCGTCTCTGTTTTTAACATCTGTGGAGTCTGCGCCGCCGGTTTGTTTACTTTATGAGAAGTGGGATATCTCCTCCATTGCTCCCCCCTCGGCACACACACAACTGAAGGAACGGCAGAATTAAAGCCACCGTGAGACAGCGAATTGAGACATAATGTCCAGTATGTGCTACAGGGATGAGTCATAGGGCGCTTAGGGAGACATTTCCCTCATTGTGGGTTTATCTTCCCCAGTAATCACCAATATGGACCCGAGCACAGACACTGACTAATCCTGATGAGAGGCAATGCAACAGCTGCCATGTAGAGCCAATCAGAAGAAATCTAGAGCTTAAAAACTGCGAGTGGAGAAAAAGCACAGCCTCTTGTTCTGCGGGCCGTTATTAGATTTGCATGAATGGTTTGGATCAAAGTTTTGGACAGGACGAGCTGGTCATGAATCTTTGATGTGGCAAAACTTTATTGTCCCCAGGGAGGTTTGTGAAGAGCAAACCAACACAATAACCAGATGAAATGTTAGCGAATGTTTTCTTCAAGTTCAATTTTCTTTTTCTTTTGTTTCAGCTCAGTTCTTATGCTTTGTTTAGGTTTCGGCACAAAAACCACTTGGTTAGGTCGCCACAAACATGGCAGCAGATAGCTCGAAATTGCAAACTTCTGGTTTCTGTCTCCACAAAGACGGCTGGATATTGGCCTGCAGATAGCCCGACATCAAGTCGAAAGTCTCAGGTTTTTATCTTCAAAATCACGGCTGCAAATTGCCCTGAGGTGTCGTTTAAAACACCCGGTTCTCTTGCCACAAACACGACTGCAGAGAGCCTGAAAGTGCACCGAAAAACATCAGGTGTTTGGGACTATTTGCAGCTGTGTTTGTGGAGACAAAGTCTCTTTGAATATATCCAGTGGTTTCACATTTACGAATGCTGAAACGCTGCCTCGTATCGCTGTCACCGTATTGGATGCCTCTAACGTTGCCATCTCCCGACATGAAAGTCGGGCAATAAACATGTACTGTGAACGTGATATGACAGGTTTCAGTATGGTATGTAGCCTGTGACCTGTACAAATCCGAACAAATCTTGGGTTTGCAGAAACATCAACTGCTAACATATTATCCTCGGGACTGGGCTGAGCAAACACACCCTAGTCGAGAACAAGATGAGTTGAGTGATCTCAATAGGTTTGCCAGACTTCGAGGAGCCGCGAGGAAGAGCTGTGGGGCATGGAGATGTGCAGTGAAGATGCATCCTTATTGGGATGTAGTGTGGGTCAGATCGCCCTGACTGATATCTGAGGTAACTGAAACCTCTCTTCACACACAAACCTGAGTGAAGAGAGAAAGGGGTGTGCTCATTTGTTTTTGCCAGAGGTCCTGGAAGGCTAGGGGTCAGGGGTAAGTGAGAAGAGGAAGGCTGAGGGTGAAGCAGGGAGAGGGGGTGAATGACAAGCATTTACCAAAATCAGCAGGTAATGAGAAAGCACCCAGTTCCTTTCTCTGCCTTTCATCTCCGTCACAAGAGAGTGAGCATGCTTCATCTCTCCTGCTTTTTAAGTCCTTTATAATCCACACTCAGACATAACACACTTCATCATACGCTGTAATAACACACACGAGTTGAGTGACACGCATCTAGCTGTTTAAAGCTAAGCGAGTGAGCTGTGATTGTAGGACGATGAGAAAACTAAAACAGTAGTTCTCCTTTAAGAGTAGGTATACTGTGCTTTTGTTTGTTTTCAAAAGAAATCGAATCCAACAGAAAAGCCTCGACAAAAGTGGTGCCTGAAAGGCTCAAAACATTGGTTCAGATGTCTCCGAGCTGAGCCGAGAGGTCCCACGGATTTGCGGGGGAGTAGGTATAGAAAAGAAAAACAAAAGTGGCTGAAACACAGGAGATGGGTAATTTTATAAAACTTTGGCTGCCTACGGGATTCTGTTCCCTCCACGTATGGTGATCGTTAATTGCTGCCATCTGTATTTCTATGGCAAAGAGGGCACTAAACAGAGGTGTAGAAACGAAAAATGCAACCAAAACGTTCTGCACAGCTCACGATCTATTTACTGAGCACAATCCTTTTACTGCCTTTTAATCAGGAATCTTAACCTCATCAGAGAAACAGCGTTCATATTTCTTTTGCACTCTGCTTGATGAAAGCACAACACCATCTGTTATCACCGCTAAAAATCTACAGCTGACATAAACTAAAGAGTAAAACGCTTCAATGATGGAATAATTCACAAACTGCCTGCCAATTCCAATAAAATGATCTGTTGGGAAATCCCCTTACGTCCTCCTCGCTGGCGTCCTTATAAAGAGATACTGATTGAAGCGTTGAGCGATAAGCTTGATCCTGATATCCTTCACAATCAAGCTTCCAATGTTTTCCCTTAATTTCTAAAGTCCTGGAAAGAGATACTTTTAACAGATGATCTCTCTGCAAACAGTCTAATTGAACTGGATACAGGTCTCTCCAAAGCGTGACACTACATTTTCAAGTATTGTAAAGGAAAAGTTCCTTGTTCTACATTCCAGTTGTTCTTCACTTTTGATCCAACTTGATCTGAGTCCCGCCTGTGTGGCTGAATGAAGCATTTCACAGAACATTCACCTGAGAAAACTCCAGGTTCTCCATGGTGTTATGCACCGTACACCTAAGTTAACAACCGACCTACGTTCGGCCTACGCTCCAGGCCTCACCTATGGTCATTAGCTTGGAGCAGCTGACTTTGGACCTTGGGCAGCTGACTTTTGGTCCACTGCTCCAGGGTTTCAAACTGGACCAACATGGCGGCTTGTTTTGAAACTTTGGTTCTGGCGAGAAATGAGCCATGCAGTTGCAGAAACTGTCTTCATTTTAACTTGACAATGTTTCGTTGCATGGCTTTCTAAACAGACTGGGAATGAATGGGAAGTGTGGAAACGAAGGATCCTGTGGACACGTACCATACGTTAACAACCAACCTACTTTCAAACCCTCACCCTCAACCTTCTTGAGATTTGGGTCTTGGCCAAAAGAATGAGAACGCCGATACAAGTGGCCGAAATGAGCTTCCTCCATTGTAGCAAGGCTGAGCCTTACTGCCAGATAACACCAGGCACGGCTGTCTGAGTTGATTGCAGCAGTTTTAGACAATTCTTGCAAGTTGCACCATGTTTGGATCACAGATGCATTAAAACTTAATGTTACTGTATGTTGCTACTTCACGTTTGTTTGGGTTCAATTTTCTATTTCTCTCTCGTCACAAGGCTGTGCTTATGGTCTGCTAAGGTTTAGGCACAAAAACCAGTTGGTTATTGTTAGGAAAACATCACGGTATGGCTTAAATAGCCTGTCTGTTTTGGCTGCCACAGAAATGTCTGGAAATCAAGCCAGACAGGAAGTCAGAACGAAACCGGGTTGTAAATGTGAGGTTACAGAGATGTGACCAGTGGAACCAAGGCTTTAGAGATGGAGTGAGGAGCTCGGAGTAGAGCCACTGGTCCTTCGTGTCGACAAGAGCCAGTTAAGGTTGTCCAAGCATCTGATTAGGACGCCTCCTGGGTGTTGTCTTCATCCATCTGTTAAACTAACGTCATTCAGTGGTGTCATTCAGATGTACAGAAGTTCCCGCATATAAATGTTCCTTACGGATTAATTTAGAGATGACTGGACATTAACGAAAGACTGACAATACCTGAGCAGTATCTGGCGCCTGCTGAGCGAGTGGGAGCAGAGACAGAGCGAGAGAACAGTGTTGATTTAAAAATGTTATGACAGCAAAGAATTAGACTGTTTTCTGTCTTTTCACAGACTGCATCCCTGTTGGGTCTTTAAAAACATATTTTTCCATTGAAGCCTTAATAAATGGCGGCTTCTCTCCAATTCTCACATCAATCTCTTGGATGAAAACAGAAACAATAAGGAGGGAGTGGCGAACTGATGATTGCTGCAGCTTGGACTGGTCAAGCTGCAAGAGGAAAAACAGTTTTTGAAAGCTGATCTCCACAGAGGTCCAGTTTGCTACGCTGACGTCTTTTCTTTGCGGATTCAGGATGATGATTGAGATAATGTGTCATAATGAACTTCGGAGGCAAAACATGATAATCACTTTAGTGAATTTAACCTTGTTCTAGTGCAGCCTTTATGTTAATCTGGCTTATGTGTTAAATTTGAATTAAATCGACTTAAGAAGGTCCATGTCTGAGAGGGGCTTAACTATCTGTCATTACTATAATTTTACTTCTATGCTGATGACACCCAAGTCTACATACACATTAACACTTTACTTTGAGGTGTGTTTCTTTTCAGCCAAAAGTTAAATATGTTTGATAATATGTGGCAGGATCTAGTGAAATTCAAGTCAGTTTAGAAAGAACTTCCCAGACTTTCTCATGGGGTAAACAGATCATAATTTCTATCCTGGTACTCATTTCTTCTTAGTAGAACCAAGAATTATGTTCTTCTGCTCTATCCTTATAACTCTAAATCCATCCCTGATGTGATGCTTGTAAAGAAAACCATTTGGCCTCTGTCCTGACCTTTTTGACCAATAAAACCAAGGGTCTAACATTTCTACAGAGTTCCTGTGGTCGATGACTGTTGCTGTTGACTCAGTCTGTAGGAGGATCTCATTCTTAGACAGCGGCAGCTCAGGGAGAACAAGGGAGTTGTTTCTTGAGAAAAGCAGCTGTCGGAAGAAAATAAATTAGATGATTAGGGTTTAATAATTTCTCTGGAAAAGTCTGAGTCAGTTTACACACTTGCTGTTAACTTTGTATTACCCACGTTCTGTTTCTTTTTCTTCTTTAACTTACTTTAATGTACTTTTTGTTCATCAGTGATGAAGATGCCCTCCCTTTACGAGGTTTTTTAAAGCAAACCTTGTGTCATTTCGTATCTATATCAGGGTTTATGTTATCAATAACGGGCTTCATGAATATTGTTTTAAAGAACACGAGGCAGAAAACGATGCTTCAGGTGATTTTTTATAATCATTCAATATCGAGTAAAGACTGTTTCAAAATGGGTGTATAGCTGCCATTTTAAAGGAAAGGTACATTTTCACCATATCCACGGTTTGCAGAAACATGTGTTGCCAACATTTATTCTGGTGACTGGGTTGAGAAATGCTCCTCTATGATTCAGAGGTTCTGTTATTGATCCAAGCAGCAGTGATGGACCCGGGTTGCGTCATCTCTTGAGTCTTAACAGACCCCCCCTCTTTCCTGGTGCTGAATCTGAGCATTACTCAACCTTCAACACCAGACAGTCTCTGCTCATTTTCTCCTGCCATCAACAAGAGAATGCCGTTTTTTACAACTCACAATCCCCCCATATGAATGGAGGAGTGGAAAACAGCAGGAAATGGCAGAAAGTGTGGATTGTGTTGTTTGATTGAAAACAGCTTGTTGGTCTTCATTACTGTGATGTTTTGAGAAGAGATGAAGGCATGGCTGACTTAAGACTGCAGCTGGGACTTATTTTGTTCCACGGCCCTTTGCTGATATTCTCAGAGATGATTTATAAACTCACAGCTGTGTGTATAACTCGCTCGCCATTGGATGGGTTTCTTTTTGGATGGATGGAGCACTGTCATGTTCAAGACATTATTTGTTTAATCACTTAGAAAAAGGGACACTTAAATGTTAGAAACTCTAACTCAACTCACTACAACTCATATATTAGACAGTGAAGCTGTCAGAAGTGTTAACTCAAACCAAGCGACGTGAAGAACTTTGCCCGAGTCTATAGCATGACACAACTGTGTAAAGACCCTATAGAGGCCAAGCTCTGACACAAGTGTTTCGATGTCTACAAGACAGATTGAAGAGTAATAAATCAACAGGGAACAAACTCCAACAACATGGAAAAAACAAGTCAGTGTTCAAATCTCAAACAGGAGATATTTAAGAGGAAAAAAAGGAGGATTCAACGTGTTGTTCTGCCAAATCAAACGTCTTTGGGCACTAAAACTACGAAGTGGAGTCAAACTTGAAAAGGTATTATTAGCTGACATTTGCTGATTTTTTAAAAAGTCGTTTTAAAGCCAGGTTATTTACTTTAACTCATCAATTCTGGCAACTTGTGGCAACTCATGCTAGTAATGGTTTCCTTGGGGAATCCTTCAACATAGGAAAGGAATTTATCACCCAGTGAGTCAGACCTTTTTCCACTTTTCCAGACTGAAGGAAGGATAACCCCACCGGGGGTGGAGGGAGGCCTTGTTCTGACTGTTAGCTGGGGGTGGGAGTTGGCAAACGACCTCACCTCCAGACTACTTCAGCCTTTTTCCTCTACTCTCCCCCCCTCCCCAGGAGAGACTCATAACCAAGTGGGGCAGATGTTGGTCACGGAAAAAACGTGAGCATCAAAAGTGTGCAGGAACATTGTAGACGAGTTTGTCATGATGGTCAGTTGAGAAGTGATCTCATGGTACCCAGAACAGGACAGGAAGGAGGAGGAGAAAGAGAAGAAGAAGAGGAGGAGGAAGAGGAGGAGGAGGAGGGAGAGACAGACTGGTTATGTGGCATGGCAGTGGATCTGGTGGTAATGCATCCCAACTCAGCAGAGTTCAGGATCAGGGTTCTGGAGAGCCGCGCTCTGCTGCGGTCCGCTGTGCTCCACAGGCCCTGCTGGAGACATCACAGGCTCCTGTGGTTGGATTAGTGGGTCACGCTGCACTCAGCTGCAGAGACAAAACTCCTCCATCATCTCCTGAACTTACAGTACACGTGGGCTCTGGAGACTACTGTATATCCAACACCCTCCCTCCCTCCCTCCCCTCTCGTTTTCTGACCTTCCATTTCATGTTCTCTTGCGTCATATGTTTGGACTTCAGCTTACTGTAAACTCTCCTCCTTCCATTTTGGAGCATTAAACCGAAGAAGAGTAAGAAAATAATGGACACAAGAGCATTTTGGGCTTTGAGTCGGTCTGGGTGTTGTAAATTAGAGGTTCAGGCTCGGATTTTGTTTGCCAGAGCATGTTGCAGCCTCGGAACAAACATCTGGCAAACAGCTTTCTCCACATCCCTTCAACAAGCTCTCTCATTCCTCGTATTTCCTTCTTTTCGGCATTTCACATCTCTACATTTCTGTACGAACATGAAGTGGAAGTAGATCTATCGTATACTCTTTTATCCGCCTTCATCCTACAGATTTGAATGATCCAATAAATGTGCAGCACGAGAACGGCATGAATCAGGAAGTCTGATTAAGAGCGTCCTCCTCTTCTTCAGCAGTTTCATAAGGGCAATAAAAGGGTCCAGTTCTCATGATTTGACAGGCAGTCACTTACATGATTTCAGATCTCCAACTGTAACGCACAGTAGGTAAAGTGTCGCCCCCTAGTGGTGAGAATGAGAACAAAAGCATGACGGTGCCAAGTCTCCTTTCGCTCCTTTTGCCTTATCAGATAATTTACAGAAGCGAGACATAAAGAGACAACAAGCAAAACTATCAAACTAAGTATGAGAGGGAACAATACATGTTGTGGTGTCACTCATCTTGAGCATGAATCTAAAAAACACTTGAATATGAATTAAAACTTTATTTCCCTGAGGAAGAACATCATATGCTTTTTTTCCCCCCCAAACGAAATCATAATCGGTGTTTTTCTGATTCATTATTGCTCTTGTAGAAATGAATGTGTATACACAACTGGGTCATCCATCTTATCTTTGTCTTATGTTCTCCAGATAAACTCTCTTTTTTCCTCTTCTTTCTTTCTTTCCCCCTTTTTCCTCCATTCTGCTGATGTGTCACCAGCCCCCCTATTCTCCTGCAGCTCCCCCCTTCCCACACACAACACACACACACACACACACACAGACACACACACACACACACACACACACACACTCGCTCTAACGGTTCCAGATGTGTGCGGGGATGATGTCATGGCAGACCGGAGGCATTGGACTCGGATCCTTCTCTCCTTCTCCAGAAAACATTCATCGCAGACGAGGGAGCACGAGGCGGAAGAGCGAAGCGTTGATAAGTTCCCAGACAACATTGTGACTTTACAGTGTCCTTAAAGCACAGCTTATCTGCCTCTGATTAGTCGAGCAGGTCGGTTTTTCTGACTCACAGCCTCCCCACTGTTGTGTTATCCACCATCTGACCCCACAGCAGCTGGTTAAGTGTGTCTACATGCATGTTTTTTTTTTTTTTTGCTCATATCACACCCTGGACTACCAACGGTACCTGAACATCCCAAAACATGTGTACATCCTGAGCAGATGTTGTTCAAAAAGGGGGTTAACGACAGATGACACACAGAGGAGGAGGAGTTGGTGAGTGTTGTGGTGGTTGCTACGACGACCGCAGCGTAAATAAATTGCAGAAAAAAAAGAGGGCCAAGTAAACGCTGGTCCTCAGTGAGAGGCCTGTCTGAGATCTCCAGGGGACGGTGAAAATGGGGATGACTGAAGGATAACATGAGCTGTCCCCAACCCTGTTACACTCCCCAGCTGGACGGGAATCTGGGCCTCAGACACCAGCTGGAAGGAAAGACCTCACCTTCCACCCTGTCAGGAAAAGTCAAGTCTTAAACAGGCCATCAGAGCAAAAAATAATTAAGTTATCCTCTGTTTACCCCCATGAGGATGAATTTCCTTCTCTGCATTTAACCCATCCTAAGTGTCAGGAGCAGCGGGCAGTCATTGCGCAGCTCCCCGAGAGACCAAATCAATCTCTGAGCCAGTGACTTGCTCGAGGGCACAAACAGGGAAATGAACCGGACATGCAGTTCCAGTGAGCACATGCATAAATGAGGAAAACATGCAAAAGCCGAGCACCGACAGGGGGTTGACTCAGGACTCCCACGAGGTGCCACTGAGCCAACATCACGCCCTTTCTTTTTTGCTGTTTTAGCACTTTTAGCACAAAAATAAAACAGGTCATGCAAAGAAACGAACACTCTTTGTGTTGCTGAATTAAGCATCTTGTTCAGGGAGGCAATGATGAATATGATACTTGCATATTTATAACTTGCTACTAAATCAATTTTCCTCTGTATTTCTTTCCACATTTTTAATTCAGGACTCTTGATTGATATTTTTTATCTTTTAAAGGTAACAAGGGCTGTCTCTTTTTATTCAAAATGTGTGTATTTGTTCGGACGTGGGGTGAAGAGTTAATATTTGAGTGTGGGCGTCCGAATTCATTCAAACAAATTATCATTTCAAATTTGTTCAGCCTTGATTTTTGGACAAAGTGACAGCTGTGCTGGTCATTGTTGTTTCTGTTAATAGACTTTCTTTCTCAGGTTGGCATTTCCATATTATCTACATATTTATTATAGATTAGGCAGTTTCTGTGTCCAGCTCCCCACTACAACTACATCTATGCAGGTTTGGAGTATGTACTGTGTTTATTCTAACCTGTCTCGCCAGATGGTTTGTTACACGGAGCCATCTGGAGAGTCATCCTTGGAAACTGTTTACAAAAGGGCAACCACTTTCAAAGAAATACTTGGCAGGTGATTAGACAAACCATCTGTCCATCACTGTCTATTATGGGCAAGCTTCAACCAATCAGATCAACAGGGAGCGAGAGAGAGAGAGGGCTACCATCGGCGGAGCATCTTAGTCTCTCTCAGCCTGTTGTTTTGGTTTCATGGTCCAAAATTTACTGCTTTAGTTCACTTTCAGAAGTCAGAAAAGCTCTGAAAACCAAATGTCCACTGCCAACCAACAGCTAACAGCAATCAGACAAAGGCTAGCAACTAGCTGGTGAACACTGAGACACACCTACCCGCTAAAAAGCCAAATACTTCCCTCAAGTGGAGACCGAAACAGAACAAACACAAAAGAAGAGTGAATATTAGACTTTTATCACGAGGTGAACACAAACATGACCTCATATGAATGCTGAATGTGTAAAAACGCAACTGTTTGGTAACCAATTACCACATTAGCTTGCATGTTGTTTGCTTGATGCCGCTGCCCCAAGTGGCCAAGAGCTCCTTCATCTCAGGTTTAAGTGTTTGACCCACATTACGGTGCACATGGAGATGAAGGAGATGCTCACAGCTGCAGAGCATTAAAAAACAAACTGTGGTGGTGAGACAGCTCCAGGAACACCTCTGAAAACAAAAAATAACTATTAAATCTGTGGAAAAACATGTTGCTTTGTCTTTGTGAAGTTTAATCGTCTGTAGCTGTTAGATGAACACATATTTTTTTCATTTCCCATTGAGTAAGCTGTTTATTTCCCCTGTATTATAACTGCAGAAAGGATATACTGTGACACTGAGTATATAATCTATAAAAGTAGTTAATGGTCTGAAATTGGGACAGACATTTTGACCTGACTGCCACAGGTGTAACTAATAACATTAACAAAGGCTGTGAGTCTATTAGTAATGTCATTAGTTCCACACATTTCCTCCACATGGCCTCCACACCACCTCCTCTGCCTTAATAACGAGTCCTCGTCTTGAACATTTTCCGAGGGACACGTAATCCCGTATCCCTTCCGTCCTTCAGTGTTGACGATGCGATGCAGCGTTGGCACATGACTCCCCTCTAGCATTAGCCCGATGTGTTTAAAACAGCTGAGTGGATCAATTTAGCAGCTAATCGCCGACTTTAATCAGATTACTTCACTTAAGTCATGAAGCTTAGGTCCCCTCGCCCACCCACGTACAGCGCGGTGTCTGAACCTCTCCTCGCTTTTTTTCTATTTCGAGATCTTGTGAGGACACAAAACTCGAAGCGAGCGATCCAACAAGCTCACAGACAATTGCTTTTGATTCTCTGTTGTGATTAAAAATAAGACCAAATCTTGGCTTTATTCCCGTCTAAATCCAAATCCCCTCTCTTGTTTTTTCTCTGCTGGGTGGTTTCACTACAAAGGCAGTGTGACGGATCTCCCGGCTGAGGCTAATCTGTCCTGATCTGTGTGGCACCTTTTGGGTGCTCTTGTTATTCTCATAATCAAATGGTGTTGTGGTACTCAATTGATTTAAGATGTAATCTCTGGATTTCGCTCTGACACGACGGCTTCTCTATCGTCCAAAAAAGTTTCAGAGAGGGTCTCGCACCTGGACTTAGTTTCCTGCGATAGCGACGAGTGACTTCGAGCAGCGGCCAGGATCTGCCTTTGAAGTTTAAAAAAAACCTCATAGTCTGGCTGAGAAAATCAGAACTGCACCAGCGACTGCAGCATCCACCAGCGGGGCACTTTCACCACTGCTTTCTTTAAGCTTCGTACGAGCGATAGATTGAGAGGCGGTTTGAAATCCCTCCAAACATTCTCAAGTAGCTGGTCTTGCTCCATTTAACAACACTCGGCTGTATTTTTAGAAGGAAGAAGGATTTGTAAAAAAATAAGAAGCCGGCCATTTTCAGTCTGACAGTTTCAAGACACGCGCCAATATCAATAGTTCACATATTAACTTTTTCCAATAGGCCCCCGACCTGGTGGAGTATTTTCTTTTTGTGCTCCCCTAAAAAGCCGTTTACTCACATTTCACTCTTTTCAATTACAATGTTGTTGAATTTCAACTTGAATCACGTGCACCGCACGTCGTAATTACAGAGTTACAATGGCAGCATTCATTAACGTAACACTCCTCTGCTGGGAATAGTGTTTTTACCAGTAGGTCAACTTTTTTAAGTCGCCTCGTCTGAGCATTCACGTCTTCCACTGCGCTCTCAGATGGTTTAAAATCTTCTTTTACAGACCCAGAAACAGTTCGTTAAATCAGATAATAATCCACATCAAGTTTGTTTGGTAGAAGTTTTTCACATACAAGAAATTTGCCTTGGTGCATGACACTAAATATAGTAAGTAGAAAGAATATTAAGAAAGATATAAAAATAAAATTGCCGCCTTGCAATGTTATCCTCTGGCAACCAGCCCAGTTGCTGTTTACATCTGTGGCCCAGTCCCATTTCTTAAGTTGTACCCCTACCGCTCATTTTCGAGGACTTTCTTGCCACGTTACAAGGAGTAGTGTTTGATCTCTACCCCTATGAAACGGGACAACCCTTCAAGTATGTTATCGATGGTGTTTACGTTACGGCCAGACTTTTCCAATATGGCGTCTTCAGCTGTGACGATTTCTCTTGTGTTACTGCGATCCCATTAGTAACACAATGCCATTTGCTTCACTCTTTCACGCAAGTCATCAACTAAAAAAAAAACACTGTCCTGGCACACATCTTAAACCCTGCAGCACAGATCATCTATAAAATCATCCAAGTTTTGGGGTGGGCAGCCGACTTTAGTGTCACCAACTCAGTATGTGAATATCCTGAGTTAGGAAAAGTGTTTTTGCAAGACAATATCATGTCACAGTGACGTTGACCTTTGACCTTTAGGATATAAAACGTCATCACTTCATCTTTTTTTTCCTATTATAACTACTGTATTACTTCTGGGGCCAGAAACGTGTTTTGTGAGGTCACAGTGACCTCTGACCACCCAAATCTAACCAGTTGATGCTCGATTTTAATGGATGTTTTTATGCCTCTGACCACAGGAAGCATAACAATATACAAAAAATAGTATAAAAATACATACATTATATTATTTAAATCAACAAGCTGTACAGTTTTGTGCAGCAATGTGCACGTTTGTCACCATAGTGTGTATATAAAAGAAAGAATACAACAACAGAGCTCCTTAGCTGAAAATAAATGTCATTTTTGGTTGAGTTAAAGACGCCTTGTGGATTTTTTCACTCATGGTTCTTCTCTGGTTTAAATCTCGTGCACACACACACACACACACACACACACACACACGGATGCTTGTTTTGCTGCGTGAGCACATGGCAAACGTGACACAAATTCCTGCCAATGGTTTTATGCTATGCCGGTAGCATGCAAAGAAACACAGCAATGTGCCAGCGACAGGAAAGAAAGAAGAAGAAGAAGAAGAAGAAGAAGAAGAAGAAGAAGAAGAAGAAGAAGAAGGCCGCTAGCTAATAAACATGTAAACAACACTCATTCGAAATATATCCACAAAAAAGGGCTTTGAAAATATTTTTTACGAGGAAAGAAATGCATTCAACGTGTCTGACGGACCTCAGGAATACAAACAATGTGTTTTGATGGAGAGCAGTGAATGTAAATTTAACGTTCACAGGGTGCCTTTAAACTGCTGGACATAGTAAAAGAGATGTTTTCGTTTCCCCTGGGTCAGCACCGCTCTGTCGGACCACAGTGAATGAGAAAGAAGGGCTGAGCTCTCATGAATTAATCCTAAATGAAGAAATAGTTGCCATCATCATTACCCATATTCGAAGTTTATAAAGCCACAAAACAACAACACAAGAATCACTAGGAAAGAGACGGAAAAGGGACGACGCAAGGAAATCATACACTGAAACTGCTGCTTAAAGACAAGGCGGATGTTTGTTGAAATCCACGGATGAGATGGTTCTTTAGGCTGAGACAGGAGAGACATGCGTTCATGTTTTCCTGCTCTGCTGAGTAATCTCACAACGCTGCTAAATCCTGACTAGATCTGACATTTCTGACACAGAGGAGGGCTAAGCCAGAGACACTGCGCTGCTGGGCGATTCTGGAAGAAACAAAAAAAACATGAATCAGTTTTTCTGGGTCACTAAAGGAAGAGGAAGCATGTAATCCTGGAGACGCTTCCCAGATGGAAAAATGTGCTTGTTTTGGATTTTGCCTCCATGTGATTGTCAAAGAAGAAAGGCGAATCAAACCTGCAAAAAGCAAGGACATAAACATACACAAAAACAAAGGATCGTGGATGTGTAGCTGTCACATGATTAGTTTTTGTTGTGTGTAAAGTTGAGTGTCGTCTGCATACGAATATAAGAGAACGCCTTCCTTATAAATGATTCATGTGATGAACATGTCAGGGTGAATATTTCAACCAACATGGGACACAAGTCACATAAATATTTCCACAGGATACCTCTGTAACCGTCCTGTGACATTGTTGATGGCTCTGGTCCATGTAAGAAATGATTCATAATTAATCACGCCGGTGCTTTTTCTGTTGACGAGTCAAAACGTCTGTGGAGGAGAATGTCAACTGAGCTTACCTTAAGGACAATGTCTTTATCTTGCTATGGTAAGATGTAATTTTAATCATTGTGAGTGCATTTTAAAATCCTCCTTAGCATACGCATACTTTTCTCAATGTCATCCTACGAGTTCAATAACAGAAAAATCTCGCCCAAGCATGAAGTAGAACTTTAACTGTGTTTGCCACAGACTCTATTTTCTGCAATTATCCAAAAAGTTTATGACACTAAAATGTTTTTATTAAGCAAGATAATCCTTAGTTTAAAATTAGCATGCTAACTAGCTAGCCCCCAATGAAGGTCCCCCACCACCTCCTAGCTGAAAACCTCCTCCTTCCGGTGGTCCAAAGCTCCTTTGTTAAACACCAACACTCCCCTGGTGTTCTGAGCTTCCACGCGCAGGCTTGAGTCAGCTAACAGCACCACTAGCTGCACTGCTAACTGAGCTAACTAGCTAAAAGCAGCTATCAGCAGCGGTTACTCTGGTGATATGCTGCCTCCTATTTTTTTTAAGTTTTAAATCAACAGGTGGTGATATATAGTGTATAAAGTGTTTTTCAACAATATTTTAACTGAACCAGTTCCTGGAAAAGGTCGAGCTGTGGCCATTTATAAAGACTGCAGGAAACTTATGACAGCATAAAGAAGAGCCAAAGGAGGTGTCAGATAAGGATAACGTTTAGACATCTTCTAAATCATACATCCAACCTTTTCTCGCTTTGACTCTCAAAGGACAGTGAGTAATAAAAATGAAGTAATCCCTCATTTAAATGCATGTACTGATTCGCTTTCAGCCAGATTTTCATTAGCGCTGCCGAGGGAATCTGTCCTGTGATTGGTAATCAGTTCAGAAATGAGACAAACCCTGCGGTAAGAGTCGTCTCATGAATTAACTGGAGAAGAAATGAGATCTGCTGTCCTACAGGCACCCTGGGATTTCATTGGTGACAGGGCCTCTTAATTAAAACGTGTTTTTGGGTCATCCGGGGTGGAGGCCATCTCTCAGCAGTAGACAGAGACTCCCTCAGAAGCCGGACTGGCATCCAGCTTCAGTGTATGATTCATAACAGCAACCCTGAGTCATCTCAGAAAGCACCTATTTGGTCACGTTGACTTCGTCGGTGTTTCGTTACAACAGCATAATTTCCCACAGGACTCCCGAATATAGGACACTGTCCACCCAAATGGCTCGTCAAATGTTTTCTCGGGAAGAAAACCGAATATAATTGGAACAATGTTGAGCAAAATAACACCAGAAAGAAGTTAAAAGAATGTTTCAAACTAGTTTACTAGTGATGGACACAATACAATGAACACTTGTAGAGGCTAAAGCAAACCAGTGAAACTTTAGTTTACGGTTTATTTTTAGCATTTCATGGGAGGGAAACTTTTATTAAGGAAAGCTTCATCTCGATTAGAGTTTGCCAAGTCTGACTCTAACCTACACACCGAAAATGCAAAGTATCCATTGAGTGAATGCTTATCAGTTGGCTCTCGTTTTAACCTCAGTTTCTCTCGTTCTCCCGCTTCGCCTTCTTTGCCTCCTCCATCAGCTGGTTTCCTCAGTTATTCCAGTTGTTCCACCCTCACCTGAGGATATCCGACCAGGGAGACAAAACCTCTTCCTGTTTTGGTTGTGCAAGAACAGGCGCACTACCTTTGTGCTGTCTTGTCATTCGACCTTAGCCCCCCTGCCTGGGGGGCAAACCGAATAGCATTGTGAAAATTAGGTTTATTGGGAACCAAGGCACATTTTTCATCATAGTTAGCTTTAGCAGTATAGACCGTTGTTTTTACTTACCGTGTTTTCTGCGTTTTTGATTGTTTTTATAATAACTAGTGAGGTTAGCCAGTCAGCTAGCCCAGCCGGCTACCAAAATTTCAAAAAGGCATCGTCAAGTTTATGAGCAATGAGGTCAGTTACAAGAAGGTGTACGTCATCCTTCTAGTTTTTTGAAGCTCCTCCAAGCACTGAGTGCCAAAACGTTAGCGAAGCTGAATGCTTTGCTAATGTCGCTAACGGTTATCTAAGACACTGAGCTGATTATCAAAACGTTAAAAAAAAAAACACTTAACGAACACTAAATACTATCAACAATGCGTGTGATCGCTAAGGTTGGAGGTGAGGGTAAGTTAACAGTTCGTAAGTGGATATCTCTGCGTATCTATGTGCTTGGTTTCGAAGGGTCGGGTACGATCTATCCATAAGTACACCGCGTTCATCGCAGGATACACGTGAGCGCGGTCGGACCATCTCTGGTTGCGAGATGAGCTCTCTTTGGTACGGCTGCTTGGATTGAGTCAGAGGTGGTCAAATGGTCTGGACGTTTGCCACAGCTGCAGTCACACCGGGGTAGAAAAAAAAAGACCTCATGAAATTGTCCAAAGATTACAAAGAACGGCTGGGAGCAACAGACGTTCCTTTGTGCTGCGGTGAAGGCATTCCTTACACTCATGCGCTGCGGTATTTACTGTGAATACGCTCGAACGTGTGTTTCCAAATGTCATTTTCCATAGTGGGGTGTGTGTGTGTATATGTGTGTGTGATTTACTGTGGGATCTAAAAGAGGACGAGGACACTGAGCGAACACCATACGAACTGTCCCCCTGGTAAAAATGTCACACTGCAATCCGACCGTGTGGCTCGGAGCCACTGTTGAGACCAAATTACAACTCAAGGTGGAGAGGTCAGCGGAGGAATTTCATTGTCGGGTCAGCCTTGTGTGTTTTTTTTTTTTTACGAGTGGTGGGGGGTTTCTTTAAAGGTGACAACTACATTATTGTCGCCTTCTTTTCTCCCAGGAGCTCTCGAGCACACATTTTTTCCAAAACCACACAAATGGAGGACTCAAACATCCAGGGAGCTGAGGAAAAATCTACATTTCTGAGCCAGAATTATGTATTCTGCTTTGGTTTCCTTCAATTAGTAACATACTTTTTCTGTTGCTCCCAAAGAACAGGCTTCTGTTAATCGAGTGCATTCGGATCATTCTGCAAAAAAATACTTTTTACATCTGAACAGAAACGCAGCAGTGCTGAGTTTGCCACTCTGGTACAGGGAGCTATTCCGAGCTCAAGTTTTCCCCACTTAGTGGCAGTATATTTTTCCACTATTGTGCCAAAGAGTAAATGGGATCCATCACCATTTTGCTGATGCCTGAAGAGAACAAAAAAAAAAAAGAGGAAAGAGAAAGTGAGAGTGAGAGTGAGAGTGCATCCACAGAGCGGATTGTGAGGTGTTTTACGGTCTCTGACCCACGGTTGTACGCCCTCGTCTCTAATTAGCAGCAGCTAATTAGAGAGCGTAGATGAGTGGGCCAGCAGCAGCAGCTCGCTGTGGGGAGAGTGAGAAGTATCTGCCGACACCCCTCCAGGCTCAGTGTAAACATACAGCACGCATTTGTGGTGCCGTCACCTCCCGCTGTGACGGCTCCCAGAACGTTATGACTGACTGCCCGACTGAATACAAATCAAGAGCACGTTCAGACAAACCTGGAGCTTATTTTCTCCTCACTGAACTGAATTTATCCTCTAAGCTTTTTTATATTGTTGACAATATTGAGGACTCGTTGCCAGATGGAAGTCAACAGTGTTGTTGTGAGTAGGCTGTACAGTGCTGAGCTGTGCGTAGGGACCATAATGTGCAGAATATTATAGAAAAGTGAAGTCCAGCTATTATCTCAGCTCAGCTCAGGGCCCGCTGACAGCATATCTATTCCAGATGGAGGAACCAGCTTCCCTCTGACCTCTTTTTCTGCATTTTTCTTGGTTTTCAGAGACCCTCTTTGTTACACCGGCAAAACCTCTCATTTTAGGAGACGTCATTGTGGACGCCATCGTGTTTGTCTCTAATATGAAATGGACAAATTCAGCCAAAAATTAAAATTGTGTCATTATCTGCTCACCCTCGTGCCAATTGAAAAGTCGAGTGGAGGTTCGTAGTCCACAAAACATTTCTGGAGCTTCACAGCAGAACAGCGTTGAACAGTGTTGCAGCAGTGCCCGTCTACTTTAGTTGTTTTGTGGAGTACAAAACTTCACCTGACTGTCGTTGGCATCAGGGTGAGTAGATAATGGCCGAATTTTCTTTTTTGGGTGAACACTTCCTTTAATCTCTGCCTGTGACTATGATATGAAGCTTAAAATGCATCCAGGTAGTCCGAGGAGGCAAAAGAGGAGTCTCTCATGTTGACTTGCGGTCTGCGTCTTCACACTTGTTCACCGAAGTTGGACGAAGGCGACGCTCCAACAGCTGAGTGCCGTTCAGAGCCGAGAGATGTTTACTCATTCCAGGTTTGATTTGACAAAGACTGTGACTAACAGCCGTCCTCGGCCTGCACACCTGTACTGTATCTAAGCTGTAACATTAGAGGAAACAGAGACGAGGTCCGCGAGGCCCTCATGGTATTTTGGCTGTATGGCATCATATTAATCATGTTACTGCGTACGCATCAAGATACCTTTTTTAAGAGAGACGCTGCAAGATCAAATCTTTACTTCAGTCCAGGAACACAAAACAATAAACCAGTTGTGTACGGATCATACCGCTGTTTTACCATCACACACACATACACACACACATACAGGGCACGAGGTGACAGCCTTGATGCGTTTCACAGACGGACGCCGGCCCCCACCGGCCCTTAATGACGGGGCAGACTGGGCTGATCTCCAGAGGTGTGCTTTCCCCATCAGGCCGCCTGCTCCCACACCAGGCCAGACAGGAACATACCAGTAATGGAACAGACTGAAAGCAGCAGGTAGAACACACCGTGCTGACCGGCCAGAAAAGCTTTTACAACCCCTGAAAAACGGGGGACGCTGACTTTGTCTCCAAGTATTTTGATTTGATCCTTTTCATTCAGCAGCACAGATGTGATCGCTGTGATGCCGCCTGAAGGAAAGTCGAAGGATCGTATCATCAAGTCGTCGGGAACCACGGACGTCTGCGAAGAATGTGACATTTTGTGGCAACCCATCAAAATTGTTGTATTTCGGCCAGAGAGGTGGACGGACCGGATCAACGGTGTCCTTCTTTGGATTGCACTGAGCGATGGCTGTCCGTCCCGTCACACTCTGCTGCACTGTATGTGGAAAAAGGGAGGTGGTGTCTCAGATGGAGTAATGTGTCCTCCGCTCTCTGCAGGTTGTTCACACTCAAGCTGTCATCAGCAGTGTGAGGCCACAGTCTTAGCACTGAATACAAGAGATCGTTAGGCCTGTAGTTTGGTTTGTACCTGCCTCGAGTAACAAATCATCTTTAATTAAATCGGTGAACATCTGGAGCGTGTCTCTGCAGATCCAGCGCTTTAAAGTTCCTCAACAAAGGTGTGAATGATTCATCAGCCACTGAACGAGTCTGCAGAGATTGTTCTCTGACTTATTTGGGCCTAAAGACAGATGGAGGATCGGTCTGAGGCAGGTTTCATCAATCCTCAAAATGAAGTTGGAAGCAGTTTCCTGTTTTATAAGAGTCTGTTGCTGTGGGATCTGAAGTAGATATCAGAGCGCTCAAACTGTTTGACTGGGGGGAGACAGAGGCACTGCAGAGGTGCCCTTGAGCAAGGCACTGAACTCTAAACTCCTGATTACAGGGCAGCCCCCTCGCCCTGACACATCTCCATTGACATGAAGGCATGTATGCAGGTCGTGTTTGTGTGTTAAAATTAACAACAGAGTGAAAAACAAATGTTTTTTTCAAGAAACGGGATTAATAAAGTATTTCTTCTTCTACCTCCTCCTCCTCGTCTTCTTTGTTCTCCTCCAGATCAATAACACTAAGAAACCCACTGTTTGCATGTTCTACTTACCACATCTACCTAGTTAAAGGGGCACTACGTAGTTTTGGAGAAGAAATTCAAACTCAGAATTGTATTATTTACAATATTAATGTCAGAAAGTCAGAAATATTTATCTTTTCCATAACTGAACAAACCAGCTGTTCTCAGAGACGAGGGCGCTCGGAGGACGTACGGCTTTTCTAGGTATACTGACAATAAGGAGGTATACGTGGATCAGTGTGCAGGATCCCAGCTCTCGTGTGGGTTTGATGAGGCCTCACGTTGACCTGCTATCTCCCACTGAAGAGCTCCTGTCCTCCCCTTGAAACACACACGGAAAATCTAAGCGAGGGATATTTAAGTTTTAAATATTCATTTCTCCCTCGCTATTTTTAACAACGGGCCTGATGAAAATGCTCCAGTCTCGGCTCACTCCTTCAAATAATGTAAATTGATGAGTCGACTCTCTTTGCCAAATAAGCCAATTAAGAGGGCAAAGTGAAAATATCTCTGAGTCATGTTGGAGATCTCACTCGCCCCGCAGGATTCACTGAAGACATTCATTTTTGCTTTAGCCGCTTTTCAAGCGGCGGCACGGGCTGCGGCGTGTCGGAGGTCCCCGGGAGCAAAAAGGCCAATTAAGGCTGTTTGAAAGCAAGTTGTAGGAGGCGAACGCTGCATCTGCCACACAGCAGGCCGCCCACATATTTCTGTGGGGCAACTGCGCCCGATCACAGCTGCAGCTCAGCTGGGCCTCAATCGATTGTGCCAATCCCAGATCTGTCTGTGAGCCGGATCGATTACAACGCAATCCAACAACAGCAGAGCAGTTAGTAAGAGTAATGACAATGTGTGTGAGAGAGCTGTCTCCGAGGAGGCCTTTATTGAGTCTAAGAGACTAAAATAAAGGAGGATGGATCCAAACATGGAGCTAAGAGCCTTTTTTTGAGGTGCAGTTTGCATAATTCAACAGTCACCTCTGTGGTTTTTTCTTTTTTTTCTTTTCCCCTGAAGAAGTGCTGCATTGTCAGTGAAAAACAGTGCAGTTAAAAAAGAAAAAGACAGAAGGAGGGAGAAGCTCTCCTGGATGGTTCTGTTAAGGTACCAGAGGCGGAGCGTTTGGTGGAACATGACTACCATCTGATGGACGACAGGGGGACTGCATCAGAACCGTGTGGATCCAGTTTATGAGCAGCTTCAATCAAAACAGTTGATGTTGACAAAGTGATGCCTTCAAAATAAAGTCCCCCAAGCTGCCTTTCATTTTATTTTATTAACAAATCCTTATAGAGCAAAACAGTCCCACTACAGTCTGATGCAGCTGATTGATACACTAAAAAGATCATTTATCTAAAGCAGTGACTTGAGGTATTTTAATTACACTATACATTGTCCAACTGGGTCACACTACATATAACTAGGTGTGATTTAAATGCATTTTTATATGTTTAATACTTAAAAAATTGGCAACAGGCCACTTTGGGCTCTCAGGACTTACATTTATATTCCATAAACTAAATATAACTGACATTTAATTGACAATGAAAACTAGAATGGCACGCAGTAGAGTGCATACCTCCGCCAAGGCCCAACAGTCCCACTTTTGTACTCACTCATAGTTACCGGCTGCCTACATACGCCTTTTACGACCATAAATAAGTCCCTGAGAAATTAAGTAAAGTTTCGGAAAACGGCAGATCTTGCAACGTTAAAGAGAAAATGATTGGATCCGGATCCAAACCCAAAAGTTAACGGAGTCTATTCTGGACTGAGACTCATCCTCTGTTCAAGGTTTTTGTGCAATCTGTTCAGTAGTTTTTGTGTAATCCTGCTGACAAACCAACCAACCATAAAACAGACACTGTTCCTGGCTCGACCCTCTTATGTTTGAAGATCTGCTTCTTTTCTGTCTTTTATGTTATTTAAAATTGAGCATCTTTGAGTTTTGGACAAAAGAAAAAGGAGTTACATGTACAGTTCATTCCATAACACTTTCCTTAAACAGAAGTGACAGATTAATGGATAATAAATTCATTTTTCGTTGTAAGACGTACAGCATGCAAGAGAGACGGAAAGACTCAGGACATTCTGGCGATTTGTGTCGAGCGTAATCTTCATTTAATTAAATCGCTAATCTTTACGATCAGACTGGATCGGTCGACACACATCTATAGCGTGTTGTGATTACCACAGAAATAATAATTAAAGTGGATTATCGTGCTTTCGCTTGCTTGTTGGTTGGTTACGAGACACTGTGGGACTGTGGCTCTTGATTTGCATCTCGATCCCCGAGAGAAGAATAAAGAAAAAAACACAGTAACACATCATCAACTTTCCAGGCATATTTAATTGGCACAGTAAACACAATACAAAGTATTCAGTGCTCCAAAACCACAAGCATGGGCCACCAAATGGAACACAAACGAAAAAGTGCAAAACACACCATTTGGTAGACCTCACAAAGGAAAAAGAAGTCTTACTTTGCAAAGCAGATAAAGTAATGGTAAGACTCTCAATAGTTAAAATAGATGTTTTTCCTTTTTAAACTTTTATTTATATATTCATATATATTCTCTCTAATTCCAACGTGCCATTTTTCCACTGTACAGGCGGGTTATTCTGGGGGGCGTCGACTAAAAAGGTTTTTGGTGGTCTGGTTGCGGAGAGCTGGCAGGCAGAAGGCTGCAGTAAAGCCCTCGAAGCGGTGGATTTATCTCGTCGAAAAACAATTCAACAAACAAAAAAGTGGCTTGTTTTTAGCTCCTGACATACTGAGCGACGGGTGGCGAAAAGCAAACGTGATACTTTTTAGGTTTTGATTGGATCATTCCTTCCATCAGGAGTCCGAATTTTTATTTATATAGCCCAGAATCATGAATCACAATTGTTTTGCCTCATGGGGCTTTTTTTTTTTTACAAATCTGCACAGCATCACTCATAACATGATGCGTCAGATGAATATTAACAATGGCTTCATCCAAAACAATGTTATCTTCACTCATATTTGCAGTTAAGGGATTTTAATCCCGTTCAGGCAGAATAAGCTACAACAAAGATTTCCAGCTTTTAAAAAAAAAAAAGAAAAAAAAAAAGAAAAAGAATCTCAACATCATCAAATATAAAACAAAAATGTTAAAATCACGTACGTTATGTGCCGTTGAGCAGGAGCAAAGGGGAAATCAGTGGACATAATTGCTCTTTTCTGACAGTCTCTTGATTATAAAAACTCTCAAATTTGCCCCCAAACTTTTTCTTTTGAGATAATCACATCTTACTTAATCCTCTCGCCGTCACCCTGTCTCTCTAAAAACCCAGTTAAGGCCCACAACAGGTGATTCTGGGTCACATTTCAGTCACAAACTCACAGGAACATGTGGTATCACAGTATATTCTCATATACAGTAGAACAGTTAAAGTGGACCATCCTAAAAAGGTGTAACTCTTCATAGGTTTTGTTTTTTTGGGGGGGTGAACTGTTGCTCGGACCGGTGATTTGACTGCAAACTAACAACAACTTTGCGTTAGACACTCTGATCAAAAACATACAATACTAACATTTTTTTACATACATACTGTACTGTGTCCTTACAGTAAAACAAATGCACAAGACATCCATGACCTACCTATGCATAAGATCATTTCAGAAAACAGGTCCCTATCGTCCTTTTACTGACAGTTTAGAGATTAAACTGGGGAACACCGGGAGGAGGAGATCACTCGCTCGCTGTTATAAATCATGCTTTCTGAACCAACAGAAGAAAAGAGATATTAAAAAATAAAATACAAAATAAAAAAAAAGAACCACAGGCACTGAACCCAAACAGTAGCATTCAGGTTAATCCAAACAGTACGACCAGGCAATGAGGGTTAACTGAACAGAAAGGCTGGAGGCAAAGAGGAGAGGGGGCGTAAGCTGACCAAACACCCCCACCACCACCGCCGCCGCCACCTCCTCTAGGTTGCCAGCAGCGGGGGGACGAGGCGAGGAGGAAGACAGGGCAAGCATGCAGCAACACCACAACGCTGAGAGGCCCCCACCCCGAGCAACAAAAAAAAAAGAGCGCGGGGGGGTGCTCAAAGCAGCCGAGGGAGAGCCTGAGCCGCCTGAGGGAGGGAGGGGCCGTGGAGTGGGAGGTGAGGGAGGAAGGGGCGGGGTCGGGAGAGGTGGAGGGGGTGTGGTCAGAGAGAGGAACAGACGCCAGTGACAAGACAAGAAGTTGTAGGATGAGTGATGGTGCAACATCATCCATCTCTGTTCCCTCCAAGCTGGTCCTGGATGTGAGGGGGGGGGTGACATTACAACACACCTTCAAAATAAGACGCACGCACGAGCATTCAGATCACACAGACACTCAAAACACTGACGCTAAGTATTTTAATCACATGTGAGTTTTCCATTAAATTCTGGCACTTCAGTTCAATGTAAAGGGTCACTTACAATGCAAAGTGTTTTGAAAATGTCGAGTCGAAGAGTGTAAGAATGTATTAACTAGATCTGTGATTCATTACAGGGGACAGAATAACTCATGTGAAATGCAGAACTTTTTCTATAATACTTTAATAATAAACACTTAAACACAGCTCTGGAGGAGAGATTCCTGTACAGAGCCAGACCCCCCTGGAGGAATTAACAGCCAAAATCACATCAGATTCAGCGGGAGTTGACCTGAATTGCACATTTGCTCTCGTAATGTGAATAAACACAAATTATCTTGTGTTCAAACTTGCTTCTCTGGTGCTGAACACACCATTAAATAACCGACTATCTGATGTTACTCAGGCACAAATACTCAGGAGTGTAAGTAACTAATAAAAGTAACAAAAGAGACTTAATACAACTACTCAAATTAGAATAATACTTAATACTGTAACTCAGTTACAGTTACAGCTACAGTTTTACTTGTGAGTAATCAGTAATGTAACTGTGTAACAGATTTTCTTTCCCACAGCGCAAATGTTCGAGGACAAGGTGACGAGTGAACTTCAACTCAACAAAATATACGACAAAAGTCTGGTCGTTTTTAGACATTTTAAAGCAGAGTTCTTACAAATGATATTCTTACTTTTGTACGTAATAATCAAATAAACACAAAGTTTACATGTAAGTCTGCATTCAATCAATTTAATCACACTCTCAACATGATAGAAAAATTCTGCATTAAATGTGAAACTTTACATTGAACTTGTGTATGAAATAAGATGGAAAATATACATGTAATTAAAATACTTTTAGGCATTTTCTTTTTTCTTTTGAGAAGCACATAACATACAGAAAAATGATTAGCACCTTCACTTCTTCCACCTGCAGTTGGATGAAAACACGGAGCTTTAGTAGGAGGGGTGAACATGAGGGTTTTAAAGCCCCACACGTCGGCGGATGAGCTCTGGATGATGGAGAGTTCACACACATACACACCGCTGGATGTCGGCGGCGTTTTTGTCCGTAGGCTCCCGGCTGGTCTCCGTCCTGTCTCTGACCACACCCTCTGTTGTGCGTGTCTGTGTTTGTGTGTGTGTGCAATGAGGGCAAAGAGGGGAAAGGGGTGGGGCGTTCAGAGCGAGGAAGCCAACAGCCACGTTCATGACCGCGCGCGTTTGCAAGCGGAGTTAGTCACATTAAGAAAGCAAAGCTAAAAAACAACAGAAAAGCAAATTGTATACTGTGGTTGTGACTGTATGGGGGTTAACAATGGAGGAAGGTTATGAGCGCTAAAATTTAGATGGATTTCTCTTATCGATGCTTCACACCGTGTGCAGAGGAAAGCGCAACACCGCTTTATAAGTTGTTTTATCTTTTTTGCAATGGTTTGGAAAATTGAGATAATCGGCCGTCTTTCTCTCTCTCTTTCTTTTAGATTCGGGTCATCTTTCACTTTCTCTCTCTGACTCTGCGAGCGCGTGGTGGTTTTCATCCGAGGCTGCTTGCCCTGCCATTCCTCAGCCAGCCTCGCACTTTTAGGAATCTGCAATTCAAAAAAAGGGAAATACAAACAAACAAAAAAAGAAAAAGTGACAAAAAGAAAAGTTAGATAGCTTTTAAAGGAAAAGGACAGAAACCCAAATATTCAGATATGGAGAGGAGGAAGAGAGAAGACACAGCATATATGAAACCACTAGGGGTGTCACGATTTTTGATTTGAAATCGAAAATTTATCATCGCTGATCATTCCAGTAAGTGTAGAAGATTTTTAGCTTATTTTCCTTTAGTCAGAGATCCTCACCAAGTCCACACCAAGAACGATAACTACAACAATAATTGAATCCACACCACCACTATAACGACAACGACAGTTGGGAACGATATCATTGGGATCACTTTCAGATTCAATCAGCTTGATTTTGGGGACGTTTTCCTACCAGATAATTTCGCAGGAGTGCTTATAATATCGGTTTCCCCATTCCCTGACCTCTTTTATGTAATCGATGGCATTTAGGAAACACTTTAGATGGTCTACTCAAATAACTCAGCCTTGGATGTTTATCCAACTTATTAAAGGCTTATATAACGTATATTAGTCTGCCAATTACACATAAAAAACAATTATTAGACATCATAAGACATAATGCCAAACAGTCTGTTCTTTTATGTCCTTTAAAACGATCACCAGGATAAGTAATGTTGACTCAGCCAAAAATATTAATACGTTTTTGCCTTCAAAAAGACGACAACTCTCCTAACAGAATGTTGGATTCTCCGAACTCCTCGTCTTTGGAGAATTTCGTGAAACCATATCCCTCTGGAGGTTTTTTCTTTTTCTGTTTCTTTTTTTACAAAGCACGGCAGTAGCAGGTCATCAATATCCACGCCAACGCAGCTGGAGCACATAGCGTGCGCTTGGCGCCGCTGTTTACAGATCATTATCGTTCATCAGTGTGGATGCTCACATTGTTATTGTTAAAGTGATTGTTCTGGGTGTGGACAGCCCTTCACAATGGCACAGCCATCAGTGCTGCGAAAAAAATAATGAAAATAGAAAATGGAATTGAATCATGACCTTTGAATCAAATCTGATCGGGGTTTTTGAGAATCGTGACACCCCTAGAAACTGACAGACAATATTGTGGTGTCAGCATGAATGTAATCTGCACGTACTGAATGTGTGACAGACCTTCAGTAACCCAAAGATGTTAAAACTATGAACCTTTCACTTTATTCCACTTTTCATCTGGCTTCAATGCACGTTAAAATGCAGCCACCTTACTTCGTCACAACATGCTGAAATCACGTCATGATCAAGACACAAAAAAATCCCACAAACGCTGCCTCATGCACCACATTTCAAATCGCTCTCCAACAACAATCACAGGAGGCATGAAATGTGTATTTATAGAGACATCCTGCACATAAGAACCCCATGCTGTGCCAGTAACGAGCCATCAAAGCTGATTAAAAAGTGTGAAAGGATGTTAAACAAAGGCTTACGTAATGAGTTATGAAAGAGGTGATTTCTGACTCGATGCCAATCTTGTAAAAGTAGCACAGAATGTCTTAGAGTAGCGGTGAAGTGAAATGGCACAGAGGCCGTACACAGACCATGCTCTTCCAGTAAAAAAATAAATAAATGCACCATTCGCAAAGAAACCACACAGCTTTCAAAGTCACGTCCGGCTCCATATCTCAGCCCAGTCTCACCATATCGCTTAGTACAGCTAATTCTCAGTCCTTTATTCCTTTTACCACTGGCCTGGAGAAAAGGACCAGAACAGCCCAACACTATCATTATCAAAAAGCTGATCAAAAAAGAAAAGAAAACACATCTTAAGGGGGCTATTAGTTACTAATCTGATTAATATTTTTTTTATAAAATGACCCCAAACCAGGGCAGAATAATAACTTTAACAACGTCTTCATGTTGTAACAGCACTATGATTAATCTACAGCATGCAACATTACAGAGGGGCAATTTTTATTTCCTTGTTTTTCAGGTTTAGCCTACAAAAATATCTTTTTAATATGTATTCATATTTTACAGCAGATTTAAATTACATTTGCATGATTGCACATGGAGCATGCGTTTTCCTTTTTTTTGGGGTACAACAAGTGACCAAAAAACGCAATAAGTTGCGTGATGATTCCACTTTCATTGTTGTTGATGTTCGTTGTCACTTCAGGTGGTGCGTATACATTCACTCGGCTGATTTATTACCATACTGACTCAAATATCGATTAAAAAGCGCGTTGATTTGAGTGGAATACAGTAATCTGACATTTTAAAACTTTAAAAAGAAATACTTATAAAAGAATAAAGTACTGCGTGTGTGAAATGTCCTGTACATGTGATCATTGTCAGTGGGGGATTTGTCTCGGCATGCTAAGCTTTGACTGAGGGTGTTTTAATTTGTATGTCCACTAGGTGGCACTGCAGTGAATGGGAGGTGAGGAGCTACAGGCTTTTCTCTCACAACATCCGCCCGGCTCAGCCTGCATTCAGTGTCATTACCTAAACATTTTGCTCAGAGCTCAACAACAGTGTTCAGTGACTCACACTATCTGACACAAACCTTCACAAATGTCATGAGGCACGATGGACAAATCTGAGACAGGAAGTGTGTTGAAGTTTGTTTGTAGGGGGGTTTTTCTCTTATCTGAGCTCCCAGTTACAATCTGTCTCCATAACTTGGCCCACTCTGACAGCAGTGAATGGAAACCTGCACACTCACGGCATGAGAAACACACTTGCTGAGTTAAATGTATGTCATAGCACCTTTGGCATTTGTTTCCAAAAAGACCTCGACGTAGGACGTGGGGACGTATCCCTCCTCGTCCTCGTTCCTGCGCACTCGTGTCCAGCCGTCTCCTTTGTCTTCCTCTATGACGTACAACAGTTCGCCCTCTGCCACGGCGATGGTGCCCTCGTTATGACCTGCGAGAAGAGGGAAAGAGAGGATGAAGCCTGGGGGAACTACCTTGGACTAATGTTATGCAGGTAAAGGTTGATTTGTAAATCAAATTTCCTGAAAGAGGAAGCAAACAAACAATACCACAGTAGTTTGGATATCAAATATAACAACCTGCACAATACGACTGTAGTCAACTCTTACTGAAGGAAGTCACAACTTTTTGTCACGTGTCCTTTGATATATGTAAAATGTCTGAACAGGGTTTGATTCTTGCTGTTTACAACATTGGCGTTACCTTCAAATGGGTACAAGGCTTTGCAGGTGCCGATGGTGGGCAGGACCTCCTCGTCGTCGAACTCGTCGTCGAACTCCGGCGTGGTGGAGGTGGGGTTGGTGGGGGGTGTGGGGTTGATGTTGGCTTTGACCTGAGTCTCTGAATTCTGCTCCTCTGTGTAGCTGCCATCCGGGCTGCTCAAGGGCCAACACACACACACAGTAAATATACTGTGAAAACATACATAGTTTTCTTCCGAATGAACGAGGTGTGTAACTGCTCTGTGGTCTGACGTTTGCTCGTTTGTCGGAGTATACCATACCTCTCTCTGTCCTGTGCGCAGTTGTTGCCCACTGTTGTGCTGTTCTGGGTCTCATAGAGTCCACTTCTCCGGTGTGAATCACTCTTGGATGGCATCCTCTCCTCCACCTCTGCTAACCAGCCCTGAAACACACGCATGTATTATGTATGTGTGTGCTGCAGCTCGGCGTTTTTCCTGTGCGACGACTTGAAATGTATTTTAAGCGTTGAGGAATCAGATGACCTTCATAGGAGAAACTCCTCAGCCTTACACTCCTATTTATTTACGAGGTTAAACCAGGACATTGTTCTGGGAGTCCTCTCTCCCTGCACAGAGCGAGAACATGCCGCCAGCCCCTGCAGCTGCATCACGTCTTCTCCTAATATGGACGAGCGGCAGGCCTCTTTGGACCGACCCCAGCTGGAGACGTGTGTTTGAACTCCTCATTATTTACTGTCTTATATAAACCAAACAGCTTCGCCAACACTAACATTCACACAGACATGAGAGCTCAGACTGGCACCGCAACTAACCTCGAATTTCTGAACTTCAAACTGGAGCTTCTCGATGTTCTGGCCTATTTCTGATAGCCGGGGGTCTACGCTGGTCGGGTCGCCCATCTGAGGGTTCTTCACGTACACGTCTTTCATCTTAGTTAGAGCGTCCCTGGGAAGAAACAGCACTGAAGTCAGTACAAGTCTTTGAGTGCATATTAAGGGAACAGCTTCCCAAATGTGAAAATTCAGTCATCATCTACACACGCCCATGTCGATGGAAACATGCAAAACATTTCAGGAGCTTCAAAGAAAGAAAGTGTTGCAGCATTCTCCTAAAAAACTGAAGTAGCTGGGGACTTTTGTTAAAACATAAAAGATAACCATAAAAACATAAAATAGCTCCACACAGCTCGTCTGGACTCGCCCCAACATCCCAAACTGATTTGAAAGGATGTTAACACCCTTTTTAGAGCCGAACTCCTCACTGTAGCTGCTGAGCTATGAGTGTTAGCACGCACCCTGTCGGTTACTCCCCAAGCCTGTTCATACTCTCGACGTGCTGTAAAGCTAGTGCTAACGTCTTTAGCTCAGCAGCTATGGTGAAGATTTCAGCTTTAAAAAGAGTGTAAATGACGTTTTTTCAAATCAATTTGCAATCTTGTGGCTTCCACAGACTTGGATTATACGGGATGATGTTTTTTTTTTAAGATTTAAAACAGGCCTCCAGCTACGTCAGTTGTTGTTTTGCTGTTAAGGCTCCAGGAACGTTTTGTGGGCTACGAAATTTCGATCAACTTCCCAACGGCATGTGTGTGAGCAGATAATGAATAAAAGGTAGAGGGTAAATACGATATCATAGTATGAGGAAACCTCAAAAAATACCTCTGGTCCATTTCTTTTTGAATGTCCTTATTCAGCTCGTCCAGCTTGCCCTGCAGCTTCTTCCTCCTCTGTTCTGGCGGCAGGTGGCTGAAGTCTTCTGGTCCGGAGCCCTGAGAAAGCAAAAATGGGAGGAGAGAGGTACAAAAAAGAAAAACAGAAATGAGAACGAGACGCAGAGAATCCACAAGATGAATAGAAGCAACTTTAATAATTAAGTTGTTGTGTTGCCGTTTTAACTGGGATGTTTTTCTAGTTAGGTGCAGTATCTCCCTGTGACTTGAATGGATAACGGCTCCCGCAGATGGAGCTCTTGTTTTGTCCTAATTCACCTGAAGGAGGAGATGCTGCAGCTGCTCTCTAGCATACACTCACTAAGAGCTGGGTTGTTTGTCAGTGTATACACTTGAGGCCTTTCACCTATTCAGTCGCTGCGGCTAATCTAGTGGTCTCTGTGAATCCATCGGAAATGTAATAACGTATTTGTTACATCCTATTGTTGCTCGTATAGTGTTTCAGTGTGAGCTCGCTAATGGGTCTGCCTGTTCTCTAACAGGACTGTGTGTTCTTCAAATGGAGGTTTCTGTGGCTTGCCAAGGGTCATATTTCCTGATGAGAAAGTTTCCAGTCCGTAACACTGAACTGATGAGTCATACTTCTCGGCAGTCTCTCAAACTTTCTGTGGACGTAATGTATCAGCATTCTGAGGCTCGCTACCTGGACTGCATGGAGGCCAAAAGAGTTCAAAATTGCATACATGTGCAATTATCCATCTGCGTGTCCTTGTGTGACCCTAAGTTCATAATTTATTATTGTTATTATTGTTTACTCAGTCTGCTTTTGCCATTTGGAAAATCAACAATGCCAAAGTTATTCTGAATACCTAACCTCTGTGTTTACTTACAATGCTGCACATGCTATGAAGCTAACTAGCTGGCTTGCTTTGATAGCTTAGATTATCACTCGGCATCAAGGTGATAAACCATTGTGTGAATGGCGACCCGAGCTGTGTGGTTATTTCAGAGAAACGTGAACAGACGTGTGATTCTAAGAATGTCTTTTCAGAGAAAGACACACAACTGTTTGCAGAGCAGAGAGCCACAGTCTTTCTCGGTGGTCGCCCCAGCCAATGATCTGCAGGCTAGCTGGGGGTTGATGAGGCTGCTAGGGGAAAAATGTTGATAAAAAAAACTTCATAATCAGTTGATTTTTAATAAATTACGAAGAAGTATTTATTAAATACAAACATCTTACTTATCAGTCCAGTAATGAACTCTTTGGAGCTCCATAGCGTCTGTTGTTGCCTTTTTAATGAACAAAAAAGTAAATCTGATTGTCTTATTTCACTGTTTTATTAGCCTTGTCAGTTAAGACATAAACCCTGCATTGACTGAGTAGGTGAAGGCCTGATTGGATCTCATTGAGATGGGTCACAGCGGCACCACGGGTTATAACTGCGGGAGCTACTGTAGGTCAGGATTCACTGCACATGGGCCAGGTCAAACACAGCAACTAGGTTACCCTGGCAACCTTACCCTGTTCCCCTGTATCGGCACGCAACTCTTACCGGGCATGCAACATAACAAAGACTCGTCAATCATCATGCATCATGCTTCTTTCTGGTTGATTAAGTTACAGTATAAAGTCATGTATTAGTGTTTACGTTCTCTATGTACCCCAAGACAAAATCACAATTATAATACTTTTATACACTAAAACTATGGGTTGCCATTAGGTCATTTGTTGTTTGTAGTATGATACATTTAGATTGGATAAGAATTTACAAATTGATTGATATTTATATTTACATTTACATGATAATAATAATACCTACAAGAGGAAGGAAATACAAAAATCATGCAAAAGTCTAATTTAAATGGCAATATTGTGGGACATATGCTTATTTGCTTTCTTGCAGAGAGACACTCTCACGTCTATGTGCTAAATATGAAGCAAACCTGGCAGTCAGTCGTTAGCTTAGCATAAAGACTGGAAGCAGGGGGAACAGCTAGCCTGGCTCTGTCCGAAGGTAAATCAGGAGCCGCGACTTTCTACTCACTCTCTAAATAGTCAGAAATCAAAATGTTCTTTTTGTAACTGAGTACGTTACTGACACTTATTGAGCATCTTTTGCTTTGATGCTAACAGGTGTATAGTCTCAAAGCAGTCTTCTTGGCATCTGTAAATGCCGATGCATTACAATTATTAGTTGTTTGCTCTACAAAATGTCAGAAAATGGTGAAAAATGTTGATCAGTATTTTACCGAAGCCCAAGATGACGTCATCTAATGTCAAAAGATATTGACTTTAATGTCACAGAGGTGTAAAAAAAAAAAACATGTTGATGAGTGAGCTTTAGAGATTCTGATAGGCACTTTTTTTTATAACTCTGGAGTGAACCAGGCCAGCTGCTTCCTCATTTCCAGTCTTAATGCTAAGCTAAGCTAAGCCTCTACTGGCTGTAGCTTCATATCTATCACAAAGATTTAGTCTCAACAAGAAAATGAAGAAGTTTATATCCCAAAATATTAAACAGCATTCTGTAAAAATAACGAAATTGGCATGCAGTGTGAGGACATGAGTGAGCAACTGCTAGGTAAGATCAGATTAGTATTTGTTACAAGGACGTACAATTTGTCGAGACAAGAAGGACTACGAGACAGACTACGAGACGACATACAAAACATAGAGTAAATCTGATCACCTCAATGAGATTCCGGACGTGGGAATTGAGTGTGATCTGCACCATAGAGACCACAGACACAGTTTGGGAGAGACATGACGTGAACACAACCACAACACAAACAACAAAAATAACATGTAAATGAGACAACGACATGAGTCTGAGGTCCATCGTTGTGTCACGGTAAATTAATAAAAAAAAAAAAAATCAAATTACAAACTTAAATCCAAGAGCACAACAAAAACAAAACGGCGTACAGATCGTTATTAACAATGTGTTACTGGGAGGACGTGACATGCGTGCTATGGTCATGCCGCTATGGTCGTGCGGTTATACGGTCATGCTTACCAGCTTGAGAGAAAGCTTCATGGGGGGGAGAGGAGAGAGAAATGGCGAGGAGCGGGAGAGAGAAAGAGACAACAGACAAAAGTCAACATCTGGAGAATATTGCGGCCATTCGTTTCATTTTCCTTCAAACAAAAATAGTTGACATGGGTTTTATGATGACGCTTTGCTTTGCTAAACTTCACCATTTAAGGAAAAGAGGGTAAAACGGCTGAAGGTTTTGGATTTATATGCTGGCCGTGCCATAAAAAAGCTTTCAGCGACAGTTTCAGCTATAAACCCCTCCACTCTTTTCTCGTGTGGTGAAGTTTAACATCTCTAACATGATGGATTAATGAAAAATGGGAAAACAAGTTGGCGTAAAAGGCCAACCTACTGCACAAGCATGAAGTAAAGAATGAGGAAAACATTGAGGGGAGACAGATGGAAATAAATGTAAAGAATGAAGTAGAGGGAGAGCGACAGGAACGGATGTACCCTTTACTTCATGATCCCTCTCTGCTGCCATTACAATGACACGCAAGTGACAGCAGAGGGCGCCCAAAGCATGTATCACATTAGCAGATCCATTCGCTGACATGGAGGCAGATACTGTACACAAGACAAGCTGGAGAGACGCGTTCAAAATCAAAACAAAACTCACTTGTTGCACATTTAATTCTATACAAACTCATCTGAAATCAAAGTGGCTAAAGGAAGGTCCAAAACAAATAAGAGCAATCATGAGCTAAAAGGCAAGTGGAGTCAAAATATCAAAAGAAATGATGCTTAAAAAGCTTATTTGGAAAAAATTAGATGATTGACTTTAGAGAGGACATGGGTATATTTTAAAAACAAAGAACAGTAGAGAGCAGGTTAACAACCATTGGCTGGCTGGTAGAGCTGGAGCAGATGACTTGTAATCCTGTTAAAGGCTCAGAGGCTGGTGCACTGAGGAGCTCGACTCACTTTAGTCCACTAATCGAGTCATCCACCTGGAATGGCCTGTTACAGTCCTCGCTATGATGCCTTGTGATCCTCCCGCTCACAAGTGTAAAATTCTTACATTTTCTACGTGTGAAGCTTCACTAACAGAGCTCAAAAACATAATTTAATTTACACTTTTACACTGATGCCACTTGAGAGCCGCACATGATAAATGTGTTTATACTATCTATACTCTATACTATCAGTAATGTTGAGGTCGGCTCATAAACACAGGCCCCCAGAGGTGTAACTTGGTGGGGACCAAGCACCGACCCCGCCCGTTATATTGCCACAAATCGCATATACTTATGAGTATTTAATTTACTTTTCTGGCACATGTTGTAGCTGCTATATTTTAGGTCCTGGGTTAAAAAGTTTGTCATTACTTTGCATGAGAATCAGCAGCAGCCATTTTCAGCAGGTGCTGGTGGAGAAGAAAACATGGTGGGGACATGTCCTCAGTGTCCACAGTGTCCCCAGTGTAAATGACACCTGGTCAACAGATCTACCTGAACCCTTTCCAACCACCCACCCAGACAGACACAGATATACAGGTATATTACAGCCCTTGAAGACAGATAACACCGCTGCAGTATGGCACACCAGCACAAAGAAAGCCCTGCAGGGGTGAATTCTGGGTACTGTAGTCTGAACCCACACCCAAAGTGTGACAACACCTCATCCAATATTACATCCAGCCGAGGGTGAGATTTAATTAGCGAGGAGGGGGGTGATTGCTTGGATGAAGAAGCATCCTCACACTCATGATCCCCCACAGCCTCAGGTGCTTGTGACACTTTGTGAATTGACCCCCATTAGATGCTCGGTGGGGAAGCCCTGAATCAGCCGCGAGCAACAACAAACTTCAAGCTGATAACATGTGATGTGGGATGAAGTCATCATCCTCTCCGGTCATTCGCCCCGATTCTACACGCGTCAGAGCCATGTGATCAATATCGAGACAGGCACAGACACTAGCCTCGTCTGTGAGGACATTTAGCCTCGTTAACTGTGACGAACAATTTCCTGTGAATGTGTCACACGGCTGAATTTTATTAATGAGGCTACTGTATGTGCTGTACATGGCTTTTACCAATCACACATTCAATATTCATCCACACCTCGTACCTGCTCACGCTCACACACACACCGCTGGTACTCACGCCCGTCACACACACTTACAACATATTGCCTTGCTTCGAAAGCATATGTGGGTCGGCCCAGAGTCCTCTTCATAAGCTCTGTGTGACAACTGAGCGAGCGCGGGGATTGCTGCTGTGGTGGTTGTCAGAGAGAACACAGAAAACAGCACTGACGTCTTTAAGCTCTTATACTGTATACGGCCTTAATTTGACTCCCAAAACACATACGCTTCCTCTATTTCAGCCCACACAGAACACATACGCACATACACAGCTTCTGTGGATGGATCAGACAGCTAATGTGTAGCACACAAAGGCTCTCCTGCAGGGGTAGACATCCCTCCACTGTGCATAGAGACACAACACCCCACCTCCACTGTCACAACTAATCCCTAATGTGATTTTATGTTCTGCTTGCAGGAGGTGGGAGATGAATATAATCCAGAACTTTCTAGATTTAAAGGATAAGTTCACCCAAAAAGGAAAATTTCGGCATTATCTACTCACCTCCACGCCGATGGAAAGTCGGGTAAAGTTTTCGTAGCCCACAAAACATTTCTGGAGCTTCTCCTAAACTACTGGAGAAGATGGAGAATGAAAGAATAATCCTGAAGCTCAGAGTTATTTACATGCCTTTTAATCTTGATTGTAGCTGCTAAGCTAAGGTGATAGCGCACACCCTGTCAGCACAAACTGGGAGTAAATAATGTCAAATCAATTTGGATTCTCAGAACTTACAGATTCTTCTTGGATTGCACTGGAGGACCTGTTTGGAGATATTTTATGTGTTTTGGTGTGAAGCTTCAGAAATGTTTTGTGGACTACAAAACTCACTTTCCATCAGCAAGAGGGTGAATAGACACTGACTGAATTTCCATTTTTGGATTGTCAAAATCATGCTTTAAGTTAGCTTTGCATCTTTTTATCTGACACATCTTAACTTTTGCTCTTTTTAATCTTTTTACAGGGTTTCTGCAGGATTAACTGAAGTTGTATGACTTCTTAACACCAGATAGAATTTTACTGAAAACCTGTTTTATGATCATACTGAGTTAGATCTGTTCTGTAACTGTGTCCTACATGAAAGCTGGAAAACTTAATTGTAATTGTTCTTTTACTCGCTTCATCATCAATATCTTTAATTTTATCCTGTTTTAACCAGGCTTTCTTCCTTAAATGCTACCTCCGAGCATCTTTAACAAGCTGTATCTCCTTTATTGTATGCCTGCACCTCAGCACCATGTCAAATTAGTGTTGTCCCTCACTGTGTTCTCTGACGATTTACATAAATACATGGATGAATACCAGCCAAAATATAAAAGTATAATGAAATGCCAGCAGTGGCAAAATGTACTTCCAAGATGTACAACTGTTGGAAGCTCAGGGAAAGGATTGAACAACCTACTACGAGAACAATCTGATGTCGCACAATCTCACTTTTAATTTAGTGAGTAAGTATGTGTAACGTATCCCGGAATCGGATACAAACACATTTAATAATGAAGACTTTAGTACATTAAAACCAAGTCTCTTTAAGTGAATTAGAAGCTTTCCGAGCCCTGCAGATAACCCGTTAGAAATAAGCCTTTCTACTCAAAACGATCCTGTAGCACTGGGGATAAAGTGTTGCTAGTTAGCTCTGTTTGAGCAGATGGATGCAGGCCTGTTTGTGCATGAGCTGAGGAATTGGCCTGACCTTCTACCCGCAGCTGTTCACAGGCATTTGCCCAAACTGTCTGTGTGTCAGTGAGGCAGCGGGTGCTGGTGTCCCTAAAAGACGTGATGTTATTTTACTGGATTAACCATGCACCTTCTGTTTCCTTTGAGTCACCTATCATATACGGTAGACTTATTAAGGAAATATAATGTAAAAACAACATCTATATACAAGAAAAACATAAACAGGTTACTGCCATGAGAAATGAGGTGTGGAAGATAATTAAATGTATAGTCATGAGATATGAGAATGAGTACAGTTTAGGGTTTCTACTCTGACACTTCTCATACATTCAAAAACATCATCCTTGTGCTGCGAAATGTTACGGTAAGGTCAAACTTCAATCTTTTTAATCTGTGAAGACTCAAAGACAATGCATCTGATTTGACTCTTTATGCTTTTTTTCTATCACTCTTCTCGAACGCTGTTTCAGCACTTCCGCTTTCAGAAACGTGCACTTCCTGCTAGGTCTGTGTGACGCTAGAAAAAACACGCACTTCCCCTTTTCTTCAGCCGACCTTCAATCATTTCCTCTACGATACGCTTGCACACTGCACTGCTGCACCGCATTGTTATTTCTTCTTTTCAGACGTCATGTTAGCACCAATTCATTTTAATGTTTTTACTTTGAGAAACCGCTGCCCTTTCAAATTATGAGTGTAAACAAAAGCTATATTTGCTGGGTCCGGAAGGAACACGTGAGTTGCCGCCCAGTCCTGAGGTCAGGGAGAGCTGGAGGCTGCGAGTGCATTACAGGAAGGCGTGCTATGACCTGCCCCGGCCCAGCAACTCCATTACAACACACACACTGGATGCTAGAAAGGGAACTGGTGATGACACCCATCAGGATCCTGAGCTGGTGCTGATAAAACCACCCTCCAGGAAGCCCTTGAAAACATGGAGTGACTCAGTCAGCCTGCTGCCACATCCACAACCCATTACTTTGCTCATATTGTGTGGTTTAACCCTCTTCTTGTGCAAAAACAAACAAAACAAAAACAATCCGCCTCCAGCAGAGACTGCAGAGAAGTGTGCAGGGAGCGACTGCAGTCTCCATGCTGCTGCCAAGAGTGCTGTTGCTAATTTCTTTCAAAGTGGGGGAAGGTGGATGAGAGGGACTGTCATTGTTGTGAGCACAGAGTTAATATGGAAGATGAGGGGACGAGATGGAGAGACTGCTGGTGAGTCAGACAAGTATCATGGATTCATAGTTATGCGCTACATAAGCATGCTAGAGAAGCAAAAAGGCTGAACACTGTATGAGTGAAGGTTAGAAGCATGTTGTACTGCTGGTGGTGGAAATTTGCCAAATTTTAAAGGGAGTTCTGAATAGGAAAATGTCAAAATTAACTGCACTGTTTTCTAACTGAGGTCACATTGCCTACATGTAGATACATTCAGTTACAGGTAACAGAGGTGTTGTTAAATCACCTGCTATATTAGGATACCATGTAGGCATTGTGACCTTTGAGGCCTCTGTATCACTTCGCCCATACAGTGTTGCAGGTACACAGCTCGGACACAGGTGTCGAGACAAACACACACGTGCACAAAGCTTGCCGGGCACACACACTTACCCCTCGCCTCAGGCTCCGGAGGCAGTGCATTTTGGGTTTGGAGGTCATGAAGTCGTTGAGGCGGTGGGAGAGGGGCTCCTTGTGCTGCTTGGGAGACTGGGAGTCGTTGGGAACAGCAGAGGGTGAGGGCGGGGATGAGGCTGGGGGGGCAGGTGGGGGCTGGTGGGGGGACGTTAACAGGGACATAAGCTACCAGTAAGAGAGGGAGCCGTGACGGAGAGGAGGAGGAGGAGGAGGAAAAACATGGAAGAAGAAGAAGAAGGGGGCAAGAAGAATCCAACGAAAAAAGACAAAAGGAGGAAAAGGAGGAGGGAACACAAAACGAAATAAATAAGCCTCCTACAAATATTAAAAAATAAACACATAACAGAAAACCCAAACAGAACATAAAAGACAACCGAAGGAATGTCAAACCTAGTGTATCAGTTGTTATGTTGTGGAAAATAAAATACAAAACATATAAAACATAAGAAAAACAGTTAAAAAGAAGAAAAACCAGAGTGAGAAGAAAGCGTGTTAAAAGCAAGCGGCTGCGACAAAGCGAACAGCAAAGAGGTTCAGTCAAAGCGCATGCAGGCGTCCATTTTGGAAATCCTTTTTCTTTCCCGACCTCGTCACATGCCAGCCAGGACGAGAAATTCACCACATCCCCAAGGATAGCAGCAGCTGAATTTGAGGTCATCATCAGAGAAATCTAATTGCTTATCGTCCTGTCCTAAAACATCTGACTGCATTATTCATCTACCAGTAGTGGAGGAGTTAGAGAGTGAAGCTGAAGTGATGATTCTCAGACACCAGACGATGCACATGCAAGGCCAAGTGATTCAGAAACCCTTCTTTCAAGCGCAAAGAGACAGAAATTCCTAAAAACCCTGGATCTGTGAGGCAATAATGGTGCTTTCTTACTGAATTATAATGCTTTATTTTGGTATGTGTTTCTTCAATGCTTGCATGCTTGTGTGTGAGTGTGCATGTACAGAAGAAATACCTTCCTGTACGGTTGTCTGTGCTCCCAAACACTCACTATAGAAAATAAGCCTGATTACATCAAGCAAATAAGATAGAGACATACTGTTCTGCAGGCTTCAGTTTTGGGAGTTTGCACACTTCTCTCTCACACACACACACCCTATTACTCACTCATGCTCTCATCTAATGCAATATCAAAAGTGCCACCAGCCCACAGGACCGTCAGAGATCCGGTTTGCCGTTCTGAAGCAGGAAACCCAAGGAGGCTACTCGAGGCTGATAACCAGTGAATGGAAAACACGGTGAGGGGAGACTGTTATTTCAGATCGAGTTAACATCTGCCAGTTGAGTCCGTCCACAAGATGAAGGTAGAAATGCATTAGTGTGTGTTACGGAAGGGAGGCTCCCATAATCGGTGAGGGTGATTGCCAGAGGAGGGGGGGACACGGGTGGCGAATAATAATAACAACAAAAATGGCAAATAGTAACATGAACTAGCAACAAATTTCTTGAGCTTAAAAGAACAAAAGTCAAAGAATCTACACGAAAATGAAACTAAATTAAACATAGAACCAGAGCTGCAAATGAAACAGATACTACAAATGTGACATTGAACACATATATTTCTGAGCCACTGTATCACAGAGACAGAACCGCCATAACATGACAGATACCCCTCCAGCCCTCCAACAAAAATCTGCCCGCAGTGAAAGGTGACCTCCACCAAAAAGCAATAAACGCTTGCGTGTGATTGTGGCTCCGTGTGAGCATTCATGTGTTACCTTGTTCTTGTTCTTAATGAAAGGCCACAGTTTGCCCTTGGTCTTGGTAGTCGGCTTCTCCTTGCCCTCTCTGGTGTTGGACAGGCTGGTCTCAGATGCCGTCCTCTTCATGGCCTGGCCGTAGTCCTCAAACTCAACGTCTCCCGGTGGCTCGAACCCGGACTTGTAGGACTCCACAACCTGCTTCGAGTCCTAGTGGGTGGGAGGACAAGATGTTGCAGCAATCAGTGACAGCCTTAACCTTGATACATTTTTTTATTATTGATTTTTGGCCTTTTTATTAGAGAGGACAGCCTAGAGAGATCAGAGGAAATGGGATGAGCGAGCGAGGGGATGATATGCAGCAAATGGCCACCTGTAGTGTCGTCAAAAAACTCTATAACTTTGAAAAACATTGATATTTATTGAAGATATCAATCAAAACCTGGTCTGCCACACCTACAGTCTTGAGAAATGGTCTACACAGCTAAATGAGTGTTTTTTCTTGCTAGGTTTTCTAATCAGTATAAACATTTATTCTCACTCCAGATTTTTGTGGATGCTTAATGAGACACTCAACTTTGATACCATATATTTTTACTATTTCAAGCCACATTTCCAGACTTTAAACTTCATTGGGAGAATCATAGAAAAGAAGACAATGACTAAAAGGGAAATGTTGTCGTCTGTTTCTATAGATTGCCCAGCTAATCAGCAGGTCTGGAGATAAGATGCAACACAATAGAGGCCTGGTGACTCTCCTGTTTACAGTAGTTTTTTGCCTGATAACACCTCATGAAAAGAAAGAGGGAGAGCGACTGACGTTGTTCAGTTTGTGGGCCACAGAAGAAAGAGGAAAAGACCTAAATCTGCCAGGCAGGAGTTATGACAAAAGCATTGAGGTCAGGGACACCGCCAGTCTCCTCAGACACAGGAAGGAGCACATTAATCAAGTCAAGTGTGCATCAGGCTATCTCAACTGATAAGAGCAGAAGGGTCTGGTTTGAGTTAGGATCAGGGGTCAAAGATCTGCTGATGTGCACTGTATACAAGAGGAAGACTATGAGAGGACGAGAGAGGGAAGGGGCATGTGATCAGTTGTTTACTGCAGCAGCCAGTCACAGGCTGGAGGTTGGAGTCATCTCCCTGGAGCTGAGCCATACACACGGCTAGACATTCTCACACACACACACACACACACACTATGCGATCCCTGGGGATAGACTTGTTTTTTTTGTCGTGCCAGCAAGCAGCCAACATGTGACATCTCCATATATCACACGGCTCATTTTCTCTTGAACGTAGGCGAAGGCTGCCTTCTATTCCAACATCCAAATAATAAATAAATATGAGCCATGGGACAGACGCTACGCCAGCGCCTGCGTACGAGCTCCATGGAAGTGTGTCAACTGAAAACAGAGAGGTTCTCTGGAACTCTATTCAACAGAAGTTTCTACACTGTAGGAAGCACAGTGTTTCAACTTCCTCCTATTTCCAGAACAGGTAGAGACGTTGAAACAGTTGAACATTTTGGGGAAATTACCTTAGTCACCTTCCCGTGTTAGCACCTAATACCTAATATCTGTCCATTAAATTTAAGGTTACAGCCAGCAGTCGTTAGCTCAAAAGGTGCAATATGTAAGAATTGGCCACCTGTCACTTTCAAAATCCAAACAAATAGGTGGCAGTGTATCACCACGGGAGCCCCTAACTGCTCATAACTGTAGCCACGGTTAGCTTGTTAGCTAAATCCCTGCAAAAGAAAAGGTAACAGCTGTTGACTTGTTTACGTTTGTATCTTTGGTGACCGGGTAAGTTTTAGGGTAACTTGCGATTTTCAGCATGTGTGTTGCTAGGTTGGAGTTTGTTGTTGTTGTTTCCTGTAGAGACGGGGATTTTGCTAACACTCAGATAACAATAGAGGAGGAGAATGCCGCCTGCCAATGGCAGGCTTTATACCAACAGTCTACATCTGGTGAGTAATACATCAAGTCCTTTCATCCTCAGTTGCAACTGTTCTCCTCAGACTTTCAGCATCATGAGGCTGAAAATCAGGCTGTTGCAGCGCTTAGCTCATTTCTGGAACTGGAGGGGAAATCTTTCATGTGTTCATGTGAAACTTATTTGTCATTTATTGTTGAGGGATGATTGTGTAATGTATTTTTAGGCGACACAAAGTCCTAGGAGTCGTTTTACTACAAACGGGAGGCCGACACATAAATGGAATTATTTTGTTCAGCTATTACTCTCCTCCCACAGCATTTTGTTGTTTACAGGTGGCCTGTTTTTATTTTCAAAAAGCCCCTCGAAAGACTCCCAACCCACTGGCACACTTGTTGTTCAGATGAAAGCCTAATCGGTCGTGTGTGGGTTGTGACTGACACCCTGGCTGAGTGAGTAATATGTCCCATATGGTGGTGTGTGTGTGTCCATATATATCTCAGTCTGCATACTCACAGTCTTGGGCTCGATGGACTCAGCGGCTTTCGTCATGCCGTCTAAACATTTCCCCACGATGGGCAGCACTTGGCGGTCCACGTCTGCAAACGTCTTCATGCACACGCCTATCCTCTCGATTCTTTTCTCCTCCATGTCTTGAAGTTGCTACAAAAAAAGCAGGCATGTTCTTATGTAAATATGAGATTTACTAGCTTATGCTATAGAATAAGAGTTGAGTGTTGTTTGATGAAGAGCATCAAAGACTTTTCGTACCATCTGGGAAATCTCTTATGCACTTTGCATTGTTTTAAATGCTTGACCTGCAGACTTTTATTTGTATTTCATACTGTAACACACCAAATCGCTTATACAAAATAACCTCACTCCTCATAAAGACGGCTCAGCGTTTCTCACATGTTGAGGATTTATTTTTAGCAGTGGACCCCGAGGGGAGCGGGGGTGGTCGGCTGCAAATTAACTCACTAATGATTGCACATGAATGCACCATTCTGGCATACTTTTCAATCTTAGCTGCACAGAGCTTTTAAAGGCAGAAAGAATAAACAAAAAACATAAAAAAATATATATTTCTTGGTGGAGGAAAACTGGGTGGTGACCTTAATACATTTTAGAGATGTTCTGATACCATTTTTTCCTTCCCGATACTAATTCTGACGCCTGGAGTAGAACAAATACATATATGATTATTATTTTTTAACAGCTGTATACTACTTACCCTGTATGGGTTTGATATGATTGCTATTATTGTTTTGGCTCAGGTTAAAACCTTTGTAAAACATGAGCAAACACATAGAGAGAATGAATCTCACAAAACTTTTGTTTGACAGTCATTCAGTCCAGTTCGTCCTTTATTGTCCCCCTCTGCCTAAGTGAACTCATGTTGCTCTTTCGCATGATGTGACTTCAAATGCTTTAGAAGATTGCTGGTGTTGAAACTGTAGAATATTATGATGTCAAAGTGAAGTTGACCTTTTGGATAAAATGTCATAACTTATTAGATATTTGTGTAAAATCTTATCTTGATTATCATATGAATTGTTGGGTGATTGACCTTTGACCACCAAAATCTAATCACTCCATCACTGTGTCCATGTTGATGTTCGTGCCACATTTGAAGAAATTTCCTAAAGCGTTCTTGAGATATCGTACAAAGATGTACACATGGACAACCCGAAAAAATTAATGCATCTGGCCACAGCTATACCCGGCACAGAGGCATAGAGAAAACGGCTGTTTAATGCTTTAAAGTTGATTTGGTTTTTGTTTTTTTTGCACTTTTAACTCACCCTGTAAGGACAAATGTAAGTTTGCTGATTCGTGCACAAAGTTACACAAGTCATTTGTTGTTTAAATTGGCTACTCGTGCATAAAAAAAATCTGATCGGTGCAAAGACTTACTCGCCGGACCTGGATCCAGCATTTCAGGTAGTATTGGAGGCATTCGCAATACGGGTATCAGTATCAGAGCACTCAAATTGATGTATGGGAAACACTGGTTAATAATTGGTTTGTGTAACAACATTATCAGTGCAATTATCTGCTACAACAACAAAAAGGAAACAGGCCACATGTTGTAATATTTACCTGGAATATGTTGGGGATAACTGTAAAGTAATGTTCATTCTGCTCCTGGTTGAACTTTTGCAGGTAGGAGGAGTAATCGCTCTTACTGTCAGCAGCCATCTGGTGCCTCATCTGAGCTTGCTGTCGTGCCTGAAGAGGAAAAAAAACACAAAGCAAACATGCACATCAGAGACACGCTCTTCTCACTAAACCTCAGTGTCCCCTGATTAACACAGACATATGGGTTACACACACACACACACACACACACACACACACACACACACACACACACACACACACACCCTCTCACACACACACACACACACACACACACACAGCCAGAGCATCAAAACCTACATGAGTTGACACATTGGTGCATACGAGTGTTCATGCATGCACACAAATAAACATAAAGGTCGTGGACGTGCGGTCGCAGGTGCAAATCCAAGTCAGCCAGCAGCAACAGCCATTGGCATTTGACTGTAGAGTATGTAGGCCAGAACAAACATATATAAAGAGAAACAACAGCCTGCACCGGAATGGAGGGATTTGGATTTTGATTGCCCGCCCAGTCTGGTCTATCTCTACAGTTGATAATGTTGATTATTTTAAGCTAGTTCAGTCTGAGGGGGTTAAGGCAGGCAGTCAGAAACGCAGCAGGAGCAGCCTATTACAGATCCAAGGCAAGCAGATGGAGATGAGATTATCTCAGCTAGACAGCATGTGGGGTGTGTGTGTATGTGTGTCTGTATAGCTAAGTACTCATATCTGCTTCCTCTGTAGCCTGTCCACATGTAAAAACTGTTTTAATTGGGTCATTTTTAACAAAGGGTCACCTTTTGAACCCCTGATTACATTTAATCAACTGGTTGCAGATGCACAGAAAAAAACTGGGCAGTAGAGGGAACATAACCCTGATGTGTCATAGTCCTGAGGGAAGCATTTAAAGGACCTCATCCAGTTCTCACCCACACACCACTCTGAGTCTCCCACACTCACACACATATGGGTAAGTAATAGATGACATACTAGAAGAAGAGGAGGACATCGGAGCGGAGACGCTCGTCAGACACAAAGGTACATTATTTCCAGCACAGGAGGGGTGACAGCTAATACTTTGGTGGAAAATGATCGTCACAGCCTTTTAAAAAAAATAAGGAATGTGAAATCCAGACAAAAGCTAAAAAGCACATGTGAAACAGCAGCTGTTTGAGATCTACGTGAGGGCCTGTGAGCATGCATTTGTGGATATGTGCTGCAGTGCCGGTGTAGCCGGTGCATGCAAGGTGTTTAGTAATGATGAGGGTACACATCATCTCCATGGTAACTTGGCAGATAACGAAACCTCGTAACAAGCTGCTGTGCCTGCAGCCACATCCATCACATCCTGTTGTCAGTTTCTGGAAATTACCTGTATTTTACTGTTACTCATACGCATGTGTGACAACATATAAATTTGCATCTATGAGGAATCGACCAATACGTTTTTGTTTTTTTCAGTAATGGAATGTAATTTACTCAAGTACTGTACAATTTTGAGGTATTTTACTTGATTACTTCCACTCTACTATTTTCACAGGCAAATATTGATAATCTAAGTCAATATTTGCTTTGCAGTTTGCATGTTGCATCACAGTCTAAGTTGAACATTTTTATATTGATTTATTTTGTTGGCAACTGGATAAAAGAAAATAAATCTGATGATCAATAAATAGTATTCAGTATACATGTAAATATATGTAAAATTAACTTTTACATGGAGTTTTGATACTTAAATACATTTATTGCCAAAATGTTGCTTTTGTAGTTAAGTATATTTAATATAAGATAGTTAAAGACTTTCACTCAAGTACTATTCATATGGGTGACTCACTTTATATTAGTATGTTTAAGCACAATATCTTTACTTTTATTCAAGTATGAACAATTCAAATTTGTACTTGTTCTTGAGAAAAAAGTAATCCTACTACATTTTGATGGCAAATATTGTACTTTTTACTCCACAGCATTTATTCAGTTACTTTAGTTACTGGTTACTTTGCAGGTTCGGATAATTCACTGTTATTAGGCTATTGCTCAGTACGTGTTACCAATCAGAAAATGTTGTGGGCGGGATAATTAGTAAGGACAGACAGCGGGGAGGCAGCTGCATCAGAGCCAAAGTAGCATCTTCTTAAATTAATGTATTTTATTGGCAATCAAAGAAACAAAGATAAAAAATGTGATTCTATCTATCTATCTATCTATCTATCTATCTATCTAAATATTTAGATCTGTAGGGACAAAAAAATAAACTTGGAATGAAAGTTGGAATATAAGCTGTCGCCTTACGCAACATATTCAGCATTTCTCTCATTTACATTTTGTTACATCACACATATAAACCTCAGGGTGAGAAAGCGTTCGGCTGCAGACAGCGAGACAAGAAGCCACTGTACGGGAGAGCAGATCACAGTCAGACAGGACAGGGCGTGTTAACAGGGACCTGGTCAAACTGTGTGTTGGACTGCACAGGAGATCGTGTTTGTGTGTTCATCGAGACACGAGTCGAGACAGTGTGTGTTCCCACAGACGTAACGGACTCTCTGCCCGCTGGACCTACCTTGTGGGAACTTCGCTTCAAGGCATTGCATAAAAATAAATATACAAACACACACACACACAAAAAGAGGATTGTTAGCTGTTTCCAGCTAAACAAGAAGTTGCCATAGATGCACTTCCTGGACCACCAGGCGTGTCGTCATTCGAAAAAGGGAAGTCGGTATCACAGTAAACAAACACAACCACCACTGAAATACGGGCATTGTAAACCGCTGTACAGGCGGAACAGAAGTCGAGAGAGAGTGTGTGCCATGTGTTATTTTTCTAATGCTTTCTGACATCTTTACAAATCTGGGAGTGAGTGTGAGGGCCAGGGGTCCCTCAAAGAACTGTGACAGGCTTTGTGGATATCTGGGCTGTGAATCCTAAACCCCAAATTGAGGGATTTGTTTTCCAGAGGAGGAGAGGGAACACTTAGAGGTTTGCTCCAGCTGCAGAGAAAACCGCAATACCTCAGCCTGAACAAACAGCAGCTTTTCTGCATTACTGAGGGACATCTCATCACAGACAAAACCTCCTCGAGCTTGACTATATATCTCAAATTATGGCAGATCCTTTTTTATCATTACTGACAAGCAACTTCACTGAGAAAAGTTAATATATCATTTGTCACTTTGAATCCTACAGCGGCCTTTAGCTGCTGAATACTAATACACAGACATATAAACTCCCTATTTCTTCTTCCTCTACCATACCTCTGTTCTGTCCAACCCAGACCTACTTATACCCAAAGGCTTTAACCAAACAAGGCTGTGGTTGTGACATGTCACTGCTGGTGGTGAAGCACAGTTGCTTTTGCGAAGACAAAAACATTTTGAGACACATGAGTGAGTGTTCTTTTCTGGGGACTAGATTTATGACCATAGGTATTTCTTTACAAACCAAGCACTGTCAAAATGACACTTCACCTTTGTTTTACTTTCAACATGATGCACTAAATGTGTGCCTCTACCCCCTACATGTTACTGAGCTAAAGAAATCTTAACACCAAGCTTGTGGAAGAGTGATGTGGCATCACAGCTTGAGCATCTAAAACCACAGACAGACTCGCAAAACTGACAGACGATACAAACACAGACACTCCCTTCTTTTGTCATACTTCCCCACAATTTATCGAGAATCTTGTCACAAAATCACAGCTGATAGACTTGACGCCACGGATACAACATGGCAGAACGTTCACCTGTTAGTAAAACACATGGAAAAGAAAAGAAAAGAAAACCATGTGGGAAGAAAATCCAATCATCTTCCACAGTCACTGATCTTCAGGGAATCCAATCTTTTCTATTATAACTTCATCATTTCTGAATAATGGAAATGTGAGTAGGTGAGAAAGAGAGATGTTCAGAAGACCCACACAGAAATAAATAGCAAATGAGAAAGTGAATATCTTTGCGGTGATCTATACCTCTGCAAGCAGGGTGGGACACTAAAAGCCTGCATATTCATTATGAATGTAAATGTGGTAATGTTCGCCACAGCTTCTTATTGTATGGTCTGCTTAACGTCCAAAGAGAGAGTGATTCATGAGTTTTAAAGCTGTGTTAAGTGTTTCTAAATTAAAGGAACGTACAAATTTGTTTCAGCCCATAAACTACAATTCTAATGCTGCGTACCATTTTCACATAACACATAACAGAGGCTTTTGGATTTACTTCCTAATTTTGAAACCTGAGTCTAACTTCAGATTGAATATTGGGGGGAAGCAGTCTGAGTTTCAAAATAAACTTTGGTTTGACATAAATCATTTCAAAGGTTTCACGTCTGAATGCTCTGAGTCTGCTCTTTCCAAATCTCTGCAACAATGATGGCAAGTGCAAAGTTGTTACTACCAGTAGTGACAGTAGCCACAATGGTGAGAATAAGGTTGAAAAATACAGCATTTAATCTTCAAAGAACAAAGGCAGAAAGAAAAAAGAAAAATAAACGTCGCCATAAGCATAATGTGGTAGTTCAATCTGGCACTTTCTTGCTTACTAGTCAGTAGCAGTTCTTTATTATATACTCAGTGTCAGAGCATCTTTAAAGCTGCAACAGGGATTAATCTGAATTTGTTTTCCAGTTGCATGAACAATCCAGTCAGAAATGTAAATAAAAACATAATTTAAAAAAAATCTAACATTCTAAGGAGCTGCTTACATTATCACAGTTATACAAACTAAATGAGCGCAAGGAAATACAGCACTGAATTAAGTGTATGAGTCTTTTATGCTTGAATAAATGAAATAACTGTAATCAGACACAACACCACTCTTGTTCTGAGACTAGTTTCTTGAGCCTGCTCTTTCCAGTTGAGTTCGGTGTTAGCCTAAGCCTATTGTAGCTCTTTGGCTGTATGTCCAGAGTGCAGAAAGGCTCTTTATTCCAGCCTATATTTGCATAATAATCGGGTCTGAACTGTGTCAACTCTGAGCCTGAGCTCTGCTCCAACAGCTGATGAAGCAGCAGGAGCACGCGCCGCTGACCCATGATGCCTTGCGGGCGTGGGAGCTGTGTGGGTTAAAGGCTGAGATTTTGAGGGGCTCTTCTAATTGGTTATGACAACAGGAAATGACATCAGCTACAGGCCCAGGGGGCTCTGGTCTACGAGGCCTGAGAATCGCACGAACGCTGCTTGTGATTTATTGAAGAGGACGTATAATCACAGAAACACCAAACTGTATATTTAAAAAAGCCAACTGATGTGTATAATCCACAACACACATAAAAACACACACAAACACCACCACGGACACACAGTCCTGTCTGTTGCTAAGGCCCATTCAGCAGAGCAGAGCGTTGGGTGGCTGCTCTACAGTGATAATGAGGACTCGGTGCTGCTATCAGCTTTGTTTAGCAGCAGATCACTGTGCTGCTGATACAATGCCAGCTTTTACACACAGCCACTGGCAACAAACACATGGTCACTCAATCTTTGCCGGGTTCAGTGGCATGAGGAGTCAGGGCAAAGAGGGGGGACAAAAATGTAAAAGAAAAATGGCGAGAGAAAGAGGAGGGTGCGTGGGGTGGTGGTGAGGAAGGCCAGGCAGTAGTGTTAAGCATGGAGGGTATAGGACAAGCTTGTGTGATTGGTGGCTTCTGCACAGCGCTGAGATGACACATACCTTTTCCACGTCAGCCTTAGTCACGTTAATGTCAGCATCCATCTTCTCAAAGTACTGCTGCGCTCTGTCTGCCTCTTTACAATCCCTCTCGAACTTCCTTTTACACTGAAAAAAATAAAAATCAAACATGATCAGTCACTGAATCAGTCATTTCCAGCCATGAGACAATATACAACCTGACCTTTAAATAAGCATAGTAATGAACGTCATAACATGTACATATGCGTCATATGGATTTCAGGCACAGCATTGTGTGCGACAGAGGTCAGTCTGTCACTGACACAGCAGTGAGGCCTGTAGCTTGCAGATTAAACAAATGTTCATAGTGGCCATTTGTGTACAGAAAAACAACCATTCATCCAACCCTCTTTCGACCCCTCTAGCTGAACAATCAGTGTTTGTTGGGCCAGCGTGCACTCTGAACTATGCCTATCTGCCCCACACACAATGGGATCATTGAACGCAGAGAAGTTTGAGGAGGACAAGGCAGTTATGCTTCTCTCTCACACTCTTTCTCTCCCCCGTCAAAGGGGCCAGGCAGAGATAAGAAGTGGTGTTCTGTGCAATCTCTCCTTTAGCTCCTTCACGAAAACACAAAACACTCCTGGATCTGTTCTTATCTCTAAATTAATGTTAGTCTGGCCTACGTGTACTATAAACGACTAAAAGAATCCACAGCTGAAGTGCAAGTGAAACTTAGTTTTGTATTTCTGTTTCTACTTCTACTTATCAGATCCTTCAAATTTTTTACATTCTTAGCCGTCCACTCAAGGAGAGGATAACATAAATCACGCCAAAGATTTACTCATTATTTATCTTTCATAACTCCATCCAGACATAAAAAAGGCTGTCCTCTATATTCTTCCTGTACTTAAAACACTGCCCTGTTTCCATTTTGAGCAAAATAAAAAGTACATTGTTTGTTTCCGGTAAAGATTGAACAGGAGGTCCCTCAGGGCTCTGTGACCGGCCCACTGTTGATGTTTTCCTCTCCAGTTAGAGGTGCATTGTTTGCCACCTCCTGTATGTGTTCTCACTGATGATATATTCAATAGTCACATGGCTCCCCCTTTAAGTGTTGCAGCATGTGCTTGTGTTTAATGTGGTGTTGATTTTGATGACTGATTGTAAGGCCTTAAGCACTTAAGGTCAAAAGACAATCAGTGCATAGTTTTACATGGATGTTTTTTCCTTTATTCTGCAATGGCAGACCTTGATGTGTGATTTAGTGTACACCAACAGCAGCTTGAAGTCTACAGCTAAAATGTAGTTTCTGTATTTTTGTGTATACTGCATTTTACGTCATGACGAAGGTTAGGTTTGGATAAAATGAAGAAAAATAACAACAAAATACCTGCGAACGGATCCCAATATCTCTTATCAAACTTTTGACTTCTCATTCATATTTGTATCAGCAAATAGCAAAATAGAAAGCATTCAGGCAACGTTAGCAAGCTTCTCATCTTCAGCCGGCACTGACTGTTGCTGACTTGACAATGACCTGTATCTGTTCTCAGCCAAACATTGTTTGTGTGTTATAAGAACGTAGCTCTGTAACGACACTCTACAACAGCAAGTGAACTGTGGTTTTGCAGTTGCAAAAGGATAAAAAAAAGTGGTGGTTGATTGAACTCTGTTCATCAAAGGCCATCAAAGAGTATCACAGTCAAACTTTTATGTAAATCAAATCAAAATTTGAGTGATATACTTAACAGTTATGTTGTTTGGATCTCGAGTAATAGCTTGTCATGTCATTACTTTACAATGGCGCAAACTGCACAGACTCTACAAATGCCTATGGTTTGCGACAGTTGCCCAAACCTTTGCTGTTGGGAGGAGCAGAGTCAGATAATGCTTGCTCGTGCCGTGAGCACTTTATCGGTGGTAACTTTGTGGCTACTAGGGAACTATTTCCTCACTTTGTAACATAAAAGTTAATGTTTTTCTCTTTCCTTTGCTGGAGTGTGTACCCCTGTAATTATGCAGCAACACGTAGCAACAACAACAAACTTAACTCTATCTCGTCCATTCTGCTTTTCACTTCCTCTCTCTAAATTTCATCATCGGAATCGGAGAAAGTAGCTCACTAAAGACAGTTTCTGGCTTCTGGGTTAGGGTTAGGGCCAACAAAAACTGATTAAAGATCTAATTAGAAACTTTGAGTTGCAAATAAATACGATGATTTACCTAATTGAATTAAATGAGGGACTCGAAAGGATTCAGATTTGTATTAGATATGCTATCAAACCCCAACTGTAGTCACAATTTTATATTATTTCTAAATACCTTGCGGCTACGTGTATAAAAAATAATCAGTTTTTTTTTAGTATTTCTTAAAATTGGAAATTTAGCTATTGAATTAGAGTTAACATATATGAACTGATATTTACTTGTTGTCCAAACCCCAATGTATTTTCTCCAGCTAATGTCAACATATTCGAAAATGTAATCTGCTTTACTGTTATAATTAACACTATAATAATAAATAACAACAGTAAAAATAAAGTTGCAGTGGAGCTTTAGTGATGAAGTGAACTGCAAAACTAAGTCATGAGATAATTAGTTATGACATGAGGTATTATGTTCTAGTTTTATCTCACTTGAGCCAAAACTGTGACCAATGGCAACTGGTACTGCACATTGATGGGGTCACTTACCGATTCCAACTGTTTCCACGAGCTCTCGATGTGCTGCTGTGCTTTACGTCCATCATGGAAGTGCTGTCAGAGGAGTAGGGGAAAGAAAAAAAATGTTAGAAATATTACCAGACTATTCACAAGCTTAGGGGATTTAAAAGTAGGTGAACCTGACCTTGACATAGTCAGGATAATAAATTATAAGCAGCTGGAATGAGGGTCTCAACCAAACCATTAAATACTATGAATATTACTCACAGTGTGACAGTATTAATGTGAACTGAGAAAGTAGGGCACATTCAAATAGACACTATACAGTAGCTACATTAAACATTACGAGCACAGGCTTAACTCTCAGAGATTTATACATGCTGGAGCAAATGGCTGTAAGTCTATTTGATTAAAGATCAACCAAATCACAGCCCACCGGTTCAACACAGGTGCACCAACATTGTGTTTAACAGCTCCAAAGAAAAAGTGCTACAATTTCAACATTCATTCAACATCAATACTAAAAAGCAACTGAATGAAGGCTTTATACTAAGCAGAGATTCCAGGGAAATAAAAAGAGGTCAAACATGCTGCAGATCAAGTAACAATGACAACCAAGGGACCAATAACTGTGTGGTAAAGCCGAACAGACGCTGCTTTTATTAAGTGGCAAAGTCACATGTCATGGTGCCAACGGCAAGGTTTGTGTTGGAGAACAAAGTCCTGAGAGAGTGAGAGTGAGTGGAATCTGCACAACTCTGAAAATCAACACAGAAGAGACTCGATACAAGGAAACTGTATTTAGTCTAAAAGACAATGAACCAGTTGTCAGTAGGAAGACACTCAATATTATCTATTTAAAGCAAATCTCAACGTCATCTCTAATATAATGATTTAACAAATAACGCAGTATAAAAGAAAGAAAGAAGATGAGCCGTCAGCTGTTTAATAATTGATTAATCGTTCCAGTTAGTTTTCAAACAGTGCAGTGCAATATATAAGAATCAGCCACCTGTCAAATTCATACTCCACTAACTGCTGCTGAGATAGCTGCAATTAACTAGTAAGCTCAGTTAACCGTACAGCTAGCGGTCTGTTCAGACTGGGAGCTCGGAGTGAGTGTTGGTGTTGTTCACTATCGGACTGTCACCTCTTGAGGAACAAAGTGGATAGGGACTAGCTGGTTAGCATGCTAACTTCAACAGTTAACTCTGCAACACAGTACATAGACGTCTTTGATATAATGCTAATGCTGTTGTTTCTTCACACTCTGTTGATAGTTCATTTTTAAATGTAAAATCCAATGCCTAACAGAATAACAATAAAAATATTGTTGGCATTGATTTATGACCAAATGCATGCAAAGCAAATCCTGTCACCTCAACTGCACTTTGTTTTAGTGCTAATTAGCATATGTTAGCATGTAAGCACACTAAAATAGAATGGATGATAAGCATGGTAAACAATATATGTTTGACATCAACATGTTAACATTGTAATCATGAGCATTTAGCTCTTTTGTTGAATAAATAACATGTTGTGACTGTAACCATTGTACTGACAGTATTGTTTGATAGGTTTGTTACTGACCTGCCCCTGAGCAAACAGGATATAAAATGCCAGTAACATGACAGTTACAACTCTTAGATGAGAAAGTAGAATAAGAAACAGCAAAAGACTAACGGATAAAGTAAGAACAAGGGTTGGACATGAGATGAGAAGCTCACAGGAACAAACCAAGAGATAAAACAAACACTGAGGAGCCAGATATTGTAATCTATGGGGAGACAGACAGGTCACAATGGATTTTGGCACTGTCAAGTGTGGCACATCAGACAAGGCTAGGTGGCAGCTGCTGGTCTGAACTCACACTGCACATACGCTGTGTGTTTTTATAAAGGCCTGGCTCGGCCTATCTCGCTCCGGGGGACTACAGCACTTGGCCCTGAGGCATAGCTCTCTGTATGGATCGCAGCCAACTTCCCTGGAAACATAGAGCACCACTTTTAAACCTTTGTTGTTTGAAAATTAGACTGTGATTACTCATAAAACATACAAATAATCCCTTCATTGCCTGCCGTCACGTTTATCTGCTAAATAACTCGAAAAGAAAATGACTCCAAGACTTGACTGTCAATGAGGTATCCCCTGGTTACACAGACTGCGGAAGCGAGGGTCAGTAGCTGAGCTGAATATCGATGCTGCCATTCAATAACGGACACAGGCCGTTACAAAGAACAGAAAGCTGTTGCTTGTGCACTTGCGTTTCAGCTCTTTGGAAAGGCACAAGGAAGTCCTCAGTATTCTCTGGGCTAACTCCAACACAGGCAAGAGATGTGAAATTAAGACGCCTGGAAGGTTAATCTCACCTGCATAAAGCTGAACATGAGAGCAGTTAGTGAGAATGCGCTCTGGTTTACCTCAGGCACTCACACTTCTCATTTCCAAAGGTTTCGAGGGAAGCTGAGTAGAATGAGGAAGCGCTCCAGTGTTTCGGGGGAAGTATTCAAGCTCAAAAAGAGAATGGGACAATGTGGAAGAAGTCCTGATGAGCCAACGGACTTTATAATCAAGAATTTTCTTTTTCCAACTGCTGTGAAGACCCTGACCTTCAAATTCCTGTTTGACAACAGCAATGAAAATATGTCTTGATAAATGATGATAAGATACAGTGAGGATGCCATAAAGCCTTTTCTCAACATGCAGCACCAGACTGTGACATCATTGTTACTGTGGAGAATGCTTTCAACCAAATATTTGTCTCCATAACAACATATCTGAAAAATATCCAGCATCTCATGCGCTCTGCATCAACAGATCTTCTATCACCACGCAGATAAACAAACCACATTGACACGTTCTCCCAAACAGCTCCGCCATTTTCACAAGACCCTGCTGGAAGATGAATGAGCTGTTTCCAGCCATCTGTGATGCAGGTATAGATGCTGCAGCCATGTAGGCAGATGTTCTGCAGGGTTTAGATACAAAGACTGCAGAGATACACTCGGCCTGACGAAGAGTAGACAGAAACACCCCGTCTTTTCTTTCTCCCACACGTCCCTCTCGGTAACAGCATGAGACTGCTGGCACTGTCAGGGACATCTGGGGTTGCATCAACAGGTTGGTGACCTGAAGCTGCCACTCTCAGTTACCCAGGCATTTGCAAGATTCAGTGACAGAGGAAAAAAAGCTGGACTTAACACACCGAGAAACCGTCCAAGCTTTAACTACATCAATATATTAACTGTAATAAAAGTGGGATTGGAAAATATGATCATTATCCATCCAAGCACATTAGCTCAGACACAGCAGATTTAATATTTACTTAATAACGTAAAGCAGGACAGCTCTCTGTGCTGTGACTTAATTCCTCATGCTAGTCCCTGCTCTTATGCAGCTCCTGGTACAACACAGACCAACAGACCCCCTCCAGTGACCGTAAGACTTTAACCAGAACCTCATGTTTAGACAGGTTTCAATTAGGGCTGGGCAATATAGGGGCTATATATTGTTAGCGTGATATGAGACTATATATCGTCTTAGATTCTGGATATGTTATATTGTAATATGTTGTCTTTTTCTGGTTGGTTTTAAAGGCTGCATTACTGTCCAGTGATGTAATTTTCTAAACTTACCAGACCGTCCTACTTGTTCCAGTCATTATATCCACATTACTGATGATTATTTATCAAAAACCACATTGTGTTAATTAGGGCTGTTATGATTTTATATGAATTTAAAAACAAAAAAGAAGAAGAAAAGAAAAGTTCTAAGTTAAATCAATCTTAAATTAGTTTATTGTGTGTTTAGTCTGTTTTTTGACAAATGAATAACATTTGTTATACGAATGTAGGGAGGTGGAGAGAGAGTCTATGTCACCATAAACGTTTGTTGTTTCAACATGAGTTTGCAACGCAGTAGTAAATCAGTGAGTAGCAGTCACACACCAACTAGCTAACAGTTAACTGTTACTGCAGCTTTTTCTTGTCCTAACACCCCTGGTGTTCTAACACCCCTGGTGTGAAAGTCGTAATAGTCCTCTCCACAATATAATAATCAAAATGGTCAAAAATATCATGACATTTGATTTTGTTGCCTAGTCCCAGCATTTATGAAGTGCTAATATTAAGATATATATCGTTTATTGTGATATCATTTTAAGGCCACATTGCTCAGCCCTAATTTTATCAATACTCTGCATAGACACACACAAACAATACAGCTTTCACTGTTGTTTATTATGGTGTCTCAAGCATGAACTACATTGGCTATCTGTCTACTGTCTATGTTGTCTGCCTGAGGGCTGGGCGATATGGTCTAAGGTATTTTAACTTCATGCTTCATTGCCTGGAATTTCGACTGTCTGTAGTTAGCGAGAACAGTCTCAGTGAGATTGGTAATATGTCTGGCAAGACTGCAACAACAATACAGTATGACACTGCTTTGTGAGACGAAGGAAAAGGACTGGCGATCCTCAGTGATGTATCACACTCTCGCTTTGGTAAATATGAATTGTAACCATGATACCACCTGTGCCCAGAGATCCTTCCACAAGATTATCTTCCAATATAGCTCTGTCAAACAAATCCTTTGGATCTAAGGTGTGTGTTGCTTGCATTTTTGCATATTTTTATTCTTAATTTTTTTACTAGAGAACTTCTGAAAGGATAATAAAGAAAATTAACTATATAATATTGCAATATTTTTAAGATAAGCATAAATATGAATACAATGACTAAGTGGGTAAAGGCAAGTATTAGAACTAATAGAAATAAAAGAACAGGAAAGACAACAGTTACGGAAGATGAAGATGTAATGATGTCCAAAATCTAAGATAATATATTGTCTCATATCACGATAACCATTTAATATCAGTATAGCCTCTCTATTTTCCAATGCAAGTGTCCAACATGCTCTGATGGGGCTAAATGCAACAAACGCCCTGTGTGACTCAAGCTCTTCCCTTCATGTATACATTCATGTACTGCACATTCTACATTCAGAAACTGTGTAATACGTTTCAAGCAAAGCAAACACGTGGTGGAAATCAACCAACACCTTCTGCTGTCTGACAGACAAAAGGGGAACGAAAACTTAAGCCCTGCATTTGAGTTAACTCGTGTGAAGAGGTGCACATGTTCAATCTGTGAGTGCACACGAGCTGATCTGTTAGTCATTCATTGAAGTGACTCGGTTCGTAGGAATGTGCACCTGCAGTCCTGTACAGATGTCAACACACATATAATCATTAGGTACTAGGAACAGCCACAAGTCATACAAGATCTAGAGATGATTAAAACTCATGAAGGCTCTGCTGAGACAACTCTGCTCATGTTTAAACCATTAGGCGGCAGTTCAAACGGGGTGATATTGCATTCTGGAGTGAGATGTGCATGTGCTGATGGTGGGAACATCAATTCTCCCTCCCTGCTTTGTCTTTCCACTCAACGCAAGAAGGCATGTGAGGCCACTCCGGAGAGACACATTGTTCTTACAGTGTTAGACTTGGGCCGCTCTGCCTCTGGGAGATAAATGAGGGCACTGTCCGCTGCCAAACCCACCTAAAGGTGTTTTACAGTGCATTATGGTTTTCAGCTGACTTTTGCGCTCAATGCAATGCTTATTTTCCAGGCACTGCCAGCTGAATAAGATGTATTTTTTCTTTTTTTCTTTCTTTCTTTTTATTATAGCTGGTTGAACATGTCACATCGCAGCAGGATAAGACAGATAGGACTTCTCCCAACACCAAAAGATATAATTATGTGCTTGGCTGTGGCTGCAAGTGGATTCAAAAGAGCACGCACTGAACTAACCCTCAAGTGGACTCCCACAGCAACTCAAGTTGATGTATGCAGTAAATATAGTATAGTGACATGAAAGTGTTGGAGTGAATGAGCAGCTTCTGGAGGTCGGAGTGTTTAAGGGTCTTATTAGAGAGGATACCTAAGCCCTGTGATCAGCACTATGCTGACCGAACACCTTATTATGATTCCTCAGCATAATCTCTGTCCAGTGAGACTTAGGCTCTTCATCCCATATTAACCCTGCCTGCTCTTCATCATTGCCTATTATTATGCTATAAACAAGCAGTAGTATGTTATTGAGTATTTTGATTAGAGATGCACCAATCAACTGGCCGGTCAAAAAAAGTCGACTTTTTAGAATTTACAGTGTAGTTCTTGAAAAGAAAGAAAATCTGAAACAGCAGGTCAGACTTTTAAAGAATCAGAATTGGCTTACTTACAATCGGTGCATCTCTATTTTTTCTTTCTACATCTAATGATTTGATTATGTATGCATAACACATTGTATCGAGTGGTCTAAGGTCTATAAAACCTGGTTCTGTGCTCTAAAAAAATCTCTTGGACAACATTCTTGGCCTCACCTCCTTTGCCACCCCAAGCTGAGCTTAGTGAGAGGTCCGCTCAGGGAAACAGCAAAAGGGAGGTGGAGGAGAGTTACAAAACAACCCCACGTGAGAAACTAATGAAGTTTTTTTTTTTTTCTCCCTCTGATTTGTAGTTTTGATTCTACCTGTCCAATAAGCTCCCTATAAACCCAGGAGGGGCAGGCCCTGACCCTCCTCTAATCCCACTGTCTGGGTCTGCCTGTGCAGCTTTGTCTGACGTAGACACAAATCAAAAAAGCTGCAACAGAAAGAGCACTGAGTGGTGCTGAAAAATTCATGGGAATGGAAGCAGAGGAAAGAATGACAGGAAGCCGGGGAAGTCATGAGACACCTTTGAGAATATTACTCTCTTTTTACAGGCTTGCTATGAAACTGTGAAAGTTATTTTAGAAACAGAGGCCAGTCTTTTCTTTGTAACTGTGCCTTTTCAACACTTGGACATCTCAAAGAGTGGCATTCTCCATCATTCATGAGAGTGTGGAGGACATGACTGTGTCTTAGAGATAAATAAATAAACTCAATGGGCTACATTTACCCTATGAGGACACTGAATGCGACTAAGGAACTATTTGTTCAATGTCTTTAAAAAGAAACGATTCTCTGTTCTGTAAAGACACTGTAAATTATAAGGTCATGCTACGAAGGGAAACCCCCCGCACTGGCTTACTGAAGAAACACTGTTGTTTAGTCAAGAGAGGAAGACACATGACAAACTATTCATGATATCAGCTACAAAAAAAGACACTGAGAAACTGTGGGTGCAAAGGTTGTGAATGAGACACTATGGGGAGATAGTAAGACAAGAGATTAAAATGGAGGAAAAGCAGGGAAAAAGTGCAGTGAAATGAAGAGGAAGAGGGATGTCAGAGTGACATCCTGCAGCCTCTGGGTCTGTCCACAGACCCTCTATCTGGACACTAGAGACCCAGATGCTATGACAAGCTAAAAGAGCAAAAACAGGCCTAGGGGGGATAGATAATTCCCCTTCATACGGTTGGAAATCCCCTTACTCTCTCTGGGTTTTTTGCAACAAAAAAACGAGCTGAAAATCAAAACTGATAACTAAAAATGTGACCTAGGGCTTCCTGTATTTAGCAGCCGGTGCAGCAACACGGATTGTGTGCACATGAAAATATACTCTAAAAAAGGTCACCGTGCCTTTGAGCAGTCCTCTGGTTTTGGTTTTCCACTCCAGTTCCCTCAGCTGGACTTTCGTGACACCATGACAGACTTTTAGAACGTACTTTTTTTCCCAGCTGGGTAGTTTTCTCCCTGCTCTATGGATTTAATGGGCTTGATTCGCTGTTATCCGTGAATCATGTGCTGCAGGTTCACCCGCTCCTCCAAATCACTTATAACTGCAAGGAAGAAAGTGACTTCAACGTTTAAGAATAGTGTGTGGTGGACCAATCTATTGTAAGTTGGTTTATAAGAGAGAAATAGGCCTGTAATGATAGAGAGAGTACGACTTTGTTCCATAAAAAGGACTCATTCAGTCACGTTTTGCACTTCTGGCGAGCCTTTGGGTGTATCTATATTTACCCAGCGATGACCTCAGCTCTTGCAGAATAGAGGATGCAGAGGAAACTGGCTGCTTAATTTCTTGTCAGCCAGTGTTTCTGTTTTCCTTTACAGAATCCATGTCCTACTGTCTAAAGTACATGTTTGATTTTAAAGGACAGACATGGGGAGAATCACAAGACGATATGGAAAGAGCACAAGTGACTCACCGATTTTCTTTCCGTCTTGAGCTCCTGCAGGTAGCGTGTAAGCTCGGCGATGATCTGAGATGTCAGGTTCTCTGCTATGACCTCGTGTTGACCCGCGTAGTCGTTTAACTCATTAAGTGTCGTCAGGAAGGCTCGACAGAAGGTGTACCTGGGGCGACGCAGGAAGTGATGTCAGAGGAAAGATGGTGTAGTGGCCAAAGTGGTCATTTAGTTCAGAAATAGCAGTAATAGTTTGGATTTGGTTTGGAACAGATCTGTGGAGGAATAGTTTGACTGTAAAATACAAGGCTAAAGCTTGCATCTGCTTAGGTTAGCTTAGCATAAGGAAGCAGATAGCCTGGCCTTGTCTAACCAATTCAAAGTAATCCAAAATTATTTTTTCTTCCCCACAAAATTAAAACCTTCACCTGCATTTTCCAAAAATGTGTCAAAAAAAATATTCCTTTAATTTATTTGTGTGTATGATCCATTAACTTACTTGTTCTCATCCTCCTCCCGCGAGTTCTTCTTGGGTTGATACTTCTTTGATAAATTCCTGTGAGGACAAAGAGTTGAGCCTGGTCAGACATTTCTTACTGTATTTTTCTTAAAAGCACAGTCTGCAGACGGGTAGTGCACCATTCCCATTATGTTTCCCTGACGCTGCCCTTATGGACCTGCCAAAGGATCATCCAGTACACCATTCAATCCAGGAGAGTGCTTTCTGCTCCTCGTCCCCTTTCCTCTCTTCAGGTCATAAATCATCGCCCCCAGGAGTATGCATGCAGAGCCAGTCACCAGAAACAAGCATGCTTTTCTAATGCAGCCTTTGCCCTTGTTTTGACTCTGGGTGCATGTTAGTGGCACAAGATGAGTGCAGCGTGAAGAGGAGAGGCAAAAATGTAATGTGTAGGGATGAAAGATGTCACTCGCTGTTGGTGAATGGTATTATTATCCTTATGACAGTCATTCAATGTCCTTCTCTCAACCTGGCTACTGTCGTGTTGCTTGACAGGCTACGATACATCATGTCACGTTTGTTTCATCGTGACACCGACACACTCCCGGCCCAATTGTGCTGATGCTCTCTTTGATCACTTCTCTGTCAACAGGACATAATAACATGCACTATATTTGATGGATTTGGGTGCACATTGTGTACTTATGCCTTCAGGATCCTTTGACTAATTAAAGAGCTGTGTTGTTTTGTTAAAAAACAACCAAGTGGTGCAAGAAGACAAAAAGGCAGAAACAAACAACACAAGCTTCACTAGGGCTGCACGATGTGGTCTAAAAAGTCATATTGCGTCTTGAAATATGTCAATCAGTGTTTTCAAAAGCTAAAGATGACATCCTCAAATGTCTGGTTTTGTCCACAACCCAAAGGTATTCAGTTTACTTTCATAGAGGAAGAGAGAAACCAGAACATATTCACAATTAATGGCTGCAGCTCTAATTTTGAATCAATGTAAATTGCTGCTAACAGTCGGCCGTGGTCACTTCCCTTGCTGTGAGATTACAGCACTGTATTCACTGACGAAATCTAAATGCCTACGCTTGTACATGATGTAAAAGGGTCATACAAAATTCCTGCTGAAATAAATAATGCACATGTAAAAAAAAAAATAACTACATGTAATGTGTGTCAGCGCTCCATCCAGCTCACCCTGCCAACATCCCCCACACCTCTCCTCCCTGGTGGTGTTTGCACTGTTGCTAGGCAGATCTATCTGTCTATCTCTCTGCCTGTCATTCTCACCTCATCTCTAAGTATAGCGCCGCTTCCCGCTAACTCTCTCATTCACTCATAGCCAGATGTCATGTGTCGGATTGTATTTGTCCGCTCACCCTCAATAACATGTTTGACAAACTTGGCAAAATTAGGGTAGCAGTGAGCGCTTAATTAGGAGGATTAAACAAGCACTGTTGGCTGTATGTTTGTGTGTCTGGGTGCTAGATGATCCCACATGAGTGCATGACTGCTGCATACTGCTTGACACTGTAACCACAGTAAAGACAGACGCTTTTTCACCCTCACCCAGTCTCTCTTTTGTTAGCAGGACTTTATTCCCACTGTGTTATGGATTATGCCAGACTGGAATTTGGGGGAGGAGGAGGGGGAGGCATTAATGCATTGCCCTGCGATGACTAGACTGAAGCATTGTGCATGTTTACACCAATGCAGTGGAAGAGGATTATTCATGGATTAGTGCAGTGTGTGGTTGGTAGGGTGATAGAAATGGTACAAAGTATTGTAATAGGCATAGATGTCACTCAGTTGGAGAGGAATGTAGGCTATTTGATTTAGTTTAATAGACTTACTGTATCTGCTACTGTGTAATAACTCTTTAACCTCACTTACACATTTAAACAGCTGGTGATCAATAATTTTACTACAACTCTGACTGACCCAGTTCTGTCAGTTTGGGTGGATGATCTAACGTTTTTAGATAGGGATTGATCTTGATAGTGTCCACAATCTACTTTTTAGCGAGGGAATAGTAGAGGTTGTGTTATTTAATGTAACCTTATTTCTGTTTCCAAACTTTACCTTACTTCATGGACCCGTCAATGCTACGTGAACAAACCAATACAGTGATGTAGCCAACAAGATGGCTAGGCTAATTGGACGCATTACTTAACAAACTGTATGTAACGCAACGTGAGCTAGAGTTAGCTGCATGCCAACTGCTAACTGCTGCTAAATATAGCTGCTGTTAGCTAGTTAGCTCAGATAGCTGTGCAGTTACTGGTACGGACTGGAAACTCAGGTAACGGGGAAGTACTGGTGTTTACGCCACTAGCGCAGAAACCTGAATGGGACGGGCAGGTGCTAGCTGGTTAGCATGCTTACTTCAGTAGATATCTCTATAATACAATACAAAGACATCATTATGCCATCCCCTATCTGTCTTAATAGCATTTTGACTTGTTATAGCAGGGATAGCACAGAGCTCAAACTAACATGACTGATCTGCTGAATACATTCTTGATTAACCGTTTGGTCTATAAAATATCAAATAATGGTGAAAAGTAAAGATTTTTCACAATAATGTCCTCTTAGAGCCGAATGTGATCCAATCAACATCCCGAAGATATTTAATTTACTTTCACATATAACAAAGAAAATGCAGCAAACCCTCACAATTGAGAAGTTGGAGGCAGAAAATGCGTAGCATTTTTGCGAGAGAAATAGCTTTAACCTTTCGTTGAAAATAGTTGATTATACTTCTGTCAATAAACTACCCAATAGTCGGCTATAAATTTCATGACCTTTAATGTCTCAGTGAGCCATACCGGTAAGCAAAACCAGAGCTGTGAAATTTGCACAGTTATATGGAATGTCTATAAATACACCAAACTTGTTAACACATGTCAGAATGTCTACAGTGAAAAGGCCTCTTACGTCTGTTAGGAAACACAGGAACAGAAGGAAAAATCTCCCCAACAACAAGGAAATACAAGGACTACTTCATAGAGGTCAATGCAATTACTTTATTGGATCTAACAGCGCTGCGTTTTTTTAGGTTTGCGCGTGCCCGTTAGATTAAACCTGATTTCATGAGCTAAGTTGATTACAATGGCTAATTAGTCCTGAGGTATGTTTAAGTAGCACCATTACACAAGACACAAGAGGCACGGTGTGTGGAGAACACAGGAAAACCCTATGACTCACACAATGCTGTCTCTGCATCCTAATTTCCTCATTTCAGTCTTTTTCTGACAAGTGTGTCATGGTGCATGTACATGCGTGCATTTGTGTGTGTGTGTGTCTGTGTGTGTCCTACTAGATAACAGGCCCAGTTTGACAGCAGGGCCTCTGTGTAAGCACACTGACTGAAAACATCCGCACCATCTGTGGAGCTGGAAGTTCCATGAAAGCCAACCTGCCGCTGCAAGATGAGTCTACCCCACCCCTTCTTTTGTCAAACATACTGTAGACAGATGCTGACTAATTGAGTTATTATTACGGGATACACTGTCTGTGTTCAAATCTGTGCGTGCATATGTTTTTGGGCCACAATATTTGTAAAAAACACTGCTGAAATGTGGCTTTAAAGCAATGTATTTTGGACTAAATTAAGAATCAGGACTAAAGGTGCATATAAAAGTTTTTTTCTCCATTCAAATCACAGCACATGCAACGCAAACTCTAATTTCAGGCACACCAGTGTGACCAACGAAAATGTTTAAATGTGAGGATTTTCTTTATCATAATAGTCTTTGGGTTTTCAACTGTTGATTGAAGAAAAGAAGCAATGAAGACGTCACTTTGGGCATTCTTTAACAATGTTTTGACTCATTGATTCATCGCAAAATAAGAGTCCTATTTTATATGCATCTGACTTTAAGTGCAAAAACGTCATGGGTGCAGGGATATGCTGTAAGGTTAATGCTCGCATGTAAACACAGACTACTAGTCCTATTATCTCAAGCTGACTTAAGTCTAAAAAAGAGGAGTGGTACGGTCTGTAGAGGATCTGTTACCGGGGGTTGCAATCTGAATACTGGATTGGTATTGGCTAGTCAATATGAAATGGGGGGTTGGGGTCAATACTTAGAGCATTAGCCATATTGCCAGGCCTCTTTAAAGATGAGGATTGTGGATTTGTGGGGGTATCTCCTACTGTGTTGGGATGAAGGGGGGGCCTTAGGAGATGCATCCTCGCCACGCAAGGCTGCTCATGCTCCCATCACTGCCTTTGAAAATCAGTGACTGCACCAAAACAGAGTTTGTGTGGGGAGAATCGGAGGGGGGCGGGGCCTGCACTTGTGGTTGGAGGAAAAAAAGAAAAAAAAAATCTGGGTCAGACGTGGGGTTGATAATGCTGATACCTACGAGTCTCTATGGAAACACAAGCTCCACCCCATCCCCCCACAACCTGACTTCCTCTTGCCTGAAGCAGAAGCTAGCAACAACAACGGACAGCGTTTATGCACGAGGGAGAGAGAGGGAGGCAGACATAGAGACTCTTTTCAGATAAAAAAAAAAAAAAGAAAGATGGAGACATGCTCTTCAGGTCTGTTGATTTAGCTCTACACTTGCATTAAGCCATTACGCCTGCCTGAAGCGGACCATTCCTATGAAAATATGATGATAATTAATGTAACACTAATGTACAGGACCCCATATGGGAATTCTCATTTCAGTTTCCCCTTCCACAGGGAGGTCAGAGGTCACGGTCAGCTACACAACGAGCCTATTAGCATCCAGTGTCTTGTTTCAAGGACACTTTAGTAGGTCAAATCCTGCCGTTGAAGGGAAGGGGGGTTTCTTTATCGAAGCCATCTTGATGGAAATTGTCACCCCAATTACAGCCCAGCAACCCCAAATATGGATCACGTGTCGGCTTCAGTACTCACCTAATTTGTTTTGCATAGTTGGTTTCAATCTCTGACCTCTCCTTGACAAATTTGGTGTACTTCTCCAGATACTCGATCCCCCACTGTGTATGCTTCTCCAAGTTGTCAAACTGATCCTGCAGGAAAGAAGAGGACGTATCGATTAGTGTTGTCAAAAATATCGATTCTCAATACAAATCGATTCTAAATGTTTGACACAGTTTCAGTTCTCATTTTCTACATTATTGATACACCAGTGATAGCTGCACTCTCTCATTGTCTCTTCTCTCCGACAGCGAGTTGACACACAAACACATCAGGGTTTCCGCCAGTGTAATGCAAGACCAGTCTTAACATCGTGGGTTTTTTAAAAAATGTAATTTTACGATTTTTTTAAGGTGCAATATGTTACTATTTTAGTTGAAAACACACAAAAAACCTATATCTATATGACTGTGAAGGAATCACAGTTTTAATGTTATGGGGTCTATGTATCCTGGTCCAAAGTTCCCATGGTAGAGGCATAAACACCTGGTACTCCAAGCTCACTGTCCCAACCAATAGATGCATGAGCTATCTGAGCTAACAAGCTAACAGCAGCAACAGTTCACAACAAGAATCCAGTATCGTGACAACACTAGTACTGATTAAATCATTCAAATGCAAGTGAACTAGCTATCTATCAAGTATACAGAAAACAGGAGAGGAAGTCAGAATGTAATGAAAGATTAAATCAACCTGATGAGCACATTATATTTCAAGTATTGTAGGACCTGAAACCTGAAAACTCTGAATTAAAATGTAATGCCAGTGTAGATCAAATTTATATCATATATTACCAAGTATCCATCTCAGTATTTGAGAAACAGATTCTTACAAATCATAAAAATTGTCTTCTTTAAATTCAACTTATACTTCGTCTCATTCGTTGCAGGAATATTGTACATCTGCCTCTCTTCAATCAAAGCAATCAGGCATTCATGTGTCAGTCAATGTAGTTATTTTCAGCACCTGATCACACAAAAGCATCTGACCTACTCCCACCACCTCAATTCACCTTCAAAGGTGGCACTGCCGGCCTACAACTGATACTGTCCCCATCGAGATGCAATCATTGTAAGCTAATTTCATCTTAAAGTGAGGTCTATCAGAGAGGGTGAGTGCAGCTCATAGTAAAAACAGCCTGCACTACTGATAACCAAACACAGCTGTTGCAGCTGAACTCATTATTCATGATTTGTTCCTGACTTGTGAGGAAAAAATGAGCCTCAAGTTGGCTGAAGTCAGGTCTTGAAATTCAGAGGAAGAGCAAACACACACACACACACGCACACAGCTGATAATTACTGACGATCACATGGCTACTTCCGGACAACCTCTTACAGCGTGGGTGTCATTTTAAAGATAAACCAAAAAAGAAACAACCTTGGTGTGGCTCCAACAGTCCCCCATCCTCTCCTCTACCATGTCTGTAGTCTTCCTCACTCCAGCTAATAGTTCCTCTAAGCATGTGAAGTATCAGCTCGAGGAAGTTCATCTGATCCTCTGAGAAAAACCATGCGATGTACTCAATGAGTGCTCGAAGCATCTCTGCACAAAAATCATTTATATATCACAGGAAGCGGTTGTGGTGATGAAAAGTTCGACACTAAGAGCCTACACAGTCTTGTAGCACTTTGAGGCATTTGAAAGCACAGCCGACAGACAACCAGACAATACACTATTGAAGCTTTATTATTGAAGTTGGATCATGTCGTATGAAGAGTGATAAAATCTCTCGAACACCTTTGAAGCAGCATTCGCAAATTAAACGACTCCCCATTGAAGCACTCAAGGACAACAATAGAGAGTACTTTGAGTGCAAGGGGACTTTCCAGTCTGCATTGTTTGTCAGTTTCAATGGCCAATCACTCATCAACGAGTCACTCAACAGAAGAATTGACAAGATAAACCCCCAAAATTGTAATTTCTACTGAAATACAGAGGAGATTCCTCAGCCTTATCTCTTGCCTTTGTTTTTCTCCCTGAGTTCCTCTGCCCTCACCACTCTTATATCCACTGTTTTTCTTGTTTCTAAAAGAAGCTTCCCTTTTCATTTAATACCTTAAGAGCACTCTCAGAGCTAAGTGCCAATTAAAGCAATCAAATACTTTATGATCCCTAGAAAGCACCGACCATTCTTGGAAGAAAACAGACAAGCACACGTCACTGCACCCACAAATGAACCCTCCTCCGACACACATAACTCAGATTACCCTTTTTTGCAGGGGCACCATCTTATCCAGTTTGTCTCCACGTGGAATTTGTACCCTTTTGAAATATCCAAATCCAGAAAATGTCCATCAAAGTCCAAAGCAGCACCACAAAAGGCTGAGGTTAGGTTAGAGGAGGCCACCAGACCATTTCGCAGGTATTCCAAAGCGGAGCAAGAGCGTGCCTGGGTTGGGAACAATGTCCGCTGACCCCACTCCCACGCCGTAACAAAGAAAAATGCACAGTTGCAGCAAGTAATTCCCGATTGTCTGGAAGAAGAATCCAAAAGGAGAGCAGGGGAGGAACCGATGCAGCACCGGCTCGCTCACACACAAACACACTCTGAATCTGAGGCCACGGCTGCCCACAGCATTCAGGCTTAATGCTCCATCAGGCGTAAGGTGGAATAAGTGGGATGAGAGAGGAGGATAGTGAGAGAGAGAGCGGAAAAACAGAGAGGCGAGGAGGGGAGGGGGGGTTGAAAGGAGTAGAAATGACAGAAGAGGCGGGATTACATGGGAGGGGATTAGATTTAGGGGGGACTATCCTGCTCTGCTGGGACCTCATGAACTCTTGGAACCCTTCGTTTTACCTAATCTTATATCTAATAAAATATATATAATATATAACAAATATGATCTGTTATATGATGAGTCACTCTGAACTAATGAATGTTGGCTTTGAAGAGGCAGCTGCTCGAGCTAAATGGAAAAGTCATCAACAAAGCAGCTTCAATAGAAAGAGCAGATTAATAAATTATGAATCGCAGTGAGGGAAATATCGAGAGACAACATCACATTATGTGAAAGTGTGTCAGACAAGTGCACACAGTCTTGTAGCCTCCACGCTCCATTTCATCAACCCTGAGAAACATCCTGTGCATTTTATACATTTTGTCAATGATGTGGGCACAGGCTTGGGCTGAATAATTCATTGAATTATTATCGAAATCGCAATATGGCCAAGTGCGATGTCAAAATAAAGGTAACAACTGTAGTGCTGCAGAGGTGACCTGACCAATGAATTTTGTCCTCAAGATGTAAGGAAACACATTTTTTTTGGTACAGACCCCAACAAATGTCACATCATCATGATTTAAATTTAAATTTTTCAGTGAAAAGGGGAAACTGTGACACAAAAGTGATCATTCTCACTAATTTTTAATCATATCGCTGTGTTGTTTCTGTCGAAATAATCTCAATATGAAAGTAAAGCAGACCAACATGTGTAGTGAGAGAGAACTGGTCAATCAACAGGCAAGTGACCAGCAACATAAAACAAACCATTTGAATCTGTAGCACACACTGACATTTTTCTAACATCTAATAGGCCAAACGATTAATTGTTAACAGACTAAACAATCAGCAGATTAATCAATACTAAAATAGTTATTATTGTCCAAATAATGGGAGTTATATATTTTTTCCCATTTAGCAGAATCTGTGAAATTAAAGCCGATAAATAGAGCTGATAATACGAAGCCAAACTGCTTTCATAGACTTGACAAGTGCAGTATCTACACAGTGATCCAAGTGTGTAGATACTGCAGCATGTTGTTGTCACGCTCATGACGTCAAAATGCTGCACCTAGGTAGAGCCACGTGGTGTAGACTAGAAAGCCAAACATGTCGGTGTGGGCAGACATCTTAGCCTTTCTTACCCTCAGGTGTGCAGAAACTACAGGTTATGAACTTCTTTTCAAAATAGAAAATTGTGATTTTATTGGTTATTTTATCCCTGCCATGAGAAGTGTGATTGTCCGATGTAGAGATCGATGTAAAGACAAAATGATTTCCCTGTACAAACTTTGAAGCAGCAGTGTGAATAATAGATGTGACCACTCTGATTCTTCCCGTAAAACACTTTTCATTTACCTGACTCTGTAAAATGTAACCACTTTCCTGTTAGTTAAAGCTGACATTTGCACATGCAAATTATACAGTGTCACAGTTGGCTGGACAATAACTACACTCATATTCAACCCTGCAGAGGAATTTTAGTAAAGCCTCCTTCTATGGCCCCCGAACTAAAGACTAATAACTCCTGCTCCGACTCTTCCGTTCTGTCATCTGCGGCCTCTGACACCTGACCTTGTTCCTGCAGGAGGGGAAAAGTGGGGGATCCCTTCAGGAGACGAACCCGCCCTGCTCTGCTTGTTATTTCAGGACACAGTCCCGCTCGCTGTGATGCATGTACTATTGTGGTAGTACAAGAAAGAAAATAAATAAGGCTGCGTAGCTAAATATTTTATGATTGTCCAGGAAATGGGGAACAGGTTCAAACAGAGAACAAAGCAGACCCTCAACAGTTACTAAATATATATAGGTTGTACATGTGCTGTAAGAAAACAAACACATGCTTGTTTAAGGATCAGCCTCCTGACCTCCAGCCCCTTTCCAACTGGTGATGGAGATTATGGTGCAGTTTAATGTATTAGACTGCCAGTTAATCTGAACTAATGCACATTATTTAGCTACCATTACAGGTCAGATCACGTGATCTCACCCACACTGAGGGCCCACTGACCTGCATCCCTACAACACTGAGGTTTTCTCTCTTTCCTCTTATCTACAGCCTGGAATATAAATACCAGCTGATTTATTGCACTAAAACATTTCACTGTGAAGCCATCCGCAGTATGTGAAAACAATTAAATATTCATAACTTCCCTTCCTCCCTGTTCATAGCTTATCGAGTGTGAAATACATCTTAAGACTGTTAGGTCTTTGTATTCTTTATGGTGATTCTTGACACCAAATGCAATGTCTAACTACCAATATAGAAGCAGGTACAGTCTTATGTGGCTTCCTGTTCTACTCCTATCTGCAACAGAAGGCAGTATGAAGTAATAACACTGCTGTTAATGGTAGCAGGTGACAGCAGGGGTTATAGTGAGGATTACCTCTGTCAATAACGTCATATTTTCACCTGTGTCCATGAGTTAGTTGGTTGGTTGGTTTGTCAGCAGGATAACACAAAAACTAGGGAACAGATTTCCACTAAACGTGGATGCAGGATGGGCCTCAGCCAAGGATAGATGCAGGATTAGTTGTCAACTATTCGATCGGCAATTTTTTCAGGGGAAAAAAAACTAAATTATTTGATTTCAGCTTCTAAAATGTGAATATTTTCTTGTTTCTTTACTCCTCTATGATGGTAAACTGAGTATCTTCCAGTTGCTCACAAAGGAAAAGAAAAAAACTGTGCTGATGCCGATGGTTTCATTATTATACGTCCATTACATTATGCATTCAACATTTACTTCATAATGATATGTTGAAGCCGAAAACATGTCTATTGCCACTTTAAGTAGCTCTCATCTCAAACTCTGTTTACAGGTTGTGGAATAAATGGAGCATGTGGAGGAACCATGACTTGTCCTAAGTACAGACGGGTTTCACGTAATAATGCACCTGTCACCCTAGAAGCATGTTGGGTCATGATGCAGGAATGCAGATGATACTAAATAAGACTCATTTAACATGGTCAAGATAAAGGGAACATAATGACATCATGGATGGAGAACTTTAAAAACAGACAGACCCAGTGTGAGGTAACCAGATACAGAGGAAGTGAGCAGCAAAGAGTGTAGAAACACTTCACAACAGTGTTGGTGATAACAGGACTGTACTATGTACAAAGGCTCCTGGGGACACTTCTTGTTTTATCACAGCCTTGCCACCTCTGCAGAGGTCGGTTTGCTGCTCCGTTGATCACAGCAAAAATCAATACGTCATTAGAAACACAAGAGATGAAGAAAGGGGGAGCCATTTCATTTGTCGACTCAGGGAATTTAACAGGAAATCGCTGACTAATAAGGTAAAAAGATGTAAATGCAGATGTGACTCAGCCATCGACAAAGAAACACAAAAAACTTCCATATGCAAAGTGTTTGAAATAAAAACACCCAACATGTCCCCTGTAAGATGACTGCACCTGAATAACATTAACACAAAATATTTATCACATCTAGTGCAATAAAGTCTCAATAAACAGATCTCTCATTAATTTAATTGGCAGCGTAACAGTGTACAGATTTCAATATGGATGGAAAGAAGGATTTCACCAATGAGTGCACTGTGTTCCTGATTAGTTTCTGCATCGGCTGAAATGAGGTGACCCCAAACGTATAATTGATGGAAATCGCATTTGTGGCTTTACTTTCATAATCAGGTTAATCTAACTATTAACCTCCAAACGTTCAAATCAAAATCCAGTCAGAGCAAAGTTTTATGCACCAATGGAACAACGAAACTGATGCAGTCGTATGACTCAAGTCCTGCCTAACACAAAAAAAAACCAACCTTCTTTTAACTTTCCAAATGTTGGCATCAAGCTTTCAAGTTGTGTCAGTGGTTTCTATATGAATTACAGTCCCCTGACAGGAAACCTGTTGAGCCAAAGAAAAGCAGATGTCACAGCAGAGTAGGGGGGAGCCTGAGGGGACAGATGTTCTGCTGGAAGGGGGACAATGGGACAAGAGCCGTGTAGATGCTTTTGTCTTTTTTTGTAATGGTTGAGCAAGGACAGTAGGTTGAGTTTGATGGGTAGGGGGCTTGTGCTGAAAACATTTAAGACTAACTGAAGCCTCTTGTGCCTCACTGCCTCATGTAGAGTACAGCTGCATGAATAGATTAGTTGTCAACTATTAAATTAATCACCAACTATTTTGATTATGTGGTGTCTTAAATGCAACTATGTTCTGGTTTCTTTACTCCTCTGACGGTAAACTGAATAACTTTGGGTCAAGAGGAGGCGTCGACATTTATCACCATTTTCTGACATTTTATAGACCACACAATTGAACAGTTAATCAATAAAATAATTGACAGATTACTGCCAATAAAAGCTGTCATGGTCCTGTCATTTCTGCTTCATTTTCATTTTATTTGTGTTTTATGTGTTGTCTCTTCTGCGCTGTTTCCCTCGTGTGCTTTTGCACTCGTCCCCAGCCAGCTTTCCCTCCACACCTGTCTTGCATCTTCTTCATTAGCCCAGCCCAGTGTTTTCCATCCAATCAGCTCATTCCCTGTTCCACGTGTTTTTCCACTCATTACCCTCACCTGTGTTTATCAGCCTCACTCCACCTGCACCTCATCCGCTTGTTAGTTTAGTTTGTATTTAATTCCAGTCTTTAGTTCAGTCTTTGTCGAGTCATCTGTTGTGTATTCGTGTTTGCCTGTTCCTTAATTCACTGCACTTCCTGCCTGCCATCTCCTGCATTTGGGTCCATCTTCTCTGCTCCAGCGTGACATAAGCATTAGTTGCAGCCCTAATGGACAGCATGAACCGAACCTCAGCTGACTGGAGGCCATATACATGAATTGTTTGAGATTGGAGAAAAAGTGTTGCGTCAGAAACTGATGGAAGGCATCATACACATCTGATTAGAGGGATTGTTCCAATGCCGATACCAATATCGGAAATGCCTCTTATACTGCCAAAAATGCTGGATACATTATGGCTAGTGCATGATTCAGTGCCCTGATCTAATACCTTATTATTTATTTATTAGAAATGGGACCCTACTACTTTCCAGCAGCATCCTGTACACCTGTATGCCAGATTTTTTACTGCACAAGTAGCAACTATTAATAGCTTTTAGAAAATATTTAGAAATATATTGGATTGACAATTGCTGATACACAAACTTCAGGTATCAAAGAATTGGTATTGAGAGGAAAAAAATGGTATCAGTACATCTCTTATGATTAGTAAAAAGAGATATGCTGGTTTTAGTGTGCCTTTTAGTTTGCCTCTTTTCTATTAGGACCATTACGGTAAACATGAAGGAGTTATTTCAGGAGCCTCATTAGCTAACAAACCCTGCGCTGCAGTGAAAATGAGAATGGAAGAAACTGCATTCATCCAGGACTGTTCATTAGGCTGTGAGCGTCCTGCCAATTCAAATAATAAACAAACAGCCCGATTGTTCTCGCAAAAGTAGCCCTACCCCACCGAATAAAGCAGGCAGAAAATATCTGAAGCTCTGGAGTTGATCTTCTGGTAAAGCTTTATACACTGCTTCTTACTGACCACAGGAGAGGAGACACACCAAATCTACTGCCGTCAATGCAGCGCTTCACTGTGTCTGGCGACGGTGGGCGTCCAGCAGCAAGGACAAATATTTGGGGGGGGATGCCAAACCCTCTCTCCAACACACACCGGGCTTTGTACAGGGAAGCGGGGCGGAACAATGCCTCCATAGCCCGGTGTAACCCTAGTGTCAGAGAGGAGTTGCAGGAAGACTGGACAGTATACTCACACATACAAACACGCTCGTGCACACACACAAACAAAGACCAATGATCATGTGCTTGACCGCTGAATGAATAGTTTTCCTCGGCTCTCTCTCTTCGGGTTATTAAAGGTTGAGAAGGGTTTGTCAGCCCCCAGCCCACCCACCCTAAATGAGGATTTAACACATGAATGGAAACAAATAATCTCTTCATGTGAGAGGCTCCGACGATTTCCACTAGTGTCAAAATGGACTGTTGTCTCACGCTAATTAAGAACTGGTACAGGCAAATTAGGCTAATAATGTAACTCACAACTGCCATCACCTGCCTGGCATGATGTAGGATGATATCTCTATGCAAAATATTTCTCTGACAGAACAAAACATGCCCACAGGAAATGTACAGACTCACACACACAAACTTTTTGCAGAATATGAGCAGCTGTTTGGCGCAGTGAGTGACCTTATGTGTAAGAGCTCTTGTTTGCATGCCATGTAGGTATTTATAGAAACAAACGCCTCTGCTGGTCTGAAATTTAAGAATGTGTGTTGGCGTTTGCACACGTGTATCATGCCTCTGTGCTCATAAAACATGTCTTCCCTGTTCCTGCCTGCATGCAGCACCAGTATCGTATATGAGTAGTCTGTTAACTGGATAAGAAATACCCACCCATATTGCAGCAGTTAGGCAACAGGAAATTGCTGTCACTTGTGAGTCATAGTAACTGGAAGCGTGGACCACCCATTCATGGACATAAAAAAAAACCTCCAACAAGCTGGCATCTAACGAGTTTTTTAACTTTACAATTTTCTTGTCATGTTCAATGCCACAGACATTTTATGACTGGCACTGAAGCTCCAACAATTCATCGATTAATCGTTTAGTCGTTCAAAAGAAAATTAATCACCAACTATTTTGATAATCAATTAATGGTTTCAGCCAAATATGTCAACGATTTGCTTGTTTCTAGCTTCTTAAATGTAAAGATTTGCTGCTCTTCTTTGTCATTTATGAAAGTTAATGAAGAGCCTTTTGGGTTTTGGACTGTTTTGTTTGGGCAAAAGATGCCATCTGAATACGTCGCTTTGGGCTCCGAGGAATAGTGAGGATCATCTATCTCAATTGTTTGTAATCAATCTTTAAACTTTAAAATAAAAACTAAAATAGCAATAAAACATACTTGAATCACTTTAACCTTAGTTTGTTAGAAAACAAAAATATTTCTGGTCGCATACACATCAAAGACTCTTAAATAAGTTTTCATAAATCATAAGGTTCTCCTGTGCAAATTAAGGACGAATAAATGGTGGTAACCTCATACTCTGCAGTATTTACACATCCAATGTAACTTGTTTTTGTAGGGAATACAATGTGCAAGCCATGCCTTCACCCATGTGACAGGCTTAAGCAATTCAATCAGCAAGCTAGACAGCTTTTTCAAGTCATTCACGTGAGGATATTCACAATTATGCCAATAACGAAAATGCATGACGATAAACCAATCAACTTGCCCCATCCCTAGTCGTTCCACATTCCCACTGAATGTGGAAAATAATTCTCCAAGAATCGTTTCTGCTCACTTACAGCACTTGTCATTCTCATCTGCAGTAGCACCTGCAGATACTCTTCATAAGGACTCAGCTGGTCCTCTTCCTTTGGCTCTTCTTTTTCCGATTTCACAGAACGAACACTGTCCAGGAAAACGAAAAACTCACTCCTTCGGCGCAACATGGTCACTGGTTTTGTGCGACAACAAAGGAGACAAAAGGAGCTCCAGACGAAGTTAATCCATCTCAGAGGAGTAAAGCACGACAGAAGAACAAGTGGTCAAGCAGAGCCGCTTTAACAGATTTAAGATCCTGCATATAGCAATGCAAAGATTGATCCAAACGCATCATATATCCTGATAATCCAGGAACATATTCATCAATCGAAGCACACCAGATGCAGGCAGAACTAAAAGTATACTGAGAGTGAACAACAGAAATGTTGTACCCGGCACAGAACTTGATTAAATGACGCTGTAATTAATCTGATTACTACACCTCCCTTCTAACTACCTTAACCACCCAATAGGACGCAGCTGTTTTGTGGATTAATCCTGCTAGGCCGGCAAAGACACTTCAGCCATTGTTCTTGTTGAGCTGTTTTTGTTCTTTTTGCTGGATAAAGCTCTTAAACTCTTATATAACACATTCTCTGGAATTAGGGGCGACTTTGAATTCAAGATTATGGCCAATATGAGAGAACCGCCATGACACTTCATATACTGAACTGCTACAACATAACAAGCTGAGGGTGTCACTTTTATCTCAGACAAAAGGATTCATTTAGTGAGCAATTTAGCCACAAGTTTGTAAACATAATATGGATATGGGCGGCTGAAGCAAGTGGGGTATTGATAGATACATGCATCCATATCACTGAATAACATAGCACTGACTGACATGGTGAGAGTTCGTACACTTAAAGGTGGCATACAATTTAAAAAGAAAATTCTCACTTTGGCTGATTAAGTGAATCAAACCCACGCGAATACTGTCATAAATAAGCTTATTGCAGATATATCATATTGGTGTACAGTCACTGTTTCCCAACCACTGATAGAAACAAAATATCTAATTTGTGTTTATATGTTGTAAATTCTTCACATTAGGAGACATTTATGTTCAGAGACCTTTACTTTGAATTTGAATTTTGCAATTACAGGTTTGTTTCCACTTCCTTCTCTTTGTCATGCAGCACAATTCGCTCTCTGTGTTTCATGATGTTGCACTGTCTAGTCGATCAAGTGTATTCATTGTACTGCGGTAATGTCTTGTTTTTGTAATTAGCCCCTTCTGAAATTTGCCTTGCAAAGTGTTGACGCAGGGGTTTGCATGATTGTAAGAACAAGAGTTAGCAAAATTTTAAAAGTATCCAACCGGTAATTTCCAAAGCCATTCCACCAAAACACATGAACTTGCAGCGCCTGACTACACTCACTTGCCCATAGCTCGCGCTGGCCAGCTGCAAGATTAGCAGCTAGTTAGCTATGTTCAACAAGCTCTTTGATGTTTTCTTATTCAAACAAATTCATGAACAACTGTCAAATGCCACATTAAAGATAGTCATCACAAACGTACATCAGTCTAAAAAGGCTACTCGACCCGGCAGTTGATGCTCTGTGCTGAGGTTAAGTGCTTTGTGGTCGTCGCTGAACAATTCTGTTGCTGTCGGAGCAGCTCTGTTATTTGTGCTTCTGAACCACAGGTTCAAGGACTGTATACTGTGAGGGCAGTACATCTATGTCATCGCTAATCATATCCAACTAATGCTACCTCATGTCTCATTCACGTGTCAGAAAACACCTTAGTACCCATGTTAGTATTGGGAAATTTTGGCTGCACTTTCTCTGCTATTTCTGTACATGAGGTGAGGTGAAGTGAAGGTAACATAACTCAAGTTGACAACAACTTGTAATGTTACTGTGCAGTGCAATAAAAGCTTTCCAACATGAGTTAATTATTTATGTAATCCACATAAACCGCCGTTTTATCGCCTAATAGGCTGAATGTAATATGTCATAATGAGTTTTAAAAACAGCCGCAAAAATCCATTATCAGTCTAGCTTCGCCATGGTCTTGCTGCCCAGTAGGTAAACTGTAACACATGGCATCAAACATGTTGAGCGGCAGAAATGGTGGGTTAACACTCCAGTGTTACTGTAAATGACACCCCTGCTCAGCTCTCCACTAATAGTATAGATGCTTTACATGGCTCAGGTGAATCTCTTGCCCAGGCGCTCGAGCTATGTGCTGCCATGACACGTCTCATGTACTCTTTTTCCGCTGAAGACGACCATGATTTGAACATAATAACTACACAGTCTCTCACAGAGGGTCAAATGATTACTAGACTTCCCTGCCAATAGGTGTCAGTCTTTGAATTTAATCATACTGTGGAACCTAACATTGAGGGAAAAACTAAACTACCAAAAAACAGCAAGAGCTTTTAATTAAGTCTGCTGGCAAACTTGATGGTAGCAAATGAGAGACTAGATTAAACATATTTGTGTTTTATGTGTTTTACACTTATACCCGACTGTCAGTCTCACAGCTTACAGTTTCAGTTCATAAATAGATCTGTGTGACACTCTGCCTCAGTGTCATGTAAGGCTTCTCTTGTTGCGCATGCTCTTCACTCTCTACAGCAACAAGTTAATAACTTCTAGCTTCAAATAACAAGAGTCAAATCTCTCCCTTGAGGATCAAGTCATACTGAAGTAAGACTGTGTGCCGGCCCATTTTTCCTTTGAGTCTTAGATCACTGGTTTTCCTCTCCAGGTAATCTTGCTTGCTTTAACAATTAATTCAATTTGCAGAAAGGTCTTATAAGTCATGATAAAAGTCAGCCAGGCAAGTATGGATAGTACAGCGAATTAGCAGGGTTGCTAATTTAAACCAGTGCTTCTGTGGTTGATGGCATGAGTTTCCTCAGATTGATGTTTCATTTCATCAGTCTGTTGAGCATATTTATGTCAACTCCCTCACTCACATTTGCAGAAGAATTACTGACTGTTAAAGACGTGATTTTGTCGAACACTTTAGCAACATTTTACCACAAATGAATGCCAGTGAGGCTCTAGCGATGGAAGATGTTATGTCAGATCTCATAGTACGTCTCCTATTACACCACACACAGAGTTTGAGTCCTTCAGCTACTTTTGTTGTACTGGATGAAAAGCCAACATTGTAACCTACTAACAGCCCAAAAGGACTCTAAGGCCATAGCTTTAATCTCTCTTGTAAATAACGCAAAGGTTTTATGCTGATGTTAGAATTTTACAATCCGTTTGTGAGAGGGGAAGGCCTCATAGGACCTGGAATACAGAAGTACTTTCTATTTATCATCAAAATGAGATGAAATCTCTAGGTGGTTCTGTTTCTTTGGCTGGCATCACTAACAGTTTTTCAGACAAGTTCTCTGAATTCTGTGGCAGCACTTTCACTCCACCCTGACATTACTCATCGCAGGATATGAGTTAAGATGGCACAACTTTTGCTCAACTGGGAAAGACTTAGATCTCTCAGTATCTTCCATGCTAATGTACAATATTCCAAGGGGTAACACCTACTCTTGGAGACATGGAAACTTATTAAATTTGCGAGGAAGACAGTCTTTGTTATTGAATGAAGCCAGACCTCGCCATAGGAAGTGATAGATATAATTTCAAAGGCCATTTATTGCCAAAACCATTTACTAATACAATCAAAGACCTCCGCCCCGTCTGTCTGGCATTATGTGTATGAGTAAATGTCCACACGCCCCACATTGCCACTGGAATGGCACTCAGTAGAGCGCATACCTCCGCCAAGGCCCAACAGTCCCCCTTAAATTCAATCAAGCCTAACCCAATATCAAATTAACATATTTAAATCCACTGGATCTGGATTTTTACTTGGATGTGATGCAGATTGTACCAGCCACCAACTGTAAATATGATTGATCTTTTTTCACAAAAATGTCAGAAAACACCCTTTCTTGCAATGCAAAAGAAGGTGAGAACAAAAACAACCTTGATCCAATCCGGATCCACACCAAAAGTTAATGGGGTTTATTCTGTGCCGAGACCCATCTTCCATCCAAGTTTCATGGAAATATGTTGAGTAGTTTTTGTGTAATGATGCTGACAAACCAACCAGCCATAAATAAAGCAAGATATTCCAGCTAACAGAAGCTTTAATACAGCATCCTGCAGATTCAAGAGCAGTAACAGACCACAATGATGTACTATCTTGCCAGGAGGCCTCCTCAAGCCCACACAGCCTCTCAATAATCAGAAGAATGTGAGGTTAATTCTTCCACAGTAAAAGGAAAAATCTAAGCTGAGAAACACTGAACAACCGTTAAAAAAACAGCTTTATTTTGAAGTAACATGATTGTATCCATTAACATCTGCCCCACAAAGGCAATTACAGGACAGGGGAAAGCCAGTGAGTCAGTGTGATGAAAGCGAAGAGAAGAAAAGAAAAACAGAGCAAATTAGGAAATGTAAAGCAAGGCATGAGTGGGCTGGAGTGAAAGCTGGATCTCCAGCAGTTAGAATAATTTCAAGCAGTGGGAGACAAATGTGTGGTAACTGCATGGTTGCACGAGCCAGTTTTCATCATGGCTTTGTATCATTTAACATTAAGCAGCCATAAAAATAACTCTTAAAAAAGGTTCACATGGTACCGACCATGTTTGCTAACCACATCTGGTATCACTTGACAACGAAGAAGCAAAAAGACGGACAGCTAACTGTCAGGAGAACCACTGTTTCTTGGCCTCAGAGACGTCCCCTTACTACATGATCACAAAAGAGGACAGATGGAGAACTGAAATAACAGAGACAATAAAATTTACAGTAGCATCTTCAGCACACACACACACACACACAGTTGATGTATGTGTACAAGCTAGCTGCAGCAAACATCTGGGCTGTCATATCCAGGTGCTCTTCAAGGATAAGAAACACAGACTGGAGAAACACTCTAGAGGTTAAATCTGCATGAATAAAACTAAATGAACATATATTTACCATACCAATTGATTAATCGACTACCTTTCGCAACTCTAGTTTGAGTTCTTTGTTACAATTGCTTCAATGCTCAACAAATTTTCATAAATTTTAGGTAAAAATTACACGAATAAATGTATACCCTTTAGTATTATTTCATTGTTTCAATTCTGCTTTCTATGTGCATGCTATCACTGATATCACTACCTGTTTATAAGCTACACAGTTTGGCCAAAGGTTAGGTACACTAATGCATGGGTAGGTCGATGGAGACGTTGCAGGGAAAAGAGGTTGTTGCCCTCTCTCCACCATAATTCACCTTGAATAGTCGTAAAACAGCTAACAGTGTAGGCAATCTCCGTGCTAGTGTTTCTCTGTCGAGGGAAACTCAATGCTGTCAGAGCCGCAGAACAAATGACACTTACAGTGTGTAGTACAATATAGCCATAATTAGGAGGACATGGACATGGTTTTGGGGCTCAGGTGACAATATGTCAGAGGTCATGTGACCGAGACCCGAGGGGGGTATAATTTCCACTGTCACAGCAGTGATTAGAGGCCGATTTTACAAATAACAGAAGAGGCAATGACTCAAGATTAGAGGCTGCAACAGTCTGTGGTGGGAAGCATTGAGTCACCTTTTCATGGACAAGATGACAAAAAAGCCTCCTCCTCTGCTATTCAGCTCTGAAGAAGAGGAAGAAACAAGTGTGGTCAGAAAACGCCCTTGACAGAATGTCTAAATTAATCGTTTACTGAGTATAAAACATAAAAAAAATGGCTAAAATCATTCCAAAACCCAAAGACATTCAGTATACTATCATGTTAAGATAGTATCTGTATCTAGTAACTGCTAGTATAGGGTCTGTTTGAATACCCTCTCACCTACCCCCCTCGTCCTCCTTTATTTCTGCCTCTCACTCCCCAGGGGGCAGTCCGGGGCCTACAGATCCAATGTGGATCCATTCATCACTATTTTACTGTCAGGCAGGTTCAAAGAAAGAGGTGAGGAGAAAATGGGCTATGGGTGATATCACTGAGTCAGCAGGTGGGTGGCAATGAGTGGAAGACTTAATGGGGGGTTGCAGGGGTGTCAGTCTGGCAAAGGTTTCAGTCGCTGACCCCCCCTGACTCCAGCACACTGACAGAAGGAAACAGACTGGCTCGAGTTTCAATCCTGGAAGTGGCCCTGAATGTCAAGTGAGCAGCAGGGGATGAGGCTGCTGGGCCCTGGGGGAGTCTGAGCTGAGATGAGATACAACAGCAGAAAACACTGAGGAAATCTCACTGTAACACCAGGCTGTTTCATGCAATACCAGGAGATCAGACCTGATATGTAACTGCTGTACATGCATGACTGGAATCCACACAAACAAGACCATAAGGGTTTGATTGAACTTTTCTGTCTGTGCCCCTCGGGCAAAGTCTGGAGCACCTCTTGACGACACGAAACAAACAAGTTCCTCTACAGACAATCCCACTTTCCCTTCTCAATTACATGAAGGGCAATGGCTAATAGATAGGTGCTTATGTGCCTACAATTACAAATACAAGACAAACTAGAGCAATCGTCTCTCAAGCTGTCCCCTATGGCAAAACAAGTACAGATAGTCACGCCTCGACTGACACTGAACAAAGTAACGCACCATTTGGACAATCTCATCTACCAGTCAAGGACCACACATGGGCCAACTTGCCAACTATTCTAAAGACCACTGTGTAGTTCAACTCACCTTAAGCTGTTGCTCTTTGAGTAGAGTTTCAACCTTGATCATGTTGCCTCATCAATAAGTTGGGTGCAAGACAAAGATGCTTTTATATTCGCCAACCTACAGAGATTTACGTAAACTCCTACGTGCAACTATGTGTAAAACAGCTTGCATCCAGTTTCCAAAATAAACCACACGAGAGAAGTGAAACATTCAAGGTGTGTCATAGTGAGAAAGAGTCAGGTCAACTTCTTTTTAGCTCTGACCAGCAACTATGTCGGTTGGTCATGGGGTGGGACAAAATATTATTGGTTAGCTCAGTTGGTAGAGCGGGCGTCCCATGTGCAGAGGCCTTGTCCTCGCTGCAGCTGCCCGGGGTTTGAGTCCGACCTGTGGCCCTTTGCTGCATGTCACAGCCACCCCCACCACCCCCATCCTGTTTCCTGTCATCTCTCTGAGCTGTCCTATCAATAAAAGGCCAAAAAAATAAAAAATACTTGAAAAAAAAAGACAAGGCCAAACCAGTTAAGTGTTTGTGAGGTTGTCTGTGAGCCTGATTGCATGACCATGTGGATGCATGCGTACCTTGCTCAATATAACGATGGCATCATGACACATTGATCCTGTGATTCTTGATTAATTGCAAGACAATCATCTACGATAAATCACGATGTCTGTGTAACTGAAGAAGAAAGAATCCCTCTAAATATGCAAAAAGAAAGAATAATGTATCTATTCACTGCATTGCGGTGCCAGTTTCGCATAATCTGACAAATGAACTGAAACAATGTACAAATAAGTGCATATAGTCTTGGCTTAGTGCCTCTTAACTACACACACACTGACTGCTTACTGTCCATGAGAATTTTAAAAAAAGGTGCAAAATGTAAGAATTGGCCAAACCTGAATTCATTCCAACAAATAGGAGCAGCATATCACCAGAGTACCTGCTAACTGCTGCTAAATGAATTATTTTTATACATCCATTAGCTAGTTAGCACAGTTAGCCGTCCAGCTTGCCAGACTACAAGGGAAATGTTGGTGTTGACATCACTAGTACGGGAGCTTTAGATTGCTGAGAGAAAGAGGTTTTCTAAGGTTTTTGGGGCTAGCTGGTTAGCATGCTAATTTTAGTAGATATCTCTTCAACACAATACACAGACATCTTTGACATAACATCAAAGCTGTTATTTCTTCACATTCTGCTGATAATTTCAGTTAATTCTCTAATGTTGAAATCATAAATATTGCACCTTTCAAGGAAGGATACAAGTTTGCCTCATTAAAATCTAAATATGTGGAAATTGGGTGTTACATCACAAGTAGACATGAAATGACGGATTTCCGATTCTATATTTTGTCCCATCCGAAGCACATATGTAGTCACAGCTATTGCAAATTCATGCTTCTTTAAGTTACTATGCACATCTGACATATAGTCTGTGAACGTTGTGTATGTAGTATAATTACCACCAATCTGTTAGATCTGACAAGGTACCTTTAAGCCTGGTTAGTGTCACCTCTGCTGCTCAGAGTACCAGCTTGTAACACCCGAGCCCCAAGAGGAAATACATCAGACATGCTGCGGTCTCCAGCTTACTTGGTTTACCACCACTATTTAGAGTGTAATGCCTCTATAGTAAGTTATAAAATAGTTGTTCATGATTTCTTTATTTTTTCTGACCCCTGTTACACTGAGAAACAGTCACATGTTTCACCACAGTTGACTTCCTTCTTCCTTGGTAGCGTTTGTACATCATGCCTCTTTTGGAAGGGTTTAGGGTCTTTGCTATGCTTGTTAAAGCATACTGGTTCATTTACTTCATTCTCTGCTTGCACAAAAAGAAAAAAACTGGCATTTCCATCCTTCGAGTACTCTAGAACAAAATACAGTGAGGTTTAATAACAGGACCATTTGCTAGTTAATGGAGGATGTTTTTGTAACATTTCTGTAGGTAATGCCACAAGGACAGGCCAGTGATGGACATAATTTTCATGGCAGCAAACATTCCTACTAGAGTCTGTCTTTATGTGGAAGGTGAAGACTATAATCAGTGCTATGATGTTGCACCAAAGGCATTCAACATTTTGGAGTCCACTGACTGTGGTGCTTTACTCACGCTGACTCACAAACCCTAAACAACAGCCATCGCAGCCATAACCCACCCAACATTCACAATTTCAACTCAAGTAAACTACTTTGATGAATGTAATTGGATTCAGCACACTTGCACAACCTCGGCAGAGCAGTGTACGTGAGAGGTTGAGAAACCCAGCTCGACTGTGACTTCACTTCCTGAAATATCGTTTACTTTCCTGTTAGCAACGAGGAACAACAGGATGTGCATGATAAAATGTGCGGCTCATATGGTGCCTCATCCTTCATCTGTCATGTTGCACCATCCAATTTTTGAGGCTAACCTCAAAGAAAGGGATCGTAAATGCTGAAACAGCTATAAAATTTGTTCAAAGTATTGGATCTTTCCACTTAAAAATAATTTAATTGCAACAATTTACATTGACATTTACTTTTGACCAATCAGGCTAAATTACTGGTAGTTTAGGATTTTGCAAGGCTCATAACTAGAGCTGCAATGACAAGTCATTTAATGAGTTGATCTATAGAAAATTAAACTCTTAATCGGTTCAGACATTTACCAAGCGAAGAATTACAAACATCCTGCCCTTGCCCTACATGGAAGCGTGGGTGCTGCCACAGTAACAGCGCTCGTGTCACTGTATGTTTCGCTCTTTGGTCTGGTTTGGCACGACAAAAAATAAGCCGTGTGCATTCTCCAGTGGCAACAGCCACCTGTAGAGTACTGCTGCGCTGTCTGCTGCCCTGTTGCAGCGACTAAGATTAAAGGAACAAGTGTCTGGATTCCATTCAGCCAGCATCTGGTTGTAATACATTATTCTCTGCGAAAGCTCGGTCTCTGTTTAAAAAACTTTTCAAATGTTTTCCAGACTGAAAGTACACATGAAAGCCTGTGGAATACCTTGAGGCTTTGTTCGCTTCGCATGACTACCTGGGTAGGAGTGCTTCTCGGTCAGGCATCGCAGTAGTAAAGCAAAAATACACTGACATCACTGGGAAAATGCAAAGAATGTGGGGTACTGCTGGTTTTCTTGGTGAACTTTGGACCAGGTAAATTACTGGAGAATTCAGGAGTGCCTCTCTCCACCTCCTTTTTTTTTCTTAGAAAGGAAAACACATCCATGATTTAACTATCTCCAGACCCCCTTTTGCTGCTCAGTAGAAAAGGAAAAAAGATCCAATTCATAATATTGACTTTGCTATAACTGCAGTTTTATCAGGGAAATAAAGTGCCCCATGCTGCAAGTATTGTGATCAGGTGTTGTGAAGAATCGATGGCCTACAGGTTAGAATTGAGCTGTTTGTTGTTGTAAACCACAAAGGGTGCAACGTCAGTTTAAGTCAATAAAATGTGACCCTTCCTGCCGGTTCAAATGGAAGCTGCTCCATGTAGTAACTTGCAAGCACACACTTGTGCATGTTTGCACTGAGACACAAGCGCACATGTACTGAAAACATACCATCAGAGTCCTGTAACAACAAGCCAGCACCTCTGCCATGTAATGTGTCAGCATACTGACAGCAGAATGACTGCTTTTCCATTGGATCATTTCCACAACAAAATAACAACACGAGCCACTGAAACAAGACCCAGACAACAGGAATTCCTCTCGCCACAACTGCTTATTATCAGGTTGTGAAAATAGTTTGACATAGTCCTGTAATCGGCATTAAACCAATGGTGTAGTTTACAACACATCGCCAAGTGTGAGAGTATCTCAGTGTCTGAATATGGGAAAATACCACTGATAAAGCAGCTGGCCTGATAAAGGATACTTGCAGGAGCGTCACTCCTTAAAAGTGAATTTAAGTGGGATGAAAAGTGACATCACTGCACAGGAATTTATTGTAGTAAGGTCACTGGGCCTCAACTTTGTCCTCTGTTGTTGCTCACATGGGAGTGATGAACCAAAGCATTAATGTTAATAACAACCTTACATACTTTATATCTTCTTAATAGCATTAACAAGATATAAGTTCATCTGACGAGGCCCTGTGACTTTGTGACCATTGTGAATATAACTGTAGAAGCTGCAGTGACTCAGTCAAATTAAATGCAATTTGTAGTCAAATCTTAACTCGACTAACCTGTCAGATACTTCCGCTTGTAAATGCAAATAGTTTATTTGCCTCAGATTAAGAGTGCTATGTTTCACAAGTATTGACTAAAGGTACATTTACTATACTTGAGTATTTTGATTTCAAGTTACTTTATACTTCTACTTGACCACATTTAAGAAATAAATAAACAGATATTGTACTTTTCACTCCACATTTGTCTGACAGCCTTAGTTACTACTTACTGTACAGATTACAAATTATGAACCGTTCCAGTCCACTGAAAACCTTATATCGGCCAACTAATATATCGGTTAGGCTCTATACTTGGGTAAATTGTAGTTAGTTACACTCCATTATCTATACATAAACACACATTTTTTGCAATGATCCCTCATTACCGAAATGCGGTTATCAAAGAGATATGTACGTAATGGAGGCGGGATATGTTGTCCAAAATGACATCGGAGTGCAGAAGCACTAAACTTCACTGGGAATTTAAGAATGGTGCATGTTTTACTGCAACATAATCTCTCATATTGCCTATATTGGCAAATTGGCAGAGACTTCTACTACTTCTTCCTGATCTGTACGACTCACTGGTTCATCTGTTATCAGTCTCCTTGATTACAAATAGTGTCAAATCAGTGTCGGCCCTGAAATACCACAATAAGCGTTTTTACTTTTGATACCTAGCAGAGCCCAAACCAATACTATTTTTTAGGGTCGATGTCAATACTTACACCAGGAAGTAAAAAATTACAATATGTAGTTGTTATCTACAATGACACCACTGTAGTAAACCTAATGGGAATTTAATGATTATGAATCAACATATATCTGGTTACATTTACACTTAAATCGATAAATCTGCGATTGGCAAATATCGGCCACTAACATCAGCCAACTGATATATCGGTCAGGCTCTAACTTAAAGTGCATTTAGCTGATAACACATTTACTCCACTTTAACTTGAAAATACTCGAGTATTTTTCCAGTGTGGTGGTACATTTACATAATCTGCCTTCTGCTACTTCTACATTTCATTGACTGTGATTAAAACTGAACATCATACATGATTTTTGCCTCATGGTGATGGGGTAAAATAATAATTAGCAGGCTGTTAGTGTGGTTATAACCAGCCACTGTTCATCTGTGCACCTCAGTCTCCTCTCTGTGCAGATGAATAAAGACAACTTGCCCTCATCTACTTCCTCTACTGGACGTGCTTGTTACACATGTAATGAAGCCACGACGTTTTTTTTTTTTAACATGCCATATGAACATACATGCTCGACAACTTGGCACGAAAATAGACGTGTTACATTGTGAGGGGGTGTGTGCCGAAACGTGGTTTAGAAACGCTACGAACGTGAACCAAATAAATCGGACGGTTGGTTAGCTAGCTAACAAACGTCACGTACAGCCTCCCCTGGCTAACGTACATCACGGTTTACATGGAAACGTACATAATGCAGCAGCGTCGGTGATTAGCTCCCTACAAATTAGTTGGCTAACCGTCGCAAGGGGCTGAACAGCCGCAGAGCAGCGCACACAAAACGACGGTTTTTTAGCGGGCAAACACGGAGGAGCAGCCGCCGCCGTCTCATCACCCACATTTTCATCCGAGGACCGTTATATCCACACAAGTGCAACCGACACTCACCCATAGCTCTGACCCCCAGCTCATGGTTCCAGTGCGGTGTCCTCGGAATAATCCACAACTGAGGTGTTTTCAAGCTCACACAGCGGCCAGGAGACGTGGTTTTTTTGTTGTTGCTGTTGCTGTTGTTGTTGTTGTTGTGTGTTCCCAGCCTCTCGGTGCAGTCCGCCTGTCAAACGATATATTAAAAAAAAAAAAAAAAACAACACCAGGATCCTCCTCCTCTCTATCTATCTAGCTAGCTTAAACTCGTGTTTTCTCAGCGCCTCATCCTGTCTCACACAAGATGGCCAGGAGCTGCAGCGTAATCTTCAAACGAGGGGGAGTCTCTCGCGGCGCGGGGCGGCGGACACGCGCTTTCGATCCGATGACAGCTGCTCCTGAGCGCGCGCACTCAACCAAAAAAAAAAAAAAAAATGCGTGGTGGGGGGGTGATCCTCTGCGGGGGGGTCCAATAAAGCCTTTAGAAATACTCACTCACTCACTGCTGCTGCTGCTGCTGCTGCAGTTGAGACTGACATGCAGAGGGAACATGGTGGAGGTGGTGGTGGTGGTGGAGGGGGGAGGGGGTTCAGAAAGGTCACCACCCATGGCAGATGTTTCATTGAATACCCCCCAGAGGCTTTAATGCTAACTTCTGGTCAGCCAACCCTACTTTCTCCTGCCTTTCTCTCTCTCCCTGATAAGATGCATGCTTTTTGACAACACCCCAGATTTACTTAAAGGATAAGTTCACTCAAAAGAAAAGAAAATTCAGTCTTTATCTACTCCAAGTTTTGCAGTCCACAAATCACTTCTGGAGCTTCAAAGAGAAACTGTGGTGCAGCGGTCTCCTTAACAACTGAAGTAGATGGGGACTTGTTTTAAAATGTAAACAAAAACAGTATGTACGTCTACGGAAGCCCAGAGATCCAAAACTGATTTTAAAAAAGAGGTTACACTCCTTGAAGCACAGTGAAGCTCCTGCATCTACCTCAAATGCGTGCTAACACTTTTAGCTCAGAAGCTACAGCGAAGATTTCAGCATCAATTTGGACTCTTGGGGCTTCCGTAGACTCGGATTACGGTGGGCGAGCTTGTCTGGAGACATTTCCTGATTTGTTTTTCAGTTTGTTAAGAGAATGCAGCTCGAGAGTGAAGCTCGACAAAACTTCTCCGTCTGCATGCGGATGAGCAGTCTAGATAATGACCGAACTTCTATTTTTGGGTCGATTGCTCCTTTAATATTTCTTAACCTCGCATGCATCCAGGTGCAAAAATCTACTATCATCGTCATAGACTGGACAACTGGATATTGTGTATATAACTTTGTAGTGTGTAACAGTTGTTTTAGTCTGTTCATGTTCATGGTCTCCTTTTTAAAAAAGATATTTTAATCTCAACAAGACTTTTACCTGATTAAATACAGAAGAATAACATTGAAATGAGATGTTCAATAGTCAAGTCACATGTATTTATAGAGCATGTGTAAACAACTGTTGACAAAAGTAATTAAAACAAGAATAAATAGGTAAATATCTGCAGTAGAAAAAACTAAAGGCATAAAATAACTGAATTAATTATACAGGGAAGTGAAAAACGATTGATTTTATGGAAGATAAACTGACTTTAAGACTCATAACACACTGTATTTATACTGGACTACATCTCACTCAGACATAAAAAAAAATCACCACATGAACAGTTATCACTATCACTGTGATTCATTGTGTGAATTATTACATAAGCATTCAATTTAATGATAATAATTACTTTGTGTTTAGCTTGAAATGAGAAAGTGATTTGTACAACAGCACCGCCATCTAGTGGATGGAAAGGTAACTGCACCACTGGGGCCACTGAGTGCAGAGGAGAGAGATGCAGGGAGGTTAAAGCTGTTCAGTGATGACCTGCCAAAGTAACTGTTGACTGTTCTCACAGCAAACATGTTTGCTTGTCTAAGACAGGTGTGATGAATTACATTAGTTATGTGGTTCCTCTCTTTGTGTGTGTCAGATTAAAAGTCCTGGGATTTTGCACAGTTTACTGAAACACTTTCTTTAGTTACATCTGGTGCTTCTTCAACTGCGAAAAATAACATTACCTACTGTAAGAAAAGGTCTCTAGTCAACTATGTGTATACAAATGACGATTTTATTTAGTTGTCTTTAAATTGTTCTTGATTTAAATTATAGGCATAATTTACTAGTGTGTTAACAAACATTACTGAAATAAAAACTTTAAGTAAGTCAAACTTTTTTTATAACTTTGAAGTCATAATTCGGGTGTCGTAACAGTTCCCATTCTTGTGTTTTTCAGTTAAGATAATAGGGAAACTTTTGGATTGTGGCCTTTAAACGTGAACTATAACAATTTTATATGGAAAGTTTAAAAACAAATGATGAAAATTGGAGCCAGAGATTTCGCCTTTTTTATTCCAAGCATTTTTCTTCCTTTGCGAAACCTGGCGCCTACATTACCCACAATGCAACTTGGCCACTGAGTGACACCACTGGAGGCAATTTAACGTGTGGAAGCTGCATGAAATCTGATAAAGTGTAAAATTGCTGGAGTTACCCTTTAAAGAAAAGGCTCTGGAGAAAATACATCACATCGTTTGAAAAAAAAGGTGGTTTCTCCAGCAGGGGGTGCACAAGGACCATCACTGACAACGATTTGTGCACAAAATCATAAACTACTGACATCAAGATTAAAGGACAAACAATAAATCAACAGGGTAGACTTATACTTACAATATTAAAGCATTCAATCATTTCTTTAATATCAAGAAAATATCTCATTGTAGGAGGAGCACTGACCTGAGTCTGAGGTCTTCCTGGCTCAACTCTAAAAGGAGAGTGAGCGCAGCCACATGAGATACTTGAGGGTCATATCAACATCTTTTACCAGATGAGATCATGAGTTCCTCTGATCTAACACGACACCAGATGGTGGTCAGTTGAAAGCTCAGCCCTCTTTATTCGTCCGAGTGCGCGGCTCTGATAAAACAACTCCAAGTTCAACATCACCTTTCGCCCCCGAGCCCTCTGATTCAATGTACAGTCGTGAACCCTCTTGTGTTTTCAAAGACGATGTTTGGCTCCAACAATTCATGGCTCGCCGTGCAGATGTCCAATCACAACAAACCATGATCAGAACCGAAGCTCTGTTTTTCTTAGTCACTCTTCTGAAGGTTTTCTTGGTGTGTTTGCAGCGTGGGCAGTGAGGTTTACTTCCTCTTGTTAGGTTATTACACACTCCAGATGGAGGAGTTGGACTCCAGAGTGAACAGCTAACCTGGATGTGACCCCAACCTCTCCGTCTCTTGACACCGGTTTCTCAATAAGGTCTGCACTCTCACTTCTCCCTCTCACCTTGATGCTTCACTGGGCTTTAGAGGTTTCCAGTGAGTCAGGGCTCGGATGCAGAGCTGTTCCTGTTTCAGTTAGCTCAGTCGAGGTGGCTTATTTTTCCACAGCATTGCGGATAAATCTTTGGTTTACACTAGTCTGATGCAGATGTGCAGCTGAGATGAACAGGGATTTCAGTTTGACCATATGAACTGCACATTCACACTTGATTAAAGATATAGTACGTAACATTTCTGCATTTAAAACAACAAGACCTTTGTTGTAGTTTGTTGAGTTGTGTACAAAAAACGTTCAAACCCAGAGCAATTGCGTTCATGACACTTAAGACTGAAGAAGGAAGTGAACATGACTGAATGTAACGTGAATAAAACGTACCCCGTTCTGCCGGAGTCATATCAGATAGATTTTTGGTGGTTAAACAACGAAGACGGCGACTCCCATGATCCCATGCTCCTTTACGACATTGTCATCAACCCTGGCGACAGAAGGCAATTTATTCATTTTTAACAGGAAACTGAAAGCAAAGGTGTCAAACATCATAATTTCTAACATGCCATATGATTCAGTGCCATATAAAATATTTTATTTCCTCAGTTTAGATTTGAGTGGCGGGTTAACGGGTGGGACGCCCCGTGTTTACAAAGGGTGAGTCCTCAATGCAGCGGCCCAGGGTTTAAATCTGACCGATGGCCTGTTGCTGCTTGCAATTCCCCCTCAGTCTCATCCTGCTTCCTGCTTCCTGTCACTTGTCAACAGGTCTATACAATAAAGCCATGAAACAATTTTTTGGTCATCTCCCTCACAAGGGGGATGACCTCCTCCCTCATCCCCCCGCTAATCACCTACTTTCTCAAAATGACATTGCCTACTGTGCGTTTAAATCCATCTGATAATTACTCTCTAGGGTTGAGGACACAAATGCAGATCATGTATTCGTATGTATCTCTTTAATTTCTTCGGGAAACTTTCCCTGAACAGCTTTTGGTTTTTGCTGCACACACTTTTGGTCTCGATAAGCAGAACTGAAACTGTGTGACTGCAGGACAGCATTGTGATGGCATAACAAGAAAAAGGAAATGGCATCTTGAATCAGATTTTCCTCTAACCTGCTGTTGTATTTGTCATAATGTGTGTGGAAAAGCTAAATATTTGTTGCTACGTTATTAGGCGGATGTCTTTTTGTGATTTTTCCGTAACTGTTGAAAACACACCCATATCTCAAACAATAAGACACCTCCAGCGTCAGTGTGGAGTATCGGTCAGACAAGTTTCAATTACATCTTGTCACGACACTTCAGCTGCTCAGTAAACATTACATCTCTCCAAATAAAACGGGTGTTGACTGTGTACAGTCGTTTGTGTCAGACTGGACTTTATATCAACAAAACCATATGTGACACCGTGTTGTTTTCCTTTGCCCATCCATCCAGGTTTTAGTTTATGTCTGCTGATAAGTTTCAGTAATGAAAACACGTCCTGAAAGCCTTTGTATCAGTGGACTCTGGCATCCATTAAGCAAAGATGTGAATATTTTAAGGGTATGTGCATTCAGCTTGAAAAGGCACTGTGATGTTGTCCAGTCTCAACAAACACAGATCTTACAGCGGCCTCCTGTTTGCTCCCACCTGCACGACATCTTCCAACTTCCTGCATCATTCACCCCTCTATCAGTGCTCCCTCCGCAGAACCCCATAAACACGCTTCTTGTATTTGTTTTATTCGAAGGGTAAACACTTTAGCCTGCTAAAGATTTAGGAAATTGCTAGGTCAGACAACATGCCACCCACAATGGAAAAGTCGCTGTTTGGAAAGAGACAGAAAACACAGGACGGTGGAGGACCAGTCAGCTGCAGCATTTGTTCCCAGGAGGAGCCGAAGGCCTAAACAGACCAGTAGGTACTCAACCTGTGGGCTGTGCTCCATATTTCAAGCACCCATGACTCCAGTTTGTTGACTTAAACTTAAGCTTAAACACCAACACACCATACTGGTTGAAAGACAAACTTTCCCAACCTGATGTTGACCCGTTCCTGATTGAAGAAGGACAGTTTGTGCCACAGAGGTTTTTTTTTATTGGTCTGACTCCTTTCGCTGTCGGAGTGACTTGAAGCTCATCTCGGAGCTGTGGACATAATTCGACTCCTGGAGGAAGGTTATAGGACGTCTGGAGTGTGAAACCAATACAATTATCTGAGTTTTATGGATCCACTACTGCAACCTTGAACTGGACTAAAAACTTGATGGAAAAAAATGTCTATCCTGCAGTAAAGAGTAGTGGTCCACCTGGAGTAAACATATCACAATGCAGATTATGGACACACAATAAAAAACACTTCTTGATCATCCCTTATATCGTCCTTCACATGACATGATATGACACTTTTATCAGCTTAAAAAGTGCATTACCAACATATTTTATATAGTGTATGTTGATATTTAAACTTAGAAGTAGTATGATCGTGTTAAATTAGAGTATATTTGGTGCAGCGGTGGTATTATTTCCTGTCTTTAAAGGGGCCATATGTAAGATTTTTAGCTGAAAAAGTTAAAAAATTAACTAAAAGTATCAACAGAATGTGAAAAAATAGTATAATAATAATGTCTATGTATTGTGTTGCAGAGATATCTACTGACGTTAGCATGCTAACCCAGCCTGTCCTGGTCCGAAGCTCCAACACCAACACCGTCCTCGAGCTCCCAGTCCAAACCTCTAGCTGCACGGCTAACTGAGCTAACTAGCTAAGGGCAGCTACAGTAAAGCAGTTAGCGGTTACTCAGATGATATCCTGCCCCCTATTTCTCTTTACTTCTACAGCTGGCTAATTCTTACATAGTGCACCTTTTTAAAGGGTCATTTCACAATTTTTACACATTAAAGTGTTTACAGATCTCACACACGCGGTAAAAAGTAGTATGAAGCCTTTTGTGGCTCCAGAGGAAGCTGCATGAAATCTGATAAATTACCTCCAGTGATGTCACTCAGTGGCTACATTGCATCACGGGTAATGTAGGCGCCAGGTTTTGAATAGCAGTCCACCGGTCTGCTGGAGGATTATGGAAAGTTTTAAAACAAATGATCAAAACTGATACAGCAGAACCAGAGATTTTGTCTTTTTAATCATTCTTCCTTTCCAAAACCTGGCACCTACATTACCCACAATGCAACTTAAAGCTTTATATTTTCTCCATTTGTTACCCATACAAAGCATTGTTTTGTTTTCTAGTCCATATAGACAAACCAACGAAGATGCTTTAATATGATTATAATATGATATGGTTTGACTTTGCTTATATGTGGCGGACCCTGCCACCTTTCTAGCATCATACAGTGTTCTGGCGACCTTATTTTCCTCTGAGAGCAGCTTGTTTATTCAGTTATGTATGAGTGTGTATTATTACCTCATTAAAATTGTAAATATAAACATTCTGAGTTTGAATTTCTTTGATTTTTTGTGTGCAAATTAGTCTCATTTCTGCTCCCGAATGAGAAGAACGACGCCAAGTGCAGCGTCTGCCAATGATTAGGATCACTGCACACATTAAATCAGGATTAATGACTGATTGATCCTAATCTTCCCCCAAATCATGTCAAGTAGAGCTCTTCGACATGGCTGCAGCTTCACAGTGGAGGCGACCGGGCGGTGTCAGATTATGTCCAAGGATTGGATTATCACTGCTAATCCAATTACCAAAATGTTGCTCTGTAATCTGCTGTCAAAGGAAACAGTAGCCCTTTGGAGAGAGTGAGGCCTGGCAGAGCAAAATGACATGTGGGATGTTTGGTCCTGCAAAACTTGAGAGGAGGAGAGAAAACTTCAGAGTACATGTCATTTTAAATACACATATACTTTTATAATTTATTACATTTTTTTCCTCATGACATAAAGATGTACTGACAGAATTGATGGTGACCTCAGATATACAAGGTCCAGCAACCGGAAATAGAAAAAAAAAACAAAACCCACAACCGATGACGACTTGACTCCACCTCATGATGCCATTTAGCAACAGATGAGCAACGCTTCATGTTCATTTGGGGCAGCCGGAGACGAGCAGGTAGCATCGCCAGGGTGCCCCTAAAGGACTACTTCCGACTGTGTGATGTGTGTCAGGGTCGCGGTGCTTCCCGTCTCTCTCGCACCGTAAAAGCTGGGCACCGTTTTCTTTTTTTTTTTTACATCCCCCCTCCCCACCACCACCGCCGCCGCCGAACCGCGTGTGTGTTATTGCTGGCAGTGAGTTTCCTGCTATGGATGTGCTATGGATGGTACCGCTGCTGCTGCTGCTGATCCCACTCCTGATGTGGACCAGCAGCACGTTTGTTTTTTATTTCAAAAAGTGCTTTTACGTCGCCTGGATGATGTGTCTGGCCCTCATCGCGATCCCCCTGTGCATACTGAAAAGCGGCGGCAGAGACGTTGAAAACATGAGGTGAGTTGTTGTTTTTTTTGTTGTTGTTTGCATAATAAATGTCGCTCGTCTGACAGCTAGCCAGCGTTAGCATGCTAGCTCGGCTCGGCTCGGCTAGCAGCCGTTAGTTCATATTAAACATTCAGATTACGCTCGCTAGCAACGCCACCCGGTCTTACCACCACCGGCGTGGGGTTGTGTTCACGTTAACAACACCGTGACTGTTCGGGGAGTCAACCAATGTGTCTGACATTTTAAAAGAAAAACAAATTAATAAATACATATGCATTTTTAATCACACATGCTAACGTTAGCCCCCCTTGACACATTGGCTGTAGGAACGTGTTAGCTGAAAACATGAATGCTAACATTTAACGGTACGCTCTCGTTTAGCTCTTAGCATACCGAGTCAGGACATGTTGTGGCTGTTCCAGCTGTGTGTTAAACAATACCAGCCTCTGATAACGGTAATCATCTTTATTATACTCAGTGTAGGAATGTGCTAACTTCCCTTCCCTCCAGGCAAATGCCAGACATTAGCTAAGTTGCGTGAGTGGTGGGGGAGCACACAAGTATAACCACACAAGGCTATCATTGTTGTGCTAGCAGGCTGTGGTGGCAGAGCTGGGGCTTTTTTGGGGAGAAATGGTAAAATATGAGGCGTGCTAAATCAGTTCTGATAATACAAGGGAGGCTGTATCTACTGAGCTGTCAGTGTGGGGCTGTTTAAGGTACACATGTGCACTGTCAATGTGTAATAGCCCCTGCAATAAATCCTATCTTTATGAAGTGTTTTACCTTCAGTTTTAAGTTGGAAGTGCTCAAAGGTGATGACTGAATATTACAACTAAGAACTTAACATTTAAAGGTGCACTATGTAGTTTGGGGTTTTTGGTTTAACTTTCTTTGAAGCTGGGACGGTGGCAGGGTCCTCCACATGTAAACAGTGTTCTGGGGACCTTATTTCCTCCAAGAACAGCTTGTGTATTCAGTTATGGAAGAAATAAATGTATTACTACCTCATTAATATTGTAAATATTACATTTCTGAGCCCCTTTTAATGCAGCACCACTAACAACAGCTACAGCTCTCTATAGGAATGACCCCTTGACCTTACCCGCTGGCGGTAATATGTCATTTCATACTGGACACACAGGCTGACCAGGTCAACTGATACCTGAAATGTTGTACGCCTATCAGTGTCAGTGTCCGCTTTGTAGCAAGGGGGGGTATTTTTGTTGTAGTGGTTAAATCTAGCTAGTGAGGATGGATCGCTTGACACAAATGACTGCATTCCAGTAATTACCTTGAAGAGAAGGATGCCAGATGGCAAGTTTCCCCCTGATTAGAGTCGGGTTGCTGAATAGTTATGAGGCCCATCCTCATTGCAACCTCACATGGCCTTGATCTGACAGCGAGCCCGGTCAGTTACAACAGCAGATTCTCACTGCCTGGCTGCTCTAGGAATAACTGTTTCGAAGTCACGTTAGCTGTGTCGGTGGTGTCATGTTGCACCAGTGTACCGTTCTGTCAGCTCAAAGGTTATCTGGACCTGTTGACTGTGACAAAGGGACTCAATCGGGGTCAGACTTTGCACCGGCAGTGAATAGAGTTTTTGGATGCACATTTTACACACCAGCCAGCTCTGGCAGAAAGAGCTCAGTGATTCATCAAGGACAGAGCAGTCTGTCACAGACATTTGCTGTCTGACGGGTACACAAAGGCCTGATTTCTAGGCTTGACTGCTTGCTTCACAGCTGACTTAGAGGACTTGAATGTAACAGTGAACTATGGTGGGCATGAACAGGCCTCCACAGTCAAAAGCATCCATGCAACTCAAGTTACTGTTAATGTTCTGCTTGCATTTCCTGAAACACTCTTGTTGGGTTTGTGTCTACAGACTGGTGACGTCCCCAACGACTAATATCCCTGACGTTTATAAGGAAGTTTAAACTTGAGCTAGTAAACTAGTCTAAATAAGAAAAGAGTCAAAATTGAGCATAATTTAATCTATAACATCGTCAGAAATCTGTTTGAGAGCCAGTCGAAACCATTGAAGGAGTCCGCCAACATAAACTAACGTTAGCTACTGTTGCTCTCTGTTAGCAGAGCAGAGAGAGGCACTGAAATGATGCATAAACTCACATCCTTTGACCCGAGTCATACACAAAGAAATCCACATTCCAGTAGCATTAAACTACCTAAACAAATCTTCCACTTGCTTGTATTGACAACCCAAAGAGACCGGAAAGGTCATGTGACAATCTGCTCACGTATGTCCAATAAAAACGTGATTAATACATTTAAATTTCTCCAAATTTTTACAGATCCCCTTTTAAATAAGTTAATTTTAAACCATTAGGTCGATTTATATTGAGAGTATTGATGAATAATCATCAGTAATGTGGATATAATGACTTAACTGGTAAAGGAAAGTATTTGAACAAGTAGAAAAGTCTGTCAGGTAGAAGAAAATGACATCACTTTACTGTAATACAGCCTTTAAAACCAGAAGAAGACAACATTAATCCATTATAATGTAACAACATCCAAATTCTAAGCTCTTGTGTAGTGTCTCATATCACGATAATAATATAATCTCAGTTTATTTGCCAGCCCTACAACGTTTCATCGACTAACCGCCCACAGCCTGCCTGTCACTTCTGTGAATGGCTACCTTGGCTCCGGCTCGAACTTTAATTATCAGGAAGGATCTCATGACGACAGATAAAGGACGGAGGCCTAGTTTCCTCCCTCACAATTGCTTGCGCTCAGGTTACATACTGTGTAACAGTTTTTCACAGCGGTGGGAGACCACCAGCGACGCTGTCTTGTTTGACTAAGCTGCGGTAATGTTGTCACTCAGACCACTCGGGGACTGACTGACCTTTTAAAGCCTATTTAAACTCTTCATGCCTTCTGAATGAATGAATCTTCTGCTATGCCACTGACCATGTCGCTGTCTTGAACAGCCCTCTGACCTTTAGCACCTGAATTAGCTCCAGCACTGGTATCTTTGTTTGTTGGTACAATAGGGATAAGAGGTCGAGCTCACCTGACCAGCCAGGTTGTATTGAACCTATGCTGGTAACAGATCAGCCTAAATGTCATTATCCCCTGTAGGCACAGGAGGAACTTATTCAGAGATTGAAAATGAAATGAACCAAAGCAAAATCTGAGAGAATTGGCCATAAAAAGAATCCAACCAAGGCCGATTCATTCCCCTCGAACAATCTTACAATCACTGCAACGCTGTCTGAGCCCATTGCATAACCAGTTGTGTTATCACTGTACTGCTGGGTTGAAAGATAACCCAAAGAGTGCATTCCAGTTCAAAGGTTAAAGTTATTTTACTGTAGTAAACCAGCCAAACGTGCATTGTACTCCCATGTGCAAAGGCAAGCTGAGCTTCAAGTGAGCCATCGCTGAGAGATGATTGCATTAGAGTCACAAGATAATGAACACAAGCAATGAGTTCAAGAGCTTTCTCGTGTCTTTGATTATTATGACACAGTGAACTTTAGCCCTTTTGATATAGTAATTAAAATCAGTTGATTTGATTACCACAAGGTACGATGTATGCCGGTTCATCATGATCCAGCCTGTCTTACAAATACTGAGAAAACTAAAGCGTGGCAAGAGTTAGTAGGGTTATATCATATAAATGATTAAACTCTGGTGTACATAATGTCAGATTTGGGAGGACTTTATTATTTTCAGTAAGCACCAGTGATGAATCAGCTGACCAATATTGATCTATAACAGATATAATGACATGCAGTGTATGCGGCCCAATAGCACTGACATAAAAACTCCTTTTTTTGAGATAATAATGCACAGAAAGGTGTTATAATTTATTATTGTTCAGTTCCCAGTAAGTTAACTGTTTCAGTTGTCATAATTTTAGACAATACATTTTATTGTTAAACTGTAAAATATCTAACTTCACAAGTGTTTGATAACCACATTAAGAGGGATCATTGCAGAAAACATCTGCAGATATACATGTTTTACTTCCTAATATCTGTATCAGCCCCAAGAAATCAAGTTTTGTGCAGGCAGTATCTTCAACAACCTGCGTCTCATTACTGTAGTTATTAACAGTATAATCGATTATGACAACATTACTTAACAGCTTAATTGCTCAGATATGGTGGTCAGTACACTTTCAGCGTTGTGCTCCATTGGACACTGCAAACAAAGAAACAATCAGACATTGAAGGCGTATTCTTATTTACAACAGTGTTGAGATGAGGAGCAAAACAACAGAAACAACAATGTAAGAGAGCTTAAAGTTAAAATACAGGATCAACATGCTGTGGAGTAAATACCACTAGGAAAATAACAACAATCAAGTGTAAAGTAGACTGAAAAAAAGTAAATACAAGAGTGATGGCTGGATGAAATTACAGTATAGTTAAAAGCAGTTACAATCAAATATCACAGGATCTGAAATGGGGCTTTGAGCTGCCTTAGTGGTGACAAAGAGTCCAAGTTTAGGACCTTTTATAGATTATTTCATGTATAAGGTGCACTGTACATTGTACCTTATTCACTTCTGACTGGAATGTGGAGCAACAACTTTTTCTGTGGGCGAGTACCATGATTATGTACCATGAGTTCAGAGTCTAAAAGGATTTGGATTATATCCTGATCAAGTCTGTACTAATCAAACCACAGCATCCCCAAGGCATCATTGTTTCAGATCAAAACAAAACTGAGTTAAAGTAATCCATGAGAGATTTGTTCATTTGTGACGGATCAGACTCGTACGATCAAACAGTGGCAGATAAAACTCCTCGTTTACAGCAGGTCAGCTGCCTTTCCAAACAAGTGTGTGTCCAAAAAAATGCTTTTTGGTTTTTCCATCCTCAAGTGACTGGGTGTAAAAAAAATAAATAATCAGCTCTGGCATCAGGGGGAAATTAAGGCTATTATAATGTACTAAGTGGCTTTGCTGTGCTCAGTCCCATAATAACAGTGAGCGTAGCCACAGAGAATTACCACAGCAGGAGCCTTGATCATTTAATTCCCTTCTTTCTGGAACAGGATATTGAAAAATGATGATTGGAAATGTTTGGTTATTGTGTCATTTACTGTTGCACACTGTCAACAAAAAGCTAGCAGCATGCATTGTGGGCTAAAACTGGAAATATTTGATTTGCAAGTCATAAGCGTGTACCCTTAGGTATATTTAACTTCAGATAACTGCAAGGTTGCAGTGACTCAGTGCTTCCCACACTTGATTTTAACATAGTGCTGTCAATCTTGGAGACCAACTGTTGAAGTTGGCTATTAGCGAGTTTGTTAGGAGCCAAGCTAGTAAGGCTAACTGGAGTCAAGGGAGTAGTCATTTCCAAAGTGTGGTCAAGCGAGCCGGGAAGCTTGGACTTCGTGCTGTTATGGTACAGTGCTTTGAGCAAGCGAAAAAGAGAGACAGTAAAATATTTGCTGTGGAGCAACTTATACACAGACTTACTTGATAATAAATCATATGGGGAAACACTGACATAACAAAGCTTCAAAGCAAAGTCTAAAGGGATAAACTCTACATTACAAGGAGAACGGACGAAGGCACATAAGAACAAAAGGAAGAAGAAGTTGTAGAGGGGATATGAGTCACTGATGAGAAAGGGACACGAGGTGTTTTTAGAGCGATGATTTCTCTGGCACTGACAGAAGATGGGGAGTGACTCTGTTGTTTTCCCTGACAGGGAAGGTCATTCAAGTTGGAGATGTAACAGTAGCCAGTTTCAGTGTGTTACACGAGAAAAAAAGCTGTTTTTTAAGTCCAGTCCTTTTTTTGTGGTCCAGTTTTGCACAGTCAAATTCTTGCTTCTAGAAAACACGTGCAGATCTTCATTGACGCAATTCCCCTTTTCTCACTGTTCAGATAGTCCTTTTATTTTTAACAGTTTAACAGCAGTTTTGCGCAAATTGAATTTTGTTGCTGCCATACTGCTTCTTTCTTTGGCTCCAACAGGGAAAAGAGGTTAGTCCTGATCGAATGATGATTAGATAACAGCTAGGAATGGAGAGATAAGTAGCTGATTGTAGAGTGGAGCTGGCCTGCACATAAAATATCAAGGCTCTCTCTCCAGCCCTTCACATGAACACCAGATTTTAGATGCATTTGAAACTGGCAGCCATGCTCAGTGTGTCTGAGGTGAGAAATGGTATTGATTGAGGACGAAGTAGGCTTTTGATAGTGCTATGTCAGAAAGGATCTCATCTGATGGAAGTAAAAGCATGTGGACCTGCATTATCAGATTGTGACATGTTTCTCGCTGCAGAGCTGGTTATTTGGAAACGCATTGAAACTCCAAGTGTGACAAGATGTTACCTTGAATACGTCTTCAGAGTTCACAGCTGTTATCTTCTTTGTCTTCACAAAGGTCGAGGTTAAGTCCCCGAAGATAAACCCCTGAACAGAGAGGGTGTAAAGAGGAAATATCAGTGTGGAAATGTGTTTTTATGTTGATCATGTTGAGAAATATTTACATAAACCTGAACACAGTTAATGCCAAAGTGCAATCGGCACAGAAAGTTAGAAACTCTCTAGTGAAGAGTTGAACATTGAGCAACAAGCTTAAGACATATTTTCTCTCAGGCGGTGATGGAGACTTAACCAGAGCTAGAAAATCAATATGTGCCAAGTGGCTGGAAATGCAACAAGTGAATGCTAATAGAAAAGTCTGAGGCACTCAAAAGGGTAATGAGTTAAAAAGCCTTTAATTAATCATGGCTGTTGATTCACAGTAAAGACATGCCTACGCATTTCAGCCATTAAGGCCTTCATCAGGGCAGTATGGATAGGGCGAGTTAATGCTAATGTTGCTTTATGGCTGCTAAATGCAAATGCAGAGAATACGTTTGTAACAATATTGATTTTAATTTCTTTTTTACAAGCAAGAATACCAAATATTCCTCTCAGATGTGAGGATTTAATGCTTGGAGTTTCACTGTTGGTTAAATAAAAGAAGTTTGAAGACATCACCTCGAGGTGCTCATAAATGGCAGACTATTAAAAGTTATGAGGCGCTTTTCCACTATTTTTCTGACATTTTTTGACAAAACAGTGAATCGTGACAGTAACTGGCATATTCAACATTGTCGAGGGTTAAAATTTGATAAAGAACATATTTATTTGAACAGTTTTGTCTCCACTCAGCTGAAAGTGCCCAGAGCAAGAAACCATGACCGCCACTCTGCTTTTAAGAGTATAGAAAGTCCCAGTATTGATTAGATTTCATAAATACCCACATTGATGGCATGAAATTGTATTTGGATGCCATAACATTGATTTAGTGTTTTTTTGCCTGCAGACAGGCAGATGGTAGGACAGTCTTTCTAGAAGCTTATTGGAGCATTGTACTTATTACAGGCAATTATTTAACCCACCAAGGAACAAATAGGGCTATTTATACACCTTATATCATGTATTTTGAGGATAGTCATGTCTATATGTTCTGATTCAGGTCACATTTAACTATCAGAGCTGGCATCCTTTCAGTACCCTAGTATTTAAAAGGCTTCATACATACCACCTCCCAGAGTTCTGGTTAGTGGTATGCAGCCTACATGCTCAGCTCACATGACTGTTATGGTGACCTATGCTTATTCAGTAATGCACCTTTTTTGCCCCCTCAGGATTATCCGCTCTCTGGTTCGTCATGTGAAGTACTTCCTGGGTCTTCGGTTTCAAGTGAGCGGCTGGGAGCATCTGCAGACACAGGGACCCTACGTCATCATCTCCAACCACCAGAGCTCCCTGGATGTGTTGGGTAGGTACTTTACTACATATATTGTGGTAAAAATGAGGCTGAAACTGTGAAAACGTTGAGAGGTTAGGAAATACCACACATCTATTCTTCGATACTGTCTACTGTCTAGTGTCTGTATTTTGTGTGTTCATACTTATAATGACGCAAGATGGTTGTGCAATTGGCAGCTTTTCCTCAGCACTGACTTTTTTTTAGTTTGTGTTTATCCGTTGTCTTCTGGGACTCGAATAAGAACAGATTTACTGGGGAAGAGGTGTTGTACTTTGAGCACTTCACCCTGAGCAATTTGACACCCGATTTGACGCACACAGGGAGTCTTTTTTTGGACATTTTAGTTGAAGGGAGCAGCAATCCTCTGCAGCAGATGCTGGAGTCACAGATAAAAGAAGTATGCTGTTGAGCTGGTTAAGCTCCGACAGTGGGGACTTCTGAATCTGCTCCTGAGTATACATGTGGCGTATCTTCGCTCCCTGTCCAATAAAATGGAAAAGTTTCCAGAGCTATCAGAGGAAACAAGGGGAGGTAGAACCTGCCTTGATGTGATTGGATGTGTCAAAGTGACATTTTTGAGATGTCGGCTGACTTTTATTCTCACCAATGTTGACATCCAACTTCAAGCTTGCGCGAGCAAGATGTTGCGACACCTGGCTGACCAGATATGATCAGCACGGTCTACACTCTGTCTTTTAAAATACTCCATGTCATGATAACAAAGAACTGCTGAAATACTGTACCTGCTTTGAGCGCGCTGACTGCTGACCTGGATGAGCTCACTGACACCGTTGACACAGGAAACCGTCCCCTCACACTGTGGACAATTGACAACTGGCCGATGACCTGAATTTATTTTACTGTAGGGTTGATAGGCCCGCACACACACACACCCCTGACCTGCTCCAACCTCAGATGTCCTAATGAAGTCAACTAATGCAGAGAAACACAGTTGACATGTACTTTGGGTCCCCTGGTCTTTTATTCACTATATCTGATACACATCTGTTCTACCGATGAACAGACTTATGTGTCAGTCTTCCTTCTTTCTTTTAAAATCCATGTCTTCCAAACTGCAGACTGTGTCAGCATTGTCGGACATGTTGCTTTTGTTTACTCACAAGCACGAATCCAATAGCAACGGAAGCAGTGCGCTAACTGGGGCCCGCACATCGATGCACTGGCATCTGTAATGTTCAAACAACGATTGCCGATTCATAAAGGTTAATTTGTACATCCCTAGAAAAGGCCTAACATAATCATAATCAATGTAAACTGCTGTCTAGCAAGCGTGTTGGTACTGGGACATTTTGGCTGCACTTTCTCTGCCATTCTTGTGCAACCAGCTCGCGTAGCTTTGGCAATATTTGCACCAAGCCGAGCTCAGTGCACAGGCAGGTATATACGATCCAAACGAGACGATTGGACGAGGCTACAGGCACCACATTTCTTCTTTTTTTTGTTTGTTTGTTTGTTTGTCAGAGCATTTGATTTATTGATTGTCGAGATGTAAAGATATTTTCTACAAAAATATAACAAAATGCCTCTTGAATAACTTATTCGTGGAAGAACCACCTTTCCTTGTTTCTGTTGCTGAGACAGATTGCAGTGTAAGTGAGGTAATGGTCCTGCTAAACTAGGACAAGCGTAAGACTATAGCAGCTTTGTGGTGACAAGGATTGTTTGACTAAAGGGAGAATGAATTACCATGCAGTCACAGATGTAATTTTAACCTGTTTTGTTTTGGCACCGACAAACAAACAAGAACACATTGATCAATGCATGTGGCAATAAAAAAAAAATCAAACATCACTGGCCTCGCAGGAGCCACTCTGATTTAAAAGCTGTTTCATAAATGTACTGGATACCATTTTAAAGTCGATGTAGACTGAGTTGAGAGCGTGTTGTGTTGTTTGCATATGATTCAGCTCGTGTGGGTGAGTCTTTTTAGCATTGTCTGATTTTTATCCTGCTCCTAAACGTGAGTGTTGCGGACTCGTATTTGACAGAGGTATGTTTTCTCTCCATCAGTACCAGGGAGAGAGTGTTTTTCAGTGCTGCTGAGTGATGAGGGCAGGCTCCAGGCCAGGGTAGTGACAGCAGGGGGAGAGCAAGGCACCTAATTAGTCCTCCGAAAACTCAGCATGAGTCTGATATAGCGTCCAAGTTGCCATGCCAACTGCTACACCCAGCCATTAATAGCTGCTCATCCCGGAGCTGATGTGATACGATAAGGAACGAGGATCCCTCCCCTCCACAGCTCGGTTTCAAGCACCGTCTCTCTTGTGTAACTTTGCTTTTGACCGCTTTGTTTCATCTCCATCGTAGGAACACATCTACTGTATGTGTGTATACCTTTTATGTCTCACACTTTGACTTCCTGTCTGTTATATTTTGTGTGTTTGATGTCCTGCACTGCTGCATCTTCTGCACCACCTGCCGTTGCACGTAGGTTAATCAAACGTGTCTGACTCATAATGTAAGCGCTATTCATGGAGATAACGCCAATCAATAAAGTCTGATGTCTTTTCCAGCATCAGTATTACATCAGCAGACTTTATACCTTTACCTTACACCTCTATACCCAGTGCCCAGTGAGTCTCACTGTTGAATAATTAAATTGTAAAACAGCCTTTCTTTCTTGCATATCTTTGTCACATTTGTTTTAAAAAAAAAATCACATTTGAGGGATCATTGCACAGAAATAAGGTCCAATATATCTTTCTGTATCTTTTACTCCATAATATCATCATTGGGCCCAAAAATCGAGTTTGGTCCGGCTCTACTCCCGCATATGTTAGAGACATCTTTTAACACAACCCCTTAGAGACACCGTATTTCAAGGTAACAGATGTGAAAAGTGTTTCATGCTTTAAATTTAGAAAAAAACACACTAATTATTGTATAATTCAGGCTTCACAGCCAAGGATAAAGCCAGCAAACTGACTATTAGGATAGAGGAACTGACACACATTTGCCAGTGATGGAATGTGACTAAGTACAATTTACTCAAGTTGTACTTAAGTACAATTTTGAGATCCTTTACTTCAGTATTTCCATTTTGCCACTTAATACTTGCACACCTACATTTATTTGATGACTTTAGTTACTAGTTACTTTAGCAGATTACTTGTGGCATCTTACCAATCAGATAGTGTAGTGGGCGGGACATTGAGTGACTACAACAGAGAAAGAAAAGTAGCGTTTTTTTAACTTAACTTATTTTATCGGCAGTCGGACACAAAAACAACACGTCCTGTGCTTGTCATTCATATTTTGATTTCCTTTTAGAAATCAAAACTATTACAAGGTTTAAAATATTAATATGGATAATCCATTCATACGTCTTTGCAGAGAACATTAACGTTGGCGCTGAAAGTAATCTCCAATAAAGTGCGTCCCATTTGTTTACAGCTCTATTTTTAATCACTACGTCAGTCAGTGTTTCTAGATTTGTATTTGTTATTCAGGAATTTTTTGATTAAAGTGAGAAATTTGGGATAATCTTTAATTAAATAGTGCTTTGATGTCTTTCTTTTGCTGCTACCTTTTTAATTAGTCCGCTAAAAAAAAGCCAAAGCTTTTACATTAATCGAGTCTTATGTCTCGTGGTCATGGTCACATACCGCACAGACTCAGGCTTGAGTGACAGACGTGACTTTACACAGAGACGAGGTATTAGAAAACCTCTTAACTCTGAAGTGTTTGACCTTTGTAGTTCTCAGTTATGACATTAGTAAATATGACATTGTATACTAATGAGCGAGCTTCTTATCCTCTGTTCCTCAGGCCTGATGGAGATCTTACCGGACCGCTGCACCATGATCGCCAAGAAGGAGTTGATCTACGCCGGCACGGTGGGTCTCATTTGCTGGCTGGGTGGCATCGTGTTCATCAACCGCAAGAAGACGAGCGACGCAAAGAGTGTCATGACCGACGCTGCCAAAACCATGTTGGACGACCAGGTAATGTGGCTCGTGCAGTCAGAATGGTTTATAGTGTTTAAGAAAGAGCTTGTACTTCAAGATGTTTGGTTTTTAAAGGTAGATTATATGTCAGAGCAAGTTGAGTCTTTGTGGTTTTCCTTGTTTTTGTTTTTGCACTTAACCTGTCAAAATGCACTGGTGTCTGACACATTAGGGACGACATGGGATGATTAAATCTTCCAACTCTTGTCCTTTGACCTCTACAGATTCGTCTGTGGGTGTTCCCAGAGGGAACGAGAAACCAGAGAGGCGACCTGCTGCCCTTCAAAAAAGGAGCTTTCCACCTGGCAGTGCAGGCACAAGTGAGTCCTTTTTCACTCATAGAGCAAATGTAACTTATCGCCTCTGTTTCCTGTCGATACATGTGAGTTTAGTCAACATTTCCTGTACTGTCATGTACACCCTCATGCAGTTTGTTCACTTATCAATGCTGGCAAAAAGGGGCTGAGATGCTACTGGAGACTTCTGCTAACTTTTTGTGTCCTAAAAGAGGGAGAGGGGGTAATGTTGCTGATTCTAGACACATGGGGGAGCTAGCAACCTTATAAGGCACAAGGTAACATTATGATTCAACCATATCCAATACACAGATGATGACATGCACAGACGGCACTGAATCAGCCACAGCTTCTACTAAGGAATGCTTAGAAGTGGTCAGAATAGTAATCGTGATATTTCTGTTTTCGCTCTTCTCTCAAACTGTCCTCGGTTGTGCTCGGCATGATGTAACTTCTCCCCAATCTCCTCGCGACTCTGGAGTAATCTTCACCTCAGCTGTGTGCGTTTATGAGCTTTTTATCTCTGCGTGCGTGCAGGTGGGAGGTCTCTGTTCCCCGAGCTGATGTTTCGCAGCACACACTCGGGTCAGACAGGTGGAATGAATTAAAAAAACATTATTGTTGAATGAGAATCTGGCGAGAAACGGCAACGTGGTTCACCTCAGGCTGCCAGAGATTGATATCAGTTTGGGTCAGATATGCAACGAGGCACAGGGGCTACAAAAATAAATCCCTGCTGCTCCTTATTAACAAACACATTCATACTGTACTTTTTCTATAGGGGCTGTATTGGCTCTGCGGTTCAGAGGCTGTTATATGATATACAGATAGAGTTGTTGTGCGTGTTTTGGCGTGACGTGTGCAGAGTAACTTCATTTGAGGTCTGGATAATACAATCTGTGTTTTTGTTGTCCCCGTTGGCCCTGTAGCTTTACACTCGAGACCGTTCCTGCGTGAGCGTGGACTATTTCTATCTCTCCGTGTTTGCTTCTGCCGAGCTCCATCGAAGCCTTTTCCATTTGTGCCCAGCCAGCCAGATTGAGTAGAAACAGGACAGCCCCCAGGGGGAGCCACGTTTGGCTCAGCCAGTCCCGATGAAGGGCCACTCGGGGGAGCCTCGAGAGAGCAACTCGGCCTCTATTAGCAGCAGCAGAAGAGACGGAGATAGCTAGTGTCGTGCCGATTGTGTGTGTGAGAGAGAAACTGTGATGTTGGTTCAGTCGAGCATTTCTGTCGGTTTGTTTCATATCTTTTGGTTCTCTCAGGAGAAAGTTGAAGGGTCGGCTTTGTTTGTATGCTGAACATGGTAATTAGGAGGTGATGATTAGGGATGGGTATCGTTAGGATTTCACTGATACTACTACTCTTATTGATACTTTTATCTGTTCTTTTTCACCACTAAATAATTGTTTTATAAGCTAGAATGGCTCTCAGTAGAGCGCATACCTCTGCCAAGACCCAACAGCCGTAATTCAGTATATATAAAAAATACTTAAATCTGCTAGATCCAGAGTTGTATTTGGATTCGCATCAAATTGTACTCCCTCATAGATACCAGCCACCTTAATACGCCAGATTTTTTCATCAAGATCCATGAAATACTCCATGAGAACTTAATGAAAATGTCTTCTTGCAATGTTAAAGAAAGTGAGGAAATATTCCTGGATCCGTCCATTTATCCGGATCCACACCAAAAGTTAATGGGGTCTATTCTGGGCCGAGTTTTGTCGAAACCTTTGTAGTTTGTAGTAACCAACAAAAAGACACAGGCAAAACATAACCCCCTCGGCGAAGGTAAAAATTAATTATTTTCAAAAAGAATAATTACACAACAGGAGTAGAAATTAATGTTTTTGATAAAGCTTTGTAGAGCAGCAACACTGTTTACAACCTCACTGGAGTCAAACGTAATATGTCCTAAAAATAACTGATATTCTTGACAAAATACTTTGTTTAGAGGGGATGAAGAACACAGACATCAGTCAGTATCCGTATCACTACCTGCTGGTACCGCTGGTAGAGGGATGAGGGACTGGTGCGCCAGCAGCTAAACTTGCAAGAATTTGCCAAAACTTAAGATTTGTGGCTAATAAGCTAAACAGTTAGATGCCATACAGAAAGCTTTTAGTTTTATTGTGGTGTTTGATATGAGATTTTAATACCCGTCACTAGTGATGATAATATTTTGGATGGTGTGTTTGATCTCCTTTCCTCTGTTTGTTTTTCAGGTACCCATCATACCTGTCGTCTTCTCCTCCTACAGCAACTTCTACCTACGGAAAGAAAAGCAGTTCAAATCAGGTAAATGGTCTTCGATTTTTTTTTTTTTCCTCATTTTTGTAATTTGCCAGCAGTCCTATTTCCATCCTTATCTGTCTGCAAGAGGCTGCTTGATGTTCTGGTAACTTCTGACTGTGAAGTTCTCTTCTGCCTCCACAGGGACCATCAGATTGACGATCCTCCCAAAGATCGAGACAAAGGGGATGACGACAGACGATATAACATCCCTCTCTGACAAATCCTTCAACCTGATGCGCTCTGCCTACTTGAACATCTCTGACTCGGTAACCCAGAGCAACGGGCCGTTGAGGCACTGAACATTTTACCACACTCCCACCTCTATTTTCTCCTATGTCCCTGTCTGAGACCCGTTCCTCCCCCAGACCTCCCCGCTCTCCCCTGGCCAGGAAACAACATGACACAGGTCTCTTGTCATGAAATCTCTTCTTGTCTAGTTGACGCCTGGTCCAGTCCGCCTCTGGCCCGACCATACAGCACAGTCAGTCCCGACCCTCACTGTGTCTGCAGCAGCACCGGCAGCAGCAGCGCTGCTCTGCACGCCGTGAGCGGAGTGACGGACGGCAAGCCGAACAGTATGGATGTGTGTTGTTCTTCATGCATGCCTTTTTGGATGGCTCTGTCCACCTGCATCGTTGCTTTGTTCTCTGGCTTCGGAAAGCCTGGCTTTATTATTGTCTTACTTTATCACCATTCTGTACTTTTATTTTGGCCTTTTTTTTGCTCCTTTTTTCTCCGTCTGCCTTCCGTTTCGCTCATGAATCTCTTTATTTTCGCGTTCCTCTCATGTTGCCTTTGTTTTAGACACACACATGCACACACACGTTCAGAGTTCCCCATCTTCTTCCTTTCCTTTCCGTGCTCTCTCCCCCTTTTCTGCATTCCAGTCTCTTGCCTAAAGACAAACGGAGCGGGGTCTCCACGAGCGGTGGAGTGTGCGGAGGTGAGAGGTCGACGCAGGTCGGCCACGGACTTCTTTGATTCTGTCGCTACGAATTCAACTCTATATCCATGTTGGCTCTTCAGCTCAATGACTAATCGCTCCATGACATGCTTCATGATGTCAGAAAGCAAGGAATTCAAGGTTACAAGATAGAGTGTGTAACGATAGCACCCATCTGTACTGATTTAATGGACTCAAGCGGACTGATCAGTTTTCAATGTTGTGCATTGTTGGTGTGTCATTGTGCATTCTTTCGGTACGTCTCTCCAAAAAGATTAGAAATAACCTGCGTGCAGCATCAAGCAGCAAGTGTCTTCTCGCTTTACTCTGTATTTTTGTTTTCTATTTATTTCTACATCGGTTAATCTTGAGTTTTGTTTTTTGTTTTTTCAAAGAGATTTTTTTTTTTTTGCTCCTCGGACAGGAACTCACAAGTGAACCTATTTAAAGACGTGTCAAAAGGGTGATTTCATATTGTGCAATGTCAAACTGTTTTATTACTGCTCCAAAGTGCAAGCTACCTGCTGTGCCATGACCGAGTGTTTTTGGGAAGTTTTCCAATGTTGAGCCTGTTGTTAGGTCACTATGACTGTTATCAGTCATCCACTGACCGATTTCACTTTCCCTTCACCAACAGAGCCGCGATAGCCATTATTTTCATTATTTATTAGTCAGCAATTATTTACGCTATTAATTGTTTAGTCTAAAAAATGTCAAAAAAATCTGAGAAATGCTCATCACAGTTTCCCAGAGGCCAAAGTCAAATTGCTTGTTTTGTCCAAAAAAAAATCCAAAAACCCAAAGACTCTTCATTTAATCACATCAAAGACAAAGAACAGCCTCAAATCCTCACGTTTAAGAAGCAGGAACCAGCAAATCTTTTTAATAGCTGCTTGAAAAATGACGTCATTATCTACTCGCCCTCGTGTCGATGGAAAGTCGGGTCAAGTTTTTTAGTCCACAAAACACTTCTGGACCTTCACAGCAAAATATCGTTGCAGCCTTCTCCTGAACAACTGAAGTAAATGGAGACTTTTTAAAAGTGAAAAAGAAACAAAAACAAACCATAAAATGGCTCCATACGATTTGTTCGCTGCAGTCCAAGTCTCCAGAAGCCATGGGATCTCAAACTAAGTGGAAAAGACGTGATTTATACCCACGACACAGTTACACTTTTAGCTTAGCGATGACGGTTAGGATTTCTGCTTTAAAAAAGGGTGTAAATAATTTCCTTTTAAAATCAATCTGGGATCTCTGGGTTCGATTACATCGATGTGCAGAGCCGTTTTATGTTTTGTTTTTCTTTTGGTTGTGTTTTTATTAGTGGTGTCACGATTTCCTATTTTAAATCTAATCTGAACCCGTCTTTGAGAAGAGCGCTCACTCTGCACAGTACATTTATTTTGGACAGATTTGAGGAACCAAACTTTTGTAACAAACTGAATTTCAGTCTTTCGTTGTTTTTATTGCTGAACCACTGACGGGTGGCATGTTTTGTTGATCTCTGGAATCTTTGTTTTTATCAAATATTATTTGACGCTAACCTGCGAGAAGCCATCAGGATAAAGTCAAACTGAAGTGTGGGTTTGGAGAATCGTGACACGCCTGTTTTTTATGTTCCACTTCAGTTGTGAAGTGTTTTATGAACTACGGGATTCACGGGAACGAGTAGATAATGACTGAATTCTCATTTTTGGGTGAACTTTCCCTTTAAACGATTGATTACCAAAATAGACAACGGTTAACTTTCTTTCAACTCACTGACCGATAACTTGTATTCAGTTTATCTTTGCAGCGGTAACGACCAATAATAGAAGGTAACGTTGCTGTGAGGACGACTGACAGAAGAACTGTGACTGATTTTTATTTCTCCGGATTAACTTGAAGATTCTCAAAAGTCGACATCTCAGAAGAGTTTAAGGGTTGTCCCACTTTTTTGTTTTTAATTGATATGAAAGTGAATAACGTTGTTTTAGTTGAGATGTTCTGATTATTGCTTAAACTCACAGGAGAATATTAGATTATTTAAAAAGTTGCGGATGTTTTGGCCTTAAGTTTGATCGAACACGTGAGGGCGACGACTTTAAACCAGGTAGATCTGACTGAGCTGTTGTTGTTTGTTGTTTTTTTTATTTTTGTTTACATCCAGGTCTTAACTTTCACTTTGCTCACTGCCTTTACACTGTTCGCAAAATCACTTTTATTTTCTTTCATTCTCTTTTGCCCATCAAACACCATCTCAGAATGTATTCCAGCATTCAGGATATTGCATTTTAATTTATTTTATGACGTTATTGTATTAAAGTGGGATGTTGTCTCAGCATCACATCTAAGAAATGTATTTATTTGACCATTAAATGTTAAATTTAGACAAACCTTGTGAGGAGGGATCATCTAGTTGATGGATTTATTAATACTTTGGTACTCAGCCTGTACACCGCTGTTCATAGAGTGCAACAGTAGTTTTAGTCACACCTGGTGGGCACGTGATGGTCGAGGTTTCATTTATATTCAAGGCCAGTATGGAATATATGCCCCTACTAATTATAATTAATCAAATTCTGTATTTTTTTGAATATATTTATTGACTTTTTTCTGATCTTTAAGAGCCGATTTTACCTATTGAATGTCATAAAGTAGTCTACCAAATTGATTTCTTCCAAAAAAATATGAACTATACCATAAACATTTTTGCTAATGGAGTGTTTTATCCATTTATTTCCTGTTATTTTGTAATAATACAGATGTGTGATTTGTAAGCTTTGTGTCACGAGCTTGAACTGGAGGCTCACCGGCTCTGCAACAACCCTGACGGTTGACTTTTTCTTTTCTTTTTTTGTTCGGGAGGGGGGGTGCAGTTGTTTACGAACTCATGTAATGTAAGATATTGTAAAAGATTCAAAGTATTCTGAACCTTAATAAAGCACTTTTCATGCTGAGTTTGGGTGGAAAAATAAAAAGAAAGGACTTTTTTTCTCTGATTTTCACCGAAAGCTATTAAAGTGTAATTGTCGGTAGCGTTGGACGGATACAAGAAACAGAGCTGACATCCTGCAGAGCCTTGTGTGTGTGTGTGGTCTCATACTGTGTGTGTGTGTGTGTGTGTGTGTGTGTGTGTGTGTTTGTGTGTGTGCGTGAATGCACACACATGGTATAGACGCCCATTATAGTACCTGGTTAATATCGATGGTGTAGTATTCTGGGTAAACATGAATGCATTGCAAAAGAATAAATAAACATTCATTCTTTTTTTTCCTAAGTTGCACTGAAATGCTTCATCTGTGATATTTTATATTGCAGTTACTCTGTATTACATTTTTATAATACATATAAATCGCTACGTTTCAGGGAGTAATGTGCTTTTTTTACTCCACTACATGCATTTCTGATTGCTCATTTGTATATAAATATTTTTGCATCATGCAAATAATTTTACCAAGTATTTTGTGTCTATTATTTGAGTCCTAAAAGTCGTCTTTTTTTTTTTTTTTTTTAAGCAGATGAAAACAACAGGTCTTCTCTTAATCTGTTAACTTTTCAAGATTCTCAAACTCGTTTCTAAAATGTCACTGAAACAAAGTTGAGTTCTGTCAAATTTGGCAGATGCTCTTTAACAATTTTTAAGAAATAAACACACAAAGTTCAAATCGTCTCCACCTCGATCAGCTGACATTACGATCCTGCTAACAGGTTTAATACGTAGGATTTTAGTGGCATCTAGCAGAGAAGTTGCAGATTGCAAACAGCTTCATATCTCCCCCTGCTTCCCTACAGTGGGTGCTAAAAATACAAATGTATAAACGTGAACAGCCCTCTCTGGAGACAGTTTTTGGTTTGTACGCTCTTGACGACTAACAACGTGGCTAACTGCTCCCTCTGTAGGTAAAAGATGCTCATTCTAACTTAAAGAAAACAATGATTCCTAAGTCCTAAAACACTTTTAAAAAAATCAATAGATTTTATACTGAAACACTCTGAAAAGGAACTTCCTGCAAAATGACTTCATTTACTTGTAATGGAGCATTTTAAAAATGTAACAGACATTTGACTCGAGTCATTTGGGTCCAAGTCTCAAGCAAGTGATAAGTAATTGTTCTTGGACGAGCCAGAGTCGGTTAAGTCACCTTTTCGCCTTCAAATTACGACAGGCTTACTTGCAGTATTCTGTATTTATAGAGTATAATTATGATAATGACTTGAGTTTGCAGTAAAATTATTGATACTGAGTGAAATACATGTAATCAAACAAAAAACAAATACAGTATTTATTTCTTAATGTCTTCTCAATCAGAAACTTTCCCTCCTAACACTGAAATACTGACAGCCACGATAAAAAAGCCTGTAAGTCTGTAACGTACAGTCGTATCTCAAGTCAAGCTGCAAGTCATCGAAACAAGTCACAATGACTCAATGCACATCACTATTCAGCAATGTTTTCATACAAGAGAGCACACAAGGTGTTTTTGATTAGGAGCTTTTATTACAAAATGTTACAAAACTATGTAAAAATGTCTATTGGAGCACTGAGAAATAACTAAACGTAATCATAATTTAAATAGATAAATACAGATGTCCACGTCAGCCTCGGGGCCGAGAGGGAGGACACAGCTGCACTGATGTAAAACAAACACAGAAACAAAAGTGGCCGACGTGACCTTTGACCCTCAGGAGGGTTCGATTCAGATGGTACAGGGATGATGTAATGCTCAAACGGACCCTGCTTACAGGTAGTGTTACAAGAATCAAGAATCTGACTGTAATCCAACAAGAAAAGTAAATGAAGCCGTTGGGAACAGCTGACCACAGTCACAGATGATTTGTGCTCTCTGCCGTCCCGTTTCTTACAAACATCAGCCATCTCGGTGCGTACAATCTCTGGCATGTTTGTGTCATTATTAACTGGAAGTGTAGCGGGCCAGGTTCTGTGGCTAATTCTCCTGGCAAGAACCTACAGAGGAGAAGAAACAGAGAGAGTTACCACGATATACTGTAATGTGATGTATTATATACATTACACAACGCTTTGATCTCATGATACCTGCTGTGATCCTAACTGAGAGGAATGTGTGAATTAAAGAAAGTTGGTTTGATGTTTTCATAGCTGGAGCTTCATAATCTGAAGTCCCAAAATGTAATAATTTGCCATAATGTAATAAAGTAAATGTGATAAAAGCTCCTTACACAATAAAAATCTCCAATGTGGAGTTTCTCAAAGTTAGTCAGGTTTCCATGTGCGAACTGCTTTTAAGGAGATTTCAAAATATCAAGGGATTTTATATCGTTTACCGCAATTTAGCCTGAAATATTTGCACAATTAATTTAAAGTGTTGGGGAGTACTACTGCATATGTGAAAAAAACCTGCATAAAGCCTTTTGTGGCTCCAGAGGAAGCCTTGTATTGCATTGTGGGTAGTGTAGTCCACTGGTCTAGCGTTACACTCCTACAACACTGTTGGACTCATTATGGACATTTTAAAAACATGTGAGTCGATACAGCAGAACCAGAGATATCACCTTTTTAATTCCCCACATCTTCTTTTCTTCCTTGCCTACATTACCCATAATGCATCTAAGCCACTGAGTGACATCATGGGAGGCAACTTTACAACTCCAATTTGCTCTTAAATTGCTAACCTAATGGAAACATGTTTGATTACATGACACAACTAAGACTATAGCTATTTTAGCAGCTCGGCTACCGAACCCCAGTGTTGTTTTGAGCTAAATGCTAACATCAGCATGCTAACAAGTCCTCAAAGCAACACCGGGGTCAGGTACAGCCTCACAGAGCTGCTAGCATGGCCGTCATCATGAATGTCTTCAGGTTTCATTTCACTTTATTGTTTTTATTGAACTTCATATGTCAGAGCCAAAACGTGTATTATGTTACAGACAGAAGATTTTATTATGTGATTGGATTTTTTTATTAATACATTTTATTCTATTACATTATGGACACTTGTTACATTTGGGCTTTAACGCTGATCTTTTTGGAGAAGTCTAAAAAAAATGTTCCTGCCTTTGCGTCCTGGGACACAAAGTTCCAGTGGTGCTCGACTAAAAATGGGATTTTGTTTTCGGCTCCGAACAATCAAGGGTCAGCCCTGTGGTCACTCACATGTGCCGAGTCGCTCCTCCAGGAAGCCGATCTGCTCGCTGAGGGAGTCGATGCGGTCCAGTTGCTGGAAGGAGTGGGACAGCAAGGTGGTTTTCTCGGACAAACCCTCGTCCAGCGACAGCGGGAAGAAGCTGTTGAAGGGGGCCAACGCCAACTGCAACTTCTGCACAGGGGGAGGCGGAGGAGAGGGCGGGAAATGAGGAGAAATTGGGACTATTACTCACCTCGTAAACAAAAATCAATGCAGCCGAACTATACTGCAGCAGCTAATCTACATTTACCCTTTCTGCTCGCTTTAATAAACACAGGTTCACGTCTAATAAAACCCATCTTGAGGGTCTGGCATTTCAAAGAATCTTTGGCGATTAAAAAAGCAACTCGGATTTTATTTCATACCACAGTACGAGGACCAGCGGTGCTCCTGGTGAGCAGGGCTGGGAGGTATCGGGGTCGGGGGGGGGCTTTTATTTGAACATGTGTGTACCTTTTCCAGGAGCTCAACCCTGTTCCTCAGGCTCTGCACCTCCTCCGTCACGTTCTCCGCCAGGCCGAGCCTTCCACCTGCGGGAACCAGACAAACACAGAAATACACATCAGAGGACGGCGATTGGATTTGTGGAAACCTCGAGTGAGGAGGGGCAGGGAGAGAGGGGGTTAGGGCGCAGATCAAAGGCGGGAACGAAGCTTAATCCTCGCTCTCAGATCCAAAGTTTATATCTCGGAAGATTCCTCCGAGCGGCCTCCAATGATTCATGGCCGCAGCAGCCTCTCTAAAATCTACCAACGGGGAATGAGGAGCGGGGAATTTAGGGCACAGGGGGGAATCGTGGATATGGGAACGGACGGCTGAAAGAGAGGTCACCAGAAATAGCCGAGCGCTCTTCAGCCCTCCTGTGAAAATGCAATCGTGTCCACCCGGCTCCACCAGACGGGAATGTCCCCGGAGAAGGCCGGGATGCAAAAATTGGGGACCCCCTGCTTTCTCGCTGCTCGCTTTAGCAGACAGACCTAAAGCGGCTCAATCTCTCCCAGATGTGGTCCATTACCGAGACAAGAATGAGTTGAGAAAGAGGGTGAGGAGGAGGAGGAGGAGGAGGGGGAGGGACTGGCTATGACCCCCAGCAGACAGGGTTGATGGAGCTGGAATGAGAACACAAGCGTTGGCCAAGACGTGGAGGGGGAAAAAAAAAAAAAAGGAGTGAGATGGAGATCCAGAAATGCAGTCCAACACTCCTCCAAGATCAGCTTGGCAGAGCCCGAGCGGGGGTCTACTCTTTTTGAGCGGTGTTTATATTTGTGATCTCCATCAACATGTGCACAGATAAAGGAATGCAAGTTCAAGCAAAACGTCTCTGCTGGCCTTGCATTTTTTTGCATCTCGGTGAAACTGAGGACGCTCCTCAAAATAAACCCCCGTGTCGCTTTCACCGCGCAGAAAAGATCCGTCATACTTTGGCTACTCATCCTCCCTTTCTCTTCATGTGTTTTTCCGTCTTTCTGCTGACTGTGCAACACTTGCAGGAGCCTCACGCGGAGTCACGGGGGTGAGCGTCTCAATTTAGACGTGAATTCGGGTCTCGCTTCCCGACAGAAAACGCTGATAAATAGGAGCGAGTTTGGAGCGGAGCCCTGAGAAATGTTTGGCAATCTAACATTTCCATGGAGATATTTCATCTTGGAGGCGGCCAGACGTGAGACTGTATCCCCCTTCAGATTTACAGTTTGGTGACTCACAAAAAAAAAAAATCCCCCAAAAGTGGGAAAGATTTGGGAGAAATCAGGAAAAGGGAGGTCTTCTTCAAGGTTTCACGTTGCATTAATTCCCCAAAAAGCAATAACGCTGACAGAGAAAAGGACTGAACTGAGGTCAACTACTGAGTTTGTAGACATTGAGGGGGGGGTATTGTTTTGTTGCTAAGATACAGGAAGCACACACATACGAAAGTGGACTTTTTTCATGGCGAGAGACAACATTGCAACATTTTTTAAGGGGACTAATGGAGTGTGCGGGGATAAAAATATGTCTGTATTAGCATGGGAGCTCTATTGGATTCAGATGTTTTGCCATACTCACAGGACTAAACCCGAGTCATTATCAAGGACCAAGTGGTCCCAGTCTCACCGCATGAGGCCCGGACCACAAGACATCTGTCTGGAGTCGGCACCAGTCGCAGTGCATTATTACTCACGGTACGAGTTGAGAGTGGCATAGCGCGTACCAAAAGTAATAATGGACCGCGAAGCTGGTTATGTTCTTTCTTTCTTCTGCTCTCCAGACACTTTGCTGCTGCAAGACACAAAGTTACACCATGTGAAAGCACACACACGCTCCTACGCTGCTCATTTACCCGCATCCGTGTGACCACCCACTGTTGCCTGGGTGGGAGAGGGAGGAGTGGCAGGAGGTGGAGGAGGAGGAAGAGGAGGAGGAGGGAGGCTTTGACAGGAATGGCCATCTCCGGTGAGCCTGAAGCCGTCTCTACAAGTGCATCGATAGCTGCCAGCTGTGTTCACACACTCCTGGCTGCACGGCCGCCGCTCGCTGCACTCGTCCACATCTGACGGACGAGAAAGGACAAAGCAGTTGGTTTCACGTGCTCGCAGAGACTTGTGAGGGTGTGCAGGTAGATGTGTGTGTTTGTGTGGCTCACCTGTTTGGCATCGGGGCCCCGTCCAGCCAAGCTGACATGCACACTGGTTGGGTCTTAAGCAGGTACCTCCGTTCACACAGGGCTGTCCACACACGGCTGCAAGGAACATTTAAAGGAAATACTTAGCATTTGGGGGAAAATCCAATTATTGCTTTTCTTGAGGAGAGTTAGATAAAGACCATTGATACCACTCTCATGAGCTTAGCTTAGCATAAAGACTGGAAGCAGAGGGAAACGGCTAGCTTAGTTCTGCCCAAAGGTAAAAAAATATGAAAAAAGAATGAAGAAAGATATGTCTGACCAAAAAAACAAAGTTTTAAAGTAGTTGTATGGGTGGCTGTGTGCTGGGCTGTTGATTTTCCAAGAAGTCACTGTTACCCGGCCAAGAAATAGTCCAACTCGTAGGCTATAGCCCACTTTAAACCAGTTAGCTTAGCCTAGCATGAAGGGTGGAAATGGGGAGTGAGCTTCATTGTCTACAGTTAAATAAATACGACCAATCAGCACCTCTAAATTTAAATTAGCACAAAACCAGCCATAAAACAACATGCATTTTGCTTTTCTTTTTTAAAGCCCTTTTTTGAACCTTTAGCCAGAATTTGGCCCTACTTCCAGTCTTTATGCTAAGCTAAGCTAACAATCTCCTTGCTATGGTGGTGTCGATTTGCTCATTTTACTCTCTGCAAGAGAATTAATTAATTATTAAAGTATTCCTTTTCCACTTCCCACATTACAAATGGAGGTAATACAGGTAACAGATCAACACATAAGGCCGTCGCACGTCCCTGCAGGTTACCTTGGTTGCAGTTGTGAGAGTGAAACCTCTGCCAGCCGGGGCAGCACTCTGGGTAGAAATGCGAGGGAGGTGCCGCCCTGCTCACCTGCCGGTACGCCACCGAGTACACAGTCCTGTGGAGACAAAACACAGACACACACAGTTACAGTCTGCTTTTCCTGATTATTCATAATGCTGTCATCACCATCTCGTGTGTGGTTGAGCCCATCCGGCCTTTTCCATGTTCTGTCAGAGAGAGAAAACGCTGATGAGAGGATGGGAATGTGGTCAAATGTCTAAAACCACAGACCACTGACGTCCAAGAGTGTGTCAGAGATGAGATAGGGATGGAGGGAGGGAGCGAGGGCAGGATAAGAGATGCAAAGATCCAGGCTGGAGCCGGCTGAGACTCTGGTATGTTTGGTTTGTGCATAGAGAGATACAAGGTGATAAAACTGAAGCAAAGGCTTGAAAAACAAAGTAAAAGTGACAAGTAATTCAATCAAAATCAGGATGGGATTAGAGGCCTGTTGTTGTCTGAGGTCTGGCCACAAAACGAGCAACAAAAATCCCAAAGTGAAACTGAATTTTGGCAGCGAGGGAAGAGTTAAAACAAAAGATTAAAATGGAGGGAATGTAAGGGGGGGGGGGGGACGACCCGAAAGCATCAGAGCTGGAGAGAGATGGAGAGTGTGTAAGTATGGAGGGAGACGCAGTCCAAAATAAACATGACCGCGGTCTCTGCGGGCAGGCAGTTCATTTCCCGTAGTTACACAAAGTGCTCGATATTTAGATTCCACCCAAATATGTGCCACCATGACCCAGTTCTGTGTAAAACATGTATTTTTGTGTACGTGTGCGCATGCAGGGGGAGTGAATGTCTATTTTATCTATTTACAACTGCACGTCTGACCATTTCCCTTCCTAAACATGTCGAGCATTGTTTACCCCTTTATGAAATAAACACTTGTTGACACCGCACTGACCCGAGCCCTGGTTTTAGAGCCGGACTGTACAGGTCAGCTGGCGTCACTGTTGTTCACTGAGGAGTGCGTTGTTGTGACTCACTTGTATGTGCTGCAGAGGCGATGTCCGTGACACAGGGTGATGTAGGGCTTGTGCACCGGCTGGACGTACGACTCTGTTGCCGTGACAACGTTGTGACGGTGGTCTCGGCCGCACACCCTCCTCCTGAGAAAAGGGAGACATGTGATTGGACGTTAAAGGACAAGTTCACCCAAAAATTAAAAAAAATTAACTCATTATCTATTCAACCTCATGCGGATGGAAAGTTGCGTAGTCCACGAAACATTTCTTGCAGCGTTCTCCTAAAAACTAAAGTAGATAAAGACTACAAAAACAACCAAAAAAAGTATAAAATGGCTCAATACAGCTCGTCCTTTGTAATCCAAGTCTCCAGAAGCCCAGAGATCCCAAAGTGATTTGAAAAGATGTTATTTACGACCTTTTTTAAGCAAAATCTTTCCTGTAACTGTAGCTAAAATCATTAGCACGCTTTTATCTGAAAGTTAAATATGAAGTTAAAACCAGGAGATAATTAGCTTAGCTTAGCTTAAAACTGGAAACAGTGTGAGACAGCTAGCTTGGTTGTTGAGTGACAATATGCTTATAAATGAAAAACACTATTAAATTATAGCTAGGAGATAGTTAGCTTAGCCTAGCTTAAGACTGGAAATGGGGAGTCAGCTAGCTTGGTTGTTGAAAGATAATACACTCGTATCTGAAAGTTGTATAACAGCTAGGAGACAGTTAGCTTAGCCTAGCTTAAGACAACAAACGGGTTCCAGCACCTCTAAATTACAGTGATTAACATGCCGATGGAAAGTCACCCACCCTGCGTGCACGAGCTCAACCGAGCATTGAGGGTGTGAATATTGTCTTTTAAAATCTATTTTGGGATCTCAGCACCAACCTTTTCTTTTTTACTGGTTTAAAACAAAGTGCCCGTCTACTTCTGTTTTGTTGCGAAGCTTCAGAAATGTTTCGGCAGACCACAAAACTTCAACCCCTCGTGTGAACTTATCCTTTAAAAAGTGACCTGAAATACAGACTTTGGGCTTCAAAGAGCACCGGAAGCTGTGCTAATTTTAGCTGAGAAGTTTTTAGTGCTTATAAGAGATATTTATAGGTCTTAAGTGGCTCCAGTCTCGTTAAGAAAGCTTGAACAACTCCAGATTAAAAGCCTCATGGTTTCTGTTTGTCACCAAAAAAGTTGGCGTGCGGCCTAATTGCTACTGACCGACCCGTGTAATCACTCCCGAATGTGTCAGAGTTAAGAGCCGATCTTTGACCTCTTCGGCTCCACTTGACCTCTTCGTTTGCCTTTCGGTTTATTTTTGTCTTTGTGCGAAACCAACTGAAAGTGACAAGGTGAGGCTGCAGACTCTCAGGACTGAAGGGGAGCGCTCCGGTTCCTGAGAGAGTGCACGCTGCAAATGTTTAAGTGTCATTCCCCCAATTTGTACACATCCGAGAGTGGGCGAGAATGTCGAAGGAGGTCGCGAAAACAAACAGGTCTGAATGACGGCCGGGGAGGAGATGTGTCAGATGAGCAGATGACAGACCATAACAAACACAGGAAAGAGCATCGAGTGAGCCGTTACCCGTGGTGAGCGACGAACTGCGGACTGCCCATCACGTGAAGGATGAAGAGGGAGGAGGAGAGAAGCAGCGTTTGGTACATCGTCTTCCTCTTTCCCACGTTCCCCTCGCTCGGGCTCTCACACACTGTGCCAGTCGGAGGGAAGAGGAGAGGAGGAGGACGAAGGGAGGGGAGGAGGAAGGGGCGCGAGGGGGTCGTGGATCCGAGCCAAAGTCCTCCTCACGCTGAGAGTGTTCGTTCTCCTGCAGGAGGGCGACTCCAGCTACCTGCAACAGAGAGGACATGTGAGATTAAAGCAGAGATTCAGCACTGTTGTTGCATTACAGTGACTTTAATTAAAATGTCTGCCAACAAATGATTTTTATGATAGTTCTGGGAGACATTTGTTTGTTTCTAAACTATCAATTTTTCCTTTCCCAGGTCAGACAGAGGAAGAGGTCAGAGGTCAGAGTGCAGTAAAGGGTCCAGATGTTGCATTTCTAGGCACATAACGTCCTCTAAAGATTCTCCATCGATCTTTTGTTTGTGCTTTTAACTCAAGGGTTAGTTCGCGTGGGAATCTCAAGTGTAGACACTCGACTGTCCATGTGAAATGACACAGAAAAGCCTTTTTGAGAGAAGCAGAAACTTGTTGATCGGCAGATTTCTACTTGTCTAAACAATCCTTTCAGCCCGGCTACTGGCACAACCGTGAAGCCGAACTTCTGACCTAACCGAGCAACACGCGAGCACACAACCGGCCACATCTGTAGGCATCCGTGCATTACGTTGAACTGTCTCTAACCTCCACCTGCAACGGACTCTGAGACTTGCAAGACAAAGAACGGGGCAAAAAGACAAAGAATGTCCCTTCACAGCACTGTTCACTTATCCCCTCACACCATGTTGGATTATTACATACTGCACAGGATTATAAAAAGGACTGAGCCATCCGTCTCCAGAGTGCATGACAGTCAGCTTGGACCTGCAGACCAGATACTGAACCCTTTGGTGAAACCTCTTAACAAGGGTGTTAAAGCAAGCCGGGTGCGATCGCAGGTTAAGGGACTGCTGCAGCCTGCAGGAGAGCCTTCGGTTATCCTCGGCTGACAGCTCGCATGTCTCTCTGATCCCCTGCTGGCTCGACGCCCGGAGACAGGACACGCACATCTGTAGCCTGTGTGTTCATTCACAAATCACTATGACTCGCAGCACAGCAGGGGGCCACTTTAAACACAGTGTGTGTGTGTGTGTAGAGCACGACCCAGCATCATTACATTGGCATTGAGGAAGGTGCTGCAGGGTGAAGCAGCATGTCCAAGAAGTTTATATTAGTTGGGTGTGGTGAAGCAGTGTCCCCCACAAAAACGCCTGATTAATAGCTTTTTATTATGTTGGTATGAAAGTTTATTAAAATATTAAAAAGTCGTCCTTTGGGACGCATGAAGTAAATTATCAACACAAGGGATAATAAAAAATAAGTAATAAAAAATGAAGTGGTGGATAGTTTAATTATTGAAGAAAGACTTGCATTCCCCATAAAATATTAGGAATAAAGCCTATAAAGATTTTTAGGGAAAATATCGGCATATTTCTTTGCAATGATCCTCGATTGTGGTTATTAAACACAAGATTTGTTTAACAATAGACGTATTTGTCTAAAATGACACCAGTGCACTGAAACTGTAAACTTTACTGGGAGATAATTAAAAGAAATGATCCCAGGCATCTTCTTTCTGCATTATAATCTCCAAAAGTTATGACATCCGCATGTGTTAAACTATGGAGGACTGACACTGCCAAAATCAAAACTAAATAAATGGCTCGAAAAATACATGAATATGTCATTAAATGTGCCAAAAGTGAAATAGAAAAATTAATGTAAGCAATAATTTATTCATAAAATGTGACGTAACTAACTCGCCAATTCTTCTTATGCAAATGAGGGGGCTGTCAATCGGGCCAGTTAAAGCAGAAATGTCAATTTATGTCACATTTTGTAAATGAATTAATTCCCTCATTGATTTTCAAGTTTGTCAACGATATATACATTTTTTTATTGAGCCATTTTCTTATTTATTTATCTTTTTTGGTAGTTTTGGTCCTCCATATCAGACGACCTACACGACAACCAATATATCTGAGTAATATCGCAATAAATTATTTCCACTGTTGATCATCAAATGTCATCAAATGTCTCGTTTTGCCCTCAACCCCAAAAAATATTCAGTTTGCTCTCACAGAGGAGCAAAGATGCCAGAAATATTCACATTTACGAAGCAAGAATCAGATAATTTTAACTTTTTGGAAAGAATATTGAAGTAGCTGGCGGTTAATTTAACCATCGCAGCTCTACAGTAAACTCAAAAAGCAGCACTTAAAATATAAAATAATCATAAATAAATAAAATATAATTCATACATCGCGTGGCTCAAAGCACGTTTGCAGTGTTGCGAAAAGTACCTGAAAGTACTTGAGTGAGAGTAAAGATATCATGCGTCACCCATACGAATAGTACTCGAGTAAAAGTATCTAAAGTGTCTGGCAGTAAATGTACTTAAGTATCAAAAGCACAAGTAAATGTATATTATACATGTATTTAAATGTATATTGAGCATTTTTTAAAAATCTGACTGCTGATAAAAGACTTAATTTAAAAATGCGAAGGTAAGTAACGAGTAACTAAAGTTATCAAGTAACTGTAGTGGAGTAAAAAGTCAAATGTAATGGAGTGGACGTACAAAGTAACAGAAAACAGATATACTCGATGCCTTAAAATTGTACTTAAGTAGAGTAAAAGTACTTAGTTACAATCCATCACTGCACGTGTTCTGACCTACTGACACATTAGGAGTCACGTTTCTCACACTCGCCATGAGAGGGCGCTATTTCACAGCACTGTGCTGGACTGGACTGGAGAGCAACATCACCCTCAGCCAGAGCACCATCTCTGTAACACTCACGCACGCACACGCACGCAGTCACGCGCTCACGCATGAAAACGGATGAAGATAATAAAGAAGTAAAAAGAGCCAACATGAAGGAGGGCGCATGCATGGATAAGAAAAATAACCACAAACCGTGCAGTGAACAACCAGCTCCCCCAAAACACACACACACACACACACAGACACACACGCACACACGCACAGTCACGCACACACTGGCAGGAAGCAGAGAGACGCTCGAGGCTGGAAAACAAAACTTTAGTCCCGTTATATTCCGATTGTGGTGCGTTCAAAGTCCAAGTGATAAAACTCCCAGCCAGCAGTCAGGTTTCTCCTCAAGACTGTCAGGGAGAGAGAGCATGGGGGGTGATGGTAGGGACCTCCTCCCCGCTCCTCCAGCTGGGTGTCCCGCAACTCAACACTGCCTTGCGCTGGGTTACCGCGTGTGTGACGTCACACTTAATTTCTTTTTCTTTTTTTTTTTTCATTCATAACCTCCTGAAGGCTTAAGAAGCTGACTGACGGGCACAGGGACCCTGCAGCCGGTGGGATTAAAGGGTAGCTTCAGTTTTTTGAAGCCTGTCTTGAAAAAAATGACTCATCTCCGTGAAGAAGCAGATGTAACTTCAATGTCTAGTCCTAAGAAAATTATTGTTTGACCCTTAACGGAGTGAAGACAGAAGGTTACGGTTGGACAAACGCTTTATTTTACTTTTAAAGGTGTGAAACTCGATATAAACTTGAAATATTTACGTGTTTTAACACTATTATCGCAGAATTCAAGAGCGTAGATAAACAAATGTTTTTAAATGATAATCGTCAACCGTCATCGCTGCAGTTCTAGTCCTGACATGCTTCCAGTGTAAGCGGCCGGGCACAAAATCTCACAATAAAATCCAAATTTACTGTTTTTATTTTTAGTAGAAATTCCCTCTTTGTTCCTCGGTAGAAGGATTGAAACACAGACGAGACATTTGTTGTAAAAAAGACAGCGACTCTGGAAGACTTCCTCTTTATTTAGAGGACAGTTGAATCACATTTTTTTGCATAAACTGTGAATGATTAACTGCGACTGAAACCATTTATTAAAAAATGTTATATAATGTGGAAACCGCAGCTATTTAGAGTTAAAAGGAAAACACAATGTTGATTAATGTCGGGTCTTCTAGTCTTAGTAGGTCCTAAATCAAATGTACAAATGAAGAAAAACTTACAACCTTCCTGTTTGTGCAAAAGAAACAAATGTCTGTCAGACTGTAATTACAATTTATAGCAATTAAAAGCTTTAATTCTGCTTTTTTAAAATAAAGTCTGCAAACACTAATGTGCCACTTTCATTCCTTTCCTCAGAGAATTAACACATATTCCTCCAGCCTGACATAATAATAATATTGAGTTAATGCATTGACATTTTTTCTTTTTGGGGGCTTTTTTCATGGCTTTACACGGCAGCCTCTGTGCATGGAGTGCATTTCTACTAAGACGTAATCATCTAACCGTTTGTTTGTTTGATTGTTGGTTTGTCAGCAGGATTACACGAAAACTACTTAACAGATTCCCACTAAACTTGCATGGAGGATGGGTACCGGCCCAGAATGGAGCCCGCTAACTTTTGGAGCGGATCCAGGAGCTTTTTCTCACTGTCTTAAACATTGCGAGAAACATAGCGTTTTTCAACATTTTCTTTAATTCCTCTGGAAACGATGCGTGGATCCTGATGACAAGAATCAGGCATATTTAGGTGGCTGGTATCTATGTGTTGGCGGAGGTATGCGCTCTACTCAGTGCCATTGTAGCTGTGAAATTAACAAGTCTTAGAGGTATGAAAATCACTAATGGGCCCAAACATGATCCTTTTATTTTCAGACATGTTTGCAGATAAAACCAACTCTGTATCATCTCACTGCAGACCCGTTCAACTGACGGCCCCCGAGCCGAACGCGGCCCTTTAACAACCTATTTGCGGCCCTTTGGAGGTTAATGAGGACATTCATTAAAAATACTTTTGATTTCATTAAAAAGTTTGAACCCAAGCTGTCCTGGCTGTCCTTTTTCTCACCTGTTAAAAAGTTTTTTTTACAGATTGTAAAGCCCACTGAGGCAATGTGATTGTGATTTTGGGCTACATAAATAAAACTGATTTGATCTGAATAGGAGTGCCTTACAGTATTTATTAGGCCTCCAGTGTTGTTTGCACCACATGTAACAACATCTGGCCTGTAGCTATACTATTGTTCAGCTCTAGCATACATTAGTTAACATTTGCTTAAACGTGTTCAGCTTGTTAGCTTTGTTACCTGTCTGCATTTGTGCAGGTACAATACATCAAATAAAGTTTGATTCTGACCTCGAAAATGAAAAAAACAACAAAAAAACAACACATTTCATGAGCCTTTAAAAAAATTTAAAAAAATAAAGTTGTAATAAACTTACCCTCGCAGTATGAGGTCATCAGGTGCATGTGCGCGCGCAGGCTGAGCGGCGGCCATGAGCACGAGCCGCCGGTCTGGTGGTGCATTAGAGGACTCTTCCATGGTGCCACTTTCTTTTAAAGCGTGCTGCTGCTGCTGCTGCTGCTGCGTTCAAATCAAAAAATTCAAAGGCCCCGGTGCTGTGAGTCGAGGTGCTCCCTGTGAGTCGGCCGGCGACAAATGAAATGTCTTCGGGCGTTTTTCAGTTGCTTTTTATGCAGAGCTTCCTGTGGAACGCAGGAATTGGACGGACAATCCCAAACCGGACTTCCTGTGAGTGTTTGCCGCTGATAAAACCCCTCTCCTGCACAAACACTCTCCATCCTGCTCAAACCGCTTCACGAATCTGATTTTGAGGCATTTTTCTGTCCCCCATTGTGCAGCAGACATCTTGAAAGGGGGGTTGGGGGGGCCGAGAGAGATGCCTGCAGACCGCTCACCTCATGGCCTTCTGCTGCCTTTGCAGTCCAGAGGAAAATTCAGGAATCATCAACACTGAGAGGGTGTTTTTTTTAATAATTACTGAAGATTTACACCTAGCTTGCACATTGGTATTTCAAATACTTCAGCTGGCCTCGTGTTTTGAGATAAAAATCTGTCAAATTGCAGCTTGTTAAGGCCAAACTGTTGCACGATAAGAAAGAAGTCTCCTCTCCTCCTGCAGCTCAGAGGAATGGTGGAAAGATATCTCATACCGTACAGTCTCGTGCTTCCTCTGAGGATTATAAATGACCTGTAACGGCAAACAGGACCATCAGCGAAAAGACTGCTGTTTTTATATAGTTATTATTAATGCCTGTGCTCGGGTCCGATCACATATATCACATATACCACATATATATACAAGATCTTTACAACAGCAGCAGCTAGAACAGAAACTGAGAGTTCCTCGTCGTCACTTTAACTGCTATTTATTTAAAGGAAAAGTTCACCACAAAAATTAAAATTCACTCAGTATCTACTCACCCACATGCCGATGGAAAGTCAGGTGAAGACAGGGTGTGTGACTTTCAAACAACCAAGCTAGCTGTCTTCCCTTGTTTCCAGTCTTATGCAAGGCTAAGCTAACGCTCTCCTAGCTGTAACTTCATATGTAACTTTCAGATAAATGAAGTTTTAGCTCAGCAGCTACAGTGAAGGTTTCAGCTTTAAAAAAAGTGTAAAAATAACATCTTTCCAAATCAGTTTGGATCTTCTGGGCTTCTGGAGACATGGATTACACCGGACGAGCTGTATGGCGCCAATTTATATTTATTTATATATAAGTCCCATCTACTTCAGTTGTTTAGGAGAATGCTGCAACGCTGTTTTGCTGCGACGCTCCAGAAATGTTTGGTGGACGATGGGATTTCACCTGACTTTCCATCGGCGTAGCGGTTAGTAGATAAATATCAAACTATGCGAACAGTCTGCCTCGTGTGATGTGTTCCTTAAATCTGATCCTGCTTATAGACAATTTATCGATTAATCATTAATCATTTGCGTCCCTGGTTGCTTTGATTTGAGACAGTTTGGTGATTATGGAAAAAAAAAAGCCACATCGAAGCTTAAAAATTCTGTTTGTGTCGATGCTCATTTTGTGAAAACAATCCTCCGAGGAGGTCCATTCAGTATTGTTCTGCAGCGTCCAAACAACGGAGCAGCTGCTAAATGAAGCATGTGGCGAGATTGTTTTCTCAACTGCTGTTTTCAACAATTGTTTCCAAATTCTCAAATTAACTTTCAACCTCAAATTTTACACTCATTCCTAAATTCCTTGGCACCATGAAGACTTTGCAGAATTTCAACATTTTCAGTGACGCAGCGCTCAAAGAACCAAACTTTTAGTCTCTTAACAGTCGGCGTGTATGATCCGAAAAAAAAAAACCCTCTTATGGGACCTGATTTATCACGTTTCCCAGTCTTGAGAGGGTTCTGGGGTTTGTTCTAATGGGGTCTCTGATGTGGGCCTCAAAAGCTTTCGGTAGTTGCAGCTGACATGATGTATTTGAGACAAGCTGCTCCTCCTCTGCCTTGAAGCCGAGCTCGACTGACAACCAGGACTCATTTGTCATTCTAAGTACGTGCAGAACCAGACCGCATACACACAGTTAAATGTGAGAAAGTCTTTATATATAACCATAATCTCTGTCTGCTGAGGAGTGTTTAGTGTTTGCTGTTCTGTCACTGTTCATTTAAGGGCCTACACTGACCGAATGTATGATCTGACACTCCCTGCATACAAAGAACTATTTTCTCTGCGATAACAAAGAGGCTACGTGCTGAGGCACCATGGGAAAGCTTCACTTCGGGGTCGCAGGTGACCACACACCAACACACACCATCAAGGCTGATCGCTCAGAGGGGGCACATTAGAATATAGGATGCAAAATCAGTGTGGATGTGCTGCCGTGTTTGTGTGTGAGCTTGTGTAAAGGAGGCCGAGGAGGGAGGGTATCTCTTTTTAAGGAACTCTTTTCATTCTTTGAAATCAAGACTTGGCCGACACAAGCAAAGTTTTGCAGTCGGTGTTCCAGATTTGTCCCAGAGAAGATGCGGAGAGGGGAGGAGGGAGGAAAAAAGGAAAAAACTGAAGCAAAGCAGCACTTCCTCTTTGAGAGGAAACAGGAAAAGGCTGGGGGAGCGAGATTCTGGAGCCTGCTCTGGTGGAACAATAAAAATCTCACTTTGGCAGGAAACGGATCTGCGTCAAAGAGGGCCTGACAGATTTTGCTAAAGGGCAGTAGCGGTGACCCTGGAGGGGGCATGAACAAGAGGGCAGCTGTGCCCAACAAACAACTCTGAAAGTGCAAATTGTGAGCACATTTTAACACAGATTTCAAGTTGTTCTGTGTAATTGGGTGCGCAGTGAGGCATGCATCTGAAGACGAGTCCAAACCTTTACAATTATTGCAGTTACACTTTAAGACGAGGAATAATAACTGCAGAAATAATGAAGGACGGGGAAAGGTCCAGAAATGTGTACATGCATGTGTGAGTGTCTGCATCAGTATGTCACAGAGAGCAACATTAAATGTCTTCATAACGGTGTCGGGCCACCAGCAGGAGCCAGCCGTCTCCAATCGGTAGATGAACACCGTTATTCGAAACGATATTCTCTCCTTCGGTTTTGGTTTGGTTTGATGAAGCTGGAGAGCGCTGTCGAACACGACGGTCCGAAATCTGGGTTGAGATGTGGCGACTGTGAAGGCCTGTGAACACTCGTGCCCCGAGTGAGAGGAAGTATCTGCATTCCCCTCCCTCTATCCCTCTATTAGGATGGACTTGCATGCACTAAGTGTCACATTTACATTTTATACAGAGGAAACGGAGATAACGAGAGTAAAATGTCAATTTGCAACAACATCGCGGTGTATAAACTGCGGCTACAGCTATACTGTGCATATATTTTGAGATTGAGGTCTAAACTAAGACATGATTTATGTTCCTGCCTCCAACACTGTGTCCAGATGTCAATGTGATAAAACAACGTAAACTAAAATCAACACAGCGAGCAGTGCTAACATTAGCAAGCTAGGCTAACTAGTGGAAGGTACTCCAAGTGGAATACAAACTCAACAGCATGATGATTAATGTTGAGTGTTTTGTTAAAGGACGTGCAGCTCAAACAGGCCATGGCAATGTGAACATCATGAAAAAGAGGGAAAAACATATTTCATTAAAGTTTTCAGGACGTCTTGAGTCAACTCCACAAATATCTTAAAATGCAAAGATATGCCAAATAGCTCTGGTGTCATTACAGTTGATCTTTTTCTTCCACAGAAACGATGACAGTTGAAGTTTTCAATTCAACTTGAGAAGACTTTCTTCTTTCTCCCTCTTCCAAGTTTCGAATCCGAGTTGTGTGCCAGTGTTTCAGAGTCAACGTTTAGTCACCAGCACTAATGGACGACTGTAAGTGAGCAGAATGAACAATGTTCTGCAGAAAGTGCAGCTTTTAGAGATTTGATACTTTAATGTGGTTATAACGTGCATCACTGCCGAGAGAAGTCAGGTCAGACTTAATGTTGTGCGATGGTGTTTGTGCGGGTTCGACGGCAACACTTCCTACATTTCCTTCTTTTTTTCGGCGTTCGTGTGAAGTCGATCTGTTATTTGTTAGTCTTAACAAATGCTGAAATGCCAGTTGTGTCAGATTTGATCAACTCTGCTGATTCACAAGTGACCTGGGAACCAGAGGTGTAGCATGCGTCTCTGCTCTGCAGGATTTCCATGCTGAGCGGCCAAACAGGACATCCTGATGTCCAAGGCCTGCCACCAGCACCATCACTCCCCTGTCGCCCTCAGAAATTAGACAAAGCAGAGGCGTGCACTCATCCAGAGACTTTTTGTTGCTGGTGGTCCTGGCACTTCCTGTGCTCCGCTTCAACAGCCAGGAGGTAGTTTCAAAATGCATAATTCAAAACTGATGCTGTCGAGCTCTTTGTGACTGTGGCAAGTACAAGCTGTGGTCATGTAGTGTTTCCGTCCTGCTGCCCCCTTGTCAGTCCTGACATCAGCAGCGTGGAGAGATTAGGGAGTTTATACACATTCCACCAAACTCTGCGTCTCAGAAACACATGTGAGTCTGATTGGCTTATTTACCATAGTAATCAAATTCTCTCGCTCTGAGGCTAATGTTTGGAACAGTGGCCGTGTCGACTGCGGTCCCTCCCCAAGATCTGCTCCTTGAGGCTGCAAGTGTGTCAAATGTGGACACTCACCACGCTGCCACTGTAATCCTAAGAAATTCTCTCCAGCAGCTTGTTCCAGATTGATTTAATGATCTGCATCGCCCAGACTCTGAGGTATCGCAGAGGGTTGTTGATATTTCTTGGTTACAGAATTCGTCACAGCGTTGCCAACTTTTATGATGGCTTGTCAGCAGCGGCGTTTGGCGTTCCCACTGTTTAGTGTGTTACTTACATGAGGGGTATCCTTCAAGCTCCTCTGTGGATAATTATACGACTTGCAGAAATAGACTGAACAGGGAAGCGATACTGGCACGAGAATGTTTTTCATTTCAAGAATAGTTAGAGAGACGCGAAACAAATGTTTATTTTATAAATGAAAACTTTGCGAACGTGTAATCACATGCTGCATTATTGTTATGAAAGGTCTGCGGTGGATGAAGTTGATAGCTCAGGATTTTAAAAGTGTTCAACCTGCCGCTCATTCAAGAGGAAATGCTACTGGATCGCCAAAGTCATCAGGATGCATCATCTTGGGACCATGAATGTTGAGGCCACTTTATCCCCCATCCATGTCCTGCTGCAGAAGTGGAGATATTTGAATAGATAAGAGTAAACTTCACCAGGTGAAGTGTCAGGGGATCACCAAACTCATTAAGATTCATCATCTGGGGAACACGAATGGCAAGAAATGTCATGTCAATCCATTAAATGTATGTTGAGATATTGCAGCTCAATCGAATCGCCAGGGAAGGCCTGAAATTTTAACCCAAAGCAGCAGTATTTGATGACCTGGGAATGAGACTCAACAATCAGCTGTCTTTCTCCAGAATCGCCTTCCCTACAAGTATGGTCTGGTTTGGTTCTGCCACAAAAACCACATGGGTAAGGTTTCGAAAAGTTCATATTTTTGGACGTAAAACACCTGCTTCGAGTGTCACAAACTTGGCTGGAGATGTCCTGACTTCCTATCAAAGATATCAGATTTTTGTTGCCAAAAACACGACTGGAAGTTGTCCCGAGGTCTTCCGTAAAACTATCCTGTGGTGTCACATTTACAAATTATGAAACGCTGTAGTGCAGGAGAGGCTGTAGAGCTAACAAGGCTCAGAGTCTACAGCCATGCTAGCAGCTCTGTGAAGCTGTATTTTATTACTGTACGTCGGCACTAAAAATGCTAATGTTTAGCTGATATGACACACTTAGTTTAGTGTGTTATCCCTAAACATAAAGTAGAACTGAGGCTGGTGGGACTATTGTTAGCTTTGCAGGTATTTGGTCAACAGTACGTTGAACTTTGTGATGATGTTGCGAGATGAAAAGTTGGGATCACCAGGGTCAAAGGAGTTCATCCTCTTGGTACCATGAACGTCACTAAATGTCACAGCAGTCTATTAAATACTTGATGACTACATTGCCATCCCTCAAGACAGAACGTGCTGCAGCTTCTTGGTGGTTTCTTTAAGCAAATTTTAAATGTGCGGCGTTGCAGGTTAGAAAAGTGCAGCATGTCGTGGTAATGTTCCTCTAACTGTCGAACATTTACTATTTAATAAGGTAGAAATTCATTTTCAACTGCCGATTTCTTGAAACTCAATAAATAATTATATTTTGGGGCGTATTACACCATTCTGATTGTCTTCGTTCTCACAGCCACCCTCCAATCCTGTTTTCTGTTCCTATTTTAGATCTCCACATGACCCTTTTAACCACTGATTCATCCCCTCGGCCTTGACCCCTTGCTTCAAAACTGACCCGTAAACCCGTCTGTCCTGCAAGGGCTTTGCTATTGGATATCGGCTTTAACTAAAAAGGCTCCACATCAGCAATTCTTCAGTCAATTTTATGGATTGTTGATGCACCCCAGACTGGTGCAGCTCTGATGACAGCCACTACCATGTTGTCCACGCTGCTGAGAAGAGGGATACTACATCAAAAGGGCCCGAGTGACATCGGGGTGGAGCAGAGAGCAGGAAGGTTTCTGTTCAGCCGGGCGGCCATCTGTTGAGAGCCGTCCTCTGGGAGAGAGAGCCGGTCCATTAAGACCAAGACCACCCAACACATCAGCAGCTTCCTCCCAAGAAGTCAAGACTCAACCTCTCACTAACTTGCAATAGAAGTTATATTTACAATTATTCTGTCAGTTGTTTTATTAGTTATCAATTCATTGTTCACCCAAAGATCATGTCTTCAAATACTTTCCTCCAGCTGAAACAAAAACAGCAAATCATATTTCCAAAACTGGACTTTTAGCCACATTAGCAGCATAGCTGTAGGGGTGACACTGACAACTGACATATCTCAACATCTACTGAATGTACCGACATTCATGTTCCACAGAGGATGAGTTCCTACTGACCTTGGTGACCGCCTGACTTTTCCTTTAGCGCTATTAAAGGAAAAGTCCTAAGCACACACGTTCACAAGCTTCAACACTTTCCTTACGGCAGGCAGCAGATCCTTTTCAGCTTCCTCTCAGACGTTGTCGTAGAAAATAAAGACATTTAATGGAACATGCAGGAGGAGTGAAAGTCAATGGTGAACTGCTGTCAGAGGAGCAGCATGACTCCTTGTGCTGATGAGAGCTTTATGAGTATCCAGCTCTTGTGCTCTGTCTGTCAGGTTATAACGTGATTCTTACTGATGTGGTGAATTGATTTTTTTTCTTTTCCCCTTGGCGCTGTGTGGAGAGCGCAGTCTCCATAATGAAGTACAGTACTGTTTGGATTGTTGTATTTCGGGGAGCCATCAGTTGACCACAGAGAGGGAATACCAACCCAATGCTGTTACTTTCTCCTAAAGTCTTAATGATGGGTTCATTAAAAAGGTATCTAGCTCGCTAACTAAGCACAGATGGCTGAGAAGGCAGTTATGGTATATCAGACAGAGACTCTGGAGGAGATTTATGTCAAACCACAGCTGAACCCCGGGAACCTTGTGCAGCAGTCTCAACATTACAGCTATTTGATCTCCTGTCTGTCTCCGGTTCTACACGAGATCCAAAGCTTCACTGTCCTTGACGTCCATTTAGTATAAATGTGATTATTCACTGTAGCTATGGAGAGCAAATCAGGGCAAATCAAAACTGACAGTGTGTTCAGCATTTCTGTAGAGCTGAGGGGGTAACACAAGGGGCATCAGATAGAGTATCTCCACAGACTGGAAACACTCAAAGAAATATACCAATGTGTTTCTTGCATCTGTCAGTCAATCTAATGAAAGAGCATGAAAACACAAAATCATGACCTCTCGACCTGCAATGAGCCCGGCGTGCTCAGCAGCAAAATGCTTTCATAAACAAGGCTGACAAATGGGCCTCTCTCTCTGATGGGGTTTGCAGCTACTGCACGCTGCTGCACACACGCTTTATGAGGCAAGGCACTCTCATAACTATGTCAAAGACATTAGCAGCGAGGCCCTAATGTGCCCACAAAGTGCAACTGGCATTGTCCCGTCGACAGAACCGTCTGCGGATCAGCAGCACTGATGGCACTGAGGAGACGAGCACGCAGGAGGAGTCCGAACGGCACGGCATTAAGACGTAAATGGAGGCGAGGGAGGGTGATAAAACTGAGCTTTTGCATGCAGGATAAACAAGCCATCAGCAAAACAATTGTGAGGCTGGATGTTGATTTGCCTCGGTCGTAAAAAAGATTTAAGCACAGACCTTTTAATGCATCTGACAGACTAAAAGCATGAATGTGTTTATTCTTTACTCATTCTGTCTCATAAAGGAATAGTTACATACTTTAACACATTTGATTATTGGTTTCTTGCAGAGGCTCTGGGATTTAAAAGTCCTCACATGGGAGTTCAAAAAGTAATGTGTCCCTGCAGAAGCGTCGTCAGGCAGGAGTTGTCGGCGTTTGAGACATGTGGCAGACGAATGAAAAGACGTTTGTTGCTGTGCTAACTTTACGTCCCCATGCCCTGTTTATTGTTCTTCTTATTAAAGGTATAGTTTGTAGAAAACGGTCAGAAGTCAAGGGTAGCTCCACAAACATGGGGGGCAGCATATCACCAGAGTATACGACAACTGCTGCTCTTTGCGAGCTATCCTTGACTGTAGCTATCCTTGACTGTAGCTAGCTACCGTTAACTAATTAGCTCGCGGCTGATTTAGCGGTGGAGCGAGTGGACCTAGAGTTAACCTGGACCCGGACCTCGGATCATGGGGGGGGAGTTACGAAGGGCGAGGGGGACTTCTGAGACCTATGGATGCCAATTTGACATCAGGGAATACAGTATGGAGGTGATTTACAGCGGCTCTGACCAGGAGTATGATGACAGAGAGAGAGATGGACCTCAGCAGCAGGTGAAAACGCTGTGAAGAGCTGAATTATTTTCACATCTCGCTCAGTGGATTGAGGATTTACTTCGACCAAAACCAAGAGGTGATTATGTAAAGACAAACCGAGACTGTTTTGCTGAGTTTTATTTTGTTTAAATGTCCTATCCTTTTCCTTTTTTAATGATTAATCTACGTGAAGTGGTGTAAATTTACATCAGTGGTTCCCAAACGGTGGGTTTAAAAATGAGTGTATATGCGATAAGGTAGCAAATGATGCAGTTTTACACCTTCAGGGTTGATAGAAATTGTTAAAATGCAACACTCAAGGACAAGGAAAAAACACTCTTTTACTGAATTCCTCAAAACTCACAGACTAACACAACCTGTGGTGAAGTTTTGTCAGCACACATCACTTCGTATTACTCGGGGGCAGAAGATTGGGAATTCGTGTAGACATTTCTGAGTGGTCGTCAGACTGGATTTGGAAAAAGTTTTCTGCGTTCCACTTCAAATCCCTCTGCTGCTGACTGTAGTTTCCTAGAGAGTCATTAGTGGGACTGCAGTCTTTGCTGGAGAAAAGTGGTGGATTTCCGGATGTCTGCGAGCAGAGAACTGGGCATCGCTGAGATGTCCCCGGAGAGATATACCCACTTACTAATAAAAGCCTGTAGACAGACGGTTGGTGAGCACGGTATGACTGACATCCTGTCTACACCGATGCAACACAATGGGAGCGCCAGGTGTTTGAAACCTACATGTTGGGACACATGAGGTTTACTTTAACGGGAACAAAGATGACAAATGCACAATTTGTACATGTTACATATGAAGTAGGTTATTGCACGCCACGCTGCAAGTACACAAGCAAATACACATATACACAGACTTCCTTTTAAGGGTCAGTGTTTATGTGAGTGCGCTGGGACTGCAGGGCTTTGGTATGTTTCTGGACCCCGGCCTGAGACACACAAGGACAGGCCTGCCACAGGATGTGAGGAGGGTGTGGTGCTCGAGTTTTCTCATTCTCCCACAGACGCCGGGACACGAGACACACAACACACACGTTTGTTAAGGAAGCCAATTCAATCTGATTATAGAAAATGTATCTAAAATGCTACAGAGAGATGGTGAAAACACATGCGCCCTAATCTCCACAGTTCATTCATTCACAAACACGACAACACACCCACACCCAGTGTCATTTCCCACCTCGGCGCTGCCCTACGCAGGGGTTAATGAACTTGTTTTGAATTCCTTCACCTCTCGACAGGAACTACATTCCGAGCCTTGAAAATAGCGGCTAAAACAAAGAGAGGAAGTGATGTGAGAGGACTTCCTATCGACTCCCCTCTGAATTTATCTCAATCCTGCAGACTCGCTCACTTCGCGGCCCCACCCTAAGCAGATCTGCCGCTCCGACATCAGCTCGGTTAACCCCCTGCCATTTAACATCAAGCGAGCAACGTCTTCCAGTCGTTCTCCCTCTCATTCTTTCAACCTAAACCGGCCTGGTTGTGATTATCCGCCCCCTAAACTTGAATTTCTCCTCGATCCCTTGGCGTAAATGTAGATGTATCGGTGGTGAGAAGTGGAGGATACATCTGTAACGTGTCGGGGTGTGTTTTGCGCTTGATTCAATGCAAACCTGCTGTGACCCCGCGACCTCCGATTCGTATGGCATTCTGCTGCAGGGACAGTTCAGTGGTGGGCGAGGGCAGAGAGCAAAATGTCTGAAGGAGGGTGTCCTGGGTCGGGTTTGCTGTTCATAAAGTCTGTACTTTCCCCTCGACTGTTTATTTTGTCACGATCCATTTGAATGTGACAAATGTTCACCATGCAAATGACTTTTTTTTAGCAACATACGTCTACCTTGGCTGCTCCCAAAGCGGAAAATATCAGCATTTCTTCCACTCCACTAACTGTACAGGTGCAGTTGGTTGACATGATTGTTTTCCAACGCTGGTTATATAAGCATACGTCTCTAATCTGCGGTCTTAATGGATGGAAATCATTTAGCGAGGTTTTAGCAACGAGGCTTTAATGTCGATATAATGGTTCTGTAGGCAACATTAGAAGGGGGAATGAGGGGTGGGAGACAGGAAGCGTCGTTTAGTTACTGGCTCAATCTCCAGAAGCAGATCTTCCGGTCGACGGGTGCTTCCCTGCGTTAACGCTACAACAATATATGAGTCACAGCGCGGGCTGATAGATGAGGAGATGAACAGGCGGGAAGGGCGGACTGAGAAGGGGACAAAAGCCATACGAAACTCTCGCTGTGCAGCAGCAGCAGCCGCAGCGATGGAATTAGAAATGTGTGATGTAGACGAGCAGGGTGGTCTGTTTGGGCTGTAACGTTGCCTGGTGATGTGTAGCTGTGAAAACGTGTTAAATAGATACCTTCTGTTGTGATTTCTGCAGGGGGAGACGCTTGCACACCGAAAAGCGAGACGATATGTGCGACATTCTGTCTACAAATCACAGCAGGGGGTACGTGGACGTGCTGGTCAACCCTGCCGCCAGTTTATTTTTGAAAATAACTCAATGAAAACAAATCCAGTTCTTCCTTGACCGCACTGGGTCTGGATTGGGTTGCATTCAAGGACAAAAACAAGCCCGATGACGGGGTTTTCGTGCTCGACGGATGCAGATATTCTTGTTTCTGTCTCTCCGCCTCTTAATCATCCTCTTGGGTCTCTGTCATTGGCACCATCTGCGCCATTTCCCAGCATGTAATGTATACACTGAAAAACACATCTCCCAAGCAGCCTAACCCCTCAGTGAAAAACGTAATGAAGTGCTGACATCCCATACAGGGAAATCCCCCATCGGTTCAATCATGTATGCACACGAGCACGCACGTTAATATGAGTTCAGGTTTCCCTCTCAGAAACTGTGTGGATGCAATGTTGCGCTCTGTGACTGGTGGTAAGATTTAAATGCCGCTAATGTGTGGGACGATGACCTCCAGAGCGACTCCCCCTCCTGCTCCCGGCCAAAGGAGCGCGGTGAGGTTCCCCGCTTTTAACAAGTCTCTGCAGGCCCATCCGTCTTCCCAGAGAGCCTGTCAGTCTGTGCTCAGGGATTTATCAGGTTGAAAAATGAAGCGGCTCTCACATGAAAAGGCGCCATCGGAGGCTACCGGGTACAAAGAGGGCCTAACATGATTGTGGATGTCGCCGTCACAGAGCTGCTGTTCAGCTGTCGACAAAAAAAAAAAAAAGTGTTTCTGCCGCTTTTCATTTTTTCAAGTGATTGCCTGTGAGGCCTTTCACACACTGGGGACGTGACATATTAATAGGTTAAAAAACAAAAGTTACAAACAAACAAACAAGGCAGCGGTAGACCAGCAGCTCACAACGTAAAATGAGGGTTTTGACTAAAGTAGCCTGGTGGATTTGAAGACAGCTCAGATGGAGATAACAGCTTCAGTTCCCCGTCGGTAAATCCTCCATTTACAGCAGTCTGTCTGTGCAGGGAGCAATCGAGGTCACTCAGCCAAAGTCACCTTTGACATATTGTCTTTATAATTTTGTGTCCTTTGTCGTATAATACAGGTTCATGACAAACATAAACAATCAACATGTACTGGAAGTAATTTATTTTCTATTTCCTTTTCAAAGATCATCTATTGATTTGTTGGGGAAGAGGGTTCACTCTTAGAGGACGAACTGAACAGGACTGATAGCACTGTCAGAGATCCTTTAGTGATTTGTTCGGGAAGAGGGTTTACTCAGGAGATATTCGAGAAACCAAACTTTGTAACTAACTACATTTCTGTCTTATGTTGTTTATTGTGAAACCTTATTGCATTTGCATCTCTTATTGCACTGTGACGATGCCGAGATACAAATGTGAAATACTCAGTAACTATTATTTCCATATTACTGCTTAATTAACAGCCTGTAAATTAAAGACTTGCCAAGAAAATATTGAGCTTCACTTGGAACAAGAAACTTAACTCACAGTTAAGAAGAGAGGAAGAAAACTAAGACATGTAAGTATTTCAAGCACACTTAAAGTTTTGATATTATGTAGAGAATTGTTGATTTTGTTTTTATTCATGTGGACATGGTGGGTGGCAGTTAATCAAAGCAGCGAGGAGGGCTGGTGAGTTCAAACAGCAGCACAAACATCCAGACACACACTTGTTCAGATGGTGTCTGACCATTGATCACCAGCCTCACTCACAGCTCTTATCAGCGTCTCGGGCCATCGGCTGTCTGCACTGAGTCACTTTCACAGTTCAATCAGCACTCTGTGACTGTGACTCCCTCGCTCTGTGACAGCGTTTACTATCTCTATTTGTGTGTGTGTGTGTTTGTATGTGTGTGAAGAGGGGGTCAAAGAGCAAAGGAGGGAGAGTAAATGAAAAGGATTCCTGAGGTATAAAGGTTGCAGATGACTTTAGCGACCTCTGGCTCTCCATCTTCGTCAGGAAACTTTAAGCAATTAACTCTTATCTCACAGCTGAGCCTTTGGTACCATCTATCGAATCCTTCTGTGTCACAGCTTTTAGTGATGCAGTGTGTGTGTGTGTGTGTGTGTGTGTGTGTGTGTGTACTTGTCTGTTTGAGACACCTGAGCAGGCAGCATAAAAACAAGTGTTTTTATCACAGCCTGGCAACCCGAAAAGTATTTTTATAAATTGAGCCATGGATAATGGTGTTCCCTTGCAATACTTTTGTGTTTCTTCGCAATACTTTTGAGTTCCCTCATATGTTTTGTGTTCCCTTGCAATACTTTTGTGCTTCCTTGCAATATTTTTAAGACACAAGAAATCCTTCTGGAAAAGGACACAGTAGTCAAAAGTGTTTTTTTTCACAACCTGGCAACCCCAAAATAGTTTTTTATAAATTGAGCCATGGGTAATGGTGCAAATTTCTTTAGGACTACTTTTGCGTTCCCTTGCAATGTTCCCTCACAATACGTTTTGTGCTACTTTGCAATACTTTTGTGTTCACTTACAATACTTTTGCACTATCTTGCAATACTTCTGTTCCCTCGCAATACATTTGTGCTTCCTCGCAATACTTTTGCACTACCTTGCAATACTTCTGTGTTCCCTCGCAACATGTTTTGTGTTCCCTTGCAATACTTTTGTGCTTCCTTGCAATGCTTTTATGTTACCTCGCCATGCTTTTCCACTACCTTGCAATCATTTTTTCGTTGCCTCCCAATATGTTTTGTGTTATAATGTTATGTAATACTTTTTTCCTTCAGTTCCTTCTAAGCTACTTAATGGATGAAACACAAACCTCCTCAGCCTCTCCTCCGGTCTTCTGCTGCTCTTGTTGGGATCACTCATCTTCCAGATCTCTGGGCTCATTAGGTAGAGCGTACAGGCCGGCTGCCGCTGCTCTGCCACCCTGCCTGTCTGCTCTACCTAACAAGACCAGAGACCAGACAAGTGTCGGTGTGTTTTTAACATAACATCGGGACTTTTCCAGCCATGATTGTGGCAACGAAATCGAAAATACTTTTCTTTAGCAGTGTTTGACGCAACAAAACCAAATATTTGACATTAGAACATTTTACAGCCTCGTCTGTGTTGAAAACCAGGTGTTTCAAGCCAAAACATGATATTTTCCTAACCATAACCAAGTGTCTTTGTGCCCAAACTTAACCAGACCACAAGCACTGCATTTTCACAACATAAAACCAAAAATGCGGCTAAAGAAAAGTAAAGTTTCAACGTATCTGCGGTTTGCAGAACCCCACACTCCCAACACTTAGCCTGACGACTGGGTTGAAATCAATAGTTAATTCGTCCACTTGCCAGTTGTCAAGACTCTGGTCTGTTCTGTCAGTAGCTGATAAGTGACAGCCAGTGGAGCAGGTGGGTGTAAAACAAGCCCTGTGTTTGTTTGTTTCTCAGCCCCCCACCCGCTGTTGCTTCCTCCTTTCATTTATTTTGGGTTTCCTCATTTCATCCGTCACGTTTCTGTCCGTGGCAGGTTGTTCCCAAGCTCCTCTCACAGCAGGGGTTCACAGATGGTAGATAGATAGTTCACCTCTGCTTTCTGATCCAGCTCAGATTTAGCTCAGCATTGATCACATTCAAAGTAGTGACTCACAACAGTAAAGTCACATTCTGATCACCTGGTTTGATTAGATTGTATTTCTGTTTTTATTTTGTGGCTGCTTATTAACAGAAGAGTCAGCCCTGGACTCAACTTGCCCTCAAGACACCTGTTTGAGGAATCTGAGACCCTAATTCAGTGTGTGTTTATTTAGCTTTTAACCCACTCGCGCACACACACCCGAGCAAACAAGACTGAAAGGGCCAGTTACCTTGAAGGTCAGCACAGGTGTGATTGGCTGTTCCTGTCCTTTCACTGTTTTCCACCCGTGAAAAACAGACTCTTTTGTCTCAGCTGTCACCTTGAAACACTCAGCAGTCTGTTTGGTTTTGGTCATGTGACCTCCTGGATCCTCACAGGCCAGAGTCACTCAAAGAAATCAAAGAAACACATTTGTAATCTCTATTATATTTCCTTGCCGTGCAGCGATAAAAGTAGCTATTAATCATGTTTTATGTGCTCATAATGCCTTTCCTCGTAGGTTTTTTTTCATTGTGGTTACAGCTCACGGATTTTAAGTCAAATTTGCTTTAAAAATAATAAATAATACCAGTGTTCAGCTTCGGCGCTTTAGTAAGCGTACTGGATTGATTAGCTCAGACCTTTTTAAGGCTTGTTTTGGAGCGTGGCCTCTCAACTTGGAAATGGAAGAGTGATTCATTTCCCCAAAGTGTTACACTTAGAGAAGTGGGTGTTGATTTTTTTTTAGTCTTGTATTATTATATAAACTATATTAGACTATAAATCCATTAAACCTGTTGAATGCTTTAGTGTCCCTCAAGGAGTGTTTTAAAAGGTTAAGTCAAACTTGAGTAAGATTAAAGATATTACTCTGGTGAAAGTGACAGTCACCCATCTGTACATGAGTCAAAGTTTAAAAAGTACATGTAAAAGTAAATTATATATATTAACATATATATACATTGTATACTATGGGTCGACCCGTTATCAGCATTTCTTTCTTCCTGGAATTAATGTATTTTTACCTGATTGCCCATGAATTAAAAAAAACAAACAAAAAAAACAAATAAGTGCTGATGCAGTATGCAATTTGCAAAGTAACTTGTAATACACAATAATATTTGCCTCCAAAATGTAGTGGAGTGGAGGTGTAAAACAGCAGAAAAAGAAAATACTCAAGTACAAGCACCTCAAAATTGTGCTTAAGGAAGTTGTATGTATTAAAATTATGACACGACAGCAGATTTAAGAAAACTGTTTGAATTTTGGTGCTCACATTGCTAATATTTGGAATTTGGATCTCAAAACAAATGTAAACATCTCTTTGCTTCACTGTCAAATTTCGAGTATTAACCCAAACATAACGTCGACTGTGGACCTGTCCTGTTGGCAGACACATTCAGCTCCACTGATTACAACAGAACAAGTTATGAAGCCGAGCCAAAGAACCTGCAGGGAGCTAATAAAGCCGAGGAAAAGGACCCACATGCTTGGCTGACAGTCGTAAAACCTGATGAGGGAGCTATAAGGTTCAAGCTGGGCCAAAGCCAAAAAACTTTTATCAGACTGTATTAAAACACACTCAGCCACATAGACAACTGTGCAACACTCCAGGTCTGTTCACACACATACACACACACACACACACACACACACACACACACACACACACACACACACACATACACACACGCACACACACAGTCTGCAATCATGCGAATCAGGAATGATAAAAATCAATGTGAGATAGAAGTGATAATGAAAGAAATAACAGTGAAGAGTGATGGAATGTAACTAAATACATTTAAGTACTGCACTTAAAGGGTAACTCCAACAATTTTACATATTTGAGTATCTTTTACAGGTCTTGGGGAGTACTACTGCATATATGGAAAAAGTAGTATAAAGCCTGTTGTGGCTCCAGAGGAAGCTGCATGTATTCTGATAAAATGCCTCCAGTGATGTCATTCAATGGCGAAGTTGCATTGTGGGTAGTGTAGGTTTTAAAAATGAAGAAACATTGGTGGATAAAAAAAAGTTTGATTTGGATCATTTGTTTTTAAACTGTCCATAATGAGTCTAGCAGTATGGTAGGAGTGCAAGAGTGGACTGCATTTTAAAAAAATGGTGCCTACATTACCCACAATGCAGTGACATCACTGGAGGCAGTTTATCAGATTACATGCAGCTTCCTCTGGAGCCACAAAAAACTTAATGCTACTTTTTCCACATATGCAGAAGTACTCCTCGAGACCTGCACCTACATTCTGGAGGCAAATGTTGTACTATTTACTCCACTACATTTATTTCATTACTTTAGTTACTTGTTACTTTGAAGATTCAGATCAGTTTTATGATTTATCGATCTCACTTGAGTGCCGGCTGAGATGCTTTTTAAATTGTGTGCAGACTAATCGGCCAGGCCAAATCAGTTAATCCCTAATCTGGAGCATAGATCTGTGAGGAACATTTAACTGTGGTACCAATTTATTCTGGCCATACCATCAAAGTCCAAAGTCCAGCCTAACCCCCTCCATGTGCTGGACCGTGCCTGCTCTCCCTCACCCCCCTCTCTTGGTTTGGGAGGGTCAGCTGCCAGGAACGTTCACCACCTGCGAGAGGAAGACTGAGGCGGATGTTGGGTATGAAATCACTTCCTGCTCTGGGTCTGAATATAGTCATGATGGGGTACAGGGCGGATGTTTACATAGTGGACAACAGGGGCTCCTGACACAATAGGGACGGCTCATGTTTGTTGGATGACGGCAGGCATTGTGCTGTTGAAACGTATGCTCCCCCCCCCCCCAGTCTCAGCCTCCAAGTAAAGTTCCAGTTATCCCTTTGTTGCTCTGTGTTGTCCTGTTGCATGCTGGGATGTCTGCGTTCCTATTTTGCTGGACGACATTCAGCTTTCTGCTGCAGGACGAACGTTGCCGTGACATTTATTTGGCAGCGGGCAGAAACCACAACTCATTCCTGCAGGGAGCGGACTGTAATCTGGACTCTTTTACATTTACACACACTGTTTTTGAATGACTTTCCAGGCTGGTACAGTAGTACAGACCCTCAGAGCAGGTGGTTCAGGTTATCTGTGTCAAATGGACTCTTCCTTCCTCTCGGAGCCGTGTCTCAGCCTGTTTGACGGACTCATTCGGTCTCCTGGGTCACCGTCTATAAAGGTTTCTCTGCTATCCGCTCCGTCTACATGTGATATTAAAAAAAATGGAGGATAAAGCACAAACACACACACAGTTGGTTTGAATTCTCTGAGCGGGGAGGGATTTTCTCCAGTATTTTGGGTGATTTGTGTCATATTTTAGATGAGTTAACTTCTTCCCCGTGGTGAGGATCCATTGGTAAGCAAAACAAGACCCCTTAGTGACCACCATCCATTTCACATGACAGACGAGAAATGTGTGAAAACACTTCATGAAAATAGGTAATATAACTTAACTTCTGACGCCACATAAAACACTCGTATAAGATCTTAAACCTGCATTTTAACTGATTTATAACCATCACCTAAAGTTGAAAATAACAAGCACATCCAGCAAGATTCAAATCTAGTAGATGTGAGCAATGTATGTTTCTTCAAAACCACTGATATGTTGAAACTTTAAATTTCTTTATGTTGCAACTTCATGTTTCTTTAGGTTCAATTTTAAATTTCATCTTGTGACGACACTTATGCTCTGGTTAGGTTTAGGCACAAAAAACACTTGGTTAGGGTTAGGAAGAGATAATGTTTCAGCTTAAAATACCTGTTTTTGGTCATCACACACACAGCTGGAAATCGCCTAGACTTGTCAAAAATATCTGTTTTTGTTGCCACAAACACGGCTGGAAATTGTCCCAAGGTCTTTCAAAGGGTTTAATTGGGCGTCTTTCCTCAACACTAGGCCTTGACATGACATTTAGACATGACTTTGTCATATATATTGTTCTGCTCTTTTACTTGAATTTTTCTTAAAATTAATTATCTCATTGTCGCAATATTACATTCTTCCTGCAGAAATGCCTCAAAACAAAGCTGAACTATCAACTAATACAGGTTTTTACTTGGAATTTGAACAAACAACACGATTGGTGAAGAGCGACAACAAGGTCTCTGATTCTGAAATGACTTGAGGGCTAACAGACAACATTTTCTCTTAAACATACCAACAATTACTTAGAAGAAAAGTAGTTATTTGCAACTTTAAAGCCAGCTGAATACTTTGGATGCTATCGTTTAAGGCTCCATACAATCAAAATTGTCATCAGATGCAGTTCTGTACAAAATAGTCTAAAATGAGCTCCATCAAAACCAACTACAACATTTAAATCGTGCTTTTGCATAAATGCACGAGTAATAACAATCTAATGATGTGATATATTATAGTTTAACAGTCAGAGGGGACATTTTCCTGTATTAAGTACTTTCAGTACTTTAAGTACATTGTTCTGAATATACTTACATACTTTCACTGAAGAAACATTTTAAATGCAGGACTTTTACTTGTAACAGAGTATTTTTTACAGTGTGTTGTTAATACTTTTACTAAAGTAAAGGATCTGAATACTTCCTCCACCACTGCAAAAACACTAGCAACAGTGAAGAAGGCAGAAAAACAGAGGAGGAGGGGAGGTTGCTGACAGAAAAATAGATTTTTCGAACCACAGCTTCATTTTATTAGAAAATGAACTAACACTGTACATGCTTCTGTTTCCCTGGTCGCTCTAATGTGGTGTCTGTTTTTTTTCTGTTGTAGTTTCCATTACCACAGTGTTGAAACGTTTGTAGTTACAGTAATTCAGTTATTTGTGTGTTCTGCACTTCCCAAAAGACATCAATGTTTCAAACTGTAAAGGGAAAAACCACTTGGCAGACGTAAGCAGTGACCTCCTCCTGGTGGTGTTGAGGGGTATAACAATTCAAACACAAATACAGGGCAGTTTTGAGTACTTTATCAGGTGTCTTTATTTATTGAAGATTGGTCAGCTCACACATGCCTGACCCAGCATCACTATCAACAACAGAGCAGCTGTGTGAAACCATTTCCTACCTGCCAAACTAGCTGCTAGGCATAAATTAAATTATGTAGTGTGATGTCACCGAATTAACGGCAGGACGACCAACGAGGCGTTTCAGGTGCTGTGTTTTCTGTGGGAGTGAGGAGCTTCTGTTGGGGTTGACTTTTTAACTTTCAAGATCTTTTACAGTCACAAGAACCTATATTAAAAAAAACATAAAAGCATAATCGGTCTCCTTTAACAATACAACACTGCTTTTGTTTCAGTTTTAGCCCCCCAAGGACAAAGGTGCACTCCTGTCTTAAAAGGTGTCAATACCCCGCCTGAGTTAACTGCTCTGCACACTATATATACAACTTGTATCTCTCTCAATCAATTCTCTGATCTCCTAATCTTCTCTCATGCGATCCTCTCATTACTAACTGCACAGGAATGTGCTCTGGCCCTGGTTTGATTCTTCAAGTGGCCATCGAGCTCGAGCTGCCACAGGGTGGGGGTTACAACAAGGGTTAGATGAGGTGAACAGAGGGGGAGTGGGGGTCAGTGTGTGGTGGCAGTGCCCTCTGTTTATAGTGAGATTAGAGGTTGACCTGTCCCCTCTGTTTCCCCCCTCAAAGCTCTGACGCCTCGACAAGTGCCCTCTCCAGTTCTTTAACCACTGAATGAACCGGCGCTGGAGAACTTTGTGAGAAATAATAGAGAGGAAAAGAAAAGACCTCCGATCGAGGCACTAAGATCTGAGTTTCCCACCTGGTAACAGCAGAGTTAAACATGTTAAGACAAGCAAAACATTTTGCTCCGTCAGAGTCATCAAATCGTTTTCCAACATCCACAGTGAAGAGACATTTTTTACTCTGCAGGCGAAGGTATTTTTTCCCACTCGATGACTATTGAGAAGACTTCTCAGGTCCTACAGTCAGAGGGGGGAGCTGGCTGCCGAACACTACACTCATATTATACGAACAGCAAAACTAATCGACTACATTCACAGCTAATGAAGCCCTGTCTGTCCGCATAATATTAACTTTCAGCTATTCGATTTCTTATGGCTCCCTGAAGGGGCGCTCCAGTGATTACACGTCAGGATCACTTAACTAATCAGGAAGTTTCTGCGCCTCTGGAGGAGGCGATGAGAATTACTCAAATGACATCACCGGAGTTAATTTGGTTTTGGAGACAACAACCCTGAGTCCTAAAATCTGGGATGCCATGTAAAACATGATTAAACAGATTGGGACAATTTGCTAATCCTTTTTGACATATACTGAAATGAATACAGCACAAAGATATTGAATGTTTTACCTCATCAACACTCATTATTTTTGTAAATACCTGCTTATTCTGATTTTGATGCCGGCATCATGTTTCAAACAAGTTGGGACAGGAGCATCAAAGGACTTAGTTTAACCAATAGGCTCATTAAATACTAATTACTTAATCATTAGTTACTCTTTGTGTACATTCAAGTAAAGTGAGACATCATACCATACCGTCGTGTAAGCCACTAAAGGAATAGTGCATAAAATTGTGTTCAAAAGTTTGTTACTCAGTGGAAACATCAAGGAATCTGGGGACTTTGTTTTCTGAAGTTCTTGCACAGACAGGAAACTGCTTCAAGTTGGGACAATAGAGCTGCTGTTTGGCTACTTTTGAGCTTCTTTTGCACTTTTCACAGCTTTCACAGCATTATCAACCACAGCTCAAATCCCGTCCTTTCCCTCAGAGTTATCTTAGGGAGTCTGGGCTTCATCGGGTGTCACCGTACCCTCGTTGCACCTTCCCCCCCCCCCATCCCGAGGAACTCGAGGAAGAGCCCTGATCCTGGAACATAAGGAACACAATCTGACCCCGTCCACACCAGGAAGGACACGGCGTCACAATGACAGGCTGGAGGAGAGGAAGGAAAAACACTAGCGGCAGCAGAAAACGAACGCCCTTTGTTTGCCTTGTACCTCACCAGACAGTTTGTGATGGCAGATTTATGAGCACCATCCTGATCAGGAGCTGTGCTTTGAAATCAGGAGATCTGGAGTAAAGTATCTAGCATGTGATACTTTCCTTCACCCACAGCGTTTGTTTAAACCTGTTCTGGGCCTACAGAGGCTGTAAAGAGGGTTCAGTACGGGAGGAAACATTTGGTATCTATAAACTACACTCTCTTATAACAGACGAGCCTGAGAGTAAAAACATAAACATGAAGTCAAAGGGGTCCCAGAGAAGTTGACCTTATGACACAAAGCAAAAAGATGGAATTACCTCATCTTTTCAAATTAACCACATTTCAAATATATCAAGTCAAGTCATGTCAAGATGACATGTATTTATAGCCCGGTATCACATACATCGTCTCAGTGGGCTTTAAAGGCCACGGCAGCAGCAGTTCCTCCTGACCCAGGTCTCTGAGACGACAAACTCCCCAAATATAAGAGAGGTCAAGAGGACTAGCTGGCCGGTACTGAATTAGAAATGTCAAAGCTTTAATAAAAGGCTCCCCTTTGCTCCTGGTGGATTTAAAACCTCAGTTCAGTGGGGCTGTACATCTGTGAAGAATCTGCACCGCTTCATCTGTGTCCGTCAGCTAGAGATCTTTATCATCCACATATCAAACATACTGTAATGAAAATGTCTCTTTAAATGAAAAGAGAGGGCATTTAGTTAGTTGTTAACTGTTAGTTAGTTAGTTGTTATTTATGTATTTATTTATTTATCAGTTATTATTTTTTGATTAGTTAGTCGTTATTTATTTATTTAGTTAATTAGTCATTATTTATTTATTTAGTTAGTTCGTAAGTTAGTTGTTATTTATTGAGTTATTTAGTTAGTCTTTATTTTTAAAATGTATTTATTTAATCGTTATTTTTTTCTATAATTTTTATTTAGTTGGTAAGTTAGTCATTATTTATTTATTTATTTAATTTAGTAAGTTAGTTGTTATTTATTTAGTCATTATTTTTTAAATTTATTTATTTAGTCGTTATTTTTTTCTCTAATTTTATTTAGTTAGTAAGTTAGTCATTATTTATTTATTTTTTTAATTTAGTTAATTAGTCGTTATTTATTTAGTTAGTTAGTAAGTCGTTATTTATTTTCTATTTATTTAGTTTGTTAGTCTTTATTTATTCATTGATTTAGTTAGTTGTTAATTTGTTGTTTGTTAGTAAGTACAATGACTTTTCATTGTCTTAAATATAGCTTACAGTAAAATAAATTAATTAATTGATTAAAATAACATTCAAAATGTGCAAGAAAGTGATCAACATCTAAAATCTACATCACAAAAGCAGAGGAGGAAGGATACAAAAACCCTACAGTCTGCAGAGTTAACACCAGTAAAGATACTAGTGCTAGCAATCAGAAGCTGTTTCTAATGTGTTTCCTGTTTTGGATCTCCCTTCTAGCAGCGCTGGAGGGGACAGCATCACACAGACAGCTTTAGATTTCTGGATAAGACTACGGGATCAAGAAGAGATCGAGCTCAAAGACCCGGAAGCATCGGTCTCAATCTCAGCGTTTCACAAGAAAGACAGTGAGTGGACTATTTCCTTTGGTCGTGGTCATCACACAAAAATAGAATAACAGAATTGTTTCTTTGTTTTTGACTGCGGGCAGTGTCTCTCAGTCCTTCTTCATACTGTTTTCTGGCTGTGGAACGCCAACATGTCATCCAGGGTGTCATGGCTGAGATGAAAGCCAGAGGACTTGGGAAGAATCAGACTGTGGCAGAACAGGTGAATGGCGATTTAGTCTGCACGCCTCAGTGTGAGAGAGTGTTCTCCTCTGCAGGCTGCAAGACGATAAGAAGGAGGTTGAACTTCTACATTTAAATAGATTAATTCTGCCTTTAAATGAGAAACCCACCTGTAGTGTCTCTCAACTTTTCAACAAGTGTCAGTCTGTATGTCCGTCCGTCCAGTTCATGTGAACGCAATATCTAAAGAACGCCTTGAGGGGATGTCTTTAAATTTGGTCACTTGGACTCAAGGAAAGACTGATTAGATTTTGGTGGCAAAAGGTCAAAGGTCATGGTCATTGTAACTTCACAAAATATAACTCAAGAACAACTCATGTTTTTTTGAAAAATATTTTTTTCTTAACATGACGTTTTGTGTCAAGTCTTGTTGCGACACTGTGTCTTATTATGTGCACATCCCAAAAATAATCTTTTTATTAAACTGATTACATCATAAAAAGTGAATTGGCTTTAACTAACAATGAGGATTAAGATTCTCAACAAAGATGAATGAGGTTACCCTGATGTCGGAGATCATATTCACTTGTTTGGTCCACATGCAAACCCCCATTTGCTGTGTGCAGCTGCCCTCTGCTGGCCAGTGTGATATTATATTCCAATTACTTTTCTTTTTTTTTTTTAAACTTGAAACCAATCTATGAAGTGTTGCTCTATTTCTAGCTATGTGACATGTCCTGCATATGATTTAAGCAAATATTTGCTACAAATCTGTGGGTGTTGAATTTACAGACATGGCCGGATTGACCTTCTAGAAGGCCCAGGGGCAACAATGAGATGGTAGGCACCTTTTAACCCCCTGTTAAAAGCCCCTCCCTGTCCCACTCAGTATTCCCAGACTGGAATATTTCATGGCCCATGTTTTGCTGTGGGGTTGTTTGATTAAATTCAAATTAATAAACACACAGCGATATACTCAGTTTAAGCAATGTTAAAGTCTTCACCAGGTTTACAAGCCTACTTCACCAGCACTCAACTTAACCTAAATAAAGTTACAATTAATCATATTAAAACAAAGCACATGGTGAACTGGACTTTTGCTGACATTCAACAATCATTCAAATCTAACTTCCCCTTCTTATAGGGTGTGTCGGGAAACTTTTTCAGGAACACGTTGACACATGTGACAAAAGTTACTGGACCGGTTCACATTGACAAAAGTAATCGCCATAGAAGAGGTTACAGTCTGCTGAATAAGTTTGGTCTCAGACATAAAAACTGCTGACCGCAAGAACTAAGGGGTTTTCAATTATGAAACCAGTGCGAATATATTTGTTGTTACACGTTGTTTTGACAACCAGTGTCCTCGTGCACACCTTTAATCCATTCAAAGAAATGTTCAACGTTTTCAAGAAGTTGTGGAAGAAGGTGTACAATCCACATGAAAGCTGTGATTCAACATGGATATCCTTCAAGGCAGAAGGTGAGGATGTGAGGCATGTAAATGTGAAGACAGTTGTGTTTGTAGAATTTTGTAACTTGAGGGGACAAATATCTGTAATTGTTCTGTAATTGTTTACTTTAACAGATAGTCTAGAGTCATATTTGCCAACCCTGAACTCTGACAGTAAATCATATTAAACCATACAAGTATTACCCTGAAATCAGATTTTTAAACAAACATGTACCATGTTTTGAACATCTTATTTCTGTAGAAGTTAAGTTATGATTGTGCTGAATGGGGAAAGGTTTTATACCATTAATTTAAACGTACACATCAGCAAAACCTGTAGGCACTTAACTGTGTGTTTTCTACACATGATGACAGTTTACAGTTACGGCCAGGCACCGTTTGTGATTTAGGGTAAATCAATGTAGCTACAACAGTAGCAGTCTGTTTTGGATTTTATGCTCTTTTACCGTTACTATTGACAGTTTTTAACCATATTTTCTGCAAACTTTTTTTTTTTTTACTGTGTAGGCTTCTCTGATGTTTAATAAACATAAACATAAACATAAAATAAACATGTACAGAGTGATTAGAGGTCTCTCCTGTGTACTCTTTAGGTCTCAGGGATGACCTGGAAAACAAACTGTTTGGACAACACATTGCGGCAGATGTCATCCTGAACACGGTGGCTGGATTCATGAGCAACAACAACCCACAGAAGCCCCTGGTTCTCTCTCTGCACGGACCGACCGGCACAGGGAAGAACTTTGCTGCTAGACTGATCGCTGAAAACATCTACTCAGAGGGAACAGGCAGCAAATTTGTTCATATTTTCCATTCTCTGTATCACTTCCCACATTCAAGTGAAATTGAGACCTATAAGGTATGATAGGTACAATTAAAACAGAATGAAATATGTTCCTTTTGGCCAACTGTGTGAATCAAATATGCTTCTGTCTCTCTTCAGTCTCAGATACAGCAGCAGATCAAACACAATGTCACCAACTGTGCACGCTCCATGTTCATCTTTGATGAGATGGAAAAGATGCATCCTGGCTTGATTGACACCATTCAACCGTACCTGGAGCACTACAACAAGCTGGATGGAGTTTCTTATCGGAAAGCCATCTTCATCTTCCTCAGGTGAAAGATGAGCACAGTCTGACCAGTCAGACTTTAAAATTGTCACTTAATAAATGTCAGACAAAAGTTTTACTTTTTTTTATTGTTGTTGTCGTACCATCAAGTATCATCAACAACATTTCAAAAGATTTGTACAATTATTGCTTTATGTTTGAATAATCTACCTGTGGAATCTGTACCAGTTCTCATATGTTTCCTGTTTCTGATCGTCCTCCTAGCAATGCTGGAGGGGCGAGCATCACACAGAAAACTTTAGATTTCTGGAAAGAAGGAAGTGATCGAAAAGATATCAAGCTTCAGGACCTGGAACTCTCTCTCTCCATATCAGCATTTAATGAAAATAGTGAGTACACTATTGCTTTTGTTTGAGTCATCACACAGAAAAAGAATTTAAAAACCTGCTTTTTAAAAAACTACTGGTGGCATCCTTTCCATCTCCTCCTGTAGGTGGCTTGCAGCATTCAATTTTGATTAACAAGCACCTGGTGGACTTCTTCGTCCCGTTTCTGCCTCTGGAGTTCAGTCACGTCGTCCAGTGTGTCTTGGCTGAGATGAAAGCCAGAGGACTTCAGCCAAACTACAATGTGGCAGATAAGGTGGCCAAAGAATTAGTCTATATCCCCAAATCTGAGAGAGTGTTCTCCTCACAAGGCTGCAAGACAATAGAAAGCAGGTTATACTACATATAATGTGGTAACGTGATAGATGCATATGATTATTAGGTGTATGAAACAAACGGACACTTAACAAAGAAAAACACTCTCAGTCAAGTGGGGGTACAATAGATCAAATCATATTTATCCATCAGAAAGCAATATATGTGTTTGTGTTAATGGTACCAAATATCCTCACCTTGAATGTCATGTTGGGGTCCCATAAGGCTCTATTCTTGGATCTATTTGATTCACACAAATGTATGAAGATGATGCAGTAATTTTTAAATAAAGAATTGAATGGGACCACACTAGACTCTACATTTACCTTTTCTAATTTTCTTCACCACACTTTTTATTTTCCTAAAGTGTGTATGCCAGTGAGATGGGTGCTTCCATGTATGTACAGGGCAGAGATTGAACCAAGGTTAGTGTGTGGTTTATGAATGGGAGAATCTTAATCGATATATAGGCCTATAGGATCCAAGAAGCTATTATGGTTTCTTTGTATGATTTGTATGAAGGCGACCCACAGAATCAATAAACTGACTCTTCTTTAGAAGAAGTAGTAGCAGCAAAGACGAGTATCTTTGGTAGTAGTAGTGAAGCACTTACATGGAAAAAATATGGATAACATTGGTAAAAAACACAAAGGAAAGGGTGGGGCCACAGAAGGCGAGGGAAAAAAATGTGACATTTAGAGAGTGAAGCCGCTAAATGTCGCAAACTAACTGAAATGTTAAGCCGCACAGCCAGCAACAACAGCAGCAGCAGCAGCACTACGGCACAAATTCACGTTAATATTATCAGCATCCAAGAAGTGAGTGAAGAAGAGTGTTCAGGCCGGAGCCAGACTGTGCAGCCTCAGCATGGTAGGGCCACCTGTGATGATGAGGGACAGAGATGAGTTGGTGGAAGTCCCACAGACAGATACTTACACTTTATCCATAGCAAGTGTGTGTTGCTCAGTACAATGCAAAAAATTAAATGAAATGAAATAAAGTGAAATAATGATTATAGTAGTTAAAACAGCTCCACTTTAAATATTTTAGGTGTAAAATGCCACTGCCACATGCAGTAATATTAAGAAATAGGCTATATACTGTATATATAAAAAACTGTTGTGCTTTTACTTTTGAAAGTTTTGGTAACGTTACAGTTTTCTGATAATACTTACAAGCTTTGAAGACTTTGAATACAGAAGTTGCATTTGTAGTGGTGTGTTTTCATTATTATTTGTGCAGTAAGTTAATTACTGCATAAATTGATTAAGATTATGTGTGTTTCAGATACCTGTTTTCTATTGATTCAGCCAGAGGGACTGCAGTGTAATGAGACCTTCATTTCTTTGTGAATATTCAAGTAAGACTAGAATACTATGCTCTTAACACAACATCTAGTCAACATCAGTACTATTGCTGTACTTTGGATGGTATAGTGTCACGAGTCATGATAAAATATTGTGACACCCGCGCCAGGCGTTGATGACTTGAGTCAAAGTCCAGGGCTGTTTTTCCCAGTCCGTCCCTGGTCAGCCTGGTGATTCGGTGCGGTTTTACCCTGGTGTTATGATTTTTTTACCGGATCAATACGATTGATGTCAGGAATTAATCGGTTTCGACAATGAAAGCGGCACACTTGTTTTTGTTTTTACACGTTTTCTCGACAGCCGGCGTGCTGGTGAACGCGTTTGATCCGATCACAACAACAGTAGTGTTAGGTGTCGGTGCGACACTGGGGCGGACAATCTGGAATTATTTACGTGAAAGTTGTGATTCGAACTGGATAGCCTTCAATGCAACAGGTGAGCATGTGCACCATTCAAATGTGTAAACACTTTTGCTGTGTGAACGCTACTAAAGAGAGAAACAGCTGTAACGTTGATTCTACACAATGCGGTCTGGGTGAAAATAAAAATGGCATGACCTGACTCGTCAAAACCGAAACTTAACTAGGAGAGTAGGCTAATACATTCTGAATTATCTTTTCAACAACAAGGTCACAGATATGTAGTTTACTGTCACATATCACAAAGTAAATCCTCCCAATTGAAAATGTGGAATTCGTGGTCTGGCAACGGCTGACATGTTTGCAATGTAGTTATAGCCCTGTTAAACAATCCTTGTCATATGGGGTGTCCGTCACTTGGATTTTGGTAAATTTCTATTCTGTATTGTTGTTGATGATGTGAGGCACTTGGTTCAATGTTTTTGATTGTAATGTTGTAGTTGTTTTTGTTTTATGATTGTCACCGACACAAAAATATGAAGCAGGATGGTCCCTCGGGTGCTCTGGCAACACATCTTTAGCTGCCTGAGAATAAGAACAGTTAAAGTCTTATTGACTGAATTCAGATCTGAGATTAATATGTAAATGTTTTTCTTGTTAAAATGTTTCACTGCCTTTTCCCTATTCTCATTTGTTATTGTTATTTTATACTATACTTATTATTTCAATTTCAATGTTTCTATTTTTGTGTGCATTAGTCTCCAAAGGTTTTTACTGTTTATGTTTGTACTGTCACCTGTAAAGCACTTTCACACAGTTTTGTCTCTTCAGATTAATGGTTAAATATAACAATATATTAAATGAGTGATTAAACACCTAAAAACTACAACAAAAAAAAACTAACTAAACTAACACAAAAGGAGGCTAAACAGTTTCCAGAGGGAGATGCTGAGAAAGGTGTTTTCAGTCAGCCACTAATCCTGAGAACATTTGTGTGTTTTGAAATGTGACTTTATTGTTCCTCATGTGACTGCACATATAGTTTGATGCATATTGTTGCCATACATCTTCCTGCGATCTTTTTATTAAACTGATTACATCATAAAAAGTGAATTTGCTTTAACTAACAATGAGGATTAAGATTCTCAATAAAGATGAATGAGGTTACCCTGATGTCAGAGTTCATATTCACTTGTTTGGTCCACATACAAACCCCCATTTGCTGTGTGCAGCCGCCCTCTGCTGGTGGGTGTGATATCATATTCCAAATTCTTTTCTTTTTTTAAAAACTTGAAACCAATCTATGAAGTGTTGCTTTATTTCTAGCTATGTGACATGTCCTGCATATGATTTAGGCAATATTCACTACAAATCTGTGGGTGTTGAATTTACAAACATGGCCGGATTGACCTTCTAGAAGGCCCAGGGGCAACAATGAGTTGGTGGGCACCTTTTACCCCCCTGTTCCTGTCCCACTCAGTATTCCCACACTGGAATATTTCATGGCCCATGTTTTGCTGTAGGGTTGTTTGATTACATACAAATGAATTAACACACAGTGATATACTCAGTTAAGTATTCATTTCTTCACCAGGTTTACAAGCCTACTACACCATTACTCAACTTAAGGCATGCATTCTGCACATTCTGCTTCAGTAATATACCTAAATAAAAATACAATTAATCATATTAAAACAAAGCACATGGTGAACTAGACTTTGCTGACATTCAACAATTATTCAAATCTAACTTCCCCTTCTTATAGGATGTGTCGGGAAATGTTTGCATAGGAACACGTTGACATGTGACAAAAGTTACTGGACCGGTTCACATTGACAGAAGTAACCGCCATAGAAGAGATTTCGGTCAGCTGAAAAAGTTTGGTCTCATTGTGGTAAGATTGTTTGGTCTCAGACATAAAAACTGCTGACCGCAAGAACTAAGTGGTTTTCAATAATGAAACCAGTGCGAATATATTTGTTGTTAGTCGTTGTTTTGACAACCAATGATCCCGTGCACACCTTTAATCCATTCGAAAAAATGATGGAAACCATTTTCAACAAGTTTTTCATGAAGTTTTGGACGGTGTACAATCCACATGAAAGCTGTGATTCGAAATGGATATCCTTCAGGGCAGAAGGTGAGGATGTGAGGCATGTAAATGTGAAGACAGTTGTGTTTGAAGAATTTTGTAACTTGAGGGGACAAAAATCTGTAATTGTTCACTTTAACAGATAGTCTAGAGTCATCTAGAGTCATACTTGTCAACCTTGAAACCTGACAGTAAAGCATATTAAACCATACAATATTACCCTGATATCAGATTTTTAAACAAACATGTACCATATTTTGAACATCTTATTTCTGTAGAAGTTAAGTTATGATTGTGCTGAATGGTGAATGGTTTTATACCATAAATGTGAACTGAACATCAGCAAAACCTGTCATATGGTCAAAAAAACGTTAATTTTAAGGCACTTCACTGTGTTTGTATTCATTCACATGTCTCTGAAACCCTGGCTATGAACAATTTGGTTCTTGATTTTATTTGTAATGAATACATTTTTTATTTACTATATCAGCCTGTTGTACACATTCATTGCCTAATACAGATACAAATTGTATTCCCAAAAAAAATAAAAAATCCTTTCAAAACCTTCCAGGGAGTCAAAAATAAACATGTACAGAGTGATTAGAGGTCTCTCCTGTGTACTCTTTAGGTCTCAGGGATGACCTGGAAAACAAACTGTTCGGACAACACATTGCGGCAGATGTCATCCTGAAGACTGTGGCTCGATTCATGAGCAACAACAACCCACAGAAGCCCCTGGTTCTCTCTCTGCACGGACCGACCGGCACAGGGAAGAACTTTGCTAGTAAACTGATTGCTGAAAACATCTACTCAGAGGGAACAGGCAGCAAATTTGTTCATATTTTCCATTCTCAACATCACTTCCCACATTCAAGTGAAATTGAGACCTATAAGGTATGATAGGTACAATTCAAACAGAATGAAATATGTTCCTTTTGGCCAACTGTGTGAATCAAATATGCTTCTGTCTCTCTTCAGGTTCAGTTACAGCAGCAGATCAAACAAAGTGTCACCAACTGTGCACGCTCCATGTTCATCTTTGATGAGATGGAAAAGATGCATCCTGGCTTGATTGACACCATTCAACCGTACCTGGAGCACTACAACAAGCTGGATGGAGTTTCTTATCGGAAAGCCATCTTCATCTTCCTCAGGTGAAAGATGAGCACAGTCTGACCAGTCAGACTTTAAAATTGCCACTTAATAAATGTCAGACAAAAGTTTTACTTTTTTTATTGTTGTTTTCGTACCATCAAGTATCATCAACAACATTTCAAAAGATTTGTACAATTATTGCTTTATGTTTGAATAATCTACCTGTGAGTCTGTACCAGTTCTCATATGTTTCCTGTTTTGGATCGTCCTCCTAGCAATGCTGGAGGGGCGAGCATCACACAGACAACTTTAGATTTCTGGAAAAATGGAAGATCTCGAAAAGATATCAAGCTTCAGGACCTGGAACTCTCTCTCTCCATATCAGCATTTAATGAAAATAGTGAGTACACTATTGCTTTTGTTTGAGTCATCACACAGAAAAAGAATTTAAAAACCTGCTTTTTTAAAACTACTGGTGGCATCCTTTCCATCTCCTCCTGTAGGTGGCTTGCAGCATTCAATTTTGATTAACAAGCACCTGGTGGACTTCTTCGTCCCGTTTCTGCCTCTGGAGTTCAGTCACGTCGTCCAGTGTGTCTTGGCTGAGATGAAAGCCAGAGGACTTCAGCCAAACTACAATGTGGCAGATAAGGTGGCCAAAGAATTAGTCTATATCCCCAAATCTGAGAGAGTGTTCTCCTCACAAGGCTGCAAGACAATAGAAAGCAGGTTATACTACATATAATGTGGTAACGTGATAGATGCATAAGATTATTAGGTGTATGAAACAAACGGACACTTAACAAAGAAAAACACTCTCAGTCAAGTGGGGGTACAATAGATCAAATCATATTTATCCATCAGAAAACAATATGTGTGTGTGTGTGTGTGTGTGTGTGAACAGTACCAAATATCCTTACCTTGAATGTCATGTTGGGGTCCCATAAGGCTCTATTCTTGGATCTATTTGATTCCCACTAATGTATGCAGATGGTGCAGTAATTTTTAAATAAAGAGACAAATTGAAGGGCTAGAAAAAGTCAAGAAATTAAGCTTGTGCAGAGAAACAACTGGATACTGAGCTCAAAACAAAAATTAAGTCATGTCTTTCATTGAATGCCAAGAATTAATTGAGATGGGTGAGTGGGTTTGTGTGTAAAAGGAGGAACTGAGTCTCTATATTAAATTTGTTGGTTTCTGTGAGATTTATAAATGGTAAATCTTCATTAATATACATTATGTGTTCCTGGTATTCAAGATGGTTTCATGCTTCCCTCGGCTTTGGGACATCAATCCTAACCCTACCATGATAATTTGCCCTCAAGGTTGCCCTTCCACACAATGCAGTGCTACAGGTTGCTCTACATGTTTGAGAAGGGTGTGGAACTAATTCACAATAAATGCACCACAACCTTTTGTGCACTGGTGCCCCACCACATTTTTTATTTTCCTAAAGCTTGTATGCCAGTGAGATGGGTACTTCCGTGTATGTACAGGGCAGTGATTGAGCCAAGGTTAGTGTGTAAAAGGAGGTAGTAACTGAGGGTTGTTGTGATTTACGAATGGGAAAATCTTAATCGATATAATGGCCTTTCTAAGTTCCTGAGATCCAAGATGCTATTTATGCTTTCTTTGTATGATTTGTATGAAGGCGACCCACAGAATCAATAAACTGACTCTTCCTTATCAAACCAATTCATTTTTGAAGTGTCTGTCACTTTTATTTAATCGGAGGTATTTATTACATGTGAGTACTGGAGCTGATCTTGGATGTATTGTGATAAAAGAGGCACATTCTTCATTCAGCCCCAAGTGAACCCAAAAGCGTCACCTTTGGACTCTGACGTCACATCAGCTCCGGATGTGCCTGACAACCGCACCGCCTCCTCCTCCTCTCTCCTGCGCGTTGACTCAGTCCGCTTCAGCAAACACTTTTTGGACTCGCTCACCTCTCGCTCGCACTCTTTGTAGCTGAGTTTGGTGAAGCTTTGCGCAATGAAGCCGAGGAAGCGACACGTCCTCCTGCTGTGGATGCTCGTCTGCTCCGGCATGACGGAGGCGATCGAGCCCATCAGCACCAGCATAGCGGTTGGCATGGCTGCGGCTCTGACGGGCTTCTTAGCCAGCTACCAGAACATCCTCTACTATTTCCACGAGTGCTGTCGACCCGAGTGGATTTCGTTCAACAGGACAGGTAAGACAGGAGTGTACGGCTAACACATTGGCCACCATGTTTGATTCCTTGTTGATGTTTTCACGCTTAAAACCTGTAAAGCTAACGTTATCTTTTAATGTCAGCGATTGGTTAAGCCAATGAGGTTAGCCGAGCGGGTGCTTCTGTTACATCGCAACATCGTTAAACAATTACCTAAATTGTACAAACTTAAACTATAACATGTTTAATGCAAATGCATCGTTTTCTAACTTGTCAACCGTTTCCGTTGGTGTTGAACAGAGCTCGTTGTGTTTTGTCGCGTGTTTATGACGTGTACAGAAGTTGCCCGTTGTAAAAAAAAAATAAGCTAGTTAGCCTGCTGGTTCGGCGCGTTTCTGCCGTGGTGTTATGGTTGTCTTGCAGGATAAATGCGATTAATGTCAGGAATTAAGTGTTCTCGACGATGAAAGTGTAAACCGTTTAATGGAAATATTCGCATCGTTTTCTAACTTGTCAAACGGTTCTGGTGGTGTTGAACAGAGCAAGCTGTGTTTTGTCGCGTCTTTATGACGTATGCGGAAGCTCCGCGTTGCAAAGGAACAAGCTAGCTAGCCTGCAGGTTCGGCGCGGTTTTACCCTGGTGTTATGATTGTTTTACCGGATAAATACGATTGATGTCAGGAATTAATCGGTTTCGACAATGAAAGCGGCACACTTGTTTTTGTTTTTACACGTTTTCTCGACAGCCGGCGTGCTGGTGAACGCGTTTGATCCGATCACAACAACGGTAGTGTTAGGTGTCGGTGCGACACTGGGGCGGACAATCTGGAATTATTTACGTGAAAGTTGTGATCCAAAATGGATAGCCTTCAATGCGACAGGTGAGCATGTGCGCCATTCAAATGTGTAAACACTTTTGCTGTGTGAACGCTACTAAAGAGAGAAACAGCTGTAACGTTGATTCTACACAATGCGGTCTGGGTGAAAATAAAAATGGCATGACCTGACTCGTCAAAACCGAAACTTAACTAGGAGAGTAATAAATTCTGAATTATCTTTTCAACAATAAGGTCACAGATATGTAGTTAACTATCACATGTCACAAAGTAAATCCTCCCAATTGAAAATGTGGAATTTGTGCTTAAAGGGACACAATCTTGTTTTGGAGAAGAAATTCAAACTCGATTTTTTAATACTTACAATATTATTGAGGTAAGAATACAAACTGAGAAATAGTTATCTTTTCCATAACTGGATAAACAAGCTGGTTTCAGTGGAAAATAAGGTCCCCAGGACACTGTTTGAAGCTAGAAAGGTGGCAGGGTCTGCCACATGTAAACAAAGTAAAATAGTATGAAATTGTGTTGTCCTTTTAAGGTTTGTTTATTCAGTCATGAAAACAAGGGGAGTTTGTTTCCGTAAAAAAAAGTCAGTCAATGAAGATTTCTCTTCATAAAAAAATTCTTCCGCAAGAAACTACATAGTGCACTTTTAAAAAAGTGCACTATTGCAATGGCTGAAATGTTTGCAATGTAGTTATAGCCCTGTTAAACAATCCTTGTGATATGGGGCGTCTGTCACTTGTCTTTTGCTATATTTATATTCTGTATTGTTGTTGATGTGAGGCACTTTTTGGTTAAATGTCTTTGATTGCAATGTTGTAGTTGTTTTTGTTTTACGATTGTCCCCAATAAAGATAATTTCCAAAAGGATAAAAAAGAAACTAACGGATGAAGCAGGAGGTCCCTCGGGTGCTCTGGCAACACATCTTTAGCTGCCTGAGAATAACAGTTAAAGTCTTATTGACTAAATTCAGATCTGAGATTAATATGTAAATCTTATTCTTGTTAAAATGTCACATTTGTTATTGTTTTATACTCTATTATTTAAATTTCAATGTTTATATTCTTGTGTGCATTAGGCTCCAAAAGTGTCACTGCTTATGTTTGTACTGTCACCTGTAAAGCACTTTCACACACTTTTGTCTCTACAAATTCACTAAATGGATCATAACACAAAAGGAGGCTAAACAGTTTCTTGAGGGAGATGCCGAGAAAGGTGTTTTCAGTCAGCCACTAATCCTGTTGACTTTCTGCTGTGCGCTCTTCTCTAGGTCTCAATGCTGACCTGGAAAGCAAACTGTTCGGACAGCACATCGCGTCACGCATCATCCTGAAAGCTGTGAATGGATTCATGAGCAACGACAACCCGAAGAAGCCGCTGGTGCTCTCCCTGCACGGATGGACCGGCACAGGGAAGAACTTTGTTAGTCAGCTGATTGCTGACAGCATTTACAAAGAGGGAATGGACAGCAGCTTTGTTCATGTTTTCACGTCTGAACTTCACTTCCCACATTCGAGTCAATTAGATACCTACAAGGTAGTATGATAATTCCATATACCTTAAAATGCCAAATGCCCTAAATGTAAATTTAAGTACACAGGCATGGTACTTTCTGAAAAAAAATACATGTTCTGTTGTTTCACCTCAGTCTCAGTTGCAGCAGTGGATAAAAGGTAATGTCTCCAACTGTGCCCATTCCATGTTCATCTTTGATGAGATGGACAAGATGCATCCTGGCTTGATTGACAGCATAAAGCCATACCTGGACTACTACGATAAGCTGGATGGAGTTTCTTATCGGAAAGCCATCTTCATCTTCCTCAGGTAAGTCTGACCAGTCAAACCATTTCCATTTGAACCACATACAGGTATCAATCCAGGGAGCTAAAGTGTTTGTTGTATGATTAAAGTGTCACTCTAAAAACAAGTACTAAAAGATCTTAAAGGGTCTTAAAGATGTTTATCTGTATGTTTTGTCTTTTTTTTGTATATGTGGACAACAGTTAATCAGAGCCAATTTCTAATGTGGTGCCTGTGTCTGATCTTCCTCTCAGCAATGCTGGAGCGGACAGCATCATACAGACTGCTTTAGATTTCTGGAAAGAAGGACGACAACGAGAAGAGATCGAGCTCAAAGACCTGGAAACGGCGCTCTCTCTAGCAGTGTTCAACAACAAGAAAAGTGAGTAAAAATTATTTAAATACTTCTTTGTGTTGCTGTTTACTTTGGAATGATTATCCATCAGAAACTAGATTTGATGAAAAATGTGAATTTTGGTATTGAGGATGTCTGTGTCGATTTCTTCCTTCAGGTGGCTTGTGGCACACAAGCTTGATTGACAAGAACCTGGTGGACTTCTTCGTCCCGTTCCTGCCTCTGGAGTACAAACACGTCGTCCAGTGTGCCATGGCCGAGATGAAAGCCAAAGGAGTTGAGCCGGACCTAAATGTGGCCGACCAGGTGGCCAGGGATCTAGTCTACTTCCCCAAATCTGAGAGAGTGTTCGCTGTCAAAGGCTGTAAAACGATAGAGAGCAAGTTGGACTACTACACATAAAGTCAGCATCTGATGGACGCTGTTTGATCACTACGTGCACTTTTTTTTTAAAAAGCCAAATGACTAAAGAGAAGAAGTGAAGCTGGCTTTAAAGGTCTCAGCTGAGGTTTCTCTGTCTGACCTTGTGGCAACGAGGAGGATGTCGCAGGCCTTCTCCAATGTTGCATCTCGCTTACACTCAATGAGAAGGCTGAAAGACCACAGCGCCAGCCGGATTAAAGAATAATAAGACTGGAAATGCTATCCCGTGTAACTGATTAAGGGGTTTGACCTCCACTTCAAACCCCAGTGACCAACAGGGGGTGTCCTTTTGTCAGAGAAAGTCTGGCATGTCACTGTTGTGCATTTGTTTTTATATATACGTGGATTTCTGGAAACACCAGCCTTAATTCTTTTTAATTTTCCCTTTTTTTTAAGATCTACTGAAATATTTCACAAACTGTACAAATGGGTTCATTGACAGTGAAAGATGGCCTTATGGCAAAGACAGATACAGAAATACACAATGCAAATGACTTTTAATGTATCATATTGAAATCAACATTAGCGAGATGTGCTTTTTATACCGTGCAGCCGCACACCTTTAATATCTAATTTGATTAATATGATAAATTGATGTGGATGTGTCCATAGTAAAATGTCTCCAGCTGTAATTTTTGCCTTACTGTCATATTGTTTTTGGACACTGTGTATGACCTCAGGATAGAATTCTTACAACATTGATTTTTACCAGAACTTGATTTTCCTTTTTATTCTTGAAAATACAAAATTCTGATGAGATTGTATATAATGGAGTGGTTCATTATCCAATTATTTAAAATTCGGCTAAAAGGTTTCTTCCAAAACACAACACTCTGTACTATAATCCTTCTGTAAAGAGGAAGAAGTCTTAAGTCAGAGTCCACTGTATTGTGAAACCAAATGTTTTGTTGGTTTCTCAAACTTTGAAGGGTAACAAAAAAAAGTCATGTATTTCCTATGTAGTTGTTCAGTTTCCTGTTAATGAAGAAGCTCCAGTGGACAAACATCGTAGTGAGCTTCTCTGCTGTAAAACACACCTCACGAAAAAAATTGCAAATAAAATGTGAAATTTTCTTGCTGTCACTGTGGCCGGTTTTAACTGTTATAGTTTCAAGGTTAGAAATATGCTTAATTTCAAATATATTCCCTGAAAAATGCTTGGTTTAACATAATCTGGTGTTTCATTTACACAACCACTGGTGCAAACCATATGTACCATATATTAGGCTAGTTTTCCAAGCATGTGAGCGTATACTGTGGTTCTAAAGGAAGCTAAACAGCCACTATTTGTGGACTGATGTTCATGAACCAAATTTTAGTAAATCCACAAATATTTCTCTCCTCTTTGATCTCAAATCATTCAGATTGGACTCTATTCACCTAATGTGGTGGAGGAGCACAAAGCCTCATGAAGCAGCTGGAAACTTGGACTTTAATAGGAGTTATGTAATAATCAAATGGCTTGCGAAACACCACTGTGCAAAGTGCAACTCTAGCTCCAACACTCACCTACATGTAAGACAGAAACAGTTGACATCATGTAATAGATTCTGGTAGATGTTTCAGGTATGACCTGGTCCTGCTGCTGTGGATAGGGCTGCAGTTAAGACATGTAGCTGATATGAAGTAAAAGAGCACGTATGTAGTAAAACTAAATATAAGAGTAGAGTTATTGTCTCAAAAGCTCTACCTCTGCTATAACATGGATTGATGAGTAATGCTGAGTATTTTAGTAGCAAACAAAGAAAAAGACAAAAGCTCAAAAACGTATACGTCATATCAAGTTTATTTATATCACATTTAACACAATAATCGCCCCATTTTCTTTTCCGTTGAGCTTCCAGCTGTTACAAAATACGGTCGTGTTGCCAAGTGCAGCATCAGCGATCTTCCTGATGGTCCCGTGATAAGAAGCCCATTGCTTGTTGCATCTTTGTGTTCTTTGTTGTAGTGAACACTCCTCATGTAAATTCAGAGTTACCAGGCACAGTCTGTATAAAAGGTCAAGAGTCTTATACCAGCAGAACTGCATTAATGCAGCCGTCATTCTCTGGGTTATTTGTCACCTGGGCATATTTACCTGGGAAGTAAAAGAAACATTTCAGTTACAACATTATCATACACCACACTGAAGAATTATATATAATAAATACAATGTCGCACCTTAAAATGTATCATAGTATGATTCTTGAGCACTTGTATCTTGATTTTATTTCCAATTAGTTTTTCTACATCAGTACCTCACTATGTTTAACAAGTCACTGTTAACCCTCTAACCGGAAAATGGAAACTGAATTTTATTGTTTACAAAATGTTACTGAATCAGACACACTACTGAAGAGTGTGTAACTACACAGACCAATCGATTGATGACTACTCACCCCAGATAACCTTTCCTCCTTGTGTAACCAAGCCCAGCTCGCTGACATTGACCTCTACCACTGTTCCTTTTGTGATGACTCCCAGTGAGGTGTAGAGGGGTGACGAGGGGTTCTTCTTCACTCCGAGGATGGGCAGGCAGAATGTGGCCTTAAGCTCGGGATGTGTGACGTGAGCCTTCTTAAAACGCAAACCCTAAAGAAGAATAAAGAGAGGGAGGTCATTAAGGAGTTCATTGATGTGAAACAAAATTCCACAATTCAGCTTCAACTTTAATCCTAAATGTACACAAAAAAAATGTGCTGTGTATAAGAACATGACATTTAAAAGCAATCTTACCATGGGTCTGATGAAACGCTCATACTTTGGAGGTTTACGGGTGAAGCCGTCCCCGACGAAGCAAACTTTGGTGACCATTCTCTTCCAGGCTTTCTTTTGTCTCTTTCCAGTTTTGATGACTTTAAGCACTTCTGTCTCTCCCTGGGCACGCACCTTTGGCAGGGGCACCTCCCATTTGCCCTACAGAACACATTTGTGTTTAGAAACCAATTAATGTTTTCCCCCAAACATCTATATCATTACTATAAAATTAACAAATGATAAATGTTATAGATAAAGGGGCTGCAGATGATTTGATACTTACAGCCTTCTCTTTCCTCTTCTGTTTGATCATATTGGAGAGGACCTTAGCCCGGGACTGTCCCTCTCTGTCCAGCAGGTAGGCTGGCACTGCTCCCTCTGGGGTCTTATCATCGTTCTTCTGCTTGGTCTTCCTCTGTTCATGCATTTTGATGCTGCAAAGATACAAGTCAGAATTTTTGGACGCAATTCCCATAGTTTGTTTTTTTAAAAACAGCCAACATTTTCCCTCTGTCTATACTCACGTCTTCTTCATCTGGATCTTCTCTGCATGTCTCTGTTTGTGGTACAGTTTGGCCTTCAAACCGATCAACTTCCTGGCTTTGTGGGACCGCTCATGAGCCTCACGGCTCTCCTTCTTCCTTTTCTTCTCATGGTGGTCCAGGCGGTAGCCATGCCGCTTACGGTGTAACTCAATGTGCTCGTTCTGGGGCTACAAAACAAAAAACAAACATGCAATTTAATTCACCCCGATTGTGAAGTATAAAAACATTCTTGGTATTACACATCTGTTATTTAAGAAATCCAACTAGATTAATTCACTAATGTGCTTGTTAATTTGACAACATATTTCTTACTTATTATTTAATAATTTCAGTCACTTTTCAAACTAAAATGCCAAAAATTATTTGGTTCCAGCTTCTACGTTGAGAGGATTTTATACATTCTTGTGTTTGATGATATTATAAATTTAATATTTTTGATTTTGGGATTGAAGATTGGACAGACAAGCTATCTGAAGGTGTCACTTTGGGGTAAGAGAAATCAAATATTGACAAATTAATCAATAACAGATAGTGCTAACTGCAACCCTGGAGCAATCCATCGCTCCATTATTGTTGTAGGGAAAAACAATTCAGCTCGGCTCTCACTTGCCGACAGAGTGAATTTAAATTAATTAATTTAAGGCAAAACTTAGCGACCTATTATTATTCAATAGCTAAATGTCTAGGCACTCTAAATGGATCTACACTGGATCAAATGTAATGACCACCAATGCCAAAGTTGCACTCTAAGGACTTGACGTTGTAAGAAACTCAACTCCGATCAGACATTAAGAGCTTAGCAAACCATATGGATCGTATACAAATAAGCTAACTTTCAGGAAAAAAAGAAAATAAATTATACGTTGAAGCTCATACACATATTATTTCAATTGCATCTCTTTCAGGGGTGACAAATGTTTTAAATGTGAATACTAAACACAACACCAGAGCGGAGCAGCGCTTCACCGAGCCACATGTCAACTACAGCTAATGCTAGCACAACATGCTAACCTGTTAAACTACGTGATAAAAGTAAAAACAAACGATTTTAAAGGTTTGCCTTCTTACCATTTTGTGTGTACGAAGTTAGGTGTTACAGTGAATACGTCGCAGGTGGTAGCAGTTGGTAAAGACGCAGAGTATTCGGTGTTTTTCACTCGGGGCTGGGGTCGTTTCGATGTTGTTTTCCCCGCAGCCGATACTTAAAGGAAGTGCGTCATCCGGAAGTAGCAGCTTGTCCGTTGGTTTAATTTGACCGGCTTCGGCTTAACAGACGCTTAACGTGACACTGAAGCGTATTAAGGACAAAATACACGATTTTATTTTGTGTTAATTTAGCAAATAATTGATGGATAACTTTATGAACTTGTATGAAATAATTTTACATTTGCTAACACTAACGGGGACATTTTTGTTTCGATGCCGGAGAATATAAGCCGAACACGCTTGTTTCTAGGGACGTGTTTTGGAGTTGCGCCTTATAAAAGCGTGAAATTTAACAGCGCAAATTATGTTGTTTTGTTGGACAATTTAAAACTTTATGCCCGGATACATTCAGTGTTCACTCGCTGGCTGTAGCTATACGTCTCCTTGTTTTCTTATCGTCATGTTGTCGCCATTAAAAGTTGGCTGACATCTTTTGAGAGCAATGTCGCTCCACAGTGGTTCCTCTAAAGCTCGGACTGGTTCTGAGTGTACAGCTTGACTTATAAAAAACACATCGATGTAAGAGCCTTTCGGACATTTAGCAGGATGATTTGGGTAAGATATAACCAGCAAAGCCAAGTGCTGTCAGTGATACTTTGTGTTGACTTCATAACATTGTCGCTTTCGTTCACAGGGAAGGTATTTGTTCACTGCTGGGCTCCAGTGCTGCAGATGTAGACTGAGCTGGCAGCTAAAAAGGCATTACAGCTTTCTTCCAGGTACGTTGTTTTCAGAATTAGATCCATAGTTATCAATAATGCAATGCTTTAATTCGTTGATTAATTGATTTATCAAGTAAGTAAAGGATTCCAGTTTTGATAATCAATTACTGGATGTAGTCAGCTATCGTGTAAAAATGCCAGACATTTCACAGATATTTCATGGATTTTCTTATTATCATACAGTATGATTTATTGGCACCCACACGCAGAAAATCGTGATGTATTCGTAGTTAAGAGAGGAGATCCACCACGTCTTGTCCACTGGAAGGGCACCCTAAAGGACACGTTATCATGTTTTATCTACCATCCAAAAAGGGAACTTTGGCTGCATTTTTTTCCAACATGGGCGCACCAGCGTCCATTTAGTAGTTGAGCTCCCGATCATATCACACGATCTTCATCAGCAGATGGATTTTCACAGTTCCCCCCATTTTTCTGAGCTGTTGCGAGAAGAACAACCTGAAGAATATATCAGATCATACATACAAAGGATCTTGTGCTCATGAAGATCATTTGATATGACTGAAAGCTTTCTTTCTTTTTTTCTGTTACAGATGATGTCAAGTCATTGCGGGCTGTTGTCAATCCTGATATATCCAAGTAAGTTATTCATCTCTGCAGTCTTTGCTCTTTAGATTCAGCTGCGTTCAAGGCTCTGCGTTAACTCCCACACTGTGTCTGCAGGATCCGAAACATCGGCATTATGGCTCACATTGATGCGGGAAAGACAACAACCACAGAGAGGATGCTTTATTACTCTGGCTACACGAGAGCACTTGGAGGTGTGTAGGATGGCAAAAATAAGATGCGGATGTAGTTAACTCTTTATTGCCTATTTTGTTCCTGTGTCTTTAATTTATTTCTGTGACTCGGTTGCTTTCAGATGTGGACGATGGGGATACAGTCACAGATTTTATGGCTCAAGAGAGGGAGCGTGGCATCACCATACAGTCGGCAGCTGTTACGTTTGACTGGAAAAGTTATAGAATAAACCTTATAGACACCCCAGGTAGAAATGGCATCCTTGTGAGAAAATTATATTCCAATACTGAGAAGGAGCAGCCACGCAAATATGACTCTATCTGCGTGTGATTACAGGACATGTTGACTTCACTCTCGAGGTAGAGCGGGCACTTCGTGTTCTTGATGGGGCAGTCGCCGTGTTTGACGCTTCTGCCGGTGTTGAGGTTCGTTCGCTGCTTTCAAACTGCTTCTCCTTTCATTTTAAAATGTCCTGTGTAGTGTTATATAACTGGTTTCACTCTGACCTTGAAAACAGGCTCAGACTTTGACTGTGTGGAGACAAGCCGAGAAGCATCATGTTCCCTGTGTTTGTTTCCTGAATAAGATGGATAAGCCTGCAGCAAAGTGAGTGACTGAACAGTCCAACCAAAGACAATTCTTTTTTTCTTCTTATTTTTTAAAAATGAATCTGAAACTGTCTTTCATTTTTTTTTCTCTCAGCGTCAGTTTTTCCCTTGAGAGCATAAGACAGAAGTTGAAAGCCAACCCAGTCCTCCTGCAGGTACGCCAGAAAAAAAATTGTGTATCTCTTGATGACGTGTAACAATTATATGCTATACAAGTCACAATTACTGATAACGCTGTTATTATAAGTGTACAAATAAGTGGTGTACATCACAGGTTGCAACAAACAGGGTTTTTAAAGGAACAGTTCACACAAAAATGAAAATTCAGTCATTATCTACTCCCATGCCGATGGAAAGTCGGCATTTCTGGAGCTTCACAGCAAATGTTACATTTAAAAACAACTGGGGAAAAAAAGAAACAACTAAAATGGCTCCATACAGCTCGTCTGGTGTAGTCTCAATTGTCAAATTTTCTCAATTCTCAAAATATTTTGTGGGCATCACCCAACTTTTTATCAGGATGGGGGTGAGTAGATGATGAGAGTTTTCTTTTTTGAGTGAATTGCACCTTTAATACGAAGCCAAATTACTCAAAATGTAGTTCCATTACTTAAAAAGTTGTAATTAAACTATACAAAGAAAGTAAATCTGTCACCGTGTCATTTAGTATCACCTTCCTGTTTCATAGATTCCTGTCGGCAGCGGCAAAAGCTTCTCAGGTGTGGTCGACCTGTTAACCAACCAGAAGCTGATTTGGAAGCTCGGATCTTTGGGAGATGACGGACGAATGTTTGAAAGCAAACCTCTTGACCAGTCGGATGAGCCTGAACTCCTGCAGGAGGTCAACGAGGCCCGGACGGCTTTAATCGAGCAGGTACACTTCTTAACATTTACAGCTGCGCTCACAATTAGTTACTTTTTCTCTGGTTAATATTTCTGTTCTCAATCACAGGTCGCTGATCTGGATGATGAGTTTGCTGAACTGCTGCTGACTGATTTTAGCGACAATTTCGATGCCGTCCCCTCCATCAGAGTAAGTGTTGTGTTACATGGTGCCACATTAGAAGCCTATAAAGCAGCCTTGTTATTAGGGAATACAGAATGAATGGTGCTAATGTGTCCTCAGCTGCAGGAGGCTGTGCGACGGGTCACTCTGGCCCGTAAAGGCGTCCCCGTACTCTGTGGGAGCTCTCTGAAGAACAAAGGTGTTCAGCCTCTTTTAGATGCCATCTCCGCCTACCTGCCTGCCCCCAACGAACGACACCATGACCTGGTGTAAGTGATTTATCTCATTAACCTATAACTTATAACAGGCTCTGGAAGTGAGTTAAACGACAATTCCAGCATGATTGGAGTATTTTCTGTAGGTTTTGCATTCTAGTACTGTTTCTTAGTTTGTTTGTTTTTTATCATATTATTTCCTAATTTCTTCTTTGTGCAATTTTTGTTTTCACAAAAGAAGTATTGAAACATCCACTGCTATTTAGGACTCCTGGCTGAGAGGATGGTGATATGAGACTCTTTAATTTATTTCTTTACTGTGGTGAGATTGATCTTAACCACAGGGAATGTCAGCTACTGTTTGAATATTTTATTTCAGAGATGATACACAAATCAAAGAGGCGCAGAGTGGAGATTAACACACGTGTCTTTCTTATTTGCACTCTTGTGTTTTTGAATATTCAAATGATATCTATAAACGTTTCTAGGCTGTTGGAGAACTTTATTACAATTGTAAAATGTGATTGCCTGCTTCTAATCTGTACCAACTTGATTTGTGGTCTGTGGAGTAATTTTCCTTGTCAAATGGAATTTAATGTGTCTCAAGTAGGGCTTAACGATGATGCCAAAAATAAAACATACTGCGATTATTTATGACGGATATTAAGATTGCAAAATGAGTCATGATTTTACGCTCAGTATGTCTCTATGTACATTCATGACCATAAGCTTCGTTAATCATCCCACAGGCGGTGGTACAAGGACGACCTGTGTGCTCTGGCCTTCAAGGTCCTCCATGACAAGCAGCGTGGTCCTCTGGTGTTTCTTAGGATTTACTCCGGTACTCTGAAACCACAATCTGCTGTCCACAACATCAACAGGAACAGCATGTACGTCATTTCCATTCCAGCTACTCAACCTCCGGTCAGTTTTTACCAAAATCATAAGTATGATATGTTTTATTTTTTGTGTCACGTTGTGTGTAGTGAGAGGATGAGCAGGCTGCTGGTGCCATTTGCTGATCAGCATGTTGAAATCCCCTCAATGACGGCGGGAAACATCGCTCTGACTGTGGGACTGAAGCAGGTACTGCATAATACATTCATAAATCACATTTTAGTTTCTATTTGGAAGATTTTACGCTCAGTCAGTTCATCTATGTTTTACACTCTCATTAAAGACAGTCACAGGGGACACCATCGTTTCATCGAAGGCTTCAGCAGCAGCCGCAGCCGGCCGAGCCCAGAATGACGGCGGGGCAGGGAAGAAGCGTGCTGAGCATGCCAGTGTGGTCCTCTCAGGGGTGGAGGTCCCTGATCCAGTCTTCTTCTGCACCATTGAACCGCCCACCATGGCCAAACAGGCTGGTCAGTGACAGTGATTTCTTTTGCTACATATGCTCCAGCAAGCTTGCTGTCACTGACACATTGTATTTCTTCCTGGTAGATCTTGAGAATGCACTCAACTGCCTCCAGAGAGAAGACCCCAGTCTTAAAGTCAGGGTTGACCCTGATTCTGGCCAGGTAATACCATCATGGGATTAGCATGGACCTCCTTAGTCAGAGCATCTGCCACAGTGAGTCAACTAACCGTCTTATCACCCTCCATCCTCAGACCATTTTGTGTGGGATGGGAGAGCTGCACATAGAGATCATCCACGATCGAATCAGAAGAGAGTATGGCATTGAGACTCACCTTGGACCACTACAGGTGGCCTACAGGGAGACTATTCTCCATGAGGTCTCTACGACAGGTACAAAAAAACTAATTTTTTAATCTTTGTGGGGGAGAGACAATTCCTCCCAACGACACACTGTACTTGTCCCAATTTTGTGTTTATCTTATAATGTAGATACGCTGGACCGTACTGTTGGAGAGAGACGACACGTTGTGACAGTGGAGCTGACCGTCAGACCTGTGGACATCCTGTCTTCGACTGGTTCTTGTGAAGTAGATCTCACAGAGGAACTGGAGGGGCAGCTGTCACCAGAACTGAAAGAGGCGGTGGAGAACGGCGTACACAGCTCGTATCTTCAAGGTATCACTGAATGAAACTTATTTATTTTCTTGCAAAGCCATCCTGGGGCCTCATTTGTAAAATGTTCTTAGATTTATACTTGAATTTAGCCTTAAACGCACAATATATAAATACTGCCACTAGGGGCTGCTATATCAAAACAAAACAAAAAACACTTGCCAAATGTTGTGTGGGGACGGCTGGGATCTGATTTTATTCTGCTTCCACCTTCAGGTCCCTTGCTAGGTTATCCTTTACTGGGTGTGTCCACGCTGATCCAAAGAGTCAACATCGTACCAGGAACGTCTGCTGCCATGGTGTCCGCCTGCGTGTCTCGCTGCATGTTTAAGGTAAAAACCATCACGGCTTCTTTTATCACAAACATAAACATCAGGATTATCGATAGATAAACAGCAGTTCTGGTTCTTCGCACGCAGGCCATGAAGCTAGCAGGAAGTCAGGTGCTGGAGCCACTGATGTCACTGGAGGTGACTGTCGGGGAGGAGCACCTTAGCGCCGTGCTGGGGGACTTGGCTCAAAGACGAGGGACCATCCAAGATATCCAGAGTCGTCATGACAACAAGGTGCTGCTTGCAAATGTGCCCCTGGCTGAGATGATGGTGAGTGTACACACAATTCAAACATTTTGTCTGTAGCTTTCAGGGATGCACTGATTGGGAAATTCTGGGAAGATGTGGATGTTTAAAATAACAATTTGGCAAAGAGCCGTCCTTTTTGTTCCAAATTATTCCACCTTTATGTGCTAGGGAATCAAATAAATCATTAAGCCCTTCATTACACTAGCTGTTGGGAGTAAAATAATACAAATTGATGAAACAACCTTCTTTTTCATAATCATTTTGAAAAGTAACTGATTGAAAGGCTTTTCTGCCTGCAATACAACATTACAAGGCGAACATCTGCTTATTTTCATCGATATGTCTGTGCATCTGCAGTAGCTTTTAGGGTCACCCTTAGTTATTTATTATTCAAACTAGGGCCGGGACTCGATTAAAGAAATTAATCTAATTAATTAGAGGCTTTGTAATTAATTAATCGAAATTAATCGCATTTTTTATCGCATATACATATTTGACCTGAGAACAGTGAGAAGCAATTTTTTTCATATGGGTTTTAGTATACCATTGAATAATGACTGAATACATACGCTTAAGCAACAAAACATTGTTTATTTTTTTTTTCAAGGTGGTACTTAACCAAGACCAACAGACTAGGGATGCAAATTATCGATTCATTCATTAATCGTTAGTTGATGGACCTTATCGATCGATTAACGATTACTTGATAAGATGCAATTTTCCCGAGAACCTAAATTTAAGGGGAAAATTTAAGCTGAACATTCCTTATACAGGACTCTACACTAGTTTGCTAGTTTATTTTTAGAGCACAGAACAATGAAACATGTTTAAGTAACACGTTATTGGGTAAATGGTCTTTCCTGCCACTACACTATGATGATTACTGTATTTAACTAGGCTACTTAAATCGCAGTAGCATAAATTGTTTTGTTGAACTCAGCCTGATGTAAGTAAGGGATAATGTAATGTGACTATATGAGAGATGAGATGAGACATTATGCCGCTTACTACACGGCCTTACGAGTGAAATAAATAATAAATAATCACCCACAATGATTCAGCAGCGACAAGGATTTTTCGGTAAAGTTTTAACTTTCACTTTCAAGGCCGGCCTGAGAGAGGAGCTGTACAGCGTCGCTGTCTTGCTTATGTTGCTATTGCCAGGGCGCCAGTGTCGGCGGCTTTTTAATTCGTTAAATAATTGTGCTCCAGTATAATCGGTACGCCTGAAACTCATCCAGTTAGAAACGTTCCGCGGTGCAAAAATAAGTGCGATTAAAATGCGTTAATTTTCTTAACACGTTAATTTTTGTGTAATTAATTAATCAAATTAACGCGTTAAAGTCCCAGCCCTAATTCAAACCCATTTCTGTTAAAAGGGCTATTCCACCATCCTCCGAACACTGACATCCGGCAACGCCACCTTCTCCCTGGAGCTGGACGCCTATGACGCCATGAACCCTCAGGACCAGAACATCCTCCTTAAAAGACTGTCTGGTCTGCTCTGATCTCAACCCTGTGCAGAAATGGGACGAACAGCCTTCTGGGACTTTACCAGGACTCACATTAAAGACTTGACTACTGACAAGTAGCCTGAATATATAATATTTATATATGAACACCTACTGCAGAAGAAAAATGGAAATATTGTACAATCTCAAGTGGATGCAAAATAAATTTGCAGTATTTATACCCTTGTTTTGTTTTTTTAGATGAAACACACGACCAGCAACTAAAATGTAAACATTTTATTCACAATCAATATACAAACATTCATAGGAAAACAAGGTGTGCATTAATCAATCCCAAGATGTGGATGACATAAAATGTGATCAAGAGTTCTGTAGATTTAAAAGGAAGGTCGCTGCAGTGACACCTCTATCAAGGCAAGTTTAGCATTTGAATTAGCAGTTTAAAAGCGTGGCTTAGTTGCCGTTGTATGGATTTGCTTCCATTTCTTGCTCCCACGTCCAGCCTCAGTGTTTTCAGATCCCTCTGTACTCTCGGGGACAGTAGCTGGAGAACAGCGGCTCAGCTGGGATTCCACGCCTTAGATATGAGAAAGATAGTCGGAGTACATTTGTTAGATGATGAAGTATTTGGAGACTGATGCAAAGAATAGTCTAACAACTCTGAAACTGCACTTCATATGTTGACTGGCCGCAATTAAAAATCAAATGCATCTGGGATCTCAGAGCTTCCAGAGACTTGATGAAGAGCTGTATGAAGCCATTTTATGCCTTTTTTTCAGTTGTTTTTGAATCAAGTCCCCATCCACTTCGGTCATTTAGGAGAATGCTGCAACACTTCTTTGTTGTGAAGCTCCAGAAATGTTTTGTGTATTACGAAACTTAACTTTCCATCAGCATGAGGTTGAGTAGATGAATGAATTTTCATTTTTGGGTGGACTGTTCCTTTAAGTGAAGTGTTACATATTTATTTATAAATTATACTAACTTCATGTTTTCTCACCTGTATTTATGACTTGAGAACTGGTGGGAAAAAAGTTTGCCAGGATAATCTTCCTAAGTTCCTGTTCTCAAGTCAAAAATACAGGAGGGAAAACTATTTAAATAAAAAAAAAAAAAGTCCTCACTTGCCCCTCAGGGTTTCCGTTTATCTTCCCAACCCCCCCAAAAAAACAAACGGACAAAAAGATTGAGGTTCGAACCGAGCAGTGGATTTAGAGTATTGTTATCCCGCTACTAAAGAGGCTTCAGATACTTACTCCACCATACGACAGCGGTGCATAGACAGTCTGTTGAAGGCGTCGCCGATGTCAGTCACATCTTTGGCGCTCCACAGCCGCTCTGCCACAGCGCTGGCACGAGGCCTGAGGATGACCAAAGACAAGATAATAAGTCAGTCTTCTGTCATATGATGTGTCAAGGTTCACAATAAGTTCATGTGCTGATAAAGAGTTTATGAAGACATCACATGAGCCAAACAGTACCAGAGTCTGGGTGTCAGGTTGGTGGCGTCCACGTACTCTCCCCACAAACAGGCTTCTCCACCAATCACAAGCTTCTTCTGTTCTTCAGTTCCTGTTTTTAAAATGTAATATTTGATGAGATCAGCCAAAACGGCGTCCAGGGAATGTAAAACTTCCACTGAACCAGAGTGATTAATGACAGAAAATGTTTGATTTGATTTACAATATTTTCCATCTGTTCATTCAACAGGCTTACACGTATTTGCACAGGAGTGACAAACCTCTTCATGACATTTCATATCTGTGTTTAAGAGTCAATACAGCTAATAAAATCTGAAATCAGGTCAACAACAGAGCAATAAAACAATCACATGAGTGAGGCAAAGTTCCAACACCAGCATGTAAATAATGAAAAAGGAAATGCTGCATAAAAGCAAATGACCAAATGATGTCGCAATGGGCAGAAAAAAAAAAAAAAAAGCCTTGCCATGAAAATGTATCAAACAGACAAACCCTCAAAATCCTGTGGGTCGGCCTTGTAATGGCCGCGCCAGTCCTGGCCGTAGGAGATACGGTTCAGGTACCAGGGAGTGGACAGCAGGGTCTGGTACCCTGATGATGTAACATTTGCCATCTCACTCTGGTATTGCTGCTGGTTTCCTTTCCAGACGTGGATAAGTGTGTCTGGTTTCAGCTACACAGCACACACACATAAAAATATCAGTATCAGCATGATATAATAAAAAAAAAAAAAAGAGAGAGATGTGGAGTGGAACAAAGAAGAAAATGTCTGAGCCTTATGTTGTCAAGTCTTTTTAAACAATCTTACGTCTGCTTATATTCAATTAATTGATTAGTCGTCATGATGAAATTAATTGCCTATTAATCTTATAATGGTTTTAAAAATTCTCAAAGAAAAATCTTGGTTTACTACTAGAACATGTTTACATGCTTTAGTGCTCAAAAAACACATCATTTTTCTCATATAGTCCACTGCTGCATCGCTGCATTTCCCCTCTGTCTGAAACACTTTGTTTTAGCTCCTGTCTCTTTAAGGCCCCCCTCCCGAATACCCAGTCTGCTCTGATTGGTCAGCTCACACATGCCTGACCCAGCACCTCTAACAACAACAACAACAACAACAACAGAGCAGTTGTGCTAGATTAAGTTTTATGTGCCAAACTAGCCGCTAGGCAGAAATTATGTGAAATATGTGACATGGTGACATAGTGTGATGTCACAAAGTCACTGAATTAAAGGCGGGACTACTGGCGAGGTGTTTCAGGGGCAGCATTTTCTGTGGGAGGGAGGAGCTTTTTCATCATGTTATAGTTTCGGACAACTAATCGATCAATTGAGGAGAAAAAAAAAAAAAAAGATGTATCGACAATTAGAAAAATTATTGTTGGCTGCAGCCAGGAATGTTAATATTTTAGGAGAATGTTGGGAATTCAAAAAAGGTTCAGTCTTACTTTCGTCTTGGTCCGGTTTACGGAAGGACCAAACCTGACTTATTCTCCTCTGGCTGGTGGATTTGAACCCAGTTAACCTGAGCGAGGTGTGGACCTTGCTGCCGTGCCACTTTGTTTACTCATTGTTATTTTATCTGAGTATTTCGTTTATGGTTTCATTGCCCCAAATAAACCAGGATTGGTCCTCCACTGTGGTGAACTACATCAATCCATGACACATTTAAAAAACGAAAAAAAAAAAGAAATCACCAACCACACGGCCTCATGTTGTCTGACTCCGTCACAACTGTGCAGTTTTCAAGCGTAAGCCTGTTGAACAAAATCCAGAATTTCTTTGCCTAAATCAACGTTTCCCCCCCACCAAACGTACTGATTCGTCATAAGAAGCCATTTTTGTGAAAAACTAACCGTTGAAGTTGAGCGGCTCAACCTTGTAGTACTTCTGCCAGTCCTGTGCGTAGCTAATGTAATCTAGGTACCACGGGGCGGAGAGGATGGTGGTGTACCCTGCTGCTGTCACTTTGCCCATCTCCTCATTAGACCCACCGCCGATCCACACATGAACTACCGTGTCTGGCTTTAGCTGGAATAGTTACAGACCACGCTGCTGTACTTAAGTCAGACACTACATGAGTGGTTGGTTTTGGAGGAGTAGTTTGACATTTTGGGAAATGTGTTTATTCACTTTTTATCTGAGAGGTAAATGAAAAGATTGGATACCAGTTTCACACCTGTATGCTAGTTATAAAGATACCGTTAGAAACCAGTTAGCCTAGCTTAGCATAGTGACTGGAAACAGGGGGAAACTGCTAGCCTGGCTCTGTCCTAGAGACAACAAAATCTGCCTGCCAGTGGAAGACACTTGTGTGTGCCTCCGCTTGTTGCCTGGCAATCTCTCACTGACAAAACTAGGCTATCTAGCTAGCTAGCTGCACTAACACTCCCACTTAAACCCATAAAATGTCATTTGGATAAAACAAACATATAATGAGTCAAATGCAGACCTTTACAGGGACTGGTAGGAAAATTATAGTGCTTTAAGACTGAGCCAGGCTATCTGTTTATCTTGTTTCCAGCCTGTACGCTACGCTAAGCTAAGCTAAGCTAAGCTAAGCTAAGCTAAGCTTTTACCAAAAGTCATGTATGGTAGAGTCACTATCGCTTCCTTTGCGCTTATTTGTCGCTCAAATACTGGAAACACCTCCCTTTGGCGTCCATGTTGTGCCCACACTGCGATATGAACACAACAAAGTTGGAAGATCAGTTACAGACTTAGTTGTTACCACCTACTGTTGATCTGATTGGTTGAAGTCAAACGGATGGTTCGTTCAATCATTATAAAGTGCCTGCCCTTTTTCCAAACCGTTTCCAAAGAGAACTTCCCAGATGGTTCTGTGTAACAAACCATCTGGCACGTCCGGTAAACCGGATGCTGGTGATAGCCTCATATTTAGCACTCGGACACGACAGTGGTATCGATCTTTTCATCCGACATTTGACAAGAAAGCAAATAATCTTATTTCCCAAAATATCAAACTACTCCTTTAATAACACAGATTGAAAACAACAAAACATGTTCAGCACAAATGACCGATAAATTGTGATAAAGTACATATAAAATGCATATGCATATGAAAGTCCTTCATTCCTAACTTTAACATGGAAATAACTTTATTGATATGCTGCAGAATTACACACAATTTCTCTTTAGTTACCTTAACACCGTTGTCAAAGACCTCCTGCCAGATCATGTAGCCCTTCTTGGTAGTGGTGACGATTTCCAAGAGTCTACCAGACCAAAAAAAACCCAAAATATTTAAAATGGTTCTCTTTGGTACAAAGAATAGAGAACAACCAACCTTCAGTATGAAATGGGCAACACACTTTTGGATATAGAATGATTCCAGCTTTCTGTAGTCATCTCCAAAGCCTTGCTGTTCCATGAACTTCTGAATGTCCGGGTTGGACTTCCTGCAAAAGGTAAAAAACAGCAGTTAATATTTGCCGGCTGATCTTTGATGCTGAGGAGATTTGTTTATAACATTGGTTAGTCACCAGCAGCTGAAGTCCACCTCATCACCTCCCAAGTGGACGTAGGCATCAGGGAACACGTCGCTGATCTCCCCGAAGAACAACTTTATGAAGTCGTACGTGGTGTTCAGGATGGGGTTCACTGGTCCGAAGGTGCCAGAGGGTTCGGAGCCAGAGTAACAGGGCGTGAGCAGATCCATCTGGCCTGAGAGGAAAAGAGGTCGATTAGATATGTTTTTATCTATTAGTTTAAATTTGTACCCATTCACTAAAATCAACAGAAGATGAGGAAACCAGTAAAGTTAGCATGCTATCCAGCTAGCCCCTAGCAGAAATGGCCAACAGGAGAGATAACTGCACAGCTGAGCTAACTAGCCAACAACATCTTACATATTGCACCTTTAAAAAGAGAAAATATTTTTTTTAAAATGGTAGCGACTCAAAAAAAGAAAAAGATTCTCTCCTCAACGCTTACAAAACTCACCTTTGCCCCAAGACTGTGTGTGTCCTGGAGTGTCAAACTCCGGGATGACACGAATGCCTCTCAGACGGGCCCACTCAATCACCATCTTCACGTCAGCGGGTGTGTACACATGTGTGTACGGGTGGTAAGCTCCCTGTGAACAGGTGAAAAGTAATGAACAAGCTCCTCTGGTGTCTTTACCTGGTTTTCAGTTTTTAAACATATTTTTGAAGTGACATTTTAACTCCAGTAAACCTTTGTCACTGACCTGCCGGCTGAGCTGTGGGAACGTTCGGCTCAAGTAAGGGAAGGATGGATCATCCACGATGTGCCAGTGGAAAACATTAATTTTGTTCATCGCCATTGTCTCCTGCATTAATAAACAAAGAGAAAAAGTATTTAAATAGTAAATAAAAATCAAAAATGAGAGAAACAAAATAATAAGAGTCTTGTACTGACGCACCAGATTAGCGAGGATGACTTTGACGGGCAGGAAATGACGAGAGGTGTCCAGTAAGATGCCTCTGTGGGAAAATCTGGGGAAGTCGCTGATCTGTGTTGAATTGATGCTTTTCTGAAAAGGTAGAAAGTTAAAAAAATCAGTCTGACCCATTCGACAAAATCATTCTGAATAGAAATTCAGAAATAAAATCGTACAGATCTTCACTTACACTTCCATATTCATCTTCATACACCAACTGGCTGAACGTTTCCAGACCTACAAACAAGGTTTACAAAAAAACAAACACACTTTAGGTCATCATGTCTTTCAAGTTTTTAATGATACCATACTGTAAAGTGGATCACTGTCACTTGATAACACACCCTAGGTATGTGAGCAAAGTTCCACAGTAACAAAGACACTAGTTTTATTTTGCATGGAGTGCTGCCAAGATTGCAAGTCTAATGAAATGCTGAGTCTGTTGAGGGCTCATATTTCATATACACAAATGCATGCAAAGACATATCTTACACAGTTTAATAGTCCAGAGTAGAACTGAAGTCAAACATACATCATTGTGAGTAAATAATCCACAACACCATGGCTTATTTAGCATTTAGGGCTGAGACAAATGAAATGAAATGCTTATAATTTCCTAGATTCATCATTTGCTCTATAAAATAGTGAAAAATGTCCAGATATTCAGTGAAATATGACATAAAAACAGAGAAAAGCAGAAATTCTCTATATTTGATAGGCTGAAAACAGCATTTTCTGCCATTATTGCATGAAGAATTTCTTCAGCCATTAACTGGTTGTCACCATAGCTGTTGATTATTTTTCTGTCAGTCGACTAATCGATTAGTCAACTAATTACTGCAGCACTAAATCATTACAAAGCGAGAAGAAGAAGAAGCTGAGACATAGCTGAGAGGATGGATACTACTCTCATGTCAGTCTGTTAAATATGAAGCTGCACCCAGGAGTCATTAGCTTAGCATAAAACTGGAAAAAGCTAAAAACAAAAATTAAAAGAAAAGAAAAGTTAAAAAAAAAAGGGACGTAAACTAACCATCTCCAGGCTGTAGCTTCTTATTTAACGTGAGAGTGGGACAGATTTTCTAATCTAACCCTCAGCAAGTAAATAAATAAAGTAATGAACTCTTCATTTGCATCCTTTGTCTGATGACTTTCTACTTTTCTCTGTTCTTGTGTCATTGTAAATTGAACATCTTTGGTTTCTTTACCAACAAAACAAGCATTTACAGACATGATCACAGGCTCTGAGTAATTGTAATGTTTAAAACTCTGACTTCAGATTAATTAAAGTTAAAAAATTAATAAAGTAAACAATTGTTAGTTGGGGCACAAAAACAAAAAACAATCATACCGTGCAGGGCTCCCCAGACAGTCGGTGCTTTCAGGACCGCAAACGGCTGATCCACTGACAGCTCATCTGTGGACACAAACAGTGATGCATTGCACGTGCACGGTCAGTGTTGGCAGGTGGTTATTATGTTGCTAAAGTCAGGGTCTTAAACACTCAAGGGGCGCTGTATTAGGTGTGTTAATCCCAGCATCTACCATAAAGGTGAGCTCTTATTCCACTGGTAAGTAAGACGAGTATACCCCCTCTCAACAATCAGAGAGATGCTCAATACTATCAACGTATTCAGGTCATTTATGAAGAAAAAGCACCAATACAACAGTGTAAAAACAGTCAGTTACATGTATTTCAAAGGCTTATGCATATATAAAACTATTTGGTATAATTTACATCAAACCATATGAGAAGTTTAGAAGGGAAAATGTCTCTTTGGTGAAACTGCTGTATTGAAAGTGAACACAGGACAAAAATGTTGTGAACATCTGGTTTAATCTTTAACTATACACTGTATTTAATGAGCCCATCATATGATTTTGTGATGTTATGCATCTTAATTTGAAAGGTAATGACTACAGTCGTCATATAAATGTTGTGGGGAACGTACAGCGTCTCCTTTTAAAATGTAGTTGAGTACAAGTACGAAGTAAAGTACTTTACTTTAATTATTAATTCAGAATATTTGAAACAGTTTTAATACTCATTGTTGTTCTTGACCCAAGCCTTGTTGTATTTATCTTTTAATAAAAATCTAAAATGTTATGCCCTCAATGTCAATTTTTCCCTGTGGAATCGAAAATACCATGGAGTACTGACATTTTTCAAGGTATTGCATCAAAGTTAGAAATGTCTGGGTCGTGACAACGCTCCCTTAAAAAGGGAACATTAGCTGAAATAGAGAAGGACGTATATTATGATTAATCATCGGTGGCCAGCAGATAACAATATGCAGCTTTCATTTCCGCAGAAGAATAATCAGATTATTTTCTTAAGTAAAAGCAGAGATACTGCAAGATAAAAGTTGTAGTTAAATGCCACTGAAGTTGTCTAATCTTTAACTGTGCATCTTATTATATAAACTCATCATATGTTTTGTCTGCGATGTAACTAAAGCTGTTAAATAAATCTCGTGGAGTAGAAGTATAAAGTACAGTACTTGAGTTTAATTTGTACCACTGTGTGTATGTTGTTAAGTAAAATGGCTTTTGTTTTGGGTCGTACAGTCAAATAGTGTCAAAAATATCGATAAATGAGGTAAATTAACTGGTTTTGTTCTTAACACAAACCTTGTTATATCCATTATTATTATGATTAATCATCAGTGGCCAGCAGATAACAATATGCGACTTTCATTTCCGCAGAGGCGTCGTTGAGAATTATCAGATCATTCAGTTAAGTAAAAGCAGCGATACTGCAAGATAAAAGCTGAACATGAATGTCAGTTATGTTAATACTTTATCAGTTGGGATGTTTCATCTTAACTCGTGCATCTTATTTTATAAAGTCATCGTGTGTTATGTATGTAAAGTAACTAAAGCTGTTAAATAAATGTGGAGTGAGGGGGAACAACATGTCCCTCTGAGATGGAGCGGAGTAGAAGTGTAAAGTAACATATAATCAGTACATTTCTGATATTCAGAAAAATCTGATGCCTGGTATCCAGTATATACATGTACACATACGTAACTTAATGTGTAATTAACTTTTACTTAAATATTTTAAAAAATGTAAATACATTTAATATCAGAGACTTTAAGACTTTTACTCAAGTACTATTCATATGGGTGACTTTCATGTTTCACTTTTACCAAAGTAATGTTTTAACACTATACCTTTATTGTTACGAATATGTTGTGAATTGTGTACTTTTTTCCCTACTGTAAAAATAGCAGTGTTGTATTAAGTACACAGAAGTAAAAGATACCATGTTAAATACTTTTAATAGGTTATACAAGTAAAAGTAAACTATACATATATTTACACATATGCATATAAACTGTGGGTCGATCGATGATCAGCCTGATCAATTATCTGATCTGATATTCAGCATTTTTCCGATTATTGGAATTTTTTAAACGGCTGGTCGATAAAATAAGTCATTTAAACATGCACTCAACATGTAATCTTAAAAGTAAAAAGTATACAGTACAAGGAAATGGAAATACTCAAGTAAAGTAGAAGTACCTGTCTTTCCAGTTACAAGTATGACTTTATGGTACTTTACAACTCTGCATAGAAATAGAAATACTCAACTACTAGTACAACAAGTATTAGAGTAAATGTCACCCTCCAGCACTGCGCATGTGCACCAGAATGAGCACAGATATCAAGTGATATCAAAGAGGAAGACACTCACATGACTCGTCAGAGGTCACACTGGGGTACCCGTCACAGTCAGAGTCAGGTGATGTGATCCACACCTGCAGCTCCGGCAGCTCAGTGGGACCGGTTCGCCTGCTTTTGTTCAGCTGCTGCCTTTTAGCACTGCCAAACATGTATTCATAATACCTGTGGAGACACACAGACTTGTTTTGCGGTGCCGTGACGGGTCCCTGAACGCAGCACGGCGCTGTGTTTTCCCCACAAAGCGAAACTGAAAACAAATCAAAGCTGGTGAAATAAAGCTTCTCACCTCCTGTAGGCATCCTGCAGGAGGCTGCAGCTCGGACCGGCGGACGACTGCTTGGCGTCAACAATTTTGAAGCTGGAGCTCATCAGCTTGAATGAAACATCTGTGATCTGCACTTTCTGCGGCAGAGGCCACAGGGAGCCGTGGCTGGAGGGCTCGAAAACGAGATCATGGTCCTCCACCTCCACCTCGTATTCATCGATGTAGTTGTGCTTCAGCCCCCGGCAAAAGCCCAGGATCAGCAACAGCGCCGTCAGCTTTACGGTAGTGGTCATGTTGACTGAGGGAAGAAGAGTCACAAGACCTGAAATTCAGGCAGCAGCATTATGTAGAGCGAGCTGGGCGGGGCTTGTAATGCGGAAGTTAGTTTGTGCAACGATTTAAAGGGGACGCAGCGCTTATTTATGTTGAATGAAACACGTGCAAAAAGCAAATAAATATATGTTTCTATCACCCAACATTTCTATGATGTACAAGCTGTGTTGGAAGAAGTACTGAGTACTCATCCAACCAGTATAGGAAGACATTTTAGCATTGAATTTCAGTCAATGGGTCAAGTCATAAAAGGAACTCCACTAAAATCCAATAAAAACAAATGTGTCTCATTCTACCTGTATAACAAGACATTTTGGCGTTGATTTTGAGTAAATGGGTCAAATGACCTAGAAGCTATTGAAAAAAATGGCGATATTCTCGTAGGAAATGGTGACGTGTCTTAAATATTCTCATAGAAAATGGTGATTTGTGTCTAATATATTCACCAAGAATATAAGCCCATTAGCTCAGTTGGTAGGGTGGATGTCCCACGTACAGAGGTTTTGTTCTTGCTGCAGCGGCCCCTGCTTCAAGTCCTACCTGAGACCCTTTGCTGTATGGGTATTCTGAACTTAACCAATTGCTTATTTTGCACTGGATCGGGTTTAAATTTGTCCTGAACATCCAAGAGACGCTGGAAAAAATGGCAACATTCATTCTCTTAAGTAGTTGTGGCTGAATGCTTACAGCTATTGAAAAAATCGGCCAATGTTTTCATGAAAAATAGTGACTTTTCTTTAAAATATTCATGAAAAATACAAATTCCACTAAAATCCACGAAAAAACTGGTGGACCGCTGGACCACTGGCCAGAGAAAGAGAGCAGAGAAACTGTGGATCCACAAATTAGTCACCACAATTCCAAAAGGTTTAAACGATTTGCACTAACCAACCCTCACCACAGGTACTGCCCCGGAAACACATCTATCCCCCCATTCCCACAGCAACACCATCTCTCTCATACGAAGCAACCTGCTGGCTTGCTCCCTCTCCCACCTTTTATCTTCCCTACCCCCCTTCCTACAACTGTTTTAACCACATTCTTATGTTTTTGTTTTTTTTAATCTCTTCTATGTATATATATATATTTTATCTCTTCTATGTATATATATATTTTTTATCTCTTCTATGTCTCTTTTAGGCTTTTTATGTGCAATAAAGTCATTCAGCCTCTAACCACAATGTGTCTCCAATGCTTATGAAAATCCCAATTTCAGGGTGTTTTAGGAATTATATCTCTCTTCTATAAGTCTTATCTGATTTCTATACATTTTATTCTATATTTATGTTTTTATTTTATTATATCTTATTTAAATTTTCCCTACTTCCACAATCTCACTTGAGTTTATAAAGTTAATCTGAATTTTACCATTTTTTTTTCTGTTTTACCTATCTTACTTTATTTTATCTGACTTACAATTTTGTCATATTTTATCCCCCATATGTGCAGCTTACATATCTCCTTGGCATAAACTCTCCCCCTTGGCTCTTCAAGGGGGAGAGTGACCCCTGCTGGTTATAACAGTTACATACTTTTAGGTTGATGTATTTTAAAGCACTTCCTTTATATCTACGACCCATAATGCACTTGGGGTCGATATATGAAACTATATACTAACATGTGTGTTTGTTTTATTTTAATTTTGATATTTTATGCAACTCAGCACTTTATCCAGCACTTTTATTTGCACTGCACTTTAAATTTAATCCCAGCTACGTTTGTGTGTCTGTGTATCTAGCTGGGATTGTCCCTAATAAAAATTCATCTACATAATATTCTTTTATATATATCTACATTTACTCCAATATTAATTAATCTACATAATATTTTAATTTTTTATTGTTTTTACCTTTTGGGCATCAACCATACCAGCGCTCTTCCCTTACTTGGAGAGCCACCTAATATGCCTGTCTGCACCTTGACCAGGGGAGCAAGCCAGCTACACTGTGTCATCTCCCATGTCTCTGCCCGTTCGTCCTTGGCCCCGGGGGGGCATACTGACACCCCACCCAGAGATGTCGCCATACGGGTGGGGGGCCATGGGCAGTTGTCCTAATTGATTGCCATTGATTCATCTCTACAGCTACTTCATGCCCACACATCTTTTCAATAAAGGCAGTGTTGGTGCCCTCCTGGTGGCGGGAGCTGGGTCTTGAGCCCCGCTCACCCACATGATGGACAGGTGCTCTGCCACTGCACCATCCTACTTTACTACTGATCTCTACACACTCTGCCCTAATCACTTCTTCCTTCAGATCCCACCAAATAAAATCCCACAGGGCACCCGCTTGAATGTGGGGAACTGGGTCTTGAACCCAGAACTCATGCATGAGAGACTGTCGCCCTGTCACTGAACCATTCTTCCCTTACTGTGCACATCACACACATAGATCAGGACTTCACCCAGAGTAATAGTCCTGCGCACCCAACCCACAATTTTGGCTTTTTCAAAACCCAACCCTAACCCACCCCTAACCCTAGCCTCAACCCCCAGCCAGTCTCATGAAACATTGTCCCTTTTCATAAAATATTATAAGCTATTGAAAAAATCGGCCGACGTTTTCATGAAAAAGTCAACTTTTCTTTAAAATATTCACCAAAAATACAAGTTCCACCAGAATCCCATAAAAAACTGCTGTTCTTTCTTTCGCCAGTATGGACAACATTTGTGATCAATTTCGAGTCAATCGGTAAAAAGACAACCGTGACGCGAAACCCTAGCCCCATAACCCTAACCCTAACCCTAACCCCAGCCTTAAGCCAGCCTCATGAAACATTGTCCCTCTCACTAAAATATTCGCCAAAAATACAAATTTCACCCGAATCCAATGGGGACTGCTGTGTCTCGTTCAGCCAGTATAGGACCACGTCTGGGAGAAATTTCGAGTCAATCGGTCCAAAGACCTGGAAGCTATTGAAAAAATCGGCCGACGTTTTCATGAAAAAGGCAATTTTTTTCTTTAAAATATTCACCAAATATACAAATTCCACCGGAATCCAACCAAAACCGGCGAGCCTCATTCCACCAGTGAGGAGGACATGCGTGTGCAATTTCGAGTCAATCGGTCAAAAGACGACCGTAACCCTAACCCTAGCCCCATAACCCTAACCCTAGCCCCATAACCCTTACCCTAACCCTAACCCTAGCCTCAGCCTTAAGCCAGCCTCATGAAACATTGTCCCTCTCACTAAAATATTCGCCAAAAATACAAATTTCACCCGAATCCAATGGGGACTGCTGTGTCTCGTTCAGCCAGTATAGGACCACGTCTGGGAGAAATTTCGAGTCAATCGGTCCAAAGACCTGGAAGCTATTGAAAAAATCGGCCGACGTTTTCATGAAAAAGGCCATTTTTTTCTTTAAAATATTCACCAAAAATACAAATTCCACCGGAATCCAACCAAAACCGGCGAGCCTCATTCCACCAGTGAGGAGGACATGCGTGTGCAATTTCGAGTCAATCGGTCAAAAGACGACCGTAACCCTAACCCTAGCCCCATAACCCTAACCCTAGCCCCATAACCCTAACCCTAACCCTAACCCTAACCCTAGCCTCAGCCTTAAGCCAGCCTCATGAAACATTGTCCCTCTCACTAAAATATTCGCCAAAAATACAAATTTCACCCGAATCCAATGGGAACTGCTGTGTCTCGTTCAGCCAGTATAGGACCACGTCTGGGAGAAATTTCGAGTCAATCGGTCCAAAGACCTGGAAGCTATTGAAAAAATCGGCCGACGTTTTCATGAAAAAGGCCATTTTTTTCTTTAAAATATTCACCAAAAATACAAATTCCACCGGAATCCAACCAAAACCGGCGAGCCTCATTCCACCAGTGAGGAGGACATGCGTGTGCAATTTCGAGTCAATCGGTCAAAAGACGACCGTAACCCTAACCCTAGCCCCATAACCCTAACCCTAACCCTAACCCTAGCCTCAGCCTTAAGCCAGCCTCATGAAACATTGTCCCTCTCACTAAAATATTCGCCAAAAATACAAATTTCACCCGAATCCAATGGGGACTGCTGTGTCTCGTTCAGCCAGTATAGGACCACGTCTGGGAGAAATTTCGAGTCAATCGGTCCAAGAACTTGGAAGCTATTGAAAAAATCGGCCGACGTTTTCATGAAAAAGGCCATTTTTTTCTTTAAAATATTCACCAAAAATACAAATTCCACCGGAATCCAACCAAAACCGGCGAGCCTCATTCCACCAGTGAGGAGGACATGCGTGTGCAATTTCGAGTCAATCGGTCAAAAGACGACCGTAACCCTAACCCTAGCCCCATAACCCTAACCCTAGCCCCATAACCCTAACCCTAACCCTAACCCTAGCCTCAGCCTTAAGCCAGCCTCATGAAACATTGTCCCTCTCACTAAAATATTCGCCAAAAATACAAATTTCACCCGAATCCAATGGGGACTGCTGTGTCTCGTTCAGCCAGTATAGGACCACGTCTGGGAGAAATTTCGAGTCAATCGGTCCAAAGACCTGGAAGCTATTGAAAAAATCGGCCGACGTTTTCATGAAAAAGGCCATTTTTTTCTTTAAAATATTCACCAAAAATACAAATTCCACCGGAATCCAACCAAAACCGGCGAGCCTCATTCCACCAGTGAGGAGGACATGCGTGTGCAATTTCGAGTCAATCGGTCAAAAGACGACCGTAACCCTAACCCTAGCCCCATAACCCTAACCCTAGCCCCATAACCCTAACCCTAACCCTAACCCTAACCCTAGCCTCAGCCTTAAGCCAGCCTCATGAAACATTGTCCCTCTCACTAAAATATTCGCCAAAAATACAAATTTCACCCGAATCCAATGGGGACTGCTGTGTCTCGTTCAGCCAGTATAGGACCACGTCTGGGAGAAATTTCGAGTCAATCGGTCCAAAGACCTGGAAGCTATTGAAAAAATCGGCCGACGTTTTCATGAAAAAGGCCATTTTTTTCTTTAAAATATTCACCAAAAATACAAATTCCACCGGAATCCAACCAAAACCGGCGAGCCTCATTCCACCAGTGAGGAGGACATGCGTGTGCAATTTCGAGTCAATCGGTCAAAAGACGACCGTAACCCTAACCCTAGCCCCATAACCCTAACCCTAGCCCCATAACCCTAACCCTAACCCTAACCCTAGCCTCAGCCTTAAGCCAGCCTCATGAAACATTGTCCCTCTCACTAAAATATTCGCCAAAAATACAAATTTCACCCGAATCCAATGGGGACTGCTGTGTCTCGTTCAGCCAGTATAGGACCACGTCTGGGAGAAATTTCGAGTCAATCGGTCCAAAGACCTGGAAGCTATTGAAAAAATCGGCTGACGTTTTCATGAAAAAGGCCATTTTTTTCTTTAAAATATTCACCAAAAATACAAATTCCACCGGAATCCAACCAAAACCGGCGAGCCTCATTCCACCAGTGAGGAGGACATGCGTGTGCAATTTCGAGTCAATCGGTCAAAAGACGACCGTAACCCTAACCCTAGCCCCATAACCCTAACCCTAGCCCCATAACCCTAACCCTAACCCTAACCCTAGCCTCAGCCTTAAGCCAGCCTCATGAAACATTGTCCCTCTCACTAAAATATTCGCCAAAAATACAAATTTCACCCGAATCCAATGGGGACTGCTGTGTCTCGTTCAGCCAGTATAGGACCACGTCTGGGAGAAATTTCGAGTCAATCGGTCCAAAGACCTGGAAGCTATTGAAAAAATCGGCCGACGTTTTCATGAAAAAGGCCATTTTTTTCTTTAAAATATTCACCAAAAATACAAATTCCACCGGAATCCAACCAAAACCGGCGAGCCTCATTCCACCAGTGAGGAGGACATGCGTGTGCAATTTCGAGTCAATCGGTCAAAAGACGACCGTAACCCTAACCCTAGCCCCATAACCCTAACCCTAGCCCCATAACCCTAACCCTAACCCTAACCCTAGCCTCAGCCTTAAGCCAGCCTCATGAAACATTGTCCCTCTCACTAAAATATTCGCCAAAAATACAAATTTCACCCGAATCCAATGGGGACTGCTGTGTCTCGTTCAGCCAGTATAGGACCACGTCTGGGAGAAATTTCGAGTCAATCGGTCCAAAGACCTGGAAGCTATTGAAAAAATCGGCCGACGTTTTCATGAAAAAGGCCATTTTTTTCTTTAAAATATTCACCAAAAATACAAATTCCACCGGAATCCAACCAAAACCGGCGAGCCTCATTCCACCAGTGAGGAGGACATGCGTGTGCAATTTCGAGTCAATCGGTCAAAAGACGACCGTAACCCTAACCCTAGCCCCATAACCCTAACCCTAGCCCCATAACCCTAACCCTAACCCTAACCCTAGCCTCAGCCTTAAGCCAGCCTCATGAAACATTGTCCCTCTCACTAAAATATTCGCCAAAAATACAAATTTCACCCGAATCCAATGGGGACTGCTGTGTCTCGTTCAGCCAGTATAGGACCACGTCTGGGAGAAATTTCGAGTCAATCGGTCCAAAGACCTGGAAGCTATTGAAAAAATCGGCTGACGTTTTCATGAAAAAGGCCATTTTTTTCTTTAAAATATTCACCAAAAATACAAATTCCACCGGAATCCAACCAAAACCGGCGAGCCTCATTCCACCAGTGAGGAGGACATGCGTGTGCAATTTCGAGTCAATCGGTCAAAAGACGACCGTAACCCTAACCCTAGCCCCATAACCCTAACCCTAGCCCCATAACCCTAACCCTAACCCTAACCCTAGCCTCAGCCTTAAGCCAGCCTCATGAAACATTGTCCCTCTCACTAAAATATTCGCCAAAAATACAAATTTCACCCGAATCCAATGGGGACTGCTGTGTCTCGTTCAGCCAGTATAGGACCACGTCTGGGAGAAATTTCGAGTCAATCGGTCCAAAGACCTGGAAGCTATTGAAAAAATCGGCCGACGTTTTCATGAAAAAGGCCATTTTTTTCTTTAAAATATTCACCAAAAATACAAATTCCACCGGAATCCAACCAAAACCGGCGAGCCTCATTCCACCAGTGAGGAGGACATGCGTGTGCAATTTCGAGTCAATCGGTCAAAAGACGACCGTAACCCTAACCCTAGCCCCATAACCCTAACCCTAGCCCCATAACCCTAACCCTAACCCTAACCCTAACCCTAGCCTCAGCCTTAAGCCAGCCTCATGAAACATTGTCCCTCTCACTAAAATATTCGCCAAAAATACAAATTTCACCCGAATCCAATGGGGACTGCTGTGTCTCGTTCAGCCAGTATAGGACCACGTCTGGGAGAAATTTCGAGTCAATCGGTCCAAAGACCTGGAAGCTATTGAAAAAATCGGCCGACGTTTTCATGAAAAAGGCCATTTTTTTCTTTAAAATATTCACCAAAAATACAAATTCCACCGGAATCCAACCAAAACCGGCGAGCCTCATTCCACCAGTGAGGAGGACATGCGTGTGCAATTTCGAGTCAATCGGTCAAAAGACGACCGTAACCCTAACCCTAGCCCCATAACCCTAACCCTAGCCCCATAACCCTAACCCTAACCCTAACCCTAACCCTAGCCTCAGCCTTAAGCCAGCCTCATGAAACATTGTCCCTCTCACTAAAATATTCGCCAAAAATACAAATTTCACCCGAATCCAATGGGGACTGCTGTGTCTCGTTCAGCCAGTATAGGACCACGTCTGGGAGAAATTTCGAGTCAATCGGTCCAAAGACCTGGAAGCTATTGAAAAAATCGGCCGACGTTTTCATGAAAAAGGCCATTTTTTTCTTTAAAATATTCACCAAAAATACAAATTCCACCGGAATCCAACCAAAACCGGCGAGCCTCATTCCACCAGTGAGGAGGACATGCGTGTGCAATTTCGAGTCAATCGGTCAAAAGACGACCGTAACCCTAACCCTAGCCCCATAACCCTAACCCTAACCCTAACCCTAGCCTCAGCCTTAAGCCAGCCTCATGAAACATTGTCCCTCTCACTAAAATATTCGCCAAAAATACAAATTTCACCCGAATCCAATGGGGACTGCTGTGTCTCGTTCAGCCAGTATAGGACCACGTCTGGGAGAAATTTCGAGTCAATCGGTCCAAAGACCTGGAAGCTATTGAAAAAATCGGCCGACGTTTTCATGAAAAAGGCCATTTTTTTCTTTAAAATATTCACCAAAAATACAAATTCCACCGGAATCCAACCAAAACCGGCGAGCCTCATTCCACCAGTGAGGAGGACATGCGTGTGCAATTTCGAGTCAATCGGTCAAAAGACGACCGTAACCCTAACCCTAGCCCCATAACCCTAACCCTAGCCCCATAACCCTAACCCTAACCCTAACCCTAGCCTCAGCCTTAAGCCAGCCTCATGAAACATTGTCCCTCTCACTAAAATATTCGCCAAAAATACAAATTTCACCCGAATCCAATGGGGACTGCTGTGTCTCGTTCAGCCAGTATAGGACCACGTCTGGGAGAAATTTCGAGTCAATCGGTCCAAAGACCTGGAAGCTATTGAAAAAATCGGCCGACGTTTTCATGAAAAAGGCCATTTTTTTCTTTAAAATATTCACCAAAAATACAAATTCCACCGGAATCCAACCAAAACCGGCGAGCCTCATTCCACCAGTGAGGAGGACATGCGTGTGCAATTTCGAGTCAATCGGTCAAAAGACGACCGTAACCCTAACCCTAGCCCCATAACCCTAACCCTAGCCCCATAACCCTAACCCTAACCCTAACCCTAACCCTAGCCTCAGCCTTAAGCCAGCCTCATGAAACATTGTCCCTCTCACTAAAATATTCGCCAAAAATACAAATTTCACCCGAATCCAATGGGGACTGCTGTGTCTCGTTCAGCCAGTATAGGACCACGTCTGGGAGAAATTTCGAGTCAATCGGTCCAAAGACCTGGAAGCTATTGAAAAAATCGGCCGACGTTTTCATGAAAAAGGCCATTTTTTTCTTTAAAATATTCACCAAAAATACAAATTCCACCGGAATCCAACCAAAACCGGCGAGCCTCATTCCACCAGTGAGGAGGACATGCGTGTGCAATTTCGAGTCAATCGGTCAAAAGACGACCGTAACCCTAACCCTAGCCCCATAACCCTAACCCTAGCCCCATAACCCTAACCCTAACCCTAACCCTAACCCTAACCCTAGCCTCAGCCTTAAGCCAGCCTCATGAAACATTGTCCCTCTCACTAAAATATTCGCCAAAAATACAAATTTCACCCGAATCCAATGGGGACTGCTGTGTCTCGTTCAGCCAGTATAGGACCACGTCTGGGAGAAATTTCGAGTCAATCGGTCCAAAGACCTGGAAGCTATTGAAAAAATCGGCCGACGTTTTCATGAAAAAGGCCATTTTTTTCTTTAAAATATTCACCAAAAATACAAATTCCACCGGAATCCAACCAAAACCGGCGAGCCTCATTCCACCAGTGAGGAGGACATGCGTGTGCAATTTCGAGTCAATCGGTCAAAAGACGACCGTAACCCTAACCCTAGCCCCATAACCCTAACCCTAACCCTAACCCTAGCCTCAGCCTTAAGCCAGCCTCATGAAACATTGTCCCTCTCACTAAAATATTCGCCAAAAATACAAATTTCACCCGAATCCAATGGGGACTGCTGTGTCTCGTTCAGCCAGTATAGGACCACGTCTGGGAGAAATTTCGAGTCAATCGGTCCAAAGACCTGGAAGCTATTGAAAAAATCGGCCGACGTTTTCATGAAAAAGGCCATTTTTTTCTTTAAAATATTCACCAAAAATACAAATTCCACCGGAATCCAACCAAAACCGGCGAGCCTCATTCCACCAGTGAGGAGGACATGCGTGTGCAATTTCGAGTCAATCGGTCAAAAGACGACCGTAACCCTAACCCTAGCCCCATAACCCTAACCCTAGCCCCATAACCCTAACCCTAACCCTAACCCTAGCCTCAGCCTTAAGCCAGCCTCATGAAACATTGTCCCTCTCACTAAAATATTCGCCAAAAATACAAATTTCACCCGAATCCAATGGGGACTGCTGTGTCTCGTTCAGCCAGTATAGGACCACGTCTGGGAGAAATTTCGAGTCAATCGGTCCAAAGACCTGGAAGCTATTGAAAAAATCGGCCGACGTTTTCATGAAAAAGGCCATTTTTTTCTTTAAAATATTCACCAAAAATACAAATTCCACCGGAATCCAACCAAAACCGGCGAGCCTCATTCCACCAGTGAGGAGGACATGCGTGTGCAATTTCGAGTCAATCGGTCAAAAGACGACCGTAACCCTAACCCTAGCCCCATAACCCTAACCCTAGCCCCATAACCCTAACCCTAACCCTAACCCTAGCCTCAGCCTTAAGCCAGCCTCATGAAACATTGTCCCTCTCACTAAAATATTCGCCAAAAATACAAATTTCACCCGAATCCAATGGGGACTGCTGTGTCTCGTTCAGCCAGTATAGGACCACGTCTGGGAGAAATTTCGAGTCAATCGGTCCAAAGACCTGGAAGCTATTGAAAAAATCGGCCGACGTTTTCATGAAAAAGGCCATTTTTTTCTTTAAAATATTCACCAAAAATACAAATTCCACCGGAATCCAACCAAAACCGGCGAGCCTCATTCCACCAGTGAGGAGGACATGCGTGTGCAATTTCGAGTCAATCGGTCAAAAGACGACCGTAACCCTAACCCTAGCCCCATAACCCTAACCCTAGCCCCATAACCCTAACCCTAACCCTAACCCTAGCCTCAGCCTTAAGCCAGCCTCATGAAACGTTGTCCCTCTCACTAAAATATTCGCCAAAAATACAAATTTCACCCGAATCCAATGGGGACTGCTGTGTCTCGTTCAGCCAGTATAGGACCACGTCTGGGAGAAATTTCGAGTCAATCGGTCCAAAGACCTGGAAGCTATTGAAAAAATCGGCCGACGTTTTCATGAAAAAGGCCATTTTTTTCTTTAAAATATTCACCAAAAATACAAATTCCACCGGAATCCAACCAAAACCGGCGAGCCTCATTCCACCAGTGAGGAGGACATGCGTGTGCAATTTCGAGTCAATCGGTCAAAAGACGACCGTAACCCTAACCCTAGCCCCATAACCCTAACCCTAGCCCCATAACCCTAACCCTAACCCTAGCCTCAGCCTTAAGCCAGCCTCATGAAACATTGTCCCTCTCACTAAAATATTCGCCAAAAATACAAATTTCACCCGAATCCAATGGGGACTGCTGTGTCTCGTTCAGCCAGTATAGGACCACGTCTGGGAGAAATTTCGAGTCAATCGGTCCAAAGACCTGGAAGCTATTGAAAAAATCGGCCGACGTTTTCATGAAAAAGGCCATTTTTTTCTTTAAAATATTCACCAAAAATACAAATTCCACCGGAATCCAACCAAAACCGGCGAGCCTCATTCCACCAGTGAGGAGGACATGCGTGTGCAATTTCGAGTCAATCGGTCAAAAGACGACCGTAACCCTAACCCTAGCCCCATAACCCTAACCCTAGCCCCATAACCCTAACCCTAACCCTAACCCTAGCCTCAGCCTTAAGCCAGCCTCATGAAACATTGTCCCTCTCACTAAAATATTCGCCAAAAATACAAATTTCACCCGAATCCAATGGGGACTGCTGTGTCTCGTTCAGCCAGTATAGGACCACGTCTGGGAGAAATTTCGAGTCAATCGGTCCAAAGACCTGGAAGCTATTGAAAAAATCGGCCGACGTTTTCATGAAAAAGGCCATTTTTTTCTTTAAAATATTCACCAAAAATACAAATTCCACCGGAATCCAACCAAAACCGGCGAGCCTCATTCCACCAGTGAGGAGGACATGCGTGTGCAATTTCGAGTCAATCGGTCAAAAGACGACCGTAACCCTAACCCTAGCCCCATAACCCTAACCCTAGCCCCATAACCCTAACCCTAACCCTAACCCTAGCCTCAGCCTTAAGCCAGCCTCATGAAACGTTGTCCCTCTCACTAAAATATTCGCCAAAAATACAAATTTCACCCGAATCCAATGGGGACTGCTGTGTCTCGTTCAGCCAGTATAGGACCACGTCTGGGAGAAATTTCGAGTCAATCGGTCCAAAGACCTGGAAGCTATTGAAAAAATCGGCCGACGTTTTCATGAAAAAGGCCATTTTTTTCTTTAAAATATTCACCAAAAATACAAATTCCACCGGAATCCAACCAAAACCGGCGAGCCTCATTCCACCAGTGAGGAGGACATGCGTGTGCAATTTCGAGTCAATCGGTCAAAAGACGACCGTAACCCTAACCCTAGCCCCATAACCCTAACCCTAGCCCCATAACCCTAACCCTAACCCTAACCCTAACCCTAGCCTCAGCCTTAAGCCAGCCTCATGAAACGTTGTCCCTCTCACTAAAATATTCGCCAAAAATACAAATTTCACCCGAATCCAATGGGGACTGCTGTGTCTCGTTCAGCCAGTATAGGACCACGTCTGGGAGAAATTTCGAGTCAATCGGTCCAAAGACCTGGAAGCTATTGAAAAAATCGGCCGACGTTTTCATGAAAAAGGCCATTTTTTTCTTTAAAATATTCACCAAAAATACAAATTCCACCGGAATCCAACCAAAACCGGCGAGCCTCATTCCACCAGTGAGGAGGACATGCGTGTGCAATTTCGAGTCAATCGGTCAAAAGACGACCGTAACCCTAACCCTAGCCCCATAACCCTAACCCTAGCCCCATAACCCTAACCCTAACCCTAACCCTAGCCTCAGCCTTAAGCCAGCCTCATGAAACATTGTCCCTCTCACTAAAATATTCGCCAAAAATACAAATTTCACCCGAATCCAATGGGGACTGCTGTGTCTCGTTCAGCCAGTATAGGACCACGTCTGGGAGAAATTTCGAGTCAATCGGTCCAAAGACCTGGAAGCTATTGAAAAAATCGGCCGACGTTTTCATGAAAAAGGCCATTTTTTTCTTTAAAATATTCACCAAAAATACAAATTCCACCGGAATCCAACCAAAACCGGCGAGCCTCATTCCACCAGTGAGGAGGACATGCGTGTGCAATTTCGAGTCAATCGGTCAAAAGACGACCGTAACCCTAACCCTAGCCCCATAACCCTAACCCTAGCCCCATAACCCTAACCCTAACCCTAACCCTAGCCTCAGCCTTAAGCCAGCCTCATGAAACATTGTCCCTCTCACTAAAATATTCGCCAAAAATACAAATTTCACCCGAATCCAATGGGGACTGCTGTGTCTCGTTCAGCCAGTATAGGACCACGTCTGGGAGAAATTTCGAGTCAATCGGTCCAAAGACCTGGAAGCTATTGAAAAAATCGGCCGACGTTTTCATGAAAAAGGCCATTTTTTTCTTTAAAATATTCACCAAAAATACAAATTCCACCGGAATCCAACCAAAACCGGCGAGCCTCATTCCACCAGTCAGGAGGACATGCGTGTGCAATTTCGAGTCAATCGGTCAAAAGACGACCGTAACCCTAACCCTAGCCCCATAACCCTAACCCTAGCCCCATAATCTAACCCTAACCCTAACCCTAGCCTCAGCCTTAAGCCAGCCTCATGAAACATTGTCCCTCTCACTAAAATATTCACCAAAAATACAAATTCCACCCGATTCCAATGGGGACTGCTGTGTCTCGCTCAGCCAGTATAGGGCCACATCTGGGAGAAATTTCGAGTCAATCGGTCCAAAGACCTGGAAGCTATTGAAAAAATCGGCCAACGTTTTCATGAAAAAGGCAACTTTTTTCATTAAAAAATTCACCAAAAATACAAATTTCACTAAAATCCAATAAAAACTGCTGGCCTTTCTTTCGCCAGTATGGACAACATTTGTGTGCAATTTCGAGTCAATCGGTCAAAAGACGACCGTAACCCTAACCCTAGCCCCATAACCCTAACCCTAGTCAATCGGTCCAAAGACCTGGAAGCTATTGAAAAAATCGGTCGACGTTTTTTTCATGAAAAATGGTCTTTTCTTTAAAATATTCACCAAAAATACAAATTCCACCGGAATCCAACCAAAACCGGCGAGCCTCATTCCACCAGTGAGGAGGACATGCGTGATCAATTTCGAGTCAATCGGTCCAGCCGAACCCTAACCCTAACCTCTGCCTTAAGCCAGCCTCATGAAACATTGTCCCTTTTCACTAAAATATTCACCAAAAATACAAATTCCTCCGGAATCCAATAAAAACTGCTGTGTCTCGTTCAGCCAGTATATGACCACACGATTTCGAGTCAATCGGGCCAAAGACCTGGAAGCTACTGAAAAAATCAGCCGAGGTTTTCTTGAAAAATCGCCACTTTTCTTTAAAATATTCACCAAAAATACAAATTCCACTGGAATCCAATAAGAACTGCTGTGTATCGTTCAGCCAGTATAGCTTGTTTTGTAATGCTCATTTTGCACTGGATCGGGTTTAACCTTCTCCTGAACACCCAAGAGACCCTGGAAAAAATTGGCAACATTCATTCTCTCAAGTAGTTGTTGCTGAATGGTTACAGCTATTGAAAAAATCGCTCGACGTCTTCATCAAAAATAGTGACTTTTCTTTAAAATATTCATGAAAAATACAAATTCCACTAAAATCCAATTAAAACAGGTTTGTCTCATTCTACCAGTATAGGACAATCAGTCAATAAGTCAATCGGTCAAAAGACCTGGGAGCTATTTAAAAAATTGGCCGAAGTTTTCATGAAAAATGGTGACTTTTATTTAAAACATGTTGTAAACATAGCAGGCCATCAGCTCAGTTGGTAGGGTGGGTGTCCCATGTACAGAGGTTTTGTCCTTGCTGCAGTGGCCCCTGGTTCAAGTCCGACCTGAGGCTCTTTGCTGTATGGTTAATCTAAACTTAACCAAATGCTTATTTTGCACTGGATCGAGTTTAATCTTCTCCTGAACATCCAAGAGACCCTGGAAAAAATTGGCAACATTCATTCTCTCAAGTCATTGTTGCTGAATGGTTACAACTATTGAAAAAATCGGCCGATGTTTTCATGAAAAATAGTGATTTTTCTTTACAATATTCATGAAAAATACAAATTCCACTAAAATCCAATATAAACTCATGTGTCTCATTCTACCAGTATAGGAAGACATTTCGGCATTGATTTTGAGTTGATGGCTCAAATGACCTGGTAGTTATTGAAAATAAAACCAGATGTTTTCTTGAAAAATTGTGAATTTTCTTTAAAACATTCATTTAAAATACCAGTCACACTCAAATCTAATAATCCAAGACATTAAGGTTAATATTTACATAAAAGACTTCCTTTTTTACTCAAAACTATCAGTGTGTTTTCAGCTTCATCCTCTGAATCATCAGCGTCATTTGGATAATTTTGTCCACTAGATGTCTCTCCGGTCACACTTAAGAAGCAGCCACTGCCACCAAGAGGTTTTATTTCCAAGTAATCACACACACTCTCAGGAACAATATGCTGCATCATCCTTAATATGAAGCGACTGTAATTGTAAAAATTCTGTCTATAAAACCAGTTGATGGGAAAACAAGTAGGATGTGAAGTGTGTGAAGTAACAACTGTAATCTCCGAAACTCAAGTGCAATGCACTACAAAAACAAACAAAATAACATAGCCTCGAGGGTCCAGTGAAGAGTTTAGTCACAGCCAAAAGTACCGTCAACAGGGACCACAGATGTGACTCACAGAAGATGTCCAGGGATAAAATTGGACTTCCTGTTCCCAGCTACCCCGACCAAAAACCACAGGGCCTTTATGATCCTATAGGATTTACACTGTCTGTGGGAACTACTGGTGAGTCTGCTGTGACTCAGCCAAACCATTATGGTGTTTTCTATATGTTATTGTAGTTTTTAAAGTTACGACTCAACAACTCATGTGTAGAGAACTTTGACCAAGTGTCAGCGTTATTTTTTATTGGGGTATTTATCCCAACTAAAATTTGGTATATTGTTGGAAACAAAAGTGACAATACGGTACTTTGATTATACACTGTAAAATCTGACAGTGTCTTTACTTAAAAAAAAGAAAACAGAGGAAACCAGTTACCTCAAAATTGTTCAAACTTTTTAGCTCGTACTACTCAAATATAAAAGTCTACCTTACGGTGTAATTCACAGGTAATTGGTTTCCAGACAAGAAAAGAAAAGTCAACATTTAAAATTTACTCAATTTCAAGTAAAAGCTCTGTATTCAGTTTTTTACTCAACTGTATCAATAGCAAAAGTAATGGCCCCGGTCAGATGGATAGTTTTACACGATTGGGAATTGATTATTGATTCAGTAACACAAGTGTTGCCTAAATGTTGTGGATTGTTGTGTTGAGGCTGATTTAAATTATTTGTAATTGTTTTATAAGTAAAACGTTACACTGAAGATTGGTGATTAATACTCGATTATTTCCCTTTATATCCATTTTTCTCTCCACTACATTTATTTGACAACTACTGTTAACTTTTCAAATGTCTAGTTAACGTTCGTCACATTTCACACATCTGTAAGTTGCTGGCAGACACATACTGTATCTCTTATCTCGGTATCTCTATCATAAATGTCTGGGGCCCAAATATTTGACAACAAGAGCAAAAATGTATTTCAAATTCCTCTTCATCTCAAACAGTACGTGAGTATCTCTACATTTGTTCATTTAACTCTGATTTACCATTGCTAGAGTAACATTGCTTCACTAACTATCTCAGGTTTGTTGGTGTTAGCATTATGTCACAGTCTACATCAAAAGCACACGAGTAAGTTAAAATAAGCACATAGTCATAAGTTAGTTTAATTTATTTTTATTGTGTTACAAGTTTGAATACTGTTAACTGTTTCTTTGTTTTTACTATCATTTTTGTTTGGAGCCACCATGCAGGCAAAGGGAGGGCTGCCTGCATTTCCTGGGTTATATGGGGTTGGTGATGTCATCAATGACATCATTGGGTTCAACCAATGATTCCATAGAGATAATTAATAATGTAATGAGCTGGAAAGTAGTTAAAAACATGACAGGTAATTTTCCTGAAATATAGGGTTTTGATGTCCTCCCTCAGGAATCATGGTAGGGACTGAAGCAGTCTAGGTGTTAATTGAACCCCCCATATAAGCAGACTGGTTCTGGGGTCGGGGGACCTAAAGGTGAGGCCATGTTGCCATTAACATGTGCCCTTTTTGTTTGAGTTTCTTAAGTCTTATTTTCCAAGTCATTTTTATTAAATTTTTTAGTAATAGAGAACACTAAGTAAAATTTCATGAATGGGAAGTCAAGATGTCTGCTGAGCTGCCTGCCTACCACCTTCGTGTCACATTATCTTACACCCTAATATAAGGAATTTAACTTAATGTTTTAGAAAACGTAAAAATCGTAATTGCTCTTGAATTCCCAAATTTTATTGCGTTTTATTTTTGTTTCATTTCTATATGATTCGCTAGCTTTGCACCTATATTGTATGGAATTATATGTTATATGTTAACCACCTTGTAACCGGTTTTGATTGCCGCTATAGAAATAAAGGTTATTATTGTTCTTTGTTATTACAAAAGAAGGACAGGCTAGCTGGTTAGCATGCTAACTTCCGTATATCTCTGCAAGACGAGATGTCTTTGACAAAAACATGTATTTCTTCACATTTGGGTTAATAATTTTAGCACATTTTTGAATGTGTCTAACTAAAATGATAACATAATGTGTCTTTAAAGGACCCTAGAATGTGGAATTTGACTAAACATGAGCACAACGTTAAAGGGGCACTACGTAGTTTTGGAACAGAAATTCAAACTCATAATTTGAATATTTACAATATTAATGAGGTAATGATACAAACTCAAATATATTTATTTCTTCCATAACTGACTAAACAAGCTGTTCTCAGAGGAAAATAAGGTTGAAGCTACAAAAAGGTGTCAGGGTCCGCCACATATAAACAAAGTGAAACAGTATGGTCAGTATGTTTGTCACTGAAGATCTTTCTCTTCCAGTGCACCTTTAAGGCAACCTAAATCGACTGTTTGCACGTTTATGGAGGAAACTTGTGCTTTGAGACAACTGTCCTCCTCATCTTAGCACATAGTCTCTGTCTCACTTCATTTCCTGCACTAGGAGGAGGCATCCTCCCCCCTCTCCCTCCCCCCTCTCTTTGTAAACACACCCATTGATCCAGCCAGAGAGGACTGTGAGCGCAGGCGGAGGAGCGACACTCAGGAGCGGAGCAGCAGCAGCAGCGTTGGAGGAACGCCTCCTATCATCTCAGCTCATCCTTTTAAACACACTAAAGCCTTTTCTATTTCATTTAAAACTACTTCGGGAATCTGAGGCAGTCCCAGTGTAGTGCGTTATCTGAGGAGAAACGGCCTCTTCTCGCTCCAGCTTTTCGGGAATAACCACGGAGTTGTTACACTCCCCGAGCGCAAGGCTTGCATCGTGGCTCTTTCAGAAGTGGCATGTTCGAGGGATACCGCGGACACTATTGAACTCCTGCTTTCACCCAGAGAGGTAAAAATCTCACCCTTTTTATTTTGATGACATCTTACAAACAGATTGTTTTATTCTCCCGTTTTTCTGATCACCTGATGGATGGATGGGAAACTCGGGGGCTGTGGCAGAGAAAGCGCACCAGAAAAAAGAGGCTGATGCACAAAAGATTCTTGTTGACATTCACTGCTTGTGTCAGTGTTGTGTTATTACTAGTATTTACCCTGCACGTTGACGGTCCTGCTTCTTTTATTTTCACGCAATCTGCTCCACAGCTGCTCTCAGCCCTTTGTTGCACTCTCCCTCGCGTCTTGCTCCTTGCATACCCATGCATGCTGAAGAGGTTTTTCAAGGTGTGATCTTGTTATAAATGAATAAAAGTGAACAGGGGTTTGGTTTGGACACAGTGGAGCTCGATCAGATGTGTATGCACAGCTGGTTTGATATATTCTGTTGCAGATTAACATCGATGCAGATCAATAACAGCTCCATGTTTTGCGTTTTGTTTCATTTTTTTTTTCTTCCTCCAAGTGGCAGATGTACTGAGCTGGCCCATATGAGCCTGTGGTGTTTACTTTTGAAGTCTCTCCCTCCCCATCCCTCTCTTCCTGAGTCCATGGTTGACTGTGAACACCTGGCAATGATTTTAAAACAGACTGCAGCCAAAAGCCAGGCCTCAGCTCGGATACAGAGCAGAGCAGAGGCTCGCATGCCTCATTCACTGTGCGCTTTGTGAGTGTGGCATGTATGTGCTTTCCGGTTATGTGCCTGTGGATCTGCTTTCTGTGAGGGGGGATGAGGATGACAACTCTCACAGACTTCCAGCCAGATCTCAGTCTCTCACACTGCTGGAATAATCTCTTCCTCTCTAGGGTCAAATTACTGTTAGTGACCAAGAACCAATTATAATACCAAGAGCAGTGATTGTAAATGATAATTAATTTTATTATTGAATCCAGTTATTACTTATAGTGATTAATTGGGTGTTTAATGGTAAAATTAGGGAAAAAATCAACTTCTCATGTCTGATAAACTGTCAGAAACTTAAATGCAATCATGTTACGATGATACGTTAGAAAGAAAAGCAGCAAATTCTCACATTTGAGAAGCTGAAGCAGAGAATGTGTCGCATTTTTCACTATTTTTGCTTAAAAACAAATGAAACGTATATCAAAACAGGAGCTACAACAAATTATCACTAAATCAATTAGGCGATATCTGATTACAGCTTAAATGTGAATATTTTCTGATTTCTCTACGTTATCTTGGGCTTTTGACCATTTTCTGACATTTTATAGATCAAACAACTCGTCAACTAATCAATGAAATAATCGACAGATTAACCGACGATGAAAATAATCATTATTCTCGGCCCTAATCAAGACAATTGGTTATTTTTCTCGGTCAACTAATCGATCACAAGACTTACATATTTCTGCTCGTCTACTGGTATCTAATAGTTTCAGTGAGGTCTCTCTTTATATAACACTATAACTACGACCAGTGGAAGTCAAAGTGAATACATGAGTTTATTAAGTTCAAATAAGCAAATCAATCAAGCAAATATTGTATTTTCTCATACCTGGTTTATAAATGATATACAAATCTTAACATCAAGCCTCAAATCACCTGAAAATCAAGGTACCAACTAGTTCTTAGTGGTCAAAGTTGTTAAGATTAGTTTTCCTCCAGAAACGTCTTCATAATTAACAGCATCAGGGCTGCAACTAACAATTTCTTTTCTTTTGTATTCATCTGCTGATCCTTGAAGCTGAAGCTCAAAGTGGAGTCTTCAAATCGCTTGTTTTGTCCAATGAACAGTCTCAAAATTCAAAGATATTCAGTTTACAATCACTTAACAAGATTAGCGGCAAAGGCTCACCTTTGAGAAGCTGGAATCAGAGAGTGTTTGGTGTCATTTTTTTTTTGCAGTTTCAATCATTATTTGTCTTTTGATCAACTAATTTATTAATTATTTCCAATCTAATTCATGAAGAAAGTTTTGAAACACCTGACGTCAATCTCTGCCGGACAGCCGTCAAGAATTTCACAACAGCTTGTTTACTGTCAGCAACTAGGTTAAAGCAATAATCAGATTTGAGTGGTTATTTGGGGTTGCAGTAATCTGATTTCCCCCCAATAATCTGTGTTTACACGTGTTGGGTTAATATCCAGAGGGACGTCTGGTAGTTTGCAGTCTGAGGTGGTGTTTATGATCAAGGAGAATACAAGGAACACAACTTGTACCAGACTCCATGCAAGAAAATATCGTTTTAAACTCTGAAACCATCCAAGTTTCTGTTTGATTCTGTTGGTTTTGCATAGAATAATAATAAAAAATCCTTACTGGACCATTTCCATTTAAATCACAAGTAAATGAACACTGGGTTTCCAGGACTTGCAGGCTTAGTTGGTAGTCCAGGCTTTATCCTTTAATATGCAAATGATTTAAGTATCTGTTTTACGGCTCCTCTCTTTGTTCAGCTCTCCTGCTCCCACTGTATGTGTGAGCTCATTTATCCAGCAGACGTTTGTTTGATAAAATGCAAAATTTAAGATTAAAACAAGCAAAACACCTTCAGCACCTGTATGAGGCTGTATGTAATTTAATGGGACACTGGTAGGGGAATAAAAAAACAAAAAGTAACGTGCAGGCTGTGATTGTCATGATTTGAAATTAAGAGAGAGACCGAAATTATAATGAGCAAATGGTTGAGTAGATAAGTAGAAAGTTGAGCAAAGAATCTGAGACATTTTAAACTTCTTGGCTCAAAGTTTTATTTGGACAACAGAGCAAAATATTTGGCATTTCTGAGAACTAGGTTCTGTCATGCCATGCCATTATCGAGATGAGAAAGCAGCTCTGTGAGTCATTTCAGAGAGGAAATGGTTATACTTTGGAAGTCAGCACTGGCACAGAAACAACAGATTGTTTGATAAAAGGGGCTGCAACGATGATGTTTACTCCTATGGTGATTTCAGGTGAGGCACAATTGTTCTTATTTTAATTTCACCATCTCTCCTAGGAGCAGAAAATGACTGTTGATTTGTTCTCAATCATTTTACCGAGTCCCCCTTGTGACTAATCAAAGTGTTGTCCTGCCTCGGACCTTGACTACTCAAGGTTACAATTAATAAAACGCTAATTATAAGTACATGCAAAACCTCTCCAATTAAGTGCCTGATTTATTACGACCACTTATTCAAATCAAGCCATTTGCAACTTCTAATTAGAAAACATGTGCTGCGGTAGCTGTATGCATGTGTGGGAGGTGACGTGCAGGTGAGAGAGCAGGTTAGGACATTCTCATTATAGCAGAGCCAGAGGCCAGAAGATGACGAGTTGCCAGTTTTGTCAGTGCTGGAATGCAACAAATCCTGTCGAGCCAAGGTTTGCGGTTGGTTTTGTATGTCATCAAGTCGTGATAAATTATTTTCTGCCTCTTATAATTATTGTGAAATATGACTTGGAAAGCGATGTATTTTTGTTTGTATGAATTAAGTCCTCCCACATTCAAGAGAACACGTTTTAAATGGAATACATTCATCGCTGAGACTACAGTGTACCTGAAAGCTGCGAGAACACCTGTGAAACGTTTAGTTTTAGTGTCTTTTTTTTCCCTCCACAGGCTGCTTATTCTTGTTTATTCAAGCGTGTCACATTTATGAGTCATTGTAGTTTCAATATTAAACCAGATTTTTTTCTTTGTGAAGTCTTCGGGATTGGAATAACAAGACTAAAGAGTCTACAGCCGTCTTAGCACCGCTGTGACGCTGTACTGAGTGGTGTTTTGAGTTAAATGCTAACATATTTAAAGGATAAGTTCAGCCAAAAAAAGAAAATTCAGTAATTATCTAACTACCCTCATGCCAATGGAACGTCGGGTGAAGTTTCGTAGTCCTCAAAAGATTTCTTGAGCTTCACAGCAAAACAGCATTGTAGGCTAGAATTCATTGCACCCTACAACGCATGACTTGTTTTGAAATACACAAAAAAAAAAAAACATAAAATGGCTCCAAACAGCTTAATCCAAGTCTACAAGATCCCAAATCGATTTGAAAAAGAAATTATTTACACCTTTGGTCAAGCTTGTGCACCCACTTAAGACAGGCTGCATGCTAACGCTTTTAGGTTTGCAGGTACGGTAAAGATTTCGGTGTAAATAACATCTTTTCCAATCCATTTGGGATCTTGGGACTTCTGGAGACTTGGACTATGGCGGACGAGCTATATGGAGACATTTTAAACAAGTCCACATCTTTTTCAGTTGTTTCGGAGAATGCTACAAACGTCACCTGACTTTCCATCCACATTGAAGTGAGTTGATAATGACTTAATTTTTTCCTTTTGGGGTTAACTTATCCTTTTAGGAAGTCTAATGTGTACTAGTTTACCATTTTAGTTTAGCATGTTAGCATGCTTACATTTGCTGATTAGCACTAAACAAAGCTGACAAAGTGGTTGATATTCCATTAATTCTGCAGGTATTTGGTCGTGGGAACATGAACGCCTGTATGAACTTTCATGACAAACCATCCAAAACATCAGGGGATTACCAGTTGCAAGTCAGTATACTTCATCCTCTGGGCACCATGAATGTCCTAAACCAAATTTCATAACAATCCATTCAGTAGTTGCTGATATAACCAGACAAGTCTGAACCAAATTGGAGGACTGAGTGACATTGCCATCCCCAGAGGCATGCTGCTAGCTTGGCCAAAAACATGAAACTCATGCCATCATATTGGCTGAAAACAAATACACACAGTTGTGCACAAAGAATATTTAAAGCTAACACATGCTGCAGGTTGTGTTTTCTCCGTTGACAGCTGCTACGAAACAGCCTGGGTGAAAATAAAAACATTACATAGAGCAGCTGGTGTGGGGAGTAGGTTTAACTGGAATTTAATCATAACCCTTGAACTTATGACAGGGAACAATACAGTTCTGTTGAAGCCGAAGGTGTGAATAACACTACTCGCCGGAAAGCCCCGCTGGACTTTGATTTGTATGTGCAGGGTTCACGCCCCATTGTCTATTCATAAGACAGCATTCTGAGGATTTTGGAGAAGATGATGCAACTGAAGGAAAATGGGAACTGTCCGCTCCGCTCTGCAGCTGGTTCACAGAGGAGTCACTTACACCACCTGGAAACTTTTGAACTTGGAAGTCTTGAAGTGGTGGTTTACCTAAAATCTTTCTTTTGAGAATCAAATCACCTGTAGAGGGATGCACGGTTGATTTTATTGGGTTTTTTTTATTGGTATTGGTGAAATTGGAGAGAAGAGAAGAAGAAAAAGCCTTTCTTACCCTGCGGTGTTCATAAAATCCAGGTTATGATTAACTTTTACAAGACAAAAATTTTAAACGATCAGTTATCTGATCCGTTTTTGGCCATTAAAAACAAGTAATTATCGGTTATTGTCTTGACTTCAGTCAGTCATAATGGAGAAATATAACTATATAAAGAAATATGATGGCAATAAAAGCATAGGTGAATACACAACGTCTTGTCATGGTGTCAGTCACCTCAAACCCCTGAGCTCTGCAATACGTCTTTAACTTAAGTCTTTAACTGTGTGTGACAGCCTGCAGGAGTGTTTTAGTACATTTTATGGATGTTTTCATTCTTTTTCGTCTTGAAAAGTTGTTATCTTTGGATTCAACTGATGGATTGAAGCTGCTATCAGCTGTTAGCTCATGCCTGTTTAGATGTTAAATGGCAGCTTTTGGTTGTATAATTAGTCTTTGAGGTTTACTCTTTAAGATTGAGCAATGTCCTGTCACTCCTAAATCATCTGTGGTGACCTAGAAGAACACTTAAAAATGACTGCAAGTCTGGTCAAAGTATCTGACAGCTGTGGATTTACTAGGTCACACAGGGACTCTGCAAACAGAGTGAAGGAGGCACTTGACGTGTCCGGAAATTGGGTGGAATAAATGTGAGCTCGGAGCGAGGACAGAGCAAGGACGGTGGAGATGGGAGCTGCGACTTTCTGGAGGGGAGTGGAGTAAATTCGGTGCATTTCTCAGAGGCTTAAAAGAGTCCTGCTGTCTCTTTCTTTCCTCTTTTCTTAAAGAGCTCTGCAAAGGGACTTACTTGTAAATCATGGTATCTCTAAAAGAGGGGGATTAGTACTGCTTGGAGCCAAAAGCGGAAAAGCCCTCTAGTCTCCGCGAGAAGACAATTGTTATCTACTTGACCTTCATAACTCCCAGACGTATGCTGTTTTGCAACTTGCTATCACTGCATCCCTTGTCTCTCTATCTCTTGAGAAGGATTGCAATACTCTCCAAAAAAATCATTCATCATGTTCACGGTTGCAAAATGCATTATTTCAACATCGCAGTGTGCATATTAAATAGATGAAGCTGAGAATATTTATTAAGGAAAATGAAGGCACACTTTAACAGTTGATTGAAAGCTGCTAAAACTCTTGCAGTCTGCTTATCGCATGACTAATCTTACAGACAAACAGTCTAGTCTCTCTGATAAACATCATTTCGGCTGATTTACAGTGATTACACACTGCGTTTGCATACAAGCTAACAAGTCTCTCGTGCATATTTTGCATCCAACTTAAAACTGAGTGGACGATAATTAGGAATATAAAAAAAGATGTAGTGCTTGTGCGCCAAAGTTAATATCTTTTGAGAAATGGCTGGGCTAATTAGTGATGGACGGGTCGAAGGTGGAAGAGGAGCATGGAGGAGTCGAGACCTTCAGTGAATTCAGAGTGAGATTGAATGATAGAAGATCAATTCTCAGAACTATCAAATGATCTGATTTCGTTCTTTATGCTGTGTTAACGCACATATCATGACCAAAAACTTGTCTCCTCTCTAATGTAAACTCATTTTTATGTCTTCATCAGTTGAAATGAGAATTCTTCGACTAGCAGATATAATTGAAGTCATTTATTTAATGAAGGACTTTTCTCTTGTTGTCTTACCTGTACATCAAAGACATCCCTTTATTGAATTTCATAATTGTTTCTTAAATCTTGGCTAACTACAAAAAAAAGTCATCTACTTTAGAAAATGAAATGCATTAAAGAGAGATCTTTTGTTTTCTTGTCTTGTCTTTTTCAGGATTCAATGAAAATGTCCGTGTGCGTCCATGAGAACCGGAAATCAAGAGCCAGCACTGGCTCTATGAACATCTACCTGTTCCACAAGTCCTCCTATGCCGACAGTGTCCTCATGCACCTGAACTCACTCCGGCAGCAGCGGCTTTTCACGGACGTCCTGCTTCATGCCGGGAGCCGCTCCTTCCCCTGTCATCGCGCCGTGCTGGCAGCATGCAGCCGCTACTTTGAGGCCATGTTCAGCGGTGGGCTGAGGGAGAGCCAGGCCAGTGAGGTTGACTTCCGTGACTCCATCCATCCGGAGGTTTTAGAGCTCCTGCTGGATTACGCTTACTCGTCACGTGTGGTCATCAATGAGGAGAATGCAGAGTCACTGCTAGAGGCTGGGGACATGCTAGAGTTTCAGGACATCCGGGATGCCTGTGCTGAATTCCTAGAGAGAAACCTTCACCCGTCTAACTGCCTTGGCATGCTGTTGTTGTCTGACGCCCACCAGTGCACCAAGCTGTCAGAGCTCTCCTGGGGCATGTGCCTCAGCAACTTTCCCGCTATTTGCAAGACAGAGGACTTCCTCCAACTGCCCAAAGATATGGTGGTGCAGCTTTTGTCACATGAGGAGCTAGAGACAGAAGATGAGAGACTGGTTTATGAAGCGGCACTCAACTGGATCAACTATGACCTGGAAAAGAGGCACTGCCACCTTCCAGAGCTCCTGAGAACGGTTCGCCTGGCTCTGCTGCCTGCCATCTTTCTCATGGAGAACGTGTCAACAGAAGAGCTGATCAACGCCCAGGCCAAGAGCAAGGAGCTGGTGGATGAAGCTATCCGATGTAAGCTGAAGATCCTGCAGAATGATGGCGTCGTCAACAGCCCGTGTGCACGACCAAGGAAAACCAGCCATGCCCTCTTTCTTCTGGGTGGGCAGACTTTCATGTGTGATAAGTTGTACCTGGTGGACCAGAAAGCCAAAGAGATCATCCCCAAGGCTGACATCCCCAGCCCCAGGAAGGAGTTCAGCGCCTGCGCCATCGGCTGCAAGGTGTACATCACTGGTGGAAGAGGCTCAGAGAATGGTGTGTCCAAAGATGTATGGGTCTACGACACTGTCCATGAAGAATGGTCGAAGGCGGCGCCCATGCTCATTGCCAGGTTTGGTCATGGCTCTGCAGAGCTGAAACACTGCCTCTACGTGGTAGGAGGTCACACCGCAGCAACTGGCTGCCTCCCGGCCTCTCCGTCTGTATCACTCAAACAGGTGGAGCAGTTTGACCCAGTGGCAAACAAGTGGACCATGGTTGCTCCTTTGAGAGAAGGTGTTAGCAATGCAGCAGTCGTCAGCGTCAAACTCAAGCTCTTTGCCTTTGGAGGAACCAGCGTCACCCATGACAAGCTGCCCAAGGTGCAGTGCTACGATCCGCAGGAGAACCGATGGACTGTGCCGGCATCCTGCCCACAGCCGTGGCGCTACACAGCGGCCGCCGTGCTGGGAAACCAGATCTTTGTCATGGGCGGGGACACAGAGTTCTCAGCATGCTCAGCTTATAAATTCAGCAGTGAGACCTACCAGTGGACTAAAGTGGGCGACGTGACGGCCAAGCGGATGAGCTGCCAGGCTGTGGCGTCGGGGAACAAACTGTATGTGGTGGGTGGGTACTTTGGCACGCAGCGGTGTAAAACTTTGGACTGCTATGACCCCACCTTGGATGCTTGGAACAGCATCACCACTGTGCCATACTCGCTCATTCCCACTGCTTTCGTCAGTACCTGGAAACATCTGCCTGCTTGAGACCCAAAACCTTCTACCTGCACCCTTTCCCTGAGGTGAGTTCGACCTCTCATGTCTCTTTGTGTGTCTGAAAGGATGAATCCACCGATTTTTCACCTCAAAATCTGTTTACAGGTCTTTGGGAGCACTCCTTCATATGTTGAGGCTCCAGAGGGAGCAAAAATCTGATGAATTGCCTGAAGTGATATATCTTGAGTCAGTATCTGCTGGGTCTGAAGACAAGAAAAAAATAAATCTGGGGGTGTGGAGGTAGAAAGAAGTGAGCTTACCTGACCTCAGTAGCTGCTCCTCATCTCTGTTTGAGGCCAGTGGCCCGAGGCTACATTAGCATAACACACACCAGAATCTCTGACTTAACTGTTGGCAGTCAGGTTGCATTGTGCATAATGTACTAGGTTTTGACAAGGAAGAAAAAGGAGATATCTCTGAAGAAACCTCTGGCTTCTGGAGTACTCTTTGTGGCATCTTTTCCTCTTCCCGTCTATAAAACATTGATTCAGTTGCATTTTTGATGTATTAATTAATATATTTATTAAAATGAATTAGTGCTCAGTCCATTTGGGATTTGTGAAGCAGACCACCAGACGAGGCAAAATTGAGGGCTAGATCTGCTAAATGAAACATGATTCTCAGTTAATTTCCTTTCCTTTCCCTGTAATTACTTTATATTAATATAAAGGCAACATTTTAGGAATTATGCAACCTAAAGGAGCAGTTCACCCAAAAATGATAATTCAGTCATTATTTACTCTGTGCCGATGGAAGATCAGGTGAAGTTTTGTTCCTTTAATACTCAAGTACAACAAAGACATTATAAACTTGAATAAAGAAAAACCTTCAGGAGAAGGAGAAGGAGAAGGAGAGGATGGAGCTCCAGGGGAGGGAGAGTGGACCAGTGGGGGCATTGATAGGAGCTTGTGTGCGTTGGTTAAGTGAGTTATGTGGCTGTGGGGATGGGCCGAAGGACAGAGAGGGTAATTGAAAGAGAATAGGATACTTTTATTGCTCCTGCGGGGGAAATCCCTCTAAGAGGGGAACGGGGGTCTGCCAATTAGACAAGCCACACACCAGCAGGCTACAACACCCTGGCGAGTATAATCCACTCTCAGTCGCCTTCCTTTGATGAGGTTATGGTCTTTACGCTGGGTGAGAGGGAGGCAGCCGGCGACTCATGCAGTGTCGGAAACCATTCATCATCAGTTACAAGTAGAGGTGACTGAGAGAAGTGGCAGCGAGGGAAGTGAGGAGGGAGAGTTGTAGGGCTAGATAGCGTCAGTACCCCCCCACCCCAGCTCAGTCAGACACACATCATCCTTGATGGTCTCGCTCTGACAATTTACTGTTGAACTCGACAGTCTCTTCTGCCTCCATCTACGTCTTCTTGGCCTCGTTCTAACCCCGCTCTCCCTACAGTGATGATAAACAGGTCAGACGTATGTGGAGCATGTGTAGTCAGCTGGCAAACCTGGTCTTTCTGCATGCTGCAGGCTCATGATCACATAACATCACATATACCCTATACCGATGCCCCCACACATACCCATGCAGGCAGGCAGGCAAGGCAGTGTATTTGTTGAAATGGCTGTAGGCCCTCAGCTCCTGAGAAAGCGAAGGAGAGAGTGACTCCCCAGCTGTCCAGCACAGCAAAGTCTCCCCATTTGATAATGCCAGGAAGCAGCTCAGAGCAGCTTCACTGCTGCGATACAGTGATGTCCCTCCTCTCCACAGGATGAAATATTTGTCCCTTTCTTTTCAGTGACTCATCTCTGAAAAGGAGAGACTGGACTGAAGGTTTTAACTATCTCTAAGCCAATGCTACACAGTGCTCAGTGAAGGATATAATCCCGCCACTAATTTAATACAGAATTTGTTTTATGGTGCGCCTGCCTGTCATGGCAACTGACAGTCTACTCCCTGAACGCCGTGAAAAGACGAAAATGTGGAGGAACGGAAAAGAAGGCTGACTGTTTAGGAATGAAAGGGGGAGGAAGTATGTAAGACCTCACAGAAGGAGATTGTAGCTGTGAGAGAAGAAAGAAGTTCCCTCTCAGTTTTTCCCAGGGGAACAATTTGAACTTGTCTGAGATTCCTTCTTTTTAGATTTTTTTATTTTTTTTCCTCTGGAAAGCTCTTTGTAGTGACGAATAGTACTGACATTTCAACAAATGCAGGATTTTTGACTTCCTTGCTATATTTTCAGGTTGACTATTGGTTGTTTTAGATATTAAGAAGCTATTTCCACTGCCTTAAGTGTAGAAAGGTCCAATTGATTGAGCTGAGATGCAGCTTTTAAGCCAGGAAAGAGTCACTTTAATGGTGTGTTGTGTCACCGTATCAAGCCTGACTATGTTTTCCAGGTAATCCAAGAATATGACTATGACTAAATGAAAGAATGTATCATCTCAACAAATGAGTCAGTGTCTACATACAGTTTAGTCTAAAGTAACCTGATCAGCGTCATCTGGCTTCCAATTCCCATATCAGTGTGGGAATTTAAATGGAAGAAGCATGGTGTAGGCTATATGAGCACAGTGTAAAGGGAATCATTTGACATTTTGGGCAATACGCTTAAGCCTATTTAATTTCTTGCAGAGAATAAGTTGAGAAGATCAAGATGACTCATTTCTTTAGGCTAAATAGCCCAAGAAGCTACAGCCGACAGCCGTTTAACAGTTAGCTTAGCTACACTCCAATAAGTTTTCTGGGGCATAAACTCCCATAAAACCACAATGTGATGTCTTTACACTTGATATGATGTTTTAATTAGTGAGCTTTAGAGTTATTGGACAGAGCTGGCCAGCTAGCAAGCTGTTTCCCCTCTCTCCCGCCTTTTTGCCAAATTCACCCACTGCTGGATTTAGCTTTGTATTTAGTTAACAAACATAAGAGTGCGCATCGAAGCTTTCATCTAACTTTTGGCAACAATGTCCAAAAAATTCTAAATATTCCCTTAAAAAACATTTGGGGTCACGTTTGCAAGATGTAGCCTAACCTAAATCAGAGCTAGCATGTAGTTTAAATGCACCAGTAGTAGCTACTTTACTACTTTAATTAATTAATTGATGATTTCTGGTAACATGAAACTGTATGTCTGTTTTCCTGTTTTTCCCGCCTTTATGCTAAGTTAACCAACTGCTGGATTTAGCTTTGTTTTTAGTTTACGGATATGAGAGCGGCATCAATCTTCTCATCTACATCATGGCAACAACGCCACAAAAATGTCTAAATATTCCTTAAAAACTTTTGCTTTCACTTTTGCAAAATACAAGTCAGAGCTAGCATGCGGTTTAAATGCACCAGTAGCAGTGCAGAAGAAAGCTAGCATACTCTGTTGCTCAAGCTAGGCAACATTGATGAATAAATGTATGTATTTCTCTAAATGCTAACATGAATCTAATGCTTAGCTAGTCTTTTATGGATTTCATGTACATTGATTGAGGCTTCATCAGCAGCAACACGTCCAAATTGCTAGCCACCGAGTGGAAAGTGCTATTTGGGTTTTACCTAATCTCAACAGGGGAAGGGAAAGAAGAGCCATAGATCTCCAAACAGAGACAGCTGATCATATTACATTCACATTAGATGCAGAGAGGGCTGCCAAGCCTGTAACCATCTGTGCCTCATACATAAGTACATATTAAGTAATAGCTTTAAAAATGGAAAGGCCAGAGTGAAATTCTGAGAGTAAAACACGCTCAGATGTGAAAAGTGTAGTAGGCTGTGGGGGAGAGAAGAAGCTTGACGACAGCCAGACTGTAGGCTAAGGAAACAGGAGTGGGCGGATTTACCAAGTCTGTGAGTCTAGCAGGATTTATACAATGGATACATGAGCAGTAGTTTCACAGTGTATAGTAATATAGTAGCTCTTAAAGTGTAATCTAATGTTACTGTTGTAAAAATGTAATTGTACAGGGATTTTTGAGGCAGCAGGAGTAAATAAAATGCAATTTTACAAGATCAACATCACAAGAAGTAAAAGGCCTCACAAGAGCTAAATATCAAAACTATAGCATCGTACAGGTGTCTATACATCCGTAACTCTTTCCAGGAGCCGTCGCCTTGTTTTTCTTGATGTGCCGGCTGTTATTTCAAGCTTTGAATTAAAAAGTCACCTTTAAACTGTCAAGCTTTTTTATTTCAGGTGTCTTCACACGTCTTATCAGCCCGTTAAACAAGTTTCTCCTCTCCTCTTCCTCAGATATCCCTGTTTTGCATCATCTACTGGACTCCCAACTGTGAAGAAGCACACGTCATCTTCCTCCAAAAAGAGACACTGAGCAGTGATGTACAGACACCCGCATTCATCTCGATGTCGCAAAGATGCAGAGCCAGAAACACGTACGGCCGGACACTTTCACTGGAATGATGTCACCTCTCGTTTCCGAGAAGGAAGCTGAGACACGCAGTAAAGTCGCTCACGCAAACAAACCAAACAAAACTGCCGCTTGTTATGTGAGACTCCAACCTTGTGTACATCTGGCGTACAGTGCTTTCATGCTGCCATACGATGACTTCAAAACATGTTATACACAAACCTGCATTTTCCCCATGTAGTCATCACAGGCTTGTGAGGATCTGTATTGATGTTTTTTTCTCTATGATAAACAAGAAGAAAAAAAAAAACTCTTTTCATTGAGACTGCAATGTATAGCATGATGGATGTTCTATTTAGACTGAGGGAGGGAGAATGCAATGATTGGTGTGCCGACGAACCGAACGCAGCTCAGATTGACTGAGCATAGCTGATTTATTAAAAAAAAAGGCACAATGAAGGAGCAAACCTCCCCCTTCTCTCGTCTTATAAGCTCTTCTGTTTGACCCCTGGTATCTTCTTTTTTCTTCTTCTTCTTTCAAAGACGTGCTCCGACACAGAAACCGACCTTTGAGCGTTCCTCTTATGAAGGCTTTGGCAGTTTGCTGTCACTGCGAGCCACGAGGTGTTGACGACCAACACCAGCTGAGGTTGAGGAGGACTGAGGGGGGATCTGTGCGTGGCGCAGGAGGTCGCGACCTTACATGTTTGCTGTTTTGCAGCTACGCATTAATGCCCCCCCCCCCCGCTGAGCGCCGGTTAACTAACCCACTGTACGCGGGGATGTTTTTTACGACGCTGTCGCATTCAGCTGTACACTTAATGCTGTAAGAGACCGGCTGTGCTTTCTGTTATTCTGATAAAAGCAGCGGCTCGCTTGCTGAGTCATAGCTGAACCCTTTGTAGAGCATGTCCACTCATAGTGATTCAGTAAAACTGGCATGAACTCTTCGCTGTGGTCACAGAAAATCTTGTCACCTTAACCTAAACTGAGAATGAATCAGTTTTCTTGTTAAAACTTGCTGCAATGTAGTCTTAATTTATATGACAATGATTACTGTGTTATGTTAATATGTTTAATCCTATTTATTTCTTCTCTGCCTGCATTCTTATGTGAATGTATGTTTTCCGGTAGTGTCATGCATGGCCAGGTGTTGTGTTTTTATTTGATCTCAGTCAGGCTGCATTTTGCACAGTTCAGTCTTTCCCAGGAGGAGCTTGTTCTTTTAAAAGAGACAGAGGTGCACCTCTCCCAGGGTTTTTCAGGAAGAATGGCTCGGATTACCGGTGGTGTGACGCAGTTTAGGCCACAGGGTCGCTTTCCCAAATAAGAAGACTGAAAGGGAGTTGAAAGAAATATTCATTTTTACTTCTTATAAATTCTCTTTAAGCTCTAACCTGGGTCCAAACCTGTCTTAAATCACCCCGTACCAACAAAACAAGAAGATATAGGAACCATAAAACTGATAAGAACGATGCAGTTTGCGACCTAGTAACCGTCGGGGACGTCACAGAGTAACCCCGACATGGTTAAGAATGTCTTCGCAGCTGTCCTTTGGGGCAGCTGGAGGACCGTCACATGTGCTAACTTGGCTCCTCGGGGGTGATAACCAACAGTCTTCTTCACCACTGGGTTGAGAGTAGAGTTGAATCCAGTAAGCTGTGCATCGAAAAGGGCAGACACCGCAGTGCTTTTCACCATAGTGTCAACGATGAGCATTAAGATAAAAGAAGAAAAAAAAAAAAAACAAGCAAGTTTCTAAAGACCAAAAAGAGAGAATGTCTTAAACACTTGCATACTTGGTAACTCCGATAAGTGTTTTTGTCTCTGTGTCCGTCTCGGTGACCTGAACATTGACGTTTTGCAATTGAACATTAATGGAATCATTGAACTTCAATGTAAGAGGTAATGTTTGTGGTGTTACATGTATATATTTTTTTCAAAACGTCCGTCCGCGTGGATTCATGACAAACAAAATCAAATCTGTGGGGTAGAATTGGTCAACCGCTCTGTAAATTCCTGCTCTGCTCACAAAAGTCCATCTTTTTATTGGCAATCTTCAAGACTTCAATGGGAGACCCTCGTGGCTCCATAGTGTTGACCTCCTCCGACCACTGAACACAGAGCCCGTGGCCCCCCACCAATCAGACAACGGCGTTTCTGTCCCATAGAACCCAAGTTTCCCCGGCAACAGCGAGTACTGAATGCCCCTTCAATTTGCACCTTATTGCTGAGTGGCATTTCCCATTTCTACTCCCGTCCTATCCTCTTGTTTTATCTGGAAATCCAGCTGGCTCTCCGATTGGAGCGGAGTATCCTGCTTCACATAATGATGTAAATTAGACAGAATGAAAAAAGAACGCTGTCAGTGTGCATCGGTTTCATTTTTTTTTTTCTTTTTGTCATGTAAGAGTTTTGATTTCTATTTTTTATGGCATTATTTTGTACATGTGATTTTTTTCACAATGTGAAATTCATGGCTAATAAACATAAGAGTTTTTTCCTCTTGACTGTAAAGCCTTGTGTCTTCTGTGTTCATGCGATGGATTCGGGAAGGGGAGAGCATATAGGCTGCTTTTTCTCATTACTGCATGTTTCGCATATTTAGGCAGCTTTGGAGTGAACACGGCAGCCTAAAGTGTCCTGAGGTATTTAAGGCAGTATATCATGCGTACAGCTTTTGTTCTGTGGAGGAGGGACTGAAATCATCTTATCTATGCCTCTGGCTTCTAAGCTTCCTGCACAAGAACAGGCGAAACACAGCCAGATACTTTCCCTTTCTCTGTCAAGTCACCTTGGCAACGGCAACCTTTATCTGCAAACTGTGGGGGCTGGAGGAGAACATGAAATCTTAAAAAGGCACCTCTCTCTGCTCTCCCCCTCCTCCCTCCCCTGGCCTGCCTCCCCTCTCACTTCCTACGCCCCTTCTCACACTTTTCATCAGTGAAAACGCTTCGCGAAAAAGCTGCCTCGCCAGTTGTGCGCTCGCCTGGTTTGTAACAAGTCGAACATCCCATTAGTGAGCGACTGCAGAGCTCACTGCCTCCGCTGCAGCTCGCTGTTTACATTCCTCGCTCTGACGCGACTCCTGACCGGTGACATGAGGTTGAGAAACACCAGTTTTTCTGGATCCTGACCCTCATGCGTTCGCAAACAAAAAGTGTACCGAGGGGGAGGGGAGAGCTTGGGAAATAAACAAGCACTGCTTTGGCTTTCACAATATGTGCTGACGCGTTGCAGCGAGCTGTGAAAATAATCAGATCTACGTTAAGATTCAAGATTGTTTCAAGATGATTTTTCTCAAGCTCTCTCAGGCGAAGAAAACAAAAAAGGGGTCGACATTCAAGGTGAAATGTGGGAGCTCTGTGTGTGGGAGGCCCCTCCGTGCCCCCTGTGTGATCCAACAGTCCCCCCATTAATCAAGGCAGGAAGTTGAATTTCCTGTCCGCCAGGAAGTGGGTCTTATCCCCTCCCCCCCACCACCACCACCATCCAGAACATACCGCTGATGGCTCAACCCTTCAACACTGTGAATCCTTTGGGTGCTGTTAGCTTATGCGGAGCTTGGCTGAACAGACTAAAGTCTAGCGTTCTGTGTGGGCAGTCTGTATGTGTGGCCGAGTGTGATAAAAACAATGTACCTACATGCCACAGTCGCCTGGCAACGCAGGCATTAGCTGCAGCTCAAGCCATGCAAGCACACACACACACTAACACACACACACATGAACACACACATGAACACACAGTCAGAAAGAGATGATTTCCAGTAGATTTTAAGACTGTTATATCAGTGGTGCATGTCCTTACACTGTACCATGTCAGCGTCAGCAGATGTCTGGCCAAATTTATACATTTATTACGTGTAGATTAAAAAGGGAATAAAACGAAAGCTACACAAAAAGTCGTCAAGCTTTAATTGCTGTGTATAATGAGATGAATCATAAAATATTAAACTACTCATTTGAATGTTTTCATTATTTTAAAGGGAGTGTTCACAAGAATATCAACAATACGTATGTTTCCTCTTACCTCTGCTATTTGACCATCTAGATTGTTTTGGTGTGAGTTGCCGAGTTTTTGAGATATCTTCCCTTTCTCGAATATAAAAAAAATAGAGAAGGTAGCGACTATCAACTCATGGACAAGAGGTTCGTGCTTGTGACAGAGCGGGATGTAAACGTTAGTGCCCTCCACCTCCACTGAGCTGTAACGCTAGCTAGCTTAGTCGGCTTAGTTATCTTGGGTCTTGGTCCATGAGTACATAGTCGCGTCCTTCTGCACATCAATACTGTTGTTTTAGGCCCATGACTGTTTGTTGGTTTGTCAGCAGGATTACACAAAAACTACTTCACGGATTTCAACCAAACTTGGATGGAGGATTGGTCTCGGCCCAGAATAAACCCCCGTTACCGTTTGGTGTTGAGCTCGACAAAGGGACATATCCAGGAATTTTTTATTCTCACTTTCTTTAACATTGCGAGTTCATTAGCTTCTCAGGGAATAATGCATGGACCTGGATGAAAAAAACGCTCTATGAGGGTAAAAGAAAAATCTGTATATATGCACTGTGCACAGTGGCCATAATACTGCACAGACTATACTTGTTAGCAAGAACAATTCATCTTTGGTTTTCGTCTTTCATAGGATTTGTTGACAACCAGAAAACAAATTCTTTTGCTTGAATTTTTTTTACATATTATGTGTCGTGAGAATGCTACAAATAAGGCCAAATAGATCCAACTCTCTACCAGAGGATTTCATTAGGTGGGTGGAGGTGCAGGTAGGTTGACATAAAGCCGAAGAAGCCTGCAGAGCTCCTGCGCCTTCACCCACCCACCCACAAAACGACATTCATACTATGCAGGGTGGAGCTGGTTTAAACCACTCCAGACACACACAGACGCTGCGATCATGTCAGGGATGTTTTCAAAATGAGAGAGCCGTCCACTGGGCTGTGCTCGCTCTGACCTCTGAGTTACATCAGCATTCAGGCAGGCAGCTGAGGACCAATCCGCCTCAGGCAAGGGGACCGTGTCGGGGGGCCAGTGTGTCTCTGTCAAATGTCCTGAAATGGAATTTAAAGCGACGATCTACTTATGGCAAAGTTAACTTTTCTTAACTTCAAATTTCAGAGCTGAAACATCCTGTCAGTTTTTGATGCTGCCTCACCAGACGTGTTACAAACTGGAGGTAATCTGAATATGTCACCTGCTTTGAAATTTCTCCTTTTAAAGAAAGTTCACTGTCCTTTCAGAAGCCCTGCAGCTGATCCTGCTTATCTCAACCGGGAGGAAGGAGATAACATACTGAGAGGGGGGGAAAAAATAGCATCTGCCGGACTGCTAAAGAATCAGTTTTGAAGATCACACAAGATTTTCAAAAACCCTCCCTTATCAGACTGCAGACTGATGTCTGGCCGCAGAGGTGGAAATCTTACTGCTGTTTGTTTCCAGGAGCTCAGATTTCTGTCGTATCCCTTAATGTTTAATGTGTTTTTCTATTTCATTTCGTGCATGACTTCATTAGTCCTCTGTTTATCCTCCACAGCATGCGCCCTTCCCCCTGTGTTATCGTGAGAAGGCTGAATGAAAATGGATGAGAGGTAATTAAGTCTAAGGAGGTCTTCTCGGATGCACAATGGATCCTCTCTTCTTTCTCCTTTCAGTTCTGGCCAGTGCCTTTGTCTCTCACTTGTGTCATTACTTCAGCCTCTCCCTGGGTAATCTGCCTGACCCCATCCTTAAAATGTGTGGCTATCCCAGGATAGATACCCCCCCGCTGATTGGGTTTCTCCGATGCCACAGGCTAATTTACGGCTTGAACATCACCTGAAGTGATTTCCCATCAGATGAGGAACATTTAGAAACGGGCCGTAATTAATGGAGCACTGGGGAGCAACAAATGCGTGACTGACCTTGACTACTTTCCTCTCTGATTTGGTAAGAAACTCCACAGACTTTAAAAAAGGCAACAACCTCAAACTTGTAAAGGAGTAATTCACCATTTTTTAGGAAATATGCTCATTTTACTTTCTGGCTGAGAGTCTTAGATGAGAGGATTGAAACGACTCTCTTGTCTGTAACAAAATATGAAGCTGCAACTAAACTTTCTATTCAGAGAGGTGCTAGCTTGTTTCCCTTGTTTTCGGTCTTTGTGCGCTAAGCTAACTAACTTTAGTCAAGAAAAAAATCTGCTCAGATACAACTTATTTTCAACCGCGAATACGTTTTATGCAACGTCTTGGCTTTGCGTGCCGACATTGGCATCGAAACATGACATTTGTTTATTCTCCACAGATAAATCAGAACATACACTAGCTCTTATTTTTAAAAATGGTGGGTACAAGCAGTTGTAGTTGGTCCTTGGTCCCGATAACCCCACCGCCAGCCCCTGACGTAAGCAAATCTAGACTAGCAAAGTGCTGGTGCCACTCTGAACTAGTTTTCCTGGCCGGGAGCCAGTTCTTTGGCTGTCAAAGAACCGGCAGAACAGCACCTTAACCGCTTTGGTCGAAAGGGGGCAGGTGAGGCTTACTTGCTAGCATGCTAGCATTTTCTAATTGGCACTAAGAGATGGAAATAAGAAGGCCGACGTGTTGCATTGAACTGCCTCAGTACCTGCATGGTGAAATTTTTTCTGACAGCTGCAGATTTATGAGCCTGTGAATGAAAACAGTATTTCAGCCTTTGGATATCACCAAGCTTTATCAGGCTTTTTCATGTTGATAAGATGTGTTTGGGGGTCATTAGTACATACTTATTAACCGCTTAGGGATGCTTTTAAGGCCACTTAGCTTACCTCAGCAATCTCAGGCTTATCTCATTGCTGAAAACCTCACAAAGATGAAACGCTCCTCGGCCTCATAAAGGTAGATGTAATAACAGTTTGGGGTGAGTCACTGCAGGCAGCGTGCTCATAACATTGTTGACGTTCTCTTTGAAATCGAGTTGTTGGGTCTTTTAATCAGTGTGGCTCAAAGGCATTTTGCCCTGCAATTTCTGCTGTTATAAGGATTTTCACCCGGGTGTGGTTTGAGGTTGGGTAAGGAAAGAGGGAGGCGGAGGAGGGCTCGGCGGTTTAGGTGGGACGACGGCGTACACTCACTGCACTTTAAAGCAGCATAGCTCGGGAGAAGTCTGTTAAACAGTCCACATTATTCTCTCTTGACGTGAATGGGAAGCCAAAACAATCAATTAACTCCAGCCTTCTAATTAAGGAAGGGAATTCACAGGAGAGGTGGCGGGTGTAATGTGCACTCTTATCTTCCTTCATTCCCCGTCAGCTGCCCTTTTCAAACAGACAACAGGCGCAACTCGTATGATAGTTTGTCGGCGTTGACCTATATCATTCTGACAAGATGTACACTTTTAGAGATCCTTCAGAATAATCAGTGGTAATTCATATATTACATACGGCAACGTAAAAATACTCCACTTCAAGTAAAAGCTCTGTGTTCAAAATCTGACTTCAGGGAACTTTCAACTGGTTATGAAACAGTCTCAGTTAATTACTGACGCCTCTACATGACCGACATACGCAAGAAGCAAGAAGACTGGCCATATCTAAGTAGTTATTATTAACAACCTCTGTCGCCGGGTAGGAGTCTGACTGATTCGGGTTGGATAAGCCAACAAAGACAATTTTTAATGGCAGAGGCCTGATGATGAATTGAGGAGTCTCACAGTCTGAGAAAAGAAGCTGATCTGTAGTCTGGTGGTACGCCACCAAAACTATGTTTTCTTTGTTTGCTTTCACCACAGGGGCTGCCAGAACCACCAAAAAATGAAAGTTCCTGTCAGCAGCTTTAAGTATTATCACCAAAATGTAATTAAAGTATCAAAAGTACCTACAAAGGCCCCATGGAAGTGAAATATTATATAAATTACATTATTAGATTGATTTTTAGATTGTTAAAACTGATGCATTGAGACATAAGCAGCACTTTAGTTGGTATAAAAGTAATCAATTATAATACTGTGTACATTTGCTTATCTGTGGTATTGAGTATTGAGTTTATGTCCGTCAGGATTTAATATTTTAAGCATTTAAAGCATTTCTTTCTGTTTTATTCTGTGAAGGGTCATTGGAACTGATGATATAACTGATAGTAATTGTGTAATATGAGGCTTATCAGGCTGTGAAAATCTCATACCGTTGTAACCCCACTTTATTTTCAGGTTGGTTTAGCCCGGTGGTTTTCGACCTCAGGGTCGGCCCCCTCCGAAGGGTCACAAGATAAACCCGAGGGGTCGTGGGATGATTAATGGGAGAGGAAAGAAGGAAAAAAAACAAAAACATTCTGAAGCACAAATCTGCATAAAGTCCTTTCTTTATTTTTTTAGCTTTGGGATTGTTTCACCAGTTTTTGCCTCAAACAGTTATTCAAGTGTTTCATTGGAGAGACAAGTATTTTTGTGGGCTTCTGAGCCGTTATTCAATAGGACAGATTAAAGAGTGACTGGAAACAAGGGAGAGAGAGTGGGGACGCAGCAAAGAGCCGCTGGACAGACTCCAATCCGAGACGCCATGAAGGACCCGACCTCCAACTGGAGAGAGGCGGTCATTGGAGAGACTCGTAAGTCACTGACATCTAAAAATTGACAAAGGGTCCCATCTAAACACTCATTTTTCTGTTGAGGGGTCTTGAGCTAAAAAGGTTGAGAAAAAATGTATTTTATTTAATGAGGTTAAAATGTGTTTTAATGTAATGTTTTTCAGTGCAGGGGAGCAAATCTGAGAGGTGTTTGTAAGTGTACCATTCAAAAAAGGGATTAAAAGCTGAAATATTTCTATGGACCAATGCCAATATACAGGTAAATGTAGAAACACTTTTGGGTTTCAAAATAATGGTTTACAAGGCTTAAATTGATAAGAATGTAGGTCAGGTATTTATATCGGTCTACTCAAAGGTTTTAATGTTTCTCCTCTATATTTTGTTTTATCTCTCTGCGTTTCATATTTCTTGTGTATTGATGTTGCATTCGCTGATTTTATTGCACTTTATTGTGTTTAATTTCTCTATGATTTGCTAGCTTTGCACATACATATATTGTTTGGTATTGTATTTTCTGAAGCACCTTGTAACTCTGACAAGAAGAAGCTTTCTTTCTTCTACCTTCGTTTAAAGGCCTACTATCTACACTGTTTATACTTTGTATTATGAGTGATGACACAATAAAATACTACTGTTATTGATACAAAAAGAATCTATATCTGATAGCTACAGTAAATGTTGTGTAATATAAGTCAAAAGATGCATAAAATGTAAGTCAAGTAAAGTACAAAAACAAAAACTACCGAAGAAAAGATATATACTGACCTCTGAAACTTTCTTAAATTACCTCAAGGTTGGATTGCTTTACTCTCTCAGAGACTATAATGTGAATCCTTTAGGAGAGAGATGATCCAAACTCTTTATTACCCATCATGCTCAGCAGAGTGACCCTCCCTGATCCCCCTGAAACTAACTGTCAGATAAAGGTCAGCCCTGCTCTCGTTCTGACAGACATTTCTGCACAAACAACTCCAGGCTAAGACCTTAATCTGCAAACCAAAACAACCTCACCGAGGGGGGAAAAGAAGAAAAATCAAGAAAACAATAAAAAGTAGCTGAAGGAATGGAAAGCCTGTGTTTACTGAGGCATGCTCACGAGGAGGCTGATAAATGAATGTGTGCTGATGTAAGGTAGCCTTGCCGCAGCTAATGAATGAGCACGAGCCGTGTGCACAACTCCAATTTTCTCAGGCATTTTTATAAGCACTTGAAGTCAGACTGCGGTTTGAAGTTCTCGCTCTTTCATCAATTAGGAGAGCCTCTTTAACTAAATGCCGGGACAGAGGTGAGGCTGGGACAGCAGTATGTGGAGAGAGAGGGGGATCGGGAGGCCCACTGAGTTTGTAATTAGCAGAGTAATGCAGGATTTTGACTGTTTTATGCCTTCCCCCCGTGGCAGGTTGTTATCTGTGTCTTTGAGAGAATTCATTGGCTTCCCCTGACCCCCTGTTGGGGACCCTGACAGCGGGGGACCCCTAAACTTTTAGTATTAATCACACAAAAGGATTCCTCACCCGACTCGGGCATGTGGTCCCCATTGGTTTCTCGGCAAGCATGAGCAAAGATGAAAGCCTGCCTCCCTTTTCCTGCTCCCAATGTGTTGTGCACACGCCAACTCTTCTGATGAGTGTCCGCTTTTGTTCCGCACTGGACCACACACACACAAACACGGCGAACCACACATGCACTCGAACACACTTTCAAACACCCACAGACACACTGCAGTGCAGCCGCAGTCACTCAGACACCCGGCCCCCAATGTGCTGTGAAAACTTTTGAAAACACCCAAAGCTCCGCGTCAGAAACGATGAAAGTGGCTGACATTTCAGAGGAGCTTTATCACGCGGATTTGCTGATGGCTTAAGTGACCACATCAAACTTGGGTTCTCCTTGCAGATGTTTTCCCCTCTATTGCGAACTCGTGTGGACCCAGTAAAAGGAGACAGAGCTGGGGCTTACATATTTGTGCTCTCATCACGGGTGAAAAAAGGGGATTTACATGAAAAAGTCATCTTTTCAGAGAAGCGCAGTGCCGCCGAGTCGCTCTTAGATGCACGACACATTGAAGAAATTTAAACCATTCAAGTGATCCTGAGAAAGCTGAATTCTGCATTTTCATTAGATCCCCTAATCTCACTTTTCAGCACGAATACAGGGAATATCCGAACATGCATTCATAAATTATTTTCATGAATCTGGCAGAGCAGATGTGTATTTCAACAAAGCAGAGCCACATATGGAAACTGTTAAGCACTGTAAGATACTCTTTGTAAGGAACCTGCGAACAGTCTGAAAATAATTCCTCAACAATGCATGTGGGGAGCGAACAGAACCAAAACAAGGAACACAAAGGGATGAGAGGACCTTCATCAGTTAAAGGTGTAATTTGTAGAATCAGGCCAGAATTCGATGGTAGCGCCAAAAACTGTGGTGGCAGCATATCACCTGAGCAGTGTTAATTTTCTTTCATTGTTTTAGTCTGCTGTTCCTTGTTAGCTATCCTTGGCTGTGGCTAGCTCCCGTTATCTAATTAGCTCATGGCTCAGTTAACTGTGGAGACAGTGGCCCAAGACGTGAGAGTGAACACAGCTGGACACCGAATATGGACTGAACACAGCCTCAGAGACCAACTGAGGTCAGTTTGCAAACAGGGGATACAGTATGGAGGCGATTTACAGCAACCCTGACCAAAACTATGACTTCGGGGATGAGGTAGTAGAGAAGCGAGGGAGTTCAACATCAGCAGTGGGTGGAAAATGAGCCCTGGTGACAGCTATTGGGAGCTTTGACCAGAACAAACTGCAGTGTACAGTATCATGTGTACCCTTCAAGGTAAAGTCAGTGGCAACAGCTATTTAATGGTCTGAGAGCAGAGCGGATCCAAACACAAGCCCTCCAGTGACTGCTTTAGCCACAGTCCACTTTTTATTAGGGCAGTAATTATAATTGGCCTATGCCAGCTACTTCTCAATCCTCAGACCTTGTCATCTTAATCTCTGCTAATCCTCCTTTGTGTTTGCAGAAATTAGTTTGTGAAGTGGGCTCAATCTAGGTCAATCCTTCGGGCACTTTGGAAAGAGTCTGCCGGGGTTTGTGTATGTGTGTGTGTCTGTGTATGTGTGTGTGTTGGAGTCCCCCCGTGACAGATTTGATGGGAGGTTGCAAGGAGGGAGGACGTAGCAGGGGTGCAGTGGTGGGCACTGAGTTGGGCAAACACCTATTATCACCATTTTAATTGGAGATTAGCGGGAGGATTTAGCTGCAGAGTCTGCAGGGAGGCAGACGGCAGTGGGTGCTGGCACCACTCTCTGTGGGCTCGACTGTGTGTACCCTATATAAGCCTGCAAATCTTTTTATTCCCAGTGTAGAGAAAAACAAATAGGAAGCGAGCATGTTTGGGAGAATGCTGAGGAGACTCTCCTTCTTTTTCCATCTCAAAACCAAGACGAGATAGAAGGAATTGACAATTTCAATTACGGTGCAAAATGAGTTTTCTCTTTGACAAAGTCACAGGCAATATACTTTCATTGGATTCCCGCAGCGTTGACGACTCTGGGTCAGATCATGAGCAGAAAAAATATAGAAAAATTGCCAGCGGAGAGATGTGAGAAGAATTTGTGACAATATTGGGAATTGAGAGCGCAATTTACATGATACTCATGCTGTTCACAGACCTGTCCACCTGCCCAGCAACAGAGGTTAGGGAAATAGCTGTGGTTTACTTGTAAAAATTGTTCCAAGAAATAGTCTGGCACACAAGCCCCTGTAAAACCACAACCTCTTGCTTTTACACTTTAGCTAACGTGTTAATTGTGTAGGTGTTTTGTTGCCTTTGGACAGAGCCAGGCAAACTTTTTCTCCCTCTCTCCAGAGTTTGTGCTAAGCTAACTGGCCCCAAGCACTAGGTTCATATTTGCTGTACAGGCTTTAGACATATATTTACAGTAGAGGCCACATTTCCACACACTGAATGTACATTCAATGATATTAAATGGTAGATTATAGTCCATAGTATAGTATTCTCCCAGAAAAACTAGTCAAATTCATTCTTGAATAACGTGGGCTCCTTATGACAACAAATTATTTCCTACCATGTAGGTAATTCAGTCAGCCAATAAGGTTGATACACACTCTTGAGCGATTATACAAACAAACAAAAGACATTTGCCAAGTGTTGTGTTGAAGCTGTGCAGATCCAACTAGAGAGTTGGGGACCTTCTGGAGGAATAAACACCAAGAGTCACATCTGCTCTGATTGGAGCCGTTTACATACAGAAGGAGAGCTCAGAGTTACTTTTGAACTATTGGGATTAAAAAGTGAATTTATCTTCACGCCTGTTTATCAGCCTGACTGCAGCAGCTACCCGCGGAGGTGACCTCCATTGTGTTTGTGGTCTGTAATGTTGATGGCTTACTGGAGCTGAAGGGGAAATGTAGTTTACAACATGAAGACATTACAGAGAGGAGAGGGCTTTCTGGTGAGTGCTGAATCTGGTGAGTGTTGACTAAATTTTAAACACAGACCCTCGATGTGTGCCGTTGCTTGCTAACGTTAGCTTACAGCTTATGTAAAGTTATCTTGTTTGGGGCAATTAAGCACTGCATGAGTACTGTGGTCCAGCTCACTTTTTTTGTGATGAACACCAGATTAAATAACCACCATTGCTGAAAATCATCTGATGTGACGAGGTAAAGTTTTAATGTTTTATTCGTGTTAAGTTTGGTCTCATTCGCCAATTTCTCTATCCTGGAAGTCGTGACAGACAACCGAATGAAACGCACATTTACCTTGAATAAACGTGTGGATTTCTCTGGGTTTGAACTTTGAATATAAGTAAACAACTCAACAAAATATATAGCAACGGTCTAGTCATTTTTTGACATTTTAAGTCACTTACATCTGAAGTCACTGGAGAGAAAACTTCCACTCATCGTGGATCATAAACCCGTCAATATAAAAACATCTCATTGAAATCGGTTGAGAAATGTGAACATTATTGTGCTTTAATTCATTAAAACTGCAGCTCCAGTTTACAGGCCAGTCTTGCCTAGTTCAAAATGGCGTCAACGTTGACATACGATCCAGTAGCCAATGAGGCATCTACATTTCTATATCTACAGACATGAGAGTGGTATTTTTTAGCTCATCTTATATGAATATGAATATAAACATTCTTCTATAAAAGAAGCTACCTCATGAATTCTGCATGGAAAGACAAACATGTGAATTATAAAACTCTACTTGCATAAATTCCCCCAGTTTATATCCCAACCAACAAACCAAAGCTCAAGATTAAAGCGACACTGAACCGTCGATGGGACTGACTATCTGAGACCTTTTTATTTCTCTTATCTCATAAGTGCAGCACCTTTGGGTGTTACCTTGTGACTACTGTCATATGCTTCCAAAGTGAAAAGTGGACTCGCTGCTTAATCTTGCATGTTTAAATCGCTGGAAAGTGCAGCGCCATAAACAGGAGGGGATATAACCTTGGCCAGAGTGTGTTGGAGTGTGATAACACACATGGTCCTCAGTGCTAATGGCTAATAGGCAGGGAGAGCTGGGGGGGATTTAGCATGATATACTGTAGCTTAACAGAGTTAATGTACTTGAAAGAATGTCTTTTTATCTTGCTTATTTTGCTCTTTTCCCACAACTGTCTTTTCTCCAGAGCTCTCTCCGGCTCCCCACGTCTCATTTCTCACTGTCCTCCCAACGTTTCTCAACTCTGATGTTTGATATCTTTGAGTCTGTTGAGGAAATTGTGGGAAGCTCTTGGAATGAGTTCAACAACTCCTATTGATTTGTACAATTCAAAGGTTAGGTGAGATACCACGCTCAAATCAGTGGATGATTAGCTTAGCTTAGCATAAAGACTGGACGTGGGGAGACAGCAAGCCTGGTTCTGTCCAAAGGGCGCAAAATCCTCCTACCCGCAACTTTAAACTCACGCATTAACGTGTATATCATGCTTGTTTACTCCACACAAAAACTGGAGTGAAAAAATGACAAATAACTGCTTTAAATACTCTGTTACCTATGATGTTATTTGTGCGAGAAAGAATTCCCTCTTGTCTTCGCAGCCTCATGTGTTAGTCGCAGTGGGAGTCGCAATAAATCCTAAAAATATAGCTGCCGTATGAGGAAATCCCTGTGTAACACCTTACCCTGCAGTTCTCCTCCCACCCAATACCTTCACGCCCATTAATCCTCAGCAGTTAGAAACTAGAGCATCTTATATCAAATGGAGCCAGCAGGATTTTAAAGCACGTGAAAATCTCCTTTGTCAATGCGTGAGGCCATTTGCAAATCAGCTCACCGAGAGTTTGTGGCTCGTTTTGCATTTCAGTCGATCCTGCGCTCACGGTTGAGCATTTCTCGTGTTGTACTTCTTCAGCTTCACAGAAACAAAAGATGGATTTTTAACATAATGACCAATCATCTTTCTTACACTGTCAATCTGTACTCCATCCATCTCAAACTCTGACGTTGTCTCTCTTGTGTGTCTGTCTTTCTTCATTTACATCCCAAGAGACACTGACCCACTTTTCAACTTTCAACTCCTCTTGACTTTTGTGTGAGAGCAGCAGCAGCAGCAGCAGCAGCAGCGTTTCTCTATTCATCAGATCACATGCAGGGGGGTGGGAGGGACGTCATGACTAATCAGCTGGAACAGTTTTTCCTCCCTAAAACACTGCACTCCATCCTCTCCCACAGACTGCGAACTCTTGACTTTACCTCACCATCTGGAACTGACCTACCTAAAATGTCTTGTACTCCTAAAACATCGTCGTACTCAAGATTGACAGGTTTTTCTTTCTTTTCTTGATAGCATCAAAATGAATCTAGCAGAACCAGAGACGTCTTTCTTTAAAATTTCATGCATTCCTGTCCCCTGTTAAAAGCTGGTCCCTACATTATCCAAAACTCAACTGCAAACAGTTCAATCTGAGATTTGGGTGTGTTATGCTAGTGGTGGCCAATGTAGCCTTGAGCAACTAGCCTCAAGCAGAAATAAGGCATGGCAAGTTTATTTGTATAGCACAATTCAGACACAAGGCTACTCACAGTGCTTTACAGGGGAATACAATTACATTAAAATACATTAAAAACAAGTAGGAAGACATCAAGAAACAAAACATTAAAACAAGTTAGGAAATAGGAGGGTAAGTTAAAATCGGATAGGTTTAAAAGACTAAAGAATAAAAGTCACAGTGCAGTTCAAAGCCTTGAAATTGCTTCAGTGAAAGGCTGTGGCAAACAGAAAGGCCTTCAGCCTTGATTTAAAAGAGGTGAGAGCTGGAGCAGACCTGCAGTTTTCTGAGATTTTGTTCCAGATATGTGGCGCATAATAACTGAACGCTGCTTCTCCACGTTCAGTTTTGACTCCATGGACTGAAAGCAGACCTGTGATGCTCGCTGATTTCTAACTCCACACCCCCAGATTTTCTTGATTGTCAGTCTTTTATACCCCTTTGACACTGGACGACAAAAAAAACAAAACACTTTCGCCCACTAACATCTGGCTTTTTTAATAACATAATTTCATTGGCGTGACAAACTCAGAACACATTTTAATCATTTCTTTGCACAGACTTTAATGGGAGTGGGTTTCTGCATTCAGTCCTGGGTCAAATGACTCAGTAGTAGACACAGAAGTTTATCAGCTCCAGCTCTGTTTGGCTGCGATGAAAACACAACCACTTTTTGCCCCTTTCCATCCGTCTCTGTTCAAGCAGCGCTCGAACATTGGTGTTAAAAAGTAACGACCGCAACATCATTAGTGGCCTACGTGTCGGTACCCGATCCTTGACAGCTGTATGCGCATGTGCAACTCTGAACAGAGATAGGAAAGGATCGAGATGTCTCACTCCTGAGCCACTTCCATCATTGGCTCATTTTAAAAGAAAGAAACAAACAAACAAACAAACAGAAAGGCACACTTGTCTCCTGACAATGGGAAAGGAGTCAAACGTCTAGTTTAACAGTTCTACCTGTGTTTGAAAAAACCTACATGAAAACACTAATTTTGGTGTAAAAACAGTATTAGTCGTCAGCCCCATCCGGTGCTGACACAAGTGAATTATGTTCAATTATCTGCATTTCTTTGTTGTCTAACACTTAAGCTAGATGTTTTGGTTGTGGGACTGTCAGTCAGACAAAACAAGCAATTTTAAGGCAACACCTTGGAAAGTATGACGGGCTGTTTTCACGCCTTTCTGATATCCAGGAAAAAAAAATATGATGAGATGAGATACGATTGAAAAGCTCTGGAAAAGTGTTGCTACAGTAAGCGGTCAAAAATTAATTAGCAGCACGCAGTTTAAGTTATTCCCTTGTTTATATTATGTTTCTTTCCCTTGCATATATAAATATATGATATAAATATACATCATCTTTTTCAACAGTACTTAAAGAATCTTTCCTAACATTAGATTTTCCCCTCCTCTCCTCTCCTGTCCTCTCATGTCCATTAGCCAGCTCTAAGTAATGCTGACCTGCTGACAGAGTCACCACTTTGGCTCCGGTCCAGTCCAAATGAGCCCACTTTGGCCCTCGTTCCAGCACGGATGGCTCTGCACTGGCATTGGTCCATTTGTGATGGAACAGGTTCACTAACTCGCAGATCACTCAAGGTCACCGCTCAATACTCACATTTCTGTCCCCCGAGGCAGGTCATGTACTGCGATTTTTTTCTCCCCCACCCTCTGTATCTGACCGGAGAGAGAATTGGACCTTTTTTCAGTGTCATTAAACGTCCCCGGAGCCAAAGAAGGCTGACATTCTTGTGGGTTTTATCTTCAGGTTGTGACGCCAGTTTGATACGGTGGTGCTGTGTGTTGTGAGCATCTGTTATCCCACAATGCCCCTGGGGCGCTCGGTCACTCTCTGTGAAATGACACTGGAATGTTAATTGACCTAGAAATCACTAGGTGTTTCTGTGTTCAGCTCCTGCATGCAGAATTTACGGTACTCATACCTTTGACTACTTTGCAGCTTTATTTAAACCTGAACAACGAACAAAAACTCAGCTCTTTGTTGAACAAAAAGATAAGTCTGGTGATACTCTACACTTTTGTTTTGGGTAACAAATCCCATTAAAAAGGTCCAAAACCGACAGTGAGTCAGTCTGTCTCTCAATGATTTCCTGTTTTTGTAGCTTGTCTGTGGCACTCAGATCCAGGGCCATTCATTCCTACTGAGGACAAAAAGCTTTGAAAATGAATCCCAAATATATTCTTTTGAAGGTTCAGTTATTCCCTTAAACAGCTGGGCACAGTCATCTTTAGCAAATGTTACTCAAACAGGAGTAAACAGTCTGTTTGTTGGAATTATTTTCAAAAGGGGATTAACACACATTTGTTGCTGTTGCAAAAAACATTGGCAGTGTACATTTCTGCAAAGCCAGATATGTTAAATTTGTACATTTCGTACGTATCATATCAACCCTCTTGGAGTCAACAAAACCGAGTATACCGAGCTTAAACATGATCTTTTCCTACAACAATATAGCAGTTATTTGTAAATGAAAAACGTTTTGGGGGGGGTTGAAGAGGTCTTTATTATAAAATTCACAAAATATTACAGCAACACTAATATGGTAGAATTTAATACTGTAAGTGATAACTGTAGCCCTCAGAGTATGCCAGCAGAGATTGTTTCTGAAAACCAGGATTATCAGTCATTTCTCAAAAGCATCTGATTTTGTTCTAATGGTATTCCTGCCACCTTATGATTTCTCACCACCCGTGTTTTTCTTATTTTTCTTGTGAATCTATTGTTCAGAGAGTGTCAAGGAGGTGTTAATCCAATACTATGGTGATGCTGTTCGTTCAAGTATTGAATGATTGTAGTATCAGACGTCACTGTTATTGTTCTAGCTCTCAGACTGTATTTAGAGGTGTTCAGGCAACTAACCAGAATAAAATATTGGTAGTTAACATCTCAGCAAACAATGGATTTGATTACATTTGGACGTGTCATTCGCGCCATATTGACATTTGTGCAATATCATTCACATTTCATGTACATAAGCTGACTATGCAAGAAGGCTGCCTTGCCAGTGACCGCAGTTCAAGGCTGCGTTTCAACATTTGTAAGGGTGACACTGCTGGCTGTTTTCAAGGAGACCTTTGAACAATTTCCAGCCATATCTGTAGTGACAAAAACTGCATATTCATGACTAGAGGTTGGGAAAATTGTTCTTGTTTTTGGCGACAAAATGTTTTTTTTAACTGGACATTAGGATATCTCTAGCCGCGTTTGTGTTAACAACAAACAGATATTTTTTGATGAGATGTCCGGACAATTCCACCAATGTTTTGACAACAAACAAGGTGTTTTTGACGAGACATTTGACGTCACCAGCGATGTTTGTAGTGACATAGCTGCATGTTTTTAATGAGACATTAGGTAATCCCTGGCTTTGTTTGTAGCAACAATACCGGGTATTTTTAGATATTTCAGACGCAGGGACATCTTAAGCCATGTTTGGGCTAATGAAACCAGATATTTTAACCCAAGACATGATCTTTTCCTACCATTAACCATGTGTTTTTGTACCTAAACCTAACCAGACAAACACAGAAATATCATAAGATGAAATTGAAAATTGACCCTAAAGAAATACAAGGTTGCAACTTGAAAAAAACAGAGTATAGTTCCAACATACACCTACGTTGCTTTCATTTATTCTGGCTGTCGGGCTGCGAGTTCTTCCTCTTAACAACACCACACTTCTACTCCAGTCACCTTCATATTCTCAATAACAAACGCTTCATTGGGTGAATCACTGAAAAATGCATCACATTCGTTTTGTCTGAACATGGTGGGCGGATCACAGGAATGTTGGTACATGACACCAGAATGTGAATTGACCCAAATATCAAGGGGTGTTTATCCGTTAAGCAGTACTTACACATACTGCACACACCTGCCAGTGTGCTTCAGGCGACTGACGGAAATTCCAGCAGTCACATCTCATGCAAATCACCCCGTGTAGCTGCTGCTGAGAGGGTCACAGCAGACCACAGGTTACAGTTTAACCCCGCTTGTTACAGCAGTCAGGTAGTGGCAGAACGGTTAGCCTGCCTATTTCTCCCCCCCCCCCCCCCCTCCTGTGCTACATTTCCACACTAAAATCCTAACAAGCCTATTGCAATTCAGGAGAAGGCGTTTAATTTGCCCCGGAGCCAACATTTTTTCCAGCATGTGTACACTGTAATGAGATTTCCACTGCATTTCCCCGAGCTGTGAAACCATTCGCACCACATTTGAATAGAGAGAAACTGCTGCAATTCCCCAGAAATAAAACTTTATGGCGAATAACAATAAGTACTGTTGGTTGTCTGTTGGTTTTTGCATCATTCTGGGTCTCAAGCCTTTGAGAAAGAAAGACTCAGTAACATAATGCCTTGTTTACTCATTACTGCTAGTCCTCTGCTGAGGAGAAATAATGGGATAAAATGACTCACTGCTGCATTGTGGGCTGGGCGGCATATTGTCATTTGTTGTTCATTGGCCTTGTTTGGTCGAGAAAACTATTTCTAATTCCTGCTCACAGTTTAAAGCGGATGTAAAATAAATGGAACAAATCAATCATCAGACATGAAAGACACACTGGATGGACTGCAATGCCTCAGTAGCACGGGAGCAGTAATAGCAAAAACTATTAAATGGCATTATTATGAGAAGTTTGCAGATATACCTCCAGATAAGACCATTGTGCAGCATCCAGTCATTCATCAAACTGACGGCAAAAGGAAAGATGCCGCTGGTGGGTGAAAGCTCAGTATGATAAGAGAAACAGATAATCAATACTGCAGCAGAAAAAGACCCATGAGTTCATAAACATTAACAGCTATGGGGTTAGTACAGCACGTATAAGATTAAGGCATTTTTCTTTTTATCTCGTTTTGGACAAAAATGTCATGTCATGACACTATACTCAGAACAGAAACTTGTTATTGTCTGTGGGAAATGTAATTCCCACCGTTTTATTGCCTGCTGAGGAGAGTTTATGATGTTATCCTCACAGCAACAAAAGCAAATATGTTTCTCAATCAGGAGCAAATACAAGAAATGCTCCTTCGACAAAACTCAAGGTCCACTTACACAATTTTTAAAAAGCTACTAAGAGGATCTTTTAACTACATCAGGAGAAATAAATAAATAAATAAAACATTTGCTTCAAAATCTTGATTTTAAGTTAATTTCTTAAAAAAAATTGAATCATGCAAAGACCACCTTAAAGACTCAGTGGATAACACTGATCAAAGGTGTAATGTGTAAGATATGGCCGTCTGTCCAAGTTAGAGCCAAAACATATAAGGTGTAAAATAACCACTAACTCTTTGCTGCAGCTATCTTTGCCTGTAGCATCCAGCTGTTAAGTGGCTGTATTAGCTAATCGGAGTCTGCCCAGACTGCAACCTCGGATCACAGGGGGGATTCATCGCGGGCAACAGGGCTCAGCTCAACAGGACTTAGCAGCCTCTGGACACTAAACAGGGACTGAACGCAGCCTCAGAGATCGATGAATGCCAGGTGGAAGACAGGGGATACAGGACAGAGGCGATTTACAGCAAACGGACACTGTAGAGCTGTAATATTTTCACATCCTACTTGTGAATTGAGGTTTTATATCGACCAAACCAGAGGTGAGTGTGGAAAGCAATCTAAGATAGTTTTGGTGAGTTTCATTTATTTTACGTCGAGGCTGATGAATATGTCTTTTCCGATGAGTTATGATGCATTTAAGCTTGTCTTTGTTCGCTAACAGAAAGAAACTTGCATTCAGAAGCTGCACAGTTGTATTCTCTCATTAATAAGAAAAACAGAAAAGAATATTTCCTTTCTTGACATATTGTAGGGTTTTTTTTGTTTATTTATTAGGCTAATAGCTAAGAGCTTGTAAAACAGAGGTTGCAGATGACATAAATCTCCCAGCTGACACTCAAAGTGGTATTCGGAGACAGGATGGGCCGCGGCTAGCTGTTTAGCATGCTAACTACAGTAGACATCTCCGCAACACAATACATCAACGTCTTTGACAATGTCAAAACTGTTATTACATTTCAATCTGTTCATGATGTTGGTTCATTCTTTCACTATTCTGGACATATGGTACACATGGCACCTTTAACACTAGATAAGGAATATAATCTCATGGTGAATCGTGTAGTAATGAGCCAGATGATAAAAAAAGATGGTGAATAATGATCAGAGAACAACAAGATGGTGAACTAAAGGTTAAAAATACAGTCAGTATTTAAGTGGGATTATGGTTGCACGCAGTAATATTACTGGAAAAACATTGGTCCCAGTCTCTTGCATACATGCCCAGATGTATAAGACCGTAAAGCAGTGAGTCAGAGAGAGAAGGATTGTACGGGGGCGGCTGGAGAGGAATAGACTGTAAGAGCTGATGTACTGTCAGAAAAACAGACTCCCAGTGCTGAATTAGTCACACCGATACATCAGTTAAAAAACATTGGGAGTCACATCTGAAGTAACCCCTCTACAACCACAGCCCTACATCACCCTCCCCCAGCCCCCGTCCAGGGCCCCATCTGTCATAATCGCTCACATATGTTTGGGAAAGAGCCTGCGGGCCGTCCTCTAAAGGCACCCAAACATACCCTACCTCCCCTGATTAATCTCCAACCGAACAGACGCACTGTAAGATAAATAACACACACTCTGCCGTGACACTTGTGATTGGCCTCGACCGAGGAAGCAGCCCCCACCCCACCCCCGACCATATGGCTCATTCACAAAAATTACCGTGTGAGAAAATGAGGTGTAAACGTGCAGACGTGTTGATTTCTAACAGCGGCTTTGTGTCCCGATGGAATAATTGTTTCCAAGCTTCGTCTATGATGGACTAAAGAGCAAAGCATTAACAAAAACCGCTGAGTTCATGTTTTCACGAGACAACCAGCTTCATCAATGGGAGCCTCTGGCACCTGCTGCCTTTAATTGGAGGAGGTTGAGTGTTTTGTTCGCCATGCTCAGACCCTGGTGTTCTCTCACCTCCTCTCTCAATGATACCCCCTCCTCCTAACCTCTTCCGCCCTTTTGGCTTTGTTGCTGCCACTGTCACCCGCTGGGACAGACTGTCATCTACTAGTTAGCTCCCTGCCGAGTGCCCATTTGGGCGACTGCAGGGAACAACACATGGAGGTAGTGCGCTGCAGTAACCTTTGCAATTTAGAAAACCCTAGAAGGAGGTAGATTAGTATCATTTAAGGTGTGAAACATGCATTGTTGCCTGTTTCTTCTTTCTCCTTTTGTCTCCGTGTCTGTGTTAACGTGGTGTAGGTTTGTTACACACAAACACAAGTAAGGGCCGTAGTGCTTCTTTATCTCTGTTAATCATCTTCATGCATATGAACAAGGAGCCTTGAGCGAAACCCTGCCAGGCCGGTTTAATACCCTTTCAACAATGATGCGGAAAGTTTTGAAAACAATGCCACATGTAGAAAGTTTCCATCCACTTTAAAGGGACACAATGTAGTTTTGGAGAAGAAATTAAAACTCAAGAGTTTTAATATTCACAATATTGATAAGGTAATGATACAAACTGAGAAATATTTATCTTTTCCATAAGTAAATAAACAAGCTGTACTCAGAGGAAAATAAGGTCCTCAGGACACTGTTTGAAGCTAGAAGGGTGGCAGGGTCCGCCACATATAAACAAAGTAAAATGGCATGAAATTGTGTTGTCCTTTAAGTCTGCAGGATAAAATGGTTTGGTAACATGTGCATGAGTTGACTCTCTCGTTGAGAGGAGGAGGGGATGATGCTAGCATGACATCCAGACGAGATGGCTGCCAAGCAAGAGAGCAACTGCTGACCTGTAGTTTCATTTAGCCACTTGTCAGTGACCGCCTTTTTAACAGACACGTTAACACTTGATTTTCAAACGAAGGCTATTAACCGATGTGTTTTTCGAGATGAGGCAACAGTAGTTGCAAAAATGCTAACTTATTTCCAGATTTTAGGACTCATTCCTGCAGCTCTCTATAGTTGTCAGACCAAAAGGTTTGTGGTTTGCTTAATCAGGTTAAACAGCTGTCTCATTTGCAATCCATGTCTGTGCTGTTCCTTGAGCCATCTAACTGCTGTTTTGCAATGTGTGTTCCCAGATCTTCAGCAATTAACCGGGTGAGGCAGCGTTATTGTTACTTAAGAATGAATGACGACTTAAACCTCTTGTAATTAACATCTTAAGACATTATCTTTAGGTCGGAAGGTGCAGTTACACCTGACTTCTGCTCAGCATTTCAACCATTTCAATCTATTCATGATGGATCCTCAAGTGGAAGTGAGACTACAGCTCAGGTTACCTAACCTGCCCATCAACAGCTGTGGGTGTACGTCAGTGGTTTTATAGTTGCTGAATAGTTTCAATAATTCACTTCACTGTATGTGTCAAAGTTCTGCTCCGTGCTCGGAGGAGTTGTGGGCGTAAATATTTGATGTCCTCCTTTCTGTGTGCGAGCTGGTTCCAGCTGATGGATGACCCCTGATGTTTGTGTGTGTCAGTGCTATTGATCAAACTAATGTGGGAGAGGAAGAGAAAGAGACAGAAACTCATTCAGGATGTCTCTGGTCAGACAAGTTTTTCTTGCATTTTCTTTCAGTTTAGCGGTTTGCCAACGTGATCAATTCTTAACAGGCCCGCTCTGCGGATGAATAATGAATAAGTTATTGCAAACCTTGCCTTTCACCTGTGAGGCTTTGTGCGTCATTCAGGCCAGGCTACCGGCTTGTAAATGGACACAATGAGAACAAAACAACGAATAATACATAAGCTAAAACTTTAATGTTCCCCAGGTGAAACTGAGCACATAGATGTTGTGATGCAACCCTACAGCAAGTACAGAAGCTGTCAGTTCAGGATCAGGGTTGATTTGGGCTCAGAATTGAGTTTGTGTCATGTTGCCACGGCATTAAGATGATTTACTGTTGGTCTAACATTATGTTCGGGGGAACTGATCCCTGTGTAAAGTGTTAGTCCTGTGATCCACAACAACAGGCCTGTAAAGTCTGCAGTATCAAATGATAAAAGGGTCGTATTTCGCCCTGACTGGCATGAACTCCTGATATACTCCGCTGTGACACAGGGCAGCTCTCGTCTGTGAACCCGGTTTAAGTTTCCTCACTGAAATCCTTTCGGGGAGTTCTGGAGGGAAATCATTTGGCGAGACGGAGTTTTGCAAGATCTGCGTGCAAAGGAAAAAAAAACATGTTTTCATAAGCTGCAGCATGGCTTCCTGAAATAATCACGTTTTCACAGAACCATTAAGATTCCCAAATGATTTGATGTTCAAAAACAGCGTTTTCACATCATTCCACACAGTCATTTTCACACATTAACTTGCGATCTAAAGGTGTGGTAGTCTAGTGTCAGTACATACAAGAGCTGAGGCTTCTGAGCACGTGAAAAGCACACAACATACATGAAGTAGATGCAGTTTCAGGGCATGAAACTGAAAGGAGTAGCTGTGTGTTCATTCATAGATATTTCTTTTCCTGAATGTTTTCATTCAACTAAAAAATGTGGCATTCCTTCCCCCCACAGCAGGGTTAACATCAGCTAACGTTAGCAGCGTTAACAGTATCTAGTGCAACAAACTGGCAACCACTTGAGGGGCCAGATGATTGTAATAACAGTGGTGCTGTGACATAAATGCAAAGGTAGGAGTTGCGTATTTATATTCTGCCTTTTAAGACCGTTTGGATGATTTTATGAGAATTTTTTTTTTTTGCTGAAAAACCTTTTGGAAAGGTAGGTCTTTAGGTGATATAGTTTAAAAATTAACAATGAATGTGTTGGATGAGTTAGCTGAGGGGATTAAAAATGTGACTTTTGCGTGGGCGACCAGAGTTCACGTCCCGCTCATTAATTAAGAGTTTCTTTTAATGTCTTTTACTGTTAGACTGAGTGAATTTATTGTTTTCAGGTATTTAAAAGAGTATTTCCACTTTTTAGACGCAGTTTGGCTAGATTTAAGGAATAAAAGTACTGGGTTATTTTTAGGAAAAAGAACACGGTCTAGATTAAGTTAATAAATCAACGTTTCACTATTGCTTTCATACGAGAACCGTACAAGACTCTTGATCGCTGACGAAACACAGATACCCCTCGATACCAAAGTCGTTATACTGTTGGCTGACATACCTGGTTAGAAACTGGAACCAACTGTCAGAATTCTCACACAGAGATAAACTAAACAATCCTTTTGTACCCGACAAACATTTTAAAATGATTAATTCATAATCATAATAATGCTTTTAAGGGAAAGAGATACTTTTATTCAGCCCCTTTCTACACCCTCTGTAGATGTGTTATTTAAAAAGAAATGATTTGTTTATGTAAAAATGTTATCAATGTGACCTTTAAAGGTGCTGGCTGCTTGTGATCTCCTGAGAGATGAAGGGAAACCAAGCATAACTGAAAAGGTGACAGCATGCAACAAACTAATCAGAGCATCTCAGGAATGAGGTCACATATTTCCCACAGTGCCGCAAACAAGGAAGAGGAGACGAGATGCGTTTGAGTGATATGCAGAGGTGAAACAGCCTGTTCTCCAAACCTTATAGCCGCCTGCAGCCATGGCCTCATAATGATAATAATGTGAGTATTAGACAAAGTCTGCTGGTTTTCTGTTCTGATCTGGCTGTGATGTTTCTTGCGGCAGAGAAAATCTGCCCAGCTGGAACTCAAAACCCTCCATCCTGCCCGTCCACTCTCCAACTGTCTGCCTGCCCAACGAATACGTGACTAGAAAAACCTTATCAGGCAGATCCTTGTGTTTCTGCTGTGTACTGTGTAGCTCATGGTTGTGTGTGTGTGTGTGTGTGTCTGTCTGTGTCTGTCATTTTGTGTTCACTGCTATTTCAGAGACTTAACTTCTGGAGCCAAATCAACAGGTGCAAGGAAAAAACAGAACCAGGCGTGTTCCTGTATCCTGTTTTCTCATACAATTTCTATTAGGCTGTTATATTTCTTGCTCTGTTCTGATGTTCTGAATCCAAGAAATTGGGCTCATTACTTCACATTTATGTAACTTAAGTGACTTAACGTGACATTATGTCCGTAATGTACGTACTGAAGAAAGATAGCTAAGTAACTTAGCTTATTTTAACCCAAACCATGATCTTTTCCTAAACCTAACCAGGCTGCAAGCTTGTGGATAAGGTCCGTTAGGCTTGTCACTGGTACACTGCAACAGTCATGTCCTTTTGGACGGTGATTTTTGTCGATTTGGGAGTCATTGGCAATCAGCTTATTCAGTCGTTTAGGTCTGAGGATGTGTCGGCCTGTCCGATAGTATGACCTCGCTTCTTCGCACATCTCAGCAAAAGCCGATGAGTAAAGTTTTATCAAAATAAACAGAAATGAGGCCAAAACTATGAAAATAAGACAGAGGTTAAAAAAAACAAACGCTCATGAAAGTCTAAATGCGAAACCTGCTCCGGTCTGATTTAGTGTACCTGCTTGAAGGCTCATTTTGTTTCCAAAACACTTCGAACCAGCTTGCTGAGAGTTACTGCTGCCCCTGCAAATGCAATCCATCACTGCAAATGAGACCATTATGGATATTTTTTCCAAACACAACATTATAATGCCTCAATCACTGCAGTTGCAATCATGTCAACATCAGCTCTCCCTGAATTGGAGGTAAAGAGATTATTAAGCGTCTCCTGCTACATTTTACCTTTTTACTGGCGACTCAAATTTAGTTTTGCCTCCCAGCCGCAAACCAGAATTAATGACGCACGATGATGGAAAAGGTGAGAATATTTCAATTAAGTGTGAGGAAAAATGAGCATCGTCTCACTGAAATTGATGGATTGCTGTCTGCTTTTTCCAGTATTTATGTGAGCCTTTGACTCTCAGCAGGCGAGGCGAATCTGCAGCACATCAGACGGCAGGAGCTTCTGTCTGTGGTGAACACATCAGTGGGTTTAGACTTTCAGTGGAAGAGTAAAATTATAGTATTATAATTCTTTCAAAAACCCCTGCAGGAAGTTTGAGTTTCCTTCACTTGTGTTTACTTTCTGTTGTTAGGTTCTCCTCAGGATTAGAAGGCACAAGTGTTTTTGTACACTGAATAAGTGCGTGTGTAGTTTGCACTGTAGAAGTGAAGCCTTGGGACATTTTCTTTTACCATTTAAAACAAATAAAAATATTTTGCCTTGTGTTTATGTCCTTGACAACGTTCCACAAAATATTAAACAGAGAAAAACAGAGTTAGCATCACATTAGAAGTAAGTCCTGCATTTAAAATCGTACTGAAGCAAAAGCAAATGTGTGTTATAAGCTACATTTACTCAAAGTATGAAAAGTAAAAGTAAGAATGAAAACCAGCCCGTTATTGATACTGAGGCTGCAATGTGTAAGCAGTACTTTACTGTTGTAGCTGCTCAAGGTGGAGCTAACTTGAATTACTTTTTAGGGTTGAGTCCCTCCAAAGGGCCATGAGATAAATCTGAGCGGTTGTGAGATCATTAATGGGAGAGGAGAGAAGAAAGAATAAACATTGGATGCAAAGAGACTTCTCTCTAATCTTTGGCTGTTGGACCACTTGACCTCTTTAGGTGCTTAGCATAAACAAGCGAGCGAACCAATTGATGGATGTACTGCAGCTCTTTTATACATTTTCCTAAGTGAAAAGTCATGGATACACATGTATACAATGACTTCACTGGATTATTCCATCGCACACAGGAACACACAGCGACTGAATTCACTACCGTCTCACCTGTTTTGTCGGAGGTCAGGACAGCCAGGTGATTTAGTGGACCTCTGCCGCGCTCGGGGCTTTAGGAATCTGATTGGAAGGACGGAGGCCTACCGGTGACACTTCATATATCAGCCGCAACCCCTGACAGAAAATCACTGAGGTTTAGGCTCAGACTCCTCTCTAGACAAAGCTTAAAGGATAATCAACATTTTATTACCCTATGCAACGCTCTCCAGAGTATGAACCAGAGCTGAAAAGAACATCTCGAACATCAAGCGTAACTGTAGATCATCAGTTGCAATCTCTTTCAGATAATGCTTGATCCTTATCCAAGCATGTGTCAGACATTTTGAATTAGCTATCAATGAAGGGCATTAATAAACCACTGCAAATGTAACATCTATTATGAGATATTCATAATCTGAGATATGAGCTGCCCATTTTCAATAACTCACATGGGTCTCTGTGGTGCAGGTTTCATAAAGACATTGTCAGTCAGAACCTGTTTATTGGTTACTGAGAGGAGCTCGCAGCTCATATAGAAGGTGTTATGTCTCAGTTTTAACACATCCAGAGATTGAGAATGAAGCGAAGATGGAGCAAGAACATGTGATTTTCAAACCACACAGGAATACATTACTGCCTCTGTCACAGCGCACATGAATAAAACACATCCAGCGGCCTTGTGTTAAAAGAGGATATCTAGAGAGAGAACACTGAAGAGGCAAGATGACAAAGGAAAGATGATGAACGAATGGGAGAAGAAATTTCATTCTTCTTAAACACAAGAGAAAATCTATATGGACGTGAGGTGCATTGAGCAAATGATTTTGATTCAATTAATGGTATAATTCTACATTATACAATTAAATATAACAGAGGAAAATTAAGTACCAGCAAATAAACGGACACTTAAATCGTAGAAATTGACGCCACAGCGCGTCTTCAGATTTTTCAACCCAGTCATATTTATATAATACGTGTCGTATCACGTTCAGATTTCACATATATGAGCTGTCATGTCAGGTGGAGGCGATAGTGGTGGTGTGACAAGTAAGTCAAGCATAAGACAGCTGTTCAAGACAGCATGTCAGAATCTGACAGCGTGAAACCAGCCGTGTTATAGTGAACCAAACCAGATATTTTTGATGAGCCGTCGGGACAATTTGGAACAGTGTTCGTGACGTCAGAAGCAGGTAAGCCAAAACACAAACTGGATATGTTGACATCAAAGGAGATGTACCCCTAACCAAGATTACTGCCAAGCGAGAGACCACTGTTGAGACGGCGTATCCATATTTGTTAGTGTTAAACCACTGGATATTTTTAGCAAACATTGGTGCATTTTTCAGCAATATCGGTGCCAAAAAAATGATTTTTTTTTATTTAGACGCCAGGACAGCAGCCATGTTCGTGATGGCAAATCCAGTTAAGCCAAAACATGATCTTTTTCTAAGCCTACTGCCAAGCAAGAGAGCACTGTTCAAGAAGGCTTTCCAACATTTGTGGGTGTGAAACTACTGGACTTATACAATTTGCAAAAATGTTTGTGATGACAGAACCAGGTAAGCCACACATGATCTTTTCCTAACCCTAACCAAGATGACTGGCAAGTGAGAGACTGCTGTTTGAGATGGTACGCCACCATTTGAAAACAACTGAATATGTTTAACGAGACGTAGGGACATTGTCCAGACGTATTTGTGGCAACGAACTGGATTTTTTTTAATGAGACGGCGGGACAATTTGCAGAACCAGGTAAGCCACACATGATCTTTTCCTAACCCTAACCAAGTAGTTTTTGTTGCATAGACGTAACCAGACCATAAGCACAGCATTAACATCAAAATTGAACAACAGAAATGTGAAGTTGCATAAAAAATAAAGAATGTTTCAAGATATCAAATGTAAAATTTGCAGAAATGTACATCGCCAACAGTTATTTCAGTGATTGCATCGGTATTTCCTGCATGATAAAACTATAAGAGTATTCAAAAGGGTGTGGAGAGTTTTTTTTATTTGGCCTTCACAAAACCAAACCAACAACAGCCGTTGTAAGGAAGTGTAAGGAAAGCAAACTGTGTGTTTATCCTCACACACTTCTCGAGTGGGCTAATGAATGACTGTACGTTTGCGCATTCTTACCACACCATCCATACCCTGTGAGAGCGCATGCATGAATGGAGAAAGGCATGAATGGGCTGCAAGGGCTGAATCGAAGTAGAGCAAGACACGAGGAAAGGGAGACGACAAGGTGAGAGAGGAGGGACGGTGTGAAAACAGTTGCATGGTGACGGAGAACAAGCGGAGATGGAGATCCGAGGTGAGAGAGGCAGAAAGTGAACGTATGTAATCCCTCAGCTTGGGCGTCGCTGAGCTGAATTCTCCTTTGGACGAGCGGTGGCACCCGAGAAGGATCATGCCATAAAAATGATACAGAGTTGGGACTTTGGCCATGGCCAGGGGAATATCCATTATACATACCCCTGCTTTCATTACGCTGCAGACTGCGCACAGCACCGAGTCCTCTTCTCATCTACTTCCCCTTTATTGCCTCCATTTCTCACACGGAGAATTCATTAGAAATTGACCGCGTGACAAGTGTGCCGAGCTTAAAACCACTTAATGGATGCAGAAGATAATAGACATAGCTCTTTGTGTGTGCAGGTGTGGCACACAGGAGCGTCTATACATGTGTGTCTACAGTGTTGACTCTACACTGGAAACACTGATTGTGTTGGTTTGTCTCACTTTTTCATTAGCATACATCACCTCCTCTCTCCGCAAACAATCCCAAGGTGATGAGACACACCTGCCTGTAATGGAAATGTGGACAGATAAGAACTTTATTTCCCACCCTCACACTCAGAGACGCCTTATCGCGAAGCTGCCAGGCAACTGTGCGTGTTTACCTGTCACACCAGATGCATGACACACTCCTCAGCATGTTTGCCGCGGCGGAAAACACTGATCCTCGGTTGCAGATTGCAAGCTGTGTTTACTTTATACCTCCAGGTTTGAATGGAATGATTGTTGTCCTCACGCACTGATTGGCATTAAAAGGGACACTGGCATGAAAGCTAGATTAAACAAGGAAACAAGGCGACGCGGAAAAGGTTACGACTGAATGCGTTTTTGGAGATAAATAGAAATCGTCTGTGAGGAATTTCTTCTCAGGAAGAACTTTGTGAAGGCGAGCAGGCAGATGGCAATCAGACAGTCAATGCTCATGCTGCACCTTTGCTGATTTAGACCTCATTCTGCTATAAAAAACTCAAGATGGATATCTCTTCACTTGAGCAGTATCATAGTGCTTGTGAGATAAAGAGTGAGACGGTTCCTGTTAACTCAAACGAACAATATAACTGGATAAAATTCCCAGATTAAGATCAGAGTGAGAGCATTCGCATGGTTTAAAATACTTCAATCTGATTTCAAACCTGAATTTACATTATTTCCTTGTGTGTGGTAGCATGCTTACATTTTATCTTTAATAGCTGAGAATGTATCTGAACCAGAGGCACGAACACCTGGCTATAACACGCTACCAGCTACACCTTTGTTGAAACGGGCCGACTTGGCTTACGATCAAAAATTCATGAGTTGTCAGTTTTGCTAACACAAACAAACATCAAGCAAGTGCAACAACACAAGATGTAAGCCAGTAAATAGTAATCATTAGCTCAACAGCAACAAGTCGAGCTCAGCTTCTCTCTCGTTAACTCTTATTTTGCTAAACCCTTGCCGACGACTGAAAGCCACTCTTAGATTTACACTTGTCTCTTGCTCGTAAACTGTCTCTTTTTCTCTTCTTAGCTTCCTCAGTCAACGTCCTTTTTGGTCTCGTCACCTATGTGATGATGTCTGCCAGCTGCAGGGCTAACAGAGCTAACTCGCAGCTAAAATTAAACACAGTTTACGGTCAGGAAACGACATCAGAGGGAGAACCAGAAAACTTTTTTCCAGGATGGAAAATATATGATTCATTTTTACCGAAAGTGATTGTGGTGTGTGCGTGCCAAGTGTTGCGCAAAGTGATCCTACCCACTCACTGAAGTGCAAAAGCAAACAATAGTCACTTTGCCATCAAAATGATTTTAAAATAGTTATTTTAAAATGGTACAAATAGTGACATAACATTGCTTTAACACGTCTGAAATACTCAGGTTAAGACCTTTGCATGACAATTATTTGAATCTATATAAATCAAGCTATTAGTGGGCATGTAAACACACTTTCTGCAAACTTCGCAGAGGTGTGTGTTTTGGCTGTAGACTCGGACTGAGAGGCACCCTGAGAACAATGAGCCATCTGGAAGGTGAGCTCACTCCTTAAAGACAGGGTGGAGCTGGCGATAGGGATTGCAGACGGCTTTAACCCAGACTGACATGGTTACAACGATTTTTGTCATAACTCACACATCACACATGCAGGGGAACTTACGCACACATACGTGGAAGTGGTCAGCCGGTCCTACTTGAAATGAGCGGGGGCCTCTTTCAGAGATACTCATCTCTGAAACCTCCACACGCTAGTTAAACACACCCTCCTCTCCCTGCAGTGCTCTTCCTTGTTAGAGTAACCGAGAGCGGAGGAGAGACTGTTGTGTTTTCATAGGCAGGCCGCCCGGGCTGACCTCTGTTGGCATGCAGCCAGGGTGGAGACACTTGACTTAATCCAACATGATGAAGTGGTGCGGCTACGCAGTCGTACTGGACTCCCAACACAGGGTGGTTCGACGGAGACAGCGGAACAAAAACAATCATGAGCGATGATGTCTGCCTCAGAGGATCATCGGGGTCGCTGACTTCTATTGAACAAGACGCGGGGCAGGAGAGCTTGTCCTCGACTCACTGGCTCGTCCTACAAAGCCGCCGCCAAAGAAAACAAAAAGATTAAGAAAGTAGATTGCGGAGTACAGAGTGACTCATTCATACAATTACATATAGAAAATACATACATGAGCCGCTATAGTGCATTTCCATCTGGAAATCATAACTATGCTCAGGGTTATAAAAGGTTAATTACAGGAACTTTGGGTCATTTTTTTTTTTTTTACAAAAGAATCACGTTAAACAGCACCAAAACAGTGTATTAGAAGATTAAATGCTGTATATTGTAAACCAGATTTAAAGTAATACTCTAGAAGTGGAAACTCAGATTTCCACAATCTCCAGCCTGCAGTAAATCAGGCTATAAGTGATGTATATTTGCTGTCTGGATGCTCTGAAGTGTTTTTCCAGATGGAAAGAGGTTCAAATGGAGGGAATCCTCACTGATAGCCAGCTGAGAAGACAGATCAGAGCGCATCTGCCCACCAATACTCGATCTTTCTTAAAGAGATCATCACTGAATATATTTATTTGTGATTGGTACGCAAGCCGTTATTTACAACACGTAAGTGGAAGCGGCTGTGCTTGCAGGGGCATAAAATGTGATCCAGGAAGTCTTGAAGGTTTATCAGATGTGAAAACACCGCACAGCAAGATAAGATTTTGTACTGAAAAAATCATTACATAGCAAGGATTTTTAATGTTTATCGTGGCAATTGCAAAGTAACAGTTGAAATACATTGTTCACGTTACAAAGAGGGCTTTTAAACAAACACGTAACCGGTTCTGTTCCATGTTGGACACCAAATTATGAATTTTTCTGAGCATTTCGACCAAAAGTTAATTGGTTTGGAACCAGAAAAGCTGGTTCACAAATAGCAGGTTTTCCTTTACCGTCAGTGAAGTGGGCTTGTTGTATTCTTACAGGTCGTTGAGCGCTCTGCAACACCTTTCAATGCTGACACATACATGAATGCAGTGGTTTTGCACAAAACTGGTTCACGAGATGGCATGCAGGCTCCCAGAGCTCTTGGAATGGAAGCCCTAAAAGTAATCTACTGAAAATATGTGCTTGCTTGTATTTGACTGACCAAAACTCGAGGGTTTTTTTTCATATTTTCACTAAAGTCAGTCTGAACATGGCTTTCGTGTAAATCCTCATCATGTTTTCTGTACTCAGAATTTTACTTAACAAATCTTCAGGCAGAGACAGCGATGATACTTCAGCTCCCTTGGCGTCAGTCGGCTCATTTCTTTTCTGGCCATGCTCTCAGCCCTGTCTGCCTCTGTCTCCAAAGTACTCTGTGGCCAGTTGGCCACACAAATGTTTTTCTGAGTAGAAAATCTGCGATGATAGATGGGCCATCATGCTCATTAATATGAGAGGTTACATTTTGTCTGAGCCTCTTCCTGACGATGTGTTTCAGAGGTGACCACCGTGATGAAGAAACGTGTGCGTTGGGGGGGAAAAAAATCAATTCAGGATCAACAAACAGCGTCGTGTGTGTTTGTTATGTATCATCAAGCATACGCATGTGCTGTGTGATCACACCAGACCTCCACCCACCAACACCGCCAGCACACACAAACACACAGTCGACACTCAAGTACAACCACGGTGTGATTTATGAGGCCGGCGCTGGACGCAGCTCTGCAGGGTAATGCATTAAGCTCTTATCTGCCTCTCCTGTAGAAGGCAGCCTCATATCCTTTAGGAGAGGAGAGCAGCCCTATAAACCACCGCCGCTACAGATTCATACACCCACAGAGCTGCAGAGTGAGGAGGAACACAACAAAAAATACTTTTCTTATTGATGGGAAGCCGGCTTGGCTGAGAGCGGTGGGCATGCACGCCGTTTTTGAAATGTAGAGTGAGGTCAGAGAACAGAGGCTGAGCTGTTAGGAAAAAACACAATAGTTTTGGAGGCAGATAAGATTTGAAAGGTTATTGAAAAGGTAAAAAAAAACTGCTTTATCGGTGCTGGGGAAGCTTTGTGTCTTCAAAGACAGTAGCAAAACACAACCTGTTAAGTCTGATTCAATCTAATAAGCTCGAACATAATCCTCTCACTCTGGTCTTCACAGAGCGAGGCGTTAGCTGAATACTAATACAGCACAGAGGTATCTGAGAGGAGACACAATAATGTTCCCTGTGATATCTTACTGCGAGCTGTACAACGGACCTGACGATTGTGTTTAGGTGTTATCCGATACTGTAGTGTTGTAGAAGAAACAAAACCAAAGCCAACATTTTAGAAGATAAAATGGAAAAAAAGCATAAATCTCTGTTCTGCTCCTGAGCATAGCAACAAGTCCAAGTAAAGGACTGGTTCAGATTTGTAAAATGACAACGTGCTGGGAGTGATGGGTCTGCAGAGAGTAATCACACAAATCTACAGCTGCCCTCAGCTTCACAGAGAGTTTTAGCTCTTTGTTCAGCTGTGACTCTTGATTGGTTCGTTGTCGTGACAAAACAAAGCAGACGCAGGCCCACACAACGGAGATCTGACCAGATAAAATGAAAATCACATTTCTGTTAGTGTTTCCAAGCAAATTAGACTGATAACAGACTAAATGTAAGACATTCAGAGGAGGAAGAGGAGTCTCCAGAGAACACAATCTGTTGAGTGTTGAATAAAGCTTTTAGTTTTCTTTCTTGTGTGTGAACGAAGTGGAATAAATCATTTTGCAGAGAACGTTAATTTAGTGCCTGATTCTTTTTAGTCAGAATGCAGATCAGAAAGTTCCTGAATTTCTCAAAAGGTCTTTGGTCCTCCAACCTCAGAGTTGGAAATGCAGACTGTTGAGGTCTCATATTAGCTTCAGCAAACCTGTTGTGCAGACCCATGCATCCCACAGCAAGGAAACCCTGTCTGCAGAAACACAGAGAGAGATTTTCTACAGTAAACATTAGCTGCAGCTATATCACGTGAGGACAAAAATAGGATATTAACATCATCATGAAAAGAAATGTTTTTAATGTGTAGCTGTTACTCGCTTTCCTCTCCGAAACTCAGGCTTATCACACTCATTTTCCCTCCTCTCTCCGTCTTTGTATTCAAGTGGACGTGTTAGTGAAAGGAGATAAACGGAGGCTTCCCACATTCATCTTTGTCAAGTTAAGTCCCTCCTTCATTTCCTGTCTGTGTCTCTCCCTGCGCTCGACTCCCCCTCTCACCCCACGTTTCTTTTTCTTTTCAGTCACCAAAAGTATACGTATCAGCACACTCGGTCGGTTCATCCGCATTCCACACAGAGAGAAAACCTATAATTAGACCGGTTTGAATTCCTCCTATCAGTCCCTCAGGTATACAGTGTAGAGGTTGATCTGTTATCTGCAGGTTCAGGAGTCCAGGAGTCCTCCTGACCTGATTGTGTTGGCTGGAAATGGAGCAGATGTCTCCTGATAGTTGACTGTGGCGCTCTTCTCCATCTGGGTGAACACAGATACACGCAATCCAGGTTAATGTAGTCTCATAGCAGACATGTAAAGAGTGGGCAAGGTGGCGCAGTAAGTGGTGTAATATGTAGCAAAAATTATACATTGATATTAAGTTTTATTTCTTTAAATCTAGGAAGATCTTACCTCTCTTCTTGAAACAAAGAAAGTGGGTAAACCTCTCCTTTCCACGATTTTGAGACTGAATACAAGACAAAGTTAACTCGCTAAAGCTGCACAAGGTAAGTGTATCCTGTGAGAGGTCGGCCTCACTAATTGCAGAGCATTTCCGCATCATACTGATCAGTTTTTGTGAAAATCAGCTTGCACTTCCTTGAACTCTGCTTGAGAGAGGTGATCCATCACACTCAGTGTTCTGTTGTCCTGCTTTTTAATGCAGTTTCAGGGAGGGACCCTGAAGAAAAAACAAAAAACTAACCTTGTCGGTGTGTTCGAGGACAGGAGATTTGGAAAGCAGGCTGCAGAAAAGCAAAAAGTTAAGTTTTGTATTTAACCTTGGTGTTTGATTTGGATTTATTTGGATATATTTGGTGGGGTTGAGCGAGCACTCGGCTGAAACAAGTATCCGGTATGGTTAATGTCGTTTTTACAAGCATGAGAATCATCTGTGAAATTCCTTTATTAATTTCTAAAAAAAATAATATTTCTCTTGCTCTTGAGATCAATAACACTGATCTAAAGCTCAATTCTGAGGCTCATTTTGAAAAATAGTTTTCTAATAAATAATAATGAAATGGCTGATCACTTTTCAAAAGCATAATGTGCTAACAAAATAACTAACAAATGAAATGAAATTAATTTTGGTGAGTCATTATGAAATGTTCTGTGTTCTCTCTCTTATCGGCTTATTCAACCCCCATTTCTTAAAGTCGCATAAATTGAAGACCATTTTCATCTGAGCCATTATGTCCTCCCTACTTTACTTTCAACACAGCACTGTCCTGTCCCGTATATACTGGACAACATGGCCGAAAATCACCGCCCTGTGTGAATCAGGGCTAATGTTAGCAAGCAAGCAAAGCTACATATCAAATTCCTTTTTGCAAGTCTCGCCACTGAGATGCAATCTCAGCTAACAAGACCTGTCCCTATCTAAAGAGATGCATAACTTCACATAAAAACCGTATCTCTACAATCACCAGCCAAAAAATGTGCTGCCTTTTCCCCAGAATAAGGTTTAAAATGCTTTTATTGTCGCGGGATATACTTCTGCAGTTTCACGACACCAGTTTCTTTTAATCCAGAGTGCTGTGATGTGATGCCGTCAACTAATCCCATCGGAGCGCTTGAACACATGCAAAAGTTTAATGTCTAACGTTTGAATAACATCAACCTTCGCTGGTAATCCGGTGCATCAGCTTTGATATCCTCCTCTTCCATGCTGATTAGAAGTCTGTCTGCAAACGCACCACATCGGTTGAGACTGTCGTGAATCTCAAGTGTGCGCTCGCGTCAGCGTGTCAGTATGATTGGCTGATATGTTTGCTTGTTCGGCTTTTATAAAAGGCAGACGATTGGCTTTTGGAGGAAAAGGGGTGGGATATGTCACACAACAGCCATCTCTGGCTTTCTATTCAAGATGTTTTAAGCGGTTGGTCTCTGTAAAAGAGTGTCAAAAGAGGCTTTATCTGCAAAATGTGCTCATAAGCCGCTTAAAATCAGGAGAATTCAAATTTTCAGTTCATGAAAGAAAGTTGTACAGCTTGAACATGTAAAACCGTCAGTTTTTAAAGGCGATAGAATTAAATTTGTTCTAAAACAGTGTCTCAATCAGGTGAGTTCTGTAGGGCCCTGCATTATGATTCAAGCAGATGAGACAGACATTATTCTGAATTAAACACACTTCCTACACTGCAGCTTATAGGCTGATATGCCTGCAGCGAGTCGTGCCGGTAGCTCAGATGCTTACAATGGCGTGCAGGGATTTAAACTGCAGCCTTTAATGTCTGCGCACCCATTGTGGTGACTCATGACTCCCATGACTGAGCTATGCCTGGAATTCAGGTTACATTTGTGTTTGTGTTTGGAGCCCTTTTTCTTCCCAGGTCCACCTGATTCACAGCTTGAGTGATTCAAGAAAAGCATCTCGCCATACATGCATCAAAGAACCACCGCGGGCATTTTTCCATCACCCCCTGCCAAAAATAATATCTTACAGGTGTGCTGGAAGAAGAGCTCAGAGCTATTACGTAAAGGAAAAGTTCACCACAAAAGTATTTGCATCAAAATGTACTGAAACTACAAAAAGTTAAATTTCTAATTATCCAGAGTGGCCCATTTCAAAATATTGCACATTATATAATTGGACTACAATCATTAAAAGCGGCTGTAAGTGTCACTTTAACTAACTTCCTGTAAGTGTTTCAATTAGCAATCCTCTCCACATCACCAAATGAACGTCCAGCAGAAATCGGCAGACGTAGCAGCGAACAGGAGGATCCTGCTGGCTGCCCGTTCACGAGCAGACAGGACTTCTTCTTTACGGAGAGATCTCTGTCCTGACGGGATGAAGAGGGCAGGGATACCAGAACATGTCCTCTGTCTTTTGCTGCATGAGCAGAGGGGGGACAGACATGGGTTATACTCTATAACTGTGATTACTTTTGGAAAATGTACCCCTAGAGGGATCCATTCATGCAGATTTTTAAAAGTTCCCTTAAAAGCAGTTGAACTGTGGATTATACAGAGTAACGTGAGCGTTGTTCCTGCAAAGATAAGATGCTTTCAAATGTTTTTTTGAACACTTTGAGCACAAATGGCGAAAGATATCTAAAAATCCGCTGATGAATAAAAGACTTCACCATGTGAGTTAAGAGCAAATTATGTTTTTTTGAAATTTGGGGTAAGAAAAGCATCATTACACGCTGACGTTGCGCTGACATACAAGAGCAGATACCGTATGTATATGTTCAATACATTCACCGGTGTTGGAGAACAATGTGTGCTCATGTGTGTGTTTGCACAAAAGGAAAACACTCAACAAACTCGGTGTGCGACCTTTGCACAGCGTCCTGAGAACACTAGGTGAGGCGATACTTCAGCAATACTAGAACTGTTGAAATAAACATGAAGGACTCCCACAGGACATGTGAGGCAGACTGAGGCAACAGCATCTGTTCCACAGGCGCTCACACACACACACAAACATGAATACTCGTGCAGACACACACACACAAACACACATAACAACTAACAGACCCACATATGAAACACCGAATTCTGTGGATATCACTCTCTAATTTATTTTCACCATAATTAGAAGTTTTAAGTCAATGAAGGGAGGAACAAGTGACGATTTGCAGAACACGACTCTCAAGGAATGAAAATATATGCCAAACTAATCAGAGTCCTGCGTATTTTCTTATGTTTTGTTGTGTCTGCTCCGGAGATGAATGCTGTCACTTGTAATGTGTCCCACAGGGAAACAGGAGAGACTCGCTACTATCACATTACTATTGTCACACACTGGAAAACAGAGTCAGACGGGCTCCACGGGCAGGTTTCAACAAAGGTGTGCAGACAGATGAATTCTGCGAATGTATTTAACTGCACGCATTTACACACATTAGGTTGAACCAACAAAACCACAAGTGTTTTTCTGTCGTTTTTTCCTGGCGACATAAAGAGTCTGATGAAAAGGGACACTGAGGTCAATCAATCAGGAGCGCGTCGGCTGTAAAGGAGGTCTGACAATCAGCATTTTGAATTATGAAAGGGACCAAATCATGGGCGCACCACTCGACAACAACTTCTGGATGATTTAAATATCTTACATGCAACATTTCCTCATTAAAATGTCTAAATGTCTCAACCTTTGTTACGTACTTTGATGAGTTGTTTACTGTAATTATCCCGAATGTTTCCAACAATGTCCAAACTCTAAATCCATCATTTGGCTCAAGGTAAACACCAGATGATACATCAGAGAGCGAGGAAAGGAAGTTGGCGAACTTGACTGACGTAAAAGTAAATAAAACTTTAAAACGTTACCTCGTCTGTGAACATTTCTGTCTGTCATCATGTGATATGACATGACATGACTTTGGCAATGGACTCGTTTGCCCGTGTTTTATTTTGAAGTTAAAGCCTCTCTCCAGAAGGTGTTCACCTTAGTTTGCCCACCCTCAGATCTTTAATGAAGTCCGGGCTTTCTTCTCCATCGGTCGCATTAATCAACTTTCTGTCTGCCTTATAATACAGCCATTGTACATGACAGGCCCCAGAATTTAATCTACAGCGGGAGCGGGCAAATGAGACGCCCTTCACAGCCGGTGTGACAGGACCATCTAGTGACAGCCCTCCTTTCCCTCGAACCACTGAGGCTTGAGCGGGGTCACTCGGCTGGAATGGGTTCGCCGGTACAAGGTCGGAAGTTCAAGCAAGCACATCAAACAGTCCCACGCTGAGGCGCTCCGGAGCGAAAGGCTGCATTGAAGATGGTGAGTGTGTTTAATGGAGGGGACTGCCTCCGTCAGCCTCCACTCTCTCTCTCAAGTACAGACCGCCTCAGCAGAAACACACCTAATGCAGGTGACATCTGCCTGGTCAAGGATGAAATATAAAGCAGCAAGGACAAGGTGTGAGCATGCACACTGCAGGCTGCTCTCACTGTAAACTCGCTCCGGATGATACCGTCAATCTCTTGGTTTACTTTGTCAGCGCGGGCGTCCGACTGCTCTGTAGGTGGATTAGGCTCAGTTTGAACATAACTTGCCCGAGGGGAGAACTGCGATGAAGTGGATTTGGATAATGGGAATCTGTCCATCACCATATCTCAACTCGCTGTACATTCAATTACCGAGCTGCCTGCCTGGCTGCCTGTAATTATTTACTGATCTGGCCGACGGAGCTTTCAAGTTCAAGTGGGTGTGTGTGAGGGGGGGTAAGTGTAGAGGTGGTGGTGGTGGTGGATTGTGGGGGTGAGGTGGGGGTATCCCTTGAGTTTATTACAAGAGAGGACCGTCATGTGTCACTGGAGTTCATTGTGCTGCAGAGCCAACGTCAGACTTCAGCTCTGAACAGGAAGAGGAACCTCGCTGATTAAGCACGATGATGTGCCTGCAAATTAATTTCCACAAAATAAGTCACCGGTCTTTGTCGGGCAGAGACGCCCGACAGGGAACTTTACTGATTTAAACAAGCTTTGTATCACTTAAATGTTGGTAGCCAATTTCAAAATGAATAATGTTTTAATTTAAAAAAAAATTAAAGCCACAAACCGACAAAAACACCTTGTGTTTATGGGTCCGGTGTGGCGCAGTGCATTCTGGTTGTTGTAGGAATACAACAGCCCTTTTTTCCACTGTGACGTGAAACGGGATGCTCTGCCTCGTCCACTTGAGACTCAATCATTGGTATATTTTTATTTACAAGGCTATTCTTGGTCTGCTTCCTTCCGACCTACAGGACTACATCCTTCAAAAAAGTACATAAAGTTACTGTCTTTGCTCCCAGAACATATTTCTATGACCTGTCCCTGAAGTCTGTACCGAGCTTGGAAAATGTACGCTGCTCCCTCTGCTTGGAATCAGTTACGAAATAGACACTTCTTTCCTGGTTAAATAAAATAAATAAAAATAAAAAAATTGCATCTTTCTACTGCACAGACAGCCCAGTTTAACGCGAGGCCCATCTTTCCCGCGGTGAAATACTTCTTTAATTCCTCGCTGTTGATTTTACGCGCGCCTCTCATGAACTTCTGACAAACCCTCAAGAAATCCACGGTCGTGTTGTTTGCAGGACTTTTGCAAACAACACGAGCGTGGAAATGGGATTTGGAGGCAGCCGGGTCTAAATGAAGACAGACACATTTGCCCACACAGTCACCACCCTCTGGTCAGGCTGTCAGCATCAATCAGTGTGCGTAATATTTTAATAGGTCGGGGTAATGTATAGCCACTAATCTAGAGACCGCTGACATCCTGCTGGCAGGCGGCCAGGTGGGTTTCCCCTCCCAAAAAGAAAAGTCTGGCCCCCCTTTCTTTCGTCTTTCTCGCAGTGCGTCTCTTCTTTATTCTCCTGTATTCTTCGTCTCCCACTACATCTCTTTATTCTTGCCCCCCCCCGGTCTCTCATTACGGCCTTATCGCAACTATTAATCTCGCACAAGTACTTCACTCAGCAGGTCTTATTGTGAGAGCCACCTGCCCAGAAGTGGGGGGTAATGGATACGAAGATCGCTGCCTCCGCATCAGCAGCCACCATCGCCACCACTTTCTTTTCTTTTCCTTTTTCGCTTTTGTTTTTGCTCTGCTCTCATTTTCATCTCCTCTGATTTATGTGCTCTTGCATCTGTAAAACCCATCAGGTTCATTTTCACCCGTTGACCCTAAAACCTGAGACTGTGGAAGTGTTTACCGGCGGTTCATTACGATGGCATCATTGTGTTTCCTTTAGACGTACCATGATGGTATAGGGCTTGGACAGCTGACGTAACTCTACAATGTTTCTTGTCATAACAACTCGTGCCCCCAGACAGCAGCTGGGAAGGCGGCGAAACTGGATGCCTCCAGTCAGTGAGCAAATATCCTCCGGTCTGATTCCTGATAACATCTTTTCTCCGCGAACTCGTTTAAGAGAGAAAGTGTTCCGTCTCATTTTTTCTGTGCGTGTCACACCAGCCTCTAAGTATGCTCTGACAGTAACCATCAGACAAACAAATAAGACTTTGGCTCTAAATACGTGTCCTTCATCTGATTTCAAAGCGCTTGGAATGAGGCATATCACCACTGCCGGGTGAAAACTGTCCAAAATTCTAACTTTTCAGGAGTAACCCAAAGCTGTCTTGTTTCAAGCATGACCACCAAGCATATTTTCCAGTTTATCCAGTGGGATTTCAAAGGGTTTCATAAGACCGAATGCGGTAGAGGTTTCCTCGAGCTGCGGGGCAGCACGTTATTCCTCGATTGAAGTGAAAACATGAAAATCACCAAAATTGCAGTCACATTTTCACAGCCGCTCTTCATGTCCCCATCTGCGGACTGAATGTTTGGTTGAGGAGAATAGTTGTTATTAATGCTTGCTGACGCCTACATGCTTATACACGCTATACGTTGCCCTCTGCAGACCCACAAATGCATAATGCATGTGATGTACATTACACATGCAGAGACAATCACAGCAGGAATGCAACTGCTCGTGCTCAGGATCCTCCAGGGTGAAGCTTTTTGGGCAGAAAGCGCTCACTGCTGGCACAAAAACATGCTCCAAACCCACTCTTTGTTGCTCTTTAGAGAGATGATGTGGAGGTTGAAGATGCTTTAAAATGCCATCAGCTCACTGTTGAAAGTTTAGGGGTGATGTGTCAGATTGAGTGTGCTTTACGCCTCATCCCCCTCACTGTCAGAAGGCTACAAGCCTGCAGGTTTCACCAGCATGTTCATATTCTCTGGGACCAGTTTACTTTCAAATACCTGACAAAAAACAGGTCTCTACCCTCTCTTGTTCAGTGACTCAGTATTATCTGTCTAGTCTGTTGTTAAAGCGAACACCCAGGACCATGGATGTGGGAACTAGACGTGCTGAGGGGGCTGCAGCACCTGCTTAAATGAGGCTAGAACATATGCCGAATTTACAAGAAGGCCCAAATAATTCAGAATTTGTCAGAAACAGTGCTTCACAAAGCTTATAGAGTGTCTCCTAATTCAACACCTCTCAAAATTGAGGGATTTTATAAGGGAGTCCGGGGAATTTCTCTCTTTTGTCCCAACAAAACAAACCCCAGACAAATCCCAACAAAAAATGTGGCTACCTAGATTCATACTCAACTCGACAGGGGGCATAATATCACCAAAGTAACTGCTAACTGCAGCTGCCCTTAGCTAGATAGCACAGTAAGCCTTTAATGCAGCAACCTTACTGCGCCACGAAAACCCATCTGTCCTGATTGAAATAGTTTTAGTACGATACTCTGTATTTGCTGTTTTCACAATTTTCAGACCTGACTATGTCGTGACTCCACATGGGTTTGTGCTTCTGTTTCGGAGGTGGCGGGTGCTAGCTGAAGTCAGGATGTAGGAAGCAGCATCTGTTTACATCCGCCAGGCTGTGACACAGTGTTTTAGTTAGGGCGGAAGAAACTGAAGTGCTACTTGGCAACGTGTCTCTCTACAGTATTAACCTGACCTTTTAAAATGTTAAGTCTTCGGGGGATGTTAACGAGAATCATTCACATTTTTTTTTTTTTTTGAGCGATGTTTTCACTTCCCTGCTTCGATTACGCCCCCCTCTCTGACATTTGCTCTTCGAATGCCACCCACTGACGGGTCTCAAGGGCAGAATGCAAATAAGATCTGATGCATTATTGGAAAGTTTGCAGTGAATTGACTGCACTGATATCACCCACCCTTTCAGTTTCTGCTCTATATTGGGAAAAAGGGGAACTTCATCTTCCGGAGGATGGGATTATGCAGGAGGAGCTGTGTGAAACCCTTTTTTGCATTTTAAAAAAAGTCCTCATCTACTTCAGTTGTTTAGAAGAATGCTGCAATGCTGTTTTGCTGTGAAGCTCCCAAAGACCCCTTTCACTGTGCAGTTTTGTCTTCCACCGGGCATGAATCTCCCAGGAAAATGAAGGCTTACTGGCGAACAGTCAAGTCGGCAGCCTGGCACCATTTCTATCTTCTTTCACATCTCCATTTTAGACTCAATGAATGAATGAACTCTGAAGAAAACGGAAATGATCCAGTTGTCTTTGCGATGGCGGTGCCAACAGTAATACCACTTAGAAACGCTATCTGCTACCACTTTTGTCAATTTACTGACCAAACAAATATTTAGATATGGTCTCCACACATATCCGTGTCTGGACACTCATCCACATGCTGTGTGCGTCGCTGTTTGTGTGCCTTGAATCTAAAGTCAGACGTTTAAATCTGATCCTTGGGCTGTTGTTTGTCTGACTGCACTCCATGACCCCATCCCCAGCTATAGGCACCCTGTCGGCGGGACAAAGAGGGTGCTGTTATATGAGGGGCTTTAGATGTGTAATTACCCTCAATCTACTCTGCAGGAAGCTCCATAAACACACAACTACATACCTCCCTGCACCTGAGATTTACACCGACTTGGGGAACAGAGAAATTCTTCACTCCACCACATAAACATGAGTGACAGCAAATACTGAGCAAACAATTCCACTTTCTCCTTCAGCTGCAGCAGCGCCATAAAAATGAGCGAAACCGGATCTCAGGAGACAAAGCAAAAAGGTTTGTTTTTTTTCTTTACAGTTACACGCACATTACGTGCTCCATTAACTCTTAGCTTTGGTATGTGAGGAGATCTGCGTGCAGAAATTAAACCAATTACAATCTTCTTCACTGACACTCCCATCGAGGAATGCGTCTCTTGATTCTGAAGAATCTAAGGCACTCATTTGTGTGTCTGATGTTCTGCACGATCCTGGTATTTGCCTCGAAATTTGCATTTTGAGCATTGCAATTTGACATTTGCATATTGAAAATGGGCGACCTTTTCCTTTTTGACCCTCTGGGTGATCGTTTACATTCCAAATCCACATGTGAGAGGAAAAGGCCACGCAGGTTAAGAGAGAGAAAGAGAGTGAAAGAGGAAAAATTAAAAGGGTGGGGGATGGGCAGCGAAACTGCCATCGCGATATAAATCACTGTCGTCCTGGAACTCATACAAACAATTATGATGACCTGTGCTTTTTTTTCCCCACACGAATGCAGAGATTTACACATGAGCGTTCTGGTGCATCAGTGAAGGGGATAAGCCAGTTTTGTGTGTGAAAGATGATGTAAGCAGCGTTCACTTAAAGACACTTCCTCTGAACGAGAGATCTTACAAAGCTGGATCAACCAGTTGGTTCTGGCAGCAAACAAATCGCCAAACTGTCACACAAGAAGAACAAAACAATATCCATAAGTACACACTCTCACACATGTTCACACACACATACAGTACAGGATGTATCTTCATTTAAATGCTTTCAAAGTAGCCGAAATTGAGGAGACATGCTCTCACATGCGTGAAAAGACACATGACCTCTGGCGAGGATTTGCGTTTAAGAGGCGTCAAGGTTTTGAAGACACAGCCTGACATATACGCATTTCCAGCGCTCATTCTTCTCTAATCATTTCTTTCACACCCCGCTCTCTGTGTGGGCAGGGGCAATGTGAATTATGTGAGCTTAAGGAAGGAAGATTACAGGTTTTTGAATATATGTTTGTCAAGGGGACAACAGTGCCAGGAACACGAGTAAACTGTGAATTTAATTTTTGCAAACACGTCATTTATTTGATTATTCGCCAACCGTTTTAAATGCCCTAATTATTCGGGAGCAGTACTACTGTGCTTAATTGCAGGCAGCTCGACATGGTTTCCGGTTTAACTGGTGGTTTGAGCTAAATGCTTACATAACACCCTAACATGCTCACAAGCAGAATACTAACACGCTGATATTTAGTATGTTCATCATGTGCACCGTCTTAGTTTAGTGGGTAGGCATGCTAATGTTTGCTAATTAGCACCAAACACAAATTACAAAAGGAGACTGGTGGGAATGTTTTACTTTTACTCATCTTGTTTTGCAGGCATTTAGCAACCGAGCCTCAAGTTAGGCAATAAGGCCGTCACCATCTTGGTTTTTATGGAGTTAGACGTGACCAAATTTAGACAAGGTAGCCGCGCCCTAAAGCATACGCTACTTTATCATCTACTTTATTCTAAATCGGACCACATTTTACCAAATAAACATCATGCTGCATTGAAAAAGACTTGAAACTAGAGATTGAGAACATGAAGTCAGTAGGAAACCGTTTACTGAGGTATTAAATCAAGTCAGAAGTAGGATCATTTTCTCATAAGCTTACATGCAATAAGGCTTCTATTGAAACCAGTGGACTTGCCCATGCTGGCCATTATAAAGAATGCAGATTTAAAGCATTTTCACATCAAGTCATGGAGCAACTCAAAAAAACATTGATAAAATGATGGTGCTAACTTACCAGACAAACTAAAAACCAGATGATGGTGTGACTGTAGCAATACATCCACCATTGTTGGGATAATGTAGTTCGGACCAGAGTGGTGGACTGACTGACCAACATTGTCATCTCTTGAAATAAAAATCCAGGCAATTATAATGCAGTGTTGCAAAGTAGCAGACAGCACTGGAGTACAGAGAAAATACATGAACTTTCAGCTAAATAACATTAGTTTTTTTTTCTTTTTTTCTGGTGTTCAGAGTAACTGAACACCAGGCCGCCACTGGTTGAAAGTTTCAAACTTGTCTCACCTCTGTGGGTGTCGTAAGAAATGTCAGGAATGTAACTTCACCCTACAGTGAGGTAAAAGGTGCTGGAGTACACTTGTATGTCAGCATAGCACTAGCCTTGCATTCTGACCTTCTCATTTTGGTGTAGGGGAAAAAATGCTCTGGCTTGTTAACATTACTTTAACCCAGTCACAATTGTCTCAGGTAGTGCTGGCTCGTGATGCAGCGTGGGTGCCGCTGTAACATAGTATTGGGCAACTTGTCTTGCACACGGGGAGGCGAGCCCTGCCATTAGTGAGCTTGACATGCTGTTTTTTGGTTTATTTTATACACTTAATGGCGCCCATAAGAAAGATTATACAGTATCTTTAATAATTTTTCAGTTAACATAAACATAATTAAATAAAATCACTTGTAAATACGATGTGTGTCTGTCACAGTCAGCAGAATGCACTCACAAACATTTCACATGCACTGAAAGCAGCATACATGTTTACAGATTAGTTGTGCAAACTACTTGCAGCTCTCGCTCGTTAAAGTAACACCCATGTGATGCAATACATGCACGTTTCAGGCAATAATAATCACTGGGACGACTGGATGGAGAAATTGGATCTATAAGCTTTTAATATCAAAGTAAAGCTGAGTGTCGGTTTGATCAGCATTGCAGAAGATTTCTGTTCATTTGTGAAATCAAACCGAAGATCTGTGGAGAGAAGTTGAGAAAACTTCCCTGTAAGTATTTCTGCACGCTTCGTTGACAGAACATGTTGTGACGAGACGTGTGACATTCAAAGATGAAATGAAAAGATGAAAGATATACTCGAGCATGAAAGGTAATATGTTTGGTGTTTCATGTTTAATTGGATTTGGGTTGCCCCACAGCAGCATCAGACATATTGTGCCAAAAGACATGCATCCGCTGCACTAGTGGTCATGTTTTCCCATTAAGGACATTACATATGAAGGTGTGTATTCATCAGTGACTTCACTACAGATTAATTGATCATTTGACATAATTGCAAAAACACCTTGAGTGTGACGGGATTAATTTGTTTCTATTATGCCTGATTGATATTTCCATTTTCTTTCACCCTGCATCTTTCTCTTCTGTTCCATATTTATGCCGAAGCATCAATCACCACGTTTCCACACACAGCTGCTGCTGCTGCTGCTGCTGATGCATCTTTATTCCACTCAGAGCCTCTACAGTGCTGCCCTCTGACCCCTGAGATCAGTCATGTTGCAAGTGGAGTGTGACTGATCCTCCCTGCAGCCTCCTCCTGCGGAGACGGGCTGGATCGGCCCCGTCCGTCATGTCTTCGTGCCGGAGACCAACTTAGCTGAGGTGCCTCCTGCATTAGCATTCCTCAGCTGGACTTGACATGGTGTCATGCTTCTGAGCGCAAGTTCTACCCTGTCCAAGGTGCTTATTTTCGCCCGCGAGATAATTTTCCTTCATAACAAAAATACACCCGCCTGCATTCCTAAATATGAGGTTAGAGCATCACACCCACCCAACACCACAAGTGCTCTCACTGTAATTTAAAAACAAATACTGTACAGTATGTGACTTATACAACGTCTGCAGGTGGAAACTTGTTCTTCACTTATTATTAAGGAAATTACAAATTCATTTAAAAGCTTGGTTGTTTTGCAAGAGGGCACTGTTTAAAAATAATTACTGTAATTATCCAGTAAATTACTGGATAATAATCAGGCATTTCAGAGCAGAATGCTGTAATTATTTTACAAAAGTTACATTATGATACTGTAAAAAGCATCTGTAGACATTGTAACTATACAGATTTACAGTAAATGTACAGAACACAACTGTATTTTGCTTGTTAGCATGTTAGCAAGTGTACCTTGATGGCCCACTCGAAGACCTGTTAGTATGTGAGCATGTTAGACTGTTTGCATGTTAGCCTTTAAGCTTGTTGTTAGCATGTGCACGTTGCTGACCCACTCGTAGGCCTGTTAGCTTGTTGTTCGCATGTGTACCTTGTTGGCCCACTTGTAGGCCTTTTAGCCTATTAGCATGTAAGCATATGTACCTTGTTGTAAAACTACAATATATTAGTGCTAAATTACTGTATAGCGTTGTACCCTAATTACAGTATTATCTTGTAATGTACCAATTTTACTTTTTAAAAAATGTTTTTTTACAGTCACTTCAGAAGACTGATAAATTCAAATTCACAGCAGCTCACTGTAATATTCCAAATAATGACCTGTCACTTATTGCAAAAGCCTAATTGCAGTAGTTGGCTGGTAGAATTTACTGTGAAAACCTGCTGTTTGTGATGTTAACAGTGATGAATTATGACTCATGTCTGTGGAACGATGTTTGGTATACAGAAAAGTTGTCACTCTGCAGCGGTGACGTTCATAACCAGCCAGCGTTCCTGCAGAAAGTGGAGACGATGGGAAACATAAACAAAAGGAAGAGGTGCAAACGTGCGACAGATAAACATACCGGTCCTCTGGGAGAAAGAGAGCGAAAGAGAGGACAGACGAGGGGTGAAGGGGAAAAAAAACACAGAGCTTGTGATGTGAGGGCGAAGTAGTTACATGAGTGCTGACATTCAGGAGAGGTGGATGCGGCACAAGGCTCCACTGTTAGAGGGCAGGACGAGGGGAAGGAGCAGCTGTCTGCCCGGGCAGGCAGCGATACGCCTGCCCCCCAGCTGTCAGGGCCTGGAGAAATGGCCAATTCACACACAGGACATTGGGTCAGTGTTCAAGGACCGATAGGACGTCGAAGCTCGCAACACATATACAGGAAGGTGTGTGTTCTTGGCAACGTGCGACACACAGGAGAACATTTAGGAGAGAATGTAGGAACACGTTAAAAACACATACAAGCACGCTCTTTATATTTAACAACAGTGAGCAGATTCATAAGCCATTAAATTATTAATGTGTTTCTGGACATCAAGCGTATCACGTTCCTTATAAAAACAAATCACAGTTGGAAGAATATTTACACAGAGGGCCTTCCATCCATTCCCATAACTCACAGCTGCTGAAATTGTGAAACTGATACCTCAGGAGATCTTATAATGTATTTTTTTTAATTAAAAAGGTCCCACACAATGTCAGCGCTGAGTTTAACACACACACACACACACACACACACACACACACACACACACACACACACACACACACACACACACACACACACACACACACACACACACACACACACACACACACACACACACACACACTCTGTCTGGGACCTTCATCAGGCATCACATTCACAATGTGAAACAACACAGTTTGATACTGAAGCCGCAGTTTGTAACAAGCATTCAAAACCAAACACCTGAGACAAGAAAACTAGAAAAATAAAAAATAAAAAAATTAATTACAATTTTTAAAAAGTGTTTCTGAAAGCACAAAATCCACTTGCTTGAGGTGTTTTGGCTCAGTCTTCTTCAGTCCTGGACCTCAGAGCCTCCTGCCCTGCATGTTCTGGATGTTTCCCTGCTTCCAACACACCTGATTCAAATGACCGGGTCGTTATCGGGCTTCAAGCAGAGCTCGATAACGAGCCGATCATTTGAACCAGGTGTGTCGGAGCGCACCTGGTTCCTGTCCAAGTTTACACCAAACTGGGAATATCTTCTTAACCTGCAAGAAAAACAACTCATGCAATAAGAAAAAGACAAGATAATCAATAATTATTGAATAAATATCAAGTAAGGAGCCTAATATTTGAATGTGTCAAGTGAAAACTTTCTACGTAGTATAATATTACACAACATACACACGAGTAGAGTGAGGGGAAGAGAGTCTTTACACATAACATCAATGAATTATTAATATGATAAATATCTGATTTTCACGGTTATCATCAACACCATAAATCGTGACGCCTACCCACAATACTTTCCTTCACTGTAATCCTTCTGTGAACAGGAAAAGTTACCTGTTCTAATATCTGAAACTTTAGACAGTTTGACAGAAAATCCTGGATCAAATATTGACACTTCTAGACAAATAAAATCCCTGTTTTTTTCATCCGAACAGAAACTCCTCAAGTCTAATTTCTTGGTTTCCTGACAGTTGTCAGGGCTCACACTCAGACACTTGTTAGTCCTGACAGGAGGCATTGTGGTGGTGTAGTAATAGTGACAGAGGAGAGAGGCTAGAGAGCAGAGGACGCGAGGAAGAACTGCAGCTCACTCTTGTCAGGATGGAGCTCGAGGTGGAGGGCAGACATCCAGCTGCGCCCTGAAGCACAATGTGTACATCAAGCAGGGTTTTTTAAAAAGGAAAAAGAAGGGTAAGGTTGACTGTCATCGGGTTTGCAATTATCTGGGAAGATAGCGAATGTGATGGTGGAGCCAACATGTTCATAGAGAGGAAAATCAAAAGGAACCCCACGGAGAGAGAGCGGTGGTGTATACAGAAATCATCTTCTTCTGCGCTGTGGAGGTCAGGAAGTAGAAACAGGGCATAGCTGAGACGAAATAGGACTGTGCAGGGATTGAAAATGCCAGATAAAATGTGAAGAGCCGGATTTGTAATGGTTATGTTGGTCTGCAAAACGTGAGAAATTCAAATAATCTGTGTTTAATCTTGTGTCACCCAGAAACATATGCAAAACATTCATATATGAAAAGAAACAACTACAAACACATTTTTTAAAATGGGAACCACAGAGACGATCACAAAAACTCCTTGCAGTGTGAGAACTTGAGTCAACAGGTCCAGTAAAATGCGAAAAGTCTTCAGGAGCTGTATCAGTGAACTGTTTGTTTGATACTTGCTATATTTTCACTTGTGGATTCAGATCCTGTGGAGACTCCTGATTAATGATTGAGAGCAGCTGGGGGGAGGGGGAATCCCCTCGTGGCTAATCAGGGTGTGAGGAAGCCCTTTTGTGATGGTACTGTATAAGAGAAATCAGGTTATTCTGATTCTCTACGCCACTTTGTCAGCCCAAAACTCTGGACGGTTGAGATTTACTTTACTGTCTTTTGTTCCATCTGGTTGAAGAAAATTTTGTGCGTTTGGCAGGCTGGTTGTGTGACTATTTAAAAAAAAAAAGTCACCTCTCAATTAAGCGACCTGAATCAAGGCTGTGCTTTGTGCACAAGACGAGTAAAAGCAGGACTCATTTTATCTTCCCTGAACCCCTTTAAACCAAAGTCCCTTTGTACACATTTCAGTTTTTCCGTTCTGTCTCATTTGGGAAACTTTAGTGGGTCAAGGGAGGAAATATATTTCAGTTTCATTATCGGACAAAGAGGCTTTGTGAGATTTGGGATTCCCAGTAAATGTTTTTAAATGTGCCCTATGTTAAAACGAGGCATGGTTGAGATGAAGTGCGGCTTGAAAAGCGGAGAACAGGCGGCAGAGACAAAAATCTGCATTGGGTGGGATTCAAATCTCCAGCCTCTGGACTTGCGGCCTGAGCCCTCAGTCGTAAGTACTGTGACGTGTTCACTGTCATTACGTCAAGTCTGCGAGTGACTGAGACCGCAAGTCAAATATAAGCTGCTGATAGACGGCCCTAAGGACAACAATGATAAAGTCAATTTGATTACCTCTACATATTTCTGTATTATGATATGGTTGAATATTACACTACACAACTCAAAGGACCGTTTCAAAAAAGTAATAGTTTGAAACCTTCATAATAAATTCGACTTACTTTGGCTCTCTGGAAGTCTGCAGCAGGTCCACTTCAGAGCCCTTGTGGACTGGATAATTTTTATAATAAAGTTTTAATAAAACTTCCTGCGAACGTGCCCACAAAGTCTGCTAGTGCGGTGAAGTCTGGACACATGGACGCAGCCTTGGAGAGTTTTCCAGCAGCTTTTAGTTTGTACAGAAATTCACTCAATCACTCATATCTCTGGTTTATTAGACCCTTATATCAGTTGGCACGCAGGCTCCTATGGTCGTTAATTATGACACCATAGCTTATTAAAATGCTACACAGGCGATTTATTCCAATCATCACGAGGATCCCTCTTTAAAAGCCAGATCTCAGTTCTTTGCTGTTTGTGTATTCATCTGTTTTCTTTTACAGTTAGTGTTTTTTTAATAGACATTAGGCTGACTTGCAGTCTAGAAACACGACATCCATTTATTTTAATTAACATCCATTATCTCTGGTCAGCTGGCACCTTACCTGGCAACCTAAATAAGCCATGAGTCATTCACCGTGCCTCCGCTGTAGAGCTGGCTGAAGGCAGCCATGTGTTGCTCCAACGGAGAGAGATATGCAGATAAAGCCGTTGCTGTTATCTTTAGACTCATCCGCCCATCTGAAATCACACAAGAATCCCAAACATCCATAAAAGCAAACACTCTACAACACAAAAAACACAGCAAAGTATTTCCCCCCTCCTGAGTGAATTACTCAGATGCGTCCTGGCAATCCCTCATTTTGTTAATCAGTGCTCGCCAGATGATGGTTGTCTTGCCGCTACATCTATCCGCTTGTTTTTATTTCAATTTAAAGTGACATGTTTGTTTCCATCCTTATCTACCGGGCCATTCTTTAGCGTCTACCTCACCATAATATCAATGAGGTTATCAGTCCGCCCACAGAATTGCAGATATGAAGATTAACGGCCGCTGATTGCGTAAAGATTTTTTCTGCTATCGTTATTAGCCGGTCTTCCTGTAAACAATCTGACTGTGATCATTTAGATGGAAAGCCTCGGGCGGCCGTGAGTGTAATAATGTGATATTTATTGCAAAAAGTAAATTAGAGCCGTGTGTCTGTACAGAGCAAACATTGATTTGACGAAAAGCACTTCAGGTGTTTTTGGAGTTGCTTTTTTGAGAATCCGTTTTTACTGTAGTCCCATAACTGAGAATGACGGACAAGATTAAAGTCAACGCCGGTGAGAAATATCTGAGATCACAGCTCGCAGTGTCTCCGGAGGAGGGAAGGTCCATTGTCAGTGAAACGTCCAGCGTAGAGGAAAAAACTGAGGTCAGGCAACCGAGGAAGGAAGGAAGGAAGAGATCAGCTGGCAGGAGCAGAAAGATAAATGGCTGTGGTTTGGGAGGAAAGAATGGAAATCTCCTCGACATTTTAAATACCAGGCATGCTCGGAAGGAACCGTGAAGTGCAGCGCTGTGTAACATCTGGGCCGACGGAGTACTAAAGTTCAGTTTAAAGTGGAGACGCTTCCAACACAAGACGACAATGGTGCAGAAGACTAACGGGGTCAAAACTCATCTGATCAAATAAGAGGTTGAAACACAAACTTCTGATCAGATGCACAGTAGATCTTTGATTTGCACACAAAAGCCATGTTTGAATTGTAATTCGAGGTCAGACATTGACCTGATGTTTGTTTCTGTTGAGGACGAGCTGGTATTCTTATATCCAAACTTCGCAGCTTATCTTTTGGTTCTATCACAGTTTCTGAAGAGCTCCTATTTTGCTGCATTATTCACCTACAGGTGTTTAGTGTAGCGTCTTACACTACGCCCAGAGGGAAAATGTGCTGCTCAGAAATCTTTTATTTGCTTTATCCAAAATCATCTTTGTTTTTTGGAGATAGCTGAATTTTGACATTTTTCTTACTAATTTAATGTAAGAAAAGATCCATCCAAGTTTGAGAATAACAGTACAAACACAAGAAAAGCACACTTCTATTAAATGCACTCACTGCCTTCTACAAATGCTCACTTTTTCAGCGAATCAGTCTGAGGTCGTGCAAGTGAATGTTTGTCTTTCTACAAAGTGCTTTCGAGTGCTGGTTAGAAAAATATGGTTATTAACTGAGGTATGAGTCTTTTTAACGCGTGAGTCACGGTCAGGAGCAACTCTCTTTTTGCAAGTAAGCTGCAGGAGAATTGCCAGTGGCAAAAGCAGAGTTATTAGTATTTCTTTTCTTTATATGGGTTTCAAAACCACAAAACCTCAAAACTGACAAACTCCACTCCTTCCGGCATCTCTACAAAGCAGCCAACAGCGTACTGTCAGCGTTTTAAGAGAATGAAAGTCAGCCGATCAGTTGGGTAGCGCGGTTCTTGAGCTCTTTGTAGTGTACACTGGACTCGACATCTTCCCCCTCAATGCACAGTGATGTGGTAAATAATGGACAACGGTAAGCGTCAATACTGACTGCCCAAGGCTGGTTTGGAGCAGCAGGGGGTCTCAGGCTGGCAGGAGCCTTTAAATCAGAGAGCAGTGTAGACTCCAGCTCCAATGTGCTGCTGATTCTGCTTTGTGGTTGTGATAAAAAGCCCCCAGCCCGTCCAACAGCACCCAGGAAGATACAGAACAGAACTGACAACAGTGATGTGAGCCGGGTAAGTTTTTCCTTCCCTGAACCTGTTCACCAACTTCACTGAATCACTCATCACTCGCCTGCATGCTGCACTGTGGACTTTTCCTTTCAGTCAGCTGTAACGCCTGGAACAGGAGGGTAATCAGGAGGTTATTCAAATCATTTGGTGCTTTTTGTTTTTTTATTACACATTTTATGACTTCATTGCTAGTTTTTTTTTGGTTGAGTCTTGTCTGTCTGTTATTATTGATGTTTGATGTAAGTAGTTTGATTTGTATCTCATGAGGAAATTCAAGTATTTCATACTACCGTATGTGTATATATACAGTAGTTCTGTTGCAACATCCTGTGATGGAGGGTTTTATCTCTGTTGGAAGTGAGAACCGATCCAATCAGCCGACTGAGGCTGAGTTCACTTTCTGTTAAACCAGATCGTACCGCGGCCTCTGTGAGCCAATTGTGGTGTCAGAGTTTAAAAAATGTTCCTTTTTCTGCTGCTGTCAGCTGTCGTTTCAGTGTCAGATGGGTGCGACCCTCCGCCACCCCACTCACCTCTGGCTTTTCATCACAACCAGTCTTCCCAGCTGGTCCTCCCAGTGATCCCATTATAAGTCCCGCTCCACATCTCATCCATCCAGATTTTCAGCATCAATCTTTTCCCTTCACCATCACCACCACCACTAGTGTCTGGACTCTATCGGGAGGTATTCCTGTACAGCTCACAGCATCACTACCTCCTTTAAAATATGACGTCATGGTGCGGGTCTAACCACCAAAGACGTTTCACTTCAAGATTCATTTTCTGGGCCTCCCATTCATTTTAATAAGGGTAGTGTGTTTGGGCTATAGCGGCGTGGACCACAGGAGGTGCCGAAAAAACTGGAACACTCAACTTTTGGGGAAACGCAACCCGACATCACGTTGTGGTGGCCAAACGCGTAGGCTGGCGATTAGATGGCTGCATGAATCTCCGAAAACATGCACCTAACTGGGCGTTGTGCACCAGTTTAAACATGTTTGTCACCTTTAGATGAGGACAATCGTTGTAGGACCGGCACGCTGGTAGCAGAGCAACATAGCAGCTTCTCCTTTTGGCAAACTGATCAGCAAACATAACCACAACAACGGTATTTGTTGTGTATCCACTTGTGTTCAATGCTGTTGGTCCAGATCATGGTCTGAGGGAGGTGACACATGGGTAATTTTGGTTTGGACCAAACAAAGCTGGAGTCAAAGGGCCCTAAAATTCTACTATATTTTCCTGTATATGAAAGTATAAAATGCAAGACCACAACGTACACAACAACTCGGTATTTGTCAAAGGCTTTTTTATTGGATTGCATAACGCATTGCATCAGCGGCCCCTATAGTCGCGTCCACCCCCTTAATTTTTGTGTTGACATGTACACAGGTGTATGCAGCGTCCTTGCATGCCTATCAGCTGACGCTGACAGAAGTATAAACAGTTTGCTTTATGACCAAGGAATTTGACAGATGTTTTCCAATTGCAAGACAAGGCAAGCTTCATTGAGCTTATCAGGAAAGCGTGGGGGAAAGTCCCCCGTTGCATGGTTACACTCCTGGCTCAGCATCAGTATGGATGTAGTCTGCGAGCTGGTGACAAGGGAAATTGCCGGTAAACAAACAACCGAATCTTCGCCTGATAACACATGAAAGAGAGGGGGCCCTGGTGGTGCGTGTGTGTGTGTGTGTGTGTGTGTGTGTGTGTGTTTGTGTGTGTGTGGGCAGACAGTATGTGTTCATACCTCTCTGCACTGCGGTTTGCTTCCTTATCTCCCATCGGCACATGAGAGGATTCCCGGCGAGCAGCCGTCCCTTTGAAATCCTCCCAGCATGTTTGTTTATGTCAAGCACTCGCGTGTTTCAGGGATTACATCTTTTCTTTTCCTTTCCTGAATTCCCCTTCTCGTTCGCCTCCGAGGAATTCGGCAACGACTCCCCTCCGCCTCCTGAGACACGCACACAAACGCACACGTTTACTTTGGCCCTGTGGCGAGGGATTATCGGAGGTTATTAGGACAATTTCGTGCATTACAATAAATGGTTTGGCATCGAAAACAGCACGCAACATGATAAAACATCATCGAGATAATTCATTAAACTAGAATAAAATCTGAGTGTTGATATCCAGTGAGATGACTCCAAACTACTTCCTCTCCCTTGCCAGTAAACAACATGTCTAATATTTGTTGCACTGCAGCTTCTTTTGACTCTTTCAATCAGCCTTTGGACTTAATGGTCAGGCTAATTAGGCCTTCAGAGAATACTGTTGTCAGACCAGTCAGACTTGTCACTAGAAAGGAACCCAGAGAGACCATTAGAGCCTCGATTGATGTCCACTAGACAATCGCTGCAAGGGTTGTTCATTTTAGACTAAATGAGCCCCGGTAGCTATTCTAGCTATAAGACAGAATGCTCCAATCACTGCTGCTTCATATCATATTTATTACTGGTCTGCAAGTTCCCTCATGGCCAAGCAACCCCGGGTCCTACATATACAACTAATTTGCATCATCAAATACATTTTGAAGAGAAAACATCTACATTAAAAATATCTTCAAACCCTGAGATGTTAAATCAAAATGTTCATGTTGAAAGTATTTGCAATAGATTACTGTTAATATATTTAATGTTTTCTCCTGGCAACTACAAAAGATGAGTTACAGCCATGCTAGCCGCTCTGTGAGGCTATACTCTGCACTTTTGGCTAAATGCTAATGCCTACATACTATAATGCTGATGTTTAGGGAAGGTACCATGTTCGCCATCTCAGTTTAGCTTGTTAGTATGCAAACATTTGCTAATTGGCACCAAAGGTATATCGACCATGACATGACCCATTGGTTTGTGGACTACCGCTGTGAAACCTCGAGTTTGGCATTAAACGGTGGTCACCATCTTAGTTCTTTTGGACTCAGAAGTGACCTCTATTTAGGACAAGTGCATCATCTGGGAAACATAAATATCTGTACTAAATTGTATACCAGTCCATCTGATCTTCGTTGAGATATTCCAGTTTGAACCAAAGCACTGGATCAACCTCAACCTCCTCCCTATGACTGGTGAGTTGTATAGGGATATAACACTTCCTACATTTAAATGGATGCCAGTGAAAGTAATCCAGGACCTAATTATGTTTCCTCCAAAAAGAATTTGGCAAAGCAAATTAGTGGGATAGAAACATATGTTGTCGGAGATAGGCTGCCCGAAGGGATGGACAGAAACATATTGCAAGAATACTGCAGCTCGGTCAGTAATGACAACTTCTAATGTGACTTTTTTCTTTTTTTCTTTTTCTTTTTTTTACATAATGCAGTCATTTCAGAAAAGTCTGCCCAGGTCCAACAAGCTGGTCTGGGCAGAAATTAAACTGTTAAGACAAGTATGCTGAGTAAATGCACACAAACGTCCCTCCGACTCGAAACAGAGCCTTATGTCTTAGTTTGCTAATTGATCTGTGAAATTATCAACATTTAGGAACAACCTTGATCACGCGGTGAAATCTCTCCCCTGCCTGTCATTACCGGGGCCATGAATATGCATGACGAAGACACGAAGCCAGCTGACTTCAACATAACGTGCTTTTCAGGGAGCGGACCTTCGGCTCGAACAGAGGCGGTATACATCATCATGTAAACACACACTTACCTGCTAAGTAATTGCTAGTTTCTGATTCAACAAAGACAGATGCACATCAGCACAAACACCTCTCCTCACATTGAGCCTCGTAAATATTTCACACGATGACGGTATCAAAATTTCCCTCGATGTCACGAGGAAAGAATGTCACTGAAAAGTCAAGTCTCAACATGCGCATGCTGTCAAATTCCTCCTCTGAAGCAGGACATGCTGGAGACAGTCAGGGTTATATCACAGTTAGCCCGGGCTTGAACCCTTTTTAATGAAAACAGTCAGATATTATTGATATGATATTCAGCAGACTTGGTTTATCCAATGAGCTGTTCTGCTAATGACTCACTCTGAGTCATGCAGCATATGGTCATACTGTAGAGGTGACGTTTGGGAGGCTACTACACTGTGAAATTATTCCTTCTCTGCCTGCTGTTAGACAGGGTTATTATCCATGATGTAAGGTGATGAATGTTCGATGAAGACATCAAATGGATCAACATTTAGAAAACAAACTTTCCTGCTGACTCCGTGCTGCAGAAAGTGAGTGAGAGTCCTCATCGATGGCATGCGTTTTCTTTTCCTCTCTGCAGCACACGGACTAAACTCTTTCAGAATAACAGCAATAACAATGATTTATATTGTTTGATCTTGAAAGCATATATCAACAGCAGATATTATCTTGGAAATTCAGAGAATGGTAATAGGTTTGTTTCATTTTATGAACTAAGATCAGGCCATGTTGAGAGCATCTTTTCTTCCCATCATTTTACTCATTATCTAATCGATCACTGGAGACTTCAAGTCTTTTTTTTTTCTTCAATTTTATTCGCATGACTACAATAACTGAATGTTGGGCTCTGAGCCATAATAACAAAGATGATCTACACTCGGTACCGTACCTGAATGCATCCATGCGGCCACTCAGGTGAAGCACTGAAGCTAACGATAACATGCTGCTAACATTACGCCTCCTGTGTCAACATGTGAGATTGAACGTGATAAATTGAATGTTTGTCTTTCAAGTTTGACATGGTGGCTTGCAAGCAAACTTACAAAATTGCAATAGGCCTTGACTGAGTAAAGTATGTTACAGCCCTCATCACTGTCAACTGATCAAGTTTCTACCTGAACAATCGTCATCTTGATAAACTGTCTTCTTGGGAAATCCTCAAGTAACATCCAACCCACAGTGTCGAAGCAGCAGAAGAACCTTATAAGTAAAGTAAACTTATCCGAATGTTAAATAATTATGTGTTACTGCTGTAAGTTAAGTAAATCATTTTGTATAGTGTATATTATAGGGGTTAGACAGCTTGGCCAGTGGAAGTTTGCTCCATGGGGCCCACAATATGAAGGATGCAGTAATTCTATGAGCGGGAAGTTGGGCATCTTCTGGCTTCATGCACCAACGAGTATCTTTCGTGTGTTTACAGTTCTCATCACAGGTTCATGGCCGACATGCACGCCTTCCAGATCTTAAGAAAAGTACTCAACTGGTGGATCCATCCATTGGTTGATTCCAACACCGGACTGGACATTTAAACGTTGTGCTCAAAATCTGTTTCAGTCTTTTTCAGTTTCAGTCTTTTTTTCATGCAGAGAGGCTTGTTTTCCACACACTTAATCGCTCTCTGGCAGAGTTAGACAACTGTCTTGATACCGGTATCAGAGGCGTAAGCTAACAGCTGGTTAGCTTAACATAGCACAAAGACCGGTATGAGGAAAAACAGTTTGCCTGACTCTGTCTGATGGTGACAAAACCCACCAACCTGTCCGTCGTTTTAGAGGAGGTGATGTGTCGGACGAGTTCTTGGCTATGAGTTACAACCAGCAACATCTCAAGGAAGATACTAGTCAGTCCAAGAAATACTCCAACCCCAAGGTTTTACAGTGTAACAGAGTCAGGCTTGCTGTTTACCCCTGTTTCCAGTCTTTGCGGTATGCTAAGCTAACTGGCTGTTGGTTGTAGTTAAAAAACGAACCTCACATCCTTCCGTACAAATTAAATTTTTAATTTATATTTCAAAGACATATTTCTACTTTCAGGATAAGTAAGGCCGATATACAAATTAGCAAATAAGTTTTGAATGTGCACACATGATTTGTCTTCCTCTGAAGCGATCAAAAGTAAATATTTCATTTCTTTCTTCTCTTGACATTAAGTATGAGCTGTAGTGCTCCCAGCGTCTTTCTCTGTCCTTTTTTTTCTTTCTTTAATTCAGCAGAATTAGAAGTAGAGGCTTCTGTAATGGCCCCCTGGAGGCATGAAATTATGAGAGTCAGAGAGAGCAAGGTAATTACCATCAAGACTTTGGGCCTCAACCAAAAGCACATTACCCACTTCAAACGCTGAGAGAGAAATGCAAACACAGGACTAAGATACAGCTACTTCGCTGCTGAACTGAACCCTCTGACCACTTTTTTATTTTTATCATACCTGGGGGCTGTGTTTATGGAACAACACTGTTTAAAGAGCTATTCTATTTCTGTTGAAAGACTCATCGCGGCTTCCTTTTTAATATATTGCAATTATTTTGTTTAACCTGCTCATGAAAAATGTTCTATGTAGGCAAAAAAACTGTACTGTATGCGGTGTTATGACAAAAAAGCAGTCAAGTTATTGTCGTTCTCGTTTTTTTCATTAATGGCATCGACATCAAGAAGAAACTCGCTCATGATTGCAACATATCAGTGGTTTTGGCCTCAAAACAAGAAGTGAGTCAACATTAGTAGCTTTCTTCCAAAGAGTTTCCCCAGATTCCTCTGTAACGTTACATAATACAGTGTATACTCAGCAAAGCTCATCAATGTAATGACACAACTTTACACTTTGAGCAAGGCACCGTACCCCAAAACTGCTATTGGTGCCCCCAATGAGGCAGCCCCCTCGTGCGCAGGTCCTGTTTTCGCATTTGTGTGTATTTCAGGCCTCTGTTTCAATCTGTTATTTCTTTTCCATACAAACTGAATTTCTCCATTTCTCCCTTTCTTCTTCGCCTTCTTCTGCTTCATGTTATTTGTATGCAGATTAAATTGGCTGGGCTGGCTTTCCAGTCTGTGCACCCTGAGGGCAAACATGGCATCTCTATTTATTTGCAAAACACACTTTTTCTCTTCTTGTGCAAACAAAGCGAATTCTCTTCCCACTGTATCTGAAGCATACTTGCAAAGTTAAGAATGGAAAAACTAATGGTGTCCTCCATCTTTCCCTCCGACTGTTTAACGGTTTATGTATTTTATTAGTTTTTCTTCAACTATCTCAGCGCCTCATTTGTACAGTTCACAGTCAGCATTGATTCTGTGATGCAACCATCAGGCTCTCACTAATCAATAGTTCTAAAGAAGGCATCAACTAGATGCAGTATATATGGAGATGATCTCACAGAGCTCCCCGCTGTACTGTAGGCTACGACTGGCTCCGACTCCCAGCACAGACAGCAAGAAAAAAATCCATAAACAATACAAACATACCCACGAATGATTATGCGAAGACTACTCAATCCTGACCCCAAAGGTAACTATTAAAAATGAAATAGTGCTTTGCTACTCTTAGTAAAACTGCTTTCACAAGGGAGCAGAGATTGTAGTAGTAAATAAAATGGTGGTGGGCGCCTGGAGAATACACGCTGTGGTTATTAGTTTGTTTCCCAGACTGTCTGTGAACGAGGACACTTCCTCCCTTTACTCCCTCACCAATAACTGCAGGTCTCTGCGCGCGCTGAGAAGCTCATTACTGTGCTGAGCTGCCTCTAAATTTGAATAAATGTAAATACGGCACTGTGAAGCCTGCAAATGGTCAAAACGAGCAAAGCTACTCAGCCAAGTGAAGGGAAAAATCTGCATTATAAGCACTAAAAAGCCTCTAAAAATTATGTGTAGAATTCACATAAATGGCTGATGTGTTGTTAATTATGAATAATGAAGCGGTCATACCCATGAGCACCTCCTTTATATTACACTCAATGAAAACTAGCTTTTATTACAGTTGGAGGCAGAGGCTCTCCTCTGTCTCGTTTCCTCTCTCAGGGGTTTAGAGCCGTTCTGCTTCGAAGATTTAATTTTCACAAGCATGAAATTGGACCTCTGTCCGGCCTTACTTGCTGCAGCGGCGTGTCTTGACCTAGAGTTTTAGTCAGTGAGCCCAGCAACAACAGAAATGTGAGCCAGGGTCACCCAGCACAGTATAAACAACACTGAGCAGCCCCAGAGTGCTCCTAAAGGGGCAGCCAAGTGACCCCAGTAAACCCAGCGGCTGCTTATTGGGATATTGATCTGTTTCTAATATACTTTATTTAAGCTCTAGATGGAAAATTCTTTTCCAGCGTCTGTGCTGAAGCGGATTCGAACAGGGGCTATAGGAAGACGCAATTACAGAAATGCACCAATTGGAATAATTGTGCTCCTGATTGTTGGAGCTTTTAAGGAACCTACTGTACATATTGTTTCATTCCACCTTGCTGATTGCTTAACTGCAGTATTATCATATGAGAAACAAGCACCTGTATCATGTTTATGTCACAAAAATATCTGTATTCGGATCACAGTCTGTATAAAACATCCCACACCTGTTGAGATGGACCTGGACCTGTGGAAGAAAGGCATGGTCGGTGTCGTCTCTGCTGTCTGGATCCAGATACAGGACCTGAATACTTCCGGTCAGAAAGGTTAATATCTTCCGAAGCATGCAGTTTGGCTAGTCTATCCCTCAGTTCTGTTATATCCAGACAAATGCACTCCAGGCTTGGTTGGTGTGGTGGTGGCTAGTAGGCCCGAGGTAGCCGGTAAGTCACACTGACACTGACAACTCAGTTTTCTTACCAAAACTTTGTTAAAAAATGGTCCACTGTAAGTCTGCAGGGGGGAAATACAAAACTATTCGAGTCCAAGGTGTCAAGGTTGGGCCCAGTTCAGTGAAGTCCAGTGCGGTGCCTCCAGCTGTCGCCATCCTGCTAGTGTCCGACTCCAGGCTGATCCAAAAACAGCTGGACCTTGGGTGGGTTAGGGTCTCATTTGCTTCATTTTCTGCATTCAGTAGTTGTTGTTTTTACTGCCATTTATAGTCCTCATATACCGAAGTTTAGTTACCAAGAAAATAACACAGTATTTGAACCATGTACATGAATTAAAACATGACTTTGTATTTTAAACTCCACTTTAGAAATAGAGGAAAAAAAGTTAGTTGAACAGCTTTGACTTATTCAGTTTACACTGTTATGGTCTCTTCTGGATATTAAAAGTTGGAAATGGAACAAGTTCTTCATGGAAATACACAAGTCGGAGATTAATTGGGCCATTTCATGACAATGGGAGGGAGCCATTAAGTGTCTGATTTAAAAGAAAAACACAAAAAAATTTCAGCTATTGAGGACATAACAGGTCATTGGGTCATTTTGCCTAATTCTTTCAAAATGGAGTTGCATGTGCAGTGTGAGGAGATGGAGAAGTAAATCAAAGTAGAGTTCAAAAGTTTATCACAAAATAATTAGAAAACGATTAACTACTGGGTGTGAGGTAGTGGTGTTACTATCACATTTGGCTGTTCATATGTGTTCACAGCACATTATCTGTGCGTATCTGAATAACGTCATATTGATTTATTACTTCTGGAGCGAACTTGAAAGAGTGTTACACAACCCAGAGATTTATAGCGGCATGAATCAGTGCATCAGGTACAGCACTTGTCTAAAGAAGAAACGTTTCTTTGAATTCCTGCTGAAACTTGGATAAAGATTTCCACTGACTGGTATTGATAGTCAAGGTGACACGAAGGTTTTGTTTTATAGACATCAATGCGAAAGGCAAGAAAAACATTTGAAAGCAGTGAGGACAGATGGATCAGCACGCAGTGAAAGCTGCTGCCAAATGAAGGAAGAAAATCGAGAGGCGATAGTGGCTTCTTTTACGAACTGCACCATGTATATTTTAATTGGACCTTTTTGTTTGTGTATTATACTTGAGTGTTATATGGTGAGAACTGCTTTGACGAACCGGTCTTAATATCATGACCGGCCTCATTCTGAGGTCATCAAACACTCATCTTATACAGACACAAAAAGTTACCTTTAGCACTGTGTGAGATGCACCTGGCTTCAAATTAACTCCAACATAAACCCATCCGCTGCAATTTTAGATGGTCAGAGCCAGTCAATAGGGAAAGTGACAATGTCTATGAAGAGGGGAGGTCAGGCGGAAAGACTTTGGCCCAGAAGAAGGCTGCTTGTGAAACCAAAAATCGACACCGACTTATTTTAAATTGCATTAATACGCAACATACTCCACTTGTGTCCCATACCTAACTTGTGGCATAATGTCAGTTAACGTAATGTAACGAGATTTAACATAAGACGTACTGCAACAAGAGGAGACTTGAATGCTTAAATGCACAACTTCAGAGTTGGCTTAACAGATACAGATAAAGATAATGGTGTTCACGCTCATCCTTCATAATTTAAATCACAAACTTGGCATCTCATAGTCCCTTAATATCAAGACCACGCTGATTTATTCTCCCATTAATTTAAGTAACCTTTTGGCCATCATTGAGCTTGGCTGTGATAATGTAATTTGTGGAGAATTCCAGTAAAATAACTCGTATGCATCTCAATAATTGAAGGCACTAAGCCCTTAGAGGTTTTAGCTAAATTATAGTATTTTATTTGCAAAATACACTCCCATAAGTTGGTATCGGTCTCAAAACAAAATAAATTGCTTTTGCTGAACACAGCGATTAAACACTTTGAAACTCCTCGCTAGTTCTCAAAGTAATTGGCCTGAGGGAGCGATGACTCTTTGTTTTAATAAAGTAATGCTCCTGAATAATTTGTACAGATGGGAGTTTTGCTTTTCATTAATAAAAGTCTGGCTGTATTGCTGCTGGACATTTCATATTAGAAAAGTTTGTAATACTAGGAGGCAAGTGTTTTTACTTCAATTTTCAAATCTCATTCCTATTTCCCCTTCAAAAAACGGTTTCGGCTGTTTCAATCACTTCCACAGCAGTGAGTCAAGATGTGGTGAGCATGCTAAGAGAAAATCATTCAAGAAAAAGGCTGCGGAAAAGTAGTTGGACATATGTGTGAGGAGATAATTTATTTGTCCGCTGTCACACCACATTTATAAGAACATGAAAGTAGGAAATGACAGGTCCTCAACTCATTTCCATGGTGCTTTTCGCGAAGATTATGAACTGAGACGGACAGATTTTCTGATTTATCTTTAAAAAACACTTCACTGGCACAGCACGACATTCAGCTGAAGAGAGCGTATTCAGGTTTTTCCCCTTCAAGTAATGTGAGAAGTGTCAATCAAAAAGTGAAACTGCAGCTAATGGAGATACGCGCAGGTTGTTTTCCTGAGGATCCTATGATTCATGGAACAAAAAAGTGCAAACACTTGTATGTCTGGACAGAATTAGCGTATATGGATACTGTGGGGATAAAGCCAAACCCTATGTTTGTTTCTGTTAGCGCACACTGGTTCCACATGGGGATGTTCGTGATGCTTTTAAATTATGTTGAGGAAAAATGGGCTCAAATTTCTTCACCGGTAATCTCACAGTAATAAACAGCTGCTAGCGGTGACCTGCGCTGCTTGGGGGGTCAGAGAGAGATCCTTGATTTTTTTTTTTTTTTTGTTGTCTTTTTCCACTTTCAGCTCCCACACAGCGTAAAGCAACGTGTCCACATGTGTGAGCGTTAAGCTTATCTGTACCTCCTACAGCTACTGTGGTGGGAAAAGGTGATGACATTGGAGTGATTACATGTGGACAAAATGACATCATAATATGTGCCTTTATTATGTTTTTGTCTCTCTTTGTGTTGTCAGGGATTATTTTCTTCCAGTGAGCATAAGGTGATTGACAGCAAACAGAGCGTAACGTATTTGCGTGCAGTGACATGAAAACAGTTCAGGTACAATGGAATGACAAAAACGAAATAGAAAACCCAATTATGGTTCTGTGTTTATTGTGAGGGATTATCTCGCTCTGCGGATGTTGTTTTTCTTTACTGTACAGCGGCAACCCATAAGCCATGTCCACACTAATGCGGATAAGGGTTCTGCCCACACTCCATGGCCCTCAGATGGATTTCTTAAAGTTCAACATCCACATGAAAAATGCCAAAAGCCTTCTCCTTCCTCTTCTACTCCTTCTTCTTTGTGTTCCAGCGACATTGTACATTGGCCTAGGATTGCAGCCAGCCTCGGGCTAGCTCTGTGATCTCTTATTTTCTGTTGTAATAAAGCTGAACACAACCCAATCACCGGTATATGTTGAAACTGAGGTTCAATTTTCAGTTTTATGTTGTGACACCAGTTTCTGGTCTGGTTAGGGACAGGCACACAAACCATACCTAAATGATTGAATAGGTTAATGGCTCCCAAACATCTTGTAAAAACGTCTTGTAAAAATATGCAGTGGTTTCATGCTTACAAATGTTTAAACACAGACTCTAACAGTGGTCTCTGGCTTCCACACCTTCTCGCCCCGCTCTTAAACCAACCCCCCGACATGGAAGTCATCAAAATGTGTCGCTTTACCTTCACTTTACATTCGTATGAGCTGTGTTTGAAAGGTAGAAATTTAACGTTTCTCTGGTTTGCAGAAACGTACAATGCCAACATTTTATTCTGAAGCCTGGGCTGGAACATAAATGCCGTCACTGACACAATATTGTGCTTGTGTTTTCAAAACGCCTCCACAAGCATTAAATAATCATTTGAGTGAGGGTCGTAAACGCTTCCTGCTAACCGAGGCTAACCGTAACTCTGCACCAAGCGCCTCGATCGATAAATGTGCTGCGGTCTGACAGCATGGACATAAAGATATGATAGAAAATTGGGTTTTTAATGTCGCTGCTACAGCCACACTGTCTGTGAAGATTGGCAATCATAAGTCAGTGTTTTCAAAAATGCAACACCGGTTTGTGAGACCAGCAATTTCAAATTGATTCTTGGAGTATCATCAAAAAGCTTCCTCTTCACGGATGGAAAATGCCTGCTTTGTTGGCCTGAAAGATCAAAATGAAGAGCGAGAACATGTGCTTTTTAAATATACCCCAGACAATTGGCACAAATGTATAAAAACACGGGTATTATGGTTTTAATCATGATCCTCAGTGTTCAAACACAGACTCGTGATCCTGTTGTAATCACAAAGATGTTAAAAACAAAGTAGTTGAAGCACGTAGGTCAACATAAGCCTCGTGACTAGTTATTATAGTAATTAAATAGGTGCTCAACCTTATTTACACTATGCATTGAGTTTATTCCTTATTGCAGCACCCTGTAATTTACTCCCTCATTAGAAAACACATCCAGCTCCGAGCTAATTCCCTCCCTGAGTAGCAGAGAGTAACATGCACAGCGGCAGAGAGCAGAGAGATTGAGACTCTTGTTCGTATGTTGCATATTGAGTCATAAAATGCAGCTTGGCATTTGCAATTCAAACACAATGATGCCTCCCCTGGTTTATTTCTAAATCAATACTTCCTTTCAGCAGCGCTTTTTGCTGACGAGTCAGAGGGCTGGTCGCGCCGAACCACAGCATCAAATGATGATAAATATCATGACGGATACATATCTGTGCATCTACCTGATTAGCACAAGCGTCAATTCCTTTTTTACTAATGACATTCATTCACATAATTTTCCCCTCAGTAACCGGAGGAAAGAGAGTGTTTGTTCCCATGGCAACAGCAGCTTAAACATCAGCTCTTCTCGGTGGTCAGATGATGAGAGTTTTCATCATTCCAGCACAGACACTCCCATGTTTACATCGGGGAAACGTCACACAACACGTCTGAAGTAATGACAGGGGAGGCCACTTTGCTCCCTTTATGAGCCGCAGCAACAGGCCCGTAACAGAGAGCGGCATTAAATGAAACATGAAAATACTTTTTTTATGGTTTCCTGGCACAAAGCAGAAAATGCCTGACTAGTTGGGCTGACCACATCGCAGCTTGAATGAGTTACAGAAAGTGAACAAAAGACAAAGGAGCATTTTTGAAGGTTGGTTCTGTATACATTTCTGTAATTTAAAAAACGAGCTAGCGCTACCTGACGACAACACAGCAAACCCGAGACAAAACACTTTTTACTCAATTTCAAGATCAAGGGCAACAAGTACAGGTGTGGAGACGCGTCGAGGGATGCATTTGAGATCTGATCACACAGACCACATTCGGAGGTGGTCTTGGCCCGATTGACCACATTCTTTTAGCCGTGTGTGTCCCGGGCCACACTGAAGGACCGCCTGCTCAACTGACGTCCTCCATGAAACAGCATGAAAAAGCCACAACAGGCAGAGTGGATTACACACTGTCTGGCTTTCATGTGGTTCACTGTAATGTCAATTATGTGTTTAGGGTCTCTTAACCTGCAGATGTTAGCAGCAGATGTTTGTGAACGCACTGTCCGTTTTAAACCGATCAAACCACTGAGCTAGTAACCACAACATCCCAGACTCCCTTAACAGATCGCATCATTTTAGGAGTTATCTTAGCAGAAACTTTAAGCGGCTATTTCTAAGTCATTCATGCCGTTCTGTTAATTTGACAGTTTTTACAAAGACAGAAACAACTTAATGTATTGTGTTTAATGTCAGATTGTCGCTGTACTAGTCTGTCTGCTCCTTACCTGCCAACATTAAGCAGCTGTTTGAACACAGTTTCAGTTGATTTCACCACTAAATTTATAAAGGAAGAAGAAATTTTATCGACACTAAACCTGTCAAATCTAAGGAGTAACCAATAAAGACAACTTCTTTGACTCCCCTTCTTTGGGATGGCTGTAGCTCAGGAGGTAGAGCGGGTCGTCTAGTAATCTCAAGGTCGCTGGCTTGTATCCCGGATCCCCCCAGCCGCATGTCCAAGTGTCCTTGAGCAAGATACTAAACTCCAAGTTGCTCCTGAGGAGCAGTTGGCACCTTGCATCGCCAAGGTGCCAACTGCCATCAGTGTATGAATGTGTGTGTGAATGGGTGAACGTGACAAGTGTTGTAAAGTGCTTTAGAAATGCAAGTCCATTTCAAAGTCCCCAGACTCCCTAAAAAAAGAGACTTTATACATGAAATACTTTGTTCTCTGTGTGAAAAACATTGTGTACGTGTGCCCCAGTGATGTACATATTTATTTGCGTACAGAGCAGGAAATGTTAATGCCTTGTGATCAGATCACTCAGGACGGATGTTATTATCAGATCTGAATTGTGTGAATGTGGACGACAGACTGTCAGAAACTGATGCAAAATGTAGGGAAGAGGTGTCAAACCCCACAAGTCTGAGACATTCCTGAGGACCCAAGCGTGAGAGTGTGTGTCTGTGTGTGTTTGCATGTTTATACACATGGTCTTACAAGTGTCTTTGACTGTTTGTGTGAGTGAATCTCTGCTATTGAGTTTACCCCTGTCTCTGTTGTGGCATCCTGGGTTGTGTTTGTCTGCGTGATGGGAGGAGACAGAAGAAGAGAGTGAACGCAGTGTGTTGTGTTTGTGGGTTCGATGGAGGCGTCGAACCACCCAGGGCTAATGGCGGCACAGCTGCAGCAATCTACCCAAACACCTCTCAGGAATTCTCAGGGTGGATTACGAGGAAGGATGAAAGAAGAGGAGAACAACACCATCGAAAGCAGCGGGGGAGATATATTCCTGGCTTCCTCAGCTATTTTGTACAAAAGTGCTGGCTTTGTGTTCACTTCATTTTCAGTCGCGCTGCAAGTCTGCGGCGTTTGTACCTCTGTCTGTGCTGGATCATTATCATGTGCCTCTAACTCGTTTCAGGATGAAGTTAAGGAATTCAGAACCCTGATGTGATATTTAGCCGGGCTGTGTTAAACCAGCACAAAGTGGTTCCCGTAACAGCTACGAGAGGGTGTGTTTGATTGAACAGAACAGGTGGTATGTCTGGACAAATGTTCAAAAATAAGATCTTTTGAAAATGTTGCCTATAGTGCACGAAAAACAAACATGGCTATATGTGCCCAGATCACAAAAACAGATTTTTATTTTACACTTATCAATGATTCCTGAGTGTAAAGCAGGGCTGAAATGTCTAAAAACTACTTTTCTTGACCCTTAATATAAAAGGTTAGTTTAATAAAAGTTAAGTAAAAAGATTGATACCACTCATGTTTGTGAGAGTACGAGCAAGGAAGCGATCAGTACGGCCCAGCATAAAGAGAAGCTCAGGTTAACAGCTAGACAGGCTGTTTCCAAAGTTCAGAAATATGCATCCCAACACACACTGCACCTCTTTTGTTGAATTCGTAAAGTTACAGAATTTAATTTAACATTTTTACAAAACCTTACACCCCCTGCTTTTTCTTAACTAAAGCTAATAGCCTCCTGGATCTATAGCTGCAGTCTTAATGCAAAATCAATCATCTTACCTAACTATCCAAGCTTCCTAAATGTTTCTAAACTATTCTTTTACCCCAACTTTATTAGACTCTGCTTCTTTGTTTTTGGATATTTCCCTGTTTTACCATCAGCAACACAGAAACACAGCCAAAAGCATGTATGATAACACAACATATTATATTAGTACAAGAATTAAAAAACAAAAACACAATAGATTAATATAAAAAACGTGTAAAAAGGAGTAAATGCTGACATCATAGCATTTAACAGAATTACAAAAAAGATGAGATACATTTGGGAAAATGAGCAAACTAGAACAGAACAAACAAATAGGTAGCCTCATATATACAATGATATTCAGAAGTAATAATAGATAATATTATACATGATATTGGAAATATTGCACCTTGTGCACATCGATGGTCTCAGTCGCCGGCTGACGGTGCTCTGATACGACTCTAGTGTGGCATGCAGGGAATGAATGGCATTCTCCACATTACTGAGCAGTTTCCTCAGCATCTCGTTCTGATTTCAGAGTGAAAACCACGTCTCACACCAGGTGTTACAAATCCTTGACTCAAACTCAGCCAGTGTATCTCACAAATAAAACACATTTTTCCATACATGTGTGTCTCAGTGCATAGTCGTGAGGGACTGGCTGCAATAATCATGTGGCATTCCTCCTCTAACCCCATATTGACTGCTGGAAGTTTATTATTCACCAAATGTACCACTTGAAGGTAAAATATAGCCACAGGTATATTTGTGGCTGATCAATGATGGATTACTGTGTGTGTGCACGTTGTTGGGATAGTGTGCACGCGAATAAGAGACAGAGACTTTTACACCAAGCTGTAAAATTGTGCATATAGAATTAATTCAAGGTCAGTCGTGAACATGAAAATGTACTGCAAGATCTGTGATGTCACTACCTCTGTGGTCAGCCAGTTAAAGGGTCCCTCGTGGGTCAGCTTTGTGCTGGGAAACGCAGGTCTTCAGTGCAGAAAAGGGCATTACGTCTGCTCTCCTGCTCGGTAAAACTGTTTACTGGATTTGTAGCGAAACCAGCTCCCACTCTCATTTGTCCTCATTTATTTAGTTTTATTTTCCAATCACATAATTGATTGATTTAAGAACAATTCCCACTGCCCGGGCTACCTCCCAGGCAGCTGCTGTGCCGCAGGCTTCACTAATGAATGTAATTTAAGCGTTATAGAGGATGGGGTTTCATATTGGTGATGGATGATGGTGTTTGGAGGCCTATTTTGTGTTGCGCTGGAGGTGTATTAATCATTATTAAAGACGGCTTAAATGGTTTCCCTATATGCCCAGGTGATTTAGACTCTGGGCTGGACAGTGTGCGTAACACTGAGGGACCTGCTGCTGCTGGTTTTCATAATGAAGCACTCACTCAACCTGCTGCCAAGAGACTGCAAGGTCACGATAAGCTGTTATAGTCAGGCTGACGCAGTTTACGGGCACACTGAAGGGCAAACACAAGTGTGCAGGACTACAAGCACATGCAAAGATCTATGACAACACCATGATAATGCACAATCACACAGGGGTCAGTAACATAAATAACACAATGATTATTTATATTTTGGGAAATACAGAGTTTGAAATGCATAGACTGTGGACGGGGCTACTGTGATATTACCCATTGGCTTGTGGACTGCCATTTTGAACCCTCAAGTTCATTAAGGGCATTATGGCCGTCGCCATCTTGTGTTTTTGGAGCCAGAAGTCACCATATTTGGATGTGAGGGTGGAGCTGAGGAAGGTATCCTGATGTGATCTGAGGAAACGTCGTGGTTTGACCAGAACTTACAAAATGAACCTCATGCTGGATTCAAGAATACATGAAACAAGCAACTGAGACAATAAACTCATTAGGAAACTGATTACTGAGGTAATGAATGAAGTGACAAGTAGGGTCATTTTCTGATAAGCTTACATACAAATGGAGCCCAGTTGAGTCGCCCCCCTGCTGGCCATTACAAAAAACACAGGTGTGAGGCATTTCCACATTTTCAGATTTGGAAGCTCTGTCCACTTATTATACTGATTATATTTCAGAGGAGCCTCCAGCCAATCACACTCCAGGAAGCTACTGCCAAGAAATAGTCTGGCACATAACTCACTGTAAAATATCTCATCGTCTTTGGTGTTTGTATGGTTTTAACAAATAATATATAACATGGTTTGTGAGCTACAGATGTGCTGGTAGGTGGATTTTGTTACCCTCAGCCTTTTCCTCCTGTTGGCAATCTTTGTGCTAAGCAAAGCTAACTGTCTACTGGCTCGCTTCTCATAACTTTTAACATTTTTTAAACTCAAGTTTATTTACTTAGTGTTACGCAACAAAAACTCTCGGTTAATGTGGGGACGTTCTTGTGATTAGGTTAAAAAGAAACCAATGCTGACTGCTAGGAAACAAGAGGTGAGCAGCACTTGTCTTTCCAGAGTGCCTTGAAAGCTGATATACTCAATATTTGTTATCATAGCATTAGCGATGTAACAAATGTTGATGTGAGAGCAATATGATGAACATACAGAGAATAATTACCCAGCTTACTACAGCGTAATGGAGCTTTATAGCACCTCTAAAGTACCTTTTATAAAGAACAACTTCATTATGAGTATGTTTGTTTCACTCTCACTACTCTCACAGCTTCATTTAAGGCTGCAGCAGTTGTCAGGAAACCTGCTGTACTCAGCATGAAACAGCAGATAAAGAAAGTTAGCGACTAGCATGGGAATACAGTGGAGCATTTAGCAGCTAAAGAGCCAGATGTTTTCCTCATTTCATTTAATGCTAATGTTTCTTTGCATGTACTGAATGTGAGAATAAGGAACTATTTGCAAACAAGTTCTCCGCTGATGATATGCTGTTGTGTTCACAGCAATTTACCAATCATGGTAAGTAAATATTTACCAGTTTGGCCAATAAAATTGTTTGTCATTGTGAATTCTTGTGGCTTTAAGTATTGTTGAGAAACCAAGTTGGATATAAGAGCTCTCAGGAAAATCTGAGTTTCTGAGGTAACTGTGGTCACCTCAACCTGACATGAACGTTAGCCAATTTCCAGACGTTCTGTTTTTAAGTATCTAATCTGTATTCCCATTTCAATCGGACCTCTGAATCCATTTCCTTCCATCTAAGTTGAATAAGGCACACTGCGATGCTCCAGCACCGGATGCAGTCAGTGTTAACGAGGGTCTCAGCCTCGTGACCTCCAAGGTCACCGAGGAGTGCTTGTACGTGCAACAGCTATTTTTCAGTCTCCCCTCTTGCCCCGTTGCTAAGCAGTCACAGGCTGTTTCCATCCACGGCGCTGGGACTCTTTGTTTATCAGGAAATGTAATTCATTTGAGGAGGCAGACGGTGGTCCGATGTGTGGGGGCGAGGCAGCTTAGTGGGCCTGATGGATGGAGGGCCACGGGGACGCTGACAGGGTGGCACTACGAACAGATAAAACCTCCAAAGGTCTCATACGGAGATCCGATTTATAAGAACTCTCACTCGATTATTTCCATTTTTACAGTTTTTCAAGTTGAGCGGTGAGAGATTTTAACCACGCACTGATTTCATGTTCATAAATTCAGTATAAGTCTACAAAAATACAAATCACAGTGTTGCGGCTGTTCTGCTCCGTTGCTCAACACTCGCACCATGTTTACAAGAGAGCATCCACTTAGCTCTCTTTGTTAGCTTTCAGAGAACAGTTTTCTGTGTGGTGAATGAGCTGCAGTGCACTAAGAGGGAAATAATGAAGGAGGCACACTGAGCAGTGAACACGAGTACACTTGGCAGCGTTAATGTATTTTAAATCCCGTCTCTTCTCCCTCAATGCATTAATCATCCACTCTATGATGTTTTTTTGAATCGGCTTCTTACCTTCCTGATGGGATCCAACATGAAATCACTTTTCTACAGTTTTGTTTACTTCACATTTCACTCTTTTCACTGTCTTGCTCCTGTCAGAAGGTTTGAAGTGGACTTTGTTGGAAACAGATGATGTTACATACTTAATCCAGCAGCGCAGTCCAAATTAAACAGATTCATTTAGTTTCTTTGTGTTAAAATTTTAATAGAAAATACCTGAAAGTGTTTTTCTACTTGTATTGCTTATTTAGCCATTATTGTTAAAGTTATAGAGACATTTACAGGGGTTGTAGATCATTTAGTTTTTTGTGTGACTTGATGGCCGGCTATTTACTACTGTGAAAAGTGGCTCCCATCTTCACTGCAGCATGAAGCAGCCTGCTGTTACAGCCTGGGCCTATTTTCAAATGAATAGTCACAGGATAGATAGATATAAGGAACCCCATGATCTGAGTTACAATATCCATTTTGGACCTCTCTCATTATGTTTCCAACAGTTCCTGGAAAAAGTTTTTGTGGTGGAAAATGGCCGTAAGGCTGCAGGTTATAGTCTCAAAGGTCAGAGCATGAAAGAACAACAAACTAGGACTTGTAAACAGGAAGTAGTCGATGTTATCGCAGCTATGTTGTCCTGACTTTAATGACACAGCATCACTGTTTGTCTGATCTGGCTTGCAAAGCTAATTACAGATTTCAGGCAGCTTCATTGTGTAGAATTATATTTGTAATGTATTTTTTATATATTTATCTTTAACACTTTATTACTTTGCACCTCTGTTGGTGAGTGGAAGAAGATGAAGTACAAATACTTGGTTACTTAAGTACAGATACCTTAAAAATCTACTTTTATAACAAATATCTGTACTTTCTCCTCCTGTCATTTTCAAAACAGGCTCGTTAATTTCTTATTATCTCACTTTGTCGCTGCTCGGGACGCTTTACCAACCCGAAATGTGGCTGTTTGACGTCCTGGGAATGAGACTCAACAATCAACTATTGTGGTGCATTCAGGAACAGTTCGGACAAATCCTGCTGATTCTACCTTTTCAGTTTAATAGTCATTGAATTATATCAACAAGATGTGAGGTTCAGTTAGCTTTGCACAGAAACAACAGCCGGTAGAAATGTCCTTCTGAGGGACACTTTTTACTTTTATACTTGGAGTACATTTCAGAGCCTGTACTTTATTACTTTGGCAAAAGTAGAAGTACTGATTCAACTTCTTTACTCAAGTCAGTCTTTTTTTTTGCACAAGTATCTGTACCTTCTGCTTGAGAAGAGAGTGTGTTTTTGCCGGCTCTTCTTTACAACTCTTAACAACACACAGGTGGCATCAGTCTGCAGTCACCTACAGTCTAATTATGCAAATGTTAGTTTGACTGTGTCTGCTGATACGATCACAGTATTGGAAATTGATTACAGATACAAATCTGGTGCCAAAGTACAATATGAAGTGTATAGCTAATGGATATAGCTAATCATCAACCTTGGGAAACTTTAATCATTGCCTTCAATTAATTTCAAACCTTGGAATCCATCTCTTTTTTTCTTTCTTCTGTGGTATATATCTCTGTGAAATCAAAAAAAGATATTTTGGAGAGGTGCTGCAGTGTTTTTTTTGGCATTTCAAACCAAAACCCATACGGCTCCTTGCGAGAGGACAGATTGATGGCGCCTTTCAAGTCGAGGTAATTACATTTTTTGCACAAACGCACCATTCTCTCGCTTTGCATTAACGACAGAGGAAGTCGCTGATGTGTCTGTTGATTGGGTTCAAATCAAACAGTCTTTCATGACGCTTCTAGCTGTGTTTGGGTCCGACGCTTGTGTCTGCGTGAATAAAATTGCGCGCCTCATTGACTTGAGGGAAGCTAATAAAGTGACACTCTGTGTGAATGCTCACTTTGAAGATGCCACTATCTTCTTATTATGGGAACTGCTTCACTCTCTGTGTGTGTTACGCCCTGTCTGCACATGTGTGACTGTATGTGACTATGTGCCATCTGTGACTTTGAGAACATTGTTCAGAGACGGCTTTGTGCGTGCGTCTCTGTAATCCTCATGACAAAAATAAGCACAATACATTAAAACAACTGCAATCTGTGCATGTAGCATGTCAAGAACAAACAATACTGATTTAACTCCAGCATAATATCCTCAGACTTAAGTTTATATGACTCATACAGAGCACGTCTGAGTATTATGCAGGAAAATGTTCATGTTTTTTATTAGCTATAACCATGATCTGTCTTTAACCTTAACCAAAGAGTAATTGCTGCCACTTTGATATGTCATACTGTGTGAATACATTTTGAAATTCTGAGTAAATATACTCACTGTGTGGTGCTCCTTTGTTCGGTGAGATGTTGATACCTCAGAGTAAAAATAGCTCCTGGTCCCTGAGGCCTTGCCCTCAGAGTTTGAGTGGGAAGGTTTCTCCAGCGCATGTATTTATTCATCTTATACCTGCCAAACAGAGAAGGTGACCTGGCCTGCTGCTCCGACTGAACCAACCTCGGCGAAGATAAAGAAAGATGAACAAAGCAGGGCTCGGCTTGAAGGTCACTCGGAACCGGCAGACTCTGGACTTCAGCTCTGAAAGAAAGGTCATCGTTTTTCTCCTTGTATCTGAGCTCCCTAATCTGTGGGTCTCACCCCGCCGCTCTGCTCTCGCCTTTTCTGAGTGACAATCCATTCCCGCTCCTCTCTGCCGTCTTATAAGAAGCTCAACCTCTGACCCCGGATTTTACAAGTTCACCTGACACCAGAGCCAGTGGCTGCCGGAGAATACTTTCATTCATCCATATTTCATGAGAGATTTTTAAAGTATGAAATAAGCTCAGAGAATGATTCATTCGGCGATGCAGCTTCGACTACCGGCAGGTTTGACTGAGTCACCCAGCGAGAGCTGACAGATCTTGGTGACATCATCATGGGCTGACCTGACCTTTCAAACTCTGCTGTATCTGCTTCACTTTCTTGCAGTCTCACTGGGAACGGTTGACGTTGCTCTGTTAATAATTCAGCGGCAAATAATAACCATATTGCAGCAAATTACCTCACTGCACCATCCAGCCTTATTACTGGAATCCTGATAATGAAGTCATGGGTTAGATCACGAGAGCGTGACTGTAAATAAAAAAAACATTACATCACCAATTAAAGGGCTTGTGGTTATACACATTTTCCATATAAATGCGTTTGACTGGCTTCTGGCACGTAGGGTAAACACGACAGCTGCAACACTTTGCATCAAAGCTAGCTCGTTTGATGCGATCGCAAACTGGATTTCTGAGCATGAAAACGGGATTCCTTCAAAGCCGTAAATGCAGCTGGCTGGGAGAATTTATATATGTTATTCCAGTGGAGCTTAATTCAGGCAGTTTCATAGCACTCATTTTGAAATCCATCCCTTGTGTGAACCGCACACGAGCTGTTTTATTAGCGAACCGCAGTGACAAGCGTGATAAATAAAAGAAACCACACTGCGGCAGCCAATCGCATGTGGAACAACCTTCAGGAGAAAATGAGAGGATCATTTCTCGGTGCTGTATGAGACCTCTGGCCAGATGGCAGAATGGAGTTGTCAGGAGCCGATTCAAAAGTAGAATTAAATAGATAAATCTCGTCTCTGCCATTACGGAGAGTCTCAGATGCTCCGAGCTGTGCCGCCGAGGTCGATAATAGCTTGAACTACTGTCGCGGCACCTCTGCTTCTGTAGTGATAGCTGTCTCTTTGAGAGACACGGCTGTAGATTTTCGTAAAAGCATCATCTCGTCCATTTAACCTTCCCTCTGCTGAACGTAGCATAAATGCACAGGCTCTGCTTTCTCTCTCAGAAGGGATTATAAGACCAAAAAAAAATGAATAATAAGATTTCACAAAAGCCCAAAGCAAACGCACATCCTCCCTGCCTTTTCTGGCCATCCTTGTAGCTACAGCGCAGACATGTGTGGGTGGTTATTGTTGTTTGATGGAGCTAATTTGAATATGTGGCTGCTGCGCATTTATGCGATTTTTCTCCAAACAATAACATTTGTTTGTGCCGGAGCCGGCGTGACTTTTGTTGCAGTCACACTGACAGGTGACTGTTTTTTTTAATTTTCATTTCACAGCAGAAAATGAACATTCAAGCTCTGACAATAACAGAACCTGCTTCTGCTGAATGCCCACTAATTATCCGCTCTACCTCGCCTTCTGTAATTACACTTCTTTGCTTTTGTGTGGCGTTCGAGAGGCTGCCGAGCCGCTGCATCTGGTAGGGTGTAACATTTTGCAGTAGCCTATTGTACTCTCCTGGTTTTAATACATGTGAGGAATCTAACGACATTGTTTGTTCGAATTCTGTTGAACAGTGCGATGACCTTGTTGTTCAGGTGATTACTTTGTGAAGCGCTGTTTTGTACTTGTTGCCTCCTTCCTGAGTCACATCTTTTATACTTTTATGAGGTAAATTGAAATGTAGAAAAGCAGAGCACACTCTCCTGGACTGCTTATATTTGCTGTTTTGATGCAATTTACTGAATAAAACGGCCAATTTCTGTGACTCAGAGCCTCAAAATAACTTAAATGCAGAAACGTAAACATCTTATGTAAACGAAACATTTCATTTCAAGCTTGTTTCTTTTTGGCTGTACTTTCATTCCTGCTCACCACGTAGATATCAGACAATCATCACTTTGTCACTTCCAGCTGTCAAGTCGATCGACAGTATATTCACTGATTTGCATTGCTGCAGTGTTATACATGTATAGAGACTACTTTTCTGAGGGGCACTATAGGCAGACCGGGCAGCTGAAGCGTATTGGTGTGTGGCATTACATTTTCACTAATGTGCAAACCTTTTTTAAAACACTGTCCTTCCACTCATCCCTGAACTTTTTCATCAAGTCCTCATCAGTCTGGCCCGAAACTGAAACATGAGCCTTCAGCACTGCCCGTTTCCTCTCTGATGACCAAGGCCCAGCAGTTTTTTTTTAAAGAAATGTCTTATATCCATTATTATTATTACTTTAGTCCGACTTCAGGGTTCAGGGGGTGCCGATTTAGGCACCAAAACTACTTGGTCAGGTTTAGGAAAAACCCTAACTCAACAAAAATCACTGTTAGAGAGTTTTTGGTCTGTCTCTCCTCACCCAGCTCATGTAGTAAAAAGAGAATATAAATGTTCTGGTATCCCTGCCCAGTTCATCTAATCCGGACACAGAAGGGTCCTCCTTTTTACCCGCAGTGGTGCAACAGGGTAAGATACCACTTCCAGCATTCCCGTTTGACGGCTTATACAACCATAAACCCTTGAAGAAAAGCAGCCTGCTCGCCCGACAGCTTTGACTTTCCTTACAGAGAAAGTTAGAGCACCCGGGTGTACCATCCAGCTTCTTTTGCAGAACTTCTCCCGAGAGCCATCTTTCTGCAGGACTTAATACGAAAGCCTTTTGTTTTATTCAACAGTCAGGTGTATATTGTTGCAAACTTACAGAAGGAGAAAACAGTATTACAGTAAACCACTGAGAGCCGGTGTGTTGTTTGATATAGAGTTAAAGCCCTCATGCGCTCTCCTCAAGAGCAGGGTTTTACACGATCAGTCGCAGATCAGCGGAGCTCCGGTGAGCTCAGTGCGACGGTGTTATACAGAACAAATCCAGCTCGCCGGGTATTGACTCCGAACCTCAAACTTGTTTTAGTGTGGATTTAAATTCAGCCTGTGTTTGTTAACATCATACCTAGTTCTGATGCCGCTATTGCTCATGTGGGGAATGGATTTGTGTTTCGCTTCAACACAAAACAAAAGGCGTCCTTTTAAAAGAGAAGCCTCTATGGGTCTGAGCGTGTATGTGTGTCAGCAGTGTGTGCTGATTTGCGCATGAGTATGCAGCTGCAGTCACATGTTTCAGCTTTGAAAAGGCTAAATGAGTAAGCGGCGCCTTTGAGAGCGAGGCAGCCAGGGATTTCATTGATCTTTGACCCCGCAGCAGGGAGTGTGTGTTGCAGTTAATGTATTACACGGCGTACACCTGGAGAGGAGGCTTGTCGGTGACGATGCCTCACTCGTTTGGGGTTTAAAACGAGCGTGACAGTGAAATAACGAAAGCTTCACATTAATTTCCCACAGTGTACATTAATGCATACGCAAACAAGATAAAGACCCTCTCTGGCAAGCACACACACACAATCACACACGCTCAGAGTGAAGGTTATCCAAGGACTGGAAGCTATCTGATGCTGTGCTGTGATTTTTCTAACCTCCTTGTTGATTTACAGCAGCTGAAGTGGGCACAAACGCTCCGCCGCGAAAGCAGCGCGATAAACTTATGACCATATCTCATCTTGTCGCCAGGGCTCGGCAAATGAAATGGATTTATCTCTAAATCAGTGACTTATACTTCTAATGCATCATTGTATCCAGCTGAGGCCAAAGTATCTCCATCTCATCACTCATACATTTATGCAACCTCTCCCGAAGGGCAATGATGTGAGAGGAAAGCTGCAGGATGCAGTGACAAGATTAGTCTCTTTGGTCTCAACTTTTTTCAAGGAGTTGTTCGACATTTTTGAGATGCACTTTTTCTCCCTCTTGTTGGGAGGATTGCCTAGCTAGCTTGGCTCACTTGTAATGTAGCTTAAAGGACATCTTTTCTGGGAGTCCAAAGTCCAAAGCTAATATACTGCAAAGCATAATTGTGATACTGTGGTTTCAGCAGGCTATGTAGGCTAACATTAGCTTGATAGCTAACACATAAGTATTGCAGGCTAGATAACGTAGCAAAATACTATCTTGAGTGGAAAAAAACAGCTAATACTTGCTGTTAGGCTTATTTTTGATAGTCAAGTGAGCCAGGCTAGCTGTTTCTGCCCTATTTACTGTCTTTATGCTAAGCTAATTGACTCTTAAAATAGAGTCCGCTAATGCAAACAAACATCTGGCAACCACCACAATACAAGACTAGCCTGACACATAGGCTAGTCCAAAGCTAACATACTGTAAAGCATGTGAAATATATTATATTGTGATTTTAGCAGGCTAATGCTAGCACACATTGATTGAATTGCTAGCAAGTTAATATAGCAAACAATCTTAAGTGGATTTATAACATTAGCTAATATAAAGGTGCTGTAAGACAAGTCGATTTCCCTCCTTACTTCCTGTCTTTATGCTAAGCTAAGCTAATTGACTCTTGTCTCTAGTTCCTGTATTGCCATCAATCTAAAACGCCCCGAAGGTGGCGTTTCCTCAATCCTCGGTGCCATGCCATGTCTCCCTATTGTCAGTAGTGAGAGTGTGCAGGTGCGTGTGTGTTTGTGTTTGTATGTATGTGTGTGTGTGTGTGTGTGTGTGTGTGTATTATGGAGGGTGGGAGGGAGGGGCTTTCTTTAAAATTGTTTTGTCTTTTATGTGTAAAGCACTTTGTGCTGCACAGCGAAGTGTATGAAAAGTGCTATATAAATAAAGTTTTGATTGATTGATTGAATCTTCATCTAAAACTCAGCCACAAAAAAACTTGCATATTCAATGTTCTTCAAGGCCTAATTGAAAATCTATACACAGATGGCATGAAGAGAAAACAGAAATTAGAAGTTTTATGTTTCACTTTTTCAACAAAGGAAGGCAGGTAGCCAAACTTTGCTTTAACTGAGATTGGTTTCCCAAACTGTGTTCCCTTCAGTACTTTCAGCAGCATAAGAAAATATAGAAATTCTGAAACCATTCGTCTTTGTCCACATCGATCCCGACTTTTTTTTATCTTCATAAATCTATAATAGAGTTTTTTTTCTCAAACAAAAAAACACTCCCCGAAGAAAATCCCAGAATAAACAGACCACTTTTTAGCATACAGCAGATTTCTAGCAACCAATCTGAATTGCTTGCAATCAAGACCGCGACTGCAGCAGATGGAGAAGGATGGGTGATGGGAGGTTACGAAGAAGAGAGAGGGGCCTTTTTTCTAAGTGGGTGCATGTGTGACAGCTCTAACCCCCTGGAGGGAGAGGTTTGTTTCTGCAGGACTAAATTGGCTGTCAGAGCTGCCACAGACGACCCCTCACAAGCGGCCCTCTCATATTTCTCCTGTAATATGAACTGGGAGAGAGAATAAGAGAGAAGGGGAAAAAATGCAATTACCACCCTCTTTTCGTATGTCATCTCTGTCATGTATGAAGGCAAAAACACAGAGCAGCTCTTGTTCTAATGACTCCCCCCCAAAGCTAATTTTCCACTTTCACAACAGACACAGGTGTGCAGGATCCTATTACCCCGAACCACACAGAGATTGTCAAAAACCGCTGGACATTATATGCTATTACTCTTCATCCTCCCTCCGTTTTAATAAAACCTCTTCGATATACTGACTCGCCTCAGGCCGCAGAGCTCGAATTACATCACGTCTCTCTTGTCCACTGGCTTTTTGTATTTCTCTCGGCAGTAATAGTCTTTCACTCGGCTTAAAAAGGAGTTCAACGAAGACGAAGCGTACTCCCCTGACATCCTCATTAAAATCATTTAGCCCGATTTAAAGCGACAGAAGCGTTCTATGGACACGAACAGGCCATCAGATGTTAAATATAACTCTTTTAATGCACAGTAACATAATGTGAGCTGTTACAGTAAAGCTCTAGGGCCTGTAAACAGCTGATCCCTGCAAAAAATAAAGAAGCTGAATAGCATCCAATTTTCATAAAGGATGAATCTGCATGAAAATTACATGAAAAACACAATGAAACAGGCTATAACCTGACAGCTAAATTATAACAATGTGTCTGAAATCAAATTATGGACCAAAGCCTTGTTTCCAACCAAGTTCTTTTGGTATAGTACCCTTAATTAATGTACCTGAACCCTAGATGTGCTTTTCGTTTCCACTGCAGACGGTACTCTACACTTTTCAAGCAGTTGAGGAACCACAAACTTCACCAGTAATGGCTCATGGTCAGTCTCCTGAAAGTCTCGTCCGATGATGACTCTGTAATGTTCAGTGTATCTGCTTTGATTTCACGATCCTGTATGAATTGCTTTGGATAAGAGCGTCTGCTAAATGCTTGAATGCGAGGTAGATTGACAGCCGCCCACAGTGACAGACTGCCGTCTCCGCCCCTTTACGGCCCAGATTTTCTCATTAAATTCACCGCTATGACACGGCGGAGGTGATCGATGGCACCGCTCTCTCGTTCTCGTGTGCCCCTGACATGATTTATCATGCAACCTACCCCCATCTCCCTCCATCTCCATCTCCATCTCCATCAGAACACTTCTACCACCTCGAGTGTGGAGAGCAGAGGTAGGTCAGAACGTGTAAATAAAAATGAATGACGCAAATCTTATTTTAAAAAAAGTTTTGGGTAAACGTCTTCAGAGGGTTGAAAGGTCACGGCTGAGGACATTCCCAGACATGACGCCCCCTTTGCAGTGAGTCACTCTTGTGTTTCTCTCCGACATTATGACTCCACTCTCAGAAAGACATTCCCACCAGCTGATAGATCACAGGCAACGCTCTCACCCACAGATTAAATAGGAGGGTCTTTCTTCTACTGCTTTTCCTTCTCCCTCGACACAGGAGGAGGTGATTCACCAGCCCAGGGGAGGTCGCACAGGAGCTGATGACTTGTATGACACATGAACTTCTTACACTCATTACCCATGATCCATCATCAGCACCCAGCTCTCTAATAGCAGCAGTGTTGATGAGTGACCACCAGATGAATCACAATTAAACACTTCTCCCCTCTCCTCTGTCGCCACCCCGCCGCAGCTATATCACCGAGGTTATCAGTGCCAGACAGCCCGGCGTGTAAATTAAACGTAGACAGATACAGGAGCTGTCAGTCACCCTCCGATCAGAGCGAGTGCATCCATCTGTGTCTCTCCACCTCCGAGCCAACCGAGGCACCAAGGACGTGCAGCAGCCCATCACCGTTTCGGGAATAGTTCCCATTTCACCACCTCCTCTCCTCCTCTACTGTATGATTATCATGTTCTTCATGAATAAATTTGGTTTCCCACCGCACCACTGTGCTGCATTCTTCTGTCCTGGGTAAAGACAAAAAAGCAGCCGTTATTAGGGGGATGCAGGAATGCAGAGCGCACACACACACATGTTCTTCCCACTGGCAAACAACTGTCTGTTTGCTGTTTTTCTTAACAAGCTCAAACAGCTGAAATATGTAATGTGTGCCAGGTGGGGATGTACACACACACACACACTGAGAGGCACAACTGCTATTGGATTTCCATACCTTCTTTTTGGTTTAATGAAATGCAGATGCCCTTTGTGCTCCAGACAACACGGCTCGTCTCCGCTCTCTAGCATGCAATCACAGGATTACCATGTGCTGCATGGTGATGCCGGTGCATAGCTGGGTCGTCTGGGTCGAAGGAGGAAACATTCGACACAAAACAGAACTAATGCATAACTCGTTTAACATAATTCATAGCTCTGAGAAAGACATTTATATTTTTTGTTTCAGGCAATAACAACAAAACATATATATTCAAATCCAAAGACACTCACGCACACCGTCACCCACCGGTTTGTGCTTTGAAGCCTTGAGTTTGCCATTATGGCCGCTGCCATCTAGTTTATTTTCAGCCCAGATGTGCCTGTGCCATCTAAATCTACTCTTATTCTTGAACACTTGAAATGAATTGGACAAAATACAGTAAAAGACAAACTTCACATGCACGAGCAGCCTTTACATTATGCAGTTGGTGGTCTGACTGAGCATTATGGCACGGATTACAAAACAAATCTCTCTGGACAAGTTTCTTAAGAGGCCATGCAGTAGTGATAGAATATAGCGAAGTACATATACTCAAGTATTGTACAATTTTGAGGTACTTGCACTTAACATGTGTATTTCCATTTTCTGGTACCTTTGGACACGTTGCCACTGTAACTGTTACAGATCTATCAGCAATAGATGAACATGACCACTGCACTTGCCACAACTCGAGGTTTGACATTGCTGTATCAGTTGTGCTATAATAAGTTTCCGCTCACCTCCAACACCTTATTCTTGAAACTATCACATGTTGCCAAGCAACCGTACAAGACGCTCTAAGCATGCCATGCTTTATTGTCTATTAAATTTACAAAATGAAAATCATACTCTGTTAAAGAAGACTAGAAACTAGTGACTGAGACCATAAAGTTATTAGGAAACTGTTTACTGAGGTAATACATCAAGTGAGAATTGGGGTCATTTTCTCATAAGCTTACATACAATTGGTTTTCTTTAGGAACCAGTGGCGTCTCCACCTGGTGGCCATCAGAATCAGTACAGTTGTGAGGCACGGTCAGCTCCATGTTTTATTCAGTCAGTGAGATTTTTTTTTGTAATGTGGGTGAACCGCTCTAATAAAATGAAGCTCAAACAGCCTGAGGTAAGTCATCCGTGACCAATTGTGTGTCCATTTGTTATTAAATGAGACTCCCTCAGCAAGAAGAGCTTTAATAGCCTTTAACTTCAAAGTTTCTTTCGGGGTGTTTTAAGGGCATCCAGTGAGTGTTAAATGCTTTTCCCTCATTAAATGCCACCAAGTTGAGCGTATACATGAGTCACCGGGAGGGTTTTTTACATCATGCGGTAGCTTACAGCGTGTCGGTCCTCCTCGTGGTAAACATGTATTTAGACTCTGAGCTCATTGCCATTAAATTCATTACAACAGCTACCACTGGAAAAAAAAAATGTTACTGTTTCACACATTTTTTAAACAGTCAGATTAATTAACCAAAGAGAGTCAATAGCGAGATCTTTGACCTTTTGTCACACGCCTCTCGTCAGCAAAAACAAGACCTAACGGGACTCCTCTGCTGCTCTTTCTGCCACTAATTGGGCTCCTGAAACCGCCGCTGGCCTGGTAATTGTGGCATTGTGTCTGAATTTCCACTTCACTGCTTTACCCTTCTGCAATTAAAATTCATACGAGGCTCAGGGGTTAATAGTGTGTCATGGCTCTATGTGAGAGTGTACATGGGGGAGATGCTTGGGCTTCTCTTTCTCATTACACCTGTTTGCGGTGGCGGCAGTGCGGTCGGATCCCGTCCAACAGGACCCGCTGACCACTGATAATGGAGCGAACCGTGTAAATAGCTTCGAGTTCACCTCCTCTTTGGTCTTTTTACTGTAAATAATTGATAGTGAGTTGATGTGTTACGTAAGCAGAGCTTAAACCAAACATAATATTATAGAAAATGAACATCTGTCTTACATGGCCGGCTACCTGATGTGCTTGTTTACTTGATTATTAAGAATCTCACCTGTGGAAGGTATAATGCAATTTCTTAAAGATATAATAAGCAACATTTCCACATTAAAAATGACGAGAGCTTCATTATACATTTTATTTTTGAGTTGTATTAATATTAACTTAAAACTTACATTATCCCAAAGGTTTCCAACAACTTTCCAACCTGGATTTAGTCACTTGTCATTATAACTTCAGATGATACGTCAGAGAGTGAGGAAGGAAGTCGGTGAACGTGACTGATGTAAAGTGTTTTCTCCCCTTGGTTTCTTGCATTCGTTGCCTGCCTTTTGGACTAGAAACACGACAGCATCGGTAGGCTAAAGGCAAAAAAAAGTCTGAAGGAGAAAGAATGAGAAGTGGAACCAAAAACCCAACAGTCAGTGTTGATTCCTTTTAACCTTGGAAGATTAGTTTGGAGGACTTGTTTTTCACATTAATTATACTCTCCTAACCAGCGGTTAGTCGAAAGCCAAACTTTTCATTGTTTCCCCGGCTATGCGGTGTAGAGAGCCTAAATGTTTTAATCTGGAGAGGAAATGAGAGAAAATATGAAAACAAATAAAACATTCGACATGTTGACCGCTGAATCATCTCACAGTGTTCTCCTCTTACCTCCTGAAGGTTTGTTTCTTTTTCCAATACCTCAAATAAGCAGCCTAACATATCAAGTCTGACAAGGCCGTGCAGAGGCTGGCAGTCCTGACCTAGTCTCAGTTTACACTTTTCAGAACATGAGATTTTATTGTAGCAAATGATTCAAGATAGCATTCAACACCCACATCTCGCTGTCTCTCTCTTTACCTGCTAACGATTACTGGCTACACTCCCAGAGAGACACCCACCGCTTGTCTGCAGGGACGCTGGGAAAGATTCTCACAGTTCTCGGGTCATTCCAGTATCTCTCAGATCCCTCTGAGCTGTTCTTCTTCTTCCTCTGAAGCCAAACTCTCAGGTCGACTGTTTATTTTGGCATCCCACTTGTTTGGAGATAAAGCCAAGCATTGTGCACTCTGCTTTTTTCTTTCATTCACTGTATTCCTCTGTTTTTTTTCACTGTTGCAGGGTATAGTAGGTATTTGCCAGTGTCTGTTTCACAGCCCTGTAACACGGCGTTTTGTTTTGATTAAAGACAAAGTATTTGATCAGATCGCTTCAGGCACTTACAGAGTTGGCCTCACACGTTTGAAAAGAAAAGGAACATTGTGTGCTTGTGTTTTTAATGCTGGTTCCCACCCAAGATCATTAATCTACTAAACTAAAACATTCACTGTGAGGTGCCTCGCTGCACATGTTTCCTTTCACTGTGTATCTTAATGACTGCAGGTCATTAATATACTGTTAGACCGCTGCAGAAGTTGTCTAACCTTTTATAAATTCTGCAACTTCTAGACTCAGTTTGGTTGCGTTAGGCAAGAAAGCTAACGGAGAAGGAAAACATTTAGGTTATGTTCTGCATGTGTGTAACTTTACCACGTTAGTATGTTCAAATAACTCACTGCTGGCTCGGTGTCAAACTCTACACAAACAATGGTCTCCTGTGCTTGTTTAATCAGACCATCCACCCTGAAAGCCTCCCTATGAGGACTCTGTCTCTCTTTAAAGTACTTCATCTGACTTCCTCCTTCACTGCCGTAATAATCACTACGTCCACTAGAGGTCGCTGCCAAACATTAGCCTAAATATGGGGCGTTATAAGCTGCATTCACAAGAGCCCTGTATGGCCATTTTTCTGACGAGGACACAGGACATTAGCTAAAATGCCATACGATTTGCAATGTAGCTCAGTAGCTAAGCTAGCAGAAGAAAAACCCCTTTCACACCTGCAAACATCTGGCTTTTGTCTTCAATGTGAAAGGGTACAATCTGCATTTAATCCCATGTGAAATGACTCTGCAGTAGTCGCGGGTAGGTAGATATTTTATCAGCTTCAGATCTGATCAGCTGTGATGGAAACACAACAGCTGGGACACACTAATATTCTCCCTTTTTTCAGGAGGGATGTTATGACATGTGTTTAAAGATAGGACGCTAGTTTGTTAATACTTGAACATCTTCTGGTCTATGCTGAGTTTGAAAGAAAGACTCATGTGAAAAACCCGACAAATCCAGAATGTTATTGATTATGACTTTTTAAAACAAGTTTGGATGTAGTCTGATGAGGTATATGATCAGCTGTTTCTGACTGTTTCCTTTTTTTAAGGCTTTTGTCTTCAGTGGCAAAGGGTACAATAAGCATGACTCTGCAGTAGTCATGGATATCTACCGTCTCAAGACAAGACGAGCTAATTGCCCCGTCGCTGCCATGATGCTATGACACAGGTTGAAGTTTAAGATGCCAGCGCGTAAACAGTTTTTCATCCATCTCTGTATAAGCAGTGCTTGCACATCGTTCAGTTCGCATTGAGTTTCAAAGCGAGACCGAAGTAAAAGATTGCTTTTTACTTTTTTTTTACATTGGTGATGTTAAATGAGACACACCAGAAGATAAAACAGAGAGGCAAACTCATCTACTGGCTATGAGAAAGAAGTCAATCATCTGTCTTTAGCAGATTTTACCCCATCTAAAAAACCACTATATGCATTGTAGAGAGATAAATCAGTATATGTAAGGGTTAAAAAAGAGAATGAAACAAATACGTTGGTTAAAAAACCATAAAAATCACTTTCAATAACCCTCTGAACCACTGTTGCTAGCTCACTGATCTATAAACGCATTAAAAAAAACAGTTTCCGCACTATAAAGCTTTAAAATGTGTTTTTAATTTAACAGAAATAACATTTGATTATTGCCTCGCAGCACAACACTGCTACATCAATCATTTCTGTAGCAGTGCGAACAACAAACAAGCACAGAGCCTCAGTAGTTCAACCGAGGGGAGGGGAAAGCTAATACAGAGAGAGGCTGTGATTTTAAAGCAATTGTTCTGTGATTGAAGTACTCCCCAGCCCCAGGCTATCAAATAAAGTCTGATCCCTCTTCCTCTATACCCTCCAAAATCTTTTAATGAGTCCAAATCCTTTTAACTCGAGCCCTAACTGCCGGAGTTATGGATATAACTGTGTATGTGTCTGTCAGTGTGTGTGTGTGTGTGTGTGTGTGTGTGTGTGTGAGGACGAGCTCGGAGCATTTTTCTTTTCCCTCTGTCAGGGTGGAAAAGGGAAGAGCAGCATTTTCCTCTGGAGGAGAAATCACATCAAAGACATCAAAAGGCTGAAAACACCAAGCGTCAATATCAGGCCCAATGAGTATCATCTCACAAGACCGACCGGAGTCCGTGAACCACGGCTCGCGTAACCCAAATACACTGCCTTAAAGATTATTAGAGCTGAACTGCCGCCGAACTATAAATAAAAAAATTTTAAAAGTCCACTAGATAGCACCCGACAAGACTGTGAGCTTTTTACTTAGAAATCGAGCTGGACTGGAATTTAAATCTATGACCACGCTGTGACCGTGATATAAAATCTTAAATGAGTTTTAGAGTTTTAGAGTTTCCAGGCCGGTGATCCTCGTTAATAACGGGCAATTTAACTCCACCGCAACGGGGGAATTGAGTCGCAACAACTTGAAAAAAACTATTTATCCACAGGAGGAAGTGTCAGAAAATTAATTCAATGTGCATCAGTTAGCTTTAATGTGACAGCACACCCTAAAAACACATGCTAGTAACAAATCAGTGCTAGCATATCACAAGGAAATGTGTTTTACAGAGGAAATGCTACGAAGCAGAGTTGTTTATCATTCAGAAGACACTCTTCCACTTTTTCTGTTACTAATATTAAAAAAGTGTAGTAATACTGATAAAGAACAGTAAAGGCTGATACATGCATGCAAAAACCACCAGAGTGTACAAAGTATATACACCTAAATGCCATCAGGTAATTTCTGCCGTACACGTAGTCTGATGATAATCTGATTAGCTGTTGTCTTCTCTGTTAGCGATGAAAATCTATCGGACGTGACTCAGACAAAAATTGTCACGGGCGAGGTGATGTATTAAAGTGAAATTCATGTTAAGTCACGTTTGCAGACTTCCTACCTCACTCTCGAGTGTATCATCGGATGTTTTCCCAGAAGTCAAGGGAACATGCGACCAAATGAAACGTACCTTTAACAAAACGTTACAAATGACATCTTAAAATCAGGGCTGGGCAGCATGGCTTTAAAATAATATTACAATACTTTAGGTTATATTTTAGGTTATGTATCTTGATTTTTTAATTTTTTTTAATGGCCTCAAAAGCTTTTCATAAATGCTTGGATTGAGCAACAATATCAAATAACACAATATTTTTGACCAAATACCTCGATATCGATACTGCAATAATATCAACAAATATCAACACACTGAGATTTCTGATAAATAATCATTGGTAATGTGGATATAATGACTAAGTGGTTAAAGACAAACTATTAGAGCAAGGAGGTTCAGAAAACAATGTCCCTTTTACTGTAATGCAAAAAACAACTCCTGTATCATGATATAACGGTATCCAAATCTCAGAAGGTATATAGTCTAATATCACAATAACAGTATATATTGTATTTATATTTTGGTCCAGACTAAAATATTACTTATTTGGATGGATCCCCATGAAACTTTGTGACATCCATGTTTCCAAGAGAAAGTCTCCTTTCCTTTGAAACAATAATAATTTCACAACTACTGGATGGATTGGCTAAAGCTATTCAAGGTCCCCCGAGGATAACTACCATTGCCTTTGACGACTCCCCTGACTCTTCTGCTCGTGTCATTAAGGGGTTTAAATTTTTGTTTTTAAATGAAATATCAAGATACAACTGCCATGACATAGACAGTCATGGTCCCAGAAGAGAGAGAGAGAAAAATGTGTTTGTCCAATCCTGCAAAACTAAAGACATTCCCTTCAGCCTCAGCTGTGCTTAGTGTGAACTGCAAGTTAGCAATTGTTAGCATAGCAACACACTAACCTAAGTGTTTGAAACATGGCTTGTGTATCTTTTCATCCATGCGAGGAGAGCGAGACGGAGCTCAGACCGAAAAGCCATCCGCTCGCTGTAAACACAGAGGGTGACATCATTCCACTTACTTTGCAATACAAACAATATGCAAGCTGTCTGTCTGTCGAGCTTCCTAAGCTTAAGTGACGTTATGTTGTCATCGAGTATCTAAATGAGAGGTGGTGATTTCTTTTGTTGCTCTCCATCCTCCAGTTCAGGATGAGTCAGTGTTTGATTAAACATTAATCGCTGAGAAGATGAAGGAGTCTGTTTACCTTGATCCCCTGTTATTAGTCCTTTTGTTTGGCTGATGTAACGCGCTGCTAAAGGCGACACGCGGTTGCATCTCACGCATGAGGCGCACACATAAGGCGTGTAGGCTTTAACCTGTGAGTTCTGGATGTGATCACAGCTCACAGGTTGGATACAATGCGCAGTATGACTAATGATTAAAAAAATGAGCGCCACATAAATCTCCATTATTCTCTTCTGCGTCTTCTCAGCAGCGTCAAACTGAGGATGAGTTTCTTCAGCTGACTGGCGCGTCTATGAACGTGCACGATGACCCATTTGGGCCACTGGTGTCTAACCTGTTTAATCTGCTCTGGCCTAAATAGCCGGTGTACAGAGCATCATTAACTCCATCCTTTCTCAGCTGATCACAGAGCCACCGTGCCTGCGACGAACAGCAAATGACCCCTGTAAAGCTATAATTGTCGCTTCCTTCTTTGTGCCCGGGCGGATGGAGGTGTGGACTGACCTTGTTTTCACCTGTTTTAATGACCGACTGTTCGTCTCTTAGGGCCAGCACGCTCTCTTTTAACTGCCGCCACCTCTGATGTGGGGAAGGACATTATCAAAGGGAAGCAGAGTGAACAAAGGACATTAGAGAGCTCACAGTCCAATGAACAGAAAACGATACTCATTTAGAGACGGATGAAATACCAAGTGCACACTTGCATTCAGATGAGACAACACGAAGGACAACCTGGGCTTTATTTTTGTAGTGTTTGCGATCATTCCCCTTGGGTATAATAACCCTGCAACTGGCAAGTTATTTGCTGAAGTCTGGGAGCATAAATGCAGAGTTAAAGCATAAGACAGTGTAAGAAACATGAGCAGTCGGATGTTCACAGAGGTTTTAAGCACAAAAACAAAACGTTGTTCACCAAACTGTGTGCTGTAAACATCCATCACAGTTTACAGACTAACGTCCTGCAACATTAAGGGTTTACTTGCACTGTAAGTGACGTCGCCTTGTTTCCTCAAAATCTGGTTATTTTAAGATAAAATACTGAATACAGTCACTTCTTTCATTATTTTGTAGAAATCTGTTTTCACTTTGACATTAAAGAGTTTCGTTTTGTATATTGACCATTATTCCATTTATAAAAGCAATAAAAGGGGAAAACATCCAAGGGGGTGAAGACTTTTTATAGGCCCTGTATCTAAGGTCCGTCCTATTTACTGGAGTATTTACTCAAACGTTCAGATGTTGCCAGGGGAATAGAGCTATTGCTTGTGAAATACTTCATTGTTTGATCGCAATAAAGCATGAAAAATACATTAAAAATTAATGGTCTTTTTTTTGGCAAGTGACCAAAGTATGAGCAGGATAATACAGTCTGCACAAAGCCCAAAGGACACTAAAAGACTACACCCACCCCAGCCACAGTCTGTTCACCCCGCTGCCATCTGATAAAAAAGATACAGAACTATCCGCTGCCGTACCAAAAGACTACGGAGAAGCTGTTTTCCTCAGGCCGTGACACTCCTGAACTCATCCTCAACACTCCTTGGTCTAAAATAGAGGATGCACGACTCAAGGACTCAATCATTATTTTGTTTTTTCAAAAATGACAATAAATATTCCTTGTACCTTTGTGTAATGCCCTTCGAGGTTAAGGGAACAATAAACAATAGGCCAGTGTAATTTCTTTCTCTCAATCAAAACAAAACAAAAGACATTTCTTTTCTCTTAGGCAACCATCACTGCTGATGAAACCTGTCTGACGTAACTGAGGCAGAAACGTTCGAAGAAGAGGAAATGTTTAAACTTTTATACGCTTTACATTTGTCACGTTCGCCGACTTCCTTCCTCACTCTCTAACGCAAATAAATGAAACACGCCATCACCTTGAGTAAAATTACAGATTTCTCCAGTTCACAACTCAACAAAATATATATAACAATGGTTTTTTACACAGAAATGTAACATATGATGTTCTTTCTTTAACTGAGCCTACAGCTTAGAGCCCACTCATCACCCCTAACTATCCATTATCCATTACCCCACTCCTTATACAGCCTCTCAACTCCCTCGCACGACACACGAACACCTGACGGTCCTCTATAATTTACAAGGACAAAGCAGGAAAATGAGGGTCCTATAGAGAAGCAGGTGGGTGGGTTGAACTAATGAGTGAGCCTATTGTTGAGGATTACCTCGCTGTCACGGTGCAGGATCACAGTGAACAGCTCATCCCTCTCACGAACACCGTGGCGTGTCACACACTCCTCAAGTGCTGACAGGTACGGGCCCTCGGCGTGTATCGGTACGCCTGGAAAGACCGCCGGCCTCCTCCCCCGAGTGCAAAAACACTAAGACAAGCGGCTAAAGGAGGCATTTAAAGATGGCCGCACACAGTCAAGTCAATCTCTCTCCCTTTTGAAAGGCAGCCGATGCTCTAATGTTACCATTTTTCTTCTCCACAAACAAGCTAACACACACACACACACATATATATTTACACATGCTGCTGTAAAGCTTTTGTGAAAACATCACAGGAACACCTGATGACAGAAAGTGTGGAGCGGCGCTGACAGGGACGGCAGGCGGCGAACACTCTCCGACAGACGCAGCACGTCACGAAAGATGATACACCGTTTGTGGCAGCGAAGCCTCCAACAGGTGGTGTGACAGATGCTGCCTCGCATTCATATAGTATCTTTAAACTTTTTTTTCCTTCCTGTTCCCTCAATTTAAAAAGACAAATCGTGAACATCTCAAAAAGCATGTGGGCGAATCATAGCTGGAGAGGTTTATGCAGATAGGCAAGTATAGACGAGAGGAAGGAGAAAAGGATGGAAGATGCAGTGTTGACAGGGATGAATATGAATCACTTTGTATTGATTTGTTTTCACCCTCTGGCAATATGAGGTGTTTGGAAGTCATGGATTATCGGTTCCGACCCCTTTTGACATACCCTGTCGATGATTTTAATATTAAATATTTCTTCTCCAATAACAAGCAGGAGAAATGTTTGGCAACAACAAGAGAGAATATAGATCTTTGTGTTTTGTCTCTTTCCACTGAGTCATATCTTCTTCTTCTTCCAACAACCCTGAGTCCAAAAAAAGTTGTGAAACGGAAATTAAAAACAGAATGCAGTCACTGCCAAACAAACTTCGACTGTCAACCGATAACAGTTTAAGGAAATGTAAGTAATATCCTTTTTATGCAATCATGTGTTTCACAACGTGTGTTGAACCTCGCCTTTCATACCCGATCATGATACTATCACCTGTTAACAATGAACCTTTTCACCTGTGGAGTCGTCCAAACAGGTGTTTTTGGAGCCTTCCACAACTTTCTCAGTCTTTTGTCCCAACTTGTTTGAAACGACTTGCTGGGATTAAATTCATAACAAGCATATACTTACAGTTAAGTAGATGTGGTTAAACATTAAACATATTGTCTTATTTCAAGTGAGTATATGTCAAAAAATTATTAACAAATGATCACGTTGTCTGTTTTATTCATGTTTTTTACGCAGGGTTTTACCTCAGTCTGGGGAAACTACTGTAGATGTACCTCAGATGTGGCAGACGTGTCCCATCAGTATTTCTGATTAATTTAACATACTTATCACCGGTTAGATGATGAAGATATATGTGTGAAGCTGTTTAATTGGAGTTAAAGAGTGGAAATGGAGCTACACGCATATTTAAACACATACATAATGGGGAGATTACAGCTGAAATCCTCAGTGATTCAAAGTCACATCATTGCCCTTACTTTGTGTAACCAGGTGATCACACAGGCCTGAGTGAAATTAATTTGCAGCTTTTTAAATCAACATGTTAAAATCCTGTGTTCACTGCTTGTTTCCACTTTTCCTAAAGGGCAAAAAAAAAATTGCGTCATTGCACGTTTAACAGATATTTCCTTACTTGCTGCGATGTGATTGTGTTTTACAGTGTTTGTGTTTTGTCCGTCTCCATGTGATATCACCTTCTCTCAACTTCATCTGCAGTGACGCCTCCAACCTCAGCCTGGGAAAGTAGATTCAGACGCACATCAGAAATGTGCCCCGTCAGTATTTCTGTTAATATCTCAGATGATTATTGCCTCCACACTTTGAGGTTGGATGATGAATGTAAGAAGTTACTTGGAGCTCAGCGTTGGGCCTAAATTATATAAAAAATAAACTGATTACGTTGCTGTATCACTTTTATATCCTGCAGGACTTATGTAGGCTGCGAGAAATTTGGAAAGCAGTCTCATAATAACAATGTTGGCAGGCCTTTTGAAGCTGCGCTTGCGTCACACGGAAGAAACATATTTGCCATTTTCCAGCTTGTAAAACCAACTTCCAGGTCGTAACTGGATGTTTTTCCCAGAGCTCTGGTATATCTGACTTGGCTTTATGTAATGAGGAAATGTCTGAAATGGCTTACATCCACCAAGGTAAATAAATCCCAATTAAAACATCATTTTTTTGGAGCTAATAAATTCGGTCTCTGGGCTTATTAACATTAATCTGCCTCTTCATGTGCAGACAAAGGGGAAAGCCAGCCAAAACGCTTTTGGCAGTTTATTGCAGGATCCAACTCGTAATATCATTTTAGGGCCAACTGTTAATGCAAAAAAATTTACTTAACTAACTCATCAGTAAAGAAATGACAGCTTTAATTACCCCAGGCAGAATGGAGTTTGTCTTTAAACGGCTTAACCTTTTTTTTCTTTTGTAGCCTGAAACACCGCCGCGTCTGAGCTGCGTGCCGTAGCTCCCAGGCTGCGACGCCGAAGCCGTCTAATGTGAGAGTGCTGTAATTAGCATTTATTTTGGGGTAAGCAGCGATGCACTTGGCTTTGACACAGCTGCAGGAGATGTGACGAGTGAGACCAATTAAAATCCGGGGTCAAAAGTAAAGATCAGAGGATGTGTCACTTAAAATGTCACTTCAAAAGTAACACAGCATTCCTTTGCAAAAGGGGGAGCGAAGGCTGCACAGACATGTTGGAGATGCTGTTGTTGTTAAATTAACCCTGAAATATTTAGCTCCACCAACAGAGAAAAAAGCCTGGCAAAGTATTGAAAGTCAAGCATACAGTGAGTTGTTAGATTTTCTCCTCTGGCTGCAGTCTGTATAGATATCGAGTCCAGCCTGTCGCTATATTTCACCCCAAGAGAAATCTAATAACCAGTATATATGCTGTATATTGTTCAGGTTTCTCATAAAACGCGTTCCTCGCTGGGATAAGCTTTAATGGCTGTTATTTATATTTGGGCCGGGCAGGTTTATTCTGTGCAGCTACAAAAATCATTACACCTCCCCCTGGGAAAGGCTTCAGCAACGCATGTTTCACCCTGGCGGATGACTCAGCGATAATATGTTTCCCTTTTATCGGTTTTTCCTTATTGGTTACCTTCCACGGGGGTCATTAAAAAGCAACTAGGGGAGATGGACAGAGAGCACGTGCTGCAGCGGTGTTTCTTCACTGTGTAATGAGGGAAGGGGCTACTTCTGATTACTGAATCTGAAGGAGGGAAACACTAAGGAGATATTAAGTATTTAACACTCCCAGCTCCCTGCAACTCAAAAATATGTCTCTTCTTCTTGTTCCTGCAGCTAAATGTTTGAGTTTCACTGTGCAGAATGCTGAATGTGCAGTTTGTTTTTTTTCATGCTCCTCGGCTGAACGTGAAAAGTTTCCCTGTGCTCACTGAAAATCCAGTTTTAAAGAGGCGGGCTTGCAAGCGCAATTTGTGACATCACAAGTACTTTGAAAGCTGAATTCTGGTCCAATATTAACACAAGTGTGATGCTAAAACCTATAATCAGTAGAGCAGGAGCAGCCTGGATATGATGTTACCAGTTAACAAGCCACAGATACGTCCAAGGTTGACATTTGTACCAGACTGGACTTTCGCAGTGGGTGGTGGAGGGGATGGTTGTGGAAGGCTGCCGAATGGGTGACCGCAGATCGAGTCCGTGGCGACGTCTCCAGATGTCTTTGTGACAGCCAAGACCGGGTGTTTTGCACGGGAAGTCGGACCATCTCCAGCTGTTTCTCTGGTGACCAAAACCAGTATTTTAAGCCAAACCGTGATACTTTCTAAATGTTTTTTGTGCCAAAAATTAAGCAGAGCATAAGCACAGTGTTGTGACGAGGGAGAAATAGACAAATTTAACGGAAACTGATGTAAAGTTGCAACACAAAGAAACATTTACTTTGAACTCATCTTCTTGGGTTGGTAGGAGACGTCTCCTGTGAGGTGGTTGAACTTTTGAAAATGACATTTGCATATTCATAGATTCAGAAAATTACATTTTTAGGACTTGAACAAGATAAGAGAACATTTTTGTGGAAAACCATATCAGAAACACATTATAAGTCACAGTATAGTGTTTCATATAGAAAAAAATGTTGAAAGGGGATCTTTAACTTTATACTTTTAGATGGAAAAAGCGATCTTTATCAATAACCTGTCCTGACTTTGTGAAGTTATCAGGAAATGAGAAGCCTTTGTAAAGTTATCAGGAAATGAAAAGCCTTTGTAATGTTATCAGGCGGTGATATCAGAGACTGCCCGCTGAGCTGGAAATACCCCAGATGGCTGATTGGCATTTACATCAGAGTACAAGCGCATGTTAAAACACCTGTCAGACACAAAACAGACAGGTATATGCAGAGAATCAGCTCCATGACATGCATACAAAAAGCTCGCTTTCTAGTAAAAATCCTCTCTTCCCGTCTCTTTCGACACCTCTCTGTCGTCTCTCTTTGTCCAACACAAACACTCCCTCCTCAAACAGCTGTTTGGCGCCTTTGACGGGTTTCTTTTAACCAGAATTCAAAAAGAGGCATAAAGCACAAGAGCATTTTGATTATATATACAACTATTTGGCCCATAACATCGTGGCAAACGTTGCTGCTCATTGAAGCGTACACAGTGTTTCAAAACTCATTAGGTGTGAGGGAGTGCACCTCAGCAGGGACGTGCACAGACGTTGTGAGGGGCTGTTGCTCAACCTTCCACACAAAGGCAACTTAAATCGTTTGGATGCTGCGTGTCACGTGACGGAAGGCATCGCTTTGCGTCATGCTTTTTTATTTTTTACGGCTCTAGGTCGCCCCACCTCTGTGTTCTTCGGTGGCATTAAAAAGTAATAAAAGTTTGGCGCCACGGTACACAGGTCTGACTTTAGCAATTACGGGCTGCTCGCATTAACGCAACCAGAACAGAATACAGAATAACACAATTATTTAATTTTTTTTCCTCCAGAGCTCAGCCACAGAAAGCTAATGGGCTGTTGATCGGGGGAAACTTTAGCTCGGCCTCGTGCACGTCCTCGCACTGCGAGCTCGAGAAGAGCTGACGGAAGAGAGTGTGCTCTTTATTTTAGGTGTAATTGATCCTCGAAGGGCTAATAGAGGTAGAAAAAGAGTCAAACAGCGGTCCGACCAGATCTCTACATGCTCTTTAGTGTAAAAGATCAGACAAAGAAACGGAAAGGAAGGAAAAATGATGAAAATCAAAGTAAAATACATGAGAATATATATATATATATTAGCTAAAAAGATTAAAGTCATAGTGTGGTTACAGTGCAAAAGTAGCCCTTAACTCAGCGAAGCAGTGGTAAACAGAAAACTATTGATTGAGCAGAGGTTAGATTTAGTTTAGTCCAGATTTGTGCTGCAGAGAAACTGAACAACTGCTTGAGTTTATTCTGTTTTAATCCTTGAAAAGAAAAGCAGTCCCAGATGACCTGAGAGGCCCGGTGGGTTCATACCACTGAAGCGGATCAGAGAGGTATTTTTGTTACTGTAAAATCACCCTTGAAGAAAAAAATGGGATGGAAAATGTATGTTTGTTTACATATTCCACTTCATCATTTCAATAAAGAGCTCTATCAGCAGCACTGAATCAGGCGGCCTTGAAACACACTGTTACAGAAATCCAGCCGACCAATATGAATTCATTGTAAAGCTTTCCTTTTAATTCTCACTTTATCTGAAGGGTTAGCCTTGTAAAAATTCTATATTTCCTTTGAATAGACTAAAACCACGATAGCCTTGGTTTGTCTTCAGTTTGGCTTATTGATGCGATTTCAATAGTTTCTGAACAACACTCGAGCTCTGTGGTAGAGAGGAACGAGATGTCGAGTTCTACATTACATTACAATAATTAACAATGAGTAATGAAGCAATTACACTTAAAGAAGAGAGAAACTTGAAATCAGGCAGCATACGGTTGTATTTTCCTTTTTAGTACGGAAAATGGCTGTAAAAATATTTCTTTCCTTGACATTTTGTGAGCTGTGGGTTTATTTTGTTACTTATTAGATTAAGTAGCTAACTTTACTTAACATCTCCAAGCTGGAACTACCGGGGCTACCAGACAAAGTACTCATACTTGTATAAGTAGTAGGAGGCAGGATGGGCAGGGTCTTTGGCATAACATCAACACTTTTGTGTCTTCACACTCTGTCAATGCTGTTTTTGAAAATTTTAAACAAAAACTTTGGTCATGTTTTACAAACTACCCATTTTAAGGTGACAGTGGAGTACATTTTAAAACACTTTAGTCTCGGGATACTAACCGCTCAGTGAAACTGATGTTAAATTGGATTGTCGCCCGCATATCACAGAGTTTGTGTTTCCCATAACTTGAGGTAGAAAGGAGTGAACAGAGGATGTCCAATAACTGACCCCTGAGGAACTCCACTAGAATTTGTTACCAAAAAGTTTCTATCTTGTTAATCCTAACCCAGAATGATTCATGGTAAGTCAGTTCAAAGTAGGTGCACTGGCACTATAAAAAATAAATGGATGGATGGTTATGAGGGTGAGCCACATAAAAAAGAAAAATATGCATCTGCTTCTACTTGTTAATAAGAACCTTTCATCCAGCCCTCATTCACTCTAACCTCATTCATTAGACTGAAGTGCAGGGGCCTGATTAATTACGAATTAGGTCTAATCAAGTCTGAGTGAAATTATTAAAATGAATACACATTAGTATACACGGTAATTAAGACGTGAATTACACTGGATTTCTCTGTAAATGACCTTTTTTTATACAGCAACATTTAATAAGCTACAAATAAAAGGACTGACAGGGAATGAAGGGGGCGTTCGCAAGCAGCACCGCTGTGAAATAATAAGGTGCACATTGTGGGGAAGAGCAGGGACCCTGTCGATCTCAGGCATCTGCTCTGATGTGTAAAAAAGGGAAGCGCGACAGAGACTCAGGTGGAGCATATGAAATAATGCTGTCAGGGAAAAGCCAGGGAGCTCCAGCTGAGGTGTCTCTGTTTTTATTTTTAGCCTTTAGAGACGGGGCTGTCACTGGTGGGAAACCCTATAACCATTAAAGTGCATGGAGACATTTTCCAGAGTGAAATGACCCGCAAGTTTTGGTGACTACCGCGGGCTGTTAATTGCTGCGCCACATATTGTGTTCATCCAATCCTGTTGTGCTCTTTGTGAGGTGCAGTCAGACAGGAAGCCATTGACATTCACGCACCTGGTGTACCACCTGTCACTGCTGGCAACTGAACAGGCAGCTCACTCCACACATCTGTTTGCGCTGTTGGAGACGCTTCACATTCGGACCGGGGCCATAAACCCGAGGTGAGCATTGTGTTTGTGTTTCAACCAGTTTTGTGGTTTTTATTGCGCCGACACCTTCACTGAGCCTCGTTTAATAGCCTCAAGAAAAACACAGCCACCATTTCAAGTTCAATAAAAGTCGTTTTTATCAAGACGGCACACAGGAGGAGGAACTGAACGGAAAAACACACCTGTTCATGTATGTACAATACAACCCTTCACAAAGCACTGAAAAACATTACAACTCTTGGTACTGTAATAAATAAATAGAAGGCACAAACATATATACATGGTGCTAAAATCACAAAAAATACTGCCACTGCCTTGTTGTCCCGTGAGGAAACTACAACAGTATTTAAACCAATTCAGCTTTTATAGTGTCTGTAAAAAAAAAAACATCAAGAGACACCTAAAGCGTTGGCACAGGGAGCTCTTTACACAAATAAATGCCCATGAGAGACAGTATGTAATTATACTACATGAATATTCAAGTGTAATAGTTTAACAAGAGCAAGAAAGTATTAATAAGGCAACTTCATATCGTTCTGGGTGCTTGTGAAGATTATTTCAGAACAATATCTTCCACTTCTTACAGCTTGAATGAAGTAAAGATGGGATTTTTTTTTAGAAAGTCATAATAGAAAGGCAAAAAAGAGAGTCTACAGCCTGGATGTATTATAAGATCTGGATACCGGTTTACTTTGAGGTTCATTTGACCCACAGAATATACTGTATGCAGTAGTGTTTCTCCCGTTTGCTTCGCTCACAAGTTCCCGCCTAAACTTTAAGCTGTGATGACATCACAGATTTTTAAATCGCTTTTCTCAGCTTGAGGGAAGTTTTAAGACTTTGAAACACTCCATGGATCGAAAATTAGGAATCGAAGAGACGGCAAAACTGAGGCGAGGCTGAGCACTGCATTACAACATCCATGGTCTACAGCTATGCTAGTGGCTAGCGGGCCTTTTCCACTGACAACCGTGGCGCACTGATTTGCGTTTGCCATTGCCAGTTTTTACCACGTCGAGTTCAGCCACAGCATGTGTTGTGATACTCAACTCAAATCTGTGCAGGAAACCAAAGAGACATTTTCGAAGCCTCGGTGTGTTCAACTCGTCGTAATTTTGTAGCTTCTGTGGTGTGAAAAGTTTCTCTCCTGCATCCCTGTTTGTACTTTCAGACGTCGGCTGAACTGTTTCACTGTGTGCTCTTTCAGCTGTTTCAGAATTTGTGCTAACTTTTCCTGATTTTGCTGCTTTAGAGTAAAAGCTTTTAAATAACCAAACAATGGGGACTTTTATTATGAAGAATTTAAAGGAAATTAAATGTGTTTACCGCTAAAGAAGTGGAACTTTGTCATCATCTATTCTTCGTTCGTCCTGCAGGGAGAGTATTTACAGCCGCCTTCGTTGACCACTACTCAAACGCCATTAAGAAAAACATGCTATATTATAGATGAAAGAAAAATAAACGATGGCCACAGGCAGTCTGAGAAACATGGTGCTGACGCTGTCACACCTCATCTTTCAATCCTGATGTTTTGTGCTTCACGTTGTGCTCGGCTTGTACATAAACAGAGCCTGTCTGATGAATGAATGAGGGGCGGTTTACTGCGACGCAATCACTCGCTAGAGAGATGCAGCCCGATGTTTTCGCTGATATTGGGCTCACGCTTTTTCTCCTTTTGTGGTAAATTTAATAAATAGAGCGCTCCAGGGACGAGATATGCGGAACCTGAGAGAGGAAGGCAGCGTGGGAGGGACAGTAAATAGGAAAAGAGAGGGGGAAATGTTTATCTGCGGGGACCCAGTCGATAGAAACAGAAAATATAGAGACATCGAGCGCCCAGTGGAGCCTCGAGCTAAGGTGCATGACACATCTGAGATTGAGTCTCAGTTTCTTTATCTGTCTCTCTCTAAACTACACACTTTACAAAAAACAGACCGCAAAAACAATCTTCAAAATATAAAAACATGCATGACACAAGACTGTGAAAGAGAGAAATGCTTTCTGAAGCCACCCCGGGTCGAATCCTGATGCTTCATGAACGTCTTTATCTTTTTTTTTTCTCCAAGTGCTGGGTCGGCTTTTTAGAGTCTGAAATTTATCAACATTCAGAGGTACACGATGGTTTCCTCGCCGCCCTCCTCCCCTCCGCTGTCCGTCTCCAAGGAAACCAGAGCGCTGAGGTCCAGCTGGGGGTCACTGGGATGCGGGAGCACCGGATAAGGGTCAGCTCCGCTCGCTGTCGACGGCCAGGTCTCCCTGATGTAGCTGTGACTGTTTTGATCTGAGTGGGCACACACAAAAAAAAAATACCACATTTATTCGTGCAGTCTGAGGAGAAGAAATGTAGCTCTAGATACACTTACCGACTAAAACTGAGGGGACTTCATCATTTACTAATCACTGGTAAATAATCACCAGGATGGGACGTGCAGCCACTTGTTTAATGAGCTCAGTCTAATTGTTTAGCCCACTCATCTAATCACTAACTGCATATAGATCAACCGCAGCTGCTGCAGCTCAGCCCGCTGCAACCCGAGCACGGGACTGAGGATGACAACAACGAAAAAGATTTCCACGCTATCCGTCATAGCCACTCTACTCAGAGGTGTCACTTTTATCATTATCTTCGTCAACGCGATCGATCGTCATGGTCGGGATTCGATGACATCCTCACACTTTATGGTTAACCAGGAGAGATGAGGAAATGAGGAAACTCAGCTTTCACCCAGATATCATGGGCTCAGACCTGTGAGCTGGCAAACAAACAACCTGCTGGAGTGTTTTTGAGGCTCAAGAACATTATTAGTCAATTAAAGCAGATCTAAAGGAGTGTGTGTGTGTGTGTGTGTGTGTGTGTGTGTGTGTGTGTGTGTGTCTGTGTATGCTTCCATTCTTATGTTTGTGTGCTGTACGGTTGGTGCTGTCTAGCATTAGGGCAGGTGTGCTGTCATGGTAACAGATGGCGTGAACTATAAATTGCCTCATTGTGTCCCTGTAGGAAAGTGTCTCTGTTTGATTAATTATATAAGAGTCTGTTAGAGTGGCTCTGTTAGCCACCATATAGGCCCGGCCTCTGATAGATGAGACATCAGTGTGCAGTCAGACGACACAAACACTCCATCTCTGTCTCAGAGCGTTATCCATGAAGCAATGCGATTTTTTTTTAGCGTTATTAAAATGTTACAACAAAGACGGAACATGTATTCTGTTGTAAAGACGGCAACAAAGCATGATTTATTAAGGCCGTAGGACGTTAGAAGAGAGACTGAATACAGGTGTTATTTTCTGTCCACGGCATTAAAATGTAATTACAGGATAGTAATGCACTTTATTCTATTTCATCTACTGTTAAGTGGAGTTCCTCATTAGTTTTGTCCGATTAGTGGGAATATTAAAATCATGATGATGGTCTGTGCAGTTTTCTTAAGTCTGGAAAACAGGATTTCAAGGCCAGGGTGTCTCTGCAGCATTTTAACATTGTGATCTAGATATTGCACTTGGCCATTCTGCAATTTCAACAATATTTTGATGAATTGTGCAGCCTTAGTGTCACTTATCTTGGAACGTTCACTTACAACAAACTGAATTTCGCTGACAAATGTTGATGTCATGAAAGTTTTTATTACTGTGGCAAACAGAAACCAGTGTGTTGGGGGAAAATGTAGGCCACCAGGATCAATGGATGCTATGTAAAATACAGCTCAATACAGGAAAGGTGTGGTCTGTGACACCTGCGCTCTGAATTTGAATAAATCCCTCTGGACAAGACTATAAAACATGGCTGGCAAACAAAAATATACACAGGGGATTCTTTGTGCTCGGTTAGATTATTAGTAATTCACTGTGCTTATTATCTTTATTCTGTGTCTTTTCTACGATTATTAAATTTCTGCTCTGCTGCAACAAAAAAGGTTTTTGTTATTATTCTGCTCTTATCCAGTCATAATCTCAATGTTGAGCGGTCATTAGTATAATTTAGTTGTTACTGTGCAGGCCGACGCTTTTGTTAAAAGTCACAGATCAGGTTTGTGCATCACGCAACATACTCGGTGGTGAATTAATCTGCATACTGTGAAGAGCACCGTCTCCTTTTCTTCTTCTTTCTCACGACACTCTCTTTCACAGCCTTTGTATGAAAAGGTGAGCAACAAAAAAGCCCGATGCGACTCATCAGATGAGTCGTCGTTTCAGAAAATTCCATCCAACTGGTTCCCCGAGATTACATTGTGCAGGAACAATTTATGGAAATCCTCCGAACGAAAAAAAAAAGGGGTGTGTGTCTGTATGTGCGTGCGTGAGTGCATGAGAAGAAACCTTGAGGATGAGAAGTGAGATCATAGTTTGATCCATGTGACTGACGGAACAATGCTGAATTTGCATTTCAAAGAGATTCCTTTTCTTTGCACACGAAGACAAAAAAGAGATACCAGGTCTCCTGCACACACCAGGCAGCGAGTGATCCGGTATGAGGTCGTAAAGGAGGTCTTAAAACCTGAGACTGCACATAAAACACTGAAATGACTCCATATAGCAATTTTAAACGTAATGAGAAACTATGTGAAGATTGGGGAACATTTTTCAGTGTCAGGGCTTGTGAGGCAGAGTGAGCTCCGCCTCCTCCTGTCTACATGTAGAAGTGGTTGAATCCGAAGTCTCTTATTTTGATATTTCCTCGCTTGGTCCACCATCTTGTCGGCCATCCCAAAGTTTACACGAGAGCAGCCTTCACTAAGGACTTGCAGCTGAAGGCCACCCACGACGAAGAAATAAGAAATGCGTCAGAGAAAAGGACGTCTCATTACTACCTCATTCCTCATTTCCCCTCTCTTCGCATGGTTTTCAAATGAAAAATGTAAATTCAGTTTTTATCAAGCCAACTTAATGCCAATGGAATATCACGCAAAACATGTGGAGCTTCACAGCAAAACAGTTTTGCAGCGCCTCTGCCATAATCCATCCTAAATAGATTTGAAAAGAAAACATTTACATCCTCGAGGTGCGGTCGAGCTCGTGCAGACGGGGTGCGTGACTTTCCATCGTCATGCCAAGCTAACTGTCTCCTAGCTGTAATAACCAAGCTAGCTGTCTTTCCAGTCTTAAACTACACTAACTTTCCCCTGACTGTAACTTCATATTTACTTTCAGTTATAAAGAAAGAGACTTGGATTATGTCCCCATCTTCTTAAGTTGTTTAGCAGAATGCTGCACACTTTTTCTTTCCATCGGCATAGTAGTGAGTAGAAAATGACATCATTTTTGGGTGAACATAGCCTTTAACCCATACTTCCTCATTTCCTCCCTCTTTGGATAGTTTCCTGTGTCTACCCATGTATCCTTGATGGAGGGATTAAGACTCGAGGAAAACACGCAAGTGAGGGAAACTCGGATGCAATTTTAGAAAATCCCCGTTTCCTCCCCAGCTACTGGGATTGCACAAGCCAGTGTGTTCCAAATGGCCGGTCCCAAGCCCAGATAAATGTTGCATCAGGAGGGATATCCAGCGTAAAAAGCCTCCGCCATATAAAATATGCGGATCACAAATCCATGCAAGGTTGGGTGAGGGTTTGCCAGCGAGATAGAGACGGATGAGCCGCTGTAGCGACCCCTAATGGGGAGCAGCTGAGAGAAGAGGAGGAAACGCAGGCCCTCGCGGGATCCGCTGAGGAGTGCATTGTGGATTAGATGTCAACTGAAACACACCCCACTTTGTAGACATGTATACACCCCGGGCTTGTTAACAAGTGACTCAGGTTTCACCGGGGCTCGCGTGTGCTCAATAATGAGGAAAGGTTAATAAGCTGATCAATGTGGAAGAGATTGTGCTGCCTTCTGTAGCAGGTAAACAATACCAGAAACCCAGCTGAGGGACAGGACATGTGTAACCTGTAATTTTCTCCCGCCTGCCACAGATATGACAATGAACTGGTGCGAGAATGGATTAGGAATGGGGATGGGCGATCGTGAGAATGTAGCTGACACCTCGCGAGTGAAACTTAGATTAATACGTGTCCGCATCTCTCATTTCCCTCCTCGCACCCCTCCCCCTCCTCCGCCTGATGCGATGACAAGTCATGCTGTAATGAGTTTTATAAAGATTTTTTCAGATCGATGTCCCAATCAGTCAGCCATCGCCTGTGAACTGTGATTCACATGCCGTTGTCTGCCCTGCCAGTCGATAGATAGAGGAACCATTGATTTTCTTTTCCTGTGGCAGGTGAGGCTGGCCGCCGGTGCAGGTGGAGAGGACGGGAGGGGGGGTTTCTTTGTCAGGAGACACTGATTAACTGAGAGGAAGGACGGACAAGGCCTTACCAGGGATACAGCCTTGAGAGCACTGTGTGTGTGTGTGTGTGTGTGTGTGTGTGCGTGTGTGTGTACAGTACGCTCTCACATACACGGGTGAAACCAGTGCAGGCGGAGGGTTTGTTTACGTTCTCACAGGAAGCAGAATTTTCATTTTACGCTGAGCAGCAGAGACGGCATGATAACGGCGCACTACCGTCCAATACGAGAGGCACTTGAGCTGCGTAATAACAAGCGATTAGCACTGAGACACAGGATATGAAACATAACCACTAATGAAAATCAGTAATTGAGCTACTTGATGCATTCATTAGTGATTTTTCCCTTAACAGATGGTACCTGGTAGCAAAGAAAAAAAAAAAAAGTTAAACAAAATGTTTTTCCTCATTAATTTGCAAATCACTTTTGGTTCTCATTGCTTCTATGTAGTTGTAGTCTCTAACTTTAATTGCTGTAAAAGTTATTGTCTTTACAAAAATGTGTCAACACTAGAGCTGCAACAATTAGTTAATTAACACAGAGGTAATTGTTTGTTGATTTTTCAAGGAAAAACACCAAATATTTTCTATAACTCTGGCCTCTTGTGTGAGGATTCGCTAATCACCTCCACCAAGGAGGTTATGTTTTCATCGTTGGTTGGTTTGTTGGTTTGTTTGCAGGATTACACAAAAACTACGGATCAGATTTCCTCGAAACTTGGATGGAGGATGGTTCTTGGCCCAGAATAGACCCTGTTAACTTTTGATGCGGATCCGGATAAAGGGATAAAGGTCGCAAGATAGGATGTTTTTCAACTTTATAGTTAATCTCTCGGGGAATATAGCATGGATCTTGATAAAAAAAGGTGGCTGGTATCTATGACTGAGTACAATTTGATGCAGATACTAAATGTAGTTATCTTAAATTATGGCTAAGCAGATACGGGTGGTTAAATCATTCTTCAGGACACTGCAACAGGCGACTTATCGAGAGTATAATCAGCAGATTAACTGGTAATACAATAATCATAAATTGCAGCTTTAGACGGACAAACACACATTAATTTATCTGAAATACCATGTATCAAATCTGAGTCCTCATGCTCAAACATGAACTTGTTGGTAATACTCACCACTGGGCGTGTGCTGCAGCTCCAGCCTCCCTGCAGGGCTGTAGAGGTAACCTGTCCCCATCACCCACCCCTGGGCGTCTGACTGAGGACCATGGGGAGTCTTAGCGACGGGGGTCTGTCTGCTGTTGGATCTTGCCAGCAGGGTGTTGAGGCAATTGTGCGCGCTGGGGTCATTCTTTTTGTGGTGGACGTGACGGTTGTTGACGCTGGTGCCGGCGAGCGCAGCCTCATTCACAAACACGGAGCCGTTACCGGCGTGGTCCGTGGACTGAGTCGGTGCCGAGTCCTGAGGGAGAGAAGGCAAATGTCACGGTCGAAGATAAAAATCACACTGTAAATAGTTAAACGTTGACTTTACTTTAAAAAGAAAGAGTCAGGAAATTGATTACAAGTAAAGTAGACTAATAATTTTAAGTTGTTAAAGATTTTCAGCTCGTACAAATAAATAAATGTAATTGTCAACTTTACTTGGTTATTTTGAGGTAATTGGATTTCTCGATTTTTGAATGGTACAGACTCTCTCCTCCTCCCTAATTATGTATTTTGGGAATAATTAATTTGCCAAAAAAGAGATAAAATACACAACAAATAAAGTTAAAGATACATTTGATTGCTGATAACAGCCCTAGTTCCCATTATAAAATATTCACAGTGTGTTCTGTGTGTTGTCCTGAGTAATGTAGAGGCCATTTCTGAAAAACAACCACTTCGCTGTAATGTTTTCAATTCTTTGAGCTCCACAACACATTGTATTTGTAGGTAAAACTCTCTGGATAAGCACAACTAAAAATGTGTGTCCATGTAAAATAAATGTTTTGTTGTTTGGGTGGAGTGACCCTTCAATGTACGGTGGAAGTTCTCAGTGCTGCAGCTCTAAACACCCCCTCTCCTCCTGTCCCATCTTCACTTCAACATGGCCTCCTTTCCTCTGCTGAGCCGAGGCAACACAGCTAGTTAGAGACGACCTGAGAGCTGGTGTGTGTGTGTGTCATTCGATCGGTCTCTGACCCTGTGAACCGCTGCCTCTGGCTAAAGCATTAGCATGGGAACATTAGGACCGCCGCTGCCTCCGCACGCCTCTGTCAGCCCGCTGCTGTTAATGCAGCCTCCACGCCGACCAAAATAGATGAATGGAAATAAATAAAGTCCACAAAGAGCCAGGACAGCCTCATCACGTCTGGCCTGTAAAAAGCCCAAGGTGGTGTGTAAATTAACGAGGGAGAGAGGGAATATTGTAACATGAGTCTGCTCATTTGTCTGTCCGTTCCAGTGCTCCCTGTGTGCGTCTTTTGAACATTTGCACCTGCTGAACTGAGCAGCCGAAGCCGTGCCCAGCAGAGGCTCACAGAGATGTATGCGCTATCCTAGTTTCACCACTGCTGCTTGTGAATGTGAGGTACATTGAGTCTTAAAGGGCACGGAGAACAGTGCAGCCTTTATCCTCCGTGCTTTCCAGCTGCGGGGGACATTTCACTGTAGTGCTTTTCAAACAAAGTGTCGATAATTTAAGTCCTTTCGGACACGATTGATTGGTTTCCGGGGCCGCGTGCCTCTGGTTTTAATTATTTTGTCGGAGCTTTTATTTGCAACGGTTTAATTATCATCAATCATGAAGATGTTTATTGGTGAGTGGAGCTGCCGGAGCGCTAAGACAAATGATGCTGAAATTGCTCTCATTATCGTAGGTTGTACATCAAGAGGGGATTGAGCTGCTCTGTGTAAATGAGTCAACCGGCGTAACTCAGGCTGAGAAAAGCTCCTTTATTAAGCCAAGAAATACTCCATAAACACTTCATTTTTACCTCACACTCGTGTCAGGGTCAAGAGATTTAGTCAGGGAGGGATTACTGAGCCAGAAACGTCTCAGATTACACAGAAGTTAAAGTTGTGTGTCTCCTCTACCTGCTGCCCATCTAGAGGGATGACCATGTGTGGGATCACAGTGGGCAGACTCCTCTGCCGGCCGTGCCTCCAGGTCTCCAGCAGCTTCTGCTGGTTCTCCAGCCGCTCGCGCTCCTTCTCCACGTTCCTCTGGCCCTCCCTGAGCCGCTCCAGGCCCTGCTGGTACTCCTCCAGCTGCTCGTCTAACTCTTCCCTCTCGCGCCTCAGCCTCTCCGCCTCCAGGTGGCACTGCCTCTCCCTCTCCTCCAGCCTGCTCTCCTGCTCCCCCTGCTGGCTCTCCCTGGCCTGGCACTCCCTCTCCCAGCGCTCCTTCGCCTGGCGCAGTCGCTCCTGGAGCCGCTGAGCCGCCACCACCTCCTCCTTCCGCTTTTCCAGGTTACGCTGCTTCTCCTGTTCCTGCAGGGTGCTGCCCCGGATGCTCGGAAGGTGCGGTCGCTGGGCGCGGGGGGACGGACGGCCGCTCTCTTGGAGTAGGAGCCTCTGGACCTCGTAGCAGCTGTCCTGGATGGTCACCGCCGCCTGGCATAGAACAAAACCACTTTAACCACAAGTGCATCCTCACAACATGCCGTCGGAGGAGGTGATTTGAATCGCAAAATGAGACGGAAATGATGTGTGTAGGCACCAGCATTTCTTTACAAGGTGAAATGATGCCACTGCCACAGGTAGAAGTGCAGGTTTCAGGTTCATGTACAACAGCTTTGAATATGAAAATATCATTGTGATCAAAGCATAAAACTCAGGTGAGGTCATGCAAATACACACACATGTTCTCCCTGCAGGAATTTACATTTTATACCAAAGACTGAGCCGTGTGTGTGTAAACAGTGAAACAAAAGACCCTCGTATGTCTCTCAGCAGAAAAAAGACCCGTGGGATTCTCACTCACGTCGCTTCCTTTGGTTTCAAACACTGCAGACTCGGTGCTGCGTATGCAGAAGCTGGAGTGTGCAGGTACACTAAAGCCTTACATGGCATATGTGCATGTTCCCTGAGAGAGGAAGAGGTTTGTCTGTTTGCTGAAATGCTGATCGGATTGCAGCATAGACGAGGTCGATGAGGAGGATAAGAAGAAGCTGTGTAAAATAATCAGAGGTGGAAGTAACTAATTACAGCTACTCACATTACAGTATTTTTTCTATCTGTAACTTAGTCATACTTAAGTATGCATTGCACCACGTAATCTACTTAGTTACTTTTAAAATCATAATTGATCACTGAGCACGATATCTAAACCTTTCATTTGCATTTTTGTAGCCAATAAGCACACAGATCCATCTTGTGTATGTAGCATTTCTATTGTATTCTATCTTGTTTGAGTATATTTTTATATCAATACATTTTTCTTTTAGTCAGTTCCTATCTTGCGTTGCTACTTTTTGTAATTCTTTGCACACTGTTTGCTCCGTTGTGCTGCTGTGTCAAATTTAGTTTCTCCTACGGGGGCTCAACAAAGGTACACATCATCTTGTCTCATCTCAAGGCCAGTGAAAACCTGACATACGGACAGAACAATACAAAACTCTGCGGCAGGCTGTACTCGTCCTTGAGCACAGATTTTCAGTGCTCTTTCCACCATTCATAAAAATGCACTCACCTGCAGACTGTAGAGTAACTGGGTCAGGCTTTGGACACTTTGAGTAACCTGTCAGTGGACAGAATCACACACAACATGCAGATAAGCAACCTTGCTTTGTTTTTAAAAGCATGATTTTGAGCATTTCTTGTAAATACCCTGCTACATTATGAGTCACAGTTTACAATCTACTCACAGGGAAGTCAAAATTGTTCCCCTGAAGCTGCATTCATGCAACATTTGCGCCCCCTTGAGGCCACATGCTGCGCTACCACACTGTTTGGGCTTAAATGATCACATTGCAGTCTATATAAGAAAAGCATAACCTCTTATCAGAGTCATTTACCTCACAGGTCACAAAAAGCTGCAAACGGTAGCACAACTGTGGCACGGTAATTGGAATATGTCTCCATATCCATTTTTAATGGCGCAATACCATCGGGAGCTAAATGGACCTCTTCCTTTATTATGAGCTTATCAATGATTCATCACATTAAGACTGAAATGTAATTCTAATAGGCTGCACTGAATTATTAACACAACTGTTGGCAATCTTGAGCCACACATCTGTGAAGAAATGGAGAGAGGCGAGGTGCAGATGCAGCCTGTAAGAGGCTGTAATGACCTATAATACCTCCGCAATACAGCTGTACCTCCACCATCACCACCACAGTAATGCCAAAGACATTACATCACATTGCTGCATCAATATTTAACTCAAACACACCTATTAATTCACAGTCTTTATTTATATCATAGGGCCATGAAGCTAAATAGATTCTATATACCAGAAATGAGCTGTACCTTGAAGTCGATGTCATTCGTGTCCGGTTTTTGAGATGGAGTCGGGGACTCGAGCACAAAGGCATCATTCCAACTTCCCTCTGCGGCTTCAGGGGTTTCAGGTGAGGTCTCAGAGTCTGAGGGGGGCTGTAATGGTGTCGAAGGGCTGACAGGAAACACAGAGTCGGTGTCCGAGTCCGAGCTCTGACTGGATGGAGAACAGGCCTTGGACGACAGCGTGGCTTTAAGGTTCTCAGCTAGGAAACAGAAAGACATGTGAAACTGAGTATGATTATCCATTGAAACAATTACAACTATTAAATGTTAGAGTGGGAATTCTGTTCTGGACAAACATATAAGAATATTTTGTGACATCCTCTCTGAAATACTGCAGGCAGTGTAGTGAAAAATGGTCGTGACCCTTTTTTTCTTATTTTATTGAGATTGCTGAAGAGATAATGAAAATATTAGGAATAGAAGTTGATTGTTCTTTTGTCACCATATACCTTAAAAAAACACCAGATACATTTTAACCACAGGTTAAATATGTCCTTGAAACACTTGTGACTGGACTCCGATTGTCACTGATGTAAATCTGTAATGACTGCAGGAAAAAACTGACCTTTATTAAGATAACTACATGAACTAAAGGTAACACTTTCTAAAAATCATTACAAATGTTAAACTGGGATGGGTCTAATTTCTTTCTCACGTTTTGTTCGGTGTGTTCAAAATACAAAAACACAAACAATCTCTGTATGACTGTGTTTGTTCGTGCAGTGTGCAGTACATGTAGGACGTCTCACCCTCTTGCAGAGCTGCAGCCAGCAACACGGTCGCCTGGGGCAGCTCCTCTGAGTGCGGCTGGACGAGCAGTCGCGGTTCGACCGGCGAGCCGTCCGGCCGCCCACTCAGAGCCGAGAGCTCCGCGTAGACATGCAGCTTCTCCTCCAGGCTGGAGCAGATCTGCTGGTCCCGGCTCAGCAGACTCTCTGATACACAAGTTCACCGGGTTCACACATTATGTACATTGTTAACTCCGAACAAAGAGACAAATATTCAAGACTGTGAAGAAAAGAATAACAAATAAATGACGTCCCAGGTTGTGAATACCTTGGAGCTTGTGGATCTTCTGAATGCGAGCCTCAGCAGCTCGTTTCTCCTCTTCAGACTCACTTGTGTACTCCTCCTCTTCCTCGGGACAGCTGAGCAGAGAAAACAGTAAAATATCCTCCTCCTCTTCCTCAATTTATACACTCATATATGTTTATATAACACAGACTTGCACACACCTCTCTACGGCCTCTCTAATGAGCCTCATCCAGGTGTTTCGCTCCTCTTTGGATGATGTGTGAACCTCGTACATTTCCGGCCCGGCGGCTGACGCGCTGATAAGAAACATCCCTCTCTCCTCGTTTGCTACTTCTCGCACTATTAACTTCTGCAGGGCGATGACTGGAGGCTTCTGATCCTGAAGAGCATTAAAAAGTGCGAAGGAATAATATATATCACGATGTGATAACGGCCCGGGATAAAACAGAACAGTTAATAAGGTGTGACATCTGCTGATTGCTGTTGCAGAACAAGATTAAATATAACTGTGATAAATGCATGCGTACCACAGTTGCAAATGTATATTTCTGGTCTTTTTCTTGCAGGAAGATGAGTGTGTCTGTGAGGAGGAGCGCCAGCACGTCTATGGAAGTGAGGAAAAACAAGAAAACATGTTAAAATGATGCGATAATAACACATAGATTGAAAAACAAAATATAAATCGTCCTCACCTTTCAGTCGACCGGTGGCAGTCTTCCACAGCAGCAGGCCCTGGTGTTTGAGCGTCTGCCCCGGCCCCATCATGTCCTGCTTGCGGAAGGTGTGGCCGTTCTTCAGCTTGGCTGAGCTGCGGTTCTCTATGCGGTTCCACACTTCCTGTAACCTCTGCTGTCGCTCGTATTCGCTGACGCTCAGGTCCACGGCTGCGATCACCTCTCGAATCTGAGCCAGAGCTTTGGAGACGTCGGCGTGCTCCTCTGTTTCCTCTGAGGAGGCAGGAAGGAGACGATATCTTGAGTTACTTGGACATTTTTCAGCTGAGATACTTTCTAAGATACTGTGCTGTGATGACCTAAATGTAAGGAACATGGGTGTGCTCTTTCACACCAACCTCACTTTTTGAGAAACAGACTAACAAGGTCACCCAGTTATGTTATCTGAGGAATACTGCTCGTTTTAATGACACTCAGACATCATTCGTGCTTTTATTTTTTTATGGTTGGACTACTGCAATGGTCTGTTAACAGGTATAAATCAGAAATCAATTAAAAGACAATTGTGCAAAATGCAGCAACAATACCTCTAAAAAAAACACACAAAAAGAGAACACATCACTCCAGTTTTAATGACCTGCACTCGCTGCCCATTTAAATAAATGTTAAGATTTAAATTATCAGCTTTAAAGTTCTTCATGCCCAGGAATATTGGCTGAAAAGATAATTGAGGGGTAAAAAGCTCATAATACAATAGGTGTTTGGCCCGTGACCCAACATTAACTTTCCGCTCTGGCCATCCAAGGGAAACAGTTTGGCCACCCGTGAGCTGGATCTTTCCTGCACATTTTGTTACACTACAAACATTTTCTTACATAATCCCAAGATGTTTCCAACAAATCCGCGATTTAACTGCATGTTTCATTTAGTAGCCTGTCGCTATGATTCATTTTATGAGTCAGAAAGAGAGGAAGGACGTCAACGAACGTGAACAAATATAACATGAATAAAACTTTGAAACTTTACCTCGTCTGTGAACTTTTCTTAAGTCTTGCACAGCTCAATGTGAGGTTACAATGTTTATTAATCACCCAAGCCTGCCTGCTTATTCATCAGTACTGTGTTTATTGTTGTGTTTTATGTTTTTTTGTTGTAAAGCACGGTGTAACGCTTAGACTTTATCATTATCATTATTATAATTACTACGACCATGTGAGGGTGTAGCCAGCAGAGGGCAGCAGAGGACTGACCCTGAGTGTATTGCAGGATCCTCTCCAGCAGCACCGGGTACTTTGTAATCCTTTGGGTCACCAGCAGGATGCACTCTGGGATCTCCCTCCGTCTCACCAGAGAATTATTACCTTGTTGCTTGAAAAAGAAACATCAAGAGTTATTGAAGAGTTCATTCTAGTTTGGTTGACAGCAGGATACATGTATGAAAGGGATGCTCAGGTTAAGTACCTTAATGAAGGTCTGAAATCTCTTGTTGTGCTGCTGGAGCTCTTTGAAAAAGCTGACCGCTTCGTTGTGATGACTGCAGAAATCTCCGTACACCTGCTTCATTTTTTCTTTATTCTCATCTGAAAACTGCAGAGAAGCACACACACATACAGTGATTCGCACCCTCACTGGTTTCCATCTACAGCTGAGTGTAAAGTAGTCCCAGCAGGCCAGCAGCTAACCTGTTGGAGCAAGACGTCTCCTATTCGCTGGATGAGGTAGTTCCTGTGTCCCTGCGGCCGGGCCGAGCCGTGTCGCCGCTCCTTCATGGCGGCAAAGAAGGCGTGGTGGAAGAGAAGCAGCTGGTCCAGACAGGGGAAGACCCGCTCCACCGCTTCCGTGTCCAGCTGCACCTCCTCCTTCATACCTCGCCGGAAAACTTCGGCCATGATGTGAAGCGTCTGGAGGTGGTGGAGCTCAGTCTGCATCAGCTCTGCGTCAGAGGTTCAAACATGCAGCGTCACAAAAACATAAATCTCTTGTGTTACTCAACCAGAGCAATTTTCTGACAGTTATATGTGTGGTGACACTGGCAGAAAGTGACACATTCCAGTGGTTTTCTTTCCCAACTCTGACATCTGCTTACCATAGATTACATCCTGCCGCTTGACAGCTCGCTTGTCCTGCTTCTTGCAGAACTTGTGCTCGACTGTCAGACTCCACGACTCGGCCTCGTAATCCACAGCGTCAGCCGACATGTCGCTGTGGATAAACGCATCCACGCAGTCTGAAGAGAGGGAGAGAGGTTTTATTAATCCATGTTCGTAACATTTACTGGGAAGAGACTTCGCAGTTTACGTCTTTATCCATGAAGCTAATTATATAGAGAGAAATTAGACTCAATACTGGTGACGAATGTGTTTCATGATTCACACATACTGTAAAAACAAGAGTCACAGATGTGTATGATGATTTGTGACTTTTTGCATTTTTCCAGTCTACAAGAAAATTTCAACACATTTTACAAACACCCGGCTTCAATAAATGTCAGCATTCTACATATGTATTTCTAACTTCAAGTTAAAATCTATTAATGTTTGAATTTCAAAGCTTCCTGTTCATATTAATACATAAAATCAACTGTGTTACATTCGTGTGTGATCTTTTGAGACTCCTTATACAACCTTCCATCCACAAATACATGTTGAACTTAAAGCTGCTACATTTGTATGTTTTGTTTATCCTGGCTGGCCCTTTTCACAAAAGATGATGATGACGATGATGATGATGACCACCAGACTAACAGAGCAGCTTCCTCCCTCAGGATGTGAGATTCCTCAATTTTATTCTCAGCCCTTCATAAAAATAGTTTTAATTTTATGACTTGTGTAACCTGTTTCAGAACCAGTTAAAAGTTCCTTGTGGTACGTTTAAGTGCTGGTGGTAAAATCAGATGGCCATTTTTTTCCCACTGCAAGAAAACTTACTTTGAATATTTCCAGTGTAACGTGGCTTTAATTTTAACACAATATGAACTTAGTAAAAGTACTTAGGGAGCCTGTGATGCATTCTCAGCAACTGGGTTGGATTTCTTTGCTTTCGTTCCTGTTATCTGATGATTTTCTGAGCTGCGCTGGTTGCAAAAGGACCTTGTGCCTGGCTAAATTAGTGAGAATTGTCCCTCAGCAGGAAACACTTCGATATCTGGATGCATGAGGACACGAAATCCATGTAAATATCAGAAAATACTCTGAAAATGAGCTTTATTCATCTCCTACCTTCTCCAAAGGACGAGTCAGTGGAGGTGGATGACACCGGAGTCGGCAATAGCTCTTCTGATCGGCTGTTCACCTTCGAGACATCAGACTCCGTCTCTGAACTCTCACTGAGTCGACTGTTACGCAGAGAAGAACATGGATAAACATCATTACCCCCATTTTTTCTTTCTACAAATGTCCCCACATCTTAATATGTGATTTATAAAGTCTGTATGACCTGTCACTGTTGGGGGAACTCCCAGAGAGAGGGCACGACTGTGTCGCAGTGTCTTTCCTCTCCTTGGGGGCCATGACAGGTAGAGAGGCAGAGCTGGGGACGACACACTGAGGAGCAGGACTGTCTCTCACTGTGAAGTCTTTGCAGGAAGCAAAGAGAATTAATAATTATCATCACCAGTGAAGCCACAAAGCAACAGGATGTTTCACACACAACACGGTGAAAAGACGTCGAGGCGTCGACCCCTCGTGCTGTAAACTCACTCTGTGGGAGGGATGCTGTCCTGTTCTTCACCATGGTGACCGCATACTTATCCTGAAGTTTCTAAGTAATACAAACGAGAGAGGCTGGTTACAGAATATATACAAGTGACACAAGGACGGGCTCCGGTAGGATTAAGTGGTTCAAGCGAAGGTTGTCACAATAACAGAATTTTTACCTTTGGTACAATACTAGTATAAAAAAAGATGAGAAAACGTTCCTAGACACACAAAATAGGATTTCTTTCCCGTTTCTTTTTTTATTAACAACCTTCACTGAACACATATCAAATCATTTCTAAAAATCCAAAAAGTGACAAAGAAATAAATCAATACTTTTGACAACCTCAGTTGAAACCATTGTTTCCCCAGTTTCCCCAGAATACTCACTTTCAAACATGGCGGCAGAGATTCCTTACAGCCCTTATGGACGATAGCAGTGCAACCTGGGAAGAAAATACATTTTTTTAAGTTTATGTACAGTACGTAAAGTAAAAGTACTTATACTACTGTACTAAGTAAAAATACAAGTCAGTATAGCAGGAATTATCATTACTGCACTGATGTAAAAACAGGATATTACTGCTGTTGTTGGTTCAGGTTGAGTTATAAAAATTATTATTTTCACCATGGATTAATTTGTTGGTTATTTTCTCCATTAAGTGATTGGTTTGTAAAAAATTCGAAAAGTAGTAAGAAATGTCAAATACCCAGACCCAAAGTGACACGTTCACAATGCAATTTTGTCAAAACAAGTGTTCAAACTTCAAAATCATTAATAATAAATTCAAATAATTGAAAGAAAAAGAAGCAAATCTTCAAATGTGTCATGCTGGAAACATTAGATGACAAATGGCTAAAAAATCCTAAAGGGAGCTGTGGAACTTTCATCTTTTGTTGACTGCCGGTCGTTTTAAAATGGGGTCCACTTAAATAAACTAACGTTAGCTACTGTTGCTCTCTGTTAGCGAAGCGGAGAGAGGTATTTAGATGAGTCACTAGAGAACGTGCATAAAGTCACATCCTTTGGGCTGTCGCGGAAAATCTGACCCGAGTCCTTCACAAAAAATTCCACAGTCAGTGAAATAAAGGAATGAAAACGTGTAAGTCAAAAGTCAAAAATCTGACAGATAAATGTAGTTGTAGAAAGCACAATAGCTCCATCTGATATGTAGCCTAGTGGAAAAGACAACACACATTTGTACAGCACATTACTTTAGTAATTCTACTTAGTTACATTCCACCACTGGGATATTACTTACTGGAGCAGTGCAGCAGGTCCTTTCCAGATGCCGGTTTGTTACACACCACACACACGGTGGGGCCTAAACAGGCGCCCGTGTTAAACCGATGTCCATTCAGCTGCCTATCCTTGCCGTCTCTGTCCTTCCCCTTCCCCTTTGAAAACCAGGCCAGAGACATGGATGTAAACAAAGAGGCCATACAGACGAACAGACAGAAAACGTGACCGACAACTACAGCTCAAGACGTCTGAGCCAAGCAGGCCTCAATTCATGTGTTCTGAGGATCTTTGTCAAGTTCCTATTAGCAGAGTAAACTCCCAGGTGTAAATAAATATGAGCCTGGGAGGAATCCCCCCGCCTTTATCTCTCCAGACCGCAAGAAAAAGTCCACCGACGAGGAAATGGAGCGTAGCATAAACAACAGATGCAGGTCGGGGAGGGCTACACAACAGAGGATTAATCATTAAGAGGAAAGAGGCTGGACACCATGTTTGGTCTGTCACTCTGACCTTGAGTCATTCCCAGAAACATTTCCTGCTTGTGTCTCCCACAGAGCAGGAAGACAAAGTCACACGTTCTGTAACTGAGTCTGGACCTGTGGATGTACTTTATTTACCACCATCAATACTTTGATCAGCATAAAGAGTCAATTTAAATTTAGATTTGTGCACTGTCTGTGGTTTACCTTGGTCTTGTTGCGTGTACTGGACATCCTGCTCTTGAGAAAACTGAAGGTGCGAATGACTTTGTACTTTTCTGACTCCACCTTCGTCGGGATGTTGTACTTATCCAGCTCCTCCTCTTCAATTCTGAAGGGAAATTAAAACACTATCAGCGCAATTTGTCGCCTTCCGGTCGTGTTTTTATAACTTAAAAGAAAAGAAAAAAAATCATTGTTAGTTCGCAGACATGTGTTACGCCATCTTGGTCTTATGTTTGCTGAGTCTACAGGACAACGGAAGCAAATACGAAAGGCAGAGGGTCCAATGTACAGCTGAAATCTTATATGCTTACAGAACACGAGCATATAACGGGTTCACCACCTCCAGAAATATAATAAATAAATGTTGGGGAAAGAAACGTAAACACAATTCTGTTGACAGAAAAAATACTTTGTTAGTCACTAAATGAGGCGTAACAGCTTTTAGTTCATTCTCTGCAACTCTGAGCTGTAAAAGTAAATTAAAATTAGTAGAGTAGAGGATGGATACATGCAACATGACAATGACTTTCAGTGCATATTGTTATTAAAAGACAATAACAACTTAATCTTTGTTCCCCTGTTAGAGAAGGAGAGGAGACAAAGACAGGAGAGGAGAGTAGGAAGAGGAGAGGAGGCGAGGAGAGTATAGGAGTATAGGAGGGGGAATAAAGAGAGGAAAGGAGGTTAGGAAAGGAGAGAGAAGAGGAGACTAGATGAGTGAAAGATGGGAGAGGAGGCGAGGGCAGTATAGGAGAGAAGGAAAGTAAAAGAGGAGGAACAAGGAAGGAAGCGGTGGTTAGGAAAGGAGATGAGATGAGACAAGATGAAGAAAGGCAAGGAGAGTAAAGGAAGCAAGGAAAGGATAAGAGGAGTAAGAAGCAGAAGAAGGAGAGGAGACGTAATGGCACAAGGAGAGGAGGCAAGGAGGGCAGGGGAAACAAGGAAAGGAGAAGAGAGGGTACAAGAAAAGGAGATGAGAGCAGATGAGAGGAAATTAAAACAAGGAGAAGAAAGGAGTCAAAACAAGGAGAGGAGATGAGACCGCACAAGACAAAAGGGAGGAAAACAACAAGGAGCTTGTAGTTGTTGTTGGACGTGCTGTCAGTTTCCGTTAAGGTTAGTGTCTGTCAGAGTTGAAGTGGATGGTTAAGGATGCTAGAAACAGTCGAATGGGGCTCGACCCCCTCCACATACTCTTTGAGGAACTCAGACAGGGTGAGATGTTGGAGGGACTCTGCCAGCTCCATGCTGCCCTCGTCATCAGCTGACTGGGCTCGCTTACGGAACCTAATCTCCCTGCAGAGGACAGCGCACACACACGGACACACACGGACACACACTGATGTTTTAATACTGACGAGAAGCCAAAAAGACCCGTCGGGTTGATCACCAGGACGCAATAAGAGGTAATAATGTTTGCCGTTTGCCTTCCACACTTTCTTTTGTCCCTGATTCTGTCCACTAGGGGGAGCTACTGAAGTGCGGCAGGTCAATTAGGATATTTATACATGAATTGGCAGAGGAAGTTCAGTATCAGTTGGCATCAGTCTGCTGCTGATTAGAAAAGGAAGAGGGAAGGATGTACTTTTTTTTGAATCAGCGTCCCTCTCAGAGCAGACAGAGGCCAAGTACAGCAACACTGTCAGGTTTTGTGATTGTTTAACACACGACTCACTCTTTCAAATCCCAAATCATAATCTGCAAGGAGCGAGATGACACTGTCGGCAACTGATGATAAACAGAGCGAACGCAATGTGCATTACTAAAGCAGGGCTGGAAGTATCTCAGGGTCACACTGATATCTGTGCGTCACTAGATAAAAAAACAGAAGGGATAAAAACACCAGTAACGCACAGAAAACCAGCTCTTCTTCACAAGGACAGAAGAGTCCCCGGCTGTCACCAAGCAACCCAGTCATCATGGTTACCCACATATGTTGCTTGGGATTATGTATCTGACTAAATGTACTCTCATTTTAATGAAGAGTGAATGAGGAAGGCTGAGTCATTTCATAGAAGGGCATCTGGAATACAGCGAAATCCAAACAAGACTCAAATGGGTTGAAAGTGAAGCATAAATACCTTTTTTCATGGGACTGCTCTGATATACTGGAGGCTCTTTGCTCTGTGACAGAAAGAACGAAGAGAGAGATCTTAAAGTTGTAGTTCAATAACCCAAAAATGGTCAGGAAAAGCACTTCCCATTTAAAATAAAAGAAATTAAATCAGGCAGCAGAGCAAATCGCATTCAATATGACTGGCAACAAAATTGAGTGAATATTTTATATTTACATACAGTATATCTCATGTAATGCATTAAAAAAAAAGCCATTCAGGTTTCATTTACATGCGAGAGGTTGCATCTGACTAACACCCCCATTGTTGTGCAAAGTAACAGAGATGATCCGCAGGTACGTAACCAAGACAGCACAACACAGAAAGCTGAAGCACAGACGGGCACAAAGCGCTGACCACCAAGAGACACACAGACATACATGCAAACATATGCCACGGTGATTAGTTTCATGATTTTAGCTGCTAAATAACCTTGACCGCCCGCACAAACACACATACATCATATAAGCGCCGACACTGACAGCGGCATGCTGGGTCTATGCTGGGTCTTAGCGCAGTGCGACGGCTGCAGGTGTCCGGTACTTACTACCAGGGTGGAGCAGAGACAGAGATTTAGACAGAGAGAGGGCCTGAAGGAGAGATCGGCTGTGGTTGACACTGTGGAGCACGGCATCTACGGGGCACAGTGGACAGAGTGGCTGCTCACACATCAGCTACAGTCACCACGTACAGTCAACTCCGGACTGAGAGCTCTCTCATCACTTTTTCATGCAGGGGTGTGGGCTCGTTGTGAATATTTGACGAAAGCAAAACTAAAAATACTGTTAAAGGAATAGTGACATTTTGGGAAATGGACTTATTTCTTGCATCGTGTATCATGACAACCTTAGGCTGAGGACAAAACTCCAGGATGTCACTTCTACCAGCCAAGAAGCAGAGTGCCACATAACCACTTCTCAGACCATAACTTAGTTAGTTAGCTTGTAGTTGGTTTGGTCACCTCTTGACAGAGCTAGGCTAGCTGTTTCCCCCTGTTTCCCGCCTTCATGCTAAGCTAAGCTAACCCTCCTCTCGCTGTAGCTTCAATAGAGTGGAATTCATCTTTGCATCTAACTCTGGCCAACAAACAAAAAGGATTATTTCCTAAAACTGAGTTACTATAGCTATAAACATTTATTGGGAGTTGACTGCACTTTATATTAGTACGTGAAAAAAATCGGCTTTTGCACCAACCGCTCCATCAGTGCCACCCAAACGAGTGATGTTAGTTAGCTCATGGAAACATTGTTAGTTATGCGTGACTAAAAACTACGTGAGGGAGTGAAAAGTCTCAGTGTTACTGACCGGGGCCGATCTCTGAAGTGTGGTTGTCCCGGGTGAAACGAGCTGGACGCAAACTGATTTTGGAGGAAGAGTAGGAATACGAACGCAGTCGGATCCCCTGGTCACCCAACTCCTAGACAAGGACAACAAAAATAATTGAAAACAGGAAGATAAGACTTAAAACGATACTTCTTGTGGCATAAAAATTGATGCGTGCAAGCCTGGGATGGTGTTTTTACTTTTACGGTGGGTTCACATGCTGAGGCAGACTGGCTGCGAGTGCAAGGAAGGTCAGGGGAGGGACGAACAGTTTCCATTTTGTCTTCACTTTTGTCGACATCTGACGAGAGCGGGGAAAGCGGAGACTTTGGCTCAACGCTGTCCTCTTCACTGTCCACTTCCAAAGCCACTAGACTGTGACGAGAGCAACAAAAGACACGTTAAATACAGCGACAAACTGGCATTCTGATTATAGAAAACGTAAAGACATGTAATACCTGAGGTCGCAGGTGTCCATGGGCGGACTTTCTCTCTGATTGGTCAAATCAGAGGAGGCAGGACAGGTCAGCCTGGCGAGAGCCTGGTCAGCGGGGGAGATTTGGGGAGAGAAGAATACAGAGGGAGGGTCGAAATCTTCTGGATACGGTGGAGGAGTGTCAGTGGCTAGCAGGAGAGCTTCTGAGTCCACAGCGTCCCATAACCTGCCGTCCGTCCCCGTGCTGTCTCCGGTCACTCCACTGACGCTGTACTTGATGTCACCATCTTCCGCCTAAGATAAAAAACAATCAGGGTGTCTACAGCTATCAGGCACTTGAACTGATTGCATTTGGAGGCCTTTCAAGATAATCATATACACATTTTAAGATAGAGATTTTTGGACAAATAATCTTTTTCTAGTTCAAACTCTAATGCAAGAAGTGTACATGTACAAGTTAGGGGAATCTATATTTTGCAAACAGGTTAGGTGCAAGTATAATTTCATCAGAAATGTCTCTTTTCTTGCAGAAGAGCTTGACTCATTTCAACAAAAGACATTAAAAGAAGGATAAATTGAATCTGAGAACCTTTTTGTCGCCTCACAAATTCAAATTTAAGATGATTTAATGACTAAATTATCTACTCATCCTCTTGTCGATGGAAAGTCGGGTGAAGCTTCATCGTCCACAAAACATTTCTGGAGCTTCACAGCAAAATAGTGTTGCAGCATTCTCCTAAACAACTGAATCAGATGAGGACCTGCTTTACTTTTTAAAGCAAGTCCTCATAATGGCTATAAGAATAAAATGGCTCCTTTCATCTCGTCTGGCATAATCCAAGTCTCCAGAAGCTTGAAGCCCCCAAATAGAAATGTTTTGTTGACTATGAAACTTAACCCGACTTTCCATCGGCATGCGTTTGAGTAGATAATCACTGAATTTATATTTTCGGGTGAACTGTTCCTTTAAGGTCTAATATACATAAAACTGAATTTAAGACTTTTCAAGGACCTGCAGACAGCTCGACAAAAGCCAAACAGAAAAGATTCAGTAATAACTCTGGGGTTTAAAAACAGGATGATTTATGACCTGTGTCTGATCGCTGCTGTTGATCATGGAGAGCGGAGAGGCTGCAGCACTCTGGATGATCTGGTTCTGGACTCCACTGGACCGCATGGGATGCCCATTTACTGTGATAAAACATACAGCACAATCTCTCAGTATGGCTTCGGTGTAGTTTATAATAATTCAAACAGACTGCTTCTCTTTGTCTCCTACTGTCAACTACTCCACAGTTTTGTGCTCTAAAAGATGTCTACCAGGAATTTGTTTTTATTCCACCGGATGATTTACCGTCTCAGAACACGGTGAGGAGCCACGTTTTATTACCATTAATCATCCTAACATCAGCCAGATACTTAAATGTCTGGTCGAATACAGAGCAGCGTGAGATAACCAGATACCAACATTTTTCTCTGTCTGACACCGGACAACAAAAACACACTAACAACCATTTAATAAAGAAAACACAGCCAGAGCCGAGAGAACAAACACATCACATCAGATTGTTGAATAATATTTCCTTCGGTTGTGATAAGCCCTCTGTTTTCCTTCATTTCTTAGTCGACCGCGGAGCCATAATTCATTGATCTTTCATCATTTGAATGTCAAGGCTTAGATTAAAGACAGGAAAATGTGATGAGAAACGTACTCCCCGTGTGACCTTTAAAGGTTTGTTTTCATAGAAAGCTCCACATATCAGCCTCACCAGCAGGTCGTCTGTCCGCTGGAAAATAAGCAGTTTATTGACTATTGTTGAGTCATGCTCTCTTTTATTTGCCTAACATTATTTTTGTACACCGTCTCTATGTGACACTGATAAATAGAATAAAAGGAACATGATTTTCACACCGGGATTAGGTTTGAACCCTTTAACTTTGGCTAATTAGCTAACTAAGTTTAGCCACACTAGCTTACATAAAGTGTAACTGTCTCATTTCATGATGTTATTTCAAAGTGTATACATCTATATTAAAGAGCATGTTTAATGCTGTCATATCTCATTAAAACAACACTTTTACCAACTTAAGGTTAAAGAAGAGACCAAAGACTAAAGAAAAAATGACAACTGAGGAAGTTACTGTAAACAAACATTGTGATTCGGTCTTTAACGTCTTAAATTGTAAAGTAACTTGTAACTATATATTACACATGTATAGTGCCATTAAAAAGCACAATATTTAACTCTGAAATGTAGTAAAGCAGAAATGCAAAGCAGCATAAAGTAAAGTAAAAACACCTTAAAATATTACTTCAGTACTGCGCCTGTGTGCAGTATATTAACAGTTATTCTGTAGGCTATGTACCACTGCAGACATGGGTGGTGGAGGGTATATCTGCTGCAACAATGTGGAAAAGTACCTCCCCTGATGAGGAGCCATTTTCATAGCTCTCTGTGCTCTTCCACCCAGACTTTGATGTCTGGACCAGCCATGCCTGCACTAATGTAAGGGAAATCCTGGGCATCACAGAGGCATTTCCTCTCTGCTGCTCTCACACAGAGAAGCCATTAGCACGGAGCTCAAACATACCAGGCAGACTTCTTACATATATATTCATCTTGTCCTCCTGCTTTGATCGCCCAAACCGTCTGTGTTTGCAGCTTTGCACACAGATACTAAGAAATCTGCTTTCCGTTTAAAACCGGTGACAGATTAAAGCAGCACCAGGCTCAGCTGGTAGACTAATTGTCACGTCGGCTCGCTCCAACAATAACCGACACGTGCTGATTTATGTCGGTGACACCAGAGAAACCGTTTTTACGATCATTTCAACAGATCTGGAAAAAACAATAACTCTGGATGACAACTTTGTACCACAGTGGCCTCGAGTCGCTCTCCTCACGACCAAAATATTTAGCTGAACAGTAAGTTTGAGCAACACAGAACAATCTGCAGTCTGTTTAACACTGGGATTAATGCCCTTGTGTTGTCACTCAGAGCTACTTCATGAAGACTTATTACCATACACACACTTCTGTTTACGGGCTCCACTCAGCAGCAAGAGTTTACAACAAACCGCTCCTCCTTCCACAACAAAAACACAGGAAATTAGCTTTCACAGTATCCGTGGCAACACCTGAAACACTTGTGCATCCTCCTGAAAGTTTTTTTTACAAGCCAGGGAGTGTTTGTGCCAGCTCAGCTTATATAATCCTGCGTGCACGTGTGTGGTTAAAGAGACTTCAAGCTTAATGCATGTGGCTCACCTAAAATGTCAGCTTTTCTACAAAATTTGAGCTTGTCAACATCCTCCCCTCTCGAGTCCAGCACAGAGCTGCACTGTCCAGGGGGGGAGTCGGGGGAGGGGATGGCAGGGCGACAGGCCAGCTCAGACAGAGTTTGAGTAGGACAAGTCTGACCCCATTCCTGTCTTTGTCCTGGTGACAGGGCAGATTCCTGGACTCTCAGACTGCGTCATGAGTGGAAGCCGCCGGGTAAAAGACCGCAACCTGCACCGCCCGGAGACAGGCTGCAGGAGGATAATACATCTATTTAATGAAAGCAAACTGCTCATCCACCTCGAACAGAAGTCTGAGAACTAAATGTATTGATTTCCTCTGATGTGATTCAAAACAGAGCTCTGCGGTATTGTGCCAGCATCACAAGAGAAAAGATTCCAGTCATTATGCGATGTTCCCACACCCTGCTGTTCAGTACAGCCACAAATATGTTGTTGTGTTTTGTTTTTTTTATCGGTTGCTGCTACATCATTTAAGCCACATGGAGCTCCTTACTAATGCCAGTGCAAAATAAAAATGTGTAACCAGTAGTTCATGTTTACTCACACTAAGACTACTAAGACCGCAAACAATGATTATTTTCATTGTCGATTAATCTGTCGATTATTTTCCCGATTAATGGATCAGATTTTACTCAAAGCCCAAGATCACGTCCTCAAACGTCTTGTTTTGTCCACAACACAGCGATATTCAGTTTACCGTCATAGAGGAGGAAAGAAACCAAATAATAATGATCATCTATCATCGATCATCAGAATAAGGGGAAGACCAATAATCAGCCTGGCCAATAATTCAGGTCAATATTCAGCTTTTTTCCGATAATTGGTATTGTTGAGGGGTTTTTTTGTCCAATTGCCAATGAAAAACATTAATTCACCATTGTGAATACACGTCAAAAGCATGGCTACACCGAGGGAAATCTGGATACAGCGTCAGAGGCAGAGCCCCATTCGTTCCTATGAAAGCTGCTCAGTGGCGCATGAAACCAAAACACTCCCTGGGTCCAGAATTACCCGGATCGTCCGTGCTGTGGGGCAGGTAGAGCGTGCGCACTAGAGACTTCCAGCAGCCAGGACGGCTTACTTCCTGTTTCGCCCCCCATCTTACTTGAATAGATATGATCTCAGCTCTTCTGAACTTTCCAAATAAGTCCGAACGGCTCAAATCATGACAGTGACACAAGTCATTTCGCGGTTGTTGTGATGCTAAAAAAACAAATTCACCGTTTTACAGCCTCGTCTTTCACAATGTAAGCTTATGGGAGAATGTATTTTTGGGCCGCAGTGCATGGGTTTCAAAGCCTGGCACGCTTCTTGAGGGCAAGTAATAGCCCATCAACACTGAATAATCTGAATCTGAAAAGTAACTAGTAACTTAAGTTATCAAATAAATGCAGTGGAGTGGAAGTATGAAGTAGCAGAAAATGGCAATGGAAAGTAAAAGTACTTGAGTAAATAGTAGTCGGCATTTAATGTAATAACTCACGACTAATCTTTAATTGCTGAAGCTCTAAGCAACACCCTGCACCTCCTCTCAACAAGAGTCATGTTGATAAAATCAGGTCCTCTGAATATGACTCTACTACGCAGCAATGGAAGCCAGATGCTTGAATAACTTAGTACAGAAACAATATTTCAGTCTGGAAAAGTTGCTATAGTGCTTGCCAAGCCAAAATGTTGAGCAAAATAAATAATTCCTTTATCTTGAATCCTCGAGGTAGATAAATAATTTGACAGTGACAGATCAAGTGAGAGGACTCACCAGATAACGAGGACGGGTGCTCTTCTACATCATCGTCGTCATCCAAGGACAGAACGAGCTGTTCCTCAAAAACCTTCAAACGAACCCGACAAACACACACAGGTGAGGCATGAATTCATGTGCTGTTTCCTCCAAAACTGCAGAAACACGTGAAGTTGCATGCAAGGACTCGGTAACAAACTTAAGAGGCAAATCTATAAACATTTGCAGTCACACACAGACCCACATATGTAACTGTATATATACTCACATTGTCCACCAGCCTCTGCTCTTCCACTCGGAGCTCCTTGCTAATGCCTGTGCAAAATAAAAATATTTAACCAGAAGTTGATGCATGACATACTCTCCTCCTCCTCCTCCTCCTCCTCCTCCTCCTCCTCCCAACAAAAAGTCAGGATCTCTGGATATGACTCGACTATCCAGGAATGGAAAACTGGCCAATGGGATGTTGTGCTCGTGCAAAGCAGCAGGTCCAGAGGAAGAGCACAAACTCCCCACTGTGAGGTTGTTATTTCGAGAGGATTAATGGACGGCTGCTGAAGACGGGACAGGGTTAAGGTCAATACCGAGGTACACTTCCTGCTTCCCTTTATGAGTCGATACTGCCATGTGCCATCTCCATGGTAACCAGAAACAGTGGCCCACAGGTTAAGTGGGAGCTACCAGCGCATGACAGGGAGAGACAGGCAGAAAAATAAAAGAGGCGGCATTGAAGGATCGCTGTGTGTGTGTGTGTGTGTGTGTGTGTGTGTGTGGTTGCGTGCCAGCCTGAGCAGCTCAGGAAAAAACACACTCTTTTGTCTGTACTCTCAGAAGAAAGAAGAAACACACACGAAGGGGAGAGTGCACCTTTTATGGTGTCTGTCGGGAGTGTTTTCTTGGTCTCTTTAGGTTGTAAGTGATGGATGTCGGACCATACAGATGTTTGCTCAAGTGGATCTGCAGCGGTTCGTTTTCCACTCGCATACCGCCGCACGCAGTCAGACGGACAGCAAATAAACGCTGTTTGTGCATGTAGAGACCAAGTGATGGTAATACACGGGCTTCAACTAACGATTATTTTTATTATTGAGTAATCTGGTGATCATTACGTGTGACAAAAGAGCAGAAACAAAGGCCAGCAGTAATTTCCCAGAGTCAGAGATGACGTCTCACCTGATTTGTTTGTACAACACCTGTTTCAGCCTCTTAACATCGGCTCCCCGGTTCTTTAAGGATTCATTTTACAATCTTATTGATTACTTTTAAGGCTCTTTGTGGCTTGACTCCAGATTATATTTCAGACCCTTTAATCCTTTATGAAATTTTGCATAGTTTGAGATCCTCGGACAGTGGTCTTCTGTCAGTTCAAGGTGGTTTTTAATGTGTTGTTTATAATCCAAGTCTTACATTTTTCTTGTATTTGAGCATTCATGTTGGCATTGTATTTCATTTTTTCAAGCACTTGCTCTGATAAGTGCTCCATAAATTTTTTTGTCTGACAAAACAACAGTCCAGACTCCAAATGTATTCAATTACGACTGACGTTAAACAGAGAAAATCATAATTGAGAAGCTGCTTCATAGATTCACTAAAAGATTCATCAATTATCCAGATTTGTATTCATTTGTTTTCTGGATGTACTAATAATTTAAGCACAGGACACGACTACACATGTGAGTCTTTGTATGCTTATGTCACTGAGTGTGTGTGTGTGTGTGTGTGTGTGTGTGTGTGTGTGTGTGTGTGTGTGTTCATGTGTCTGGCTTTGTGCATGATGTTTGTTTATTCGCAGCTCGTGTTACACAGCTGGTACATCCATGTGATAGCGAGCGGGCGGCACACGGGGGAACGCAGGTGATGTCATGTGCTGGAGTGCCATGGGTAAACACGTTTGTTTACAAGTTGTATTTATTTACAATTAGTGTAACTGAATACTGTGCTGAGATCTAAAATCAGTATCTCTATCTGAAAAACATCTTGTGATGCGTCCTTGCCTCACTGATAACCAAACCTCATTATCAGATGACTGGAAATAAGTCTAAAGGAAATAAATGGGCACATTTAATTTAAGAAGTCGCCTCACCTTCATCACGAGGGAGGAGTTCATCTGTTCCTCGCTTGTCTCCTTCACTATCAGCTTTGAGCACATTGATCTGGAACAAAAACAGCCGAGCAAAAATGATTTCATTATACAATTTTTTGGTAAAACTGTAAGTAGCTTCTGTGATCAGATGTTTCAAAACATCATGCAGCCTCATTCTGCACAAGCTACTATCACTGCATCCTGACAACAGCCCCACTTTTTGTGGACGATGAGATATATGCCGATGTTAGGGAGTAAAAGATTCAGATTTTGACATATCGGCCAACACATTTTTTGCACAGATCCCTCAAATGTTGTTATCAAACACTTGTGACAAAGATATGTAATGGAGGCAGGATATTTCACAGTTAAACAATTAACTTTATTGTACAAAGACGACATCAATGCCGGGGGTGTCACAAATTCATACATTCAAAATCAAATGCAGTATCAACAATCGGCATAATTCCCGCTTGGCGAGTAAATCTCGTAAGACTCTCCACGACTGTGACAGTTTACACCAAACTAAATAAACTAATACAAAAAGCTCTGCTGAGCGTCTCTGCTGTTTCTCTTCATAGATTTATGTCGGCTTCTCTCCTCTGCTGTCTGGATGTGCCGGGGTCAGAGGGACAAATCCACATTGTCTCGTACGACAATGGATATATGTGCCAACAGGAACGTTATGGTGCGTTCAAGTGCACCTCATATAAAAATGTAGTTGACAGCTGTCGGATGGTGGATATGAAGAATCGTGACACCCCTAAGCGATACATATACAAAGTAAACTTCAATGGGAAGTCTATATTGTAAATTACCCCAAGCATCTCATTCTGCATTATAATCTCTAAATAAAATGTCTTCATATCAGTACCTCAACATATAGGCCCATACTAATATATATATGATAGGCTGACTGATATATCGGTTGATCCTGACCTGTCTGTCCTCTTCATGCCCTCTGATATAAATCTGCAGCGTTGTGTTTACGCTCACCTGCTCCACTCTTATCAAAATGTCCGACTGTACGTTAAAGGCTGCAAGAGTCGACGGTTTTATTGCCATTTACTCAAGCCAGAAAAAAACCTGTGCAAATGGCCTTATCTCCACACCAACAAACATCACATCAGGCACAAAGACGCCTGGGGATATGTATCAGCCTATATCCTATATGATATGATGTGATATACTAGATGTGATAACAATATAGATTTCTCACCAGTTTGAGGATGCGGTTGTCTCCCAGTCTGTCTCGGAGGATCTTGATGCCGTCCTGACGGCAGCTGCTGGGTGTATTCTGCATGGTCAGGGTCAAGGAGTCCTTCCCGGGACAAAACCTCAGCATGCTAGAGCTGTCGGACCACACGCACCACACACCTGGGACAGGGCCGGTAACAGGACCTGGAGGACTGATGAGGAGACAGAAAGAAGCACCTACAATCAGACTACAATTAATAGGAAGTGAGGTTGAACTAAAGTTAATTTAGTGAGAGAGGAGCCTCCCCTGTGTCATCTTCATTGGTCTTTTTATTGATATATTATAAATGACATATATTATAATAAACTTTTCTGCAAACAGATTAGGGGTAAATAAAAATGGAAAATATTGAAAGATAGAGAAACCTGGGCATGAACAAAACGAAAGAAGACGACAAAAAGTATGTTGGAAAATCACCTAATAGTAGATCATTTTATTATTTATTACAGCCCCGCTTCTAAGAAGTTGGGAAAGTTGGAACAGAATGTAATGATTTGCAAATCCTTATCAACCGATATTCAATCAAACTCAGTGCAAAGACAAGATAATTAACATTCAAACTCGTAAACTTTATTGTTTTATGTCAATATACCCTCATTCTGAATTTGATGCCTGCAACACCTTGCAGAAGAGTTGTTTCCAGGGGCATGTTTACCACTGCGTTACATCACCTTCTCTTCTGACGAGTGTTTTGGAGCTGAGGACAGTAATTGTTGCAGATTTGAAAGTGAAGTGATTGAACACGAGCCCCCGAACCCCTGAATTCCGCGGAAAGGTGAAGAGTTTGCATGCCCGACTACTTAAAGCTCCTTTTATCTTCTGACAGCTGTCACGTTTTGAAATATGACTGCTCATCACACCTGAAGCAACTCAACTGCAGCGCAGTCTATAAACAGAGCCGATTTCTTTTGCTGCTTGAGTGGATTTCTGTCGTTGTATGCGAAGAAAAGTTATTTCAGCAGTCAGTCATATATTTTCCTTTGCTTTTTAAAGTGGATTTTTGTAAGTTTGTGTGTTATTTTTCCAGCAAAAACAGTGTGTGCATGTACGTTTTTCTGAAGAAGTGGTGGGCCTCCCTGAGCTGATAATAATGTCAGAGTCATGACTAACATGGTGTTGGATCATGTGTTGTTTATAGCAGCTTATTAATATAATAAGGAGCTAATAGCATGAGCTTCACTTGCAATTCAGAAAGCCTTTAAACACCTTAAATAGTTCAAGAAACTCTTTTTAAAAAAGCCCCTTGAAGCAACAGAAGAGGATATATTATTAAGAAGAACATTATTTTTATGTATGCACGATGAATTACAACACACATTCCCACAAATAAGAGAGACAACAGATCGTATCCTTACGCTGCCAGCACTCTGAACATGTCATGTTGTCCGTCCTTCTGAGCCAGCTGGAGCGGCGTGTCTCCCTCCTGATTGGGTAAGGTCAGCGCCCTCTGGCCTCTCGGTTGGTGGATCAAGAAACGGCAGAGATGGACCAAACCCAGCCGGACCGCGAGGTGAAGGAGGGTTTCTTTAGGCTGAAGCTCCGCAGCTAGAGAAAGAGAGCAAAGAATGAAGATGGGATGATGTGCAAGCAGAGACAAACTATATGTACGGTAGATTTACAACATGAAGTTAATGGAGGAGTTGAATTACAATAGATTTTCAGCAGGCTTTTGCACAACCAAACTAAGTTTCAGGTAATTAAGAAACAATATTACAACTGCCTAGTTTGTAAACCAGGGTGTCTTGCCATAACTAAAGTAGCTTAGTAGCTTAGCTTGCTTACTAGTTTGACAGCATAACTTAGAGAGGCAGAATCTCATAACTGCAAGTTTAAAAATAGCAATTAAACGATAAAAAGATTGTAATTCATGTACAACAACTTCCTTAAATAATGTCAATAAGCAGTAATTAGGCGGTTATGGAGGAACACTCTTCGTTAACGGTCTAGTAGTTAAAAAAACATGGTCAAGCAGAATAAGGCATTAATAAGTGCTTTATAATGAGCCAGTACGCTACTAATATGCATGCCAATAAGCAACTAGTTAATGCATCGTGGTCACAATTCTCTGACTTGTGTAAAATAAACCTTTCCATCAAATCGAAGTATTGGACACCTGCTCTCTCAACTGTGTACAGATGCACAGATGTACAGATCATCTGCTGCATACTGTATGTACGGAATGTGAGACAGAAGCAAACGGTGCAGATGAAGGAATGAAGGACTCCGGGTCGCATGAGGTCTGCAGTATATCAATGATATTACTACCTAGAAAAACTGGATGCTTCACCGAGCCAACACCTGCTCTAAAACAGTCGCTGCCTTTTGCCTCGTGTGCAGCGGAGCATAAGGGAGCATAAACAGTAAGTATGAGGGCGTACGATAAACTGTGACTGTGAATGATGCTTCTGATGCAGCAGCACATGGTGGCACCAGCCTGGCCTGAATCCTCCGCATACACCCTTGTTGTTTTGTAAGCACAGGATGAAAGAGAGGACCAGAGGTACTTTATCTCTGGGCCTCCGCTGTAAGTGTGGGTGAGAGCCGAAGGTTGCCATGGCTCTATCTTTCGAACCCAGAAACAATGTGGAGAAGAATTCAACTCCTACTTTCTCTTTTTCCCTCCAATTTGTCGCCGGAGCAGCCCGTCACTTCCACAATGGCGCCGTTAATTGTGACCCAGTTTCGACCGGCTGAGAGAGGAGTGAATGCTGAACATGCTCTTCATGCAAAGTTCAACAAACAAGAATGTCATTGTCGAAAAGGCCGGTAAATAGTGCACTGAGCGACCACGGGCCGACACCTACTTTGCATTTGCACCTCGCCCATGTTTTGCATGGATGTTTACTTTTTATAAACAAATCATGTACGCACGGAGGCCTGAAAGGGACATACATTTCTTATGCATCTAGTGATTCTCTAGTCTCATTTCTTTTTCCTTTCTAAGCTAAATAAAAAAAAACAGTCTGGAGCTGTAAGGAGCCAATAAACCATCTGCACCAACTATACTTTCCCATACTAGAGCCTGTGATCTATTAAATGTCTTTCGATGTAATTGAAAATACGCCTATGTTCAAAATATAGTGAAACTTTGGCATGCTTTAAGTGTTTCAAGCTCATTTCCTAATAATAAAGAGAGACGTCACTGCTTTGAAATAATGAAACACCATAAATAAAAACTGAGGCCGGACGCCAAAAACAACCCTGACACAGCTGCAGTGTGAAGGAGTGGGAGCGCAGTGCAGAGAGGAGGATTGTGGGAGTTGATTTAATAGACACAGAGGTCTGCAAGACAACTCTAATCTGACTGAGGAGGAATAATGGCAGTAATTGCTCCCTCTTTGGAGCACACCGGCCTCTGCCCGGCTGGCTGGCTGGTCCTGCACATCATGTGATGAAAGAGTTGGTCTGTGCAGTCAGATCTCATGTCGGGGTTGAAACCTGCTGAACACCAGAACACCGCTGCAATGATATTAACCCGAAAGACTAATATTGTTTGTTCGGGAAAGGGTCAGTTTTATTGGTTACTTTCGTTATGTGTAAGCTTTCCAGTATTCACTGTGCACATAACAAAACAGTGGTGATAAACCAACTACCTCAGAACAATTTATATCAACAACTGCCGGCCGAGCTGTTTGATTTATTTTGATTACAATTATTTGAAAAATTAGGTCTGCAATAGGCCTAATTAAATTACCCTTCTTCATTGCTAGCTAACATTAGCTTGCTAAATAATGTTACAGTAGTCATAGATGAACTGTAGCAGTAGCTAGCCAGCTTAGAAGCTAACAGTTAACACTAAAAGTTAAATGAAATAAATATTGCATCAAATAAAATGCTTGTGTGAAAATCCAGTAATTAGATGCCTAATGCCTAGCTTAGTAGTTTAGCAAGCTTAGTATCTTGATAGCATAACTTAGAGAGATTGATTTTAAAAGTGCAATATCTTCATATTAGATCATGTGATGATAATAGATACTTTCCATAATGCTTTTTTTGAAATCAGGTCATCAGTTTGAGCAAAATCTTTGAGGGGGTGACAGGCGCTTGTTACAGGTTTGCTGCAGTTGCGAGACGTCACCTCGGCCCTGCTCCGGAGCAGGTCCATCGCCAGTGTGGCTCAGTGCGGCTTGGCTCAACTCGGCGCAGTAAAACTTATGATGTAAGAGCAAATCAGCACGGCCAAAAGGGCAAGTGGAAAAACGGCATACTGGTCATTTTTGGCCCACTTGTAGAGGCGAGAAGGCCAGGTTGGAATGAGTCATCTTAGGGTTGAAAACTTCAACATCAACCTGCCTTTCTAGAAATTGTGTCTCACATCACACAGATCTCAGTATTTACACTCAAAGGTGCCTTTTTTCCAGTTTTCGCACACCTCATGTTTTTAGACATCTCATTCAACTTGCATTCTGAGCTCCTGAACCAGCTGGTGGTACTCCCAGTGATTTCTCCTGAAAAACATGCCTCTTACTGCATCAACTGCATTCTGTCTGGCCAGGCTCTTACTTTGGATAATCAGACCCAAGTATGATCAGGTAACTAGTTTCTACTGAAGAAACAGGCTGGAGATCTCAAACCCTGAGCGAATAACACCAAATCTGTGATTAGATAACACTACTAGGGACGTTTCCAGGATGTACATAACAGCAACAACAGCAAAAAAAAATCTAGACAAAAAAATTTCCAGGAAGTTGAAGTGTCGCACTTTTAAGAGTTTTCCTCATATCTGCTGAGCAGAGGGGAATCCCTGATATTTGACCTCTATGGTTTTCTATGATCCAGGAAGTAGCGGAGCACAAACTAGGACGTGAGTGTGCCAGAAAGCATCGATGTCAGGCAGGGACTGGAGTGTAGACAAAATGACCTCTGCCAAATGAAAACCTACAAGACCGCAGCTTGTTCGGTTGCACTCTCACTTCCTATTTCATTACCTTCTCTAGGCTGACTCTCAGTGTTTTCCCACTGCTGAGGGTAATCCATGTTGGCCATAGCCAGCGTGATCTTCTCGTCCAGCTGCCTGAGACCAGCTTCGCCACCTGAGCATTGTCTGAGCCGCACATCTTCCTCACTGCAGTCTAACCCTTCAGCAGAGAGCTCCTCGTCAGCTGCCCAGGTGGAAAACCTCTTCAGGACCTCTAGGTAGCTCTGAGGGCCGAGGTGGTCCCTGTTTGCACTCAGGTACTCTGCAGCCTCCTGGGCAACGTCCCTGAGGTATTCAAGACATGCTTCACCCTCGCATGGCTTGACTCGGTCTTCTGTGTAAATGTAGGATGTGACAGTGACACTTTCCACACGGGCATGACCTGTGGGAGACAGAGAAACTCATGATACAAGGCAGTGAGGCAATGAAAGGCAAAGAGAGATCCGAGTGTTGTTAGAGGTCGACATACCGGGAACTGTGAAGCGGAGCGTCGTCCCGTCATCTCCTCTTTTTGCTGCAGTCACATGCGAAAGCGTAGAGCCTTGTACAACCACATAAAACTTGGCATCCTCAGGAGCTTCGGCTTGTAACCTTACATGGGCCTCCACCTGTCCCTGAAATAATAAGAAGAAAATGCCTTTACAACACAACCAAGATAAATATGCACTAAATTATTAAATTGGGTGCAGAGCCAGGCCTCCTGGAAGAATAAACACCCAAAGTCACATCGGATTCTGCTCTGATCAAGATTTATTTTTTAACAACCGCTACTGCTGATAAACATCTATCTGACGTGACTCAGCCACAAATGTTCACAGACGAGTTAATAGTCTGAAGTTTTTTATTCAACCGCCTCCTTCCTCATCTCCTCTCCTGGAAGTTATAGCGACGCGTGACCACATTAAATGTACCGTTACCTTGCAGAAGTGTTACCTCTAATACCTTAAAGTGGAAGTAGCAAAGTGGAAATTACTAAGAGCCCTTGATATACAGCTTTCTCTAGAAGGAAACCTCCTTTGTTATCAAAGTGCTGACACATTCACGCTGGGCTCACAGTACTGATCGTACTGGATGGAAGGAACAAAAATGGGGCAGCGGGGAAGAAAAGAAAAAAGACACCAGCTCTTTCCTCCCAGTGGGGGTGAGCTGCACCCTACCGAGCGTCTACTTCATCATCCACCTTCATAATGAGATTATTAATTTCTGTTACATCACTGACCTCATCTAAACTCTGCTTATTCCCGCATCATCACGAAGACACCCATACTGTAAATCCCATGACTGTCTACGATCCGCTGATGACATTGAGGGCGATTGTGCGTGAACGCAAACCCCAAACTGCAATTCACCGCATCCGATACGTCTCCGCAGCGTTTAACCACTGATTGCAGGAATGTCAAAGCATCGGGTTAGCGGCGCAACACGCTGGGAGAGTGAAAGTGGAGCCTCTTAGTCACTGACAAAACAAAGTAAATGTTTTTCTCCTCATTATCAATATAAATTACCCAAACACAAACCACAAGATTTACTTCCCCTCCCCAGTATTATTTTCCTCCGCAGACTGACCTCCACAAGAGGGGTTAGCTCAGAGTGTGTCTGTCACGTTCAAGAGGGATCACATACTTGGGAGTTTCATGCTTGTGCAATATCCTTATCTTGTGTTTTCTTGTGCTCAACTTATCTTTTGATTTATGGGGTCACCCTTAATCTATTCCTATTGTTAATACTTTTGTCTGAGGCATCCATCATGTTAAAAATCTATTTTTAGGGCCTCAGTTTAGCTTTACATGACCATTTCTTCTCAAGTCACCTAACGCTGCATGTTGTGGCTTCACAATGCTGAGTCTGAGTCTTCATCACTGTAACGTTGCTCAATAACAAGGGACTGAAGCACACACAGCTGATAATTACAGTTAAGACTGCGAATGGATTAAATGTAATCTGCTTCATTATGTGTCAACAAGACTGTGAGTCTACTGAAAATCTACACAAGAAACTGTGAGCCTGATTCTGCTGACATCAGCATGCTGACATGCTCACACAGCCAACGCCTCCATGCTGATGTTTAGCGGGTATAATGTTTACCATGTGCACTATGGCCTCTAGTTAACGTGCTGACAGTAGCAGATAATTAGTACTATAGACAGACTGATAAATACATAAGATATGGTAAATTGACTTTGTTGTCCACCTCGGAGGAAATTTGTTTTGCCCTGATGATGGCACTAGACAAAGTAACTTATTTTATCAACAATCAGATTAAAAAAAACAGATTCCAATGATCAGAAATGCTGAATATCAGATCTGATAACTGGCCAGACAGTACATGTAAATATATGTCAAATTTAACTTTATTTAGACTTTTGATACTTACGTATGTTCAATATCAAATACTTTAAGACTTTTACTTGAGTACTATTTGTATGGGTCAGTTTCCCTTTTATCAAAGTAATATTTAATTTTTTTTTTTTATTTTCTTTGGGAGATTTTTCTCTAAATAAGTGAAAACTTGGACCTGCTGGTGTCTCTTAATGAAAACTTATTCAAACACCAGTCAGTACATCCTCTGGGGACCATGAATGTCTGAATTACAACCTGACAATCCATCCAGTTGTTGAGATTTTTCAGTCTGGAGTAATACACGACCTCACAAAGAAACCAGTCACTGACAGGTTCAGCAAAAAGTCAACAACTCTGACTGAGCCCTCAAACTCATATCAGTCTCCCCTTTCTTTGCTTTGCCCCGAGACTCTCTGAGCTTTCAAGAGTTGCTTCTTGAGTCCAGTCCAGAGTGTTTCATAGGTAGAAATCTAACTGACCTCTTGTGCTAGCATGCTGTTGGTTTTGACTGATAACAAGAGGTCTGACTCAGACATCAGCCAGTTTCTCAGCTTGCTGTGAGTCGCTAAGTGGCTTTAGCTGCTGTACCACTTAGTGAACACTTAACCGCTGTTACCGTTATCGCTGATTGTTTTTCCACCACACAAACCGATAAGATGTGGTTTGTGCAGCCTTTCCTGTTTTCCTACAAGGATAGCTAGTCAGGAATAAAAAATCTTGCTATTTTCAAAGTAACCAAGACATTTTATTTATCTTTTGCAATGGAGCGACTGTTAACTGATATGTTTTGGACAAAGATCTGAATTTTTTGTCTATATTAGCATCAAGTAGCTTTCTCCAGTCTCTATCTTTGGTGTTTTATTCTGTTAAAATTGCCCTTCAGCTATTAGACCTAAATGTCTTGTTTCTAATATCTTCTGATGTTGTTTTCACTCCTTCAGGGAGGCTGTAGTTTCCACTTAATCCTCCCAACCTCAGATCATATTGGTTTACACAGGCACAATGTGATCAGACTGGATTGTTTTTTATTTTTTATCCCATCTATATCTCCTTTGTCTTGGGGAGGAGGAAGGAGGATGGCTGGCTGGCTATGCGACGTCAGACCAATGTGATCTATGGCCTTTTCTCCATGGCATTATCACGACACAACCTGATCCGGTAACAATGAAATATTCAACACCTCGTGGTTTTACCTCATGCCTCCCATATGGGCAGGTTTCAGGTCAGGCATAATGTGTTAACTATTGAGCATAAACATAAGGAGCTTGGTATAAATCTAAAAGACAATCCTGCTGTGTGATTCATGACAAAATAAGAGGAAGGTATTAATATTTGTTTTTATTAGAACACCGAATCCAAGGATACACCGCTGACATTATTTTATTATCTCCTCGTGTTTTTGTCCATTCAGCTGGGAAAAACAACATCAGATCTGCTGCCTGTGGTCTCCAGGAAACCGGCAGTCATCAGCTTTAGAGCTCTTTGCAATGATCTCCTGAGTGCAACACGTAGGTGACGTCAGGGGAGCAAGATCACTGCCACTTCAACAACAAAAACAGCTCCAATAACAGTCAGTCTCCTCGGTGAGAAGACAGCCTGACGTCAGCGGGGATGGAGTATCTTTTTTAAATATTAACATGTTGAGAAACCGACACAAATGACATATCGTCTCATTAAGAGGAGAAGTGTTGAAATCCTCATATAAAATTACAAAAACGTCCCTATAAATCATTATAAATGAACGCGCTAGCTTTGATCAAAACCCAACAGAGAGCCGAGGAAAGCCGTATGTTTGGATCCTTCTACAACTTTCCACATGCTCAATCGATTTAACACAAATCTAAACAAGCTAATACGTCGAGAAAAGCCTTTTTCAAACTCGTAAGAGTGTTTTAAAGTGAAAATACTTTGAATATTTCTAAGTCAAAACGTACCAAGGTGACACGTAGGGCAGGTACGGTATATCGGAGCTGAAAGAAACTCAGCAGACCAGAATCTCATCGGAGTCTTGAGGGTGACAGCGAGAACTGTGCTGTAGGCCTTTTTCTCATACTCAGCTGACACACATACCTCTGATTTAATCTGCTGTGCAAATGAGACATTAATAACTACTCTACATGTCAGATAATGCTGTCAGTAAAACTGGAGGGCTGCCACAAACATTTCATTTCAAAGGAAAGGGAGGAAACAGACTCATTTTTTTCATAATAATAGCAAGAAGTGTCTGATTTATGTGTAAAATGTTTAGTGAAATCGCTTCGACTCAGGGTGATATAGTTCTGCGATACGGGAAAGCACATGTCTGTTTGTTCAAGCGAAGGACTTTTTTTTTTTTCCTTTTACAATTGACTGGCTTATCAAACGTCAATAAACAACTGGCAGGGTGGGGTTTTTCTGTTGGTCGGACGTGTGAAAAGCTTGGCAAACACATTTACCACAGCACTTCCAGGGAAAAAACCATAAACCTTAACAAAGAGATACTCACTTGGCTAAAAGAGCACGGAGCTAACTATCACTATCACATCATACTCGCACATGAACAAACATGGAACAACAGGGATACAGCTAATCTATCTCCATTTATGAACGTGACGTCGTGCTGAGTTGAGGTGATAGCTGCCACACAGACAGAAGACTGTCTACAGTCATTCAGGCATAGAAGTGTATTCAGCAAAATGCTAACATCATGCTAACATGCTCACAACGTGTTGATTAAGCAATATGTCATATTTACCATGATCATTATTTAGGTTTAGTGTGTTAGCATGTTTGTTCTTGTGTATGTCAAAGATCTTGAAGGTTGAAAAGGTCAAAGTTCACACCAACAGAAGCTCCCACAGAAAACACTGCTTCTGAAACGCCTCGTCAGTAGTCCCGCCTTTAATCACGTGACTTTGTGACATCACACTACGTCACCATGTCACACATTTGTATAATTAATGACTCGCCGCTAATTTGGCATGTAAGAAATGATTAAGTGCAGCTGCTCTGTTGTTGTTAGTGGTGCTGGCTCAGGCATGTATGAGCTGACCAATCAGAGGAGACTTGGTTTTCAGGAGGATGGGGTCTTAAAGAGACAGGAGCTAAAACAGAGTGTGTCAGACAGAGGGGGAATACAGAGCTGCTGCACTGGACAGTCTGAGAAAACTGATGTGTTTACTGGGCACTAAAGCATGTAAACCTATTCCAGTAATAACACAAAATAAAATTATGAACCCTAAAAAAAATGTGCATGATATGTCCCCTTTAAAGCTGAGATTCTTAAGATCAACCGAGCCGATGTATGTAAGGTGGACCGATAATCAGTATTATCAGTGATTTTTCTGTCGGATTGCCGGCAGAATAAACTAATTTAAAAATGTGCTACTTTGGCAAAATCCTATGGCAATCTATCCGATGGTTGTTAAGATATCTTAGTCTGAACCAAAGCAGTGGACTGTCCAATAAGCTAAAAGGCCAGTATTACCATCCCCAGAGCTTTGCCACAAGGGATGGTTGAAAAATGAGAAACCTACTTGTTTTTTGTATATTTCTCTCTTACAGCATATTTGGACCTCTCCCATTTCTTCTCACCAACATGTTCACACAGTGTTCTTGCAGGGGGATAAATTGTGCAGACACATACACACCTGGCTGAACAAACTCCCTTTGACGTGAAATCCTTGCACTGGAGCTCAATAAAACCTTGTCAAACACAGGAACTCCCGCACAATTCAATGCAGCCATTTATCCATTGGTCCTGCCTGACAGTACCTGCTATGGGCCTGACACTGTGTTGCATGTGTGGAGGTGCACCATAACACTTTTCTAAGGGCGTTACAATAACAGCCTTTATATGACAGCAGTGTGCCGCTGCTTGCCCGCACAAAGCCCGGCATTGAAATCTGGATCTCATTCAGCGAGTGAGAGTTGCTCCTGTTGAGCTGTGACCTTCGAGGGTGGAGACTCCACTTCCTCTTAATGGAGAGAGGTGTGTGTGCCAGTGGTAGAGCTCGTAATGATTCACATGCCTGGGTTTTTCAGACCGGTCCTCAATCAGCCTCTATGAGCGAGTGGAGGCTACGGTTTTGGGAGCCCTCCCCCCACCCCCCACCCCCTCTGAAACTGGTGACACAGCAAAACAAGCAGACACTCTGCTTACCAGAAATCTGGCAACGCTTCAGTGATTGGCCCACCCAGGCTTCCACACACACGGGAGAATAGGGGTGAGAGAGAACAGAAGGAAAGAGAGAGAGGTGGAGGATACAGAGGAAGGGGAAGACAGATGGAAGAAATGAAAGTAGTTGAGAGAAAGTGGGCTCTAATATGTCGAAAAAACAATAATTCAAACACGCAACATGCTTCCAGAAAATGTGTGTTTATCAAATTCATACACTGGTCTCATTCTGGCTCTTGTCATTTGGCGAGCAAGGCTCTGTAAGGCCCCGGCTTCCCCAGGGACTGAAACCCTCCTGGCTTGAGTTTCACCTGCGACACAAGGCTTGCCAGTCAACCAATGCACAGAGGGAGAGCCGGGACCGAGAGAGAAAGAAAAAGGGGATGGCTGGAGGGAAAGACTAGAGTGCTCTAATTCTGGTGAGAATTGGGTCTAAAAGTGGGAGAAAAAATATCCAGATAGACGGTTCTGTGAGACCACACACACATCACACACTCACAGACTGGAGGAAAAACATACAGGCACTTACATATAGAGGCACCTCTCTTCTGTTCACCTCCATTTTCTCTCCATCCACCGCAAGTCTGCAGAGAAAACAGTCATATTACTACAATTTCAGGAAAGTAAAAACAAAAACGTTCAACCTTTTTAATTGTTTCACCACATAGTTCTTCACATTGTATCGATTTCCTGAAATTGTTTATAAAATCTCCAACAGTTTGCTCGAAAATGTTGAAAACTTGTTGTCACTTATAGCCAGAAAAATGCTCAATGCTCTCAAGTGATATTCGATGATTTTTAAACAGTGAAAACAACAAAACCTGAGGTCACTTCCCGGTGAAATCTAATATGTTTATGCAAACAGCCTTCAGGTGACTGAGATATAGCTTTCTGTACAGAGGAAGCTGCAATAACTAGTACAGTGTCCAGTGGTTGGGGCAGGATGCAGCAGTGGAAGAGACGGTAACTGTATCATCAGCACACACCCGATCTGCTGTGACTTCACTCTCAGCTGTGAATAGTGCATGACTTCAAAGCTGAACAGTGGTGTCTGTCAGCTCTGCAGGTTGTCCAGACGATCATTTGCATGAGCTGGTGCCACTCAGACAAGCTGTGACTGTTTTCATTCTGTGGCTCAGAGGGAAGTAAGCACAAATCTTTCCACTCAAAGGTCCCAAACACTGTAAGAGTGCAGATAACAGTTAGTTTTATTGTCGACTGATCTCATGATAGTTTTCTCTACTGATCAATTAATCATTTGGTGCACATCACACATTCTAGCCCAAATGAACAGTCTTGAAATGTGTTGTGTTGACCAGCAGTCCACAAAAATACATAGGGCAGAAGATCAACAGAGTAACTGTTATTCTTTATACCCATTGTTGTATCTATCTTAGGATGTAGCTACCGGCTGCTGTTGGCTAGGTAGCTATGTTAGCCTTGCAGCTAGTGTCTCTGTTAGCTGCCTGGACCACGACCCTAGAGGAGTCACCGCAGGCAACTGGGCTCAGCAGCGACCCAGACTGATTTCAGATATCAGTTTGAACCTAACCTCACCTCTCCACACACGGGAGAAAAATACTTAAACAATGAATCAGTTATCAAAGACATTATTCAGCTCTGATCCCATTATTCTACACAAAACTATTTATTCCACAAGCAAAATAAAACATCCAATGATTTTTTTCACTCTGGCTCTATCCTCTCCGGTTACTCAGGGGGAAACCCCAGATTATTTTATATCTAAGAAAACAAAACTATAAAGTGACACAGCTGACGAACAGGATCAGGATCCAGTGTCTTAACAGCGTGTCCAGTCACGTTATACTGTAATACACCAACTGATGTCCTCTGGTTATATCTTACAATAATATCACTGCCACGTTTGCGTGCTGTAAAACTGTTTCCAAAGGACATCTTATCAATAGAAGAGCACAATGCCACAGGCCTGGGCGTCCAGCTCTGCTTTTAATCCTGCTCTTATCAATAGGGCTACACTGTGAAGTGAAACTAGAGAAGGTTCACGTGTCATTTCGCGGGATAAACATTGTCCTCGGTTGGCAGGTTGCACCCCATTACAGCAACAAACATAAATATTGTGGTATGCTTGTGTTTATGCAAGGTTTAAAGACTAAATCTGAATCCTCAAAGAAAGAATGATTCTCGATTTGAGTTTCTTAAGTTCAAAAGTGAAAAACAACTTGTGAATCATCTATGAGCAAACAACAACTGACCTGAATAAGGAAGTTGTAAGGACAAATATAGATGAGAGAATTGGTGTCAGTCATTGTCCTCAGCCTGACTTCAGCCTCTGACATGTTCAATGTGAATGAGAAACCTGAGCTGGCTCGTGGCCACGCACTCCAGAACAGAGCGTGAGAAAAGAGATTACACATAACAAGAGAACGCACGCTGTCACAAAGCATCTGGGAAGCTCGTTTTGACGTCTATGTATGCGATTCACATATTTCTGAAACATGGGCGAGTTGATCGTGTTGTCCTGGACATTTTTTCAGGTGATGCATGATTGAATAATTTAATTCGTCTCACATGACAAGCTGAAATGAAAAGGTGCGTTCCTGCTCTCAGACCTTTAGTACACTTTGACATGCGAGTTAAAGTTATAATTTGGTACACGGAGATAAATTTAGCACCACAGAGTCACTACTGAAACTTACACAGATACCACAATAAGCAACGCACTCACTCAGCTGGTGTCATAACTTCATGTGTTAAAAATGTGAGAAAACTTTCTTTCAGATGCTTAATCATAGTCATACTAACAGAAATACACAGATATTACATATGAAACAATAAACTACAGCCACCTTTACGGTGTTAAGTACTGTACTTAACTATAATTAAGTGGTATTTTTACTTTATTTCAATATTTCCATTTTCTGCTACTAAAACTATCAAATGAATGTGAAGAAATAAAAGTTTGATGTTGTGAGATATCTACTGAAGTTAGCATGCTAACCAGTCCCAGTCCAAGTGGTGTAAACATTGACACTACCCCAGTGCTCCGAGCTCTGGTTTGAGACTGCTAGCTGCACGGCTAACTGATCTAACTAGCCAACAACAACAGCTACACATAGCAGCAATTAGCGGTTGCACGACCAACGGCCACCTGTTGAATTCATACTCAAGACAAACAGGGGGAAGCACATCACCAGAGTAACTGCTAACTGCTGCTAAATGTAGCTGCCGTTAGCTAGTTAGCTCGGTTAGCCATTCATCTAGCGGTCCCAACTGGGAGCTCAGTGCACCAGGGGAGTGTTGGTGTTTACTACAAGCCCCCAGGAGGAGCGCCAGGCTTTGAAGCCAGTTTTCAGGGGCCAAACCGTGTAATTACATCGTCACGTGATGCCCTGTGGCCCCCAAAAAATGTTCCCATAAACTAACATTGTGAAAGAAGCGTCTGTAAAAAATGACTTGTTCCACCATCATTGTCACCGTCATCACGTCCTTGGTTTACGCCACTAACACAGAAGCTTTAGACATGGACGGGCTGGTGCTAACTGGTTAGCATGCTAACTTCAGTATATATCCTTGCAACACAATACAGAGACATCATTACAAACAAAAACGTTGATTCTTCACAGTCTGTTGATACTTTTACTTAATTTTGTGAATGTTTTTAACTAAAATTCTTACATATTGTACCTTTAAAGGATGTATTTGTACAAAAAGTTAGATTTTTGAGTCTCACCTGAACGCGTCTGACCGCTCTGGGTATCCCAACTCTTCAAAAACTGACACTTTGGGTTTACAAATAGGACCTTTAAGTGCATTTAATATCAGATACTTTAAGAAACAAAGTAAAAAAAAAAAATAATAACACCTTTACTTTTACTCAAGTATTACTTATGGGTACTTTTCAGCATACTGTTTAATGCATAAAACAGGGGGAATAAAGCCTCTCTGCTGTCACTGGATGGACTGGTCTCTCCTCACACAAGGAAATGAAAACATTATCACTATTCAAACATTTAATACTGCAGGAACAATAAATGACCTCTACTGCTGTTCACCGGGAAGTGAAACTCCTGCAGGCAAATACAGTCCGTAAACGCACCAGAGCAAAAAAAGAGAGCGTGAGGGTTTGAATCGTCTTTTTTTTCTACCTGTGAACGCATCACTTGATCGTCTATAAATCAATAAAACGACATAATCAAAAAGTCAAAGTGAACATTTTGGCGGTAACAGTACCCACAGTGTTGTTTTCTTCTCGCTTTCATTAAAATACATCAAGTTTCCAGCTGTAGATGAATAAACTTGCCATTACCTGCTGTCTCCTCTCAGCTCGCTCTCACTGCTCGCTCCGATCTGCTGTGAGCTCAAAACGCACGACTCGTTATCTCTCTGAATAAAAAGTTCATCTGTCGCTTCTTCCCGCTTAATAAGCACAAAGACTTTTCACACCCTTATCCCGCATTACTCCTGTGTTTGTTGTCTGCGCTTCATCCGTGTGTGAGCTCGGTTTGTTTGCAGGTGTCGTCAGAGTTGTGTCTCCTCTCTGCAGCAGCAGTCTGCTCCTCTGGTCCAGCCCCCCTCACACCGCCTCTCACCGGGGCTGCAGGGCTGGAGCCTCTCAGGGAGGCAGGGACACTCACATGACAGTATATGTGCTTATATTATTATCCCTATGCATTTAAAATCCTATAAAGAGTGAGTTTAAAGTGACATTGCATGCTGTATATGCTGTGCTTTATGCTGTTGTATAGCCTTTACATCAGGGTCAGCTGTAAGTTCAGTTTCCTCCAATCAGAGACAAGTTGGAGTGATGTCACTGTGACTTTGGGCCAGTTGAACTCAGGGCTGCAGCCAGGATTTTTGACCAACTGAGGTCATGCCCCACAACCCCACAACCCCACTGAGAAAATGTTGAAGACTATATTATAAATCTGTGCGTTTCTTTGCATTTCTGACAGGACCGATAATCGTTTGGGAAATAAAATCAGTGCCAGCAAATAGAGGGAAAAGAATTGAGTCGTGCTGGCTTCGCTTCACTGGCTCCCTGTACGCTTTAGGATTGATTTCAGGATTTTATTGTTCACTTAGTTGCTTTTGTTTGTCCCCAGATCAAGTTGAGCCCCGAAAATCTGCAAGGAGTTGCCTCGACATGTTAGGCTGTCCTCTACACTGCCTGCTTTTAAATCCCATCTCAGAACACATTTTTATTCATTGGCTTTTGATTCATGAGGGTCACCTTTCTTGTTTGCAGTCTTTGTGTTTTATTGTGCTCTATAAATACATTTGGATTGGAAAAGTAACAAATATGGCCAATTTTGACTTAAATTTATTAAACCAAATTCTTTGCTTTATAATAACCATCATGAATGAATAGTAAAGATTATTAGAAGTAATTTCTCTGTTAAGAGACAATGAAATGGTTCATAAATCAATTGTAAAAGTTAAAAACATCTCTAATGGCGTCCAAATTATGTTTATAAATGAACTACACAGTATTTATTAACCATGTACAAAGTATTATGAACATCAATTGCAACTTTCAATGAACACTTGCTAATAAATAGCTTATAAAGCGTTTCATTGCTTGTTCACAGTGAAATAACTATCAACAAACGTTTAATTAACTATAAATTTGCCTTTTTTATATTATATATGCTTGTTTATTTTAAGATATTAAGATATCAAAGGCCGAAGACATGACCTCAGTGTCCTCAGTCGTCACTGCGGCCCTGGTTGTATTGTATATTGACTCTGCTTGTAAACAATAAAGTGACTAAGTAGGCTATATTTACTATACTTATGCTTACTTAAAAGGTAAAGTATCATATACACCTATTTTTTTCCACTTCCTTCACTATACATAAGAGTTGTGTTTACTTCTGACGTATGTTTCACATTATTATTATCTCTGAGTCACACATTTCCTGAGTCAGAGACCCTGAAAGGTCTGTGGTGGACCTGGTACTCAGAGATGTGACTCACACTGTTAGTGGAAGTGGTTATATTACAGTTTAAATACAATTACAATTGCTATTACAAGCAAAAGTCCTGCATTAAAAATTCTACTTTCACCTTCTTAAATGTGCATAAGAGTACTATTTACTTGTGCACATCTTTCTTTAGCTGTGTTGTCTTTATTTTTAGCCGTATGTCTATTTCTATCTTCCTGTTAATTCTTCTTTTAACTCTGCGTACGAACGTTGTGAGTAACTCAACAGCAGAGTCAAATTCTTCTGATGCTCAGACAAAAAAAGGTGAACTCAGTTAGCATTTCTGTGCATCCAGTTCCCTCTGCTTCATTCATCGGTTGAATGCCTGAAATAAGGTCTGTGGTTACCGCAGGCTCAAGATGTTCACACAATCTACTGTCTTCTGTCTATTCTACACGTAATCTAATGTCTCACAATTTAATTAAAAACGGTGGTTGCTAACAAGCGGCTAAATGAGACTACAGAGGTTGTCGGGGTCATTAAATGTCATCGTGCTGAACATCTTCTCACTAGTCCGTCTTTACAGGCCGACCCCTACTTCTTCTAACTCTAACTTTACTTGTTCATTGATCAGTTTACAGAAAACGTGTAACATAATGTGTAAAACATGGCAGAGAGTTTCTACGTCCAAGTATATAGCTGGAACATGTTATTATTAAACTCAAGGGGTGATTGTGCTTAATAAAGACTTTACTCTTCATACTCTAAGTTTATTTTGTTGATAACACGTCTGCACTTTCGCTTGGCTTAAGTAGAATTTTTTTTATAGTATTATATTTAAACTATGACAGAACCACTTCCACTTAAGTCACATCACTTAGTACCGTTTCCACCTGTGACTTTTTGGTGTTTCTGACTCAGGAAATGTCTCACTCACAGATAATAATAGTATGAAACATTCGTCAGAAGTGTGTTCACAGGTGTGTGCTGTTCATAACATTATGTAGGTGTTATTATTATCTCATGTCTATTTATGCTGTCGAAGTATTTGTCACCGTCAACATACAGATGAAGTGTCTTCTTGCTTGGCTGAAGATAAAAAAGATTTGCTTGTCCAACAATTTACCGTTGCATTTTCAAATACGAGGGAACTCTCAAGAGACGTGTTTTTAAAATGGCCACACTATTAGCAGCAGAGGCTGTGATCCTGACTTTAATCCGTTGAATGGGTTGAGCTTAAAAGATGCCGAACCCTACATGTAACTCTAAAAGGTTCATTTCATTAGGTCTGTTGTTTTCTGAATGTCCATGTCTCGAAAAGCTCCACACTTTTTAGTTTGTAACACAGGCTTCCTGTCAAACATGTTCAGTCTCAAGGTAACCCTGATGACATCATCACGGTTTTAGGGCTATTCTAGCTACAAATCTTCCAGAAGACAACTGACAAACTGTTTATTCACAGTTGGTTGAATTGAACTCCTTGAGACTAATTAACTAAACTTGACCTTATAATAATAAATAAGTGGACTGCCCTTTGTTTGGAGCTAGCCGTCTGGTTAATGTGTACAGTGATACTGGCACATTGAACACATAACTATATTCTTTATTGTCTGTTCTGTTGACCTTGTTTTCCTTAGCATATGTTTGTAAAGCACTCTTGTCTTCTAATGTTGTTTTAAATGTGCTGTAAAAACACATTTGACATTTTCCCCTTACAAATCAATTAAATTATAAGCAATAAAACACAATCAGATACACACACATCCCTCAATCAGTTCACTACACTCGTGGGTTTTGCTTTGACAGCCTTACTTGGCCTGGTGTGACCAGTCACTCGTGGTGAAGGCTATTGTTGGCTGATGTTAGCAACATTTAAGCTCAATGACTTAATGACTCTTCTCTGCTTGAGCTAAACTATGTTTAGCATGTATTATTATTAAACAGGCACACTTTAACTGTACAATCATAGAGCTAGCCGGCCTGCTGATTGTATCATTATAACATAGATGTAATTGCGATGCTAAGCGTTGACATTCAGCAGCAGCTTACTTTGAAGTATTAAAGGTGCACTACGTAGTTTTGGGGAAGAGATTTTAATCAGAAGAGAAAGATCTTCATTGACAGATTTTTTTGACCAAATGAACACATTTTCATGTTTCACTTTCAGAACTGAATAAACAAACTGACCTTAACGGACAACACAGTTTCATACTGTTTTACTTTGTTTATATGTGGCGGACCCTGCCACCTTTCCAGCTTCAATCGGTGTTCTGGGGACCTTATTTTCCTCTGAGAACAGCTTGTTTAATCAGTTATGGAAAAGTAAGTATATCTGAGTTTGAATTATTACCTCATTTATATTGTAAACATTCAAATTCTGAGTTTGAATTTCTTCTCCAAAACTACACAGTGCCCCTTTAATTAGATCCATGACTCATTATGTCATTAGATAAGTTTATCTGGGATTTTTTTGTAACCTATAATATAAATAATTTCTTTTTCTAATCATAACTGATCCATTGCTAGTTGGACTTTTTAATTCAAACAAGGATGTGAAGCATCAAGTATAAATGACTTGTGTATTGAGGGAGGAAAAAACAGCAGCACTGTTTCCTATCAGTGTTCAATTTGCATGAAACACTTCCTAATGCTCTGCTGTTGGATAGAGATCTTTCAGGCCTCAGTTGGACCATAAACACACACAGAAGACACACAGACGTATGACAGGAAGCCAGAGGAAGACTTTCCCACCCTTCCTGCTCCCACACTTATTCCACTGACTGATAATGAGCAGCAGATTAAATGTCTGAAATGAGGTCACAGCTGACAGTCTGCAACAATGCAGTCTTAAGTTGAACACAATCAGCAGTCTGAGTTAATTTAGACTTTCTCGCGGACAGTTTTGTCTCGTGTAATTGGCGAGATTAGAGGATTATAGACCATTTGCAGAGGGAACAGAGCCTATCATATGTACCGCACTGCATTCAGCTCCTGTTAAACTTTGGCGACCTCTCCTGGCAAAAGGTACGAGACAATAAAAAGTGAATGAACTGACAATGCTGCCATCTTGTGGAGGTCAACAAACAGCACATCGTCTTGCATCTCACACTTGTTTCTCTAAATAAATTGCACAAGGCACCACAAAGTTGTCTTGTTTTTAATGCATGGGATCCAGATGTCCTGTAGATCATCCACAGGTGCACGTGATCTTGATCTTGACCCTTGACCCTGACAGATCACGACCTTGACCTTCTTGTCAGAGACTCCAACAAACAATCAGACAGCAGCAACCACACAAAAAGAGACCTCAGCACTCTCATCCCTGTCTCTCTCTGCAGTGCTTGGTGGTGTGAACCCAGCACAGCCGCCATCAGACTGTTTCAATCCGGCCTTTTTTTGCTGAAAAGAAATTCCACACACAGTCCAAGAATAACAGCTTACGACTCGCTGTGTGGTAATTTTTACATGAACAAACTGAGCCGCGAAAAGCTCCTCCTGACCTCTCGAACACACCAATCGTAGAAATTTAGGCCTTAAGTTGAGATTGAGGGATTTGAATTTTGCAACACACGGCCCTCATTCAAAGCAATGTTTTAAATTCTTTCTTTGTTCTCTTTGTTCTTGCTTTGAATGAAGGTTTAATTCCCACAAAATGCCCAATTTCCTGTGTTTTCCCTCCCGGTGAGTGTCTTTTACGGTAAAAAGTCAATAAAAAAGGACATGAAAAGTCATTTAAACTTTTTATTTAGGAATAATAAGGGTTGTAAATACTCCAATCCATTTGAAAATCACCACCTTGCACCTTTCAGGCCCCAGAGTGTCACATCAAAACAAGTAGGCCCACATGTGAGGCACTGTTGACCACTCACCTCCCTACCTCCCAATTCACAGCAATTAAACAGAAAGAAGGCTAATGCCATGTTTATACCTTTCAATAGAGGGATTTGAGCAATTCTGAGAAAATAGTTGCCGTAACCTCTAAATCAGATTAATACGTTGGAACCTTGAGCAAAGAAAATAACCACTGCTGGAGCGAATTTGTAATTCCCCGTCATTAATGTGGTAAAGTGATCTAATACAATATCAAACAAGCTCAAACTCTTTCTGCTTTGCTGAACTTTTCCCATGTAAGCCCCTTCCTGAGGGTACAGTGTCGTTATTTGATTATTATTCAGAGCATCTGCTCATCAGTGGTCAGTAATCACTTTTACACAGCCATTAGTTGGATTTAAAGACATTGAAGGCATCAGGACATGCCAGATAATACTGGATCGGAGCCTGTAATGATGTCAGTTACTGATATACATAATATGTGTTTGTACTGAATCTTCCTTTTTTGTTTCATACTGAATCTGTTTCTTTGGTTCCTTTTCATTTGAGTCTGTTTTGTCCTTTCCTGAAGCATATCTGCGATTCCATGTTCAACACTGGCTGCAGGAAACTTTGTCCTTCAACATAAATGCTAATCTTTCTCTTGTTTGGCTGTAAAAAGTACCCAAAAGTCAGTTATTTAGCAATTTTCTGATTATCAGAAGCAGTGTTTGTTTTTTTAGTTTTTAATCTGACCGCCATTAAAACTATCTAAAGTTATCAAATAAAAGTAGTGGACGAACATTTGCCTCCAAAATTCAAAGGAGTGTGAATAAAGTAGCAGAAAATGAAAATAATCAAGTTGAAGTACTTAAGCACAGTAGTTGGATAAATGTACTTAATTACATGTCATCACTGGTAGAAACGGCATGCAGTCATCGATCCATGCTTAAACTTATAATGTTATTGCAGACTGATAAACCAAAGATTGTAAACTAGGAGCATTTTTGAGTGATGTTTCTCTCTCTTTAAATAACTTGGCTTGTGATGGGAATCAACTCTGGTTGTTTACTATTGTACCATTGTCTTGTTTCATATGTGTACTGCACACCAGGATGTAATGTTCAAGAGTAAATAAAAAATCTGAATCTGAATCTGTGCTGTATAGGAGTTAATTTGTCTTTTAAAAAAGTGACCCTATGAGCATAATCTGACTGCATCTTTGAATCTAAGATTCAGAAAAAATGGACGCCCAAATATGAATGTAGGATCTTGAACTTTTCATTCAACAATCAGATTACTGTTTGTTACGACACAATAGCAACAACAACAACAGCAATTAGCTTGGTTTCACTTGGTAATCATTTGGAAATCAGTTTAGATTACGAATATCCTTAGACCTACTTAACAGGGCTATTTGGCTCGATATGAGTAATGGCTTCTATGTAATTATTGGCCTGTGAATTAAATTTGTAAATCACACACAGGCTAAAACATGCAGTGTAAATGTGTTAACATGGTTACATTGAAGATCTAACCCTTTATTGCGCTCTGGGTGAAGTGCAGCTGGTGCGTTTTGACGCATCAGCTGCTGCAGGAGTCATCATCCATCATCTGTCTCTCACCCGCTGCTGCGCTTCAGTCACAGAGAAAGGTGACGTTTGACTGAGGTGACATTCATGACAGTTAATGTCTTAGATACCTGATCAACTAAAAAAAATCTTAATTGAAACAGCAAAACCTGCTGAAAAATGGCTTCTAACGGACCCCCTGTGGTGGAGCACCTGCTGACCAGAGTCAGACGGAGGATCATTTATTTTGCAGGTAAGAAACCTTTTGATGTCATACATTTTTAATATTCAAGAAACTATAAGTACTGCAATTAGCATCTTATTAGCGTAAACTGTCGATTGTTCAGATAGAAAGTATTTAATTTGTCAATGTAAAACACAGTTTAAGTGATAACCGACCTTTTCTCGTTGTAAACTAAATGTACTGAAATGTCTCAGCACTGGTGAAGAATGTGTCAAAAATTTAGTGATTGGAAAACAATTTGATTTGTTTTTTTATGTAAAAATTTCCGAATTTGTCTCGAAAATTGAGTTGGAAAAATGGCAATTGGGCCATTTTTTGGATAAGATGGCGAGTAAAATGTTTTTTCTCGTGCGTAATGCAACTTTTCTGCGCAAACATCAGGGTGCAGCACGTGCGTAAACAACCCAAGGCCTGTTCATGTATGGATAAGCTCCTTGTGATTGCTGAAGTTTAGTTTGGAAAGAAACTACACACTAAATTATTATTATTATTTTCACTGTACAGAATTTAAATCACACAAGACTTTTATTTTGAAAGTTGCTTACAGAGATGAAACCCCTTCTAATCAGGTTCAACTGAATATTTCAAGATAAATGACTATTCCCACTCTTAAATACAATATGTGTGATGAATCCTGTCAAAATTTAACTCGCCCATCCTCAAGGCTGGTAATAACCTTGATCTTGAAACCAGGCAAACCATCTACAGAGTGTTCCTCACTTAGACCAATAAGCCTAATTGGATCTGACACAAAAATACTTTGCAAAGCCCTAGCAACAGACCCCGGGTCATGGGCAGGTCCCAGGGGGCCAAGCCATTCAGCATTTCTGCCCTCCCAAGAGAAATCAGCATTACTATTGTTATCAGCTATCCTGTGACATTGGCGTATCATGTTTAATATCATGTTTTTATTGCGGGATGAATGTCTGAAAAATATTGTGTCTGTGTCTGATATGATCAAAGTTGACCCTCTGCTGGTGATCCACTGGGCTGGTTTTAACATCAGCTTCTTGAGATTTTTGCACATTTGTTTTTAAGGTCCCATATTTTCACATTCTTTAATGTTCAACACACATAAATACATTTTGTTTCTCATACTGACCATTGCTGCAGCACCTCTATTCACTCTCTTCCTGAGTGCTCAGTTTTAGCTCCTGTCTCTGACGTCCCTCCAGATTTACATTGCATGTGAATGCATGAACCTGTGGATTCTTGTCGTAACCTGGTAGCAGCTAATGCGAATTTGTGCTTATTTTCTTCCCCAGAAGCCTGGTTTTGGCCTTTGACTAATGAACCTTCTGATGCTGAAAGGCGTCATGATGACCCAGTTCCCCCTGATGACCATAATGAGGAAGATATTGGTGTTGTTGAGCTGGATGATGTGAATCGGCTTCAGGAGGCTCAGGTTGACCCTCGTGAAGGTAATAGAGAAGGTGAGGGGGAAGAAATTGCCAGAAATCTCACCCCTCCTCTCCAGCAGCCCTGCCACCACACTATGGGATGGAGTGGCCACAACAACTTCATGCTTTTCCTTTTCCTGTTTACTACCCTGCTCCCTATCCTGTGCCCTATGCTGTCCCTCATGTGTTCCCTTTTGCTTATCCTTATGGTTTCCCTCATGCTTCTCCTGCTATCCCTCATGGTTTTCCTTTTGCAGATCCTTATGCTTTCCCTCATGCTGCTGCTGTCCCTCGTGCATTTCCTTTTGAAGATCCTTATGCTTTTCCTTATGCTGCTTCTGCTGTCCCTCACGCTGCTGCTGCCCTTCATGCTGCTGCTGTCCCTCATGCTGCTGCTGTCCCTCGTGCTTTTCCTTTTGAAGATCCTTATGCTTTTCCTTATGCTGCTCTTGCTGTCCCTCATGCTGCTGCTGCCCTTCATGCTGCTGCTGTCCCTCACGCTGCTGCTGCCCTTCATGCTGCTGCTGTCCCTCATGCTGCTGCTGTCCCTCGTGCTTTTCCTTTTGAAGATCCTTATGCTTTTCCTTATGCTGCTCTTGCTGTCCCTCACGCTGCTGCTGCCCTTCATGCTGCTGCTGTCCCTCGTGCTTTTCCTTTTGAAGATCCTTATGCTTTTCCTTATGCTGCTCTTGCTGTCCCTCATGCTGCTGCTGTCCCTCGTGCATTTCCTTTAGCTGATCCGTATGCTCTTCCTTATGCTGCTGCTGCTGTCCCTCATGCTGCTGCTGTCCCTCATGCTTTTCCTTTTGCTGATCATTATGCTTTCCCTTATGCTGCTCCTGCTTTTCCTGGTGTTGACCCTGATCCTGTTCCTTACACTGATCCTGGTGGTGCTCTTCAACACCTGATTGCCATGTACTGGCAAGAGCAACCTGAGGAGGACGAGTTCTACGATGTCTTTGAACTTTAGGACGAGGATGGCATTGAGATCCCTCAACCTGATGTTGTCGGTGGTGGTTTTGTTGAGAACATCGGGCCACTCTCCCCTGAAGGTTCTCTTGACGAGGTCAGTTTTAGTGGCTTGTTTTCCTCTTTCACAGGGACCCCTGAATCACCCTCAACTTCTGGCATCAGCTGCTCCTCAAGGAGATGCAGGGAGGAGAGCGATGGGGAGGAGGCTGCTGCTAAGAGGCCGAGGTGGTCTGATGAGAGCGACTCAGATTGACTGGACAGTGGCTGGGCTGACAATTCTCCTGAATGAGCTTCTGACATGTAAAGAAAGTGACTTAGGTTTTATATAAAGACAGAGAATGTATGTAAATGTGTTTACTAGTTACAGTACCTAGCATGTAGTAGTTTACACATATGGTATGACATATTCAATAATTCAAGTTTATCTTACTGACCATTATTTCTCTTTTTTCCCACTCTTATATTTTTCCATCACCTGAGCAACTGGACTAAAAGGTAAGTATGAGCTTTTGACTTGTCAAAAAAGTCACACAAATATAAATAATGATTGTGAAGTATGTTCATGGAGTATGAAGAATGTGCATGTACAAACCTTATTATGCATTAAACCATACTTTCTGTATATGTGAATAGGACATACTAGGAAATACAAACTTCATCTCATTAGTTTCAATTTTATTACACAACACAAGATTGTATAACTCAACTAGAGGTGTAGTCCCTTTATGCTACTGGAAGTCATGGAAATAAAACTATTTTCATGGTGGAGTGTGGAGGATGAATTCAGTCGTCTCACAGTAGAACATTTCATCAAAACTTGTCGTTCGGTTTTCATTGTAATTCAAATCCATGAGTTTTGTGTCCAGTTAAAATAAAGAACCACTTTCATCTTCAGTGATACTGTGTTCTGTGAAGTCATTTACCATCAGTGATGTTGAAGCAACATGAAGTTTCTTGAAAGGTGATTTTTGAACATTTGATTTTAGCAGTTTTTCTTAACGTTTTCGACACACAGCCAATATTAAACATCAGCACAACATCTATTTATAACTTTAAGATCAGAAAAGCTTGTTGCACTTTCCATTTTATTCAGCTTTCCACACTTTTTATATGAAATATTAAGACCACAGTTTACCATGTGCATTACTTTGTCTTTAAAGAGTGCGGCAACATCTAAGATTGGTAAACATGGGTCGGGATAGAAGAAACCATTTGTTTAAAGGTCTTTCAAAACATTACATTTAAAAGATGTCCCATAGTTGGTCCCATAGTGTCATAATTCATCCCCCCTGAGGGACGGGAAATCTATTTATGTCTTTTGTGTTCGTGGGGAAATGAAAACTGAAGGATGAATGCATCAATTCTAAGGGCTTCAATGGCCCAATACCTATATTGGAACTGTGATAGATTACAACAAGCTGCCTTTGCCTAAGAATAAATGGATAAAAACTGTTATTTTACCTGCAAAGGACTGCCAAATTATCTTGCTGTGTGAATTATGGGCTCAGTTCCGACCTCAGGCTTCTATTTCAGTTCTTCTTGAGCACTTACAGCACTTTATTCCATCTGTCATTTTGTAACGAGCTTCAGGTTTCATTGGAAAATAATTTGTGTGGGAATTACTGTTTATCATTGGAATCGATTTGGGGGGATTGGATTCCCTGCACCATTAAAAAAGCAAACGTGTGTGGGTTGCCTGACTCATCGACATCTCTTTTCATTGGAAAATAGCCCTGAATGTTGAAGACTGCCTCATTACGTCAGTGAAAATATCAAGAACAACTTATGTGAGCACTTACTACATATAAAATGAATTATTTGTTTTAAGTTACTATTGATATTCTATATAATTATGCTGTTGTGATGATCACATCATGGCTTCAGCTGTCACCATTTCATGTCTGTTTAAAGTGAATTATTTCTGCTAACATCGCTGCTAATCTTGATGGTAATAATAGTGTGTTAAACCTAAGGTGTCATCAACATCATACATTTGGCAACTGGTTGTATGAGATATTTTATCAGAGTTTAGGAATTAAGTTCATCTGTCCAGCTGCTGGGCCCGGAACTAAAAAAAAGGGAGCCTAATAGCGGACGGACCACATTGAAGACGCGAACACTTGCGCATGCGTACATCTGTCAAAACACCGCTGGAATAGCGGTAGCTACACGAGGATATTCAAGTAAAACAATGCCTTTTCGAGTAAGAAATGTCTTTATTTTTATGTTATAGCCTTTTTTGACGTCGAAGCTTAATGTGTGTCCATGTTCATACATGTTTGTCACGGTTAGAGAGTGTGACTAGCGAGGTTACGATAACAATAGCTAGCATGCTAACTGGTAGCTAACAGACAGTTGTGAGACATTTAAAGACTGTGTCAGCGTCGTCAGCTAAAGCAAGCTAACTTAACGCTTAAAGTAGTGTCAGTTGAAACAAAACACCGATTTGCGTTTTCAATACAATTTATCTCCGCATTTCAGGCGTGCAGTAGCCTCAGTTCAACCTCAGTGTGACGGTTCAAGTGTGTAAGCAGAGGATGGACAGTGTTGCAATGTCAACCTCGGATGGGACATCCGAGTGTCAGCTGGGCTCTGAGGACATGGAGGGGATCTGTGTCATGCCGGATTTGGGTGCCATCAAGACTGAGCAGTCGACAGGAGATGACCCAGGCACCCAAAATGTGGCCATGGGCATCAAATTCATCCTGCCAAACCGCTTTGACATGAACGTGTGCTCAAGATTTGTCAAGTCGCTGAACGAGGAGGACAGCAAGAACATCCAGGACCAGGTCAACTCTGATCTGGAGGTGGCTTCTGTTTTATTTAAAGGTCAGAACCCCGTTAATATGGCTCTAGAGTTACAGTAACTCTAAATGGCTTTGGCATTTTACATTTGGTTATGTTGTTTTAATGTTGTCACTAACAAAATGTTTTTCTCTCTTTCAGCTGAGTGCAATATCCAGACTTCACCTTCTCCTGGGATACAAGTGCGTCATGTTTACACGCCTTCCACCACCAAACATTTCTCCCCCATCAAACAGTCCACCACGCTCACCAATAAGCACCGTGGCAATGAAGTCTCCTCCACACCTCTTTTGGTGCACTGTAAGTACCACAGTTGTTCTGACTTCATTTATTACAGTGTTTCCGACAGGAATCAACATTTTAATCAATATATGCATGTTTTTTTCCTCTCAGCTTTGTCAATTCATCAGCTTGCAGCCCAGGGTGAAATGGTGTTTCTGGCCAGCAGGATTGAACAAGGTAGGCAGCCAATACGGGTAGTCCAACAGGTATAATAGCCGTATAATAATAACCACAGGTGTTTAGGGCTGCAGCGGACAAATTCTCTTATCACAGATTAAAGGATAATGAAATGGAAATTGAGTCATTATCTACTCACCCCCATGGTGATGAAAAGCTGGATGAAGTTTTGTAGTTCTCAAAACATTTCTGGAGCTTCACAGCAAAACAGCGTGGTATTATTCTCCTCAGCAACTGAAGTAGATGGGGACTGTAGCTGATGCTATCAGCTTAGCAGCTACAGTGAAGAGTTCAGCTTCAAAATGATCAAAATTTATTTTAAAATAAATTTGGGATCTCAAGGCTTCTGGAGACTTAGATTATGCAGGACGAGCTGTATGGAGTTATTTGATGTTTTTTGTTCGGTTGTTTTTTTGTTCCCATCTACTCTTCAGTTGTTGTTGTGTTGAGAATGCTCCAACACTGTTTTGCTTTGAAGCTCCAGAAATGTTTTTTGGACTACGAAACTACACCCGACCTTCCATCGATATGGGGATGAGTAGATAATAATTTGATTTAAATTTTTGCTTGAACTTTTCCTTCAATTTAATATTTCGCCAAAAAATTTCAAAAAATAGTACCAAGGGGACTCATCCTTTGTCAGACCAACAATCCAGAAATCAGAGGTAAAGAGTTTGCTGTTATGCAAGACAACGAAAATCAGCATATCTTCATAATTAAGAAGCAAATGTTGGACGTTTTAGCTTAAAAAAAATGACTCAAATTATTATTTGATTATCATAATAGTTCTAATCAGCTAATCGTTTAAGCTCTAATAATCTTAAAATTTGAAATAAATCACATGCTAAGCTAAAAAATGATACTTCATATATAGTATAACAAGAGTAATATCATGTTATTATATATTAATAACTGTCTGATAGTGTTTTCAAACACCCAGAGAACATTATGAAGACATAGAGTAATAAACAATAAGAGAAAAAGGATCTTTATTGCATTGTAGATATTACAGAAGTTCATGAGTCTCGCCCACTGTCAGCGACAATCCTGCAAGGCCTAAGTGGATATAGATGATGGATGGTGATGAAAACATATGTAATGATTATGATGTTTTATCTTTTTATATATCATTCTCATAGAAACTGTGATCAATCTCCAAGATGAGGAAGGCTTCACCCCCCTGATGTGGGCAGCTGCACATGGACAAATCGCTGTCGTCGAGTTTCTGCTCCAAAATGTAAGGAAAGCTGAACTTGGTGTATAATTAGTCTCTGTTGGTTTCATTATTTTAGGGTGTGACCTTTTGATCTACTCTCTGGTTGTCATTCTGTATCATTCTCCACTGTAGGGTGCTGACCCCAACCTCCTGGCCAAAGGGAGGGAAAGTGCATTGTCCTTGGCCTGCAGTAAGGGATACACTGACATTGTGAAGATGCTCATCGACTGTGGTGTTGATGTGAATGAATATGACTGGGTAAGAGTACTAAACTTTTATCACACGTTCACACAGAACTTGTTTAGTGAAAATGCAACAACAAAAATTAGATGGGGAAGATTCTGTGCAGGTGGTTTTATTGTTGTTGTTGCTATCATGAAGTCCTGTGGAGGCGTCAGTCTGTGTGGCGGCCTGTTGTGATGTTCCTCCTGTGGGTTTCAGAACGGAGGAGCCCCTCTGCTGTATGCTGTCCACGGGAATCATGTACGCTGCGTGGAAATCTTGTTAGGTGAGGACACATTTTTATACTGGGGTCATTTTATTTTTTATTTGCACACACATATGGTTAGATAAAATCAGATGATGGAAAAAACAGTAACAGTTGTATAACATAATTTGGAAAAATACAAGAAGTGCCGAATATCAACATAAAACACACAAACAGAAAGATTTAGAATACATAGAAAACAATACAAAGAAAAAGAAAAAAATATATACACACGCACAAGAAAACATTGGACTTCATGAAGTTAATGTGTTGACAGCTTTCTTTTAAAAATTTGTAAAGACTATGAGCTCTTAACATGTCTGGCATATCATAGCACATATCTGATGAATATTTCTGTCATACACTGAAAGAATGAACCCTGAAAAGGGCGGCAGATGCCTCACAAGAGTTTGAGGAATTTGCCAATCTTACAAAACGTTTCTGCAGTAAATACAGTTTATGTAAAGGTGTGTGTTTGCTCAAACAATATCACCATAACTCAACTGGGGATAGATCATGGAATATATCCACCCATGGCAAAAAAATGTTTTTAAGAATAAACATAGCATTTTTTGTGTTTACGAAATGTGTTGTGTCCAGCATAAACCTGTAAAATGATAAAGTTTTGGTATCTTTGTATGTCCTTCAGAAAGTGGCGCTGACCCTACTATTGAGTCGGATTCTGGATTCAATGCAATGGACATGGCCGTGGCTATGGGCCACCGGAATGGTACGTGTAAAATGAGCACATACTTTGAGCTGAAAATCATGAAGCTACCCAGGTTTAGAAACAGATGTTTTTAATTCTCTTCTGTTTAATTTTATCAAACTGTCTCATGATCCCTTGAAGCAAAGTCAGATAGACTCATGACCACCCACCGCACTACAGGCAGCATATGCAGAGTGGTGAATGGTATCAAACAGTGTACATAATGTCTAAAATTACTATATTTCTACTCCACTTTACACTGAGTGACACAGTATAAATGTAGGCTTCAACAAGCTGTTTATTCTGAGAACAAGACATTCATATTAGGCTTCTTACAGCCAACTTCACAGTATTTGTACCTGAACGGATTCATATTAGGTGTCTCATAGGTAACGTGGTAGTAATAAGCTGCTAACTCTTGATTAGCAACTTACGCCACAGAGATGTCCTTTGAAGCTGCATTCAAGCTAGTAAAATCATGGATAAAAACATTTGATATTTGATAATTTGGAAGCTGTCTTGAACGTACCACCTGTAAAAAAAAAAACACTTACCAACAAAAGAAAACTTTTTAAAGTATTTTAGCAGAATTTATTACAAATCAAAATGCTTTCTGTACACATAAGTTTGGCTTATTAAGTGTCAGTGTCCCAGTTTTCCTCTTCTTCCTGCTGATGCTTATTGCCCGTATCCACTCTTGTCTTTTAAGGCTGAGCAGATTACAAAAACTTAGTTCTGGGTTCTTTAACCTGTTGATAGAGCATCCCACCACAAAGCAGATTTTAGGCATTTTTCTGTTCTTTACATGGATGGAAATGACAAAAAGGTACCATCAGGCAACACAGAGACAATGGAGAGTGATGAATTGTTTCCCCTTCTATTCACTCAGAAATGACACGCAGCTCTGGTCAGTAAATTGCTGTATTTATTTCTGTTTAGTTCAACAGGTGATGGAGGCACACTTACTGAAGTTACTGATGGGGATCAGAGAATAAAACTGTGACACTTGAGGAAAACAAATACCGAAGGCACACCGCTGGGCTCTGGACAATCATGTAGCTCGCCCAGGCTGTCGCCCAACGGGGATATTTAGTCCCATTAAGTGACATTTCAACAGCATTGCATCATTTCGCATCAACATCACGTTGTTGGAATGATGCACAAGAAGGTTCGTACTGTGTGAATTTTCATTTTTACCCCCCTTAAAACTATTTTACTCTGCACTTTTTTCACTTTGAATGTGGAGCAGCAAATCGGATCTAGACGCGCTGATTCTGAAAGAACAGAAATGTCAAGTTGAGTTCTTCACTACAACCCAGCATGCATTGCACTCCACCTGTAGTCAGCTGCCAAATGTGCAGTGCAGTGTAGATAGTGATAGATTTAGCTTTAACTAAGCATGGAGTTTTGTTTTGAATCTTTTAATATTGTATATTGAATTACAAGCCGTCATTGGCTGTTGGATCGTTTGTCCCATTATGGCAAATGTTTTTCAAACCATCATAATAAGACATTTTTAAGAGTAAGTGTATTAATGAAATACGTTGAATTGCCTCACATGGCACAGACCGTGCTCTCATGACGCTGCCAAGCTGTTTGTTGATCCTGAAGATCTTTGTGTTGCTTGTTGAGTTTATTTATTTGAATATTTTTAAGATTGTGTCGTGATAAAATTCTCATATTGATGTAAATCTGTTTTGTTTTCTCTGTATTGTGATACTAATGTGCTTTGGCCTCACACCTCATTTTAATGTCCCACAATGTTATTGTGGTGCTGTTTGCCACTGTATAAGGGTGCTCGTGTTTTATACCAGTCAAACTGTTAAGTGGTGTATCACAAAATAACTTGTAATGACCTCAGTGGCAGACTTCATTCTGTACAGATATTTATCTGAATGCAAGTCAAAAAGGTCAAATTACTGTTTATAGTCACTGAAATGAAGCTGTTATTTAATTAAAAGATCTTTTTAAACTTCATTCGACAGAGTCACAGTGATGGGGAGAATACACACTTGTTTAATAGCTGTTGGGGACTGAAGAATCTTATAATAACTTGTCCTTTCACAACTGGAAGTTTAGGCTCAGTGCTTCATTGACAATTGTGCATAAACATGTTATTTATTCAATACTGAATAAATAATACATTTAAAAAATAATCATGAATATAGCCATGATTGTAACCATGAAATAGTAAAATCTTTTTAAAAATTGTATTCATCCTGCATTTTTATGCAAATTAACTCTCTAACAGTTCATTTTTATTCCAAAAAATGTAATTTTTCCAAAGTTGAAACAGCAGCTGTAAATGCAATGAAAATGACCTGCAATGAGATAAATTGGGTTAAAAAGCATGATGCAAAAACATTTTATCATTTGTTGAGTCCATAGCTATGCCAGCAGTTCATAGGTACTAAGTTATTATGAGCTCATTTCTAACATAAGCATGCCAACATGCGCTCAATGACAATGCTAGCATGCTGATGCTAGTATTTCCCATGCTCACCACCTTATTTTAGCTTGTTAGCAAGCTAACATTTGCTAATTAGTGCATGAAACAATAAGTACAGACAACTGGCCAAATACCTGCAAAGCTAGTATTTAGTTTTGCAGGTATTTGCTTAAAACTGAAGTACTGGACAAAGTGAATTTTTTTACAAATCCTCCGGAGGACATGAATTTCTGTACCAAGTTTCATGGCAATCCATAGTTGAGGTGACACACAAAAATCCACCAATGTCAACCTCACTGGAGGAAAAGTCAGGGGATCACCTCAGTCTGCAGGACTCATCCTCGGGGGAACAGAATTTTTTTTTCCAGTAAAAGCTTTATTTTTCAGAAAAATCATGTGTTTCAGGAAAAAAAAATTTCAGGAGAAATGTTTTCTTTTTCTGGAGAAAAAAAAATCTGGAAAGTATGTAATTTCAGGAAAAACATGTTCAGAAGAAAAAAAACTTTTTTCAGGACATTTTTTTCAGATTTTTTTTTCTTTTCAGGAGAATCCTTTGTGACACAAAGTGGAAAAAAAAAGTGTTGAAAAGTTTCTCTTTTTTTTCAGAAGAAAAGAAAATCATGGAGAATTTTTTTTTTCCCCAGCAAAAGCTTTATTTTTTAGAAGAATCATGTGTTTCAGGACATTTGTTATGATATTATCACGACATCTTTAGATAATTAAAAAAAGTCAAGTCCATCTAACTTTTTTCACTGTGTGTTTTGTCTCTTCTTTGGCAAATTACACTCAAAATGTGTCAGGAGGTGGAGTGACAGTCTGTAACCATAACTGTCCAAAAAGAACAATTACACTTAAAGAATTTATGTTTTATGACGAGTGTCAACCAACACAAGGGGGAATAACCACCACCTACTATGACAACGTGAGATTGGAAAGAAACGGAAATTAAATAAGAGGATGTATTTTCATCGATATCGGAAGAAGAAAGACAGAAATCTGGGCTTTGTATTGACAGTAGCAAAGGTTTATTTCCAGATATGGTGGTTTGAGCGAGGCCACAAAGAGTTAAGGTTCAGTAACATGGAGGAAACAGATGTACAGCAGGAGCCTTAAAACACCACATTTTACACAATCTCCCACTCTAACTGGACAAACAGACCACAGAGCACAACAAGCATGTGGAGGGTCCGATGGAGAAGGAGAGGAAGTGGAATGAGGGTTAAAATACCGTACGCTTAAATACTGCTACCCCCCGTTTTTAATACTTTAGAGTACTATCCTACAAAATTACTCAAAAATAATTCACTTAAGAGTATGCAAGTACTGTGTTCAAGTGTTGCAAATTTTACAGAATGCTCACAGCCAAAAGTTGACAGATCTTCTCAGGTACTTCACTGAACTTTCCACCTCTCGAAATAGCCAGAAAAACATCTTGTGCCCCACATGGTCCTGTCAAGTTTTGACACTCCACGGAGTCCCTTTTTCCTCTAGTTAGCCTCATCCTTGGATGCTTCATCAAAGTTCTCCACCAGATCTGAAACAACAAAAGATTCAGTGGTAAATTGATGGAGTCAGGGGGGGAAAAAGCCTCTCAGAGGTGCCAGATCACAATTCAGGAAAAGTGTGTTTATGTGAAACATGATTATAGGTGTAACGCGATCCCCAATTCTTCGCTCATCCTTGTGCTCCACATCTGAGGCCCCTCACAACTACTGAAAGCAGCTGTAAAAATTATGTTGTAAAGCATCAAAAAGTTGGCTTCAATTACTCCATGAAATGTGAGAAATCTGCCTTCTCCCAGTTTTGGCTCCAAAGGTCAAAGGTTAAACTGGAAACAATCCAAAAGGTCTGAATAAACATGTTCCTTCAGCGAGAGAACAAAAAGGAAACTTAACTCCAATAACAACATGATGGCAGTGGCTGTTAACCCCGTGCCATCAGGCTTCGAGCGCTCCTATAGCTGACTGCATGTGTAATCGTTTGTTACATTAGTGAGAACCGAGGCTACGGGCAGAGAAGTGCTGGGAAAAGCTGAGATTGTTTTAATGGCAACCTCATGTGTTTGGTCCGTTTTGCTCACAAAGAAAAGCAAACTGGATCTGAAGATCTTATAAACAATGAGCATGAGATTCAAACACAAAGCCCTGCGTTGCACCATCACGTAGAGTCATTGATGAATCCCCTTCGTATGACCCCAAATTCACAGGCCAAAAGAAAACAAACCTGCCGTGATTGTTTAACAGAAAGAAAGGGTTTAAAGTCTTGCCCATTAATGGACAAGTTTAAAGGAGTATTTCCAAATAAGACAGCAGAGACACGCTAAAGAAATCTGCGTTTCTGAAAGGTGGAAGTGTAGCGCAAAATTAGACAATTAAGCCTCGTCCACACGGATGAGGATATTACAATTGTTCTGACCAATACCTTTATCATAAATGCCTGCGATGCTGCCTAATGCTGGATCTGTCTTGAAGAGCGCATAAAGTCTGATCCACTTATACATAATTGATATATCAGAAACAGGAGTCTACTTCTTCCCAGCCTACTTACAGATTTTTCCTGAACAAGTAGCCAATATCCAAAAATGGTGAGCAACGTGTGTAACCTCAAGCACATCCATAACACAACATCCATACAAGGTTAGTAGTATACAGCTGCTGAAGAATAATAATATATATTGTATTTATTAAATTCACTGGTATCAGATTCAGAAAGGAAAAACATGGTTCTTCTTCTCTCAAGAATATTTTGTAAGACAAACATTTCTCTTTTTTCTAAACTCCAGCTCATGTTTATCCATGTGGACTTAGGAAGCAATAACATCATCGCCTCAATCTGTGCATGCCCACTGTTGTTTTGTGTAATGAGCATGCACCTGAAACAACAACAACAACAACAGACAGACCGGTTTGTTTATGTTTGTTTAGTTCTTTGGTAGCTTTGCTCGTTGTAATCACAGGGTTACAACGTAACCTGGTGGTTTTCTACAGTTTCGGATCATTTACTCAAAGTGAAAACAGACAACGTTTCCTCTTTGTTGACAGTGAAATCACTTTCGGTTTCCTGGTAGCACCTACCAACAACACTGCGCAAAATTGGAGTTTATGATTTCATGTAGCTGATGAAGACCTTATTGGCACCTACCGGCCTGGCATGCCTGTTTGAGCATTTAAAATTGTCTTTGTGTGTACAGAGATATTTTTAAAAATGTGTGAACTCACCTGGAACGTCATCGTCTTCCTCTTCTACTGTTGCAATCGGCGCTTTTCCATCTGCAGCTGTAACAACAGAAAAGATCTGTGAGAAACTTGACGAGTACTTTATTTTAGATCAATTAGATCATATCTGAGGAGCAAGACTAATCTCTTTAAACAATTTTTTAAAGAGTAAACTTTAAGCACTTTTCCCATCCTATAAAAGTCGATCTTTCTACAAGTTGTGCAAGTGCGCCTTCCTTTCTGTGGCTTCTCTCCAAAGGACCCCGCCATTATAACCTTATTCAACAATAACTTCACTGACCCTGCTTGGGCAGTGCCTCTGCGAGTCTCCTGAGGCTCGTCAGACTGTCGGCTCCCAGCTGGTTCAGGATGCCCGGCAGCATCTCGGTCAGCTGCTTGGTCTCGGCGTGGCCAGTGATGGTGAAGGTGTTGGCTGCGAGGGAGGCCTGCACTTTGGGATTGTTGAAGTGGATGACTGTCCCTTGATTTGTAAACATGTTAACCTGTTAACAGAACAAAGTTTTACACCATTAACAACAAAACAACAGGCAGTGCTGACACAGACTCACTTAAGATCACAAGTGAGACACAACAGAGATGAAAGGTTATGCCTACCTCCTCAATACCAGAAATATTGTTGACACCGAGTTTCTTTAAGGAGAACTGGAGCTTCTTGTCATCTGCAGTTGCTGTTCTGTGTACAACCTTCTTCTTTCTGCGAGCACTGCCCTATAGGGACATTAACACAGACATACTGTATTAACCACCAGTTCATCAGAGCATCATCTTCTGTATGCAACATCATTTGTAGGCTGGATGCGACACACTGTTGCCTAAAATGACTGCTGCTATGCAACACAAACTAGAGATCAAATTGCCATCTAGACACACAGTACGTCAGGTAACCTCTCTTCAGTTGGTGTAATTTTCTCTCCATCTATTTTAGCGTCGTAAATTATGTTGCGACTGGTTTCACTTTGATTGCCAGGGTAGCTGATGGGTAATAGTTTTGACAACCTGGTGCTGAACCCTGAAAACTAAGTTGCAGTACAGGATTCAGAAATAGCAGAGAAGGTTGTGCGTTTTGCAGAAAATCAGGCATTTCATGTAATGAGTGAAAAAAGCAATTATTTTTTCACTTACCTTTCCGCCGATGCGGACTTGTGCCTGTAGTTTAGCTAGTTTTTCTTGATTCATTGTTTCTTTCATCTTTAAAAAAAAAAAAAAAAAAGATTATGTCGGCGCCAGCAGCAAAGTTGATCTTAACAACAACTGTTCAACACATTTTGGCTTTTTAGCAGTGAAATACAACCACAAGATTCTGTGTATTTAACAAATATTTCAAACTTTTGACAACATGAACAAAAAAGACAGTCAAGGCAGAAAAACGCGTAAAAAAAATGTTGCAGGAAGCAGCAACCAAGACACAAAACATACCATGCAACACACTGAAGATCTTTGTTGTCTGACATCAAATAAAAAAAATGTTTGTCATGTACATTATTTTGTTTTAATGTTCTGTGTTAATGTTCCCGAGCATCTTATCATAGTTTTTTTAATAGTAACTGAAGATTATTTTAATTGTTTGGTCGATTAAATGTCAGAAAATGTATAAAATGTTAATCAGTGTTTCCTAATCCCAAGATGACGTCCGCAAATGTTTCACATTTAAGAAGCTGGAATCAGAGAATTTTGACTTTTGTCATTAAATTACTAAAAGCGATTAGTCAATTATGAAAACAGTTTTAATTCAACACCTGACAACTAATCGATTTATTGCTGCAGCTCTAATGTGATCAACTTTAACAAGCCTGTGCAGAGCTGCTGCAGTAACTGTAATATGTAAAGCTAAACAAATTCATGAATTGATAAGCCAGATGACGAACAATACAGCATGTGAAGGACATTGTAAAGATAAAATGGTAGCATGGTGATAAAAATCAGGTGACAGATCTATGTCCTGTACCATGACTGTGTCTCTGATCCCAAACCTGTGTGACAACATGAATTTTGGTAATGCAATCACACCTGTTTGGTGCAGCTGCAATGTGACATGCTGTCAATTGCATTTTCCCTTTAAAAAAGACGAGTCTTGCAGAACAGGTTGTTTCGTTTTTGGTATCGCCAGCAGGAGAAAGCCTGAGGTGATCCACCATCACCACTGATCCTTTATTACTAAGAAATGTTGTGTGCTTTTCCCTTTTTTTGAAAGATTATGCACATGTGCACACGTTTCCTTAGCAGTAAATAGATCAAATGCTAAAAAAAATAACCATAAAATAATCCATCTCTAACATCATGATATACATGTTTACATCAAGAAATACACCGTCTGCAGGTAACATGGCTAGTGCCTCACAAAAGCTTACACATCCCAGTGATAAACAAGGTGTAAACAAGTGATGAGCTGTTCGGAAAATGCTGCTTCGTCGACACACACATGTAAACACACACAGGCGGGGAGCAGAGGCGTCGGTGTGGGTGTGGTGATCGGCGGTTATGATATTTTCAAAGCGGTAAAAAAGAGTTTAAAAGCCCAGTGAGGAGCTGTCAGTGCCACAGCCAAGTGCGCTGAGTTAGGTCCATTAGCCACAGAGAGCTAGCTAACAGTTTAGCTTATTTGTTATCTGTGTTGTGGTCCCAAGCGAAGGCGGCCAGATAAGAGATAAGAGACTACACAGAATAAGACAAAAGGTAACGCCGGGTGGATTCAAGCTAACATTTGCTGACTAACTCGGCCAACCATTGTGCCGAAACAAGGTGTGGTTTTAGCTTTTGTGCAACAACTTGTTCGGCTAACTTTAGCTAGCTTGCTAGCTAGCCGTGGACGGCCTGTCACTCACAGCCTCTCACACAGCCACACAGCACCGCGAGTCGCGTTAGCGTCAAACCGCGGCGGATTTCAGCCGCCCGGTGAGAAAAGGCTTTCGTTTACCTCTTGCCGTCGGATCGAGGGGAAACAGTGCAGGGAAGAAGGTATTTAAAGCTCCTCACTGACCTGTAAACTAACAGCAGACACATGCGGGGAGCAAGATGGAAGCGAGAGAGGAGGCAGGAAGTGACGTACGTGCCAAAAGGCGGAATCGACCTATGGGAGTTTGTGCCCTGAGCTTAGCCTCACAGGCAACGCTTTCTCTCTCTCTATTAGCTCTTACATTGTTTCTCATCATCAGTCTTTCATAAATATATAAACACAAAATAAAAATAAAAAATATAAAGGGAAATTTAGTAATCAATTATTTAATGGAGCCTGACCGATACTCGATTTCTTGGGCCGATACCGATAGCGATATTGAGGAGTAAAAGACTTGGATATCAATATATTGGCCAATATGTCCACACTGGTTAGATTTGAGGGATAAACTGGGACAGAGATAGATACTGGAGGCAGGATATTTGATCAAGTACAGCTTTTGCACACCTGAGGATGTCATCTAAAATGACATCAACATTAGACTTCACAGGGATAATAATGATAAATCACCCCAAGCATTTTTTTCAGCATTATAATCTTGAAACAAAAACTTTTCACATGTCAGACAACATATACCCCGGTTGCGTTATATGTGTGATATGCCAATATCGGCTGATAATATTTCAATGCAGGCTTCATTATACAGTAAAGGTGGGGGTGCATCAGCTCCCAACTGTCATTATTAGGCTATATATGAATATAATTCAATCAGTCTGATTAGACACCTTACTGTCATCTCCAGGAGTGAAAGTCTTACTATGCAGCACAAGCAGGTGCACAAAACAAACAACACAAGGATGAGGGATTATGATGAGGTTCTCTTCAGGTTCATTTGCAATCTATAGGATTTCAAGCAGGAGGTAAAGGATAAATACCTGAGAGCTGAAGAAGATCAGCTGATGGGTTAGGGATGGAGTAAACTCTCGCCTCAGGGGAAGTTAATCCAAAATCATACGACTGAGGAATCTTTCAGATAACTTGTTTATCGTCTGCTGATGCAGCACAGGAGGCTCAGGCAGTTGTTAGGCAGGTGTGGACGAAGACCAGTACATGCTGAGTGTGCTGATGAGGCTAAATTTATATTTTGCCCTGCATTGTTTTTGCATGATGACAATGCCTAATTACCAGAGACATTTTTTTTTAATGAGTTTTAAGTTTTAAGGTGCGCTTTGTAGTTTTGTGGGGAGAAATTTTAATCAGTTTTTCATTAAGTGATCGATTTTAATGCCTAAACAAACTGTTTTTGTTTTCATGATGAATAAACTGAATAAACAAACCGACCTTAAAGGACAACTAAGTTTCATACTGTTTTACTTTGTTTATATGTGGCGGACCCTGCCACCTTTCTAGCTTCAAACAGTGTTCTGGGGACCTTATTTTCCTCTGAGAACAGAAAAAATAAATATTGTATATATACTGTATGTAATATTATAAATCCTAAAAGTCTGAGTTTGAATTTTGTCTCTAAAACTACATACGGCCCCTTTAGCTGTGAACTTGTAGCCTACTTTGCTCTGAGTAGACCCTATGTAAGCCATTTACAGTTTTTTCATGGAAGACGGAGAAAGATTTTTACACTAAATTATTGTAATTTATGGGATTGCGTGTCATTCTATATCAGATTTCAAGTTTTAAAATGCTCTAAAACACCGGTATGGTCCTTTAACATGAAAAACGTGGTGTGACTATGTTTCTTTTTGTGGAAATAACCATTTAAACTGTGTCTGTGATATTCAGATGTGCACGTGGTAACGCTCCTCACCTCTCCTCACCGGCACGTGATCCCTTCACCTCTGATCGTTCAGTCTGAGCTCGTCTCTTTGCAGCAGACAGGGTGAAGAAGTTTTTGGCTGTGCTGCACTCGTTGAGTCACACAGCAGGCCATGATATCAGTTTGCGAGCTCTCTTTGAAAATTCACCTCAAATCATCTTTAATCCGGCGGATCAGCCTTCTGTGAAGTTTCAGAGCACTCCAAGAATTATTCTGAGGCTACAGTATGTGCTGTCTTTTAATATGTGTGTGAGTGAGCTTTTAATCTCAGCCAGCTTTGACTGCGTGTCCTTCAGGGAGCAGGTTTTCAAGGAGTCCAGCTTTTTGGAAACAGCAGAGAGCTGTGGAAGGACAAGACTTGGGTCCTTTATCTTAAACTCCACCTGTCGTGTGACCATATTGCACTCTGGTCTAGTGAGGGAGCTGTCTGTTGTGAAACTAATGAAGATTGCTTTCTGAACATGAAAATAAAAAAATCTAGACAATCTGAAAGAAGCATTTTCTCTTGACATAAATGATATGACAACATCAACAAGACAAAATGTGAAACCAAGTTAACATACAGCTGTTTCATGAATTAAAATATAAATAAAAGGTATGCTAGGGGCATGCAACAAGTTGTTTTCATAAAAATAATGTGTAAAAAACCTACAAAATAATGAATAAATGAGGCAAGCTACATTAAAAATAAAAATAATGACATTTTTCTTTCTGTCAGGCACCTGCACGCCCCTCATATACCTTACAGGGCACTGAAACATGTCCAAACAATAAATATAGAAGCAAACACGACAAATAAACCCATTTTCTACAAAGGTGTGACCATAAATCTTTAGGGAACATGCCTACAACAGGCATAACAGGAAACATATAGGAAATAACACTAATATTCATTAATAGATAGGAAGTATAATATACAAATAATAATGATGTAGTTGCAGTTTTAAACCCATGTTTGCACCCTCATGATGATCACATGCTTTCCCCCCGTAGACCCCGAGGCTGTATCAGGAGCCTTTGGTGCAGTTTGAGGAACTTTTAGAAAATGTTTGTCTTCGTCTCCAAGTTAACGTCCTTTAACGTCCCTCATGTGGAAATCAAGAGTGTGAATTCATATCTAAATTAATGAATGCCCCTAAAAAAGTTCAATTCTCTACCTCACAGTGATTGAAAGAAAGGAGAAGCATCACCTCCTCTGATTGCTGCAGTCTTTTGTGTTTCCTTTCCTTTGATGCTTTCCCCCCGTAGACCCCGAGGCTGTATCAGGAGCCTTTGGTACAGTTTAAGAAACTTTTTAAGGGTTTTAGAAAATGTTTTCTCCAAGTAAATGTCCTTTAATGTCCCTCATGTGGAAGACAAGAGTGTGAATTCATATCTAAATTAATGAATGCCCCTTAAAAACTTCTGTTTTCTACCTCACAGTGATTAAAAAAGGGTAGAAGCATCCTTTCCTCTGATTACTGCAGTCTTTTTCTGTATTTCCTTTCCTTTGACAGTCACATACTTTTCTCCCGTAGATCAGGAGCCTTTGGTGCAGTTTAAGGAACTTTTTAAGAGTTTTAGAAAATGTCTTCTTGTCTTCGTCTCTGAGCAAATGTCCTTTAACGTCCCTCACGTGGAAATCAAGAGTGTGAATTCATATCTAAATTAATGAACGCCCCTAAAAAAGTTCAATTAGTGAGTTAAAATCAGTGACTGATGACTACAGCCTTCCTTTCCTGTCACAATTAGAATATTTAGGTGACACATTTCTTATTAAGCAACTCTGAGTTTCAACATTTTCAGGAAAACTTATGAAGATATTGAGACCAGACCAAAAAGTATGTGCAAAAATACAAACATGCAACATGTTTTGAGCACTTTATGTGTATTTCTAAGCATTCACATTTAGATTTAATGCAATAAAAACAACTTTAATTAACAAAAAACAAATGAATGGCTTTATTTTTTATCTCCCCTCTCCACTCAGTGTCTCTTACTGTGTCTGGCCTTTATCCTGCATGTGATCCACATTAATCACATGCCCCCACGGACCCCTCACTACTCTCTCTCCCTCTGTTTCTGCCTGGTTTTGGTGACACTCGGGGGGTTTTTGTGCCGGAGCAGGAGGCAGGCAGGGATTGCGTTCAAACAGCTAAGTGCTTTCTTGGTACCCCGTGGCACGGAAACACCATCGGATCGCAGAGGAGGGAATTTAGAAACACTTTAGAGGTGGTTTACCACACATGCGACTGCTGCTCTCGTAAGTGTCGCCTCGAAGAGAATAAAAAATACAAAAAAAGGCCTGGTGTTCATTCATTTAATTCATTTAATGCTTCTTTTTTTAATGATAGTGTCACAGCCAACACATTCAAGTGTCTTAAATCTTGATCTGGCTCCACAATATTCAGTTTAAATGTAAATAAAATGACTGATAACTACATAAAACTAAATGTTTAATGTTTTCACCATATGGGTAATAAAAAAAGGGAATAAAGGTTGGAGGCACCTCAACTTCCTCAAATGACTTTTATTTGTTGAATCCATGATGGATTAGTTTAGTCTGCTGTCACTCCTGCAGGAAACACAGGCCCACAGCACACTTTAGATCATCGCACAGCCAATACAGGCTCGTTATTGATTGCTGAGGTAATAGCCTATCAGTCAGGTCATTGGCTAAATCGATTAAAATAGCATCAGTCTGTGCATGAACGACTCCTGCCCCCTCTTAGCCTGCCTGCATTTTATTTTGAAAAACTGATCATCAAAAAAACATTATGAGGCAAAGATAACTTTCTTTGTCAAAGTTTTATTTCATTTTATCAAATTAAATGTGGTCCATAAATTAAAAACAAATAATTAGAGTGAAGTATTTACATTTTATTGTGTTTTTTAATTTATTATATGGTGATGAGCAGACTACTCTGTCATTTTAAACATTCAAAGTGGGAGAAGTTATGAATAATAAATGAAAAACAGCTCTCAATAGGTTTATTACGTTCATTAAAATATAAATATCTACCAGCAGCCACTGACAGATAAACGGTCTCACTCAGCAGCCTCTCAATACCAGGCCCAAATCATTGTTCTGTATCTGATATCAACAAACACATCCATATTGTATCAGCCTCAGGCTGGTGGCTGCTGCTCATTCACACCCTGATAACAATCAGTGGAAAAACAATTTACAGGAAATACTGTTTGTGTTTTTCCCATCAGACCTTATTCATTAAGTTTCCAACAGCTCAGTGACGTTTATTAACCTGTGTGTAAAAATAGCTTATTATTCATAAAGGCCATGTACAGGTTAGAGCTTCATGCTGGAGCGATACTCTACACCAAACTCTGTAGTAAAAATGAGTCATTTAAGGGAATTTAGTGCTGTAGTTCTGGTTGTGACACATCCAGCATGCAGGAGTTTGTATCTGTGTTTTAAATGTGAGGCAAGTTCACCGCCAGAGGGCGCTGGTCAAATAGAAACCTCTGAAAAGTTAGTGAGGGGCCACACAGAGTACATCTGTAAGTTTGACATAAAAATCATAATAAACCAGAATTAAAGTTTTTATTAGAAGCTTAAAAAGGTGTTTGAGGCCAGGTGCATTCATGAAAGTTGGTTTTATTTATGGAGCAATAAAAAAAATAAAACAAAAAAATAAAAACGAGCAGTAAAGTGCAGAAAAAGTTTCTGGAAAGTTGTTTTTTACTTTGATGATTTCACTAATCTCAACACAGAGTGATTTTTTAGGGTGAATTTTCTTGTTTTGTTTGTTTTTCTTTTTAGCTACAATATTTATGAGCATGTCCGCTTCAGTCCCTGAGAGGAGATGGAAACCAGGAACGAAATCATGACCAACCAAACACATCAGTGACAGACACATGTGGAGGCAAAGCTGAACGGCAGAGAGAATAAAATCACAATAAAACACAATATTTATAATTTATTACCTCACTCATGTTTGCTGATTAACAGGCGAATGACTTCACGGCCTGGAGCGCCAATAATAATAATAATAATAATTAATATTTTTATTAGTGTTATAAAATAATAAAATAAATGAATGAACACGTGTTTTACTTTTAATTTAAACATTATATATATTATGTATTATCACACTTGCTGAGAGGCCTACACACCTACACTTTTCTTTTATTCTGAAAATCTTTTGAGATTTTTTTTTTAAAACACAAAAGAGTGAAATTTATAATATTACTTCCTTGCTCCAAATATATATATATATATAAACAATAAAATAAAAGAAATACAATAAAATTAACAGAGCTATCTCCCCCCACACACACACCACCACCTCCACCTCCACCACCACACACACACGGCACCGTGCTCCAGACGCACGGCAGTCAGAGGCCTTATATGTGGGGCTTGCATGCTCTGCGTGACCCGTGACTGATTCGAGTTAACAGCTGACTCTTTTCCATTACAAATGGCTCGCGGATAATCTAGATAACTACCGGATCACGCAAACATGAGCTGCCTGGATACGGTGCACCAGGCTCGGGCACTCCACTGCAGAAGCCCACTCAAACATCACAGGTGTTTATTTATTTTATTTGCCATTATTTTTATATTTTTATGCACAAAACATTTAAGTCTGAGTATTTTTTTCCCCCCTGCATCTTTAAAAATATTAAAAATTAAAAACGCACATGCGCTCTCCTGCCGCCTCACACTCGTAACTAAGCTTAAATAAATACAACGGTTTTCAAAATATCCGCTTCGATCCCACACCAGCAATTAGACTTTCCTAAAGATGTTTTTTTTTCTCTTTCTTCCAACTTCTATTTTTTGCGCAAAAAACACCGGGCTGGAATAAAAAGCTTGAGCTCAGTGCGGACTGCAGGCCACCATGAATGACCACTAAAAAGGATGTAGGCCACACCAAACTTTTTTTTTTTTTTTCCTTTAAACCACTCACAGTTAATTTTCAAAGACCCTTTTTTTTTGTTGTTGTTATTTAATTTTTTCTCTCTCTTCTCATTCGCCTCGGTGACGTCTCCTCCCCATGTGACCAGGGCGGCGGTATAAACACCGAGGCAAGGTCCGCCCCCTCCGTGAGTCAAGGTTTGGACCTTTTGCAGGTTTCCCGGCACATTTCTCAGCCTGGCATCGACGGGGCCGCTCGTCAGTGGGGCGATTTAAAACGATCACCCTCGCAAACATATGGAAATAGCGAGAAAACAGGGGGACATCTCTCTCTCGGCGACACGTGCTCCTCTCCTCTCCCCCCTCCTCGTAGGAGTTGTTGAAGAGGGAGGGCAGGGCAGCCTGCGCGTCTCATCGTCTTCCTCATCTGGCGTCGGGAGGGCACAGCCGTGTGTGTGAGCCATGACTCTGAGCTCAGAGATGTCGGATGCCTCCATCCTTTCGGAAGAGACCGACATAGACGTGGTCGGGGAAGGGGAGGATGGGGACAACCAGACGCGCTCCTACGTGGACGAGGTGGCACAGATGCACGACGGCATCCTCCTGGACGGCTCTCCTCCTCCGTGCCTGGACAGCTCCACCTCCTCGAGGGATGCCTACAAGCCGGCGGGCAAGAACACCCTGGTGAAGCCCCCTTACTCCTACATCGCCTTAATCACCATGGCCATCCTGCAGAGTCCCAAGAAGAGGCTCACCCTCAGCGAGATCTGCGACTTCATCAGCAACCGCTTCCCGTACTACAGGGAGAAGTTCCCGGCCTGGCAGAACTCCATCCGGCACAACTTATCCCTCAATGACTGCTTCGTGAAGATACCGAGGGAGCCCGGGAACCCTGGGAAGGGCAACTACTGGACCTTGGACCCGGAGTCTGCTGATATGTTTGATAACGGGAGCTTTCTGAGGCGGAGGAAACGCTTCAAGCGGCAGCAGGCGCAGGACCTGCTGCGGGAACACAACAGCTTTATCCCCGCCGCCGCTGCGTACGGCTACGGACCGTACGGCTGCGGAGGATACGGCATCCAGCTCCAGTCCTACCACACACACTCTGCACTTTTTGCTTTCCAGCAGCAGCAGCAGCAACAGCAACAGCAGCAGCAGCACTCCAGGCATTCACACTCACACACGGGAACCATTATCCCCGCGCCGTCTTTGATGCCCACCACCACGGACTTAGCCCGGAGTAGGTTTTACCCGCAGCTCAGCTCCAGTCTGGGCTCAGCCAGCGTGCAGGCTGCAGCCCCGGCGCAGAAGTCCAGCTCTCCGGTGCAGCGGTCCCCCTTCTCCATAGAGAGTATCATCGGAGGGTCACTGAGCCCCTCCAGGACTTCTCCGGTCGTTGTCCCGGTCATACCGTCCTCTCTGGGGCCTGCAGCGGCCGGCCAGCCGCAGAGCGTCCACCCCGGAGCTGCTTTACACCCGGTTGAAAACTTTCCCAACAGAGCTGTCTCCGGCTCCAGCGGCTGTTAAATGACTCAGAACTTTTTCTCAAGAAACTTTTTTAAAAAACAAAAGAGACAAAAAACGCCCCTCTTTGAAGGTAGGATTATTTTTGTATGTTTGTTTGATAGCACGCAGCTGAATGACGGACATAAACACTATCTGTGCCTAATGTTCATGCTGTTTTTTTCTTTAAAAAAAAAAGATATATTTATGTTCATTTCTTTCAGTGAGAATCAGACTTTTTTTTTTTTTTTTTTTGGACCACCAACTTTTCCTTGTATTTTCCCATAATTCGTTCCCAGTCACTGTTTAGGGCGTCTCAGGATATAACGACTTAATGGACAGGTTATAAATGATCACATGTTTAATAATAATAATAATGATAATGAAAAAAAATAGGCTAATAATGTATTTGTGTCAAACACATCCATGTTTTTTTTATTAGTTTGGCAAATCAAAACTTTTTTTTAAAACAGTTTTGATTTTGAACTTTGTATTAAAACAACACAGAGAGCGAAGTCATACATTTATAATAATAATATGCAGTGTGTGTTTATTTCAGTAATAAAAAAAACATTGTACATTTTTTTTTTTTTTGGGGGGGCAAGTATTGTGTAATTGAGGTGTGATATTTTTACACGGTTTTGTTTTTTCAACCAGAATAAATTTCGTTTTGCAGAAAAAAAAGAAGAAAAAAAAGGAAATGTTTGGAAATAAATTTATTAAATAAATAACAGGAGCCTCCTGGGCCTTTACTGCCACCTCGGGGTTCACACTGAGGAGGGGAACATGCTGAATAATGTCGCCAAAAACTTAAAAATTCAAAGTGTTGGTAACTTTTATGGGTCTTAAGTCACATCCATCCAAACAGGCCACAGGTTGAAAGGTGTGTGGTTTTGGTTAGAGGTGAAAAGTGACCAAAAAAGAGGAACTTTACCCATCCTGTGATAAAACAGTATTCAGATGGCACCCACTCTCTTGTTATCAGTGTTGGAACATGCGCACATGAGTCCTGCGTGTCCACCTGACCTCTCTCACACTCATCCTCGTAATTACGGTGAGCGGACAGGAGGGTGTCAGCGGGGTGACACCGGGGGTATTCCTGCCTGCTTCAGGTCGCTGATTACACCGGTGCTGCTGTCAGACAGCTGGCCCAAACGCTCCTCGTCCGATATTTCATTATGTGCTCTTATGTGACGGGGTTTTTTATTATTACGCACAGGAAAATGAGATGTTGTGGTGCGTGGCGCCACAGGGTGGGACAGAGATGTGGAGGAGGTTAAAATCACCTTCACCCACTCAGCGTTTTTTTTTTTTTTTTTTTTTTTTTAGTGTTTACTCACCTTTAATTCTGGCCTTTTGTTGCCCCACATTGGAAGCAGCGTGACATTTGTGATATGCAAGCAGCCGGTGGCACAGAAGGCCGAGTGGAGTGCAGCTTTTTACGCATAAACACAGAGAAATGAGCAGATAATTAGAGCCTGTGAGGAGCTGAAGTAAGACCTCTACTTAATATTTGTCAAACTTCTTCCTTTCAGCACCTGTGTTTGCGTGTGCCAGACCCCTCTTCCCCTTTAATTCTTCATGAGCTCTGCATGTATGTATGTATGTAGGCGAGCCCCCTCGTACTGTACAGCCGCGCTGCTTCCGTGACTGGATGTGTGCGCCCGGCCGGCTGCGTGTGTCTGCCTCCCCTGATTCAAAGCAACGTGTGTGTGTGCGCGCGTCTCTGTGTGTATGTGTGTAGTAGATGGCTAAATTGGTGCAGCGCTTAGAGCCAGTTCACTAGGCCACGGGAGGACAGCTATTGCGTGATGATGTAACACGCAATGAGAGACAGACAGGCGCACGCACGCACACACACACACGCTGGAGAGAAAGAGGGAGAGTAGCAGGAGGGAAGGAGGTCAGTTGTACTGTATGGGCTTGTTTACAAATAGAGAAGGTTAAACAGGGGAAAGGCGAGAATAATTCATCCAATAAGACGCGTTATAATACAGGCTGGACTGTCAAAATAAGAGTCCTGCAGGGGTTTAACATTGTGCGTAATGTATTGTGTTTTTATGGCATCAGTCTGGGTACACACTGCAAATTGACACACTAAATATTGAGTATTAAGCTTCTTATATTATTTAATATTGGATACTTTCCCAAACACTTTAGTGTTTTATCCGGTTTGGAGTGAGAACGTGTTGGTTTCATCTCCAATATCTGTCCATATGGTGCGTTTACGGCCCTGTGATATTCTGTAGGAGTTCCCCAGTGGAGAAAAACCCAACCTAGAGTTAATCCCGCCGTCTTTATAACCTTTGTTATCTGTGCGTAATTGCTGATTTGGTCAAATATTCGTTGGGGGTCGATGATGCTACTACGCACGCGTCCAAACGTATAGGCCAGACTATCCCGGGCTCTAAATAATTTACAAACCTCGTTTGCGAGACAGTTTTTTCATTCATACCAAGCGTCCAAAACATCACGATGGGGTGAAGAATGGAGGTGTTTGAAATAGTCAAGCTCGCTTCTTTATGGCTCTCAGGCCTCGTCTGTGTGATAATGTGTTTTTATGTAGACGTGGTAATCTGCCATTTTGACCAGTCGCTCTTTAACAAAAAAAAAAAGAAAAGATGCAGCTCAAGATACTTCCTGGTTTAATTCAGGTTTTAAAAAAAGACGCAACACAGAAAAATAGAATAAACGCATGCGCAATTGGCGATCGGTGACGGATCTATCTATCTATCTATCTATGGTACAGGCTGAAAGCTTTGGTGCACTAGTTGAGATGATTATTAAAGTGGTGTAGTGCAGTTAAAGGGTAAAAACACATTTCCGGGGTGCTCCAGCAGTTGACCCGTCTCATAGCCTGAATAACAAACGTATAAATCTCGAACTTAAAGGTGCAGTATGCAGTTTTGTGAGAGACATTTTAATCTGAAGGAACACAATTTGCTGTGTTACTGTTTTTATTTGCAGGACCCTTCACACAGTTTCAATTTATTTTCCAAAACTACGTAGTGCACCTTTAACAGCATCTTTCTCTGATTTTCTTTCAGAGAAAAAGTCGCCCTATACTCAATTATTTATCACTTAAATAGCATTATTTATTTCATTATTATTACTATAAATACTTAGTAGTAACATTAAGTATCATTCAAACCTACAAAGTGCTCTAAAATAGAATTAACAGATGATTAAATAGACTGATCTGACAATGTGGTGCCTCATATTTGACATAAAGAATTGAGAAAGTAATCAGGTGCTGATGTCGTTGAATTCACCCAGAAGAAACCAGACGAGTGCAAATCTTTAAACCTCATACTGAAACGTCCGTCCTGATCAAGTAACTCATAACTCGCTTCATTAGCTGTTTTGTCATGGGCAGCAGTATATTAGGTAGTCCTGCAGTTTGGAAAAGAAAAGGGGTCTTTTCATGAAAATGTCATGGATCATGTGGACATCAGCCTTCTTGAGCATGACTGAAGCTCAGTTAGCAGTTTATCCTGCTGGGTCACAGGTCATGAGGAGAGGGGATAAAGCACAACACTCAGCCCATAAAAGACACCGGGCTTTGGGTAAATGTGTCGGCGCGTTCGGGGCTGTGAGAATAATCTATATTTCAAAGGAAGACGTAAAGACTTTGGCTACTTTAGTTTTAAACTCAGGGCCGGTAAACAGGTCATGCGGGCCACCTTCGGACACCTAAATAAGTCTCATACTGACTTCATCGGCTTTTGACTTGATGAAAAAGCAGAAGTGTTTCTGTAAAGACAAAAAACTGGCAACAGCTACTGGGAATAAAGCTGATAGCTGTACCAGCTGGACTTGGATAAATGGGGAAAAGAAGTTTCCAGGCTTTAAATGCGTTCAGCTATTAAATAAAACAGATGAAAAAAAAAAAATGCACAATTGTTTTAAAAATAAAAAAAAGGTTGTATATATTTGTGGCTGTATTATACAAGTTATATTAACATCCATCTGTTCGTTTGATGAGCTTTTATTCTTGAATAAATAGCATCAACACAGCTTAAGTGCTTCAGCTTATTTGTGACCTCATGCGGCAAAGTGTAGGATTTTGTTGGAAAAAATTGTTTTTCCTGCATCGAGAAATATTTCAAGGTTCATAAAACTACTAAAAACGTCAACTTTTTTAACCCTTCACTCGTAAATAATAAATGCAAGTTGACCCGAACGATCACTGAAGCTGAAACAGTTTACCAAAACAGTGTAATAGTATTAAAAATGTTATGTTTCTGGCCTTATAAAGCCTCCATAAAATGTTTCACTTATTCATAAACTCATGCAGGTGCATGAAATGTAGCTGGAAGTCCTCAGTGAGGTGAAACAAGCTGTTTATAATTATTGTTTTTCTCTCTGATAATAAAACTCAACATTACCATCATAATCATCATTATTTATAGCACATGTCATACACACTAACTCAATGTGTTTTAAACCTTATTAAAGATAAAAAAGTGAATATTTACATTTTTAAAAAGTGTGAAACTTTTAAAACTGGAACAAAAACAAAACAAAAGGGAACGATAACTCACAAGAAATATACATTAAAATATTCTAAATATAAGCACTTTAGACACAATGAGTAAGTTTTAAATATGCCCATAATTAGTATTTTTAGGTTGCCTATACATTATAATATGTCCGTATGGTCAGGAATGTCTTTTTATTCAGAGTTTCTCATATTTGATTCCAGTTAAAGACCAAAAAAAGAGTAAAATACAAAATTACAATTAAACTTTAAGTCAGTCTTATGCATTGTTAATAACCGATTTACAGAAACAATGTAAACATGCCAGTGTTGGCCTGAAGACTGAATTTCAACCCTTGGATCAGCTTATAACAGACAATAATGTGTCTAAAACCTTTGAACATGTGTCGATGTGAACATATCAGAAAAAAGAGAGCAATTGTAAAAAAAAAAAAAAAAAAGAAAGAAAGAAAAGTACAAGGAATGAAATAAAAAAAAAAAAAAGAGTAAAAAGAGTGAATACCTCCCAGGGAGGTGCAGAATCTCTCCATCTGCTATTCAGCGTATGGAACGAGCGCTACACTTATCCCCTCTCTCTAAAAGGAGCTCCGCTTTCCACCCCATTAAAAAGTTTGGGAACTAATGCCACCCCTGAATACTAGCCTAATTAGAGGCTGCTCACAACTGCAAGGACCTGCTACACAAGAGTGGCTTTGGGATGGATTCTGCTTTTCCCCTTTTGTAACGCCATCGTTTCTGCTCTCTCTTTTTTTTTTGTTCTGACCCATTACATCTTTCTTTCTTTCTTTCTTTCTTTCTTTCTTTCTTTCTTTCCCATTCGTGGTTGAGCTCATGCACCGTCTTCAGACAGAGTGCACGCTCATGTTTTTAGCTTAGCAGCTACAGAGAAGTTTTCACCTTAAAAAAGGGTGTATATAAGGTCTTCTTAAGATTTGGGTTTGGGTTTTTTTCAGTTGTGTTTTTTTATGTTTTAAAACAAGTCCCCATCTGCTTCAGTTGTTTAGGAAAATGCTGCAACAGTGTTTCAATGTGAAGCTCCAGAAATGTTTTGTGAACTACAAAACTTCGTCGACCCGAGAAGATAGTGGCTGAATTTTCTTTTTTGGGTGAACTTGTCCTTTAAGATCTTTTTCCTATGAATACCAGCTTTTCAAAGACACTTTATTACAAGTAAAAGTCCTGTTTTCAAAATCTTACTTCAGTAAAAGTATGTAGGTAAGTCTCATCGAGAACATTTACTTAGATAAAAAGGACTTAGTCTGTTGCCGGATCAGCTCTTTAGTTTTTACATTACTAAATGTTATATTTTAACAGCAAAATTATTGATGCAACGACATGTACGATGAGTTTTAATGTTAAAGCTGGCCGTAATAAAGCAAAATGTTTTAATTTTTATACTGTTAGGTGGTTTTATTTCTTGTGTAACATTATAGGGAGAAGTAGAAAAACATAACTAAAAGTCAAACTTGAGTAAAAGTAAAGATATTGTGTTAGAATATTAAGAATATTAAGTTGAAGTGAAAGTTACCTTCACCAATAGTACTTGAGTAAAAGTCCCTAAGGTGTCCTTCCTTCCTTCCTTCCTTCCTTCCTTTCTCACTTTCATTCTTACTGTCACTTCTAAGCCCTTCCTGATCCACCCTTCAGAGACAGGCCGATGGTTCCTACAGATAAAGCAGTGATGAGCACAGGCACGGTTACAGTAACAGCTGTACAGATGTGCCGCTTGACAGAGGAATTAAAGCCCCTGGCTCGGGGCCACCTCGCTCCAGACGGGCCGGGGAGAAACACCGAGCTTTCACCACTCCATGAAGTGCAAGCTCATTGCACATAATTTATTTAGCTGAAGACTTTCGGGGGTGTTTTTATTTGTTCTACATCTTGCTTGTCTCACCTCAGCGTGAACTCGCAGATCCGGGATCTGCCGCAGAGTTATGTTGCTGCGTTTTTCACTTTTTTAGCCCTGCACGTGTTTGCTTTGGCATGCTATCCGCTCATGCAAACAACTGGGGGCCCGTAGCTTATCCATCACGCTTGTGCAGAATGTGATGATAAAATAACAGGCGGCCTGAAACAAACCATTTGTTACAGCAGAATTTATTATTCTGTCCACTTGAAACAAAGTGCAGAGGTTACCTAGACATCTCCTACTTAGGTTACAACAATAAATAGAACAAAAAAAGTCCCACATCCTGGTGACTCCAAAGGCTCCTGACTCCAGCAGCAGCTGCGTGATGTCACCGCAACATCCGCTGACCATTTGCATCCTCCGCATCATTAAGCATCATCGCGTTACTGTTCAGAAGAAGCCCTGCTTGCGACTACCAGCTTCAGGCTTGATTAGTTACATGCAACAACGCCTTTCGGTCATAAACACTTCATCGAGGCCCAGCAGCCCGTTCATCATCGTGACACCCGCAGGTAATGCACACCAGCGGCTGCAGCTGACACAAGGCAGAGCCCAAACATTTCCTCCGAGCAGGACCGGCTCCTAAACACAGACTGCCAGCCACCTATACAGCAAAACCAGGAAAAACCAGGAGATGAGAAGCTCTCTGTGTGGGTGGGTGTGGGAGGGAAGGATATTAAAGGAAAAGTTCTCCCAAAAATGAAAATTCAGTCATTATTTACTCCCCCTCATGCTGATGGAAAAAGTTGGTTGAAGTTTTGTGGTCCACAGCGTAACAGCATTCTCCTGAACAACAGAAGGAGATGGGGACTTGTTTTAAAAAGCAAATAAAACTGAAAAAAAAAAAGGCTCCATAAGGCTTGTTTGGCATGATCCAAGTCTCCAGAAGCCCCAGATGCCATTTTGATTTGAAAAGATATTATGACTCATGGTCGAGCTCGTGCACAGACTTTAGACAGGGTGAAATGTTTTCAGCTGAGCAGCTACAGTGAAGTTTTCGCCTTAAAAAAGGGTGTAAATAATGTCTTCTCAAATCAATTTGGGATCTCGAGGCTTCCAGAGACTTGGATTCTCCAGGCTAGCTGTATGGAGCCATTTTACTAATTTTTAAAGTTTTTTTCTAAGTAGTAAAACAAGGGCACCGGTATTTTTTAAAAATGCTTTTTTTTCCTCCTCCGGTTTATAAAAAAAAAATCCTGTCCACACCAACTATATGAAAACGTAAAGGCAGGCTATCAAGCACAAGTCAAAGTTACAGGTGGCGATATAACCTCTACTCCAAGGTCACATTGGCCAATTATTATTATTATTTTTATTATTGTTGATGCAGTGACGTGTAAAATGCATATTAACATTGTAGCTTACTGCAACAGAACACATTTTATCCATCTTCTATACTGTTAAGTTTGATTTAGCATATAACAATCCACTGAATTTCATGTTAAAATCTTTATCTGCATAGTAACTAAAGTCATCAAATAAATGAAGTGAAGTAGTAAAATGTAGAAATAGAAAGTAGCATCAAATTAAAATACTCAAGTAAGGTATAAGTACCTCAAAATTGTACTCATGTACAGTACTTGAGCAAAAGCATTGTTGCAAAAAGTACTCAAAAGTCACATTCGAGTAAAAGTAAAGATATTGTGTTAAAATATCACTTTGGTAAAAACGAAAGTCACCCATAAGATGGTAGTTGAGTAGAAGTATCTGATAACCAATGTACTTAAATATCAAAAGTAATTTTGTGGCAATAAAAGTACAAGTAAAAGTAAATTCTGTATATGTTTACATGTATGGATGTTACCTGAATAGTTGAGTATAAGATACTCAATGTATCAAAAGTTATTTTTTGGCAATAAATGTACACATAAAAGTAAATCATGCATATATTTACATGCGGCTCTGATGCAGTAACTAAGTAAAGTCATCAAATAAATGTGGTGGAGTAAAAAGTACAACATTTGCCTCCAAAATGTGGTAGAGTTGAAGAATAAATAGCAGGAAATGTGCCTTAAAATTGTGCTTATGTAAAGTACTTAAGTAAATGTACTAAGTTACTTCCCACCAACGGTGTCTGGATGGCTGGAGGGTGAGTTCAAACTCTGTCTTCCTCTGGCAGCCTCCAGGTTTCAAACTTCAGTCTGCCTCCTCTGCGTTATGTCATCGATTTCTCAATGACGACGTTGCTGTCACTCAAAGGGAGAAAAAAAGAGAAAACGTCAACAGTGGAAGCCACCCATGTAGGCCCATTCACTCCTCACTTTTCCTTCCCTAAATATCCTTCCCCTCTCCTCCTCCTCCTCCTCCTGAAACATTCCCTTCTGTTTGTATATTTCTTTCCCTCCATCCTCCTCTTTCTCCAGCTCTCCGCCTCATTGACTCGACCACAAAGTGTCTACGGCAGATGATCTCTGAAAGGAGCGGGGAGACGGTTGAGCAATTTAAGTGGTCGGATCGAGCCACCCCGCCTCTTTCCCCGTGCGTCTCTGTGTCTTCGTTTGGAAGTTCGCCCCGAATCTGTCTCGATATTTGACATACGTGCTTCTTCTTACACAGCAACAGAACGACCCACAATTAGATCCAGAGATTTTAAGGATGCAACTCTCTGGATGCTGCCAAAATGTGAGCCACATGAAAGACTAAACCATGACCCTCTGCAACACATTAAGGATCTGAGCTTTGATTTCCCGATCACACGGCTGCATGGTTATGTATGACATTGTCGAGGTGAGGAAAATCCCTCAGAAAGGACACGCTCTTAAATTGTCTTTCCTGTGAGTCATTGTGCCTGGAAGAAGAACAGTTATTCGACGGGAAAAAAGAGCGACAGGAAGTAAAGTGAGTATCTGAGTGTCAATTTCCTCACATCTACTGTGTGCATGTAGCTCACTGTGGCCTACAGGGGTGATCACCCACCCTGGTGCCCCCATGTTCGAAAAAGACCATCTTGGATGCCCGTATGGTCGATAAAACATGATAACGTGCCCTACAAATAAAAGTACAAGTGGTGCCCTTTCTATTTTTTTGCCCCTGCCCCTCAAGCATCCTGAGTCCGGCACTGCCTGCAGTCAATCTCACTTTAGAGGAATTTTCTGGAGATTGATGGACGTTTTTTTCCCCCAATCCCTTCGCCATCCACTCTTTTTTCCCCCCACAGGTTTGACAAAATAACAAAAGAAAACATACACCTAGTGTGCAACAACAATGTTGACTCTCTCAAAGGGAGGAAAGAAACCGTAAAAACACTTTATATCCTCGCGAGGTCCTGCTGAAAGCCCCCTTTTGTCTGATAGAAAACATCTAACTGGCACCAAAGTGGAAGAGAGATGCTGTTCTATTTGATACTTCCTCCCAGGGCAGTAGGCACTTCCTGTTCCCCGTCACAACATTTTCAGGGGCCTCTATCAAAGTATAACTTCGGCGCAGGGGGTGTCCAGCCGCCCCTGCTGCGCTTCAGGGTGGTCAAGCCCGCCAATTTCTGAGCGGATCTCTGTTGGACGTGTGAAGTGGCTCCGCTGGCAGGTAACTGGATACATATTCAGGGCGCAGCAGGGTGCTGAAATGCAGCCTGAACTCCAGCGTTTAGCACAGGCTACATTTACCAATTCTCCTTCTAAATATACCCGATCAGGAACCCAAAAAGCTGCACTCCTACTCCGCTCACACGAATTGCAACAGTTCACAGAGTGGTAAAGAGGTCCATCTTGTGTGTTTACTGAAGTTCCATAATCTGATCTCGCTTCACGCTGAAGCTAACAATCACTCTGGTTACAGGAGGGGGTTCACATGTTTTATCTCCGATGCTTAGAGTGGCTCACTTATGCTTCCATTTTTGCCCTCTCGTACACGGCAAAGCTGGAAAAGTGGCTTTTACACACCCACATACCCTCAGTGCACACACACTCTTAAATGTGAACACCAAGACTAATTACCTCCATCCAATAGTGGTAATTCAGCGAGATCATTATGCAAGCGGAGTTCTCCAAACAGCAAAATATCTGTTTTACCACGATTTCAGCGCTGCTACTCTGACTCAATGATACTGATGATGTGGCAGCAGTTGACTGTTACAAACGGTGTTGTTTCATTTCATATTTACGGCGTTGACATTAAAGGGTTATAATCAATTCTGTGAGCGATTTAGGACGAGGGTGGAGCCGTGGAGTCAACATTAGGGGGGGACCAAACCTGCCTGCGGGGTCAGCTGACAGTGGTGTGACCTGTGTAACACGAACATTACATCCTGGTTTTCTACTTTTTAAAAGGTTTGATGGTAATGAAACAGAGTGAGATGTTTGACAGTGATCATGCCAACGGTCTCTGCTGGGTTACGGCAACACCATTTGGACAAACCACACACAGAACAGTAGATGCAGTACATGATAGGAGAAGTGGAAGTAATAATCATTAATCATACCAATTTCTGATGTTTAGTTATGATTACATTTGTGAATGGTTATTTTGGATGGCTGTTTGTCACAGCACAGCAAATATCATTTTTTTATATCAATATATTTGGGATTTGGGACAATTACGACCCTGGTTTAGGAGTTTAATCAACCTGAGGAGGAGTTTTGAAGGATGTTTTTAAATAAAATATCTTTAAATTTGATCGTTTTGTATGTAATCTATACTGTATATTACATCTTTTGGTTATTTATTATGTCTAATTCATGTTTTAACATGTGGAATATTCTTTGTCAAATATTTGTGATATTTAACATATTTGTGAAATATCCAAGAATCACATGGCTTTATGTTTATGTATAGTTTCTCATCACACTTAGATTTTTTCGCCATGTTTTTCCTCTCACAGAATTACAGTCCTGGCAGTGCAGAGGAAGTTTCAAAAACCGCAATTACAGTGATAAGATTAAATGAATTGGTGTAATTAAAATGGAAACTGACATAGTCAGAAAATCTTTTTATAGCCAGTCAGAAATTTCCAAAGAATGCTATACTCAATTTTCTAAGCCATTGTTTTCAGTTTATAACAAAATGGATTTACAATTAATTAGAAACTTTACTGTCCAAGGAAACTCAGACATCCCAGATCTGCTTTTGAATGGCAACCTTATAATGCAAGAAACATTTTGTTTATATTAGCAGCATATTGACACATGTTTAGTCATTTTAAAGCACTTATTAATGTCTTAATCTGCATGGAAATCTTAACTGAGAGTTTACCCACAATAATCTCCTAATGACTGCTCATTGATAATGGGTCAGGACGTTTTTGCACATGAATTTCAAATCATTCTCCCTTAATCACACTATGTACAGTATTTTCTCATGTAACAAATCACAAACTACATGTATTAATAGTGTCCAAAATCCCTCTAAAATAAGCCTCTCTCTCAGAATATGTTCCTCATCGGGGTCTTGCTCATTATTAATTCACTAGCAGCACCTGTGTGGGTTAATAAATGTCAAACTGCTTGTGAATTAGTTATGAGCGAGACCTCATGGTGATTCATGTACAACAACTTCTTTGTTTACTATCAACACGGACTAGTGGGGAGGTTATTGAAGGAAAACACTTCATTAACAGTCTTGTGATTGTAGATTACAGTCATGCAGAACGAGGCATCTATAGTGACTCATAAAGAGTCAATATGCAACTTATATGAATGCAAAGTGACTAGTTAATGGTGAATATGTGTAATCTAATATAAAGTGTGGCTGTATTGTCTGTGTGGGTGGTTTGGCACTGGGGAAATCTGGATTTGTGACTTCAGTATGTCTAAAAAAAAACATGGGTATAGCCAACATGTAGTCTCTTAGTGTGTTCTGGTATCTCTTTATAATGAGAGTCAGCAGTGAAATGAAACATAAAGATAAAAAGTCGATAGGTCAGCTCTCCTTTCATGTGCAGTGTTTGGTCAGGTGTTTCCTCTGCGCTCTCTACTGTATTCTCCCTGTTTCCTTTCAATTAAGCAACCAAACACCAAAACGCCAAATGAATGACAACAACTCGAACCCTACCTATATATGGCATCTAAGACATTTTGACGTCTTCTCATCTTCCTTTAACAATATTTTCAGTCTGAACCTATGCAGTGCTTTGCTAATTGTGCTCCGCTGTCCTCGCAGCCTAAGATAACAACATCTAAATTTGTTTTAAATGTCTGTATTTGTTGCCTCAGCCGAGGAAGTTTCTCAAACGATGCCCTGGACGGTCTTCAGTGGCTGTTTATTCTTTGGTGACTCATGTACGGTGCTGCTGCCCGTGCAGCCAACTCAAACACGATAGAATAATACATTTGGAAAGTTTCAACAGAGCGGGATTACAGAGTGGGTTCTTGTTTTTAAAGCAAAGATATTAGGTGCCGGATAAACTTATTGAGAAATCTGATAATGAGTGAGACAGCTTAAAGGAAATTAGCTTTGAAAGGAGCCTGGTCTATTTCCTGAAGTAACCCACCGCCATGTGTTCATTAATGAGAGAGGCTGCCCTGCTGTGAGTTAAAGGGAATGAGACACTTAAAACTACGTAAAATCACAAAAGAAACAACAAACCCACAATCCCAACTGAACGTCATGCAGACAGGATGCAGACGGTAGCAACAGCTCTGACAGCTGGGGCTCCTCTGCCTGCCTGCCTGCCTGCCTGTGCGCCTCGTTGTTTTTACAGTAGCTTAATTGATTCACTGGTCTCCTCTTCTTGATCTCTCCATCCTCTCCCGTCACTCTGCACTCAGGTGGAACGAGGCGGTAGGGGGTCCAGGGAGGACGTGGCTCTCGGTCCAGCATCAGCACATGTGCTACACAGATCAGTGTGTTTTCCATTTGTCTGCCCGTCACCAGAGGGGATTGGGTTACCGTGTGCCGATGAGGGAAGAGGGGTGAGCTGCAGTGCTGGTTGGATGGTGCCGGGATGTCACAGAGCGAACACATAAATCTGTGCATCTGAACGCTGGTTTGTTAGCTGAGGGACTTTTCCTCCCACATGTACCTCATATTTATCCAACTCTCCTCCTGCGTATGCAACAGGGAATTTAACTTTTTTTTTAAAAAATACACAGCCTCTTACTTTCATTTGCTTCTAAACCAAATGCTATCCAGCTCAAGATCTTTACCACTAGAGGTGGCGGTGCTTGTACCCTTTTTGTCCACAGGGGCCGCCAGAATCAACAAAAATGGAGAAGTCCTTGTAGCAGCTTTAAATGCCACACACTGTTTGCTAGTTATTTTGGGGGGTTATTGGATGCTTAGCATGAAGATCAGAAGTTGGGGGAAGCATCTAGCTTGGCGTCTAGGTTGCACAACACTAGGGAATGAAAGTTTGTTGCACCTTCATGCTACACAAACATAGACATACAGTACATATACAGTTATTGAAACTTAAAATGCAAAATTTGTGCCTAGGTGAATGTTAACAGTGGCGACAAGATGGTTTACATTAATAGTTCGACATCATGGTAACACTGTCCGTCAACTTCGACTGCGTTTGAGCACCAAGCATCGATGATGTAAACACAGAGTCCACCTCTCTTCGTCCTGGGCCTCATCGGCCTGGAACACGGTCCACCCGTCGAGTGAAACAGCTTGAACCGGGATGATGTGGTGGAGACAGGTCTCTGATTTTCTGTTTTTTGGCCAGCCCGAGTCCAGTTTGCCCATTTCATTTCCCTGCGAGGACGGCCAGGAACAAGCATCAAACTCTCCATCCGAGCTGAACCAGGAAGTAAGAGAGCATCGTCTACTCTAATGTAAACACATTTTAGCGTCCAAATACATTCACTTTTTGCCACATTTTGACCAGCTGACGAAGAATCAAGTGTCCTTTTACATTTTGACTTTTATAAAGATGATCAAGAACATATTCATTTATTGTTATTTACAGGTTAATGTGTTTATCATTGAACGTTCTCTGCAGGATAAACGCACTTTCCACTGTTGTTACCTGATTTCCGGGCTCAGAGTCGTTCAAGCTGACAGTTAAACAGCCTGACAGATTCACACTCTCTCGTTAATACTTAATGACTTTCCCTGTCTAAACAAATAATCAGTCTCTCAGTAGCAGAGCAGGGGGATTCATGGGGCTATCAATTCACTCTTCAGTGGTGTAAGAAGGGAGGGATGAAGGGAACAAGGGCTGATGGCGGTGGAAGAGTGCAGACGGGGTTTACCGAAGAATTTATCCTCCTTGTCTTTGGCTGCCACGAGGGCGGTCAGTGTGGTGACCTCTCCCCGGTAGGAGGGGTCCGCCGGTGACCCCTGTATTCCCCTGCATCCCCTTCCAGCCCCGGCTCAATGCGGGCCATTCATGAGTGTGTGTTTATCCTAGTGATGCTCCGCAGGGACGGCCTGCTATCCACTGCCATTTTATGGAGCCTGAGGGGCAGGAGGAGAGAGAAAAGGGAGAGCAATGGAAGCATTTAACTACTTAGCTCACACTTACTCACAATAACATTTCTATTCACCCCTTTTGTTTGTTTTTCTTCTGCTTGCCTCGAAAATGGCGTTATAATGCACTTGATTCCAGATATTCTTTCTTTCAGCGAGACACCTTTTGGCTGCGTGAATGTAGAAGGATTGATACGCACTGAAGAATAACACAAACTTTCACTCTCTCACACTGCCTTAGACAAACATACAGTGGAGGCGCACCCACCGAGAGTGAGAGGGAGAGAGCGGAGGAAGTGTTGAAATATGTCTTACGGCGCTTAACCAAGTGAACCTTGAAGTTATTTAGCTTCCTTCGAACCGAGCATCTGGATCCCTCCTCCCCAACCCAAACCCGACTCCTGCGAAACCCCCCCCTTCTCACCAATGCCGGCCTCCAGGGACCTGCCGCAGGACAGGGCGCGGAGGAGGAGGAGATGCGTACACGCTTTGTTTTTACAGCTGAGGTCATTAAAGTTGTACGTGCAGGATTAGACAAAGAGCAGAACGCGCTCGGTGATGTTCTCGAGACGGATTCACATCCATAGGAAAGGAATGTGCAGACTCATGACATGCGAACAAGCAGCGTGTTGTGGGTAATCTACAGCATGTGTGCGACTGCTTGCATGCATGCGGCATGCTTTGTCACGTCTCTGTTCAAAGGGAGGTGTGCGCCTGACTGAGGTGTGGCGTTCACATCGACCACCCACACTCTCCAGCACTTGCATCAGGATGAATGTCTCCCACATCAGCTATAATGTACAGTGCAGGTGATTTAATGTTTGGATAGCCCCGGAGCTCTACCAGTAACATCACCTCACATGTCTTCAGCTCATCATGTTTCACATACTCTCTCTGACCCTCCTTATTTAGAGTGTGTGTGTGTGTGTGTGTGTTGCCAATTTAAGCTTGAACCATCCACCTTTTTACAGATACTCCTGTGACGGACAGGAGCGGTATATCCGAATTTATTAACTGAGGAGAGATTTGTGTCGTATTAAAGAGGAAGTGTGCTGGTTTTAGACATCAAAGTGTGTTTACAGGTCTTAGCAAATGCTATGTGAGAAGGTTAAAGCCTTTTGCAGCTCTAGACTAGAGGGAGCTCTGCAAAGTCTGACATCTCTGGTTGCGGCTCACATCTCAAGGCTGCATTTGCCACTACAGGCACAGCTGAACTAAAGATATATTATGTAACATTTACACATACAATGTAAATAAATGCTCATTTTCATACAGTTGTGTATTTACATTATCAAAAATGTCTTCCAACCACCTTCAAACGCAGAGAAATGTGTTGTTCTGTTTGTGGTATGGTGCGTTTCATATGGTCACCAGTCACTGTAACTTCTGAGTGACCGCCAGATGAATCATCAGAGGGTGAGGAAGGAAGTCAGCAAACATGACTAAACATTACATAAACCTTTAAAACATGACGTCGTCTGTGAACCTTACTTCTCCCACGAAACTCCCATGATCCCACACTTCCTCACCACCTCATCGAACTACTTTTATTCTTTTGATTGTTTTGATTGAGGGACCCCTAGTGGCAGAAAATACATACCATGCATTTAACGGTCTGACTCTGGGGAATGGTGCCGGATTTTAATTTCATTTATTTATTCAAGGACAACACGCAATCAACATTTGTGTAAATGTGCCGGCGTTTGCTAGCTGGCTAATTTTCAGTTACAGTCCTTCAGCGAGATGTTTTGAAAGAACTAGGGGTTTAAAGTGCGAATTTCAGCCCCATGTTTGGGGCCATCTCCGAGCTCGGCCTTCATTTTGATCTCATACACCTGTGAAGCTTCATAAGTGCATCTTGATACCTTTACCTGCCTGACAACTTCAGTCATTTAACACCTGAGGTTGCATTCATTCGACAGCCATGTGAGGATACTTACATTTATATTATACACTTGAGGGATGTCATCATGAAATCACAAGTATGTTACAATTTAAAAATCATATACACGTGATGGATTTCTCTGTTCACTTCTTGCATGATATCCTTCAAAATTAGAAATCGTGCAACACAATTTGTTTTTCAATGCTAAAAATAAACTGTCTCGCAGTAATTGGATAAGGTCTGAGAACACACGTACACTGTGACAGTTAAAGCATCAACAGGCTGAGTGCATCACAGACAGAAGGGTGTAAACGCTTCGGGACAGGATGCTGAAACAAACACAAAAGATTTAGGATTTCCTGACACACTCCATATATTATCACATTTACAGAAGAGTGCACAGTATTCTCACATTGACTGTCACTATGTGAAATATCTGCGGTCATCTCTCATGTGGTGCAGTTTGATAATGCTTCGCTCGAAGGCTACAATACTAACCGTAAATTTAGTTCATGTCTGCTGCTCTCCAGTGTTTAAAAGTGCCTTTTATAGCCTCAACGCCAGTCCAGATGTCGGTCAACACATAAAGTATCGGGCGAATAAAACAGTATCTTCAGGTCTGACTCTATCTGATGAGTGAAGACACTCTCCGGTTAGTTCAATGAATGCATACTGTTAAGAGTACTGGAACCAGGGAGCCCACACAGTAGGTTGCAGTTGCTGTTTTGTCGTTGTCAGTCGTGCTTGTGCCGGTGTGTGTGTCCTGGAGATCACTGTTCCTAATAAACAGAAGACATAAGAAACAGCCTGCTCGCATTAGTCTCGTTCCACTGGCTCCCACGCTGCATTAAAATCAATTTGTTTCATCATTTTAATTACCATTACTCAGCAATGCCACACAGCACATTATGTCTGTGGTCACCTGACTCAGGTCTCCCAGTCGTCTCACCAGGAAAACTTACGTTTAAAAAGGAGGTTTTAAACTGCTTTTTGCTGTTGATCCCTCTGGATTGAGTTTGTGCTGATGGTGCCTTGATCATTTTATCTTGTGTTTTATTGTCCTGTTCAATGTTTCCATCGGCATTGTGTCGGTTTTTCTCACATTTCAACAAGGAAGTTCCTTTTTTTTGTTGATTCTGTCGGCCTATGTGGACAAAATCTGCAAGAGCATCACTACCTCTGTGTAGATTGCTTATATGGACATAGTTGCATAACCAGTTCTTCTAGATTATTATTATTTTTAAGATGCAGTGTAGTATTCAGTATCAAGAAGTAGTAGCAGTAGTATTTGTTGTTGTTGTTGTTGTAGGCGTGTTGCCATGTTGTTTCTGCCACATAATAAAAACCGTCCAAATTACCACCCAGCAGTGGGTCAGCTCTGCGGGAGTCATCATGTCACACAACTGATGAGTCACAATCTTCCTCACAGCCGAGGAAAGAAAACACGTATTTCCACAACTGAGAAGGTACAGCACGAGGTGAAACTAACGGCACTTACAGCTTCGGTAAACATAAAGTAGTTTCCTACAGTAAAAATCCAACAGATGCTCTTAAAAATCAGAGAGAGAGAGTGCTTCGTATGAAGGTACTGCGGTTTGAACGATGCCTGAGGACGTTTGTTTTAGAAGCCCCATAAGTGAAGCCGTCGGACAACGACGAACCACAAGCAAAGCAAAGGAACCTGCACTTTGAGGATGTTAAAAAACCAGATGAGAAAACATCATACGCAGCTATCATAACGAGCCCAGCGTAAAGTTTGGAATTTTGTTTTAACTTCTCGCAACGACTTCAGAACGTGATGATTTTGTTTTTCCTCCTCTCTGGTGTTCTCCTTCCCGCGGGCGTCCTCTTCACAATACAAACTTTCATGCAGAACCGCAGCCGGTTTTGCAGAATCACATAATTAGAAGGTCGAGCGTCCGCGATTGTAAAAACAATGCAGCAGATCTCATATTTTCGGGTATCTATCTGAACAAATTTGAACTTATATGTATGTCTTTGTTGCACACATGTATTTTATGTGTGCTTTACAGCGGTGCTATCTTTAGTTCCTTGGGAATATCACAAGAATGCCGAAGCTGGCCACTTCCATAAAACTCCTGCTATAGTCCTCCCACTCTGAGGTTTCTGGCTTCGACGTGCTCTGACAGACTTCAGTAAATATAATTTACTTTATTTTTTTATGATTATTTCTATAACAAGCCATGTTCTTCAAAGGTTTTAAATCTCTTTTGCTAACCCCTTTTCTCTCAGTCGTTGAGCGTATTGCCAGGGAGCCATGACGTCATGCTGTAATTTCAGTCTAATTCCATTTGGTGGGGGGAAACTCGACGGAGCAGGCCTCTTGATTCGAGACCAGAAAGGTTAAGAAACGACCACTGGCTAATAGCAGAGGTAGGGATGCTTAAGAAAATAAAGATCACTTTTTGACCTTCTTTACTTCCTCTTTCAATTGCGGCTCTCAATCATTTTTCCCTCTAAACGCTCGGCTGCACATGTTTTCATTTATGGGAGATTATTTTGAGGACGATTCTGCTGCTGTTCAGTCGCTGTGAAGTGAACTTTACTCATTTTCGCTGCATCCACACAATATACACCTTCGAAGAACACTTCAGAAAATTGGCGTCTTTGCTTTTCTTGCTGTAAATAGACAGAGAGAGAGAGAAGACTGATACCACTTGCATGTCTGTACAGTAGATACGAAGCTACAGCTGCCAGCTAACTCTGCTCAGCACAAGAGTGGGAACAGGAGGAAACAGCTAGCCTGGCTCTGTCCAAAGATAAAATCCAACTGCCAGCATCTAAAGCTCACAAATTAACACAGTTAAAGGGCAAATCTGTAAGATAGTTGATCATGAGTCTCATTCCCAACTCGTCAACGTTTTATAATTGAGCCTAAAGAATCGTAGAGTTACAACGTATCCGGTTTGCATGAACGTTTATTCCAACAAATGGCTTGCTAAAAGAATAGTTAACGCGTAAAATCCGTCTCATGTCTACACAATAAATAGTATGCTACCCCTAATTTAGCTTTGCAGGTCTGGAAACAGGGGTAAAAAGCTAAATCTTTTTACGCAGTTGCCAACCAACGAGGGGAGACTCCAGGAAGTAACCGGTCCAAGCCAAGAATAAGTCAACAACTTGTTTTTCTACATGCAAATTCCCCACCAGGAACTAGTCTGCAACATGAAACAATAACTTGTTTTTACATGTTTATTTCTCATCTGGAAAGAAAGCGTATGACCATATTTCTCCTAATATCTGTTGAGTATGAGTTTACACTATTACTTTAAGAGCCATGACTTCTACCGATAAAACAGTGACTCCATTTGGAAAATTCAGTAAACTGTAATGTGCAACAAATTGATTCATAATCTGTTTCAGAGGGACCTCCTGATCCAGACTGATCTAATTTTCAGGGTTCAATTCCAACTATTTTGTCGCAGATATATGCATATTTGTTCATTCATATCAGTTGAGCCAAACTGGCTGTTCAGCAGGACTCTGTGTGCTACTTGGACCTATGTTATTTCCTCTGTACATGAAGTTTATGAACACGCTATTCCATTTTTTGAGACGTTTATTAATGAGAACTTCCTCCTGATCTCATAAACTAATCTCAGCTTTTATTACTCTGCACTTTTCCACTTTAGAGACGTAAAAGCTGCATTGATAAATGTTGTCCTACTCCGGGTAATGAGAGGAAAATGTAGAAATTCACCCCTAAAATGGGCCTAGCCTGAACTGCTGCAAAAGCAGGAGGAAGGGGCGGAAAGAAAAGGAGATACACGTACTGTGTTTCCCATTTTTCTTTAACAAAATGCACAAAAGTAATGCAACCTAGTGAAAATGAAAAGTGCATCGCAGAGAGGTCTCAAACCATCTTGGCACAGAAGAGGAGGAGGGCGGTCTGAGGTGTACAGGGTTGAAGTCTGGGTGTCAGTCTGCTGTAACTGACTCAGTGGTAATGAACCCGCTTGCTTGGGCAAAGTGCCAGTGAGCCACCAGGCAGCAAATCATCCGCTCTGGACCAAAACTGTCATCGGAACGAGCCAAAAGAGACACATTTCTTTCCCTTTTCAAAACACTCTCTATCAAATATTTCATCCTCCTGTTGTTCATGTCTGCAGGAGGCGTCCTCAGCTCCCCTCTGAGCGTTGTTGTTTCCCTGGTGTGAAACTCCTCCAGGGTTGGACTGAGGGCTCGTGAGTCATCGCTCGCCCCCCCACTCCTTTTTACTCCAGGTCTTCTAACCTCCCTTTAGCCCCCAAAATCACATCTGTAATCCCACAATGTGTCTGCATGTCTATTTCTATCACACGTAGCCCTTCATGACACAGCCCTCCTCCCCTCTGCTTTCGAGACAGCGGCTCCTCCTCTCCCACGTCCATTCATCTCAATCCTTTGTCGCTGCCATTTCTCATGCTGTCCCCCTCGTCCAACGCGTCAGGTGATAATTCAGGGCTTTTATCAAGGTGTAAATAAAGGAAAAGTCCCTTGAAGCTCATTCGCACGGTGATCAAACGTATCTATTTTTCCAGGATGTGGAAGATAAACTGGCAGAGAGAAGACGAAGCAGTCGAGACGGTGATGCAAAAATGTTATGTGAGGAGGAATTTTACATCTGAGTTGTATTTGTGTACAGTGTGCGTCTGCGTGGTCAAACAGGAAGCCCTCCCATATACGAGCCATCTCGTGCGGAGAGCACTCGGGGACACTAAAGCCACACGCAGCGTTTGTGAGAGATTATTAGAGCGAAAGATATCGAGTCTGCCGCTCTGGGAGGAGGTTCCTCGAAAGATTGAGCCAATGAATGGAGATGGAGCCAGTATGTGTATGTGCACCATAGGGTGGAAGTGTGTGTGTGTGTGTGTTTGTATAGTGAAGGGGGAGGGGCTCAAGTAATAGTATTACTTGGCGTTCAGATATATAACAGTAACAACACATGTTTCCATTGTGACAATATTATGGCAGTGATAGATTCAGTGCCATTATACTACGTAAACACACAGCTGATGCTCCGATAAATCATTGACGTGCAGAGCGGCGCCTGCTCAGCTTCAGTCTGGAGAGCCGTCAGAGTGCAGAACGGCAGCTTCATCGCTTTGTTTTTAACGGTTTTACATTTGAGATTCAATTTTAGCAAAATAAATAAATAAAAGTATTAAAAGACCGATTACAGGCCTGTGCACATAGGCTAAACAGCTGATCAATAAATGTTCTCACCGCCTTTGTTATGAAGTTTATATTTAAAAATGTTTTTCTCCTTAAGTGCAGGTTTTCATATACTGGGGTCATTTGTCCCAATCCTCCTGATCCAACCAATCCAACAGTTATTTATCCAGTCAACTGTTCAAGGACACATTTTGTAAATGTTATTTTAATATAAATATGAATTTTTGGTAAACAAATATCTTAAATTATGGTTTACTTTTTAATTGTGTTGCACCTAACTTTAAAACTAACTTAAAATTAGGTAAGCTCTAACTTGTTTAAATCTAGTTTTGCTAAACTCTGATTAGAATGAATCTTAGAATAAACTTTATTTAGACCTCAGATGTTTGAACATGTTCTTCTTCAACATATATACGAGTAGATAATGACAGCGGGAAAACTACATTGGAAAATGAAAATAAAATGTATTTAATTTAATTTGTTAGTTAACAGTTTCTCCTGTGTTAAGCTATTTAATCCACAATTATGCTTTTTTAAATTGATGGGGATAAAACTGGTCATTTAGTAAAGTGGTGGAAACTTTGTCCCCAGTGTGAATTAACCCTTTGATTAAAACCAGTGTTGTATAAAGTACCCAAAAGTGTCTGATATAAAATGTTCTTAAGTATCAGAATACATTTTCTGGTAATTAATGTACAAGTAAAACTAAATTCTACATAAATTAACATTAAAATTAGCATTTTTTAAAAATTATTTTATAATCAGTGTGTTTTTTATCTTTAAAAACTTATACTTTGGCTCTGATGCAACATGTAATCTGCAAAGTAACTAAAATGATCAAATAACTGTAGTGGGGTAAAAGGTACAATACTTGCCTGGAGAATAACAGTAGCAGAAAGTAGCAGAAAATGGAAATACTCAAGTGAAGAATATAAGAGTACCTCAAAATTTTACTATAGTACAGTACTTGAGTAAATGTACTCTGAAGCTGCAGAATAAATGCAGCAAAAGTAAAGAGTATAATATTTTCTGCTGATATTTAGGTTTAGAGTTTATAAAAAGTATTTTGAAATGTACTTCAAGTAAATGCACTTAGTTACAAAGTGTTTTAATACCTGTGTGTGAGCCACTGTCAGACTTTTTAATAAAAAGTGTCTCAGCAGTCAGTTGTTACTCCAGCTGGGAGACTGAAAAAGCAACACTGCAGAAACCGAGGGAAAAGTACATGAACAACACAGCTAAACATACAAAAACAGCCTTTGTCTCACACACACACACACACACACACACACACACACACTGTCAGCACTGTTCTCCATCTGTTCATGTAAACCTGCAAAATGTTTGTTTCTCTTGTTACGCACAGAACAAGGGGTGGGTTACAGAAGAGGAAATGCGACCATGAGACACCTAAATCTAAAAACAAAAAGGGAAGAGAAGGCTGCAGAGAGCAGAGCTAGATAAACCCGGAGGAGGGGATGGAGGTGGCTGGGCGGGGTTTATACGGCATGAGTGAAGGTAAATGACATTGGAAAGCCCAGTCTGATTCTGAGTGCCCCTGCTTTGAAAGTTTGCGTGAGGCAGCTTAACGGAACGTCGGGTTGTTTTTCCGCTCCACTGCTTTCTGGACTGAACTATAAACTAAAGACGACATCCTCTCATTAGTCTGCCCTCTGTAGCAAAGCCAGGCCATTTAGTGTACCCAAAATCCCATTGTTTAATTGTGCGGGTCAAGTCAAAGGTCAACCAAAATATTGATGAACTTTTTTAAGGAAGGAGGGGGGGAGCAGTGAGGCTTGAAGCGGCGGGGAGGCAGCCGAGGGCAGAGGTGCAAGGGCCACAAACACAGCTGTACTGCAGCGCACACAGAGCCGGGGGAACTGGGAAAACACAAGCACACATTTCACATTCAAAGCTATAATACAGGTGTGCGAGTGGCAGGGGGGGGAGCACGGTTTCACGTTCACAGACGACTAAACTCCCGTTTAAAATTCTACTTTATGGCGTGAAATTACGGCGTGAACTCGCTCCAGGACAATAAAGCCCGTGAGCCACTCGGAGAGACGCAGTCATAACAGCAGCAGGGCTCATAACCTGAATGAGATGGTGTGCAACGGCTGAGTGTTATGGATTACACTGTTTGTTTAAATCCATGTTAGGTGGATTATGCTCCTTCACTAAAGAGGGCTGGCTGGGGTCAAAGGCCAGTGAGGCAAAGGCTGCTAAGAAGGTCCTCAAAACACAGCTTTCTCTCTGACCTGAGGGAATTCCTGCAAGACACCACTCTTTGTACTCGTGACCCAAGTTTTGCTGCGACTTAAAAAAAACTGCTGGAAAAAGATGGAGGTGTGCGATTCAGACCAAGAAACAAGTTATGAGTTCAATGAAATCTGAAGAGGAAGAGGCTGTTTTCACCAAGGCTGCTGCAAGTTGGTGAATACAACCAATCTGAAACCTGGAGGCGGCAAAAAAAGAAGATTAGTGTTCAGGGAAATCTACTCAAATCTAAACTTAATGTCAATATTCATACATTTGCTTCTGGATTGACTCATTTTTTATTATTTTCACGTGCACTTCATGTGCCACAAGACACCACTCCTTGTACTCGTGACCCAAGTTTGCTACAGTTTAAAAAGTGCTGGAAAAAGATGGAGGCGTGTGATTCAGACCAAGAAACAACATTTAAGAAAAATCTGAGCAGAAGTGGTTGTTTTCTCTGAGACTCCTGCAAGTCGATAAAACAACACATTTAAAATGTGAAGGTGCCAAAAAATAAGAAGATTATCTTTCAGGAAAGTCTATTAAAATCTAAACATGCATGTGGTTTTATCCACCAGATTAACTTTTTTTTTTTTACTGTTTTCTTGTGCAATCCAATCAAATATTCCTCATTAAGCTCCTCCGCTTGCTGCAGGATGTCTAAAAGCTGCATTACGAGGTTTTGGGGGATGAAATTTTAATCAGAAGAGAAAGATCGTCATTGACGAATAAATATTTTTTGGCAAAGATTTTAATTGCAATGTGCATCCAGAGTAAACCAGTATTGATTAAGTCAATACGGCTCATTAAAAGTAAAAAAACAAGAATTTCTTTATGGAGTTTGGTTTGACCTGAATGCCCCCTGCTCTCCTGTTGATACCCCAGTCAGTGGTTGTAACTGAGAGGGATTCAAGCACACAAAACAAAAACAAAGATGTCTATTAATATCTTCTATATACTGTATTACTATATTACCTCATTAATACTGTAAATATTGAAATTCTGAGTTTGAATTTCTTCTCCAAAACTACATAGAGCCAATTTAAGTGTCATGGTTTTTATGATAATTTCATACATTTGGACCTAAAAGAAAAATTAAAGAGTACTTTTGGGTCAAAGTTCAATAGATAGATAGATGTAGATATAAGGATGAATTAATATTTGTTTGCAAAGATTTTAATTGCAGTTTGCATCCAAAGTAAACCAGCATTGATTAAGTCAATACGGCTCATTAAAAGTAAAAATCATACATTTCTTTATGGAGTTTGGTTTGACCTGAACGCCCCCTGCTCTCCTGTTGATATCCTCAGTCATTCGCTGTAACTGAGAGGGATTCGAGCACACACAACAAAAACAAAGTGGTCACTTTATGCCCCAGGCGCGTTTCTGGTGACATTTAACAGCAAGGAAAGCTATTTCCTTTACCATTCAAAGCCAAACGCTCTTAATTGCACGAGAAGTCTGCAGCAGTTTGGAAAACACTTTGTGATATCCCTTCAGCTTGATCTCTTGCGGTTCACTCGAGTCTGTGTTTATTCCTGTGCGGAGGAAAATTGGTTTACTCGAGTTGTAATTTTGATATGACACTGAAATATTCCCTTGAACGCGCACCATTTGGAAGCCTTTGTAGTCCTAATGGCCATTCATTATGGTTTTCAAGATAAGTTTATGTTGTCATTAAATGTGACTAAACACAGAAACAAACATTTCCCAAACGCACCTTATCTTTGCAGTGGTGGGGGGAAGCAGGCGGCAGCGGTGCGGAGAAAACGTTACCAGAGAGCCTGAAGGCATCACCAGGGCTGCGTCGACCTCGATCATTTGGCTGATAACAGTCTTGGGAACAGTTTCTTTTTCTTTTCTTTTCTTTTTTTTTTTTTTTTTGTCTTGCAAACTTTTGCAGCACATCGCTTCTGTGAGGCTCCCACAGGGGAAAGTGGAATTTCCTCAATGCTTTATCACAGCCTGAACATCAGCATGCATGAAGGAAGAAGAAGAAGAAGAAGAAGAAGAAGAAGAAGAAGGAAAAAAAGGCTCCACGTTGAACTCCTGCAGCAAAAAGAAAAACGCTCACTTTACAAGTTATTTTAACCTCTTACCAAACTATTTGAAACAGGAAGAAAAAGCGAGCTGATCGTCGCTGATGTCATTTTATGTGTTGGCGAAATTAGAAACAAGTGTGCGACAAATGAGCGGAGAAACAGACAGATCGGCTGGCTTCTGTCAGCGAACACCTGGTGACACTTGATGAAAAACTCTTAAAACTACCCAATTACCCAGCGTGCAATTAAAGAAATATACTTAAACTTTATTCTACATGCAACCACGTTTTTAAAAGAAAGTATTTATTCAGAGTATTTATTCAATTAAGCAACTTAAATTTAGAGTTAAATCAAATAAATGTGATGTCTCTGCAGTCCTGTCATTTCTCATGATCCTCACAGTTTCCATGTTCAGATCATGTGTTGAACAGGGTCCAGATGAGAAGGCGGAGCAGCCACCGGGGCTGAACTGTACCGGACCCACAAGCCCCCTTTTAGTTCAACTGAGGTAAACCTGCTGACTGGAGGATTTCCAGTTCAAACTCTGCAAACTGGCCTGATTAGCAGGAGTTTAGCAGGTCTTAAGTGAGTGGAGCCAAAGCGGAGTTGTGATGCCTATTCCTGGACTCGGTCCCGAAACGGCGGATAAGAGCCCGTTTCTTCCCCTGCAGGCCTCCCTCAGCTCAGGGCTTCTTGAATGAGTCTGATCTGATCTCTCGCTCCACAAAGTGAAGCTTAAAGTTAATATAAAAGAAGAAGAAAAAAAAAAGGTCAGAAAGAATTTCGTCAGCTCGTCTCAGCGACTCATATTTCATTTAAAATCAGAGGAGTTATTAAAGAAGAGCTGATTTCATTCATGGCGGCAGCGTGATGTCATTATAACACGGACATGTACGCACATAATAACCGTATCCGAGTAAAAGTAACGTGGCAGTCAACATAATGCATAATACTTGAGTAAAAGTCTTAAAATACCTGATATTAAATGTACTGAAGCATCAAAAGTACATGCAAAAGTAGCTTAAATAATAACACATGTTTACATGTATGTATATAAGGACAGGGATGAAATGTAACTAAGTACATTTACTCAAGTACTGTACTTAAGTAGAGTTTTGACGAGCTTTTACTTGAGTATTTCCGTTTTCTGCCGCTTTATACTTCCACTCCATTTAGGAGGCAACTGTTGTACTTGTGCTCCACTAGGTTTATTTGATAACTTTAGTTACTAGTTACTTTGCAGATTACATGCATCAGAGCCAAAGTGGTGCATTTTAAAATTAGAACATTTTATCAGCAATCAGATAAAAAAATTAAAATACTGATTTCAATAGCTGAAAAAAATGCTGAATATGGGATCTGATACTCTCGATAATCAATATGCATATATGTAAATTTATGTATAGATTACTTTTACTTGTACTTTTGATACTTCAGTACATTTATTTCCAGATAATTACTTTTAATACTTGAGTAAAAGTATCTGATATTAACCGTACATAAGTACTACTCATATGGGAGACTTTAACTTTTTCCAAAGTAATACTTTAACAAAAAAATATGTTACTTTTACTCAAGTATAACTTGCAAGTACTTTATACAACACTATACTCCACACTATGGGTCAAATGATTATCAGCCTGGCCGGTTATTGGATCTGATACTCAGGATTCTTCTGATTATTGGGATTGGGGTTTTTTTTTTTTTTAACCGTTTTATCAGATTACTCTGATGCAGCAAAGTAACTAGTAACTAAAGTAATCACATACATGTTGTAAATTATACAATATTTGTATAATTATTTGTATTATTTATCAACCCAATATTCAAACATTTTCCAATTATGCAATCAATTTTTTTATTTTTTAAATCCAATTTATCACATTTAGCTCTGATGCAGCATGTAATCTGCAAAGTAACTAGTAACTAAAGTCGTAGTGGGGAAAAAAACAGTACAACATTTGCCTCCAAACTGTTGGAGTGGAAGAGTAAAGAAGCAGAAACTGGAAATACTCAAGTAGAGTATAAATACCTCAAATACTACTACTACTTAAATATAGTACTTGAGTAAATGTACTCAATTACATTCCATCACTGAATAATCTTACATTTTATAATGTGTAACTGCGTACATTTACTCGGGTATTTCTACTTTAGCCCACTTTCTACTATTTTCACTTCATTCAGGGAGAACTGTTGCGCTGTTTACTGCACTACATTCAGCTGTAGTTACTTATTGTAATCTATTACATACATACAAGATGAGAGTACGATATATTGATTATAGATTAACCAACAGTACACAAACATTGCAACAGTAAAACGCTGCAGGATGCGTCAACATGGAGTACTTTTAATAACTTAAAGTACTTTTTGCTGGTGATACTTTTACTTTGCCAACCTTTCCATGTGCTTGTAATCGAGTATTTTTCACACTGTGGGATTAATTGTGAGTATTTCCTCCTTCTCTTCATAAGTCGATCGCTGTGTATGAATTATTGATCGCTCACAGCTGCTTATGGTTTATAGCTTGGCATTAAAGCTCAATGCGCCTCAGCGCAGCGCGGAGCGGCTCTTTCCTGGTGTCCCCTTAAGCAGGATTGTGCGTTTGGCCTCTAATTATTCATAATGCCCTCTGTGGAAAAAAAAAAAGAGAGAGAGAGAGAGAGAGGGAAAGAAACAATGCTTTCCGTGCAAGAGGATTGGGGGAAAAAAACAAAAAAAACATGTCTCACTATAATAAATTGACGAAACTCGCCACCTAGAGTGACTGGACAGATTTATCCAAACACATCTGAGTCACTGGACTAAACTGTGCAGCTTGGCTTGGACCATCACAAGTAAAATATTAATGCCGAACAGTCAACGTTGATGGAAAAATGTGTTTAAAAATGGATGTTTTGTTTTCCCATGAACTCAACTAAATATGTGTTTGCGCGCGCGTGTGTGTGTGTGTGTGTGTGTGTGTGTGTGTGTGAGGGGAAACTCCATGTGAGGCTGAGTCGTGGTGGGAGGTTTTAGGCTAATTGATGAAAGAGACGAGTGTGTTTCAGCCCCCAAAGCTAAAAGGAAGCTGTTCCCCTTTTCTCTCTCCTCTCACCGCCAAACACACGATGTGAGACGCACAGTTTTTTACATCAAAGACTCAGTGAAGGCTCGATGCAGACACAAAACACCAGAGCTGCAGGTCTGCGAGCTCAAGGAGCACAGATCATACAAGTGTGAGGAGGATCATATTATCATCAGGGACATTTTAATATCATTAAAGTTCATTTACAAATCCAAACCATCATTAACACACTGTGCATTTATAGTTAATTCAACTTTAGGTGATAGTTATAAACAAAAAATACTTTAAAAACTGTTTATAACTTTATAATAAACGATATGAGGTGAAATAATATGCACTAAAGTTTAATTAACTAAATATTAACCATGTTTTATTGGTGCAATGCATTGCAAACAAAAGGGCGCTATGTAGTTTTTGGGGAGAAAAAATAATATTTACAGTATTAATGAGGTAATAATACAACAAACTGAATAAACAAGCTGGTCTCAGAGGAAAATAAGGTTGGAGCTGGAAATGTGGCAGGGTCCGCCACACATTAACAAAGTAAAACAGTGTGAAACTTTAGTTTGTTTAGGCATAAAATTAATTTAAATTCCTTCCCCAAAGCTACGTAATGCATCTTTAAACTTGCAGGCAGAAGGTTTAAAGCAGACCTGCACAGCTGCTGGCTTCATATATGGTTGAAATTATTATTAAATAAAAATGTTTAGTAATCAGATGAGCTGAGAAACATGTTTTTGATGAAGGTGACACTATAATAAATGCAATAAAAGGCTGGCTGATGCTCAGGTGCCCCAATAATAACTTCTCAAACCCACAGATGTTTTGAAAAAGAGACAGTTACCAATTACTTGTCACTGTGGAGAGGAAGAATGGAAGGTTAGTTTATTTATTTATTTATTTATTTATTAGAAACTACAAGAAAAGAAGAAGCTTCGCATCAAGTGAAAGGGACAACAAGTTCAATTAAATGAATGATTTTCTTGAAGGAAATGCACAACTACAAAAAGAGTTTAGGAAATCATCAGAAGAGTTTTGTTTTAACTTAGAAAAAAACACTTAAAAATGTGTTTTTGAGAGAAAGAATTAAGACTTTTTTTTACATTCATCTGCTTAAAGAGGAAAGTTTTCTGAGTGTACATGAGATGATTTTGTGACATCACAGCGGGTCTGTGAGCCGTCAGTCCTGGATCCGGCGTGTGCAGCTTCTACATATTTCATATGGAAACTTTAAAAACCTCCAGTTGCACAAACACTGAGAGGAGCTTTCAGTGAAACAGGAGACACCTTGTGTCCAATAATTCAGCTTCTGAAATGAAAACTAGATTCTGATTTGTTCAAAGGTGAAGAAAGAGTCAATTAAATTATAAACATTTTAACTGATTCTTATTTTTGTAGGGAAACACACACACACCAGCGTGGAGAGTAACTAAGTACATTTACTCAACTAAGTCCCACTTTGTGAGTTTATTTTTCACAACTTAAAGTATTAAGTCTTGCAGTTTTACTCCACTACAATTATACACTAACTTTAGTTACTTTGCAGATTCTAATTAATAATATAAGTAATCATTTTAAATGAGTTAATTTATTGGGAGATTTTAAAGTAATTTAAATGAGCTCTATCTCCTCACAGTTATAAACACATTCATGCATCAATAATTACAATCCAATAATATAATATATCTTATTGTGCATGATGAGTAGTTTTTACTTTTGGTACTTTAAAGTACATTTTGATGCTCATACTTCGGTATTTTTACTTAAAATTTTAAAAACAGAATTTTTACACTGTTGTTTTGCTACTTTTATTCAGCCAAAGTAATCTGAGTACTTTTTATATAAAAATTAGAGCATGTCTTTAAGCTGTGTGATGCGTTTAAGGTCGAAAGTTAACCAAAGTAACTCAGTCAGGTCTGAATACGTGAACTATTATTAACAAAGTTGTCAGTTTAGGTTGATTAACTGTTCTTTAAGTGACGCTCGTGCAGGAAATATTAAGTTTGATTGTAGTTTAATTATGTCAAAAAGAAAAGAAGGAAAAAAATTGCATAAAATAAGAAATGAAAACTGAAAAACCAGCAATTCAAGTGTGTAAATGTAAAGTAACGAGTAACAAAGTAATTCCGGGTGTGTGTGTGTCACGCGCGCTCGGACGTGTTTATTGGCTCAGAGCTGAGGCTGCACGCGATGCTCGTGTTTTTTTGTTTTCTCTCCTCCTGATTGACCGGCAGGTTCATTTCGCTCCGTGTCCCCAGGGGAGACAGAGGCTGTGAATGTGGGCCACAACTCCCCGGAGAGGGGCGGAGGGAGGAGGCCGAGAGGCCGGGCTGAGGAGCGGCTCGGTCCCCGGCCGAGAGGAGCTGAGCGCTTCAGAGCTCCTTCACTACAACATACAGACAGCAGCGTGTGTTTAATCCTCAACACGTCATCACTCCCACTTCACTTCCTTTCAAATCAACATTTTAACGTGAAGTTTCGATGTGTTTTCAAAGCACAAGTGACATTATTTGGATTTATTGTGATTTTATTTTGAAGTTTTTGGAGCGCGCACTTAAATTCCGTTACATCTCGCGATAAAACAGCGAATTAAAGTCGTGATTTAGACCAGAAAATCAAGTTTTTAAAAGAAGGAAGCTGTAGTTTCAACTTGCATCATTAACATAATTAGTGTTTAATGTGTGTTTATCTGAAGTAAAATCTAATTTACAATAATCAATATGCATTTCTTATCGTCTATCATTATTAATGGAGGCCATGGAGGTCAGTACATTATGTTATGAAGATAAAGGCTTTTTTATTGTTGTTGTTTTTGTTGTTAATCAAGTTTATATGAGTGATTTCTTCCCAGTTTACAGTTGAATTACGCAGCTGTTCCACACCAAAAAAAAGGTAAATAACAGGATGATTTTCCAATTTACACAGTCAAACGTGATTGAAAAATGTTGTGATCAAATTCTCTGGGCACAAAACAAAAAAAAAGAGAGGGGGAAAATGGTGCTTTAACCTCCTGAAAGAGGTTGGAAACATGATGTCAGACTCCAAATTAACCTCCAGCCGTGGGCATTGATTTGCAAATCGCTGCCGTATAAACCTCCAGTGACTCCTCGTGCTATTCAGTGCATCTAAGTTCAACGAGCGCTGGTGCTCACCTGCTACTGCTTTGACTGCTGCTGCCAGCTGCCAATTAACACCTATGGCATGTTAATTAGGCCGCAGAGTCTACCACTTCAGGAGACTTTTCAGACCCCTTCACCACAAGTGCCTTTTATTTTCACAAGAGCTCATGTGCAAATCTGCATATGCATCTTGCATTGGGAGGAGGAGGGGTGGAGGAGGAATCAGGAGGAAGCCAGAGTGGGATTTAAAGCTCGGGTCGAGTCTTGTGGCTGCAACATGTGAATCAATGGACTGAAAAGTATTTGGAGATCATGTGCAGTTCAAATGATTTAGCCCAATTAGACTATTGTGGGTTATAGGTTTATTATAGTAGCAGCGGTGGGAGGAGGGTAATCGAGATAAGTAAGTCTGAAAAGAGATCTAAATCCAAATTAAACCCCGACTATGATGTGTGCAAATCATCAAATAAATCACACTGTGAAGCGAAAAATATTTGACTGACACATCAAAGTGCAATTTCATATTAAAGGAAAAGTCCACCCAAAAATGAAAATTCAGTCATTTATCTACTCTTGCCCCTCGCTGATAGGAAGTCAGGTGAGGTTTTGAAGTCCACGAAACATTTCTGGAGCTTCACAGCGAAACAGCGTCGCAGCCGTCTCTTAAACAACTGATGAAGATGAGGACTTGTTTTAAAAAGTAAAAAAAAAGGGCGTCAGTAGCAAATTAAACCCTGACTATGACGGGTACATACGATCAAATGAATCTCATTTTCAAGCGAATACATTGGAGTGACACATAGCTAGTCGAAGTGCTTCAATTTAAAGGGTAAGTTCACCCCAAAATGAAAATTGAGTCCTTATCTACGCACTCATGCTGATAGGAAGTCAGATGAAGTTTTAGTCCACAAAACATTTCTGGAGCTTCTCAGCAAAAAGTTGCAGCATTCTCTTAAACAACTGAAGTAGATGGGGACTTGTTTTCAAATGTAAAACATTAAATGTCTCCCTACAGCTCATACGTCGTTAACCAAGTCTCCAAAAGTCTGGAGACTACTTCATACTTTCACTGTGACTGCTAAGCTTAAAGCAAAAACATAAAATGGCTCCATGCAGCTCATCCGGTGTGATCTGAGTCTACCGAAACACAGACATCCCAAATTAATTAGCAAGGATCTTATTTACACGTGGTTAAGCTTGTGCACTGACTTCAGACAGGTTGCACGTCTTTTGTCTCTTGCCTTGCAGGTCTCTGAAAGCCCTGCGATCCTAAATTGATTTGAAAAGATGTTATTTACACCCTTGTAAGAGTCACTGTAGCTGCTAAGCTAAAAGCTAGCGTGCTGCCCGTCTGACTTGGGTGCACGAGCTCGACTTCCGCGTAGAGGGTGTAAAACTGGGATTTCGGGCCTTCCAGGGATAACGCTGTATGTAGGTGTTTTTTAAACTTTAAAAAAAATAAGACCCCATCTGATTCAGTTGCTGAAGAGAACGTATGTGACGCTGTTTTGCCATGAAGCTCCAGAAATGTTTTGTGGACTACGCAACTTCACCCGACCCTTGATTGGCATGGGGGGCGAGTAGATAATGACTGAATATTCAATGTTGGGTGAACTCATTCTTTAATAACGTGTTACAGGACCCACACCAGGGGGTAAGTGGATGTAAAATAATTGTCTAGGTTGAGCTTGATGTATAATACAATAGAGAAATCAAAGAAATGTGTTTATCCTATAATATTAACAAGGAGATCTCTACAATATACACATACTGTTCAGATTCTGCTGCTGCCTCACACACAAGCGCACATGGATGAGTAAGACAAACAAACCTCGAAACAAATTAACAAACGGCTGGCGCTTCTCACGCACAACCCATCGTGATTCGTCCGCGGAAATCTGGAATCAGTCAAGCTCCGAGGTAAAACCTGCAGAACCTGCTGGAGCAGCTCCTCCAGGTCCAGAGGAATGTTTCAGACCAATCAGACAAATGCACAACATGGCATCATTAGTGCCAAAAGGGATACTGGAGGTGAAGTGGGTGTTTGGAGGTAGGGAGGTGGGGAAGTGGTGTGTGTGTGTGTGTGTGTCTGTGTGTGTGTGTGCGTATTGGAGGGGGTGGTGGTGGTGGAGGAGGGGGTGGTGTTCATGAAACGTTACTCAGAAAAGAAGAAAACCACCTAAAAGGCTCGAGAAACACAATGACACATCAAAAGGAAAGACCTGAAAACCATGGCATAATAAGACTCATGAATAAGCTGCTCAGATCCCAAAGGAACAATGTGTGTTTAAGTGTGTGTGTGAGGGAGAGAGAGAGAGAGAGAGTGTGTGTGCATGTGTGTGTGTGTGTGTGTGTCTATAAACATCTGTGTGTCTGAAGCTGTTCATCTGTCTCTTTTTTTATAAAACGCCTCAATTCCCTTTACAAAATTAAAGTGTGTGTGTGTGTGTGTGTGTGTGTGTGTGTGTGTGTGTGTGTCACAGAATTACTCTAAAATCATCGACACAGCAGGAGAACGTCCATTCGCCCACATTAATGATTTCACACAGTCATCTCAGCTCTCGTCTCTGCTCGCAGTTCAAAGATGAGAAACGTTTCATGTCTTTGATGCACAAAAGAAAAACTTTAAACTGCGATTAACAAAGGGAAGGAAAAAAAAGTGCTCGGCTCTTTTTTTTTTTTAAGAAGGAGACTAAATGTTTGCAGGGCGCTTTAAAAAAGTGCTGACGAATTGAAGCATTAATCAGTCGAACAACTGCTCATTCAGGTTTTGGTGTTTGAACGGGCGTCAGACGAGCAGCTGACAGCAACAGAAACACTTTTCAAACATTCACCTTGGCTGGTCACTTTACTCAAATGTGCATGCTGTGACATTTTAGTGAGACAATTAACAGTCTCAATAAGAACTTGTTACTGTTTTACTCCATAAATCTGAAGCTGTAAGCAACGTTCAGACTTTTCTTTGCAAGCCCTGAAGTCAAAATAGCTCCCAAATATCAATTTTTAAGCTGGTGGTCCACCATTTTGGTCCAGACTGACATATCTCAACAACCGTTGGATTATCACCATGAGATTTTCTAGAGACATTCATGAATCCTAATGATCCTAGAGGTGAGGGAGGGCAGCATTATATGTACCTGCATATTAAACCAACTAAATGATCTGTCTCCGTATCCGTTCTCGGGCCCGGTGGTACTAAAACTTGTCAATTTAAGGCTGGAATTGATATTGGTTTGTTCACAAGTTGCGATATTTATTATTATTTATGAAAACTGTTTACAGAACGGCCTCAGAATTGTACTTCAGATGGACGGAACAAAAACAGAACAGGTTTCATATAAACTTGAATGAATAACCATCAGTCAGCCACCCGCTGAGGATTTTCTTCTATCACGAGTGCAGATTTTGCTACATTTTTCTCAGATGACACAGAAGGTCCAATTTTGATGAGCTGATGAGTGAAAAAATCAGAGGATCACTGAAGCTTGTGATTCATCCTGAGGAGAAGATGAACGAACGTCTAAACAGAAACCACTGGCACTGGAGAAAATGTTAGCATTGTTTATCCTCTGAGGAACATTTCTGTTTGGCACAATAAGGTTTCCACTACGATGGTGAGCACGATGTTACCGTCTAATTATAGCGTTTAGCTCAAAGTAGGGTGCAGCCCCACAGAACTGCTAGCATGGCTGCAGACTCTTGGTCTTGTTAATGACACTCTCGCAGTCGACCTCTTGCATAAGCTCCATAAATCTGGAGCAGTTAATCTTGTTGTAAAGGATAAGTCTTTTAAAAACATTTTTCTACAGCAGTGTCACGCAGAATATTGAATATATGCACAACATCCTTTGTTTTTTGTACTTTTGTGAGTGAGTAACTGCGTGACAACGCTGTGTATTTCCTTAAACCGTGTTCGGAGAGTGAAAAATGTAACTGAATTTCCACAGGATGATGTTCGGTCCAACGAGTAGATACTCCTGATTAAACTTTGGTTCTCCAGATGCCGTCGAGAAGTAAACGCAGCGCCGAGGAGCTCGAACGTGGAAGAGAAACAGAGTCATCTGGGTTCTGTATGCTCACACACGGCGCTGTGACTCATTAACTGTGTGCTTCATTGTTTTTTGGGGGGTAACACAATTTTGGCGGGGTTTTTTTCCCCTCTGTTTTACGGTTTGTCAACAAATAAGTCGTTCGGAGTGGCCTCCGCTTTTTGAGTTGACCCCCTTCTCTGTGCGGCATGACATCATTTCCCCTGTCGTGAGGCAATTTCTGCTTTGAATCCAAAGTCAAACGAGACTGTGCCAGAAGCTCAGGGATACAACTTCACTCCCTCTTGTAAACAATGAGAGGCCAACCTGCTATTACCAGCAAACGATAGACATGTTAGGTGGGGAAAAAGGCCCTTTTTCGTTGTGTGTATAGAAAGTCAAACCCAAAGAAGACAAAATCTTGAACGTGTTTATTGCATGTGTGAGTGATGTGGTTTCGCGGAAATGCATTAAGTTATGAAATATAGGCAAAGAGGGCAGAGACAGAAAGAATGATTGCTTATGATTGATTGTTTTTAGACGGAAACACTTAAAGCTTCATCAGTTTCCTCAGTCCTACATGTGTATTGTCAGTATTTCTACAAAAAAAAAAGCATAATGCTCTGGATGGCTGCCACAGATTGTCATAGTTGCAGTTTTTCCAGCGTCATGTGTTGAGTTTTTGCTATGAAGTTGTTTTACAGCCTTTTGTAATTTTCTCAGCGTATGTTGAGTGAAGTCAGTGCAGAAATATTTAATTTCTAAGTGTGAAGGGGATTATACTGATCTGTTTTTCGAAATCCAGCTTGAACTCATCACAGTTTCGGTTTGATTTATTCGAGAGGAGAGTAGCGAGAGAGAGTGCGACAGAGCAGAACGGGGAATATTAGAGTCGATCAGAAGTAGATCAAAACTGAGTCAACTTTATTTTGGCGTTATAAGAACTTGCTTTCACGAGCTCAGAGTGCAACAGGTTGTCCATTATAATAACGATCTTCTTGGCGATGTCGAGCCATTATGACGACAGGAGATAGGACAGGATCCCCTGGAGTTTAGACACCGGTGTGTACTGGAAATCCTGTACGGTGGTGAAGGACATGTCGCAAAACAGGATCACAATAATATCTAAAGTGTAGACTTGAGTAGAGTAGTAGAAATAGTAGAGTGTAGTGTATAGTATAGTGTGCATAGACTCAGATACAGATCAAAGTGAAGTAGAATAAGGGTTTTATAACGTGAAGTGTCACAAAATCAATAGCTCTTTAAGGGGCATCACGTCAAAATCAATCATAAAGCTATAACTGACGATTTGAGTAACGAGTGCAGTGAAAGTAAATTTAGTTTTTCTACCCACCTTTAAATGTGTTGCAAAGTGGTCTATAGTCATTTTCTTAACTCCATTCCCAAAAATGTACGCCAGCTGGACTTTAACCTCATCTGGACCTGAGATCATAAATAGATTTTAAACATATATTTTTGTTTTTATTACTTAACACGACCGAAGGAGAAACACTGTTGAAAATTGGTTTATGTTACGGTCTTAGATCTGACAGCGTGCACGGTGTGGAGTTTCCACGCCTGTATACACACACACACACACACACACACACACACTCACACACAACGACACACACACATCTCAAAAGCACACAGGACTTAAGTGGCAAACACTCTGCAGGCCTGCCCAATTTTCAAGGCGATTTCCTAACTTGAGAAAGAGCGGGCTGTGAATAATTGTGGCGCTCTTCATGCCTGTGATAATATTGTTATTCTAAAAGGGGTGAAAGTGGTACAAATGGTGGAAAAAAACACTTAAGAAAAAAGAGAGGGAAGGTAGGAGATGTAAGAAACCACACACTCTTATTTCCTGCCAAATTACTCATCTATCACGGGGTTTCATTTGCTCTGACAATTAAAGCAGCGTCAGGTTTTTCAGTAACGCCCGTTCTCTTTAAACACACAGACACCATGTGGAGCTAAACACCAGTGAGCTCCAGAAGAAAAAGACTATTTAACTCTGTTTAGATGTTTTTGAGAGGTCACTGTGAGCACATGAGCAAAAAAAAAGTCCCCACTTTACACGTGAATGGTCGTTTTTTGGATTACTGTAACAAGTAATTTTCTTCCCCAGACGGTGAAACGATGTGAAGAGTTCACAGTCAGAGGTCACTCACTTAAATTTTATGCGATATTGTTCGTCTGCGAGGAATGGACTGTGTTCTGCTAACATACGCTTCGGTGTTAGCATGTCTGGCTAACTAGCTCACTACCTGCAGTTGAAACGTTAGCATTGTGTTATCTACAAAGCCAAGGAGCACGTTAAGAGCAACTATATCCTGTTTTTCTTTTACTAGATTTGAGGAATTTTGCTCTTGTAAAAGAAAAAATACAAACAATTGAGAATAAATCTAAGATATACGTTTTCTATACTTAACTAAGCATCCAAACAGGGACTATATAAAATATGACATTGTCTTTATCCTACTGAATTGTGCTACTTAAGGGGAAAACATAGGTCTGCCCTATAATATGTGAATAGTGCTGCTCCATGTCTTTTATGGATCATCAGCTGTTGAGGTTGTGGTCAACAATGCTCCGAGGTGTCATTTCATTTGGTCGCCTGTAACTATAATCGCCAGGTTATTACATCCAACAATGCTGCCAAACAGACGATCCGAGTTCAAGTCACATCAGTGGATATTTTTAAGGACACCTCGGGAAATTTCTAGCTGTTTCAGAAGCGTCAAAACCGGGTGTTTTTAAGGAGAGCTGCAGAGGTTTCCAGTCGCTTTTGTGGCGACCGAAAAAGGCATTTTATTCCAGGAAGTCCGACCATTTCCATCCATGAGTTTGAAGACCAAAACAGGTATTTTAAACCAAATCATGAAGCTTTCCAAACCTTAACCAAGTGATTTTTGTCCCTATCTGTGGTTTCACAGAAACGTACTTGGTTAATATCTATTCTGGCGATTGAATTGGATTGAGGTTTTCATTTAAGTCCCTTTCACAGGATTAATGTATTAAAACAACTCAGCCGGAGACGGTATTTAAACAATTTTCACTACTTGTGATTAAATATTTTAGTTTCGGATGGCGAAATCAGACAGTGAAAAATGAGAGCCTGCTTCTGTTTGCCTTTGTGTGAAATCAGAAGCTCACCGTTTAAAAAATGACCAAATATTTCAAGTAGTAGCATAAATCTGCCACTGTTAAAGCTGCATGTGCAGCACGAGAGCAGTTAGCTTGAAAGGCTTTGCAACAGCTATTACACCCGAAAGATACATTCAGGTAATGCAATATAACAGACAAATTATGATAAAGAAACTGCAGGATTGAAGGTGTAAGAGATTGGACGGTATAAAAATGAATGAACATTCATGTTGGATCGATTCATTTCCTGCGACTCGATTTTCTTATCCCACTTTTGCGTCTCCTCCCCAAAACTCTGGTGTCATCATTCCAGCTATACCATGAAATCACACTGTTTGATTCCTAATGAAAGCAAAGATCTCTGTAGACATGAACTTACAGTAACATGTGCTAACACATTAGGCTAACGAGTTGTTGCCTTTTACAGTACGCTAGTGGAATCTGGTCGGAAGGAGAATGCAAAATTGAAACCATAAAATCAGGAAATCGTGATAAGAGAGCACATCTGCTGTGAGTTCATGCTTCCCGTTGAATCGAATGAGTAAATAAACGTGTTTCGCTTTGTGTTTGTGTGGGTGGGTGAGCGTGTGTACCTTTGTGTGAGAGGAAGCATGTGTGTACGCTCTCAGTGTTTTGTCTGTGGTCTAAGTGCCCAGACTATTCTCTCATTCTGTCTGCGTGGAAGTTGTGTACGCCAGTGTGTGTTTGTGCGTGCATGCGTGCGTGTGTGATTGTAATACCTCAGAGAGTGCTCTACCGGCTGTCTGTGTATGAGCTGAATAATGCATCAGGAGATTCCCTTCCTCACTGCCTCTTATCTCATTTCTTCTCCCCGTCCCCTTCACTCATCTTAACCTCCAATCTCTCGATCATTGGCTTGTTTTTCTTATATTCACCTAGTTACACGACCTTTGTTCTGCGTCTCATCCTCCGCCATCAATCTACATCATCGTTCCCTCCTCCACCTCCCCCCCTCTGCTCCCCTGCCCTCCCTCTATCACTCAGCCCCTCCCAAGCCTACTCATGCGTAAGGTAGTGGGGTGAAAATGCTATGCTCTCAGTGCAGCCTCTGCACGCAATAGTGCTGGGATCGTGTGAGAAGGCCGGCAGACATGATGCAGCCCCACATGGCTGTGGCATGGAGCCACGGAGGAGAGGAACGGTGTGGAGGGGAGGGGTATAAAAAAAAAAATCCCCACAGTCCCTGTTAGCTGCGACCAGGGGTCTCGGCTCAGCTGAAACCATGGCAACGTTTCACACTGATGAGGGATTTTTTCACTGCCATCGCCGCGGTCAATCAGGCGGGTCAAGGTGAAATGGCTGCCACTCACGCAATGCCACTCTTAAAGGGGGGGTTGGGGAGGAGCAGTGACAGAATGCAGCGAGAAAAAACAAACAAAGCCGAGCGACTTTCCGTTCATTGAGGATTTAAATCCGCAGCTCAGAAATCCCTGAGCATATTTCATTTAAACACATTGTTTTAAAGAGGTGATTAGTGTGAGGAGGAGGAGGAGGAGTGGGTCTCAAATCGCACCCATCACTCATTTTCCTTTTGATTTCCAGCGCTCAGTCCTCAAAGGCCATCCAGCCTTGCTCCCCCTTTCCCCCCTTGGGTCCCCCGCGGCCGCGCTCTCCACACCTCTGCCGATGCTGGTCTCATGTCAGAGGCGGGTCACAATGGAGTCCTCGCCCTCTGATGTATGTTCCTCCGAGGCGGCGGGCCGTGTGGGCCGAGCCGCTGAGCCAGCGAAGGCCTCTCCATTACAGACGGGTTAACGTCTTGTGTCAAGCTTTGGCCGGCGCGGCTGCAGTTGTGATAACAACGTAATGACTTTCTACCTCTGATTACCAAAGAGTCCGAAATATGCAGGATCAAAGTAAATAAAACAGAGTAGCACCTTTGGCTAGAATAATAAACCCCCTCAGAAGTGGTGCATGCTGGGAGGATTACTCATATTTTTTCATCTAATTAGGACAATACATCATTTACATTTCACATGGTGGAATGGGGCCAAATGGAAGAGGCCCAGGTTACTCAACATGGGGTAAGTTAAAGCTCAGCAGAGCCAAGGAAAATGAATCAGAGACATGAAATATACAGAGTATGTTCAATTATTTTAACAAAAAAACATGAGAATTTTATGGTTAATGGATGTAATTGCACTTGTAGTTTACATCTCGAGTAATATAAGACGGGAAATCAGTCAAGATCTATTGCAGTTTCTTCTTTAAATAGACAACTGAATGAGGAGTGTGTGTCATTCTGTTTGAATATAGGGTCTAGATCTGAGTGAGTGTGTGTGTGAGTGTGTGTTTGTGTGTTCATTACAGAGGCTGCAGGTGTCTGTGTGTGTGTGGTCCCCACAGCGGAGTTGCAAGGCGGTATGAGGGGGCTTTGAGTGTGGAGGCCTCTTGGAGAACCGTCACTCGCAGGGTTAATATCTGTTTCCCATCTTTTCCAAGTGGCTCTTGAGGAACTGCGGGTTTCCCCCCCATTTCATTTTCAAAAAGGGCGAAAAGAGGAAAAAAAAAAAAGCCCTCTCTTATGAAATTACGAGTATTTGAAAAGATCTAATGTGGTCTTAATTGTCTCGCTGCTTTTGACAATGGGTGTGGAGGGAAGCCATTGGGGTTGTAGAGGGGTTTCTCAAGTATGTTTCAAATTACAATGGGGGGTTCTACAGAAAATGGGCTCGGCTGCGTTGTGTGGCTTTGTTGTCTTGAACAGGACGAGGAGGTGCAAGACGAGGCAAGAAAGAAAAGCCTTGAATGACGAGCGTTTGGCCTGATCACACAGTGTCACTCTGTGGCAAAATACGCTGCCAAAGTGTGGCAGATTAATGCATATTTTCTTGCAGGCCAGCTTGGAAACATCTGAGGTTGTACACACATGAAAACTGAGTATGTGTTGTTTTTTAAAAGGCCAAAAATGACCTGTGTTACGACACCTCACGAGGACCTGAAGTCAACATCAGGGTTGCAAAACAAAACTGAGTTTAAGTCCCTTTAAAAAAAATAATAAAAGTAGTGCGGAGGATGAACTGGGGAGTCTCACAGGCTGAAGAAAAAGCTGTCCTGTAGTCTGGTGGTATGGCGAAGGATACTTCTGTATCTTCAGCAAGATGGCAGCAGGGTGAACAGACCATCGCTGGGGCGGGTGCCGTCTTTAACCACTGATAACGGCCATTCAATTGAGTGTTAACATCCAGATCGGGTGCAAAGTCAAGAATTATATAAAATCGAGAATTTACAATAAAAAATATGAGACATGTATCAAAATATATGTTTTAAAAGGAAAAGAGCTGTTCAGTGTTCGAAACAAAGAGGGTGGATGCACAAAATGTTGACCGAGGACTGTGCTAATGTTTACAGTATCAAGTATCGAGAACATGTGCGATGAAGAGGGATGAAAACAACAAAAACGTGCGTGATGGTCATGCACTGAGGCAGATGTGGACATTAATGTGATGTGTCGAGTCCACGGGGAAGGATAGTTTGGAGGATTTGTTGAAATAGAGTTATTAGCTTAAGCTGGCACTAAAACTGAATAAAATAAATCCACATGGTGTCCAGTGATGCTGACCGGCGTCACCTCAAAGGAACCCTACGTCCATTTGGTTGTGACCCCTCGATCACAGGTTGCATATGTCCATAAGAGTAGAGTCATAAGATGAGAGTCCTAAAGAGATAAACCCACCCAGGGATAAAGGTATGAAGGAAAAAATAAAAACGAGACTACGACTAAAGAAACAATAGTCTGAAAAAATGGATTCCTCCAACATCTGAAAGCTTCTAAATCCAGTAGCAGGGCTGTGTCGGTAGTTAACTATAATGCTGTTTTTGTGTGTGAAATATGTTTGATTGGTCGACATTAGGACACGAAAGTGAACCTAAATTAGGATCTTAATTGATTTATGAGTGTTTATTTCCAAGAAATCTTCTTTTAAGATCCGTCACATGTTGATCTCTTGCACCTCAAACACGAACAAGTGATTTCTCTCCGGCTCGGCTTGAGGAACCCACAGAAACCGAGACCGAGGCGATCCCTAAAAACTGACTGAACCGCTCGAGTATGTACGGCCACCCCTGCTGCCAGGTCTCTCCTTTGCCAGCTGCTGTAGCCTAATTAGCCATTTCAAGAATCACCACGCCAGAAAAGATGTGTTTCCCTGTATGTGAATTCCTCGGCAGTCATTCGCTTCGACAACGTTTCCCACCCTCCGCGACTACAAATCTGCATATGGCGCACATCTGGGCCTTCATTCAGGAACATTCATGGTACTGAGGTGGTTATCTGATGAGAAGGAAATCTGGCAGGCCTTTTTCCTTTACCGTGTGACCCGCTCGATGTTGACAGAGAGATGGTTTGAGAACTAAATCCGTCTCGGACCCCACAGAGCTCAATTGAATCAGTATACACAAGTATTTTTGTGTTATTTTCCAGTGTAAAATGCCTTAGTAGCACAAACTGTAACAAAAGGAGGAGTTTATACCTCCTTTGATTATTTTAAAAAAATCAAAGAACAGCCTTTGGACTACAAGGGAATTGCAGCTTACAAAAATAAAGAGACAGATGCACACATACACACACAAATGCAAACAAAATCATCTCTAATTGGATTAGAGCAGCTCTTTGGGCTGATTCACTGACCATGGAGGCCTTGTCCTCTGATAAGTAGGGATCTAACCAGCGCTGGTTGTCTGTGTACTGACCTCCACAGTCGCTGAGTGTCCGCTGACACCTGACACAGCCAGCTTATTCTCCCCGCTGGAGCCTAATGTCTGCTGATGGCGGAGACCACCATCCCCTCTTTAGTTTGGGTGCAGTGGGCCGCGTACACATAGGCCAAGCAAGTCTGTCACCCTCCATCCACCCACCTCTCATTAGGACGAGACAACCTGTTTCTGTGCAAATGACTCTTGCTGTATTCAATGCGGGTGGTGGCACAGGGGTTTCCCACTCACTGGATGATAGATAATAATTAGGCCCAGGGCTGCGCTGAAATACCCTCAGAGTCTGGTTCGGGTTGGATTTATACAAGCATTTAACATTATGTGGCTTTTAGAACAATTTAGAAAAATTATACCCCACTGTTAGTGGTCTTAAGTTGTGGTTTTCCCCATTACATAGAGCATGTGCACAGCAAGAGCGTGTAGCAGCACGAAACCTGCATGATATTAATAGTATGCACGGCAGCAAATTTGGCAGGATGGTGGCTAAGTCAGAGACCCCACCAACAGCGCTGTGCACTTTTCCCAGGCTTCATACAACATATAACCTACAGCCTGACTGATTTATCGTTAACAGGTTTTTCAGCCCGGGTTAGCTCGAAGGTAGAAATTATTTCATTGTTCTTGTGCTTTTTTTAGAGGCTCAAGTGGAAGGATGGCGTTTTATTTGAGTTAACTGAACAACTCAGGCTCCATACGTTGACAGAAAAGAGTATGTAAAGTGTTGTATGAGAATGATTGAACGCGTTTCATTCATGTGGTGACAAGTTGACTAGCTTTGAGGGCTGGGAAATAGTTCATTAATCAACTTTCAGTGAAAACATTAAAAAAAACCTCAGAAAATCCTAATTAAAAAGTGAGGAAAAAGTCAAAAGTTAATTTTTTTACAAATGTGAGAAGCTTCTTGCAGTTGTACTAAAAATCTGGACTAAAGTAAAAGTACAATACTCATGAAAAATGAAAACTACCATTCGTAAAATATGTCCAAAATTCGAGGGTAGCTCCAAAAACATAGGAGACCACGTATCACCAGAGTGACCAACAAGTCTCTGCCACCTATCCTTGACTTTATCTAGCTACCGTTACTTAGTTAGCTCATGGCTAAGTTAGCCGTGGAGCCGGTCGCACTAGAGTTTGCCTGGATCAAGACCTCAGCTCACAGGGGGATTCATCACAGCTACAGGACCCAGGGGAGACATGCAGCGGCAGAGACGAGCGAGAAGGTTGGGTATAATTTTTTTAACGTTTTAATCTAAAATTCTGATCTTTGGCCTATCTTACACAGTATGTTCTACATTTTCATTGATGCATGTTCAACTAACATACTTTACTGTTGTCCTTTTTAGATTTGGGTCAAAAAAAGCTGCATCTTGTTCTGGTTTTTAGTCTGACGCATCGTGGTCAGAAGACAGTTGGTGCCTGTTTTTTGTGCACTCTTTCACCGTTCATTCAACCCCGCACACAGAGCAGATGAGTTGTAACAAAAGGTAGAAACGGGAGATTTAGAGAAGTCAAAGTACAACTACTGTCTTAAGAATACGCTTGAGTAAATAGTGCAGTTTAAAAAGAAAAATGAAAAGTACTCGTTCATTAAAATAACTACTCGTTTAGTCGTGTGTGTTGCTCTGGGCTTTTGCCGCACAGATCATTTTACTGAACATTTCGTACATTATTTTAAATGTGACTTTGCCACTTGTGTTAGACGGAGACGGTGTCAAAACATCCATGAAGTGTCTCAGTAAAAGTGTTGAGGCACCACAAACCCAGCTTAATTGCTCCTTGGTCTATATTTTACACATTTCATGAGCTTTACTGCAGGGATAAACACCATTCTGCCAAAAGATATTCTCTCATTTGGTGTTTTGATGATGGTGGTGGAGAGAATATGTTGCTCCAAAGTCTCCCACAGGGGCTCAACTGATGATATCTGGTGACTGAAAAGGCCACAGCAGATGATTCACATCGTTTTCATACTCATTAGATCAGTCAGCGACTCCTCCGGGCCTACAGTAAGTAGACAAATCTGCATCTGCCTCTGCGTAATGTCTCCTATCTCATTTATTCAGGTTTTTTAACCGTTTTAGTGGCACAGCCTGAGGTGGTTGTGTCAGTCGAACCATCACTTTGGTCCAGACTGAAGTTTCTCAACAACTACTTGATGGATTGCAGTGAAATCGTGTCATGGACAAAACCTGATGACTTTGATGATCCTCTAACTTTTCCCCGTCACGCCACCATGAGGTTGACATTTGTGGTTTTGAATGAAATATGTCAACAAATACTGAATATTCACGTTCCCCGCAGGATGAACAGTCATAACTTAAGCAGTCTGACTCACCGGATGTAGACTGTTGGTGTAAGCCTGCCATCAGCCAAAAAAACAGCCTCTGTGTTAGCAACCTAAACACTGAAAATGGCGTGTAAATATCATAAACTTGTGTTTGCCACAGAGCTTTTTTTCTGCCATAATCCAAAATCCAGTTAAAAATCCCATAGGCCTTTTGTCGAGGGAAACGGGCCGATGCTAACTGTTGGTTAGCCTCCAAAAATACGTCATCCCTGCAGCGCTCTCTTGGCGCACCAGACCTTTCTCCAGCACTGACACGGCACCGTGGAGGCCTGGCTGTGCAAGACTGTAACTTTGGTGATCCTCTGACATTTCATCTAGTGCCATGCCTGCAACATTTATGACATCTTCATCAGCCTGTAAATGTTAGCATGCTAACATGGCAAGCTAAGATGGTTAACACAGTAAACATTATACCTGCTTTCTGCCTAAGCAACCACATCTACCAGAGATTTAGACTACCTGTCTGGTCATGAATGCACTCATCTTCAAACACAGGCCGAGACCACTATAAAGTGTGACACATAACATGCACACACACCGACTTGTATGCACTTCTTACACACAAAGTGACTAAATTGCACTGCACTGAGTTGGAATGGCTTTTGGATCTATATTTTATGATGCTTAATGGTTTGATGTCATGACTGGAAATATGAAAAACAAATAGGAAATGAATGTTGTGGAGCGCAAAGTTAACCAGCAGTAATGTTTATCAGCTGCCTGGTGTTTGCCTCACAAGTTGGTACAAATACAAAATTCATCAAACGTAATCAAGTGCAACAAGTAGATGGTATAAAAAACGATCAAAAGTAATCAATTGCAGCTTTTGCAGCTGCGTATGGAGGCGCAGCAGACGGGGAAAAGGACGCTGTCAGTCGGATCAGTGGGAACAAACAGCAAATGAATCAAAACTTCACAGAGGGGATACTCAGTCCTGCCACATGTCAACAAATCGACATCAAATGTTAACAATATTTTGCTGTTAGAAAAGGAAATTTATCTTTTCCCCCCCCCTTTTTTCTTCGCACATATCTTACCAGCAAAATGTTAAATATGATCAATCTCTGTTTTTCTGCACATGCTCATCTGACAGTCCCATCCAATTATGGTTAGAAGAAGCGGGGGGATGATGCGCTTTACGATGGGTGGAGAAGCTTTCTCTATTCCCCTCCTTCACTTTCTGACAGACGCTATAATTCATAATGCAAGTGGAAGATTGGTGCGCGTTAAATGCCGAGCGTAGCCTGCATGTGCTCGCCTTCGAGCTTAGCTGGTGGTCCGTCTTGAATTATGGTTAAGGAAATGTTTTGTGCATGTGTGTGTTTTTAAGTTTTAAAAGGACAGAAAGAACCACTCTCGACAAAGCTATTCTAAAAGCATCCATTATGTCCTGCCTCATGTGCTGTCTATGAACACCACATGTTGCTGGTCAACGGCGAGGAAAATACGACTTTTCTAAATCACTTGTGGCAAGTTTACAGTACACTTCCCTCGCTGCGTGTCTGTCCTGCTCTCCCTGTGTCTGCTCTTGCACAAACACGCACATAAACACACATATAAATCCACACACGTACATACGCCGTGGCCAGCAAGAGACACCATCATTCAAGTATTTAAGTAGATAAACTAAATGTAGAAGATTGGCGTCATAAAAGTGATTACATACACACACACACACACACACACACAAATCAGACGGTCTTGACATCATATATGAAGCTGACATCTGCGAGTCACCGAAACATGGATTTAAAACTCGCTCTATATATTATTTTTACATGGCATTCAAATATGTTGCAAACAAAGACAATGTGATAATCTCTCTCTGTCTTTATAGTCAGCAAATCCCATTAAAAACAAACAAAGAATTTCGAAACAACCATTGTCTATGCAGCCAAAGCCTAATTTATCTTGTTTCTTTGTGCCACAGAGCTCCATTGTTGTCCAGAAATTATTAAAAACACATGAACGAGCACCACGTTGCACTGAGTAACATGTTCCTTCATGATGATGAACATGGGCTCTGTAGTTTGTTTGGAGTCAAACCTTTATACGATGACGTGTTGTCAATACTCACTTGTGCACCGAATCTGCAGCTGGAGAATAGTCCCCAACAAGTACACTGCTTAAAGGTCCAATTAGTGAGATTGTTGATTGTAAGTTCTCATTCCCAACTTATTAAATACTGAGGCTTTAGGCCCTATTTACAAGTGCAATAAGGGTATGTCCAACTCCCTTTTACTAGTTAAATGGTGGATTATATGGGCGCAAAGTGGCACAACGAGGCAACAGCCTAACAACCAACTAAAGCATTTTGACGGATATGAAAAAACGCAGAAAATTTAACCCATTTTAGAGAATCACCCGGCCTTTTACAAGTCGGGAAAAAGCACTGAAAGTTGGACTAACGCATTGTTGGTTTCGGTCTTCTCATATTATTCATCGACAATAAGAAAAATATCCCCAGCCCCAACCATTTTACGTACATTTCAGTGCAGGAAGCTTGTATCTAGTCATGGGTGAGGTGCAAGCTAACGAAGCTAATTGAGTCGGTTAACGTTAAAGCTAAGCCGAGGAGAAAGCCATGTTTACATCCCAACACGAGGATGAGCCTCTCATCCGTGAGTAGTCGCACATTTCCTTCTGCCCAGTGTTACGGTGTAGTTGGGTAGAAAGAAAATAGTTCCTACGTTTCCCACAATACATTAAACTGCACACGCTAGATGCATAAATAGGACTACAGGTAAGAGGAAAAATATGTCTTATTAATTGTGGGATGAACTGTCCCTTTAAAAACAAACACAGACGAGGCCCAACATTAGCATTTATATGGAGCTTCTGGCCACCTGGTGAGTCGAATATTCCCTATTTAGCTTTGTTCTCCACCAACTCCTGAAGGAAATGTCATTAGATTAAGTAATATCTTGTTTTTTCTGTGCTTTTCCATTTGTGTTGCTTTCTGTTTAAACAAAGGAAGTTTACACACTCAGGTGTTTTGCATTGTTCTAGTCCCTTAACCTAAATCAGCCTGTTTTTAACCATATTGAGCAGAGTTGTAGTATAGCTTCCTCCAGCCAAGAACTCAAGCTGGTTTCACTGTTCTTCCCAGAAAAAAGATTCTCTCTTCCCCGCAGAATAATTCAAAATTTTTGTGTTAAGCGTGTCTAACCTCAAAATGGGAGCCAGCCCTGCTCATTAAACCAAAGAATAAAAGTTCAGTAAAACCTGATAATTGTTTGGTTCAATTTCCCTGCTAAATAATGTTTTCAATCAGTCATATCAAGCAGAAAACGTCCTCAAGAATCTGTTTGATTGGTTCCCATTGAAAGAGTCAAAGTCCACCGCTGCCACAGACCAGTATGAGTATAAATCTGTGTCGCCATGTGTTGAAACACCCCATCGGGAAAAGTGACCCAGAAAAGCCAAGCATCTTTGGTTCTGGAACAACACTCGGTTACATCAAAACTTTTACTCCCGCCGTAGGCGTTTTTTTTTTTGTCTGTTGCCAATCATTTTGGGTTTCTGATGGTTTCCTGCCCAGTGTCTCACGGGCAGGCAAAAACACCAACACGCCCACTGAGTGTAAACCATTCATTCATACTGTAAGAAAAAAAACAACCTCAGTGCCATGAGGTTACAGCAACAAACTAAAATGCAATGGAACAAATACTGTCAGTATATTTTACAGTATATCTAATGCACTTGAGATGGGGAATCTACCCCCAAACCTCCTGCTGCAGTGCCTCATGATCACGTAATGAAATGGAGGATCTAAGATGGAGTGTTATGTGCATGAATGGAAAAATGCCGATATTTAAAAAGTCAAATCAAAAGGATGATTTCTTTGATGGCATTTCTTTTAATTTCTATTAAATAAAACCACAGATACATTATAATTTCATGTTTCCCACATATCATATCAACATTTCTGTTCGGATAACATTTATATCATCTGACCGTCTCATCAAGAGGTGGAGGAGATGGTGGACCATCCTTCTCTTCCCATTTACCGTCAATTTACCAGCCGTCTGGACATTTTCTAGCTGCGTTGTGGCGAAAAAGTAATTGTTTCAAAGGGGCTCTATGTAACAATTTGTAGCAGTACATATAGTATTATAATTTTTTTTATTGGCTATATGTGAGGATTGCAACCCAACGTGAAAAATTAGATCTCCCCATCTTGGTTGCCTATACAAGCCTATGGACAATAAGTTATTAAAGTTGTAAAATGCTGATAGACTTTCGACTCTGGTCAGATTGTCTGCAACAGTCCAAAGGATGGGACATTATGCATATTCTCAAGTATCCACTAACATTAACTAACTAACGTTTACCTAAACCGTAAGTAGTTTTTCTGTGTTTCAAACTCAATCTAAAGAAATGCAAAGTTTAAATGCAGAGAAACATATCAGCATATGACTTGTTTGCAGAAATGTACAATGCCAACAACTTTTCTGCAGACTGAGTTGCAGACAGGCGATGAGCAAACCCGCAGTTACTACAGTAACTTACAGCTGAAGTGCGGCAGCCTCTGGGTTTGAGGGATCGCACAGGCAGTCCTTTTGTTTACTGGTTATCTTCCACCGCTGATTACGTTCATTAACAATTTAATGACATGTCTAGGAGGTATTTTCTGGGAGACTCTAGCAAATAATTCGAATAAAGGGTTTCTTAAATCTCTATAATTACAGTTTTATTGAGCCCAGAAACTAGAGTTACGTCTAACAAATGATAAACATCTGAGACTCTTATTATGACATATTCAAAACTATAATAGCAAATTGATCCGATTATGAAAGAACAACTAAGCAGATTTCATTATAGTTATGGATGGAGGCTAAATTCGCTCATACCAGGAACAATGCATATTTCCACTGAACGTGAACTGCAAAATAAAACTGTGACGAAGGGAAAACGAGGAAGAGAGGCTATTGATAAAAGAGAGAGCTGAATAATGTAAGTGGCCGATGAATTGAAAACAATATCCCGTCCACTGGGCTCGCCAAATTCAGTTACGGATTTCAGCTTTAACCTATTGGATCCCTGCAGCTGTTTTGAAGGGAGTGAGCAGGAAAGCAAACAGTATTAATCCTCAAAAAGTTCAAAATATCTTCCTGTCATAACAAAGGATCGAGCCCTTGTTCTGCACAAAGTCTGCAAAATAATATTAAGTGCAGATGTGAAGGAAGATGGAGGCATAAACACTAGGCCCTGTCTTTTCTAAATGTTTAAAAATGAGCCCTAATGCAGAAGGGCTGCGGGTATTTGCCCAGCTGTTGGATAAATAAGCAGAGAGATTCAAAGGCTGGATAACCTCCGCCAGTGCCCATCAAACCAAACAGATGAGAGGCTGAAGTAATCGGCTCCATTCTCAAATGGGACAACACTGACTCCAATTAGCCTCCAGTCCCAGATCCGCAGTGGGAAGAGGGTGGAGATGTGGAGAAGAAATGCCTTGAGCTTCCTAACGTTTTATTGAACGCATTCAAAAGATAAATGACGGAATAAACTTTTTATTTCCTTTAAAGTGCTAACATTAATTCCCTTTTCAACATTTTTGCACTGTCTTTCAAGGCTAAACCGCAGCAGTTAATCAAATCGAATCAGCTGTTTTCTTTTATAAACACTGATGTCCAGGGCTTCAAAATACATTTTTCAGTACCGTCCCAGAACTGTCCCGAAAAACAATTTTAACCGCCCTGAAGTGTGTGTGTGAAATCAAAATTATTATCTTCTGTAGTTGTTGGGTAAAAGTTTTATAATTCAAAGTACTTTTAACTCCAAACTATACTCAGCTGCAACTGTAAACTGTTGTCAGAAGTCTGTTAGCGGTACAATTTTTGCTCCATTAGCTCTATAAGTTCCGTTAGCTGTAAACTATTTGCTCCATTAGCGCCGTTAGTTCAGTTAGCTGTAAACTATTTGCTCCATTAGCTCTATTAGTTCTGTTAGCTTTTGACTATTTGCTCTGTTAGTACCATAGCTGTAAACTATTTGCTCCATTAGCTCTGTTAGCTGTAAACTATTTGCTTCATTAGCTCTGTTAGCTGCAAACTATTTGCTCCATTAGCTCTGTTAGCTGTAAACTATTTGCTCCATTAGCTCTGTTAGCTGTAAACTATTTGCTTCATTAGCTCTGTTAGCTGTAAACTATTTGCTCCATTAGCTGTAAACTATTTGCTCCATTAGCTCTGTTAGCTGTAAACTATTTGCTCCATTAGCTCTGTTAGCTGTAAACTATTTGCTCCATTAGCTGTAAACTATTTGCTCCGTTAGCTCTATTAGTTCTGTTAGCTGTAAACTATTTGCTCCATTAGCTCTATTAGTACCATTAGCTGTAAACTATTTGCTCCATTAGCTCTATTAGTTCTGTTAGCTTTAGACAATTTGCTCTGTTAGCTCTATTAGTTCTATTAGCTGTAAAGTATTAGCTCTGTTAGCTCCGTTAGCTGTTCCGTTAGCCAAACACACGGCAGGAATCTAACAGCCATCTAGCGTTCCTCATGATTTTAATGCGTCCCTTCGGATTTCAACCCTTCACATTTGACTTAGGTCTCATGCTGAGTGGCCAGGGATGAGAAACCATGAGAAGACGTGCTCCATAGTAGTCAGGGTTTGGTTCAGTTAAGTTTATATAGTTATACATACTCATACACCCCATGTAAATGTCCCTTTAGTGCCAAAGAGGAAACTCTCTGTTAAACCCAGTCACATTTTCTATCATCCCTGGGACGACAGGACGCCGTTAGTCTCCAGCCCTGCTTGTCGCACTATGGAGCATCCTGCCCCGTGATAACACCCGCTCATCTCGGCAGGCTGTTGGTTAGCAGATGAGCGACTGCTCCCTCACTCACATTCGGAGCGAAGAAAGTCTTTGATGTGCAGAAATAATTGGCAGCAGGATCCCTCTGGAAGTATACGGGACATCTTTCAAGAGCGTCGAGAAATGTTTTCACTACCGTTGAGCTCACTGGCGCTCGCTCCGCGCTGGATTGGAGGGGACGGAGTGCACAGAGCGGTAATTAAAGCGAGGTGGAAGAAGTGAGCTGACATTCATCAGGATCGAGGAGGGGAAAACTGATGCTGAGCTCCGCGCCAAACCAGCGGCCTAATTCTTCATCTCTAGTTGTTTTCTTGGCCTTTCCTCCCTCTGAAGTTTGTTTTGTCATTGTTTTTTTTTTAGCCCAATCTCATACTTCCACATTTAATCCTCACTATTGATTGTACAAATACAATTTCCAAAGTTATTATGTAATTAAATGTATGTTTTGCTGCTGGGAACTTCAAAGCGCCTGCTGTTTCTGAAGACATCGCTTGCCCCTGATGTAATCATTTCCCTTGGATATTTAAAACAAACACATTAGGTCTGAAAGAATTCAAAACTTGTCCCGGACTATAATGCCCCGGCTTTTTGATTGGCGTGAGGCGTGGTATGCCACTTTTCAGTGGAAACCAATGGTCGCCTTTAACAGCCTTGCGTTTCCAAGCTCCCATGCAGTGTAAATTATAGGATAATAGGGTGCAGGCGATCGCAGACTCTGTTTATTCAATCCATTTCTTCACACAAGTTCCCATTGCCTTTTTCCTTCTCTCTGCTGTGTGTGTGGTGGTCCTCTGATCCTGCTGACCCTCGCCATGTGTTTTCACTTTCGGCTCTGATCTCAGCTCTGCGACCAGCAGGGAACCAAATACAAATTGAACAGTAACCATTCACAGGCCGCTCTTTTTCATACCACCGCTAAACCCGCTTTGTCTTCCACAGGAGGAGCTCGGGGGGGATGCACGTCCCCGCTTTTGTCACGGGTCTTCGGTCCGTTCCCAATGCGGCAATCGGGTCTCGTCACAGACATCCGACAACAATGCGGTTTATCGGAGCTCATGGCACATTGGACATCTTTTTAAATCTGCATAACATTATTCCCTTAAAAGCGAAAAATAAAGAGTTTTTAATGTGTTCAGAGCTGCTAGGATGACGAGCCGAGGCCTCGAGAAAGCACCGGCGAGAGGGACAAATCGCCAGTGTTTGGGTGGTGTGCTTTTTATTATTTCAGTAAAGGTGAAGTTTTCATTAGTCCCATAAGCCCCCCCCTCCCCGCCCCTTTTGAAAGCGAGCCCGTTTTCTGTGAAACACGCTGGACAGCAGCCGCTCGCAAGTGGCAGGGTATGTTTGTTCAGCTTTTATAGGGAGATGTGGTTTGAAGAAGTTAAAAAGAACCCTTTTGTTGTTCTTGGGGTTCATATTTTCTCTGGAGTTGCTCCATGCGCAGTGTTTGTTCCCCCGGCTCGAAATGAGAAGAAAAAAAAAAAGGGGTAAAAACCTGAACGCAATAACTCACCTAAAGTGAAGACAAACTCTCAGAAGACTCCACGGATAATCTCTCAGATAAGATATAAATCAAGCGGGGTGAAAACAGTGAGCTGCGGGCTTTTATCGAGGGCGGTTGCCAGAATTCGTGTTTAGTCAGTTCAACTTCACGCTTTAAGTACCTGGCGAAGACTTAGCGAACAATTTGGTGACCTATCATAATGTAATCCACCCGGACTTATGCCGAAGCCGTGATGTTTGATCAAATGATACACTGCTGATAACATCTACAGGCTATTACTATTAACATCAGTCAGGAGAGTTCATGCAGATAGGCTGCAAGTGCATTACGTTTAAACATCCATACATATGGGTTTGTTTCAATCATCTTCCCTGCACCAGGATTCTCCCTCGGAGCCTCTTTATTAGAGTTAAAACACATTCATCACCTGTTTCACATTAAAGTTTCACGCATGCAGCCCCAACCCCTTGTATCTTGTAAACTCTGCTTCGTTTACTTAGCCTGGCTTTCATTGCGGCCATTCTGCACGGTTTACCTTTGTTTAGTTTATTAACCCAGGGGGTTACTTAACCTAAACATCACAGCTGAACGCTCCGGCTTTGGGTTTCAACGTTTTTAACAGGAGTCTTTTTCATTTTTTGAAACAGTGTTGAAAGTGACAGAGGGTGAAGGAGGATGGAGTTGATGAATCCACACCTGATGAATGGTGAAGGTTGTCAAGTGGGAATGTGATTGGTCGATGAGATATAGAAGGTTAAAGAAATGCTCCTTTTATTTGAAATCAAGTACTCAAACTGTGTCCGTTCTCGGAGATTTGACACCAGAACGTCCAGATCTGAAATACATATTTTATTTTTATAACCCATTTAAAAAGGGTCCAATTTGTAAGAAAGTTGATTTTTGTGTCTCATTCCCAACTCGTCAAATACTGACTGACAATTTGGACCTTTAAAACCCAATTCTCTCCTTTAACTCGGACATTGATCCTTGTGTCAAGACTGCCCAAACTCTAAAAATACACCTCCCATCGGGGCTCCCAGGCTGCATCACTTTCAACCGCACATGTCTGAAACTCTCAGAGGACGTTTCTTAAACAAACAAAGGCTCAGAGCTGCATTAGCGAGACGCAAAGCCCTGAAAAACCTGTGCGTGCACTGAAGGTTGAGTGAGACCGTCCTCATTTGCTAAAACCAAAAATATCCACCGCTTTAAGGGACCGGCTCCTTCGGCTGATGCCTGGCGCTCGGTTCCCATGCTCCAGCATTGTGTCTCTTCCAGCTGCAGCCGGGGGGAAAAAAAAAAATGGGGGAGGCACACTCATGGGTGGTCCGCCCCACATGGTCCCACACTCTGCGGTTTGCGCCCTACATCTGATAGCAGTGGCTCTCAGCTGGGGCGCTCGCATTCTCTGTGCCATTTTACTGCAACAATCTCGAGCTCCAAGGAGGAGGCTGGAACTGTTTACCGAGCAATATCTTCATCAGAGCGACACGCTGCACAGCTGGCTCTCGCTTACACACCGACGCTGACTTCACTCCGCCAAAAGGATGTTATAAAAGTCTTCTATGAGTTTGTGAAGGACCATTAATCAAAACAGATAATGGTTCTTCGTGATTAGAACTTTTATCTTTTTTATCCACTCACGCCTGCATGCTGCCTTTTCCAATCATACTTCTAGTAATCGACACTTTTATCTACTTTTATCAGCGCTCAGTGGAGTGAGCATTAACTACTTGTGCCGCACCGTAACCATTACTCAGCGCACATTTGGCTTAAAGAGACTCTCACACGCCCTTGCTATGGGGGTAATATCGATCATTTCTCAGCCAGAAGGTTTTGCAATGTTCACACAAATCACGCTGAAATTTTTCGGTCCCGAAGCGCCGCGCAGTTAATAAGTGAGGGGGCTGTTAGATCATTTAGGTTGAAGTGGATTTATCCTCAAGCCCGCAAATACCACATTTTATTGACTTTCATGCGCTGCCAATCTGATCTGAAGTACAGGAGCACAATTAGCTTCATAGTAACATTTTATGGAAATAATCGATATGGAGCAGAGCAGAGATTTTCGGTCGGGGCTTCAAGTGTGGTCCTCTGTGCACTACAGTTCTCATGAGCAGGGAGCCAACATGTTGCAATCATCTTTTAACCCGACCGCACACATGTGAAGATGGATATTGCTAATTTCTTTTTTTTGGTTTTTATTATAGGAAATGGGACTTATGATGGCAGTGAGTTGGTGCATAGGTGACGTTCTCTTTTCAGCACTTTGCTCTATTGTTGCAGGTCAGTTGGGCCCATTTTGATCATCTTCATAACGTTTTTATCAGCTTGAACATACAGTTTCGATGCAAGCATTTGTTGTACAATGTTGGCGCTGATTTTATAAAGGCCAGGTTGACTATTTTATTCAAAGAGCTGCTTCTGTTGCTCCTAAATTCATGTCATCACCAGGTATAATACCTTGTTGATGAATCTGTTGGGTGGTGGGTTAAATACAGGTCAAATTCCCCCATCAAAGTAGGTGCCTAAACACCCAGACAGACTTTCTCTCAGGGGACCAAATGATCTATAGCTACGGCGCAAAGAGTGATGTTCGGTGAATGCAAACCATTTCTGAGAAACTCCAGATGCAACTCGAAATATGGCCAAGTGTTTCTCTGTGTAAATCAGACGGCTGGTTATAAATTTTTCTACTTCAGAAGCTGTTGTTCAAATGTTTTATGCACAACATGTTTCTGATGGGCAAAATGTGATGTCATTCATTCTGCAGTGCGACAGATAATGTAGAGAAAGATGTTTCCGTGCCTGTTGATGATCAACGTGTGAAGTCTTTCAGGACATCTGATGCGTTTCGGAGGTAATTCAGCGGGATTAGCTCGTCTAGTTTTTGTCAGTAAATACAATTGTGTATCGTCGGGACACAGGAATGAAGATGAGGAGACTAATTTCTTTTTGTTTGGTGCAGTTCAACATTGAGCATCAGTTTTCACAGGTGGTTATGGCTTTTTGTTGGTTTGTCTGCTGCATTACACAAAAATTACTGATCAGACTTCCATGAAACTTGGATGGAGGATGGGTCCTGGTCCAGAATAGTGCCTTTTAACTTTTGGTGCAGATCTGGTTAAAGGGACGGATCCAGGAATTTTATTTTCATTGTCTTTAACACTGAGAAATAGGATGTTTTTCTACATTTTTGTTAGTTTCTGAAGGAATAACGCATGAAACTGGAAAAGTCAGGCATATTTAGGCAGCTGGAGTACGAAAGGGGGCTGTTGGGCAAATATTGTACTACATTTATCTGAAAGCTTGGGTTACTGGATTATTTTCAGATTACAATTTTTAAACCCCTCCTGTCCAGTATAAACCACCTCTCTCCAAATTTGGAGATAGAAGTTGTAATAGAATGACGCATGAAGAAAAATCTTCCTTCTTAAACTTTGTAAAATATTTTAAAAATCTCTTGGATTAGCTGGAAAATGCCTCGTCTCAAACTTGAAAACAGGGCTGTTTTTTTTCCTGATACCATGAAAAGTCGACTCTTTATGGCTCATTAAGTAAAAACCTAAAGTGATGTGAGCGAATTATGTTGTTGGTCACATTGCAAGAGAGTCCAAGAGACTGTGGCACTAATATTAAAAGCATTCTTTCCAAGATCAGTCCTGGCATGACGAAGGAACCAACCAGTCACTGGAGCGAGTTAAAAGTGGACCATGGTTCCCACAGGACAGCCATGTTACAAACATATGATGATTTTATAGATTATGATGCTAAGCTGTGGGCCTTCAGTACTTACAGCAGTGAAACCCCCTAACATTGAATCAGCATTTCTTCATCATCCATGAAAACATCTTCCCGACAGAAGCTTCAGCTGCCATTGTGCCAAAAATCCAAGCCAGACCATCCAGAAACCAGTCAAACAGCGGAAACAAGCGACACGTGTTGTCGAGCAACAAAACAGGGCTGCATGTCTCCCCATGAGGACGGTGAAAGCGTCGCCATGCGTGTTAAATCAGCGCACACATTAATGCTGCTCGCCATGTGGAGAGACGGCTAATTGTGGAGAGCAGCAATAATCACAGTCATATAATGCAATGTGAAATAAACATACAACAAATGTCATCAGATGAATGTCAGACCTCAGTGGGGTCTGGTACTAAAAAGCTTTTTATCATGTTGAATTCATTCAATCATTTGAATCTGTTCAGACAAGAAGCTCTTAACAGTTTTACTCAAGTCTTCAACTTGTTTAAAGGTCCCATATTGTGTGATATATGTGAGTTTCACGTTTGTTTTTGATCATAAAACAGGCGATGATGTGTCTGCTCAGGCCTGTAAGAGCTGGCCAATCAGAGCAGACTTTTTGCAGGAGGGGGCCTTCAAGAGACAGCATGAAAGCATTCAGACAGTGGGTGAATACAGGTATTGCAGCAATTAAATGCAAGAATAAATGTTGGCGATGTACGCTTTTGCAAACCTGTCGTCCTGGAGCAGGGAAGGCGGATCCAAATGCATGAGAACGGGCGGCAGGAGCAGGCAAACACAGAGGCACATCAGGATAACAGAAACTAAGCAACGTCAACATGACTCAACATAGACTGAGCAAAAGACTGGACTAGAATAAAAAACTAAACTAACAAGGGGATGAGGTGCAGGTGGAGTGAGGCGGAGAAACACAGGTGAGGGAAATGAAACACTGGAAGGAGGGAAAGGTTAATGAAGGAGGTGCAGTAAAGGTGTGGAGGGAGAGCAGACTGGGAAAGAAACTCAGGTAACAGGGTTGGGCTGATTAATCAATGCAAGACAAGTGTGGAGGGAAAATCAGGCTAGTGAGGAGCACAAGACAACAGGAGGGAAGACAGAAAACTGGAAAACGGGTAAAAGACCCCACAAAAAACAAAAAAAACAAAACACACATACACTAAAACTAAACTGACAGGACCATGACAAAACCTCAGATATGGCAAAACTGTATATTTCTTTATATTGCAACTTTACATTTCTTTTGGTTCACTTAAAAAAAAAAAAATGTTGCGACAACGTGATTATGTGTTTATGCTCTGGTTTGGTTTAAGCACAAAAAACACTTGGTTTTGGTTTGGAAAAGATCACATTTTGGCTAAAAATATCCGTTTTGGTCGCCACAAACATGACGAGAGATGTGCCGACTTTTTTGTCATCAGAAAAGACGTCTGGAAATCGTCCCGAGGTCCCCTTTAAACAAGATCCAGCGGTGTCACGTTTACAAATGTTGAAATGCCAGATCCCTTGTCAGAAATATCCGGCGAAGACTTGAACTGTGGTCGCTGGCTTGGCAGCCTCCTCCCCTGTAACTCCACCACCATCGCCTCCACCTCCTGATATGACAGTCATGTCATCAACATGTAACGTGATATGACACATTTTGTAGAAATGTCATATGATACAAAGCCTATAATATGTATAAATGTTTATCCAGGCGACAGTGTTGGAAAAATGATGTGGTTTTTGGACATTAAAGCATGTCAACACTTTCTAGTAGACACCCAAAATAAAGGTATGATCCTGAAAATGAACATAATATGGGTCCTATAAACAGAATGTCTTGTAGTTCAATAACATCATGAAGGATATTATTAGTTTCATATCGCAAATTATTTTTAAAAACATACATCCAGTGTGCACCCATACTAAATCAAATGTCACTACAATAGCCTACACAGTCTGAAATAAATCAAGGGATTTTATTAATGCTTATCATGTTTGTAAACAGTAATTTCCTCTTCCCCCTACAGCTTAATCTCCACTGCAACTTTGAACGCATCACTACAAAGAAAGCCATAATTAAAGGGACATGCTGAGAGGACAATTAAATAATAAAGCAGCAGGGATTAAAGGCCTCACACGTGCTGACAGCCTAATAAATATCTTCAGCCATGAATGATGAAATGTTACAATTGTTAATGGCAGATGTACATGCAAACAATGCTGCTTGGATTACATTTCGCCGCCTACACTTCCGTGAACTGCTTGACTCGTTTTAGCATCGTAACGTTCGTACATTAAAGTTGCATTTTGGTTCCGAGATGACACTTTTCTTTGCAAAATAATCCAAATTACTCAAAACTGAACAGGATGTTTCAAAAGGACCGTGAGAAATGTGTTCAAACTTCACAGACTGTCTCTTCTACATCTGATAATGATCAACATTTTTTTTCCAAAATTGGTATTCAGCATTTGGGAATATAACTCTTCATTTCCTCATGCAGTCTGGACACCATGAGAACTCTGAAGAGTATCGGTTTCCTTTGTATTTTTCATGTCTTATCATACTGGAACTCTGAGCAGTGATTTCTGCGACGGGCTGAAAGGTGAATCCTAAGATGTTGCAGCTGATGCAGTTTTTTGGAAGGGAAAGTGGCAACCGACTCCTCTTTCATCCTGCAGGATTTCTGCACTTATCACTTAAATCTGTCCACAGTCTTTAATTCAACTGGCAGAAGCACAAAAGGTCTTCACATGTGGGTTCAGAGGATGTGGGCTCATAACATGATCAGAGTCTATCGCAGTGTAAGTTAACCTCACGAACTCTTGATTTTTCCACATTTGTCCTTGTGTTTCTTTAAATTTGGAAAGGAAAAGGTCACAGTGGAACAATATCTCGTGTGCTGCATATTCTGCGCCTGCTTGTTCCAAACGACGTTGCGTTTAATGTGTCGTTAAACAGAGTTTCTCCACCAGGAAACTTGCAGGATACGTCAACGACTGCTTATTAAGAAAGATGAAAAGTTAGATTTGGCAATGCAAAGACAGTTGTTACGCATGTTACATTTCTGCATGGAAACTAACAACAATTAGACATTTTTCATATATTTTTGTTGAGTTTAGTACTTAGATCTTCCCAAATCTTTCCAATAATTGTATCAGCGATGTTATTCGAGGTAATGGTGCGTTTCATTTGGTCGCCTGTCGCTATAACTTCCAGGGAAAGAGTCTGACGGTGGGCGAGGAAGTCGGCGAACATGACTAAACATAACATGAATCAAATTTTAAAACATTACCTCATCCGTGAACATTTCTGTCTGAATTACGTCAGATAGATTTTCATGAGCAACGGTAGTTGACAACAACTCCCATGAGCCAACGTTATTTAAATCTTTTGTTTTGTTTTGACTGAGAGACCCATCGGGGCAGAAATGACATACTGTGTGTTTGATAAGACGAGTCAACAGCTATTCTAGCAGCTCTCTGACACTGTAATTAGTCACAGCGAGGCTTTTACCCATGTTTTTATGAAATACCCTGAGCAGACCTGCTTTACCTGACTACAAAATGTCACTTAGAAAACTGCAACAGAAAGACATAGTTAGATTATTAGATATGGAGAGAATAGAAAATACTTGCCTACCTTTTTGTTTGCATGTGCAAAATTAAAAACACAAGGTATAACATATGGAAACAAGACATTAGCAGAGAAACACATTGGAGCTACATTAAAAAGAGCTCCAGGTACTTGATATTAAGGACTGAATCATTGGCAAAAATTGAATGAAAACCCCACCTTCTGAAGAATATAAGAATAAGAAATGAAGTGAAATAGTTGCACGTCCTGAGCAGATTAACTGCAACACTATGGATATAACATTTCAGTTTTAATGTCAGTGTGTGACAAACAAAACAGCAAACAACTATTATATTCAATAACAGTTACACTAGCTGAGTTATTGTTTAACATTTCCACATTCTCTCACGTAACCCCAGAAGTACCACCGCATACCACCATTTCAGAAACACTACAATAGCTGCTGAGACATTTCATTCAAAACCACGGACGCAATAAAAGTCGGAGAATCACTGTCTGTCTTTGCAACATTTTGTGCCAATCCGTCCTGCCGATGTTGAGATACTTGATAAGTAAATATTTTGAAGAGATTTAGAGTCGTACGGATTCATTTTCTGGGGATCGTGATTTTCAAAATTTCATCACAATCCATGCGTGATTTGTTGAGATATTTCAGTTTGCCGCCATCACCACAACGCAAAGGATGACCACAAAGTGACAAAAAGAAATGAGAACAAAAATCGAATTATGGTCTCTAATATCTGCTGTGTTTATGTGTATGTATGTGTGCAGACGTCAGTGTCCACTCACACACACATATGTATTTATAGGAATTTGTCAGAGAAAGCTTTGTTTCTGGGTGTGTGTGTGGGGGCGGCGGGCGTGTTTGATTTCAAAGCACAGCAAATGAAACCTAAAACTGGGGAAAAGCTGACAAAACATACCGGTCCCAGGTGGTTAATGGGCCGGGAGAAATGACCAGTTGACCAGCATCATAGACGACCCCACTCTGATGTGCCCTCTCCGCCAGCTGACCCCCATCTGATAGATATTACACCCAGAAACTCTTCTGTTTGTTTAACGTATGCAACAGATGGGTGGTCTCATGATAACACAGCGTGTCGTGTCCCTGAACGACACCTTCCCTCGTGAGGCCGCCGGTGTGGCAGGCGATGACAACCCTACTCATTACTTCGTGATGCCACTTTGATGCCCGTCGCTGGAAGGATCTTTTTATCTTCTTTCAAAACCACCACTGCAACTCTTTAATCACCCCGTCCCTCCCAGATGCCTGAGGAAGACACAAAAAGAAGAGCAAGTCCGATTCAGAGAGAAATCTGCGCTCAGGGAGCCGACGTGAGAAAGTTTTCAGGTGTCAGGGGTGAGAGGTTGAAGGTCCCAGTAGTGTGGGTGGTTCTGATGAAGCCCTGTTAGCAGTTAATGAGGGCTGAACAGACACACTGATCACCCCTTGTAATTTGCGGGGGGCTAATCGCTGAATATTCCCTTTGACAGGAGAGATTACAAGCGGAGCCCAGGGCTGGACAATAGAGATTTGCCATGTAATGTCTCCGCTATAGACTCGGGACACAAAAAAAAGGGTGGATCAGACCGTAGGAGCGAGGAATTAGAGGAGGAGGAGGCAGGGGAGGGGGGGTTGATGTGACATCGGCCAAGAGGTACCACCTTTGGGACAATGTGAAGATGGGGAGGGGGTGGTGGGGCACAAAGGGGGGTGGGGGGTGGGGCAGGGAGGGAGACAGGGCAGCACAAAGCCTGGCATCACATGGGTCAGCTATGACCTTAGAGAATGACCATGTGTGTGGGGTGTAATGATGAGATTAGAATGCTCTATTTACTTTTGTTTCAAGCTTTAAAGCCGCTGTAATCCAAATTTTTATTACTAATGGATCACATGACTAATGGCCGCAAAACCCACAGAAAATCGTCCGACTCTGCAGCCCGCAGTTCTGCAGACTTGATCCCGTCTTGGGCTCGCCGTGTTGCTTTTCCCGCTCGTTCTTGCTGCTTCATTTCCAGCAAAAAAAGCTCAAATAAGCCTGTTGCGCGCTACCTGTCCAGAAAAAGGAAAAGGCACAGGCTAGCGCTTGCATGTTGCTGGCTTGCTAGCGACTTAGCCGTTAGCTCGCCAGCTATAGTAGTTCAGTAAACATGCCTGCGAGTAGTCACTACATCATCACGCCTGTCTCTTTAGTGAAGGTAATCCAGTTTATGTGACCAGCCTCTATCAACAATACGGCTATGATAGTGTTGAAATCATCTTGATACTAATAAAGACGTTTCTGATCAAGTATAAAGGCCGATGTATGTCAATGTACATGCAAAAATATTACATTACGCATTACACACACCTTTTACACTTCAGTTTTTGTTAGTATTTAATTGCAGCTGGCTCGAAATCATTAATTTCGACGACAGAAATTTGTTGTTAAAGCTTCTACATCCAAAAGAAAATAATCACCCATGATGCACTGCACTTTTCTATGTCAGAAAAGCAAGAAAGGCAGCGCCGAAGTTAGCTCATTTGTGATTTAACTTCTAAATCTAAAGCTGATCCTCATGATAAACCCAAACCTCATGCTGCATTTGGTCATATTAGCCTATAATATAAGTCTCTAAATGTAATGTACATTACACGGACCACCGAGGTAAGTATTTATAGTACATTCACACATGTAAGAGTCTATGCTTCTTTTCGTGTGGAATAATTTCGCCTCTGTAAAACTCATCTATGTCACTGAAAACCACTAAGGCGAGCTCTGCCTCATTGAGTTATGAGCTTTCCATGTGCTTGATGGATTAAGACCTCAATCCTCCCCTTGGGTTGTCCTTTCAGAGCCAAAATGACATTCATGAGGCAAGTGGTTGATAAACACTTAGCAAGCAGCATAATATTTAGCGAAATTGTGAAAGAAAATCCAAATTCGAGTCCTGAGAATCTTCCTTATTTACTTAAACGTGTTGTAATTGATTTTGTGATTGCTTGGGGAGACAGCAAAAGAAGCTGTAAACAAAACACTGACTTCTCACCATAAACGGTTTAGAAACGAGATGCCGCACTTGTCATCACCGCACCTTAAAAGTGCACAGCTGAGGCGCAACATTAGCTTCAATGGATGTATTAAGAAGAAACTGGGTACAGTGTCACAGCCAAGGCCAAACAAGTTTGACTTCAGAGTTGATAATTACAATTATAATTATAATTCCTCCTCAAAGTTTCTTCATCAGGGGGCCATAGCACATGTGTACCAGAAACCTCGACCTGATTTAGCCTTCCGCTAACTTGAAAGGGGAAACAATAATTTGATCCAGAGGCTTTTCCACACTTTCCAAATGTTATCAGACCAACAGTGGACTATTTCAGGTTTGGCCACTATGTAAAATCCAAGCACCTTCCTGGGGGCTTGATAGCCTCCTCCATTTTTAGCTCTCCAGCTCTCTGTTCCTAAACGTTTAGCGCTGCCAGGACCAGGGGTGAACTGCTGTTTGTTTAAGTCCCAGAGCGCACCTAGGACATTTAATGACTGCATTCATACTTGTTAAGTGATAACTTTTAGAAGGGCCAGCTGTTCCAAACAATGAAAGGATGTTTTGCTGCCTTTTCATTCTTACTTGTTAGTGTTGGCTAACTGCAAACTTCACAAAGAGTACCAGCATCTTTTAAGGTGGAACATTTTCTTGCGTGTTACCCAAACCATGAGTTGACGTATGAATCAATCAGCGGACCTGCAAACCCAAACCATCCCGTTTGGGTTTGTTTTGTCTTTTTTCTTTTGTTTCCTCTAACTGAGGACATTTCATTCCCTCACCTCCTCACGGAAACAAGGTGGCGGGGCGGCTCTCCGGTACCTTCTGGCAGCGACACACTTACGGTCAAGACGGCTTGCTGTACGATGCAAAGTTAATCTCGACACTGTTTGCCGTGAGATTTTGTTGTTGTAAACTCTGGCGTGATCAGGCCTTTAAAAAGTATCAACAGTCTCAGCAGGGAGCGTTTTTCCAGGATAGCGAGGGGCAACATGTGACAGAGGTCGGGTTAAAGGAGGCTAAGCCAGGCGCCATTGTTATGAATCAGAGGAAAGTGAAATCTAAAACTACAGCTGCTGTTTTTGTTTATTTGTCTCCTGCTCTGCGTTATCTACAGTTACTTTAACTCATTTGTTGTCTCCTCTTTTGTTTTCGATCTCCCTTTGACATCCTCCGTGTCAGTCATAACTGAGACGTGTGGCTTTTTGTTTTGCCAAAACATCCCTTTGGGTTTGGCATGAGCGGGGAAACCAAAGGATGCATGCAACATGTTGTACGACTCGGCGAAGACAGCCAGACAGTGTTTTTTTTCTTTCCCTCGCCTTAGAGGGACCACCAAAGACGTCAGCTTCAAATTCAAATTAATTACGATCTCGAGGATGATCCAACTCGTCTGACATCAACTGCGTGTTTCTGTTCCCCTGCTTGTGTTTGTGTGCATTTACTTTCAAGCGCCGTTTCACATATCTTCTCATGCACTAAAAAGAGCTCGAGTCCCAAAGGCTCAACGACGGTCATGGGAATCCGCGGCTGCACATTGAACGTAAACTCCCAGTGGCAGTCTGATGCGAGTCCGTCGGCTCTGAACATGTACGGTATAATTCGTGAAGCTGCGGGCCGTGTCACTGGCACTTCAGGGGAAATGTTACTCTGTCTCACGCACAGTTTCAGGGCACAAAGATGAAACACGAGGTGCCAGGAAGGAGACGAGGGGTACATGCTGGAGACCTAAAGGTGAAGATCCTGTGCCTTGATTTAACAGCTGAAGTTTTGAAAGCCCACTGCATATAAAAGCCTGCCATCAACACATATAATCTCTTAGCTGAGCCCATTGAAAGCTGGGTCCCAGGGGTTAATTCTCCCATCACTCCATGTTTGAATCAACTCCTGACTCACATTGAGATGAAAGCCACAGAGTCCCAGGACTGAGCCCGGACTCCGAAGGCCCGCTGATTCTGGACGACTGGAGCAGATTATTGCATGTTCGTCTCGTCAGACCTCCATCGGGACAGGAAAACTGAAAAGAAAAACAATAATTAGAGATAATTGCTTGTGTCCAAACACGAGCGTTAAAGCCCTCCTCCCTCCCATCTCCTTTCGTAGTATGTGAGGTGGAATGAAAGGGACACCCCCCTGTTTTGACAGCTGGGCAGGCGAACATAATTTGTGACAGCTGAACTGAAACGTCTTTAACCGCAGGGACAGACACAGAGAGAGAAGGATTTGGGCCGAGAGGGAAAATGGGGAGAGAGAGAGAGAGGGAAGATCAGACGGAAGAAGATGTCAGGGAAGAAAAAGAGACAGAGGAGAATAGGGGAGAAGTGATTGCCATGTAGAGGGTGGGATTACAGCAGAAAGGGATGAGGGAGGTTAAAAGGGGGGGAAATTAGTCACACACCATAAACTTTGAAGAGAGTTAGAATTTAAAATAACCCACAAAAAAAGAACCGGACAAGAGACGGCTTAACATCAAATGCATGCGAGTGGAAACGAGGAGAATATTTAAACAACAGAGCTCGGCTGAACATGGTGTCATGCCAGGTTTGACACATTGGGTTAATTTGCTGCTCCCTGGAGGTGACCCTTGAACTTCGGGGACTTCGGGGTCGAACCGAGCTCAAAGTGAGACAGCCAAAATCATGTTAGTCTGAGGAGCCGGGTCATGGGTCAGCTCTGAGATCCTCGGTATATAGGCCAAAACAAGGACCATATGTGGACGGAAACACATTTGAAACAAAAATAAGTCCCAATTTTCCGTCCTCACTCCGTTTTTTTCCCCCTGCTTCTTCCCTCTCCTCTCGACCCACCACAGACTTTCTGCCCCTAATTCAATAAAGTCATAAATACGACCGTAACGGCAAATTGACATAATGTTGGCTGCGCGCCCTTTAAATTGTCAGTGACAGAAGTTTTCCCAGAGGTGGAATATTAATACAAACACAGGATTTCTTTTCCAAAATAGCCGGCTCCCAAGTTCTCCCATGTTTACTTTGCTCCGTGCTCCTAATTTCTGTTAGTGTGAAATGTTATACTTACTGTTGTGTTCACTGACAGGGGGAGGAATGGAAACCTGGGAGCCGGGAGAGTAATCCTTATGGGGGCATCGCTCAGGCCAAATAAGTGAGTCTCTGTCCTTTAAGCTGGCCCAGGAAAGCTGCTTTCAGTGTCTGGAGAGTTTGAGTAAATTGCTGATTAATCACCTTCAAACAGTTAATAAACTGACCATTAATAATTTCTCGCTATTTGTTTTGCGTTGCAGGTTCTTTCACTCGTTCCTCGAATCATAGTGAGACATGATGTCCCCGCAAAATATAATCAGTATCGTTATTAGACTGCATTTTACTCGTTTTGGTGACTTGGTGTCACCAGTCAGTGTAATCTCAAGTGTGTAAGTCTATTTTTATTCTTACAGAGTGCTCTGTGGTTGGAAACAAAGCAGGCAACAGACATCTTAGCAATCTTAGGAAGAGTTAAAGCAACATAAACAGATAAAGAAATAAAAACTACATGAGGCTACTGAACAGGTGGGTCAAGGTTTTAAGTCCAAAGGGAGAGAGATCTCAAGTTTAGGAGGCACAGATTAGAAAGACAGTTTCCTTTAGCAGAACTGGAACTTGTCCTTCTGACTTTTTCTTTTGTTATTGTCGGTTTTATGGCTACGACTGCACCAATCGTCTGTTTGGAGCTTCAATCCACTGATAAATACCGTGAGATGCAGGTGAAAAGCTCCAGATAAAGCTGGTAAATGGACCTTGAGTCAAGAATAATGCGTCCAAACACCACTGCTACTTATTCCGGGGGTCAAGAAAGGACTTAGTGTTATTATTATATTATTCTAACAGTTCAAAAAGTCTTGGAAAAAGGAAAAACTGACTATAAACTGCGACCAAAAAGCTCCTCTGTGGCGCTTTAGTTTAATATTTGGTGTTGGGTTACACGACCCTGAAAGTTCATCGTGTGATACAGACATATTTCTGACACAAGGGACCTTCGCCTCCATTTTTCAATGAAATCTACTTTATAACGTCCCACATTTAAAGCCTCGTACTTGTTAAAGTCATATAAAACTCCCATAAGAACTGAAGCCACTTATCATACACAAAATGAAATACTGTTCTTACAGTAAATCTAATCGTCTCGCAACTCTTTTTCCACATGACATGTCCTCCTGCGGCGTGACAAAGCGCTGACCCTTACGAGAGACACATGTAATAACACTCAGAATACACTTAAAGCCACTGCGGTTGCCCTCAGAACACATATATGGTTATTTCCAATAAGGCAGCAGATGAAGCTGACCCCGCTGAATGAGCTCAACACCTGCTCTCCGAGGTGAGCCGGAGAGGAAGCGCGGCTGTAAAACACTGCGAGGGGAAAGTTATTAGAGAGGGGGGGGGGACAGAGGGGGGAGATGACTTTATCATGGCTGCGTACAGTCGTTGGATTACAGTCAATAAAAATGAGTTGATTGTAGCTGATAGTTTTGCCACATTAGCTCTGGAAAACGAGGCAGTTATCTCAGCGTCCGTCTCGAAAAGTGTGAGAGGGAACGTGTGTGTGTGTGTGTGTGTGTGTGTGTGTGTGTGCAGTGTTGTATAAAGTACTCAAATGTAATACTTGAGTAAATGTAAAGATATCTTGTTAAAATAGTCACTCGTACCAATATTACTTGAGTAAGAATCTTGAAATATCTGATACTGAATACTACACTAATAGTTATAGCACAATATTTAAAGTATTAAATAAATATCAAAAGTAAAATTATACATATAAATCCATGTCAGTACATACTTAGGTAGACTGATTATCAGCCAATTACTGCCAATAAAATAATTTTAAAATGTGCTACTTTGGCTCCAATGCAGCATGTAATCTGCAAAGTAACAAGTAACTTATTAGATAAATGTAGTGGAGTAAAATGAGAGTGTTTGCTTCCAAGATGTAGTGGAAATACTCAAGTAAAGTACAAATACCCCGAAGGTTTTGAGGGATTTGAGGTTACTTAAGTACAGTACTTGAGTAGATATACTTAGTTACTTTCCATCAGTCTCTCTCTCTCTCTCTCTCTCTCTCTCTCTCTCTGTGTGTGTGTGTGTGTGTGTGTGTGTGTGTGTGTGTGTGTGTGTGTGTGTGTGTGTGTGTGTGCGTGCGTGTGTGTGTGTGTGTGTGTGTGTGTGCGTGCAGTGTTGATATTGTGTTAAGATATTACTTAGATAAAAGTGACAGTCACAAATACAAATAGTACTTGAGTAAGTCTTTCAGTAACTGATATTATATGTACTTATCTTTGTTAGTATCAAAGTATTTTTATTTTTATTTTAAAGAATTGGTAACACAGTGTTGTTATATGTGGAAAAAATAAAGATATTGTGTTCAAATAATAGCTGGTAAAAGATAAAGTCACCCATATACATAGTACTTGAGTAAAAGTATGAGATTAATGTCCTTGAGTACCAAAAGTACAAGTTAAACTAAAATTAGTTATATTTACATGTATGTACATGTTGTGTACTCGACTGATTATCAGCTCCAATTATCTGAATCAGTGTTTTAAAAATAAACTGATTTCAAAATGTGTAGCTTTGGCTCTGATGCAGCATGTAATCTACAAAGTAAGTAGTAACTTAGGTTAATAAATAAATGTAGTGGAGTAAAAGTACAATATATGCCTCCAAAATGTAGTGGAGTGGACGTATAAAGTAGTGGGAAATGGAAATACTCAAGTATTAAACAATCCTCAAAATTGTGCTTAAGTTCAGTACTTGAGTAAATGTACTTAGTTACATTCCATAGCTGTGTGTGTGTGTGTGTGTGTGTGTGTGTGTGTGTGTGTGTGTGTGTGTGTGTGTGTGTGTGTGTTTTGCAAGCAAGTCAGCAGCTATTTGCATAAACAGTATGTAAGCATGTCTCCAAGTAGCTGCACGTATAACCTGTAAGCCTGTCTGTGCATATGGTGTGTGTTAGATAGTGGTGAAATTGTGTTTTTCCTGTGTGTGTGTGTGTGTGTGTGTGTGTGTGTAGGCCAGCTCCAAGAAGAGGATGAGTATGTAAATGGGTTATTATGCCGAGGAGGTCTGCAAATCATTTCCTGTGGGCTGACTATTTATCAGATCCCCTTGAGGTTTAGACGCTCCTCTCGCAAACTTGTCTGCTTGTGTGTGTGTGTTTATTTGTGATTGTGTGTGTGTGTGTGTGTGTGTGAGGGAAAGAAGAAGACAGACAAATAAAAGGAAACCCAAAATTAAACGAGTTTGTTTACCCTGCATCTTAAGTATAAAAAGAGCTGATAATTTGCATTTTTCACCACCTTCACCAAAAGAAACGCAATAAAAAGCGCGAGGACTTTAATCTGAAAGTGACAAAACCAGTCGAATCAATTTCAGACTGACAGCAAACAAAACAGTGAAAACACTAAGTGCATGTGTGTGTGGTGTAGTGTAGTGTAGTGTAGTGTAGTGTAGTGTGTGTGGGTGCATGTGTGTCCCTCCACCTTCAGACACAGACCTGCTCGCTGGGTGGTGACACTGCTGGCGAGCGAACTGAAAACTGCAAACGACAAAAGCTGCAACAACAGGAAGATAATTCAGATTTGATTGGTTTCACGTGTTCTTCATAAACAACAAAGTTTTCCTGTGCCTCCAGCGTGTTTTCCTGCAAACATGGAATCTATTTGTCCCCCCTGTCTTCATGCCCTGTAGCTGCAACAGGGCTCTTACGTAGCAGCACACACACACACACACACACACACACACAGAGAGAGAGAGAGTGTGTAATGAAAGCAGAGCGAGCCCACCACTGTGGCACTGGGATCTTTTGATATACGCTCAGGAACTTATTTTGAAAACAGCCACTTTCAGCCGCTAAATATAATCTCGAGGGACTCTGAGACGAAATATGTGAATGAGGCTCGCCAGATCAGCCTCACCCCGTCAAAATAAATGTCCTGACAGAAGCCGGAGTCCTTTAATGTCATTGTAGTGAAAAGTTTTCCTCTAACGCAGCCAACTCCACACATGCATGTACATATAGAGGGCATTTAAAGGTCTAGTGCACTCAAATACAAGAAAATGAAGGACATGTTGCACAATGTCTTTTGTCTTTTACTGTATCTGTATTGTTACTTCTGATATTACTGTTTGTTACCTGCTTAGGGTTGTTGCTAAAATCTGGCACAGAACATGTTGAATTAACGTGTTTGGTTCTGATCGATTAAACAAATAAATTATAAATAAAAGTTTGGGTTCTGTTTGTCCAAGTTTCGAGATATCTGTCTGAGATTTCTATACAAATTGAGTTTTGTTTGGGGTACTCACATTAAAAAATAATAATTCAAAGACATTTAATAGCAACATATCTTTCTAGAAAGTGTCTCTATTACTCTGAATAATCCACATAGCACTATGTCAAAAACACATGTTGTCACGATGCCTCTGAGAACCACAAGATGTTCACCCTGGTACAAAAGTCTTAAAAAACAGTTAATAATAAGTTATATTTCTCAGACTTTTCTCTGATCTTTGCTTCTTTTTTGTGAAGACTGTAGTTTGACCTCTAAAGGCCTTTAAAATCCTTCAAAATAAAAGATCACTCTTTGACAGAACTACTCACATCATATACACATGCAGCCTGATGTAGCTATCAAACACTTTGAAAAGTAAGTGAGGCAGAATATTTTACACTTGAACATGAAACTTTTCTGCATTTTAATCTCAAAAAAATAAAGTTTTCATATCAGCATGTATTTGACAACATATACGCAGATACAATGTATCTGTGATGGGCCAATATCGGCTCATAATATCTGCCAAGTGATATATCGGTCAGGCTCTGGTCACGATTGCTTTGTGTTAAAGGGTCAAAAAACAAAAAACATGTTGGGAACCACTGCCTGTGAGAGTGGAGGTCACTGAGAACATTTTTGTAATTTGGGTAGAGCCCCTTTAAAGCACTTTTCACTGGCAAATTGTTTCAAAATTAAGGGTCAATAATTAAAATACATGTTCACATATATCATTCTGACCCAGCACAGAACTCAAGGGTGTCAATGTGTGTTGGAAAGTGGTGGGAACACACTGTAAATTTTTTTTAAATGGTCTTCAAGATATGTGATTTTAGGTGATCGTATGAGGTCAGAGTAGATGCTGAATGCATAATGTCACATCAAATTTCATTCCATCTCATTTGTTTGTTGACATTTCTTGATGCAAGATATTTTAAGTACATTTTTTAAAACAAATTCTGCTTTTAAAGGCATTTCAAAAAGTGGTGGGGACATGTCCCCCCGGTGTCCCCGGTGTCCCCAGTGTAAATGAATAAATACTGTGCTGTCAAACTTGATTTTAAAAGCTTAAAAACTTTCTCAAGACAGTAAATACTGTGTGTCAAGCTTCATTTTGAGGAACTGTGAATTAAAAATGTCTCTTTTAAGGACGCTTGAAGATCCCAGTCAGTGTAAAGATCCCAGAAGAACAAGATGATACAGGATTTTAAACTTCACCACAACACTTGTAAAAAAAAGAGAAAAAAAGAAAGGAGGTGACACGTGACAGCTCTTTCGATAACACGGCAAAAAGAAAAAGAAGCCCGAGGCACACAAGATAGGATATATTTTCACAGTCACTAAACACATACCAGCACGTGTAATAATCAGAACCAGAATCGCTTTTTATTGGCCAAGTATGTGTACACATATCAGGAATTTGACTCCAGCTAGAAACAAGGACGAGAACTGAACAAATAAGTTAAAGGTAGAGAAAAAAAAAAGAAAACTGCTGCTGCAGCAGAGTGTGTGCAAGGAAAGTGAGTGTATATACAGAATATAAAAACACCACCGGCCACAAAAAGTACACACCGAAGAGTCTGTGTACAAGTCGAGACGGCAAAGAAGCATCAGAAGTAACAGAAAAGTAAATAAACACTGGATAAAATGATAATAAATCATGATAAATACAAGAGGTGGATGGATTATGTAACTTGATTTCTTTCCATTATTTGGTGTCACGCGCAAACATTTTACTAAATATATCTGTAATCTGATTACATCGCTTTTTCTGTAACTTTAACAGAATACAGTTACACATTATTGGATCCTGAGTGCAGGATTCATACTGACAGTGACAGACTTCTGATCTCAGATCTGTTTCTGTCGTAGCTTCTGTACTTTCGGTGGTTCATGCACACTGCTCAACATTATATCGGTGCATATGTGCATGGTTGTGCATTAAAAGTCAAATGAAATGTTATTTTTGTGGGCCAAAACTATTCACAAAACACAACATGAAAATTCATAAGCGTCACAAAATAAACAATCAAGTGAAACACTGAGTAAGGCAGTTTTTAAACATGTGGCATCGATGAAGCATCGAGGTATTGATACTTCTGACAACCTTGAGATAAGATGCACACAAGGCGGAAGAAAAGTGGGAAATGTCACGTTAAGAGGTTAAACGAGTTCCTCTGTGTTTGTTAATTGAAACCTTGAACAATCGCTTGGAACAAAACTCCCTCTGAAGCTTTCCTTCCACACTGTCAGACACATGAGTTGTAGCTTTTATGTCAGTCAAAACAAAGACAAAGCTCCTTGTTGAGTGCAGTGTTATAACTAACTATCCCTCAACACAATGAGCTCAAGTTACAGTCCAAACATGGGCTTCAGCTGTTTGTGAGTTCTCAAGTCTTATTAGCATGCACCATATGGGAGTATGGTGGTGCAACAATGCAAACACAATGGGCTCCGTCCACTCACTTGCCAGCACTGCAGAGCCAGGTCACTGCTAATTACTCTAGTCTGATCGTGATTTCCAGGGATTATCTGACCCTTTGGTATTTTTTTTTTTTTTTAATATTATTAGTATTTCAAAAGGGGAAAAATGCCATCTCAGATGTTAGTTTCCAAATCCGTCCACAAATGTTTAGCTGGGAGCACATGTGGTTTAGTGAGAGGGGCCTCCAAGGCAGCTCGAGGCCTCCTCCTGCACAATCAAACCACTTTAGTGGCCCCACAATGCGCGAGCTCATCCTGCAAAACACGTGACAAAAAACTACAAGAGAGCGGGGCTGAGAGCTGGTGCAGTCCAGCAGGGATGGATAAATAAATACAGCATATCAAATAAATAAAAGAAAAACACCTGTTGCCATGAACTCTTGCGCATTTTCAATCCAAGAAATCATCTGACGTGTTTTTTTTTTTAAAGCAGCCAAATAATTTCAACAAGAGCGTGTTTCTTTCTTTTCTTTAAAGCACCTCCAGCTGGAAATAATAAAGTGGTTTCCTTTATTATTAACCACAAAATGACTGATAATAATCTATTCATAACCCTTAAAAAACTCATATCAGGACTCACGCGCTCCTCTCGTGGGGATTTTGTGGGCGACTATTTCCACTTTTTCTTTTTTATTTCGGAGTTGTTATCGTTCAGCATGTTCCGTAATACTTTCATAAATCGTCTCCAATGCTCCGGGATGGTGATATAATGGGGCTTGTCGGGCCACCCGCATTTTTTACTGTGCTGTAAAAATAATGAAAGTCATATTGCGCTGCGGTTTTCAGATCTGCTCAGGCGAGCGGCACAAGTTTGAAGGAGGTCCTGGGATGTTTTCTAAATTGCTGTGAATTTTCATTTTTTCCACTTTTTTTTTCCTTCTTCTTCTTCTTCTTCTTCCAAAGTTGTTTGGGAGCGAGCGCGTGCTTTTTGGAGCCCAGCCGACGAGTTCATTTGGGAGGATTTTGAAAAGAGAGAGAATTTTTTTTTTTTTTAATTTAGTCATCGAGATAATATTTACTGATCCGAGTGCAGCAACATGTCATTTCTAATTTAAATACCTAAAGAGGAGGGAAAAAAAGCACTTTAACTTCAGTTTAAACAGTTTCTCCTGCTGCTCAGAGTCACTTTGTGAATAATCAGCAATAAAACGCTCAGTGTACAAAATATAGTCCCAGATGTTTGAGATTTATTTGCATTTATTGTAAATATTTTATTGTTGTCATTTTAAGAGGAGCTGATGTCACTAGAAAACACGTTTGAACCAATTAAATAAAGTTTAAATAAAGTTGTTTTTTTTTCCTAATTCAATCACAAGCAGGTTAAATTAATAAATCACAATTTAATTAATTCATCTATCGATAAATATGTGAACAAAGAAACTGAATCTTATTCTTATATTATTGTAATCGTGGTTTTAAACACTGGCTGTGTGTGACGCTGCTGTTCCTGCGCTTCACCTTCACGTACATCATTTATTGAACCAAATTCATAATGGATTTTATTTAATGTACTTGTCTTATTAAGATTAACCAGACAGTCACTGGCCGGAGGAGGAAAAAACGGAGGGAATTAATTCATGACTAACAACGATTGTTTCAGGCGAGTTTATTCGTAAATCACCTTTAAACAGCAGGAGGGGCTTCAACTAAGAGACATATACAAGGCAAATATACTTATAAATAAGATTTAGTACATTAATAATCAAAAATAAAAGATAATTAACAAGCAAATGTTGAATTTAACAGAAGGATAAAAGTCACGGGAAGGTGCAAGACCTGAATAAACATTTACTGATTCAACTAGGCTATTATTATTATTATTATTATTATTATTATTATTATTATTACTTTACTGTGTGTTCCTCCACAGTCCCGTTGAAGCCACCTGACCTGACCCTGTGAGTGAAGGTGTATTGATTTCCTCAGTGTTTCTGCCCCCGTGTGGTGCAGCGACATTTGTGTTGATCCTGCAAACAGTAAACTACGTTCAGCTGAGTGATCCTGCAGGAGGACACAACACCACCACAGAGTGCAAATACTCTATTACAAGTACAAGTACTGCATTCGAAATGTAAGGACAAAGTAGTTGCATCAGAATATACTCTGAAAGTAAAACTCCTCATTATGCAGAATGGCCCATTTCAGAAAATATATATATATATATATATATATATATATATATATATATATATATATATATATTATTGTATAAGGTCACATTTTATAATAAGCATCATGAATAAATGGTAAATTCTATAGTTGATTAAACTTTATTTAATAGTTATTTTACTGTTAACAAATGATGAAACGCTCTATAAACCATTAATTAAGCAATTGTAAAGGTTTTAAACAATTTAAACAAAGTATGATGTGCTTCGTAAATAGTTAGTAAAGCATGTAAAGCTGTAAATGTACCACTTATTAATGGTGGTTATTATAAAGTGTTACCTTAGATTATCATTATTGATGCATCGATGTGTAAACTACTTTAAAGCTGCAGAATTAGGAATCAATAAAGTGTTTTCTGACAACAATATATCGTATTTTATTTGTTGATCATATTTCATGTTACAAATCCAAAAAAAGTCAAAGACAGTAATTGAGAACAAAGTAAAAACATTTGGATTGAAGTAGAAGCAGAAAGTTGCAGAAAATGGAAATACTCCATGTGCCTCACAATTGTACTTGAGTACAGAGCTTGAGTACTTAGTTACTTCCCATCATTGGTGCTCTAAACTTATCGACAGAGGTCTCCTCGTGTCGAGGTGATCGTCCTCTGACTTCCACGGCTTCTTCAAACGCTGCACACAAACATGATAAAACGCTGCCAATATGTGAACAATTACAACTCAAACTAAATTAAACGGCCGTTATGACTTTTTCCTCTTTTGATCTTCATTTTCTCTCAGCATGAGAAAACAGTTCCCTTTTTCTTTTTTTTCAAAGGACCTCTGCTAAATTGTCCCCATGTTTGTTTCATGCCATGGTGGCTGTCTACATGTCAACATTTCCTCTGCCAACATTTAATGGGCATGTACAGTGGTTTGTGCAGCTATCGAGAGACAGCAAGCACTGGATAAATGTGTGTGTTTTTATGCTGAATATAAATTTAGTATCTTTAAGTTTTCCAAAACCTTAGATCCCTCAGATAGAGCTGAGTCTGTCCATAAATCTCCATTTTAATGAGGTTTTCTTCCAGGGAGCCTCATCTTAGTGGATTGTGTGACTTCATACATAATTATTGTGGTAACTACATGATAACAGCTGTGAGAGGAAAGTGAAACCTCATCAAATCACTTTGATGAATCATCTGTGAACCTATTGACACGAAAGTGGAAGAGTGTCAGCCGAGAAGGACGTGAAACTCCAGGATTTCAGGAGGTGTTTACGTCCAGTTGTGTTTGTTGGAGGAAGGGTAGATGTCCTCGTATGCAGGTGGACGTGAACGGGTAGAGCCTCTGTCGTCGCCACGTTGTCTTTCCTCTTCTGTCCTCTCAGTCCTACAAGGAATCAAACAAGGTGTCTCAGGCAGGATGGATTTAAAGGAAAAGTTTGTGCAAAGATCAAAATTCAGTCTTTATCTGTGCATCAGCAGGACAGTGGAAAGCAACATAGCGTTGCAGCATTCTCCTAAACAACTGAAGTAGATGGGAACAAGTCTCTGAAAGCCATCAAAGTCCCAAACTGACTTGAAAAGATATTATTCACACCCTCCACGTGCGGTCGAGCTTGTGCACCCACTTCAGACAGTGCGGTAATGCTTGAAGCTTAGCCGCTACAATGAAGATTTCAGCTTAAAAAATAAATAACATCTTTAAAAATCACTTTGGCATCTCAGGGCGACCGGAGACTCAGATTACACCGGACGAGCAGTTTGGAGCCATTTTATATATCTGTTTTTTTATTGTTTTTTACGTTTTTAAAACAAGTCCCCATCTACTTCAGTTCTTTAGGAGGTTGCCACAACGCTGTTTTTCTGCAAAGCTCCAGAAATGTTTCGCGGACTACCAAACATCACCTGACTTTCCTTCTGCGTGAGTCGATAACGGCTGAATCTTTCATTTTTGAGTGAACTTATCCTTTAACAGAACAGCTGGCTAACATCCAAATGTTTACAGGCCCAATTGGTTTTTGCTTAAAGCGAGCGTTAGGAAGCCGATTGCCCTTTAAAGGAAAACACTGAGGTTGAGCAATCTCTGCCTTGATCATTCCTCCTTTTGGCATTAACCACTGGAAACATACTGAAACAGGTCAGAAGTTGTGACAACATAAGTGAGAGCTGGTGAGCAGAGCATGTGTTCATGTGATCGGGGCAGCAGTTTATAGTTATCCTAGGTTAACTGTATTATTCCTGCTGTCTGCTTTTATTAAAGCGAATTACTTTCCTGGAAACCTGCTGGGAGTCATCGTCTAAAAACAATAAAAGAAAGTGAAAACTTGTAACTTTCCACTAATGGAATGCAGCTTTGTGTTCAGGCAGGACGTCGGTCCAAGGATATTTGATTGGATTTCAAATAAATCCTGCAATTATTGGAAAGAAACTGTTTTTTAAGACGATACATTGTGTTATGTTTCCCTCGGCATTTCGGTTCAAGGAACAGGTGGGAAAATATGAAAAACTCTCGCCACAATTTGCTTTTCCTTTGCTAAGCACATATACACTGTGAAATGTCTTTGATATGACGCTACACTGCCAGTTCCACATTTCGATGATACGGCTGAGCTACAAAAAAGGCTGCAGTGAATTTCAACACAGCACAGGTGGATTAAATGAGAAGGTGGGCAGCTATCATGGTCCTAATTGTGCTCATTCCAATGGCACAGGCTTATTTAAGTCATTTTTATTTGAAAAACGTTTATTTTGGTAGTGCGACAATAATCAGTACACGGTAATCAAAATACGCTAATTTATGTGAATCAGCCAAGAACACTTTGAGCCAAGCGGAAAGGAATCTTGTGGTTAATAAGAAGTTAACTGCGGCACACTGTCTGTTAGTGAGCGCTGCGAGGACCTGTGATGTTTTAACTCTCAAATCGGATTGAAGATTAACCATCTACCTCTGCTGGCTTTACTTACGGCAGTGTCAACAAATGGCATGCTGGGTAAAAACCAAGCCCCGGCCTCACTGGGATCCGCTGCGTGTGGATAACCTGTGGTAACAGCATGTTTGAGTAATGGAGGAACCCAGCAGGAATAAAACAGTGTTTCTGAGAGGTTCCTCAAAAAGTTTGACAAATGTCTGTCATGTAAGAGCTGCTCCCCGGTGGAGGAAGAAGTACTCAGATCTTTTACTTAAAGGGGAAGACTTGAAGGATTCATTCTCAGTGGAAGTTTTGGAATAAGTCTGACTGATTGCCTCAGCTGGCAGCCACGACAAGGCTGCAATGGCTGCAATGAAATCCTTCGGGGCAACTGCAACAGTCAAAGTAACGCCCACTTAAAGTGCTTGTTTATGCCACTGACATGCTGAGGTTGTTATTCTAAGTCTGACAACATTTCAGAAACACTTCCTACAGAGACAGGCCTTTTCTGTCTCCAACATCTCTCAAAGTCAAGAGGTTCAGCTGCTAACCGAGTAGCACAAAGCACACAGCCCCTGAGCTGAACAGAACCACGGCAGCAGCAACACTTCTTCAGCAGCTAACGTACACCTTAAGCGACTAAAGCACTCCTTAAGCGGCTAGGGTTAGCAAGAAGCACACAGCAGCAGAGCCAAAGAACAGAGGCGCTGCAGCAGCAACAGCCTCATTCGGCAGCTAGCGTTAGCACAAAGCACACACCCACAGCAGTGAGGACTAACTGTCGTGATTTATACAGTGAAATCTGAAATGTTGTTTTCCTTACCTGCTTGTTCTGTGGCCTGTTCCTGTGTTGCGAGTGGAGCTTTCTTCTTCTGCGGTAAAAGCTGCGTTATCCACACAGCACACAGAATCATAAGAAGGAGCTGCTGCCGGGATCACAGACCTGCCAGGCTGGAAGTCAAAGGTCTGGCGTACTTCCTGGTTTGTAAAGTTATACACAGGTTGAACGCACAGCATTGTTGTGGTACCACTGAACATGACTTGCTGATTTATGCAACTTAACGTAAAAGTGCGTCCTGCTGAGGTTTCCTCCATCACGGGCACTTCTTCATCCCACTGTCTGAAGGGCCAACAGGAGTTCCCAAACTTGCAGACGCTGGTAACAATGAAAGCGCCTCCGATGGAGATAAGGATGGGGCCCAGGACTTGGGTCCACTTAAAGACGGGGTTGGTTCGGTAGTGTTCCCAGCCCGTGACAGTGAAAATAACACCCACAAGTTCTACGAAGAGTCCAGTGAAGAAGAGGGCAGCTCCAAACTTCACCCTATCCAGCAAAGTGTCAGGACTTTCAACCGCCATGTTAGACAAGAAGGTCTGGGGTGCTGGTGCTAGTTGGTCCATGAGTCCCCTGGGTGTCGTGTGTGTGAAGACACTCAAACTGAGCCACAGTGAGCGCCAAGTCAAACTGAATAAACACTGAGTTAAGAGGAGTTTAAAGGTTAACCTGCACTTGAGTTCTGTTTGCCATAAAATTATCCAAACGGCAACTTGAGATTTTCAGCACGCTTGGATGGAACAATTTTAATGAACATAGTACTGACATACAGTCAAATGACGGGACTATATATTTACAGTAAAACCTGTGTGGTTTGTTGTTTAAGGTCTGATGGGGTAGAAAAACAAGAAGAAAAGAAGATTCCCGCACGCAAAGAATGTGAAATCCAACTTGTCACATGTCATTTCTCACGGACACGTTTCCCGTCTGCCCTCTTATGCATAACTTATTAGCAACAGCTCATGCTGCAATAGCTGAACAATCAGTCCAGCATGTTAAGTGGAAAGGCTTAAAAACACATCACGCTATACGTGTTACAGTCAGAGGGGTAAATGAGCTGCACACAAAGTGAAAACCACACGTAGCACGCAGACTCAACACTTCACTGAGGGTGTCAGCGGAGCCCGCTAAAGCTGACTGCTCTCTCAACGTATGGCATGCCTTGCTCTCTCTGTTAGTTTTATGGTTGTGTGACAATTAGGGCAGAGTTTGCCTATCTATCCCTTCACTATAGTCTCATTTAGTCAGTGTATCTCCTCCATAGGCTGCAGCAGGGCTGTCTGTAACACAGCGAGACATGTGTCTGTGCGCTACAGTAGAAAAACACCTACGTTCATGAATGTTTAATACCGAATGCAAACACAGTGACATGCAAACATGTTTTTTCAGTTGCATTTCGTAGCAGTCTGCTCCTCTCCCGGCGGACAGCTTGCATTCGCCTGCATAAAAGCACATCCGCACTGCATTGCGTGTCTCGAGCCTGCCGATCAGAAAGCAGGATCATGCGCCCCTTATGGCAAAGCAAAACAAAAAGTTCTTCTGAGGGAAACAACCGACTATCAAACACAAAATGCCAGTGGCTGATCAAACCTAACCTGTGTGTGTCGGTGTCCTTGAATGCGTGTTTGTGTCTGTCTTTGTTTACCATAGCCACAGCTCATTTCACTTGGCACTAATGAACAAAGGGACAGATAACTATACAAAGAATCCATATGAGTGCCGTGTTTAAAAGAACCCCCCAGAATCGAAGCTGCACAGATTCTTTCAATTAGCAAACTCCAAATATTTATGGACTGAACATTTCCTCTCTGGAAGGAAGCAGAGTTCTGTGTGTTTCTCCTGTTGACTCACACCGGGGTGTATTGATCCCCTGGGCTTATGCTTCATTTCACTTGAGTTCTGCCACTATCCTTTAAACCACATATGTCCGACATCTATACGGCACTCTGTCTTTTTTTTATTTTCTTTTAATTAGGAATGGTCACAAAGTAGCTCCATGTCAAACGAGGACCACTAATCAGCATTAAATGATGACGCCAGTTCACAGATGATGTCCTTTAAAGGATAAGATGCTAACAGATATGGAGAAACCTAAACTCCACCCACATACCTCCATTTCCTTCATGCACCAAAGCATCAAATCTGCACGCTGTGGCCCCGGATTCACCCCAAATTCCACCTGGTTGAATCTGGAGCTTTTAAAAAAAAAAAAAGTGATACTTTCTAATCTTCCTCTGTGTGAATAGTGTCCTATTCTTTCTCGTTCTGTGTGAATGGCGTCTGTCTCACTCTCCTTCTGTGTGAATGGCGTTTGTGTCATTTGTCTTCTGTGTGAAATGTGTCCTTGAATCTTCTCCCTTTATGTGAATGGTGTCCATCTCGCTCTCCTCCTGTGTGAACGGTGTCCATCTCGCTCTCCTCCTGTGTGAACGGTGTACATATCTCTTCTCCCTCTGTGTGAATGGTGTCCACATATCTTATTCTCTTACTCTGTGTGATGGTTTTCCTGTCTCCGTCCTTCTGTGTGAATGGCGTACTCATCTCTTCTCCAGCTGTGTGAAAGGTGTCCTTGTCTCTCTCCATTTGTGTGAAAGGTGTCCTTGTCTCTCCTCCCTCTGTATAAATGGCGTCCTTGTGTCTTCTCCCTCAGTGTGAATGGTGTCCATTTCTGTTGCTCGTCCTACGTTTTCTCCCTCTCTGTCCTTTCCCATTAAAGGTTTTCTTCCTCTCTGTATCGAGGGTCTAAGGGTAACGGATGTCATATGATATACAGATTGTTAAGCCCCTTGCAGTCAAATGTGTTCTTGGAGATATTGGGACGATATAAACAGAATTAATATGACCTGACTAGAAAACAGCCAAGATGATGATCTTCCCATGAGGATGATTTTCCCCATATATGCTGTTTATAGTGTGCTCGCCTGAAATTATAAGGAGTGTTTCTCTATCATATTCACGGAGGGAGACAGGCAATTGCAGTGGTATATTCTGCTGGGCCAATAAAGAAGGGCAGAGGGATCACCACAGGAATTAAGATGTGACCATTTCTCAGTCATCCCCCTCCCCCAAACACACTCACACACACACACACATGCTTACCATGACAAATAGCCTGTGACGTGCCTCTGTGAACATGGCACGAAAGGGTCCACTCCCTCTCCCCAGGGCTGTGGAGTCTATCAGTGGACGGGACTCTGAGTGTCTCCTCACAGCATCTCAATTTTACCTCTGGTGAATCGTTTCATCTTTCTAGCAGCAGTCAGGAAGAAATCTGTGATGAAATCACAACAGTAGCATTTCTGTTTGTGTCTGTTAGCAGTTGCCGGGGAACAGCAATTACAACCACTGCAGTGCATCGTGTTTACTTAACCCCAGGCTGCACGAATCACCTGACTCAGCGTCCTGAATGTGCAAAAGAAGAAGAGGGTGAAGGGATATACAAACCAGTCAGCTTCCAGCTAAAATCTAAGTCTAGATAGCGTATTTTTAAACAAAAAGAAGACAGGAAGGCGCTCATTGTTAGATGACAGCTTCACAGGAGAGCAGTGTAAAAATGTAATTGCAAAGAACAAGTAATTAAGATTTAAGGTCCCATAGATATACCCGAAGGTTTCAACCCCAAATGGTCCTCAGGGAAAGGTGACACAGAGGTCTCACATACATTGTAAAGCCCATGTAGCAACAGTTGGAAAAGAGATAGCACTGTATAAGATTATTGTTCCCCAACAGCTGTAAAGATTTTATGAACGTGCGTCTGTCTCTAAAGCTTGAGGCCTCTGATGACTTACCTTAAGCCTAAAACAGGAACCTAATGAGACAGCCATCAGCTGTTCTGGTCCTTTGCTTGGATTTAAGGTAAGGCGACCAGATGTTTGACATTCTCGGTATTAAAGCCACAATGTCTCCTGTTCCAACATATCTGCAAAACATATCAACGAATGTCCCGTTTGTGAATACTGACGTGTCTATTGGAGGGTTACACAGTTACAGAATGAGCAGAGTTGATCATTCATTTTCTATTTGACGATTTTACTTTGGTGTGGGAACTTTAATGTCACCCGCTGGTTTGTGGACTACCTTTCTTGTGTTTGGCGTTAAAGCCGATGGCATCTTGGTTGTTGGAGCCAGGGGTGGCCATATTGGGTCAAGAGGGTGGAGCCTATGGATCTAATAAGGAAAAATGTGGATAAAGTGCCAGAGGCGGAGCCCCGAGGACACGTTGTGGTGGTTACCTGTCAATCACAAGGTAGCCACACCCTAAAGCATACCTTGCTTTCTGTATATTTTTTTACCTTAAATGGGATAATGATGAACAAAATGAACATCATGCTGTATTGAAGACTTGAAACTAGCGATTGAGACTATAAACTCAATAGGAAACTGACCTCTGACCAGTAAAAAGGTTTACTGAGGTAATAAATCAAGAGAGACTTAGGGAATTTTTTGCATAGGCTTACATAAAATTAGATTCTTCCTGAAACCAGTGGAGTTGCCTAATGCTGGCAGGTTGAAGACATCTCATCTTGGCTTTGCTTCTCAGACACAGGAACCGTCCATATTTTCTAAGGTAAATGGTGGAAAGAATACAGTAAACAGGCACAGTTTCATAATCAACCATAGTAATGTGCAAAAATCTGTTTTTTAAGGAATTTCATGGTAATGTGAGACTTTTAAAACATGGTATGGTGGCACACAGGTTAAGATGCATATCATGTTACTGCAGCATATCTGGTTCGATACTGGCCATACTATCAAATAAAGGCAGAAACTGTCTCTTAAAAATACATTCATCGATCGATTGATTGTAAAGCCGGTGTGATTTGCCAGATAACGGCAGCCTTCAGCAGTGATAAATTCCCTGTCAGTTTTGTTAACAGTGAATTGTGTTCATATTTGTATTGCCTGGGGGAAACGGTTGACGGAGTTCTGCTTGCCGAGTGGAAAATGTGACGGATGCCGTTGGATGCGAGCTTGACGTGTTCAGGGTTTGAGTTATTCTAAAGAGGTCTTCTGGGTTTTGGACTGAGCAAGAGAAGCAGAGGAGAGGAATCCATATTAATGCAATAAACTTACACCATCCTTGTTTGTCCAGATGGTTTTTCTCGTGGTGAAGAGGGAGATCAAATGGGCACATCAATTATAAATTGCCCATAAATGTTACTGATGTGGGGCTCGCTCTCTGGACTGTAGAATAACTCAACTCTATGGCTCCAGTGGGCCTTTGGACAAACACAAGTGTGATGGTGGACAACAAAGAGTAACTGCTCCCTCTGCTCCGACTGTTTCACGGACGTGATTCTGATGTTCGGACTAACTCAATCGACACCAGACACAGGCGGCTCAGCAACACAAAATTCCTTCTGTTTTTAGGACTAGTTTGTCATCCTCGTTTGCTTTCTGGCCAAGACTTAGAGGAGAAATTTGATGCTTGATGTCTGTATCCAATGTTAAGTATGTGGCTTTAGCGGCTGCTTAGCTTAGCTTAGCATACAGACTGGAAACAGAGGGAAACAGCAAGTCTGGCCAAATGTAAGAAAATGTCATTTTTTCAGTTTTTGTACAAATGCTTTGTACTAATGCTAAATGCTAAGCTAAGCTAACCAGCTGCATATTTGGCATGCACACATGAGAGTGGTATCAATCGTCTCATCCCTTCCCCAAAATGGTAAAACCTGGGTTCAGGAATGGTTGGGCTTTTACAGGGGGGTTATGTGCAGGGCTATTTCTTGGCAGCATTAACCTCCTGGAGTTATTTGATCACTGCACCCAGCCAAGAAATAGTTCCACACAAGGAGCTATTACGTTCTTGTCATTTTAACACTCCGGCTTATGTACAAACGGGATAAAACGTGTCAATTATTGAGCTTTAGTCGTGCTGATAGGCGGATTTTGACACCTTTGGACAAAGCTGGGCAAGGCTGTGTGCCCCTATCTCATGCTAAGATAAGCTAGCCAGCTGCTGACAGTGATATCAATCTAATCTTGACAAGAAAGTGAATAAGCGTATTTCCATTGTGGTTTCCATTGAGTGTTTAACTATTTTTTAAAAGAATAGTCCGACACATAAGCTAATGTCTTGTAAATCAGCTTATTCTGATTTTTGCACTTTAGGTTTTGTATGTAATAAACAAGATAAAACATGTTTATTGAACTTGAGAGGTGCTGGTAGGTGGATTTTAAAACATTTAAACTCAGCCAGGCTAGCTGTTTCCCCGTTCCCAACCTTTGTGCTAAGCTAACTGGCTGTAGCTTCATATTTAGCATGTGCTATACATATGAGAATGATATTGAACGTCTTGTCCAACTCTTGGAAAGAAAGTAAATACGCCCCAAAATGTCAAAGTATTCCTCTTTGTTAGTCTGCTACCTGCACACTCTCAAATACACACTCAAACTCCCTGATCCTCTTAAGATGTATAAAATGTCTGGCCACACACAAGAGTCTACATATGGACCAACGCAGTTTTTGGATGTGACTCCAGCTCACATATCTCACTTTGGCCTTTGAGAGAATAACATCATACACGAGAGACCCTAAGATCTCTTCCTCTCCGTCTGAGTGAGGCGGACAGGGAGAAGTAGAGTCAACACTGATGGCTCACACATGTGGCTGTGAAAAGGAAGCTCAGACTTTGTAATTCAAACAGCGAGGAGGAGGTCTTCAGGCGGAGGGGACACAAGGCATGACTGAGTGTGTAAATATGCACAAGGTGTTGATGTAGTGCTGAGCGTACACGCACCGTCATGCATACATCCTCCTCAGCGAAGCACTGCATGAGGCTCTCGCAGTGCAAACATTACATTAGTAACACATGTATGGTGGTGTCTTCAAGCTTTGTTTTCATGCTGTATCATCCTGCGTGTCCTTAGAGGGCTTAATACAAACCTTTTGACATGGATTACAGGAATAAAAAACTGACAATAGATTTAGTGTTTTTTTTATCTTTTGGTAGTTCAACTTTTGACTTTTCAGTTTACATCATTTCATCAGTAAAATCTGTATATTTTAAGGGGATTTAGGGGGCTTTAAAGGGCCAGTTCACCACGAGACGCCCTTTTTTTTTTTTTAACTCTATCCCCGAGTGCTGTATATGTCAATTCAGTCCATGTCCAACCTTCCCACTGAGCACAATTTTCTGCGAAAGCACATCCCCCATGTGTCTGCACACAAAAGCAATTGGGAAGTGTTCACACAACCTTTGTTGATTAGAGTGTGGGGTCATATTTTTTATCTGAGAGGGATGTTGCCGTTGAGTCATTCAAACGTGATTTTTGTTGCTTTGTGATACACTGTACTGCAGTGAAAGCAACACAAGTGCCTCTAACACTCATACAGTAGCCTACATTTAACCGTCTAAATGGAGAAATACTGGAACTTTCTGGGTTAAAGAAGAATACAATAAGTTTTATTTCCCTTTTTAGGGACGTATTGTGCATCCCATGATGACCTGACAATGCAGAGGAGCTACTCAGGTGGCATTATGGTCTCTGTGAGAGCTCTTCAGCTGCGTAATGTTTCAGGAAAACTGCTCTCCTGTCTTCACAGATTCATCTTTCAAGCTCAAGCATCAATATATTTGCTTATTTTCCATACAGCTTCTGGTGTTAACAAGACTTAAAGGGTAACTGCACCAAGTTACACATTAAAGCGTGTTTCCAGGTCTTGGGGAGTGCTACTGCATATATGAAAACAAAAAAGCAGTATAAAGCCTTTTATCGCTCCAGAAGAAGCTGCATGAAATCTGATAAAATGCCTCTAATGCTCTGTCAGTCAGTGGCTAAGTTGTATTATGGGTAATGTAGGCACCAGGTGATATCTCTGGTCCTGCTGTATCAATGTTGATCATTTCCAGCTAGACATTAAAAGAAAAGCACTGGATAAGCTCTGCTGGTGCCACTAAAGGAAAAGTCAGTCAATCACCAGGCTCCATTTCTGGGGACCCGTCCATGAATGTTTGTACAAAATGTCACAGCAATCCGTCAAACAGTTATCGAGACATTTCAGTCCCTATCATTATTGACGTTCTTACTTTTCTATCACGACGAGGCGTAAAAGAATCACACAGAACACATTTAGTCATTTTAATATATTTGTATATATTCATATATTACACATTTAATACAGGCACAATGAGAAATCATAAAGTAGAGACAAAAAGTGGCTGATATTGGTAAAAATGTACAATTTATGAGAATCATTTACACAATTTTTTGCTCTCTTTAAACTCTGTTTAATACAACATATAAAGACAGAAAGACAGAATGTGAAAGTGACTGAAAAAGAAGCCTTGTAAGTTTATTTTGAAAGATTTTTAAGGGACAGCAAGAACCAGCTTGCTTATACTGAATACAATTACAGAATCTGTGTACTCTTTTTTTTGTTTTTTTAAATGCTTTCGACTCATCTGACCAAAACCACTGATGTAATTAAACACTGTAAAAAAATGTCTGTTGCTACAATTTTAGGATTTCATGTAAACATGTTCATTTAAACTACCTCCAAACATTTGGCTGATTAAAGTTCAGAGTGAGATACAAAATTTAAAACAGACACGATTTAAATGGACATTTCCATCGTCTAGTTAAGATGTCTGCTTCTAAATTATTATCAAAGGCTTGAGTTAAACCAGGTATTGTACGAATCATACAAAACCTGGTTAGTACATATAATCACCCTGGTCAGATATGATGAATGAAATCAAAATAAATGATTAGTTTCCAAGAGATCAACTATGGATATGAGTTTAAATGCAAAACTACAATGAGCCCTGTTTCACAGCACAGCGGACTGTAAAAAATAAGCCTCGTGTGAGAAGTTATTTCCTAAAATCTTATCTGAGAGGTCATTTGGCCGTGTGATGCACAGTGTACGAAAACTCCTGCCCTGAAAGGTTTCATCAACTTTCAGTCACAGCTTCCAGGCAACTAATCGCATCTCCAGACATGTCACAAACCAACACAAGCTAAGGACCATTAACACGGCTGAGGTCAATGAAAAATGTCCTACACAACATAAAAATACTCCGTCAAGAAATCCAACAGCCTCTACAGCAGCAGCCTTCATTAGTATAAGACAAGAATGAAGCACCAAGAGTCAAACACGGCATTTTCAGCCCAGTCGCCAGGATAAGATGTTGGCGGTTAACGTTTCTGCAAACCAGGGATACGTTCAACATTTGTTAGCATGACTCCAATGGATGTTCCTCGAGACAATTTCCAGCTGTTTGTGGGGACAAAAACCTGATATCTATGACGGGGTGTCAGGCTATCTGCAGCTGTGTTTGTGGCAACAAAACCGGGTGTCTGAACAAGACCTCGGGACACCTCTGGCTGCTTTTGTGGCAACAAAACCAGATATTTTAGACGCAGAGTTGGGTCATCTTCAGCTGAGTTTGTGGGGACAAAACTGGGTGTTTTTAGACAAGACCTCGGGACACCTCCAACCGTGTTTGTGCCGACAAAACAGGTATTTTAAGCCCCATCCTTGCACAGCTTTGAATGTTGAATGTAAAGTTGAGACGTAACGACATGTTTAGTTTCAGCGTATCTGTGGTTTGCAAAAACGTTCATTACCAACAGTTATTCGGACGACCGGGTTGGGCATTTTCTCATCCATACATACATTTTCTGAACCAGCTTGTGCTGTTTATAGTTGCAAGAGTCTGTATCCCAGCATGCACTGGGAGAGAGGCATGGCAGGTCACTAATCTATCACAGGGCAATGGCAGTACTGTGTCACAATATCAAACCACGGTCAACAACACCGGATTACTCAGTGTCGAGTAGTTGTGATAAGGCATTTCCATCATTAATTTGGCCTTATTGTGCTACTGCTCACTCACATCGTCTGCTGCACAGTGAGCTGGCGAGAGGTGGAGGTCAACTGACGAGCGCTGAATAGAAAAAAGGCGCGATATAAAAGAGTTCGATGATCAAACTCAATCACAGAAGGCAAACATGACTCATTCATCGCTGGAAGACAGTTGGGTTGTATAAACAGTTTCCCTTCAACATCCAAATAAAGGTGTAAAAAACACAACTGGCACATTGTTGGTGCTATTCTCATTAACTGTGCTGTAGTATATATAAAAAAAAGATTAGAGAAAAGTTAACAATCAGGCACATTTCTCCATTAATAGAGCACAAAAGCTTGATTAAAAAAACACTGCCAGTTTCTTTAAAAAAAAAAAAAAGCTTCTTAAATTTGGGTTCACATCCTTTGATTTTTTGAAAGCATCTTACATTTGACACAATGTTTTACAGTCAAGAGTGCTGAATCTTTTTTTTTTTTTTGTGAAGACTAAAGATCAAAAGTTTAAAAGTGTAAAAAAAAGACGAGCCGTGACTGAAAAAGGGGAATTTACAAGTTCAATTCTAAAAAATTGATTGTTTAAAAACGTAGCTCAAAATCAGGAGACCCAAACTCAGGTTAGAAAAACATTGACGCACGTTTGTTGCCTAGTAAACCACAGTAGAAGAGGAGGCACTGAGGTCAGTATCTTTTCTTTTTTGCATTTGTTTGAAAGCACTTGAATGTTGTTTTAAAGGTCAAGCTTGTGCCACAGGTTCGTGAGTACTGTCTAAGACAGATTCTACCTTCATTGCTCCATTGCACATGATCAAAAAAGACAAATGGTGAAGAGGAGGAGAAAGGAAAAAATCAGTAAACCAAACTGATTTGAGAGTTGAGTCAGAGCAGAAGATTCAGTGTTAATATTTACAGTTCAGAGGGAGAAACCTTTTGATTTTTGTTTTAAATTCCTCGTAGGCTCTTGAGAAAATGAATATAAAGAGGAGAAAGAGCATCTGAAAGATTGTTAGTGCACTTTTTTTTCTTTCTTTTTTTTTTTCATGATTTCAAATACAATATAGATTTATATAAAATCCATAAATTGTTTCTGACTATACAAAAGTGAATTGATCAGAAAGCATTATTAAACTTCATATCTACACATTTCCTGAAAGCTCATCTTCTTTTTTTCTTTTATTTATTTCTTTAAACAGTGTTCAATACTCAGTGCTGTTTTATTGTAGTGAGATCCTCGCCTCCTGGGCAGAAGCCTGACTGTGCTCAGATGGATCCAGAGGTCCAGGAAGCCTCGCAAAGTTGCCAACCTTTGTTTGAGGCCAGATTTGTTTTTTTGTTTTCTGTTTGAGAACCAGAGTGGTGGGTCACCTCAGCAGTCTGCCATATAACGTCCTAAAGAAAACAGATGTGCACTTTGAGTCGTTGATGCATTAAATATACCAGTATCAGTTACGTTTGGATGTACTGCCTACCTGTGGCAAATCTCTTCTTGTTGAGAGAAAGTCTGTACCCGCTCCCCAGCAGCTCCATGTCCACCCCTGACAGGGTGCTCCCATCGCTCATAAACTGCACTGCCAGGGTGGAGGGGCTCGAGGGTCCGTTCGACAGCTCAAACTTGGCCCTCAGGGACCCGGCACCTGGGGTCAAACGCAAACAAACACACTCACTTGCCAGCAACTAATCGAAGTCTTCATTCGTTATGAGTAGGATTTCAAACACGCTGTCTCAAAGAAGAAAAAGGATGATTTACCTTCATTTTCAGACTTTTCTGAGATGTCACTCAGCTTCCACAGACATTTATTTTGCTCTGAATTCCTAAAATAAGAGGAAGAAATAACATCTTTAGCTGTTTTTGTTTAAAAGGTGCAATATGTAAGAATTAGCCACCTGTCGAAGGTCGCTCGGAACAAATAGGGGGCAGCATATCACCAGCGGCTAACTGCTGCTCACTAAACATCTTGCTGTAGCTACCGCTGTTAGCTAATTAACTCACTTAGCGTTACAGCTAGTAGCCCTATCAGCTGACCGAGTCAGCCTGGGCTAATAGTTAGATGCACCGGGAGTGTTTGCGTTTGCACCACAGGTAACAGAACTGGGCTCAGTGAACGCTGCAGGAGGGGGGCTGAGCACAACCTGAGGTCAGTTTGACGACAAGTAATAAAGCACAGAGGTGATTCACCAGGGTCTGAACAGGACTCTGACTCCAGAGATGATGAAGACACAGCAGGTGGGGAGAGTAGAAGTGTGAAGTAGGAGAGGACCAGAAGTCGGCAGAATATTTTCACATTTAACTCAGTAAATCAAGCATTTTTTTTGGACCAACAAGAGTTGGTGATTGTTGGAATAGGGGAAAGACAAACCAAAATTTTATGATGAGTTAATGAGGCAATTAAACTCGTCTTGGTTTGGTGAGAGAGAGAAACCTCAATTCAGAAGAAGTACAGCCGTATTTATTTATTTATTTGTCTAAATAAGATAAGAGAGCTTTTAAAACGTTGCATAAATCTCCATCTGAAACTACAGGGGGCTAAACCATCAGATTATCTCGAGGCATGAAGTGGTTATAGGAGACATGATGGTGAAGGCTAGCTGGACAGCATGCTAGCTACAGTAGATCTCCCTGCAACACAATACATACAGCTTTTTGACATAACATCAACGTTGTTATTTCTTTACGCTCTGTTGATAATGTTAGTTCAACTGAGATTAGAGAGAATATTTTCAGCATGTCACACTTTTTATCCTCCTGCCGATGTAAGAAGCGCCACATCTTACCAGATGGAGTTAGGAATAGACTGCATGCCGGTGACTCCTCCATCAACAGGCACTAAGATCTGCACATTGGTGAGCGGACCAGGGATGGCCATGGACTCTGGGTTGTATCGGTAGTCTACCCGCAGGTCTGATGTACTCTGTGAGCACTTCCAGTAAACGGTCAGGTTGAGAGGAGTGGAATGGATCCCATCAGACAGCACCTGAACGCAGCGCACAGAGTTTGCAGTCAAACTTTAAATATGAATGAAGCCGCTTTGAGTTGGAGCTATCAGAGTGATGTTCCCAGTATCCCTATGAGACCACGTTTGAAGTACAATACAGAAGTCTGACTCTCAGTTTCAACATAGTTTTGGCACAAACATGTTTCGTTGGTTTGCTGAAAGTGCAAAAGCAACTTAAAAACAAAACACTCATGTTCCTCCAGAGCTTCCTGGAAGGCTCAAAGACAGAAGCCAAAACAAAAACTGACTCTTCTTCTATCAACAAAAAAGTTGTTTGTTGATCTGAATTCACCGTTTGTTTTACACCTCGGTGAGCTTATATTTCATTATATACCTACATGTCTCGATCCACCACATGTAAACTAAAACTTTATTTGTCAAGAGAAAAAACAAAAAAGTGGGTCTGATTATGGGGTGGCAGGACGGCCTTTAGTGGTTTGTGAGGTTGTGTGCAGACTGGAGGGCCAAAGCTTGATGCTTGATGACAGTGAGGCCAAACCAGCTGAAGAATATTTAACCCTAACTTACTCCAGGATGAGAAATTATGGATCAATCTATATATAAATGAACACCAGTGACTAGTTTTTTATATCTCAGATCTTAACCATTATGAAGCCTTGAGTCTGTCATTACGACCTTGGCCATCTTGATTTTTTGGAGCCAGAAGTGACCATATTTGGATGAGAGGGTGGAGCTGGAGAGGATATCCTGATTGCCATGGTAGCAATCTGTCAATCACAAGGTAGCTACGCCTCTGATTGGCAGGCTCTCCTGGGTCAGAGCTCTCAGCCTGTATATGTAGTGTGCTGGCAAGTTGGATTTGCTGGCTAAAGCTTTCACAATACAGTCTTTATGTAGGAGGACACACAATATAAACTCATTTTATCGTGTAAATAAGCCAGTTCGAAGCTATAAAACAAGCTTTTTTAGGGTTTGTTTTAAAAATGATGTTATCTCGAGGTGGCATTTCACCTGTGTGTTTGTATGACATGAGGACTAAGCCTTCGATATATCGCTGTGAAGGTTTAAACCAGACGGGTGCAAGAGAAGAGAACAGGTTTTAGAATAGTAAATTCAATTATAAAGACTGGTGCAGAAAGATTGGGAGGCTGTGTGAAAACTTTTGGGATATTTCAAGAATTGCATTTCTTTCTTATTATCACTGATGTTGTTTAGGCTGCGATATCATTTCTTTATCTTTGGAACATCAAAAATAAAATAAAAAATAAATAAATAAAAATACATTCTGCTTATATTTCCACACTGCTCACTCCCTGACACTCATGTACACTTTTGCTTCTTTCTCAGACTCGTCTGGAGGGTGAAGCACTCTGGGAAAGCATTCTTTCAACTGCAGTTATTTTATCTGGATTAGGTTCTCGGCTCGACTTTGGCTGACTGACCTGGTATTTTAGGATGTCCACATTATAGTAGGAAGCTGATGGATTCTGATCTGAGGCTTTTCTGAGGTAGGACGTCAGTGCTTGCATGTTGAACCAGAAGTCCTTGGTATTAGAGTCACTTTGGGAAGGATCACTGGATAAAAGACAAACAGTCAGAAAGATACACACCCACACAATAATCAGAGGCTCAATTATTCATTGCTCTTCTTGGCTTTGTGTGTAAAGCTCCAATAGCTAGGAAAAAATGACCCTGTTATATCCAACCAGCTACTAAATCATGAATTCCTTTTGATTCAATTAGTACAGCCATGTGGTCTTCATGGTCATTAGAGACAAAACAGTGCACAACGCGTTAAAAACAGACAGAGATGTTATTTTTCTTGACTTTTTGGGACAGGATATAAACAGGCCACATCAAGATTTAAAATAGGACCAACACATTTAAATATGCATTCAACACATCTGACTAAAGAGGTGAGAGGTCCGTTAAACGAGGCAGCTGTTATATGGAGTTTGCTGTTCTTTGCTATTTTAGGGGCGTGAAGTGTTTCAGAAGAGACATGGGCTGTTGAGAACCTGGCTGTTAAAGTCTGGTGGAAAATACTTCCCCGACAGCCTAATGATAGGTTTATGTCAGATTACTAATTGAATTTCCTCTCACTGACGCAGACTACATTTCCTCGGTCCTCGCTCGCATCATCGGGTCCAAATCCCTCTTCCACTTAACCACGACTATGACAGGTTATCGACTCATCAGCTCTGCAGAGCTCTTCACTCGCAATGCGAACCGGCTTGTTTGTGTTCAAGCCGTTTGTGGGACGACGTCTCACCTGTATAGTAGCTGTTGGTTGGGTAGGATCTGCTCCAACCTGCTGGTGTTCTTCAGTTTGAAGGTGAGCACGGCTGGGGAGGGGTTGTTGGTGAACACCTTGATGATGCCCATGGGGAACGAAAAGGTCATGTCTCCCGTGATCTTCACAATGCACCTGGGGAAAGCAGCCAGACGAATGAGGGATGTCTCAGATAGCATTTGCTGGTTATGTTTTCTTCTTATTTGTCATGAAAAATGTTGATCAGTGTTTCCCAAAGCCTGAGATGACATCCTCAAATGTCCTCCGTCTTTTGCTACAAAGTACAAACTCATAATAATAATAACCCGATATGTGAAGATCCACCCGAGGCCCCTTTTTAGAGTAGACACATGGCTTTGTGTCACAGGTGTAAGACATCTCCACTTTTCTTAACATCAGAGCTGCACTGATTAATTGATAGAATAATAATGAATGTCTATTTTGTTAATCAATTTCTCCCTTCAGTCATTGTTCAAGAAAAAATAAGGATATAGGGATTTGCGGCCTTTCTTTGCCATTCATGAAAGCAAACGAAGAGTCTTTGGGTTTTGGTACATTGTTTGGACAAAAGATTGAAGACGTCACTTTTTGACATTCTATAGATTTAACAGTTAATCGTGAAAATAATCATTACTTGCAGCCCTACTTTATATACATCTGTGTGCTTCTATAGTCTAATATACATTTCTGACTAACTCCGGGGCAAGATGAGTCTTCCTCCAGTTGCGGTCGGCCTGTGCGGCGGTGGTTACGGCCCACAGCGGGTCTCAACCTGCATTGCTTATGAAATGTTCCATTTGCTAATCCCTGCAAAAATAAGCCTTTTGCACAGCAGCAATTTAGCAGCAGTTAACCAATAAAAGGCTGTATGTTTTCTCTGCCCCGGACTATAATCTGCCCCATGTAGGTTATCCACTCTGAAAGAATGGTGTCAGACTAACGCAAAACATTCCACACATGCAGGGCGAGACGGAGATCCACTCTGCAAAAAGGTCTACCGAGTGTAACGCACGTCAGGCTAGAGACAAGTACAACAGCGTGTTGTGTGCAGCTCATAATGTCATACGTGTTGTAGTTGAAGTTCAAATATGGACAAAAATGTGTATGCGTGCAGGTCCATGTCGGGGCCTTTGAGCAGCAAGGTCATGTGAGACTCACTTAGTGGGATCAGCTCCTTTGAAGTAAGCATTAACCGATTCTGTGAAGGCCACGGCAATGGGCAAAGCATCTTGGGATGCCAGGGTCACAGGGCTGGGACCGCGAGACGTCCCTGAGAACGAGAAAGGCACAGAGTTTGAGGTCTGTTGACTCAGCTGCAGATCAGACTTTTATAACAGCGGGGTCCGGAGCTCACATCAGAATCAGGAAGGTCTCATCATGCACAGATGCATTATATAATATACAATATCTTCATTATTGCATTTCATGTCGTCAGTCATTCACACGTTGCAAATCAGTACATTCTGTTATTTTTCAAACAGAAATAAAGTCTTTAAGAGTAGATCGTGCTACCGCTGCTTTTAGTTTAAACTGTTTTAGTTTAAAAGACAGCATATTAAAGGAACAGCACGACCGAAAATGAAAATTCTGTTATTATCGACTCACACCCATGACGATGAAAAGACAGGTGAAGTTTCGTATTCTGCAAAATGCTGCAACTCTCTTTTGCTTTGAAGCTCCGGAAATGTTTTGCGGACTACGAAATTTCATCAGACCTTCCACGTGCATCAGGGTGAGTAGATAATGACTTATTTCTCATTGTTGGGTGAACTGTTTCTTTAAATTAATTTTAAAAAAAATTATGCACTAGTCAAGTTATTCATTACTTCATTACTCTAACAATCAAACCTTTACAATGTTAGGAGTCGATGCTGTTGACAGTAAGACAGATGTGAGAAAAGGTGAACATGGAGAGGACACAAGACAGAGAAATGAAATCACTGCAAAGCAAGATATCCAGTTGTCCAATCCATCCCATCCAGCAGACTGGTGTTAGTTTGAGTTAAACACAGAGGAGAGTCCTCTTGTATGAACTTCAACTGTACCTGCTGGTGTTTCACACCGCTTCTCAAAGGTAGGCAGCTTCGCTATGAACAAATCATCCTCTTTACGCCAAAATTTACAGGCATAAAGAGGAAAAAGAGGAGAAAAAACAAACCCAGAGAGCACAAATGTGAGAGGGAGATGAAGCCAGTTTCCTAAATGTGCGAAGGCAGAAGTTGAGCCCTAAAGCTGACAACACTGATATGATTGCACAGAGATGAACGAAGAGCTAACACTCCCTAACAATGACATTTCTTAGCATCAGTGAAATGTATGCAGAGTAGAGATGACTGACACCACAGAAAGGAGGAGTCTCTTTTACGGAAACAAGAGTTTGGAGAGGCAGACTCACTTTGGCTTAGTAGAAAGAAAGGAGAGAGGGAGAGCAGCTCTGGCTCTGGGGAGGAGAGGGAGGGGGCAAAGGTGTGCTCGGCTCCTGTAAGGAGAGGAGTTAAGGAAAGGAAGGAGAGAGGAGTGAGAAAAGAGGGAAAAGGTATGTGGCAGGTTGGTGAAGAGCTGAAGAAAAGGAGAAGAAATAGTCAAAGAAAAGGGAGATTCTGTACAAATGCAGGAGGCAGAGGAAGCTTACCAACAGTGGGCGTGTTACCAGCGCTGAGCGAGGCATTCGAGGACAAGGAGGAGGAGCTCTCCGCCCGGGCGAGTGGTGCAGTAGGAGGAGGGCTGGCGTTGGATGTCTTGGGTGGGCTGAACGGCCGTACCTGAGCGAAGGGAGTCGATCAGAAAGGATGATGTTAGAAATATCAGATCAGTAATCAATGTTGTGCTTCACCTATAAGGATAATAACTCACAATCTCATTGATTCCTGTGAGCTTCCCAGTGGGGAGTTTGGGCCTGGACGAGGGTCGTGGCGGGGGCACCAGGGCTCCAGCTGTCAGCGGGGTTGTGGGTCGGTTTGGTACCGGCACTAAACGGAAAAACACATGAAAGTTTTACTGGTTAGTGGCAGAAAAACACCGTGGGAATCTGGAACAAATAAACATGTATACACGTGGTGCAAACTGCGCTACGTTCAAGTAGATGCAAAACAAACATGCATCGATACAAACAATATCAGCAGAACATTTTTACAAACATGAAAATCATAAAAAACGCATTCCAAAATTAAATTCACACAACTCAAAGACAAACATGTTGCAAACCAGGCAGAGTTAGATAAGCATCTGGAAAATAAAATAATGAAAAAATAAAATAAAAATGCAACTGTCAACTTCAAACAGAAAACAAATGCACGATATGAAAAAAGTTCAAATAAAACAAAATATAAAACCTCAAACCAAACCTCAGGCGTAACACACACGTCTCTAGCGTCAGTAATAATGTTACCAGTGAATATTTTGCTTGATGGAGCAGCAGCAGCCCTATCTGTAATCCCAGAGAAGACATCAGAGAAACAGCCGTCCTCTCTGCTGCTCGCCGCTTTGCAGTAGGCGTCAGCGGAGTCATCAGAGAGGAAGCGGCTCGACCTGCCGGAGCCGGACGGAGGCCTCTGGAGCTCCCTCACAGACGACCCGGAGCCCTGCCGGCGAGGCGGGGCAAAGTTATCACTGAAGGCGATCCACTGGCTCTGGGACCAGGACACGGAGGAGAAGGCATCGACGCTCTTTGGGGGGCTGGCGGCCGGCAAGCTTTTGATTGGGTCGACTGGCTCAGTTGGCAGGGTGATGGGGGCGCTCTGAGCCCTCGCTGGCACAGGCTTGAGTGCTTGGAAAGGGTTTTCTGGTGAGTCCCAGGGGGAGGATGTGGCGGAGGAGAAAGAGGAGACTTCTTTGGATTGGTGGCTCTCCACCAGGGGAGGAGAGCACTCCTGTCGTGGCACCGTCTCAGCTGAGGGGGGCGATGTGTTTGACGGAGGCGATAAACATGACAGAAAGTACAGTAGGTAAACTGATCTGACAACACAAGAAAAATACAAAAGCGACCACTCAACAGTAAGCGGCACCTTATCGGTATCACTATATCGAAATTAAGGCTTTACTGGGAAGAAAAGCCAACTTCACAATTCACATTGTGACACTTTTTAGACGTCTTTTCGACGTTCACTGGTGATGTCCAAGTGACATCCTTGCAGGATTCAAAATAAAGGTTTTACAATGTAATTTTAGACGACTTTTCAACTTCAGTTACAGACTTGTGGTTCAAATTTGACTCAATGCAGCAAAAGCTTCAGGGTCTAAACCTCAGTAGTCTGAATGAGGCATGCACTTTACCAGGTGAGCTATTCATCAGCTTTATTACATACCATGTTTTGGTCATCCAACCTTCATCAAGTAGGCTAATATTCCAACATTGGATCACCAAAGCATGGTATATAATAAAGCTGATAAATAGCTCACCTGGTAAAGTGCACGCCTCATGCAGATTGAGGAGGTTGAGACCAGGGTTCAAATCTCTCCCGTAGCTTTTGCTGCATGCAATAAATATTTGCTGTCATAAACACTTTCATTCTGACTCTCCGCTGGATTTCTTTCCAACGTTCAAGACCAAATTTCTGGGTTGGTACGTGGAGGCAAAAAATATCAAACGGTTCAGGAAAAAAAGAATGTGAGCCTTTAAGTAACTAATCCACCAGAGCACGAATTGGTACAAAGCCGGGTCATATAAGGTTTCATGCCAAAATGTTGACTCTATGTATATACTGCACCGTCTTGTGAGTGTTTTAATTGTTGTTCCTCTTTTTAATGCCGTTCACCGTGTTTAGTGTGTGCTGTCATGTCTAGGCTCATGAGGATACACACCAAACACAGTAGACAAATCAAATAATTCTGCAGTTTTTCTTCAGAAACTTCAGAATATAGAAGCAGCAGTAGTTACAATTTATCTAAGCTTTATAATATTACCATAAGTGGAAGTTTCACAGAATTAAATCTTTGTATAGGTTATTTAAGTTTCTAATTTACATTTGCCCTATTATTCATAAGTCAGTCTGATTATCATAGTGACATGCATTTGAGGTAAAGAAAATTCCAAGGTTTACATAAATCAAAACACAAACTCAAACATAAGTCTCATGCAAAACAGGAGTTGATGAATGCTTTCGCCGTTTCCAAACAAGTTTTCCTTGAAAGCACTGTCACACACATTTTACCTGATGCCTCTGGCAGAAAGACGTCTGAGTCATTCGTCAGAAAAGATGGAGATGGAGGGATTGAAAGGAAGATAGAGGCAAGGTCTAACGAGAGAAGTTCAAATAAAATAATGAATCAAACCAACAAAGCATCCAACAGGTAATTCAAACTCAGACAATGGCATTGAAATGAAACAAAAAGTAAACAAAAACATGTAAAACAGATGAAAATGCAGGAACAAAATAGAAAAGGAACATACAATAAATAAATACAATTTATGACTTACAATACATACAAAAATCAACACATTTTAGCACTCTGCTCCCTGTTCAGTGAGAGTTTAATCTTTTTAATTCCTCATGGACTAGACTTGTTTAATGTGCCATGTGTGCATTGGGGGCTGCTAATTCTGCTGCACTGTACACAGAGAGATTTAACAGGCGGTAAGCGGGCACTTAATTCCCATCACCGTATCTTAATCAGGACACTCTGAGCTGCTCTTTTGACTTTTAAGCCGAGACCTTTGACAGTAACGAGACACTGTTTGACAACATACGTGCCAGTGGGCTTTATAGCCGACCCTCTGACCTCCACTAGGTGCCAATTAACTGTGGATTACGCTTAACCTAGGCAATGGGTCAGCGCTAATGTCACTCTGTTTAAACACTGGTGTCATGCACGAAAAGCTATGAGAATCACACTATCAACACTTGGTGTGTTTAAGAAACATGGAAAGTAAAACAAACACTCAAAGGTCTCGTAGAGGAACGTGACTGGAAAGACTTCTAGAGGATTTATAAGGAACAAAGGGCATTTTTAGCTCACATATATAATACAGAACTGGAAATACTTTAAAATAAGGAAGCACCATTTAAGCTTAGAGAAAAAGTGAACAGTGGAGAGCTGTACAAAATAGGAAAATGATTGAAAAAAGCAAACTGAGGTAGAAAAAGTCTGGCATTTTAATTCCCTAAAGTCAGATACTCTGTTGACCCTCGGGGGTCAGTTTCTCCATCTGGGACGGCCCTGAGAGGAACGACCTCCAACTGAGCGGCTCGGAAAAAGAAAGGAGAGGGAAGGGGAGAGACTACATAGTCATAGAGAGATGGTGAGATCAAGGAACAGAGAGCAAAGAAGACAGGACCACTGGCTCTACAGAGTGAGTAAAACCAGAATGTTTGTAGTAAAGTTATAATTTCATGAAATCAAACTGCATTTCTGTTATTATCTACAGTCAGCATTTGTTCTGCAATCGCCATTCAATGTGTTTATATTCTGTAATTAACAGTGTTGGGGAGGAACTTGTTACATGTGACGCCGTTATTCAACGCAATAAAACATTCAGTCTGTTGCAATGCATCTTGTTGCCAAGAGCGTGGGTTAGCAAAGCCATTGAGACAATTTTTAGGGCACCACCATCAATGGTAGGATGGCTTACAAGGAGCAGCCTCTACGTCTAGACAGGCTCCATTCACCGGGCAGCAGGCGCTCAAACTCTGATTGGTTCCCTCTTTTAAATGTGCACCGCCTCTCGTGAGCCAATCAGATGTTTTTTTAGCTTCATTGCCCAGTCAAAAAATGTTTGTTAGAAAATAAATAAAAAGGTAATTAAATGTAATGCTTTGATTAAGTAATTAAAAGTTAAATTACTTTCATTTTTAACAGGGTTACTTTCTGCAGTATTGAAACTGGTAATAGCTGCGCTTTCTCGCTCTGTTGTCTCCAACAGCCACTCAACACAGACACACATTAGATTTAACGGGCCTGATCTAAAGAGGAAAAAACAAATGTTTCCTAAACGTGTTGTTCCGTAGTTCTCGATTTAAGAAATTCCAGTATTGTAACAAGTCTAACCGAGGCGAAATGAATGTATGTCATCCCGCACAATTTTATTTTATTGATATCAGCCTCACTGTTTACTGTTCACCCTCTTTACACCGCGTCAGAGTTGTATATCTATTTCTAATGCAAACCCAACATTTCCTGCTGCTTCACATTAAAAGTTTAACTGGCAAAACAGCGAAGCAGCCGAAGACGACGAGTGATGAGCAATAATCAAAAGTGTATCTACAAAACAACACATTTTTGGCATCCTTTCATCAGTGGATCATTTTTAACCTTCACTCAGCAGCATGGATGTAGATTGCTATTGGATTTATTACTGACTGACGTCTTCATGAAAACAATGTGAGTTTGTTTGGCTGCACTCTAAACAGATATACCACTCGCTCTTCTGTTGTATTTCCGACAGAGTAGCTGCTCAACACATGTTTGCTGCAGTTTAAATTTGTTGTTACCACCAGCAACCATGAGTGTCGCCAAACCAACCGAGGACTGAAATCGAAGAAGTACAACTTTAAAAAGGAATGACAGCAATCCCTTATTGGCGGTACACATTTTGTAAATGTAAAACCTTGAGTTGTGGAGAAACATCCAGGAATCAATGTGAAATTAGGTATTACCTGTCGATGAGGACACCGAGAGAGAAGAGCCTGCTGCCAGAGTCGGGCTGAACGGGTCCAGAGACAAAAGGTCGTTGTTGGCCAGTCTGACGCAGGACAGAGTGAGAGAGAGTCGAGTCAAACTTTATTACATGTCAAGCAAAAAGCAGCACAATCAGCTTCAGAGTCAAAATATGCACAAACATATATAAAACAGAAAGTAGTAGCAGTCATGAGTCGCTTTCATACATACTCGTATGACGTTGGCACTCTGCTTTTTGCCAGCTCATCACCTGCAGAGAGAGAAAAACAAACAGAGAGTTAGGACTCACAGGCCTGCACAGAGCGATGACAGCACATACTCTTTCAGAGCAACTTAAGAATAAAATAAAACCCAACAGAGGAGGGCCAGCATTCAGTGACATTTGCCAAAAGTCATGTTTTAACTACATCACACCTTAAACCAGAAACATAAACTGAGGTTTTGACTCAGCAAGTGAGAACCAGCATCTGCCATGAAAAGTCATAGAGATATATTTGCAGTAAGATTCAGGTTAGATACAATATTTTTCATATTTTTGCCTCAAGCAGTAAAACTTTAAAGGGACAGTTCACCACAAAATCAAAAATTCACATTTTATCTCCAACCTGTGGTTCTATTTATCCATCACAATTGTTTTGGTGTGAGTTTCTGAATTCTGTTGAGATGTCTGCCTTCTTTCTACTGAACCCACTAACTGTTTGGCAACGCAGATGGAACCATGCATTTACTCATCGACAAGAGGGTCGTTCCTGCTGATGGCGTCCTCCTTGGCTGAGCTGTAATGTGAGCTAGCCTAGTTAGCTTAGAAAGGTAGCTTCTTGTCCATGAGTACATGCACGCTTCCCTCTGCACATTGATACATTTGGCAGGTGCAGTAAAAAGAAAATAGTTCCTACATGAAACTGCTCACACAAAGGACTCAGGATTATTTTAAGTAACCGAGTCTGCAAAAACAAATTGTTGTTGAGTTTTTCAAATGTATTTTTTGGCGCTTTGAGCACTATAAGACGAATGTTGTCTAGTTACATAATTGGAGAAAAAGTAGAAATCGTTAGTTAGCTAGCTTTCAGTCATTGAGTAGTTGCTCACTTCCTTCTGTGCAGTGATACAATTGGCAGGTGTAGTTTGGTAGTAACTCAATGGACAAATAGCTCTACATGTAAGATGAAAAATATGTATTTTTGCTTTTGGGGTGAACTGTCCCTTTAATATCTTACCCAAATACTGCAAAGGGTTAACTTTAAAAGTGATTTTAATGTGATGGTAACACTTTACAACAGGGGATGGACTGATTTTGCATCCAACAATAAAATCCGGCATTGTTTTGTTATTTTGTGCCCCTTTTTTAAAGTGTTACAAAACATTGCAAAGATCCGTACAAGCATCCTGAAGCAGCACCAGAGATAACAGGACCCGAATATAAAAGAAAACAATAAATATAAATATCTCAAAATGAACTGAAAGATTGCAGTGAGAGAACACAGTGTCAGTGGTGTTAGCTTGTGTCAGCCGGCTGTGCGAAAGGCTCCAACGAGGGGACACAGATGAGGGCTGTGGCAGATATTATGAGGGGAGGGGAAGGCAGGGTTATAGGCTAACTACTGTAGTGAAAACATACTCACCAGGCCTCTGAGCCTTAGAGCTTAATGTAGATACTCCTGTGATCCCTAAGCGTATGTAGAGTATACATCTATCAATGCAATACCTTGTGTAAATCGATCTCAACTGTACCAGTGTTTCATGTGCAGAATGTGTGTATTATTACCATTTATTTACATATGAACATGGTATGTGAGAGCAGCTTTTGAAAAGAAGAAAAACATTCACTTTTAATGTACTTTTTCAAACCTGCACTAAGACCTCACGGAGCATGATACATGACCTGCATGTAGAAAGACTCTTAAAAGCATTTTCTCAAGCACTTGGGCAAGAAATCAAACTCTCAAAAACAAAACTTCCCTTCAACAAACTGTGCCAGTTTGCAGAATGGAAAAGATAATTTCTGACATGTCTAAACATCAGCAGCTAATTAAGCGGTTAATCTTATTTGTACCATTGGGAGGGAAATATCCCTCAAGCTCACATTTTACAGAAACGAACACTTATTTACTTTTTCTCGGGACGTGTTGGTTTTGGCTCGGTTGCTGGATTTTCCTTTTTTAAAAGACAACCTCTTTAAAAACAAGCCGTGCCAAGAAAAATGTAGTTGAGAAGTCGCAACAGTCGACCCCCCCTTTTTCACAGTCTTCCAGCAACACGCGGATACAGAGAGGTCAGACAGAGAAAATACTCACTGGATTGGTTCCTCCGCATCTGTCCCTGAAAACAAAAACAGACATTAGTTAATTAATCAGAGACGCGGGCGGCCCACCACGAATTTTCAACCTTTACTTGCCAGGGGTTTTGCTGGACTGACATGATTTTTGCAAAGTGAAACAAAGTATTTCGAGTCTTGAAACCTTAAGCCTTTGATTGTGTTAATATAACAATATATAAGATTTCAACCACAATGAAAACAGGACGGTTGAACTGTATTATTAATTATTCCCAGTGGCCGAGGGAATTTTCCACTTCAGAGTTGAAGACAGTAAATCACAGGACTACTCTCGACTCGCACATACCAGACGTTAAACCTAGGGTGAAAAATTCAGCGGCGCAAAACCGTGCATGGAAGCCCATACACCGATCAGTGAGGGACAACAGAGAGCGTGCCCCCGACACTTCACCAACTTCCTTTACAGAGCCGCCTTTTTTTTTTTCTTTTTCGGCACATAAATCTGCCGTGTCATGCTGCGTAACACAAGATATGCAAGATACACTCCTGAGGGTCACCAACCCGATGGAAACTTAGAGCATCAATTTCAATAAAGAATTTATCCGCACAAGGAGAAACGTTGGGGGAGGTTGTCAAAGCGAAGGGAGGGGGGAGAAAAAGAAACAAAATGGGTTTAAGGAACACAGCAAAAGCGTTTAACCACCGTAGAGCTGTGAGGCCAGGGTTTAGTCCCACAGGCGCTAAGCGGCAAATGGGTTCAATTACGGCTCTTGCTGGCCACACACACACGACTTCCATTGCTATTTCAATAAAGGGAACACCGCAGAGGGGGAACCGAACAGGAGGAGAAATGAAAAAGACAGAAAAATGAGCACGGAGGAGGGGAAAAAAAGAGAAAAAGAAAATCTCTCAATAATTCACACCAGATGATGCAACGTTCGTCATCACCTTGGATGTATGTTTTAACTTCCAGAACTTTTTTTCGGTAAATATGAAATCGGAAAAGGGTGCGAAGCAGAAATGTGAACAGACACGGAGGAAGGCAAATTTTATGTAATGACTATTCTGGTATTTAAATGCAAATCAGAGTCACAAACAGCGGTCGGTGTTTTTTTGTACTTTTTAGGATGAGAAAGTAATTGTGGGTTTGAGTCTCGACTACAAACCAAAAACCAAACAGCAATGAACAAACTCAAAGGTTTAAAAGAGAACATCTTTTCCTCCTGAATCTTGTTACATTAAAGAGAAAAAAACATCCTCTATAAACTTGTAACTTATCTTTGCCATTAATTCCAAGGGTGGAAAAAAAAAGAAAACATTTGTAAAAACTAGGCAACTAAGCCCATAAAGTATTCATAAATAACCACAACTGAGTCCTGTCTAGAACGAGTGGGCTCCTATAAAACACAAAGAGTGAAAGCAAACAAAGAAACGAGGAGAAAAAAAAAAAAAAAAAAGGAGTGAGGTACAACACAAACAGTGGTGAGAGCAGAGGAAGGGAGAGGCTGAGCTGAGAAGATGCCGTGACTTTCGTTTAATGTTGCAGCCGGTGAAACCCACTAGACCCCCTCCGCGACACCGAGCGTGCCCTCTCAGCCGCTCCACAACAACATTAACAACAACAGCGGCTCAGTGTGCATGTTTGCACACAAGCAGTAGTGGTTTGAAATTTTAATGGCAGCGGCTATTTTCATAGAGCAGCGGGCGGAGAGTGATTCAGAGATTGAGTGATGGTGCGGGACGGGGAGCTGAATGAAGGGCTCCATGACTTAGGTCACGGATCAGACTGGGTTCTGTGCGTGTGTGTGTGTGTGTGTGTGTGTGCTGCAAAGCTTTCCCTTAAGTGCCTACAAGGAGGACAGTGTGTGTGAGTCTGCAGTAAAGGCCAACAACATCAGAAACTTAACTCAGAAGTGATTGTTTCTGAGTTCATAATATTTTTTCTTCGAGCAGAAATGTTGTTTGACATGAAACTGAATTTGAAGCAAAAACAAAACATGAAGTGTGAGCAAACAGACATCTCACTGAATCAGAAGCCAATCTGCCGTTTGAAATAAATGAGACATAACACATATGCCTTTCCAATGTAAATAAAATAAGCTTCAAGAAAGAGTGACTAATGGAGGGATGGTACGGTTAAATGGCGTTTCCCATCCACCCTGACGAAGGTTAGACATTCTCCTGTTGCCCTCTAGTGTTGCAGAAGCAGAGCAGACTTCTCCTGCAGCAGAGCAACAGGTTTGTGTTTTGTCAGTTTTTGGTGTGTTAGAGCCGTACCGAGGTCGAAGGCGATAAGATGATGTTCCCAATGGAGGCTTTGAGCTCGTCGATGGTGGCTCGGTTCTGATGCGTGCCGTTGTTCGGCTGAACGGGCTTGATTTCTACGTGGAACTTCCTGGGTTCATCTTCGTCCTCTGAGTCGCTGGACGAATAGAAGGAATTTTCTTTGGCATGTGAGCAGAACAAAAGTTAAGGAGACAACAGGGACAGAACAGAAAAACTGAAAGAGAGATCGTCGACAGGCCATTTTTATTTAGTAACAAATAGTAACAATTCCTGGATGTCTTGTGAAGAGAGGGAACAGCATCAAAATTAGTGTAAAGGATATCGTTTTCATTGGCTTCTGGTCTGATACAGAAGCCCTCTGCATCAACTTGGGGAACATTCTGCAAAACACAAACAAAAAAAAAAGTTTAGAATCAAACTTTGTTCAATTAACACAAAGTTATTATAAATATATTGCATGTGTATCCTTTATAAATACATTTTAAAGTCACTAAATGATACCCAAATTGTATTTATCATTCTTACCATCTTGAAAAGGGATTTTATTTATTGTCAAACTACATTTAAAGTGATACGGTCAATTAGATTTTAGGCAAGAATTTTATTTCAAACTGATTTAAATTAGTAATAATTTAATTCAAAATACCGCTCATAATTAATTAATTCATTAACTGGCTAGCACATTTTATTCATTTATTTGTTGTTTTGTCAGGGACAATGCAAAAAATCATTATGACAAGTCACAGTAACATGATACAGATGTGCTGCATATTGGATTTATAGCCAAAGTTAATTTGCAGCCTCTGTCCCTGGTTGTGCTTTTCTCAACACAACATATCATTATCACCAAGAGTACATTAAATCGAAGTTGATTAAATCGAGCACCTAATAAATAATGACATTCTCATACATGTGGCTTGATAATCATAATATTTACATAACATTGCAATAAGTGTTATTTATATGTTTTAATGATTTTAACCAATTTGTTCTTTCTGAATATTAATCTTTCCCTTTAGACTAAAGTCAAAACTTTCAATTTAAAGTAAGTTTTTTATTTCAATTCAATTTAAATGTCACTTGTCATAAGTTCATAAGGTGTAGATCATGTTGGTGATAATAGATGGATAGCTCTTCTTTCAACTGGTGGCATTTTGTTCGTGAGGTTTTAAACAGACAAGAAGAAATCACTCCCTCATCTGTAGATTCATTCAAGTCTTTACCTCACTTACAGACTGCACGATCTGCTTTTGTATCTGTTTAGAAATGTATCTTCAACTTGCATTTAGTTTATATCATCCAGAGTAATAATTATTCCTGCACTGTTTTTTTCATTTACTTTTAAATCAGCTCACTTTTGCAATAACTGCACTGTTATTTAGCTCATGGAAGAGATTCAACTGCACTCCCATATGCACAGATTATTTTATTCTTTTGTGTCCTGGCATTTTTGTAATTGTTGTAGAAACTTCTGAATGCCTACATTTCCTTTAGGATCAATAATGTATCTTTCTATATATAGTGTCTAGAATTAAAATTCATCCGGTGTGTAAATAAGTAGTGACTGGCAAAATTTTTACAACTTTAAACCCACTGAAAATCATTTAATTCACAGATCTAATTCTGCAGCCACAAAGAGAAAGCACTGGAAATTGTCTAGATAAACTTCCACACATAATATTTGGCTGAAACACGTCTGAAAACAAGTCATCATGTGTAAAAAGAGAGCTTAGTGGTGCTAACATTTTTACAACTCCATTATACATTAAACATTTATATATGATACTTTAGAGGAGACATGGCAGTTAAAATAAGTTTGCACAAGGTATTGCATTGAAAGGAAATAACAACCCCTGTGTTTTTTTATTTCTGTATGTTTATAAAATTTAATTGCTTTTTTTTTAAATTATTTATTTAAAAAGTTTGTCTGTGTATGTGTTTCCATGTGTATCAGCTTGCTTACAGCATTCTGGATGTCTATGGCCCCGTAGTATCCAGGGGGAGCGCCATTGGCAGTGTTCTACAAGCACGAACAGAGAGAAATGAATGAATGAATGAATGAGCAAATCTACAAAACAAACAGGAAGCAACAGAGGGAGCGAAAGTGAAGAGAGTCACATGTTCAAGCTGCAGAATACAAAGCAGAATAACATGAACTAGGCACTTTTCCACTACCTCCTTCTGTTTGAACATAAAAAAGCTGAAATATAAACTCAAAGTTAATGAGAAACTGGTTGTTTTGATGAAAATTATACTCACAGCAGCTTCGACTTCTGTAGACTCCCTGGAATACAAAAGCATCATATCGTGATTAGAGATTATTTCATTTTTCAAACAAGAATATGTTGCATAGATTGTGTCAGTGGAAATCTTCACTCACGTAGAGTCTGTGTCCTTGTCTTTCCTACGACCAGGGATGCCAAATGGTTTTCTCTTTCTGGGTTTGGCACCTTAACACGAAAAACAAACCACCAAAATGACATTAAATCTGTTCTCGCTCCCGATATCTAAAGTATGAGATTTAAATCGCTTTAAAACATTCAAGATTCAAGGTTGCACGTGGGCCCAAAAATCTGTGAAGTTCCAAAAATATTATTTTACTATTAAAAAATGTAAGAAAGTATTAAACAAGCACCAGCTGGGTGTTTATACAGCTGCCTCTGAACAAATATTAACCTATAAACATGTTTTCAGTAGATTAGATTGCAAACTTTTATATCAATTAATGTTTTTTAGAATACCCCAATAAAGTTTGAGGTTGCCTGTGAGCTGTCATTTAAGTGAAGAAAAACATTTATCAACACCTCTATTTCCTATTTGCAATAATATACATATTAAGTTAAGAAATGTAATTAAAATCCATTAATGGGAGCACCTAAGTTATATGCTAGTGCACCTAAATGAAAAAGTTTGGCGCACTGTTGCAAACAGTGTTAAAAGTTAGCCAAATCTTTGGCTGGGATGTATAGAAAAAGTAAAATGTAAAATTGCTTTATACTTTTTATTATTTTTATATATTTAAACTTACTTAATTGAAATACCACGTGTTGTGTATTTGTTAAAATCTTAAATAAATGATAAGAATTACCTTCAGTAGCGATAGCTGCATTGCACTCCTCAAACTCAATGGGTCCTAATGAGACAAAGAAAAATTCATTTAGGTTCATTTGGCACAGAAAGGGTCAATGACCCACTGCTGCGAATGCTGTGAATGTACATCACGCAATAATCACACACACATACACACACACCACAAACACACTCTGGCAAATACACAACATGCAGTCTGGCGTGCCATACAGAGTGTGTGTGTACAAACAGGGCTGGGCTGGTCCCAGAGGGTAGACAGGGTCAATAGCGGAGTCAACTGTGTGTCTGGTGGCCCTCGCAGAGAATTGACACTCCCTCCTGGGAACACAGAGCGCTACTCTACGGCGAAGAGTCTTCCTCGCATATAGAAAACCCACCTGAGACAACGCAATCATCAAACAAATCTACATCAATGCGGGAGCTTTGGTATTCACAGAAAACAGCAGGTATTAAGACTAAACTCAGCTGAAACTAAACCTCCCCACATGGGACACGCAACAACTCGCTAACCCTATTACAATAAGACAAACAAGTCCAAGATTACACGCAGTGAAGTGTTTAAAGCCACATGGACAAATCTGCTCTCAGGCTTAAGAGATGCCCTTCTCCCCTTCCTCCTCTCTGGCATGCAAAAAATGACCAGAAAGAAAAAAAAACAGACAAACAAAAAAATACCACGGTGACCTCGATTATAAGATCACATTAACAAACTGTCATATCCGTACTCGCCCACGACCATAATATGACTCGGAGCAGAACCAGCCGTGGATTTGTTTGAACGAAAAATAACATTGCTTTTGGTTATACGGATGTGTCATTCAAATGACGGGAGAGTGGCGAAAAACAACTAAGTTTACACTTAATTTAATGCTCATCAATTATACACATTTACCTCCGAGGCCCCACACTTGGATTGTCACGCGTTCAAGTGTGCCTCCAGAAACCATTATGAAGGCCTTTCAAAGGGAACAGTGCCTTAACATACACTCGCACACACACTAAAAGCTGTAGGAAAACCAGAGGCAAGACATGCGATGTGTGTACATGTCAATCAGAGACATCCCGGAGGTTGGGCTGTTTGTGTTTGTGTGATCTTATCATCTTTTAGTCCATTAATCCATATGTTTTACTACAAAATTCAAACAGCAGTTGTGTGTCTCGAACTGGCTGTTTGACAGGAAACAACACCTCAAAGATCCAAAGATTTTTTCCCTAAAAATCCATGACCTAGAAGACATGCAGTCAGTGTCTGTTATTAGCTAGACAGATACACTGCATATAACTAGAAAGCTTAATAGCTTGCGAGATGAGCAGGAGGGAGAGAGATGGGGCAGGACCCTCTGGCAAGATTTCCGATACACTAACATGCCATGACCTGAAAACAACAAAGCTAATGATATTTTAACTGAAAACGTATACAGTAGCAGCGGTCCAATGCGCTCTCCCCAGAGGAGGCCAGTCGCGAGCAGAATTGACGCATTGTTTGGCGTGTGCAATGCCGAGTGAAGCGCAGGGAAGCGGCGAGTCACGAGAGGCATGCATCACGCCAAGTGAAGTGGATAAAGTACACCAATGACCGATCTACTCTACTGTGCAATATCGGGCCTCTTCACCGCCGGCGAATGCACAAAGACAGCACGAACGACTGCTTGTGTGTGTGTGCGGTTTTCATGCCAATCAAAACAAAATTGGCATGCTCATTCAAGAACTTGCTCTCATGGGAGGAAGCGGGAGAGACGGTAATTTCATCGCCGCTCAATTCGGTCACTGTACTGACATAAAACAGGTGAAGAATATCTGAACTCCTGAGGTTAGTCCTTTCCTGCAGAGGAAGCTCATAATCTTTATCCAATTTGACATCATCATTCATTAAATGCATCAGTTGTCAAACAAAAGAAGAAAAAAAAAAGGGGACCCAAAAGTGGGGAAATTACTGGAAAATTACGAATTGCATTCTTTATTCAAGCTCTGGGATGTTTAACAAATGCTGTCGATCTGAGTGAGGGCTCGGGCAGAGCAGGAACTCTTTGCCGCAAGCATCCGGCGATTGCATCTGACAATATTTATGCACCCCAACTGCAAAAAAAGTCCAAACACCAGACATGAGAATATTACCTAAATCTGGCCAGACATTAGGAACTGTTTAAACATCTCCTAAACAGACAGACGACTTTGTTTATACAGGGGAAGATGTTTCTTTTCTTTCTACTCTCTGTGAGGGAAGCATGCAGTCACGCATGAGCGGAGGATGGTTTTTTAAATTGCATATGCTTCACATGGCACTGGGAGTGGGAGGGGGGTTTGCGTGTCTGGCCCACCGCCAGTTGACAGCTCAGCTGGATATCGTTGAACACTCCGAACCCCCCTGCCTCGCAGCGTGTCACTTTGGGATTGTTTCCGCAATAGAAAGTTTATTCAACCTCTCTCTCTCTAAAGGCACTGGACCGGCCATCCGTTCAGCTATTTAATCAGGGGACAGACAGGTTATTTTTCTGACAGGGCCGGGGCTGCTGCGCAATCCCTAATGAACAGCTTGATACAAGAGGAATTTTCTGACCGTTTTTTTAGCCTCAATTAATTCTGCTGTCCAAACAAATGAAGGCCACCACTCCTCGGACGCAGCGTCTGGACACAGGGGTCACCGTTTGTGTACACACAAACACAGCAGAGGTGAACCCTTTGTGCCTGTGACCTGACGTAATATAGTACAAGTACATTGACGAGTGGAGTAATTGGATATTTACAACAGGGCTTTAAATTTGCTCACATGCATCAGGTTTCATGGACTGTTTACTATCAATAAATAGTGGACGGTGTAAAAAATCAAGCTTCAGAACTGCCCGAGTAAGTGACTAACTATCAATGAATGAGCTGTGTGTGCGTGTGTGAGAAAAAGAGGGAGGCGAGGGGGTAGAGCCGAAGGAGTCTGAGGAGTATTCCCTTGATTATTGTGGCATGGCAAAGTTTACACAAGAGTCATTGTTGAGCTCTGACCCCCTGAAAAGGTTGGTTCTGCCTGCTTAGTCTGCGAGCACAGCAAAGCCCCCCGTGTGTCACATGCTTACTGGAATGCCGAGCCTGCCTACCTTTACAGCAGATTACTATGATTGACTCTGATGGCCCTCTCCTACTTCTAATTGCCCCTCTCTATACACGCCTACCCTCCCCATGAGGCAAGAACAGGCAGAGGGGCCTGCTAATTTATTTAAACACGACACAGACACTAACATTTATCATTAGGATAAAACACATAAGGCTCCGGTGGCTTACCTGGTCTCTCCTTGCCCGTTCCTTTGCTCTCTGCCAGTTTCTGTATTAGGCTCTCCACCGAGGTGTTCTCGATGTTCCTCACGAATTCGTTGTGGACCTACGAAATACACAACAAAAAAACAAATGTAAATTTTAGTGATAGGAAACAACGTTGATTCACTGTAATATCCTTGTTTTTTTTTTATGATCCCTAAATGGACTTTATATAACTAGCGTTAAGTCCATTAGCTCGATGCTATCACATAATGGGAATTGCCATTAAAGTGCTAATGGCATATTTACTTTTTAGGATTTTTTTAACTATCCCTGAGTCGATTTTCTTTTTATAACTAGTCTAATTTTTGTGCTACTGTATTTCAAGTTAGTCAAATAAGCTGAAGAGTTCTGCTCTTCTGCTGCTCAACTGCACTAGAACTAATCTAAAATCCACATCCGTTTAGTGTTGAGATGAATAATTCACACAGTTAATTGCTGATCAGTTTATTCATTATTTGTATTTGCTGTAATCAACTAATGAAAAGGTTTATTATGGGCCATTTACTGGGCTCCAATTCTCTTACAGGTAATTTAATGATTGCATGTGCACTGACTGGACAGAGGTGTTTAACTGAGTGAGATTAAGTACATATCTCGGTACTGGCAGCACAGCCACATTCAAACTCACCAGCAAAGATAGATTGGCACGTAGTAAGTGTAGCCTGCATGAGGCATGCGCTTTAAGAAAGAAAGATCAACCTATAAGAAAGGTCAGAGCTGACTCCATCTGCTGAGGAAGCTCAGGTCCTTTGGAGTGCAGGGGGCACTCCTGAGGACTTTCTATGACTCTGTGGTGTCATCAGCCATTTTCTATGGAGTAGTCTGCTGGAGCAGATAGGAAGAGACTTGAAAAACTTATCAAGAAGGCCAGCTCCATCCTGGGATGCCCTCTTGACCCAGTGCAGGTGGTGGGAGAGAGCAGGATGATGGATAAGCTGTCATCGCTGCTGGTGAAGGAGTCCCACCCCCTGCAGGTCACTATCACCGCACTGGGCAGCTCCTTCAGCCATAGACTGATACACTCCAAGTGTGTCATGGAGAGGTACCCCAGGTCCTTCCTTCCTGCTGCTGTCAGACTCTATAATCAGCACTGCTCCCAGTAGATCTCACTGTGCACTGTGCAATAAAAACTCTATACATAACCCATTTCTCATTTTGGTTTGCACTAACTGGGCAATTTTCATACTCATATTTATTATTTGTTAATAACAATACACTGCCACACTTACACTGTTTGTATTTGTACATAGTATGTATATACGAGTCTACTTCTATTTCTTACCTTTTTATTATATTGTTTATTTTTTACTATTATTATTGTTCATTGTAATATTACTGTCCTTTGGCTGCTGTGACGCACAAATTTCCCCGTTTGCGGGACTAATAAAGGAATTCTGATTCTGATTTATCAGGCGAGCTGTTCAGGCTCGGGGTTCAAATTCACCATGTAGCCTTTGCTGCATGGAGTAAAAATATGGCTGTCATAAAAACTTTTATTTTGAACCACAAGAAGTTCTTTATTTTCTTTTTCTGATATTTTCTTAAATTTTTCTTTGTTCAAGAATTACGGACAACAAAATAATCTTCACTGCTTGAAGCAGTCTGTCTCATGTTGTGAGTTTTCACAACCAATAGAATAATAAACGCATCAGACTTTTTGTTGGATGACGGATTAAAAAAACGCATATGAAGGGTACGTGTCAAGAGTTCGGTGTGATTTGTTTTTGATAAACAGCGTATGAGACAAACGCAGTTTGTTCCCCGCTAACTCCCACCGCTTCGCCTTTAGTTGATATTTATAACATTTCTTTTTGTAATTGGCCTGTGGGAACACACTGTACTTTACTGTCATTCTATTATGTCAGGTTGAATCATTATTGTTGGCACAGAGGCCTGCTGTTACCCTTTGGGCAGTATCAGGGGAAAGATAGTGTTTGTTTGCTTGTTTGTTTTGGATGTGTATGTGTGTCTACTGAGGGGGAAGTGAGAGCAATGTATAGGCATGGGGATGAAGAACAGCAGCTCACTGCCATCTCACCAAACCATTTAGAGGTGCGTGATACTGTAAGCTCGGAGTGGCTCCACCATCAAACAAACACACACGCATACACACACATATGTGTCTGCCCCCCGGGCCCCTGTGGCGAGGTGGAGTGCATTAGCCTTCTGTGCCCAGGCAGGAGAGGATGTTGGGTGGGGGGGGTTGATGTGGGTGAAGGTGGGGGTGGGTGGTGAGGAAGTATGCTCAGTGCAGCACACGCGATCTGTCAGGTGCTGCTGCCACGACAGAGGTCATCAACCTGCGTGGCCTGCTCGCCTCTCAACATACACACTCACACGAACCTGGGCCCGCGGAGACTTTCGACCACATGCTCAAAACATGTATCTGCCTTCAAGGGATCCTCACACACACACACCAACAAACACACATACAAATGCTCACTTACAAAAACAAACACAGCACGCAAGGTAACAGACACACCTGCACCTCTGTGAGTTTAAAGCTCTCTGCACTTCTTTCAACTCTATTTGAACTTAATATACCGATATACTGTGTTTTCCTCTCTTCACACTGCTCACTTTTCCGCTCTCATCCTTTCATTCCAACCGTCTTATCCTTCATGCCCAATGAGCTGATACTGGCTGACCACTGACATGGTTACTTTTTTATTTTAGTGACACCTTCAGTTACAGGTACACTTCCTTGGAATCGCTCATCTCTGGTGGTTTACATGAACATCGACCCTCGATTGACAGCAGCTCTCGCACTGTACTCATTTAAGAGAAGTATAATTATTGCTGCTGCATTTCCATCCCTAAAATTCCCTCGTGTACTAGTCAAACTCCCAACTCCTCTGTTGAGCTGGTGGGGGTTTAAATGGCCATGTCTCCTCTGATAAACCTTCACACATGGAAACCCAAGCCATTCCTATTCATCTGTCCCTCACCATTTCCTAATAATGAACGGCATCAGTTTTGTTTGATGATAATAGTTTTTCCTCTCTTTGCCATAGAAGGAGCAATAAAATATATTTGAATGGCTTATAATAATGGTAAATGTTTATAGAGACACTAACAGTCGTAACTAAAAATGTTTTACTTCGATGGTATGTCAAGAAAAATTTTGATTTCTTAGCAAGTAATGTGATTAATAACATTTCTTCCTACCTAAAGACAGCTGCTAAGAAATGGCTGATTATAATTAACAGACCTAAATTGAGCATAATGAACTTGTGAAAAACATTTCAAGACATCTTCGATTGTCATACAAAGCTACTAAAGTTTGTTAGCATTGCCCTGCTGTAACACTGACAGACTCATGATGGACAGTTTATATAAAAAAGGGTCAATTCTGATGCAGCAGCACCGGAGTTAAAATATTGTTCTTCCTCACAGTCTTCCTCACATTACACTCAAATCCACTCAACCTCTGACAGTTTGATGGGAGATTCAGGTGTGTCATGGTAGTAGCGACCAATGTAGCCTGGAGCAGAGACGAGGAGCGGGCTACAGAGGTCGGGTGATCCCACTTCTATAGAACTCCTCACCCGCAGATTGTTTTCACTGTCAGACTTGCTGTCTTCAGACCCCAACTGATGTTACCTCAGGTGATATCGCTTGACCAGATTTTGTGCATCCTCCTCTGAAGACATGACTTTTTCACATGTGCAGCAGAACTCCACAAGGTTTCCCTTTGACCACTATCAAGGCTGCTTGTTTGTTTTTTCAGTTTTCTCAGTAAGTCACTACTGGCAAGAATCAATCAAATATTATGGGATTAATCTCAAATTGTTTAAATAAGTCATTAAAGCTAGACAACTTTACCCAGTTTACACAGCACAAAGGAAGCACTTGAAAAACACCACAGAGTTTCGTTATGTGCGTATTGTTATGTTAGCGTGGATTTAGAGAGATGATAGTTCAATGATCTCCTTTGATAAATGAATGTCCTTGTTTACCTTCAGCATATCTGCACTCCCTTAGCACATGTACAGAAGGGAACGTTTTGTTTACTTTCCTTTTTCTTTAGAGAGACAAAACTTGTGTTGTAATTCTTCACTCCACTCTAATCAGAGTACAATTAATGCATTTGTATATGTGCTTTTTCTAAGTAACTGTACAAGGTGTGTGTGTGGGGGTGTCACTCATTGCTCTGCTCTTTAAACTGTTGGAGCGGTTTTACTGAACAATCTAGTACCGTATGAATAATTCAGTTGGGCAAAATGCAAGAATAGTAACTGAGTTTCAGAGGTTAATATCGTTGCTCAAAGAAAATAAAGGCTGAAATGAAAGGTGGTGCAAACTTCAATAAAATGACTCCCGACAGCACAGCACAAGGGCTGTATGTCTTCAGTGTGTGGTTCAAAGTGTGTGTGGATGTCTAACTGTAACAGCCCCCACATTATTTTATATTTTGAATGCATATGTATGATTTAGTCAGACATTGTGTGTGTTTGTCAGTATGACATGTCTGTGGGCTTAGTGACGAAGCAAAATGTTGCAGAGCTGAAACTGGTCACAGCCTCCTTCGCCCTCCTCTCTCTCTTCCTTCTGCCTCACCCTTGTGATAAAAAATATTCTCAAGGTACCTCAGAACCTAGTTTGAAGATTTTTTTTTTTTAAATCACCAAATCATAGTTTCTTTGACTACTGCTGTTTTTTCGTGTTTGGAAGGCTGACCAGTCGGCCTTCGAGCAGTATCTTAATTTGGCTCAGCAACAGGCAGCAGCACTGCCCATCTCCTGCTCAGAAGCAGGAACTGTGAGGCTGAATAACCTGCGGTAGCCTGTCGCTCCGCATTCTTTCCAACTTGCCGCACGAGCTGCAGTCCGGACTGAGAGGCTGTTGGTGGAGCTGCGTCGCCCTCTATGGACAATAAGAGAACTGCAGCAGCACTGAGCAGCTTCAGATTAATGAGCAGGGCAGCAGAGGGTAGTTAGTCTTCAGTTATTCTATGTGGCACTGGTAAGTATGATTGCTGAATAAATAACTCTCTGGTTAACATTAAATGCTGATTAATCTAGCTGTGAACGATGTTTGAAAACCTTCACAAGTGGACCTGATCGAACTCCCATTTTCTCAAACCAAAACACTCTGTTACAGACACAAACAAGCCTGTGCCGCACTTTTAACTATCACACACAGTATTTGGCAAGTGTTTGGACTTCTGGAGGTGTTTTAGATAGGCTGAGAGGGAGTTTTGATCAGTTTTTAATTGCTTGGCATAAATGGCTGAATGGACCATTTCCTGGTTCTCAGTTAAACGATTAGTGAGATCAAAGACGACACTAATTGATATGACACACAGTGAACCCAATGAGCACAGCCTCAGGTCAACAAGACACCTACTCCACCCACAGGAATGCTTGGGAGTACGTATGTGCGCATGTGTGTGTTTGTGTGTACACACTCACCTCTCCTATTTGAACGTGCGTCTCGTCGACAGACTGCGAGTACGACTGAATGATCGTCTTCATGTGGAGGATGTGGTTTTCTTCAATGTCCTGGAATCTCTGCAACACATGGAGAGGAAGGTTATGGCACGGTGGTGCAACAAATCAAAGACTAAAATGGGACAGTTCACCCCAAAATCAAACACATATTTTACCTCTTACCTGTAGTGCTATTTATCAATCTGGATTGATTTATTTGAGTTGTCTAGTTTTATAGATATCGGCTGTAGAGATGTCTAGCCTCTTTTGAAGATAATGAAACTAGATGGCACTCAGCTTGTGGTGCGCAAAACGACAAAAAAAACAAAAACATTTTAAAACTAAAAGGTCATTTTCAAGATACTCCACAGGCCCTCATATCTGTATACATTACGATATATTTTTTTGCAAATTATGTTGTGTGGCCTGTCCTCCTTCAGGTCACCCCGGAGGAGAGGAGGTTGTGTGGGTCGGGCACCACTTGGCCTGCTCAGTCATCCTCCTGGATCCAAACTCTTCACACATATTTTAAAAATCTTCTCCTCTGTGGCTCTTCCTGAGGTTTCTTCCATTTTCCCTTCATTCTACTTGGGTTTTTTTGGAGGAGCTTTCCTTACTCGAACCGATGGTCTAAGGACAGCGGGTGTCATAGGTACACATTGTAAAGCCCACTGAGGCAACGTGATTTATGATTTTTGGCTAAAAAAAATTGTCTTGACTTGTTTTATGTAGGAACTATTTTCCTCTACCAACTACACCCACCAACTGTATCACCGCACAGAGGGAAGCTATATCTACTCATGGACTAGAGTCCATTGGAGTTTTTCAAATGTACTTTTTTGGTGCTTTGAGCATCTCAACCCCAGCGCCATCTAGTTCCATTTTAGTCGAGAGAAGGCATACATCTCTACAGCAGATATCTCCAAAATCAGCAACTCACACCAAATCAATCTAGATGGATAAATAGCACAAATAGCTACAGTTAAGATGAAAATCTTTTGGTGGTAACTGTTCCTGTAACTGAATGCTGACAGTTCTGAATCATCCTGTCAAATTGTTTTAACAGGCATGAAAACAAAAATAAGCATAAAGGACAAAATGCAGCTGAGGAATCTTCACTTCCTTATTCTGTCCCCGCTACTTCCTGTTTGTCTGTTTGGGTGGTCTATGGTTCTCACAGTCGCACACAAAGACACACACACACACAGACACACACACAGACACACCTCTTCCCGTAAGATGTAAATGGCTTTGAGCAGTAGTCTGGTGCACATCACAACCTTAAATGCTGGTATTTACTTCCATTTAAGTCTGACTCTGGGGTTGACCAAAGAGAATGAGTATAAATAATCATAAACTGGAAAATCACAGTGTGGCTGGAGAGGAAGACGAGCCTCTCTAACCGCAAAAACACACAGATGAAGAGCCACTCACTCCTGCATCTACACTACAGAGACACAAATAAAGACTAAGCTTTTGTCATTTCACCGCGATAACAGCTAGCATACGTTCACATGCAGACACACCCACCCACCCACAGACACACTCAGACAAAGAGAACACACATGTAGGAGTGATGTCAGAGAGCACATGTGTTCAGTGTTTATAACTCCACATGTGCAGCGTATTGAGATGAGCCGTAGACTGTGATCCCGGGGGGAAGCAGAGCTGCAACACTGCTTTCTCTGGGGGGAAAACAAAAAAAAAAAAAAAGAAAATGCTCGGCTAACTGGAACCATTTCTGGTGGCGGAGCCGCTGCGGTGCAGGAGGATATGGAGGCCAAATACTGTTGATCTGATTTTAATTTGGAGTTTATCTAATCAGTCGTTCAGATGGATCCAATCAGGGCTTTCCACTGCGATTCCGTTGCAGAGGAAAAAACACAATCTGGAGATGATACAGGGCACAAAACGTGGAACACACACTCGACGGAAAGATTACACAATGAAAGTGTTGCATACCACAGCGACAGAGTTTGAGAGCACATCTTTCATTAAAGGCGCACACAAACAGAGGGGAGGTTTAATCTGATATACCTGTGCAGTTTCTGCCATCTTCTGTTCAAACTCTGACTTCGCTGTGGCATATTTCTCCACATATGACTTGTAGGTCTCTGTGGCTTTTTTGGCTTTCACTCCAGCCTGCAAAATATAAACAGACAGATAAATGGCTATCATTAGTTTATACGCTTCACACAATGGGCCTCTGTTTTCCCAGATCAACTGAAGAAACAGCAAAGGAAAGCGAGCCCCGTTGTACATCTGAAGGCAAGAAGCTTTTGGGATTAAAGTTTCTGTATGGAGCGGAGCGTTACGGCACTTCATCATGCCTTATTACCATACGATGATTATGTGGGTGCGTGTATGTGCGAATGTGACCTCCCACCTTGTCCACATCTCTCTGGGTGGCCCCCTCTTTGCGGAGGCGCTCCTGCTCCACGGTTTTGGCATTGTAGATCTCCTTGGACTTCTGCAGAGCCTGAGAGGTGGTCTGGATGTTCTGAACGGCCTCCAGGGTGGACGCCACCTCCTCTTTTGTCTAGCAACACACAAATGTTTTGTGTAGTAACTCAGCTCACACCAGGCTGAATAATAAGTGTAAGTGTCACCCATTGCTCTGCTAACTATAGAGTTGAATCTTGCATAGTTTGACGTTTACATAATACAACACTTGTCCTGGAATCCCCCTTGTTTATTATGACAAAACAGACACAATTTCAGTGTAGACAGAGGTCTTTTATTACTCTGATAAAACACTAGTGCAGTTCCTCTGCGCGCAGTACAGCAGATGCAGTTAAAACGATATAGAGGCTATTAAAAAATGGATATGACTCTGCATTTGTTCCATCTGTATAGCTCTTTACATCGACTTACTGGAAGGACATAAAAAGAGAAATATAATCAAGGAATAATAACTTTAAATCTCAGTGGCCTCAGTAAGTCTGGTCGTTCGTTTAACTCATCATCATCATCATCATCATCACTGAACCCTCTTCGTTGCTCATTTTGACACAGTTACGGTATAATGTAAACATCACCACAGAGAGCAGAACTGAAATCCTAAATTATGTACTAATTTCGAGGCCCTCCTCCATGACGGGTGTTTATTTTTCATTATTCACACCGCTTAACTACAGTTTGCACTGCGTCTGCAAGCTAGCCAAGACAAACAGTGCAGGGAGGAAGCGGGGAGTGTAGGGAAGTGACAGAGAGAAAGTGTGACAGCCTTTTTGTCATGCTGAAAGCACAAACACGGCTCCACCAACCCCAAGCTCCTATTTTTTACTTGGTGTTCTGTGGCTTCATGCATGAGATACGAGCTGATGGTGTGCTTCAGCAGCAGGGAAGAAGAGGAAGAGGAGTGAGGTGAAAAAAAAAAAAAAAGTTATACAATAACACTGCACGCCACGATTTCATAGCATGGAATCAGCTATCGAATGATTTCCCTTTTTTTGTGGATGTCTGTACCGTTAACTTCTGCAAAACAACTCGACATAAAACAGGGAGGTTAGAATAGGTCTATATTTAAACAGTTAGTTTTCCTAAAGAAGACAATCTTGTGGCAACACTAGAGCATTAAACTACGTGTGATAATTGGGAGAAACACATTTCGAGGGACAAACACATGTGGGCAACTTTTATTAGAGCCGGGTATCAGATGTCAAGAGTTAGGGATGGGCGGCCGATAAGTCAATACTAACCATTATCAAGCGTATTTTCCAAATCTTTTCAATACTTTTGTGTAATGTTTGTGCCAAAACAGCCCTGACAGATTTAGCTTGCCTGTGTTACTTGACCGAGAAAAGCGTGCCGCGAGAACTCTGCATCAAACTTGTGAGAAAACAAAGGCAGAAAGGAGACATAGAGTGGTGTGTGGCTACTTTTCACCTGCAGATAAAAATACAGCAAGATGCACCGTTTGCGGCAAGAAAGTGCAACAGAGCAGCAACATGAGTGACGGCTTAAAACATTGAATAACAACACAACTGTAAAGTTATAAGGAAAAAATAAGAAAATGCTCAAGTGTCCTGCACCACCCTCAGTCAAAGCACGTCCAAGTACAGGCAGTACTGTTATAAGTTATTACCGTTATTACACCTTTATTTAATTGCACCTACATTTGCTTTTGTAATAGATCTGTTATGCCATATGTGTCATGTGATATGCATTTAAGTGTGATGATAAAGGAATGATTTTTTTTTATTCCTAAAAATGACCATTATTTTGAAAAATCACATCACCATGTTTAAAATGATCAGTATCTGTTCTGTTAGAAGTTTAACAGAAAAATATCAGCATCATAACAAATTAAAGAAGTTTTGTATCGGCCTTCACATTGGCCACCTAAAACAGTAAAGGCCCTCTCTAGAGTCAGTGTTTGGTTTGTCCATGCTGGGCTACAGTAGAAACATGGAGGACTCATTTTCAGTAAACAAAAACACAACAATTCTTAGTTTCAGGTGAATATACACTGATGAAAAGATAATTATATATATATTATTTTACATTTCTCCCGGTAGATCCTAAATCCTACATACTGGATCTTAAATAAATACTGTTCAAACTTTTGAGAACTTGAGCTAATGATAAAATATCGTATTCATACCAAAATTCAGTTACCAGTGGTATAAAAACTAATAATAAGCCACAGTTTTCCCGAATTCTTCACCCCCTTACCTTTTTGTGTGCTTTGGCCTGCTCTTCCACGTACTTCTGAACCTCTTTTATAAGTTCCTGTAGTTTCCTCACTAGCTCCATGTGACAGCTGGCCAGCTTCTCTGTCGAGCTCTTGAACACATCCCAGACTGGAGCAAAAGTCCTGGGATAAAGGATGACACTTCAGAGGCTGGAACGTGGCAAAGCCCTCTGACATGAATTCATACTGGTCTGTTCTTGTGAAAACTAGAACACGGGTTACTAAGGTTGGAATGATTCATTGATTCATCGTCATTGTATCACGGTACTACGATACGGACAAAAGAAGACACTTGAGGACCTCATTTTTCACCATTTTCTGATATTTTACTAATTATTGGAGAAAAAAAGACATTAATAGACAACGAAAACTGTCATTAGTTGCAGTTGTACTGTTTACACTCACCCGAGCTGAGAAAAGTTGCCGGCTGACTTGGCAAGTTTGGTCATGGACCTGGCATAGGCCTCTTCAATGGTGCTCCTGGGACAGAGCAAAAATCCAACACACATATTTATAAACCCTAATAAATTATGACAAACAACAGCTTGATTAACCCACAGTTGACAGTTTCATGGGTAAGTCAGTAAGGTCAAGATAACAATTCTTCCTTTAAAAAACCCTTTTAAAGTGTAGTATTACAAAGTTTTCCAAAGTTTTTGCAACTGGGTTATGGCTCAAACAGGGCACGCCACTGCACAAGCTGAAGATCTCAGCCAGAAAACACCCACTTAGAACTCCCAACATAAATGTTTGACCACACGCACCGTGTGTGGGCAAATAAGTGTGGCTTGGCATGTGATTTGTTCATAAACCTCATGTTGAAGCTGACAGAGTATGAGAGCTAGTGTTTGGATTCCCTGCTTCTCTCAATTTCCCTTTTTATTCCCTCATTCTGCAGCAAAGTGACAGGAGTTAGAAATAAAAACAAAACCGAACAAAAAAAAAAAAAACATGTGGCATAGTGAAAGCCTGAATTATGCATGTCTCATTTAGCCAGCCTCTCTCTCTCTCTCTCTCTCTCTCACTCCCCTCTGTACAGTTACTTCACAGGAATGAGGTCAGCCAGGGGGAAACAGGACAACCGTGCACACACACACACAAATCCATCATAAACACACTGGTACATATAGACAAACAAACAACCAAACAAACTCACACACACAGCGCAACAACACAGAGGATGGGAGAAGCTAGAAATGCATTTTTAGCCCTCCACATGTGCGTGTGAGCCCAGAACGGCAGGTTATTTTTATACTTTATCAGGTTGTAAATACTGCCAGGAGTAACATCTGCCAACATCTGAACCAGAGCTCACAAAAGTAGAAGTTTAAATTGTGTGTTGGGCACTGCAGGAAATTATTATTCTTCACAAGTCTACAGTTGTATTAGTCTCACACGTCCCTTTTGACCTCGTATACAGAAGACGGACGCACATGACCACACCGCTGCTCAAAGTGAACTTGACAGACTTGTTTCTAAATATTGCGTTCCTCTTTCATGCTTGCAGCTGGAGGGTGTTTTTCAGCTGCTCCACTAGATACAGTCCAGAGGAAAAGATTGTACTTCATCTGAAAACTTTATTTATTAAGTTACTCTGCAAATAAAGATTTGTGATGATGATGGGTTGTTTTATGACAGTTGCTATTGGGTTGGGCTTAAAATCCATAACCTAAATGGGACTTGAGGCAGAGATGGTCTTGACTTGATTACAACCCTGTGGTTTAAGATATGTTTAGCTATCTCTTTCATTCTATGTGGTCAGGACTAACAATTTTTTGACCACATATGGTCTCCTCTAGATGAAGAAAGTCGACCTTGTTTTAACTGCGGATAATCTGGAGTGTAAAGCTTCTACATGAGCTTGAAAACAATAGTTTGACTGAAAAATCCTTCAATAAATAAATATTAAGGGACTTTTAAGCAGGTTCTGAGTATGTAATGTGCTCACACTTGAACAGTCTCAAAATAAAGAATCCTCAAAAAGTAAACAGAACTGTAAATAATAAAGTAAATAAATAAAACAATAAATCAGCTGTTTCTTTTGTGGGCTGTTGATAGACGTTATTCTCCCATAATGCGATGCATAAAAGACATGCTGTGTGAATTACAGTTGAGAGATCGAGAAAAGGCCAGTATGTGAACCTCGAGTTAAGATTATTTTTAGTTTTCTTCAGAACACTTCGTCAAAACGTTTAGTCCACTTTGAATAAAAGAAGAACCGAGACGCAGACGGAGGCGTGTGGGTATTTTTCCCTCTCTTAGGACCTACAACAGGGTTTGTGGATGTCTGTGTGTTTCGTGGAGCTTGCTAATATTGTTCTAGCTTTAAAATGCTTTTAAGAGAATACAGTCTCTCAATCCAGTAGCAAAGATCCTGGGGATATATTAAGAGAGTGCACAGTGCTTCTTTCTCCACCAGAGGGAGCCACAGTGCAGTTTTTCAGAAGCATAAACATCACTCACAGGCCTGTGAACTGAGAAGCCCAAACTGGAAACTGGCACAGCGTGATCAGGGATATAATAACCCTGAGCAACATGAGCAAATGTTTAACAATGCAATAAATCAATCTCTACCTGAACGTCAGTTGCCTTCACGAATGATGTATTGATTTGTGTAGTATAAACAACAACATTCCTCCAGACTGCAAGAACGTTAATATTTAAGCAAAGTGAGAAGCTAAAAGCTGATTCATTACAACAAAATGAGTCTGAACAGTTTAAACAGTGGCGGTAAACTTAACAAATGGCGTACTGACAAATATAAGCGAAGTGTTCGCCAGGAATAGCTGCAGATGTGCTGAAGTCAGAGCTGATCGAGTCAATCACAACCAAGCGTTGTATTTAAGTATCTGAGTCAGGTAGACTGAGGAATCCACAACTGAATTCCAGTGGTAGACCATCTCTCATGTGGCAGCTTATAAACACACACCTCTGACAGGGTGAAGCTAATCTTTGTGGAGGTGGGAAGATTTTGAAAAGAGGCTGTTATTATGGCATTATCACGCTGCCAACACTGAAGGTGTGGAACATAATGCCAGGTTACAGGTGGGCTTAGATTTAAGCTTCTTGCACAAAAGGGATTACGTTTGCATAACATTCACACTCATCTACATCTACCTCCGGCCACAATGTCACACTCGCCGACTACATTCACTGCTTCATTTTCATGATAAATGAAGTGGCGCTTCATCTTGATGTTAGCATGAGAACAGAAGCGATTAACATTCTGTAGTTTCAGCTTCTTAAATGTGATGATTTGCAGCTTTTTATTGTCATATTTCACAGTGGAGAGTATGTTGTGTTTTGGAGTTTAAGGTATTAGACACTTACATTTAATGCCTTTTAAGGCTGTTTTAAGGCTGGATCATCTTTGTTTTATTCAAGCACTGCAGGTAAGTATAATAAAGATAAGTGTTCTTGTGCCATGTAGGTTTTATGTAGAAATAAGGTCATTAAAGTGAGTTAGGTTAATCCGCATTTTGCCAACATAACAAGTATAAAGTAAAAACACAGTTTTGGGTTCAGTGGTAGGTTTAAAGATTTGTAACATCAGAAATGTGAACTTTTGCAAAGAAGAGCTTGGATAATTTTGACAAAAAGGAATTAAAAGATGGAAAGAAATTAGATGAAATCTTTGTGTCAATTAAGACCTTTTGAATTTAAGACATGACATGATTTAAGACTGTTTAAGGACTTGCAGACGACCTGACAACATTTCAAGACATCACCAAGTTGCAGTGGACATATTTTTATGAGCTAAAAAGTAGGAAATTAACCAATAATCGGAAAAAATCAGTTGCCGCCCTAGTTAGTTAAATGTGTGACAATCAGAGTGGATTTTAGTTTTGGTCTCTGTGAAGCTTTTGGGTGTTGTCAAGCACATTACAAGTAAGTCTAACTGCAAGAGCCAACTTGGAAACAGATTTTAATTCCAAGAAAAACCACAAGACAGCTAAGACATGTATTGACGAGCCAGACACATTACAGCAGGTTAATGACTACTGTCTTGTATGTTCTACATTAACAACAGCAGCTGATGTGTATCAGACGTCTTACCTTTCTCTGATGAAGTCTGTCAGCTCCTTGGAGGAGATTTGGCCATGCTTCATGTTATGGTAGAGCACATCAAAGCCATTATTTTTTTCCCCCTGCAATCCAGAGACAAATAGATTAGTCAGCGAAACAAATCCAACAAACAAAGATACCTCAGTTATTGATCGGATGTGTTACCGTGAAGGCTTTCTCTACCAGCAGCATTCTCACTGTCTGTGCAGCTTCCAGGTGCATTTGCAGCAGCCTCTGGTCAACCATACTCATCTTTGCCATGTTTGAGACAAATAAATGTTAAAAAAGTTTAAAACTCTGGTAGATTGGTCTAAGGCGAGCGTATGATGGAAGAGATAGGCAAACAACTGTCTGTCTGTGTTGCCGTAACCATGCAACTGGGTAACAGTGTTCAGTTTCACTGAAGCTTTAAAGATGCAAATGTTGATCTAAATAATTAATATGACTGAAACTTGTTAGGCTAAGGTTTTTGACCCTTATAGTACGGATATAGTCACATCCTACTGACACTATAAATAATACTATGGACTTTCGTTCTGCTTGTTTAAATACTCAATAATGGTTTACATGCAGAAAAATTTAATAAAACAATGGAAAAAATTAGAAATAATAAATAGAAGTAAAACAATCGCAATGATTTCAAAGAACAATGAAAATAGGCTTACTCTATCATCAAGCTACTTCCTGTATTCGAGCTAGACTGATAAATACAGCCGGGCTGACATGTCTATATTAGCTTACTGCACATAAACAAAGAGTGTATGTCTCTGACGGCCAAAAAGTAAGAAGAATCTGCAGAACAGACAGGTCATACACTGTCACCTTTGCATAGTTTGTGCAACAGAAAGCACTGAGAGGTGGATATTTTTAGCTGTAAAACATTTTGCTCTCTGTGTATCTTGTAGTGGTGGGGAAAGAAAAAAATCTATTTTTAAATGCATCACAGTTCTCTCTTTAAAGCTTATGTCTTGATGCAGGAAAGTCCAAAATTGTAGAAATGTCCAGAAAAGTATTTCTGGACATTTTGATTGCCTGTAACAGTTTTCATAAGACTGAGCTGTACATTCTTTACAGCTGAACAAACTGGATGGTGAAACGTAACAGGAAAAAACATGCACTTTGTTCATGCCAAGCTAGGCTACATCTATGCGGGAGCAAATCACAATGCAATGAATGAATCTGAATCTAATCATGTAATCAGTCATCGTAAAATGCTGCTCTGGCTGCATTTTTCTGTCTGCAAGAGAGTAATGTAGCCCGACCCGAACTCGAAAAGTGTTGTTTTTAAGCCTGACTAGGACTAGAGCCCGACAATGTTAATGCAAACTGAATGAATGTTTGCTGACTGGAAAGTAACAAATAGCCTCTGTGTTGCACATAAATAGACACGTATCCCTTATTTTTTACACCGTATTTATTCATTTTTACACTATATTTTCACTAAAAGAACTTGAAAGCACCATGTCGATTGACGAGGCCGAACCTGACCCCAACCTGGACATCATTTCTTAATTTTTGTCAAACCCAAGCCCAGCCTGTCAGGACCCCATGCTCTTGCACACAGAGATAACAAGCAAACAAACAAAAAACAAAAAACAAATCTAAGTGATCCATATCAAGATTGTGTGTTTACAATGTTTTCTTTGTATATATATACATTTTTAAATTATAATAAGTATTGGCCTCAAATACCCAGCATCTGTCATCAAATGCTGGGAGTGATAAGAAAGGCAGCACATGTACACTAGACTGTAATCCATAAATCAATCTGACACCTGGAGAAGCAGATAACAAACTTCATTATTAACTTCACCATTCGAACGACCTCAGGTGACCTTTGCTGGCATGATGGCGTGATGGTGCTGGTTTGTGTTCAAGATAAGAGCAATAATAATCTGGATGAACCTCAATAGCTCGCTGTCTACAATAGTACAGTTGACAGGTCAGGTTTATTGGTCATCACACCATGTTCACACTAATAAGTCGTCTTCTACACACTACACTTCTCAAAACAACAACATTCTTGGCACACTTTCAATTCAAAGCTTTCTTGTCACTTATGTGAAGAGAAGAAGAATCACTTAACTTCCTCATCGCCCTCCCCGAGGTTGTTTCTTCACCGAGTGAGGAAACATACAAATCATGGCTTAAAGCTCAGGGAGTGGCCTTTTTTTAAAGACACAGATTATTCTAGAGAACAGCAACTGCTGTCCAACATATGACAATACCAGTCACTGAATTAACGGTTCTGATTGTGACAGCTTTGTTAGGATAATGGCAAATCATCACAAATTCTGCTAATCGGCATCTTTTCAAAAGGAAAGAAATAATGAAACTCACACTGTCAGAACAACATTAGCTGAAGTCAGCTGCAGTTCATCCTCATTCTTGTCTAAATCAGAGGCCAACTTTGTTTCACCTCGACCCGAGACTGTCACAGATATTTCCTGGTTCCTGAGGCCATCCACTGTCAGCAGTTTGGCGCACAGGCTACAAAATCTGTCAGTGCAGCTTTAACACATGGATTTCTGGCCCTGTTATTCCACACTGACAAAGATTAAAGGTCAGCAAGTTTGTGTTAAAATGAAGATCGGACTAGCTCCAATAGGGCTGTATTTACAGAGCAAATATCGGTCTCAAAGGCTACGGCTCACTGGCCTACATTCTACCCCAGTGATCAGACCACTGAGATGTGCTTCCTGTTCCTGTGAGAACTATTAAAAAATGTACACGTTTAGCAGATAAGCCGCCTGTGGCACACCGCACGATATGTAAACTAGTGCACACAGTAGACGTCAAACCTGGAGGGCGAGAACGCACACTAACCATTTTTTTTTTTTTACTTGTGTACGTAACACTCACATTACACTGCAGAAAGTATAAGGAACAAAACGTGGGAGACACATCGACTATTGGCCAATCCGTGACAAAACAGGGAAGTGACAAGTGAGTGAAAACACACAGAGTAGAAAAGCAACAGGAAGCGAGTCCATTCTGTGCAACAACTGCGCTCATGTGGAATGTGATATCAATGAATACAAAGAAAAATAAAAACAAACACAGGAAACAGCTCAGGGCGTTTTTGACTTTTCTGCAGGTTACGAAAAATAACCCTAAACAAAGCAGTAGCCGAGAACATAAACACGTGGCCTCTGAGGTTAATAAGTTAACTTCTAATCTCTGTACAACTGATTCTCCACGAGCACCAGCAGGAGGAAGTGCTACTAGAGTGCTGCACAGTTTCTCAGTATCCTCGTCTGGACACTCATTGATGAAAGCCCTCGTACTTGCTGGGTGTTTAATATTCCAACCACACATTGTCAAATTCAGAAGTGCTCATTATGCTCGGATTTAGATGGAGAGGTTTTTAAACTCTCTGCCCCACCCCAGAGGGAGGATAGCGTGCTGAGAGGTTAGCACACATGTCAATCACAGTTTGTTTGAACAACAGCTTGCAGCTGAGACAGCTGATGAAAAGGGAAGGGAGAGATTCAGTGTGTGCCAATAGTATCACCGACAGAGACAGATCCCGGTGGCTGTGGCACACTGCGCCGTGTCTGCACTGCACAGACTACAACTGAACCCAGTGTCTTTGTACGCTTTCGGCAGACCAAAAAAAATGTAGGTAACAGTCCGGCGACTAGACAGCTTACGTCATGGCTGAATGTGCACTAATGCTTTTGCTGGGAAGAGTACTTTCACTCACACGCATGAAGAAGGCAAGCATCGATGGAAAAAGCAGCAACCTCGCTATACTGTTAAATGCACAGTTTAATATGAAGCTATAAAAGTAGTACTTCAGGTTATAAAGTGGTATTAAGACTGGAAGTGGTTTGTTCTGTTCCCAGAAAATAACCCTCCATCATGAATCAGGTTCTGGAACACTGTATGAGAACTGCTGAGGGTTCACTGAACTCTCAACTAAAGTTATAATTATTATGTTATTATTACAACAAAAGCTTAACATGAGTGAAATAGCTTTGGCTCTTCATTCTGCCACCTGTCTCCTGAAGACAACTTCACCATTTACTGAAATGCAGTTACTTTAGTGTGACTACAGGAGAGTTTATGGAAATTTGTATCTGGTTTCTTTGGAGTGGGCTACATGAAGATAAAATAAACACACTGTAAATGAGCTCATCAGACGACATAAACGCACAAAACTAAAAAAGTCTGGCATTAACGCTGCAGTAGTTAGTTGGTTAGTCTTTTAGTCAGTTGTCAATCTCCAGAATAAGTAAGGGCAATATGTTGAAACTTGACATTTATTCATGTTTCAACTGTCTGTTCTTTAGGTTCATTATAAATTTCATGTTGTGACAAAGCTGTGCTTATGCTCTGGTTAGGTTTAAGCACACAAACCACATATTACGGTTAGGACAAGATTTTTAGCTTTAGTTTTCGTCGCCACAAAACAATCATCCTGAGGCCTCCTTAAAAATATCACCTATGTTGAAACGCTGTGGTCCCTCATCAAAAATACCCAGTGGTTAACCCTCTTACAAATGTTGAACAGTGGTCACACTGTCTTGGCAGCCTTCTCTCCTGTAGCTCCACCACCACCGCCACCACCTCTACTGATATGACAATCAGGTCATAACCATGTAATGTGAACGCGATACGACACATTTTGTAGAAATGGCAATATAGTGTGTGCCTATGACATGTGATTGTATCAGTGGGTTACAGAAACCCAACTGCCACCATTTTATCCTGGCTCTGTGAAGTGATGGTAAACCAGAATATATTTGAGTTGTAGACTACTAATCGGTAGCAATTAGTAGTATCAGTAACTAATTTTAAATAAAGAAAGTGTGAGATACAGGCAGTGGCATAATCAAATGGTGGCTCTGCTCAGTCTATGCACAATGAAGCCATGCCACTGCTTTTAAATATAAACTGTATTGTGTTTTCACACACGACAATAACATCGATGTAATTACAGAGTAAAATCAACACGAAAAGAAACTGTTACAATGCTGCCACCCTTAATCTTACATACCACCTTAAAGATAAACAAAACCACACTGCAACAGTTTATCATGTAACATCTGCCGGGCAGAAGCGAAAAGGAATCCACGCTGCAAGTGCAGCAACAGACAGTTTCAATATCCTGTGTGTAGGGGAATCAAGTGTTTACTGCTTGACAGACAGTAATGAAACCCATGACACGGAAAGGTTATCTCTCAATATCACACTGCCTTCTTCTTCTATCAACAAGAGAACCAAGATGAACTAAGCTTGAGAGTCTCAAAACGAACACTAACTTCAGTATGCTGAAGGAAGTCTGCATGGAGGGCTGCCCATTAGTCAATTAAGCCATATGCCATTTGCCATATGTCTTATAGCAAAGACAGCATGTAGTCTCATTCAAATCCCTTGGCTCGCCATTTTCTTCTGCTTTAAACCCAAAATATTGCCAAACTGGGCAAGCTGCCATTCTTAGAAAATAAGTCCTCCATGTGTGTATGTTGAAGCACTGTGTGCATGCTGCTACATCAGGCCAATTAACCTGCACTAACCTCCACCAGCCCGTCCTATTCCCACCTTGTTAAATATTGATGCACGTTTCCTCTGCTGCCACAACAGCTCAGCGTGCATTTCTTTTTCCAAAATAAAAGCCCGAAGATGCCATACAGCTGTAACGATATTCAACATTGTGAAAAATATTGCATATGAGGACAAATATAGCGATATTGGACAATATCTGATATTAGCCCTAGCTGAATACAATGTCAAAACATTTTGACAAATGGCTAATCACAATTTCCAGGAGCCCAAAGTTAAGTTTTGTCCAACTAACAGTCCAAAACCCAAAGATTCTTCATTTACCATCATAAATGACAGAGACGAGCACAGATCTTTACATTTGAGATGCTGGGCCGAGCTTATTTTGGACAATTTTGCTTGAAAAATGACTGAAAGGATTAATTGATTTCACCTCTACCCGCTGCAGTTAGAAATTGTGCGAATAGGATTAGGGAAATAATTGCAGAAAGTAAAATATTACACACACTTCTTCAGAACAGAGTGAGATCTACGTCATTGTTAAATAGAACACATTGGCAGGCAGACTGTGAAGAGGAACTGCTTTGCAAACAACTTGTAAGTGGAAACAAAATGTCTTTAACATGGCTGTTTAAAGTCACAGCTGTGGTGTATATAGTATGTGCATTCATTGCATAGCAGTGTGCAATATATCATAAAGTAAATGTGCTTTATAAGGTCTTAGTATGCGTAAACAAGAAAATATCAGTCTGAGCTGACATGACTCCTTTTCAGGTTGTAAATGTATGTTCAGGTGGAAGCAGTGGAAAGAAGTGTGACTGCACACTTTCACTTAGGAATTTAGGATTAGCTAAACAAGACTGACTCCCTCCAGACAGACTATAAATGATGGCCCTGTAGACCCCAGAGCCTCCAGCACAGAGCGGGTAGACGGCAGGATGACATCAGACAGAGTGTCTGCCCCAGAGTCATGTGACCAGACAGGCCTGGGAGTGGTGCAGCGAGCTGTCAGATCAACAGCAACACATGCAGTGTATGTAGTATGAGGTGGGTCGGGCTTTGTTTGTGGTGCAAACATTAATATGAGAGCCTGACAACTACTTTAATCTTAAGGATATGACATCATGTGCATGGCTACTGGAAAAAGGCACGGAGCAGGTGAGGTTGTCACAAATTCAAACACCTCTAAACCCATTTTCCTGTAGGAGTTTGAGACGACGCGTAAAAGAAAAGACAACAAGCACTTTAAGGCAGGAACAAAACTAAAAGTCAATGTTACAGGCCTTCAGCTGATTCTCATGGCTCTTTGCTATAACCTCACTGTCACTGCTCAAATACAACATAGCTGGTAGTCACGGCTACACGAGTCCAACTGACAGCTTTACAATCATCCACTCAACACTTTTGTTATTTGGGAAAAACCCAAATAACTTTTATTCCACACACGTGTCACAGGCGGGTCCAATAATATACAACTAACGTGATGCTAGGCCTGGCATGATAACGACATTGTTAGCAGTTAAAGTTTCTGCAAACCAAAGATATGTCCAAGGTTGACATTTGTAGCAAACAGGACATAACATGTCCATGTGGCCGCAGTTCGAGTCACACCACTGGATTTTTAAAGGATACCCGACATTTCCAACCGTTTCTGTGGCGACAAAAATTGGCTATTTTTCACAGGAAGCCGGACCATCTCCACCCGTGATTGGGGCGACCAAAACAGATATTTTAAGCCAAGCAATGATCTTTGTCTAACCCTAACCAAGTGTTTTTTGTGCCTAAACCTAAGCAGAGCATAAGCACAATGTTGTGACAAGAAAGAAACAGAAAATTCAACCTAAACGGACGTAAAATTGAAACATAAAGAAACTTTCAGTTTGAACTTGGTTATTCTGGTGATTGGGTTGATGACAGTAAATTGAATATCTTTGGGCTGACGACAAAACCAGACATCTGACCTGAGGATGTAATCTTGGGTTTTGGGAAACCCCGATCGACTTTTTCCACCATTTTACAGACTAGTGGTGTTAAAAATATTGAGTAAAAGCTGCATCTAGTTGTCGTTAACTAAAAGACAAAATAATCTACAAATTATTCAACAATGAAAACAGTCGTTTGTTGCAGTCCTATAAAATATCCTAAATAAATAAAACATAAATAGAATAAAACTACACTACCAAAACAATCAAGACAATACTAATAAATGCTTAGGCGCTGTGCCCAGGTTTTATAACGATGGGGAAAACCCTGCTCGTGAGTCTGGCATTATGTTGGCTTCAGTGACATTTTTATGAAAACAAAATACGCAAACACTACAGTGCCGAGGTCAGCAAAAATGATTGAGGTCATGTAAGCTGATAAGATATGTCCGGTAATTCTATAACTATCACAACAGACCCACATGACACTGACATTGCAAAATCTCAACAACAAATACTTCTAAAAACAAACAATGGAAGGCAACATGGTGGCCTGTGATAGAGTATTTGAGGCTCGGTTGGAGAAAAGTGCCAGCTGGAAGGGAATGTGTCACCATTGTCCATCTCTTCTTCTTACTTCAGTCTTTGCTGCATTATTATGCATTATTGCAACACTTCAGACGTCTGACAGTAACTTGTGGGAGTGTAACTGACTGTGAAACTTGCTCACAGTGAGTGAGTTGTGTGTGAACCATTTAGACCACACACACAATCACAATACAGACAGCAGGGAGAAAGAGGGCCATCCCCGGGGCTGTTGGCTGTATCAGCACTGTTTGCTTATCACACTGCCATCTTATTTTCCCATGACATGCTGGAGGCTAGCAGACTCTACAATACACATAAGCTCATCATAGATATAGAGCTAAAACTCGAGAATTAGGCCAACTACTGTTGCCTTTACTAATGTGACATACTAATCCAATGCCTGAGACTTTTTTTTTTTTTTAGCAGATTTGGGGATATCCACATGTTCAAACTTTCATCAACAGGCCACAGTGAATTACTAGCTCACTCACACACATGAAGAAGAAAAAGGAAATGGCCATTTGTTGTGAAATAGCCGATCCAGTGCTGCAGCTTTGACATGGCAGTAACATGTCTGGCTCCTAATTCCTAAAGCACTTGTTTATTCAGCTGAGGGGAGGTTTTTGTCTGCATCAGAGATTCAAGCCAAGATTACATTCAAGGAAAAGAACGAGTAAAAATGTCTCTACAAAGACTATAGAGCCAAACAGCCCAGGATGGAGAGACGTGAGCTAAAGTTTCAAATCTGACAGCCAAATATGTGTATGTGTGTGTGTGTGTGTGTGTCTGCTTGCGGTGATGATTTGTAGTCAAGTCAAAGAGAAATGGATGCATCTCTAAATGCCAAGTGTGAGTGTGTGTGTGTCCTGCATGTTAAACACACAGCTGATCTTTGCCATCACTGGATTCTCTTGTGGCTCCACTGCAGGGCACAAAGGGCAGATTGAAGAATCAGGAGTGACTCGACTCTCCTCTTTACCATTCAGTTAATGATGAAGAAGTCTCCCTTGGAAAAAGACTTCGGAGGTTGACAGTACTGTACTTTCTTCGTTACTTTATTCATTTAAACCCTCAATATACTTTTCAGTTGCTACGGCCATACTACCAGCTTCAGAAGATTCCCACATTAGGCTTCACCACCTGGAGCAAAAATGTTGGCACTTAACTTTTCTGCAAACAACCGATGTGTTCAACATTTGGACATGTCATAGGCTACATGGCATATTGCCTTTAACAAATATTTTCATATCACGTTCACGACACAAGTTCATCAACTGATTTTCATGTCTGGAGGTGGAGGAAATAGTGGTGGAGTTACAAAGCTGTGTTTGTGGCACTCAAAGCAGGTATTTTAAGCCAAAACATGACCTTGTTCTAAATCTAACCAGGTTGTCTTCATGCCTAACCCTAGCCGAGCATAAGCGCAATGTTGTCACAAGATAAAATTGAAAACCGGACCTAAAGAGAGGTTGTGCGTTGCAGAAGTTGCACGATAAACCTGGATAAAAACTGCGACACAATATTTTCCTGAAAATCGTCAAAAATATTCTTGCATCACAGATCCCGTCCCCATAACATATGGACACGTTGAACATATCAGTGGGTTTGCAGAAATGTACACTGCCAACATTTATTCTGGGTATTGGGTTGACTGAGATCAACTGAGGCTACAAAATAAAGCTGTATTTCCGGCCTTGGGGAAAACAGGAATATGAATGGAGGTCATTTCAAGCTGAGGAACTGGTTTACAACTGCATGACGATACTGCAGCAGCATACAAACTAGACATCTATGAAATTCTTTTTCAAAATAAAAGCCCTGCAGCAATACATTTCCAATAACTTTAGGTACACCTGATCGTTGAAAAACAACAGAGCATAATACATTTATTAACATATACCATCTCCCATATTGACTCATCTCATTTGCTTATGGTTAGTATCCAAACCAAACCAAAGAGACCAGAGCATTTCTAACCGTTCAGATGAGTCAATATAAGACATAACATGCAAAACATGACCTATACTTGCTGCATAGCCTTAGCTTAGAGCATTAGCCCGAATGAAGTTACTGTTTTCAGTTCTAATAACACTTCCTTTAAGGCTTTAGTGGTGTGGAAAAGGCAACACAAGACAAGGAAGGTCGGTGAAGGAAGAACTGAGGATGACAATAATGCCAGTAATGGATACGTTTACGTTCAACCTGCTATAACACAGCCACGTCAAAACGGAAGAGAAATGACCTTTCGGCAATAAATGGACAACAGTGTACACAGTGTAATAGTACTGCACGTAACACAACATTGGCTATTTAAAAATGTGATCTAATTATCTAGAACAGTGAGGGCATGTTTTGTGTTTCTTTTAAAGCTGTTCTCTAACTTATTAAACATCTGGCCTCTCACCGAAACTTCGTGACGGAAGAAAATGACGCGCACGGCCAAGAGCTGTGACTGACAGCCGCAGCGTCCAATCGCATTCCAGGAACTGACCATAAACATTCCAAGCAAGCCTGAGTTGGCCAATTAGCCGGAGCAGGGGAGGATTCATTGGGCTTTCAAGTTAGTTAGCTTTACAGAGGCCCAAAACCCCGGGGTGGCAAAATAATAATCGCCGAGGAAAATTAACGATGGCCGGCGGGCTGCTGACCATTAAGTGTGGCGGCTACCGGACACCGCCGACAAGCGACAGTACACCTACGAACCAAACGGCTACCTCTGCAACGTCATTAATAGCTGATTTACTGGCTGACATGAACATGATAGGGAGGGAACACAGCAAGAGAATAATAAGGCATAGCACCGGTGTAAACACCGCGAGTGAAAAGCAGCACCTACCCAGAAATTCTCTAGGAAGTACGGCGTTATCATCTTGTTTTAATCCTCTTCGCCGCAACTCTTCGGTTTGTTGTACTGCAACTTTTAAAGCGTAAATCATCCGCCGTCCTCCCCCCGTTTCTGTTGTATCTGCCTTTCCCCGTTTTCCTCCTCTCCCCTTTCTTCTCCCTCCCCACCTTCAGACTCCACCTCCAGTCCAGTCGGCTCTCTGTCGAGTCTCTCCCCGACGGTTTCTTCCCCCTACAAACTCACAGTTTGGGTGGGCGAAACAGCGCTGCCAGTGGCGGTTGATAACAGCAGCGCCGACGACGAGCATGAGCCGTCTCTGGGTAAAATGCTGCCTTCACGTGCTCCACGTAAAAAATGAATTGGGTGAGTTTTTAACTTTTATTTTTGGATCAATTGATGCATTTAGTACATTTTGGCAAAGGTGTTGTGTTTATACTTTTTCTTTTAAATTTCAACCTCAGCTCATATAATATGTCTATAATACACAGTTGATGTTACAGACAGCTGAAACTGATACATGAAGTATATGGAAAATAACAATTTTTTGCGTTTTCATTTTAAAGAAACAGTGGCAGGGTCAGTGACAAATAAGGGTTTGCATTATGAGCAATTCAAAAATGTTTTAAAAATAAATAAATAGACTTTATTAGGATTATTTCAAAATTAAAATTGTATGCATTTTTGTAATATAGAGCAGGGCAAATGCTAAAAACATCTATTATTATTTTCTAAATAATATTTGACAAATTATGTATAAACTGTTAACAAACATGTTAGTACACTGCAATAGAGCATTACATCTTGTTCCACATGAATTTTCCTGTATATTATACAGGGCAGAAAACGGACAAAACGGAGTCAACTGTCTCCTCTGGTCTCAGGGCATAAGTTGTTTTGTAGGATTTTCCTCATGGCTGTTTAGTCTCATCTGGTCCCAGGGCAGACACCATTGTTGTCTCAGGGCAGAAGTTGTCTGAGGGCAGGTGAATCCCTCCTGGTCTCAGGTCAGTAGTTGTCTGAGGGCAGGTGAAGCCCTCCTGGTCTCAGGGCAGAAGTTGTCTGAGGGCAGGTGAATCCCTCCTGGTCTCAGGGCAGAAGTTGTCTGAGGGCAGGTGAATCCCTCCTGGTCTCAGGTCAGTAGTTGTCTGAGGGCAGGTGAATCCCTCCTGGTCTCAGGGCAGAAGTTGTCTGAGGGCAGGTGAATCCCTCCTGGTCTCAGGGCAGAAGTTGTCTGAGGGCAGGTGAATCCCTCCTGGTCTCAGGTCAGTAGTTGTCTGAGGGCAGGTGAAGCCCTCCTGGTCTCAGGGCAGAAGTTGTCTGAGGGCAGGTGAATCCCTCCTGGTCTCAGGTCAGTAGTTGTCTGAGGGCAGGTGAATCCCTCCTGGTCTCAGGGCAGAAGTTGTCTGAGGGCAGGTGAATCCCTCCTGGTCTCAGGGCAGAAGTCGTATTTTTCTGTTTTAAGGCAACGTGGTTAGACAAAACGGAGTCAACTGTCTCCTCTGGTCTCAAGGCAGAAGTTGTTTTGTAGGATTTTCCTCATGGCTGTTTAGTCTCATCTGGTCCCAGGGCAGAGACCATTGTTTCCCACTTTTTTGTCTGAGGGCAGGTGAATCCCTCCTGGTCTCAGGTCAGTAGTTGTCTGAGGGCAGGTGAATCCCTCCTGGTCTCAGGGCAGAAGTTGTCTGAGGGCAGGTGAATCCCTCCTGGTCTCAGGGCAGAAGTTGTCTGAGGGCAGGTGAATCCCTCCTGGTCTCAGGGCAGAAGTCGTATTTTTCTGTTTTAAGGCAACGTGGTTGGACAAAACGGAGTCAACTGTCTCCTCTGGTCTCAGGGCAGAAGTTGTTTTGTAGGATTTTCCTCATGGCTGTTTAGTCTCATCTGGTCCCAGGGCAGAGACCATTATTTCCCACTTTTTTGTCTGAGGGCAGGTGAATCCCTCCTGGTCTCAGGGCAGAAGTCGTATTTTTCTGTTTTAAGGCAATGTAGTTGGAAAAAAGAGAGCCAACTGTCTCCTCTGGTCTCAGGGCAGAAGTTTTATTAGAGCAGGTGAATCCCTCCTAGTCTCAGGGCAGAAGTTGTCTGAGGGCAGGTGAATCCCTCCTGGTCTCAGGTCAGTAGTTGTCTGAGGGCAGGTGAATCCCTCCTGGTCTCAGGGCAGAAGTTGTCTGAGGGCAGGTGAATCCCTCCTGGTCTCAGGTCAGTAGTTGTCTGAGGGCAGGTGAATCCCTCCTGATCTCAGGGCAGAAGTTGTCTGAGGGCAGGTGAATCCCTCCTGGTCTCAGGGCAGAAGTTGTCTGAGGGCAGGTGAATCCCTCCTGGTCTCAAGGCAGAAGTTGTCTGAGGGCAGGTGAATCCCTCCTGGTCTCAGGTCAGTAGTTGTCTGAGGGCAGGTGAATCCCTCCTGGTCTCAGGGCAGAAGTCGTATTTTTCTGTTTTAAGGCAACGTAGTTGGAAAAAAGAGAGCCAACTGTCTCCTCTGGTCTCAGGGCAGAAGTTTTATTAGGGCAGGTGAATCCCTCCTGGTCTCAGGGCAGAAGTCGTGTTTTTCTGTTCTCAGGGCAACATGGTTGGACAAAACGGAGTCAACTGTCTCCTCTGGTCTCAGGGCAGAAGTTGTCTGAGGGCAGGTGAATCCCTCCTGGTCTCAGGGCAGAAGTTGTCTGAGGGCAGGTGAATCCCTCCTGGTCTCAGGGCAGAAGTTGTCTGAGGGCAGGTCAATCCCTCCTGGTCTCAGGTCAGTAGTTGTCTGAGGGCAGGTGAGTCCCTCCTGGTCTCAGGGCAGAAGTTGTCTGAGGGCAGGTGAATCCCTCCTGGTCTCAGGGCAGAAGTTGTCTGAGGGCAGGTGAATCCCTCCTGGTCTCAGGGCAGAAGTCGTGTTTTTCTGTTCTCAGGGCAACATGGTTGGACAAAACGGAGTCAACTGTCTCCTCTGGTCTCAAGTCAGTAGTTGTCTGAGGGCAGGTGAATCCCTCCTGGTCTCAGGGCAGAAGTTGTCTGAGGGCAGGTCAATCCCTCCTGGTCTCAGGGCAGAAGTTTTATTAGGGGGCAGGTGAATCCCTCCTGGTCTCAGGGCAGAAGTCGTGTTTTTCTGTTCTCAGGGCAACATGGTTGGACAAAACGGAGTCAACTGTCTCCTCTGGTCTCAGGTCAGTAGTTGTCTGAGGGCAGGTGAATCCCTCCTGGTCTCAGGGCAGAAGTTGTCTGAGGGCAGGTGAATCCCTCCTGGTCTCAGGGCAGAAGTTGTCTGAGGGCAGGTGAATCCCTCCTGGTCTCAGGGCAGAAGTTGTCTGAGGGCAGGTGAATCCCTCCTGGTCTCAGGTCAGTAGTTGTCTGAGGGCAGGTGAATCCCTCCTGGTCTCAGGGCAGAAGTTGTCTGAGGGCAGGTGAATCCCTCCTGGTCTCAGGGCAGAAGTCGTGTTTTTCTGTTCTCAGGGCAACATGGTTGGACAAAACGGAGTCAACTGTCTCCTCTGGTCTCAGGTCAGTAGTTGTCTGAGGGCAGGTGAATCCCTCCTGGTCTCAGGGCAGAAGTTGTTTTGTAGGATTTTCCTCATGGCTGTTTAGTCTCATCTGGTCCCAGGGCAGAGACCATTATTTCCCACTTTTTTGTCTGAGGGCAGGTGAATCCCTCCTGGTCTCAGGGCAGAAGTCGTATTTTTCTGTTTTAAGGCAATGTAGTTGGAAAAAAGAGAGCCAACTGTCTCCTCTGGTCTCAGGGCAGAAGTTTTATTAGAGCAGGTGAATCCCTCCTAGTCTCAGGGCAGAAGTTGTCTGAGGGCAGGTGAATCCCTCCTGGTCTCAGGGCAGAAGTTGTCTGAGGGCAGGTGAATCCCTCCTGGTCTCAGGTCAGTAGTTGTCTGAGGGCAGGTGAATCCCTCCTGGTCTCAGGGCAGAAGTTGTCTGAGGGCAGGTGAATCCCTCCTGGTCTCAGGTCAGTAGTTGTCTGAGGGCAGGTGAATCCCTCCTGATCTCAGGGCAGAAGTTGTCTGAGAGCAGGTGAATCCCTCCTGGTCTCAGGGCAGAAGTCGTGTTTTTCTGTTCTCAGGGCAACATGGTTGGACAAAACGGAGTCAACTGTCTCCTCTGGTGTCAGGTCAGTAGTTGTCTGAGGGCAGGTGAATCCCTCCTGGTCTCAGGGCAGAAGTTGTCTGAGGGCAGGTGAATCCCTCCTGGTCTCAGGGCAGAAGTTGTCTGAGGGCAGGTGAATCCCTCCTGGTCTCAGGGCAGATGTCGTATTTTTCTGTTTTAAGGCAACGTGGTTGGACAAAACGGAGTCAACTGTCTCCTCTGGTCTCAGGGCAGAAGTTGTTTTGTAGGATTTTCCTCATGGCTGTTTAGTCTCATCTGGTCCCAGGGCAGAGACCATTGTTTCCCACTTTTTTGTCTGAGGGCAGGTGAATCCCTCCTGGTCTCAGGGCAGAAGTTGTCTGAGGGCAGGTGAATCCCTCCTGGTCTCAGGGCAGAAGTTGTCTGAGGGCAGGTGAATCCCTCCTGGTCTCAGGGCAGAAGTTTTATTAGGGGGCAGGTGAATCCCTCCTGGTCTCAGGGCAGAAGTCGTGTTTTTCTGTTCTCAGGGCAACATGGTTGGACAAAACGGAGTCAACTGTCTCCTCTGGTCTCAGGTCAGTAGTTGTCTGAGGGCAGGTGAATCCCTCCTGGTCTCAGGGCAGAAGTTGTCTGAGGGCAGGTGAATCCCTCCTGGTCTCAGGGCAGAAGTTGTCTGAGGGCAGGTGAATCCCTCCTGGTCTCAGGGCAGAAGTTGTCTGAGGGCAGGTGAACCCCTCCTGGTCTCAGGGCAGAAGTTGTCTGAGGGCAGGTGAATCCCTCCTGGTCTCAGGTCAGTAGTTGTCTGAGGGCAGGTGAATCCCTCCTGGTCTCAGGGCAGAAGTTGTCTGAGGGCAGGTGAATCCCTCCTGGTCTCAGGGCAGAAGTCGTATTTTTCTGTTTTAAGGCAACGTGGTTAGACAAAACGGAGTCAACTGTCTCCTCTGGTCTCAAGGCAGAAGTTGTTTTGTAGGATTTTCCTCATGGCTGTTTAGTCTCATCTGGTCCCAGGGCAGAGACCATTGTTTCCCACTTTTTTGTCTGAGGGCAGGTGAATCCCTCCTGGTCTCAGGTCAGTAGTTGTCTGAGGGCAGGTGAATCCCTCCTGGTCTCAGGGCAGAAGTTGTCTGAGGGCAGGTGAATCCCTCCTGGTCTCAGGGCAGAAGTTGTCTGAGGGCAGGTGAATCCCTCCTGGTCTCAGGGCAGAAGTCGTATTTTTCTGTTTTAAGGCAACGTGGTTGGACAAAACGGAGTCAACTGTCTCCTCTGGTCTCAGGGCAGAAGTTGTTTTGTAGGATTTTCCTCATGGCTGTTTAGTCTCATCTGGTCCCAGGGCAGAGACCATTATTTCCCACTTTTTTGTCTGAGGGCAGGTGAATCCCTCCTGGTCTCAGGGCAGAAGTCGTATTTTTCTGTTTTAAGGCAATGTAGTTGGAAAAAAGAGAGCCAACTGTCTCCTCTGGTCTCAGGGCAGAAGTTTTATTAGAGCAGGTGAATCCCTCCTAGTCTCAGGGCAGAAGTTGTCTGAGGGCAGGTGAATCCCTCCTGGTCTCAGGTCAGTAGTTGTCTGAGGGCAGGTGAATCCCTCCTGGTCTCAGGGCAGAAGTTGTCTGAGGGCAGGTGAATCCCTCCTGGTCTCAGGTCAGTAGTTGTCTGAGGGCAGGTGAATCCCTCCTGATCTCAGGGCAGAAGTTGTCTGAGGGCAGGTGAATCCCTCCTGGTCTCAGGGCAGAAGTTGTCTGAGAGCAGGTGAATCCCTCCTGGTCTCAGGGCAGAAGTCGTGTTTTTCTGTTCTCAGGGCAACATGGTTGGACAAAACGGAGTCAACTGTCTCCTCTGGTGTCAGGTCAGTAGTTGTCTGAGGGCAGGTGAATCCCTCCTGGTCTCAGGGCAGAAGTTGTCTGAGGGCAGGTGAATCCCTCCTGGTCTCAGGGCAGAAGTTGTCTGAGGGCAGGTGAATCCCTCCTGGTCTCAAGGCAGAAGTTGTCTGAGGGCAGGTGAATCCCTCCTGGTCTCAGGTCAGTAGTTGTCTGAGGGCAGGTGAATCCCTCCTGGTCTCAGGGCAGAAGTCGTATTTTTCTGTTTTAAGGCAACGTAGTTGGAAAAAAGAGAGCCAACTGTCTCCTCTGGTCTCAGGGCAGAAGTTTTATTAGGGCAGGTGAATCCCTCCTGGTCTCAGGGCAGAAGTCGTGTTTTTCTGTTCTCAGGGCAACATGGTTGGACAAAACGGAGTCAACTGTCTCCTCTGGTCTCAGGGCAGAAGTTGTATGAGGGCCGGTGAATCCCTCCTGGTCTCAGGGCAGAAGTTGTCTGAGGGCAGGTGAATCCCTCCTGGTCTCAGGGCAGAAGTTGTCTGAGGGCAGGTCAATCCCTCCTGGTCTCAGGTCAGTAGTTGTCTGAGGGCAGGTGAGTCCCTCCTGGTCTCAGGGCAGAAGTTGTCTGAGGGCAGGTGAATCCCTCCTGGTCTCAGGTCAGTAGTTGTCTGAGGGCAGGTGAATCCCTCCTGGTCTCAGGGCAGAAGTTGTCTGAGGGCAGGTGAATCCCTCCTGGTCTCAGGGCAGAAGTCGTGTTTTTCTGTTCTCAGGGCAACATGGTTGGACAAAACGGAGTCAACTGTCTCCTCTGGTCTCAAGTCAGTAGTTGTCTGAGGGCAGGTGAATCCCTCCTGGTCTCAGGGCAGAAGTTGTCTGAGGGCAGGTCAATCCCTCCTGGTCTCAGGGCAGAAGTTGTCTGAGGGCAGGTCAATCCCTCCTGGTCTCAGGGCAGAAGCTGTCTGAGGGCAGGTGAATCCCTCCTGGTCTCAGGGCAGAAGTTGTCTGAGGGCAGGTGAATCCCTCCTGGTCTCAGGGCAGAAGTTTTATTAGGGGGCAGGTGAATCCCTCCTGGTCTCAGGGCAGAAGTCGTGTTTTTCTGTTCTCAGGGCAACATGGTTGGACAAAACGGAGTCAACTGTCTCCTCTGGTCTCAGGTCAGTAGTTGTCTGAGGGCAGGTGAATCCCTCCTGGTCTCAGGTCAGTAGTTGTCTGAGGGCAGGTGAATCCCTCCTGGTCTCAGGGCAGAAGTTGTCTGAGGGCAGGTGAATCCCTCCTGGTCTCAGGGCAGAAGTTGTCTGAGGGCAGGTGAATCCCTCCTGGTCTCAGGTCAGTAGTTGTCTGAGGGCAGGTGAATCCCTCCTGGTCTCAGGGCAGAAGTTGTCTGAGGGCAGGTGAATCCCTCCTGGTCTCAGGGCAGAAGTCGTGTTTTTCTGTTCTCAGGGCAACATGGTTGGACAAAACGGAGTCAACTGTCTCCTCTGGTCTCAGGTCAGTAGTTGTCTGAGGGCAGGTGAATCCCTCCTGGTCTCAGGGCAGAAGTTGTCTGAGGGCAGGTGAATCCCTCCTGGTCTCAGGGCAGAAGTTGTTTTGTAGGATTTTCCTCATGGCTGTTTAGTCTCATCTGGTCCCAGGGCAGAGACCATTATTTCCCACTTTTTTGTCTGAGGGCAGGTGAATCCCTCCTGGTCTCAGGGCAGAAGTTTTATTAGAGCAGGTGAATCCCTCCTAGTCTCAGGGCAGAAGTTGTCTGAGGGCAGGTGAATCCCTCCTGGTCTCAGGGCAGAAGTTGTCTGAGGGCAGGTGAATCCCTCCTGGTCTCAGGTCAGTAGTTGTCTGAGGGCAGGTGAATCCCTCCTGGTCTCAGGGCAGAAGTTGTCTGAGGGCAGGTGAATCCCTCCTGGTCTCAGGTCAGTAGTTGTCTGAGGGCAGGTGAATCCCTCCTGATCTCAGGGCAGAAGTTGTCTGAGAGCAGGTGAATCCCTCCTGGTCTCAGGGCAGAAGTCGTGTTTTTCTGTTCTCAGGGCAACATGGTTGGACAAAACGGAGTCAACTGTCTCCTCTGGTGTCAGGTCAGTAGTTGTCTGAGGGCAGGTGAATCCCTCCTGGTCTCAGGGCAGAAGTTGTCTGAGGGCAGGTGAATCCCTCCTGGTCTCAGGGCAGAAGTTGTCTGAGGGCAGGTGAATCCCTCCTGGTCTCAGGGCAGAAGTTGTCTGAGGGCAGGTGAATCCCTCCTGGTCTCAGGGCAGAAGTTGTCTGAGGGCAGGTGAATCCCTCCTGGCCTCAGGGCAGATGTCGTATTTTTCTGTTTTAAGGCAACGTGGTTGGACAAAACGGAGTCAACTGTCTCCTCTGGTCTCAGGGCAGAAGTTGTTTTGTAGGATTTTCCTCATGGCTGTTTAGTCTCATCTGGTCCCAGGGCAGAGACCATTGTTTCCCACTTTTTTGTCTGAGGGCAGGTGAATCCCTCCTGGTCTCAGGGCAGAAGTTGTCTGAGGGCAGGTGAATCCCTCCTGGTCTCAGGGCAGAAGTTGTCTGAGGGCAGGTGAATCCCTCCTGGTCTCAGGGCAGAAGTTGTCTGAGGGCAGGTCAATCCCTCCTGGTCTCAGGGCAGAAGTTGTCTGAGGGCAGGTCAATCCCTCCTGGTCTCAGGGCAGAAGCTGTCTGAGGGCAGGTGAATCCCTCCTGGTCTCAGGGCAGAAGTTGTCTGAGGGCAGGTGAATCCCTCCTGGTCTCAGGGCAGAAGTTTTATTAGGGGGCAGGTGAATCCCTCCTGGTCTCAGGGCAGAAGTCGTGTTTTTCTGTTCTCAGGGCAACATGGTTGGACAAAACGGAGTCAACTGTCTCCTCTGGTCTCAGGTCAGTAGTTGTCTGAGGGCAGGTGAATCCCTCCTGGTCTCAGGTCAGTAGTTGTCTGAGGGCAGGTGAATCCCTCCTGGTCTCAGGGCAGAAGTTGTCTGAGGGCAGGTGAATCCCTCCTGGTCTCAGGGCAGAAGTTGTCTGAGGGCAGGTGAATCCCTCCTGGTCTCAGGTCAGTAGTTGTCTGAGGGCAGGTGAATCCCTCCTGGTCTCAGGGCAGAAGTTGTCTGAGGGCAGGTGAATCCCTCCTGGTCTCAGGGCAGAAGTCGTGTTTTTCTGTTCTCAGGGCAACATGGTTGGACAAAACGGAGTCAACTGTCTCCTCTGGTCTCAGGTCAGTAGTTGTCTGAGGGCAGGTGAATCCCTCCTGGTCTCAGGGCAGAAGTTGTCTGAGGGCAGGTGAATCCCTCCTGGTCTCAGGGCAGAAGTTGTTTTGTAGGATTTTCCTCATGGCTGTTTAGTCTCATCTGGTCCCAGGGCAGAGACCATTATTTCCCACTTTTTTGTCTGAGGGCAGGTGAATCCCTCCTGGTCTCAGGGCAGAAGTTTTATTAGAGCAGGTGAATCCCTCCTAGTCTCAGGGCAGAAGTTGTCTGAGGGCAGGTGAATCCCTCCTGGTCTCAGGGCAGAAGTTGTCTGAGGGCAGGTGAATCCCTCCTGGTCTCAGGTCAGTAGTTGTCTGAGGGCAGGTGAATCCCTCCTGGTCTCAGGGCAGAAGTTGTCTGAGGGCAGGTGAATCCCTCCTGGTCTCAGGTCAGTAGTTGTCTGAGGGCAGGTGAATCCCTCCTGATCTCAGGGCAGAAGTTGTCTGAGAGCAGGTGAATCCCTCCTGGTCTCAGGGCAGAAGTCGTGTTTTTCTGTTCTCAGGGCAACATGGTTGGACAAAACGGAGTCAACTGTCTCCTCTGGTGTCAGGTCAGTAGTTGTCTGAGGGCAGGTGAATCCCTCCTGGTCTCAGGGCAGAAGTTGTCTGAGGGCAGGTGAATCCCTCCTGGTCTCAGGGCAGAAGTTGTCTGAGGGCAGGTGAATCCCTCCTGGTCTCAGGGCAGAAGTTGTCTGAGGGCAGGTGAATCCCTCCTGGTCTCAGGGCAGAAGTTGTCTGAGGGCAGGTGAATCCCTCCTGGCCTCAGGGCAGATGTCGTATTTTTCTGTTTTAAGGCAACGTGGTTGGACAAAACGGAGTCAACTGTCTCCTCTGGTCTCAGGGCAGAAGTTGTTTTGTAGGATTTTCCTCATGGCTGTTTAGTCTCATCTGGTCCCAGGGCAGAGACCATTGTTTCCCACTTTTTTGTCTGAGGGCAGGTGAATCCCTCCTGGTCTCAGGGCAGAAGTTGTCTGAGGGCAGGTGAATCCCTCCTGGTCTCAGGGCAGAAGTTGTCTGAGGGCAGGTGAATCCCTCCTGGTCTCAGGGCAGAAGTTTTATTAGGGGGCAGGTGAATCCCTCCTGGTCTCAGGGCAGAAGTCGTGTTTTTCTGTTCTCAGGGCAACATGGTTGGACAAAACGGAGTCAACTGTCTCCTCTGGTCTCAGGTCAGTAGTTGTCTGAGGGCAGGTGAATCCCTCCTGGTCTCAGGGCAGAAGTTGTCTGAGGGCAGGTGAATCCCTCCTGGTCTCAGGGCAGAAGTTGTCTGAGGGCAGGTGAATCCCTCCTGGTCTCAGGGCAGAAGTTGTCTGAGGGCAGGTGAACCCCTCCTGGTCTCAGGGCAGAAGTTGTCTGAGGGCAGGTGAATCCCTCCTGGTCTCAGGTCAGTAGTTGTCTGAGGGCAGGTGAATCCCTCCTGGTCTCAGGGCAGAAGTCGTGTTTTTCTGTTCTCAGGGCAACATGGTTGGACAAAACGGAGTCAACTGTCTCCTCTGGTCTCAGGTCAGTAGTTGTCTGAGGGCAGGTGAATCCCTCCTGGTCTCAGGGCAGAAGTTGTCTGAGGGCAGGTGAATCCCTCCTGGTCTCAGGGCAGAAGTTGTCTGAGGGCAGGTCAATCCCTCCTGGTCTCAGGTCAGTAGTTGTCTGAGGGCAGGTGAGTCCCTCCTGGTCTCAGGGCAGAAGTTGTCTGAGGGCAGGTGAATCCCTCCTGGTCTCAGGTCAGTAGTTGTCTGAGGGCAGGTGAATCCCTCCTGGTCTCAGGGCAGAAGTTGTCTGAGGGCAGGTGAATCCCTCCTGGTCTCAGGGCAGAAGTCGTGTTTTTCTGTTCTCAGGGCAACATGGTTGGACAAAACGGAGTCAACTGTCTCCTCTGGTCTCAAGTCAGTAGTTGTCTGAGGGCAGGTGAATCCCTCCTGGTCTCAGGGCAGAAGTTGTCTGAGGGCAGGTCAATCCCTCCTGGTCTCAGGGCAGAAGTTGTCTGAGGGCAGGTCAATCCCTCCTGGTCTCAGGGCAGAAGCTGTCTGAGGGCAGGTGAATCCCTCCTGGTCTCAGGGCAGAAGTTGTCTGAGGGCAGGTGAATCCCTCCTGGTCTCAGGGCAGAAGTTTTATTAGGGGGCAGGTGAATCCCTCCTGGTCTCAGGGCAGAAGTCGTGTTTTTCTGTTCTCAGGGCAACATGGTTGGACAAAACGGAGTCAACTGTCTCCTCTGGTCTCAGGTCAGTAGTTGTCTGAGGGCAGGTGAATCCCTCCTGGTCTCAGGTCAGTAGTTGTCTGAGGGCAGGTGAATCCCTCCTGGTCTCAGGGCAGAAGTTGTCTGAGGGCAGGTGAATCCCTCCTGGTCTCAGGGCAGAAGTTGTCTGAGGGCAGGTGAATCCCTCCTGGTCTCAGGTCAGTAGTTGTCTGAGGGCAGGTGAATCCCTCCTGGTCTCAGGGCAGAAGTTGTCTGAGGGCAGGTGAATCCCTCCTGGTCTCAGGGCAGAAGTCGTGTTTTTCTGTTCTCAGGGCAACATGGTTGGACAAAACGGAGTCAACTGTCTCCTCTGGTCTCAGGTCAGTAGTTGTCTGAGGGCAGGTGAATCCCTCCTGGTCTCAGGGCAGAAGTTGTCTGAGGGCAGGTGAATCCCTCCTGGTCTCAGGGCAGAAGTTGTTTTGTAGGATTTTCCTCATGGCTGTTTAGTCTCATCTGGTCCCAGGGCAGAGACCATTATTTCCCACTTTTTTGTCTGAGGGCAGGTGAATCCCTCCTGGTCTCAGGGCAGAAGTCGTATTTTTCTGTTTTAAGGCAATGTAGTTGGAAAAAAGAGAGCCAACTGTCTCCTCTGGTCTCAGGGCAGAAGTTTTATTAGAGCAGGTGAATCCCTCCTAGTCTCAGGGCAGAAGTTGTCTGAGGGCAGGTGAATCCCTCCTGGTCTCAGGGCAGAAGTTGTCTGAGGGCAGGTGAATCCCTCCTGGTCTCAGGTCAGTAGTTGTCTGAGGGCAGGTGAATCCCTCCTGGTCTCAGGGCAGAAGTTGTCTGAGGGCAGGTGAATCCCTCCTGGTCTCAGGTCAGTAGTTGTCTGAGGGCAGGTGAATCCCTCCTGATCTCAGGGCAGAAGTTGTCTGAGAGCAGGTGAATCCCTCCTGGTCTCAGGGCAGAAGTCGTGTTTTTCTGTTCTCAGGGCAACATGGTTGGACAAAACGGAGTCAACTGTCTCCTCTGGTGTCAGGTCAGTAGTTGTCTGAGGGCAGGTGAATCCCTCCTGGTCTCAGGGCAGAAGTTGTCTGAGGGCAGGTGAATCCCTCCTGGTCTCAGGGCAGAAGTTGTCTGAGGGCAGGTGAATCCCTCCTGGCCTCAGGGCAGATGTCGTATTTTTCTGTTTTAAGGCAACGTGGTTGGACAAAACGGAGTCAACTGTCTCCTCTGGTCTCAGGGCAGAAGTTGTTTTGTAGGATTTTCCTCATGGCTGTTTAGTCTCATCTGGTCCCAGGGCAGAGACCATTGTTTCCCACTTTTTTGTCTGAGGGCAGGTGAATCCCTCCTGGTCTCAGGGCAGAAGTTGTCTGAGGGCAGGTGAATCCCTCCTGGTCTCAGGGCAGAAGTTGTCTGAGGGCAGGTGAATCCCTCCTGGTCTCAGGGCAGAAGTTTTATTAGGGGGCAGGTGAATCCCTCCTGGTCTCAGGGCAGAAGTCGTGTTTTTCTGTTCTCAGGGCAACATGGTTGGACAAAACGGAGTCAACTGTCTCCTCTGGTCTCAGGTCAGTAGTTGTCTGAGGGCAGGTGAATCCCTCCTGGTCTCAGGGCAGAAGTTGTCTGAGGGCAGGTGAATCCCTCCTGGTCTCAGGGCAGAAGTTGTCTGAGGGCAGGTGAATCCCTCCTGGTCTCAGGGCAGAAGTTGTCTGAGGGCAGGTGAACCCCTCCTGGTCTCAGGGCAGAAGTTGTCTGAGGGCAGGTGAATCCCTCCTGGTCTCAGGTCAGTAGTTGTCTGAGGGCAGGTGAATCCCTCCTGGTCTCAGGGCAGAAGTTGTCTGAGGGCAGGTGAATCCCTCCTGGTCTCAGGGCAGAAGTCGTATTTTTCTGTTTTAAGGCAACGTGGTTAGACAAAACGGAGTCAACTGTCTCCTCTGGTCTCAAGGCAGAAGTTGTTTTGTAGGATTTTCCTCATGGCTGTTTAGTCTCATCTGGTCCCAGGGCAGAGACCATTGTTTCCCACTTTTTTGTCTGAGGGCAGGTGAATCCCTCCTGGTCTCAGGTCAGTAGTTGTCTGAGGGCAGGTGAATCCCTCCTGGTCTCAGGGCAGAAGTTGTCTGAGGGCAGGTGAATCCCTCCTGGTCTCAGGGCAGAAGTCGTATTTTTCTGTTTTAAGGCAACGTGGTTGGACAAAACGGAGTCAACTGTCTCCTCTGGTCTCAGGGCAGAAGTTGTTTTGTAGGATTTTCCTCATGGCTGTTTAGTCTCATCTGGTCCCAGGGCAGAGACCATTATTTCCCACTTTTTTGTCTGAGGGCAGGTGAATCCCTCCTGGTCTCAGGGCAGAAGTCGTATTTTTCTGTTTTAAGGCAATGTAGTTGGAAAAAAGAGAGCCAACTGTCTCCTCTGGTCTCAGGGCAGAAGTTTTATTAGAGCAGGTGAATCCCTCCTAGTCTCAGGGCAGAAGTTGTCTGAGGGCAGGTGAATCCCTCCTGGTCTCAGGTCAGTAGTTGTCTGAGGGCAGGTGAATCCCTCCTGATCTCAGGGCAGAAGTTGTCTGAGAGCAGGTGAATCCCTCCTGGTCTCAGGGCAGAAGTCGTGTTTTTCTGTTCTCAGGGCAACATGGTTGGACAAAACGGAGTCAACTGTCTCCTCTGGTGTCAGGTCAGTAGTTGTCTGAGGGCAGGTGAATCCCTCCTGGTCTCAGGGCAGAAGTTGTCTGAGGGCAGGTGAATCCCTCCTGGTCTCAGGGCAGAAGTTGTCTGAGGGCAGGTGAATCCCTCCTGGTCTCAGGGCAGAAGTTTTATTAGGGGGCAGGTGAATCCCTCCTGGTCTCAGGGCAGAAGTCGTGTTTTTCTGTTCTCAGGGCAACATGGTTGGACAAAACGGAGTCAACTGTCTCCTCTGGTCTCAGGTCAGTAGTTGTCTGAGGGCAGGTGAATCCCTCCTGGTCTCAGGGCAGAAGTTGTCTGAGGGCAGGTGAATCCCTCCTGGTCTCAGGGCAGAAGTTGTCTGAGGGCAGGTGAATCCCTCCTGGTCTCAGGGCAGAAGTTGTCTGAGGGCAGGTGAACCCCTCCTGGTCTCAGGGCAGAAGTGGCCGAGGGCAGGTGAATCCCTCCTGGTCTCAGGTCAGTAGTTGTCTGAGGGCAGGTGAATCCCTCCTGGTCTCAGGGCAGAAGTTGTCTGAGGGCAGGTGAATCCCTCCTGGTCTCAGGGCAGAAGTCGTATTTTTCTGTTTTAAGGCAACGTGGTTAGACAAAACGGAGTCAACTGTCTCCTCTGGTCTCAAGGCAGAAGTTGTTTTGTAGGATTTTCCTCATGGCTGTTTAGTCTCATCTGGTCCCAGGGCAGAGACCATTGTTTCCCACTTTTTTGTCTGAGGGCAGGTGAATCCCTCCTGGTCTCAGGTCAGTAGTTGTCTGAGGGCAGGTGAATCCCTCCTGGTCTCAGGGCAGAAGTTGTCTGAGGGCAGGTGAATCCCTCCTGGTCTCAGGGCAGAAGTCGTATTTTTCTGTTTTAAGGCAACGTGGTTGGACAAAACGGAGTCAACTGTCTCCTCTGGTCTCAGGGCAGAAGTTGTTTTGTAGGATTTTCCTCATGGCTGTTTAGTCTCATCTGGTCCCAGGGCAGAGACCATTATTTCCCACTTTTTTGTCTGAGGGCAGGTGAATCCCTCCTGGTCTCAGGGCAGAAGTCGTATTTTTCTGTTTTAAGGCAATGTAGTTGGAAAAAAGAGAGCCAACTGTCTCCTCTGGTCTCAGGGCAGAAGTTTTATTAGAGCAGGTGAATCCCTCCTAGTCTCAGGGCAGAAGTTGTCTGAGGGCAGGTGAATCCCTCCTGGTCTCAGGTCAGTAGTTGTCTGAGGGCAGGTGAATCCCTCCTGGTCTCAGGGCAGAAGTTGTCTGAGGGCAGGTGAATCCCTCCTGGTCTCAGGTCAGTAGTTGTCTGAGGGCAGGTGAATCCCTCCTGATCTCAGGGCAGAAGTTGTCTGAGGGCAGGTGAATCCCTCCTGGTCTCAGGGCAGAAGTTGTCTGAGAGCAGGTGAATCCCTCCTGGTCTCAGGGCAGAAGTCGTGTTTTTCTGTTCTCAGGGCAACATGGTTGGACAAAACGGAGTCAACTGTCTCCTCTGGTGTCAGGTCAGTAGTTGTCTGAGGGCAGGTGAATCCCTCCTGGTCTCAGGGCAGAAGTTGTCTGAGGGCAGGTGAATCCCTCCTGGTCTCAGGGCAGAAGTTGTCTGAGGGCAGGTGAATCCCTCCTGGTCTCAAGGCAGAAGTTGTCTGAGGGCAGGTGAATCCCTCCTGGTCTCAGGTCAGTAGTTGTCTGAGGGCAGGTGAATCCCTCCTGGTCTCAGGGCAGAAGTCGTATTTTTCTGTTTTAAGGCAACGTAGTTGGAAAAAAGAGAGCCAACTGTCTCCTCTGGTCTCAGGGCAGAAGTTTTATTAGGGCAGGTGAATCCCTCCTGGTCTCAGGGCAGAAGTCGTGTTTTTCTGTTCTCAGGGCAACATGGTTGGACAAAACGGAGTCAACTGTCTCCTCTGGTCTCAGGGCAGAAGTTGTCTGAGGGCAGGTGAATCCCTCCTGGTCTCAGGGCAGAAGTTGTCTGAGGGCAGGTGAATCCCTCCTGGTCTCAGGGCAGAAGTTGTCTGAGGGCAGGTCAATCCCTCCTGGTCTCAGGTCAGTAGTTGTCTGAGGGCAGGTGAGTCCCTCCTGGTCTCAGGGCAGAAGTTGTCTGAGGGCAGGTGAATCCCTCCTGGTCTCAGGTCAGTAGTTGTCTGAGGGCAGGTGAATCCCTCCTGGTCTCAGGGCAGAAGTTGTCTGAGGGCAGGTGAATCCCTCCTGGTCTCAGGGCAGAAGTCGTGTTTTTCTGTTCTCAGGGCAACATGGTTGGACAAAACGGAGTCAACTGTCTCCTCTGGTCTCAAGTCAGTAGTTGTCTGAGGGCAGGTGAATCCCTCCTGGTCTCAGGGCAGAAGTTGTCTGAGGGCAGGTCAATCCCTCCTGGTCTCAGGGCAGAAGTTGTCTGAGGGCAGGTCAATCCCTCCTGGTCTCAGGGCAGAAGCTGTCTGAGGGCAGGTGAATCCCTCCTGGTCTCAGGGCAGAAGTTGTCTGAGGGCAGGTGAATCCCTCCTGGTCTCAGGGCAGAAGTTTTATTAGGGGGCAGGTGAATCCCTCCTGGTCTCAGGGCAGAAGTCGTGTTTTTCTGTTCTCAGGGCAACATGGTTGGACAAAACGGAGTCAACTGTCTCCTCTGGTCTCAGGTCAGTAGTTGTCTGAGGGCAGGTGAATCCCTCCTGGTCTCAGGGCAGAAGTTGTCTGAGGGCAGGTGAATCCCTCCTGGTCTCAGGGCAGAAGTTGTCTGAGGGCAGGTGAATCCCTCCTGGTCTCAGGGCAGAAGTTGTCTGAGGGCAGGTGAATCCCTCCTGGTCTCAGGGCAGAAGTCGTGTTTTTCTGTTCTCAGGGCAACATGGTTGGACAAAACGGAGTCAACTGTCTCCTCTGGTCTCAGGTCAGTAGTTGTCTGAGGGCAGGTGAATCCCTCCTGGTCTCAGGGCAGAAGTTGTCTGAGGGCAGGTGAATCCCTCCTGGTCTCAGGGCAGAAGTTGTTTTGTAGGATTTTCCTCATGGCTGTTTAGTCTCATCTGGTCCCAGGGCAGAGACCATTATTTCCCACTTTTTTGTCTGAGGGCAGGTGAATCCCTCCTGGTCTCAGGGCAGAAGTCGTATTTTTCTGTTTTAAGGCAATGTAGTTGGAAAAAAGAGAGCCAACTGTCTCCTCTGGTCTCAGGGCAGAAGTTTTATTAGAGCAGGTGAATCCCTCCTAGTCTCAGGGCAGAAGTTGTCTGAGGGCAGGTGAATCCCTCCTGGTCTCAGGGCAGAAGTTGTCTGAGGGCAGGTGAATCCCTCCTGGTCTCAGGTCAGTAGTTGTCTGAGGGCAGGTGAATCCCTCCTGGTCTCAGGGCAGAAGTTGTCTGAGGGCAGGTGAATCCCTCCTGGTCTCAGGTCAGTAGTTGTCTGAGGGCAGGTGAATCCCTCCTGATCTCAGGGCAGAAGTTGTCTGAGAGCAGGTGAATCCCTCCTGGTCTCAGGGCAGAAGTCGTGTTTTTCTGTTCTCAGGGCAACATGGTTGGACAAAACGGAGTCAACTGTCTCCTCTGGTGTCAGGTCAGTAGTTGTCTGAGGGCAGGTGAATCCCTCCTGGTCTCAGGGCAGAAGTTGTCTGAGGGCAGGTGAATCCCTCCTGGTCTCAGGGCAGAAGTTGTCTGAGGGCAGGTGAATCCCTCCTGGTCTCAGGGCAGAAGTTGTCTGAGGGCAGGTGAATCCCTCCTGGTCTCAGGGCAGAAGTTGTCTGAGGGCAGGTGAATCCCTCCTGGCCTCAGGGCAGATGTCGTATTTTTCTGTTTTAAGGCAACGTGGTTGGACAAAACGGAGTCAACTGTCTCCTCTGGTCTCAGGGCAGAAGTTGTTTTGTAGGATTTTCCTCATGGCTGTTTAGTCTCATCTGGTCCCAGGGCAGAGACCATTGTTTCCCACTTTTTTGTCTGAGGGCAGGTGAATCCCTCCTGGTCTCAGGGCAGAAGTTGTCTGAGGGCAGGTGAATCCCTCCTGGTCTCAGGGCAGAAGTTGTCTGAGGGCAGGTGAATCCCTCCTGGTCTCAGGGCAGAAGTTTTATTAGGGGGCAGGTGAATCCCTCCTGGTCTCAGGGCAGAAGTCGTGTTTTTCTGTTCTCAGGGCAACATGGTTGGACAAAACGGAGTCAACTGTCTCCTCTGGTCTCAGGTCAGTAGTTGTCTGAGGGCAGGTGAATCCCTCCTGGTCTCAGGGCAGAAGTTGTCTGAGGGCAGGTGAATCCCTCCTGGTCTCAGGGCAGAAGTTGTCTGAGGGCAGGTGAATCCCTCCTGGTCTCAGGGCAGAAGTTGTCTGAGGGCAGGTGAACCCCTCCTGGTCTCAGGGCAGAAGTTGTCTGAGGGCAGGTGAATCCCTCCTGGTCTCAGGGCAGATGTCGTATTTTTCTGTTTTAAGGCAACGTGGTTGGACAAAACGGAGTCAACTGTCTCCTCTGGTCTCAGGGCAGAAGTTGTCTGAGGGCAGGTGAATCCCTCCTGGTCTCAGGGCAGAAGTTGTCTGAGGGCAGGTGAATCCCTCCTGGTCTCAGGGCAGAAGTTGTCTGAGGGCAGGTGAATCCCTCCTGGTCTCAGGGCAGAAGTTTTATTAGGGGGCAGGTGAATCCCTCCTGGTCTCAGGGCAGAAGTCGTGTTTTTCTGTTCTCAGGGCAACATGGTTGGACAAAACGGAGTCAACTGTCTCCTCTGGTCTCAGGGCAGAAGTTGTCTGAGGGCAGGTGAATCCCTCCTGGTCTCAGGGCAGAAGTTGTCTGAGGGCAGGTGAATCCCTCCTGGTCTCAGGGCAGAAGTTGTCTGAGGGCAGGTGAATCCCTCCTGGTCTCAGGGCAGAAGTTGTCTGAGGGCAGGTCAATCCCTCCTGGTCTCAGGTCAGTAGTTGTCTGAGGGCAGGTGAGTCCCTCCTGGTCTCAGGGCAGAAGTTGTCTGAGGGCAGGTGAATCCCTCCTGGTCTCAGGGCAGAAGTTGTCTGAGGGCAGGTGAACCCCTCCTGGTCTCAGGGCAGAAGTTGTCTGAGGGCAGGTGAATCCCTCCTGGTCTCAGGTCAGTAGTTGTCTGAGGGCAGGTGAATCCCTCCTGGTCTCAGGGCAGAAGTTGTCTGAGGGCAGGTGAATCCCTCCTGGTCTCAGGGCAGAAGTCGTGTTTTTCTGTTCTCAGGGCAACATGGTTGGACAAAACGGAGTCAACTGTCTCCTCTGGTCTCAAGTCAGTAGTTGTCTGAGGGCAGGTGAATCCCTCCTGGTCTCAGGGCAGAAGTTGTCTGAGGGCAGGTCAATCCCTCCTGGTCTCAGGGCAGAAGTTGTCTGAGGGCAGGTCAATCCCTCCTGGTCTCAGGGCAGAAGTTGTCTGAGGGCAGGTGAATCCCTCCTGGTCTCAGGGCAGAAGTTGTCTGAGGGCAGGTGAATCCCTCCTGGTCTCAGGGCAGAAGTCGTGTTTTTCTGTTCTCAGGGCAACATGGTTGGACAAAACGGAGTCAACTGTCTCCTCTGGTCTCAGGTCAGTAGTTGTCTGAGGGCAGGTGAATCCCTCCTGGTCTCAGGGCAGAAGTTGTCTGAGGGCAGGTGAATCCCTCCTGGTCTCAGGGCAGAAGTTGTCTGAGGGCAGGTGAATCCCTCCTGGTCTCAGGGCAGAAGTCGTATTTTTCTGTTTTAAGGCAACGTGGTTGGACAAAACGGAGTCAACTGTCTCCTCTGGTCTCAGGGCAGAAGTTGTTTTGTAGGATTTTCCTCATGGCTGTTTAGTCTCATCTGGTCCCAGGGCAGAGACCATTGTTTCCCACTTTTTTGTCTGAGGGCAGGTGAATCCCTCCTGGTCTCAGGTCAGTAGTTGTCTGAGGGCAGGTGAATCCCTCCTGGTCTCAGGGCAGAAGTTGTCTGAGGGCAGGTGAATCCCTCCTGGTCTCAGGGCAGAAGTCGTGTTTTTCTGTTCTCAGGGCAACATGGTTGGACAAAACGGAGTCAACTGTCTCCTCTGGTCTCAGGTCAGTAGTTGTCTGAGGGCAGGTGAATCCCTCCTGGTCTCAGGGCAGAAGTTGTCTGAGGGCAGGTGAATCCCTCCTGGTCTCAGGGCAGAAGTTGTGTTAGGGCAGGTGAATCCCTCCTGGTCTCAGGGCAGAAGTTGTCTGAGGGCAGGTGAATCCCTCCTGGTCTCAGGGCAGAAGTTGTCTGAGGGCAGGTGAATCCCTCCTGGTCTCAGGTCAGTAGTTGTCTGAGGGCAGGTGAATCCCTCCTGGTCTCAGGGCAGAAGTTGTCTGAGGGCAGGTGAATCCCTCCTGGTCTCAGGGCAGAAGTCGTATTTTTCTGTTTTAAGGCAACGTAGTTGGAAAAAAGAGAGCCAACTGTCTCCTCTGGTCTCAGGGCAGAAGTTTTATTAGGGCAGGTGAATCCCTCCTGGTCTCAGGGCAGAAGTCGTATTTTTCTGTTTTAAGGCAATGTAGTTGGAAAAAAGAGAGCCAACTGTCTCCTCTGGTCTCAGGGCAGAAGTTTTATTAGAGCAGGTGAATCCCTCCTAGTCTCAGGGCAGAAGTTGTCTGAGGGCAGGTGAATCCCTCCTGGTCTCAGGGCAGAAGTTGTCTGAGGGCAGGTGAATCCCTCCTGGTCTCAGGTCAGTAGTTGTCTGAGGGCAGGTGAATCCCTCCTGGTCTCAGGGCAGAAGTTGTCTGAGGGCAGGTGAATCCCTCCTGGTCTCAGGTCAGTAGTTGTCTGAGGGCAGGTGAATCCCTCCTGATCTCAGGGCAGAAGTTGTCTGAGAGCAGGTGAATCCCTCCTGGTCTCAGGGCAGAAGTCGTGTTTTTCTGTTCTCAGGGCAACATGGTTGGACAAAACGGAGTCAACTGTCTCCTCTGGTGTCAGGTCAGTAGTTGTCTGAGGGCAGGTGAATCCCTCCTGGTCTCAGGGCAGAAGTTGTCTGAGGGCAGGTGAATCCCTCCTGGTCTCAGGGCAGAAGTTGTCTGAGGGCAGGTGAATCCCTCCTGGTCTCAGGGCAGAAGTTGTCTGAGGGCAGGTGAATCCCTCCTGGCCTCAGGGCAGATGTCGTATTTTTCTGTTTTAAGGCAACGTGGTTGGACAAAACGGAGTCAACTGTCTCCTCTGGTCTCAGGGCAGAAGTTGTTTTGTAGGATTTTCCTCATGGCTGTTTAGTCTCATCTGGTCCCAGGGCAGAGACCATTGTTTCCCACTTTTTTGTCTGAGGGCAGGTGAATCCCTCCTGGTCTCAGGGCAGAAGTTGTCTGAGGGCAGGTGAATCCCTCCTGGTCTCAGGGCAGAAGTTGTCTGAGGGCAGGTGAATCCCTCCTGGTCTCAGGGCAGAAGTTTTATTAGGGGGCAGGTGAATCCCTCCTGGTCTCAGGGCAGAAGTCGTGTTTTTCTGTTCTCAGGGCAACATGGTTGGACAAAACGGAGTCAACTGTCTCCTCTGGTCTCAGGTCAGTAGTTGTCTGAGGGCAGGTGAATCCCTCCTGGTCTCAGGGCAGAAGTTGTCTGAGGGCAGGTGAATCCCTCCTGGTCTCAGGGCAGAAGTTGTCTGAGGGCAGGTGAATCCCTCCTGGTCTCAGGGCAGAAGTTGTCTGAGGGCAGGTGAACCCCTCCTGGTCTCAGGGCAGAAGTTGTCTGAGGGCAGGTGAATCCCTCCTGGTCTCAGGTCAGTAGTTGTCTGAGGGCAGGTGAATCCCTCCTGGTCTCAGGGCAGAAGTTGTCTGAGGGCAGGTGAATCCCTCCTGGTCTCAGGGCAGAAGTCGTATTTTTCTGTTTTAAGGCAACGTGGTTAGACAAAACGGAGTCAACTGTCTCCTCTGGTCTCAAGGCAGAAGTTGTTTTGTAGGATTTTCCTCATGGCTGTTTAGTCTCATCTGGTCCCAGGGCAGAGACCATTGTTTCCCACTTTTTTGTCTGAGGGCAGGTGAATCCCTCCTGGTCTCAGGTCAGTAGTTGTCTGAGGGCAGGTGAATCCCTCCTGGTCTCAGGGCAGAAGTTGTCTGAGGGCAGGTGAATCCCTCCTGGTCTCAGGGCAGAAGTTGTCTGAGGGCAGGTGAATCCCTCCTGGTCTCAGGGCAGAAGTCGTATTTTTCTGTTTTAAGGCAACGTGGTTGGACAAAACGGAGTCAACTGTCTCCTCTGGTCTCAGGGCAGAAGTTGTTTTGTAGGATTTTCCTCATGGCTGTTTAGTCTCATCTGGTCCCAGGGCAGAGACCATTATTTCCCACTTTTTTGTCTGAGGGCAGGTGAATCCCTCCTGGTCTCAGGGCAGAAGTCGTATTTTTCTGTTTTAAGGCAATGTAGTTGGAAAAAAGAGAGCCAACTGTCTCCTCTGGTCTCAGGGCAGAAGTTTTATTAGAGCAGGTGAATCCCTCCTAGTCTCAGGGCAGAAGTTGTCTGAGGGCAGGTGAATCCCTCCTGGTCTCAGGTCAGTAGTTGTCTGAGGGCAGGTGAATCCCTCCTGGTCTCAGGGCAGAAGTTGTCTGAGGGCAGGTGAATCCCTCCTGGTCTCAGGTCAGTAGTTGTCTGAGGGCAGGTGAATCCCTCCTGATCTCAGGGCAGAAGTTGTCTGAGGGCAGGTGAATCCCTCCTGGTCTCAGGGCAGAAGTTGTCTGAGAGCAGGTGAATCCCTCCTGGTCTCAGGGCAGAAGTCGTGTTTTTCTGTTCTCAGGGCAACATGGTTGGACAAAACGGAGTCAACTGTCTCCTCTGGTGTCAGGTCAGTAGTTGTCTGAGGGCAGGTGAATCCCTCCTGGTCTCAGGGCAGAAGTTGTCTGAGGGCAGGTGAATCCCTCCTGGTCTCAGGGCAGAAGTTGTCTGAGGGCAGGTGAATCCCTCCTGGTCTCAAGGCAGAAGTTGTCTGAGGGCAGGTGAATCCCTCCTGGTCTCAGGTCAGTAGTTGTCTGAGGGCAGGTGAATCCCTCCTGGTCTCAGGGCAGAAGTCGTATTTTTCTGTTTTAAGGCAACGTAGTTGGAAAAAAGAGAGCCAACTGTCTCCTCTGGTCTCAGGGCAGAAGTTTTATTAGGGCAGGTGAATCCCTCCTGGTCTCAGGGCAGAAGTCGTGTTTTTCTGTTCTCAGGGCAACATGGTTGGACAAAACGGAGTCAACTGTCTCCTCTGGTCTCAGGGCAGAAGTTGTCTGAGGGCAGGTGAATCCCTCCTGGTCTCAGGGCAGAAGTTGTCTGAGGGCAGGTGAATCCCTCCTGGTCTCAGGTCAGTAGTTGTCTGAGGGCAGGTGAGTCCCTCCTGGGTCTCAGGGCAGAAGTTGTCTGAGGGCAGGTGAATCCCTCCTGGTCTCAGGTCAGTAGTTGTCTGAGGGCAGGTGAATCCCTCCTGGTCTCAGGGCAGAAGTTGTCTGAGGGCAGGTGAATCCCTCCTGGTCTCAGGGCAGAAGTCGTGTTTTTCTGTTCTCAGGGCAACATGGTTGGACAAAACGGAGTCAACTGTCTCCTCTGGTCTCAAGTCAGTAGTTGTCTGAGGGCAGGTGAATCCCTCCTGGTCTCAGGGCAGAAGTTGTCTGAGGGCAGGTCAATCCCTCCTGGTCTCAGGGCAGAAGTTGTCTGAGGGCAGGTCAATCCCTCCTGGTTTCAGGGCAGAAGCTGTCTGAGGGCAGGTGAATCCCTCTGGGTCTCAGGGCAGAAGTTGTCTGAGGGCAGGTGAATCCCTCCTGGTCTCAGGGCAGAAGTTTTATTAGGGGCAGGTGAATCCCTCCTGGTCTCAGGGCAGAAGTCGTGTTTTTCTGTTCTCAGGGCAACATGGTTGGACAAAACGGAGTCAACTGTCTCCTCTGGTCTCAGGTCAGTAGTTGTCTGAGGGCAGGTGAATCCCTCCTGGTCTCAGGGCAGAAGTTGTCTGAGGGCAGGTGAATCCCTCCTGGTCTCAGGGCAGAAGTTGTCTGAGGGCAGGTGAATCCCTCCTGGTCTCAGGGCAGAAGTTGTCTGAGGGCAGGTGAATCCCTCCTGGTCTCAGGGCAGAAGTTGTCTGAGGGCAGGTGAATCCCTCCTGGTCTCAGGTCAGTAGTTGTCTGAGGGCAGGTGAATCCCTCCTGGTCTCAGGGCAGAAGTTGTCTGAGGGCAGGTGAATCCCTCCTGGTCTCAGGGCAGAAGTCGTGTTTTTCTGTTCTCAGGGCAACATGGTTGGACAAAACGGAGTCAACTGTCTCCTCTGGTCTCAGGTCAGTAGTTGTCTGAGGGCAGGTGAATCCCTCCTGGTCTCAGGGCAGAAGTTGTCTGAGGGCAGGTGAATCCCTCCTGGTCTCAGGGCAGAAGTTGTTTTGTAGGATTTTCCTCATGGCTGTTTAGTCTCATCTGGTCCCAGGGCAGAGACCATTATTTCCCACTTTTTTGTCTGAGGGCAGGTGAATCCCTCCTGGTCTCAGGCAGAAGTCGTATTTTTCTGTTTTAAGGCAATGTAGTTGGAAAAAAGAGAGCCAACTGTCTCCTCTGGTCTCAGGGCAGAAGTTTTATTAGAGCAGGTGAATCCCTCCTAGTCTCAGGGCAGAAGTTGTCTGAGGGCAGGTGAATCCCTCCTGGTCTCAGGGCAGAAGTTGTCTGAGGGCAGGTGAATCCCTCCTGGTCTCAGGTCAGTAGTTGTCTGAGGGCAGGTGAATCCCTCCTGGTCTCAGGGCAGAAGTTGTCTGAGGGCAGGTGAATCCCTCCTGGTCTCAGGTCAGTAGTTGTCTGAGGGCAGGTGAATCCCTCCTGATCTCAGGGCAGAAGTTGTCTGAGAGCAGGTGAATCCCTCCTGGTCTCAGGGCAGAAGTCGTGTTTTTCTGTTCTCAGGGCAACATGGTTGGACAAAACGGAGTCAACTGTCTCCTCTGGTGTCAGGTCAGTAGTTGTCTGAGGGCAGGTGAATCCCTCCTGGTCTCAGGGCAGAAGTTGTCTGAGGGCAGGTGAATCCCTCCTGGTCTCAGGGCAGAAGTTGTCTGAGGGCAGGTGAATCCCTCCTGGCCGCAGGGCAGATGTCGTATTTTTCTGTTTTAAGGCAACGTGGTTGGACAAAACGGAGTCAACTGTCTCCTCTGGTCTCAGGGCAGAAGTTGTTTTGTAGGATTTTCCTCATGGCTGTTTAGTCTCATCTGGTCCCAGGGCAGAGACCATTGTTTCCCACTTTTTTGTCTGAGGGCAGGTGAATCCCTCCTGGTCTCAGGGCAGAAGTTGTCTGAGGGCAGGTGAATCTCTCCTGGTCTCAGGGCAGAAGTTGTCTGAGGGCAGGTGAATCCCTCCTGGTCTCAGGGCAGAAGTTTTATTAGGGGGCAGGTGAATCCCTCCTGGTCTCAGGGCAGAAGTCGTGTTTTTCTGTTCTCAGGGCAACATGGTTGGACAAAACGGAGTCAACTGTCTCCTCTGGTCTCAGGTCAGTAGTTGTCTGAGGGCAGGTGAATCCCTCCTGGTCTCAGGGCAGAAGTTGTCTGAGGGCAGGTGAATCCCTCCTGGTCTCAGGGCAGAAGTTGTCTGAGGGCAGGTGAATCCCTCCTGGTCTCAGGGCAGAAGTTGTCTGAGGGCAGGTGAACCCCTCCTGGTCTCAGGGCAGAAGTTGTCTGAGGGCAGGTGAATCCCTCCTGGTCTCAGGGCAGATGTCGTATTTTTCTGTTTTAAGGCAACGTGGTTGGACAAAACGGAGTCAACTGTCTCCTCTGGTCTCAGGGCAGAAGTTGTCTGAGGGCAGGTGAATCCCTCCTGGTCTCAGGGCAGAAGTTGTCTGAGGGCAGGTGAATCCCTCCTGGTCTCAGGGCAGAAGTTGTCTGAGGGCAGGTGAATCCCTCCTGGTCTCAGGGCAGAAGTTTTATTAGGGGGCAGGTGAATCCCTCCTGGTCTCAGGGCAGAAGTCGTGTTTTTCTGTTCTCAGGGCAACATGGTTGGACAAAACGGAGTCAACTGTCTCCTCTGGTCTCAGGGCAGAAGTTGTCTGAGGGCAGGTGAATCCCTCCTGGTCTCAGGGCAGAAGTTGTCTGAGGGCAGGTGAATCCCTCCTGGTCTCAGGGCAGAAGTTGTCTGAGGGCAGGTCAATCCCTCCTGGTCTCAGGTCAGTAGTTGTCTGAGGGCAGGTGAGTCCCTCCTGGTCTCAGGGCAGAAGTTGTCTGAGGGCAGGTGAATCCCTCCTGGTCTCAGGGCAGAAGTTGTCTGAGGGCAGGTGAACCCCTCCTGGTCTCAGGGCAGAAGTTGTCTGAGGGCAGGTGAATCCCTCCTGGTCTCAGGTCAGTAGTTGTCTGAGGGCAGGTGAATCCCTCCTGGTCTCAGGGCAGAAGTTGTCTGAGGGCAGGTGAATCCCTCCTGGTCTCAGGGCAGAAGTCGTGTTTTTCTGTTCTCAGGGCAACATGGTTGGACAAAACGGAGTCAACTGTCTCCTCTGGTCTCAAGTCAGTAGTTGTCTGAGGGCAGGTGAATCCCTCCTGGTCTCAGGGCAGAAGTTGTCTGAGGGCAGGTCAATCCCTCCTGGTCTCAGGGCAGAAGTTGTCTGAGGGCAGGTGAATCCCTCCTGGTCTCAGGGCAGAAGTTGTCTGAGGGCAGGTGAATCCCTCCTGGTCTCAGGGCAGAAGTCGTGTTTTTCTGTTCTCAGGGCAACATGGTTGGACAAAACGGAGTCAACTGTCTCCTCTGGTCTCAGGTCAGTAGTTGTCTGAGGGCAGGTGAATCCCTCCTGGTCTCAGGGCAGAAGTTGTCTGAGGGCAGGTGAATCCCTCCTGGTCTCAGGGCAGAAGTTGTCTGAGGGCAGGTGAATCCCTCCTGGTCTCAGGGCAGAAGTCGTATTTTTCTGTTTTAAGGCAACGTGGTTGGACAAAACGGAGTCAACTGTCTCCTCTGGTCTCAGGGCAGAAGTTGTTTTGTAGGATTTTCCTCATGGCTGTTTAGTCTCATCTGGTCCCAGGGCAGAGACCATTGTTTCCCACTTTTTTGTCTGAGGGCAGGTGAATCCCTCCTGGTCTCAGGTCAGTAGTTGTCTGAGGGCAGGTGAATCCCTCCTGGTCTCAGGGCAGAAGTTGTCTGAGGGCAGGTGAATCCCTCCTGGTCTCAGGGCAGAAGTCGTGTTTTTCTGTTCTCAGGGCAACATGGTTGGACAAAACGGAGTCAACTGTCTCCTCTGGTCTCAGGTCAGTAGTTGTCTGAGGGCAGGTGAATCCCTCCTGGTCTCATGGCAGAAGTTGTCTGAGGGCAGGTGAATCCCTCCTGGTCTCAGGGCAGAAGTTGTCTGAGGGCAGGTGAATCCCTCCTGGTCTCAGGTCAGTAGTTGTCTGAGGGCAGGTGAGTCCCTCCTGGTCTCAGGGCAGAAGTTGTCTGAGGGCAGGTGAATCCCTCCTGGTCTCAGGGCAGAAGTTGTCTGAGGGCAGGTGAATCCCTCCTGGTCTCAGGTCAGTAGTTGTCTGAGGGCAGGTGAATCCCTCCTGGTCTCAGGGCAGAAGTTGTCTGAGGGCAGGTGAATCCCTCCTGGTCTCAGGGCAGAAGTTGTCTGAGGGCAGGTGAACCCCTCCTGGTCTCAGGGCAGAAGTTGTCTGAGGGCAGGTGAATCCCTCCTGGTCTCAGGTCAGTAGTTGTCTGAGGGCAGGTGAATCCCTCCTGGTCTCAGGGCAGAAGTTGTCTGAGGGCAGGTGAATCCCTCCTGGTCTCAGGGCAGAAGTTGTCTGAGGGCAGGTGAACCACTCCTGGTCTCAGGGCAGAAGTTGTCTGAGGGCAGGTGAATCCCTCCTGGTCTCAGGGCAGATGTCGTATTTTTCTGTTTTAAGGCAACGTGGTTGGACAAAACGGAGTCAACTGTCTCCTCTGGTCTCAGGGCAGAAGTTGTCTGAGGGCAGGTGAATCCCTCCTGGTCTCAGGGCAGAAGTTGTCTGAGGGCAGGTGAATCCCTCCTGGTCTCAGGGCAGAATTTGTCTGAGGGCAGGTGAATCCCTCCTGGTCTCAGGGCAGAAGTTTTATTAGGGGGCAGGTGAATCCCTCCTGGTCTCAGGGCAGAAGTCGTGTTTTTCTGTTCTCAGGGCAACATGGTTGGACAAAACGGAGTCAACTGTCTCCTCTGGTCTCAGGGCAGAAGTTGTCTGAGGGCAGGTGAATCCCTCCTGGTCTCAGGGCAGAAGTTGTCTGAGGGCAGGTGAATCCCTCCTGGTCTCAGGGCAGAAGTTGTCTGAGGGCAGGTCAATCCCTCCTGGTCTCAGGTCAGTAGTTGTCTGAGGGCAGGTGAGTCCCTCCTGGTCTCAGGGCAGAAGTTGTCTGAGGGCAGGTGAATCCCTCCTGGTCTCAGGGCAGAAGTTGTCTGAGGGCAGGTGAACCCCTCCTGGTCTCAGGGCAGAAGTTGTCTGAGGGCAGGTGAATCCCTCCTGGTCTCAGGTCAGTAGTTGTCTGAGGGCAGGTGAATCCCTCCTGGTCTCAGGGCAGAAGTTGTCTGAGGGCAGGTGAATCCCTCCTGGTCTCAGGGCAGAAGTCGTGTTTTTCTGTTCTCAGGGCAACATGGTTGGACAAAACGGAGTCAACTGTCTCCTCTGGTCTCAAGTCAGTAGTTGTCTGAGGGCAGGTGAATCCCTCCTGGTCTCAGGGCAGAAGTTGTCTGAGGGCAGGTCAATCCCTCCTGGTCTCAGGGCAGAAGTTGTCTGAGGGCAGGTCAATCCCTCCTGGTCTCAGGGCAGAAGTTGTCTGAGGGCAGGTGAATCCCTCCTGGTCTCAGGGCAGAAGTTGTCTGAGGGCAGGTGAATCCCTCCTGGTCTCAGGGCAGAAGTCGTGTTTTTCTGTTCTCAGGGCAACATGGTTGGACAAAACGGAGTCAACTGTCTCCTCTGGTCTCAGGTCAGTAGTTGTCTGAGGGCAGGTGAATCCCTCCTGGTCTCAGGGCAGAAGTTGTCTGAGGGCAGGTGAATCCCTCCTGGTCTCAGGGCAGAAGTTGTCTGAGGGCAGGTGAATCCCTCCTGGTCTCAGGGCAGAAGCCGTATTTTTCTGTTTTAAGGCAACGTGGTTGGACAAAACGGAGTCAACTGTCTCCTCTGGTCTCAGGGCAGAAGTTGTTTTGTAGGATTTTCCTCATGGCTGTTTAGTCTCATCTGGTCCCAGGGCAGAGACCATTGTTTCCCACTTTTTTGTCTGAGGGCAGGTGAATCCCTCCTGGTCTCAGGTCAGTAGTTGTCTGAGGGCAGGTGAATCCCTCCTGGTCTCAGGGCAGAAGTTGTCTGAGGGCAGGTGAATCCCTCCTGGTCTCAGGGCAGAAGTCGTGTTTTTCTGTTCTCAGGGCAACATGGTTGGACAAAACGGAGTCAACTGTCTCCTCTGGTCTCAGGTCAGTAGTTGTCTGAGGGCAGGTGAATCCCTCCTGGTCTCAGGGCAGAAGTTGTCTGAGGGCAGGTGAATCCCTCCTGGTCTCAGGGCAGAAGTTGTCTGAGGGCAGGTGAATCCCTCCTGGTCTCAGGTCAGTAGTTGTCTGAGGGCAGGTGAGTCCCTCCTGGTCTCAGGGCAGAAGTTGTCTGAGGGCAGGTGAATCCCTCCTGGTCTCAGGGCAGAAGTTGTCTGAGGGCAGGTGAATCCCTCCTGGTCTCAGGTCAGTAGTTGTCTGAGGGCAGGTGAATCCCTCCTGGTCTCAGGGCAGAAGTTGTCTGAGGGCAGGTGAATCCCTCCTGGTCTCAGGGCAGAAGTTGTCTGAGGGCAGGTGAACCCCTCCTGGTCTCAGGGCAGAAGTTGTCTGAGGGCAGGTGAATCCCTCCTGGTCTCAGGTCAGTAGTTGTCTGAGGGCAGGTGAATCCCTCCTGGTCTCAGGGCAGAAGTTGTCTGAGGGCAGGTGAATCCCTCCTGGTCTCAGGGCAGAAGTCGTGTTTTTCTGTTTTAAGGCAACGTAGTTGGAAAAAAGAGAGTCAACTGTCTCCTCTGGTCTCAGGGCAGAAGTTTTCTTAGGGCAGGTTAAACCCCTCCTGGTTTCAGGGCAGAAGTCGTGTTTTTCTGTTCTCAGGGCAACATGGTTGGACAAAACGGAGTCAACTGTCTCCTCTGGTCTCAGGTCAGTAGTTGTCTGAGGGCAGGTGAATCCCTCCTGGTCTCAGGTCAGTAGTTGTCTGAGGGCAGGTGAATCCCTCCTGGTCTCAGGGCAGAAGTTGTCTGAGGGCAGGTGAATCCCTCCTGGTCTCAGGGCAGAAGTTGTCTGAGGGCAGGTGAATCCCTCCTGGTCTCAGGTCAGTAGTTGTCTGAGGGCAGGTGAAGCCCTCCTGGTCTCAGGGCAGAAGTTGTCTGAGGGCAGGTGAATCCCTCCTGGTCTCAGCGCAGAAGTTGTCTGAGGGCAGGTGAATCCCTCCTGGTCTCAGGGCAGAAGTCGTATTTTTCTGTTTTAAGGCAACGTACTTGGAAAAAAGAGAGCCAACTGTCTCCTCTGGTCTCAGGGCAGAAGTTTTATTAGGGCAGGTGAATCCCTCCTGGTCTCAGGGCAGAAGTCATGTTTTTCTGTTCTCAGGGCAACATGGTTGGACAAAACGGAGTCAACTGTCTCCTCTGGTCTCAGGTCAGTAGTTGTCTGAGGGCAGGTGAATCCCTCCTGATCTCAGGTCAGTAGTTGTCTGAGGGCAGGTGAATCCCTCCTGGTCTCAGAGCAGAAGTTGTCTGAGGGCAGGTGAATCCCTCCTGGTCTCAGGTCAGTAGTTGTCTGAGGGCAGGTGAATCCCTCCTGGTCTCAGGGCAGAAGTTGTCTGAGGGCAGGTGAATCCCTCCTGGTCTCAGGTCAGTAGTTGTCTGAGGGCAGGTGAATCCCTCCTGGTCTCAGGGCAGAAGTTGTCTGAGGGCAGGTGAATCCCTCCTGGTCTCAGGGCAGAAGTCGTATTTTTCTGTTTTAAGGCATCGTGGTTAGACAAAACGGAGTCAACTGTCTCCTCTGGTCTCAAGGCAGAAGTTGTTTTGTAGGATTTTCCTCATGGCTGTTTAGTCTCATCTGGTCCCAGGGCAGAGACCATTGTTTCCCACTTTTTTGTCTGAGGGCAGGTGAATCCCTCCTGGTCTCAGGTCAGTAGTTGTCTGAGGGCAGGTTAATCCCTCCTGGTCTCAGGGCAGAAGTTGTCTGAGGGCAGGTGAATCCCTCCTGGTCTCAGGGCAGAAGTCGTATTTTTCTGTTTTAAGGCAACGTGGTTGGACAAAACGGAGTCAACTGTCTCCTCTGGTCTCAGGGCAGAAGTTGTTTTGTAGGATTTTCCTCATGGCTGTTTTGTCTCATCTGGTTCCAGGGCAGAGACCATTATTTCCCACTTTTTTGTCTGAGGGCAGGTGAATCCCTCCTGGTCTCAGGGCAGAAGTCGTATTTTTCTGTTTTAAGGCAATGTAGTTGGAAAAAAGAGAGCCAACTGTCTCCTCTGGTCTCAGGGCAGAAGTTTTATTAGAGCAGGTGAATCCCTCCTAGTCTCAGGGCAGAAGTTGTCTGAGGGCAGGTGAATCCCTCCTGGTCTCAGGGCAGAAGTTGTCTGAGGGCAGGTGAATCCCTCCTGGTCTCAGGTCAGTAGTTGTCTGAGGGAAGGGGGAATCCCTCCTGGTCTCAGGGCAGAAGTTGTCTGAGGGCAGGTGAATCCCTCCTGGTCTCAGGTCAGTAGTTGTCTGAGGGCAGGTGAATCCCTCCTGATCTCAGGGCAGAAGTTGTCTGAGGGCAGGTGAATCCCTCCTGGTCTCAGGGCAGAAGTTGTCTGAGAGCAGGTGAATCCCTCCTGGTCTCAGAGCAGAAGTCGTGTTTTTCTGTTCTCAGGGCAACATGGTTGGACAAAACGGAGTCAACTGTCTCCTCTGGTGTCAGGTCAGTAGTTGTCTGAGGGCAGGTGAATCCCTCCTGGTCTCAGGGCAGAAGTTGTCTGAGGGCAGGTGAATCCCTCCTGGTCTCAGGGCAGAAGTTGTCTGAGGGCAGGTGAATCCCTCCTGGTCTCAGGGCAGAAGTTGTCTGAGGGCAGGTGAATCCCTCCTGGTCTCAGGTCAGTAGTTGTCTGAGGGCAGGTGAATCCCTCCTGGTCTCAGGGCAGAAGTCGTATTTTTCTGTTTTAAGGCAACGTGGTTGGACAAAACGGAGTCAACTGTCTCCTCTGGTCTCAGGGCAGAAGTTGTTTTGTAGGATTTTCCTCATGGCTGTTTAGTCTCATCTGGTCCCAGGGCAGAGACCATTGTTTCCCACTTTTTTGTCTGAGGGCAGGTGAATCCCTCCTGGTCTCAGGGCAGAAGTTGTCTGAGGGCAGGTGAATCCCTCCTGGTCTCAGGGCAGAAGTTGTCTGAGGGCAGGTGAACCACTCCTGGTCTCAGGGCAGAAGTTGTCTGAGGGCAGGTGAATCCCTCCTGGTCTCAGGGCAGATGTCGTATTTTTCTGTTTTAAGGCAACGTGGTTGGACAAAACGGAGTCAACTGTCTCCTCTGGTCTCAGGTCAGTAGTTGTCTGAGGGCAGGTGAATCCCTCCTGGTCTCAGGGCAGAAGTTGTCTGAGGGCAGGTGAATCCCTCCTGGTCTCAGGGCAGAAGTTGTTTTGTAGGATTTTCCTCATGGCTGTTTAGTCTCATCTGGTCCCAGGGCAGAGACCATTATTTCCCACTTTTTTGTCTGAGGGCAGGTGAATCCCTCCTGGTCTCAGGGCAGAAGTCGTATTTTTCTGTTTTAAGGCAATGTAGTTGGAAAAAAGAGAGCCAACTGTCTCCTCTGGTCTCAGGGCAGAAGTTTTATTAGAGCAGGTGAATCCCTCCTAGTCTCAGGGCAGAAGTTGTCTGAGGGCAGGTGAATCCCTCCTGGTCTCAGGGCAGAAGTTGTCTGAGGGCAGGTGAATCCCTCCTGGTCTCAGGTCAGTAGTTGTCTGAGGGCAGGTGAATCCCTCCTGGTCTCAGGGCAGAAGTTGTCTGAGGGCAGGTGAATCCCTCCTGGTCTCAGGTCAGTAGTTGTCTGAGGGCAGGTGAATCCCTCCTGATCTCAGGGCAGAAGTTGTCTGAGAGCAGGTGAATCCCTCCTGGTCTCAGGGCAGAAGTCGTGTTTTTCTGTTCTCAGGGCAACATGGTTGGACAAAACGGAGTCAACTGTCTCCTCTGGTGTCAGGTCAGTAGTTGTCTGAGGGCAGGTGAATCCCTCCTGGTCTCAGGGCAGAAGTTGTCTGAGGGCAGGTGAATCCCTCCTGGTCTCAGGGCAGAAGTTGTCTGAGGGCAGGTGAATCCCTCCTGGTCTCAGGGCAGAAGTTGTCTGAGGGCAGGTGAATCCCTCCTGGTCTCAGGGCAGAAGTTGTCTGAGGGCAGGTGAATCCCTCCTGGCCTCAGGGCAGATGTCGTATTTTTCTGTTTTAAGGCAACGTGGTTGGACAAAACGGAGTCAACTGTCTCCTCTGGTCTCAGGGCAGAAGTTGTTTTGTAGGATTTTCCTCATGGCTGTTTAGTCTCATCTGGTCCCAGGGCAGAGACCATTGTTTCCCACTTTTTTGTCTGAGGGCAGGTGAATCCCTCCTGGTCTCAGGGCAGAAGTTGTCTGAGGGCAGGTGAATCCCTCCTGGTCTCAGGGCAGAAGTTGTCTGAGGGCAGGTGAATCCCTCCTGGTCTCAGGGCAGAAGTTTTATTAGGGGGCAGGTGAATCCCTCCTGGTCTCAGGGCAGAAGTCGTGTTTTTCTGTTCTCAGGGCAACATGGTTGGACAAAACGGAGTCAACTGTCTCCTCTGGTCTCAGGTCAGTAGTTGTCTGAGGGCAGGTGAATCCCTCCTGGTCTCAGGGCAGAAGTTGTCTGAGGGCAGGTGAATCCCTCCTGGTCTCAGGGCAGAAGTTGTCTGAGGGCAGGTGAATCCCTCCTGGTCTCAGGGCAGAAGTTGTCTGAGGGCAGGTGAACCCCTCCTGGTCTCAGGGCAGAAGTTGTCTGAGGGCAGGTGAATCCCTCCTGGTCTCAGGGCAGATGTCGTATTTTTCTGTTTTAAGGCAACGTGGTTGGACAAAACGGAGTCAACTGTCTCCTCTGGTCTCAGGGCAGAAGTTGTCTGAGGGCAGGTGAATCCCTCCTGGTCTCAGGGCAGAAGTTGTCTGAGGGCAGGTGAATCCCTCCTGGTCTCAGGGCAGAAGTTGTCTGAGGGCAGGTGAATCCCTCCTGGTCTCAGGGCAGAAGTTTTATTAGGGGGCAGGTGAATCCCTCCTGGTCTCAGGGCAGAAGTCGTGTTTTTCTGTTCTCAGGGCAACATGGTTGGACAAAACGGAGTCAACTGTCTCCTCTGGTCTCAGGGCAGAAGTTGTCTGAGGGCAGGTGAATCCCTCCTGGTCTCAGGGCAGAAGTTGTCTGAGGGCAGGTGAATCCCTCCTGGTCTCAGGGCAGAAGTTGTCTGAGGGCAGGTGAATCCCTCCTGGTCTCAGGGCAGAAGTTGTCTGAGGGCAGGTCAATCCCTCCTGGTCTCAGGTCAGTAGTTGTCTGAGGGCAGGTGAGTCCCTCCTGGTCTCAGGGCAGAAGTTGTCTGAGGGCAGGTGAATCCCTCCTGGTCTCAGGGCAGAAGTTGTCTGAGGGCAGGTGAACCCCTCCTGGTCTCAGGGCAGAAGTTGTCTGAGGGCAGGTGAATCCCTCCTGGTCTCAGGTCAGTAGTTGTCTGAGGGCAGGTGAATCCCTCCTGGTCTCAGGGCAGAAGTTGTCTGAGGGCAGGTGAATCCCTCCTGGTCTCAGGGCAGAAGTCGTGTTTTTCTGTTCTCAGGGCAACATGGTTGGACAAAACGGAGTCAACTGTCTCCTCTGGTCTCAAGTCAGTAGTTGTCTGAGGGCAGGTGAATCCCTCCTGGTCTCAGGGCAGAAGTTGTCTGAGGGCAGGTCAATCCCTCCTGGTCTCAGGGCAGAAGTTGTCTGAGGGCAGGTCAATCCCTCCTGGTCTCAGGGCAGAAGTTGTCTGAGGGCAGGTGAATCCCTCCTGGTCTCAGGGCAGAAGTTGTCTGAGGGCAGGTGAATCCCTCCTGGTCTCAGGGCAGAAGTCGTGTTTTTCTGTTCTCAGGGCAACATGGTTGGACAAAACGGAGTCAACTGTCTCCTCTGGTCTCAGGTCAGTAGTTGTCTGAGGGCAGGTGAATCCCTCCTGGTCTCAGGGCAGAAGTTGTCTGAGGGCAGGTGAATCCCTCCTGGTCTCAGGGCAGAAGTTGTCTGAGGGCAGGTGAATCCCTCCTGGTCTCAGGGCAGAAGTCGTATTTTTCTGTTTTAAGGCAACGTGGTTGGACAAAACGGAGTCAACTGTCTCCTCTGGTCTCAGGGCAGAAGTTGTTTTGTAGGATTTTCCTCATGGCTGTTTAGTCTCATCTGGTCCCAGGGCAGAGACCATTGTTTCCCACTTTTTTGTCTGAGGGCAGGTGAATCCCTCCTGGTCTCAGGTCAGTAGTTGTCTGAGGGCAGGTGAATCCCTCCTGGTCTCAGGGCAGAAGTTGTCTGAGGGCAGGTGAATCCCTCCTGGTCTCAGGGCAGAAGTCGTGTTTTTCTGTTCTCAGGGCAACATGGTTGGACAAAACGGAGTCAACTGTCTCCTCTGGTCTCAGGTCAGTAGTTGTCTGAGGGCAGGTGAATCCCTCCTGGTCTCAGGGCAGAAGTTGTCTGAGGGCAGGTGAATCCCTCCTGGTCTCAGGGCAGAAGTTGTGTTAGGGCAGGTGAATCCCTCCTGGTCTCAGGGCAGAAGTTGTCTGAGGGCAGGTGAATCCCTCCTGGTCTCAGGGCAGAAGTTGTCTGAGGGCAGGTGAATCCCTCCTGGTCTCAGGTCAGTAGTTGTCTGAGGGCAGGTGAATCCCTCCTGGTCTCAGGGCAGAAGTTGTCTGAGGGCAGGTGAATCCCTCCTGGTCTCAGGGCAGAAGTCGTATTTTTCTGTTTTAAGGCAACGTAGTTGGAAAAAAGAGAGCCAACTGTCTCCTCTGGTCTCAGGGCAGAAGTTTTATTAGGGCAGGTGAATCCCTCCTGGTCTCAGGGCAGAAGTCGTATTTTTCTGTTTTAAGGCAATGTAGTTGGAAAAAAGAGAGCCAACTGTCTCCTCTGGTCTCAGGGCAGAAGTTTTATTAGAGCAGGTGAATCCCTCCTAGTCTCAGGGCAGAAGTTGTCTGAGGGCAGGTGAATCCCTCCTGGTCTCAGGGCAGAAGTTGTCTGAGGGCAGGTGAATCCCTCCTGGTCTCAGGTCAGTAGTTGTCTGAGGGCAGGTGAATCCCTCCTGGTCTCAGGGCAGAAGTTGTCTGAGGGCAGGTGAATCCCTCCTGGTCTCAGGTCAGTAGTTGTCTGAGGGCAGGTGAATCCCTCCTGATCTCAGGGCAGAAGTTGTCTGAGAGCAGGTGAATCCCTCCTGGTCTCAGGGCAGAAGTCGTGTTTTTCTGTTCTCAGGGCAACATGGTTGGACAAAACGGAGTCAACTGTCTCCTCTGGTGTCAGGTCAGTAGTTGTCTGAGGGCAGGTGAATCCCTCCTGGTCTCAGGGCAGAAGTTGTCTGAGGGCAGGTGAATCCCTCCTGGTCTCAGGGCAGAAGTTGTCTGAGGGCAGGTGAATCCCTCCTGGTCTCAGGGCAGAAGTTGTCTGAGGGCAGGTGAATCCCTCCTGGCCTCAGGGCAGATGTCGTATTTTTCTGTTTTAAGGCAACGTGGTTGGACAAAACGGAGTCAACTGTCTCCTCTGGTCTCAGGGCAGAAGTTGTTTTGTAGGATTTTCCTCATGGCTGTTTAGTCTCATCTGGTCCCAGGGCAGAGACCATTGTTTCCCACTTTTTTGTCTGAGGGCAGGTGAATCCCTCCTGGTCTCAGGGCAGAAGTTGTCTGAGGGCAGGTGAATCCCTCCTGGTCTCAGGGCAGAAGTTGTCTGAGGGCAGGTGAATCCCTCCTGGTCTCAGGGCAGAAGTTTTATTAGGGGGCAGGTGAATCCCTCCTGGTCTCAGGGCAGAAGTCGTGTTTTTCTGTTCTCAGGGCAACATGGTTGGACAAAACGGAGTCAACTGTCTCCTCTGGTCTCAGGTCAGTAGTTGTCTGAGGGCAGGTGAATCCCTCCTGGTCTCAGGGCAGAAGTTGTCTGAGGGCAGGTGAATCCCTCCTGGTCTCAGGGCAGAAGTTGTCTGAGGGCAGGTGAATCCCTCCTGGTCTCAGGGCAGAAGTTGTCTGAGGGCAGGTGAACCCCTCCTGGTCTCAGGGCAGAAGTTGTCTGAGGGCAGGTGAATCCCTCCTGGTCTCAGGTCAGTAGTTGTCTGAGGGCAGGTGAATCCCTCCTGGTCTCAGGGCAGAAGTTGTCTGAGGGCAGGTGAATCCCTCCTGGTCTCAGGGCAGAAGTCGTATTTTTCTGTTTTAAGGCAACGTGGTTAGACAAAACGGAGTCAACTGTCTCCTCTGGTCTCAAGGCAGAAGTTGTTTTGTAGGATTTTCCTCATGGCTGTTTAGTCTCATCTGGTCCCAGGGCAGAGACCATTGTTTCCCACTTTTTTGTCTGAGGGCAGGTGAATCCCTCCTGGTCTCAGGTCAGTAGTTGTCTGAGGGCAGGTGAATCCCTCCTGGTCTCAGGGCAGAAGTTGTCTGAGGGCAGGTGAATCCCTCCTGGTCTCAGGGCAGAAGTTGTCTGAGGGCAGGTGAATCCCTCCTGGTCTCAGGGCAGAAGTCGTATTTTTCTGTTTTAAGGCAACGTGGTTGGACAAAACGGAGTCAACTGTCTCCTCTGGTCTCAGGGCAGAAGTTGTTTTGTAGGATTTTCCTCATGGCTGTTTAGTCTCATCTGGTCCCAGGGCAGAGACCATTATTTCCCACTTTTTTGTCTGAGGGCAGGTGAATCCCTCCTGGTCTCAGGGCAGAAGTCGTATTTTTCTGTTTTAAGGCAATGTAGTTGGAAAAAAGAGAGCCAACTGTCTCCTCTGGTCTCAGGGCAGAAGTTTTATTAGAGCAGGTGAATCCCTCCTAGTCTCAGGGCAGAAGTTGTCTGAGGGCAGGTGAATCCCTCCTGGTCTCAGGTCAGTAGTTGTCTGAGGGCAGGTGAATCCCTCCTGGTCTCAGGGCAGAAGTTGTCTGAGGGCAGGTGAATCCCTCCTGGTCTCAGGTCAGTAGTTGTCTGAGGGCAGGTGAATCCCTCCTGATCTCAGGGCAGAAGTTGTCTGAGGGCAGGTGAATCCCTCCTGGTCTCAGGGCAGAAGTTGTCTGAGAGCAGGTGAATCCCTCCTGGTCTCAGGGCAGAAGTCGTGTTTTTCTGTTCTCAGGGCAACATGGTTGGACAAAACGGAGTCAACTGTCTCCTCTGGTGTCAGGTCAGTAGTTGTCTGAGGGCAGGTGAATCCCTCCTGGTCTCAGGGCAGAAGTTGTCTGAGGGCAGGTGAATCCCTCCTGGTCTCAGGGCAGAAGTTGTCTGAGGGCAGGTGAATCCCTCCTGGTCTCAAGGCAGAAGTTGTCTGAGGGCAGGTGAATCCCTCCTGGTCTCAGGTCAGTAGTTGTCTGAGGGCAGGTGAATCCCTCCTGGTCTCAGGGCAGAAGTCGTATTTTTCTGTTTTAAGGCAACGTAGTTGGAAAAAAGAGAGCCAACTGTCTCCTCTGGTCTCAGGGCAGAAGTTTTATTAGGGCAGGTGAATCCCTCCTGGTCTCAGGGCAGAAGTCGTGTTTTTCTGTTCTCAGGGCAACATGGTTGGACAAAACGGAGTCAACTGTCTCCTCTGGTCTCAGGGCAGAAGTTGTCTGAGGGCAGGTGAATCCCTCCTGGTCTCAGGGCAGAAGTTGTCTGAGGGCAGGTGAATCCCTCCTGGTCTCAGGTCAGTAGTTGTCTGAGGGCAGGTGAGTCCCTCCTGGTCTCAGGGCAGAAGTTGTCTGAGGGCAGGTGAATCCCTCCTGGTCTCAGGTCAGTAGTTGTCTGAGGGCAGGTGAATCCCTCCTGGTCTCAGGGCAGAAGTTGTCTGAGGGCAGGTGAATCCCTCCTGGTCTCAGGGCAGAAGTCGTGTTTTTCTGTTCTCAGGGCAACATGGTTGGACAAAACGGAGTCAACTGTCTCCTCTGGTCTCAAGTCAGTAGTTGTCTGAGGGCAGGTGAATCCCTCCTGGTCTCAGGGCAGAAGTTGTCTGAGGGCAGGTCAATCCCTCCTGGTCTCAGGGCAGAAGTTGTCTGAGGGCAGGTCAATCCCTCCTGGTCTCAGGGCAGAAGCTGTCTGAGGGCAGGTGAATCCCTCCTGGTCTCAGGGCAGAAGTTGTCTGAGGGCAGGTGAATCCCTCCTGGTCTCAGGGCAGAAGTTTTATTAGGGGGCAGGTGAATCCCTCCTGGTCTCAGGGCAGAAGTCGTGTTTTTCTGTTCTCAGGGCAACATGGTTGGACAAAACGGAGTCAACTGTCTCCTCTGGTCTCAGGTCAGTAGTTGTCTGAGGGCAGGTGAATCCCTCCTGGTCTCAGGGCAGAAGTTGTCTGAGGGCAGGTGAATCCCTCCTGGTCTCAGGGCAGAAGTTGTCTGAGGGCAGGTGAATCCCTCCTGGTCTCAGGGCAGAAGTTGTCTGAGGGCAGGTGAATCCCTCCTGGTCTCAGGGCAGAAGTTGTCTGAGGGCAGGTGAATCCCTCCTGGTCTCAGGTCAGTAGTTGTCTGAGGGCAGGTGAATCCCTCCTGGTCTCAGGGCAGAAGTTGTCTGAGGGCAGGTGAATCCCTCCTGGTCTCAGGGCAGAAGTCGTGTTTTTCTGTTCTCAGGGCAACATGGTTGGACAAAACGGAGTCAACTGTCTCCTCTGGTCTCAGGTCAGTAGTTGTCTGAGGGCAGGTGAATCCCTCCTGGTCTCAGGGCAGAAGTTGTCTGAGGGCAGGTGAATCCCTCCTGGTCTCAGGGCAGAAGTTGTTTTGTAGGATTTTCCTCATGGCTGTTTAGTCTCATCTGGTCCCAGGGCAGAGACCATTATTTCCCACTTTTTTGTCTGAGGGCAGGTGAATCCCTCCTGGTCTCAGGGCAGAAGTCGTATTTTTCTGTTTTAAGGCAATGTAGTTGGAAAAAAGAGAGCCAACTGTCTCCTCTGGTCTCAGGGCAGAAGTTTTATTAGAGCAGGTGAATCCCTCCTAGTCTCAGGGCAGAAGTTGTCTGAGGGCAGGTGAATCCCTCCTGGTCTCAGGGCAGAAGTTGTCTGAGGGCAGGTGAATCCCTCCTGGTCTCAGGTCAGTAGTTGTCTGAGGGCAGGTGAATCCCTCCTGGTCTCAGGGCAGAAGTTGTCTGAGGGCAGGTGAATCCCTCCTGGTCTCAGGTCAGTAGTTGTCTGAGGGCAGGTGAATCCCTCCTGATCTCAGGGCAGAAGTTGTCTGAGAGCAGGTGAATCCCTCCTGGTCTCAGGGCAGAAGTCGTGTTTTTCTGTTCTCAGGGCAACATGGTTGGACAAAACGGAGTCAACTGTCTCCTCTGGTGTCAGGTCAGTAGTTGTCTGAGGGCAGGTGAATCCCTCCTGGTCTCAGGGCAGAAGTTGTCTGAGGGCAGGTGAATCCCTCCTGGTCTCAGGGCAGAAGTTGTCTGAGGGCAGGTGAATCCCTCCTGGCCGCAGGGCAGATGTCGTATTTTTCTGTTTTAAGGCAACGTGGTTGGACAAAACGGAGTCAACTGTCTCCTCTGGTCTCAGGGCAGAAGTTGTTTTGTAGGATTTTCCTCATGGCTGTTTAGTCTCATCTGGTCCCAGGGCAGAGACCATTGTTTCCCACTTTTTTGTCTGAGGGCAGGTGAATCCCTCCTGGTCTCAGGGCAGAAGTTGTCTGAGGGCAGGTGAATCTCTCCTGGTCTCAGGGCAGAAGTTGTCTGAGGGCAGGTGAATCCCTCCTGGTCTCAGGGCAGAAGTTTTATTAGGGGGCAGGTGAATCCCTCCTGGTCTCAGGGCAGAAGTCGTGTTTTTCTGTTCTCAGGGCAACATGGTTGGACAAAACGGAGTCAACTGTCTCCTCTGGTCTCAGGTCAGTAGTTGTCTGAGGGCAGGTGAATCCCTCCTGGTCTCAGGGCAGAAGTTGTCTGAGGGCAGGTGAATCCCTCCTGGTCTCAGGGCAGAAGTTGTCTGAGGGCAGGTGAATCCCTCCTGGTCTCAGGGCAGAAGTTGTCTGAGGGCAGGTGAACCCCTCCTGGTCTCAGGGCAGAAGTTGTCTGAGGGCAGGTGAATCCCTCCTGGTCTCAGGGCAGATGTCGTATTTTTCTGTTTTAAGGCAACGTGGTTGGACAAAACGGAGTCAACTGTCTCCTCTGGTCTCAGGGCAGAAGTTGTCTGAGGGCAGGTGAATCCCTCCTGGTCTCAGGGCAGAAGTTGTCTGAGGGCAGGTGAATCCCTCCTGGTCTCAGGGCAGAAGTTGTCTGAGGGCAGGTGAATCCCTCCTGGTCTCAGGGCAGAAGTTTTATTAGGGGGCAGGTGAATCCCTCCTGGTCTCAGGGCAGAAGTCGTGTTTTTCTGTTCTCAGGGCAACATGGTTGGACAAAACGGAGTCAACTGTCTCCTCTGGTCTCAGGGCAGAAGTTGTCTGAGGGCAGGTGAATCCCTCCTGGTCTCAGGGCAGAAGTTGTCTGAGGGCAGGTGAATCCCTCCTGGTCTCAGGGCAGAAGTTGTCTGAGGGCAGGTCAATCCCTCCTGGTCTCAGGTCAGTAGTTGTCTGAGGGCAGGTGAGTCCCTCCTGGTCTCAGGGCAGAAGTTGTCTGAGGGCAGGTGAATCCCTCCTGGTCTCAGGGCAGAAGTTGTCTGAGGGCAGGTGAACCCCTCCTGGTCTCAGGGCAGAAGTTGTCTGAGGGCAGGTGAATCCCTCCTGGTCTCAGGTCAGTAGTTGTCTGAGGGCAGGTGAATCCCTCCTGGTCTCAGGGCAGAAGTTGTCTGAGGGCAGGTGAATCCCTCCTGGTCTCAGGGCAGAAGTCGTGTTTTTCTGTTCTCAGGGCAACATGGTTGGACAAAACGGAGTCAACTGTCTCCTCTGGTCTCAAGTCAGTAGTTGTCTGAGGGCAGGTGAATCCCTCCTGGTCTCAGGGCAGAAGTTGTCTGAGGGCAGGTCAATCCCTCCTGGTCTCAGGGCAGAAGTTGTCTGAGGGCAGGTGAATCCCTCCTGGTCTCAGGGCAGAAGTTGTCTGAGGGCAGGTGAATCCCTCCTGGTCTCAGGGCAGAAGTCGTGTTTTTCTGTTCTCAGGGCAACATGGTTGGACAAAACGGAGTCAACTGTCTCCTCTGGTCTCAGGTCAGTAGTTGTCTGAGGGCAGGTGAATCCCTCCTGGTCTCAGGGCAGAAGTTGTCTGAGGGCAGGTGAATCCCTCCTGGTCTCAGGGCAGAAGTTGTCTGAGGGCAGGTGAATCCCTCCTGGTCTCAGGGCAGAAGTCGTATTTTTCTGTTTTAAGGCAACGTGGTTGGACAAAACGGAGTCAACTGTCTCCTCTGGTCTCAGGGCAGAAGTTGTTTTGTAGGATTTTCCTCATGGCTGTTTAGTCTCATCTGGTCCCAGGGCAGAGACCATTGTTTCCCACTTTTTTGTCTGAGGGCAGGTGAATCCCTCCTGGTCTCAGGTCAGTAGTTGTCTGAGGGCAGGTGAATCCCTCCTGGTCTCAGGGCAGAAGTTGTCTGAGGGCAGGTGAATCCCTCCTGGTCTCAGGGCAGAAGTCGTGTTTTTCTGTTCTCAGGGCAACATGGTTGGACAAAACGGAGTCAACTGTCTCCTCTGGTCTCAGGTCAGTAGTTGTCTGAGGGCAGGTGAATCCCTCCTGGTCTCATGGCAGAAGTTGTCTGAGGGCAGGTGAATCCCTCCTGGTCTCAGGGCAGAAGTTGTCTGAGGGCAGGTGAATCCCTCCTGGTCTCAGGTCAGTAGTTGTCTGAGGGCAGGTGAGTCCCTCCTGGTCTCAGGGCAGAAGTTGTCTGAGGGCAGGTGAATCCCTCCTGGTCTCAGGGCAGAAGTTGTCTGAGGGCAGGTGAATCCCTCCTGGTCTCAGGTCAGTAGTTGTCTGAGGGCAGGTGAATCCCTCCTGGTCTCAGGGCAGAAGTTGTCTGAGGGCAGGTGAATCCCTCCTGGTCTCAGGGCAGAAGTTGTCTGAGGGCAGGTGAACCCCTCCTGGTCTCAGGGCAGAAGTTGTCTGAGGGCAGGTGAATCCCTCCTGGTCTCAGGTCAGTAGTTGTCTGAGGGCAGGTGAATCCCTCCTGGTCTCAGGGCAGAAGTTGTCTGAGGGCAGGTGAATCCCTCCTGGTCTCAGGGCAGAAGTTGTCTGAGGGCAGGTGAACCACTCCTGGTCTCAGGGCAGAAGTTGTCTGAGGGCAGGTGAATCCCTCCTGGTCTCAGGGCAGATGTCGTATTTTTCTGTTTTAAGGCAACGTGGTTGGACAAAACGGAGTCAACTGTCTCCTCTGGTCTCAGGGCAGAAGTTGTCTGAGGGCAGGTGAATCCCTCCTGGTCTCAGGGCAGAAGTTGTCTGAGGGCAGGTGAATCCCTCCTGGTCTCAGGGCAGAATTTGTCTGAGGGCAGGTGAATCCCTCCTGGTCTCAGGGCAGAAGTTTTATTAGGGGGCAGGTGAATCCCTCCTGGTCTCAGGGCAGAAGTCGTGTTTTTCTGTTCTCAGGGCAACATGGTTGGACAAAACGGAGTCAACTGTCTCCTCTGGTCTCAGGGCAGAAGTTGTCTGAGGGCAGGTGAATCCCTCCTGGTCTCAGGGCAGAAGTTGTCTGAGGGCAGGTGAATCCCTCCTGGTCTCAGGGCAGAAGTTGTCTGAGGGCAGGTCAATCCCTCCTGGTCTCAGGTCAGTAGTTGTCTGAGGGCAGGTGAGTCCCTCCTGGTCTCAGGGCAGAAGTTGTCTGAGGGCAGGTGAATCCCTCCTGGTCTCAGGGCAGAAGTTGTCTGAGGGCAGGTGAACCCCTCCTGGTCTCAGGGCAGAAGTTGTCTGAGGGCAGGTGAATCCCTCCTGGTCTCAGGTCAGTAGTTGTCTGAGGGCAGGTGAATCCCTCCTGGTCTCAGGGCAGAAGTTGTCTGAGGGCAGGTGAATCCCTCCTGGTCTCAGGGCAGAAGTCGTGTTTTTCTGTTCTCAGGGCAACATGGTTGGACAAAACGGAGTCAACTGTCTCCTCTGGTCTCAAGTCAGTAGTTGTCTGAGGGCAGGTGAATCCCTCCTGGTCTCAGGGCAGAAGTTGTCTGAGGGCAGGTCAATCCCTCCTGGTCTCAGGGCAGAAGTTGTCTGAGGGCAGGTCAATCCCTCCTGGTCTCAGGGCAGAAGTTGTCTGAGGGCAGGTGAATCCCTCCTGGTCTCAGGGCAGAAGTTGTCTGAGGGCAGGTGAATCCCTCCTGGTCTCAGGGCAGAAGTCGTGTTTTTCTGTTCTCAGGGCAACATGGTTGGACAAAACGGAGTCAACTGTCTCCTCTGGTCTCAGGTCAGTAGTTGTCTGAGGGCAGGTGAATCCCTCCTGGTCTCAGGGCAGAAGTTGTCTGAGGGCAGGTGAATCCCTCCTGGTCTCAGGGCAGAAGTTGTCTGAGGGCAGGTGAATCCCTCCTGGTCTCAGGGCAGAAGCCGTATTTTTCTGTTTTAAGGCAACGTGGTTGGACAAAACGGAGTCAACTGTCTCCTCTGGTCTCAGGGCAGAAGTTGTTTTGTAGGATTTTCCTCATGGCTGTTTAGTCTCATCTGGTCCCAGGGCAGAGACCATTGTTTCCCACTTTTTTGTCTGAGGGCAGGTGAATCCCTCCTGGTCTCAGGTCAGTAGTTGTCTGAGGGCAGGTGAATCCCTCCTGGTCTCAGGGCAGAAGTTGTCTGAGGGCAGGTGAATCCCTCCTGGTCTCAGGGCAGAAGTCGTGTTTTTCTGTTCTCAGGGCAACATGGTTGGACAAAACGGAGTCAACTGTCTCCTCTGGTCTCAGGTCAGTAGTTGTCTGAGGGCAGGTGAATCCCTCCTGGTCTCAGGGCAGAAGTTGTCTGAGGGCAGGTGAATCCCTCCTGGTCTCAGGGCAGAAGTTGTCTGAGGGCAGGTGAATCCCTCCTGGTCTCAGGTCAGTAGTTGTCTGAGGGCAGGTGAGTCCCTCCTGGTCTCAGGGCAGAAGTTGTCTGAGGGCAGGTGAATCCCTCCTGGTCTCAGGGCAGAAGTTGTCTGAGGGCAGGTGAATCCCTCCTGGTCTCAGGTCAGTAGTTGTCTGAGGGCAGGTGAATCCCTCCTGGTCTCAGGGCAGAAGTTGTCTGAGGGCAGGTGAATCCCTCCTGGTCTCAGGGCAGAAGTTGTCTGAGGGCAGGTGAACCCCTCCTGGTCTCAGGGCAGAAGTTGTCTGAGGGCAGGTGAATCCCTCCTGGTCTCAGGTCAGTAGTTGTCTGAGGGCAGGTGAATCCCTCCTGGTCTCAGGGCAGAAGTTGTCTGAGGGCAGGTGAATCCCTCCTGGTCTCAGGGCAGAAGTCGTGTTTTTCTGTTTTAAGGCAACGTAGTTGGAAAAAAGAGAGTCAACTGTCTCCTCTGGTCTCAGGGCAGAAGTTTTCTTAGGGCAGGTTAAACCCCTCCTGGTTTCAGGGCAGAAGTCGTGTTTTTCTGTTCTCAGGGCAACATGGTTGGACAAAACGGAGTCAACTGTCTCCTCTGGTCTCAGGTCAGTAGTTGTCTGAGGGCAGGTGAATCCCTCCTGGTCTCAGGTCAGTAGTTGTCTGAGGGCAGGTGAATCCCTCCTGGTCTCAGGGCAGAAGTTGTCTGAGGGCAGGTGAATCCCTCCTGGTCTCAGGGCAGAAGTTGTCTGAGGGCAGGTGAATCCCTCCTGGTCTCAGGTCAGTAGTTGTCTGAGGGCAGGTGAAGCCCTCCTGGTCTCAGGGCAGAAGTTGTCTGAGGGCAGGTGAATCCCTCCTGGTCTCAGCGCAGAAGTTGTCTGAGGGCAGGTGAATCCCTCCTGGTCTCAGGGCAGAAGTCGTATTTTTCTGTTTTAAGGCAACGTACTTGGAAAAAAGAGAGCCAACTGTCTCCTCTGGTCTCAGGGCAGAAGTTTTATTAGGGCAGGTGAATCCCTCCTGGTCTCAGGGCAGAAGTCATGTTTTTCTGTTCTCAGGGCAACATGGTTGGACAAAACGGAGTCAACTGTCTCCTCTGGTCTCAGGTCAGTAGTTGTCTGAGGGCAGGTGAATCCCTCCTGATCTCAGGTCAGTAGTTGTCTGAGGGCAGGTGAATCCCTCCTGGTCTCAGAGCAGAAGTTGTCTGAGGGCAGGTGAATCCCTCCTGGTCTCAGGTCAGTAGTTGTCTGAGGGCAGGTGAATCCCTCCTGGTCTCAGGGCAGAAGTTGTCTGAGGGCAGGTGAATCCCTCCTGGTCTCAGGTCAGTAGTTGTCTGAGGGCAGGTGAATCCCTCCTGGTCTCAGGGCAGAAGTTGTCTGAGGGCAGGTGAATCCCTCCTGGTCTCAGGGCAGAAGTCGTATTTTTCTGTTTTAAGGCATCGTGGTTAGACAAAACGGAGTCAACTGTCTCCTCTGGTCTCAAGGCAGAAGTTGTTTTGTAGGATTTTCCTCATGGCTGTTTAGTCTCATCTGGTCCCAGGGCAGAGACCATTGTTTCCCACTTTTTTGTCTGAGGGCAGGTGAATCCCTCCTGGTCTCAGGTCAGTAGTTGTCTGAGGGCAGGTTAATCCCTCCTGGTCTCAGGGCAGAAGTTGTCTGAGGGCAGGTGAATCCCTCCTGGTCTCAGGGCAGAAGTCGTATTTTTCTGTTTTAAGGCAACGTGGTTGGACAAAACGGAGTCAACTGTCTCCTCTGGTCTCAGGGCAGAAGTTGTTTTGTAGGATTTTCCTCATGGCTGTTTTGTCTCATCTGGTTCCAGGGCAGAGACCATTATTTCCCACTTTTTTGTCTGAGGGCAGGTGAATCCCTCCTGGTCTCAGGGCAGAAGTCGTATTTTTCTGTTTTAAGGCAATGTAGTTGGAAAAAAGAGAGCCAACTGTCTCCTCTGGTCTCAGGGCAGAAGTTTTATTAGAGCAGGTGAATCCCTCCTAGTCTCAGGGCAGAAGTTGTCTGAGGGCAGGTGAATCCCTCCTGGTCTCAGGGCAGAAGTTGTCTGAGGGCAGGTGAATCCCTCCTGGTCTCAGGTCAGTAGTTGTCTGAGGGAAGGGGGAATCCCTCCTGGTCTCAGGGCAGAAGTTGTCTGAGGGCAGGTGAATCCCTCCTGGTCTCAGGTCAGTAGTTGTCTGAGGGCAGGTGAATCCCTCCTGATCTCAGGGCAGAAGTTGTCTGAGGGCAGGTGAATCCCTCCTGGTCTCAGGGCAGAAGTTGTCTGAGAGCAGGTGAATCCCTCCTGGTCTCAGAGCAGAAGTCGTGTTTTTCTGTTCTCAGGGCAACATGGTTGGACAAAACGGAGTCAACTGTCTCCTCTGGTGTCAGGTCAGTAGTTGTCTGAGGGCAGGTGAATCCCTCCTGGTCTCAGGGCAGAAGTTGTCTGAGGGCAGGTGAATCCCTCCTGGTCTCAGGGCAGAAGTTGTCTGAGGGCAGGTGAATCCCTCCTGGTCTCAGGGCAGAAGTTGTCTGAGGGCAGGTGAATCCCTCCTGGTCTCAGGTCAGTAGTTGTCTGAGGGCAGGTGAATCCCTCCTGGTCTCAGGGCAGAAGTCGTATTTTTCTGTTTTAAGGCAACGTGGTTGGACAAAACGGAGTCAACTGTCTCCTCTGGTCTCAGGGCAGAAGTTGTTTTGTAGGATTTTCCTCATGGCTGTTTAGTCTCATCTGGTCCCAGGGCAGAGACCATTGTTTCCCACTTTTTTGTCTGAGGGCAGGTGAATCCCTCCTGGTCTCAGGGCAGAAGTTGTCTGAGGGCAGGTGAATCCCTCCTGGTCTCAGGGCAGAAGTTGTCTGAGGGCAGGTGAACCACTCCTGGTCTCAGGGCAGAAGTTGTCTGAGGGCAGGTGAATCCCTCCTGGTCTCAGGGCAGATGTCGTATTTTTCTGTTTTAAGGCAACGTGGTTGGACAAAACGGAGTCAACTGTCTCCTCTGGTCTCAGGGCAGAAGTTGTCTGAGGGCAGGTGAATCCCTCCTGGTCTCAGGGCAGAAGTTGTCTGAGGGCAGGTGAATCCCTCCTGGTCTCAGGGCAGAATTTGTCTGAGGGCAGGTGAATCCCTCCTGGTCTCAGGGCAGAAGTTTTATTAGGGGGCAGGTGAATCCCTCCTGGTCTCAGGGCAGAAGTCGTGTTTTTCTGTTCTCAGGGCAACATGGTTGGACAAAACGGAGTCAACTGTCTCCTCTGGTCTCAGGGCAGAAGTTGTCTGAGGGCAGGTGAATCCCTCCTGGTCTCAGGGCAGAAGTTGTCTGAGGGCAGGTGAATCCCTCCTGGTCTCAGGGCAGAAGTTGTCTGAGGGCAGGTCAATCCCTCCTGGTCTCAGGTCAGTAGTTGTCTGAGGGCAGGTGAGTCCCTCCTGGTCTCAGGGCAGAAGTTGTCTGAGGGCAGGTGAATCCCTCCTGGTCTCAGGGCAGAAGTTGTCTGAGGGCAGGTGAACCCCTCCTGGTCTCAGGGCAGAAGTTGTCTGAGGGCAGGTGAATCCCTCCTGGTCTCAGGTCAGTAGTTGTCTGAGGGCAGGTGAATCCCTCCTGGTCTCAGGGCAGAAGTTGTCTGAGGGCAGGTGAATCCCTCCTGGTCTCAGGGCAGAAGTCGTGTTTTTCTGTTCTCAGGGCAACATGGTTGGACAAAACGGAGTCAACTGTCTCCTCTGGTCTCAAGTCAGTAGTTGTCTGAGGGCAGGTGAATCCCTCCTGGTCTCAGGGCAGAAGTTGTCTGAGGGCAGGTCAATCCCTCCTGGTCTCAGGGCAGAAGTTGTCTGAGGGCAGGTCAATCCCTCCTGGTCTCAGGGCAGAAGTTGTCTGAGGGCAGGTGAATCCCTCCTGGTCTCAGGGCAGAAGTTGTCTGAGGGCAGGTGAATCCCTCCTGGTCTCAGGGCAGAAGTCGTGTTTTTCTGTTCTCAGGGCAACATGGTTGGACAAAACGGAGTCAACTGTCTCCTCTGGTCTCAGGTCAGTAGTTGTCTGAGGGCAGGTGAATCCCTCCTGGTCTCAGGGCAGAAGTTGTCTGAGGGCAGGTGAATCCCTCCTGGTCTCAGGGCAGAAGTTGTCTGAGGGCAGGTGAATCCCTCCTGGTCTCAGGGCAGAAGCCGTATTTTTCTGTTTTAAGGCAACGTGGTTGGACAAAACGGAGTCAACTGTCTCCTCTGGTCTCAGGGCAGAAGTTGTTTTGTAGGATTTTCCTCATGGCTGTTTAGTCTCATCTGGTCCCAGGGCAGAGACCATTGTTTCCCACTTTTTTGTCTGAGGGCAGGTGAATCCCTCCTGGTCTCAGGTCAGTAGTTGTCTGAGGGCAGGTGAATCCCTCCTGGTCTCAGGGCAGAAGTTGTCTGAGGGCAGGTGAATCCCTCCTGGTCTCAGGGCAGAAGTCGTGTTTTTCTGTTCTCAGGGCAACATGGTTGGACAAAACGGAGTCAACTGTCTCCTCTGGTCTCAGGTCAGTAGTTGTCTGAGGGCAGGTGAATCCCTCCTGGTCTCAGGGCAGAAGTTGTCTGAGGGCAGGTGAATCCCTCCTGGTCTCAGGGCAGAAGTTGTCTGAGGGCAGGTGAATCCCTCCTGGTCTCAGGTCAGTAGTTGTCTGAGGGCAGGTGAGTCCCTCCTGGTCTCAGGGCAGAAGTTGTCTGAGGGCAGGTGAATCCCTCCTGGTCTCAGGGCAGAAGTTGTCTGAGGGCAGGTGAATCCCTCCTGGTCTCAGGTCAGTAGTTGTCTGAGGGCAGGTGAATCCCTCCTGGTCTCAGGGCAGAAGTTGTCTGAGGGCAGGTGAATCCCTCCTGGTCTCAGGGCAGAAGTTGTCTGAGGGCAGGTGAACCCCTCCTGGTCTCAGGGCAGAAGTTGTCTGAGGGCAGGTGAATCCCTCCTGGTCTCAGGTCAGTAGTTGTCTGAGGGCAGGTGAATCCCTCCTGGTCTCAGGGCAGAAGTTGTCTGAGGGCAGGTGAATCCCTCCTGGTCTCAGGGCAGAAGTCGTGTTTTTCTGTTTTAAGGCAACGTAGTTGGAAAAAAGAGAGTCAACTGTCTCCTCTGGTCTCAGGGCAGAAGTTTTCTTAGGGCAGGTTAAACCCCTCCTGGTTTCAGGGCAGAAGTCGTGTTTTTCTGTTCTCAGGGCAACATGGTTGGACAAAACGGAGTCAACTGTCTCCTCTGGTCTCAGGTCAGTAGTTGTCTGAGGGCAGGTGAATCCCTCCTGGTCTCAGGTCAGTAGTTGTCTGAGGGCAGGTGAATCCCTCCTGGTCTCAGGGCAGAAGTTGTCTGAGGGCAGGTGAATCCCTCCTGGTCTCAGGGCAGAAGTTGTCTGAGGGCAGGTGAATCCCTCCTGGTCTCAGGTCAGTAGTTGTCTGAGGGCAGGTGAAGCCCTCCTGGTCTCAGGGCAGAAGTTGTCTGAGGGCAGGTGAATCCCTCCTGGTCTCAGCGCAGAAGTTGTCTGAGGGCAGGTGAATCCCTCCTGGTCTCAGGGCAGAAGTCGTATTTTTCTGTTTTAAGGCAACGTACTTGGAAAAAAGAGAGCCAACTGTCTCCTCTGGTCTCAGGGCAGAAGTTTTATTAGGGCAGGTGAATCCCTCCTGGTCTCAGGGCAGAAGTCATGTTTTTCTGTTCTCAGGGCAACATGGTTGGACAAAACGGAGTCAACTGTCTCCTCTGGTCTCAGGTCAGTAGTTGTCTGAGGGCAGGTGAATCCCTCCTGATCTCAGGTCAGTAGTTGTCTGAGGGCAGGTGAATCCCTCCTGGTCTCAGAGCAGAAGTTGTCTGAGGGCAGGTGAATCCCTCCTGGTCTCAGGTCAGTAGTTGTCTGAGGGCAGGTGAATCCCTCCTGGTCTCAGGGCAGAAGTTGTCTGAGGGCAGGTGAATCCCTCCTGGTCTCAGGTCAGTAGTTGTCTGAGGGCAGGTGAATCCCTCCTGGTCTCAGGGCAGAAGTTGTCTGAGGGCAGGTGAATCCCTCCTGGTCTCAGGGCAGAAGTCGTATTTTTCTGTTTTAAGGCATCGTGGTTAGACAAAACGGAGTCAACTGTCTCCTCTGGTCTCAAGGCAGAAGTTGTTTTGTAGGATTTTCCTCATGGCTGTTTAGTCTCATCTGGTCCCAGGGCAGAGACCATTGTTTCCCACTTTTTTGTCTGAGGGCAGGTGAATCCCTCCTGGTCTCAGGTCAGTAGTTGTCTGAGGGCAGGTTAATCCCTCCTGGTCTCAGGGCAGAAGTTGTCTGAGGGCAGGTGAATCCCTCCTGGTCTCAGGGCAGAAGTCGTATTTTTCTGTTTTAAGGCAACGTGGTTGGACAAAACGGAGTCAACTGTCTCCTCTGGTCTCAGGGCAGAAGTTGTTTTGTAGGATTTTCCTCATGGCTGTTTTGTCTCATCTGGTTCCAGGGCAGAGACCATTATTTCCCACTTTTTTGTCTGAGGGCAGGTGAATCCCTCCTGGTCTCAGGGCAGAAGTCGTATTTTTCTGTTTTAAGGCAATGTAGTTGGAAAAAAGAGAGCCAACTGTCTCCTCTGGTCTCAGGGCAGAAGTTTTATTAGAGCAGGTGAATCCCTCCTAGTCTCAGGGCAGAAGTTGTCTGAGGGCAGGTGAATCCCTCCTGGTCTCAGGGCAGAAGTTGTCTGAGGGCAGGTGAATCCCTCCTGGTCTCAGGTCAGTAGTTGTCTGAGGGAAGGGGGAATCCCTCCTGGTCTCAGGGCAGAAGTTGTCTGAGGGCAGGTGAATCCCTCCTGGTCTCAGGTCAGTAGTTGTCTGAGGGCAGGTGAATCCCTCCTGATCTCAGGGCAGAAGTTGTCTGAGGGCAGGTGAATCCCTCCTGGTCTCAGGGCAGAAGTTGTCTGAGAGCAGGTGAATCCCTCCTGGTCTCAGAGCAGAAGTCGTGTTTTTCTGTTCTCAGGGCAACATGGTTGGACAAAACGGAGTCAACTGTCTCCTCTGGTGTCAGGTCAGTAGTTGTCTGAGGGCAGGTGAATCCCTCCTGGTCTCAGGGCAGAAGTTGTCTGAGGGCAGGTGAATCCCTCCTGGTCTCAGGGCAGAAGTTGTCTGAGGGCAGGTGAATCCCTCCTGGTCTCAGGGCAGAAGTTGTCTGAGGGCAGGTGAATCCCTCCTGGTCTCAGGTCAGTAGTTGTCTGAGGGCAGGTGAATCCCTCCTGGTCTCAGGGCAGAAGTCGTATTTTTCTGTTTTAAGGCAACGTGGTTGGACAAAACGGAGTCAACTGTCTCCTCTGGTCTCAGGGCAGAAGTTGTTTTGTAGGATTTTCCTCATGGCTGTTTAGTCTCATCTGGTCCCAGGGCAGAGACCATTGTTTCCCACTTTTTTGTCTGAGGGCAGGTGAATCCCTCCTGGTCTCAGGGCAGAAGTTGTCTGAGGGCAGGTGAATCCCTCCTGGTCTCAGGGCAGAAGTCGTGTTTTTCTGTTCTCAGGGCAACATGGTTGGACAAAACGGAGTCAACTGTCTCCTCTGGTCTCAGGTCAGTAGTTGTCTGAGGGCAGGTGAATCCCTCCTGGTCTCAGGGCAGAAGTTGTCTGAGGGCAGGTGAATCCCTCCTGGTCTCAGGGCAGAAGTCGTGTTTTTCTGTTCTCAGGGCAACATGGTTGGACAAAACGGATTCAACTGTCTCCTCTGGTCTCAGGTCAGTAGTTGTCTGAGGGCAGGTGAATCCCTCCTGGTCTCAGGGCAGAAGTTGTCTGAGGGCAGGTGAATCCCTCCTGGTCTCAGGGCAGAAGTTGTCTGAGGGCAGGTGAATCCCTCCTGGTCTCAGGGCAGAAGTCATATTTTTCTGTTTTAAGGCAACGTGGTTGGACAAAACGGAGTCAACTGTCTCCTCTGGTCTCAGGGCAGAAGTTGTTTTGTAGGATTTTCCTCATGGCTGTTTAGTCTCATCTGGTCCCAGGGCAGAGACCATTGTTTCCCACTTTTTTGTCTGAGGGCAGGTGAATCCCTCCTGGTCTCAGGTCAGTAGTTGTCTGAGGGCAGGTGAATCCCTCCTGGTCTCAGGGCAGAAGTTGTCTGAGGGCAGGTGAATCCCTCCTGGTCTCAGGGCAGAAGTCGTGTTTTTCTGTTCTCAGGGCAACATGGTTGGACAAAACGGAGTCAACTGTCTCCTCTGGTCTCAGGTCAGTAGTTGTCTGAGGGCAGGTGAATCCCTCCTGGTCTCAGGGCAGAAGTTGTCTGAGGGCAGGTGAATCCCTCCTGGTCTCAGGGCAGAAGTTGTCTGAGGGCAGGTGAATCCCTCCTGGTCTCAGGGCAGAAGTTGTCTGAGGGCAGGTGAACCCCTCCTGGTCTCAGGTCAGTAGTTGTCTGAGGGCAGGTGAATCCCTCCTGGTCTCAGGGCAGAAGTTGTCTGAGGGCAGGTGAATCCCTCCTGGTCTCAGGGCAGAAGTCGTGTTTTTCTGTTCTCAGGGCAACATGGTTGGACAAAACGGAGTCAACTGTCTCCTCTGGTCTCAGGTCAGTAGTTGTCTGAGGGCAGGTGAATCCCTCCTGGTCTCAGGGCAGAAGTTGTCTGAGGGCAGGTGAATCCCTCCTGGTCTCAGGGCAGAAGTTGTCTGAGGGCAGGTGAGTCCCTCCTGGTCTCAGGGCAGAAGTTGTCTGAGGGCAGGTGAATCCCTCCTGGTCTCAGGGCAGAAGTTGTCTGAGGGCAGGTGAATCCCTCCTGGTCTCAGGTCAGTAGTTGTCTGAGGGCAGGTGAATCCCTCCTGGTCTCAGGGCAGAAGTTGTCTGAGGGCAGGTGAATCCCTCCTGGTCTCAGGGCAGAAGTTGTCTGAGGGCAGGTGAACCCCTCCTGGTCTCAGGGCAGAAGTTGTCTGAGGGCAGGTGAATCCCTCCTGGTCTCAGGTCAGTAGTTGTCTGAGGGCAGGTGAATCCCTCCTGGTCTCAGGTCAGTAGTTGTCTGAGGGCAGGTGAATCCCTCCTGGTCTCAGGGCAGAAGTTGTCTGAGGGCAGGTGAATCCCTCCTGGTCTCAGGGCAGAAGTCGTGTTTTTCTGTTCTCAGGGCAACATGGTTGGACAAAACGGAGTCAACTGTCTCCTCTGGTCTCAGGTCAGTAGTTGTCTGAGGGCAGGTGAATCCCTCCTGGTCTCAGGGCAGAAGTTGTCTGAGGGCAGGTGAATCCCTCCTGGTCTCAGGGCAGAAGTTGTGTTAGGGCAGGTGAATCCCTCCTGGTCTCAGGTCAGTAGTTGTCTGAGGGCAGGTGAATCCCTCCTGGTCTCAGGGCAGAAGTTGTCTGAGGGCAGGTGAATCCCTCCTGGTCTCAGGGCAGAAGTCGTATTTTTCTGTTTTAAGGCAACGTAGTTGGAAAAAAGAGAGCCAACTGTCTCCTCTGGTCTCAGGGCAGAAGTTTTATTAGGGCAGGTGAATCCCTCCTGGTCTCAGGGCAGAAGTCGTGTTTTTCTGTTCTCAGGGCAACAGGGTTGGACAAAACGGAGTCAACTGTCTCCTCTGGTCTCAGGTCAGTAGTTGTCTGAGGGCAGGTGAATCCCTCCTGGTCTCAGGGCAGAAGTTGTCTGAGGGCAGGTGAATCCCTCCTGGTCTCAGGTCAGTAGTTGTCTGAGGGCAGGTGAATCCCTCCTGGTCTCAGGGCAGAAGTTGTCTGAGGGCAGGTGAATCCCTCCTGGTCTCAGGGCAGAAGTCGTATTTTTCTGTTTTAAGGCAACGTAGTTGGAAAAAAGAGAGTCAACTGTCTCCTCTGGTCTCAGGGCAGAAGTTTTCTTAGGGCAGGTTAAACCCCTCCTGGTTTCAGGGCAGAAGTCGTGTTTTTCTGTTCTCAGGGCAACATGGTTGGACAAAACGGAGTCAACTGTCTCCTCTGGTCTCAGGTCAGTAGTTGTCTGAGGGCAGGTGAATCCCTCCTGGTCTCAGGTCAGTAGTTGTCTGAGGGCAGGTGAATCCCTCCTGGTCTCAGGGCAGAAGTCGTATTTTTCTGTTTTAAGGCAACGTGGTTGGACAAAACGGAGTCAACTGTCTCCTCTGGTCTCAGGGCAGAAGTTGTTTTGTAGGATTTTCCTCATGGCTGTTTAGTCTCATCTGGTCCCAGGGCAGAGACCATTGTTTCCCACTTTTTTGTCTGAGGGCAGGTGAATCCCTCCTGGTCTCAGGGCAGAAGTTGTCTGAGGGCAGGTGAATCCCTCCTGGTCTCAGGGCAGAAGTCGTGTTTTTCTGTTCTCAGGGCAACATGGTTGGACAAAACGGAGTCAACTGTCTCCTCTGGTCTCAGGTCAGTAGTTGTCTGAGGGCAGGTGAATCCCTCCTGGTCTCAGGGCAGAAGTTGTCTGAGGGCAGGTGAATCCCTCCTGGTCTCAGGGCAGAAGTCGTGTTTTTCTGTTCTCAGGGCAACATGGTTGGACAAAACGGATTCAACTGTCTCCTCTGGTCTCAGGTCAGTAGTTGTCTGAGGGCAGGTGAATCCCTCCTGGTCTCAGGGCAGAAGTTGTCTGAGGGCAGGTGAATCCCTCCTGGTCTCAGGGCAGAAGTTGTCTGAGGGCAGGTGAATCCCTCCTGGTCTCAGGGCAGAAGTCATATTTTTCTGTTTTAAGGCAACGTGGTTGGACAAAACGGAGTCAACTGTCTCCTCTGGTCTCAGGGCAGAAGTTGTTTTGTAGGATTTTCCTCATGGCTGTTTAGTCTCATCTGGTCCCAGGGCAGAGACCATTGTTTCCCACTTTTTTGTCTGAGGGCAGGTGAATCCCTCCTGGTCTCAGGTCAGTAGTTGTCTGAGGGCAGGTGAATCCCTCCTGGTCTCAGGGCAGAAGTTGTCTGAGGGCAGGTGAATCCCTCCTGGTCTCAGGGCAGAAGTCGTGTTTTTCTGTTCTCAGGGCAACATGGTTGGACAAAACGGAGTCAACTGTCTCCTCTGGTCTCAGGTCAGTAGTTGTCTGAGGGCAGGTGAATCCCTCCTGGTCTCAGGGCAGAAGTTGTCTGAGGGCAGGTGAATCCCTCCTGGTCTCAGGGCAGAATTTGTCTGAGGGCAGGTGAATCCCTCCTGGTCTCAGGTCAGTAGTTGTCTGAGGGCAGGTGAGTCCCTCCTGGTCTCAGGGCAGAAGTTGTCTGAGGGCAGGTGAATCCCTCCTGGTCTCAGGGCAGAAGTTGTCTGAGGGCAGGTGAATCCCTCCTGGTCTCAGGTCAGTAGTTGTCTGAGGGCAGGTGAATCCCTCCTGGTCTCAGGGCAGAAGTTGTCTGAGGGCAGGTGAATCCCTCCTGGTCTCAGGGCAGAAGTTGTCTGAGGGCAGGTGAACCCCTCCTGGTCTCAGGTCAGTAGTTGTCTGAGGGCAGGTGAATCCCTCCTGGTCTCAGGGCAGAAGTTGTCTGAGGGCAGGTGAATCCCTCCTGGTCTCAGGGCAGAAGTCGTGTTTTTCTGTTCTCAGGGCAACATGGTTGGACAAAACGGAGTCAACTGTCTCCTCTGGTCTCAGGTCAGTAGTTGTCTGAGGGCAGGTGAATCCCTCCTGGTCTCAGGGCAGAAGTTGTCTGAGGGCAGGTGAATCCCTCCTGGTCTCAGGGCAGAAGTTGTCTGAGGGCAGGTGAGTCCCTCCTGGTCTCAGGGCAGAAGTTGTCTGAGGGCAGGTGAATCCCTCCTGGTCTCAGGGCAGAAGTTGTCTGAGGGCAGGTGAATCCCTCCTGGTCTCAGGTCAGTAGTTGTCTGAGGGCAGGTGAATCCCTCCTGGTCTCAGGGCAGAAGTTGTCTGAGGGCAGGTGAATCCCTCCTGGTCTCAGGGCAGAAGTTGTCTGAGGGCAGGTGAACCCCTCCTGGTCTCAGGGCAGAAGTTGTCTGAGGGCAGGTGAATCCCTCCTGGTCTCAGGTCAGTAGTTGTCTGAGGGCAGGTGAATCCCTCCTGGTCTCAGGTCAGTAGTTGTCTGAGGGCAGGTGAATCCCTCCTGGTCTCAGGGCAGAAGTTGTCTGAGGGCAGGTGAATCCCTCCTGGTCTCAGGGCAGAAGTCGTGTTTTTCTGTTCTCAGGGCAACATGGTTGGACAAAACGGAGTCAACTGTCTCCTCTGGTCTCAGGTCAGTAGTTGTCTGAGGGCAGGTGAATCCCTCCTGGTCTCAGGGCAGAAGTTGTCTGAGGGCAGGTGAATCCCTCCTGGTCTCAGGGCAGAAGTTGTGTTAGGGCAGGTGAATCCCTCCTGGTCTCAGGTCAGTAGTTGTCTGAGGGCAGGTGAATCCCTCCTGGTCTCAGGGCAGAAGTTGTCTGAGGGCAGGTGAATCCCTCCTGGTCTCAGGGCAGAAGTCGTATTTTTCTGTTTTAAGGCAACGTAGTTGGAAAAAAGAGAGCCAACTGTCTCCTCTGGTCTCAGGGCAGAAGTTTTATTAGGGCAGGTGAATCCCTCCTGGTCTCAGGGCAGAAGTCGTGTTTTTCTGTTCTCAGGGCAACAGGGTTGGACAAAACGGAGTCAACTGTCTCCTCTGGTCTCAGGTCAGTAGTTGTCTGAGGGCAGGTGAATCCCTCCTGGTCTCAGGGCAGAAGTTGTCTGAGGGCAGGTGAATCCCTCCTGGTCTCAGGTCAGTAGTTGTCTGAGGGCAGGTGAATCCCTCCTGGTCTCAGGGCAGAAGTTGTCTGAGGGCAGGTGAATCCCTCCTGGTCTCAGGGCAGAAGTCGTATTTTTCTGTTTTAAGGCAACGTAGTTGGAAAAAAGAGAGTCAACTGTCTCCTCTGGTCTCAGGGCAGAAGTTTTCTTAGGGCAGGTTAAACCCCTCCTGGTTTCAGGGCAGAAGTCGTGTTTTTCTGTTCTCAGGGCAACATGGTTGGACAAAACGGAGTCAACTGTCTCCTCTGGTCTCAGGTCAGTAGTTGTCTGAGGGCAGGTGAATCCCTCCTGGTCTCAGGTCAGTAGTTGTCTGAGGGCAGGTGAATCCCTCCTGGTCTCAGGGCAGAAGTTGTCTGAGGGCAGGTGAATCCCTCCTGGTCTCAGGGCAGAAGTTGTCTGAGGGCAGGTGAATCCCTCCTGGTCTCAGGTCAGTAGTTGTCTGAGGGCAGGTGAAGCCCTCCTGGTCTCAGGGCAGAAGTTGTCTGAGGGCAGGTGAATCCCTCCTGGTCTCAGCGCAGAAGTTGTCTGAGGGCAGGTGAATCCCTCCTGGTCTCAGGGCAGAAGTCGTGTTTTTCTGTTTTAAGGCAACGTAGTTGGAAAAAAGAGAGCCAACTGTCTCCTCTGGTCTCAGGGCAGAAGTTTTATTAGGGCAGGTGAATCCCTCCTGGTCTCAGGGCAGAAGTCATGTTTTTCTGTTCTCAGGGCAACATGGTTGGACAAAACGGAGTCAACTGTCTCCTCTGGTCTCAGGTCAGTAGTTGTCTGAGGGCAGGTGAATCCCTCCTGATCTCAGGTCAGTAGTTGTCTGAGGGCAGGTGAATCCCTCCTGGTCTCAGAGCAGAAGTTGTCTGAGGGCAGGTGAATCCCTCCTGGTCTCAGGGCAGAAGTCGTGTTTTTCTGTTCTCAGGGCAACATGGTTGGACAAAACGGAGTCAACTGTCTCCTCTGGTGTCAGGTCAGTAGTTGTCTGAGGGCAGGTGAATTCCTCCTGGTCTCAGGGCAGAAGTTGTCTGAGGGCAGGTGAATCCCTCCTGGTCTCAGGTCAGTAGTTGTCTGAGGGCAGGTGAGTCCCTCCTGGTCTCAGGGCAGAAGTTGTCTGAGGGCAGGTGAATCCCTCCTGGTCTCAGGTCAGTAGTTGTCTGAGGGCAGGTGAATCCCTCCTGGTCTCAGGGCAGAAGTTGTCTGAGGGCAGGTGAATCCCTCCTGGTCTCAGGGCAGAAGTCGTGTTTTTCTGTTCTCAGGGCAACATGGTTGGACAAAACGGAGTCAACTGTCTCCTCTGGTCTCAAGTCAGTAGTTGTCTGAGGGCAGGTGAATCCCTCCTGGTCTCAGGGCAGAAGTTGTCTGAGGGCAGGTCAATCCCTCCTGGTCTCAGGGCAGAAGTTTTATTAGGGGGCAGGTGAATCCCTCCTGGTCTCAGGGCAGAAGTCGTGTTTTTCTGTTCTCAGGGCAACATGGTTGGACAAAACGGAGTCAACTGTCTCCTCTGGTCTCAGGTCAGTAGTTGTCTGAGGGCAGGTGAATCCCTCCTGGTCTCAGGGCAGAAGTTGTCTGAGGGCAGGTGAATCCCTCCTGGTCTCAGGGCAGAAGTTGTCTGAGGGCAGGTGAATCCCTCCTGGTCTCAGGGCAGAAGTTGTCTGAGGGCAGGTGAATCCCTCCTGGTCTCAGGGCAGAAGTTGTCTGAGGGCAGGTGAATCCCTCCTGGTCTCAGGTCAGTAGTTGTCTGAGGGCAGGTGAATCCCTCCTGGTCTCAGGGCAGAAGTTGTCTGAGGGCAGGTGAATCCCTCCTGGTCTCAGGGCAGAAGTCGTGTTTTTCTGTTCTCAGGGCAACATGGTTGGACAAAACGGAGTCAACTGTCTCCTCTGGTCTCAGGTCAGTAGTTGTCTGAGGGCAGGTGAATCCCTCCTGGTCTCAGGGCAGAAGTTGTCTGAGGGCAGGTGAATCCCTCCTGGTCTCAGGGCAGAAGTTGTTTTGTAGGATTTTCCTCATGGCTGTTTAGTCTCATCTGGTCCCAGGGCAGAGACCATTATTTCCCACTTTTTTGTCTGAGGGCAGGTGAATCCCTCCTGGTCTCAGGGCAGAAGTCGTATTTTTCTGTTTTAAGGCAATGTAGTTGGAAAAAAGAGAGCCAACTGTCTCCTCTGGTCTCAGGGCAGAAGTTTTATTAGAGCAGGTGAATCCCTCCTAGTCTCAGGGCAGAAGTTGTCTGAGGGCAGGTGAATCCCTCCTGGTCTCAGGGCAGAAGTTGTCTGAGGGCAGGTGAATCCCTCCTGGTCTCAGGTCAGTAGTTGTCTGAGGGCAGGTGAATCCCTCCTGGTCTCAGGGCAGAAGTTGTCTGAGGGCAGGTGAATCCCTCCTGGTCTCAGGTCAGTAGTTGTCTGAGGGCAGGTGAATCCCTCCTGATCTCAGGGCAGAAGTTGTCTGAGAGCAGGTGAATCCCTCCTGGTCTCAGGGCAGAAGTCGTGTTTTTCTGTTCTCAGGGCAACATGGTTGGACAAAACGGAGTCAACTGTCTCCTCTGGTGTCAGGTCAGTAGTTGTCTGAGGGCAGGTGAATCCCTCCTGGTCTCAGGGCAGAAGTTGTCTGAGGGCAGGTGAATCCCTCCTGGTCTCAGGGCAGAAGTTGTCTGAGGGCAGGTGAATCCCTCCTGGTCTCAGGGCAGAAGTTGTCTGAGGGCAGGTGAATCCCTCCTGGCCGCAGGGCAGATGTCGTATTTTTCTGTTTTAAGGCAACGTGGTTGGACAAAACGGAGTCAACTGTCTCCTCTGGTCTCAGGGCAGAAGTTGTTTTGTAGGATTTTCCTCATGGCTGTTTAGTCTCATCTGGTCCCAGGGCAGAGACCATTGTTTCCCACTTTTTTGTCTGAGGGCAGGTGAATCCCTCCTGGTCTCAGGGCAGAAGTTGTCTGAGGGCAGGTGAATCCCTCCTGGTCTCAGGGCAGAAGTTGTCTGAGGGCAGGTGAATCCCTCCTGGTCTCAGGGCAGAAGTTTTATTAGGGGGCAGGTGAATCCCTCCTGGTCTCAGGGCAGAAGTCGTGTTTTTCTGTTCTCAGGGCAACATGGTTGGACAAAACGGAGTCAACTGTCTCCTCTGGTCTCAGGTCAGTAGTTGTCTGAGGGCAGGTGAATCCCTCCTGGTCTCAGGGCAGAAGTTGTCTGAGGGCAGGTGAATCCCTCCTGGTCTCAGGGCAGAAGTTGTCTGAGGGCAGGTGAATCCCTCCTGGTCTCAGGGCAGAAGTTGTCTGAGGGCAGGTGAACCCCTCCTGGTCTCAGGGCAGAAGTTGTCTGAGGGCAGGTGAATCCCTCCTGGTCTCAGGGCAGATGTCGTATTTTTCTGTTTTAAGGCAACGTGGTTGGACAAAACGGAGTCAACTGTCTCCTCTGGTCTCAGGGCAGAAGTTGTCTGAGGGCAGGTGAATCCCTCCTGGTCTCAGGGCAGAAGTTGTCTGAGGGCAGGTGAATCCCTCCTGGTCTCAGGGCAGAAGTTGTCTGAGGGCAGGTGAATCCCTCCTGGTCTCAGGGCAGAAGTTTTATTAGGGGGCAGGTGAATCCCTCCTGGTCTCAGGGCAGAAGTCGTGTTTTTCTGTTCTCAGGGCAACATGGTTGGACAAAACGGAGTCAACTGTCTCCTCTGGTCTCAGGGCAGAAGTTGTCTGAGGGCAGGTGAATCCCTCCTGGTCTCAGGGCAGAAGTTGTCTGAGGGCAGGTGAATCCCTCCTGGTCTCAGGGCAGAAGTTGTCTGAGGGCAGGTCAATCCCTCCTGGTCTCAGGTCAGTAGTTGTCTGAGGGCAGGTGAGTCCCTCCTGGTCTCAGGGCAGAAGTTGTCTGAGGGCAGGTGAATCCCTCCTGGTCTCAGGGCAGAAGTTGTCTGAGGGCAGGTGAATCCCTCCTGGTCTCAGGTCAGTAGTTGTCTGAGGGCAGGTGAATCCCTCCTGGTCTCAGGGCAGAAGTTGTCTGAGGGCAGGTGAATCCCTCCTGGTCTCAGGGCAGAAGTCGTGTTTTTCTGTTCTCAGGCCAACATGGTTGGACAAAACGGAGTCAACTGTCTCCTCTGGTCTCAAGTCAGTAGTTGTCTGAGGGCAGGTGAATCCCTCCTGGTCTCAGGGCAGAAGTTGTCTGAGGGCAGGTCAATCCCTCCTGGTCTCAGGGCAGAAGTTGTCTGAGGGCAGGTCAATCCCTCCTGGTCTCAGGGCAGAAGTTGTCTGAGGGCAGGTGAATCCCTCCTGGTCTCAGGGCAGAAGTTGTCTGAGGGCAGGTGAATCCCTCCTGGTCTCAGGGCAGAAGTCGTGTTTTTCTGTTCTCAGGGCAACATGGTTGGACAAAACGGAGTCAACTGTCTCCTCTGGTCTCAGGTCAGTAGTTGTCTGAGGGCAGGTGAATCCCTCCTGGTCTCAGGGCAGAAGTTGTCTGAGGGCAGGTGAATCCCTCCTGGTCTCAGGGCAGAAGTTGTCTGAGGGCAGGTGAATCCCTCCTGGTCTCAGGGCAGAAGTCGTATTTTTCTGTTTTAAGGCAACGTGGTTGGACAAAACGGAGTCAACTGTCTCCTCTGGTCTCAGGGCAGAAGTTGTTTTGTAGGATTTTCCTCATGGCTGTTTAGTCTCATCTGGTCCCAGGGCAGAGACCATTGTTTCCCACTTTTTTGTCTGAGGGCAGGTGAATCCCTCCTGGTCTCAGGTCAGTAGTTGTCTGAGGGCAGGTGAATCCCTCCTGGTCTCAGGGCAGAAGTTGTCTGAGGGCAGGTGAATCCCTCCTGGTCTCAGGGCAGAAGTCGTGTTTTTCTGTTCTCAGGGCAACATGGTTGGACAAAACGGAGTCAACTGTCTCCTCTGGTCTCAGGTCAGTAGTTGTCTGAGGGCAGGTGAATCCCTCCTGGTCTCAGGGCAGAAGTTGTCTGAGGGCAGGTGAATCCCTCCTGGTCTCAGGGCAGAAGTTGTCTGAGGGCAGGTGAATCCCTCCTGGTCTCAGGTCAGTAGTTGTCTGAGGGCAGGTGAGTCCCTCCTGGTCTCAGGGCAGAAGTTGTCTGAGGGCAGGTGAATCCCTCCTGGTCTCAGGGCAGAAGTTGTCTGAGGGCAGGTGAATCCCTCCTGGTCTCAGGTCAGTAGTTGTCTGAGGGCAGGTGAATCCCTCCTGGTCTCAGGGCAGAAGTTGTCTGAGGGCAGGTGAATCCCTCCTGGTCTCAGGGCAGAAGTTGTCTGAGGGCAGGTGAACCCCTCCTGGTCTCAGGGCAGAAGTTGTCTGAGGGCAGGTGAATCCCTCCTGGTCTCAGGTCAGTAGTTGTCTGAGGGCAGGTGAATCCCTCCTGGTCTCAGGGCAGAAGTTGTCTGAGGGCAGGTGAATCCCTCCTGGTCTCAGGGCAGAAGTTGTCTGAGGGCAGGTGAACCCCTCCTGGTCTCAGGGCAGAAGTTGTCTGAGGGCAGGTGAATCCCTCCTGGTCTCAGGGCAGATGTCGTATTTTTCTGTTTTAAGGCAACGTGGTTGGACAAAACGGAGTCAACTGTCTCCTCTGGTCTCAGGGCAGAAGTTGTCTGAGGGCAGGTGAATCCCTCCTGGTCTCAGGGCAGAAGTTGTCTGAGGGCAGGTGAATCCCTCCTGGTCTCAGGGCAGAAGTTGTCTGAGGGCAGGTGAATCCCTCCTGGTCTCAGGGCAGAAGTTTTATTAGGGGGCAGGTGAATCCCTCCTGGTCTCAGGGCAGAAGTCGTGTTTTTCTGTTCTCAGGGCAACATGGTTGGACAAAACGGAGTCAACTGTCTCCTCTGGTCTCAGGGCAGAAGTTGTCTGAGGGCAGGTGAATCCCTCCTGGTCTCAGGGCAGAAGTTGTCTGAGGGCAGGTGAATCCCTCCTGGTCTCAGGGCAGAAGTTGTCTGAGGGCAGGTCAATCCCTCCTGGTCTCAGGTCAGTAGTTGTCTGAGGGCAGGTGAGTCCCTCCTGGTCTCAGGGCAAACCGTGTCTGAGGGCAGGTGAATCCCTCCTGGTCTCAGGGCAGAAGTTGTCTGAGGGCAGGTGAACCCCTCCTGGTCTCAGGGCAGAAGTTGTCTGAGGGCAGGTGAATCCCTCCTGGTCTCAGGTCAGTAGTTGTCTGAGGGCAGGTGAATCCCTCCTGGTCTCAGGGCAGAAGTTGTCTGAGGGCAGGTGAATCCCTCCTGGTCTCAGGTCAGTAGTTGTCTGAGGGCAGGTGAATCCCTCCTGGTCTCAGGGCAGAAGTTGTCTGAGGGCAGGTGAATCCCTCCTGGTCTCAGGGCAGAAGTCGTGTTTTTCTGTTCTCAGGGCAACATGGTTGGACAAAACGGAGTCAACTGTCTCCTCTGGTCTCAAGTCAGTAGTTGTCTGAGGGCAGGTGAATCCCTCCTGGTCTCAGGGCAGAAGTTGTCTGAGGGCAGGTCAATCCCTCCTGGTCTCAGGGCAGAAGTTGTCTGAGGGCAGGTCAATCCCTCCTGGTCTCAGGGCAGAAGTTGTCTGAGGGCAGGTGAATCCCTCCTGGTCTCAGGGCAGAAGTTGTCTGAGGGCAGGTGAATCCCTCCTGGTCTCAGGGCAGAAGTCGTGTTTTTCTGTTCTCAGGGCAACATGGTTGGACAAAACGGAGTCAACTGTCTCCTCTGGTCTCAGGTCAGTAGTTGTCTGAGGGCAGGTGAATCCCTCCTGGTCTCAGGGCAGAAGTTGTCTGAGGGCAGGTGAATCCCTCCTGGTCTCAGGGCAGAAGTTGTCTGAGGGCAGGTGAATCCCTCCTGGTCTCAGGGCAGAAGTCGTATTTTTCTGTTTTAAGGCAACGTGGTTGGACAAAACGGAGTCAACTGTCTCCTCTGGTCTCAGGGCAGAAGTTGTTTTGTAGGATTTTCCTCATGGCTGTTTAGTCTCATCTGGTCCCAGGGCAGAGACCATTGTTTCCCACTTTTTTGTCTGAGGGCAGGTGAATCCCTCCTGGTCTCAGGTCAGTAGTTGTCTGAGGGCAGGTGAATCCCTCCTGGTCTCAGGGCAGAAGTTGTCTGAGGGCAGGTGAATCCCTCCTGGTCTCAGGGCAGAAGTCGTGTTTTTCTGTTCTCAGGGCAACATGGTTGGACAAAACGGAGTCAACTGTCTCCTCTGGTCTCAGGTCAGTAGTTGTCTGAGGGCAGGTGAATCCCTCCTGGTCTCAGGGCAGAAGTTGTCTGAGGGCAGGTGAATCCCTCCTGGTCTCAGGGCAGAAGTTGTCTGAGGGCAGGTGAATCCCTCCTGGTCTCAGGTCAGTAGTTGTCTGAGGGCAGGTGAGTCCCTCCTGGTCTCAGGGCAGAAGTTGTCTGAGGGCAGGTGAATCCCTCCTGGTCTCAGGGCAGAAGTTGTCTGAGGGCAGGTGAATCCCTCCTGGTCTCAGGTCAGTAGTTGTCTGAGGGCAGGTGAATCCCTCCTGGTCTCAGGGCAGAAGTTGTCTGAGGGCAGGTGAATCCCTCCTGGTCTCAGGGCAGAAGTTGTCTGAGGGCAGGTGAACCCCTCCTGGTCTCAGGGCAGAAGTTGTCTGAGGGCAGGTGAATCCCTCCTGGTCTCAGGTCAGTAGTTGTCTGAGGGCAGGTGAATCCCTCCTGGTCTCAGGGCAGAAGTTGTCTGAGGGCAGGTGAATCCCTCCTGGTCTCAGGGCAGAAGTCGTGTTTTTCTGTTCTCAGGGCAACATGGTTGGACAAAACGGAGTCAACTGTCTCCTCTGGTCTCAGGTCAGTAGTTGTCTGAGGGCAGGTGAATCCCTCCTGGTCTCAGGGCAGAAGTTGTCTGAGGGCAGGTGAATCCCTCCTGGTCTCAGGGCAGAAGTTGTGTTAGGGCAGGTGAATCCCTCCTGGTCTCAGGTCAGTAGTTGTCTGAGGGCAGGTGAATCCCTCCTGGTCTCAGGGCAGAAGTTGTCTGAGGGCAGGTGAATCCCTCCTGGTCTCAGGGCAGAAGTTGTCTGAGGGCAGGTGAATCCCTCCTGGTCTCAGGTCAGTAGTTGTCTGAGGGCAGGTGAATCCCTCCTGGTCTCAGGGCAGAAGTTGTCTGAGGGCAGGTGAATCCCTCCTGGTCTCAGGGCAGAAGTCGTATTTTTCTGTTTTAAGGCAACGTAGTTGGAAAAAAGAGAGCCAACTGTCTCCTCTGGTCTCAGGGCAGAAGTTTTATTAGGGCAGGTGAATCCCTCCTGGTCTCAGGGCAGAAGTCGTGTTTTTCTGTTCTCAGGGCAACAGGGTTGGACAAAACGGAGTCAACTGTCTCCTCTGGTCTCAGGTCAGTAGTTGTCTGAGGGCAGGTGAATCCCTCCTGGTCTCAGGGCAGAAGTTGTCTGAGGGCAGGTGAATCCCTCCTGGTCTCAGGTCAGTAGTTGTCTGAGGGCAGGTGAATCCCTCCTGGTCTCAGGGCAGAAGTTGTCTGAGGGCAGGTGAATCCCTCCTGGTCTCAGGGCAGAAGTCGTATTTTTCTGTTTTAAGGCAACGTAGTTGGAAAAAAGAGAGTCAACTGTCTCCTCTGGTCTCAGGGCAGAAGTTTTCTTAGGGCAGGTTAAACCCCTCCTGGTTTCAGGGCAGAAGTCGTGTTTTTCTGTTCTCAGGGCAACATGGTTGGACAAAACGGAGTCAACTGTCTCCTCTGGTCTCAGGTCAGTAGTTGTCTGAGGGCAGGTGAATCCCTCCTGGTCTCAGGTCAGTAGTTGTCTGAGGGCAGGTGAATCCCTCCTGGTCTCAGGGCAGAAGTTGTCTGAGGGCAGGTGAATCCCTCCTGGTCTCAGGGCAGAAGTTGTCTGAGGGCAGGTGAATCCCTCCTGGTCTCAGGTCAGTAGTTGTCTGAGGGCAGGTGAAGCCCTCCTGGTCTCAGGGCAGAAGTTGTCTGAGGGCAGGTGAATCCCTCCTGGTCTCAGCGCAGAAGTTGTCTGAGGGCAGGTGAATCCCTCCTGGTCTCAGGGCAGAAGTCGTATTTTTCTGTTTTAAGGCAACGTACTTGGAAAAAAGAGAGCCAACTGTCTCCTCTGGTCTCAGGGCAGAAGTTTTATTAGGGCAGGTGAATCCCTCCTGGTCTCAGGGCAGAAGTCATGTTTTTCTGTTCTCAGGGCAACATGGTTGGACAAAACGGAGTCAACTGTCTCCTCTGGTCTCAGGTCAGTAGTTGTCTGAGGGCAGGTGAATCCCTCCTGATCTCAGGTCAGTAGTTGTCTGAGGGCAGGTGAATCCCTCCTGGTCTCAGAGCAGAAGTTGTCTGAGGGCAGGTGAATCCCTCCTGGTCTCAGGTCAGTAGTTGTCTGAGGGCAGGTGAATCCCTCCTGGTCTCAGGGCAGAAGTTGTCTGAGGGCAGGTGAATCCCTCCTGGTCTCAGGTCAGTAGTTGTCTGAGGGCAGGTGAATCCCTCCTGGTCTCAGGGCAGAAGTTGTCTGAGGGCAGGTGAATCCCTCCTGGTCTCAGGGCAGAAGTCGTATTTTTCTGTTTTAAGGCATCGTGGTTAGACAAAACGGAGTCAACTGTCTCCTCTGGTCTCAAGGCAGAAGTTGTTTTGTAGGATTTTCCTCATGGCTGTTTAGTCTCATCTGGTCCCAGGGCAGAGACCATTGTTTCCCACTTTTTTGTCTGAGGGCAGGTGAATCCCTCCTGGTCTCAGGTCAGTAGTTGTCTGAGGGCAGGTTAATCCCTCCTGGTCTCAGGGCAGAAGTTGTCTGAGGGCAGGTGAATCCCTCCTGGTCTCAGGGCAGAAGTCGTATTTTTCTGTTTTAAGGCAACGTGGTTGGACAAAACGGAGTCAACTGTCTCCTCTGGTCTCAGGGCAGAAGTTGTTTTGTAGGATTTTCCTCATGGCTGTTTTGTCTCATCTGGTTCCAGGGCAGAGACCATTATTTCCCACTTTTTTGTCTGAGGGCAGGTGAATCCCTCCTGGTCTCAGGGCAGAAGTCGTATTTTTCTGTTTTAAGGCAATGTAGTTGGAAAAAAGAGAGCCAACTGTCTCCTCTGGTCTCAGGGCAGAAGTTTTATTAGAGCAGGTGAATCCCTCCTAGTCTCAGGGCAGAAGTTGTCTGAGGGCAGGTGAATCCCTCCTGGTCTCAGGGCAGAAGTTGTCTGAGGGCAGGTGAATCCCTCCTGGTCTCAGGTCAGTAGTTGTCTGAGGGAAGGGGGAATCCCTCCTGGTCTCAGGGCAGAAGTTGTCTGAGGGCAGGTGAATCCCTCCTGGTCTCAGGTCAGTAGTTGTCTGAGGGCAGGTGAATCCCTCCTGATCTCAGGGCAGAAGTTGTCTGAGGGCAGGTGAATCCCTCCTGGTCTCAGGGCAGAAGTTGTCTGAGAGCAGGTGAATCCCTCCTGGTCTCAGAGCAGAAGTCGTGTTTTTCTGTTCTCAGGGCAACATGGTTGGACAAAACGGAGTCAACTGTCTCCTCTGGTGTCAGGTCAGTAGTTGTCTGAGGGCAGGTGAATCCCTCCTGGTCTCAGGGCAGAAGTTGTCTGAGGGCAGGTGAATCCCTCCTGGTCTCAGGGCAGAAGTTGTCTGAGGGCAGGTGAATCCCTCCTGGTCTCAGGGCAGAAGTTGTCTGAGGGCAGGTGAATCCCTCCTGGTCTCAGGTCAGTAGTTGTCTGAGGGCAGGTGAATCCCTCCTGGTCTCAGGGCAGAAGTCGTATTTTTCTGTTTTAAGGCAACGTGGTTGGACAAAACGGAGTCAACTGTCTCCTCTGGTCTCAGGGCAGAAGTTGTTTTGTAGGATTTTCCTCATGGCTGTTTAGTCTCATCTGGTCCCAGGGCAGAGACCATTGTTTCCCACTTTTTTGTCTGAGGGCAGGTGAATCCCTCCTGGTCTCAGGGCAGAAGTTGTCTGAGGGCAGGTGAATCCCTCCTGGTCTCAGGGCAGAAGTCGTGTTTTTCTGTTCTCAGGGCAACATGGTTGGACAAAACGGAGTCAACTGTCTCCTCTGGTCTCAGGTCAGTAGTTGTCTGAGGGCAGGTGAATCCCTCCTGGTCTCAGGGCAGAAGTTGTCTGAGGGCAGGTGAATCCCTCCTGGTCTCAGGGCAGAAGTCGTGTTTTTCTGTTCTCAGGGCAACATGGTTGGACAAAACGGATTCAACTGTCTCCTCTGGTCTCAGGTCAGTAGTTGTCTGAGGGCAGGTGAATCCCTCCTGGTCTCAGGGCAGAAGTTGTCTGAGGGCAGGTGAATCCCTCCTGGTCTCAGGGCAGAAGTTGTCTGAGGGCAGGTGAATCCCTCCTGGTCTCAGGGCAGAAGTCATATTTTTCTGTTTTAAGGCAACGTGGTTGGACAAAACGGAGTCAACTGTCTCCTCTGGTCTCAGGGCAGAAGTTGTTTTGTAGGATTTTCCTCATGGCTGTTTAGTCTCATCTGGTCCCAGGGCAGAGACCATTGTTTCCCACTTTTTTGTCTGAGGGCAGGTGAATCCCTCCTGGTCTCAGGTCAGTAGTTGTCTGAGGGCAGGTGAATCCCTCCTGGTCTCAGGGCAGAAGTTGTCTGAGGGCAGGTGAATCCCTCCTGGTCTCAGGGCAGAAGTCGTGTTTTTCTGTTCTCAGGGCAACATGGTTGGACAAAACGGAGTCAACTGTCTCCTCTGGTCTCAGGTCAGTAGTTGTCTGAGGGCAGGTGAATCCCTCCTGGTCTCAGGGCAGAAGTTGTCTGAGGGCAGGTGAATCCCTCCTGGTCTCAGGGCAGAAGTTGTCTGAGGGCAGGTGAATCCCTCCTGGTCTCAGGTCAGTAGTTGTCTGAGGGCAGGTGAGTCCCTCCTGGTCTCAGGGCAGAAGTTGTCTGAGGGCAGGTGAATCCCTCCTGGTCTCAGGGCAGAAGTTGTCTGAGGGCAGGTGAATCCCTCCTGGTCTCAGGTCAGTAGTTGTCTGAGGGCAGGTGAATCCCTCCTGGTCTCAGGGCAGAAGTTGTCTGAGGGCAGATGAATCCCTCCTCGTCTCAGGGCAGAAGTTGTCTGAGGGCAGGTGAACCCCTCCTGGTCTCAGGTCAGTAGTTGTCTGAGGGCAGGTGAATCCCTCCTGGTCTCAGGGCAGAAGTTGTCTGAGGGCAGGTGAATCCCTCCTGGTCTCAGGGCAGAAGTCGTGTTTTTCTGTTCTCAGGGCAACATGGTTGGACAAAACGGAGTCAACTGTCTCCTCTGGTCTCAGGTCAGTAGTTGTCTGAGGGCAGGTGAATCCCTCCTGGTCTCAGGGCAGAAGTTGTCTGAGGGCAGGTGAATCCCTCCTGGTCTCAGGGCAGAAGTTGTCTGAGGGCAGGTGAGTCCCTCCTGGTCTCAGGGCAGAAGTTGTCTGAGGGCAGGTGAATCCCTCCTGGTCTCAGGGCAGAAGTTGTCTGAGGGCAGGTGAATCCCTCCTGGTCTCAGGTCAGTAGTTGTCTGAGGGCAGGTGAATCCCTCCTGGTCTCAGGGCAGAAGTTGTCTGAGGGCAGGTGAATCCCTCCTGGTCTCAGGGCAGAAGTTGTCTGAGGGCAGGTGAACCCCTCCTGGTCTCAGGGCAGAAGTTGTCTGAGGGCAGGTGAATCCCTCCTGGTCTCAGGTCAGTAGTTGTCTGAGGGCAGGTGAATCCCTCCTGGTCTCAGGTCAGTAGTTGTCTGAGGGCAGGTGAATCCCTCCTGGTCTCAGGGCAGAAGTTGTCTGAGGGCAGGTGAATCCCTCCTGGTCTCAGGGCAGAAGTCGTGTTTTTCTGTTCTCAGGGCAACATGGTTGGACAAAACGGAGTCAACTGTCTCCTCTGGTCTCAGGTCAGTAGTTGTCTGAGGGCAGGTGAATCCCTCCTGGTCTCAGGGCAGAAGTTGTCTGAGGGCAGGTGAATCCCTCCTGGTCTCAGGGCAGAAGTTGTGTTAGGGCAGGTGAATCCCTCCTGGTCTCAGGTCAGTAGTTGTCTGAGGGCAGGTGAATCCCTCCTGGTCTCAGGGCAGAAGTTGTCTGAGGGCAGGTGAATCCCTCCTGGTCTCAGGGCAGAAGTCGTATTTTTCTGTTTTAAGGCAACGTAGTTGGAAAAAAGAGAGCCAACTGTCTCCTCTGGTCTCAGGGCAGAAGTTTTATTAGGGCAGGTGAATCCCTCCTGGTCTCAGGGCAGAAGTCGTGTTTTTCTGTTCTCAGGGCAACAGGGTTGGACAAAACGGAGTCAACTGTCTCCTCTGGTCTCAGGTCAGTAGTTGTCTGAGGGCAGGTGAATCCCTCCTGGTCTCAGGGCAGAAGTTGTCTGAGGGCAGGTGAATCCCTCCTGGTCTCAGGTCAGTAGTTGTCTGAGGGCAGGTGAATCCCTCCTGGTCTCAGGGCAGAAGTTGTCTGAGGGCAGGTGAATCCCTCCTGGTCTCAGGGCAGAAGTCGTATTTTTCTGTTTTAAGGCAACGTAGTTGGAAAAAAGAGAGTCAACTGTCTCCTCTGGTCTCAGGGCAGAAGTTTTCTTAGGGCAGGTTAAACCCCTCCTGGTTTCAGGGCAGAAGTCGTGTTTTTCTGTTCTCAGGGCAACATGGTTGGACAAAACGGAGTCAACTGTCTCCTCTGGTCTCAGGTCAGTAGTTGTCTGAGGGCAGGTGAATCCCTCCTGGTCTCAGGTCAGTAGTTGTCTGAGGGCAGGTGAATCCCTCCTGGTCTCAGGGCAGAAGTTGTCTGAGGGCAGGTGAATCCCTCCTGGTCTCAGGGCAGAAGTTGTCTGAGGGCAGGTGAATCCCTCCTGGTCTCAGGTCAGTAGTTGTCTGAGGGCAGGTGAAGCCCTCCTGGTCTCAGGGCAGAAGTTGTCTGAGGGCAGGTGAATCCCTCCTGGTCTCAGCGCAGAAGTTGTCTGAGGGCAGGTGAATCCCTCCTGGTCTCAGGGCAGAAGTCGTGTTTTTCTGTTTTAAGGCAACGTAGTTGGAAAAAAGAGAGCCAACTGTCTCCTCTGGTCTCAGGGCAGAAGTTTTATTAGGGCAGGTGAATCCCTCCTGGTCTCAGGGCAGAAGTCATGTTTTTCTGTTCTCAGGGCAACATGGTTGGACAAAACGGAGTCAACTGTCTCCTCTGGTCTCAGGTCAGTAGTTGTCTGAGGGCAGGTGAATCCCTCCTGATCTCAGGTCAGTAGTTGTCTGAGGGCAGGTGAATCCCTCCTGGTCTCAGAGCAGAAGTTGTCTGAGGGCAGGTGAATCCCTCCTGGTCTCAGGTCAGTAGTTGTCTGAGGGCAGGTGAATCCCTCCTGGTCTCAGGGCAGAAGTTGTCTGAGGGCAGGTGAATCCCTCCTGGTCTCAGGTCAGTAGTTGTCTGAGGGCAGGTGAATCCCTCCTGGTCTCAGGGCAGAAGTTGTCTGAGGGCAGGTGAATCCCTCCTGGTCTCAGGTCAGTAGTTGTCTGAGGGCAGGTGAATCCCTCCTGGTCTCAGGGCAGAAGTCGTATTTTTCTGTTTTAAGGCATCGTGGTTAGACAAAACGGAGTCAACTGTCTCCTCTGGTCTCAAGGCAGAAGTTGTTTTGTAGGATTTTCCTCATGGCTGTTTAGTCTCATCTGGTCCCAGGGCAGAGACCATTGTTTCCCACTTTTTTGTCTGAGGGCAGGTGAATCCCTCCTGGTCTCAGGTCAGTAGTTGTCTGAGGGCAGGTTAATCCCTCCTGGTCTCAGGGCAGAAGTTGTCTGAGGGCAGGTGAATCCCTCCTGGTCTCAGGGCAGAAGTCGTATTTTTCTGTTTTAAGGCAACGTGGTTGGACAAAACGGAGTCAACTGTCTCCTCTGGTCTCAGGGCAGAAGTTGTTTTGTAGGATTTTCCTCATGGCTGTTTTGTCTCATCTGGTTCCAGGGCAGAGACCATTATTTCCCACTTTTTTGTCTGAGGGCAGGTGAATCCCTCCTGGTCTCAGGGCAGAAGTCGTATTTTTCTGTTTTAAGGCAATGTAGTTGGAAAAAAGAGAGCCAACTGTCTCCTCTGGTCTCAGGGCAGAAGTTTTATTAGAGCAGGTGAATCCCTCCTAGTCTCAGGGCAGAAGTTGTCTGAGGGCAGGTGAATCCCTCCTGGTCTCAGGGCAGAAGTTGTCTGAGGGCAGGTGAATCCCTCCTGGTCTCAGGTCAGTAGTTGTCTGAGGGAAGGGGGAATCCCTCCTGGTCTCAGGGCAGAAGTTGTCTGAGGGCAGGTGAATCCCTCCTGGTCTCAGGTCAGTAGTTGTCTGAGGGCAGGTGAATCCCTCCTGATCTCAGGGCAGAAGTTGTCTGAGGGCAGGTGAATCCCTCCTGGTCTCAGGGCAGAAGTTGTCTGAGAGCAGGTGAATCCCTCCTGGTCTCAGAGCAGAAGTCGTGTTTTTCTGTTCTCAGGGCAACATGGTTGGACAAAACGGAGTCAACTGTCTCCTCTGGTGTCAGGTCAGTAGTTGTCTGAGGGCAGGTGAATCCCTCCTGGTCTCAGGGCAGAAGTTGTCTGAGGGCAGGTGAATCCCTCCTGGTCTCAGGGCAGAAGTTGTCTGAGGGCAGGTGAATCCCTCCTGGTCTCAGGGCAGAAGTTGTCTGAGGGCAGGTGAATCCCTCCTGGTCTCAGGTCAGTAGTTGTCTGAGGGCAGGTGAATCCCTCCTGGTCTCAGGGCAGAAGTCGTATTTTTCTGTTTTAAGGCAACGTGGTTGGACAAAACGGAGTCAACTGTCTCCTCTGGTCTCAGGGCAGAAGTTGTTTTGTAGGATTTTCCTCATGGCTGTTTAGTCTCATCTGGTCCCAGGGCAGAGACCATTGTTTCCCACTTTTTTGTCTGAGGGCAGGTGAATCCCTCCTGGTCTCAGGGCAGAAGTTGTCTGAGGGCAGGTGAATCCCTCCTGGTCTCAGGGCAGAAGTCGTGTTTTTCTGTTCTCAGGGCAACATGGTTGGACAAAACGGAGTCAACTGTCTCCTCTGGTCTCAGGTCAGTAGTTGTCTGAGGGCAGGTGAATCCCTCCTGGTCTCAGGGCAGAAGTTGTCTGAGGGCAGGTGAATCCCTCCTGGTCTCAGGGCAGAAGTCGTGTTTTTCTGTTCTCAGGGCAACATGGTTGGACAAAACGGATTCAACTGTCTCCTCTGGTCTCAGGTCAGTAGTTGTCTGAGGGCAGGTGAATCCCTCCTGGTCTCAGGGCAGAAGTTGTCTGAGGGCAGGTGAATCCCTCCTGGTCTCAGGGCAGAAGTTGTCTGAGGGCAGGTGAATCCCTCCTGGTCTCAGGGCAGAAGTCATATTTTTCTGTTTTAAGGCAACGTGGTTGGACAAAACGGAGTCAACTGTCTCCTCTGGTCTCAGGGCAGAAGTTGTTTTGTAGGATTTTCCTCATGGCTGTTTAGTCTCATCTGGTCCCAGGGCAGAGACCATTGTTTCCCACTTTTTTGTCTGAGGGCAGGTGAATCCCTCCTGGTCTCAGGTCAGTAGTTGTCTGAGGGCAGGTGAATCCCTCCTGGTCTCAGGGCAGAAGTTGTCTGAGGGCAGGTGAATCCCTCCTGGTCTCAGGGCAGAAGTCGTGTTTTTCTGTTCTCAGGGCAACATGGTTGGACAAAACGGAGTCAACTGTCTCCTCTGGTCTCAGGTCAGTAGTTGTCTGAGGGCAGGTGAATCCCTCCTGGTCTCAGGGCAGAAGTTGTCTGAGGGCAGGTGAATCCCTCCTGGTCTCAGGGCAGAAGTTGTCTGAGGGCAGGTGAATCCCTCCTGGTCTCAGGTCAGTAGTTGTCTGAGGGCAGGTGAGTCCCTCCTGGTCTCAGGGCAGAAGTTGTCTGAGGGCAGGTGAATCCCTCCTGGTCTCAGGGCAGAAGTTGTCTGAGGGCAGGTGAATCCCTCCTGGTCTCAGGTCAGTAGTTGTCTGAGGGCAGGTGAATCCCTCCTGGTCTCAGGGCAGAAGTTGTCTGAGGGCAGGTGAATCCCTCCTGGTCTCAGGTCAGTAGTTGTCTGAGGGCAGGTGAATCCCTCCTGGTCTCAGGGCAGAAGTTGTCTGAGGGCAGGTGAATCCCTCCTGGTCTCAGGTCAGTAGTTGTCTGAGGGCAGGTGAATCCCTCCTGGTCTCAGGTCAGAAGTTGTCTGAGGGCAGGTGAATCCCTCCTGGTCTCAGGGCAGAAGTCGTGTTTTTCTGTTCTCAGGGCAACATGGTTGGACAAAACGGAGTCAACTGTCTCCTCTGGTCTCAGGTCAGTAGTTGTCTGAGGGCAGGTGAATCCCTCCTGGTCTCAGGGCAGAAGTTGTCTGAGGGCAGGTGAATCCCTCCTGGTCTCAGGGCAGAAGTTGTGTTAGGGCAGGTGAATCCCTCCTGGTCTCAGGTCAGTAGTTGTCTGAGGGCAGGTGAATCCCTCCTGGTCTCAGGGCAGAAGTTGTCTGAGGGCAGGTGAATCCCTCCTGGTCTCAGGGCAGAAGTTGTCTGAAGGCAGGTGAATCCCTCCTGGTCTCAGGTCAGTAGTTGTCTGAGGGCAGGTGAATCCCTCCTGGTCTCAGGGCAGAAGTTGTCTGAGGGCAGGTGAATCCCTCCTGGTCTCAGGGCAGAAGTCGTATTTTTCTGTTTTAAGGCAACGTAGTTGGAAAAAAGAGAGCCAACTGTCTCCTCTGGTCTCAGGGCAGAAGTTTTATTAGGGCAGGTGAATCCCTCCTGGTCTCAGGGCAGAAGTCGTGTTTTTCTGTTCTCAGGGCAACAGGGTTGGACAAAACGGAGTCAACTGTCTCCTCTGGTCTCAGGTCAGTAGTTGTCTGAGGGCAGGTGAATCCCTCCTGGTCTCAGGGCAGAAGTTGTCTGAGGGCAGGTGAATCCCTCCTGGTCTCAGGTCAGTAGTTGTCTGAGGGCAGGTGAATCCCTCCTGGTCTCAGGGCAGAAGTTGTCTGAGGGCAGGTGAATCCCTCCTGGTCTCAGGGCAGAAGTCGTATTTTTCTGTTTTAAGGCAACGTAGTTGGAAAAAAGAGAGTCAACTGTCTCCTCTGGTCTCAGGGCAGAAGTTTTCTTAGGGCAGGTTAAACCCCTCCTGGTTTCAGGGCAGAAGTCGTGTTTTTCTGTTCTCAGGGCAACATGGTTGGACAAAACGGAGTCAACTGTCTCCTCTGGTCTCAGGTCAGTAGTTGTCTGAGGGCAGGTGAATCCCTCCTGGTCTCAGGTCAGTAGTTGTCTGAGGGCAGGTGAATCCCTCCTGGTCTCAGGGCAGAAGTTGTCTGAGGGCAGGTGAATCCCTCCTGGTCTCAGGGCAGAAGTTGTCTGAGGGCAGGTGAATCCCTCCTGGTCTCAGGTCAGTAGTTGTCTGAGGGCAGGTGAAGCCCTCCTGGTCTCAGGGCAGAAGTTGTCTGAGGGCAGGTGAATCCCTCCTGGTCTCAGCGCAGAAGTTGTCTGAGGGCAGGTGAATCCCTCCTGGTCTCAGGGCAGAAGTCGTATTTTTCTGTTTTAAGGCAACGTAGTTGGAAAAAAGAGAGCCAACTGTCTCCTCTGGTCTCAGGGCAGAAGTTTTATTAGGGCAGGTGAATCCCTCCTGGTCTCAGGGCAGAAGTCGTGTTTTTCTGTTCTCAGGGCAACATGGTTGGACAAAACGGAGTCAACTGTCTCCTCTGGTCTCAGGTCAGTATTGTCTGAGGGCAGGTGAATCCCTCCTGATCTCAGGTCAGTAGTTGTCTGAGGGCAGGTGAATCCCTCCTGGTCTCAGAGCAGAAGTTGTCTGAGGGCAGGTGAATCCCTCCTGGTCTCAGGTCAGTAGTTGTCTGAGGGCAGGTGAATCCCTCCTGGTCTCAGGGCAGAAGTTGTCTGAGGGCAGGTGAATCCCTCCTGGTCTCAGGTCAGTAGTTGTCTGAGGGCAGGTGAATCCCTCCTGGTCTCAGGGCAGAAGTTGTCTGAGGGCAGGTGAATCCCTCCTGGTCTCAGGGCAGAAGTCGTATTTTTCTGTTTTAAGGCAACGTGGTTAGACAAAACGGAGTCAACTGTCTCCTCTGGTCTCAAGGCAGAAGTTGTTTTGTAGGATTTTCCTCATGGCTGTTTAGTCTCATCTGGTCCCAGGGCAGAGACCATTGTTTCCCACTTTTTTGTCTGAGGGCAGGTGAATCCCTCCTGGTCTCAGGTCAGTAGTTGTCTGAGGGCAGGTTAATCCCTCCTGGTCTCAGGGCAGAAGTTGTCTGAGGGCAGGTGAATCCCTCCTGGTCTCAGGGCAGAAGTCGTATTTTTCTGTTTTAAGGCAACGTGGTTGGACAAAACGGAGTCAACTGTCTCCTCTGGTCTCAGGGCAGAAGTTGTTTTGTAGGATTTTCCTCATGGCTGTTTTGTCTCATCTGGTTCCAGGGCAGAGACCATTATTTCCCACTTTTTTGTCTGAGGGCAGGTGAATCCCTCCTGGTCTCAGGGCAGAAGTCGTATTTTTCTGTTTTAAGGCAATGTAGTTGGAAAAAAGAGAGCCAACTGTCTCCTCTGGTCTCAGGGCAGAAGTTTTATTAGAGCAGGTGAATCCCTCCTAGTCTCAGGGCAGAAGTTGTCTGAGGGCAGGTGAATCCCTCCTGGTCTCAGGGCAGAAGTTGTCTGAGGGCAGGTGAATCCCTCCTGGTCTCAGGTCAGTAGTTGTCTGAGGGAAGGGGGAATCCCTCCTGGTCTCAGGGCAGAAGTTGTCTGAGGGCAGGTGAATCCCTCCTGGTCTCAGGGCAGAAGTTGTCTGAGAGCAGGTGAATCCCTCCTGGTCTCAGAGCAGAAGTCGTGTTTTTCTGTTCTCAGGGCAACATGGTTGGACAAAACGGAGTCAACTGTCTCCTCTGGTGTCAGGTCAGTAGTTGTCTGAGGGCAGGTGAATCCCTCCTGGTCTCAGGGCAGAAGTTGTCTGAGGGCAGGTGAATCCCTCCTGGTCTCAGGGCAGAAGTTGTCTGAGGGCAGGTGAATCCCTCCTGGTCTCAGGGCAGAAGTTGTCTGAGGGCAGGTGAATCCCTCCTGGTCTCAGGTCAGTAGTTGTCTGAGGGCAGGTGAATCCCTCCTGGTCTCAGGGCAGAAGTTGTCTGAGGGCAGGTGAATCCCTCCTGGTCTCAGGGCAGAAGTCGTATTTTTCTGTTTTAAGGCAACGTGGTTGGACAAAACGGAGTCAACTGTCTCCTCTGGTCTCAGGGCAGAAGTTGTTTTGTAGGATTTTCCTCATGGCTGTTTAGTCTCATCTGGTCCCAGGGCAGAGACCATTGTTTCCCACTTTTTTGTCTGAGGGCAGGTGAATCCCTCCTGGTCTCAGGGCAGAAGTTGTCTGAGGGCAGGTGAATCCCTCCTGGTCTCAGGGCAGAAGTCGTGTTTTTCTGTTCTCAGGGCAACATGGTTGGACAAAACGGAGTCAACTGTCTCCTCTGGTCTCAGGTCAGTAGTTGTCTGAGGGCAGGTGAATCCCTCCTGGTCTCAGGGCAGAAGTTGTCTGAGGGCAGGTGAATCCCTCCTGGTCTCAGGGCAGAAGTTGTATTTTTCTGTTTTAAGGCAACGTGGTTGGACAAAACGGAGTCAACTGTCTCCTCTGGTCTCAGGGCAGAAGTTGTTTTGTAGGATTTTCCTCATGGCTGTTTAGTCTCATCTGGTCCCAGGGCAGAGACCATTGTTTCCCACTTTTTTGTCTGAGGGCAGGTGAATCCCTCCTGGTCTCAGGTCAGTAGTTGTCTGAGGGCAGGTGAATCCCTCCTGGTCTCAGGGCAGAAGCTGTCTGAGGGCAGGTGAATCCCTCCTGGTCTCAGGTCAGTAGTTGTCTGAGGGCAGGTGAATCCCTCCTGGTCTCAGGGCAGAAGTTGTCTGAGGGCAGGTGAATCCCTCCTGGTCTCAGGTCAGTAGTTGTCTGAGGGCAGGTGAAGCCCTCCTGGTCTCAGGGCAGAAGTTGTCTGAGGGCAGGTGAATCCCTCCTGGTCTCAGCGCAGAAGTTGTCTGAGGGCAGGTGAATCCCTCCTGGTCTCAGGGCAGAAGTCGTATTTTTCTGTTTTAAGGCAACGTACTTGGAAAAAAGAGAGCCAACTGTCTCCTCTGGTCTCAGGGCAGAAGTTTTATTAGGGCAGGTGAATCCCTCCTGGTCTCAGGGCAGAAGTCATGTTTTTCTGTTCTCAGGGCAACATGGTTGGACAAAACGGAGTCAACTGTCTCCTCTGGTCTCAGGTCAGTAGTTGTCTGAGGGCAGGTGAATCCCTCCTGATCTCAGGTCAGTAGTTGTCTGAGGGCAGGTGAATCCCTCCTGGTCTCAGAGCAGAAGTTGTCTGAGGGCAGGTGAATCCCTCCTGGTCTCAGGTCAGTAGTTGTCTGAGGGCAGGTGAATCCCTCCTGGTCTCAGGGCAGAAGTTGTCTGAGGGCAGGTGAATCCCTCCTGGTCTCAGGTCAGTAGTTGTCTGAGGGCAGGTGAATCCCTCCTGGTCTCAGGGCAGAAGTTGTCTGAGGGCAGGTGAATCCCTCCTGGTCTCAGGGCAGAAGTCGTATTTTTCTGTTTTAAGGCATCGTGGTTAGACAAAACGGAGTCAACTGTCTCCTCTGGTCTCAAGGCAGAAGTTGTTTTGTAGGATTTTCCTCATGGCTGTTTAGTCTCATCTGGTCCCAGGGCAGAGACCATTGTTTCCCACTTTTTTGTCTGAGGGCAGGTGAATCCCTCCTGGTCTCAGGTCAGTAGTTGTCTGAGGGCAGGTTAATCCCTCCTGGTCTCAGGGCAGAAGTTGTCTGAGGGCAGGTGAATCCCTCCTGGTCTCAGGGCAGAAGTCGTATTTTTCTGTTTTAAGGCAACGTGGTTGGACAAAACGGAGTCAACTGTCTCCTCTGGTCTCAGGGCAGAAGTTGTTTTGTAGGATTTTCCTCATGGCTGTTTTGTCTCATCTGGTTCCAGGGCAGAGACCATTATTTCCCACTTTTTTGTCTGAGGGCAGGTGAATCCCTCCTGGTCTCAGGGCAGAAGTCGTATTTTTCTGTTTTAAGGCAATGTAGTTGGAAAAAAGAGAGCCAACTGTCTCCTCTGGTCTCAGGGCAGAAGTTTTATTAGAGCAGGTGAATCCCTCCTAGTCTCAGGGCAGAAGTTGTCTGAGGGCAGGTGAATCCCTCCTGGTCTCAGGGCAGAAGTTGTCTGAGGGCAGGTGAATCCCTCCTGGTCTCAGGTCAGTAGTTGTCTGAGGGAAGGGGGAATCCCTCCTGGTCTCAGGGCAGAAGTTGTCTGAGGGCAGGTGAATCCCTCCTGGTCTCAGGTCAGTAGTTGTCTGAGGGCAGGTGAATCCCTCCTGATCTCAGGGCAGAAGTTGTCTGAGGGCAGGTGAATCCCTCCTGGTCTCAGGGCAGAAGTTGTCTGAGAGCAGGTGAATCCCTCCTGGTCTCAGAGCAGAAGTCGTGTTTTTCTGTTCTCAGGGCAACATGGTTGGACAAAACGGAGTCAACTGTCTCCTCTGGTGTCAGGTCAGTAGTTGTCTGAGGGCAGGTGAATCCCTCCTGGTCTCAGGGCAGAAGTTGTCTGAGGGCAGGTGAATCCCTCCTGGTCTCAGGGCAGAAGTTGTCTGAGGGCAGGTGAATCCCTCCTGGTCTCAGGGCAGAAGTTGTCTGAGGGCAGGTGAATCCCTCCTGGTCTCAGGTCAGTAGTTGTCTGAGGGCAGGTGAATCCCTCCTGGTCTCAGGGCAGAAGTCGTATTTTTCTGTTTTAAGGCAACGTGGTTGGACAAAACGGAGTCAACTGTCTCCTCTGGTCTCAGGGCAGAAGTTGTTTTGTAGGATTTTCCTCATGGCTGTTTAGTCTCATCTGGTCCCAGGGCAGAGACCATTGTTTCCCACTTTTTTGTCTGAGGGCAGGTGAATCCCTCCTGGTCTCAGGGCAGAAGTTGTCTGAGGGCAGGTGAATCCCTCCTGGTCTCAGGGCAGAAGTCGTGTTTTTCTGTTCTCAGGGCAACATGGTTGGACAAAACGGAGTCAACTGTCTCCTCTGGTCTCAGGTCAGTAGTTGTCTGAGGGCAGGTGAATCCCTCCTGGTCTCAGGGCAGAAGTTGTCTGAGGGCAGGTGAATCCCTCCTGGTCTCAGGGCAGAAGTCGTGTTTTTCTGTTCTCAGGGCAACATGGTTGGACAAAACGGATTCAACTGTCTCCTCTGGTCTCAGGTCAGTAGTTGTCTGAGGGCAGGTGAATCCCTCCTGGTCTCAGGGCAGAAGTTGTCTGAGGGCAGGTGAATCCCTCCTGGTCTCAGGGCAGAAGTTGTCTGAGGGCAGGTGAATCCCTCCTGGTCTCAGGGCAGAAGTCATATTTTTCTGTTTTAAGGCAACGTGGTTGGACAAAACGGAGTCAACTGTCTCCTCTGGTCTCAGGGCAGAAGTTGTTTTGTAGGATTTTCCTCATGGCTGTTTAGTCTCATCTGGTCCCAGGGCAGAGACCATTGTTTCCCACTTTTTTGTCTGAGGGCAGGTGAATCCCTCCTGGTCTCAGGTCAGTAGTTGTCTGAGGGCAGGTGAATCCCTCCTGGTCTCAGGGCAGAAGTTGTCTGAGGGCAGGTGAATCCCTCCTGGTCTCAGGGCAGAAGTCGTGTTTTTCTGTTCTCAGGGCAACATGGTTGGACAAAACGGAGTCAACTGTCTCCTCTGGTCTCAGGTCAGTAGTTGTCTGAGGGCAGGTGAATCCCTCCTGGTCTCAGGGCAGAAGTTGTCTGAGGGCAGGTGAATCCCTCCTGGTCTCAGGGCAGAATTTGTCTGAGGGCAGGTGAATCCCTCCTGGTCTCAGGTCAGTAGTTGTCTGAGGGCAGGTGAGTCCCTCCTGGTCTCAGGGCAGAAGTTGTCTGAGGGCAGGTGAATCCCTCCTGGTCTCAGGGCAGAAGTTGTCTGAGGGCAGGTGAATCCCTCCTGGTCTCAGGTCAGTAGTTGTCTGAGGGCAGGTGAATCCCTCCTGGTCTCAGGGCAGAAGTTGTCTGAGGGCAGGTGAATCCCTCCTGGTCTCAGGGCAGAAGTTGTCTGAGGGCAGGTGAACCCCTCCTGGTCTCAGGTCAGTAGTTGTCTGAGGGCAGGTGAATCCCTCCTGGTCTCAGGGCAGAAGTTGTCTGAGGGCAGGTGAATCCCTCCTGGTCTCAGGGCAGAAGTCGTGTTTTTCTGTTCTCAGGGCAACATGGTTGGACAAAACGGAGTCAACTGTCTCCTCTGGTCTCAGGTCAGTAGTTGTCTGAGGGCAGGTGAATCCCTCCTGGTCTCAGGGCAGAAGTTGTCTGAGGGCAGGTGAATCCCTCCTGGTCTCAGGGCAGAAGTTGTCTGAGGGCAGGTGAGTCCCTCCTGGTCTCAGGGCAGAAGTTGTCTGAGGGCAGGTGAATCCCTCCTGGTCTCAGGGCAGAAGTTGTCTGAGGGCAGGTGAATCCCTCCTGGTCTCAGGTCAGTAGTTGTCTGAGGGCAGGTGAATCCCTCCTGGTCTCAGGGCAGAAGTTGTCTGAGGGCAGGTGAATCCCTCCTGGTCTCAGGGCAGAAGTTGTCTGAGGGCAGGTGAACCCCTCCTGGTCTCAGGGCAGAAGTTGTCTGAGGGCAGGTGAATCCCTCCTGGTCTCAGGTCAGTAGTTGTCTGAGGGCAGGTGAATCCCTCCTGGTCTCAGGTCAGTAGTTGTCTGAGGGCAGGTGAATCCCTCCTGGTCTCAGGGCAGAAGTTGTCTGAGGGCAGGTGAATCCCTCCTGGTCTCAGGGCAGAAGTCGTGTTTTTCTGTTCTCAGGGCAACATGGTTGGACAAAACGGAGTCAACTGTCTCCTCTGGTCTCAGGTCAGTAGTTGTCTGAGGGCAGGTGAATCCCTCCTGGTCTCAGGGCAGAAGTTGTCTGAGGGCAGGTGAATCCCTCCTGGTCTCAGGGCAGAAGTTGTGTTAGGGCAGGTGAATCCCTCCTGGTCTCAGGTCAGTAGTTGTCTGAGGGCAGGTGAATCCCTCCTGGTCTCAGGGCAGAAGTTGTCTGAGGGCAGGTGAATCCCTCCTGGTCTCAGGGCAGAAGTCGTATTTTTCTGTTTTAAGGCAACGTAGTTGGAAAAAAGAGAGCCAACTGTCTCCTCTGGTCTCAGGGCAGAAGTTTTATTAGGGCAGGTGAATCCCTCCTGGTCTCAGGGCAGAAGTCGTGTTTTTCTGTTCTCAGGGCAACAGGGTTGGACAAAACGGAGTCAACTGTCTCCTCTGGTCTCAGGTCAGTAGTTGTCTGAGGGCAGGTGAATCCCTCCTGGTCTCAGGGCAGAAGTTGTCTGAGGGCAGGTGAATCCCTCCTGGTCTCAGGTCAGTAGTTGTCTGAGGGCAGGTGAATCCCTCCTGGTCTCAGGGCAGAAGTTGTCTGAGGGCAGGTGAATCCCTCCTGGTCTCAGGGCAGAAGTCGTATTTTTCTGTTTTAAGGCAACGTAGTTGGAAAAAAGAGAGTCAACTGTCTCCTCTGGTCTCAGGGCAGAAGTTTTCTTAGGGCAGGTTAAACCCCTCCTGGTTTCAGGGCAGAAGTCGTGTTTTTCTGTTCTCAGGGCAACATGGTTGGACAAAACGGAGTCAACTGTCTCCTCTGGTCTCAGGTCAGTAGTTGTCTGAGGGCAGGTGAATCCCTCCTGGTCTCAGGTCAGTAGTTGTCTGAGGGCAGGTGAATCCCTCCTGGTCTCAGGGCAGAAGTTGTCTGAGGGCAGGTGAATCCCTCCTGGTCTCAGGGCAGAAGTTGTCTGAGGGCAGGTGAATCCCTCCTGGTCTCAGGTCAGTAGTTGTCTGAGGGCAGGTGAAGCCCTCCTGGTCTCAGGGCAGAAGTTGTCTGAGGGCAGGTGAATCCCTCCTGGTCTCAGCGCAGAAGTTGTCTGAGGGCAGGTGAATCCCTCCTGGTCTCAGGGCAGAAGTCGTGTTTTTCTGTTTTAAGGCAACGTAGTTGGAAAAAAGAGAGCCAACTGTCTCCTCTGGTCTCAGGGCAGAAGTTTTATTAGGGCAGGTGAATCCCTCCTGGTCTCAGGGCAGAAGTCATGTTTTTCTGTTCTCAGGGCAACATGGTTGGACAAAACGGAGTCAACTGTCTCCTCTGGTCTCAGGTCAGTAGTTGTCTGAGGGCAGGTGAATCCCTCCTGATCTCAGGTCAGTAGTTGTCTGAGGGCAGGTGAATCCCTCCTGGTCTCAGAGCAGAAGTTGTCTGAGGGCAGGTGAATCCCTCCTGGTCTCAGGTCAGTAGTTGTCTGAGGGCAGGTGAATCCCTCCTGGTCTCAGGGCAGAAGTTGTCTGAGGGCAGGTGAATCCCTCCTGGTCTCAGGTCAGTAGTTGTCTGAGGGCAGGTGAATCCCTCCTGGTCTCAGGGCAGAAGTTGTCTGAGGGCAGGTGAATCCCTCCTGGTCTCAGGGCAGAAGTCGTATTTTTCTGTTTTAAGGCATCGTGGTTAGACAAAACGGAGTCAACTGTCTCCTCTGGTCTCAAGGCAGAAGTTGTTTTGTAGGATTTTCCTCATGGCTGTTTAGTCTCATCTGGTCCCAGGGCAGAGACCATTGTTTCCCACTTTTTTGTCTGAGGGCAGGTGAATCCCTCCTGGTCTCAAGTCAGTAGTTGTCTGAGGGCAGGTTAATCCCTCCTGGTCTCAGGGCAGAAGTTGTCTGAGGGCAGGTGAATCCCTCCTGGTCTCAGGGCAGAAGTCGTATTTTTCTGTTTTAAGGCAACGTGGTTGGACAAAACGGAGTCAACTGTCTCCTCTGGTCTCAGGGCAGAAGTTGTTTTGTAGGATTTTCCTCATGGCTGTTTTGTCTCATCTGGTTCCAGGGCAGAGACCATTATTTCCCACTTTTTTGTCTGAGGGCAGGTGAATCCCTCCTGGTCTCAGGGCAGAAGTCGTATTTTTCTGTTTTAAGGCAATGTAGTTGGAAAAAAGAGAGCCAACTGTCTCCTCTGGTCTCAGGGCAGAAGTTTTATTAGAGCAGGTGAATCCCTCCTAGTCTCAGGGCAGAAGTTGTCTGAGGGCAGGTGAATCCCTCCTGGTCTCAGGGCAGAAGTTGTCTGAGGGCAGGTGAATCCCTCCTGGTCTCAGGTCAGTAGTTGTCTGAGGGAAGGGGGAATCCCTCCTGGTCTCAGGGCAGAAGTTGTCTGAGGGCAGGTGAATCCCTCCTGGTCTCAGGTCAGTAGTTGTCTGAGGGCAGGTGAATCCCTCCTGATCTCAGGGCAGAAGTTGTCTGAGGGCAGGTGAATCCCTCCTGGTCTCAGGGCAGAAGTTGTCTGAGAGCAGGTGAATCCCTCCTGGTCTCAGAGCAGAAGTCGTGTTTTTCTGTTCTCAGGGCAACATGGTTGGACAAAACGGAGTCAACTGTCTCCTCTGGTGTCAGGTCAGTAGTTGTCTGAGGGCAGGTGAATCCCTCCTGGTCTCAGGGCAGAAGTTGTCTGAGGGCAGGTGAATCCCTCCTGGTCTCAGGGCAGAAGTTGTCTGAGGGCAGGTGAATCCCTCCTGGTCTCAGGGCAGAAGTTGTCTGAGGGCAGGTGAATCCCTCCTGGTCTCAGGTCAGTAGTTGTCTGAGGGCAGGTGAATCCCTCCTGGTCTCAGGGCAGAAGTCGTATTTTTCTGTTTTAAGGCAACGTGGTTGGACAAAACGGAGTCAACTGTCTCCTCTGGTCTCAGGGCAGAAGTTGTTTTGTAGGATTTTCCTCATGGCTGTTTAGTCTCATCTGGTCCCAGGGCAGAGACCATTGTTTCCCACTTTTTTGTCTGAGGGCAGGTGAATCCCTCCTGGTCTCAGGGCAGAAGTTGTCTGAGGGCAGGTGAATCCCTCCTGGTCTCAGGGCAGAAGTCGTGTTTTTCTGTTCTCAGGGCAACATGGTTGGACAAAACGGAGTCAACTGTCTCCTCTGGTCTCAGGTCAGTAGTTGTCTGAGGGCAGGTGAATCCCTCCTGGTCTCAGGGCAGAAGTTGTCTGAGGGCAGGTGAATCCCTCCTGGTCTCAGGGCAGAAGTCGTGTTTTTCTGTTCTCAGGGCAACATGGTTGGACAAAACGGATTCAACTGTCTCCTCTGGTCTCAGGTCAGTAGTTGTCTGAGGGCAGGTGAATCCCTCCTGGTCTCAGGGCAGAAGTTGTCTGAGGGCAGGTGAATCCCTCCTGGTCTCAGGGCAGAAGTTGTCTGAGGGCAGGTGAATCCCTCCTGGTCTCAGGGCAGAAGTCATATTTTCTGTTTTAAGGCAACGTGGTTGGACAAAACGGAGTCAACTGTCTCCTCTGGTCTCAGGGCAGAAGTTGTTTTGTAGGATTTTCCTCATGGCTGTTTAGTCTCATCTGGTCCCAGGGCAGAGACCATTGTTTCCCACTTTTTTGTCTGAGGGCAGGTGAATCCCTCCTGGTCTCAGGTCAGTAGTTGTCTGAGGGCAGGTGAATCCCTCCTGGTCTCAGGGCAGAAGTTGTCTGAGGGCAGGTGAATCCCTCCTGGTCTCAGGGCAGAAGTCGTGTTTTTCTGTTCTCAGGGCAACATGGTTGGACAAAACGGAGTCAACTGTCTCCTCTGGTCTCAGGTCAGTAGTTGTCTGAGGGCAGGTGAATCCCTCCTGGTCTCAGGGCAGAAGTTGTCTGAGGGCAGGTGAATCCCTCCTGGTCTCAGGGCAGAAGTTGTCTGAGGGCAGGTGAATCCCTCCTGGTCTCAGGTCAGTAGTTGTCTGAGGGCAGGTGAGTCCCTCCTGGTCTCAGGGCAGAAGTTGTCTGAGGGCAGGTGAATCCCTCCTGGTCTCAGGGCAGAAGTTGTCTGAGGGCAGGTGAATCCCTCCTGGTCTCAGGTCAGTAGTTGTCTGAGGGCAGGTGAATCCCTCCTGGTCTCAGGGCAGAAGTTGTCTGAGGGCAGGTGAATCCCTCCTGGTCTCAGGGCAGAAGTTGTCTGAGGGCAGGTGAACCCCTCCTGGTCTCAGGTCAGTAGTTGTCTGAGGGCAGGTGAATCCCTCCTGGTCTCAGGGCAGAAGTTGTCTGAGGGCAGGTGAATCCCTCCTGGTCTCAGGTCAGTAGTTGTCTGAGGGCAGGTGAATCCCTCCTGGTCTCAGGGCAGAAGTTGTCTGAGGGCAGGTGAATCCCTCCTGGTCTCAGGGCAGAAGTCGTGTTTTTCTGTTCTCAGGGCAACATGGTTGGACAAAACGGAGTCAACTGTCTCCTCTGGTCTCAGGTCAGTAGTTGTCTGAGGGCAGGTGAATCCCTCCTGGTCTCAGGGCAGAAGTTGTCTGAGGGCAGGTGAATCCCTCCTGGTCTCAGGGCAGAAGTTGTGTTAGGGCAGGTGAATCCCTCCTGGTCTCAGGTCAGTAGTTGTCTGAGGGCAGGTGAATCCCTCCTGGTCTCAGGGCAGAAGTTGTCTGAGGGCAGGTGAATCCCTCCTGGTCTCAGGGCAGAAGTTGTCTGAAGGCAGGTGAATCCCTCCTGGTCTCAGGTCAGTAGTTGTCTGAGGGCAGGTGAATCCCTCCTGGTCTCAGGGCAGAAGTTGTCTGAGGGCAGGTGAATCCCTCCTGGTCTCAGGGCAGAAGTCGTATTTTTCTGTTTTAAGGCAACGTAGTTGGAAAAAAGAGAGCCAACTGTCTCCTCTGGTCTCAGGGCAGAAGTTTTATTAGGGCAGGTGAATCCCTCCTGGTCTCAGGGCAGAAGTCGTGTTTTTCTGTTCTCAGGGCAACAGGGTTGGACAAAACGGAGTCAACTGTCTCCTCTGGTCTCAGGTCAGTAGTTGTCTGAGGGCAGGTGAATCCCTCCTGGTCTCAGGGCAGAAGTTGTCTGAGGGCAGGTGAATCCCTCCTGGTCTCAGGTCAGTAGTTGTCTGAGGGCAGGTGAATCCCTCCTGGTCTCAGGGCAGAAGTTGTCTGAGGGCAGGTGAATCCCTCCTGGTCTCAGGGCAGAAGTCGTATTTTTCTGTTTTAAGGCAACGTAGTTGGAAAAAAGAGAGTCAACTGTCTCCTCTGGTCTCAGGGCAGAAGTTTTCTTAGGGCAGGTTAAACCCCTCCTGGTTTCAGGGCAGAAGTCGTGTTTTTCTGTTCTCAGGGCAACATGGTTGGACAAAACGGAGTCAACTGTCTCCTCTGGTCTCAGGTCAGTAGTTGTCTGAGGGCAGGTGAATCCCTCCTGGTCTCAGGGCAGAAGTCGTATTTTTCTGTTTTAAGGCAATGTAGTTGGAAAAAAGAGAGCCAACTGTCTCCTCTGGTCTCAGGGCAGAAGTTTTATTAGAGCAGGTGAATCCCTCCTAGTCTCAGGGCAGAAGTTGTCTGAGGGCAGGTGAATCCCTCCTGGTCTCAGGGCAGAAGTTGTCTGAGGGCAGGTGAATCCCTCCTGGTCTCAGGTCAGTAGTTGTCTGAGGGAAGGGGGAATCCCTCCTGGTCTCAGGGCAGAAGTTGTCTGAGGGCAGGTGAATCCCTCCTGGTCTCAGGTCAGTAGTTGTCTGAGGGCAGGTGAATCCCTCCTGATCTCAGGGCAGAAGTTGTCTGAGGGCAGGTGAATCCCTCCTGGTCTCAGGGCAGAAGTTGTCTGAGAGCAGGTGAATCCCTCCTGGTCTCAGAGCAGAAGTCGTGTTTTTCTGTTCTCAGGGCAACATGGTTGGACAAAACGGAGTCAACTGTCTCCTCTGGTGTCAGGTCAGTAGTTGTCTGAGGGCAGGTGAATCCCTCCTGGTCTCAGGGCAGAAGTTGTCTGAGGGCAGGTGAATCCCTCCTGGTCTCAGGGCAGAAGTTGTCTGAGGGCAGGTGAATCCCTCCTGGTCTCAGGGCAGAAGTTGTCTGAGGGCAGGTGAATCCCTCCTGGTCTCAGGTCAGTAGTTGTCTGAGGGCAGGTGAATCCCTCCTGGTCTCAGGGCAGAAGTCGTATTTTTCTGTTTTAAGGCAACGTGGTTGGACAAAACGGAGTCAACTGTCTCCTCTGGTCTCAGGGCAGAAGTTGTTTTGTAGGATTTTCCTCATGGCTGTTTAGTCTCATCTGGTCCCAGGGCAGAGACCATTGTTTCCCACTTTTTTGTCTGAGGGCAGGTGAATCCCTCCTGGTCTCAGGGCAGAAGTTGTCTGAGGGCAGGTGAATCCCTCCTGGTCTCAGGGCAGAAGTCGTGTTTTTCTGTTCTCAGGGCAACATGGTTGGACAAAACGGAGTCAACTGTCTCCTCTGGTCTCAGGTCAGTAGTTGTCTGAGGGCAGGTGAATCCCTCCTGGTCTCAGGGCAGAAGTTGTCTGAGGGCAGGTGAATCCCTCCTGGTCTCAGGGCAGAAGTCGTGTTTTTCTGTTCTCAGGGCAACATGGTTGGACAAAACGGATTCAACTGTCTCCTCTGGTCTCAGGTCAGTAGTTGTCTGAGGGCAGGTGAATCCCTCCTGGTCTCAGGGCAGAAGTTGTCTGAGGGCAGGTGAATCCCTCCTGGTCTCAGGGCAGAAGTTGTCTGAGGGCAGGTGAATCCCTCCTGGTCTCAGGGCAGAAGTCATATTTTTCTGTTTTAAGGCAACGTGGTTGGACAAAACGGAGTCAACTGTCTCCTCTGGTCTCAGGGCAGAAGTTGTTTTGTAGGATTTTCCTCATGGCTGTTTAGTCTCATCTGGTCCCAGGGCAGAGACCATTGTTTCCCACTTTTTTGTCTGAGGGCAGGTGAATCCCTCCTGGTCTCAGGTCAGTAGTTGTCTGAGGGCAGGTGAATCCCTCCTGGTCTCAGGGCAGAAGTTGTCTGAGGGCAGGTGAATCCCTCCTGGTCTCAGGGCAGAAGTCGTGTTTTTCTGTTCTCAGGGCAACATGGTTGGACAAAACGGAGTCAACTGTCTCCTCTGGTCTCAGGTCAGTAGTTGTCTGAGGGCAGGTGAATCCCTCCTGGTCTCAGGGCAGAAGTTGTCTGAGGGCAGGTGAATCCCTCCTGGTCTCAGGGCAGAATTTGTCTGAGGGCAGGTGAATCCCTCCTGGTCTCAGGTCAGTAGTTGTCTGAGGGCAGGTGAGTCCCTCCTGGTCTCAGGGCAGAAGTTGTCTGAGGGCAGGTGAATCCCTCCTGGTCTCAGGGCAGAAGTTGTCTGAGGGCAGGTGAATCCCTCCTGGTCTCAGGTCAGTAGTTGTCTGAGGGCAGGTGAATCCCTCCTGGTCTCAGGGCAGAAGTTGTCTGAGGGCAGGTGAATCCCTCCTGGTCTCAGGGCAGAAGTTGTCTGAGGGCAGGTGAACCCCTCCTGGTCTCAGGTCAGTAGTTGTCTGAGGGCAGGTGAATCCCTCCTGGTCTCAGGGCAGAAGTTGTCTGAGGGCAGGTGAATCCCTCCTGGTCTCAGGGCAGAAGTCGTGTTTTTCTGTTCTCAGGGCAACATGGTTGGACAAAACGGAGTCAACTGTCTCCTCTGGTCTCAGGTCAGTAGTTGTCTGAGGGCAGGTGAATCCCTCCTGGTCTCAGGGCAGAAGTTGTCTGAGGGCAGGTGAATCCCTCCTGGTCTCAGGGCAGAAGTTGTCTGAGGGCAGGTGAGTCCCTCCTGGTCTCAGGGCAGAAGTTGTCTGAGGGCAGGTGAATCCCTCCTGGTCTCAGGGCAGAAGTTGTCTGAGGGCAGGTGAATCCCTCCTGGTCTCAGGTCAGTAGTTGTCTGAGGGCAGGTGAATCCCTCCTGGTCTCAGGGCAGAAGTTGTCTGAGGGCAGGTGAATCCCTCCTGGTCTCAGGGCAGAAGTTGTCTGAGGGCAGGTGAACCCCTCCTGGTCTCAGGGCAGAAGTTGTCTGAGGGCAGGTGAATCCCTCCTGGTCTCAGGTCAGTAGTTGTCTGAGGGCAGGTGAATCCCTCCTGGTCTCAGGTCAGTAGTTGTCTGAGGGCAGGTGAATCCCTCCTGGTCTCAGGGCAGAAGTTGTCTGAGGGCAGGTGAATCCCTCCTGGTCTCAGGGCAGAAGTCGTGTTTTTCTGTTCTCAGGGCAACATGGTTGGACAAAACGGAGTCAACTGTCTCCTCTGGTCTCAGGTCAGTAGTTGTCTGAGGGCAGGTGAATCCCTCCTGGTCTCAGGGCAGAAGTTGTCTGAGGGCAGGTGAATCCCTCCTGGTCTCAGGGCAGAAGTTGTGTTAGGGCAGGTGAATCCCTCCTGGTCTCAGGTCAGTAGTTGTCTGAGGGCAGGTGAATCCCTCCTGGTCTCAGGGCAGAAGTTGTCTGAGGGCAGGTGAATCCCTCCTGGTCTCAGGGCAGAAGTCGTATTTTTCTGTTTTAAGGCAACGTAGTTGGAAAAAAGAGAGCCAACTGTCTCCTCTGGTCTCAGGGCAGAAGTTTTATTAGGGCAGGTGAATCCCTCCTGGTCTCAGGGCAGAAGTCGTGTTTTTCTGTTCTCAGGGCAACAGGGTTGGACAAAACGGAGTCAACTGTCTCCTCTGGTCTCAGGTCAGTAGTTGTCTGAGGGCAGGTGAATCCCTCCTGGTCTCAGGGCAGAAGTTGTCTGAGGGCAGGTGAATCCCTCCTGGTCTCAGGTCAGTAGTTGTCTGAGGGCAGGTGAATCCCTCCTGGTCTCAGGGCAGAAGTTGTCTGAGGGCAGGTGAATCCCTCCTGGTCTCAGGGCAGAAGTCGTATTTTTCTGTTTTAAGGCAACGTAGTTGGAAAAAAGAGAGTCAACTGTCTCCTCTGGTCTCAGGGCAGAAGTTTTCTTAGGGCAGGTTAAACCCCTCCTGGTTTCAGGGCAGAAGTCGTGTTTTTCTGTTCTCAGGGCAACATGGTTGGACAAAACGGAGTCAACTGTCTCCTCTGGTCTCAGGTCAGTAGTTGTCTGAGGGCAGGTGAATCCCTCCTGGTCTCAGGTCAGTAGTTGTCTGAGGGCAGGTGAATCCCTCCTGGTCTCAGGGCAGAAGTTGTCTGAGGGCAGGTGAATCCCTCCTGGTCTCAGGGCAGAAGTTGTCTGAGGGCAGGTGAATCCCTCCTGGTCTCAGGTCAGTAGTTGTCTGAGGGCAGGTGAAGCCCTCCTGGTCTCAGGGCAGAAGTTGTCTGAGGGCAGGTGAATCCCTCCTGGTCTCAGCGCAGAAGTTGTCTGAGGGCAGGTGAATCCCTCCTGGTCTCAGGGCAGAAGTCGTGTTTTTCTGTTTTAAGGCAACGTAGTTGGAAAAAAGAGAGCCAACTGTCTCCTCTGGTCTCAGGGCAGAAGTTTTATTAGGGCAGGTGAATCCCTCCTGGTCTCAGGGCAGAAGTCATGTTTTTCTGTTCTCAGGGCAACATGGTTGGACAAAACGGAGTCAACTGTCTCCTCTGGTCTCAGGTCAGTAGTTGTCTGAGGGCAGGTGAATCCCTCCTGATCTCAGGTCAGTAGTTGTCTGAGGGCAGGTGAATCCCTCCTGGTCTCAGAGCAGAAGTTGTCTGAGGGCAGGTGAATCCCTCCTGGTCTCAGGTCAGTAGTTGTCTGAGGGCAGGTGAATCCCTCCTGGTCTCAGGGCAGAAGTTGTCTGAGGGCAGGTGAATCCCTCCTGGTCTCAGGTCAGTAGTTGTCTGAGGGCAGGTGAATCCCTCCTGGTCTCAGGGCAGAAGTTGTCTGAGGGCAGGTGAATCCCTCCTGGTCTCAGGGCAGAAGTCGTATTTTTCTGTTTTAAGGCATCGTGGTTAGACAAAACGGAGTCAACTGTCTCCTCTGGTCTCAAGGCAGAAGTTGTTTTGTAGGATTTTCCTCATGGCTGTTTAGTCTCATCTGGTCCCAGGGCAGAGACCATTGTTTCCCACTTTTTTGTCTGAGGGCAGGTGAATCCCTCCTGGTCTCAAGTCAGTAGTTGTCTGAGGGCAGGTTAATCCCTCCTGGTCTCAGGGCAGAAGTTGTCTGAGGGCAGGTGAATCCCTCCTGGTCTCAGGGCAGAAGTCGTATTTTTCTGTTTTAAGGCAACGTGGTTGGACAAAACGGAGTCAACTGTCTCCTCTGGTCTCAGGGCAGAAGTTGTTTTGTAGGATTTTCCTCATGGCTGTTTTGTCTCATCTGGTTCCAGGGCAGAGACCATTATTTCCCACTTTTTTGTCTGAGGGCAGGTGAATCCCTCCTGGTCTCAGGGCAGAAGTCGTATTTTTCTGTTTTAAGGCAATGTAGTTGGAAAAAAGAGAGCCAACTGTCTCCTCTGGTCTCAGGGCAGAAGTTTTATTAGAGCAGGTGAATCCCTCCTAGTCTCAGGGCAGAAGTTGTCTGAGGGCAGGTGAATCCCTCCTGGTCTCAGGGCAGAAGTTGTCTGAGGGCAGGTGAATCCCTCCTGGTCTCAGGTCAGTAGTTGTCTGAGGGAAGGGGGAATCCCTCCTGGTCTCAGGGCAGAAGTTGTCTGAGGGCAGGTGAATCCCTCCTGGTCTCAGGTCAGTAGTTGTCTGAGGGCAGGTGAATCCCTCCTGATCTCAGGGCAGAAGTTGTCTGAGGGCAGGTGAATCCCTCCTGGTCTCAGGGCAGAAGTTGTCTGAGAGCAGGTGAATCCCTCCTGGTCTCAGAGCAGAAGTCGTGTTTTTCTGTTCTCAGGGCAACATGGTTGGACAAAACGGAGTCAACTGTCTCCTCTGGTGTCAGGTCAGTAGTTGTCTGAGGGCAGGTGAATCCCTCCTGGTCTCAGGGCAGAAGTTGTCTGAGGGCAGGTGAATCCCTCCTGGTCTCAGGGCAGAAGTTGTCTGAGGGCAGGTGAATCCCTCCTGGTCTCAGGGCAGAAGTTGTCTGAGGGCAGGTGAATCCCTCCTGGTCTCAGGTCAGTAGTTGTCTGAGGGCAGGTGAATCCCTCCTGGTCTCAGGGCAGAAGTCGTATTTTTCTGTTTTAAGGCAACGTGGTTGGACAAAACGGAGTCAACTGTCTCCTCTGGTCTCAGGGCAGAAGTTGTTTTGTAGGATTTTCCTCATGGCTGTTTAGTCTCATCTGGTCCCAGGGCAGAGACCATTGTTTCCCACTTTTTTGTCTGAGGGCAGGTGAATCCCTCCTGGTCTCAGGGCAGAAGTTGTCTGAGGGCAGGTGAATCCCTCCTGGTCTCAGGGCAGAAGTCGTGTTTTTCTGTTCTCAGGGCAACATGGTTGGACAAAACGGAGTCAACTGTCTCCTCTGGTCTCAGGTCAGTAGTTGTCTGAGGGCAGGTGAATCCCTCCTGGTCTCAGGGCAGAAGTTGTCTGAGGGCAGGTGAATCCCTCCTGGTCTCAGGGCAGAAGTCGTGTTTTTCTGTTCTCAGGGCAACATGGTTGGACAAAACGGATTCAACTGTCTCCTCTGGTCTCAGGTCAGTAGTTGTCTGAGGGCAGGTGAATCCCTCCTGGTCTCAGGGCAGAAGTTGTCTGAGGGCAGGTGAATCCCTCCTGGTCTCAGGGCAGAAGTTGTCTGAGGGCAGGTGAATCCCTCCTGGTCTCAGGGCAGAAGTCATATTTTTCTGTTTTAAGGCAACGTGGTTGGACAAAACGGAGTCAACTGTCTCCTCTGGTCTCAGGGCAGAAGTTGTTTTGTAGGATTTTCCTCATGGCTGTTTAGTCTCATCTGGTCCCAGGGCAGAGACCATTGTTTCCCACTTTTTTGTCTGAGGGCAGGTGAATCCCTCCTGGTCTCAGGTCAGTAGTTGTCTGAGGGCAGGTGAATCCCTCCTGGTCTCAGGGCAGAAGTTGTCTGAGGGCAGGTGAATCCCTCCTGGTCTCAGGGCAGAAGTCGTGTTTTTCTGTTCTCAGGGCAACATGGTTGGACAAAACGGAGTCAACTGTCTCCTCTGGTCTCAGGTCAGTAGTTGTCTGAGGGCAGGTGAATCCCTCCTGGTCTCAGGGCAGAAGTTGTCTGAGGGCAGGTGAATCCCTCCTGGTCTCAGGGCAGAAGTTGTCTGAGGGCAGGTGAATCCCTCCTGGTCTCAGGTCAGTAGTTGTCTGAGGGCAGGTGAGTCCCTCCTGGTCTCAGGGCAGAAGTTGTCTGAGGGCAGGTGAATCCCTCCTGGTCTCAGGGCAGAAGTTGTCTGAGGGCAGGTGAATCCCTCCTGGTCTCAGGTCAGTAGTTGTCTGAGGGCAGGTGAATCCCTCCTGGTCTCAGGGCAGAAGTTGTCTGAGGGCAGGTGAATCCCTCCTGGTCTCAGGGCAGAAGTTGTCTGAGGGCAGGTGAACCCCTCCTGGTCTCAGGTCAGTAGTTGTCTGAGGGCAGGTGAATCCCTCCTGGTCTCAGGGCAGAAGTTGTCTGAGGGCAGGTGAATCCCTCCTGGTCTCAGGTCAGTAGTTGTCTGAGGGCAGGTGAATCCCTCCTGGTCTCAGGGCAGAAGTTGTCTGAGGGCAGGTGAATCCCTCCTGGTCTCAGGGCAGAAGTCGTGTTTTTCTGTTCTCAGGGCAACATGGTTGGACAAAACGGAGTCAACTGTCTCCTCTGGTCTCAGGTCAGTAGTTGTCTGAGGGCAGGTGAATCCCTCCTGGTCTCAGGGCAGAAGTTGTCTGAGGGCAGGTGAATCCCTCCTGGTCTCAGGGCAGAAGTTGTGTTAGGGCAGGTGAATCCCTCCTGGTCTCAGGTCAGTAGTTGTCTGAGGGCAGGTGAATCCCTCCTGGTCTCAGGGCAGAAGTTGTCTGAGGGCAGGTGAATCCCTCCTGGTCTCAGGGCAGAAGTTGTCTGAAGGCAGGTGAATCCCTCCTGGTCTCAGGTCAGTAGTTGTCTGAGGGCAGGTGAATCCCTCCTGGTCTCAGGGCAGAAGTTGTCTGAGGGCAGGTGAATCCCTCCTGGTCTCAGGGCAGAAGTCGTATTTTTCTGTTTTAAGGCAACGTAGTTGGAAAAAAGAGAGCCAACTGTCTCCTCTGGTCTCAGGGCAGAAGTTTTATTAGGGCAGGTGAATCCCTCCTGGTCTCAGGGCAGAAGTCGTGTTTTTCTGTTCTCAGGGCAACAGGGTTGGACAAAACGGAGTCAACTGTCTCCTCTGGTCTCAGGTCAGTAGTTGTCTGAGGGCAGGTGAATCCCTCCTGGTCTCAGGGCAGAAGTTGTCTGAGGGCAGGTGAATCCCTCCTGGTCTCAGGTCAGTAGTTGTCTGAGGGCAGGTGAATCCCTCCTGGTCTCAGGGCAGAAGTTGTCTGAGGGCAGGTGAATCCCTCCTGGTCTCAGGGCAGAAGTCGTATTTTTCTGTTTTAAGGCAACGTAGTTGGAAAAAAGAGAGTCAACTGTCTCCTCTGGTCTCAGGGCAGAAGTTTTCTTAGGGCAGGTTAAACCCCTCCTGGTTTCAGGGCAGAAGTCGTGTTTTTCTGTTCTCAGGGCAACATGGTTGGACAAAACGGAGTCAACTGTCTCCTCTGGTCTCAGGTCAGTAGTTGTCTGAGGGCAGGTGAATCCCTCCTGGTCTCAGGTCAGTAGTTGTCTGAGGGCAGGTGAATCCCTCCTGGTCTCAGGGCAGAAGTTGTCTGAGGGCAGGTGAATCCCTCCTGGTCTCAGGGCAGAAGTTGTCTGAGGGCAGGTGAATCCCTCCTGGTCTCAGGTCAGTAGTTGTCTGAGGGCAGGTGAAGCCCTCCTGGTCTCAGGGCAGAAGTTGTCTGAGGGCAGGTGAATCCCTCCTGGTCTCAGCGCAGAAGTTGTCTGAGGGCAGGTGAATCCCTCCTGGTCTCAGGGCAGAAGTCGTATTTTTCTGTTTTAAGGCAACGTAGTTGGAAAAAAGAGAGCCAACTGTCTCCTCTGGTCTCAGGGCAGAAGTTTTATTAGGGCAGGTGAATCCCTCCTGGTCTCAGGGCAGAAGTCGTGTTTTTCTGTTCTCAGGGCAACATGGTTGGACAAAACGGAGTCAACTGTCTCCTCTGGTCTCAGGTCAGTATTGTCTGAGGGCAGGTGAATCCCTCCTGATCTCAGGTCAGTAGTTGTCTGAGGGCAGGTGAATCCCTCCTGGTCTCAGAGCAGAAGTTGTCTGAGGGCAGGTGAATCCCTCCTGGTCTCAGGTCAGTAGTTGTCTGAGGGCAGGTGAATCCCTCCTGGTCTCAGGTCAGTAGTTGTCTGAGGGCAGGTGAAGCCCTCCTGGTCTCAGGGCAGAAGTTGTCTGAGGGCAGGTGAATCCCTCCTGGTCTCAGCGCAGAAGTTGTCTGAGGGCAGGTGAATCCCTCCTGGTCTCAGGGCAGAAGTCGTGTTTTTCTGTTTTAAGGCAACGTAGTTGGAAAAAAGAGAGCCAACTGTCTCCTCTGGTCTCAGGGCAGAAGTTTTATTAGGGCAGGTGAATCCCTCCTGGTCTCAGGGCAGAAGTCATGTTTTTCTGTTCTCAGGGCAACATGGTTGGACAAAACGGAGTCAACTGTCTCCTCTGGTCTCAGGTCAGTAGTTGTCTGAGGGCAGGTGAATCCCTCCTGATCTCAGGTCAGTAGTTGTCTGAGGGCAGGTGAATCCCTCCTGGTCTCAGAGCAGAAGTTGTCTGAGGGCAGGTGAATCCCTCCTGGTCTCAGGTCAGTAGTTGTCTGAGGGCAGGTGAATCCCTCCTGGTCTCAGGGCAGAAGTTGTCTGAGGGCAGGTGAATCCCTCCTGGTCTCAGGTCAGTAGTTGTCTGAGGGCAGGTGAATCCCTCCTGGTCTCAGGGCAGAAGTTGTCTGAGGGCAGGTGAATCCCTCCTGGTCTCAGGGCAGAAGTCGTATTTTTCTGTTTTAAGGCATCGTGGTTAGACAAAACGGAGTCAACTGTCTCCTCTGGTCTCAAGGCAGAAGTTGTTTTGTAGGATTTTCCTCATGGCTGTTTAGTCTCATCTGGTCCCAGGGCAGAGACCATTGTTTCCCACTTTTTTGTCTGAGGGCAGGTGAATCCCTCCTGGTCTCAGGTCAGTAGTTGTCTGAGGGCAGGTTAATCCCTCCTGGTCTCAGGGCAGAAGTTGTCTGAGGGCAGGTGAATCCCTCCTGGTCTCAGGGCAGAAGTCGTATTTTTCTGTTTTAAGGCAACGTGGTTGGACAAAACGGAGTCAACTGTCTCCTCTGGTCTCAGGGCAGAAGTTGTTTTGTAGGATTTTCCTCATGGCTGTTTTGTCTCATCTGGTTCCAGGGCAGAGACCATTATTTCCCACTTTTTTGTCTGAGGGCAGGTGAATCCCTCCTGGTCTCAGGGCAGAAGTCGTATTTTTCTGTTTTAAGGCAATGTAGTTGGAAAAAAGAGAGCCAACTGTCTCCTCTGGTCTCAGGGCAGAAGTTTTATTAGAGCAGGTGAATCCCTCCTAGTCTCAGGGCAGAAGTTGTCTGAGGGCAGGTGAATCCCTCCTGGTCTCAGGGCAGAAGTTGTCTGAGGGCAGGTGAATCCCTCCTGGTCTCAGGTCAGTAGTTGTCTGAGGGAAGGGGGAATCCCTCCTGGTCTCAGGGCAGAAGTTGTCTGAGGGCAGGTGAATCCCTCCTGGTCTCAGGTCAGTAGTTGTCTGAGGGCAGGTGAATCCCTCCTGATCTCAGGGCAGAAGTTGTCTGAGGGCAGGTGAATCCCTCCTGGTCTCAGGGCAGAAGTTGTCTGAGAGCAGGTGAATCCCTCCTGGTCTCAGAGCAGAAGTCGTGTTTTTCTGTTCTCAGGGCAACATGGTTGGACAAAACGGAGTCAACTGTCTCCTCTGGTGTCAGGTCAGTAGTTGTCTGAGGGCAGGTGAATCCCTCCTGGTCTCAGGGCAGAAGTTGTCTGAGGGCAGGTGAATCCCTCCTGGTCTCAGGGCAGAAGTTGTCTGAGGGCAGGTGAATCCCTCCTGGTCTCAGGGCAGAAGTTGTCTGAGGGCAGGTGAATCCCTCCTGGTCTCAGGTCAGTAGTTGTCTGAGGGCAGGTGAATCCCTCCTGGTCTCAGGGCAGAAGTCGTATTTTTCTGTTTTAAGGCAACGTGGTTGGACAAAACGGAGTCAACTGTCTCCTCTGGTCTCAGGGCAGAAGTTGTTTTGTAGGATTTTCCTCATGGCTGTTTAGTCTCATCTGGTCCCAGGGCAGAGACCATTGTTTCCCACTTTTTTGTCTGAGGGCAGGTGAATCCCTCCTGGTCTCAGGGCAGAAGTTGTCTGAGGGCAGGTGAATCCCTCCTGGTCTCAGGGCAGAAGTCGTGTTTTTCTGTTCTCAGGGCAACATGGTTGGACAAAACGGAGTCAACTGTCTCCTCTGGTCTCAGGTCAGTAGTTGTCTGAGGGCAGGTGAATCCCTCCTGGTCTCAGGGCAGAAGTTGTCTGAGGGCAGGTGAATCCCTCCTGGTCTCAGGGCAGAAGTCGTGTTTTTCTGTTCTCAGGGCAACATGGTTGGACAAAACGGATTCAACTGTCTCCTCTGGTCTCAGGTCAGTAGTTGTCTGAGGGCAGGTGAATCCCTCCTGGTCTCAGGGCAGAAGTTGTCTGAGGGCAGGTGAATCCCTCCTGGTCTCAGGGCAGAAGTTGTCTGAGGGCAGGTGAATCCCTCCTGGTCTCAGGGCAGAAGTCATATTTTTCTGTTTTAAGGCAACGTGGTTGGACAAAACGGAGTCAACTGTCTCCTCTGGTCTCAGGGCAGAAGTTGTTTTGTAGGATTTTCCTCATGGCTGTTTAGTCTCATCTGGTCCCAGGGCAGAGACCATTGTTTCCCACTTTTTTGTCTGAGGGCAGGTGAATCCCTCCTGGTCTCAGGTCAGTAGTTGTCTGAGGGCAGGTGAATCCCTCCTGGTCTCAGGGCAGAAGTTGTCTGAGGGCAGGTGAATCCCTCCTGGTCTCAGGGCAGAAGTCGTGTTTTTCTGTTCTCAGGGCAACATGGTTGGACAAAACGGAGTCAACTGTCTCCTCTGGTCTCAGGTCAGTAGTTGTCTGAGGGCAGGTGAATCCCTCCTGGTCTCAGGGCAGAAGTTGTCTGAGGGCAGGTGAATCCCTCCTGGTCTCAGGGCAGAAGTTGTCTGAGGGCAGGTGAATCCCTCCTGGTCTCAGGGCAGTAGTTGTCTGAGGGCAGGTGAGTCCCTCCTGGTCTCAGGTCAGTAGTTGTCTGAGGGCAGGTGAATCCCTCCTGGTCTCAGGGCAGAAGTTGTCTGAGGGCAGGTGAATCCCTCCTGGTCTCAGGGCAGAAGTCGTGTTTTTCTGTTCTCAGGGCAACATGGTTGGACAAAACGGAGTCAACTGTCTCCTCTGGTCTCAGGTCAGTAGTTGTCTGAGGGCAGGTGAATCCCTCCTGGTCTCAGGGCAGAAGTTGTCTGAGGGCAGGTGAATCCCTCCTGGTCTCAGGGCAGAAGTTGTGTTAGGGCAGGTGAATCCCTCCTGGTCTCAGGTCAGTAGTTGTCTGAGGGCAGGTGAATCCCTCCTGGTCTCAGGGCAGAAGTTGTCTGAGGGCAGGTGAATCCCTCCTGGTCTCAGGGCAGAAGTTGTCTGAAGGCAGGTGAATCCCTCCTGGTCTCAGGTCAGTAGTTGTCTGAGGGCAGGTGAATCCCTCCTGGTCTCAGGGCAGAAGTTGTCTGAGGGCAGGTGAATCCCTCCTGGTCTCAGGGCAGAAGTCGTATTTTTCTGTTTTAAGGCAACGTAGTTGGAAAAAAGAGAGCCAACTGTCTCCTCTGGTCTCAGGGCAGAAGTTTTATTAGGGCAGGTGAATCCCTCCTGGTCTCAGGGCAGAAGTCGTGTTTTTCTGTTCTCAGGGCAACAGGGTTGGACAAAACGGAGTCAACTGTCTCCTCTGGTCTCAGGTCAGTAGTTGTCTGAGGGCAGGTGAATCCCTCCTGGTCTCAGGGCAGAAGTTGTCTGAGGGCAGGTGAATCCCTCCTGGTCTCAGGTCAGTAGTTGTCTGAGGGCAGGTGAATCCCTCCTGGTCTCAGGGCAGAAGTTGTCTGAGGGCAGGTGAATCCCTCCTGGTCTCAGGGCAGAAGTCGTATTTTTCTGTTTTAAGGCAACGTAGTTGGAAAAAAGAGAGTCAACTGTCTCCTCTGGTCTCAGGGCAGAAGTTTTCTTAGGGCAGGTTAAACCCCTCCTGGTTTCAGGGCAGAAGTCGTGTTTTTCTGTTCTCAGGGCAACATGGTTGGACAAAACGGAGTCAACTGTCTCCTCTGGTCTCAGGTCAGTAGTTGTCTGAGGGCAGGTGAATCCCTCCTGGTCTCAGGTCAGTAGTTGTCTGAGGGCAGGTGAATCCCTCCTGGTCTCAGGGCAGAAGTTGTCTGAGGGCAGGTGAATCCCTCCTGGTCTCAGGGCAGAAGTTGTCTGAGGGCAGGTGAATCCCTCCTGGTCTCAGGTCAGTAGTTGTCTGAGGGCAGGTGAAGCCCTCCTGGTCTCAGGGCAGAAGTTGTCTGAGGGCAGGTGAATCCCTCCTGGTCTCAGCGCAGAAGTTGTCTGAGGGCAGGTGAATCCCTCCTGGTCTCAGGGCAGAAGTCGTATTTTTCTGTTTTAAGGCAACGTAGTTGGAAAAAAGAGAGCCAACTGTCTCCTCTGGTCTCAGGGCAGAAGTTTTATTAGGGCAGGTGAATCCCTCCTGGTCTCAGGGCAGAAGTCGTGTTTTTCTGTTCTCAGGGCAACATGGTTGGACAAAACGGAGTCAACTGTCTCCTCTGGTCTCAGGTCAGTATTGTCTGAGGGCAGGTGAATCCCTCCTGATCTCAGGTCAGTAGTTGTCTGAGGGCAGGTGAATCCCTCCTGGTCTCAGAGCAGAAGTTGTCTGAGGGCAGGTGAATCCCTCCTGGTCTCAGGTCAGTAGTTGTCTGAGGGCAGGTGAATCCCTCCTGGTCTCAGGGCAGAAGTTGTCTGAGGGCAGGTGAATCCCTCCTGGTCTCAGGTCAGTAGTTGTCTGAGGGCAGGTGAATCCCTCCTGGTCTCAGGGCAGAAGTTGTCTGAGGGCAGGTGAATCCCTCCTGGTCTCAGGGCAGAAGTCGTATTTTTCTGTTTTAAGGCAACGTGGTTAGACAAAACGGAGTCAACTGTCTCCTCTGGTCTCAAGGCAGAAGTTGTTTTGTAGGATTTTCCTCATGGCTGTTTAGTCTCATCTGGTCCCAGGGCAGAGACCATTGTTTCCCACTTTTTTGTCTGAGGGCAGGTGAATCCCTCCTGGTCTCAGGTCAGTAGTTGTCTGAGGGCAGGTTAATCCCTCCTGGTCTCAGGGCAGAAGTTGTCTGAGGGCAGGTGAATCCCTCCTGGTCTCAGGGCAGAAGTCGTATTTTTCTGTTTTAAGGCAACGTGGTTGGACAAAACGGAGTCAACTGTCTCCTCTGGTCTCAGGGCAGAAGTTGTTTTGTAGGATTTTCCTCATGGCTGTTTTGTCTCATCTGGTTCCAGGGCAGAGACCATTATTTCCCACTTTTTTGTCTGAGGGCAGGTGAATCCCTCCTGGTCTCAGGGCAGAAGTCGTATTTTTCTGTTTTAAGGCAATGTAGTTGGAAAAAAGAGAGCCAACTGTCTCCTCTGGTCTCAGGGCAGAAGTTTTATTAGAGCAGGTGAATCCCTCCTAGTCTCAGGGCAGAAGTTGTCTGAGGGCAGGTGAATCCCTCCTGGTCTCAGGGCAGAAGTTGTCTGAGGGCAGGTGAATCCCTCCTGGTCTCAGGTCAGTAGTTGTCTGAGGGAAGGGGGAATCCCTCCTGGTCTCAGGGCAGAAGTTGTCTGAGGGCAGGTGAATCCCTCCTGGTCTCAGGGCAGAAGTTGTCTGAGAGCAGGTGAATCCCTCCTGGTCTCAGAGCAGAAGTCGTGTTTTTCTGTTCTCAGGGCAACATGGTTGGACAAAACGGAGTCAACTGTCTCCTCTGGTGTCAGGTCAGTAGTTGTCTGAGGGCAGGTGAATCCCTCCTGGTCTCAGGGCAGAAGTTGTCTGAGGGCAGGTGAATCCCTCCTGGTCTCAGGGCAGAAGTTGTCTGAGGGCAGGTGAATCCCTCCTGGTCTCAGGGCAGAAGTTGTCTGAGGGCAGGTGAATCCCTCCTGGTCTCAGGTCAGTAGTTGTCTGAGGGCAGGTGAATCCCTCCTGGTCTCAGGGCAGAAGTTGTCTGAGGGCAGGTGAATCCCTCCTGGTCTCAGGGCAGAAGTCGTATTTTTCTGTTTTAAGGCAACGTGGTTGGACAAAACGGAGTCAACTGTCTCCTCTGGTCTCAGGGCAGAAGTTGTTTTGTAGGATTTTCCTCATGGCTGTTTAGTCTCATCTGGTCCCAGGGCAGAGACCATTGTTTCCCACTTTTTTGTCTGAGGGCAGGTGAATCCCTCCTGGTCTCAGGGCAGAAGTTGTCTGAGGGCAGGTGAATCCCTCCTGGTCTCAGGGCAGAAGTCGTGTTTTTCTGTTCTCAGGGCAACATGGTTGGACAAAACGGAGTCAACTGTCTCCTCTGGTCTCAGGTCAGTAGTTGTCTGAGGGCAGGTGAATCCCTCCTGGTCTCAGGGCAGAAGTTGTCTGAGGGCAGGTGAATCCCTCCTGGTCTCAGGGCAGAAGTTGTATTTTTCTGTTTTAAGGCAACGTGGTTGGACAAAACGGAGTCAACTGTCTCCTCTGGTCTCAGGGCAGAAGTTGTTTTGTAGGATTTTCCTCATGGCTGTTTAGTCTCATCTGGTCCCAGGGCAGAGACCATTGTTTCCCACTTTTTTGTCTGAGGGCAGGTGAATCCCTCCTGGTCTCAGGTCAGTAGTTGTCTGAGGGCAGGTGAATCCCTCCTGGTCTCAGGGCAGAAGCTGTCTGAGGGCAGGTGAATCCCTCCTGGTCTCAGGTCAGTACTTGTCTGAGGGCAGGTGAATCCCTCCTGGTCTCAGGGCAGAAGTTGTCTGAGGGCAGGTGAATCCCTCCTGGTCTCAGGGCAGAAGTTGTCTGAGGGCAGGTGAATCCCTCCTGGTCTCAGGGCAGAAGTCGTGTTTTTCTGTTCTCAGGGCAACATGGTTGGACAAAACGGAGTCAACTGTCTCCTCTGGTCTCAGGTCAGTAGTTGTCTGAGGGCAGGTGAATCCCTCCTGGTCTCAGGGCAGAAGTTGTCTGAGGGCAGGTGAATCCCTCCTGGTCTCAGGGCAGAAGTTGTCTGAGGGCAGGTGAATCCCTCCTGGTCTCAGGTCAGTAGTTGTCTGAGGGCAGGTGAATCCCTCCTGGTCTCAGGGCAGAAGTTGTCTGAGGGCAGGTGAATCCCTCCTGGTCTCAGGGCAGAAGTCGTATTTTTCTGTTTTAAGGCAACGTGGTTGGACAAAACGGAGTCAACTGTCTCCTCTGGTCTCAGGGCAGAAGTTGTTTTGTAGGATTTTCCTCATGGCTGTTTAGTCTCATCTGGTCCCAGGGCAGAGACCATTGTTTCCCACTTTTTTGTCTGAGGGCAGGTGAATCCCTCCTGGTCTCAGGTCAGTAGTTGTCTGAGGGCAGGTGAATCCCTCCTGGTCTCAGGTCAGTAGTTGTCTGAGGGCAGGTGAATCCCTCCTGGTCTCAGGGCAGAAGTTGTCTGAGGGCAGGTGAATCCCTCCTGGTATCAGGGCAGAAGCCGTATTTTTCTGTTTTAAGGCAACGTGGTTGGACAAAACGGAGTCAACTGTCTCCTCTGGTCTCAGGGCAGAAGTTGTTTTGTAGGATTTTCCTCATGGCTGTTTAGTCTCACCTGGTCCCAGGGCAGAGACCATTGTTTCCCACTTTTTTGTCTGAGGGCAGGTGAATCCCTCCTGGTCTCAGGGCAGAAGTTGTCTGAGGGCAGGTGAATCCCTCCTGGTCTCAGGGCAGAAGTTGTCTGAGGGCAGGTGAATTCAGATTTAACGGGCATTATGATGGACACCTATGTAAGCACATGTCAGTTCCTGCCAACATCCAGTAGCTTCGCACAGCCATTGAAGAGGAGTGGACCAACATTCCACAGGCCACAATCAACAAGCTGATCAACTCTATGCGAAGATGTGTTGCACTGCGTGAGGCAAATGGTGGTCACACCAGATACTGACTGGTTTTCTAGCACCCCATTGTATTCTATGTTTTGAACAATACCCCTAATCCCCATAATGAAGCCATGTCACATCATATTTCAACCCAGCTGTGAACAAAACTTGGGAAAACTCATCTAATCATCTAAAAATTCAGGTTTCTCCTGTGTAATCATTTGTCTGTTGACAGCTTTTGTTGCCTATTGAAATGTTTTTACCAACAGAGATCTGGAACATAAAGGCAGCATGGATTCCACAAATATCGTTCCAAAGGAGTCAAACATGAATTAATTCCTAGAGACTTGTGGAAAATGATGGCTTTTTAGCTTTATGTATGTGAAATTATGTAGATCTAAGCCAGGGCTGCTCAAGGTGGGGCCCGCAGGCCCAAGTTGGCCATGCTATTTTATTTTTGTGGGGTAGAAATTATCTTAAAATAAGTGGGGTTCTTAAATATTGATTATTTTACATAACTGAGCATTGCGGGCAGAGTCACTGGGAGCAACTAAGGATCAGTATTTTGCATCTTAACAATACAATAGGTGTTTGCTCTTGGCCTGCGGCTCACCGCTAACTTTAAGTTTTGGCACCCCTAATCTAGGCTAACACCTATATAATAGTGTCATTTGCCTAACCGATAACTACCCTTTATCTCAAGAAAGAAGAGCGGTGCAATAAAGAGAACTACCTTTATCCCATCTTTCATTCAAATATTTTATGTGGGGGATGATTAGGGCACTCAAGTTATTCCTGCAGTGGTTACAGGATGTCACCTCCTCACATGTATGCCTTTAAATGATAAGAGCAAACAAATGAGTTGGTCCATTAGGTTAGCTCCATTTTTGAGGTTGGGTAATGCAACACCTTGCTACAGGCTGTTGAAGACCTATCACGCAACATTTGATTATAATGGAAGAGCAGATCCACATCGTAGTAACTATGCAAAGTCAAATGCAACACAAAAATCAAAAACTGGAATCTGAAGCCGGTCAGGTGAGCTGAGCCAAGCTACCGTCAGAACTGATAAAAGATGTAGGCGATGACAGTAACCAGGAAGACTTGACAGATGTGGTACTTAACATCAGAGTCTCTACATTCCTCCGTTTCCTTGCATGTTAATATTGTGCAGCAGGAAAAAATGCTCTGCAAAGCTTGAGAAAACACAAGACAAAGGGCCGTAATAATGTAAACAATTTATTGGAACAATGTACAGATTCAAGCAATGGTAACCAGTCACATCCACTATATCATCTTACAAATATTACAAAATTACTACAGTACAATATAGATTCTTTGCATGATCCAAAATATTTGGTGGCCCCAAAAGTATTACTTTTTTTTTTAAATTCAGCAGCTCATTAAAAAAAAAGAAAAAATCAAACCATGTCTATCAAAATGATGTTTTTGCTTTTACTAGCAAAAAAGATGAAGGCAGATAGTCTAATCAAGATCGAAGGCTAAATGAGAATACAGGAGTTCTTTGACTAGACATTCCTCAATATTGGTGGGTGCTTTATAAAATACAAATTTTCAATAAAGCTTCATAGAAAGTCAAACATTATGTTTGTAACAATATGTTTATAAATTGTCAACCTATTTCTTTGCTTTTAAATTAGGCGTTACCTGTTTCTCCAGCTACAGTATACTGTATATCTATTGCAAACTACCAACAAAACCTCAAAGTATTTACTCTCAAGGCAATGTGTACACATTACACTAAGTATTTACTGTAGTCTGATGACAATCACTTTTGACAGAAAGCACATTAAGTATGTGCAAGTTACCATTTTATTCTCCCCCCCTGCCTTGCAATTGTAAATCACATTTGACAGCTAGCAGTGTTTCACAAATAACATTAATGTCAATTTACACCCACGGTAATCCATTTCTAATATGTAGGGCGATAGTTTTACTAATCTTTAGTTGTTGAGAGGAGATGCATAAAGGCATACACATTAGGGAAATGATAACAAATAACACTGAACACAGACGACCTGAGGTTAACACATAGAAAACACATATTCAAGTAGTGAAACACAACTACGATGTATAGCAGCAGTCGAGTCAGAAATACAGCACAGTAATGGTGGGACTGTGTTCTATGTGTGTGTTTTATAGACCTAAACTCTTTCAGTGAAAGAATAACAGGACTGTGAACACACACCCCATCAAGCCGTGATTACTCCGTTATTTGCATGCCAAACAGCTGGAATGTGACAGACAAAATCACATCAAAACACAAAATGATGTGGCACATACAAGTCTTTGCCTCTGTATTCCATGATGTCTTAAATTCACCACTGTTTATCTTATTAATGTTAAATCTAAGAGTGTTGTTACATATTTAATGTTGTGAAAGTTTATCTAACACATTAAACTACTTTCACAATCTAATAATCACCCCGTTGCATCAAGAGACTTATTGCATTAGGTAAATACATTTTAGCAGCAATTAACACTAAGGTCATATTCTTAAGGGGTTTGGCTACATTGTTAATTTTAAGCACTTTGCGATTTAAATTTTGAGTGCATGTCATTAAAATACTGCAGTTATTACTCTGGCCAGCAGAGGAAAATGACTGGCTGGGCATAAAAAAACAAAACAATAAAAGAAAAAAAAAAAATCATCCCATCTCTCTGAACCCATCATGGAATACATTCAGGCTATCTGTAACTTAAACACTTACACACTTTATAAAATATAACAGCGCAAAACAACCAGAGACAATAACATTGTTGTAGTTTCACAGTATTTAAAAACTATACATCCAGCTATGGGGGAAAAGTTTAGGGCGAACACTCCAGCAAGAAAATGTGAAATTATAAAAGTCCCAGTGTTGCGATACATAAATGTTTACTATGTACTTGTTAAACCTTTAGTTTAATTGAAGCTCCCCTCCCTCCCATAATCCTCTTCCCACTATATGTTGGGGTGTGAGGGGCCACCAACATGCAAGAGATGAAAGCATCCAAGTACCCCACAATACACAACCACCCAAAACATTATACAGTCATCCTCAAGATCATGCTTTTAGCACAAGAAGCCAAACACCCAAGGAAAACAAAGAAAACTTCAGTACATTGAGAAATAAACATATTCAACATTCATCCGATGGACTGCGTGGTTCTGACAGCCAAAGTCACAAAAATCACTAAGACAGGATTCGTGTCACGGTGTCTCTCCTTCACTTCTCCTTCATGAGGCTCAGACAATATAAAGGATTGTAAGCATCTAAAGCTTCGCTATGCTTGTTGATGAATGTCCACGTCAACATTCACACCCACAAGACCAAACTGGGAGATTCACTCCGACGGTACATCACAGCCAAGATTTTTACACACTTCCTAAGTTCGGCGTGTTAACCCAGTCATGCTACGTTACAGCTGATTGCTGTAGTAATTCTCTGGTAGAGGAAACAAAAGTACTGTAAATAGATAAATTACAAGGTCAAAGAAGAACCTTATCACAGGGCAATGACAGCTGTCAAATGCAACACACATCACTAATGTTCCACAGCTTTTCACAACGATACAAGCATGCTACCTATTCCCAGAAAAGCTGCTCTTTAAACGTAAATCTTGTGCTCTCCAGTGACATAGTTAACAGCCTTTGCCCTGCTAAAACATAGGAAATAATCTGATGACTCTAAAGGTGATAACTTATTCTCGGTGATATGCAGCAGTATAAAATCCAATAAGATGCATTCTTAGCATCAGCTGCTATCCTTTAGTTTGAACCTATCTTTGTATTAAGAGAATATTTCTCTTGACAAACCTTTAACTTCTTCTTCTACTGGTGGAATTCAGTTGTGATGAGAGCTAACACATGCCATTTACTTGGCTGACATGATTATAAATGCAGGTCAGCTCTGAAGACCATTTACTGCACAAACCTTTCAACATGTGCAAACCCCTCATCTAAGCAAATGGAAGAGTCAGTGCTCGCAAAGTTTTTCTCCATACTTGCGTACATTTCTTTTCAGTAGTTCAGGTAAATAAAAACAACATGTTTGGGGAATAAAATGGAGAGAAAAAGGTGATCGGTTTCATTTTCTGATTGAGATGTGATTGGATGAATTTTCCTCCCATGATAAGGTTGTTCTGCCAGCCCCTTTGCCCCCCGTTGCCTGTGCATGGGGGCAGTGAGCGCCGCAGCTACCACCTCCCTCCCACCCCGTCCGTCAGGTCGGGGAGGGGTCCACACCCCTTCCCTCCCCTCAGCAGGCAGACCCTACCCCCCTAGTAAAGGGTAACATGTTCCCTGGGTAAAAGAGGTTCCCTATGTTGTCTCCCGTAGTGAATGACCTGCACAGAGAGAGAGAGAGAGAGAGAGGCCTCATTAGAATGTGACACAACCATTCAGCAACAGTTCCTTTATATCGACGACTGGAGCAACAAAAATCACAGCTACTAAAAACAACTTCACCATTATGTAGATTTTTTTTCAATGAGGAAGAGGATTTTTCTATTGTCTATATGTTCCAAGTCCAGTTGGACCAACATTAGAAAGTGGAACAGGCCACTCGATACTCATTTTAAATTTACACCTTTAAACATGATGTTCCTGATTCTGGATGTCTATTGTCAAAACAGAAAAAATACTTCCCACAACTATATCTATTGAAAAAATACATTTATTTGCAACATTTCAGAACCTTGTTAGTACAGAAAAGTTACACATGTATTTTTGTAAGTCAGACTATGTTTGGGAGTGTGCTTGCAACCTTTCGAAGAAAATTGTCCCCAGATATAAAATAGAAATATTCTATTGGGTAAAATATTTAGATTTAAAGCTCAACCAAGAATCAATCTGATTCTAAGGTTATAAACGAGAAGAGCCTATAATGACACCTTTTTTTAAACAGATATATAATGCATAAGAAATGATCTATGTGTCTTTTTCACAAGTGTTTAATAACCACATTAGAGGGACCATTGCAAAAAATGTGCATGTATATATTCTGTGTTTATAAAATAAACAAAGACTGAAACTAACACGTTTTTCAACGTATTTTCTAGAACAGTTAATGATATCGGAGAAGAAACTGACCCCAGTGATGAGGCACACTGCTGTGGGAACAGTTACACCCCGTAGAAGGTTGCCAGCCGTTCCTTCAGTGGCATGGGGAACTGATCTGAGAAGCGCCTCCAGTTTTCCTCGCCCACCTGGTTCTTAAACCCGTGAAGGATCTGAAACGAAACACCCGGACAATTTCATACCAAGTTATAATGAGGTGCTGCCTTTCAAAATAGATCTTGTGCATGACGAGTTTATAATCAGACACTGCCATCCCTCTGTTTGGCCACAAGGGGACAGAACAGATGAGAGTGAGCAAATCTTCTTCTAAAATCATGAGGTTAAAGTTGGATATGTTTTAACCGTCATTTCATTTTGCTGAAAAATCCAGTGCAATTTAGCAGCTTATATTTAAAAACAGCAATTGTCAGCGTTTACCTTGCAGAACATGTCTCTGAGATCATCCTTTGGATTTACCCAGGAGGCCACTGCGTCACAGAAGAATATAAAATCCTGTTCCAGAGAAGAGAGGTGAGGCAACGTTTCAAGTTGGGGAGCAAGTGACAACATAATGACCACGCTACCAATCGTATTGCTGGGCCTCACCTGCACTACACCACCTGGATTTACACTGATCATAGTGCAAATTCCTCTGAATGCAGAGTCTTTCTCCTCATTGTCTCTTATATTTCGTAGAGAGGTGCACCTGACAACAGGGACGACCAGATTTAACATCAGACATATCAAGTTACAAGCTTAGAGACTTAATCTACAAACTGGCACTATTATATGAATGACTACTGCAAATACCTATAATATTATAGCCTATTTCCATCTTTAATACAAATGTAGTGTTTAGGTGTTTTCTTATCATAATCAATACTTGTATTCCTTATCAGTAAATACATATACTATGTATACATCTATGTGAGGAGAAAATTGTGTCTATCATGAGCTGAGAGATAACCACAACAAGTCAAGCATGCACACAAAACAGATTAAAATAAAAACAAAACATTTTTACTTTTAACAAAACTTCTCCGAGCTCTATTGACTTCACTTTTTTTGTCTATGAGCAGTGTGTTGAGCAAAACCTCATCTATAGCACCTTGAAAATAACATTACTTTTTGGAAGGATCGACTAGAGAAGGTTTGGAGTCGTTTTTTTTGGGACAGGCACATGCAGCTGGGGTGACTACTCAATGAGAAAGGGATTTAGGAATGCTCTTTTGCAGCATCCTTTCTCTGTCGTTGAACCAGCAGGCATTCGACAAATCTGATCCCATGCATCTTTTAGGTTAGCGACAATTAACAATGACAAAAGACTAGAAATTAAACAAATTAATGTATAATACATGAAGGTGCTACTGAGGCAAAAAACAAAAATCACAAGTAGGACCTAAAAGAGGACAGGGTTAGTCACATGGTTGGCAATGATTACAAACTGATAAGAAAAAACAAAACCAACTGAAAAGACTTCTTTTGAGAAGGAAAAGTGAGGAGAGGAGAGCAACAGGGGAGAGAAAGGGAGCGACAGGAAGACAGACGAGAAAGATAGGAGGAAAAGCAGAGAGAAGATGAATTAAATAAAAGATTGAATAATACACACCAGGGTCTTATAAACTGCTGTAGCATGGGTGCCACCTCTTGAGGACAAACGTAACCAAGACGACCAATTGTTATTGCTAAGGTAACGCAATCACGGTTACACACCACCAAACGCCAACCAAGACATGAGCAATGAGGAGGGGAGGAGAAAAATAAAGAAAAAACAAACAACTCAGAGACATAAATCAACAGAATCTGTGTATGATAATAAATAGAAGAGTTCACTAGCGTTGATTATCACTGCCCCCTCAGTCATGGGGGAGGAATGTAAAATGTGACACTCTAAAAAAAATAAAAAACATACAACACGTTTAAGGGAGAACACATTGACAACTTTGACAGGACATTCATAGAAAAAGGCAAACAATGGCATCTGCTTTCAGAAATCATATGGATCGAACATCCAAATCTATGATTAGAAATCATTAGCTTGATTTTAAAAATGTGGGTCTCAATGGAAAGACACAGGCTAGCTAAGGTGCATCATGTGTATGCAGTTCACTTGGGCTTACAGAGATTTCTCCCTTAAACTCACAAATGTTAATTTTTACATAAGAAACAGAAATGTTGTCTTTTTTTTTTTATCTTTTGAAAGGAAATGACAGATTACTCCAAGCCAACTACATGGAGGGAGACTAGAATCCAGCACAGCAGGTTCTTATGAGGCAGAGAGGAGGGAGGACCTAAGTTTAAAAGACACAAAACTATGCAACATTCTCATTAACAAACAGGCATTTATGAACAGTCCAATGACACATGCAGAAAGCAGATGGTATGCTCATTAGAATAAAGTTCAGTGCAGGATAAGCTGATCCAAGACAAACTGCAAAGTGTTGCCATGCACTCTCCAACAATTCACTGCCACTCCCACCCTTTAACTGACGGTGGTGTTACATGGCTGCCCGTTTAAATTTAGTCCCAGTGATAAACTGGTTCTCTTATAACCAACATGAGAGTTACACAGGACCAAAACATCTGATTTTGTCAATTAATTTTGTATTCATTGGTTCAGTTTCGTGTTTTCATTTAATATACTACAAACATGCAACAAATGCAAACATCAATAAATTCTAATGAAACTTGGCATGACACTATTACGATTATCATGTATCCTGCATCAAACATTGGCCATTCTTAACAACATTTAACATCTATTGGCAGATATGCATCCACATTTAAAGAACAGTAAATAAAAGCAACAAATAAACTGACAGCAAACAAACAGGAACACATCTACAGTCCCTAGATTTTCTTTCATTTAGGCAGGTTACACTTCACCCTTGCATACGTGTTTTTGATGAGATGCTCTGTTTGATGTTTCCAATTAGATTTCTAAAAGCAAGAGCACAGTGTAACCTTCTCTTTTTAATGTTCTAGGCTAAGGTGCCCTGCTTCTAGTCAGTTCAGGTGTTCTCTCAATCATTTATGAGCAGTTACTGTTTAAGTGTTGAGAAAATGTCTGACAGCTAACTATGTGAGGCTGTGAACTTACCTATCTATCTCACACGCTGCCTGATCTTTGCATTTCCAGTAGTCTACCTCACCTGATGGTGCACAGTCAGTCCGCATGAGTTAATACCAAGACTGGGCACTTACATGGCTCGCTCGATTCAAGAGTGTCAAGAATTTCACACCAGGGTTTCGTTTTCTTTTATCTCCGTTTACAGGCCTGGCTGCCAGATTGCAAATCAATAGCTGAAATATTTTGCGTGCTTTGGTGAAACCAGCGAAACCTGTAAGGCTCATGGCTTGGGAAGGGCTTTTGGGTAGAGATTAAAGGGCAGGACAGGCACCCTAATGAGTGTGGTGAATCCTGACTGAATGGACCTGAGTGTGTGAGCACCTCCCTGTGTGTGGCAAGCTGGCTGGCTGGCTCAGCACTGCCACCGAGTGGTACCTGTGTTCTCCAGTAGAGTCTTTGGGGTATTGGGTCTGTTAATGATCTCCACCAGCTGGTGTCGCACCATGGCAATGTACGGCTGCATTTCAGGCCCTGAGGGTGTAGAAACGGGAAGGAACCATGGAAAGAAATCTGTTGACTGTTTATTCTGTGATGCGATAACAAAATATACACTGGGAATATTTGTGAAGCACTCACCCATTTGTATAGAAATCTCTCCAATTGCCCATGTTGCATTGTTGCACACTGATATCAATTCTGGGTTTAAATTTGTACCCAGTATGGGCATAAAATCAGCTGGAAGAAGGAAAGCAAGTCAATTTAGCAACTGACTAACAACATATTAACAAAGTGTGTTTCACAGATAATGCCAGGGTACATACCGATGCAGGGTTTGACGTGTTGGAAACACGCCTTGGTCAGATCCCCCAGCAGAGCAAAAGAGCTCTGACGCACTTCTGGCATTTTATCCTGAACAGAGGGAGAGAACAACAAAAAGGTGAACAATGCAAGCAGACCTTATCAGTTTATCAGATAAGTGGCATGTTTGACAGCTCTTCACCTGCATGCACTGGTACATGAGCGTGAGGATGTTGCTTCGAGCAACCAGCTGCTCAATGGTGCCTCCCAAGCCCTCAGCAAGTCCGCTGAGAAGATCCAAAGCCACGATCATGAAGTCTTTGTCAGGGGCTTCGTACTGGTCTGGCTGTGACTGATGAAGCTAGAAAAAGAAAAGAGGATGAGAGTTCAATTAAATCAACTTCAATAACTGCTAAATAATTAAATTATAATTACTAAGTTATGAAGTTAAAAGTCAGCCCTTTATCCTGAAACTACATTATCCATCTACTGTGTTTGTGACTAAAGGTTTCTTTGTACACCTGTACATGTTTTGTTTGGCCACTTGAGGGCAGTGCAGCAGCTGTAAACACAACCATGACATTCAGTATATTCACCAAGATGATATGGCAAAGGTCTTAGCATACAATAGACACGAAGCAACATTCGAATTTTGAGGTCATTTTTGCCTCCGCCTGAGTCTTATATCTGATCTCCTTTTAGCTTTAGATTTGTCTCCACAAATTCCTGAGGGAATATTTGGCTCTTTAGTTGCTAAATGCTCCACCATGTCCACCAGCTAGTTGCTAACTGTCTCTGTTATCTGTTTGGTGCATGGCAGATAGTGTACAGCAGGTTTATCCGGAAAGGAGATTGATGGGAGTGCAAGACTGAACAAAACAGTTAAGTTGTGAGTCATGAAAGCAAAACAATGAGCTGAAAGAGGCTTAAAAGCTCCATAGAGCTGAGAGTCAGGTGATTATTCTCTGTGGTTGTGTGACCACAAGCAAATCCTTTCAAGAAACACATTAATTTGATCCATTGTCAATAGAAACATATTAATTAAATCAGCTGAATGTTAAGGCTGGCTGTACAGGAGGTAGGGTCAAGAACGTAGAGGTTCAGCAGCTCAGATTTTCTCCTTTGGTACGTGTTTGTTTGTGTACATATTTAAGGGTCCTACACACTCACCATGGCCTGAGCAAGGGTCTTCTGAACCAGGTTGACGCAGCGTTGGTACACAGGCTCGCAGTAGGGCAGGAATCCACTCTGCAGGGCAGTGGCTACTGACGACAGACACTAAGGAAGGCAGGCAGGGGGTGGATACAGTCAGCGTTCTGTCTGTACAATGTTCTTATCATAGAGCTCGAACTGACTCACTGTCGACCTAACAATTTGCGTAGGCAGTGACTGCACATAAGAGACTCACTTCTAATAAAGGGAAGAGATCTTTGTCTTCATCTTTCAGCTGGTTCCACTTCTGAATCAGTGGAGGCATCAACATCTGGATGTACTCCTAACAAATAACACAGATCAAATTTACAAGTCTTTGCACAATATCCAACAAGTAGTATGATAACTTCAGTTAACCCCCAGAACACCAAAAGTTCCCCAAACCCGCAGCTAACTTTAAAAGGCATGTTTTGAACAACAAAAGAAGCCAAAACTACACCATATGTAGCCAGAAGCTATAAAAACAGGAATTATCGTCTTAAAAAAATGCCTGGAAACTGCTTGGGTTTCAGAGGGTTAATCCATTCATACATACATTCAAACAACTCTAGGAAGCATTGTGGATTTGCTGATTCTTGTTTACCTTCTGGTGATGGGCTTATAACTATAACATCACCCCAACTAGCACTACAAAATTGAAAATGAGAAAGAAAGCGTAAATCTAAAATGTGAAGTGAAAATGAGTCCATGTTTCTGTTCTACTTACTGGTTTATTGAGATGGTGCCCTACTGAGTCTGCGAGTGTTCCTATGGCATCGTACAGAATGAGCAGATTCTTGTGCTGGTACTTGCTGAAAGCAAACACCAGTGTGTCCAGGATGAATGCCAGGTAGGGCACCAGCTCTGTGCATGCCTCCTCCTCCAGAGTGGCAAAGGCACTGGTCATGAGGGATCAAAAGGAGGAGACGGAAGAAAACATGATACAGTAGGCAATGTGTGGCTATGAACGGCATGAAGAAATCTGGATGCATCTGAACACCCGAAGGAAAAATTGTGTGGATAGCAACAGTCAAATAGCACTACAGGATTCCTAATGTGCCGTTATATGACTTCTTACTCACCTGCAAGCGGCCTCCTGCACACGCTTGTTGCTATCCAGAATTCGTTTGAGCAGCTCCGTCATTAGAGGCTTTAGGTACGTATCTGGCGGCTGGCTGACAACCCAGTGGGCATAGCGGCTCAGTGTCCAGCAGGTGATGGAGCGCACCAGGGCTTTCTTATCAGACAAACACTGGACGAGATGAGGAATGAGCTCAGGCAGGTATGGGATCATACCCTGCATGCAGCCTGGAGATACGGATAAAAACAGTGATTCCATATTCTCTGAACTCCCTACGTTTTGTCCACACTTCTTCTTTTTCTTTCCCTTCTTACCTTCAGCTATAGCCCCCAGCACTAGGATGCCAGACTCTTTGACTACCCACTCTGGATGGAAGAGCAGCTCTTTGAGGAGGGGCAGAATGTGCAGCAACAGGTCGTCCCTGAAAACGTTAGCCAACACGTCCAACGCTGCAGCTGAACACTTGCCTAATGTTTGGTGAAACGCAAAGAGACATACATACAAACATAGAAGTGTGCGGACAAACATACAGACATTACAGGTACAGTACACACATACACACACAAGACAAGTGATCAGTACACTGTATGGTTCCTAGCTCTTTTTAAAAGAGAGCAGGAGATGATGAAAAGGGCCATTAATAATGATATAGAGGCGACAGTGGGAGAGCTAGAGAGCTCCATCTACACAGGCGCTGAACTCACGCAGGTTCCAATCAGAGATAGTATCATCATCATCATCCAATTCATCATCATCATCTTCGTCATCCTCGATCCCGTCGCCCTCATGCTGCTGGGCGACTGTGCGGGAGCGATGGAATCGCGGCCTGATGTCCTGCTCATTGTCTGGAATGGCTTCGTCTTCCTCGATGTCCCCCTGATGATGAATGTGGGGGATGAAAAAACAAATTATTATACAGATTATTATTATAATAAACACAAATTGGCGGTAAAAGTGAATACAAGTAAAATCTGCATGATTTTATACCAGCATCTACAAATGCTTGCAGTCAAGTGCATAAAGTGCTTCCATGTTCCCAAAGACTAAATATTGTATGAAAAAATCTCAAAAAACAAAAAGGAGCAAAATAAAATACTTTGTATCTATGAACTCATAATAATTAAATATCAAAGATAGGAACATATATCCACAAATATTCTCTAAATAAGACAAACTCTAGATCAGCATTTTTTTTAAACTCCTGACTCTGACCATTGATAAAAGTGTGATTTTTCATGTGATCTAAAAATGTCAAAGCTGTACTCTTACATACTGTGCCAAATTTCAAGACTTGAGAGTAATTAGAACAAATGTTTCGGCATTTTTTCCTTTTCAAACTAAATCTAGTCTTTGGCACAAATGGGTTAATCAAACAGTCACCCTGGGTCATGGGGCAATTCATGGTCTTACTGGCAAGTACAAATATTGGGCTATATAAACTGACCTTGAGCAGGATAATGTCAATCTCGGAGTACTTCATCCCATTGACAAGCACCGGAGTGAGCCTGGAGTGGAAGCAAGAGGAAAAATGATGAGAACAAAGGGCAAGGATAGGTCACAGCCAGTAGGCAATCGCTCACATCTGATCCCTGCTGTGGGCTCAGTTTAATGTGACAGTGTGGTGACAGATGTTACAGCTGAGGTCAACGGCCAGGGTTCTTAATCAGCCGTCCTGAGGTGAAGAAGAAGAATAACATCCTGGTACAAGGTTTGCACTAACTTACTCCCAAGGTTGCTATGAATCTACAGCTTTCAATATTAGCACCGGGGTGTCAGCCTGTACTGTATGCACATTTGTGTATGTGTGTGTGTCCGTGTGTGTGTGTGTGTGTCCGTGTGTGTGTGTGTTCTTACTGGGAGAGGTGTCCACACAGCACCTCCTTACAAACCGGCTGCTCTGCCAGAGTAAGCCAGAACTCACAGGCCTCCAAGGCAACATTTTCATCTTGGTCCTGAGTCCTCTGCAGCATGTACTGAGACAGATTTAAAAAGAGAAATTTAATCTTATGCTCTTAATTTACAAACCAAATATGTCATTCTAAAATATGACACTCAATAACAACATCTATCCACAGGGGGTCATCAGTGTGTGATGAGTCTAATATCATAGAATAAGAGATATTTTATTTCTGTTATTCTCAATACATCCCATGAAAGAACCAAACAAACAGTGCATCTGTCTCTCAACACTTTCTAACTTTGCTACTAAGTCCATTTACATTAATAAAATAATAATAGGTTTAACTAGTGAAGGTGGCAACATTTCATTGACTAGTCGCCTAATCAAAGATGTCTAATAATTTATGGCACAATTTTTTTTATGGGAGCGATTCATTACTAAACTACAGCACTTGTGTTCATCATAAAGGAACATGAAGACATCCAGGACAACAGTGTGGCTCACTGATGTGTTTTTAGCTGTTTATGGACAACAATGGCGGTTTATGGCACAAAGGGATATACTGTATCAGTCTTCAGCAAGACAGACAAATTTTGTTTGAAGGATTAAGTCATTATTTTCTTTTATGAGAATGGTTGACAATAAGAAAAATATCAAAAGACTTTTAAGACAAATACATGTATTCATTCTTCAACATTGCACCAGTATTGAGCTAAGCCTTAAAAATCCACCCCCACGTTCCCGTAGTATGGAACATGGTACTGAATATTGATATTTTTCAATGTATTGCATCAAAGTTAAAAATTCCAGTATGTTGACAACACTACACCCTGTAACCCTCTAAACTCACTCACCTCTATGATGTTATGCATGTGTGGCAGGAGACGGTCCAGGCGAACTTCCAGTAGCATGACGAGAGCTCTGCACACATTCTTCCTCACTTCTGGTTCCTCATCTGTCGCCAGCGCAAACAGGTTCTACAGAGGACAAAAAGACCAAGGTCAAATATCCTCTTAGCACAGTGTGAAACAACAACTACCAACAATAATAATAATAACTGCATGGCATGTAAAATCAAGAAGAAAAAAGAATGCTGGGGACAAAGTCAATGCAATAATATATCACAGTATATTTTCTTGTGATATACGTACAAAGACCAGTTCCAATCTTGGGCCAACATTTTACTAAATGTTCTGTTTTTGAATGTACTTTCTGAATGTATTTTGCTTTGAGTTTTGTAACAAGTGTCCATGTGGCATTACCGTAGAAATCTTATCTCTGTAGCTGTTCTGCTACTGTGTATTTCACTCTCTCTCCACTTTATTACCTGCTTGACCTTAAGTGTGGTACATGTTGCTATTAAAAGCATAAAACCTCCTGGTATTTTGTTACAATATTATAAGCAAACGTTAGCCTGTGTAAAATATCAAACTAGCATTTTATTTTCAGTAAAGGTTCTGTATCTCTCTTTGCAAGCCCTGAACATATATATAGAACACAAACAGGAGATTAACTCAATACTTGATTCTTAAAACTGATTTAAAAGCTCAGAAAAAACAATCATGACTTTGGGCTTTTAATGATTTTAAAAGGGAATCAAAAGCAACAAGTTGAGAGGTAAACCACAGACAAACTGTCTGTGCAGTAATTACTTAGAGAGAGATATTGACCTGAGGGAGGGAGGTCATCCTCACTGGAGACAGACCATCTGTCTCTCAGATAGTACATATTTATGTGACACGACAAGACAACAAAGAGCAGTCAGACTTGCCTCGATGAAAGGGTCGATGTGCAGCATAAGAGCCTGAGTCCTGCTGATGATGAACTGATTAACACATGCGATGGCATGAGACCTGCAACACAATAACCACCAGTTAGGAGCAACACAAGCATTCCATCCTCACATGTCGCACGCTATGAAAGCAGCCCCTGTTTTCATCTTTGCTATGTCGCCATTGATCTGACCTACAATTATGAGGAACTGTTGTCTTCTTTCAACAGGCCTGTTGCATTACGACAGGCTGATATTTCAACCGTACAATTATATGACCTTTAGTCTGTTTTGTTACATGAATAAAACACACTGACTAGGGGATGATTCATTTATGAGTCAAGATATGTTGCAGATAAAAATGTTCTGAATCATAGGAAAGGGGAAGGTGGGGCTAAAATGTAAAGATTTAAATAGGTCATAATCTTACGCAAAAAATACAATAAATGTTAAAGCTGTAATTCATATCATTAGAAAGCAGCAGACAGAAAAATCTGTAAAGTAAACCAATGACCATGTATCATCAATAAGTAAGTATAGTGAACTCTTTAATTGAAATGACATCAATCTTCAAAACCAAGGAAGCAGTACTGGAAAGACTCAAACTAACAAACAGGTTTGATGTAATTTATAGTCAACGAAAAAGCATAATTATAGTAAGAAAATGTTGTACCTAATCTTTGGGCTGCTGTGCTTGAAAAATTGTAAGAACTTGGGGATCATGATGTTCAGAGGACGGTCCAGCATGTCACTGTCCAGGATCTCAGCAGAGTCCTCACAGATCTTCTGCAGGGCCCCAAACGCTCCCTGAGGGACAAAACAAAATGGGGAAAAAAAACAACAGATGAATATAATGAAATATCACATTCAGGTTATGGTCCGACTCACATTAAGTAAAAATTTTAGATCTACGATCATGGAACAATGACTTTTTATGGTAATCAAACTGTAACCATGGTAACAACTGCATGACCTTAAAATTAAAACGCACTGCTTAACTAACAAATCCACTGCTTTTTCTTTGCCATTTTATCTATACTAGAAATGCAACTGTAGAAAGAAAGTCACTATCACTTTGCTCATTCATATTCCAGCTATAAAAAAAACACCCTGACAAATCGGCATGGAAGCACAGAGAGTCGTTGCAATTGAGATGATACACAGTCTTGTCTCGTCACATTAATGTAAACTGGCAGGAAGAGAACGCCTGTCGAGTTCGGGTCGGGCTAGGTTACTACTCGCTCTGACTTGACCGGGTTCAGACAGAAGTCCCAGTCCCGGGCTGCACTCTGGTCTACATCTGCCAGTAGGCCATTGCGACGAGAGCGAGCGGGCATGGCGATACGTTTATTCCACTCCAGGAGAGACTTGATATTCTCTGCAAATAGGTGGGGGAAACAAATATGTGCATATATTGGTAAAAATCCAATACTGCGCATCCCCATTTCAAAGATCTCTAAAAAGGAACTTCCGTTTTTGCTCAACCCCCACCCAACCTCAGAACAGGTTTCACTGCAGCTACAGACGGGGGATGTGGAGGAGGAATGCCTTTAGGTTTCTGTTTAGCGTCTTTTGTTCTCTGACATCACATGTTTGCAGAACAATCTCAACATATAGTACATATATGTTCATATTTTATTGGCTAAGTGTAATATCACACGGTACAGTATGTGTTTACATAAGTAAAGGTCATATAGAGAATATCGTTCCAGTTTTTGCAGATTGCAACTCAAAAATGTGCTCATCCATGATCTTCAATAGGATTCATCCACTTCTGCTCTAATAACCTTCAAACGGTTGGCAAGCAGTCACACACACACACACACACACACACACACACACACACACACACACACACACACACACACACACGCACACACACATGCACACACACATGAACACACACATGAACACACACAATCACACCCGCCCCTCTCTCTTCATACTAGCTGCTCGACTGATGGTTAGTATGCATGTTCACAGTATGCTGCAGACTTCAGCATCTCTCACAGAAAGGCAGATACAGAAAAGCGCAGCATGGATACTGACGCTGTCTGAAACGTGTTGCCATGGAAACCGCTCCCATGCCAGCATTCCTTTGAGATGACAGATACAGAACAGTCTCAAAAAAAAACAAAAAAAAACAAAACACGAAGGAGCCAAAAGGGATGCGATGAGACGAGGAGGGCGAGGCTGCGACTGTGTCAAGGTCACAAACAGGAGGAGACCAAGTGCAACTCATTAGAATACAGATGAGTCACTTTCACCTTGCAGGGGAGTGTGACATGAACAAGACAATAACATCACTGTTTCAGAGCCCGAACAGAAGATTTCCTTATAGAGCTTTTGGGTGAAACAAACAATATACATGACACTTTGGGGATTTAAAGTGTAGACTTACTGCTGTTGAGGTTTAGATTAAAATATGAGATGTAGACATGATGTCGCTGAATAGCACAAGCTTTAATGGACTTATGAACATGAATGATGCCAGATTTAGCTGACTTAATTGTCTACAGACTTCTGTCAGATAACTGTGGAAATTGAGTTGAAATTATTAATTGCATAGCCGATGATAGCAAAATTAATTGGGAATTATCTTGATCACTGATTAAGCTGTCATTATTCAAGCAAAAATGCTAAAAAGCTGGTTGTTCCAGCTTCTAAACTGTAGACACAGTAAGAAACTAAATCATCAGATAAATCAACAATATAAGCCCATTAACATTTATGCTTTTTGTCAAATTAATGAATAAATCATGCCGCATCAGATGCTGAAATGTAGCTCAATCATTACTTGTGATGACCATGTGATAATGTGCGGAGCACAACTTGAGACCGCTACCACTGTGGTGTGTCAACAGAGAAGGGCAAAGAAATGGGAGTGGCCTTCATGCATTCCAGTGATTCCTAAAGTGTAATCCTCCCTTCGAGTTCTGCTATGGAAGGTCATTAGACGCGAGAATATATGTCATGACAGATAACAGCAAGCCAGGGCAAAGAGAGGTATGCATGTAGTCAACTGAACAGCTCTTTCAGACTCAGACGGATACAAATAAGCGCCGAGGTGACTAAACATTTTCATACACGGTTGTCGGCCCTCAACTTGACCCTCACAACGCCATCGCAACAACTCTCTAACTGCCGTTTATCAAAACAGTAGAACTGCTTGCAGGCAAAATCTATATAAAGCCATCATCACACTTGGCATCCAATACACCTGCTCGTGTCTTTTAATAGCGCGTGCAGAGAGGGGTACAGTGTGGCTGCACAGGGGGATCTTCCGCCAACTGCTGCTCTTAAACCACAAGACAGAACCAATGGTACAGCTGCATCTCCTGATGTTAGCATGGCTATAGACTGGTGGTTAGTTACCTGCCAACTATTTTGACAATCAAGTAATCATTTCAGTCATTTTTCAAACAAAAATGTCAAACATTTACTGGTTCTAAATTCTTAATTGTGAGGATTTGTTGCTTTTCTTTGTCATTTTTGATGAAAAATTATGAGTACTTGGGTTTTGGACTTTTGATAAAACAAAAAAAGCAATTTGAAGTCACAGGGTTCTGGGAAATTGTAATGAGCAATTTTCACAGTTTTAATTCTTTTGAAACTAAACAAGAGACCAATTAATTGTTAAAATAATCAGCAGAAGAAACAAGAATGAAAACAATTGTCAGTTGCAGCCCTAGTTAAAGTCATTTCTATATTATAGAAATGCATGTCCTAGTGCTGTATATATTGACAACTATTAAAAAAGGTTATATAAAGAAGACAATGAATTACCCAAACACATTACGGAAAGCTTACAGCTACTATGCAAGCTCTTTTTCTGCCAAACATCAGCTTAGTGTGGGTGAGAGAGAATTCAGTAACAGACTGATGAGGATCACCTTGCAAAGATTTACTGATGTAGCCTGATCAAATGGCCCAAGGCCAACATGTAATCACACATGGTTTTCATTGCTTGGATTACAAAGTGCATACAGCTCAGAAACTGTACACTGGCAGCCACCAAATGTATCCCCAAAATAGATATCAAAGTGCAGGTGGCAGTAATGGTGTGGGTGATTTAGACGTCTCTATGGCAACAGTCAACACCTTCAAAAATGAGTTTCGCACGACATGTTCATTTGCCGTCTCTAGTACATTAACAAGGTCTGCTGTAGAGGAGACAGTAATCATCCTAGTTGGTGCACATCTGCAGACAATGGCATCCATTTAAAAAGAAAATTCTAAATGAAAACTAGCACTAATTGTCCACATCAAATGACATTAAGTCTGCTAAAATCTCAGTGCATTTGTAAATTCTCCTCACATTATATTTATTCCTTTAGCTCTGGTGCAAAGCATTGTACAAATGATGTATAATACAAGCCACAATAGATCAAGATGAAACCTTTGAGAAAAAGTGCCGCAGACCTCAGATTAAATGTTCAGTCCTAGGTGGAACATGGCACTAAGTATTACAAAAATTGCAATAAGGCCAAGTGCAATATCAAAAACGCAGGAGCAGTTATTCTTTTTGATTAAAATGTCTCACAACATACTATTAAGATGCACTGCGGCGCTACAGAGATGACTCAGCCAACATTTCATATTCTCATTTCGTAATGGAAATATTTTTCAGTGCAAATGTAATGCAAAAATTACCATTATCACAGAAATCGTGACTCATATATGATTTTTTTTCTTTTGCTATATCATTCAGCCCTAGTTTTACCTGACAAAAATGTCACAAGTAAACAGGGGCAGTATAATCACACATAACATAGATGATTATGGAAATCTAGAAGAAATCTCAGTACTGACAACCCTTTGATTCCCTGCACGTAAACTGCAGTTGTTTTGTGCTAAAGAACGGCATAACTTATATTTATTGCCCCTTTAAAACAACAAGGTGATCTCTTTTAACAGTTTAAATCAAATACCATTTCTTCCATCAACATTAGCGGGAAAATTAATCACATTCATTTAAACACGACTGAAAATACTGGTGGCTCAGACTTTAATAGTATCAAAAACAGTTAATGGAAAAAGCATGAAAACGGCAGTGCAAAAATACCTTTGCTTCCCTAGCTGACAACACTAGACATAAACATGGCAATCAATAGCCAAAAACACGTAAAGCTTTTAAATAAATATTTTGCAACCTTTAGCACGAGATTAGAAGACATTTTTGTCATCCAGCACAAACTTAACCATCTTCAACATCAGACACTAAGAAGCTTTCCAGCCTCCAAGCTGCTTTTCAAAATCATAGTGAGTCTTATGAGGAGTTGCTACTTTTGGTCGCTGTAAGCCTTGTACACACATACACTTCAAGATCCTCCGCAGTAAATAGCTGACCTAAATCGCAGCATCTTGAATGAGCTTAATAAGCGGGACGGGCTGTGGTGTTACAGGGGGAGCCATTTTTTTTTCTGTCACACCTCTTCCTTAAATTTCAGATAGTGCAGCTCAGTGAAAATCATGTGAACATTCTTGCTGCAAGGGGTGGTGAGTAATCCTGCCAGCACACATTTGAAATGCCCTTCAACGCAGCAGAATTTAGCATGACAGTTTAACATGCTACTTAATCTTTGCATGTGCTCTAATGTAATATATCCAACTTCCCTATTGCGGCTGATGTCACAGGCACACGCAGCAGACAGCATATTAACGAGAAGGGAGTTTATATGTGCCTAAGTATGGGTGCGGCACCATTACACAGATCAGATGCTTCCAACATCCACTATAAGCTACTGTGTAGTAATTTTAGTGGTGCCGATATCATCATAAACTGATGACATCAAGCACTTCTAAGGATTATTTTCTTTTCCTGAACATAAAAATACAATGCAGGCATTAAATAAGAAACAAACATAAGAATTTGAAAACAATCACACAAGCTATGTAGACACACAAATTAAGAGAAATTAAGTGGCTCATTTAGTGGCTGCTTGTGTTTCCAAAAGCCAAAGATGACGTCCTCAATTGTCTTGTTTTGTCCACAATTTAAAGATATTTAGTTTACTGCCACAGAGGAGTAAAGAATCTAATTTAAGAAGCTTAAATGAGAAAATATTGACTTTTTTTCCTCCATTGATTCATTATCAAAATAGCTGGTGATTAATTTATTTGTTGAAAAGGAATCTATTAATTGTGGCAGTTCTAAAGAGCTCATTATAAATATTATGCTGTAGAGCAATAAGAAATTTAAAAAAATTACAATAATGGACTATAGAGAAAAAGACATACTTGTAGTATAAAACAGAACAACACTATGTTGTTTTTGCTCAGATGCACATCATTTAAGCTATTCCAGGAGATGTTGTGCGTCGAGTCAGAAAATGAGGTCATAATGGTTTTCTGGTAAAAAGGATAGAAAGAGAATAACTGATTCCACGTTGAATAATCTGTAGTTGTGGCTGCCGCTCCAGCTGTGAGACGGCCTTTCGCTCATCTGGCCAGCAGGATGCTATCCAGATGCTGCTTTATGGCTGACCCAGCTACCCTTCCTCTCCCCCATAAATAAATAAACAAAAAAACAGACGTGCAGCCAGCGCTGTGTGCCCAGACATGCTTACTTAAGGCTCAAAGTGTGCAATGACATATGATCACAAATGTTTGTGCGCTTAATCCCTCCCTCACACACACACACACACACACAGACACACACACACTTGCAGACAGCTATGACAAAAAGCTACTGCTGAACAAATTATACAGACATTTCTTTATCGACATATCCAAATAAAGCCAACTGTAATCCTTAAAAGATGCTGCCATACAGATACTGGTTTTGCCATTCCCAGTTCATTTTTGGGTTTAAAGCTTGCCGATTAAGCTGTTTTGGATTCGGGAGGCATCGTAGTCAAACTTATGCATTTTTTAGCATTCAAATGTGGACAAATCCTGACAGTTCCCTTTAGGGCGAGAAAAACATGAATACATCTAGCAGCATTCAGTTCAATTTTATATCCATGTTAGTTAGCATTATCATAAGTTGTTTTATTTATTTCAGATTTCAAATGTCATCGAATATCTCTGATGCAGAAACTGTTGGATACATGCAAATGTCATCTCTCATGTTATGACAGAATTGCAGATTTTTGTTGATGCTATGGCATTTCTCTAATCCAATTTTATAAGATCTTCTGTGCCACAGACAAGCATTCATGTCTGGATTAGGGTAGGGCGATATGGACGAAAATAATATCATAACATTTCATGGTATTTTTGCAATAAAATTCTTGATGGTATGACAAAATACTGGGAAATCTCTTTGGTTTAGAAGTCACAATATCTGTTGTTCTTTATCAACAATCTGGTGGCAAACAGAATTCAGAGCTGACACTGGCCTATCAAGGGTATATCGTATCTATACGCTCCTTGCAGGATTTCTGGCTCACCTTGTATTCAACTGGGTGCTTCCCTGCTTAAGGAGATGAAATAAGTTTGTTTTATTACCTCCGTTTGTTTCTTACAGTCTTCTTGCACTTCTTTAATTTTACCGTAATTTGTTGTACATATGATCTTTTTAATCCAAAACACTTCCACATGAGTGAAGTCGCTCCCCTGTTTGAAACCAACTTTCCCTTTCAGCCTTTTTGTTGCTGTGAGTAACAGTATGTCATTATGTCAACAAGGCAGAATATTGCTATTATTACAATGTGATTTTTTAAATAATATTAAAATCTAAAACCGAAGTCTGAATGGAGACTAAAAGATACCCCTCCATAAAGCAGCTGCTGAATAATTAGCAGAAAATCAAGTCCCACAATCATCGCCAACATCCCAGCTACATCTCCTGCGTTCATCCTCACCTCACATGTGTTGTAGTCCTCAGAATCCAACAGCAGGCAGAGTTTAGGCAGAAGCTCTGGCCAGTTTTGTAGCTCTCCCTTGGAGGCGATGGTGGTGATGAGGATCCCTGTCATGGAGAAGATTTACTATCAGTTACACTGGCGTGGCAAGACTATCAAGAATGCACACACACAGCTTTCATACTGATCAAAACAAATCTAAGAACATAAACAAATTAATCAAATGCAGATGTTCAACATCTCGATTTACTTATTAATAACATATGAACGGGTATGCTTCGTACAGATATGTATTCAGTTAGCAATGTCACAAAAACTAAATTTTATCAATTTAATATAGAAAACAAATCGTTTTAAGAAAGGTAGAATGGCTGCGTGGTTTTACTGGTTATGCAGCATGTTTGTTTTGTTCATCACATGTAAAACTGAATGCAGCAATTAAAACAGTGAGTAACTGGGGCCAGATTGAAGGATAGTATTTGACAGAGAATTGTAGAGCTGCTAACCTGGTTTGTCTGTATCTACTGCAACTACTAATAAAATCTGATATATTCAAATAAGCCAATCTGCACCACCAGAGAACAACAGCAGACAAATAATGCAAAGTACATCACAAAAAAAGTCCTACAGCACAGCACTAGGGACAAGAACAGGCGAGTCATGGTGGCTGAACACTTCACGTGGCAGCTGAAAAGCTAGCCATCACATTCAGTGGACCCACAGGAGGCAACTTACCCACAGTGGCCCGGATGAGGGGAGACGAGTCTCCGATGTTTTGGAGGCACTCGCTCTTGATGAAATCTGACACGCCATTAGGGAAGTTCTGATAGTGGGCTTTCACATTGTTCTTCAGTATCAGCCCACTCAGGGAGCGCGTGGGTTCATCTTGGTGGGCGGAGAAAAGACAGATAAATGAATTTTATCTGAGCACAAATACACTGGTGGAGTCAGGACAAAGGTTACTGTGTCGTGAGGGCTGGTAACTTGCTCCTTAACTACTCACAGGATTTTATTGCATTCATTCATACTATTTATATACAAACAAAAAAACTATTTAAAACAACATATATTATATAAAAATAGGTAACTAATAGACTAAATAAAAGACTTATCATTATCTTAATTTCTAAATAATTGTGGCTTGTTGCATCTCAGCTAAGAGCAATATCTTAACACCACTTAACATTTCGGTCAGACAGTCAAGCCAAGAGAAGAGCGGTGCCAGGAATTAGGTTTAAAATTAGAGTGACCCATATTCTGAGTGCCACATCATCTGCGGCAAAGATGCCATCGGGTCAGCCGAGTCATGGCCAAACAGACCTGTCACTGAGCGGTTACATAAATATAACATGTTCACTCTGTCGGCTACCATCTGATGATCGAGGAACACGGTACACATACGACAAAACGACAGACAGAGACAGACAGAATGGGAGCTTACCTTCCGATTTTAACTTTGTCAGAACAAATATCAAATAGTTGTTGAAGTCTGGGTACTGGTTGAGCTGCTCAAGTCTCTGGGAAAGGTGGTTGAGGAAGACAACTGGTGCTAACTGGATGTAGAGCGTGTTAAAAGGGTGTGAGTACATTAGCACCAAAATCTGTTACATGGTTATAATTGCATTTCTTTCGTCTGAAGAAATGCAGAAAGAGCAGAAGTTTGTGTGCCCAATTGGTGGTGTAATGTAACAGTATAGCTGTGTGTATGTGTACATTTGTAGGGGTTCGTTAATATATCATATGACTATATACTGCATGTCCCCAGCCAGATGACGTATTTAGGGATACAACAGCAGCTCGTCTGTGAGTCGGTGATGCAGTGCATATGAAGCATTACATAAGTAAATCATTTAGGATCAGCATGCAAGCAGACAGCATGGAGCATTAGTTAACAATTGTTTTCTTGTGTAAAAGTATGTGGTGACTTGTACAAAATAGTGTTGCACAGAAGCTATAGGTCAGATTTATAATGCACTTAAATTAGAGCTCGAACCAATGATGGCTTTTTGGGATCGAAGCTGACACCATCATTCGGGGGTAAAAAAATCCAAAAGTGATATATCGGTCAATATCTTTCTGTACACACATTTTTGGCAATGATCTCTCACATGTGGTTATCAAACACGTGTGACAAAGATATCTAATAAGTGAAGGACGTTTTACAGTAGAACAATACACTTTTTGTTCAAGCATGACCAAAATATCTATTGGCTGACATTATTGGCCTATACTGGCCTATCAACGATATGAACATTTTTATTTTTAGAGATTATAATTCAGAAAAAAAATGCCTGAAGTAATTTATATTTATGGAAATTCCCAGTGAAGTTTACAGTTTCAATTCACTGATGTATGTAAGTACTGCCTCTGTTAAGACCTTTGTCACTAGTGTGTTGAGGATTCACTGCAAAAAATGTATGTAAATCGGCCGATATATTGGTATCAGATTTTTTTTTTAACTACCTAATGTCACTATCAGCCCCCAAAAAAATCAACTATCAGTCAGGCTCTACTATTTTTTCACTGTCCTCAGAGAACTGTACAATTTTGCATGCTGGTGCATTTAGCAAATATTTAATTTATTAGTAATTTCATGCTTTTATATCTTGATCTTTACACAAAAGTCAAGTGTGTAAATTGCATTTTAATTCCCTGGCATTTTTAGACTGATGTTCTAATGTCAATTAGATAACACGTTTCCTACATCATTAATAGATTATTTATTATATGATTATTACAATACAAAGGATTGTATAGACAACTGTCTTGTTTCACATGTGAAACCATATAATGTCGAATGAACATAATGTTTAGCTATATGCTCACACAGACTGACTAAACACCCAGACATAATTAGTTTTATTAGGAGACTAATGTTTTGTTAATAGAGAGATGATTAAAGCCAATATGACAACACTTTTCTACCATGATTAGCACAATTTTCATTACATCATCATTAAACAGGTTTTTAAAAACAATCCTCTGCTTGATTTTACATTTCACCTGTAAAAACACGCACTACTGAAGTGTAACATTAATATAATATTTAGCTATAACCTCATTTCAAGCTAAACCGAACAGCACTCTGTCCGGTATTGTCAGAAGATTAGCTTGAGGATGATACACATGAGTGCAGCATGAATTGGCCGTTAACTTAATTAAGTTTGATGGAGCATAATAATGCAAAGTGAGGGTGTGTATGGAGGCGATTAACTGCTGGATCAAGCTTACCGGTACATGCGACGTTTGGTATTAACTGTGATATTAACCTCGACATAATAGACCAGTTTCCAGCGTTATAAATGGGTTAGACATGAGTTATCCAGCACGGCACGGCCTGCTTAGCTAGCAGCACGTTGAGCTTGTTAAAGACAATAAGCACCAAGCGGTCAGCAGCACCTGCGTACCTGCTTATAACGGTACCCACCTCGGCTAGTGTTAGCTAGCTAGCCTGTTGAGTCTACCTGACATTATTAACCTAACAACATCCATGTCTGCCTCAGCGAAAAAAAGGATACTTGCTGGACGGATCTCTGCGTGGACGTGTCTGGCGACTGAGACTCTTTCAGCAGCTGTAAAATTTGTTGAAGTCCTTGCTCGTCTGGCTTCCACTCACACTCCATCTTGCTCTGCTGCTGTTGCGGATAAAGAAATAACACTGGCTAACACATCAAACGGCTCGCTAACACGTAACCCCGCGGGGACAAGGAGACGTTAACGTGACATTAGCTGGGCTCGTAAGCCAGTTCTAGACACAAAGAGGCGTTTTACCTGTTTTCTCTACGCCGACGTACTCGAGTGAAGCGGACTTTCTGGTGAAATGTGACCGTCTGTCTGGGTTTTCAGACATGGGCCTGTCACGGCAGGAACATCCGTTTTCGCAACAAGCTGAAAAAGCTGCGGGCCATACAGGCTCGCGACGCATATATGTGGCTGCCCTCGTCAGCTGACACACGGCTGAGCGGTCCTAGTGCGAGACCAGTGTTAGCCAGACGTGTTCACGGATCACCATATTATCATTTACAGGTCATGGGTTGAATTTATCAAAATAGTCTACAAATATCGTATTGAATTTTTAATTATTATTATTATTTTTTTTACTTCTTTGGGGTTTGGGTTTTTTAAACATACATTTACATATCTTACATATACTATGTTTATTACAGTAATACACAATAAAAGAAAAAAATATTAATTGACCAAACAGAGAGAGAGTACATAAAGAACTATAGTAAAGGTAAATATAAATAACTAAATGATAACCCACCTCCTACGCACGGATGTCAGAGGCTTTCGCAAGTATGACATGTTCAAACCGTCAAAGACAGAGTGGCTGTGAAAGACGGGAGAAAGGTTTTGAACGCATATTTCCGGCAGCACGTGAAGGCAGCACGACTCGCTTGAACTGTAAGCCTTGTGATGTCACTGTTGTGTTCAAGACCATTTCATAATGAGAGTAAACGTAAAACAGTGACATCTAGCGGCAGTTTTTTTTACTTCACAAATACAACATAACAGGATTTACAACAGAAACAGATTTAGTAAACATATACTATGTTTTGCATAAAATTATGAAAGATTATAGTATGTATTGGTGGTCGATTTACACTGACAATGGTGTATGATATGTGCCTGTCAAAACAAAGTGTGTGTTTTAAAATGTTAATGTTTGAGCTATCATTTGTAAATCAGTGGATATTTTAGTGTTACAAGGTTAGTGACACAATATGACTGATTAAACTGCTCATCATACTGATGATCTGTGGAAAGAGACAGCGAATTCCTACTTCAGTTCACGACTTATTACATTACTTTCAGTTTTCTGAAATTAACAGTGGGGAGTTAGCTCATTATTTGAAGCAGTTAAAATGAAAGTAATCCAAAAAGAAATAAAAAATAACAATGAATAGGAAAATATAGATATTAAAATTGTTTTAAAATCAAACTGCGGTGCTGACCATTTCTGTCCACTGGGTGGCAGCACAAGGCAGAAGTGCGTGTGATCCGCCGTGGAGCGTCAGGTGAAGAAGTGAGCACTACATTCAGTGCGCTGCTGCCTCTCAGCGTACAGAGCAGCATCCAGTGGACCAGTCTGCCTGTACAAGTCACTTATTTCCTTTAACACTAAGGTGTATATATTTCTAGTGGAGTCATATTTAATTTGTATTTTACACCAGGACCGTTTGCGGAAGCCCGAGAGGAACCCGCGGACGTGCGAGGAGGAGTTTGAACAAACAACCCCTTCGGTCTGCCTCCACTCTGCTTGTCAGCTTTTTGCCAGGGCAGTTATTTTCTGCCAACCGAGGAAACATGAACCTCCTATTGTGAGTGCTGACTGAATCTTTAATGCTTATTTTACCTTGTCATTTAGCTTTGTATTCGGAAAACCTCAGCGGTTTCTGCGTAGCAGAGCTAGCTGGCTAGCCATAGCATAATACGGGACGGGACTACTTCCTGGATTCAGCTCCGAATGTCTAATGTGATTTGCTTTGCTTTCTGTGTATTATTATGAAGATTAACACTCGCATCGACAGAAGATTATTTGTAATCGATGAATACCTTCTAATATGTTCTGCCTTAGAGCTTGAAGATACACAGCAACGATGCTAGGGTAATTTGTTAACTGTGAGGTGCTCACAGTCCGGCCTGGATATTTGCTGGCGTGAACACTTTGTTGCCACGGGCTAATCCAGCCTCGATGTGACAGTACGCACCACCAGGCCATCTTTAACCCAGTATTTCATCAAAGAAACACGACCTGTCGATTATTTTTCAGCTAGCTACAGAAAATGTCTGTTTGTGGACGACATTAGAGGGTGGACATCAACTTAAATGCGCGTCTTTTTAGGTAAAGGGATGAAGAGATGAGCTATAAAAAAACAGTAAAAACACTGAGTTTTATAGGTTACCTCTTTTTACTTTAAGTTTGACTAGCTTAATGAAGGAGTCTTCTGACATTTCCTAAGAGCTACACAGAAAAGCCTCCTTTTAATGTGTATAATCAGGCATTTTTTGATCAGCTATTGTTGATTCCTAATTGTTTAATGCTACCAAAAGCACATTTCAGGACATGGACAACATTTTATTGCAAGGTCTAGGTATCTGGTTCAACCAGTCTTCTGTCACAAAAAGATAAGTTTCTCTTGCTTATAAAATAAAATATAAAATGATATTTAATGATATAGATGATGTTAATGCTCTGATTGAATGAATAGCTGTATAAGTGTGTGACCCACCATGTTGTGACTCTCATAAATTCTTGTTTAATTGGGCAGTGAGAGTGATTGAATACTGCACCTCACCAAATGACCTCATTAAACACACAGATAGACATACTGTTCTGGCTCCTCCACCCCGAATCTGCCAAACCCATCAAGTCAACGAGAGCTCAACGCTTTCTTTTTTCTGTCAAGATCATGACTTTTTGTCTGCAAAAGTCCCTCACCAAGGGGCTGCTGTGTGAGCTCACGGTTTGTCATCATCTTATCTGCCTCGCTGTTTATCGCACCGTTTGTCTTCCTCTTTGAAATGTGACTCACAGTGGAAGCCGCTCATCCAAGACGTTCAAGCCCAAGAAGAATATCCCGGAGGGTTCTCACCAGTACGAGCTGTTGAAACATGCAGAGGCTACGCTGGGAAGTGGAAACCTGCGTATGGCTGTCATGTTGCCCGAGGGTGAAGACCTAAATGAGTGGGTCGCAGTCAACAGTAAGCACCAGTTTTACCTTTCCCCCCCTTCCTTGATGCACCTTTTTAACTTCAGATTCCTGGTATTCCTTTTATTTTAACGGTCACCCTCCTCTCGGTTTCTTTATTTGCATGCTTCTCAGTACCTCTGTTCCTGAAATCTCAATTACTCCACATCAAGAATCAGTTGAGGGTGAACTATCACGCTGTAAGATCTTGGCATTCCCTCTAAAGACCGCGTGCATTCATGCTGGAAAAACCACTGTGAATGTTAAATAGACTTTATTGTCTGTGCTCCGAGAGCCTTGTTTACTTAGGTCTAAATTGAGACAAGTGGTCGGTCAGTAGAAGATTAATATCCTCTTGCGTCAGAGTGCCCTCCAGGGTTTTGAGATTGGAATTGAATTAAGTTTTTATTTTAAGTCTTTTTACGGCAGTCAAGTGGTAATGTTTTGAATTCTGATTTGACCAAATAGATGCAGGACACAAAGAAAGGCATTGGATGCATCATTAAGTTAGTTTTTTCTCTTAATTTTGCTGTCTTGCTGACATTTGATGCTCTTGAAGTTAATTGCAGTTGACGTGGGTGGACTGTATTGCACTGGTCTTCAAACGTCGTGATGCATTTTGGAATCCCTTTGTAGCACAAGAGCATGGAAATTTAAGCAGACTGACTGCATGTATCCGCTATTATCTCCTCTGTTTACTTGACAAGTTCAGGCGTCCTCTAGCTTTGAGTTTTTGCCCGAGAGACGTCTTGGCTGTGTCAGTCATCGTTCCAATCCCTGTACTCTCCAGTTTCATAAAAGGTTAGTGGAAATGGATGGATGTTAGTCACTGCTGTGTGAGCTGTTCTAACTTGCACAATAAAGGGAAGTTAGAATAACTTCTCCCAACACCAGGTTTTTACGACTTTCCTCATGATGTCTGTTCACGAGAAGCAGTTCACTTGATTTTTTTTAAGAAGCCATGTGACAGATGAGGCTGCTCGACTACGACATAAATCATGATGAAAAATGTGTTCAATACTGGAATCATGATTTTTGAACACCATTACTCATTGACTTTGGAAACATCATGAATTTATTCAATAGATGTGTTCAGATTTATTTGATACTGCTCTCCCACTGTGAGTTCATTGTGTATTAAGAAGCTGCAACCAGCAAATGTTTGTCATCTTCGCTTGAAAAATAGTTTGCAATTTATTTGCAGCTCTAGTGCAAAAGTCGTGTTATCTTCCTGTGTTACAGCTGAAAGGGTTTTTTTTTATCTTTCTTGTTGACCAAAGGCTTCTCATCTCGTCTTGAGTTGAACTAAACATGCCACAGCCTGGCTGAGAGTGAGTTTAGGCTTTTAGGGAGGGGTGAACGCTGTTCAGGAGAGGGGTGTGCTGGATTTATAACACAAGACAAAACAAGAGCTTGATTGTGAAACAGAACTCATCAAAAATAATCATTTAATCTCATTTATATTGTTTTCATAACTGTTGGAAGCCAAAATAATAATTGAAAGTAACTCTTGATTCATTACCCGGCCCAAGAATTATGTGGTAGCACGTGAAGCAATAAGCCACCAGTGGTTTGTGCTTTATAGTGACTCAACAATCCTTGCAATACAATCTTTGTCGCCTGAGCGTCTCTGATGTTCTGTGGCTCTGCTGTCTCTTTGCATACACGTCTAGCTCAGTCTTGGCTCCAGGAAAATCTGTCATGGTGACGACTTTGCCGCCTGTCATGGCAACGCGTTGATCAGCTGAGAGCACGGCAGAGACTGCAGCCAGATATATTTATGTTCACCCAACTGTGAATGCACAATATTGAATTTTTCCATCTGATACCAATAACTAAGAACTACTTGCTTCTCATGTGAAATTATCGGTGTCCTATATCACATTTTTGTATTTTAGAAAAAGTTCCCAAGCCCCTGTCGTATCCATGATTTCACCCATTTCTCACTTTTTTCCACCCCCACCTCTCCACCAGTGCTTTTTGCAACTTTTTACCAAACATATTCTCGATAAAAAGTGGCTGTATTTGCGATTGTGGTGTGAGAATGGTTGGCAAAGGCTGTTTTAGCGACAACGGTTTGTTTATCCGCAGTTTGTGGTTTTCTTCCTGATGAATACAGACCACTGCTACCTGGTGGTATGGAGAGGTATTTCCTCTCACACAAGTGCAGAACGTACAAGCTAGTTGGCCGTCGGCTCTAGTCTTTGCATTTTGTTCAAATGCAGCTTTTTGGCCGAGATGCAAGCTATGTGAGGCAAAGTAACGGTTGGCCTTCATCGACACTTTGATACCAGTTTGTTTTGTCTGTATTATGGCCGATAGTCGGTAATAAAAGTTTCCCTTTTAATTTATTCACATGATATATCTGTATATGTCATGCTTTCCTTCTCCCAACAAGTGGTTGTTTGCCATTTTAGGAAGCATCTGACATGAAAAGACAGTCAGAAGTTAAATAAGATAATTTAGCAGGGTCTTGCCTTGAAAATGCATTTTTCTGTATTATTCAAATAATCCTCAATTCTCTCCCACACTGGTCGTGATCAAGCTTCACATTAACTTTAAAAAATGTCGTGAGGACTTGCAGTTCAACAATCACGTGGAAGGCAGTTAACTTGACAGTGTCCAATTTTAAGTTACTGTCAAGCCTTGAACCGGTCATGAATACAAACGCTTTGGACAAATATATCTTCGTTGATCACCTTTTGTACAGCTCCCTTCCACAAGACATCAGCTGTTCAGTGTGTCTTTTTTATGTGAGATTTTTTTTTCCGTAAGTTTAGCAAAAAGAACACCAACTCTGCCAACACTTTAAATAGATATCTCCAACTGAACGAAAGCCAGTGTTGGCTGTATGCCGCTGGGAATGAGTGATAACGCATTTTGTTGCAGATAACTGGAGAGTGTCTTGGTCTACAGTTTGAACTGGGCTGTGAAGCAGGGTTGGGGGCGTGGAGGGCTGTGGGAAACTTGATGCCAGCTATTTGTGCTCACACATGGTATTTGGTCTCATCTATTCTTGATTTAAATATGTTTTCTTTTTTCTTTCTTTTCAGCTGTGGATTTCTTCAACCAGATCAACATGCTGTACGGCACCATCACAGATTTTTGCACAGAGGAAAGCTGTCCAGTCATGTCTGCTGGTCCTAAGTAAGTTCATCGTTGTAGATCTGTGAGGTTATAGTCTAATAAAACCACCTCATCTTCGTCTCTCAAGGCTCAGCGGGGGCATGAGGAAGAGGCGGGGGAGGGGATGATTAAAATATAATTAAATTCATAATGCTGCTTGCATTGTTGCTGTGATAATGTAAAACACCTACCTGCCTGCCTTAATCAGTAGTCTGGCCTCCTGCTGCCAGGCTCATTTCATTCTCAGTGGATGTTTTAAATGTTAGTATCTCTCAGGGAAAAACTGAGCTCACAAGATTTAGATTGGCTCCTGCAAGGTTAAAAGGATCTTTATGAGAAAGATGTGCTTGGTGAGTTGCATCAGCCTCTTGAAAATGAGAAACTGTTTTGTTGTACATTAAATGGCATCCGTGGTGAGCAAGTGCGAAGCTAGATGGACAATGAACGAGAAACACTGCTCTGTTAAATTGAATTTGCAGTGAGTCTCCGTACTGAATGTGGATCTGTTGTCTGACATGAACTTGATGGAATCCATAAGTATTTTCAATATAAGATATCTTCTATCTGTGTTTTCTGTAGGTACGAGTACCATTGGGCTGATGGAACCAACATCAAGAAGCCCATCAAATGCTCTGCTCCCAAGTATATCGATTACCTCATGACCTGGGTGCAAGACCAGCTGGACGATGAGACACTGTTCCCTTCAAAGATCGGTATGCCTCATCTCCCGTTTCTCTCTCCTGTCGAAGCTGTCTGTTGTGTGTGGGTTTTATGTGTTTATGTGGTTTCTGTTAGTAATCAGCTCTAAAGAAAAGCAGCTTTCTTACACCTGCTGAATGACTAATGATCAGATGTCTGCTGGCAGTTTAACCCAACAGCTGTAGTCTGGGGAATTCAACTGCCATGCAAAGTGAATGGATGTTAAAACTAATAAAATGTAAATTATACCTGTAGATAAACTGATGAAACTTGGAGGGAGCGTACAGTTATATAGCTTGCAATGCTAATTGAATTTTAGATGCAATAAAGTTGAAGCTGTGTGACGCGGAAAGGGGGAAAAAATACTACATAAGTGGATAGATTGTTGTTGTTATTATCATTATTATAATTCCCGAGGGGACATCTTCTAGGTCGTCAGCAGGAAAGCACATGAAAATATCGTCTGTTTGCTTATTTACGAATCCATGGAATATTTCACAAATACATCCATATTGAAATTGTCGGAGTTTACTGTGCTGTGCAGCTGCAATTTACATAAATACCAACTCTGTTCTCAGCTTCCCTACTAGCAGAGGCTTGTGCCATCAAAGGTGGAGCTTTAATAGGGGTGGATGGCAGCCAGCACAAATAAATGCCTCATCCATCCTGAAGTACATCTCAGTGGTAGGAGCAATGACTAAAGGTGCTCACCTGGAGTGTGCTTCAGACTCCAGGCATGGTCAGGTTTGTTTTCTGAATGAACAAAATATGTAGAAGAGTGGACAACATGCATGTCCAGCTCTGTGTTTTAGCTTTAATTAAAGAGCTCCTTGTCCTGTCTGTCACCCGCTCCCTTTGAATAATTGAGTTGTACTGTAGGTTACTGTAGCTCTGCTGTGTACCCTACAGGAAGAAGCTCTCTTCCAGGCGTCTGCACTCCCTAAACGTTGAACACTGAATCATAGAGAACTGCACAGTCTGTGGTGTAGACAGCAGTGCTGTTGTAAATCCATCAGAATTTCCCACCTACAGATGAACCAACATAGTTACAGTGATGTGGTTCTGTGCTGCAGTCATGATTGTTTGCACTTCCCTTAAATCGTGCTGTGGCCTGCCTGCGAAGGCATTGGCAATCCAGAGAACATGCTGTACTTGCATCTTTCTTCATTGCTCTGAGCGTTCGGGGCTTATTGAGATTAACAGTGAGATGAAGATGGATTGACTTAATGCATGTGTCTTCTTGGCTCGTAGCAGAGATCAGCAGAATAACTGTAGTAGCCATTAAATATCACACTTTTTTTCTTTAGACACATTTCTTTTTTTCTTGTTAGATCAAGCCTTTAAAAAAATAATGTGCGTGTATACTGGTGTATACATCTTTTTGACAACACTAGTTTGTGAAATATCAGTAATATTTTTGGATTCTGAAGCTCTAAAAATCTTAAAGACCCCTTTTATCTGAAAGTGTTTCCATGAAGCCATTTACTCAATGACTGTCCTATCTACTATTTATCTTTGGCTGTATGTTTGAATAACAGCTTTTCCTTCTTGTTCCCAAGGTGTCCCCTTCAAGCGAAACTTTATGTCGGTGGCCAAGACCATCCTGAAGCGGCTGTTCAGAGTCTACGCTCACATCTACCACCAGCACTTTGACTCTGTCATGCAGCTGCAAGAGGAGGCCCACCTCAACACGTCGTTCAAACACTTCATCTTTTTTGTTCAGGTATAGAATCTCTGACATTTAAATACCAACTTTTTCAGTGTCTCTTACTCGAGTTATACTGTATGTTGGCAATAAAACATGCAGCATAAAGTGAGAAATCTTTCTTTTGTCTTTTTCAGGAGTTCAACCTCATTGACAGGAAAGAGCTGGTCCCACTACAGGAGCTGATTGAAAAACTGACAACCAAGGATAGATAAACAGCATTGTAATCCTTTATTTTATTGGTCTTCTAGTTTTTGCACAGATACCCACCCCCACCCTGGCTGTATGTATGCAGTATATATACTATATTTCCATTTGGGGAAATGTTTTTAATAAGGCCAGGAAGAAGGAAGGGTCTTGATAGGTTTATGGCACCAGGACTAATGCAATCAGGGATTACACACTTAATTGAACAAACCACAGATTAACATATTGGAGAAGATGTTCTTAGCTGTATGTAAAGATCCCCAGTATTCAGTCAGGGCTGACATTAAGGATAATATAGAAATATGTTCATTAGTTTTCTATTACGCTGCACAGATTTCTTTGTTTCACTTGGATTTATGGCTACAGGAGGCATTTCCACGCTCTTGGACGCGCAGGGAAGAAAAGCGTGTGAGCAAAGTTGCTGTATCATTATAGGAGGGCGTTGTTGGTGTCGGTGCGAGTATTTAAGCCAGCCTTTTAGTCTGTTTAACGACAGAAGCTCCTCATTTTAGTCATTACGCTACATAGAAGGATCTGGGTTGCAGACTACTACTGTCTACATCTGTAACAGCCCACATCTGTCACTACAAAAGAACCCTAAGTGCCTAGCATGGCTCATAATTGCCCTATATCAACAGTGAGAACTGTAAGACGATAAAGGCCATATACCACTAACTCGATTGACTAAACATTACATTTTCCACCTCACCTCCCTTTAAGTTTCTGTGCTTCTTAATTCCCTCTTACACCACTTTTAAATTTCTACTGTAACTTGGTTTAGAAAGTATTTTCTCTGTAAAACCATACTACTCATCAACCTTCTCCTTATTTAGTTATAAAGTCTCTTTACCAAGTGTTCTGTGCAGGTTATGATAAATGAATGTGTTGAAGGATATAGAAGTGAGGCTAGAATATTGTCATGTTGTAGCAGGGACTCAAATTAACTAAACTTTTAGCTTTTTCTAGTGACATGTTTGTGTGTGCTAGTTATTTTCCCCCTAAAAACTTGAAATAGAAACCGAATTTTAGGAAAAGTCTTCGAGGGATCTAAAACCTTAAAGAGACAGTTCACCCCCAAATCAAAAATACATATTTTTCCTCTTACCCTTAATGCTAATTATCCATCTAGATTGTTTTGGTGTGAGTTGCTGAGTTATGGAGATACTGACCATAAAGGTGTCTGCCTTCTCATGAATATAGTGAAACTAGGTGGCACTCGACTTGTGGTGCTCAAAGCGCCAAAAAATCCTGACGCAGTCATTTATATAATCCACAGACCTTGTTGTGAGCAGTTAAATGTCAGAACTATTTTTCCTTTCCACAAAACTACACCTGCCAAACATCACCGCTTGCATCCAATCATGGTCAGGGGGATAGTTAACTAAGCTAACCAACTTAGCTAAAGGGAGCCGAGGAGGAAGCAGTTTTTGTTTACATACCTCGTCCATTGAGTAGAACGCCCTCTCACGTGGGAACAACAACCTCGGAAAGTCCGAAAATGTTGGTACACCAGTTGATGTCATACGATGCTGAAACATTGCTTACAAAAGTAAACACTGGGCTGATGCTAAGAAACTTTGACCAAAGTCATGTACTGTGAGGACACTGTATCATTTCCTTTGTGCTTCCTTATCACTCAAATTCTGCAAACAGCTGTCAATGTCTTGCACCGAGCGATAAAATGCAAAACAACAGCCATCTGATTCTGTCATATTCCAGAGAAGGGAGACATTTCTACAGCCACGCTGCAACTCGCACCAAAACAATCTAGATGGATAAATAGCACTATAAGTAAGAGAAAAAACATGTTTTTTTGATTTGGGGGTGAACTGCCCCTTTAAATTGTATATAAATAGAAGTAGAGACCTGTGTTTAAAGTCACAACCTCCACTGTTTTGAAAAAAATACAAGCATTTTGAATCGGATTCTGCTGCGTCCCTTGTTATGTCACGAGCCATAAAGCACTTTGAACAATTTTCCTGACCTCTCTCGCCTGAATGTTTATACTGCATAGACTGTGCTTTGTGAGAAGCTGTGTCATGTGACTGATCATTATAGTTTCCTCCCTCATATATTTCCCCCAAATGAATGTTGAATTGCTTAACCTCCGCTGAAATTGGCTATGATAAGGCACAAGTGAGATTTCTTATGCTTTCGTATGGTTGTTTGTTGCTGTGCTTCAAACAGCAGATGCATGTACCCTCCCCAATCTCAAAGTGTAGTTTACTATGCAATAATTGACATGAAACACTAAAAAGGGTTACCAGTTGGCTCATTCGTTCTTTATCTAATATTGATTTTCCTCCTATAGTGCTTAAATTCTGGTGTTTGATAGAAATAGAGTTGCTTCTCTTTCAGGTTTGGTTTCAAAAACATTTTATATATCTTCTTATCTGAAACTTGTCAGAGAGGTGTAATACTTCAATGCACACATGTAAATACTGAGGGTTAGACCTGTCTTAAAAATACTTTTCAGCGAGCATGGAGTGGTAGCTTTTGGTTTTAAAGAATGCATCGAGTCTTTTTAGAGGCTGCTTCCCCTCCTTCCCTTATTTGGATATTAAAATTTTGTTTGTTTTTAATTGTTGAGTATCTATTTTTTTCCCCACTTCCTTAGCTAGCTATTATGAATGTTACTGCTCACCAGATATCTGAAAATGTAATAGAAAAATCAGTCATCCTGAAAGCATCTCATCCTAATGAAATGCCCGTAACATAGCCTATTGCCTACAGTTTTTCCTCCTCGACCGTAATAATTGATGAAATGTTTGTAAATAATGGCTTGGTAGGGGTTTTCAATGCTACTGAATTGATTTATGCTGTTTACAAGGCAAATAAAGGTGGTCTTGACTCTTTGAATCCATTGTATGTTTATTGTGTTGTGTGAGCTCAGTGCAGACAGGTGTGAAAGTGCATTTACTTTCTTTAAAGTACAGTACTTCAGTCAAGGTACTTGTACTTTTATTTTAGTATTTCTATTCTGTGCTACTTTATACTCCTGTAAAACATTTCAGGAAAAATGGGGACTTTTCACTCCACTGTTTAATGAGAAAACATCCAACATATGTCACATATTATTAATGATTAGCTGATAATTGACTGTTAAGCCATCTGATTATCAATTATGGACATTTCTTAAAATTAACTCTTACTTACGAAACTTAAGTGGTGGTCCCCCTGAAGGGCTGTTTGCTGTTGTTGTTTTGGCTTTTTTTGTTTATCAGAAATAAGGTCCCATGGGGGAAACCGGACGGGGCGTGACTGCAGCGCTCTATAACACTGTTGGACTCATTATGGACAAATGATCAAAATTGATTCAGCTAAACCAGAGATCTCACCTTTTTATTGTTTATATTCCACATAGTCTTATTCCTTTTCAAAACCTGGTGCCTACATTATCCACAATGCAACTTGTGCCAAAAATAAATATATACTACTTCCACATCTGGAGCAGTACTCCCCAAAAACCTGTAACCACATTTTTAATGTAAAATTGGTGGAGCTATCCTTTAAGTACTGCTTAAACATACATAATAAGTATTTTTACTTTAACTAGGCTTCATGTTGCTGCTAATACTAATGTCCTTTTACTTGACTATAATTTTATGCAGGGCTTGTACTTGTTATGGAGTACTTTAACCTGTAATGGAGTACTTTAACTTGTAATAGAGTACTTTTACAGTGCGCTACTGTCAATACTTCCTCCAGCAGCTGCTACTTCCGGGGGGCGGAGTCACATCTGTGCAAACCGCCACTTCCTGACATCTGTTACCGCCAAACTTCAAACTACAGGGAGACGTGCAGCAGCTGCAGCGGCCGCTTTAATCAAGAAAAAACATTAATTAGCTGAAAAATGTCTTTTACTCCGAAGAGGCCCTGCCCTGAGCCGCTGAACGACTCGATGAACGACTCGATGGAAAGGAGGATAAAGCGGATATCAATCGAGGGAAATATCGGTGAGTGCAGCTGCATCTGTTTTGGGGGGAAAAAAGCGAAATATCACAGAATAAGCTAGCTAGCTTAAAGCCTTAACCACAACCAGGTGGTACGTTAGACAGATTTAACAATCTTTAGGCCATGATTTCATAGTTATGACTCTTTTATTAGTCGAAATTTGTAACCATTAAAATCTTACCGCCAAATGCCAGACTACTGTCACTACCTCCACTAATTTATTAGCTTGCACACTCGGTAGCTAATAAAGCATTCATATTTGTAGCTAGGTGACTTTTTATTAGATGTCATTTAATTTAAATGTCTGAATCCTTTGTGTTCAGCGGCTGGCAAGTCTACCTTTGTGCGCCTTTTGGAGCAGGAGAGCGGGGACTGGGAGGTGGTACCAGAGCCAATCGCCAGATGGTGCAATGTCCAAACAAAAGGCAGTGACTTTGAGGTATTTTACATACTGTACACTCACATTCCTGCATTTTTAAATACTGGCCTTAATTCGGCCTGTCAGCTGACACCCATAAACATCTATTTATTTTAGAAAAACGCCGTGAATGGCTGCAGCTCAAGCATCTAAGCATCTATCAGCCAGCGCCATAAATCACAAATTTCCTTATGGAGTTCGGCGCGTCAGAGGAATAAGATCCTCCAATCCTCTCTGCTCTGGCTCAGCATGCACAGCACACGTTAAGATGACTGGGAGAGTCTTCGGCTGTATTTAGAGCGCAGCTGCCATCTGTCCATATATCTGCACTGGTCACTGGTCACCAGCTCACATCCAGAGCAACAGATGGTCCCACACTGGACAGATGAACATGCCATCATGGGGCAGACATCTCTAACCTCCCACACAACTGCAGGCCTGGCCTCACCCATGGGCTCAGTTTCAGTGGTTCAGCACACCCATATATGAGCATTTTGAAGCATATCATACAGTATAATACTATATCATGACGGCTTAGTCTCTCTCATGATGATAAAATGCTTAAACAACTGGATTAAAGTCATTTGGACATATGTATACATTGTATAGTGAAAGCAGATTTCATTATGTTGCACAAGTGTACTCTGTTGGGGACCAGTCGTTTATGGAGGGCTGGAACTAACAGATGTTTTCATTATCAACTGATCTGTAAGTTATTTCCTTGATTTTAATAGTTTAGTGTCTTAAACATTAGAAAATGGGGGAAAATGCCAATCACAATTAAAAGTATACATATTTATTTTGTCTGGAAAAAAATGTCCAGTTCATTGTCATGGGGAGAGGAAAAAAAAGAAAAGCAGCAGACAAACATTTGAGGAGCCGGATCGAGAGAATTGTTGGCCTCTTTTGCTTCGTAAATCAAATTATTCATCTATTTCTAAATCTTTCTGATTATTTCCAATAGTTTTACTGAAAATTCATGTGTTTTTTTCCCCCCTTTTTTCATGTAAGCTAGTAAAAACCTAGGAAAACCAAAATCTATTTTTTTTTTTTGTCAGTACAGTTCTTGACTGTGCAGGATGATACTGTATACTGTATACTGCACTGTACACTGTTAAGCACAGTGTAAAATGATAGTAGAGGGGTATTATCAGTATGTGCAACTGCTGAGTCCTCTAACAAGGCTGTTGCATATATTCTGTGCAACTGCTGTAGTTTGATCATGCGCCCTCTGCTGATCATGAGACTGTGATGTAGCTGTTCATAAGGAACTAGGTGGAAGTTGGAAAAAATTGATGGTTTATGGGCTTTTCCCTTTTTTATGGACTGAGAGAGTTTAAGATAAGACGGTCTTCATTATTGGTCTTGGATGTCATCAAAATAACATTGTGGGGAGTTACACTGAGAATGTTTCACTATTTTCTGACAATTTGTAGGCTAAATGATTAATTGAAAAAATAAACGGCAGATTAATAATAAGGATCATTTTTAATTGCAGCTTTGTATAAAGTACATTCAACATGTCAGTACAGATGACATTTATGTCGCCTAAGGGCTTGATAAACTGTCTTCAAACCTCAGTCTATAAATGTCAGACACCGTAAATTATTAAGTACCAGATTTAATCAGTGTGATGCTTTTCAAATACTTGGACTGCACATAACGAATATATAATTGCAAGAGATTTATTGATCCCAATGGGGAAGTATCAAGTGAAGACACAGTTTTAAAATCGCCATCATCCCTTCTGTTCTAGGAGCTGACCACATCTCAGAGGAGTGGGGGGAACGTGCTTCAGATGATGTATGAGAAGCCGGAGAGGTGGGCCTACACCTTCCAGAGCTACGCCTGTATCAGCCGGGTGCGTGCTCAGATCAGGTCAGCCAATGGGAAGCTCCGAGAGGCTGAGAATCCTGTGCAGTTCTTCGAGCGCTCCATCTACAGTGACAGGTATCGAGCAACATCTAAATATTATGAAAATCATTATAGTTATTAGAAAAAAACAATCAGCAGCTTAATTGGCAATGAATGAATTGGTGGCTGCAGCCCGGCTGTTGATCCATTCATGAACTGTAAATTTACAAGCGTGTTTTGAAAGATGACAGCAGTGATGCAGATATGCAGCTTGTACTGAAAGTAGGAAATTACGGATACAGTCCATTTTTTCAGTTGAAAATGTTTGTCTTATTACCTCCTCTTGTGTCCCAGGTACATCTTTGCAGCCAACCTCTATGAGAGCGAGTGTCTGAATGACACAGAATGGTCAGTCTACCAGGACTGGCACGGCTGGCTGCACAACCAGTTTGGCAAAAACATCGAGCTGGACGGCATCATCTACCTCAGAGCTTCACCAGAGGTACTCCTCCTACCCTCCCAAGCCTCTACTACTGTATTGCTGCACATAAATGGATATATTTTACTTAGGAAAATAGAGGTTTTCACTTCATCGTAAGAAAATGAAATGTCAGTAATTTCCCTGTGTGTGTGCTTCTGTGTAGAGATGCTTAGAGCGGTTGCGCCTGAGAGGCAGAAAAGAAGAGCAAGACATCCCTCTGGAGTATCTGGAGAAGCTCCACTTTAAGCACGAGAGCTGGCTGCAGCACAAGACCATGAAGTGAGCACATGTAGACACAGACAACAGATCTATTTGTATCTTTAAAAGAACAGGATGTTATATCTGATATTGGTCACTAGAAAAAGATCACATTAAATCAATAACCTGAGGCTGAAACGGTTTTGGAAGCATGTGATCTGCATCTGCCACAGTAATGTGTTTTAAGAAGCGGATGAGGCTGGATGAGGTCGTTTCCCATAAAGTAACAGAGCATCATCTTTTGAAAAAATAAGTTAAGCAGCATGAAATGCCGTTTCCTGGATGTGAATTGTTCAGCATCACTAACCGTGTGTCCCCTCTGGCCCACAGAATGGAGTTTGAGTATCTCAGTGACGTGCCGATCTTAACCATGGATGTGAATGAAAGTTTTAAGGGGAATAAAACCAAGAGCGCTGACATGATTGAGAAGGTGAGTGACAGTTAAAGATTTGAAATGGTCAAATAATGTTTACTGATTTGCCTCCATCCAAATACTCCCACAGGACACGGAGCAGAAATGTGAGTCAAACATCCTGTCGGCCTTTTTTACCCACAGAGATGTTTGTATTATCGTACAATAACCCACTAATAATACCACCTAATACTAGATTTCAGACGGAAAGATCGTACTTTTCACTTTATTTATGTCACAGCTATAGTCACTAGTTGGTTTATGGATTTTAATATATTATATGAAATTATTATGAACATAATATATTGCTGCACAGCTGCAATATTAAAATACTGCAATGTCAGAAGTGGACCGTTTAAGATATTATGTAATGCTGAGTCCTAAAGTCTTGTTTTCTTAAAATAAGTGGGGGGGGATTAATACAAATAGATATCAAGTTGCTTCTAGAACTAACAGGCAGTCTTTTCGGAGCAGCTGCTGCAACACTATGCTAAGTGTAAAGATAGGCTGATCTTTGAATTTAATTTTTGCACAAAGCGTGTGCAGCTCTTTTATACAGAAGGTGTCGTAATTTTGTTTACTGAAACTAGTTCTCAGTCATCCAGGTCATGGTCATTCTAAGTCTATATCGTAGGCAACTGGAGGGGTTTTGCAGGCTTTAGGGTCTTACGGTCATGTGTGAACTCCAGGTTTCAGAGTCGTTAGGACCACTTGTGAGTCATTTGGGGTGTTGATAACCCTGTCAGCATTTGAAGCAACATTATGTAGCTTTTTCTTCTAAGGCTTCCAACTGAATCTCTTTAGTTTCTCTCGTCCTGTTTGTACTTTCAAACATCTGCTGTGTTTTACTCTTTCATCCTGTTTGCTTTCAGCCGTTTCAGGAGTCATGTTTAGTCGACGTTTCCTGTAATACTGCTTCATAATAAAAGCTTTTAAATGACTAAACACCTGGGGGCCTTTTTAATGTGAAGAAGTTATGGTAAATGAAACCTGTTTGTAACTGAATTAGCACCGCTTTGTTCTCTGTGATTCTTCCATTGTACTGTGGGGAAGCGAGTCATTGGTTTAAAACACACCTTCAAGCAGGTAGCCCAGTTGTGGTGGAAATGCAAATCCCAAAACGAGTCAAAACGAGTAGAGCCAGTCCAACAGATGTGATGGCAAACCGGCATCTGTCTCAGCCACTCTGCCCCCCCATCACTAGTTTCTGCACTATATAACTTCAGTGAGAGGGTAGGATCACAGTGTTGCATACATGTTTACGACAAGACACACGTTTTGTGATGATGTAATGAGTTTTGTTTGTAGTTAGCACCTACATTACATCTGATAAACTTGTATAGACCTGGGATTTGTATTTGATAGTGGTGTTGCACTTACTGTAGTCTGAAGAAGTTAACCTACTCATATTTATACACAAACTCACTGCTGAAGCTCTAAAACATTTATAAACTGTGTTAAAGGGAATAAAGGGCTGAAATAAATAATTTAGACTGTATTTTGGGAGTTTGTACACACTGCTGAGTGTGATCTCTCTGATACTGACACACACACATCTACACACCCAGGATTAACCTGAGGGAAAGATGGAAATGAGTCTTGAAGAGCTGCTTATGTAGCGGTTTCAGGTTGATGGTAAACACGGGTGCTATGTTTGGGAGGTTTCACTCTTATTCAAAGGTGTCTCAAAAGTGAGAACACCAACATGTTTTTCCAGTTGTGCCACCAGGACAGAAGCAACTAGTGGCTTCTGGTGATGTTGGTATTTGCTGATACTAACATCTTGACTGTTGTGGTTCTTTTTCAGGTGAAGGAGTTCTTGAGCACGTTGTGAAGGTCACCTGGTGATGGAAAATCTAATCTGTGCCCACAGGAGGAAGAAGATAATGTGTTTGACTTTGTAAACAATGAAATGCCTCAACAATGATGCCTCTTGGTTTTATACAATCATTATAAATGATCTGGCTTGTTGCTTTCTTATTTTTGCTGTGTATTTATAAATATTTTGTGTGCAAATGAGAATGTGTCCATTCTCCAATGACAATAAACTTGAAATACTTTGATTGTGTCGTTGTTTAGTACGTTCTGACAAGAAAGAGCATCCCAACATGAAAATCTATTAAGTTTATAGTCCAGAGATCCTGTGATTATTGTTTCCCACATATAAAGTATTAAAATCACAACAGGTGTTGTTGTCTCAGCTCTTCCAGCAGATGTCGCTATTGTCCATCACAGCAGTCCACTCAGCTATTTTTGACGGCTGAGCTTGCCTTTACCTGGTAGCTCCAATAGGATCTGATTAAAGCCACCTGAAATAGGTGCTTTAAAGGGGCACTATGTAGTTTAGGAGAAGACATTCAAACTCATGATTGTAATATTTACAATATTAACGAGGTAATCATACAAACTCAGACACATTTCTTTCCATAACTGAATGAACCAGCTGTTCTCAGAGGAAAGTAAGGTCCCAAGAACACTTGAGGCTAGAAAGGTGGCAGGGTCCGCCACATATCTTCTGATTAATATTTATTTGCCAAAATTACATAGTGCACCTGAAGCTCCAAGATTAGCCTTTGTATGCACGTGTGTGACAAAGGTCCACAAATGAAAACACATTTTCTGCAGGAGTTTTAAAGTAATGTTTGTAAAAAGTGATAAAAGGGATGAACTTCCAAAAACAAATTTTTTTTTTGATACGTAGATGTTTTTTTTCTCCATAATTAATAGATGCAGTGAAACTCTAATGTCACTCTTTCAGATGCAGAGTGAACAATAGATACACACTTGTCAAGTTGAAGGACTCGCTGCGCCGCCCAAGACAAACTTTCTGACCTCCACCCCCTCCTGTGGCGTCACGCAGGAGGAGGGATGGCACTTTAAATATGGAAAAAGACACGCTGCGCTCACAGAGGCTCTCCACACGCTGCCAACGAGACTTTTCCTCACCATGTCACCGAGGAGCGATCTGGAAGACTCCAGCACGATATGAGGATATCGAGTTCAATTTGATTTGTAGAGTCGGAGAAGTCACTCCAGCCAGATAGCCGCAGCTCGCTCCTCGACTTCTTTCTTTATCCAGTTAACAAAGCGCGACGTGTTGAGTGGGTGAAGATTTCCAAACACAGAATACAAGATCGACTTCAGCCGAGCAGAGGGACTGCTGATCATCTGTGAGGTTTATCACCATGAGTTCCGACAAGAAGTAAGTTTATGATCTCTCCTCTTTCCTTGTTCAACTTTTAGCGTGGGGTTCATGCGTAAAGAGCATTTCCTGCATCCTGCCCAGGTGGAAAAAGTGTGAATTACTCCTCAGGTGGTTGGACCAGGTGAATATCAGTCACATGGAACGTGTATTGTCGGGTTTTATTAGATGACTTTCTGTGCGTAAATCTCGCCACACGGTGCCATACCTCTAGTAACACTCCAGCGCACTGTTGATCAGGCTTCTTATCAAGCCATTAAACGTTTCCATTCATTGGAGTTGCACCCTTGGCAGGTTAACTAAGACACTGTTGCCTCACCGCTGTGGCTATGAGCGGCCGGTAATCTATTTTCCATGAAGCTGTCAGTCTCAATTAGAGAGAGACGCAGGGCGCGCAGGCCAAGTGGTGGAGAGGTGTCTCCAGTGCAACTTTGTGAATAAAGCCGTGTGCGTGCGGCTCACGGGCCATGTGGTCCACGAGCTGACACCCCAAAAAAATCAACACTCAACTTCGGCTATAGTGTGCGTCCACGTTGCGCAATGACGCGCCGCCAGAGCCGCAGCGAATCAGACTGAATGGTTGCTATCAAACACGGAAACGCGCTCATGAGTCGGTGTGCGGTTTCCTGACATGCACCTGGAACTCATCAGCTGTTTGATTCTCATCTGCAGCCAGTGTGAGTTCCTCTGAGATGTTAGGATTTACAGTATCAGCCTGATAGTTACCCTTTAAAGTGTCACTGAAACCTAGAGGGACTTTTCATGAGTGTCAGCCCTACCCTTCTTTTACAATGGCAGTGGATACTGTAAAACCCTGAGCTGATTCCTCATTCTTCTGTCTTTTGTACTGATTGTGAAAACTGGTTGCAACAGGGAAATGTTCAACTCTCTTCTTGAATGCTCTTTAGTTGCTCTGCTGAGTGATGTTCCCGGCACAGAGATACCAATCCATTTCTTCGTCCATTCAAGTGCTGTCAGAGGAATTTCCAAATGTCGAGGCGCACCTGAGGAGCAGAGAGTGCAATTCAATGATTACATAAGAGATGTATAGTCAGACAATGACATGTGTCCTTTGCCACCTCTCTCTGACCTAGACCTACTTTTATAGAGCAGAGACACTTTGATGAGTTAACCGATAAACTGCTGCCACGACCTTTCTTTACTACAAAGTCATTCGTCAAGCACAAGACTTCAAACAATCTTTTAATCCATAAGAAGATCAAATGCCAGTGGATTGGCTCAGGAGTGCTGCTTCACAAATGCAGGTAGCAATAAACAGGTGCTCTTTGGATACCAGGGAATATCAAGAAACTAAAAAAAAGACGGGGGTTAGGGTTAGACTTAGACTTAGCGTTGTGATCAATAAGCCATAATCAGAAAACATCAAGGCACGTGGTTTTAGGCAAATGTAAAAAAGCCCTAAAAGTCCAATTTGTAAGAAATCTGATTCCCAATTTGTCAAATACTGACGCTTTGGGATTGTAGGTTGGATCAGCGGCCATCTCAAGGCATCAGTGTTTGATGAGTTGGGAATCAACTTTCTAACAAACTGGACCTTTTGATAAATGAGCTAAGCGCCTGTTTCAACCCGCAGTCTTCGTCTAACCTCGTTTTTTTGGTTTCATACTTTGATTCTAGCTTTTGATTTTTATTGTGAATGAAACAGTTTTAGGTTGTTGGTCGACGAAACACGCCTGAGGTTGTTACGTTGGACTCTAGCAGACATTTTACATTATTTTCTTACAGACCAAATGATAAATTGTGATGATAATGAAAGTTATTGTTAGTTGCAGCCATAAAATACCTAACTACTAACTGGAATAGCACTCAATAGAGTGCATACCTCCACCAAGACCCACCAATCCCTTTTGTACTCATTTATAGATACCATCCTCCTGAATAGACCTGATTTTTTTCATTACTCTCGGAAAAACGTCTCATCTTGCGGGGTTAAAGGTGCACTATGTAGTTTTAAGGGAGAAAAATGCCTAAACGAGCTAAATAAACAAACTCCTTTCATGACAGGATAAACTGAATAAAAAAAATGATTTCAAACTATTTTACTTTGTTTATATGTGGCGGACCCTGCCACCTTTCTAGCTTCAAACCAAACCAAAAGTTAAAGGGGTCTTTTCTGGGCTGAGACCCAGCCTTTATCCTGGTTTTGTGAAAATCTGTTCAATAGTTTTTGTGTAGTCCTGATGACAAACCAACCAACCAACCACCGATCGAACACTGGTGAAAACATAACCTCCGTGGCGAGGGCAACTCACTGTAAAAGTGGCTATAAAACAAAGTTTCCTCTCCTCAAAAGTGGATTCCACAATAAGAGTGATCTGAGCAGTTTTTATGAGCATTGTTAAACCTTCAACTTTTCATCATCAGAAGTCATGTTAACTGGCTGAATCCCTGCTGACTGTTGCTAAAAGTTTATCACAGACCCTCATGTTTTAAGCATCTGGCATTCAAAAGATCAGTTTTGCCTGGAGAATCACTTTGAGTCTCCTTAAATCATCCCTGTATGGCTCGTTGCACTGATGGCGCAGTGCAGGGGGGCACCCAGCCCCATGGTGAACCTGGCCCGTGGGATTGGGTGCGTCACTCTGTAAAGAGATGGGGATGATCCCTGATCCCGAGCAGCTGATCCCGGCTCCTCACGCACCGACAGGTTTATCCAGCCTCATGAGGTCAGCGAGGAACAGAAGCAAAGTGAGAAGTTCGCCATGCGGCAGCTAGATAGATGGGTGCAGCTGATCACTCTGATCCTCACCCAGCTTTTTCTTTTTTTTTTTTTTTTCATATTAATCAGGCAGAGGAAGTCAAGGCAGGAAATGAAAAAGAAGATCAAGAAGATTTCCTGCATAGACAATGACGTTATTGAGAAGATGTTGAGTCTTATCTGCCTTGTTTTCATACACAAGATCCACATTAAGCCTCTGTTTGCTTTCTTCTACCTGGTTTTTACCTTGATATAAAGTCTAGTAGACTGAAAGGAGACTTATGCTCATTTTCAGGTTCATCATTTTATTTTCGGTCACTACTAGAATACATTTACATGCTTTAATGCTCAAAAAGTGCATCAGTTTTCTCATATGGTCCTGTCTGACACGCTCTGTTTTAGCTCCTGTCTCTTTAAGGCCTTCCTCCCGAATACCTAGTCTCCTCTGATTGGTCAGCTCACACATGCCTGAGCCAGCATCATTCACTGTGTCTCCAGTTGACTCTGTTGTGCTTTCAGCTTCCAGTTAGCTTCATTTCTTCCACCAATATAGGCATAAATTATGCAAATGTGTGACATGGTGGCGTAGTGTGATGTCAAGAAGTCACAGAACTAAAGGCGGAGCTACTGACGTGGCGTTCACGAGCAGTATTTTCTATGGGAGAGAGGAGCTTCCATTGGCACAGGCTTCTTAACTTTTAAATGCACAAAAAAACTTATATACAATCATGAAGGAAGGGGGGAAAAACATGTCTCCTTTTAGTTTCTTATCCTCTTTACATCGCCTTATTCTTCCTCCTGAATAACACTCCATTCCAAACAGCAATGCTGATCTCTTCTCCTGCATCCTGTGTCACTGTGTACCACCTGTGGTATGTTTCTCATCATGAGGGTCCCCCCTGTCTGAGGCCTCAGCGCGGAGTGATTAACATGGCTCCATTGACTGGCCATAGGCTGCAGTAAACCTGCAACATGAGCTTCCTCTGCTCTCCTGTGTGGCCGACGGTTTTCTGAAGGCCTTCTCATGTGTTACATGACCTGCCTCCACGTGCACACTCAAACCATCAGCAACACTGTTGCAGAATTAAACGCTATAAGATTGAGCTGAGTTCCTGGAGAGCTCCTCAAGTGTATTTCCCCATGTGTGCAATGTTTGAACTGAAATGGCACTACCTGTTTGTTTTTATAGATCTTGAATGTGTGTAGAGACACTACAGGCTGTGTTGAGCACAAGTTCTTCACACGAGTAATTCCCTAAAGCTGGTGCTGTTTCCTGTACGTTCTGTCCTGGAGGAGTACAAGCCGAACAGAACACAAAGAAATCTGGAGCTAAACGATATCGCTCTCCACGCACTGCCGTGTGGGAACTTGACCTCCCTTTTTTTTGGACGCAACAATGGGCAACAAAAGGAGGGTACAGAGGCTAATCACTGTATTCGTTTTGCCTGTAAACTTGGCGCCGAGCCCGGCCACTCCTCCATCACTCGTCTGATCTCGGAGCTCAGCATTACGTCTGCTTATCAGCGTTATACCTCCATCTCCCTCGGGGGCCTGATACCATATCCACTGGGGAAATTCAGATGAGCTCGCAATGCAATCGGAGGAACAAGTTGTGTCCTTCCTGACTTTGTTTATTTAGCAGTTTGTGTACACAGCTCCCATCCCCTCATTTTTGGAGCTGTGTCGTCCTCAGCTGGGGATTGTTCGGTGGCAAACGCAAACTGTTGATGTGTTTATTGACATTCTTGATACGCATCCCGAAATCAAATATTTATATTTAGTTGTTTAACAAAACTATTCTCATAAGACGGTTGGTCAGATTTGCCAGATGATTTTCCTAATTTGATACTCACACGGTTATGTAATCCCAGAACACTGACTTGGAAGCACAGGCCTCTGCTTTACTCCCGATATGATGCAACATTAACCTCAGTTTTTCTTACTTTTGGAGTTACAAACTGGTGTATTGTTTTCTTTTTTGTTTAGAGCTGCAATGATTAAGCAATTATCAACATTTTAATAAATCTAAACTATTTTGATAATCTGTTTTAAGAAGCTAGAATCAGAGATTTCTGACTTTAGAAGCTCCAAAAGAAGCTGCATTAAATCTGATAAATTGCCTCCAGTGATGTCATGTCAGTTGCTTAGTTGCATTGTGGGTAATGTAGGCATCATGTTTTGAAAAGGAAGAAGAACGTGTCAAATAAAGGAGGTTATATTTCTGTCTCTGCTAAATGATTTTCGATCATTTGTTTTTAAACTGTCCACATTGAGTTCAATAGTGTTGCATGAGTGAATGAATGCTAGATCAGTGGACTACTTTTCAAAACATGATGTCTACATTACCCACAATGCAACTTAGCTCACTGAGTTGACACCACTGGAGGCAATTTATCAGCTTGCACGCAGCTTCCTCTGCAACCACAAAAGGCTTTACTGTTTTCACACATGCAGCAGAACTCCTGTAAGTTAACACACTTTCATGTGTAAAATTAGTGGCGTTACCCTTTTAAATGTGAATATTTTCTAGTTTCTTTACTCCTCTGTGACCGTAAACTGAATATTTTTGTGTTGTGAACAAAACAACAAGACACGTCATTCTGGCCTTTGAGAAACACTAAACCAACATTCTCTGACATGTTATACACCAAACTTATTGCTTTAATTAAGAAAATAATCAACAGTTTAATCCAGTTGCGCACCAATGGATTAATCAGCAGTGAATGCCAGTTGCACCCCTACTTTTGTTGCTATTCAAAGTTTAATTCTGAGATTGTTTGCAGCGTGTTGTGACCTAAACAACCGCTCGTGGCCTGGATTAATCCACACTTTGCTGCACTGGAGGAGCCACATTCCTTTCAGCCTTCCGGTAAGGTTGAGGCTCATTGATCAAAGGAGCTCCAGGTCATGTTGCCCGTGAAGATGCCTCTGACGTCCACGGGACCAGGAAGTAAACATAAAGCCCTCTTTGTGCAGTCGAAAGTCCAGTATGGCTGTCATTCAAGAACAACTGATGAATGCATCTCACAGTGATTAAGAGCCCTGTTGCGTTCATACATCCACTCACGGAGGAAAAAGAGCTATTGTTTTACAAATATTAGTCATGTGTGCTGCGTTGTAGGTGGGAGAGGACATGTTGCACATAATGTCGGTGATTGACAGAACATCAGAAATGCTAATGCGCTTTAAAGCTTGCTGGATTAATCGCCAAGCAGTTATTCATCATGTTTTTGAATAGTTCATCTCGAATTTTTGGACAACATACCACAGCAGTGAGTGAGAGTAATGATGGGATGATGATCTCGCCGTAACAAGTGGTCTTTTATGGGTCGTTAGAAGCTGAAGGGCACGGAAACAAGAGAGAAGTGGCATGTTGGTAATGATATTCAGTAACATTCGGTAGCTGAATAGAAGTCATTATCAGGATTGTGCTTCATGGAAACCTCCAATATGACTCTACTGGCCTTTTTAAGGGGGTTCAGAATGAAAACAGAGTTGCAGCATTTTCCTAAACAACTGAAGTTTTAAAATCTAAAAAAATCATTTAGTATTTTGGTGTTTGTGTTGTGTTTCTAAAACCCATGGATGATGTTGGTAGGAATGACAATGAAGACAAGCTCCGTGCTGCTCTATGTAGTGATCCACATTTAATCGTTTTTCTCCTTTGCCTTGCAGAGTGGAGGACGAAGCAGTCTTGGACAGAGGAGCGTCCTTTGTCAAGCATGTCTGCGATGAAGAGGAAGTGGAAGGTAAGCTCAGTGATAAAACACCAGCACATTATCTAGCTCATGGACACGAGATAAGCTCTAACTTATCTCATGATCTGCCGTGTAGAAAACTCTAGCCCCCCCCCCACCGGTATCGGCACAGAATTGGATGAATTATTTCCACTTTAGCTTGACATGTCTGCACAGGAAGATGTTACTTCAAGTGTTCTTATCCTGTCCAGTGCTGGCTGTCGGCTAAAGCCACAGGAGAGTTTATCTGGAGACGCCCACGTGCATTTTGTGAGGCGTTCGCATGTTTCACAAAACCGACATTTAAGGGTGCACATAAAACAAAGCACAGTTGCGAGACCTTAGCTTTCCCTGCATGGGGTTGTGATTGAAATGCTTTGCTTGGTGTGCACCTCAGGTATTCTTTGGTTGGAAGCAGGAAGAGCAAGAAGTGTGAAATGTATCATTAAAACACACAAGACATGTTTACGATTGAATGAAAAAAAACTTCGACTTGGTGAGTTAAGCCTAGTGTTTGTAGGAGGTTTCACTCTCTCTGTCTATCTCTAATTACTTCCTGGACACATTAAGTCATCACTTCCTGTATGGGCTGCTGGGTAGGAGGTGGCTGGCATTTATTTAATTTGACAGTTTGTCTCATTGACGACAGGGTGTATCTCTTCCTGATTGGGAAATGAGCCACAAACCATCAATGGATTACGAGTTTCAACATCAACACAAGCCAAAAAACACTCGTGTCAAAGCAGCAGACATTTCCCATCAGGTCAAACCGGAAGAACTAGTCCTCGTTGTGTTTGTCCCTCCGGCGCTGATATAGATTACCAGAATTCAGGATCAATGTGATTTCCTTTTTGTGAGTGTAATCTGATCTGCTTCCCCTCTATTGCATTGTGTCGTGGCAGGTCACCACACCGTGTACATCGGCGTGCATGTTCCCAAGAGCTACCACCGGAGGAGACGCCACAGACGCAAGTCCGGCCACAAGGAGAAGCGGGAACGAGCCGAGCAGAGCACGGAGGGATACAAGTCGGACGGCGACGAAACCGTCACGAACATCCTCAAGCCACTCAGTGAGTTCTGATGAAGTGCACGAGGGAAAGCATCACATTAGTAATTTCAAATCAGCTGGGCGACGTCCAGCAGCAGTCTGTAAATCACAGCCCACGGGATATCAGTGCTCCAGTAGTTAGGGAGGTAGTCATTCAGTTGGAACAGGGAGGGCTGGGTGGGGTGGCAGCTAAGAAAGCAAAAACAAAACCACCAGGCAGTAACCGACACTCAACAGAATTAATAGACCGAGGAGGATGGGAACATGTTGAATACTAATCTGAAAATGACACCGGGATTGGCTTAAAGTGTGTCAAGTAAATAGAAGCGGGGTATTATCTGCCACCTCGATGATTAACACCGGACTTTGTGGGATTTGTGAGGAAGGATTCTCGGTAGATAAAAACCAAGTAGATGGAAAGAAAGAAGTAGCAAAGCAGCACAAACCGCTGAAATATCAAGATGTGTCACAAGCTGGGGGAGGGTATTGTTGCAGCATGTGAGCCTGATACAGCCTCGATCCTTCTAGTGGGCCGCCGTGACGCCTTACTTTGGGAAAAAATGTGTATAGTGGTTAATGGTGAGTGAATAATTATTTGATCTGTGCAATGAAATACTTATTTATTTAATCAATTTAACTGAGAATTTTAACTCTAGAAAGTCACACATTGTCCTAAAAATAATGAAATACAAGACTTGACACTCATCGAAACCCATGACCGAAACCTTGTCGAGCCCATCCCGAATATTAGCTAGCTCGCAGAACTGAGTAATGCTTTGTACCAGACAATGGTGGAGGTTAGAATTTCCTAGATGAAACTTCCAACTGGTAAGCGTTCCAGGTGCAAGATGCCAAAAGTTGGCAAAAACTTGGCAAATCGTGGCAAAATGAGATCTCGTTGGCAAAAGTGCAGCCTCTTGCATTATAAATGAGGAGGAAAAACAACACATTAGGTTACAGACACAACTTTATTTATTTTATTTCACAGCACTTTCATACTTGGTAACATATGTTAACATTTCATTCGCGCTATAGAAATACTGCTCCCTTGTGAAATTGGGGTAGATAGATCTGCTGCGAGTTTACAGGTAGGATTTCGGACTTTGAGTGATAGATAGATAAGGCCCTGATCACAAAGAGACTGGCTCCAAAATCTCCTTTTGCATGATTGCAGATGTCAGACTTGCCTATGTACCTGCACTTCTGTATCTCTGTGGACAACCACGTTGGTTACGTATATTGTGCGAGATGACGATCACAAAACTAATTGATATTTTGGCATCTTTACAATTAAGTGCAACTTTCTTTACTTGCAGAATTATCCTTTTAAATTGACAAACGTAATATTTGGCACAATTCAGACCACATCAAAATCTTATCTGTCTCTCGCATTTTGAGTTCTTTCCAGAATAAGGTCCCATGGGGCTCACCAGAAGAGGAGAGACTCGGCCTCTCTGTACTGAAAGGATCATTGAAAGAACAAGAAAGCGCCAAATGTGCAGAACAGCCCGTCAAATTTTGGTAAACTGAAGCGATGTCGCAGGATCTCACACTAAAAGAGATGCAAAATGCACACTGAGATCTGTGTCATTCTCGGGAGTCTACTTCCTGTTGTGGGAGAGCACACCAGATGTCTTTCCTTATATAGAAGCTTATAGGAAAGTGGCATTATAGGAGCATTAATCCCAACATTGTTTCCTAGAACAGGAGGAGTAATAATGTCAGTCTTAAGATATGAATCAGATTTAACCCATAAGTCTCCTCCTACAAGAAGGGGCTTTTTTTTTATTAACATGGAAACACAGTGGGAAAGCATTAAACAAAGATTTAGCGTCAGTGTACTGTAAATGGGCCATGTGATTGTATGGGGATTCCCATGTTGCATCTCTAAGCCTTGATGAAGGCCCTGTACCATCACACAAACCTCTTGGGTGGGGTTTTTCTTTTTTTTAAAGGCACAAAACATGACAATCTGGTTAAAAGCCATTCGCAAGACATACAATTATCACAATGCTGGAGTTCACCTTAAAATGGCAGATCCTCAGATGGCATAATGGAAGAGTGTTTACACTCTGCTTTACTGCTGGTGGAAGTATCCATTAAGGTCTCAAAATGGGATGGAGATGGTGGGGAAAAGGCAGGGATCTGACTCCCACATCATGAGGGCATGTGAGGACGGCGATAGAAGCGCCACATTCCTGAAGATAAACCGTTGCAAATCAGAAATTATAAGATAACACCGAACTGGTAATTAGTTTAAGTTCAAATACAGCTTAAATGCGATATGTAGTGAAGCCTGTTGTGAAGTATGGTAACAGAAAAATTGCATAGACAGTAAGAGATCAAAGATGCATTCAGGCAATGTAGCTTTTGTGTGCATGAAGCGGTTTGTACTTCTGTGGACAAAACGTAGTGAAATCTTAAGTTGGCTGCAGTGGGAGAATGGTTTCAAGCAACACCCGAGTAGCTGATAGTTTAGGAGACTGTAAGGCATGCCAAAATAGTTGTGAAGGCGAAGTAGCCACGGAGAAAAAAAGCTCTTAGTTTGAAAAAACCCCCAAAACAACTAGGAAACTGACTTATTCCTCCCAGAGCAGCCCAGGCTTGTGCTGATTGTCAATCATATATCCTATAACGACGAATAAAGTATTATTGCTGATTGGTTTTTCCTGATTTATTTAGGTGTTTGTTGGCTGAAGATGTTATAAAAATCTCTGTGATCTTTACCCTACCGTGCACTTAGAGAAGGTGGAGCGGCACATCCGCCCGCTGAGCCCCGTTAATCTGCACGAGTAGCAATTTCATTTTTAAATCCTTAATCACGGACCAGTTTGCCATCTCTTCTCCATGGATCTGACACCCCGCGTCTCTGCTCTCCTCATGCCTGCTGCTCAGCACAACTTTTACTCTGCACTCCGTAAAAGTAGTCGTCTCGGATTCTTTCAATGACCGAGACGACTACTCCAACTTTAGTTTGTTACGTTTGAGTTAGCCTACTGCTAGTGATGTTCAATAAACTTCACAGTCTCCACTTGGACACACGCCCAATCCGGATGACGTAGGTTGTCACACAAAATTTGTGTACAGGCACAATGATTTCTAAATGGGTAAATCCGAGGTGTTATGGTTTTCTTTGACACCAAGATTAAATTGTCAATGGTGGCCTTTGTAAATGGAAAAAAATCACCAAACCCCAGAGCAGCCGGTGCTTTCCTGTTTGTTTAAGTCAACAACTGATGGCTAAGTGGAAACTGTTCTGTCTTTTGCTCGGATAGTGTTTCAGAATGCAAAATTAGCCAGTACCAGACAGCAGGTAGATGCAATTTGCTGCATAACTAAATGTGTAATTGCTTGGCTGCATGAATGGACGGAGAAAATTGACAAAAATCACACCTCAGGGAGAACTGGGTGCTTCTTAATGGATTGGACATGTAGGTATATTACTGTCGCCGATTAGACACAGGAGGTCTGTGACGCTGTGTGTTACGGATCAGGGTTCTGTTGCATCAACTGAAGGTCTTTTTTTTTTCCCATGCATCTGCTGTTACAGCTCAGTGTTGTGGCAAGTCCGGACCTTTGTTAACCATAGGTCTGTTTCGTAAGTTGGATCAGGAGAAGGTCCACGTACTGTGGATGCCTCAACGTTATCAGTTCAATAGCTCTGTAATGTCGAGCACAAGAAATACTGGATCGTGGTTGGATGAGATCAGAGGTGACGATGATGGAAGAAGTAAAGCACAATCGGGTCAAACAAGAATCAGATGTTACCTCTTTCATCCCACCTGCGATCACTTTCCACGATCATGCCGGCCTCACATCAGACCCCCTCGCAGCAGACAAGCGCTTGATTAATCCTCTCACGCTGCTAGCTCCCCTGACGCTGTAATCCTCCTTTGTTACACCTCATGCTCAGGTGTGAACCAGCCTGTGTGCTTAGTCATCTGAAGGTGCCATGATATGAGTTCTGCTCACGTTAATCTCTCTCTAGATGTCTGTTTACTCTGAGTGGAGGTTTGTTTGAAGGAAAGCTACGTCGTAATGTCTCCAGCTGCAGCTTTTTTCCAATCTTACAGAAGGCATTGGAGGAACATATCCCAATATACTGTATCTACAGAAGGCAATTAGATTAAGTGTTTGTTGATATGATAACAGCTTTACAACTCTTCACTTCGTGTTATCAGTGTCGTAAAACTCCATCATTAAATGCGACCTTAAGGTCAGCAGCAGTCAGCATTACAGAAACAGTCTGTTCCTTCATGACCTTTTTCTAAATCTCTGTGGTCTATGATGGCCTTAATCTACCCTGTAGCATTTTATAATGTGTGTACGATTCAAACACGGCAACATTCGTTTAAATGCATACAGTGTCGCCGGGTTGTTCATCCATAGAATCGGACTGTGAATCAGCAGGCGGCGGGGGGGAACAGAAGTGGAACCAAAGTAAACACAGAAGCAGGTTTTTAAACTGTACAGTGGCTCACTTTAAACGCTTCCTCCCAACACACACAAACAGACAAGACTCTTACGTCCTTCTCATCCGTCTGTATCTCTGTAGAAGATCTGAACTCTCAACGGTCCTGCATGGTTGACTGAGAGGGCAGAACCAACTGTATGACGAGGATACAGCCACCGCTGGGATAAACATTTTTATCCTGTTGACCAGTAAACCACTTCAGTGAGCCCCTGCAAAGACTTGCATATTAGTTTTGTTGCCGTTTGTGTAGTAAAAGGGCCTGTTGCTTTCTACTGTCCATGTTCTGCTTCTACCACCACCGGCTCATAGTCCCTCTATTAATTTTATTAATTCTCATTATCTTCACTGAACTCAGATTTGTGCATGTTAATAATTTGAGGTGGCAGCAAATCAATCCCAGACCCCCTTTAAAAAAGTATTGATTTTGAGTTGTCGAGTCAGGGAAAACTTTTTAAACTTGTCAAACACTATCTTTATACAAATTTTTAATTATATGTCCCCTCTTGCAAATTTGGCATATGTAATACATTAATTTATTCCTTGTATAGAAAACATTGTGCCACTTTGTCCTGACGTGGTGACACAAACAGCCTTCTTCAGAGTGTGTTTTGAAGTTCCCTGAGTGCGGCATCTGTGAAACTGTGCTGGTGAGGATGTGCTATAGCTGCACGTAAACATACTCGGAGAGTATGGGTAGCGTTGAGGCCGGCATGTGCCAGACGACAGCAGCTCCAATTCAAAACACACACTACTAGACAGTACATAGCGAGCCCTCCACTTGTTGAATTTTCCGCTGTTTTGCCCTCCATCTAAATCCCCATAATCCTGTTGATTCTGCCAAACCCCGTGGAGGCGTCCACTTAAAAGTTGTGTGTAACCACAACAAAGGCCTGGTTTTCATTGATAACACCAGTTGTGAGACTTAAGAGGTGAGTGGTGTTGTGTACACCATGTGGCGTCAAGAAGTGTCGCCTTTTAAAAGTCACATTCTGTTAGTCAGCCAGCCAGCTAAAGGACAACAGAACGGCCCCGTGGTCATGAGGAACACTGAACCATCTCCTGTGTTTCTGTGCACGGATCAAGTCGGACTTGTGCGTATAATGCAAAACAATGCTGGTATACAAGATGATGAAACGCCAAGTGGCCCGTACTGTATCTTGGAGCTGTTTCTAGTGTTTCCAAGAAATCGATCTTGTCCTTCGTGTAGCTTAACATTAGATTTTCTCTCCACAAGAGAAGAGTACTATTTTTAAAAACAAGAATCCTAAATTAAGCTTGGCTGCACTGTGCGAGGATTAAAAGGTTACTGGCACTGTTACGTTGAGGTATCGACCTGTGGAATCCTGACTGGCACAGTCTATCAAGAGAAGGCTTCAGAAATAGCCTCTTGTGACTAAGCATTTAACCTTCACTTTGTCTCACAGTTGCACAACTTTTCCTAGAAGTGTTAACAAGAATAAATAGTTCTTTAATGCATAACCTGTTAATGTACAGGGTATAAAACATTCCTGTTGTTGTATAACTGGGACTTTATCAGGGTTCTTGCCATGCATGCAGAATCCTGCAGGACGCAGCTACCTCTTGTGTCTCTTTTGTATAAAGAGGAAGATACATTTCGTGCAAGTAATCACTTTTCACAGGTCAGCTTGGTGACAGAGATCTTGTCACACCTTTCTACGAAGGAAGTAAAAGTTTTTAGGGGAAGGAAATGTTACTCGTCATGAGGGTGTGTTGTCAAAGTCTTTCCTTGTAGCTTTAATACCAATGAGTTATTTAATTTTTTTTTTCAAGGGTTGAAGTTGCTCAAGAGACAACACTGTCCAAAGTGCGCTTGCATGCAGATGAGTGGTGCATGAAACACGACTCATTGAAGGTGCAATATTTAAGAATTTTGGTTGAAAACATTAAAAAAATTAACTAAAATGATCAACAGAATGTGAAGAAATAAGACTTTTGACCTTAAATCAAAGACATCTTTGTGTTGTGTCGGAGATCTTCGTTGAAGTTAGCATGCCGCCCTGTTAGCCCTGGCCCGTAATACCACTCGTAGCTTGCAGTCCGGACCACTACCTGCACAGCTAACTGAGCTAACTAGCTAACAGCAGCTACAGTTTGCAGCTTTTGTCTCCATTTATGATCTGCAAACACCCTGTAGGCCTGATCTATACAGAGAATAGTTATTATGAAAATTTCACCTTGTCAGAGCAGTTAGGGGATCAGGGAGTGTTTACACGGTGACGTAGCCTCATGAACAATTATTGACGCTAAGATGAGATGATCCTTTATGATCCCCCGACGGGAAATTCAGATGTAACCGCAGCACAAAGACAGAAATAAGTACAGATTAATAGAGAAACTCACAAGATAAATAGTTGCAAGTATATCAATTAAAAATAAGACTGGAATAAAATAAACAATTATGCAAAAGCCATTGAAACTTGATCCTAAATTACTGGCAATACAATATGTTAAGATCTGCAGCTGCATGGCCTTTTACTTACATGAGGTTAATAAGAGTTAAGATGGCAAATAAAATCATGATTGATTTGTTGGTCCTTAACTTGTTTCTTTCTTCCCGCAGTTTCTCCAGCTGAGAGGATCAGGTTTATCCTGGGAGAGGAGGACGATGGTCCCCCACCTCCTCAGCTCTTCACCGAGCTGGACGAACTCCTTGCTGTGGACGGGCAGGAGATGGAGTGGAAGGAGACGGCCAGGTGAGTCTCCTGAGCTGAATGTCTTATAATCTGTCCGACCCCAGAGCCATGGGCAGTGTAGTTAAAGACTTCCTGTTTTACAATCCAAGTACAGTCAGCGGAACACAATCCCTTATGAATAAGAGCGTTTTGTATGTGTAGGGAAATAGGCCGTACTCCAGTGAACTCCCAGTCTGCTCTTATCTGATTGAGAATTGAAGTACCTGCTCTGTGTGACCAGGAAAAGGCAGACACTCCCACATGTTCAGAATAAGACTTCCAGTTACTGTAGCTCTTGAGCACACGAAGTGGGGAGATCATTGTTAAATGAGCCTTAAGTGGCTTTTCTGTCAGTTGACACAACCTCAAAACTGACCAGTGCATGAAAAAAAAGTTGTTTTCACCAGTAGCATCTCCCATTAAACTGTCCACCAAGCGTCTGACAGTGTTATAGGAGTGCAATGCTAAATCAGCGCAGTCCTTTTTTAAGATTAACGTGCTAATCAAAGTCAAACATATGCTATTTTAAACAAAGAATATTTACAAAACACACAAACACAGAGGTTAAGTGCTGTGGGAAGTTGTGTGTATGGTGTTTTTTTTTTTCTTTTTGCCTTTCTTGGAGTAACATCGACAGCCATAATGATGAATTTTGCACACTCGTGATAAGCATTTCTTTTTATCACCAGCACCAGTAGCTCTTTGTCCTGTGTTGAGAAGGGAAATGGGGGAAGTTTATATGGAAGGGAAGATAAATGAACTCCTTCAGGTCGACAGTGGCTCCGTCGCCTCCCAAAGACGGCTGGTCACAGGCGTGTGGACCACAGCCAGAGGGATACTCTATCCCCCTGAGGAAACCCCATCCTCAGGCCTCGGGAGAATGGCTCTTTGTAGTAGTGACATGTGAGGCATTATTATTAAAAAGAGTCCTTGTCCTGAGTCTTGCCTTCAAGGCTGAGCTCGTCCATGGTGGTAGAGCAAGTCACGTTTCTTGTGTTCAGCCATATGGGCTCTAAAAGTCACAGCACGGCATGTATTTTCTCACGTCTACTTATTTTTTTTACTTCTACGCTGTCCTGCATCCCCTATTCTTGCCTTGTGAACTGCGACTAATTCAAAACACTGCGGTGTTGTTGTGTAAAGAAAAGAGAACCCATCTTGTCTCCTTTTTGTTCGGAGCTTCTATTTGCTCATAAACTTATAAAGCCACTATTACGTGCTTTTATTTATTTTTTGCAGTGACCCTGACTGAACCTGTTAGAAAGGGACTAAAGAAATAAAAGAATATACATGAATGTAAATGCATCTCAACGCTCTCCCCTTTTTTTTTGTCCAGATGGATCAAGTTCGAGGAGAAGGTGGAGAAGGGCGGCGAGCGCTGGAGCAAGCCTCACGTGGCCACGCTGTCCTTGCACAGCTTGATGGAGCTCAAAACGTGCATCGAGAAGGGCACCATCATGCTGGACCTGGAGGCCGGCACGCTGCCGCAGGTTGTCGGTGAGTAAACCAGAATACCGGGACAGTTTTTTTTAGAGGTTTCGCAAGAACCTGAGGGTAAATCGTCAATGTCTCCCTCCGACAGAGATGATCACCGACAGCCAGATTGAGAACGGTCAGCTGAAGGCGGATCTGAAGGAGAAGGTCATGTACACGCTGCTACGGAAGCATCGCCACCAGACCAAGAAGTCCAACTTGCGCTCGCTGGCTGACATCGGCAAGAGTGTTTCCAGTGCAAGTAGGCTGTTTTCCAACCAGGAGAACGGTAATGAAACGGAACAAATCCCCATCGTCTCCTGATTTCTTATTTCTGATATCAAATCCTAACACTAACTTTCTTTTACTAATCCAACCTCTCACTTCCTTTCCTTCTCTGCTTTTCCCTCCCAACCTTGTTTTCCTTGTCTTTTTGTTTCCCTCTCTTTGGGTCTGCACTGTCTTTGACCTCCCGCCACTGGGACGTTTATAGCACGCAACCCCCCTGAGCACCCTGTGCCTTGTTTAACCCCACACGACTCAGAGGAACCATGTGAGGTCATGAGGAGCTCCAGCATGGGATACCTCTGTAAGTGAGGTTGCAGCTACTCAAAGCAGCATAGTTGGAACCAGAGTTGACGTAGTTTTTATTAGCTTTTTTTTGTTTTTTAGTTACAGTTATTATTTTTGCTGGTTTAAGTTTAGTTAGCTAAGTGTTTCAGTTCACTTAAATGTTTTTTAAAGCCTAGTTTTAGGGGTATCACTTGAGGCACTTTGTCTATTGACTGTATCGTAGGGAAATATTAAAAAGCACGCTTCATTATTGCACAACAACCTGATCTGATGTAAAACAAGCGGCACAAGATTCACAAATATGGAGTACAGTTGAGGTCTCCTTCAGTCCATCGCACTAAAAAAGCTGTACATGTGTTTATTCAGCGCTGCAAACTGAAACAGTAAAGGTGGGAAAGCCTTACTCATTAACTCCAGATGCACTTAGCTAAATATTTATGTGGCAACCGAAAGCTAAAATGTTCTCCATCATTGTCGGTAACAGCTGATGAGTAAATGGACCGCATCGAACTGCGTTCCAAAGTTTACATTGTCACACATTTGCCAATAGTTGCCTAAGCAAGCTTCTGCTGACACGTATTAGCAGCAGGACCTAAGACAGCCACAGCTCTTTTCTCTGAAGCGTCTGAATGAGTGACCATCTGGCATTAGTCCTAAAGCTTAAGCCTTGCTACATTTAGTTTTCTGGCTCTCTTCTTGTACTTTCCCTGGTGACTTTCTTTTCTGGGACTCATCTTTCTCCTCGGTCCTAAAATGTCTCATCTGAAGCTCTGCAGTCTCAGCCGGCCTCTTTGGGTCCTAACCGTGTCTTTTACCTTTCTGCAGGTAGCCCAACCACTGCCCACCGAAACCTCACCTCCAACAGCCTGAGTGACTTCTCTGACAAACCAGAGAAGGATCAGGTAATGTGTTTGTGTCTCTCTGTAGTGTTGCATTGGGATATGCAACTATTATGTGACCTAATCAAGGCTGTAGCCATCGAGTAAACATTGGGAGGACTAAATCCCAAAATTTCAAAACTCATGTCCTGGTGTTCCAAAACAATAATAAAACAAAATCATTAACACATGAGAGGAAGCCCAGGCAGCTTACATGTAGGCTACAGACAGCTCAGTCGACATGCCTCCTCCCTAACATACATTTATAATTACAGCCCTGAACCAAATGGAGGATATTTGAGGTCTCCATTCACAAAGCAGCACTATGCAGGGTCATGTGTTGGGCTGTGTGTGAGCCTCACACACTGATAGATAAGACCCCCGGCCGTCTCTCTCTCTCTTTGCTCGGTGCAACAAAAGCTCATTGTTTTTCCGTCTTTGAGTTTCTATCGTCGACGCATGCAGTTTCTCTCACTGTCAGGACCCATGATCGAGTAGCCAGCTGTAATTTGGCTTTGTGGTGTACCGACACACTGCGCGTAGAAGAAAAGATCACAGCGGCGGTTAAACTGTAACGACTGGAATTGTGTTGCAGCAACAGTTAATGAAACTGTGGATCTGTTAACATGTTCTGGCCTTTGGCATAACACCAATACCTTTAGTTAATCATCTCCCTAAGAGTTTTTTTTATTTTCATCCACAACTGCTGTCCAAGCACATAATTCTAGGAAAGGGCGGCTACTGCCTGTTCTTACGTGCTTATAGAGTCTCCGCTTGCCTTATCTTAATCACCACAATTATTTATAATGTTGCATCTATCATTGATCCCACTGCACGTGACAGGAAAAGGGAGCGAGAGTTTGTCAGTGTGTGTGAAGATCCCCTTCATCATGGATTCATTCTCTGCCTGACATTTTCATCTATCTTTTCTTTCCCTTCTCTGCTCCAACAGCTGAAGAACAAGTTCATGAAAAAGTTGCCCCGCGATGCCGAGGCGTCAAACGTGCTGGTCGGAGAGGTGGACTTCCTGGAAACTCCCTTTGTGGCGTTTGTTCGTCTGCAGCAGGCTGTCATGCTGGGGGCTCTAACCGAGGTCCCGGTGCCCACGAGGTAGAGCACGCAACAGCCGAACCATGGAGTGAAAAATGATCCCCCGGATATTTAAAAATGAGTTTGTAAAATGTGCCCTAACATTTCATTTTGTGTTGTCACTCAGATTTCTCTTTGTCCTGCTGGGGCCCAAAGGGAAAGCAAAGTCCTATCATGAAATTGGAAGAGCCATTGCCACCCTGATGTCGGACGAGGTACTTTGTTACTGTGCTAATTTGATATTTGTCGTGTTGCATTAACTGTTTTTAATCTCGTAAGACTGTGTAGACTGGTCTGGTTTACTTGTATTAAGGGATTATTTTAACTTTGAGTGTTTTTCTAAAATTTTAAAATTCTTATCTCTGTCACTGTCGAGAGATGACGGCGCTTCACGTAAATAAGGGCTGAACAATTAATCAAAATATTATTGGAGTCGATAATATTATTGAAATTCCGATATCCAAATCGCAGGAGCTGCAATTGTTTGATAAAGGTAAAAAAGAGAGAGTCTGAAGTCTGATTCAAAGTGGCAGACTGACGTCATCCTCACAGCTAGCTCACAGATAACGAGATAATCAATACTGATTGTTTTTCGCCCATTTCATCATTTATTTATAAGGTCCAGTTGCACTGAGTGTTAGAGGGCAGTCCACCTCCAGCACTTGTCCTCTTGCCAAATCTCTCGGCTCTCTGGATATTGCTGTATTAATCGTCACAGCAGTCTGCCTGGCCAGTCCTGTTGCCACCGGCCAACTTGTAGCTTAATTGTTAAGCTTTGTATTGAAGTTGTTTTGGTTTCAACTGAATAAATGCAACACAATAAGGCAAACAATACATTATTATAGGCTTTTCGACTCCTTCGATACCTTCAGCTCTCTGTGTGTTTAGTGTCTCTGCTGTGTGCTTTCATTCTCCTGCTCCGACGTCTCCGTGTTGTCAGGAATGTTAACAGACGGCTCATAAAGTCCTTAACCCCCGAGAGAAAATTCCCACAGGCCTCAGCTCTTCCCAGCATGTCTCGTGTGTCAACATGGCAGGATAGGAAGTGTTTTTCCAGGATTTCCTCGGGTTAAAGTTTAACCTCTCGGCTCTCCTGTGACAGCTGTGTCACAGGTTCATCAGATGTTTGTGCGTTTGAGCCGACGCTGCCCGGGTAGTACTCTACCTGCGTGTCCCTGGGGACCTGGTGTACACGCAGATAACGACTCATTATTTGTGTACATTGTGAAATAGTTCACGAAATTCTTAGTTAGTTGCCAATATTGTAGTGGGGAGGTTTGTTGCCATGATTTGCATTTCAATGACGAGCGTCAGAAGTGAGTAGGACGTGTCCTTCAGTGAGTCATTGTCATTGTCGTTGCAAATTGTTTACACAAGGCTCAGGGAAAAAACATGTAAGAGTGATTTACTAAAATGTTTGTCATCGATCAATCAAACTTTATGTATGTAGAACAAGTGATTGACAAAACGTAGGATGTTGAAAAATAAAAGGATTTGGAGACTAATACACAACAAAAAACAGCCAAAATAAAAAATCATATAAACTTTATTGTAACTGTAGGGAAATTTGTTTTGGACTCGTGCTGTGCACATATAACTGCCTCCACAGTAGAGAAAGTGGTAAAAAAAAAAAGAGCAGCACATTCCAGCACAAATTACATATATTGTACTACTATCCAGTTTGCACATACGACACATACTAGATGAATAAGACAGCAATACAATATGGGTAGTTCAAATAATGAATAATAATAATAATATATAATAATATAATCATAATAAATGGATTATATTTAAAAAAAAGTTAATGAAATAGATAATAATGACCTGAACATGTGACATTAACATGCTGGTAAAACAAAATAGCATACATTTGAATGATAATAAATAAAGTAAGTATAGATATTAAAGCATATAAGTTATAAAACACTTTTTTAAAAAACAATATTTTGAGCTCTTCTCTGATCATGACTGTTTCCTGGCAGGTGTTCCACGATATCGCCTACAAAGCGAAGCACAGGCAGGACCTGCTGGCTGGTATCGAGGAGTTCCTGGATGAGGTCATCGTCCTGCCCCCCGGAGAGTGGGACCCTGACATCAGGATAGAGCCGCCCAAGTCTCTGCCGTCCTCAGATAAGAGGTCCGCGCTAATCCGCAACCACCTAATCCAAATGAATGGAGTCACTGCACATAAATCTATTACAAACCTATCTAGTGTGTGACATGAACATATATTTGACAGCAAAGAAATCCTCCCTACATCGCCTCGTTCTCTGTTTCTTTGTTTGTTGTAAATACCAGTAAGATCAAGATGCAATGTTATGATGAAGTAGTACGTCCCAGTTGTATACTAATACATGCAACGGTATGTACTTTGTGAGACTAGCTGCAGTACGTACTAAAGGTGAAACAGAAAAGTATGCGATTTGGAACACTGCTCGTTGCTGAACACCGGCTACGAATTACAGTTATCGGATATTAAATACAAAATTATTGTTTAGTATTTAGCTGAAATGCTAAGCTATTGTAAGAGTGGTGCGAGTAGAGAAGAGTCATAGAGTCAGAATGGACTCGGGAATGTCAGTTTTCAGCAAAACTGGCTAACATTAGCTACCATTAGCCTGCTGTAAGCTACTAGTCATATCAGACCAAGTGGTTGTACCTTGAAAACCTTGAGTGTTTTGACTCGAGCAAGGGTGCATTTTATGACTTATGGTCTTAACTTTTCATTCATATGAAGACATTCCCTCTCTCAAAGCTCCGTAATCTCTCGTTAATGTCGAAAAATGCTGCAGAACATAACTTCTAAAATATACTCCTGCATTTAAATTGATGTCAGAAAAATGGCTTCTCGCTTTGACACATGTTTTCATGAAATATAAATGTTATGGTTTTATAAAATGACATTTTTTAAAAGGGTTAAAGGGCGAACCGAAGGTCAGAAAGCTTGAGTTTATTGACATCTCGTGGAATGTGCCGTTCTGCTTGTCTGCTGTTTCTAAAGGAAGAACATGTACGCCGGATTAGAGCCGCCTCAGATGAACGGCGACACTCCCCACGATGCGGGACATGGAGGGGGAGGAGGACACGAGGTCGGAGAGGAGCTTCAGCGCACCAGGAAGTAAGTTAGGATTTCGATGCAATAAATGTTTTGGTCTAAATAAGCATCCTTATTTTTATTTTTAAAGCCTAGCAGTAACATTGCCATGATCGATATATACTACTAGATGACATTGTGGCCCTCATGAGAGCGTTATCGTTCTGATTATGATCCTGATGGCACCTGAAGATATATAAGTCATAACTTGGGAAAATATTCAGTGTTAGTCTTCCATGACTGCAGAACAATGAAGCACTTTACTACTTGCTAACTTGTTTTTGCTTCATTTAGAGCAAGCCACTAACTCAACACTCTGTCTTTAAGGTTTTGTGGAGGTCTCGTCCTCGATGTCAAGAGGAAGCTGCCATTTTTCGCCAGTGACTTCTATGACGCGATACACATCCAGTCTCTGTCCACCATCTTGTTCATCTATCTGGGCACGGTCACAAACGCGATCACATTTGGAGGCTTACTTGGTGACGCTACAGAAAACATGCAGGTAACACCCCCACCCCTGGCTCCCAATGTCCACTTACTGTCAACGCCCCGACATCTCTGCTGGAAAATCTCAAGCCAAGATAACGGTTAAAAAAGACATTACTGATCATGAGAAAACAGTCAAAACAGTTAACTGAACTTTGCATGTAAAAATGTCCTTAAATACAAAGTTAATGAAGCACATCTAACCTGGTTTGTTACACCAGTGAGCCCATTGGTAAATCAAACTTCTGCCAGTTGAGATCGTGAAAATCTTTTTAGTGCCGTTCTTTCAATGAAATGTACTCTCCAGTTCTGATATAACTGATGCTATCAGCATCTACGTTAACCTATTTATGAGCTGCCATTGTTGTTTTCAAACCAACAGTCAGTTATCTCGCTGGTCGTCACACCTAAACGCACCCGCGGCTGCTGGGTTCAACCCTTCTGTGTTTGACCTGGCGAGATGGATTTTCGAGATCGCACGATTAAATGATCTTGCGCAACCTGCAGACGTGAAAGTAAAAGCCCTCCCCCCTTCCGGACAAAAAAGACGATTTCCTCAGAAATGAGTCATTCTGTCGTCATGTCGCTTCATCATCTCCAGATAGATTCTGATGCTGAAGTTGGCTATGCGTGTGAAAGTACCTAGATTAAATTGATTGCTGATAAATGGTAAATTGGCTCTCGTGGACTTGCCCATGCCAAGCTATAATGTCTGAGGGTAATGGCGTGAGACTGAGTCCGTTATAAGATGTTAGCTGTGTTAAGTCACAAACTAATGAGCAACAAAAAGAGTTCACTTCAGCTGATAAGCCATGCTAATGTGGAGCTCAAAGGCTCATACTGCATCCATCTGCTGTACCTGCTGTTGACGGGGCTGCATGTGGAAGAGTTGGTACAATTGTGGTTTAATAGGAAACACTGCTGTCGCCCCTGACAACGGCGTGCATAATGTTGTCCAGTCACTACAGTACTGTGCTGTGCCTTGGCCTCCCTCCTAGCAAAGAGCTGCATCCCTGTAGACCTGCAGAGCACCAGCCTGGAGGATTTACCCAGGCTGTAAATAACCACAGATCCAGATTACTCAGTCACTGTAGCCTCGTCATGGCTGCATTACCAATGACCCTCCCCTTCCCTCCACCGCCACCACCACCACTGTCAATCCCCCACGCTTTACCACTCGGAGCACAGCAGAGGGAATCCCTGCCCTCATCTGCCCTTTTCTCAATACAGGTCTCAGACCAGTGATTGACAACTACAGTAGGCCGCATTTCCATCTGCTGCATCTATACATCATTAGGCCTGTAAAATACTGTCTCAGCATCCAGTATTCAGTAATACCACACTGTACTCTGATACAAATGGTATAATCAGGAAAGTGTAGTTAAAGTATCAAAAGTGAAAGTACTCAACACAAAAATATGTAAAAGCAGGATTTAAGGTCGTGGTTTGGGGTGAACTTTTTTTATATAACTGATTATCTTCCTTAATCGATCGATTGTTTTGTTTCTAATAATTCAAAAAATAGTGAGAAATGCCTTAACAATTACCCAGAACGCACCGCGACACCTTAAATAAATAAAAATGACCCAAATATTTGAAGGAAAAGATGCAAACACTCACATCTGTAAAGACGGAACCGTGGCATTTTTAAAAAATGTTTATTACACTGATTGATTAATCAACTAAACTTGTAGTAAGTGTATATAAGCTTCATGTGTTTTGTAAGTAAAAATCTTAAAGTAACTAAAGCTGTTAAAAAATATGAAGTAGCATTAAGTGGAAATACTTGATGACTAGAAATTAAACAGGCCAGTCCTGATGGTCCGCCCTCGCAGCTGTGTGATGTGTAAAGGGAAAACAAAGCATCCAGCTGAGTAAGTAGAATTATGGGAGTCGTGTTTCGAAACTTGGAAAGAGTTGCAAAATCCCTCCCCCCCCTGAAAAATATGCATGATAATGATGAAAGAAAGTGTTTGTTGAGTGTAGCCGTGATTACACGGACAATATTCCTTCAATCTGATTCAAATCTTTGATAACAGATTCCAACTGTTAACATGGACGCTGAATGAAGTGATCCAGTAAGATGTGCGTTTACGTGACCAGAATGGCTCCACCCACTGTTCCCGTTTCATTTTTATAAAAAACATATAACGTGATTTCAACTTTATCTGCAGTTTACCAGCTAGATCCTCTCACAGAGGAATGTGTAGAGGCTGATTATCAAAGCTTTACACCACCCCTCTCAATCTGTTTGAGGGATTATTATTCTGATTATTGTTGGAATATAAGGGTCCATGTAAATGCAGCTTGTGTTTTTGCCGTCTTGCAGGGAGTGTTGGAAAGTTTCGTGGGCACGGCACTGACGGGAGCAGTGTTCTGCATGCTGGCTGGTCAGCCGCTGACTATTCTCAGCAGCACAGGCCCGGTGCTCGTCTTTGAAAGGCTCCTCTTCAACTTCAGCAAGTGAGTAGCTTCTGTTCGAATTCATTCAGTCGTATTGGCGAGGGGTGAAGTGGAGTTAAGAAGAAGCCTGGGAGATATTTATAGAGAGAGTTGTCTGTCCCCGAAGGACAGATGTTTGTGTGTTAACAGAGATGCTTTGTGCGTGAATAAAATCAAAATAAAAGCATTAGAAATATGGATAATTCACATTCACAGTAGGCTGGCAGCTTTGCTTTAAGGTTTATTTTAGCAGGGTCTCTCTGGAACGTACTCTAAATCTCTTGGCAGGTACAGGTGCCAGCTGAATGGTAATGAGCTAAAGAGCAAGACAACGCACAGCCTTTTCTAGAACCAGATGCAGAAGTGTAATAAAGTGTGTTCATCAAAAGGCTATGTCTATATTTCAATACATATTCACCTCAGGGGAGCGATAATCAGGTTGTTAAATGCTGACTTCTCCTTCCTCCTTCCACTGTACTCGCTTCCTCTCCCAGAGTCTTCTAGCATTACCAAACACCACGCTGATTATGTTCCATTATTAATAATTCACTCCCATTTAATTTTACACTGTGAGTGAAGAATGTCGTGGCGTCTGTGGCGTCTGTGTCGTCCAAATGTTTCCATGCCTCAGGTCGGCGGTTGCTGAGTCAGTGGCAGCTGCAGGCCTGTCTACAGCTGTTGTATACATATACCACCGCATATTTTCTATATGGAGGACTGACAACTGACAACTCTGATCCTCTTTCAGCTACAAAATCAATATTGTTTTATTTTGAAGGGCTCCAGAGCATAACTAGCTTTTTAAAAAACACTTTAATGGATAAGTTTTTTGTAGTCCACAAAACATTTTTTAGCAGCTTTAACACCTTTAATAAGGGTGTAAATAATTACTTTTCAAATTAATTTGGGACCTCGGGGCTTCCGGAGACTTGGTTTACGCCAGATAAGCTGTATGGAGCCATCTTATTTTATTTATTAAGTCATTATTTTGTGTTTTAAAACCAGTCCCCATCTACTTCAGTTGCTAAGGAGAATCCTGCGACTGTTTTATGTGAAGAAATGTTTTATGGACTACAACATTTCCCTCAACTTTCTATCTGCATGGGGCTGAGTAGATGATGACTGAATTAAAATTTTTGGATGAAATTGTCCTTTAAGGAAGCCTAAACCTCACGGAATAAATAAAGTACACTTGGAAATAAGATGGTGATGAAAGATTACAACTTGCCCACAATTAACCTGTCCCTTTCTTCCACAGAGACAACGGCTTCGACTACCTCGAGTTCCGGCTCTGGATCGGCCTGTGGTCGGCGATATTCTGTCTGGTGCTGGTCGCCACAGACGCCAGCTTCCTGGTGCAGTACTTCACCCGTTTCACCGAGGAAGGCTTCTCAGCGCTCATCAGCTTCATCTTCATCTACGACGCTTTCAAAAAGATGATAAAGCTGGGACACTACAACCCGATTAACTCCGACTACGATACGAACCTCGTCACTCAGTACGACTGCCGCTGCGTGCCGGGTATGTGGTCTGCACTTTAACAGAAATGGCTGGAACGGCCACAAAAAGACGGTTAATTTTGAGTGGTTTCACTGTATCCAGTACAAACGGTGTCTGATACCAACACTCATTAATCTTAAACCATCATTTACATCAAAACTCGTCTTTGTTGATTATTTCGCGGTGCCAACAGAAACACAGTGTGGCAGTGATACCAGACAGTGAAAGCTGAACAGCCGTATTTGGTCTAGTCACATTTGGCAGTGATTCTGCTATTGTACGTTGAACAAAGCTTTCATCTTATTTCTGCCGTGTTGACAGTGGAGATAACAAATGATACTAGTATGTGTCGGCCTCTAGATACCACTGTTTACTTTCTCAACAGCCCTATCAGTTTCTGTGTCGCGAGTGACTTGGCAGGATTGTCGGGGACAGAGATGCTGACACAGATCCAAAGTGGAATATGTGATACTGAGAGTAATTCTCATGTTGTTGATTAGATATCATTGTTTCTCTTCAACAGGGAACTCTTCAGAAATCCTTGATCTCTCCTCCTGGACAAACAGTTCTGATCTGGTATGTGGTGTCCTCGTATTTGTGACAGTAACAATTCAGAATTTCAAAACTGTAGTTTAAATAATTAAGAGAGCTGTTTTTCGCCACATATTGTTGATAAAAGAGACCTTTTTGTCCTTGTCCCTGCAGCCAGTGAACGCCACCTGGGCGTCCCTAACCAGGAAGCAGTGCTTGATGTTCGGAGGGGAGCTGGTCGGAGAGACCTGTGGCTACGTGCCTGACATCACCCTGATGTCCTTCATCTTGTTCTTTGGGACTTACGCCTGCTCCATGGCGCTGAAGCAGTTCAAGACGAGCCGCTTCTTCCCCACCACAGTGAGTGATGGCACCCATCAATGGATGTGTAGCAGTTAAATTCAATTCTGAAATAACATTTCAGCATTATAATGTCTAAAAAAAAAACAACAACTTGGAGTTATGCAGGAAGTCGCCGAATGTGAATAAACCTTAAAACATTTCCTCGTCTGTGAGCGTTTCCTCATCTGCATGAGTCAGGTCGACAGATTTTCATCAGCAATGGTGGTTGATTCACAATGAGAACGACTCCCATGATGGTTTTGCTTGAGAGACTACAGACAGTAGGATTATGCAAAAAAAATGATTTTCATGAGAACATGGATGGAGGATGGGTCTCGTCCAGAACAGACCTCATTAACTTTTGTTCTGGATCTGGATAAAGGTCCGGATTCCAGGAGTTCTTTCTCACTTTCTTTAACTTTGCGAGACCTGGCGGATCAAAAAGAAAAACTGTTAAATGTAAAGAGTCTCAAGCCATGATCGCTGGCAATGCATCCAATAAATGTTGAGACATTTCAGTCAGAAAAGCGATAGACTGAGAAGAAAAACTGTGAATTTGCATAACAACCATCTCCATTCGTTCTCTCGCAAATAATTTGAGTGTCTCTCTATCAGCTTTTGGACTGTTTTTTTTTAAACCAATTAACAATGAGTCACCTATTGTTGAACAACTGTGTTTACTTACCATAAATGACACACATAATTGCACTCACTGCACTTGCAGAAGCGAAAGCACACACTCAGCCGGGTAATATCCGCCAGTGTTTATCTACAAAATGTCGTTTAACAGGATTTAATGCTTTTGTCAGACAAGTGTGGAGAAATGCAAATCGAGTACTTCATGTGAACATGGGGTGATTGTACCATGTCAAACCTGCTGTTATGTTTCCTCCCTCAAGGTGAGGAAGCTCATCAGTGACTTTGCGATCATCTTGACCATTCTTCTCTTCTGCGGCGTGGACGCCTTCGTCGGTGTGAACACCCCAAAGCTCATAGTGCCAAGTGAATTCAAGGTATATACTGGACGACACACAGAAGTGCCTGTAGTAGACAACCAGCCCCGATTTCTTTGTCTTTTGATGATGATGGCCAGCCAGGTGCAGCTTCCTCTGATTACACTGATAATGACCCATGTTTCTGTCAGAAAGCTGAAATTTAAAATCCCAATATAATGCTTTCTTTGTAGTTTCGCCTAGTAAGCCGTATATATTACCTAAAACTAAGGCTTAGTCAGTCTTGGAGATTGCGAAGCTCAAATGTTCCTCAGTTGGCGTTAAGGTCCCCCCTCGCCTTGACACAGAGGAAGGGAATGATGAGGTAGAGGAGCGGGTACCTGCATCGAATAACAACTTGATTATAGGTGATGTGAGAACACAGAGGAGCTGATAGTTGCGAGTACAGAGCTAGCTTTGTTAGACCACAGAGTCTTAAGTCACAGATTTCTGTCATGTAATGATGCACGAGTAATTTCAGACTGTCAGTGTTAAGACCCTCAGAAAGTGTGGAGAAGCCACTTTGATTCTCTGTTCTGTCTGAGATGTTATCCATGTCCACACAGAAACAAGATGATACGCTAGATGGTTTCAGGTCACTTTAACAGTCTCATTCTTCTTATTTTTTTGTCCAGCCCACGAGTTCACAGAGGGGCTGGTTTGTTCCTCCTTTCGGAGGGAACCCCTGGTGGGTGTACCTGGCAGCCTCACTCCCCGCTCTGCTGGTCACCATTCTGATCTTTATGGACCAGCAGATCACTGCTGTGATTGTCAACCGGAAAGAGCACAAACTCAAGGTTGGTAACCTGCCTCAGAGTTGTAGCCTTTTTAAAAGGTTTTAGAAACAATGGATAAATAAATTCAAGGATTAAAGTGAAAATAAAGGCCTGTAGTCTGGATTCAGAAGTGACTCACAACCAAAAAAGACAGAAAAATGTTCTTCTTCCATATTTTCGATGTTTATTCAACTGTTAAAATATATTTTCTGCAAACTTTACATCTGTGTGTGCGATCACAAGATCATAACAAGATAATTTTGAGAAATCCTCTTGATGCATACTTCATCTGTATACTGACCTGTGCCTTACTCATTATTCTGCACTCTCTCCTCATGTCTCCTTTCAGAAAGGGGCAGGCTATCATCTGGACCTGTTCTGGGTGGCCATCCTGATGATCATCTGCTCTTTCATGGGCCTGCCGTGGTACGTGGCTGCCACTGTCATCTCCATCGCCCACATCGACTCTCTGAAAATGGAGACCCAGACATCGGCACCTGGGGAGCAGCCCAAATTTCTGGGTGTGAGGTGAGCACGATGGTCCAGAGCAAAAGTTTCTACCCCGTTTTTTCTATCTTCCCAGAGTAAGCTTTGAGCTTGAGATTTTTTTTTATTTTATTGTACATAAAGAGCTCATGTGCACAGAGTTAATTATGTCCAACAATAAGAGAAATAAGCAATCCCTTTTAATCTTTCTGAAATTAAACAATCAAGAAACGCAGCTGTTGAAAATGGAGCCCTAAGACTGTGAACCAAATCTACTGCCTTACACCCTCATGACAGTTATTGATCATTCTTGTGTTTTTCCACCAATCCAGGGAACAAAGAGTCACCGGTACCTTTGTGTTCCTGCTGACGGGACTCTCTGTCTTCATGGCCCCGATCCTCAAGGTAGCGCTCCAACTTCTTAATTCTTCCATGGAAACATGGATTACTGTCCGCCTCTTTTAGGACAAACTCCTGTCACCCCTGTTAAGATTTAAAATAATTTCAAATCTTTTATTCATCCGATTAGGAACTCCCATAGTTGAAGTAATGCGATGTGAAATAAGCATGTTCATCAGGGCTTAAGCTCCGATTGCAGCTGAGTGACTTCTCGAGTTTCCATTCCCACATTAAGTTGCCAAAACAAAAATGTGAAGTCACTGAGAGGTGGTTGTTGGAGCTGGTACTCCCCCTTGTGGACATTTTGAATAATGTCCTTCTGATCCAGTAAATACATTTTGTTTTCCTCTGGGCTGAATTGCTATACAGTATTTACATTTTGGGACAGTTGCAAAAGGTTTAGTATAATTTATGAATTACGCTCTTTCAAATGTCTTTCCATCTTTCATCTTTATTTATTTAGACGGCAAATTTCTGCACTTGCTTCCCAGATTGTAGTCGATTCTCTTCCACTCTTTTAAAGTTCCATAATACCAAGTAACTAGTCGCTAAACCTGCACCGATGGCAGCCAAGCGACTGATCACGCCTGCAGACTACAAGAACATTCTTAGAAAAGCTGCTTGTGGACTATTTTTAAACTAAGCAATGCCGCTTAAAATAAACATTCTCATCACCTGTATGAAGAGGGCGATATTTTCTCGAGCATCTCTTACATGTTTCATGATCTTAACATGAACTGAGGTCACAATTCACGTGAATGACTCTTTTCATTGTTCTGTGTCCTTCAGTTCATTCCCATGCCTGTCCTCTACGGTGTGTTCCTCTACATGGGTGTGGCCTCACTCAACGGTGTTCAGGTGAGTTAAACCTGTTCTGTACCTGCTAGTGCTGGGCAAATGCATTACCATTTCATATTACAGCAATAACAGTACTTGTTACTTCACTTGCACTTGTTTTTTGTTTCATTACTGTATTAAGCCGACCATAAGACATTATGGTTTAACAGGCAGCCAACCTTCAGCTGTTTGTTGTTGTGTATAAGAGGAGAGAAATTAAAAATGCTTAACAATGTTAATTAACTGTTGCACAATAGTTAAAGTGCTGTTTTGGGGGAGCTGTGTTATTATCTGTTATTGCCTGAAGGTGGCGCCAAGAGGTTGTGGGGTAGCCAGTGTTTACATGGAGATGCACAACTGCAAATGTTGTTTGCACACCTCATCAGCCATCAGTCATTAGCTTCTTCTCTTGGTTGTTGTGTTTCACAGAATATTGTGGAAAAACAACACAATCAACCAACAACAGCTAAAGTTAGCTTAACCCCAGTGATAGTGACCTGCTTAAATGTAGTTTTACCAATAAAATGCAAGCAAGGTGCCAGCTAGCAGCTAAGACACAACATGTAAGCAAATAAGCAAAGCTACCAGTGGCTAAGTAGAAGCTTAGACACAATATGTGAGCAAAGCTACTGGAAGCTAACTGGCAGTTAAGAGACAACATGTAAGCCAATAAACAAAGGTACTGGTGGATAGCTAGTGGCTAAAACACAACATGTAAGTAAAGCTATTGGTGGCAAGCTAGCAGTGAAGACACAACATGTAAACAAATTAGCAAAGCTACCAGTGGCTAAGTAGAAGCTAAGACACAATATGTAAGCAAAGCTAGCAGCCAAGATAAACAACATGCAAGCTACTGGTGGACAGATGCTACTTGTGGCTAGCTTGCAGTCAAGACACAACATGTAAACAAAGCTACTTGTGGCTAGCTAGCAGCTTAGACACAACATGTAAACAAAGCTACTTGTGGCTAGCTAACAAATCAAGTTTAGCTACAGCCTTAAAACTGTCGGTTTGTCTGTTTGCTTGTGTCAGTTCATGGACCGCCTGCAGCTGCTGCTGATGCCAGCCAAGCATCAGCCGGACCTGATCTACCTGCGGCACGTCCCCCAGAGACGCATCCACCTCTTCACCTTCATCCAGGGCCTGTGTTTGGCCCTCCTCTGGATCCTCAAGTCTACTGTGGCTGCCATCATCTTCCCTGTCATGGTGAGAAATGGCTGCCATCACTGACAGCTGAACATAAACACTTAGAGCTTTACCTGGGCATGAGGCAACCCAAACTATCTCTTTGTCTGCAGATCTTGGCATTGGTTGCCGTTCGTAAGGCGATGGACTACGTGTTCTCCCAGCATGACCTCAGCTACCTGGACGATGTCATCCCGGAGAAAGACAAGAAGAAGAAAGAGGACGAGAAGAAAAAGAAAAACAAGAAGAAGGGAAGCATCGACAGTGAAATCGAATTTGTAAGTTCTCTTTCAACCTAAATATTTATATGGAGATAAAGTTTACTAAATTCCAGTGTGGTCATGTGATTGTCTACAGCCTCCTGTAGATCCTTTAAGTCCATATGAGTTAATGTTCTCCATCCCTTCTCCCACAGTCTGACTACCCCTACAATGACAATGTCCCCACTATAAAAATCTCCATGGATATGATGGAGCAGGAGCCCATGTTGGGCGACAAATCTTTGGATAGTGAGTACTGTACTAGCCAGGGTTTGCTTTGCCAAAGCTTTCGGGGCTGCTCAAACTTTTCTTCCAAAAGGCTTCATGCTCACATTCTCTGCTCTCATACTGGCCTTCTTGCATGCACTTACCAATGAAAGAAAACGAAAGATCAATACGCTTTTCCGAACTCTTCTTTATCACCGATCGAACCTCTGCTAGTTTGAACCTAAAAGCAGCTTTGCGCTCTCGCCTCCTTTTCTTTTTCCCTCTCTGTTCTGCCGGTCCGTACCACAAGAGCTTTGTAAAGTATGTTTTTAAAGGTGCATTTCTTTTCTTCTCCCCCCAGGAGATCAATCCCAGACTTTCCTTAACACGCATTCACCGTGCTGAGCGCTACTTCGACACTTCCACGGTGGCCGAGTAAGTGAGTACCAGCCGCCATTTTTATTGCACGCAAAGTTAATTCATGCTGTCTGATTTTTGAGTTCATACAACACCGTATTTATATTATCCTGTATCCCTTCTTCTTTCAGTCTTGACAGATGTTCCTACACAAAAGGTTCGCCTCAGATTCGAATAGACCGGGAGGAGAACGGTTTCGCCTGGAGGAAGGGCTCCGAAACAGATCTGTGAATGAATTTTCCAAAGATGCAGCACAACCAGCACATCATAGTATAAACGTCCTCTTTTGTACTTTAGTACTGCTTCCTGATGGTATTTTTAATCTTCCTCATTTGAGGATTTTAATCAGAATGGCTGGAAGTATTTGTCTTTAAATTTAAAACACTTTGCTGGTACTGAATTTTAACGAGGGCTATATTTAAGTTTGCAGCAAACAAAAGGGCTACTCAAGGTCACCTGGATGCAGTTTTTATGGAACATAAATATCTTATGAATGCGTAGCTAATAATTTATAACAAGCGTCAAGCTTAAGATGTTTTCATCACAAAAGATTTCCAGGAAACGGTTGATTTGTCGACTACACATCAGGATAAGTTTTCCACAGTTTTTAGAGATTATCTCTCTGACACCAAACAGAACCAGCCTCTCTTCTCGTAGAACTGTTTTTATGTAGTTGATTATTACTTGTAGATTTAACTCATAACTGCTGGAGTCTTGAGATTGAAACATAACAGAGGGAGGTACTGCATTTTGGAGGCGAGCACAGGGACACACACGCGAGAAATCCTCCTTTTTACTTGTAGTGAACAAAGGAGCTACAGAAAGGTCATCTGTGCAGTCACGAGCGGACATTAATTTTGTATTTATGGGCATATTCATTGTTTATCAAGCACCCATCTAAGGCTGCATGTTCAATAAACACATCCAGAAGATAATGCAAGAATACCATGTTTGTCTGGTAAGAAGTTAATGGTTCGGCACCATACAGACTGGAAGTGTTTCTTTTTGTTTTGTTTCTTATTCGTCCTTTTATTCCGTTTTCTATATTTATTATATTTAAACTCTCGGCAAAATAAATTGCTGTTTGAATCCTAAGTATGGCTTCACCATTTGACTTCCCCATTTGCGCAAATTTGAAGATTCTTTCTGTGGTCTTTTTCCCTGTTTCAGGGAGATATAGATGTATTAAACCTGTATGTAGCTCTACCTCTTATGTTTCTGTAGGTGCCAGGCATTATATATTAAAATCATCTGTTGTGCAATTATTTGTGATCAAACACTGATTAATTTTTTTTCAACTGGCACTGCATAGGACCTCTGAATCTTCACTTTGAGTTCATTTTTGCTCTTAATATGTTGTATTTTTGTTTTTATTGTTTGTCAAATTGAAAAAATGGTTTTGTTTTTGGTCCACAAAGCAAAATATTGTACTGACTTTAAACTCTCTAAACTATCTAAATCTAAAATTGCATTATCTGATGAGACGACATCATATATACTTTTGTTTTTAAAGGGTAATTCCACCAAAAAGAAAATTTTTCTCTCTGCAGACGAAAAAACAAACCTAAAATCACATTTTCGGATAACAAAACATTTTTTAGTTATGTCTCATTTACTAAATTTGGAGGGAAAAGCGACGGCCCGTCCTATAAAACCCATCTAAATGAATGCAGTTTAATGTCCTCACACTTGACTGTGAATGCAACCCTAAACGCCTATTTGAGTTGATTGTTCCTTTTTAAAATGTGATCATATTTAAAAAGCTGTTAATGTGATACATTTTTGAGTAATTTTTTTAATTCTGTGATGTGTTTTATTTTTTTATGCTAATCAACAAACAATCACTGTGAGGCAATGCAATGTTGTGACTTCCATCCTTGGTAGAAGTACTGCTTTGTAGTGTACGGGGTAAAGCGGCTAGACACTATCGTCATTGCATCTAAAATCCATTAATTAACAGTTTGATGAGAAATGTCTTATATTTTCCTGTATTATTCAAATGATCTGAACTGATCCAGTTGATTTTAGGATATGAATTCATATCCGTGTGTGACACATCTCAATCATTTGAAGTGTACATGTATTCCTTGGAGAAAAAAAAGGACATTCACAATCAGTGCTGTTTCTGAATTGGGGCTTTTTAATTCATGCTTTTCACAATCACATCAATATGCTGTCGAGATTGTTGTTGAAGTTATTTTTGAACCAAAAATCGAAAAACCACATCGTCTTCCACTTTGTTCTGTGATCTGTATATCTTGACGTTATGACTCTGTGGTACCGAGTCCACAATAAATGTAATATTTTTCATGTTATAACTCTGAAACCAGTTTTATACAAGCATCAATAACCATTGGTTACTCAGAAGGAAGCAGATGTCTCTGTATTTTTTTATGGAACAGTGTTTTGAAGGAGAGCAATAAACCAGTCCAAATGATTCTTAAAAATATAACTGTGTCTTTGTTTTGTAATAAGAGTTTGGACCACGCAGCTCCCCAAGGATGACTTGCTGTAGATATTATCAGTAGTTTACTTCTGAATATACATTTCATGCAAGCATACGTGTTTTTAGACTTCTGCCGGTGCCACAACAATTAGGATTTCTGCAGCAAATATCTGGTTTGAGAGACACGTGGAGTGCACGTGTGTCTTTAACGGGCATGACTTGGGTTGAAGAGCTAAGCTGCAGGCCCCATCATGAGTCTCGGAGCAAAGATGAGACGGGAAAGGCTGCATAGTTTCCTTGATCACAGGACTTGGGTCGGCTGTAATGAAACTAATTGGCTCATTACTGTGAGTATCTGTGTTCTTGTCACTGCCAAGATGTAAAAAAGAAATGTGTAATTAACTCCTCCTGTGAGAGGGAACAGCACTGCTGAGAAATGGTGTCAAAGCCCAGAACGGGATTACCTGAGTTACTTACAGGAGTGTCTTTAAAGGATAAGTTCACCCAAATAAAAATTCAGTCATCCCTCGCAAGCTGCATCACTAATGGATTTTAAAAACTAATTTAACAGTAGAAGCCTTCGCAAATGTTTTGTTAGCCAATCTTTTGACTCTAAGATAAGATTTTGGTTGACATTTGTGTTTTGTTGTCAGACTGAGACATGAGACCAACTTGTAAAACAGCCGTCAGGTATCGTCTGCATGTCTCAAAGGGACCTTAAGTGTTGACCAAGCAGTTTAGTGGTGGCCTTTAAAGGAGTTAAGGAACCCTAAATTCACCCAAAAATGAAAAACAATATTGTTTTCTACTCGCCTCCATGCCAATGGAAAGTCGGGTCGGTGTTGCAACATTCTTCTAAACAACTGAAGTGGATGGGGAGAAAAACAAAAACAAAAAAACAACATAAAATGGCTCCATTCAGCTCCTTCAGTGTAATCCAAGTCTCAGGGAGCCCCAAGAGCCCGAATTGATTTGAATAATGTTCTTTAAACCCTCAGTGCCTGGTCGAGCTTGTGGACCCACTTCAGACAGGGTGCTAACACTTTCAGCTACAGTGAAGATTTCAGCTTTTAAAAAGTTTGTGAAAAACAGCTTTCCAAAACAATTTGGCATCTCAGGGCGTCTGGAGACTGGACGAGCTGTTTGGGGCCAACTTGTATTCATTTTTTTTTTCTTTTTTTCCCGTTTCGAAACTACTTCATTTGTACTGTGAAGCTCCAGAAATGTTTTGTGGACTACAAAACTTCACCCGACTTTCCATCGGCATGGGGATGAGTAGATAGTGACTGCATTTTCTTTTTTTTGGCGTGAACTTATTCTCAAAAAACACGTTGGACTTCTGCATCTGTTCATCACATTTCTCACAAGTGAAATAAATCCAACATGTTTGTAACATCACATTCTGTTGATTACTGCCAATGTCACATACACACTTTAATAAGTAACGACTCTATATATCAAAAAACATACCCAGCAGATATAGTATGTCAACATGTTTTGGATGCTTCCTCCCATGCTGCATTATACTTTTGCTCAGGGGGGCAGTATTGACTCTTCAACCAGGCATGCAGGACATTCAACAGTGCTCCACAGGTAAAACACAAAACATAAAAACAAAGACCAATTCTGCTCTGAAGTGTTGTTATGAAAGGTGTCTAACAACATCTGAGAGACATAACAGAAACACCTGTACATTGTGATGCAATCCAACACCAAAGTACTGCAAGTACAGTACATGCAATAATACTTCTCGAGGCTGTATTGTGGTGGCCTATTGAACTGCATTATAGTGAAAAGTGCTTTAATATTTTTGCTGTTCCACAGAATCAGAAACCAATTTCCTTGTGGTGTAACAGTCTTGCAATAGCTGCTACCTTTGTGAAGAAACCACAGCACAAGAGACCATGAACACTTTACTATATACTGCAATCCACACCGGAGCTCTGTATTTGTGATTCAGATATATATTTCGCAATCGTAATAAAAAAGACTGACCTTAGACCCCAAAAATATTGCTGTCAGGCTTCTATGAGCCTTTGTGGACATTTTCTGTGGAGGAAGTCGCAGAGAAAGTTCTGTTCTTTGTCGTTTCTACTCACTTAGACGCTCACTTTCCAATGAGTTATTAAGTCTGGAGGCATAAAAATCAGAGCCAAAGTCATTTTTCAAACATTAATCGAGACTACAGAAGTCGCTTTTAAAGGATCTTGGTCCAGGTTAGGGGTAAGCCATTATTCACAACCTGGCAACCCCAAAGTTGGTCTGTATAGATGATGCCTTATTAGTATGTGATGCCAATATTTCTCTATGGAGACACTTAACGTCTTGAACACTTATATTTGCAAGACAGGCAAAGATGATTGCAAGATACGTGTTGTATGAAGTGTAGGCCGAAGTGATTTACAAACCCGGAGACAGATGAGAAATTATGTGAAATTTCTTGGCAGATGTTTGATATGAGAGTAGATTAAGCTCTGCAGAGAGAACAAACGTGAACACTAACTGAAAAAAATCTCTGCAGAAATTATGTTCGACAACAGCTTTAATTAAATACCATGCTGATTTCCGTATGGACTTCAAGAGGAGCCCCCCCCCCTTGACACTGCACCCCATCACCATACTCAACAGCGCTGTGTCTGCTGTGGAGGCCTTGTGGGATCCACAATCTGCCAGGAACGAAAGTGCACTTGAAAAAAAATGTATTGCCAAAAACAGTGACTTTAAGTATTTAATTATGCACATTTTTTAATCAATTTTATGATTTCATTCATCACGCCAGTGTAAAGTGTCATATTTAATGCAAAGTCTTTCTGTCAAGTTGAGTTAATGTGAATAAATTAAATAACTTAGAGTGATTATAATAAATGAGTGCAGGCTTGGACATAAATCTATTGTTTTTATTCAATTATTTATATAATTATAAAGTTATGGGGGAACTTTTACAAAAAAACATGTGTTTTTCAAGTGTTTATAATTAGTATCATGCATAAAAGTTATGCATTTCATCGTTCTGTCTTCTGCAATAAATCCAGCATTAGTTGTTTATATTACATATTGACTCAACATGATTGAAAAAACTTTTAGATGTAACTAAAATACAAATCATTTTTTTGAGTTTTGGGCATCCAACATCAGCCCACTCATCAAAAAAGGCCCAACAGAGGAACATCAAGAACTTCCTGCTCCAGCCCTGGAAGTTCAACCTGCCTCAGGACTCTCCATCATCCACCAAAACCAACAGACAGTCAGAGCTGCAGGAAACATCACTGGTGTCAACCTGCCATCCAATTCAGGACTTACACAGAGTCAAGACACGAGCAGGAAACATCAGTGCAGACTCATATCACCTGGACACAACCTGTTCCAGCTTCTCCCCTCTGGGCGGTGCTAAAGAGCACTGTACATCTAAACAACCAGACATAAGAACAGCTTCTTCTTACAGGCCATCAGTGTGATGAACCCTCTAAAAAATCCACTTGCCTACAAAGGATTAATGATATGTTTGCATTTTAAAATACACAGATTTCTGTAAAGGTCCTATTTGTAAGAAAAGTGGATTTTTGAGTCTCGCCCTTCGGGAGTGTAGGATGGCTCAGCCGCCACCCTAAAGCATCAGTTTTTGACAAGTTGGGATTGAGACTCAAAAATAAATTTCTTACAAGTAGGTCCTTTAACACATCATCCATTACTGTCAACAGGAATCCTGCATGCTGCATTTCATTTACTTTATTTTGCTGAGGCTTCAGGCTCACAGGCAAAAGCAGTTCCAGCTCTATTAGTCTGCTTAAATGAGGCTGAGTGCCCATTGGGACTGTACTATGTTCCCCCTACACCCGAGGGGGGAGGCAGTGTTCCACTTTAGATTTTCGCCATTATTGTTTACTTGAATAACTATTTTTATAATGTTCTTTCATTGTTTTCCTTAAGTTTCCTTCCTGACTGTAAGGTTAGTCTGTGTCGCTAAGTTCTCTTTAGTTATCTCTAAAGTTTAGTTCTGTTATGTTGACCTTTTTTTATAGGCCACGAATTATTCTTCTGCACTTTTGTTATTAATTTTTTTTTTGCTATTTGAAAATAAAAAAATATTTTTCAACAAAACATCTGTTTCTCTTGCCTTACAGCCTGACCTGACAGTCTGGCAAATATAAGCAAAGTAAAACAGTATGAAACTCTGTTGTCCTTCAAGGTCAGTTTTTTATTCAGTCATGAAAACAAAGAATTTATTTAATTTGTTTTCGGCATAAAAAAAAATCAGTCAACGAAGATCTTTCTCTTCTGATTGAATAACTTTCCCCAAAACTACACAGTGCAAAAGACACAATTACAGGAGAACATGTCAGATTGTTAATAAAATACTAGATCTACAAACTATTTATCTATTTGTTACTTGCATATATATTGTATGTTGTTGGTCATTGTTGCATTGCATCTTTATCTTATCTGAATCCATCTGTTCAGCTTTGTTGTCCTTGATTTTTAGCCATATACTGATTTTTAAAAAAATCTCTATTTCCAGTGGAACTGCGTGTAACATTGAAAGCAACACAATTTTTTATTATATTTTAGTTTTGTATGAAATTGCTCATGAGTGAATACTTGGCCAATAAAGTTGATTCTGATTCTGATATTAAACAGAAGAAATTCCCTACATGACTCACAGAGCACATTGCTGCAGCTCCAGGCCCCTGCGACCCTGCAGAGGTTAAGCAGGGATAGCTAATGGATGGACTTCTGGTAATATCTATAACATACATCATGTCTTTTATAGCTCTACATCCAAAGCACTGGCGCACAGTTTGGAGACTAACTTATCTGAAGATGTCAAAACTATACGTCTGGAAGAACAATCATCTTATGTCAGAAATAGATGTGCTGCTCAGTGGGTTCAACACTCTTAATAAACCGTGCCCACGCTGGCGATGACACGGTCTCTGGGGTTCGCTGTCTGTCCACACTCTGGTCACCGTGTCATCCCTTCAGGCGAAGGGAGCCATTAGTGTGTTTTTCCTCTGGGTGTTACAGGCGCTTTGACAAGTCCAGACAGTTTTTATATAAGTAAAGTGTCTTTCTCTTTGCCAGCCAAGGCAATCACGGATTTGTTATTTCACAGTTTCACAGTTAATGAAACCAATTTATATTTATGATTTCACTTGATAGCTGTCTGACACTAACTGTGCACTTCCTGTCGGTGTGTGTCTGTTAACTAAAAGGTGCACCACTTTTTTCAATTTCAATCAGAAGAGAAAGATCTTTAATGACTGAGTTTTAAGGCTAAACAAACTAAACAAAAAAACTCTGTGTTTTCATGACTGAATAAACTGAATGAAAAAACTAACGTTGAAGGGCAACACAGTTTCATACTGTTTTATTTTGTTTATATTTGGCGGACCCTGCCACAGGAGGACCTTATTTTCCTCTGAGAGCAGGTTGTTCAGTCTGTTATGGAAAAAATAAATATTTCTGAGTGTGTATCTGTACCTCATTAATATTATCAGAGTTTAAATTTCTTCCTCAAAACCACACAGTGCTCCTTTAATAAATCTCTGTTCATTCCGCTCTCATGCCAGGAATATAATGTGTTTTTAAGAGTTCAACTCAGGTTTGGTTGGCCAACTTTATGTCATTATCGTCATTTGCATTGCAAAACGTAAGAGAAAACATAAAAGCGTTACCGAATGTGTCATCCAAATAAAGCACAGGATACAATATGAAAAGCTTCTCAGGGGGGCCTAATCAGACGAGGAGTGAGACAATTTAATTATGAGCTAAACAGAGCAGAAAACCACGCTGCAACATGTTTTCTTTTCCACTCCTGAGGCCTGTAATTATTGCTCCATTTAAACTATGAAAATTAATATTTTTTTTGTGCTTATTTTCACTATTGTAAACACAGGTTTTACTGCATTTGAAGACACAGCTGTTTTCAGTCGGTGATTTGTTAATGTTTATCGGAGGGTTGACCTGGTTTGTGTCACTCACCCGTGACTAATGAACTGACTCTTTTTTCTTTCTTCTTTTCTTTTTTGAGAGCCATGGTTGGGGCCAAAGAGTCTAATCAGAAAATGGATCAATGAGTCAGGCAGGCATTCATCCTCACTCAAATCGCCTTACTTTACAGATTATCTCTTATCTATCTATATATTATGGTCAGAATCAGAATTAGTCCTGCAAACGGGGAAATTTGTGTGTCACAGCAGCCAAAGGACAGTTATATTACAATAAACAACAACAATAATAGTAAAAAATAAACAATATAATAAAAAAAGTAAGAAATAGAAATAGTCTTGTATATACATAGTATGTACAAATACAAACAGTGTGGGAGGTGTATTGTTATTAATAAATAATAAATATGAGTATGAAAATTGCCCAGTAAGTGCAAACCAACATGAGAAATAGGTTATGTATACAGTTTTTTTTTATTGCACAGTGAGGTCTACTGGGAGCGGTGCTGGTTGTAGAGTCTGACAGCAGCAGGAAGGAAGGACCTGGGGTACCTCTCCTTCACACACTTGGGGTGCATCAGTCTATCGCTGAAGGAGCTGCCCAGTGCGGTGATAGTGACCTGCAGGGGGTGGGAGTCCTTCACCAGCAGCGATGACAGCTTGTCCATCATCCTGCTCTCTCCCACCACCTGCACTGGGTCAAGAGGGCATCCCAGGATGGAGCTGGCCTTCTAGATACGTTTTTCAAGTCTCTTTCTACCTGCCGAGATGCTGCTGCTCCAGCAGACTACTCCATAGAAAGTGGCTGACGCCACCACAGAGTCATAGAAAGTCCTCAGGAGTGCCCCCTGCACTCCAAAGGACCTGAGCTTCCTCAGCAGATGGAGTCTGCTCTGACCTTTCTCATAGGGTCAGAGCTGATACGTGTCTTCCCTCACCACCTGGACTAGAGATGGTTCAAAACCTGCATTCTTCCTACGCGATCAGTAAGAAACGAAACTGTTCTGCATGTTAATACGACCGAGTATTTAACTCTGCCTTTCCATAGTGTTGAGATTGGAGTTTCTAGGTCTAATCAAGATTGTTACGGTTGTTTGTTTTCTTGGACAGTAGCCAGACTACGAGCGGTAAACACGTTGCTGAAGTTGTCTTTGTGACAGTGGCGCCAACAGTAATAGCCTCCCACAGGGAAATGCTCAGAGGATCTGATTCCAGACAATAGCTTTGGAGGTTATTGTCAGTCATGGCCACATTTATTCATTCAGTAATCAAATAGAATAGTGATAAAGTCAAAATTAGCCCAAGCATTGACATTTACCCACAAAGAAAGCTGGTTCCACATATCTGACCAAACTACAGTAACCATATCTTTTCTACACTCAGGAGCCTCTCCCAGCATGCATTACTGGGGAGGTGGGTTAAAGGACAAGTTCACAAGCTTGAGAAATAATGCCTTTGTAATCAATGTGGGGTCTCTAAGTTTCCTTTAAATCACTGGGTCAACGCAGAAGGCCCTCTCAGACATGCAGGTGTTAGCTGATGGCTGTTTTACAAGTTGTTCTCATTTTTATATAGAAGCCTGTAAACTGCAAGCTATGGGAGTAGTTTCAGGCAGGAAAAGAAAAAAGAAAAAAGTTAGACTTCAGGGAAAATAAAAATGCTAACATCATTTTTTTCTTCAGGAGTTTGACTGACAAAACATTGATGAGGGCTCCTACTGCAAAATAAGTTTTAAAAACCCATTACTGATTCAGCCTGCGAGAGACCGAAACACACAAGTAGCAGTGAGGAACATTTCCTTAAAAAAAACCAAAATGCATCTTTAACAGCTTGACGAATCAGCAATGTTATGTTTCGAACATCTGAAAAGAGCTGTGCAGACAAACACACAATTAGAGGCAATGTATAGTTTCCAGTTTAACAGATGTTCATGTTCTTGGACTGTGGGAGAAATAATCCTCACAGATACAGAACAGACACAAAGACTCCAGCTGGGTGTCTGATTCAAACTAATGACCTTCCTGCTGTGAGGAAATGATATCGTCAGTGTTGGTAATTAACAAATGCATCCATTTGCGAAATATATTTCACTTTATCACACACGCTGTCTGCATTTTATGTAGCAAGTACACCTCGCTCCAGCCGGCATTTGTGCTCGGCTTCCGCTTTTTAACGCTACGATGCAAAGCCATGCATTTTACAACACAAATAAAACTCATTACAGGCATTTTTATTCCCCTGCAAGGTGCGTGGATGGGCAGACAATGACTGTCGGTACGGCTTTGACTTGGCATTAATTTTGAAAAGCCCATTACAGGCGCAACAAAACTGCTGTCATTCCACTCAGAAATATAGAAAAAGGTTGTAGCCTACATCTCTCTCTCCAGATGACACTGAAAGGCTAATGCATATTTCTTTTTTTTTTTTTTCATTAGCAGCAGGGTGACACTGGCTCAGCTAGATGTTTTTTAAACGCTGTTTTGACAAGAAGATAAAATCCCAATATGTCCTCCTGTGAGTTTTGTACTTCATTCAGTCTATTTCTGTCCATGCTCTCCCATGTTTTATGGATTTACACCTGAGCACAGACTAAATGAATAAATGATCTTGGTATACTGCATCAAATAATCCAATTGTACATTTTAAATGATTGAGTAAAACCGCAAGACACACGAGTGTTTGTCGACACATCGCATTGTCGCCTCAGCATTAATCAATCTCCTGCAGAGGTCACTCAGGTCAAATGAAATAATGAGCTGCAAATGACATAAGGGACGTCGGCATAATATCTGAGGAGACATGTGAATGGAAATGAAGCAAAGAAATGCAGCCTTGAGGGACGAGAACGGGCAGCTGTGGAAGGGCTCTGTTAGAAGTTGTGATTGAGTAGCCTTGGGGAAGAAGAAGAGGAATTACAATAACTTTGATGATCTGATTACTTGTCATGCCGCGCCATCATCAGGTTAAAACTTAAACTGCCCGGTACTTTGTTCATGACTAAATGGAGTCCTCCAGGAGCGATTTAGCATCTTTGCACTTCTGGTAACCTCGTCTCACAGTGGATGGATTGTTTGAATGGGCTTTTGTTTAGAAGCCTGAAATTAGTGGTGGTTGACACAAGCCGAGGAGGTTTCACTGTTTGTTTGTTTTCATAAAATGCCTGAATAAATACCCCCCAATTTTGAAGCTTTTACCGGCCTTGTAAGCTGTCGCTAACAAGTGGCTGAATGAGACTACAGATGATGTCAGAGACATATAATATATATATCAAACACAAGTGTTTTCCAGCTTGGAGATTGAATAATTTATACTAAAGTGTGTATAGTATAGTGTAGTAGGGAACCTATTGGTGGTGATGTTGAAGCAGGCGGGTGGCTGAGGCTCAGGGGTAGAGCCAGCGTCTTGTTATCGGAAGGTAGCTGGTTCGATTCCCCTGTTCTGCATGTCGAAGTGTCCTTGGGCAACATACTGAATCCCAAACTGCTCCCGATGCGTTGGTCGGTACCACCGCCATCAGTGTCTGTATGAGTTACTGTAAGTTGCTTTGGACAAAAGCGTCAGTCATGCGACTGGGATGCAGCTTGTTTATAGCTTATGTTAGCTTTTGACCTCTTGTGATTGCATTTACGCTTCAAAACTCATAAAAGTTGAGTTGAGCATGCCAAGAGAATACTTAGAGAATGTTTTCACACCTCTATATTTGTCCTTGAAACAAAAACACTCACAGTCGCTTTCTGTTCATTACTTTGAACCAAATTCTCATAACTTCATGTGGCAGCCATTACTGAGTTTCGGCTCTATTTTTAAATATCCCCGTTTAATCTTCACAGCAACTCCAGCTGACAGGGTGTTTCTTCCCTCTCCGCCTCTTTTTCAGGTGACAACTCCCACAGTTTTGACAGAATTTATGCTAAAGGCGTTTTAACGTGTTGATTAATCATCCTGCTGAGACTGCAGCTCCGGTAGCCTCGAGGGTTTTCTCAGATTTGGCGGTAATTGTTAATTTTGTTTAGCCTCGTTGCGCTCTATCCCCATTTCTCCTCAAGTCAAGTATCAGCCAACCACTTATCGAGCGTCAGCCCTCCTCAATCTGCTCCATGTTGGTCAGGTATCACTTAGCTCAATCATTACTCACCTCCTTCCTCTCATCTCTCGCTCCTGCATTGATTAGATATTGACCCTTCATTACTGCTCACTTCTGCTCCTGATCCCCTCAACCCATCATCTCTCTGTACCCATCACCTTGGCCAATTTTCTCTCACACATGTCATTATACAGGAACTTTGTTTGCAATATTTGTGTATATATTTTCTGCTTCCATGCAGCCTATAATTTGTGAGGCACCCTGCGGCCTGCATTAGTGACAACACTTTCGCATACCACCACTAATTGGGTGAAAATGAACAGACTACAACTCGACACCGCCAAAGCGAAATGTATTGTACATATTGTGTCCAAACGCTATTTGCATGATGAGAACTGTTCTTTATAGGAGGTCCATCTGTCTGGATTATGCTCACCACAGACATCAGACGGACAAAAAACAGATTTAACTTCAAAAAGTCACCGATACAAAAATAAATCTCATCTGATGTTATTTTATTTAGTGTTGCGCTAGAACATTTTTGTTCATTTAATCACTTCTGCCAAGGAGGTTATATTTTTCTTCCGCGTCCCTCTGTTTGTTGTTTGGCCTGTCAGCAGGATTACACAAAGACTACTGCACAGAGTTTCATTAAACTTGGATAGAGGATGGGTCTCGGACCAGAATAGTCCTCCTTTATTTTCCTGTCAAGGATTCTTATGAGAAGAATCAGCTGCATTTAGGTGGCTGGCATCTGTGAGTGAGTACGATTTGATGCAGATTGTAATAAAAATCTGGATCTAGCAGATTTAAATGTGTGTTCAGAAAGCAGTCTTTTTTTCAGCTGCTATTTCATCTCATTTTACTTCTTAGATTCAACCCAGTCGGCAGAATAAATGTCAGCCAAGTACGTTTCTGCGAAACCACAGATAAGGTAAAACTGGATGTTTCTTTATGTTTGAGTTTGTTTGGTTGAATTTTCCATTTTTTCTTTCGTCACGACACTTTACTTATGTTCTGTTTAGGTTTAGGCATAAAAACACTTGGTTCGGGTCAGGAAAGCATCATGGTCGGCTTACAATCCCTGTTTTGGTCGCCATGCTCATAGATGGAGATGGTCTGACTTCCCATGAAAAATATCTTCTTGGTCGCCACAGAAACAGCTGGAAATGCCCGCAGCTCGCCTTAAAAAACACCTAGTTGTGTCACAACAAAAACAGATGGAAATATCTCAAATGCTTTAACAATATCCAGTGGTGTGACTCAGGTCGCCTTGTTAACCACATTCTTTCCCTCCACCTCCTGCAGTGAAAGGTGGCATACAAGCACATACTGTAATGTAAACATGGCATTATATGAAATGACATGTTTGGTACACATGTCAACCTTGGACATTACTGTGGGTTGCAGAAGCATTCACTGCTAACATATTCTCCTGGCAACCGGGCTGAAATCATTGAGGGTGCAGTGATGCTGCGGTTCAAAACACAAATATACAAAATCGTCAAACCAAATCAGTTAAATCAGTTACTGTATAAAACCGTACAGATCAACAAAATCATTATAGTAATGAACAGTGACAGAAACATCACAACCACCAATGTGCAGCAGATATATGAGGATTCAGAAAGGCACCAACGGTGATCAGGCTTGATTGCATCACACTCTCTCTCTCATTTCACTTATTCTCTGATCTTTATATTTGGCTCGTATTGTATTGTCTCATCTTTTTGCTACTGTGACATTTTACAGTGTTATTTGAACATTCATTAAGGTTGGATTCACTTGTGGAAACATCTTGTGGAAGCACTTACTGTGAATTGTCTCCACTGAAGCAGTGCAGGTGTGAGCACTGAGGAGGACTGATGCTTGATAACTGGGGATTTTCCCAACACCTACTAATTGATGCCAAATAAAACAGCTCTCAGAGTTTTGAAATGTCACTCCTTTGCTCCACATTGGCAAGGAGTCACTACATAGTGTGACACATACATATATAGTGTACTGTGCATTTCACGTTCAATTCACACAACGCCTCCGGACATGAATTGCTCCCAGCACCACCCGGCACATCTCTCCCAAGTGAATCTCATCTCCTCTCCGTCATGTTTAAGCACAACGGCATTCTCAGCCTGGCAGGCGGACCGAGCAGATGCACAGGGTCTCATGCACATAAGGACGAGAGCACGCTGCCTTTTTCTCTGAAAGAGTGGGATTTGTGTCAAACGGATATATAACATCTAAAGAAGACAGAAGAAAAGGAACTCAGATTGTGTTTCCTGTAAGGTAAGAAATAAGTGTCAACTGAAGACTTACTGAGGATCTTTCAAGCAAGATAATCTGATTGTCACTTTCCATCCTGTCACAAAGATGATTAATTGCGCAATAGAGTGTCAGATGTACTTTTGTTGGTAAAACTGTGGAGGTATTAAGGCTGTTTGACTGCACATTGGTTAAAAAGAAAGACTTTTTATTGGTTAAATTGAACTGTTGGTCCTTCAGTTAGAGGCACTGTGAAGACTTATGAACAAAATACCCATCAGGCACGACTTTTTAAAGCACAGTATATACAATAACTTAGAAAATTAGATTTCTGTTGTTACCTCATAGGAATAGATGAGCCTCTGTTAAAGTATGGATCTCCAGGAATTGATTCTTGGCTACAGTCTTTTGGTATTGAGCTCTTCTGTCATCCATTTAATTGTTACAGTGTTTTATAATTTCATTACAAACACAAACTGATCTCTTCTCATTCTCAGAGGGTGTAAATTCGAGGACTTCAACTACATTAATCAATTATTTTGTTAGTGTTTGCTAAAGTATAACAAGCAGCATGATGACTTCAATTGTAAGAGCAAGGAACTGTAATTAGCAGTGTAGCTATAATGAAGTATTCTCTCGTCAAACAAGAGGGAGAATAAACACAGCATATAGATAGAGATAGATAACAATAAATACATTATATTCAATATAATTTAATAGAAGTAATTACATTTTCTATTCTTTAATCAAGCAATTGTGTGTGAAAATGTAATTAGTGAAAAGATGATGGTCTCACATGCAATTGCTTATTCAAAAACTAATTATTGATTCATCACATGACCTAATTGTGTCTGTTTATAACCCAGAAAATGATTTTTCACCCAAGAAAGGCTGCACTTTGATTCGACAGTCCTTCAGCAGCACAGAGCTGCAGTACATCACATGAAAAACACAAGCTGGATTAAACTTCATTGTCCTGCACGAGCTAAATGTTTAAGAACATTTTCCAAAATCCATCCCGCTGCGTAAAAATTAAATCAAATCACATACTTAAAGTGTCAAAAAACAATCAGAAGTCAATTGTTGTCGAATGTGCCTCCCACAGTGCTGGATTCAGATGATTGAAGAAACAAATTGGAAAGCCATCAACCCCACTGCTCTCAGAACAGATTGGTCATTTCAGTCAGCCTGTTGTTTTTAGAGAGTGTGTGAGAGAGCATACACTTGACTGAATCAACTCGCCCACAATGATCAAAAGGCACAAGAATTGGACTATTGATTTCTTGAAAAGGCTCTATTGTTTTATGTAATTACCCATTGATTCCTTCATCTGGTTTGCACTCCCACTGGGAGGATGTGTGTTGTAATGTTCTGCCTCATAATTGGATGATTTTTTTGTTAACGGATGATATCGAATTTTTAACCCAGAACATGTGCACTAACATGCCAAGAACACAATTATCCATTACACCTCTGCCTGTCTCCATTTGTCGGTCGCTCTTTCTTCCAGGTAGCACCATGACCCAGAATCCGATTCTCAACACTACGTGGGAGGGCTTAAACTCCTCGACTTACTCAAGATTGCAGGACAACTCTTTGACCCACCAGAACATCACATATGTTGATTTCTACCTCCACAAGCCCTCTGTGGCTGCAGTCTTCACCGTGGCCTACCTGCTCATCTTCCTGGTGTGCATGGTCGGCAACGGGGTGGTGTGTTTCATCGTGCTGCGCAGCAAGAACATGCGCACGGTCACCAACCTGTTTATTCTCAACCTCGCCATCAGTGACCTGCTGGTTGGCATCTTCTGTATGCCGACAACGCTGGTGGACAACATCATAACAGGTAAAGTCTGAGGTAAAAAGTGAAGCCACTACAGGAAGCTCAGTGTGGGAGCGTTTCCTCCGGTAAAGCAACAAAGACAAATCCAAGTAAAAATGTGTGATTCTAGTCTTTAATTCAGTAGCACTACTATTCATGTGCCGTACCACAAGAAGGACAAACACCCTGCTGCCATATCTGAAGATGGCTTGAAGGCAAAGCTCGCGTTGCTGCTAGCCGGGGGAGAAAGTGTGCGCGTCAGTGGGAGGAGATACGCTGACAATTAGTGTGGTAGAAGGTGAGGGATGCAAAGAGGTAGTTCGGTTAACCACAAGCCCGAGTACATTAAGCCAGCGAGAGCTAGTGTGACACATGAAAAGCACCTTGGGGAGAAGAAGGATGAGCTAAAAGTCAAGCATAGCCAGGGAGGAAAGGCTAACGACTGCTGGAGAGCTCTCACAGCAGTAACTTTAGCATTTAAATTATTGATGCGTTTATTTATTTCATACAATTTCAACATATTTTCTCTCTTTTTTCCCGCAGGATGGCCGTTTGGCAGCGTGGTGTGTAAACTAAGCGGTATGGTTCAAGGGATATCCGTATCAGCCTCTGTGTTCACTCTGGTGGCGATCGCTGTCGACAGGTGAGGGCTGCATTACTATCAGTGGTATCATGTGTTTGTGTGGGTGTGTGCTTTCTCCTGCTTCTTTCCCTTAATGCATCTCCTCCGATCCCCTTTGTGTCAGGTTCCGCTGCATTGTGTACCCTTTCAAGCAGAAACTGACCATCGCCACCTCAAAGCTAATTATCGTAATCATATGGGTCTCAGCTGTGTCCATCATGTGTCCCTCCGGGGTCATGCTCCAGGTCACAAAGGAGCAGAGGGTGCGAATAGTCCTCAGCCACAACAACGACACCCGCCCCTTCTACTGGTGCCGGGAAAATTGGCCCAATCAGGAGATGCGTAAAATCTACACCACCGTCCTTTTTGCTAACATCTACCTGGCTCCTCTCAGCCTCATCGTCATCATGTACGTCCGCATCGGCTACACCCTCTCCAAGACCACCATTCCTCCGATGAGGGGAAGCGGAATCGGATCCGAAGAAGGCATTTGCAACAACAAATCGAGCATGGAGGGTCGTCACACGATTTCAAAGAAGAGGACTCGGGTGATAATGATGCTGCTGGTTGTGGCTCTGCTCTTCATCTTATCCTGGCTTCCTCTGTGGACGCTGATGATGCTGAGTGACTACGCCAGCCTGACAGAGCACCAGCATCGCGTCATTAACATCTACGTGTATCCCTTAGCTCACTGGTTGGCCTTCTTCAACAGCAGCATCAACCCGATCATCTATGGCTTCTTCAACGAGAACTTTCGCAGAGGCTTTCAGGCTGCTTTCAAATTCCAGCTGTGCTCTGCTGATGTTGAGCGCCAGAAGATTCACTCCCATCGCCTCAGAGGGCACGCCGTGCTCCCAGTCCAGCCTGACGCCCTCAGTAGATCAGGCTCTGTCGTCAGATCAGGGTTAGTGGGGAATGGGAAGTACTCGTCTCAGGAAGGAGGTTGCTTGTCTGGGAGAAGTGATATCAAAGAACAGGACCTGATCATGGAGGACCTGGAAAAGGTGTCCCAGATTTAGACAGACTGAGACTGTGCAGCGCTTAAACTCTTTCAAAGGATCCTCTGTAGGATCATGTATTGTATTTCAAGGACAATGAAAAACAGGCCTCTGAAATACAAGATAAAACTCTGTATTTATCTGTTTCAAGAGAATGTACGTGCTGTCCCTTGTTTACTGTGGTGTAAATAGAAAAGAAAAAGGTATAAAATAAGAGGGTTCAAAGGCCCTGACATCTATTTAAAATCTATTAAAATTAGTATTTTTTCTAAGACAATAAATATTTATGACTAAATAAGCAAAATCCAAAATTAAAGTTGGGGAAATAACATGCTGAGATATTATAGTCAAGGTTGCACCACCCATGGTAACTGTGAAAACAGGACGTTGATGAAGGTTCTTAGTCATCCAGGTCACGGTAAGTGCTGTATCGTAGGCAACCGGACTGAAACACTTCCAGTTGCCTACGATACAGCAAACTGTGCAAACAGTAGTAGTAGTTTGCCAGCTGTGACTCTGTGAATCAGCAGGTGTGTTTTCACTGCAGCCTAACAAAACAAATTGCGTGGATGAAGCAGTTTTCCAATAAAACACAGGCCAAGGTAAAGGTGGTGACCTTGCTGGGGCAGCAGCAGGAAATGTTCAGCTCACATTAGCTGTAACAGCTCTGATAACGCTGTGAGTGAACAACATCTAGTGTGGCTGACACCAATGAAACAGAGTTACAAACAGAAACGGTGAATTACTCTTATAATGCCTTGAGTGTGTGAAGTCAATTTTAATCCAACATGGCGGACACCGCCGCTACCTAAATAACACATAGGTCTTTCAGACATTGGCCTGATGAATAGAAGATATGTCTCTCTAATGTCTTTTCCAATTAGCAAATGCTCCCCCATTCTATGCAGTTCCTGACACTACAGAGGTAGGTTGGGTGTCATAGTTTGAAGCTTGAGGTGGACCAAGCTGCCGTTTTTGATGAATTGGGAGTGAGAAGGTGTTCAAAACTCTGATAATCTGCTTCATCATGACTGTGTGGGCGTGGCTTGATCAGAATGCCGCCACCATTGACAAACAACCCACCAACTGTCATCCGATGTTGCTAAATCTGGCTCTGATGTCGCCTTTTTATAGCTGATCCTTGCTCTCTTCAAACCAGAGAAAAATAAGAGTGCAGACGAAACCCAAACTACAGAAATCTCATGAAAAATAACAGTCAAAATAGTTCCAACGTTGGCAAAAGTGTGTGATAATTGAGAAAACATGCTTTAAGGGCCTTTAAGATAAGAAAGATAATCTGAATGTCAATTATTTATTACAATGTAAAGATATTAGTCGGATAAACTCAGACTTTCGTGTTAATTGCTTGGATTGTGTTTCTGTTGTTTTCATGCTGTCAAACTATCCAACAAATTCTCTTTGCAGGTGATATAATACCTGTGAGATTTAATGAATGGCACCGTATCACAGTTTGATGAGGCTTTTATGATAAGTGCAGTTAACATTACAGGAAGTTTGTAATGTTTCAGGCCATCTTTGTCAGTTGAGGATGCCGACAGTAGAATAACACACAACTCTCGAGGGTGAGGTGCACGGCGGTGTGATGAGAACTGTGTCAGCCTCCTCCAGACAAAGTGCACGTTCCAGTGCCCTGAGGCGGATGGACTGGGCCAACAGCTGTGACATGCAGTGGCAGGGGAGGAGGACTGCAGGCTAATTTAGAAAGCCTTCTGTTCTCCGTTCTCTCGTGGGGCGCTGTGAAATTTGAACATTAAAACACTGCCATGTCAAAGAGAAGAAAGGTATTAGCAGAGGTAGGATTCAGACAAAGGGGTGAAAAGTAGGGCTTCAACTTAAAGTGGGACTGCAACTGAGGATAAGTCTCGTTATCATTTAATCTGCATATTATTTTAACAATGGTAGATTAATCATTTACACCCCATTACACCTGGTATGAAAAAGGGACCTGTATCCAGTTTCCTCATAGTACATTCATGTCCAAAACCCAAAGACTTCATTTGGAAACAGTAAATATTTTGTATTCTTGTTTTTAACGACTGAAACGATTAACCGACTAATTCATTATCAACTAATCGCTGCAGATCTACCTGAAAGCAAAGCAAACAACATAACATGAGACGTGAACCAGAATCACATCTGCTTTTTTGGCCAAGCATGTGTACACATACAAGGAATTTGACTCAGGTTTTAAATTGCTCTAAGTGTACTTACAAAAAAAAAAAAAACAATAGACAGGGCTAAAATAAAAAGTACTTAACATGAAAGGGTGGCAGAGATTCACAGTCAGTTAAAGATGAAATCAAATATGGAAACAAAGCTGATTAATCTATAATGCTTAACAGCCGTTTTTGCCCTGCACAAGGCATGTTCTGAACATGACTCCTCCACCTAACTGTATGTACGCTGCTATGATACATTCAGTCTCCACTACATCTACTGTATATGTCGACTATGAAGTATGCTCTACCTTGGGTGAGAGCCTTCCTTGGTTTTCAGCTATCATGGCTGTGAAGAGGCGAGGCATTCTCACATAATGATGGCATTATTTTGCTCTTACCCCAAAGGTAATAGCTGTGTCAAGAATGTAGAACATTGTGGTCGAACGGAAGTTATTTTCTGGACACTTTCCACAACAATCACACTTGAAACCTCATCGTTACCTCATCCACATTGCCGATGCTGATATTTGAACAGGATGACGTAAATTGTACAGTTAAGAGTGGATATATTTGATAGATATTCATTGTAAAAAATGTACATTTGATGGAATTCTTGTATTAATGTATCATATAATGTGTATTTGTTATTATTTTGTGCTAAAATAATTGTCATTTCATTTCTTGTGGTCAGTATTTGGCAAGCCTTAGTACATGATGTGTTTGTGCCAAAATCTTAAAGGTACCCTGTGGAGTTTTCGACCACTAGCAGTGCTGTGGAGCAACGTTTTTAAGATTGGGTTTCTTTGTTCTGAGCACAAGGACACACGTGATATGACGTCATACACATTCCTGCTGCTCAACTTTTGGCGGTGGTGCTACTCCAAGACACTCTGCGTGACTACGTTTACATGCACACTAATATTTCAGAATATGACAGTCTGAATATGATACGAGGCACGTTCCATCCTTATTCCAAGTGTAGCATTTTCTGAATAAGACATGTGGGATATTATTTGGATTTTAGGAGCATTCTTTGGACATGTATACAGTCACCTCAATCAGCAGAATAAATTATAGCCAAGTGGGTTTCTGCAAAACCACAGTTCAAAATGAATGTTTCTTTCCTGGGATCCAGCTTCCCATGAAAAATAGACAGTTTTCACCCAACTTCCTGAGAAAAATACCCAGATCTTGGTCACAACAAAAAAACGAGATGGTCTGACTTCCTGTGAAAAACACTTCTGTACATTGCCTAGATGCATTCCCCAAAATAAGAGCTATTTAGGGTAGCATTATGGACAAGGACAAACATTATGATATCAACAGATTTTTGGATTTGCCCAAATATCATAACGACGACCTTTTCAAAAAGGTAGTTGAATGAATGAATGAGGGAGGATGTGATTGAATCGGAGTACACACGTCTGCATGTAAATGGAAATAACAATAAAACATTTAATTTCATTATGCATGTCCAGAACTTGGTAGGAACATTGTCTCCATCTGAATAAGTGCAAGACAACACAGAATATTTTGTGCATGTAAACAGAGCAATGTGCCAACAAAGCTAAGCGAAAAGCAAAGCAAGCTAGCAAACACGGATGTTAACAATTCATGACTTTAAATACTTAAGAAATCAGGTTTGCACCCTTTTTATGAGGAACGAATCTCATTTATCAAGTTAGTACTAAAGGATGCACCTTTAAGCTTTGGTAAATCATAATAATAATGATAAATGCTCCCTCTGACAACCTGCTGCTAATGTTATAATATATATGTGCGTAATATTGCAGTCTCTTTTCGGTAGTACTTGCGTATGCTTTCCAATTATATTAACAAGGACATCATATTGTCACGTTCTACATGTGTGACGGTCGTAGAAGCACTCTCAGTTACACTAGAGAGAGTGAGCAGATAGCCTCAGGGACTGAAGTGAAAGGAAACCTCAGACAGATCCGTGAAGTGTATGTAATGTATGAATTTCTGATTGTTATTCTTCACCACCGGAAGGATGCGAGGAGAAGGTATATGAATGTAATCTCATGGTATCTTTCTATGTGCCAACCTGTCTGTCTGCACATACAGTAAATATATGTTTCAGTATATATTCCAGCCCCTGTTTTTGTTGTATTACATACCTTAATGTTTGTGGGGGGGAAAAAAAGAAACACTGTTCTGAAACAGTGTTCTTTGCTGCTCGTTTGCAAAATAGGAAGAGCAATGTTCAGGCGGTTTGCTATATAAAAATTGTTTTGACAGTCTGTCTTATTCTTACATTGCTGTCTTAAGGCTACAGAGGGCTGATGAGGTTTTGAGAGAGAAAAAGCGTCAGAGAATATAAACATATTGTTCTCGTTAAAAGGTATTTTTAGCTTTGAGATGCTTACTACACACGATACACATATGCACAGTATCTAAGGTTACGAGATAGTTATTCTTTATAAGGATTTTAACCTTAATTAGTGCCATTTTATCATTAAGAAAGTATGACTTTGTGAATGTTGTGAAAATGTATATATATTTGTTTTTCTGGTTTAGTCTTATCTGTTATAAAGGATGAGACATGAGATATTTCACATTACTCTTATTGTCAACACATCCTACTTAATGACTGACTTTAAAGGGGCTATATGTCAGACTTTAAGTTTAAAACATTCAGAGATTAACTAAAATTATCAACAGGATGTGAAGAAATAGCAGTTTTTTGATGTTATGTCAGAGACGTGTTATGTTGCCGATATATCTAATGCTAAGGCCTTTCCTGTCTGTAGTGTTGCTTACTGGTGTTGCTTTCCACAACTGGAGACAGTTCTTGGCGTACAAAGGGATGAAGTTTGATGCCGAACTCGCAGTGTTTTATTATAGACCGGTGAGTAAACAGCTGCCAATGTTGGTTATTTAGCAAAAGCTTATAAAGGTAGCTAATTGTGTGATATTATTGACAGCGTTAGTATGTTTGCTAGCTACTTGTTGAAAGAAAATGAAAAGAGAAATGTCAAGAAGTGCCCTACTGTATCTTGCGATGTTAAAGAAAGTGAGAAAGACATTCCTGGATCTGTTCCTTGATCCTGATCCGCACCAAAAGTGAATGGGGTCTATTCTGGGCTGAGACCCATCCTCCATCCAAGCTTGGCGGAAACCCATTCTGTAGTTTTTGTGTAAACCTGCTGACAAACCAACCAACAAATAAACGAACACAGGTGAAAAGCTAATCTCCTTGGCTTTCTTCTAACTGAAGAAAATGATTTCCATCAGTGGATTTGGTGCTTTAGTGAGTGTTGCTGGTGGCAGAACGATGTATTCTGGGATTGATTTCAAATAATGAACAGTGCACTTTTTCCTCACAATGAAGGAAAATGTCCTTGAGTGCGATGTGATGCACTGATGGGTTTTGAATTATTTTTTGAACATCAATGCCACAGAAGAATAAGGCATTGGCTGCTCAGGGAGTGTTTGTTAGAAGGACCAGTGCACTGTTGGTTTTGGTCTTTTCATGGGATTTGTTGACAAAAGAAAAACACAGAGAAGAGGGTGCATGGTTCAGAAAAACAGCATGACCCCATAGAACTGCCCAGTATGCACTGTTCACTCTGGTTTCAATCAGGAAATGAGATTTTTGTTACCTTGCAAATGCAATAACCTTCAGATTTCCCCTTGATTTGGCTCAAGTTACAGTAAGTAAGACTATTTACCTCAGGAAGACTGGTCATCCACCACGGAGCAATGTTGTGGCTTATAAATAAATGTTTCGAAGAAGAAGAACAACAACAAGAAGAACAAAATGATCTTCGCCAAATGCTGCTGTTTCTGATGAATAAGCCTGACAGAACCCCACACAACCGTAAAACAGACTGACTATAACAGCTTTGAAAGGCCAACCATTATAGGTTGAATTACCACTGTTCAGCCTCCACTGTCAACTGGACGATGGCTAATTCTTTTCAAAGGAAAACTTTGACACGTCCAGCTGATGCTGTCGGGAAACCGATAACTATACAGACGTTATATAATTATAAATAGCTCCACAGCTTGATACAGACCATGATTAGTCTCAGACCACATACAGTAGGCAATCATGAGTGTGTTTGAATTAATGCATAATAATGACTGCTTTTAATCTTAGAATCGGATTTAATATTCCATCAATTATTGCTGTATTCAACCATAAATGTATGCAGAAAATTAAGCTCTTCTAGTATATTCTCGAATTATAACTATTAATGCATGAATGTGTTCATAGCTTTAGGGCTGCAGGAGGGAAAGGATGAACACCTTTTAATAGCTTTATACACTGCTGGGTGGCTCAACCTATCATAATATATCCTAGCTACAACTTTAGATTAATGATATAAAACATGAATAAACTAAGTAAAGTAACAAGTTGGCCTAATGCTAACTAAACTAACTAGCTTTAAAATAAATGTCATGGAATAAAAGTCTAATATTTGACCTCTGAGATATAATGTAGTAGAAGGAATAAGGTTTAGGTTTAAAGGGTATTTAACTTGTATATGTTTTTTTGTGAGGGAAACGCCATCTCATGGTGACGCCCTGCAATTGAAGGAATGGGTGTGTTTGCAGGGGAGTCTAGGCAAACCCCCAGGAGGAGGGAGGGACTCCCAGGGGGACTCAAGAGTAGTTAATGTTATTGTGTTTTTATGCCAGAAATATCACATTAAGTTCCTAAAATCACAATTAAAAAGAAGTTGTATCTAATGTTGATTTACCAAAGGGTGACTTTGTTGAAGAAGGTTCGAATTCAGAGCTGCAAGAGTTGATGCAAAATGTCAGATATAAATTAGGTTTGGAAATGTTGCTGAAAACAAGACATCCAAAATGCTAAAATTAGATAATTTATCCAAGAATCAAACATGACATGGGTTTGAATAGCAGAAACAGTTGAGAATCACGGGGCAAATGGCCAAAAGCTTCCAGATAAAAATGAAATTGTGATCGTCCAGCCTTTTCCACAGATCAAACTTCTTCAAAGCCTCAGTTCTTAAAAGCGGCTGTTTAACTGAGACTCTCTCCTCCACTCATTTACCTATCCCAGACTTGAACCTTATAAATAAAATGTATTATTATATGTTTAAACTTTTATTGAAGCATGGTGAGGCAGACCAATTTTCTAAGGCTCCTGGAAATCTGCTATGGAGAAACCTCCCCTGACACGCTTGGAAAACCACATCTAGCACTCCCCTCGGTATATTACTCACTCACTAAGTAATATACCACTCACTGCTTTTCTTTTCTCTTCACACTTTAATATGCACCCATACTAATTTATTAAATCTCAAAAGGGGAAACATCTCAGGAATCCTTCGCTTACTTATGCCATCAATGTAAATTCTTAAATGAAGACATATTTTCCCTTTGTGCATCTTTTATTGGTTTAGAAATGAAAAGAAATGTGTGAGGGAGGGGTTCATTGTTTCTTTTATTCCTGCTATATATAGATACGCAGATAAAAGAAAATACAGGAGCATGTTGTATGTTGTAGAAGACAGCAGTCCTTGGTCAAAGCAACATTGGCCTTGCAGCATTTCTGCAGCCACAGTGCACCCACGGAGGCTGACACTGACGAGTGCAAAGATATACATACGGCTGTGCTGCTTGGACTTGAAGGACAGGGATCAAAGAGCGCTCGTCTATAGGACAATTCTTATGAAGAGCTAGCAGGAATGTGTGTGGTTCCTCTGGGGAGAAGCGCTCCCTACCCTGCAGCTCTCTGATCCTGGGACACATGAGCAGCTTGAGAAGAGAAGATGATGAACACAAATCTGCCTCGACTACCCGTTCAATAAAAGGGTGTTTTCTTTTAAACAAGAAACAGATTGTATTGTATAAAGTATTTGGAATTAGACTACAAGGGTGGTGGGTGTTTTTTTACATCATTATGTAATCTCAGGAGATATGTAAATTTGGATTATACAGTGACACTTCCATCTCTCAGGGTCTTTTTTTTTCTTTTTAAATCAGGGATGAGCTTTGAGATGAGGTCATACTGTATAATTCTCATATAATTCACATTTCTGTCCAAACTTTAAGAATATGAATTATCAGAATGCATCATGGGTTAACGTCCTTGGGTTTTAAAGAGACAATAATTTGAATGGAACCATATTTTATAAGCATTTTATGCATGTCTGCATAGTTTCTTTCAATAATAGGATCATGCTAAATGCTCAGGAAAAAATAGCCTGTGGGACATAAATTCATATTGCTGCTGTAAAGAGCACCGTGACTGTGAGTTACTGGTGTATGGAGTAAATATTACTGCAAGGATCAATGTGATTTTAAAACATTTACTCAAACTTCTAAAATAATGTCAAACCAAAAACAGAGCAATATTTAAATTAATCTCATCTCATATTATCTGGTCCGATCTCATGTCATATCATTTCATCTCACAGTCTGATCTAATCTCATGTCATCTAATTTAATGTCACGCCATTTCATTTGATCTCATGGCATCTGATTTAATCTCATTTCTTATGGTGTCATACCTTTTTATTTATTTTCATCTCTCATTTTAAGTCCCCTAATCTGGTTTCATTCAATGCCATGCCATCTAATATTATTTCTAATCTCATGGCACCTGATTTGATTTTGATGTGTCACATCTTTCATTTCATCTCATCTCTAATCGTATCTCCCCGATCTGATTTTGTCATGCCATCTCAATCGAATCGTATTTCTCATCCCATTTTATGTCAACCGATTTCATCTTTTCTAGTCTCTTAACCCTTCGCCAAGATATGTCGTGTCATCTCACCTCATAGCGATCTCATAAAGATGCGTATATTTAAACAGGTTTAACTTAAAATATGATTTCTATCATTGTTTCGCTGCCTTCAGGGAAGATGATTGGTTCACTTGATGCAGCTCGGTGACAAGCACAGTTGCATAAAATCCATTTTCAAAAACAGCCAAACTGGCTGGGAATTATTTACAGCTACAACAAGGCAGTTTCCACAGCACACCCCAAACAATTACACCCACGGTGTTAAATCAGAAAGTTAGCACCTCAGACTGCAGAATATCTCCGCTGTGATGCACATAAAATGCCTCAAATGTCAGTGAAAACCTTTAAAGGATAACTACCGTTTTTTACAACCTGGACCTTATTTCTGGCAAAATATATGGTCATTTACTCACCCAGATAACTTTGGTGTCATTCGGCGTCGTTCGGACGAAATTAGATCCAGTGTAGCGGCGATATATCCATATAATGGGAGAGACGGGGCAGCGACACACAGCCTCTATATAACACATTATCTGCCACGAAACTACTTCATTTCATCAATATTTTGTTATGAAATGCTAGCGCTATTAGCCTCTGAGTCCGGGCTCGTCTATTGTCAACATCCGGGGTCTGTAGGCTGATCTACTACCTCTGACCTGGAAGATGTCGTCTCTGAGCTGCGCGCGCACCCGCGACAGCGCGGCTTGTTTACCTGTAGCATGGATGTATTATTAGTGGATACAGGACCGGAAAATGGCCGCCGTTGATTTCAACGGAGTTGCTCGCCTGGCGCATACGCCGAAAAAGTTTCTGACTTCCGGGTTTACTTCTGCGTTATGGGGCCCATAGAGCATGCGCAGTTGAGTCACCCCCCATGATGCTCTGGGGCCTCCCATCATGCCCTGGGGCAATGAGAACGAGCAAATTGCGTTCTGGATAAGCGCCGCGCGCTCATGAGTGCTTGTGGATGAGTTTGAGCGGTAACGACAGATCTACACAATCAAATGATGGATTTATAGCGCACATCAACCGATGATGTTCTCAAAGTCATGGTTATAGACTACACGTGGTTTATTTGTGTTGTTTTATTATTTCTAAGTAAGGATAAAACGTTGTTCTCCGCTGTTTTCCTAACCCTCCTCCCGGTCGTATGCATTTGTTTCAGCGAAGTCAATCGGTGGATCGATGGATTATCATATTCATGTTATGTTGTGTGTATTTGTGTAGTCCGATCTGTCATAAAACACCGATTACATGTTACGGGGCGCGTTTGTGTCGCGGACTCACGGTGCCACAGAGATGGGAACTTTTTTTTTTTCTGTGGCCAGAGCGACTGTCTGTTTAGTGTTTCATACTGTACACAGTGACTCAACTAAATCACACACTTATGGCACTATAGTCTACACATGTGAGACACAGTAATTATGGCACATGTTCCACCAAACACTAACAAAGTGATACAGCATGTCCAGTCTCCTCTATTCAGGATCCTGACTCTCCCTTTCAGGCGGAGCTGCTGTGATGTGTAAACAATGTTGTGTGCGAATCCAATAAAGTACAAATATCTCTACCGAAGTGCAAGTGCCATTATTCATGTGCATTAAGTTGATTGTGTATATGTATAAAAAATAATTGTAAAATATTTCCAAGGCTCAAACAAATCTGTCCCAAGTAAAAATTGTTTAATTTGTGATTACAGTCTGCAAACCTGAGAAAAATAGTTTGTAAGAGCCAAGTGAGAGTATAACATGTGACTGCATGTTGACTGTTGTTTCTTACTTTCTTTAAATAGAGAACGCTTTGACATTACTTAAGTAAAATGTGCATTTCTTAATTAATTGTATCTTATATTTTTCTATTTTATTCATCTTTATTATTTATTGCGTTGTAGTTTATACTTGCATCATCATCAGTATGCTCTGCTGCAGACTGCATAATTCCAGGCCATCAGACTGAGACGGTTCAAACCGTAATAAAAGGTCGTTATGACAGGATGAAAAGGATATTAAACAGTCATCAGACCCTGGTGACACACATCACCGACACTATCACATGCATGGTAAATAACTTTTAGACTTTTCCACAGCAGTGGCACTGGCAGTAAGTGAAAATGCGGTCATTCAGCGGGTGATTTAACGCCAAAATACCTTTAGAACTGCATTTAAAATACATGCCATTAAAATATGAAACTTGTATCACAACGCTGTCTTGAAAAAGACTCACCCTGGAGTCATTTAATTCACTTTTCCCACCACGTTTAGCCCCGTTCAGAGCTGTCATTCAGCCAACAGGCATCCTCGCTCCCGAGACACAGCGCGACCGCGCTTGGGAGTGCACGCACACAGCTGTGACGTCACCATGGAAAATGAGACTTTGGGGGGGCTTTTCTGGCCTTTACAAAACTTTGTGACGGTTTAAAAGTCCATGACTTAAAAATATGGAATACAAAGATTAGCAATTAACAGTGGTGACAGCTGGAGGTGTCCTGAGAACAGTTTTACAGGCTTCTCTTTTACTATTACGGCTTATGGGAAAAATGCTTCCTGGGCCCCATGGGATTTTTTGTTGCAATACCGCGAGTGGCCACTGGAAAAAATCGGCGTGCCTGCTGAGAGGCTTCGTCATATCCAGGTTATATTATAGATCCATGACCTGTAGCTGCTACTGCTAGTTTGACCCCGGATGTTGATAACGGACGAGCCCGGACTCAGAGGGGAATAGCGCTAGCATTTCATAACAAAATATTGATGAAATGAAGTAGTTTCGTGGCAGATAATGCGTTATATAGAGGCTGTGTGTCGCTGCCCCGTCTCTCCCATTATATGGATATATCGCCGCTACACTGGATCTAATTTCGTCCGAACGACGCCGAATGACACCAAAGTTATCTGGGTGAGTAAATGACCATATATTTTGCCAGAAATAAGGTCCAGGTTGTAAAAAACGGTAGTTATCCTTTAACTGTACAGTATACTGCCATCTGCATAATATACATTCAAGTTGTCACCAAGATGATAACATTTGTGGGTGCACTGTATATGCTCACTGAAGCAGAAAACAGCAACACAGGCAGAGGAAACACAGCAATCGAAATATTGACTTTTACATCCAGGTCATTATTCCTCAAGCTGCTGTGTCGAATAACGGTGTCCAACTTTTATGTCTGCTGTGACTGAAGACAGTTGATGTGTTTTACTGTTCTGTATAAACCAACTTGTCAGCACTCTGAAACCTGCTGTTCAATAGTTGGGCCTCCTGCCATGGAGGAAAAATGTCTGATGAAGTCTGTGTAGGTTTTTCAAAAGTAGCTCGCAACCATCAGCAGGGACGGACTAGTTGAATAGACAAAATTAAGGTATAATGTCATAGCAATGATGAGAACTTCAAAACGACCAGACTCAACTGAAGCATGAACTCAAAGATAAATGTTGGTGGTGATTTTTTCCTACCAAGACTGACAGCGAAAAAGCAGTGAGGCCAAATGTGATCAGCTGATATTACAGGTGATTAGTGAAATGTGGAACCCACTAACTATCTATTAAATCTGTGTCCTATGGGTAAAAAGAAAATGGATTGTCTTCTCAGCAGATTAAAGTCACCTTCTGGGTCTACTAATCTCCAAAAGCCATTAGTGCATCTACCTTCAGCTATATCTCTATCCCTGCTTTTCCATTAGGTTTATGTGTCATTTTATGTGAGATTTTCATCAAGAAGACATACGTGCCACTTTGTTTCCCAGAGCTGTTTACTGTAAGAGCCCACGCCTTTTAGCTGCCCCACGCTAAGGATGTTGTTAATCTCTAAACATCTGCGAGGAGCTTTCCACTTCTGACACTTCATTAGATGTCGAGCAGCATATATCAATACTGTAAATTGATTTATTTAGTTTTCATTATCTAACTCTACCAGGGGAAAACCACACAAGATGCTCTTTGACTGAACAAGATGATAGACAGTTTATATTGGATCTGGAACACAGAGACGTTTTGAGTGATGTTCTCACGAGCTTTCTGGTGATTGATGTGGGATTTGAATATAGACGTAGGGAGAACATGGTAGTAATTCAGATAAGAATATTATCACTCGGTAAAACAAAGACTATTTTTACTGCACCTCTGCTAAGGAGGTTATCTTCACAGCTGTGTCTGTTTGTTTCCCAGATCCAGCAATTTTTTCTCTCTCTGTCAACATTTTTATTATTTTCTCAAGGAATAATGCACGTATATTTATAACAAAAGTCAGGTGTATTTCGGTGGCTGGTATCTATGAGTTAGTACAATTAGATGCAGATAGAGAAGACTGGAGGTATGCGCTATACTAAGTGCCATTCCAGTTTAATCGGGTAATTGTAAAGAAAGTTCGAGCTGTATTTTTCAGTTGTCCATCTCACACGTTTCTGACTGAACAGGTGTTTTAATCAATCCAGCTGTCTACACATCCCTGCTACATGCATGTAAACCCAACTTGAAGCTTATTATTTTTTGCTTTAAGTCTAAAATAACTAAATGAAACAAAAACACTCAAACCATGAAACTAGATGATTTGTAATCCAGCCAACCATTGTTGAGTTTTTTCACTCAAAATCAAAAATGTCAACCTCAGGGCAGAGCTAGAGGAGAAGCTGACAGATCTTCTGAAGTCATGTGGCCATCAATGTAATTTTTGTCATTGCACATGTTTGTGGTGGCCTGTGAATTGAATTCAGGTAACGTGGTTGTTTTTTTGGTTCTGTTTGGGTTAAAAGCCTTTAGCCAAACATAGATTTTTAGGTCCTGTCTCTCAGGCAACCATCGGTTTCCATTCATTTGTCTGTGCAATAGAAAATCTCTAGTATCGTTGCCAGCAGGACACTCTCTTGGTACTCTGACCTTCAGACTTGAGCCAGCTGTCAGAGAGCACTGCAATAATGAGCTGCTTTTATAAAAATTTCATTGGAAAATCTCAGACGCCATTTTGTTCTTGTCTATCAATTTTCTTCTGCCTTAAGACTTGCTCTTCTCTATCATCTATTACTGAGATTTTTCAGGTAAATGTGTGTTCATTGCTTATTAAGACTTAAGCCGTCTCACTTAAAATGCTGCGATAGTGTGAGAGCGCATTAAAAATGTATGTTTTTTCCTGTCACATACAGAAGCTCCCATCTTGAAAAGCTTGTATATATAGAGAGACAAGAGGGTGTGTGAGGGGAGGAAGTTGCACCTTTCATCATGTGTCATGTGAGGCTTTTTTCCCCTGTGAAACACGTGCTTCTCATGAGAGGCTCCGACAAGAATGCTCAATTCCACTTGACTTGTGCTTCTGCCTGGTTAACCTAAACAGCCTTCACACGCCTACTGTATGTCATTGAATCCACAAAGACTACACTCAAGGTGACCACATTCACTCATATCCTAGCAATGATACGAGTTCCTGTATGAAGAATGAGAGATTTGAATGCAAGCACACCTTCTTCCACCAGCTGCTCGCCCCCCTGCTCACATATACCCTGCACTGTATATTCAGACAGACATTATTATTTTACACCCACTCACTTTGGGAACAACAGCTGTTTGAAGCGCCGCTGAATGATATTTTTGATATTAACAGTGACTCAAAAGACTCACTGAAATGTGAAAGGTTTGCATGAACTAAGAATCCTGCAGAGAATCAGCTCAGGCTGCAGCCAGCTGTAGCTTTCAGCTCCCCCCTCCCCGTCCACATGGTGAAATCCCAACGGCTCTGTCTCTCGAATATAAAACTGTTGGAAGCTGCTCTCTAATATACAAAAGGCCACTGTTTGCTGCCTTTACAGGGTGTAACAGTGAAGAAACAAAGCAAACAGGTGGTAGATCAATTGAGTTGAACATCATGGAGACAAAAGAGCTGTATATGTTTTTCTGACTGAACCAGGCCTCATATAGGTTGGATTCAACAGGTGGTCAGAGAGAGACTCCAGTGGCACACTTTTTGAGCCGTTCTGCCCCCTAGTGGTAAACAAAATGATGTAATGCAACTTTAGAGGGATAGTTGACTGTTTGGAAAATACGCTTTCTTAGTGAGCGTCTTGGTGGGAGAGTGCTTGGAGTTACTCTGAATCAATTATTGATTGCACAGCGTAAAAGCTGTAGAAAACTGACACCACCCACGTATAGATTGGTTCCCTATAAGGGAATATTATATATTTTCCTGGAAAAATGAAGGTCCATGTGGCATTCTCTTACCTGGTCGCTGTCCCCAGCTAATGCTGGAACAGCTGGAATAATTGTATAAGGAGGCGAAGAGGGAGAGTGATAGAAACTGAGGTTTTAACTCGATGGAGGGCGACGGTCTGTTCCCCACTTCATGTTTTTCCCCCATACCACTGGGACATGAGACATTCATTAGGGGAATTATTTCATCTAGATTAGTAAGTAACAAATCCTGTCTGCTTATTCATACAACCGGGTGTTTTACTCTGCCTCCTCATAGCACTTCTCATAGAGTTCAGGTTTTCTAGGTCAAATTGGGATTCTTACTTTAGTTTTTTGCTTCGGGCAGTAGTTCTGGCTTGCAACATCTTTAAAATCACAAGTTTTTGGTATTAAAATGACATGTAGATTAAACAAACAAAATGCAAAATGTCACTGTAACAAGTGAGATTTGGAGGTGTTGGCAGGAACATTACTGTTTTAAACTTTGAGGTTCATGCTCGCCATTTTACTCTACTTCCAGTCTATATTACTATTCCTTTAAAGCTGTAAGAGTTCACCTCATAACTTGTCAGTTACTTACTAAACCGATCACATGCACTGTATATAATTATACCAACAGCAGTCACTACTTGTTGTGACCAGATGAGGATCAGATTTACCTGATCATTTTTGTGTTGATACCATTAGTTATTGCGTTGATCGATTTATCTTGGTTAATAACCATCACAGAAGTTGAATTGGTCAAGGTATGTTACCCACTGAGATACTGTAAAGTGAAATGCTTCAGGGGTGGTTGGGCACAGATTGGCTGTGACACTGCCACAGATGGGTCCCAGTGATATATGACGTAAAAAGCAATTACCGGTAGGATGGAGGACATGACTCAAGTGTATGAGAGAGACAGTGTGAGCACACAGGGCAAGGATTCTTGCAGCTTTATGGATGCTTGAACTCACGTCTTTAATGGACTGGCATGTCTACCTCAGGATTTGTTGTAAAAGAAACTTCCTGCTTTTGCAAGAAGCCCTTTACAGAAAGTGTGAGGACACATAAAGACTATGGTCAAACAGTAGAGGTAATGACAATTACAAGATACTTTATCTTTGTATTTGTGTTCTCACATCACTTTTTTTAAATTTTGTGCATCACAGGTTGTGTTATAGACCAGGGTTTGGTGCGACCTTTCTTCTACAAATGTTGTTCAAATCATGTCATATTCTTATTCTTATGTGTAATTGAATCTTACTTACCTATTCCCTATTTTTTTACACAAATAAAGAAATATCTAAATGTATAACATATGCCGAATTAACAAGAAGAATTTGATTCTGAGAATTTGTTGTAGACAGTGTTTCAAAAAGTTTATAAAGTTTCCCCTAACGCCACAACTCACAAAATCGAGCAATTTCTTAAGGGAGTCCGGGGGCTTTCTCTGTGGGCGTCAAAGAAATTGATCACACGCGGCACAGACTCATGTGTCCTCAACTTGTCTTGGGCCTCAAGCTGTCCACTTGTGGTAGAAACTCAGTTCCCCGCTCCATATGCAATTGAAGAATGTGGTCCAACCACCTCTGAATGCATGCATCTTCAGTGCGCCTTGGAGGTGTTCACACCTGTACTTACAGCTATCCACTTGTGATTGGATCTCACTTCCCCACTCTACATTCAAATAAAGACATTGCTTTGTACACAAATAAAGAATGTATATTCATGGTGAACATTTACAGAATTAACAGGAAGGCCTAAATGGCTAAGAATTTGTTGTAGGCAGCATTACACAACGTTTATAAAGTTTCTCCTTACACAACAACTTACAAAATTGAGTGATTTTTTAAAGGGAATCTGGGGAATCTCTCCCAGGGCATCAAAGACCGCCAGTCTGAGCGATTGTATCTCAAATGCGTCCTCAATGTGTCCCAGGGGTGTGATCACACTGTAGCAGTCCAATCGTTTGTGACTTGCTATTTTTCTTTGTTTGGGCAGATTTCCCTCATGACTGATTGCAGGGGATTCAGATCACCTGTGCACAGGTGGGGAGACTGACTCCTGAGTTGAGGAGTGGAAGCAGCTTGGGGCATTTCCCTCCCAGCCAATCAGGGTGTGACGACACCCTGTTTGAAAGGCTTAAGAGAGGTGGGAAATCACTCAGGATGCATGTTGATGGCAGGTCTGAACAGCCTAATAGGGAGAATAAAGTAAAACTGCAAACAACTAGGCTGAGACTTTAATGAAAGGTGCCACTGTTACATAAGCATGGCCTTAAATACCAGTAACCAGAAATCACGAGACACTCGTGTAGTTCTCTTGCACCACCTATTGGCACATTGTCAAAAATACAAATCACATGCAGCATTTCCACTCTGAAGGCAATAATGCTCCTTAATGTAGAGGTTAAATGGCCTGATAATGGATGTGATTTACTTAAACCTTCATAATCAGGTATTTTTTTTATCATCTGATGACTAGTTATCTGTTCAAGATTGATGTGTGCGTGACTTTATCACTACTACATTGCTAAATTGACTACTACTACTATTAAAAATGATAATAATCACCAACCACTTTTGCGACTTTTTGGTAAAATTTATTTTGCAAGTGTTTAAGTGATACATGTTTCCAGGGATTGTCTTAACAACGATATCTTCCACCCCCCACCCCCCCAACAGCCAGGAGAGTAAATGAAAAGAAACTTTATTTTTTTTTACTTACTTTTCACACAAACTGTACAATACGTGAATAAACTGTAGCACAAGGGATACAAATGTTCAACTAGAGTACCCTTGATTAGACCAAAACTTGTTCCATCAAGTATACTGTAGTCTCTTTAAACTTCATACTTCCACTGTGTTTTTTTGTATTTTTTTTTTATCAAATATGTATCATCTCCAAAATCACATTCAGAGATTTTAAACAAACTTACAGTGTCCATTTGTTCCTCTTTAAAAACACCTTCCCCCCCGTGTGCTTCCGTCCTCGTCAACATTATCACCAGCGGCTGCTGCTCAGGGGGAGCCGGCATCAGGAGAGATATACTGTACATATCATGCTCCAAGACATTATGAAGGCATTTCATACAATCAAATATATGGATTAAAAACAGTCATCGAAACTGGTGTGTTTTTTTTTTTTACAGAATATTTGCAGAAGCAATCACAGGGACTAAGGCAGAGAAAAAACATTATTGTAAAAGACTAGCTGAAATAAAAAGAGCAGCACGATGTGCAGCAAGACGTGTCTGACTGGGATGAGTCATCTAAAAGAAAAAGCCACTGATCCATAAGTAGGCGACCTCTCTTTGAGTGGTCTCTCCCGTTTTTATTTTCTTGGACAATGAGGAAACCAATGAAAAGGGATGCGGCTGAGATTACACATGAATGAGAATACAAAAAAAAATTTGAGGGCCCTTCAGTTCAACCTTCGTCTTTTGTAGTGTTATCCTCTAGATCCTCATCACTGTCTAAATCACTGTGGAGCCTCTTGGCCATGGTATTTCTGCTTCTCTCCTCCTCCTTCACTTTCTTAAGCTGGACTGGTAATGGTTTCACTGGTAACAGCAAGAGAGAACAGGATGAGTCTGACGCAACAACACTGTGCTTCAAATTCTGCAGCGATTCAAAAGACAAGTTCAGAAATGTAAGAACAGCCAGCAAACAATAATTTAAAAAGATTACTTTTTCTTTTAACCGCCTCATCTTTTTTTCTCACCTGCTGATGGAACAAATTGGTCTTCAGCTCCGCCGCCATTATCGCCGTGACTGGCGCTAACCGTCTCTTTCTGTTCCTCGTCTGTGACAATTCTCTGTCTCGCGCTCTCGAAAACAGATTTAATGACAATTGAATCCTCATAGATCTGCACACACACACACACATGGACACGCACACACACACACACACACACACGGATAAATAAACAGAGCACGGGTTGTTATTCGCCACATCGACATCCAAGCCCATTTACGACTACAATAATAGAATAGAAGCTGTGAAAAACAATTTAGTAGCTTTCAAGTGAAAGAAGTCCTTCGGGTTCACCTGAGATCCCTCCAGGTTATAAGTCTGAGCATTGTGACACAGGAGGAAAATATCCTTTTCCAGATCCCCCACACTCCTGTACTTGTGATTACGCACACGTTCCTGCGAAGCAGAAGGTCAGAATCAAAACCTCAGTGTGACCACTGTCATAAATAATCAGCCATCATTACAGCATTTAAGAGAGGGTAAAACACAAAAGTACAAACACAGGCAAAGACTTGTAATAACTAGTACTTAAACATTATTATCTGCTTTCTTGTCAGTCAAGTCTTAATAAATAGAGAAGCCATCTTCAATTTAATGATTGTATCAACAATTCCACTTCTGATTTTAAGCTTAATGTGAAATCTGACACGTTAAAGGTGTCAGTGTAGGTGCCACTTTGAGTACATGGTGAGTGTAATGAAACTCATTTAGAGAAAGACACATCTGATGGTGTTTTTTTATGTTTCTTTAAAGGAAAAGCTCAACCAAAATGAAAATTCAATCATTATCTCCACACCTGATGGAGAGTCGGGTGAAGTTTTGTAGCACACAAAATGTTTCTGGAGCTTTACAGCAAAACAGCGTTGCAGCATTCTCCTAAACAGCAGAAAAAGCTGGGGACAAACATTAAATGGCTCCACACAGCTCGTCCTGCCTACTCCAAATCTCCTGAAGCCCCGAGATCCCAAATTGATTTAGAAACAAAGAAACCTTAATTACACCTTTTTAAACTGAAACCTTTACTGTAGCTGCTAAGCTAAAAGTGCATGCACCCCGTCTGAAGTGGTGGCACAAATAACGTCTTTTCAAGTCGGTTTGGTTTCGCTGTGGATCTCCAGAAATATTTAGTGGACTATGAAACTTCACCTGACCCTCCACTGACATTGAGGTGAATAGATAATGACTGACTTTTCATCTTTGGGTGAACTTATCCTTTAATAAATCCTATGTTTTTGTTGTTGTTGTTGTTGTTAGTTTATGTATATACATACATGCAACGATGACCAAAATAAACAGAAGTGAAACCAAAAACTACAGGCCCAGCTGCCATTTTTTTTAAAAGGGCATTACGTAGTTTTACAGTAGAAATTAAAACTTAGAATTTTAAGATTTACAATATTAATGAGGTAATAATGACAAACTCAGAATTTTTTTTTTTCCATAAATGAATAAACAAGCAGTTCTCAGAGGAAAATAAGGTCTCCAGAACACTGTTTGAAGCTGGAAAGGTGGCAGGGTCCGCCACATATAAACAGAGTGAAACAGTACGAAACTGTTTTGGCTCTTTATTTAACAATAATCATAATATAGAAGAACAGCGTATTACATTTGCCACTTTGGTCGATCCTTCATTTGTTCTATTTTAGGATATTGTTTTGTTGCTCTGGTGAGTTTGTAATTTAAGACCACATGTAGTCAGCTGGGAGGAGAGTCACGATTTAGACTGATTCTGTTTGCAACTTTAAACTTCAAAGACGACAATTTAAATTAACAAAATTTTGCAAAAGGAAATTGCCTCAGTGTTATGTGGGCATACATATTTCACTGGTTTGAGGTAACAAGTAGATGATTTGATCAGTTTTTAATCTTTTTCATGTTGTAAACCCCTTGAAGTGTTACTCAGTCCCAACCTCACAGCTCTCATTTTCCGTAGTGAACAAGCGTGTTATTGTTGTTGTTGTTGTTAGTGACTTAGTTTTGGCTGAATAAGCAGGATGTTTAAGCTGGTGTTGATGACTGATAGCCGTGTGTAGAACATAGGTTTATGTCAAGAAATGAAGATGCAGTCTTCTTTTTTTGATGGATGGCCATGAAATTTAGTTTAATCATTTTTGTGATTCCCTGACTTTTCGTCAAGCACAACCATCCCTGTATGATTATTACAGTTATTCTTAAAGATGTCATATTATGCTTTTTGGGTTTTTGCCTTTCCTTTATTGTGTCATGTAGCATTTTTGTGCATGTAAAAAGTTCTGCAAAGTGAAAAAGCCCAAAGTCCACAGAAAACACTGCTCCTGCACTGCCTGAAACGCCTGGTTTGGAGTCGAGCCTTTACTTCCGTAACTTGTGTGTGCGTCCCTATGTAACAGGTGTTATATAAATATATATTTTTAAGTATTTATTTTAAATATATACACTCCAGTCAGTCAGCAGACATACAGTTGCTACTGCTGTAGCGGCGTCATTTTAGATCACACTACCTTGCCCGGCATGACCCGCCCTACTCTGCCTCTGATTGGCTACATCCTGCCTGTTGAGTAATGCGAATATGCAATTCTCACCAAAGATTGAATAGAGGCGAGATGTCTCACTCCGTAGCTCAAACGGAGCGTTCAAGACACAGTGCGAAAAGGGATGCTGCAGCAATGCACCATATTAGAAAAAAAATGTAAACCTATTCTACTAATAACTAAAAAATAAAAGTATGAAGTTCCATCTCCCTTTATTTGAGTTTCTCTCAGCAGATAACATGTCTATGATATCATAAGAATGATTTCTGTATGTGAGTTCTGAGGGTGTTTCACATACCCTGATCCTTCTGAAGTCCACAGGCTTTCGGATCAGCTCGTAGTACTCAGGTACCTCTTTCTTGGAGGGAAGCTGCACGAAGCCTTTACTGATCTGTCGACCCAACCTGGAAGAACAATTTGATAGTTCACATGATCTCTTAATCGAGAAACAGTTTGATCATAACAATTATGGAAGCACAGAATGGCCAATAATGATATTGTCACATTATTACATCACAAACAAACAAATCACATTATGACAAGAAACTTTTCTTGTTATAACAATGTACTGTTTATCTTGTATTAAAGTGATAAGTTACTGTTATAACACAAAGTGTTTCAACATATTTTACAACATAAATCATGTTTTGATGTTACAACAATACGTTCTCATTTGATAATATGAAACGTTTATGTTGCAACATGATAAATAAGTTTGTGTTTCGTAAAAACACGAAAATATCTTGTTATGAGTTGGAAACAAGTTGTTAAAACAAGAAACTTTTCGTGTCATAATATATTACTCATCCATTTTTCTTTTTCTGATGTTAAGCAATGCACTTCCATAATGAATGTACACCATTAATGTACAGAAACAAGAGGAAAAAGAAGAGACTGGAGAGAAATAACAGAGAGAACCGGAGTTTCTAGTGAGTTCTGAGGTCAGTCAGAGGCTGAGCTAAACACAAACACACACAGTTGGTGTATCTCTCGCTTGCTACCTAGCTTACAGCTAACAATTGTTGGACATCTGGTGCACATGTTAGTACAACGATGTTAGCATTTAGCTCAAAGCCTCACTGTACGTCTATTTATTGTGTTGCAAAGATGTTAGAATGCTAACCAGCTAACCCCAGTGTGCTCTTGTGCTCGTGGTGTAAACACCAACACACATCTGGTCCCTGAGGTCCAAGTCTGGACCGCTAGCTGCACGACAAAATTTGAGGTTACTAACCCATTTGATATGGATCAAATACAGTACTTTTCTTTAGTATTTTGGGATAATGGAATAATGAATTAGGGAGCAGCTTCATTCCTCATGCTGAGACGTCTCAATTCATCCTCCACACTCCATCTTTAAAAATAGACTCTGTGAATGTAGCATAAAATGTCTCAAACCTAGTTTCATTTTGTCATTGTTAGAAAATGACAAATACCTCGTACCCTCTACATAAGGAGTAATCTGATACCGTTGCACAATGAGATCATTATGTCGTCATTTTGTACCTATTACTGGACTCAACAATAACAAGGACCTTGGCCTTGACATGACATCAACAGCAGCATCGCAGTGTCGTGACATAATTGAGTGCCCTCACCCGTCCTTGTAGTTGATAACCATATCTACCAGTGTGCTCAGCGTTCTGGTGAGTTCGGGTGGATTTGGCGGCAGTTTCTCAGCCGGTGGGCGTCCTCGCTTCCTTTTGACCTTCTCGCCAGTTTCCTGCCCGGCCTGCAGTTCCTTCTCCCCATGATTATCGCTTTTACGTTTCTTCAGACTGATGTCCTCTTCCATCTCCTCCAGGGACCCGTTCTCTCTGGTCTCAGGCTGCAGGAAGAGGGAGCGATGAGTTGGGACATCTCAACTCAAACAAACATACCAGGCAGAAGAACATATGTTGTGCACACAGACCCTGTTACGTTCTTCGTTGTTGATCTTTCATAGCTACCTCAGAATTACAAGGACAATAACAACATTTCCATTTAAAATCTTTTCCATTCATGTGAACTCTTCCTCTGACTTCCCCTTGACAGTTGGGATGCTCAGACACTGCTGCAAACACTATATGCTTTCAGACATTAATTTGCCACAAAGACAGAAACCTGAAGCACTTCAGACCCTCAAATTAAGGCACTCACAGCCTCCAGTTAATTAGCAATACTGGCTGGAGTTTAAGCATTCGGAATTACAGGGTACGATTTTGTATTCAAATGAAAGAGGGTTTATTTATTTATTACAATAGCATCCGAATTTGCATGGACTGGAGCGCCCCAACTGCTGTGCTGTCTCTGCAAATTTAGGGCAGATTATTTTATCTGGAGGCTTTGATGTCAGATGATTATGGAGGGGAGGCAGAGAGAATGGGAATACATTTGGAAGAAGCCGCGTTACACCAAAGCACAGAGTCTAAAAAAAAAAAAAAAAATGCTATCAATGCAATGGATATTAACCCACATTTGCCTGGTTTGTGCACAAAACTGAGCCAGAATCGTGTTTTCGATGAGGATGCACGCTGCATCCTGAGTTATTTTCAACCCCTCGCTCCCTTTCGAATATCTGCTGCAACCACTGTATTTTCCACAAAGGCAATTAGAGGCCAGAAACATGAGTATGCATGCAGACAGGGGCAGCTCCAGCGACAGCAACAGCAGCAGCAGCAGCAGCCCAGCTGGAGAGAACAGGGAGGAAATAGGGAAGGCATGCTGTCCAATCCCAACAGAATATTGATGCATCAATCACACAGGCTCACACAACACACAAATATCATATAATAAGAGCGTGCGGCTTGTGAAGATGTATTTCTCAAGGACAGAGATGAAAGCAGGCTGAAATGTTATATTCTGCAGGAACGCTCACTATGAAAACAATACAGAGCAATCCAAGCCCTCAGAAATAAGAATTATGATAGAGGGGAGAAGGAAAAAAAACAAAACAAAAAAAAACGCATGCACTTCGGAAATAAAACACAAGACATGGCAGATAATTGAGTTGGAGCAGACAACAACACTACAGAGGTAACAATAGACATCCTGCTCATCATCGCTCGGCTCAAATGTGGGCTTTGAAAGCCCCGCTGCTCTCTCTAAGGGGCTGCAATCGTTCCAGCGCAATACTGGAGGGATAGAGGGTAATCCTCAAAGATGTATAACGCAGCTGAGAGAGCCGCCTGATTGACTGTGCATGTGTGAGCGGAGGGGCTGTCAGCGTGTGCATGTGATGCTCCATGCCTGTGCTATCTCCTAACAAGCCTGCCTCTTCCCTGACTAATCTGGCAAAGATTCCCTCTCATCTGTTACAACACACACCTACACACTCCCTCTCCTCTCTCCTCCCCCCACCTCCCCCCCCCCCCTACCACCACCCCATCCGCTCACACACACACACACACACACACACTGACAGACAAAACTCACAGACACTCGCTCTCTTTCCCTGGCGCGCGCCCGCACACACACATACACACAGACCACAGACACACACACATCCAAACGCACACACATTTTTTATCCATCTCTTCCTCTCTTCCCATGCGATGTAGCCTGGCTGAATCCTGAGCCTGAGAAGAAAAGACATGGAGGAGGATATTTACCTGAGTGCAATCTGCAGGCTGGCTATCAGGATCGGCTGCAGCTGTGGGGGAGAGAATTAGCAAGCCAGCATAGCGGCGAGCTGCTAGTCTCTTCATCAGCTGATCACTCAGAAGCAGAGCCCAGAAGGGGGGAGAATAAAAGCGCTATGTTTTCATATACAAATCATTGGGCTGGGGGAAAATAGAAATGCCATACCCATCTCCTGTCTGCAGCTGTCCGAAGTCTTTTTCCTGACTCTGGAAGGCCCCGAGCTTGTCTCCCTCTGCATGTTTTTAATATCGACTGCTGCCAGACGTGTTTTTTTTTTTTTTTTTCTTCTTCCTACCCTGCTGTTAAAGTTATCGGGTCCATTTTTATTTATTTTTTTAATTATTTTTTTTTTCCCTGCGTTTTTTTCAGAGGGGATGTTCCGTGTATGATGTGGTGATATCAACTAACGCAGTGATCTCACATGAGTCCGGCAGGCTGCAGCCGGACGGGACATGCATGGTTCATACAGAGGGGAGCGACACAAGTGGCAGCGCGGCGCCACAGGGGGGAGGCGGGGGGTCACGTCCCCCTGAAATATATAGATACAAAAAAATAAAAAAGTTATCTGCCCTCCCCCCCTCCCCAATGATGACCCGACACGTCACTAGATTCAGTGTTAAACCGCCTCGGATGCTCTTAGTTTCACTCCACTGGACCATGGACCGGTAAGGGGTCTTGGGTCGTTCAGTTGGCTACTAGGAGGGATTTAAGGGTCAGTGTTGTAAAGTAAAGTTCCCAAAAGTCATACTCGCTCCAAAATATTACTTTTGTAAAAGTGAAAGTCACCCATATGGAAGGTACTTAGAGTCTTAAATCGTCTGATATTAAAGGAGCACTATGTAGTTTTGGAGAATAGTTTAATCAGAAGAGAAAGATCTTCACTCACTGATTTTTATTCATGTCAAAACAAACTACATAAACAAACTGTCTTTGCTTTGAATAAACTGAATAAACAAACTGACCTGAAAGGACAACAGAATTTCATAATGTTCGACTTTGTATATATGTGGCGGACCCTGCCACCTCATCAATACTGTAAATATCAAAATTCAGAGTTTGAATTTCTTCTGTGACTACGAGGAAGTTTCAGTTTTTGTTGATTGTAGCGCCCCCTTTTGACAAAAGCGGTACGACACCAGTGCCTGCTGTCGTAAAGATCTTTGCTAGCGCCTCCCGGTATTTATATGTGATATATGCGATCGGACCAGAGCACAGGCATTAATAATAACTATATAAAAATAGCAGTCTTTTCTTTGCTGTTACAGGTCTTGACAGACGCAGACGCAATATAACATTTACAGCTGCTTCAATGAAACCACAACACAGTATACATTATATACACAGTATATGATGTTTAAAAATGCAACTTATGAACCTGTAAACTATGAGTGCTTACATAGAGACAATAAAAGCACAAACACTATGAAAGTGCATTGGCTTTTTTTTTTTTTTTAAAAACACATTCCTACATACAAACTACACACGCAGACTCACCCAGCCATTGTTCTGTTCTCTCTAGTTTACTTTACTCCAAAGTAGTGATTATAATGCAGGAGAAGAAGTTTTTCAAAATGTGTCAGCAGTCAGTTTCTCTTGGGGGTTAGGACAAGACTTCCAAGGCTAAAAAGCCTCTCCTGGTGCACTGGATGGCAGCAATATTTTCCAGGAACTGATTATTTTCATGAAAAACTAACAAAAAAAATGGATTACTTGAATTACAGAACTAACATGTTATGTTACTTATTATGACAAAAAAGTAATCTCACAGATTACCTTGTAAAAAGTTACCCCCAACACTGTTTATAAAGTACCAAAAAGTCACACTTGAGTTAAAGTAAATATATCATGTTAAAATATTACTTTAGTAAAAGCGAAAGTTTTACTTTGTTTATATTTGGCGGACCCTGCCACCTTTCTAGCTTCAACCTTATTTTCCTCTGAGAACAGTTGGTTTATTCAATTCTGGAAAAAATAAATAGTTTTGAGTTTGTTTTATAACCTCATTAATATTGTAGATATTAAAATTCTGAGTTTTAATTTCTTCTCCAAAACTACATAGTGCCCCTTTAAATGTACTTACATGTCAAAAGTACAAGTAAATAACACATATGTTTACATGTATGCATGTACTGTACGCTATGGGTTGATAGATTATCAGCCTGGCCAGTTATCAGATTTGATATTCAGCATTATCGGATTATTGGTATCGGATATATTGGGGGTTTTTTTGGAAAGTAACTAAGGTTATTAAAATAATGCAGAGTAAAAAGTACGATATTTGCCTTACAAAATGTAGTGGAGAGGAAATATAAAGTCCTAGGAAATGGGAATACTCAAGTTGAGTACAAGTACCTCAAAATTGTACTTAAGTACAGTACCTGAGTAAATGTACTTACACTTACATTCCATCACTGCTGAGGGTTCTGATGCAGTTGCCATATATGCAGACGACTGTATTTTGTTTTGTTATTTATTGATATGCGAACCTTTTTTTTACACATCAGAAGGCAAATAATTCTCATTTGACATTCAAATGTTCAAAGAACTGATTTTATTTACGTAAAAGCTTAAATATGACAATGAAAACATTTTGCTGGTTACATCACGTGAGGGCCAAAGCTGCACATTCAAAACATTTTTTTACTGTGATTGTTAAAAAATGGCTACAGACAGCGAGAATAATGGAGACACTAAGAAAAAAAGAAGAAAATACAACAACAGCTACATAAAATGTTGTTTCATCGAGGTGTCTGTGACATGTTCCAACTATACACGGAGTAGATGGAAGAGACAGGACGCCTGCACTCGGCGACATGCGGGATCACCATGATGAACTGGCAGCGGAGTCCCCTCTGCAGACTGATCTTCCCCCTCTGTCTGGGCGCCCGAGTGGCAAGAGGGCTCTGGATATGTGCCTAGAAAGCCTGTGCCCAGATCCATCCCAGCTCAGGGCATGTGAGTAGGGGAGACCAGGTATGGGTTGCAACAGCACCACTTTCAAGAGGAAGGGATGAGAGTCGTGATCAATTTCATGTATGAACACTTAATGTCCGGGTGAATGTAAACGGCAACAAGATGGTGATAATAATATGGTCGGCATCTGCACATAAAGATTCAACATCAGGTGAACACTGTCCATCCACTGAGAGTCCACCTCTCCTCATCCTGCTGCACTCCAGCGCTGTCGGCTCGGAACAAGGTCCATCCGTCAAATACAACAGCTCGATCCGAGACGCTGTGGTGGAGACAGGTCACTGTAAAGAGGAGGGCAGCACAATCTCTGATTTGAGTCCAATGTGTCCGTTTCACTTCCCATCACTACCCTCCTCTCCCTGAGGTGGTCTGGCCAGTCATGTTGGATGGTGGACAGATGCCAGGGGCAGCGATTGATCAATTTCCAATACTTACTGTTACAACTTATCAAGGTAGTGGGACGGGAACTCCTTCTATTTGACACCAATCAGTGAATTCTGTCATACAGTTGTAGTAATTTGAAACATTGCCATTTGCAAAAGACAAATAAGGGTACTTTCTGTCAAGATTCGGGGGGTTTATCACAAAAAATTCAGTGAGTTAGAGGCGCTGAGACAAAAAGTGTTACAACCATCCCCGGTTTCCCCTACAGGCGCAGCTTCATTTACCAAATCAGCAACATTGACCATTACTACCTCATTTCAATTTGTTGATAAATATTCCTTACTGAAACTTTTAAAAACGTATATAATTCCTGTTATATCTTCTCAGGTCGTATTTCCCCCTTCCCCCACCGCCATCGAGATTTCACCCTTGTGTTTGTGTGCAGCCCCGAGAATTCCAGCAGGGTGATTAATGCATTAATATCATATTACACTTGATTCCTGTGCCAAGAGAGCGAGGAAAAAATAACTCAGAGCTGCAGAGCTGAAACAATTGCTGTAATAACGGTAGACTTTTTCTTTTTTTTTTCTCTTTTGGGCTGACATTCAAACACATCTGGTTTCTCTGAATCAATTTGGGGTTTTTCCATGTGCAAAAGGCTGCTGGAAAAACAGCACACAATGTCAGTACTCACAAACGCAGGAAATGAAGGATACACAAGAAAACAGGATCGAAATAAAAGCTGCATGTTTTCTTCAAATGAGGTCAAACTCGTAATGACTGCCCCTTTGTACAGACTTGTGTGGCTGGGACTGTAATTCCATGGAGGCAAGGGAGATGGAGAGAAGTTGTGATGCACATAAGTTGACAAGGCTATCCACAGCATTGTTTTCATGCCACGCAAATGAGCTGATGTTCTAGCAGCTGTCCAAGGCCATTTTTCATAGCCTGTTTTTACAGCCTCGTACACTTAGCGAGATTAAAAGTCTTCATGCCAAAAAGAAAAAAATCTTTTGAATGTAACTGTATGAATCACATACATTCCCTGATGTCACTGAGAACTTGCTTTGAACTTGGTATGTCTTTACAACACATATTCTTTATAGCTAATATTTTTTATTATATTATCTAAAGTTTTTGGGAAACTAAAAATCACACCAAAAACCAAAACACATCTCACTGACACTGCACTGGCGAAAGGAGTAAACAAATCCCCATCTTGAGCCGCATGTTGCTAAATCCTGATTGGAGCACGGAAATATGCAACTGATCCCCGCCCCGCTTCAAACCAGCGAGAGGAGAAACTCACAAAAACATAAACACAGAAGTCTCTCATGTAAGATGACCAAAGCTGTCCCGCCTCGACAGGAAACATGCTGCATGGAAATAAAAAAATATGTTTTCGGGGAAACATCTTTAGGGCCTTTAAAGCATCATTAAGTAACTTAAAATAACAGCTTCAAAATCATTTTATTAGTACAGTGTCTTGTAAAAGAATGAATGGTGTCTCTGTCTCAGCCTCTCTGCCCTCCTATCACTTGTTTCTGCTCTATGTAACTTCTGTCAGCAGGTAGTGCTTTACGGCAGGACATGACGCACAGCACCAATTATCACTGGAGACACTGGATAATATTTTAAGGAGAAAACATTTTCTGGTTTTTACCGCTAATTTACTGAGTTTCCTGAAGGGGAATGTTGGTCGCCAGTACCAGAACAGGAGCTGGGCAAGTGGGCAACTGATCCGGGCCAGAGGCCGAAGAGGAAGGAAGCTACGAAGAGAAAAAGAGACTGTGACCGAGCAAGAGGCAAATCTCAGACTGGCTTTATTTGTCATTGGAGACAGCTCCGCTAAATAAAAGGCTGCAGACAGACGCTGAGGTCGTGAATAGTGCACAGTTTGGTGAGGGAACAAAACTACATGGTTAGATTTAGGAAAAGATTATGGTTTGGATTAAAATCAATGTTTCACACAGGATACAGACAGCAATGATCACAAATAATAAATAAAATATCATCTCTGTTTAAAGTTAGAAGTGACAACACACCCAATGTAAGCCAACGAGAATGCACATCAAGCACACGACAAGACTGCCCCCGGGCAAAATACCACGTTTTTGGGGAGTTGTGTCCAACGCTTGCCAAACTTTGACGGCTGCAGGTTAAAAATGCCTGAGCATGCGTTTTTACTTCCAAGACATAACATTGTAAAGACATGCCAAGTTATGTTTGTAGTTAGCACGCAACATTACATGACATCTGATGTAACAAAATACGAAATTGCTACATAACGTTGCTTGAAGTGACTCTGGCGTTGCGGAAACTTTAAAAAAATGAGTTCTCGTCGAGTGCAGATGAGATTCGGTCCCCTTCAACATTCAGATTCTCAATAGATCTTTATTGCTCGCAAACAAGAGCCACCATCAGCTTTACACGGAGAAGACTGAGGAGAGGCCGTCTCCTCTTATTATTGATTTAAAGAATGAAAAAGGAACGGGGCGCTCATTGTTTTGCTTTTCAGCATGGCTCGTATGAAAATCCAATTTAATAAGTCATACGTTTCCACGCAGAAGTACGCCGATGAGAAGGAGACAGGATTAGCTGACCCTCGTGAAATAAAGATATCATACTAATATTATGTTCCCAAGAACCACTTGCTCAAAACCGCCGACTGTTACCATGGCAACTGCAAAATTGTGATGGTGGAACCTTTATCATTGTGTTTTATTGCTGTTGCTGGGAAATGACTCGAGAGTGCTCTCAGTCACACATGCCCAAGCTCTCAGTAATGGGACACAGTGACAGGCTGTAAGGAATGACAACATAATTTTATACATTTTACGTCTTTTCACGGGAGCTTTTCATTTCATATACTCAAGGCACCACTTTTCCAACATCTGCAAATAGACAGAAATGTAAATCATGTGGTTAGAAGCAGAACCACCTTGTCCCCGCAGATGTTTCATGTCAAAAATATCTGCATGATTTCAGTTATTTTGGCAGCTCTTCAAAGTAAGTAGAGAAAATTAGCATTTCACACTTAAAAAGTTGGACGATGCTTTCTTTTACGACTTCTTATTATTCATATTTGATCACATATTCATTGTCTGTCAGTGTTCTCATGTAAAATTAAGCAATGACGGTCTCTCAGTTGCAGGGCTGATGCAGAATTTAATTATTGTCCCACATTTAATGCCAACATCGCTCCACAGCCTTCTCTTCTAGGTCTCAGGGAATATTCATTGAAGCAGCCTGAACTTTACCAGGGCGCATATAATTCTGAATGCTTGATAAATGATTTATAGCTTAATCAAAGCTGAAAATTCAGTTTTAATTTGCGCTGGTGCAAGCATGGATGGATCCTAGCAAACTCTGATTAGTAATCCAGGCTGTGATTTGCACTGTCGGGTCGCGACAATGAGCCTGTCGTTTTTTATCTGTCTTCTGAAAAGATGTTTAAAATTTTAAGCAACTTTCTGCCCTATCCTTATGAATAAGTCAATGAAAAAATAATAGTAAAACAAGCAAGGACAGGATGGACACAGAGGAATATACCTGGTGAGGTGGAAGGAAATGAGCAGCGAGGGAGGCGAGTAGTTTCTCTCTTACAGAGCCGGGTGTCAAAGGATGAATCAAACTGGTGTCTGCCAGACTGTTAATGAGGAAAAGAGTGTTGATGATGCACCGAAGGCTCAACAGACATTTTTTCAGTTAGTTTAAGAAAACATTTATCCAAGACACCCACTTAAACCTGCTGAAAACCTATTGCAGGTGGACAGAAACTAGAATTACCACCTCACAGTTGTATGCCTCTGCGACCAAGTAAAGTTTACACACATATCTGTGTACAGTCATATATATATACGTAGCGGAGCTTATGAAGGAATTTAATAACAGGTAATGAGTGTATTTTATATATTATATACTATCATTTGTAGACAGCGTTTACAGAGGAGTAAAGAGGACTGGTCGAGAACTTTGTCACATGGTGCAACGGCTATTACCTCGAGCTCATTATCAGCAAAAGCAATGAGACTGTGGTGGACTACAATGCTTCAAAGCTACAGATTCTCACTCCCACTAAAAGATCTCTAGGAGAAGATCTCTACAATCAGCATAGTTTCCCAAGATTTGTGTCAGTTGTTGAAAAATGGCCAAAAAAACTAGAGTTTGAATTCCTGAGTTATGGCCAAAAAACATGTTTGTGGAGTCACAGTGACTCATTTTTCTATTTTGCGCCTTCTCTCTGCTCCGTCCTCCTGCCAGTGACCCAGGATTCGATCTCAGTGTCGGATGAGCTACGAGCTACGAGCAGGGATGCACAGGTGTATCATTTAGCAAAGTCTGTGACGTAAAAGAGGTGCGATCAAACTGCGTAGCGCCTTGTAAGGTGCTGTACCTCATTACGACAAGCTATAAGCTGATTTAAAACTAAATACATAAGTTGTTTTGCTCATCTGACAGAGATGACAAAAAACAGCAGTAGACTGTTACTAAACAAAGGACAGATGATGCAGCTGTGACACGGAACATTTAATTGAAGGTTGCTTTAAATTCCTGCTCCGAAGCGCCGATGTCTCATTTTGTTAAAAGCCTCCAATCTTCTCTCCCTGTTTCCGTTCTTTGCCTCCAATGTCTGCATCTCCTGTCGGAGGGACTAAGAAGTAAGGAAAGGAGTCGAATATGTACAAACTGAGAAGTAAGAAGAGGGGCTCGAGTCCAAGTGGATATTTGTGCCAAATTTTGAATTGAAATTCTCTTGAGGATTTCCTGAGATATCATGAGAATGAGACGTACGACCCAAAAACACAATGCCTCCAGCCACTACTGGCTCCACACAGGCTTTAGTCAGAGTTTCTGAGCACATTTGGACGGATTTTAAGTTCACAGATAAACTTTTATAGATGTTTTATAGATGAAACTACGCTTGTCTGCTTTCTTGCTGAGAGTTTGACAGAGTTTGACACCACTCATTTTGCTTGTGTCTGTCGGCTGAACATGAAGCACAGCGAGCAGCCGATCAGTTTAACTAGCACGAGGACTGGAAGATGAAAAAAAGTTAGCCTGGCTCTGACCAAAAGTAAAAAGAAATCTGTTTACTAATCCCCTAAAGCTCCTTAAAACATATCTCATTTTGTTTGTATCTACAAAGTTGTATCTAGAAGATTTTACTTTTTTCTTTCAGAATAATGAACAAAATCAGGCCTTTAGCTGTTTGTAATATATTTTTATTCACATGTATGTGCTCATACATCTCTGAGTTTGATGCTACTGTACGTCATACTTTGTTTTATCAGCTCATTCTCCTCTGCACTTATAAAATATTTCAACTATAAATCTAATTTTCAAAAAAAAGAGGGAATTAAAACAATTGAAGTGATCCTATATATTAGATGTCTGCAGGATGCAACATTAACTATTATCTTTTCTGAACATAGAACAGTAATATTCTCTACCATGCATGTATTACCTGCTGAGTTACATTATAATACACACTATGCAATGTTATGCAAATGCTCCACTAGGATGCATCATTGTCATTGGAGAATAACAAGCACTCTGCAGTTAGTGAAAAGGATCATTTTCCAACTGAAGGTTCAAAACTAACGCTGTTAAAAATGTCCCCTTTGCTGCTGAATCACCTCATAAATAAGACTCAAGAAGCATCAGCATCACCTCATTCACAGAGATTTTTACCACCAGAGGAAAGAGACTTGCCACTGTGACGTGCAGCTGCCTGTTAAGACACATAAACACACACACACACACAATAAAAAAAGTTACCCACATGTATACTTAGTTTAAGTGTGAGTGTGAGATGTGTGACCAGCTTACCCCGGTCTGTCCTTTGGAGAAGTTGGCATGTGCATAGAGGAGAACTGCGATGTCGTTATGTCCCGCCTCCAGTGCAATGGACAGAGCTGTGCTTTCATCCTGTAAACACACAAACTCACACACATTATGACAGGTTCTGCTATTACTGTGCATTTACAGATAGAAAAGACATACTTGACGTATTTAAACGTATCATTCTGAAGTGAACACTGATTGCGCAGTGTACCACTTTGCCGTCATTTATGCAGAACCCTGGTGAATGAAGGTAAATGTTATTGATCCCCCATTCCATATACATTTTTTGCTCATATATATATGTAATACGTTATTAGGTTGTAACTGTTAGTTGCTGTCCACGTAGAGTGACTTGAAAGCTCCTTAACAGTTGGAAGAACGACTTCCCAACTTGGGAAACGGGACTATCCAATGAGCAAGTGAATGCACTATTATATACAACTTCCACCACTTTGTTTCCCTGACATAATTACTGTAAATCATGATTATCCTCTGCTTTTGTAACACACTATGTGAGACAAAGTTGCTTCAGCTCTTGAGCTTGAAGCCATCGGGCTCCCAGAAGCAATGACTCACATACACTGTCACTCAGGGTGGCATCACAGTCTGGTTGTGCCAGCAGTAGTCTCACGATTTCAGCATGGCCGTGCTCGCTCGCGCACATCAGCGCCGTGGAGCCCTCGTCGTCCCGGAGATTGACCTCCGCCCCCTGTGCCAGGAGCGCCTGCACCATGTCCATCCTGCCGTGGCTCACAGCCAGCATCAGAGCTGTCTGACCGGCCTGGACGGCAGATGACGAGCGTCAAACACAGGGAATGGGGTGTGAGTATACATGTCTCAATCACTCACACTTTTTGAAGTTACACATACTGTACAGAACATTTACCCACTGAAAAACACAGTAATGTTTTGGTTTATGGTTCCCAAATTTCCTCATAATTATCTAATAAATGTCCTGGACAGAACTAGGTTATTTTGTGCTAATTATAACAAAAATAGAGACAATATCTAATTTAATTTATGTTGTTTATATCTATGCAGGCAACTCCAATTAACTGCCTGCACAACTTCCTGCCCAGTTCAACCAAACATGCACAAATATTACGTTTCTCTACAGGCAGGCAAACAATTCAGCAAATCTGAAAGAATCCTGTCAAGGTTGGAAAGAGACTTTTTCTTATCCCCCTTTCTGCTATAAAGTTTCCAATAATAAATGAATAATGAATGAGTATTAACTTGGGTTTAAACGGAGGAGGTCGTTAAAAGGAAAATCCCCCGTAAATCTTCTTCCCATAATTAGCAGCAAATTACATCGTTCCTTCCTGGAAAACTTCTGAGGAAATTATTAGAAAATCACTGACCTATAAAATGAAGTGTTGCCAAAAATACATGCAGCACATTAAATGTACCATTTCAAGTATTTCCATTAGAGCTGGAGATTTATTTTTCTGAAGTTCTAGCTTCATGTAGAGACCCACATTCAGCCCTGCGTGAAATAATTTATATTCAGTAATATCCACATTTGGAAAACTGCCTTAAAAATAACACCTGCAGGTAAAAAATAATATTAACTCGACAGTGATAGAAAATGCACAAATGGGCAAAAAACTCAATTTGTGCAGGGCCTATCTATTACTGCTGGTTAGCTGGCTCCAATAAAAGCCTGTTATCTATGTCTGACTTTTCCATTCTCCAGTTTAATCTCATTTGTGCACAGAAAAACAAAACTTTCTCTGACATTCAAGGGGGAAAAAAAAAATCCATTTATAGGATTTAAGAATCAACAACAAGCTTCAGCATTTGGACACAGTTTAGAGAAACAGCAGGACGTCACATCCACCCCCTCTACCTGAGAACAGACTGACCTGGCTGGCCTTGGCATTGACGTCTCCTTTTGTGAAGAGCTTCTCCACAACCTTCATGTCCTCTGGACGGTCCACAGCTGCGAGCGCAGCCAGCATGATGGGCGTGTAACCCGCTTTGTTCTGTTGATTCACGTTACACACCTCTGAAGTGACGGTCACGTGGCCCGAGTAGAAAAAACAAAAGAAGAAAGAAAGAGTTTTATGTCTTCACTTATTTATCGGTGATATTTGCGAAGTCTTTCCCTCTCTCCTGAGTGTACCATGTTCTCCAGTCAGCCAATAAAAAATTAAAACCACTGACGGGTGAAGTGAATAACATCTCTTTACAATGCAATGTTCTGCTGGGAAAACTCCCCAGATCTCATGATGGAGTGTGCTTGATCTGCAGCGGTGTTCAGACATACTTGTTTTTGATTGCCCTCTCCCAGTTTCCTCTCGGGGGTTCACAATTACTTTACAATACTTTTCACACTTTTAGTTATCATTTCTGAACGGTTCAGCATGTAGTCTGCTGTACTGTTGCGCCTCATCCTCCTCAGTGAGTGAGACAGACAGAGAAATGGAGAGGAGAAAGAAGATTTACACAAACTTCAGACACCCTGGAGAGAATAATTCCTGTGTCTTACGTAAAGTTTTAAAGGAAAGTGGCTGTAAAATCACACCACGTCAATCCCCGATCAAGTGGCCATCAGCATGCACGGACTCTCTAAAGGGCAGGGGCAAAAAATGAATAAATAGTAATAAGTAGTACTGTGTGCCACAGATTGATGCAAGTTTACACTAAAAGGAGAATTATTCTGTGTTGTTTTCTGAGAATTAAAAGTAAAAAAAAATTATCTGACATAAAAAATGTTGCATTTTGCTTTTTTTGTCTTTATATCTCACCAGAATGCAGGAAACACGGTCCTTGTGTCTCAAAGACATCCCTCTGCTTTCAAAAATCGTGTCCTATTTTTGAGGTCTCAAGGTTGGCAACTTTGTCTTTAGATGGGCGGCACGTGTCAAAGAACAATCACATAAATGCCAGGAGGAAAGGTTTCCCAGCAGAACGATGCATAGTAAAGACAATGTTATTTATTTCCACTGTCAGTGGTTTTGACGTTTTGGTTGATATTGTAAGAGATACCTTTACATTACAGGACTTTTCCATGTCAAATAAAATGTCCACAGTTTAAATAGCATGTACATTTTGTAAGAGTGTTGTTTTTATTCTAGCATGACTCCTAACTGCACATCCTGTGATACATCAAACTACACTGAGTCACTCTTCCAAATGGGCTCCTTTTTCGATTTTATTACACTGTTTTGAATGTGGTTCAACTCGCCTTTCAGGGCCAGGTGATATTTGACGAAAGTCTTCATTTTGAGCCATATAATAAAAAGCTTTAGTCATGCTTTTTCATTCGGGAACACTGGAAACAAAGGTAAATGCCTGTGACAATTTGTTTACTTTTCTTTTTGCTGGTAATGTGCTTCTATTCTAACTGGCCTCTGAACAGACAGAGGCGGATCCAATCTCTTCTAAAAGCTGCAGCACAGCTATTAAAGGTGCTTCATCTCTTCCATTAGGACTCTTATTCTGATGTTTGTCCGTTCAATTTATATTGATTAAAGCCTCTGAATGGTCTACATCAGAGTCTTATTTCTGAATTTTGGGCCACTGCTGGAGAAAAGGTTGGAACAGTTTATTATGATTTTAAAAGTGGATTTCCAAAGTACATCTGTGTTTGGATGAATTAAACCTTCTGCACTTTAGGTTATTGAAAATATAGGCAGTACACAATGTTTAAGGATCAATAAAGCTTTTACCATCCCACCCATCTCTTCTGGTTGGCTGTGCAGCAGTCCAAAAAATGTTTTCTCAAAGCCAGGAAGGACAGAAAGGCCAAAAAATACAAAAATACATGATGACTCCTAGTTGCGCTACGAGTATTACCGTACCTGCATCAAGCAATTTCTTGACGATGCCAAAGTTGGAGTGAGACACACTGTAGTGCAGAGCTGTGTTTCCATTGCCGTCAGCCATATTAGCGATATGTTGCAATACTGAGGGTGAAATGACCCGATATGTAGTCAAGTGGTCCTCCACGGTGTCAGGGGCTGCTGACTTGTGGCTGGACACAGAAAACCATTCTTGCTGGAGCGTTTGAAGACAGTCATGCTGCAGGGGACAGAAGAATACAAAAAAAAAAAACAGTTGCATGTATTTATTTATATATATATGTATAAAAGACATCCATGTTTTGTTTAAAGCATCCTCATAAATGCCTTGGAAGTGCCATTATTCAGTGAGTAGAGACATTTCAGCCACTTCTTCTAAATGCATAGGAGCAACTACTAATTATAGGGGTGTGAATGAAAGAACAGACAAAGAGCGAGCATAACAAAACAACGACTCACTATTAAAATCTCCAAAACATCATAAAGAAAGAAAAAGGCTTTGGACTCATTTGAGCCGCAAAAGTTTGTTTGCAGTTTTGTTTGTATTTAAGTTTCATTATACAATCTGTCATGAATTTCCCTTCAATATACGTGTTTTTGAACTCCCCATCTGTCCATGTGTTCGGTCTAAGAGCCTCTGTCACTCACCAAAGTCCTTGTTTTTAAGTTCAAGAAAAGTACAATGACAGAAAATTACAGAGCCGACACAATGCTGCGCTCTGTGTATCAAATGCCAAAGTCATTTCTTTTTTAAATGACATACTTGAACACATCCTGGCCCAGCGTCTGTCCACACCCATCCAGTGACATACCATTAAACGTGCACACAGACACACACACACACACGCGTACAAAGTGACCTTCAATGGCTCTCACGCTGAATATAGTGAGCAAAACATACCAATTCCTTGCTGGACAAAGCCGTGTCATCGCTCAGATGCATCTTTAAGGCTTGACAAGCAGAAAACATCTTTTCACTCAACTTACACCTGAAAGGGAAAAAATTCTACAGGTCACATGGTGCAAGTTAAGAGTCACACAGCAACATTTCAAAGCTGTAATCTTTTTGGGATTTAAAACCTTCTAGACTTTATCATACCTCTGTTGTGATTTTGAAGACCCTTTCGATCCCCTGTTGGATCCACATTTGCCCTTTTTTGCTGGTGTTCCATCTTGAGAAACTTTTTTGTTTCCTCTCCTTTCCACTTCCTCAGTGTTAGCCTTCTCACTGGCAGGGAACTCGTAAGATGACATGGGGTCCAATCTAACGACAAACCACATTAGTTAAAACACTGATAATATTTATTAAAAGATAAGTTTGCCCAAAATGATCATGTCAATTATCTACTCATGATGTAAATTCAAGTGAAGTTTCATAGTCCTCAAAACATTTCTGGAGCTTCACAGCAAATGGATGCAGCATTCTCCTTGGGGACTTGCTTTAAAATGTAAAAAAAAACCTGGAGAAAATATAAAATGGCTCGATACAACTCATCCAGCGTAATCCACGTCTCCGGAAGCCCTGAGATCCCAAATTGATTTGAAAAGACAATATTGTACGTGCAGTCAAGCTTGTGCATCCACTTCAGACTGGGTGTTCACAAATGTTTTCAGCTCAGCAGCTACAGTGAAGACTTCGGCTTACAAAAAGGATGTAAATATGTTTTTCTTTTATTTCTTTACGTTTTAAAACAAGTCCCCATCTACTTCAGTTGTTTTGGAGAATCCTGCGACACTGTGGACTATGAGACTTCACCCGACTTTCCATCATCATGGGGGTGAATTTTCATTTTTGGGTGAACTTATCCTTTAAGACACAAAGTATTAGAGTCTTGCTGTACAATATTAGTTTAGATGTCAGATGATTACCCTGTGGTCACCCTCATAAACTTCATGCTCTTCCTGGTGCTGCTACAGCCTTGGTCACCATTCTGTTTCTTCATGACAGATCGCAGCACACCGGCACGAGTGTCTAGAAACAACAATGCAGCACATGCTTCTGAATCATACATCTGACTTAATTCATTTAGCACTGTGTCAACTACAGTGTATTTTATTTAACACAACACAAGCAAAGAAACAGATATCATCATCATTACCATTCAAATCAAACAATTTAATGACATAGCCTATACAAAGGCATCTGCTCATTCATTCCTATAATTTGTCACCCATCTGTCCTTACGGTGCTTTAAATATTCTTGCTAATGTGAGGGAATCATTTTAAAAGTGAAAGCTTTCTCTGACGCCAGCTCCTCCTACGAAGCCATTCAATTTTAGACCCTCAGCCACAAACTGGTATGTGGTACGAGGCGCCTTCCAAAACCAGATATCATTCCAAGCATCGCAAGTGTATCCCTCAGAATGCAAAACTTGCCAAGCCAAAGGCAGCCACTTCCTCTGAACCAAATACAAACTTAAACTGGGCCTTGGGAGTGGTCTGGAAGTAAAAATATTTTTAAAGTAGACTACTTTCACACATTCCTACCCACCAAATGTTTACATTGCTTTTCACAAAGATGAACTTAAAAAGACAACGACATACAAACATGCATGTTTACCTTGTAGAGCTGAGGATGCCTGTTGTTCTAACATCTGTATCATTCTTTTCACCTCTGATTCATTGCCACCCTGTTGGCAGATTCCTGGGTTTGCCTCGTCACACTTAGATGCTTCAACGGTAAATTGAGATGGTGACTGAAACTCTCTGTTGACTGTGACAAAAAAACAAGAGGATGTTAGTGAATAGCATCAGAATGACTATACAGATATGACATACAGAATATTATATAATCATAAAAGTCCAACTTTAAAAGGGATTTGTTGACCTCTAGAAGCCCTTTGGAGAAATGCTTTGATTAGTGGATCCCCATTTGTTTGTAAACAAATGTAAAGGTTTAGCAAGCTATATGGTGCTCATTGGTTTTGTGCTATTCTACTGACCAAGAATTGGTGTTGGTAAGATGCCAATGAATGTAGCACTTAACCAGCAAACAAAGGGAAAAACCAGACTGCCATATCATTATCCCAAATGGGATGTGAGTTGATTGCTTGTTTTGAGAGTGGCACTGTAGTCTATTTCCTGCAACTTGTGTGTTGCAGGCATCATCCTGTAATGTTCAGAGGAGGATGCACTTAAGGACTACACTCCATACTTAAGATGAGATATTCACATTAGATACAAGTTATAGCGCATTAATTCAGAGCAGGGAACAGACAGTTTCACTGAAACCATTCTGTAGCTCCTTAGTGTCCATTTATCAGGAGATAACTGAAACCCTGCAGCTAATCACAATAAAGTATTCACATAGACAGTGGTATAAAATGACTTAATTCCAATAAAACTCCACTGGGTACTTTTAACACTAAATAAATTCCTATAGTTTTACTCTACCTGGTGGCTGAGAATCTGAAAGATGGATTCCTTGTGCAGCAGGTTTGTTACTGCAGGATAGCTGTGAGATGGCACTTCCTCGGTTACCGTGCTGCTGGACGAACCCTTCCCTCGGGTGAGTGTAGTCCTCTGTGAGCAGGTCCCCATGCTCCCCGAGGAGCCTATGCATCTTCTCTATGTAATGGTTCAGCTCTGGTTCCCACTGGGACTGCGAAGATTGCTGGAACATCTGAACAGGTTTACTGGATGAAACTGACAAATCCCGTATCCTCCCCTCCCCCACACCAATGCTCCTCGTCTTGATGGGATCAGGTAGATGCGATGGTCCAGAGGCCATATTTCGGGTTTTTAGTCCAACCAGGAAATTCTCATTAATGTCTGTGAATCCAACACCTGTGTCTCTGGTTACCTTGGGTGCCATCACTGTCGTTTGTTTTGAGGCACTTCCTAGATTCAAACCTCCAGTTCCTACACCAATTGATCTGGTCTCTGGGGCACACTTCATATCTTTGACCCGGCTGCCCACTGACACTGTCCTTGTGACAGTCTGAGTGGTGTTGGTGTGCTTGTCTTTGGTACTGAGGACAGTATTAGTGCTGGAGTCTGTGTTGAAGGCATGTCTGGTGTTGGTAAAGCGAGACACTGAACTGGATACAGTGTTGGTACGCTGAGAGGCCGTCTGTGGTGATGCCATGATTCCCAGATCCACTCCTCTGACTTGATCTGTGGCAATACCTTGAGAAACCAAATCCTTTGCCTCATAGATAATGACATCAACAGAACAGTCCCCACAAGCCACTGAATTATACTTAGTCTTTCTTTTCTTAGGCCATATATTTTCCAGTGGTAGCTCTGTGTTGGTTTCTGCATCACATAACTTTATCTCCATCCCAACACCTTGTGTGTTTGTAAAAATGTGGCTCCCCACACCTTTTTCCATGGTCTCCACTTGTTCCCTGACCTCCCAGTAGCTCATGGGTACATCTGGTCCTGTGCAAACATCCTTCAGCTCGGGCATGCAACAAGATATTCCCACTGTCTTCACCTCTGTTGCCTCCCCTGTGCTGGCATCTCGTAGCTCTTTGTGATTGCCCACTCCTTGGTCTGTGGTATGAGGTCTTGCATCGGTGCCCGTGCTCACAGTGGATGGCCTTGCAAGGGAGGCTTTATCAGCTCGGTTCCTAGCTCCTGCAGCCTGAAGCTCAAGTTTCAGACGGCTCATCTCTGTCTGGAGAGCTGATTCCTTCAACTCTGCTTCTAAGTGACATATTCTCTCCTTCAAGGCACCAATTATTTGTTGTTGTGCATCAAGCTCTGCTTCCCGTTCTGCGTAAATGCCAAGATTAACTTCAGACACTTCTGTTGCAACGGACCTCATTTTTACTTGATCAGTGCACACACATTTGTTTTCTTTTGTGGGTTTAGACAAGGTGATATCTATATCTTTATCAGTTCCAACTGCATCTGACTTGATTGCCTTGACGCGAAGAGGACTGTGGCCTTTTTCATGCCATGCTTGCAAATGTCCACCCTTGATGGTTCTTTCCAATGCCTGCATCTCTTCAGTCAGTTGCCTGAACTCCCTGAGGTCAGTGAAGTCACTTTGCATTATATCCTCAAGTCCTTCCTTGGTATTCTCTTTGTTTCCAATGTCAGAAATTTCCAAGCTATGCGCTCTCTTCCAGATCACATCATCTATGTCCTCATTGTCACTGTGGTTCTTGAGCTGAGAGACCAGTTGCCTTTTTTCCTCCTGAAGGACTGAGATTTTTACCTGGAGTATAGGGATGATTTTCACCTGCTCCTCCAGCTCCTTCAGCCTCTGCAGAGCTACTACCATCTGGTCACGGACATGCTGCAGATGCATGGAGCCAGGACTAACTGGAGTGGTCCTACCAGAGCTCTGTGGGCTTAGCCTAAGGCATCCAGTGCTGCCTCTACTGCCCAGGGATGAGCCAAGCATATCACCTCCTGTGCCAGTAGGCTTGTTCCCATTGTTGTTCTGATTATATGCACCCACACCAGTGAAGGGGGAGAGTGACCCAGGGGAGCTTACCCCTCCAAAGCTGGCCAGTCGTCGACGGGGATGGGGCTGAGGTGGAAGCTGGTTGGTCACCTCATGATCCAAGTGCTTGAGGGTCTCCATAATGGTCTTCTCCACCAGGGGGGGTTGTCTTTGTAAAGCAAGAGATCTTGCAGCAGGCTTAGGCTTTGACTCATTAAGTATGTGAGACATTGCTGGTCCTTCATTCCTCGAGGGTTTGCTATCCAATGAGGAACCATGTGGTGGAGGAAGAGGAGGTCGACCTCTGGTTGTCGAAGACATGCCCAGCAGTCTTGTGTCATCACTGCTAGATGAAGACAAGGATTCAGCAGAATGCCACTGGCTGGATGAGATGCCACTCTGTGGTTTTTCCACATTATTGTTGGCCACTCTGGGCCTCCTCTTGAGGCTTAGCCGCTTAATGGTGGTGCCGTGTTGGAAATTGTTGACGCACTTGAGGTAGTCCACATCCGACTGATAACTGCAATTAATCCCCAGGTAGTTAGGAATGCAGTCTTCAGTGCTTTGACCTAATAGACCAACAGTGGAATAGCCATAGATTGTTACTCTTGCAGACTTTAAAAAAAGACTATCAATTGGCTGGTAAGTGGGAAATCTAAGCACATACTAAGTGGGAAAATTCCCCTAATTGCATGCGACTAAGAAAAATCTTATACATTGAGTTTAAAACTAGACATCAAATTCACAACAGTAAACTAGGGCTATTGAGAATTGAAATCATTCTTAACTTTTCATAACAAAATAGGGTGTCTACAGGCATCACACACTTAAATCTAGTGCTTTTTAAGACCTTTTCAACATTTTAAACAAAACATAAATCAAACAAAGCATCTCTCTCTTTTTCAGGCATTATAGGTAAGTATAAAAGTATGTTGTATACATGTGGTCTTGTACAGAGGTAGGTTTTAATTAGGAATATGGTTTTTAGAGTGAGTAAGGCCAACAGGTAAGTGGAAATATAAGGCAAAAATGTTTAAGGTAGTATAAGGCAATTAAAACTTTACAGATTCAAATTTAAGACAATTAAATGACTTTTAAGGCCTGTAAATACCCTGCAAAAATATAAAAGAAATAAACCACATGCAATGGGAAGTACAATCTCTTAACACCGCTTAAGGCTATACACTTTCTGCCCTTACAGTTTCCCTTTTCGTTCCTTACCTTGGTATTATATGCCCATCAGCGACGGTTTCTATTCAGGTCTACAGCCTTCCTTCTATCACCTCGAAATGTTTTTGACTATAAACTGTCTGAGCCCGTCCCGCAAGAAGAGAGGAGGGACAGAGGAGGTTTTACCAACGGTGTAGACACTCTGTTTTCAGTAGTCACTTCTCCCCAAATGGTATGTCTCTCTACATAGACTGAACCTACTCTATAATTACTCTGCAACTTTCCCTCTAAATGCCTGACCATGCGCTTGGCAGGTTTTCTCAACCACAGACATCTCACAAAGTATTTCAGCCAGTGAACACACAAAAATAAGAAATCTTTTTCATGTATCAAGCACTTGACATGATAAAAATTGTAATTTAAGAAACAGGTCTACTGTAACTGTATTTAAATTGTAAATTTTGAACACTTTAGTTGCGTCATTTCTTTACGATCGTTAAGTTCTATTTCAAGACCTAGACACACATGGCTGCAAAAACTAGCATTTAAGCTATTAGGAAAGTCATAGTTATAGTTACCTGATACATTTCTTAAAAAGTAACTGCCTTGTGCCATGGATGGGATTCACAAAGCATCAACAGATAGATGAAGCGATCCCATTAAATCCAGTTGGAACTTTGAATGAATCTGTAAACAAAAGATTGTAGCAAGTTTACCATTCTACATATCTTGATAATTTGTTCTTCCTGTACATGTATTCTCCTACTGCATCAACTTCTCTCTCTCCCAGCACAGGTCCAGCAGTCAATAACAGCTTACCTTACAATGCTTACATACAGGAAATGCAACACCGGGCCGTGACATAATATAGTTAATTCTGCAAAAGTACAGCTAGCGGAATAGCTAAGCCTCAGTGCACAACAATGACTCACCGCACTGAAATGCCATATCACTTTCTCATTAGTAAGCACCTTCTGTTCTCAGCATGTGGAGGTTTTAAGGAGAGGGATTTTATTTGCCAAGAATGCACATCTCACCTCTTGTGCAATGCCTTGTTTTCTCCCTTCATAAAGTCGTTTACATTTGCAAGTTAAGTGATAGATTGTACAGTGTTTTACGTATAAAATAAGGACATAAGGAGAAATTAAAGGATAACTCCATCACTTTTGTGCATGAAAGCAACATGCAACTTTTTTTACCTTAAATTAACAGCTTTAAAATCATTTTGATGCTACAGCGTCTTGAAATAGGGTGAATGGTGTCTCTGTCACTTGTTTCTGCACTATGTAACTTCAGTGAGAGGATAGGATCCCAGCGTTACATACATGTTTACTTCAAGATACAAGTTTCCCACACATAACATTGTTATGATGCAATGAGTTTTGTTTGTAGCACCTACATTATGTCTGACAAACTGCTACAGACCTGGGATTTGTATTTACGACAGTTGTGATGACAGAAACTTTGGGGGCAACAAATCCCACAAAATGCAAATTTCTATATAATTTTGCTTTAAAGTGTGTTTTCAGGTCTTTCAGAGCACTACTGCATATTAAGAAAATAGTCAAACCTTTTGTGGCTCCAGAGGAAGCTGCATGTAATCTGATAACGTGCCTTTAGTGATGTCCCTCAGTGGCTAAGTTGCATTGTGGGTAATGTAGGCGCCATACTTTGAAAAGGAAGACAAAAGCGGGCAATACAAAATAGAAATATCAAAAAATATCTCTGATTCTGCTGTATCTATTTTGATCATTTGTGTCTCACTTGTCCATAATGAGTCCAACAGTGTAGCAATGCAGACAAGTGGAGCCTACATTACCCACAATGCAATTTAGCCACTAAATTATATAATTGGAGGCAATTTATCTGATTACATGTAGTTTTCTCTGGAGCCACAAAAAATGGTGACCGTTCGAAGGGATGCATAAACTGTCCATAAAGAGTCCAACAGTGTTATTGGAGTGCAATGGCAAACTAGGGGACATTTTCAAAACCTTAGTAGATGAATTGCATTGTGGGTAATGCAGCCACCAAATGACATCACTGGAGGCAAGTTATCAGATTGCATGCAGCTTCCTTTGGAACTACAAAGTGCCTTATACTACTTTTTTACCATATGCAGCAGTACTCCTCATGATTAATATAAACAAGTAAATGAGTAAAATTAGTGGAGTTACCCTTTAAGTTGTTGCAGTAGCAAAAGCATTATGACTGGATAGAGTAAAGAACAATCAGTATATCACAAAACTAAGGACTTACAGCATTATATAAACATGTACTGCTGTCAATATCAAAATGATAAGTTATAGTAATTATATGTACATATGATAATCAATATTTACAGATTGACTTACAGCTGTTACACCCAGTTTCTATCGCTGCATTTCATTAAACATCAACCACCTATATAAAAGACATTTGTGCGATTAAATATTTGCTATACATAAAAGAGAAATCCCACTTCACATCAAAATCTGACCGTTTCCTCACTGACATCTAAAGACACTTTGACTGAGACCAGAGTGAACAAGTAGACATGACATCGGGCCTCAGGCCATAAATCCACTAAGTTTCGTAAGTTCTCTTTAGAGTTAGCCACAGTTACCAGTATTGGAAAGCAGAGCCAAGTTTGCAGTAAAAAAAACAGAGTCTGAAACTAACAGATGAATGTGTTAGAGAGACAAACAAAGACACGCGGGAGTAAAATTTAAACATGATATTTAAATGTATTCATGCTTTATGCCTTTCTGAGCTCTACCTACATCAAAACATTGTACTGCTTATATAAACACCATTATTTAAATATATGTTCAGCAACAGAGGATCTTATGTATTCCCAAAGCAACAGAGATATCCTCATAAACTATAACTCTGTATGGGCATTTGCACTTAAACTTAAAGGAAACTTCTTTTGTATGCAAGGCTTCAAACACCTGGGTTACTGCCACTTGTGCACAGTATCTTACACTTAAGTAGTCTGCAAGAGGGACTAGCAATAAGGTTTAAGTATGCATCATTTTTTTGTATTGTTGGCTGATTACAGAGCTTGTGTTGAAATTCAGTTGGCAAAAAGAGACACACTCAGTTTATGTCAATGTACGTTCTGTCTTGCAGAGATGTAATTGATTGGTTGTCAACACATGTCAAACAGGTCTGCTTCATTTCGTGTTTAATTAAAGTACTCGCTGTGTTTGTGTTGTTTGTTTGTGAGAGGCTGTTATGCATGTATTTGGTGAGAGATATGGGGGTTGTCCCTTAAAAGGAGGTTTTATGTTTTTCATCAAAAAAATATTCACAGAAATTTTCACATCATTTTGGACCAATATTATTAACATATGTCCACATTGATTTGAACAGTCTGGGTGCTGCGCCAAAACCTAAAAATGTTAGGGAAATCCCTGCTGTACTTTCTGTTGTTGTTGCCTTAGATTAAAAATATATCACCAGCACGCCATTTCGGTTCGACTTCCACCAAAGAGGCACTTGTTTTAATTTAAATGAGGTGGGTTTAATTTATCTGTCCATCTCTAAGACGTCTTTAGACTTCAAATAACAAAGATGTTGTGAGGTCATATTTATTAGGATTTAAATGAGCCTTGCAACTATATTGCTATTGACACTAGGTTTATGAAAAGGCATGTAAAGGTTTTCATGTAAACTTTGAAACAGAAACCTCAACTTACATCAGGGGCCAAAAAACATCGGTCGGTATTTGCCAACCACTGGCCATCAGTTTACCACACTGGTTGGATTTTACTATAATGGGCCACAGGCATTCAAGAAAATACAATTAATTTTAAGCAGCTAAATGTCCTGTTTAACTGCTGCTAAGTCGAGATTCATTTGCAAGTACAATTTACTCAAGTACTGTTCTTAAAGTACTATTTTCAGGTATGTTACTCGTGTATTTCCATTTTCTGCTACTTCATTCTTCCTTTCCACTACATTCATTTGATAAATTTCATTACTGCTTACTATGCAGATTCAGATTATTTGGTGTTTATAGGCTATTAATTGTGACCTGTTACCGATCAGATATCGTTGTTGGTGGGACAGTTGGTGTGAGACGATGCTGCATCAGAACCAAATTTATAACCAAACAAAGAAGTAAAATGACTGTTTGGATGCACTCGTCATAACTGGTGAACATACAAGAAATAGGTTTAGTAGACATTGCTTTGTTTTAAGGGGTCGAAAGACACACTTCTTGTCTAGGAGAGATATTTCTCCATTTTGTGAAATAATAGGCCAATAGTTCTTGTTCCACTTCAAGTCCACATTATCAGAGACAATTCTCAACTTGTGACACTCACATGTGAACACAACCTGCTCAAACAGGTGGGTGTTCCTGGAAACCTGCGTATCCTGCTGTTAAAGATGACATCATGTCTCTTTAAAAGTGGCTGAATGTTGCTAAAAGCCTGACGCCTTGTGGTCAAACTGGAGAATACAAGACAAAACTTTTAACTATGGCATGATGCTGGTGTAAAACTCCTACTGCTAAACTTTCTGATGGCAAATTGAATGTTTCGTGTTTTTCTGTTTGAAAATGTCGACCACACTTAATGCGCATTCACCTGTTAGCCTCGTGCTAATGTGATGAGCAGCCACTCACCTGTGAAGGGGGAGAAGGTGAAGTTCGGCTGATGTAGAGCTTTAAAATAACGTCACAGAGCAGCTTTATAAGTTGGGACAAGTTGAATATAATCTGTTACACATTAATGTGGACGCGAGTTTGTCTTCCCTCCTCTTTCCTCCTTTATTTCAGCCGTTTTGCTTGTTCAACGCCATTCCTGAAGAGAGGGAAGTTTTCAGTCTGCAGGAGTGGGACAGCCACTGCGCATGCGCTCAGAGCTGTCAACATGCCCAGCTGGTGCTCCTGGGAGTCAGTCAGGTGATGAAGAGCCGCTGGTGAAATATTGATGATGTGTGTTCTTCTATTGAAGCGATTACACAGCCAAGAGGACGACATGATGTTTGCCTCGGTCATATGGAAGATCATTTCCACCAGTTAAAAAAAAAAAAAAAAAAATAGTTAACCTAGTTTAATTTATGATATTAAAAGTCATAATTAAGAGGTCAAAGGTTGAAAGTATGAGATAAAAGTTCTAATTATGAAATAAAAAAAGTCATTATTGTGTTATTCAAAGTCAGATTTGTAAGAAAAAATATGAAATTGATGAGATTAAAGGTCTTGATTGTAAGATAAAACGTCCTAATTGTGAGAAAAAGTAATACTTTTGAGAAAAAAGCTGAATTTATTAAATCAAAAGTCACAACTTTGAGATAAAAAGTTATAATTATGAGATAAATGTCATAATTGTGAGAAAAAAGTTGAAAGTATGATATGAAAGGTCGAAAGTACGAGATAAAAGTTATAATTATGAGATAAGAAGTCATAATTAAGAGTTCAAAAATTGTAATTATGAGATGAAAAGTCATAATTCTGAGATAAAATGTCACAATGAACTTAAAAGTCATAATTACTCTACTATTAAACTGTAATAATAAATGTCAAAACGATGTTTTTCACTCTTACGTCCTGCAGGATATAGCTACCTTACCAGAGCTGTTTCGGTGCTGTGAGTTCAGAATAAAGTGAGTGATTTTGTTTGCAAAGAACAACAACAGTCAGAGTTACCGGCAGGAAATGAAACATGCTCCTCAGAATTGAGTCTTTGCCCAGACTTCATTTATATTCAGCATCTTGTAAGCTGCACAGCGACATCATGTGGACACAGTGCAGAAACACATTTTGCACTAGAGAACATGTGTTGACTGGTACAGCCAGGAATAAAGAGCATTTTGGTGTAACTTGTGTTCTTTACAGGCAAAATAAATATGTTTTCGTTTAACGACTTCAGATGTGTTTGTGTGCGTACTGTATGTAAATGACCCATTAAAAGTCATTGCTTTCTGTAGCTATCACACGCTGGTCTGCAAAGAGACTGACCTTTGCAACTACATTTTTATCATTAACCTCAAAAAGCCATGAATGGTGTGTGATCAACCGTCACACATTACCTCATGCTGGTGGCTATCATCATGCCCGGTATCTTGTTTAGTTCAAAGTTCAACTCTAGCTTTCCGTTGTGAAACATGTCTCTGTAACATTTCATGTGAGCTTATCTTGTAAGTCGAGTAAATCTGAACTGAAGTCCTTTTTACCTTTTTCCTTGTTTGTGCCACAGACAGAGACAGCCATAAACTGATTACATGCATGCAGAGACTCACTGACAGACACAACATGCACCCTCGCTCACTCTGAATGTGGCTCTCTATTTTACTACCTTCCAAATACTGTTTTGTCAGCAAGAGTTAAACTACAGGTGTTATATAAAATCCCACAGGGTCGGGAGGACAATGAGTCCTGTGAACTGAACTTTACACTTCTTCAGGCTCGTGCAGGGACGGTCAATGTCTCCAGAAAAGTGCTGATTTAGTCGTGTCCAGTACAAGCATGTACACCAAGTTTAATAATGAGACCAAACTTTACAGTTTTACTCGCATCTGCATCCTGATAACATTCATAGCCTGATTTATAGAACATTTTATTCCTAAAAACATGCTGAAAATTGATTTTCTTTTTTTTTTATGGCTGTTTTTTGTTTTGTTTATGGAGCGATAAAAAAAGATATGTCTAAAATGATCTCAGTAAAAACCTTTGATTCTAATAACTGAACAAAATGACTTGTTATACAAAAAAATAATTAAAATAATTGTCTTAATGTAAGTAATCAACCGGGGGAGTTTCATGGTCATATCTGTTAGTCACCTTCCCTTAAATAAGCAAAGTAAAACTCTCAAAACTAAACAAATTGAACTTGTTTAGTGAATGTAGTGTTGTATAAACATTATTTCTGTGTAAGGCTTTTGGAATAATGATGCACTTCTGCACCATGAACACTAACAAACAAGATCCAAATGTGTTGCATAAACACATGATCTCAAATCAAAGTGAGCAGGGATTGAATCAGGAGAAAGCCATTGTTGCGTTGAAACAAAACAAACGCTCACTATCTCTGAACTTTGCTCTTTCACCGAAGTGATCAAACCAACCCCTCACTGTGACAGAGGAGACTTTTGATTGGTTAGGGGCGTTGCACACCCCCGTCCCTTCCCCTAACCCTGTTCTAGAGTCCACTTTTTAACTTTGGTGCCATGCTCACCTGCTTCACTTGAGGCTTTAGGTCCCAGTCCCACACCTGACAGCAAAATGTCTGACAGAGGAGCCTTCGATACCGACGTGCTGACCCTCACCAGGTTCGTCCTGGAGGAGGGCAGGAAGGCCCATGGAACCGGTGAGCTGACCAACCTGCTCAACTCCATCTGCACAGCTGTGAAAGCCATCTCGACAGCTGTCAGGAAGGCTGGGATCGCTAACCTGTGAGTTTCTTTCTTTTAAATGGTGGGAATAATCGAGGAAACATGCATGCTGCTGAATATCAACGTGAATACAAGTACTTCTAACTGTCATTGGACAGATTAATAAGGGGGAGGTACAGTGTGCACTCTTTTAGGTTGTCGAGTCATTTAAATGTGTTTGAAAAGGGAAGTAATATCTGGGTTTAGTGGTTTAAGCTGCCTGCAACATGGCATGAGAATCTGTAAGCAGTTTTAACTCGGGCCCCTGGTCAAAGGTAAACTCTGCACATGTTGTGCACAGTCTCCCAGGGCAGAGGTCAAGAAGATAATGTTCTCACTGGTTTAACAGAAATAATAACAAACATTTTGGGACAAAAACAAGCTTATTAAGGAACACTTGTGTTTTAAAATGACATCAGAATGGATAGATTTACTCATATTTTAATCACTTTATTCACTATTATTCTTTGTCCTCTCTCTGAAGATATGGCATTGCTGGAAGCACCAACGTGACGGGGGACCAGGTGAAGAAACTGGACATCCTGTCCAACGACCTGGTCATCAACATGTTGAAGTCCTCGTTCTCCTCCTGTGTGCTGGTGTCAGAGGAGGATGAGAAGGCCATCATTGTGGAACCAGACAAGCAGGTACTTACATCTGCGCAGTGTATACAAGCATGTCTGTACAAATATTTTTTCCTTTATGTTATAGATTTTCTTTTTCTTTTTTTGTACTATTGTGACACTGACAAAAAACTATTTATTGCCACCTGACAGGGAAAATACATTGTGTGCTTTGATCCGCTGGACGGTTCCTCGAACATCGACTGCCTCGTCTCCATTGGAACAATTTTCGCCATCTACAAAAAGGTTTGTCAATGTTTTTCTGTTGTATATGGATCATTCCCTGGATTTATTTATTTATTTTGGAGAGCCCTCTCCAAGTCAGCATCTGTAAAATAAAATGCTTTCAGTGGTGGAATGTAACTAAGTATATTTACTCAGGTTATGTATTTGAGACTTTATTCTCATATATTTCCAAGAACTCCTGGTGATGATCTGACATAATGTATAGAGCCAACATGTTCACTAACTACTGTAGATAAAATATTGGCTTTTTAAAGGTCCAAGGGTACCTGGGCCCTGAATTCATAAAAAGACCTCATATGTTTACATCGTCCGTTACTGTCAATATTCATATTGGTTTCCACAATGTTTCTCAATGATTTTGTGATATTTGACATACTTGTGTTGCTCCACAGACCACAGACGGTGAACCATGTGAGAAGGATGCTCTGCAGCCTGGAAGAAACATCGTGGCGGCTGGTTACGCTCTGTACGGCAGCGCCACCATGATGGTCCTCTCCACTGGCCAGGGAGTCAACTGCTTCATGCTCGACCCCGTAAGACCAAAGCTGTACTGTAACACATGACAACAAAACTGTCACTTAATTATATCTTCAGAATAATGTTGTTTTGTTACTATGATTTCCTTACTATGACATTTCTTCTGCAGGCAATCGGTGAGTTCATCTTGGTGGACCGAGATGTGAAGATAAAGAAAAAGGGAAAAATCTACAGTTTGAATGAGGGATACGCACAGCATTTTTATCCAGACGTGACAGAATACCTACAAAAGAAGAAATTCCCAGAGGTAATAGAAATAAGTGAAATGCATTATAAGGAACAGTGGCCATTGACCATTATTGCTATTTATACAAAAAATGTGGGATTCTGAGTATGAAAGGGAAATACTGACTGATACATTCAACATTTCATTTTTGTGTGTTTCTAGGATGGTTCTGCTCCATATGGCAGCCGCTACGTCGGGTCAATGGTAGCTGATGTTCACCGTACTTTGGTGTATGGAGGAATCTTTTTATACCCCGCTAACGTCAAGAGTCCTAAGGGCAAGGTGAGTGAATGGAGTCAATTCAGATCATTTATAACAAGCGGCAATAAAATCCACAATTTGTCGGACACATATATTTTCCCATCAAGTCACTCCTATTTCTACCTCTTATTTCTTAGCTGAGACTGTTGTATGAATGCAACCCCATGGCCTACATCATGGAGCAGGCAGGAGGCATGGCCACCACAGGATCCATGAATGTTCTGGACATCCAGCCCACCAGCATCCACGAGCGAGTTCCCGTTGTCCTGGGATCTCCTGATGACGTGCAGGAGTATCTTTCTATCTGTAAAAAGCTTAAAAAATGAGGTATTCAGGTTTTTCTTTATGTATCAACCTTACACGGGGCTGTATACAACAGGCACTAATCAACAAACTGTCTGGGATAATACATCATTTTATGTTTTTTAACCTACAGCAGGACTAACGGGCACAATCAAGAGGCTCAATCAAGACATTCATTGTTAGCTGCTTTCTACTCACTCCTTCAGCTGCACTGATGAAGGAACCAGGAACCTCACTGGGCCTGAGAAGTCTGCCTCACACCATGCTAATGCCATCATGTTGGTGTAAGTGTTATTTGTAGAGACTTTCCCTGTGTTTTTTAAAATAAAGACAACTGAAAACATGCTTGTTTTCTTCAGTGAGATACAAAAGTCCTGCATGCACATATGGGCTGGACGTATATGTGAGGACAAAGGGCAGTAATAATAATATAATGATTAATGATTAATTTATAGAGCGCTTTTCAAAAGACATGTTCAAAAGTGCTTCACAAAGGCAGCAATATGAAAAAACATGAAAAGCCCTCTAGGTGGAGCAACATGGTGGACTCCACTGAAGAAGACCTGCTCTCCCAGCAGACACAAAATGGCTCATCTGTTAATTAACGGGGGCACTGACTCATGCAACCTGATTTCCTCACACTGGGGGCCTCAGTGAGGCTGTACGTGCCACAGCCGTCAGCTGAATGTAAACATCTACAACATTTTGTGCAATTTAGCGCCCCGCACAGTGCCTGCAATCCCAGGTCTGTAACAATTTGTCAGATGTAATGTAGGTGCAAACTACAAACAAAACTCATTACATCATTATAATGTTATGTGTTGTGATCCGACCCTCTCACTGAAGTTACATAGTGCAGAAACAAGTGATAGTGGGGCGGAGGGGCTGAGACAGAGACATCATTCACCCTATTACAAGACACTGTACCATCATTATACGTCATCATGTATTGTATGGAAAAAGAAAAGAAGCTACATAATGTTGAATTTAACTGAATCTTGTTTGCTGATTTTCCTAACCCAGAAGTAGCAGCAGCAACATCATGAAATGCATCGTTACTTTGGATTTCTGCATTCTGGATGATGTAAAGACACAACTCAACAATATATGTAACAAAGACCTAGTCGTTTTTAGACATTTTATTGTAAAATTTCTACATGTTATTTTCTGTCTGGATCAAAACGGTGGTGATTACATGTCACTGACAGTCTGCAGGATCCTTTAATCCCCTCTCAGTAAAGCCTTGTGTAAGAATTAGATTTTTACAGATTGGACAGAAGTAAAAACACCAAACCAAACATTTGCTCCTCTTCCAGCTGAAAAATACTGTGTCATTTCATTGAGCAGCTGCCCAAATTGCTTTTGAAAGCAACAAGCCTAATAGAGCACTCTGGGCTGAGGTAGAACAGGATGTTTACACTCACATTCACACCTAAAAGCTGCCAAGTACACAGTCTTTCACCTTTTTTTTTACTCGGATTCAACCTGCCTGTGTCCAACCGGCTTGCTGATTCTCCCGTTTCTAAGAATGAACAATGCTTTCATTTCATATTCCTGCCATGAAAGCTGAGAGCAGCTCTTTTTTGTTTGGACATAATGGGTTTTTGGGATGCAAGCCCAGACATCTCCGAACAAGTAAAAGGACATCATTGTTATGCGTAACCATAAATCTATAACAGTAAGAGTTGTTCTATTGTTGAGAAAGTCCTGTGTCAGCTTTCTCTTCAGATGTTTTCTGTTTCTTCATGTGGTTGATGACTTATTCTATAATTTAATGCTTTAGAGAAATAGTTTAACATCTTGGGAAATCTGCTTATTTACATTTTTGCCAAGAGTTACATGAGAAGATGAATACGACTCACATGTCTGTGCTGTGGATATGAAACTAGGCCAGTTAGCTTAGCATTACGACTGTAAAAAAAGGGGGACACAGCTATCCTGGCTGTGTCTGTAGGAGGTAAAATCATCCTACCAGTACCTACAAGCTCATTAATCAACATGTTATGTCTTATTTGTTCAATCCTCACGAAACCAGTCATGTGAACCAAAGTCAACAGAGCCAGACTAGCTGTTTCCCCCAGCTACAGTCTTAATGCAGACAAATATGAGAGTTGAAGGGATCCTCTCCCAAAATATGTTCTTTTAATCAGATACGACATAAAGTTAGACAGACAGAACAACATCTTCCTGAAAACTTTTTCGTCCACGTCTATTAACAACTTTCATTTCTTCCTCGTTAGCCTCAAATGATTTCTGGCATCGGCAGCACGCCCTGACGGGCCTTGGTTGAGCCAGAAATGTTTCAGCTTTGCCACTTCACTAATGAGCCATAAAGACTCACTGAGAACAGCAAAAAGATCCAACAGTATGCCAACACAAAAGCCTCATTCAATCAATCAAGTTTATTTAGGAAAGCAGTCATTATGGTCCGTGGAACCAAGTCAGCAAACACAGTCTGTATCTTTCCCAATACTGTAGTGTAGCTTCCAACAAGGGAAATAAAAATACATTAAAAGTTTGATATGAAACTTAATGAGCTTATAATAACATTACAGCACAATAATAACACAGTTGTGTGGATGAATGGCTGTAGATGTCGCTCGGAAACTTGGCACCAAAGTGCAAAAGCTCCACCGAGCGGCGCGATGGAATTTTTATTGCCTTTTTTAAACTCGCGTCTTGACAATTTGAAGCCTCTTAATGTGAGAATATTGTATGTGTGAGTCATCTGAGAGTTAAATGATGTGAATTGATAGCAGATGGTCGATCAGAGACGGAAAGCTCCGCGCTTTCGAAAGAACTCCTTTGTATATATAGAGGACACAGAATAATTTATGCAGCTCCAGAGTGCTGGATGGAATCCATACTGTCTGGTATTCGCTAAACTTCAACCACTTCCTCTTTTCTCATGTGTGTTTGTCAGCCTCAGCATTCAAGGGCCTCGGTGCCCACGAGACACACAGACTCTTACACATTACAGGCACACTTGTTTATTTCGATTTTGTTCTGACTGTGTATGATTATAGGTTACTGAGTCAATATTTAGATTTTGCAGGAAAAGCAAAACCCAGGCTGTTTATGTTCCCCTCGCTACTGTGTGTGGTGTGCGTGTGTGTCCCGTCTGTACGTGTGTGTGCTCATGTATGAAGGACGTGATGGGACGACGCATCTCCAGCGAAATTGCAGAATAGCCTTCAGCAGCATCGCTGTGCTTCCTCAGTCAAAAACACAACGATGTCAAGTTGAGATTATACGACAGGCTTGAAACTACAGCAGCTCTATACAACAGGAATATTATAATAAAAATCCTGTTGTCATGGCTACCTCTGCCAACTGCCTCATTAATAATTAAATGCAAAACAATGTGTCACATCTCTGCCTTCTTGCTGTTTAATTGAAACACCCCTTTACCCAATACTTTCTGCCTAACCATGACAGGTCAGTACCTGTTGTTTTCTCTTGTAGCCCTTCACTGTCTGATTGATATCCAGCCCCGTGTCCAGACAGGCTCTGTTTACTCTACACTCTGATGAAGAGTGTTATAGCGGTGCGTCTGTGGTGTGTCAGTGCAGCTGACAGCTTTCTCAATCAACAACCTCCATCCTCTCTGCAGCCCGTCTCCGTTCTGCTGGAGCTGGATGGCAATGAACATCACAATGACAATAGACCCTCTATGCAGAAACAAAGGAAAAATATTCTGTGTTCATTTGCATCGGTGTTCATGAAATTCGGTGTCCTGTGAGGAACTACTGGCAGCTGTGGATGTGCTTTAGCTGTAACGACCATTGAGAGAAGTGACTGCTCATTTGAAATCAACAATGTTGGCTCCTGAAGAGGTTAGCGTAGATGCTGCTTTGGATCTGTTATGTCAGCACTGGAGAGTATATTTAATTGAAGGAAGAGCAAATAATGACACCGAAGGCCCGTGGCTCCTCTCCTGACTGGCTTTGGCAAGAGTTTAATGATCCAAGGAAGACTTTCACAATCATTCAGTGTAAAAAATCATCTGGCGTGTCAGGTTAGCTCCTTGATGAATTGTAAGAACTCTGAGGATCCCTAAACGTTTCTACTAGCACCATCATCAGGTAAAAAGTTAGATGGAGAACATGGTTGTCATGTTTGGCTGTAATCGACTGCAAGTCACAAGTCGGCATTCTTCCGAGTCCGTATTCCCGACTTCCAATCTAAATTGTCTCAGCGCGTCTGCTCTGGAAAACATGGACGCCGGCACCAAACGGATGTTTATAGGGCAAGTCTGTGAACTTCACAGGCAACTACAAGAGCTGATTTAACAGATTAGCACACTAAAAAAAGAAAGGAGGAGTAGGCACAGCCTGCTCGCAAAGACGTCATTCAAACATGTATGAAACAGCACTTTTCCCAACATATCCCCTATATAAAGTAAGAAGTGAAAGTTTAAAAAGGCAGGCTCGGATTGATCTCACTCGAGTTTCCAACTTGGGTTTCCAACTTAGATGGTTGTTTCATCGCAGGTTTGAGAGGAAAAGAGGGGAAACAGAGATGGGGAAGGACACGCAATGAAGTTCCCCAACCGGACACAAACTGGGGATGTTGCAGTTCAATGTCAAACCTCTCAGCCAATGTGCCAACAAGCAGGTATTCTCAGGTGGTCAACCTATGTTCACCTGCCTGACTGAGTGAACCATATTCCTTTTACAAACAGTTATTTCTGGTGAGACATTTCCAACTAACTAACTCTTTCGAGACAAATGAATGTTTTAGTTTTGTCCTAAGCTCACATGGTCAAACAGAAGATCGGAATGAATGAAAGGTAAGTAGCACAATCCATGAAATGCCCCCATCCTTACAGTAGCTGATGAAAAGGTGAAAGCTATATCTATATATCTGTTCTGCCCGTGACTTCCACACAATTCTCTGTCAGATTGCAAACAAACAAAAAAGATTTTGTGGGTTCAGTCATCAGCTACACATTAGTCCTACAATCTCACCTCTTGTTTTATGGGCAGCATGGCTTTTCTCAGCACAGTGACAGTATGCAGACTCAGACACAAACTGACATCTGAGCGACTGCACAACATGAAACATGAAAACCTCCCCCTGACTCTCCGGTTGCACACTCCAAACTTTTTTTGTTACTCTGGAGGAAACTCTTGTCTAAGACTGGAACCAAAACTGATGTAAGTTTATTAAAGCCAAGTTGGATCTGCATTACTGCAGTTTAGAGGGGAAAGATGTGAAATGTTTTGTCCAAAGTTATGTTACTAGGCAACATTAATGCTGACAGTGCACTGAGTTGGCCCAGTAAACTTCTCTGCAGTTTTACCTTTGATAGCAGATTTTATTAAATTTCAATCATGTATATGAGGCCCCTGTAAAACATGTTCTGTGTTTTAATGGTGCAATATGAATACACTTGCCAACGTCTAATATAAGTGTAATAATGTAAGTTTAAATTTTAGTAAAATATTAATAATAAAATCATTTAAAAAAATGAATAATGGAAGTGTAAAAATAATAATTGGATATGAAATAAAGAATTTAAATAAAAATGAATAAAAAAAATAGAATAAGAAAAATAAAATAAGTGTAATAATATAAGTTTAAAATAAAATATGAAAAAATAAATCATATTAGTAATAATAATAATAATAATAATAATAATGTAAGTGTAAAATAATCAAAGATATAACATGAATATTTAAAATATAATAAAATAATAGAATAATAAAAGCAGAATAACTGTAAAATAATGTGTCTCATCTCTGCAACATAGCTGGCAATGGATGAGCACAAAGTAATTCAGGACAAACTACTATCAACTACAAGCGTGTGTGTGAATGATTCCTGAAACCTGCGAGAAAGGTTCAATTTCAGCAGTAACCATGGCGGTTCTGAGTTTTTGACTACTAACGTTGGGGGAAAAGTCCACTAAGATCATCTTGATTTATTCTACGGTGTCATGGATAGGGACAGTGGGAGCAGACCACCGCTGTGCTGCGCCTCACAAAGGCTGGTGTGTTTGGATTAAAAGCCTGCATGTGGTTACTGTCACTGAAGACAGCCTCATCTGAGCTCCGACCACCAGACTCTTCATAAGCTTGGAGTCAGCGTTTCTTCTTCTGCTTTTGTGTGCGTTAAAGTTTAGAAACAATAACTAATGTAGTGAGGAAGGAATCTGGCCACTAAATCACACAGAAACAAAAATATAGTATATTAAAGGATGCTGTTGGGCATAATCTCATTTATCTATTTTTGCATGAGGGATGTGTCACTCTTCCATTGTTATACTGCTCTGCAGATGTTGTATATCTTAAGCTGCTTTCATACTGCGCTGGAATGAGATGCGCCTTTGCCATTATGTTGACACTCATTGAAATGTCAAAAATCAGCCCCCTCATTTCCTGTGTGTAACCTGAAGACTCCTGAGGCCGCCAGAGAGCGAAGATGGCCCAGGCAATTCGAGCAGCGTCTTCACTGCTGCTCAAACATTGTGATTACTCGGGCAAATGTCAGGGAAGCCCAGGGTCACTTCTCATTTTCTGTCCCCAGAAACAGCAGCTACGCCTTAAAAATGGAGCTCAAAATGTGCCCCGCGCTGGCAGGAAGCCAGACAGACAGAGTCACAGAATGTGCCATGGAAATGAAAAACTGGCAATCATGCAATCTGCTTCTCCATCTCTGTTGCGAGAATGTACTGTGTGTGTACGTGCACGCAGAGTAATAATCTCAATGACCCCTTCGAGCCCTGACTATAGTGGATGAAAAATAACTTCTGTCTATGTCGTGCTACTTGAGGGCTTAAAGGAATAGTACACCTAACCCTACTTATATTGAACAAATGAGGTGGCTGTTTTCCATTTCCAGGCTTTCTGCTAAGCTAAGCGGCCGCTAGCCATGGCGATGTATTAAACACACTTGTATTAAACAAATGGGGTAGCTGTTCGCCCATCTTTCCAGTCGCTTTGCTAAGCTAACCTAAAGCTAGCTGCAGCCATTTATTTAACATGCATGAGAGCGGCCTCGATCTTCTCATTTAGCTAACTTTCCGCCAGAGAGCAAATAAGCGTTTCCCATTACGTCAAGCTCAGACCTAAAGCAAATGACAGAATCCATGAACTGCAGTCCTTTATTTTAGATCCAAGTTCTGGTGACTCAGAGGGATTACAAAATGACTAAAATATTGCAAGGACTGTGTGCTAATAATGACCAAATCCATTTCCTATGGCAGGAAACCCTAACGCTAAACATGTGGTTGGCGTAACTAGTGATTACACCGTCGCATGAAGATTGATTGGGGCCGCGGCAATAATGGCTGCGCCTGATTCTGTCTTTATTCATGCTCATCAACATAGTGTAGGTCGGATTGAATCACGTTCAAAGTATTTGACGAAGGAGCCTCCTGAGTGTAGGCCTTGATATCTACATTTCTTTCTCAGTAAATCAAAAGCCAGCTATTCAACACGTAAGGTGTACTTCCTCTTTCTCTCCTTAGCTCTTGCGATGTGGATGATGGGTATTAATTTTCCTCCTTTCAGCTTACTTGTTACAGTCTTGATCTAGTGAACAATGACTACTCTGTGTTGAGGTCGTGGCGGCATATCTGTCCCTGAGGAGCTATTTCCTCTCGAACAGAAACGTGATCAGAGTTAAGAGAGAAGGGATTATGTTTAAAACAAAAACTAAAACCCCTGTCTGACTCAGAGTCTCTTTTTTCTCCTGTAACAGCTACACGCTTCCTTTTCAAGACGCAGATACCCTCACTTGTATTACCTCAGGCTTTATTATCTTCCCCTCTTTGTACTGAAGAGAAATGGCGCCGTTATCTTATCATTTCCTGACCAGTGTCACTTAATATCTACACACTGCAAGCCTAAGCAACCCTGACGTTTCTATTGTTCCTTATAACACAGATTTTTACTGCAGGTGTCATTAATCTACACCAGCACGCACTATCAATTTCCCTCCTTTGTGATGGCAAATCCAGCGTCTCTGGCTGGAGTTTAACTCTCTGTCCCGATCTGTTTAACAGCCCCATCTGCTTTCCTGCAAAAATCCTTCAGTGAAACAATAACAACCAGAACATGAATCTTTTTGTAACGTTATCCAGCTTTCCTCCGTGTGATGGTGGAGATCTGTTCCATGAAACAAACCAACGCAACACATCAACTGTCTATCATACGGCGCTCCACGCTTTGAGCTTTGACGACTGTAACTTCCAGAGTATTTTTGGCTGCTTTACTGCAAGGTTGACCCTCGTTTGACCCTGTGCTGCTGTTCTTTCCTGCGAGTTCAAAGTCAAAGCCTTTTCCTGCCGTGCAGCGTGGCTTCCCCCAGAGAGATGCACTTAGTCTCAGAACATGTGGTACCATCTTGAAACATCTCTGATGTGATAAAAATACAGGGCGTGCTGGAGTCTGGAGGGGCAGCACAGACCGAGAAAATTATGGTGGTGAGCTAAATGCTAATGTTTATGTCACTTATTTGGTAATTTGGTCATAATTGAAAGTATGAGGCGAATGCAACTTGACTCAGTACCCAGAATAAACGTTGGCAATGTATGTTTCTGCAAAACATGGATATGATTTTCAATTTTCTGCGCTCGTGGGGTTAGGAAAGGATCATGTTTTGGCTCATCTGATTCTGTCACCGAAAAGACAAATGAATATTGTTGTCATGTCTTGCTAAAAAAATCTGGTTTCGGGCAGCACATTTTCCTGATGGCTCATCAAAAACGTCCAGTTTTGTTGCCAATGACATGGCTGGAAAATGTCCTGACGTTTTGTTAAAAATTCCCAGTGGTTTCGTGCTTTGAAATGTTGGAACCCTGTCTTGAACAGTGGTCATTGGCTTGGCAGCCTTCTTACTGTAACATCATACCATCCGATACACCTCCAGACATGAATGTTAGCTCATATACATGTAGTAGAATTCATCCTCTTGTTAGTTGTTGATACATTTCACAAAAAATCAAATATGTCGCAAACGTCACAGGATCACAAAAATCATTAGGATTCATCCTCTGGGGATCATGAATTTACTAAACTTCACGCCAATCCATCCAGGAGGTGTTGACCGACAGAATAACCATCTGCTGCTGCTAGTGTAGCTAAAATCGCCCTGATTCAGGTGATTTAATCTCTTCTGTCTGATCATTTAGGTGCATACCAGAAAACAACACCGCTGCAGCGCCGTGTTGTTGACCAGATTCAAGATGACACTTCAACTGCATATTCATGCCATGACTGGACCGAGCCGACAGAAAGTTATTTTCTTGTTTTCACCAAAAGCACATGAATCCTGCCCTTTCATGTGAAAAGAATGAAGGAAAAATATCAACATATCGAAGACAGACATCTGAGAATTTTCCATGAGACGCAGCGAAATGAAAAAATGCAGGCAGAAAAAACACTTGGCAGCTTTTTAATATTGACTCCTTTCCCTCCCTCCCTCCCTCCCTCTCTGCCTCTCTCTGCCTCTCTCTGCCTCTCTCTCGGCTTGGAAGCACTTGAATACAAAGTTCAGTGAATTGTTCTGGCATAGCAGCTTGTGTGTAATGACTTCTGACAGCAGTGGAGACAAACTGAAGAGCATGTCTGTCTCTGCATGAGTATTTACAAATCTACTCTCGGGAACCGCATTCCAATTCTGGAAACACTATTATATGCAAGTCGCCATGAACAACCGCATGTTGAGGATGCATATCCGGAGGTGCTCGTTTGAAATAAGTGGAGGACGGGACTGCAAAGGAGACCGGCCTCATATTTCCCCTCAGTAGTTTGGTGTAAAAGTAAAGAATCTAAGTGATGTATTGGTGTAATTTAAGAGGTACAGTTTGGGGGGAGAGCAGCTGCCTGCTCCATCATACAGAGCCGCTGGCTCAACTGAATCTGGCCGTTGTTCTTATCTGGCCGCCATCCAACACTGATGGGATTTTGGTTCTGCTCTGCATTATGAACTCCTTCTTAAAAGTGAAATGCAAGCGTGGTCAGCGTGTGATCTTTCAACCCACCCGCCAGAATAAATGTTGGCAGTTCTGCAAACCGCGGATATGTTGAAACTTTACATTTCTTTATGTTGCAGCGGTACATTTCTTTAGGTTCAATTTTTGATTTTATGTTGTGACAACTCCGTGCTTATGGTCTGGTTAGGATTAGGCACAAAAACCACTTGGTTAGGGATCGGAAAGGATCATGTTTTGGCTTAAAATGCCTGGTTTTGGCACCTCAAACACATCAGGAGATGCCCTGACATCTTGTATAGATAGTCGTGTCAAGTATCCACTGGTCTCACACTTACAGATGTTCAGACACAGTCTTGAACAGGGGTCACTGGCTTGCAAGGCTTCTCGACTAGCTGTAACTTCACAGCCATCCCCTCTGCCTCGAGACATGAAAGTCAGCTCGTACATGTAAGCTGATATAATACGATATGTATGCCCACATTTCATTCTGGCTTCGGGGCTGCTTCCTTAGTTTGTTCCCAGTTGTTGAAAAGAAAGCTTCATTCTGGAGTGTGTGTGCAAAAATTAGAGGTACCCAAACTTTACACAAAAGCGAGAAAAAAAAAAATGTTGACTACTTTTCAAAAGTGGCCCAAATCCATCTCTGTTGTGAGCCAACTTTGACCATAGCGGTCTTGGCTGACGTCAGGTTCCTTATGTTGTTTAACGGCGACCCTTGAGCAGTTCACCAGTTGGGCTCCACTTTGATGTTGCTTCAAATTGAGTCTGCAGTCATCCTGTTGCTCTGGTATGCCAGCTGGAAGAGGTGGAAGGGGGTGTTTGGGTTGTTTGGCGACGAAACTCTTCTGCTCTCGTCTTGACTCCTCTCTAATCTCTCTAATTGGAATCGAGGGGTCTTAGCATCCCCCGAGAGCTGCCAGATCTCTGTGGTCATAGCGTGGTGATGTGACGGGGTCAGAAGAACAGAGTTATTCGAGTGACTGACTGGTTTTCTTTTACTACACTTTGTTCTCTTGACCTCAAGACCCCGACGGATCCATTCTGTTTTTGTTCCTACTGGCTTCATGCTTCATGTTTGTTTACTTGGTGTGAGTCTGCAGTAGATACTCCTCTTCACACTCTTTGTCTTGCTAAGTGTTATTGTAAGGAAATAGGGAATACCCTCCACCAAAAGGTAAAGTGGTGGCTGTTGAGGATTTCACACCGCTGCTTGCTTACGCTTGCACAGAATAGGCAGTAAAAACACCAAATGTGTATCTGGGAATCACAGTTCTTAAAACCTCTAAGCTGTCACGTCTTTATTGGTGTGTGCAAATGTGTCAGTGCAGCGTTCACGGGTATGTATCATAGCTATGCAAGCGAGGCTTGTTATGTTTCATGGTGGAAAGTGTAAGACAGGAGCTCCACATGTGTTATAACAGCTGTCGTTTCTCCCTGCGGGGAGGCAACACGGTCCCAGTGTTTTCCAAAGAAACTGTGCCTCATTACATGTGGGTCTCGTTGCAGGGACGAGCAATTATTCAAGAATCAGACCACAGCAGTTGAACGATAAATCATTTGAAAATCCAAATTTTGCAGCAGTGTAGTTGAAAGCGTGAGATTTATGGACTACAGCAAACACCGCTCATGATATTTATCTAAAAACAGCCTTTAGATTAGATTGTCAATACAGATCTAGAAGGTTTAGGCTGAAAATACATCAGCTCATTCACTAAAAATAACACCAGACACATTTTTCTCACAACAGACCTGCCATAGATTTACCCCCGTTTTTTTATTACATCATCCTCTCAAATCATATCGGCTTTTTCTCATTTAAAACAATTTTTGGATACTTTCAGGCAGACCCGCCCGCAGAAATTGCTGCACGGGCCTCCCATAAATTTAGAAAATGTAAAAAACATTACATTATTTGCACCCTCTTTTACTTCTCCTTTCTTTTCTGGCATCACAGTTCACTCCAACATTAGCTGGTGGTTAGATCTAACAAGTACATTTCTCAGGTAATGCATCCAGCCGCCCGCAGTGCAACGTGATACTTTGATGTTGCGTACTAAAAAAATGACTCATACCATTTTCAGAGAGGGAGTTTTATTATGAAACATAAAATCAGATACTCAGATAAAACACAGAGATAAGACAAAGTATAAAAGATTAAGACTATCTATCTATTTTTACCACCATATAGCCACATAAAAATAATAATAACTGTGATCTCATACAACACAAATGACCCAATATATATCCTCATAATGAGGTAATGAGCAGAAAGTTTCTTTTACCACACTTTAAAAACAGTAGCATGCGTCACTGCCAAGCGGTGACGACAGAATCACAGCAGTTTATCGGACCAATCGGAGGCGGCTGTTGCAGTAACCTAATCAGCCCATCAGCACACAGCCCTCATCACAGAGCTGCTGCTGGCTGAGTGGATGCTGGCGGGGAGCGGATGAGTGAGTTCAGGAACGAGGATATATCGCGTTACAATCAGGAGAAATCAGGAAACTAGTCTTTAATGCGGATTGCTCAAAGGTAACCCAAACTTTTACCTCGTCTGCGCGCGTGCTGAACGAGCGATACATGAGCACGTAAAGCCTGCAAACACGAAGTGGGACTTTGGAGAGCTGGGAAAGTTTTGGACGCACGTTGAAACTTTCTACATCCCAACATGATCGGCTCGTTAATGACACCCTTGATGAGCTGTGGCATATTTTCTGGCGCCTCGCTGACTTCGAGTCCCCATCCTGGTTTAACGTGGTTTTGACGCAGCTTGGAGGAATCCCAGAAGCCCCGATGAAGTCTCACATTTTTAAGATTCATTCTCCCTGGAAATGGCAAGCCGTGCCATATTGATGGAGCGGGCAGCGGTTCTGATAAGCAGCGTATTGATCCTAATCATCGGCTTATGTGTCGGATCTCCTAACCACAGTCGTCGGCTGGTCTGCTGGAAAGCCATCCTGAAGTGCCACGGAGAGCCGGAGTGCCATTACGCGTACGATCAGTACCTTTACGCCTGCGCTTCTGTCATCAATGGGGCCCGTAAGAAGTGTCCCAGCCACTGCATATCCTCTCTCATTCAGCTCAACCTAACCCAAAGCGGCCCGGCTCTGGAGGACTGCGACTGCGCCGCGGACCCGGTGTGCAGGGGCACCAAACAAGCCATCGAGCCGTGCCTGCCGCGGACCCGCACCATGGGCTGCACCGAGGCCCGGCGGCAGTGCGAGGCGGACATGCCTTGCAGCTCTGCCATGAAGGATTACTTATTCCACTGCAGGAAACTTTTCGGAGGGGAGAGGTGCTCGGACGGGTGCCGCAAGGTGATCGCCAACATGCGCTCCATCCCGAAAGCGCAACAGCTGGACACTTGCGTGTGTGACGGCACGGAGAGGAACATTTGCGAGTTTCTGAAAGTCAGCATGAAGACTTTCTGCTCTGATGCCAGCGATAGGTTCGCGGGAAGCGGCTTCTCGGACTCCGAGGACGATCTTGATGACTATAACGAGCCGCCGGAGGATTATCTGTACGTGGACAACTCGAGTGACTCCAAACCTGGTCAGACTGTGCTAAATGTCCTGACCACCATTTTGGTTTTAACCAGATTAATCTGAAGAAACTGCTGCCATGAACACCAGAAATCCACTCACCAGCCATTCTGGACAATTCAGCCCTAAAGATCGGCACAAATTCATACAATTCAGGACATTTGCTGTTTGTTAATCACGTCACAAGCTTTGCAAATGACAGTGTGTGTATCAGAACAATAGTTATGTGTCAGTTACACCTTCAGAAATGTTCAGATCATGCTGAAGGAGCCTATATAAAGATAAATTGTACAGTATATTGTATAAACTTGTTTTTCTCAAAGTATTTGTTTATGAGATGAGATTTGCACTGTATGAATAGGTGAGTCACACTATTTTACTGCATTATGACCACAGAGGAAGGAGAAATGTTTTGTCTAAAAGTGCCTACAAGTTGTTTTTTTTTTTTTTTTTTTATTCACCATGATGTGACCATATCAGAGGCCTGCTGTGAAAGCACAGCAGTTTTCTTTCACCAGCCCTGCAGAGACTTTTTCCACAACCCCTTCATTAGAGAAACCAAAGTTGACGTTGAAGCCGCTGTAATGTGTCTTAACTCCCACGGCCAGATACCTGCAGCGAGAAGCTCTCAAAGAGCGAAACACTTGACTTTGTAAACATGGATGTTTGCCCAAGGTATCAGGCGTTAACTCTGGAAAAACTGTTCAAACAGACGAGAGAAAGGTAAACTCCTCCTCTCGGGGATTTGCAGCACAAATGGAGCAAAGAGGCGTTGGGTCAGTTTGTTTATCCTCACCACATGTGTTTGTTAGAAGTCTTCAGAAAGACACACTGAGAAAAAAAAAAAAGATGTCTGGGTGAGTGGAGGTATTAAGTGCCCATTATGAACACACTCCTCTGAATGTACATGCACGTGAAATCAATAAATAAGAGTTTTACAATGAGTCGTTGCAACGTTGTGTGGCTCTGTCTCCAACTTTTTGTCTTTTTTGGAAAGATTTAGGCTCCATGAACAGTTAAAAGCAATGTTGAGTCACTTACAGTAATCCCTGTTCTTATTTAGTTTAACCACAGTATGACAAATTAACTGTATGAGGTTAACCTGAATGTGTTTCTACTCAGCAGTGTTGTTAAAAGTCATACTTGAGTAAAAGTAAAGATTAAGTGTCCAGGTATTAGTTTGGGAAAAGTGAAAGTCACCCATACAAATAGTGCAAAAAGTTTCTGAGTAAAGTATCAAAAGTAATTTTCAGGCAATAAATGTATTATAAGTACTTTTAAAAGCCCAATAAAAAGTAGAATATGTATATAAACTGTACAGAATGAGTCGACTGATTACAAAACTGGCCAATTATCACATTCAACATTCAGTGATTATTGGAATTTGTTTTATTTTTAAAAATCTGATTACCCATATAGAAAAGTATCTGAAAATTAACTAGTTTGGCTCAGATGCAGCGATTAACTAGTAACTAAAGTCATCAAACAAATGTAGTGGAGTAAAAAGTACAATATTTGGAGTGGAAGTAAACTGTAATGGAAAAATGGAAATACTCAAGTAAAGTAAGTACCTCAAAACTGTACTTAAGTACAGTGTTTGAGTAAATGTACTCAGTTACATTCCATCACTGGTAGCAAGCAAGTTCCAAGTCCTTTTATCTTTGGCAAGTCAAGTCCCACATCAAGGTCACATTTCCCCAAAAGGTATTACAATGAATTAAATCTGTATTATAATTATTGATTGTCAGAGACATAAATGTAATCAAACAAACTGTAAAAGCTTATTTCAGGTCCACTTTGTCAGAAAGTTGATATTTGAGTCTCAGCACCGACTTGTCAAACACTGACGCTGTGGGATTGTCGGTCAGGTCGGGCACCGTCCCAAAGCCTCAGCGTTTGACGCTTTATTCCCGTCCCATCACTTTTAAAGAGTGAATCACTGACAGCCAGACTAAAAAAAACTGAGCTGAAAACATGAAATGAAAACAGACAAGTCATCTGAGTCATCATGTCTCAAGTCAAGTCCTGAGTCTTTGAATTCCAAGACCAAGTCGGGTCTCAACCCGTTTATTTTCTGTCAAGTCATCAAAACAGTGACTCGGTCACGATGACTGGAGTCCACATCTCTGCTACTACTTAAAGAAGCCATGTATAACAATTTGTAGCAATTTACATGTAGTAATCACTTTTTTATTGGCCATATGTGAGCGGATTGTAACGTGACGGGAAAATTGAGACCTTGCCCGTCTTTCTCGTTTGTCTGTACAAGCCTGTGTTTAAGTTGTTTAATGCTGCTGGACTGTGGATTTCTTTCGGGTCAGATTGTCTGCGACAGTCCAAAGGATGTGATTTTGTGCACGTTCTCGAGTGCCTCGTCTCGGTGCCTCTCTCAGCTACGCTAACAGAGAGCAACGGTGGCTAACTTTATTTTAGAAATGGAGTCTGCGAACACAAAGTACATAAAGGAAATTTGTTTGGGTTGTGATTAAATCAGCTGAACCAATGGATTTTCTGAAAGCATTTCAAACAATTATTCACTGAACGCGCAGTCATTTCCACAACCTAACAGTAGTTTGAATACTTTAATAGGGGCCAGATTTGTTTTGTATGCCGTCGTGCGTGTAAAACATCTGGGAAAAGGGTCCACAGCCAAAATACTTCCTCTTTAGACAAAATTATTCTGGCATTCTTTGATTGAGATGCATAATTTAAGTCATAAGTTTGATTACATTAGAGTTTATTGGCCTTTAAACAATCCAAACAATCCAAAAACCTGCTTCAGTAAATGACAAACAGGTGACTTTTTGACAGTTTTGACAGTTGAAAGCTCAGTAGACTTTTATTGTCGTCAATCATGCAGTACATGTCTCGAGGGGTGATGACAGAAAGAAAAACTAGCCACAAATGAGCTCAAAGTTTGTTGATTTTCTTCAGAGGACACAATGCTGCGGCTTATCAGGTTTTATGCTTTCTGTTTTCAGTGTATCAAGCAATCTTTAATCAGTGATAGCAGTGATGGTACATGTGTCTGTTTACATGCCTGAGACTCATGTTATGAGTCAGTCAGCTACTTACAAAAAAGCTGGCGTCCCCTCCTTCACTTGTGATAATGGGCCTTGAAACCATTGAGGGCAGCCATGTTGCTTTTCAAGGAGAAGAGATGGGCCCTCCAGCCCATTGATTGGAGGAGAAGTCGAGTGGCACCTCTATTATGGAGATGCAAAATACACAATGGTGCAGCGGCACAATGCAGGGGGCACTTCATTCACTCTTCTCCTCTTGTCACCCCCTTTTCAGGGAGTGGGGGGAGCATGAGGAGACAGCTATCCCAGAGAAGACAGAGGAGTTATGTGAGAAAGTTCAGCTTTACTGCTCATAGTCAAACTCCTGCTGAGACCTTCATTTGTGCCTCAGTCCTCATACTATTAGATGTTTAGCCATCTTCTCTAACTTCTCTCTGAAGCAATGAGGGTAACTTTATCATAGTTTGGCACCCTGTTATAAAAAAAATTACTTAACTCTGAAAAACATAAGCTATCATTAGGCTTTAAACTGTTTTTTCAAGAAAAAGCAAAATAATAAATCCAGCAATGGCAGCGATTGTTAAAAAATACCAACAAAGTGATGTGGCGGAGGCATTACTGGGCCTTTGTTATGAGAAGCAAAAGCCTGCCACTGTCACTTTAAGAGAGCAGGCCCCCCCCGCTCCAACCATTAATAATTGTAATGCCTTTTTATTATTGTTGAGGATAATGAAGGGATGAGAATCATACGGGGGCCCCAGACCATACTTTGCCCTGAAATGTTTTCAATTAACTTTTGGCACCAGAGGAAAAATAGGAATGTAGTGTTTTTTTCCCATGCCAAAGCAGAAAAGAGTCAACGGGGGCCTTTGGTGCAGGGACCAGAACATCATTAAAATTGCCTCATCATAACTCAAACTGTTGCTCGGAACAACCTCCCCTCTGCCCCGCCCCGAGGCCTTCGTCCTCCTGGTTACACTAAGGAAAAGAAAACAGGCGGCCTGACGTTAGCTTGACTTTGCAGACGATAATCAATCGGAGCAGTGATGTATTTTTTCTTATATTATTCTTTGTATTTGTACCTGGCTACTGCCACAACGTGTACATAATACGTCATTATATCATGCATGTGGATGAACGTCAAAAAATACAACATATGTTCGTAAAGGGCTTGATGTCAGTTTAGGACAGCGGCAATGAAAGATCTCCCTCCCTCTTCAAGTCTCAGTGGAACTTTGCGCAACATTTCAAAAGCTGCTCGGCCGCCAGACTGACTTTTTTTTTCTGTCGAGCCTATTTTGAAACTCCTGGACTAAGGCGAACTGTTTCTAATTCAGTGTCCGCCTCATGTGGACCCAGAGTGAGATGGATCAAAAATAGTTTGAAACAGAGAAAGATGGGAAAACCTTTCAGAGAGCCACTGAATGGACCTTGTGGTGAGATTGTTTTCTCAACTTATATTAAAAGTGCAGCTCTCCTCCCTGTGAGAACCAGTTCAAAGTAGCACAGTGGAGTGAGGCTTCTCTGGGGTCGATACGATAGGCAGAATGTTACTTTTATGCTTATAGCAGGCTAATAATCGAATTAATATTGCAGGCGTCATGATCATATGGTCTTTGGATTTCTAGCTTGTGCTCAAACAAGCTGCTAAAGCAATTAATTGATTAGCAATTAACAATTTCAAGACATCCCCTGAGGCTCAACAAATTTGTCATAAGCCTTTTTATCTGTTTTCTGAATGTGATATGTTTTTATACTTTTTAACTACTTAAAAAACATCATCGAATATTTGTTAATGAGATTATTATTATTTTTCCTATATTCTATATTCTCCTATATTTCCACATTCCTATATATTTGGCTTCTGTGATACACAAACTATTACATCCATTGCAAGTCAGAAGTAGGAATTTCCGAGTCGGTATGTCCGACTTCCAGTCTAAAAGCGCTTCAGTACATTTGGTCGGAAAAACATGGACGCTTGCTGCAAACGGGTGTCTGAATGGCAAGTCTGCGAACTTCACAAGCAAGCAAGCAGAGGCGTCCATGATCCCTAGGCTGTCTTAAGAGTTACTTCAAGTTGGCCACTTAATAACTGTTTGACAATGTTAAAGTGTTTATTTTTTCAAAAAATTAAATGGATATGAAAACACACACTGACATGAATCCAACATTTTATTAGCAAAGATTCATTTGTAAAGAAAAAAAACATGATTGATTCACACAACACTGATGATAGTGCTGATACAATCATGGGAGCAAGCTGACCTACCATATATGCCAAATCACTGTGTGTGCTAGTGAGCAACCTACTTATTATTGAAGCGTATTGGCCAGTTGTCTGTATTACTGTCCCAGATGTGTGGACATTCCTTTAATCCACAATGGATCGTTACCAAGAACGTGTCAAACTGTGATGGTTTGCTCTCGAGCAGCTGCTTTGGATGTGAAGGGCTCTGCCGGTCAAATTAGCGATAACACGCAATATGATACGTCTGCTTAGACTTTCAAAATAAAGCTTGCTGAGGGTTCACATACAGTGACATTTGAAGTGGTTTGGTTAGGTTTAGGAAAAGATCATATGTTACCTCATTTACGTACGTTAACTTACTTCGGTGACATAACTTAAAAACAATTCACTCTTAATTCTTGGTCACAGACAGGACACAAACCCTCGTCTTTGTGGGTAAAGTCCAGAGAATAATCCGTCCCCTGACTCGGACTTTCTCGCACGAGAGGGGCGCTTCAAGAGGTGGAAGCTACAGGGGTTACTGCAGTGTCAAAATTGGTTGCGTAAGGCCGCTGACCGGGCTGCTGTATTCGATATGTTGGGAGTGAGGACGGACTGCTATCAGCTAAATCCAAATTGAGTCCTTGGCCTTAAAAACGTTGAAGACCCTGTTATGTAATCACTTAAAGTGAGACTATAACTTTGACAGAACAGCGATCACTTTGACACTGATGCTGAATTTCCTGTCATTTTCCAAAAGAACCATTAAAATGTCAACCTGTGAGATGTTAAAACACAGTTAAACATGAGCTGTAGAGTTGTCATAAAGTCAGCAAACCCATTTAGTAATGTCAGTAATGTTATGCAGCAAAGTTAGCTGGCATTAGCCGCCACAAGCTACTGCTCATACCAGACCATGTCAGGCTGTAGCAGCGAGACGTCTGAGTATACAGAATTAAGCAAGGCTGAGTTTTATTGCTTGTGAATCCAACTTTGATTGTCTAAAAAGGAGTTTTGTGTCATTTTCTTTTTTTCAAAACTCTAACATGTTGCAAGATTTGGGTTGCTTTTCCATTTTGACCAAAAATAAACAAACTTAGCCAAAGCAAAGTGAAGTGAATAAACCCCAGTGACCCACGGTAATTGGAGGTTAGGGGGTGGACTTGAGGAAGGCAGTACCCTGGGCTTTTAGAGAGGTGGGAAAGGTGGAGGAGGGGTTGATTTATGATTGAGGGTGAATGGGGGGAAGGGTCTGGTATGGGAGAGAGGGGCTGCGCTGGGTTGAATGTCAGGGATTTCAAGCCTCTGTGAATTATGATGCAAAGAGGGAATATTTAATCAGCCAATCAGGGAGGTTTCCTCTATCTGCCACGGCTGTATATGAATTGTCCCTTTAGTTGCCTCCCCTGATTCCCTCCTGCAGCCCAGCCAAAGAGCAGTGGTGCAAGGTTTTAGGGAGTGAGAGGAGAACAGGAGGAGTGGGGGGGACCACAAAACATAGCTGACAAGGGGCATAACTTCATTTCCACGGTGCTGGGACAGCTGTGTGGAGTAATCTGCCGTAGCAGCCCTCTAAAACTTCAATGCCTTTAGTGACCCGGGGAAGTGGGGAGGGGGCAACTCCAACTGTGTCCAGGCGTTTAGGAGTGCGAGGGGGCTCCTTTCACACCCTTCTAAGGGCTTTTGTTAAAAAAAAAATATCCCTTACCTCTTTTCCACTGAAAGCACGGACTATATGTTTATGAGATGAGACAACAATGGCTCACGTTTGAAAGCAAACTCAGAATTAATTTTCTAGCTTTTTGTTACGTGCAAAGTGAAGGATTCTGGGATTTAAGTAAAGTTTTTGTGAAGTAAAAAGGAACTGCGTGTTTTCTGTTTGCCAACTTTTTTTTTTTAAACTAGCTTGATAAGCTTTTTTTTTTTTTTTAAAAGTAAGTAGAATACCTTTAATGTTTAAAACGAGATGCAGGTTTTTGCATTGGCTATGAAGTTTCAACTCAGAGCATCAAGTGCAAAATGAAAGTCGTCATTTGAGCTTTAAATGTTCACCTGTTACTCAGTTTATAGTGCGAGTAAATATTAGTAAAAACAAAGAAAAAAGAAAATTGGGCAGTCTATCGATGAGGAGGGGTTCATTATTTTGTGCTAACGGTTCTGTTGAGGACTGAAGAAAGAACAAAACATTTTCGACTAAGATAATGGCCTGAGGCTGGGTTGCTGTCCGGAGTGAATGGGGTCTCCCCGGAGCTCAATAAGGTCCCAAAGTTTTACTCCATTATGCTGACATCCTAAAGGCCAGGGGGTACCACCCCCAGTGGTTACCTCTCAAGTATGCATTCATCACCCCCCGCTACACACACACACACACACACACACACACACACACTTCTCTCTATTTAAGTGACGACAGGAGGCAATATTCACAGAAAGCCTACTGAGAGAGGAAGAAGAAGTAATAAATAAAATCAACCCAGAAGGACCAAAGCTGCTCAGGTCATTTAAAACGAATCCGCTACACAAGTCACTAAACTATATTCAAGACTGACATTCAGATGTGGAAGGTGCTGTTCACTGGTTTCCTTGTGTCTTGTTAATCTTACAAGGAATTTGACATGGGAATTAAAACCTGAACATGTGGAGAAACAATATTGTCACGTGACCGGCTTTTTTCACATCTGTATTAGAATTTCCACATGTTCATACGGCTGACTTTTTTTCACACGTGGGAGCAAAACACGGCACATTAAATCACTTAAAAAATGTGCTTGTGAAGTCCACATTGTGGTGTGTCACATGTGAACCGGACGTCTCCCAAGTCATTGGCTTTTTCACATATCAATGAAAATTTCCACATGTGGAATTCATATATTATTGTGTGAAATACATACATTTTTATGTGATTGGCTTTCTGTAAAGGGTTTTAAAAACATATTTGGGGCTCATAATAAGCTATTTGCTTTATCCATTGTTTGACAAGTTCCCTAAGTAACCAAAGAGTTCACTCCAGAAAAGGTCTCATCTCAACGAGGCTGAAGGAAATACTGACTGTAAGCAATTTTCCATTTTTTTCCCCTTATAGGTGTGTGCACATTCATCAAGACTGTGCAAGGTTGTAGCAGTACTCTCACTGCTGTTTGCTTAACAAGGCCTTCTCTGACACGAGGATCTTCAGTCATGCTTGAATTGTTGACGCTGAATGACTGCACTGTGAGCTTTAATCCATGAGCAAACATGGGAATCAAAGGCTGTTAAGCTAAGCAAACAAGACAGTCAACCTTTTTGCCAATTTTGAGATCAAATAGCCTAATATTTGTTATTTCTCTTTCCATTTGACTGCATAAAGTGTGGATGTAGCCACCGTGTCATTCTTTCTAATGGCCAGAAGAGGGCGCCTGCACTGGTCTCAAAATAGGTCAGGATTGTGTGCAATCTTATGAGACAATGACCTTACTACTCACTTGATTTGTTGAACAGTTTCCTGATGAGTTTATGGTCTCAATCACAATATATCATGATGATCATTTCGTAAAGTATGGTCACATGTAGAGTGAAAATAGACGATAAAGCAGGATATGCTTTACTGCATGGCTACCTTTAGATTGACAAGTTACTACCACCGCGTGTCCTCAGGTTCTCACTCAGATCCAGTCAGGATATCATCCACAGCTCCACCCTCTCATCCAAATATGGCCAATTCAGACACCAAGATGGCGACAGCCGTAATGCCAAACTCGATGGATCAATGCATGGCGTCACAGAGTTCATACACTTGAACTTTCCAAGTAAATCCAAGACTTTCACACACAGTAAATACTTTGTATTTTCATTCTTTGGAGCTCTAACAGTTGCTTGAGGACAGTTAAACAGAGAAAGACACACTTTTGGCCACTGTTTGGGTTGAGGACTGAAGTAAAAACAGCACTAAACTAGGAAAAAAGACACCAAAGAAAAAGAACATTCTGAATTATTATTAGACATATTTCGCAGTCGAATAACTCACATGATTTTCCCCCTCACGTGTTAACCGTCAAAGAACTACAGTTTATTGGAAGCAGATGTGCATAGTTTGTATTTGATGAATTCTTTCTGCATTGGTACTGATGGACAACCTCGTCTCCAGTGTGAAAGAAAACACTGTATATATCACTGCTGCTTTTGTTCCCACTTGAGTTGGGAAGCATCTTCAACAGAAAACTAAACTTAAAAGTTATGAGTTAATGCACATGTCAAACCTGAGGTCTCAGGAACTGTAAACGTCAACTGAGAAAACTAGAATGCGTATATAACGCCTTCCTTTATGCCGTGTTTATGTCCAACACCTTAATCTCTGGCTGTCCTCTGTCAGGTCTCTCTCCATCCTGCTTCCACTCATCTGGTTCTCATTTGCACAGCACAGCCAGCTGGAATGTGTCCGCGCTTTTAAAGATGAGTTATTTGCCCATTAATACATACTTCGGCACAACACTATTTTAAGCGAACTAAAGTGGAGGGCGAGTGTTGTTTGTAGTCGAAAAGCCAAAGTTCTTTTGGACAGAGAAGTAAGACTGATTAATGATTAAATAGGCCGTGCTCTTTTGTTCGGTCCAGGGTGCTGCGGGCTGTGAAAGACAACACAGGCTTTTGACTGGAAACGGTTTTGAAGAGCTGCTTTTAATAAGATGTACTGCTGTATCACGATGGAAATGAAAACAACATGCAGGGATCAGATACTTAGGTCAGCAAAGTGAACGGTGGGGGACCGTGGCACCACATCTTTATTGCTATGCTATGTTTGATACTTGTTTCATTTGTTGAAGACTTGTGTGCTTTGGTACAACGGCTCCTTTAACTCTCACAGAAATGACTTTCTACTAAATCTATGATACAATTGATGCTTTATACTCCAATCCCACATATTCAAATCACACATGTACCCAAAATAATCTCTCTATAATAATAATCTACTCACAAAAACAGTGTTATGAAGTGCATTATCCATTATTAACCTCAAGATGGCTCTGCTCTCCTAACTAGGCATGTCATTTATCTGCCTAGCAGTATTCTTCACTTGTCGTGCTGCCTCTGCACGCAGCCCCAGCGAGCCCGTCTGTGTTACAGCCGCGTGTCCTGGAGTGTTTCCCTCCCGCACAGCTGGACCATCCAGACCAGCACGACCAGTTACCTTCCTGGTTAACGGACGGTCTCGTACCTGCAAAACATTGTCCAAATTGACACATCGGAGAAAAATTAGCTTTGGCCTTGTTGTGGATGTTGTGATTTATCTTACACCCCGATGTCAATCTTACCTGCTCCGGGTCTTGCTTTGTCACCCTTGAAATTCTGGCAGCCCAGGCCTTCAAACAGGTGAGGACACATGCAGATACACTCTCCATCCAGCAGAGTGAGCGTGCCTCCGTTGTGACACGGCTTACACTTGCACAAGTTGTACTCTGCCACATAGTCTGTTGTGGCCTGCTTCAGGTTAGATATCCTGGTGTTAGCGTCCGGCATCCCCAGTGGAATTAGAGTATAGATGGGCTGTGGCTGTCAGAAACAACAGAATACGTACAACGTTTCACTTTCTGGAATAATATCACAGCATTTTTCATTTTGCTTGTGTCGTAGAATAACCTGTTGCCCTGGCACCTTCAGACGCTCTTTTTGCCACTCTGGGCAGGTTTAATATGTATGAATTTAAGTTTTATACATTCAAGTTTTCATCTTAAGAGGCAAGAGTCCGATTGTAAACTTCAACAACACTCCCCCTGGTGCAGAATTATCAAATACGATTGCTCACTGCACAGCTAACGGAGCTTAATAGCTCAAAGCAGCTACAGTTAGCAGTAGTTAGAGGTCACTCTGGTGATATGCTGCCCCCTGTTTGTCTGGAGTATGAATTCGACAGGTGGCCAATCTTACATATTGCACCTTTAAGAGCCTACAGACATGGTAGCTGTTCTGTGAGGCTGAATGTAGGCACAGCAGTGCTACAAAACTAACACTAGCATGTTTATACATATGCTAATGTGCTGATATTTAGCCATTTTTTACCTTGTTAACCATTTTTAATGAGCATGTTAGCATGCTAACATTTGATAACTAGCTAACATTTGATAACTAACTAAAACAAAGGCCAGTGGGAATGTCATTAGTTTTGCAGGTAGTACCATTTGGTAAAATATTGAATAATCCATCAAATAAAAACCACTAAAAACATCAAATGTCAACCTCATAATTCGACTAGAAGAAAATTCAGAAGATCTAAGTGAAAGCTTTGACCTGCTGGTGGCACTAAAATAAAGGTCACAGGATCAATAGAGTCAGTAAGAATGAACATTAATAAAAAAGGTGTTAAAATATTTTAAAAATATATAAATCTGGACCAAAGTCGACCACCGACAGAGAGTTTGGCATTTCCATCCTTCCGAAAAACATCACAGTGCAACGCCTTTAATTATGTTGTCACAGCTTCTCTGTTCAAATCCTACCTCACTTTTAATCAGCGCGGGGGCGTCAGCGATGGTCCGGGCCCAGTTCTGATACGTAGCGACGTCCATCACTCCTTCAGCGTTTAATTTTGCCCTCATAGCAGCGGCACTTCCTAGAGTACCTCCTCTGACTGACGTCATCACCTTGTCCACCACTGCTTTTCCTTCGCGTTCATCTGTGTCGCAACAAGTTGTAAAGTTAACATTATCCTCGCATTCAACCTTGACATCAGCCATTAGAGGAAAATGGCCGCCGTGTGACTGTGGTCAATGTCCTACAAAGTAGTCATGCTATGAAGGAATTGTTTCATGGCCAGTATGGGGAAGAGGAGTGAAGTGTGATCAGGTGAGACAGGGAAAGCTTACCAGTGGATTTTTTTGTTACAGCATCACAGTTTTCAGGTTTCAGGTGTGCGTTTCCATCACCAGCCTCACCACCAAAATTTACCGTGATGCCTATTTTGATGCATTCTTGAACCTGTCTATCCGTGATATCTGCAAGAATCATGAAGAACAGAAGGTGAGTGAATGAAAACTTTCGAGAATGACGAGAAACGATTTTTGGAAAGACGGGGGTACGCGTACTTTTCTGTTTGATGGTGTCCTGGTTGAGAACATAGATCAACTCGTATTCACCGCCAGACAACCCGTTTTTGGTGTAGTGTGTACCGTAGTCCTCCAGGAAGGCAAAATAAATACCCTTCTCATACTGCAGAGGCAAAGACTTGATGTGCTCTAGAAATTCCTCGGCCACTCGGAGGTCACGGGAGCGCAGTCTGTAGCCGCTCAGCTCCACTCTGCCCTTCACCCGCATAAAGCTCTTGTTCTGAGAGAAGTTACAACAAAAGATTTCTATATTTTGAGACAGTATTGGTTACGCAGTTTGGTTATTTTGAGTTAAGTTAATTTTGCTGTGTGAGCTATGATCTATGCATACATTGCAATGTGAATTACTTGCCACTGGCTGACATTTACCTTGATGGTGGTGTACTCCGAGAACTCCTTAATCATTGTTTTCTTCTCATATTCAAGCCCTACATCCGCAGACGCCGTCTTCTCAGACATGGATTCCTCAGTTTTACTAAATTTGAAGGAAAGTCCGGCGTCGACTTTGAAACTCATCTCTTTCAATATTTCCCTCAGGAGGCTGTGTGTGTCTTCATAGATTTCTCTGGAAGTGGTTTCTTCCACACGAGTCTGGAAAGGCATGAGGCCAAGGTGTTAAGGGATGACAGGATTTTTTTGAGAAACCTCTGGTAAAAATAGGACAAAAGGTTCTGGCTAACCTCATATCTGAACACACCGACGTTCCAGGGGATCCTCTCCATGTTCCCATTGTTCGGATTTCTAACACGGTCACACATCCCGTTGAAGTAATCGTTGTGGAAGGGGTTCATTCGAGGAGCTGAGCCCAAGATGTTGATTCTGGTGCACGGACACAGTGGACACTTTTAAGACGATATACAGTAGTACGCCTATTTAGCCAAAACTGAAAGATTTGAAAAGTACTTGAGTATTTTAAGTGACTAGAAATCGATCAATTCATTTTCGTTCATACAACTTAAGTGTAATAGTCTACTTTTGTAAATGAGAAAGTATCTACTTGGATTCAATTTTGTCACATATTGTCACCATAAATGTGATGATGTGCCATCCTGATTTGACTACTGTAACATAAAGCCTCCATTTCACTTCCATATTATTTTATCTTTAAATTACAAAAATTACCCATATCCTGCTGTCCTGCTTTGCTCATTGGTGTCCAGGACTGGCGTTACACAGGGTTTTCGGTCAGGCTCACAGTCCTCATCGGATCCGTCTTCGCAGTCGTAGTCCGCGTTGCACTTTAATCTCCTTTTGATGCAAGAACCTGTGCAAAAGATGGGTGTTAAACTGGAAAGGCCTCAGATAATAAAGGGAAAAGTTTCCTGTAGGGTAATTTAAAAAATTAACTACCTGACTCGCACTGGAACTCGGAGTCGGAGCACTGCTCGGGAGGCGGTCGCACACATGTTGCATTCGTTTGGCAGAACTCGCTCTGCCCTATTGGGTCGATGCAGGCCTGGCCACTAAACTGGCCAAACACCTCTACACTCCGAGAACGCCTCTGAGGGTCACAAACGAAAACACAATGTAAAGCATATACACTCTTTGACAAAGGAATACAACAATAATAACAAAGAGTAAAGTTAATAACAAGCAGGGTTCGAATTCGAAATGTGTGACAGATATATTAGTAAAACAACAAAAAAAAGAAATTTATGATTGTCTGACTTTTCATAAAATGTTAAAAGAACTTTTAGATATTATAAAGTTAGCTACCTTTTAGCGGGATCTGGTGTTACTTTTGTCTGTCAGCTAAGATTAGATTTAGCTACTGCCCATTTAATGGTAGCTATAGAAAAAACTGAATTACTAATTTAAAATTTTTTTTTTTTTAAAGTTTTCAAAAATTTGCTTAGCTTAGGCTTTGTTACCGGATAGCCATAATTAGCTGGAGTGCAGTTACTGCAGTTTGGCTTTTTCTAGATGTTACTAATTTACATTCTGTATATTTTTAACCCAAAATTGCAAATTTTAGCTAACTCAATTTTGGTCAAATATGTCAGCTATTAAGTACTGGGGGGCATTATTCCTGCTTTGCTAAAGTTAAGCAAGCTACCTCTTATCAGGATCTGGTGTTAGCCAGTTTCGCTACTGCCCTTTTTATGTGGCAGTCTCTGGTATAGTAAAAGCTCAATTATAAAGTTGCCGCATCAAAATAGATGTTTCAATCATAGGATAGGAGAAAGTGGCTGAATTAATTTTCCACTTTTTCCTGTAAACTAAGCTCATAAAATTAATTAGCTAAGGCGACGTTACCAGCTGGCCGTAACTAGCCAGAGTGCAGTCACACTGTGGTTTTTACCTCTGTTTTCTAAATCTTACTTTAGGCTTCATCCTGTGGCTATTTTTTTCTGCCCAAAATTAAAAATGTTGTATGACATAATACCTGTTTGATGAAGAGATGTCAGGAAGTGAGATTTTGGTCATATTTAGCTAGTATGGTGTCATGATTAGACTAAGTTGAAAATAAAGTTTTGCAGTAAATGGCGTTGACTGCAATTTTTATTAAACCGTGACTCACTCGGGAGTTTGTGCAAGGATCACATGGACGCCACTCTGACCATTGGCCCCAAGCACAATTTACCGCTGGTGGATCAGGAAGTTCGACTCCCCTGAAATAGACATAGGCCTATTTAATAATGCAACTCTTCGTATCATACAAAATCAGTGGATAAAAACAACACCCTTGCTGTCGTTTAAATGAAATAGGAAATATACATACATTCCTTCTCCAAAAAGCACCAAAGTTAGACACAGGGCACAGAAGCCCAGCTGGAGAGCAACCTCAATCCTCATGATGGACCTCAGAAGAGACAAGTGGTGTTGTGTGTCTGCCCTGATCTCAGTCTTTTAAGCTGCCTCTCTGTCAATTATTATCAAACTGCAAATGGACCATGTTGTGCTCATCAGTCAATAGGTTGGATTTTAGGCACAGCAATGTTGATTCAGCGCTCGGAAATTCCCACATTTTTAACATCTTGCTCATCCAGCCATTATTACTTTGTTCTCTGGTGTGAGCAAAGGCTCTCATAATAATGATAAGTAATGATGATTGAAGTGATGATTCATTTCTTCTCATCGTCTCTGCAAAACTGTTATACCGACTGTTAAAAGAAGAAAATGGATGAAACTATTCTTAAACTACTTCTCTGAAACCACAAAAGTGACAAATGTGAAACCATGTTCAAGATTTAATATTATTGCACATTGTGGAATTTTATTTTTAAGCATTTCTTGCTATTAGTTTGAATAGTTGTCATAGTGAACCATGGCCACTGCAATATAGACAAGAGAGGATGTACCTTTTTGACACAGCAACACGAGGAAGCAAACGATAACAACAACAAAAGTAGCAGCACAAGAGCAGGAAACGTACCACGAGGAAAATCAAGTGGAATAAAATACAAATATACTCTAATAAATAAGATAAAATAGAATAGAAATGCTGTATACGCTAGATGGTACATGCATATACAGTATATATATGTGCAGTGTGCAAAAAAATCTGAGATATGCATACACCCAGACAGACTGTTCGTATATACATGTGTACAATTTTCATTAAGTAGTTTAAGATATGAGTCTTAGTGGATTAGGAGGTACTGGGTGCTTACATATTGTTGTAATGTTGAGTTTATATTGTCATTTTATTGTGTTTTGTTTTAAATTTTAAGTGTTACTTGGAGACAACATGTTGATTTTTGTGCGTACCCCGATTATGCAATCAATCAGACAGGTTTACAGGAAAAGCAGAGCAAATATTTAAAGAGGCAGCTGTAATACATTGACGAAACACGTCCACGGTACATTCAGGTCACCGTCTGAGATTGGGAAACTGAAGGGATGCAGAATTCAACCTCACACACACACACACACACACTCGCTGTGACTGTCAAAATAAAAGATTTTTCTAAGACCGTCATTTGTGGCGATAGGGTTCCCACCAGTTTGTGAACTGAAGTGCACCCCTTTGTCCACAAGATGGCAACATCGAACAGATAACAGCAACAACAGAAGCTTTTAGTGCACACCGCTCATGTATAGGGTGAAGGAACACACCAGTATAGGCAGCTTATATGCACACTTTTTTCCTCTGACATGTCAAGACTGTTTCCTATTATTCATATAGTAAAACAAGCCTTGCACAATGCACAGGAAGTTTTAAACCGTTGCACCTAATGATCTGTCATGTGATCTGAGAGGCTTTTGCTGACTCTGCAGTACTTTGTTCTTCAAAAGGAGGGAGTGCAGTGTGTATGAAAAAAAGAGGAATACAAAACACTTCTCTGTGTGGAGAGATGAAATCAGTGGTGATTTTAAAAGCTATTAGGGTTGTGATCAAACCAGCTAATAATTCATGATCAGGTGAATCATTATTCAGGGACTCAGAGGTTTGACAGCATTGAGAGGCTGACCATAATCTGCTTTTATCCATCCCAGAGAGTACAACTGATGTTAAATTCTCTTATTCAGCATGACGAGTATTTTCTGCTGACTTAAACAAACACAGTTGGACTATTCCCCGATGTCTCCAAAGTCAATCTGGGGGCTGCCCTGTCCTGGTTCTTTCCCTGTATCTGCAGGCAGAGCTGGGGTAGTGTAGGGGCTATGTGGTCATGGCCCGCTGGAGAGGCACAAATATGTGCTTAGGTCACCACTTTTATGAGGTTCGGCAGTTTCCTCCCAGCTTTCTCAGGAAACCAGAGGGTAGGTAAGGTGCTTGGCCAATATTTCTCCTGACTAGAAAGACTTCCTGTTTTTAGGGGAGGGGGGCGGGCGTTGGAGCTGTGTGGAAACACTTGTGGAACAGCCTACAGCTTCTTACTGTAATCGACACACGACATCTTATAGAATTTGTCATCATGTGCGACAGAATATGATGGCGTTGCTCGCTCTGCTGCTTTGTGTTATATTTTTAGACTGAAATGGTTCCAGAGCAGTGAAGGCAGTCGAGAGTTAAAAGGACAGCGAGGATAAAATCTAAGACTACCTCAATTATGGACTGGAGATAAGTAGCTATCTTAGGTTCTGGTTGTGGCTGCAGCCGGTTCCAGGATTCACGCCCTAAATGCTTGATGTTTGGATTGTGGCCTTCCTGTCATAAACTGGCAAGGACACTTCCCATTAGATTGTCCCTGTCAGCATTCATATCATAAAAATAAATCCTCTAATGTGTATGTGCTGACTTGGGCCATCTGTAGTCTGGATACTTTTCCTTTTCAACAGAAAGGTTCACTTGTGGTATCCAACACGTCCTCCTGTGTGCAAGTGTGCAGTTGCACTGGGTGCGACAGTGATCCAAACAGACAATGAATCACATTCAGAGGAACAGGGAACCATCATTTTAACGCAACGTCATCAGACAGTGATGCTGGACACGTCATTGACGGGAAAGGTTAGCGACATCTTACGCCAGAAAACATATTGTTGCAATCCCTGATTTTACGACATACAATGTATGAACGTCATATGTCAGATGTGATGGCTCTTCATTTCTATCTGGATGTTTTCATGATGGACAGTTGATGATGTTAAATGTTTGATCAGAGGTTGTGAAAAAGATCAGGCCAGCGTTTGGTGACTGAAAGGGAAAAAAGACCCTCAGCTAGTCAGTAATCTGGCTTGTGAGGGGCTCATCTCCTGGAAACCAGCTTCTGTCAGCAGAACACAAGATACAAAAGCAGGAAGGACATCCTTCCTCTGTCCCTTTCTCTCTCTCTCTCTCTCTCTCTCTCTCTCTCTTATTTTTCAGCTCTGACCTCAAACATGCAGTAAACTGTGAAGTGTACGACTCTTTAATATCAGGCAACGTAATTTGTTTTTTGTTTGCCCGGCAATCATCTGTTTGCAGAACTATATACAGTGCATGATCTGTGTATGAGCAGGATCAGGGTTGACTCAGTAGGTTTAGATGTGATTATTACATATGGCTGTTGTGCACGGTTAGCTTTGCAGCAAGATAACTGATTTTCTTTTCATCTATGCTGTATGTGACTCCTTAAACATCTCGAAAAATGAAATGAAGTTCAATGAGGAAGACTATCTTCTGTTCATTCATTCACAACTCTCTCTCTCCCTCTCTCTCTCTCTCTTACTCTCTCTTTCCCCACTTCTTAATCAGCTGTCTATTGGCTTTTACTCCTTCAGTTAAACCAAACAGATTTTGCCGCATTTAAATCAACTAATCAAGGTTGTCGCCGTCAAACTTTAAAATCTTTTCTCCTCTTAGCTGTCGTTTCAGTGCAAAATCGTGTTGAGTCCACCTCATCACATCCAGATCTTCAGCCACCCTGTTCATCGCCTCACCACCACCAGTGTCTGGCCTCCGTCTGAGGTTTCCTGTTCTACTCAACAGCTTCACCCTCCCTCTTAAAACATAATGGATGTCACAATGCCTCATAGTTCTCATCTGATGTGCACATTGCAATAAATATGTATTCATTCATAAAGAAGTCTGTTCTGATTTAACTAACATCTACAAAATGTGAAGAAGACGTCTATGTCTTTTGTTGCAGAGATATCTACTTAAGTTAGCAGAGCCCCAGCCCATTCTGTACTGCAAGAGGCGATAGTCCAATAAAGCCTCCCGTATATCAGCTTAGCCTTCTTAGTTCAATAAATGAACAAAATAAAGTCACAAAATGTCAAGAGAGGAAATATTCTTACACATGCTGTCCTTATTAAACAGAATAATACGACCATACACCTTCTGAACTCAAGTTTTTCTCTCAGCTGCACGGTTAACTGAGCTAACAAGCTAACAGCAGCTAGTAGCTACAGTCAGAGATGACTACAGCAAAGAGTAGAGTGAGCAGTAGCTCGCGGTTAGCCTGGTGATATGCTTCCCTCTTTATGTTTGGAGTGACCTTTGACAGATCTTACACATCGTTGAGTTTTCAGCTCGGGTTGGACGCCGTTTAATGACCTGGGGACGAGACTCAACAATCAACTGTCTTTCTCTAGGAAGTTACATTTTGTTGCTTTAAAGGGCCAATCAAAAGCAAGTTTTCTCACACATACATCTATTCGTATCTGACCATGCAAATAGTTGTAATTATGAGAGCAGAGATGTTGACATTTCTACTCAAATTCAAACACTTACTGGTGCTTTCATGCAGCTCCAACACCTCTCCCTAAACATCAGTGGTTTGGCATTGATCAGAGCATAAAGAAAAAGATTTATGCTGTTTAACTAAGCTCTAACAGAAACATCATCACACACCAAGAGTGTTGCTAGGCCTTCAGTTGAGCTTTCATTAACCTGCAGTGCTGTGGGGTGTTTATCTTGTGTGTAAGTTAACATCAGTCATGTAAAAGTTGTCTGACATGTAGAAATATAATTGCCATGGGATGCTTCGCCATATTAATAAAAAACACACAATTACAGAAGTGAAACCCAGCAGTGTACAGGAAAGCAGTCACATTGACATCACTACTCGTGTCAGTGCAGATCTCAGTGTTGATGTTTAATCCAGTTTTGTGGCCATACAGCGGGTTTGAATTCCTTTCCCAATAATTTGTCTCTATTTCTTTGTTTTTTGTCTGTTCAAGCAGCTCTGGTTCTTTGTCTTTTTAATTATGGCTATACGAACCACCCTTATCTTCTCTTAATTATCCCAAACAAACATCTATTGATGCCTCTGCAAACATTAAACAAAGCGCTTCCTGTGTGGCTGGAGTTTTTTTTCTTCCTGGGAAAATCATAACTGGCGCTCAGCGCTTAGAACAGCAAATATAAAAACTGTCATTAGCTACACGGCTTAATCACCGCATGGTATCTAAAGCAAAATAGACATTTAAACTGAGGAAGTTGATGACCCGTTTTCAGCCAGCAGTTTACTGTAATTGCAGTAACACTGGTGCATGGCAAAGGAAATGTCTGGTCTTTCGAAAAATTGTGCTGCGTTAGCAACATTGGAGCTTTTCCTCTCTGGTTTGGATTCGTCTTTGCCCTCATTTCTTCTACATTTTATGATATGACGCTCAGTGCGCATAACGTTTAGATGATATGAATGAGCTTTTTAATTTGAAAGCCATACAGTGCTGTGGACCCGCAGTGTTGGCAGGGGGAGGTGGGATATATTCATGGTTTTCCGGTTATCAGTTCAGTTTCTGCCACAAATGCTGAGCAACAAGGAATCCTTCTTCATCTCAGCCAAGTCTTTGCCATTTTTTAACCACTAATAGATAGGCTGTTGTGATTACCAATAACAAGGGAGGTTGCAACTGTACCAATATCTAGACATTACTTAAAGGCCTGGTAGTGGGAATGGAGACCTATTTGGGAGGTCATTATATTAGAAAATTAGAGCTAAAATACCTTTTTTTTGGCCACTTGGGGGCAGCGCAAACAAGCCGTTGAAACAACAATGACATATTAGCAACATGAATGTATTATTTAGACCTGGATACGACAATGACGACGCTTAGTCTTGCTTTCTAAGTTTGTAAAGTTGTCACTCCCAGTCTTGCAGCAAAAAGCATTTCCCCCATTGACCAGCATTATAAGACATGTCTGTAAAACTGTTGACTGGACACTTTGAACTGCAAACAAGGTTAATATACTTTTTGAGCGAATGCGCCAGGTGAGAAATTCTCACTGGAGTGAATAGGCGCCATCTTTGGGTCCAGCAAGTTCTATTTTAAATCTATGGTTAGCAAACAGTTGGTTATTTATGCATCTAGCAGACATGGAGCAACATTAGCATTCATATGGAGTCATGCTTCTGGCCACCTGATGAATGTAGGTCAAATATTCGCTCACCTTTTTACTCTCCACCAACTCCTCCTTTGAGCAGCTACACGCTCCACCATGGTCCCTTGCAGCTCCCTGTTGTTTGATGCTGGACAGGTGGTGTACAGTCGTGAGAATGAACATAAACAGTAAAATTAAGTTGCATTAAAGGAGAAATTTGTAAGATATGGCCAGAATTTTAGTTAAAAACACTGGAAAGACTGAACTTAATTTGTCAACAGAGTGTGAAGTAACTACAAGTAAGCATGCTAACCAGCTAGCCACTGCCCGTCCTGTCTCGTAATGTCATTTTGTACCGGCAAGAGTCCGATAGCCCCTGTAGTTTCAGCTGGGAGATATACGTCAGTTGTTCACGTAATAAATGAACAAAATAAACTCACAAAATGTCAAGAAATGATATACCTAGAGGTCTATTTTCCTTACTTAACAGAAAAATACAACTGCACACCCTCTGAATTCAAGTTTCTCTCTTTTATCCAACTAAGAGGAGATCATTCAAACTAGACATAAACTAAATAAAGGTTTTTCAGTCTTATATTTCATTAGTTTTATGACCAACCGCAACTTTCTCCAGTTAAAAAATAGGCCCAAACCCTTTAAAGGGGCACTATGTAGTTTTAGAGAAGAAACTAAAACACAGAATTTTAATATTTACAATATTAATAAGGTCACTCACAACTCAGAAATATTTATTTTTTCCATAACTGACAAAACAAGCTCTTCTCAGAGGAAAATAAGGTCCTCAGAACACTGTTTGAAGCTAGAAAGGTGGCAGGGTCCGCCACATATAAACAAAGTGAAACAGCATGGAACTGTGTTGTCCTTTAAGGTCAGTTTGAGTTTGTTTACTCAGTTTGTTTAGGCATGAAAAAAAAAATCAATCAAGTCAATTTAGATCTCTCTCTCATCTTCTCCAAAACTACATAGTGCACCTTTAAATTTACAAACATCACATGTGTAGTTCAGGGCACAATTGTCTTTCTCCATTCATTGCCACACACATTTTACATACATTGTAAAACCCTATTGAAGGGCTCTCTATCTGATCTGCTGTTGTTGTAAAAATATTGATTTCAGCTGATTTAATGGAGGACATCACTGTCTTAGTAAAACATACTATTTGTAAAGTGATTGGGGGAAAAAAATCATATTGAATCAAATCCGTTTTCTCATGATATAACGCAACATTTAACGTGACCCACTTTCTCTACGTATGTCTTCACATGGGCCATCTGACCGGCGGTGATATTCTCTTTCACGTGAACGCACCGCCCCCCTCTCCAGTTGAAATCTGCAGTGAGTTAGGTCTGTCTGTCAGTCGGGGAAGGGTTAAACTGGGAGTTTGCAGCAGTCTCTCCCTTTCTGTCCACGGCGTTTAGCGGAAAACATCTGACTCCTGCTCGTTTTCCGACGCCGTGTTTGGTTTTTACTCACTTTTTGCGCCGGAGCCGCGGAGGCATCACGGGAACAGAAAGCGGAGTTTCTCCTGCGGTGGTTTCCACATCTTACTGCGCGCTTTCCCAAAACAGGTAGGCTCGCTGTGTTGGTAACTTTTTCCATCCATGCATTAATTAAGGATCTGCCACGGAGCTACAGGTAGTCGTTTTTTTTTATGTAATGTTCAAATGTCGCCTGTAAAAAGCCATGATAATGACCTCAAGTAGCTTTGTGGGAGCTGCTCTTCAGCCCTCAAACTGACCTTAAAATCAGTTGTTTTTCCCGTTAACTGTAGGAAAGGATCATCACTTTTGGGAGGTTGAACTTTCAGCTTTCTGTGTTGTCATTTGTGACTCATTTCGCGGCCCTTTTCCTGTCTGAACTGTTGGAATAACAAACATTATAAAACACTTTTTCCTCCCTCTTTCCAGAATCTTCTCAGGCTGCAGCCCTGTCAACAGACATCTTTTTAAATCTGTCCAAAAAACAGGTTTTAAGTTGCATCTTTCACCCACATATCTACATATGTGTATCCTAGCCTTGGTGCAAAAAAATAAAAAAAATCATTTTGTATGAAAGTGTCTGCATGCCCTTTGTGTCCACAGTGGGCCTGTGGTATTTCACCATCTCATTCACTTGCAGACTGAGTCATTCCCTCTGATTTCCTCCAGATGTGCAGTAGTTTACGTTTCCTGACGGCCCAGGATTGTGACATTTCAGCCCTTGCACGGCAGTTATTCTGCTGACAAATATGAATTCACACTTTGTCGCTCTGTGACTGTTTGTGACACGGCTGGATGAAAAAAAAAAAGCTTCACATTTTTTCCTTCCCATCATTAGTCGTGTAACGGCGACCGTCGTTTGTTGTTAAAGTGTAATCCTTTAACTCAAATCTGCAATGAACAGCTGACATTTTGCCCTTTTTATTAGCCCTGTCCTCCAGCTACGGGGACTCTGACACCCACTCTAAGTTACTGGACAATGTGGACGGTCATGTGTCACGCTCGTGCAAATGGAGCATCAACAAGTGTTTAGGGTTGTGTCTTGTTTTTTCCACGCTTTCAGCAACAGAAACAGCTTGTGTGCCTCTGTGCCTCGCAGGGAACTTAAATGTCACCGAGTGGAACCAAACACAGCAGGCCTCACCTCGCTTGTTTTCTTGGTTTTACTGGTACTGGTGGATTAAATTAAGTTTTTATTGTTTTACAGCTGTACAGTAGCTCTTGTGACGTAACACTCATCGGAACAGCTAGTGAAAACATTTCATAATGGGGAAAAAAAACAGCTTTTGGTCCCTGGGTTATTAACAGAATCTCTGTATCTGTGTGTCGGTCCCCAGAAAGGATGGAGGATTGGATATAATTCTTAGAGAGGTAACAGCTGGCACAAACCAGGAACACACTCAATGGCCCATCTCTTATCTTATCTTGTGTGACTGTCATTTCCTTTATGAATCAAACAAATTACCTTCCGTAATTATTTCATTGCAAACAATGCCTCTGGAGCGAACTTTGCGTGATCACACAGGTGCATTTGGATTGTTCTCCCTCCACATCATCACTGTTAAGTGGAGGCTTTATTGGCAGCTCTGATAATGTGGACAGCGTTGTCGGTAAATGATCATTCCAAAGACTCCAATCATCGTTTCTAGATGCTTAGCTGGGCATCACGAGATCTCTCGCTCTGCTAGCGTAAGATTAACCTCAGGTAATTGCTCAACCTTTGCCCACTTTCAACCTTTGGTCTGTCCTACGGCATTCACAGCCTCTTTAAACTGGTATTGGAGCCAGTGTTGCTTCTGGAACTGGTCCTAAAGGTATGTACGTCTCACACAGAGCTGTGTTTGAGTTGGTTGTTTTCCAGTGGTTTTGCAGAGCTGGAGTTCTTCACGGCTTTTGTTATTTATATTTTTTGTCGGGGCTGATTGTTGTGATTGTTGGAGTCATTAGCTGGTTAAATGGTGTCTGTGATTAATCCACATGGCATTAGTTTATTATGCCTGGTTTAATTGAGGAGAAGTAGGTGAATCTCAGCTCCGCTACAGTCGGCTGTGATTTTTGTCTCATGTGACTTGGCCTTGTGTTTCCTGCACAGTGAATGCAGCAGAGAGGTTCAGAACTGATGATTGATGATGATGTTTTTGATGATGAGCCATGCTTGGCACAGCTCAGATATTTCAAAAGGGGTTTTTATGGGTTTGAAACATGACTTACAGTATGCTAACAAAATGTGGTATCTAAGTAGTCGTCTTTAATGATTGTCCCTTAATAAAGTTTTATGGATTCAAGACGTGCAGGACCTTTTTAGGATCTTATGGATCTTTACAGGGCTGAACAACTGACACAGCAGGGTTAAAGTGTGTGTGTCCTGTCGTTATGAGACGGATGTTTTATGGGTCATGTGTCCTCTTCTGCTTCTCTGTCAGAAAGGGGGCTGTAAACGGTTACTGTGGATTGTTAAAAGAATGTGATTGTTTATGATCTTCTCGGCAGCTGCTTGAGAAACCTTTCTACATTCAAATTGCAGAAGCTGCATTTTGTGTGATAAAGGTAAAATATAATGTAGTGCTGCAGCGTTGCACACATGCTGTACTGGTGTACAGATGGCCTGGCCAACAAATCTGGTTCTCCAGATGTAAGAAAACATTTTTTTTTTCTGGGTACAGATCCCAACAAATGTCACATCGTCATTATTTAAAAAGTTTTTTCAGTGAAAATGAAGATGTGACGCAAAAACGATCCTTCCCAGAAATCATGAATCATATCACAATCGCAGTTCGATTTATTTAACTCATCATGCAGCCCTGCTTTCGACCAGTGACAGTATTGTAATCACAGCTTTTCTCTTAGCAGGAAAGAGTGTGTATTAACATTCCTTCTCCTTTCTTTTTTTTCTTCTCTCTCTCTCCCCACATGCACTGTCACCACTTCGCCTTTTCCTCCTCCAGACAAACAACAAGAAAAGCATGTGTGGGTGTTAGGAGTCATCTGTTCGGTTGACCTCGCTGACCCCTGAACACGGAGCTGCCGTCTGCTTAACCCCCCCCCCCCCTCCCGTGGCCGTTCACTGAGGCTCACTCCACACCATGTCTGCAGAGGTGGAGAACAGCGCGCCCGTCCCCGCCGACCCCAGCGGCGCATCCCCGACTACAGCCTCCAACACCCCTCCCACCTCCCCTGCCACATCCAAGGTCCCATTCAGGAAAGAGAAGAAGAAGGGTGAGCGACAGAAGATGCAATGATTGCAATTCATTTCAAGATTTTCTGTTCTGATCTTTTAGAAATTATAGTTTTGTTACTTTACAGTCCCAGAGAAGACAGATGAGTACCTGGTGGGCAGGTTTCAAGGGGACGGCGTGAGGTACAAGGCCAAGCTGATTGGTGTCGATGATGTCCCAGAGGCCAGAGGAGACAAGATGTGTCAGGACTCCATGATGAAACTTAAGGTGCAGCATGGGGCCTCAGAGTGTGCTCTGCTAGCTTTATAATTCTTGAAAAATGATGAAGGAAATAGCATTTTAAAACGTGAACCCTAAATGTTTTTCAATTAAGTAATTCACCTTCTACAAGTATACATATATAATGTAGAGGTATCCGCACAGCAGAGGGCGACAGTGTGCACAAAATGTACAGAAATTAGCTTTTAATTAAAGTTTGTTTGTTTACAAAAGGTAAAACACCACTATGTATTATTTATCTTCCACCAGGGTATGGCAGTAGCTGCTCGGTCCCAAGGCAAACACAAACAGAGGATCTGGATCAACATTTCCTTGTCGGGCATCAAGATCATTGATGAGAGATCAGGGGTGAGTTTTGCCGTCTCCTACCACTACCGTCACATCACACTCATTTGATTTCGATTGGCCGGCCAGTAAAACAATCCTCCTTGTATCCCAGGTGATTGAACACGAGCACGTGGTGAACAAGATCTCCTTCATCGCCAGAGATGTCACAGACAACAGGGCGTTTGGATATGTGTGCGGAGCAGAAGGGCAGCATCAGTTCTTTGCCATAAAGACCGCACAACAGGTAACGCACACTCACACATTCACACTCTTAACATCAACGTAATTGTGCTGTCTGTCATTCTCTCTGTTTGCTTGTATTATCTTTTATTATTTATCTTTTATTATCTTAAAGGTGCACTATGTAAGAATATTAGTTGCGTTGCAGTGATATCCACTTAAGTTAGCTTGCTAATCAGCTAGCCTTGTTCTGTCCCGGTCCAAAGCTCTTGTGCTAGCGGTGTAAGAAACAACACTTCCCCAGATCTTTCAGTCAGGACAGCTATCTGGACGGCTAAGTGAGCTAACTTGCTAAAGGCGGTTACAGTGAGCAGCGGTTAGCGGCTCTTCGTTTTGAGCATGAATTTGGCAGGTGGCCAATTCTTACATATTGCACCTTTTCACTCCTGTCTTTTATGCAACTTTTTTCACACTTAATTGCATTGATTTGTTTGAAAAGTGCTTTAAAAATTAAGTTGGATTGATTTCCGTCACCTTACAGGCAGAGCCCCTGGTGGTTGATCTGAAAGATCTGTTCCATGTCATCTTCAACATGAGGAAGAAGGAGGCAGCAGAGGCCTCGCAGAAGGTAACTGGTCCCAGAGGCGTTTGACTTTAAACTGGAAACTTTTTTTTCAAAAGTCGAACAGTGAAAACATTTTCTCTCTGAAAGAAAAGCACTTTGGCACGGCCATGTGGGAGGGTTGACAGGGTACACACTGTGTATACTACCTCCTGAAAGCCAACACTGCCTCTCTGTGTTCCTTCCATGAATCACATCTTCAGACATTCCATTGAAATGATGTGAAATGACACATGCCTCGGTGAAATAAGAAAATAAGTACAATCATTAACAGTCTGCCTCTGTTTACAGGGTGAAAATGGCAGCGCTGTAGTTGAGGTAAGCAGTTGGAAGCGAGCGTTGTTTTTCCTCTTTCAGTACTTCCTTTTAATCCTAACTTAACCTTCTGCTTTTCTGTGTTGTCCTCAGAATGGAAGCGATGCGTTGCAAAGCGTGGACAAAGTAAAAGCTGCCCAAGTAAGAATTTCTGCTCTGTTGTGTTTACAGTTTGATATTAATTTACATGATTTATAAGAGCTGAATAAATACAGTATGTTTCTGTTCCCTTTTGACATCCAGCCAGTGGAGCAGCTCGACCTTTTTGGAGACATGTCGACCCCTCCAGACATCCAGGCTCCAAATGTAAGTGTGGTGCCGTAGTGTAAAATGTTCCCTTTATTTGGGCAACATAGTGGAAACTTAGTCAATGAAGTGTAGCTGGATATTTACAGTATTATACTTTTTTTTTAACACATCTTAAAGGTGGTCTTTTTCTTTTTTTTTTTAATAAAGCAGTCTTGGTGCTATATAAATACTGTGAAAGTATCAAAACACTCAATCCACTGAGAAATGCCTGCTCAGGCCTGTGAGAGTTGACTATTCAGAGCAGAAGGGGGTCCTTAAAGAGACAGGCGCTAAAACTGAGCTGTCAGACAGAGGATGAATAGAGGTGCTACAGCAATGGCAGTATAAGGGAAAAAAATATACATATATTTTATTTTACAGTAAAGCATGTAAACATTGTGTACTAGACACCCTAGAATACTGGACTTTTCATAATTACAGTTAGCTTTATCAGACTTTTATGCTGTATTCTTTTGCTAGAGGAAGTTTTTTTGAAAAACTGAAAATAATAAGAATAATGATAAGTGCAATCGTATCAGTATGTTTTGCTACATGCTGCTTTTTGATCTAATTTAGTGTGTTGTAAGAAAAAAACATGTCTCCAATGAATAACTTCAATACCTCCAAGATCATTTCATGTTTGTGATGAACTCAATTCTTAAAAAGTCACAATCTTTGTTTTTAATTACTGATTGGGAGTATCGGATTTTATAAATTGTACAATTCAGACTTCAGTCAAAGGGATCTTTTAAGAATTGAGTGTCTGTTACATGTATACCAATCTCAATGTTGTCTATCAAACGTTTAAAGCTGCTACAAGTAGAATCTATCGAAGAGACATTTGCGTTGACTTTGGTGACACCTGGAGTCTTGTACCTGCGGTGTTTTACATTACTGTTGCTGAGCCATTTCACTAGCTGAGCTTCATGTCAGCAAGCTAGTGCTGAGAGTGTGAGACCAACTAAATTTTGTTTTGGTTGGAAGATGGACTAATGGACTAAAATATTATTAAAAAGTATTCTACAGGTAGCAGCTTTAAAATCTCTTGTCTTTTCACACCATGTAATTCATTTTTCATTTTGGTAACACGTGTTTTTCTCCCTCTGCAGAACTGATTCATAAACTCTTCTTTTCTCTCTCCCACTGTCCCTCTCATGTTAACCAGGACTCTAATGATATTCTCTTGCTGGACTTTTCTGCTGAAGTTGACAGCAATCAGAATTGCATAAAGGGAAACTCCTTTGTAACTTCCTGTGCCCCTGACCGTCGGGCATCTCCCCAGACAGAGAATCCCTTTTCCTCGACATTTGGCTACTTTCCAACCCCAGACACTGACCCTTTCAGAGATGACCCCCTTTCTAAATCACCCACTCGGTCGGCATCCGATAATCCACACATCTCCCTCACCACCACTAATCACCTAAACAGCACTGCTGGCAACGCTAGTAATACAATTACTAATGGTGGTTTGAATGGAGACTCTGAACACCTCAGTCAGCAGATAAATGGGTTATCCAGCAAGACCATGATCCTTGCTCTCAGTAACGGACAGTGGCCACTAGGGGGCAAAATATCTCAGGGCAACACAATTACCATGATGGACGGGAATGACTCTGGACTGGCTCTCTCGACCAAAAACCCATTTTTTGACTCATCTTTGCAAACTGCCCCTTCCTCTAATGGCGTAACCCATCCCCCGCAACCCCCAGTGACTATTAGCAAGGATTCAGTAGTCATAAATCCGCCTCCGCAGAGCTCTAAGGCTGGACGAGGTCGACGGAGTGCAAAGGTGAAATTCCATAGCTAGATGAAACACAGTAGAGATGCATGTGTGATGCCTAAAAATGGGTTTATGCACAATACGTTTGCTAACACCTCCCTTTCTGAGCATTTGGGTTTTGCATTGGTGTCTCACAGGAACGTGCAAGGGATGCATTTGGTTAAGATAAGATGCAAGGCCTATAATTAAGGATTACAGTTAAGGGCTTGTTGTCTGGATCCGTCCTGTCTTTTTGCATGCACCGGTGGTCACATGCTTCTCTAACTGGCTTGAATAAATGACACTTTTACCTTTTTTTCATCTCCGCTCTTAATCTATTTTCTAACATTCATGCTTCAGTGACAAAAGCCCAGGTAAGTGGCAAAGCATGCATATGTATTCATCTTCAGGCAAATAAAGGCTATTTCTGACTAGATAATTATGGTGAATAATTTGTTGTCGTTGTAATACTATTTTTTTTAAGTACTGTATAGTTTATTGGTTATTATATAAAGAAATTATGTCAGTGTGGTGCACAGGATCTGATTTTGTCCAGTTGGTGTTGTTCCTGGAACATCATATTTAGTGTTGCTCCAGGACTGTCACAGTAACGTTGTGAAAGGATATATATTTTAACCCAAACCAATGTTTTCCTGAAACTAACCAAAACCATTTGGCCCTGATAGCTTGCTCCAGAAGTGGACTTGCTTGCTTTTTAATGAGTTCAACATTAAAAGTCCCATTTGTTGAGTCTCGTTCCCATCTTGTCAAATACTGACACTTTGGGTTGCCTGGGCTGGCCACCAACCCAAAGCATCAGTATTTGAAGAGTTGGGACTCAACAATCAACTATCTTACAGATTGGACATTTGATTAGCTGTTCCAGGAACAAGAGTTGCAAAAGCTATGACATCCCAACAGCGTCAGTTGGTCGGTTGCAGTGATGGGCCTGAAACGTCATTAATTTTGATGTTCTAGGAACAACACCAACAGGTTAACATCAGGTACACCAATGTGGTGCAGCTGTACTTCATATTTTTGCTTTATTTTCTGTGAATAGTCCACATCGAGTGACCTGTTTGGAGCAGACCTGTTTGCTGCTCCTGCTCCCTCTGAAGTGTCACCTGCTTCAGCTGACCTTTTCAACAGTACACCTGCCAGCTCCACTCCATCCTCCATAGCTGCTCTTGGTAATAAACAAGAGGGGAACTTTGTGTCTTGTCCAAATATTAAGATGTTGTTTAGACTTTCATTGCCTTTAAACGTCCATATTCCTTTTTCTTTATATTCAGGAAATCTTCAGTTAGGTCCTCCAGCTACCACATGTATCCCTGCTGCAGGCATGTGGGGAGCCGCCACCACTGTACCCTCCATGTTCGCCATGCCGGGAATGAGCGCTCCAGTCCCAAGGCTTCCCAGCTTCCCACAGCCATCTGCCTTCGGTGGTCTGCCCATACCACCCACGGCCTGGGGCCACCAATTTCCACCTCACATTGCTCCACCTTTATCCCCACCCCACATCTTTCCCCCGCCTCCAGCTGCTGGGCCAGCAGGTGCCATGACCAATCCTTTCCTGTCGGGCGCATTCCCTGCGATGGGTGACCAGCAAGGCCCGGCACGCCCTCCTCCAAGGCCACCGGCTAAGGAAGTAAGGGTAGAGAACAGTGCCTTCACAGCTTTGGACCCCCTCGGAGATAAAGAGAAGAAGACTGGAAAGGACATGTTCAAGGACTTCCAGATTGCCAAACCCCCTGCCATCCCCGCGAGGAAAGGGGAGCTGGGGTCCAACGCCGCTCCAGCCGCCAACAGCAACGCAACATTCGATCAGTACTTTTCCAGTAAAGTGGGCCTGGCTCAGGATAGTGCAGATCATGACGACTTTGATATCAATCAAATGCCACCAGCTGTTAACGGTAAACCAGCTGCAATTAGGCATCGCAGTCCACGCAGTCTAAATTTTGCAAGATGACTGTGAGATGTGTCACTAACTGTGTCCTCTGTCTTCTCTTTAGATGTTCCTAAACCAGCTCCTGCCCTTAACCCTGGCCTCCTCGATGGGGCCTTCTCCTCTACTCCCGCTGCAAACAGTCAAGACATGTTTGATGAAGCATTTGGAGCCCCAAATTCCAGTCCGTTTGGAGGGCCACCTGTAGCCATGGTACAGACATTCACACAGATGTATACAATGTTCACCACACACCAAGTGTCACAGTATTCATTTGTAATTTTGGCCTTTTTTTTCTTGATCTTACAGCAGGCGGCTACCGTTGGTTCTGGTTCAACGGCTGCTTTTGAGGATCCCTTTGGAAATCCCTTTGCTTGACCATAACTTTGTGTATAAGTAAGCGTTCATATTTGTTTATTCCTGAACTGAATTTATATAAGATGGGGACCATTTTGACTTTTGTCCCTTCTCTCTGCCCTCACAGTTGAAATGGAGCAAACGGAGACCTTCACATCAAATAACATCTTTGGGACGAGCCGCGCAAGACAATCCAAATGATGAACTCTTCTTACTCTCGTCCCTGACCCACCCTTCTTTTGTTGTTGTTTTGTTGTTTTTTTCTGTCCAATCAGTAGTTCCCTTATTTCTAAAGACCACTGATCTAAGAAGTAAATGTTTTGTCATGATCTGCTGAAGAAAGAAATGTGGTGTGTGTGGGAGAAAGGGCATGTCCAAAGAGGTTCACTGCTGATGCTGTCTGTGTTTAAAGAAATAAAATAATTCAATCATAACGCTGCAAGGTGTTGACACTTCCATTGTCTTTGTCAGACTGAGTTTGACATTGGTGAACACTGGTGAATGTGCACTAACATACATAAAAGAGAGAAAAAAAAATCTTGACCCAAAATTGCATTTACTCAACTGAACGGTTATATGCATTATATATAATAGGGTGATCACTGATTTCATAATTTAAATCTACAAAGTTACTAACATACACAGTATCTGTCAAAATGTCTTCCTCAAAAATTATAATATATAAGTATCTTAGTATTGCAGTACTTTAACAGTAACTTGTGTAAAATGTACTCCATTGGACAGTATAGCCATATAAATCCCCTGCATAAAAACATGCATATGAGTAAGTAACTAAATACAATTATCCATGTACTGATGTAGCTTAGACTTTTGAGGAATGTGTGCTTTACTTGAGTATTTCCATTTTCTGCTACAGTCAACCTTCTGTAAAGTAGAAGTATTGTACTCTTTTTTTTAAATTATTTTTTGTATTAAATTTTTTACATTTTATATTCAAAACAAATGATCAAAAAAAATGTGATCGATTTTTATCAATAAGAATAACTTCTGGTATATTAAATAATCAAAATTAGCTCCACCAACTGAAGAAAAATCAAAATGCTGCTTATATGTTACATAATTCTGATAATAAAAAATATTCTTTATTTTCTAAAGCACATTTTCTTGCTGCTAATTGCTACTCCTGTAGGCCTACAACTACAATTCTGAGTATTTTTCGATATATTTATTGTTACTTTTACTTAAAATAAACACCTGAATAGTTCCTCCCCCACTGAGTAGTACAGACAATATGTTTCCTGTCTTCAATCCCTGAGAGAGAAGGTGATTCTTACCTGTAGACAGTGTGATCTTGCCTCATCCAGCTACTTGCAGCCACCCAACTACATTTCCCATAACCCCTTTCTCTCACGCAAAGAACGCGTCATTAAAAAACATGGCGGATTAGTGTGTGCATGGGGTCCGCTACTCGCTTCCCACCCGTCGTCGATAAATGAAAGCTTATTTCTTCCAGCAAACGACATTTACCTGAACAGGTACGTTGCTACCAGTTAAATAAGACACGCAGACGTAATAAAATAGTAAATGTAGCTGTCTTTGCTGCTGAATATTAAGAATATGGCGGTCCGAGAGTCCAGTCTCGCATAATGCGAGTGTTGACATGCGAGTTTAAACCCAGCTTTGAGCACTTTTCGACTTGTTTTCTACTTTATTGACACATTTTTCGTTTGAATAAGGTGTTAGCTCGTCAGACCTGTGGTTATTTTCTCGTGAGTTTCTTTCTTTAACAATGCAGTCAGACTTAACGGCTTCTCAGCTGTCAACGTCACTAGTCCTGTCAGTTTAACGAATAGCTGAGCTTTGGACAGCAGCAAGTTATAAAGAGGAATGTAGTCTTGCTAGTTGAACAGCAATAAGTCGTGCTTTTAAGGATTGTTGTTGTATTTCGATAGTGCTGTGGTTAACGTTACACTTGCAGAGTGAAACCCTGTCTGTAAAGGATGTTTTGGTCCTACAGTTACAGTCAACATGACAATAACAATGTCTGCAGTCTGAGTTTCAGTGAGTAACATCAGGCAATACTCATGTCAAAACACCCTGTTATGTTTTATCACAGTATTTGAACAGTTTTTTGCAGTTTTAATAAAATGGGCATCATCAAATTACAATTTAACATATTACATGTTACAGTGGCGGAAGAAGTAACAAATAAATAGAATAAAATTGTCCATTACAACTAAAAGTGTAGAAGTATTATCATACTTTTCAAAGTGTACACGTTTACCGGGCAAGACAAGAAAAATACTCATCCGTTCGCATCATGTTCACATAATTAAAGCACCGTCTTATCGTCCTGTCATATTGGCAGAAATATTCAGTTCGTGCAAATGCTGATATTTCATTCAAAAGCCTTTATTTATGTGTACAAATCTCTTAAATAGAAGGTGATCAATTGAATTGTTGGCACAGTAAAATCTGTCCAAATGTTCCAGTTGTTCTATGAAAAGGGTGTAGGTGATGCAGCTTTGACTTCCCGTGTGTTTTCAGGTCAAAATGTTTCGGCGGTCAAGATTCAGTATTCGGCCCAACGTTGGTACGGCAGGGAGAACAACAGCAACACCTCAGGAAGCCCCTTCAGTAAACCAGGAGGCCGGTGAGACCCCCAAAGATGTCAGTGAGAGCAGCGCTGGTACTGCTGTGACCGATAACAAGTCTGTTGTGACCCCGTCAGAAAAACCCACAGCCCCAGGGTGAGTGGTGATCATTAAATGACCTCTAAAATGTATTTTACCACTACTTTTGTTATGTATAACAACTGTTCTTACAACTGTTTAGGGATGACCAAAATGGGGAAGGTTCCAGCTCCTCAGCAGCAGTCCAGAGAAGGAAGCGTTTTTCTATCAAGCCTAAAGTGGCCCCTGGCCGCCCTTCCACCCTTGCCCGGACTGCAAAGGCCCCTGTCAAAGCAGTCTCTGCAACTCCCGTCGAAATCTCTGGCTCAGACCTCGACAAGCCAACAACTACCAGTGCGACTACAGCAGCCCCTCAAGGACTCCAGTCTCCAAGGCGACGAAGGCTTTCAGAGGAGAGCAAGCAGCTTAAAGTGCAACCTAAACCCACCCTTATCCCTTCTGACAGTTCAGGACCTTCAGCTGTTCCTCTGGCTGAGGAGTCCGGAGAACAAACCCATCTACCATCAGAGAGCAGCAAACAATTAGAAAGCACGTCAGGCGGTCAAGTTAAAGAAGTTCCTTCCAGATTAACGGATAAAGTCCCCCCCTCGCTACCAGACAGAGAATCTATTGAGATATCAGAGGAAGCCAAGACTCTAGTGTCATCCAAGAGTGGGCTTTCACTGTCACCGCCAGCGTACACCTTGAGTAGACTCCTGAATGACCCTTCAGACTTGCAGAGGCTCGCAAAGGCCCGAAAGCTCAGAGAGTTGCTCAGACAGGAGATGCACAAAGAAAAGGTAAGTTTACAGAACAAGTAGTTTTATTTAGCTGGATTACTTCTCCCCAGTCTTTGGTTCTATCTCAATCATTACATTTAAAGGGTGTTATCATTTGATGTTGCAGAAAATCAAGAAAGCTAAGGCACGTCCAAAGGAATATTCTTTAGATCCTGCCAAAATGACCATGAGAGACCTTATCCGTTATCTACCGATGTCTAACCCCATGTCGTAAGTGTCTCCTCTGCAACACCTCTTTGTCAAGCTTGTGTAACATTTAATCTTTACCTCTAAAGATAAGGTTTTTATTGATTTGTCCTGCAACTTATTTGACAAGAAGGTTGTTTTGTGGAACTGACTTTAATATGTAATTTTTCTAGATCTAGTTTAGAAGCTCCAGAAAATGAGACTGTGGTCCCACCTTCTCCAGAACGAGAAGAGTAAGTTTATCCATTAAACTCTTGTCCTTATTTGTATCCCTACTTTCAGAGCATTGAAAATGATTTGATGTGTTTACAAGCGAGTCTAAACAATGGAATAATTTGGATAGTGTACTACATTTCTAAGCAATATCTCTATCATTAGCCACAGTACGTCATCCCTGTTTGTTCTGCCTGATGTTTACAATGTAATCCCTGCAGGATACCAGAGAAAGCGCAGGAGCCTGAAGCCCCCCCTAAAATTGCAAGCCCAAGGGAGGAGGAGGAAGAGGAGGAGGCAGAGGCAGCAGCAGAGGAAGCGGCAGCAGAGGAAGAGCAGGATGACGCACTCATGGTCCCTCAGGTGAAAGTGGCCGAGGATGGCTCTCTGATCATTGATGAAGAGAGGTCAGTGCACTCCTATAGGCTATAACAGTGTCTTTAAATGCATCTATAACATCCTCCAGAGATGTGATTTTCCTTCTTTTAATAGAAACATTGCTACATTATTATGATATTGAAGATTATGGAAACAATGTGTTGCCTTAATACATCCTCTTAATCTGTGTTTCAGTTTGACAGTGGAGGTCCAGCGAGCCAAAGGACCAAACACAATTCAGGATCGTGACCCTATCTTTGAGCGTGGCTCCACTACAACTTACTCAAGCTTCAGGAAAGGGACCTATTCGAAACCCTGGTCCAATGAGGGTTGGTCTGATATTATAATACCTGAATAGCAACCATCTTGCTTGGATTCCTTGTTAATGTTGTTTTTTCATGTCATGATTGTTTGATGTTTTCCATCAGAGACAGACATGTTCTTCCTGGCAATTAGCATGGTGGGGACAGACTTCTCCATGATTTGTCAGCTGTTTCCTCACAGAGCTCGATCAGAGATAAAGGTTGGTGTTGACTACAGATATACACACATATATTGAAAATAATAGAAAGAAGCAACAGACTGCCTCGCTGAAAACTCAATAAAATGTTTGTGTTACTTGGCATTGATTTAAACTTTCAGAACAAATTCAAAAAAGAAGAGCGAGAGAATGCTTGGAGGATTGACAAAGCATTCAGTAAGTATTCAGTTGCACAGTGTTTTTAGTTGGTTGAATATAACATTGGATGGATTTTGATGCAGCATTTACTGGCGATTGTTTTGTAGGAGAGAGGCGCAAACTGGACATAGAGTATTTTTCTAAGCTGCTAGAGAAGATTCTGGAAGTTCAGAAAAACAGGAAAAAACTCAAGTCACTCGCTGAGAAGAACCCTCCGAAGAAAAATAAGAAAAAGGCAAAGGGTAACTGTCTCTGCAGGCTTTTTATCATGTCTAATACTCAGTGAGTTGTGTATTATTGTCTCATAACTTGCTTTATTCAGCAATCCTTGTGTGTTCTAATATCCTCTACAGGCACAAAAGCAGCAAGGAAGCTGAGTGATGTGGAGGAGGAAGATGAGGAAGAGGAGAATGAAATGCCTGATTTGGAGGAAGAGGGAGAGAAAGAGAATGAGGGAGGAACCCCCGTTTCTAAGCCCAAGAAGAAACGCAAACGAAAGACTAAAGAGGAGGGCTCGACTGAGGAGCCAGATGACAAGAAAAACAAAAAGGGTGAAAAAAGCAGTGATCAAGGTACAGGATCATTCACTTATTTAATGATTTTTATGTCTTCGGAGTCATCACAGATTCTCTGTGTGTTGCGTGCAGCTTAATTTTGTTTTATTTAATATTCTCAGACGAAGCCTGCATACCTGAAGAAACTGAGGCAGCACTTCCTGAGGATCGCAAAATTTCAGACATGTAATGAAACTTAAAAAAATTGTTTTAGATAAAAGTATGTTTTGTTTTTCTTTTTCTTTTTCTTTGGGATATACGGGGAGGGTAGGGATGTGGGAACAAAAACTTGACAGTCACTCTGTCACTGATACTGTGTCAAGATAGATATTTTTGTTGTCTTTTGTGCTGAATTATTGTAAAATAAAAAAAAAAGAAGTATGTTTAATGGATCTTCAGTCTCTTCAGGCTTTAAAATTCTGTTTGGTCCTAATATTCAGGTCTGAAAAGACTGAGAATGAAGCTAAGGACACCGCAATCAAGCCAGCTAAACTCTCACGAGGCAGAGCCCCAAAACCACTGCTGCCTTTGGGTCGGAAGTGGGGTAAAAAGTCTCCAGCACCCTCCACGAAGGCCAAAGATGCATCAGATAAAGGGGATGAGAGTGCGAGCGACAAAGAGCAGGTTATTATTTCAGTTTCAGAGCCTCATCAGATCTTTCTACATACTCATACTTTGCTTTACTTAAAGTTATGCTACCCTTTTAGGTAAATAAAGATGCATCACCTATAAGGCAAGCCAATAAAAGGAAGTCAGCCGATGATGACATTTCCTCTGAAGAAGAGGATGCTTCTGTTCAACCTCCACGACCTACCAGGTACAATATATCGTGTTTTCACATATTTTATGACTCCCATTTTAACATTGTAGAAACATTCCCAATTCCCACAGAAAAGGTTTTATCCTCGATATTGTACGATAGAAGTTGTTCATCAGTGTGTGTTTGTGTTTTGTAGATATGGGAGAGTGCCCAAACCCACCAAGCCCTTGACTTACCCAGCCAAAGATGAACCACACTCCTCTACATCTGAAACCACTCCTGCCTCACCAGCTGGGTCCACTGCTTCTGCTGCCAAGCCTAAACCCAAATGCACGGCCAAGAGGGGAAGATCATCAAAGCCACAATTAACCCAAGAGTCTAAAAAGCCCAAACTAGTCACCCTCAGGGCTTCTCAGTCAGAATCCAGTGATGAGGAGAATGAACAGCAGTGGGAGGAAAACGAGGTGGAGGAGGAGCAGCAACCTTCATGTAGTAAGGACAGCATTTCCATTGCGTTTGTGCCTGCCAGCCTGCGTTCCCCACAACCTGTGATTGCAGAAGTGGAAGAGACTATGGAGGAGGTATGAAAACCCATTTCCCATCATGTCTTGAACAGATACATGCCATTCATTAATTTTATTTTGACATGAAAACATTTTGTTGTTTTTGTTTTCATTGCTTTTTTTTGTGCATGGTTTTACATTCCATAATTCAACCCCTTCACTCTGACTTCCCCCCCATCCCATACATAGCTTGATATCTTGGCCAATATGCCTGATGTGTTGGGCATCTCCCAAGATGCTTTGTGCCCTGATTCCTCTTTCGAGCTGGCACAAAATGAGACAGGCACAGCTGAACCGTGTGAACATCAATTGGACCTGCTGGTTGTAAGTTTCCCATGCCTAAAATGTAGTACCAGTGAAATTGAGTAATTATCCCCAGTAACACCTCTCACTTTAATATCATTTCTGAGATTTAACTTTGAAAAATCTGATGAGATCTATCTGCATACCTTTATCTACAGCAGGACCAACATTGATAAAATGCGACCTAATTTTCTTCCAGTGTCCCCTCCTTTTCATTTTAGTCCATGCATTTAGTTTGAGGTTGGATCACACAGTCATATTGTGACATAGCATAATTTCCATGTGTAGTTTTTGTACACTTTAACTGAGGAAAAGAAAGAAGTTCCAAGTTTGAACAATGATGCAAGCAGTCTTGATATTGAGCTGGATGAACACGTGGCAACCTCCCTGTGTCTAAGGGAAGGGGACTGACAATATCTTTGGTTCCCTTGCAGGATGTTATAGATTTTCTTTCTTCAGAACACACAGAAGGTATGTTGAAGGGTTATTCTGAGTATCTCCCACTGGAAAACATTATATTTGGATATATATAGATTCATAGTATTGAGTTTTGGGGGTCTTTTTTTGTTTTAGTGTCTGAGGACGAGAGCTACAATGAGGCTGCTCAGACTCTGCTGACCATCGGCAACATGGCTCACCTCTCTCAGTCAGCACAGAATCTAACAGCCATACAAGATCACACAACAGGTAAGAGACACAGAACCCACAACATTCCTTATTTTGGAAGTCGATTGTATTTGTTTTAGATTAAATTACACTAAATTTAAAATGTGCCATTGTCTTTTAATGCAGAGATGTCAGTAAGTGTGGATGACACCATCCAAAACCTAGAAGAAGAGGTTGCATCACAGCCTGCTGCACAAGAGGAAAACAGTGCCACTTCTCTTATGGCTGCAACTTCTGGTCAAGAAGTCACAGAATCATCAGAAACTGTTGCCCTTGAAGAGCTACAAAACAGCACAACAGATAGTGGTGACATGCCCATTTCTGAAAGCAGTGATCAGAGGACTGGTTCTGATCTGGACCCTACCCCTCAAATAGAGCCAAGTCCAGAGAAGTCAAAGAAAAATTCTCCACAAACTAGAATAGGACGCTTGTCCAAGGTGAAACCAAAACCTAACCTTGGCCAAGCCTCAAGGACTGCAAAGTCAAAATCCCAACCAGAAACAAATACAGGGAGGATAGATGAAGAGAGCCACATAGTTGCTCCCAGTGTCTCTCAAACCACTGAGACTCTATCAGCTACTGAAGAAACTCCTAAAATAGCAGACTCCGGTCAAAAATTGGATGAAATCTCCTGTATTGAAGTCAAACTTACAGAAGAGCCATCAGGCAGTCAGGAGAAGTCTGCTGGTCAAGAAAAATCAGGTGCAGCAAAGAACAGTATCAGTAATCTGGTGACATCTGACACAGTCCCTGAATCACAAGGGATAAGCACAGATTCAGTTCCAGTCCAACAGAGTAATGCCCATCCTGCTCCATGTGTCACACCTGTAGAAGATTCACCTGTTAGTCAGAAAGAGGAGAGTGAAGACGCATCTGCTTGCCAGACCAAGAAGAGTCGATTCCAGAGAGTCAAACCCAAACCCAACCTCGCAAAGACCTCAAGAACTGTACATTCTAAGCCTCAAACCACAAAAGACACAGTAAAGAAAGACTCCAACCCAACTCCAAGCCCCGAATTCCATGAAAAAACAATAGAGGTTGAGGCAGAACCAACATGTACCACCTCTCCTGAAAAACCAAGTAAGAGCACTGCTCCTCCTTCAGAGAGCAGCGACCATCCTGCCCCATGTCTTACACCTGTAAAAGATCTACCTGCCAGTCAGAAAGAAGGGAATGAAGACGCATCGACTTACCAGGCCAGGAAGAGTCGATTCCAGAGATTCAAACCCAAACCCAACCTATCACAGACATCGACAACTTTACACTCTAAACCTCAAACCACAAAAGACACTGTAGAAAAAGTCTCCAACCCAACTCCATCGCCCGAATTACATGAAAAAACAGTAGCAAATGTTGAAGCAGACCCAACATCTCTTACACCCACAGAGGCACCGTCTGCTACTGATGAGAAAAAGACAGATGTTGCTCAGGTAGAATCGGTCTCTGCAACAACAGATCAGAGAGCCTCAGATAACCAGGACTCTGAAGCCCAGTTGGAACCCAGTAGGGCACAGGACACCAGACACACAAAGCCAACATCTGAGCCCACAGAAGAAAAACTGATGTCTCAGGTTGGTAAAAGCGAGACTAGTTGCAGTAATCTACTGCCATTAAACTCTGCAATCCTTGAATCACACGTTAGGCATGAACCAAACATCGAGTCAGCACCTGTCCAAGACAGCAGCGACCATCCTGATCTTTGCGTTACACCTGTAAAAGAGTTACCTGCTAGTGAAAAAGAAAAGAGTGAAGACACATCGACTGACCAGGCCAGAAAGAGTCGATTTCAGAGAGTCAAACCCAAACCCAACTTGCCACAGACATCAAGAGCTGTGCGTTCGAAACCTCAAACCACAAAGGACCCTGTCGTACACATGCAGCCAGATGAGAAACCCTCCGGCCCAACTTCAACATCTGAATCCTCTGATAACACAATAGTAGATACAGGAGCACAGCCAACTTGCAGTACCACCCCTCCTGAAAGACCAAGCCAAATTAAAAGAACCAGAACTACACATGCAAAAGATAGTAAACCCTCCGAACCGCATCAAATGAAAATTTCGGTGGTAACCTCAGAACAACAGCCTGTGGTAATTGACGAAGTCACAGAGAAGGACAGCAAGCACTTGACATCAGCACATTGTTCCTCAGAACTTCTCAGCTCAACAAAATCAGGACCTGCAGAGTCAGAGAAGTCAGTACATGGCACAAATGTTAAAGGTACGTCCTCTGATGGTATCATGATGGCAACATCTTCCTGCGCTGTGTTGACAGACTCAGTTCTTGGCAATAAGAGCAGTGAACAATCCACAATTGAAAAGGAATCCCCACCGGACAAGGTGGTGAGTGGACCTGCTTGTCAATTGGACAGCAAACAGGATATAACACTTGGGGCTACAGAGACCAATACCCAACCAACAGATGGTCCAACTGCAATTTCAGATGTTCAGTCTTCAGAAAATCGTTCTACAGAGGCAGAAATTAAACCTGCTAATACACAGTCCATACCAGGTCCGGAAGAAAGCACTCAGCAGCCAGATTCAGAGAAGGAGTCTGAGGCACGGAGTCAACACGCAGTCCATCAATATCCTGAAATGACCGGAAATAAAAAAGATGCCCAGAGGTAAGATGAAAATAAATGTAAATATTGTTGTAATGTCTTATTTAACGAGTTAATTATCAAAGAATTATTAGTTTCTGTTCTAATTTAGTGTGTTTTCCCCTTAAAGCACTGATGATAATGAGTCAAAGCCAGCCAGCTCTTCTAAGTCCTCAGGAAAAGCTCCTCAGACTCGTAGAGGCCGCCTTGTTAAACCCAAACCCAACCTGGGAAGCAAGAGCCAACCTCCACGACCCCAACAAGTCCAGAATGCAAAACAACTAGAAGCAGGTTTGACACCTTTTTAAAATGAAAGTTTACTTACTTTAAAGAAGGCTTTAGGATATTAAGTATTACTGCCATATATGGCCCTGCAGTACCTTCCAGCTTGACTAATGCTTTCTTCACAGATTCTGGTACCTGCTCAGAAGGTGTGGATGCTTCTCTCACCCACAAGCCTGTGTCTGAACTCCAACCTCACAGTCAGGAACCAGTAGAGGGAGCTATTGAACAAGATAGTAACCAAAATTTCCCTCCAAAAGATGCTGGGTCTTCTCCAGGCTGTTTGACACAAATACCTGACAATTATAATCCGGTAAGATATTATTTATATGTGTGCAAGAGGATCATTAAACTAAATAAGTATAAATGTCTTTTTGTGTTGAAATTCCTGTTTCAACACATGTTAATATTGTCCTTGAACAGATATGTAACAACCTGCTAAAAACAGAGCGCAGTAATGTTTTACATTGTGACACGACCATTTATGTTGATGTCATACAAATGCAAACTTGAACATTTCACGTAAAGATGATGAAGGCGTACTTGAGTTATTCTGACAGGGCTGAGAACAACTTCTGTGTCCACAAGAGTGTGGTGTTATCTTGGTCGAAAAGCTTCACCACATGTAAGGATTAATCCTCAAATGTATCTCTGATTCTCCTCACAAACCCCAGGGTGCATCAACATCTGGTACAGGAGGGACCCAAACGCAGCCAAGTCTCACAATATTTCCAGACAGTAAGTCTGATCAGTTGAATTATTTACATTGTATACACCATGGTTTTGTCTCTAACCTCTCTGACTCTCACTCTCAGTGCTGTCGCAGCAGATGCCTTCAGATCCAGAGGAACCCTTTTTCATCCTCTCTTTGACTGAGATCCCAGTCTGTTCGTCGGGGGATGTGTTGGACCCTTATCTTCCTGTCACAGATACATCAGTGCAGCCACAGAGGTTGGTGCTTGTCTCTTATCAGCTGGCCATGCAGGCGTGGAGCTCCTTTTGTCTGGTGTCTGATTCTACAACTGTCCTCGCCCACCTGCAGTGTTCCTGGAGAAAGTTTGGCAGTCGCTGGAAATAGGCCTCTGTCTGATGTCGCTGTGACTGTGTCCACGAAGGAGAGTGAGACAGGACTCAATGTAAAAGATGATGCTGCACATACAGTAAGTGGAGTTTTAAGGAGCCACTTGGAGCTGCAGTGTGATAAAATGTCAGTATTTGTCACACATTTTCTTTTTGTCCTCCACAGAAGAGTTCAAGTTTGGAGAAGCCAGTGGATCCAAATGGTAGAGTGAATGCATTTTTCTGTGATTTATTCAAACTAATGATTAATGTCGTATTTGGAGTGATAAATGTGTATTGGTTTTGTTCATGGAACAGAGAGTACTGCCAGAGTCCAGCCATCCAAATTACCAGACAGTGAAGAGAATAATGATGAGACTGAACCTCCTCCAACAAAACAGAGACTAAAGGGTACTGGAAGAACAGGTATTCAATAGATCAATATCTACTCATCAAATGCACTCTCAGCTAATTAAAGACATATTTTTCATCGTGTCTCTGTTTCTCTTCGAACCAGCCAAAGTGCAGGTTAAACCCAAGACACCAAGACAGAAACAAGCCAGCAAGACACTCCCTGCTAAGGAAGAAGAGTCCACCCAGGACTCGGAGCTTCCTGGGCCTTCCGTTCAGCCAAAAATCCTTGATGGTGATGACCAACTAGATATTGAAAAGAATACACTGGCATGTGGGAAGGACCTTGAGGATAGCAGAACAGGAGCAAAAACTACACAGACAAGAAGTGTTAGAAGTCAGAATAGGTGAGGGAAAAATGAAATAAATCAGATTGATTTCTCCAAATGTCTTGTTGATATCTATCACGTGATGAAACGTTAATTTCTATTTTCTCATACTGACAGAAAACCCCAAGACAGCACTGCCCCCCCAAGCGAACCTCTGAGTGGCAAAGCCGCTTCCAAGAGGCCTCAGGTCAAAACTCCACGCGCAGCAGGAAAAAGATCTAAACTAGCACCTGTAGCCTCGACGCCACATGATGTTGCCTCCACAACCAGTCAAACACAGCTGCCAGAGAATACTAACTCCGCTCTCTTAACGCAAGCAGTGGTGGATGTTAGGCAGACTTCTGAGCCCAGCCGATTACACTCAGACCTGACTCCTAGCACCTCTCCGGCTGCAGCTGAGGTGAGGAGGGTACAAGGTGGATGAATCATATTCATTTGGTGGCTGTTTTCCACATCCACGAGTCCATAACAGCTTATCTTTTGTTCTTCTTTATCATAGGTTTCAGCTTCCCAGCAAAGTGACAATGTGGAGAGCAGCTTGATGGAGGACGAGCCCACCAGCGTGTCTCAGTACTTCTTGTGTGACATTTTCACCGATGTGGAGGAGGGATGAAAGCCATAGGGAGGCTGAGTGAGAGGAGAGGAGAGGACGGACCTGCAGGCTTGCCTTTTTAAGCATTTTTATTGTGTTATGTCTGTAACGTTAATTTATAACTTAAATATTGTCTCGTTTTTTGTTGTTTAGTTCTGCTGTCGGTTGTAACATAGTGAAGCAAAATTTACTATACTGACAAATGCATTTTCACTTTCACAAGCACTTTGAACATGTACAGTAGTTTCAGTTGACTGAAATGCCTTTTTGAATGGCCATTAATTCCGATAAGAAGTATTGAATTGTACTCATTAACAAGCAAAACATGGATAAATCACTAGTTCGACTTCAGGAGGTGGCAGCTTCTTCCCAATTATTCATTGTTTCGAGCCTCAGATTCACTTAATTGGTTATTAACTACCTGTGAACATGTACAATTTGTACAAAAGGAAACAGTATTTCCGACCAAACATTGGTCTCAGGAAGAAAAACCAGATTACTTGCCATCATGCACAGCAGCATGTATAAATGTACCTACCTTTTTTTAATGCCTCTTCTGTGTATTTTTGTGCATTCTTTTTTTTATCAGTTGTTCTATTCTGAAACAAATTTTGCTTTGTATTTGACAGGAAAGAGTCTTAAAATTGGCTTTTCATTTCATTCAGTAGAATTGCAGAGTTAGACAGACTTTTCCTGACGTTTTGTTTTTACTGTATATAGTGTAGATGAGACAAACGTTCAAAGTGGTCCTTGTACAGATACACAGCATTCAGATTATGTTTGATACTTGAAAACACATCACGTGTTATCTACATTAAATGTTTCATTAGTTCATTAAAAATAAAACATGAAATTCCACCAACACTTGGTCTTCAATCTTTGTAAATGTCAGTTTGCTTGTTTGTTTTTGTTTGTGTTTTTTAATGTTGAGGTGGTTTGACTGCCTTCTGATGAAACAGTACATTTTAATTATGAAACTGTGGCTTGTATCGGCTGCTTATCTGTAACGTGATGGAATAATTGTGTTCCCTCTCTCAAATCTAATTTCAGGCTGCATTAAAGGTGCACTATGTAGTTTTGGGGAAAAATCCTTTTTATGCCTAATCAACCTAAATAAACCTGTTTCCTGTTTTACTTTATGTTTGGCGGACCCTGCCACCTTTCTAGCTTCAAACAGTACTTATTTTCCTCTGACAAAGAGCTGTTTTATTCAGTTATGGAAAAAATAAATATTTCTGAGTTTTAATTATTAGCTCATTAATATTGTAAATATTAAAATTGGGAGTTTGAATTTCTTCTCCAAAGCTACATAGTGCCTCTTTAAATGTACAGTCTGGTCTCTTAAACCTTTCCAACTTGAACATCCTTATATGCAAGAGAAATATTTGCATCTTTAAGAATATGTATATATTTATATATATGCCCAGTTTGTGCCTTTCATGCCTAAGTCGTTCTTCCTCCAGATCAAAAAAGGTAGACTGAAATGACAGAAGTCTGTGCTGAATGATATGAAACATGATTTAGAACTTTAATTACAATCAGCACTTTGTCTATGTTGATTGTTACATCACATTTTTTTATATTGTTTTATACAAAACAATGGGGTCTTATGCTTATTGTGTTATAGTAAGCAAGCAAGAACATGTCTTTAAGATACCTGGACAGGAAATAGTGTTGCAGCTAAGGAGACTTTGGAAACTCTTTTTTTAATAGCTAACAAAATTTTGGTTTGAAAATCTGTCAGTGATTTACTTTTTGAAAAAAAGGTGATTCTTGGCTCTGTGACTCAAATGTGGCAAAACATGAGAGGCACAGACTGATGGTGTGTTATTAATGAACATTCTGCTGTTCACCTCAAGCCATGAAGAATGACATGTAATTTAGGATGCTGACGCACATTGGTGACATTAAATCCCCCTTTTGCTACAGTAAGATGTATTTTCTGACAGATCTCAGGGGACTGAAATGATCGGCTGTCTGGCCTCAATGAACAGCACATGACAGTCACCACTGAGACAGAAAAATCCTGTCTTTAAGTCCCCGGTGTTCACCACAGAAGGAAAATTACAGATTACAAATGCTGACATCAGAAATGATCACCTCTGTGTAAACTTCTCAAGGGTCCAGTCTGTTACAGGGTTGGATTGTATAGGAACGGACAGGGTCATCATAATGGGTCATTACTATTCACCTACTTATGAACTCAAATGATTTTGAAGCAATCAATGTACTCTACATCTGGGAACAGACTGATGTAAGCTTAAAAACCTTTACTTTGTCACACTTCTTAGCCTTTTAAACAAACTGTTAATATTCACAGTATATAAAAGCCTTCAGTATTGCATGTGACAGAGCTGACGGAATAAAAGGCTCCACTAATCCTTCCTGCAGCAACCTCTTGTAGTGAGGCTTAAGACCGTTTTGATCTCTCTGTTGAGTAACGAACTGCTCCGTCTGCAGGTCCATTCAGTCAGCTGTGAGATTAGTCGGTCCGCTCACAGTACAGCTGAGTGCGCAGAGACTGGAGCAGACCTCCGAGGGAAGGAACATGAATGAAAACACCCAGGTTAGTGAAACAAGATGATTTTTTTTAATATTATTTTTGCATTTCTGAATATTTTATTGTAATCCAGCAGAGAAATGAATGAATGATTATGTTCTTTTGTTTTCATTAAACCACATGTTTTATTTAAAAGTAATTGAGTAACAATGATCTTATATGTAACAAAAAAAGTGTCTGTCGATCAGAAATTTTGAGTAATTTGCACTTTAACATAACAGTTTGCTCATGGATGCCCTTTGAATCCATTTACTGAGATCCTGTGAAAAACTATTATAATTCAGAACAATCAATCCGCATCATCATCAGTTTCCAATGTGCACTGTATTTAAAGATATTATATGATGGCACAAATGAACTATTTAAGATGTTTTGCTTAACCAGCTCAGTGAACTACAGATTATGTAATGACGTGGGATCGATCCAGAACAAAAAAACACATTTCATCACAGCTTTCAATTCCATTATGCAACTTTTGATCCTTAAAGCTGTACTTCACCTTACTTATAAGGCGTGTTAATGAACGGTAAACCTCAAAAGACCGTGCCCAAGAATGTGGCATTAACACTGAGTAACTGTGTCCATTATGAAACAATTCAAAACACTGTATATAACATTCATGTGTGCTCATGTATTAATGAATGTTATTGTATTAACTCACAGACGCTCCATTCAGAGGACCAACACATATTATAAGTGTATGTCTTGTAAAAAACATAGTAAAATCCCAAAATCATAACAGTTCATTCATATTGTAAAAAGACATCAAGATCCTAATAATCATAACATTGATTATAACGTTGATGAAATGATGAATTAATCAGATATTTGTCTGTAATTACAGCATTAGGAAACATGCTCCTGAGTGGATTATCAATAAAGAAATCATATGCAATTATAAATATATATACAAAATCTGTTGTTCCAGACAAAGACAAACATTGTCTCCTGCAACAACATGCACCTTGTCTTCGCTTTGGGATTTAACCAACTCACCTACAATCAGTGTAAGGCTCTGAAAGCTGGAATATGTCCAGGGATTAATGTGAACACCTCAGGGGTTCTGGGCTCTTATGTAACAGGTCTGGGTCAATGTGTTTGAAGACTGTTTACCAGAAGGATCAGCAGAGTGTTGGAAAGTTACAAGATAATACAAGCTGATAATAGTGACTGCTGCCTGATATGTAGTTTATCATCATACATCATCAACATTACCTGTAAACTGTAATTACACAAACACCCTCACATTATAATGCATCCAAGTACAAGACTGAGAGTCTCCAGCCTGCTGGTGGCTCCATTAGGCTGCACAACATGCCCATAGTGAAATGTTGACATGGCAAAGTTCAGCGGGTGTAATGTTTACCACGCTCACCAACTCAGATTTATTATTATGATGAGGTTGAAATTCATCCTGAGGGGAGTTGTTAAAACATTTCATGGTGACATTGGAGGAAATGTCAGAGGATCAACCTTGAGGATACATTTTCTGGGAACCAGTGCTCAAAGTGGGCTACTAGTCAGCGGTATGCAGTGCCAGCTCTTTTACATTTTACTTCTTGGCGTACTTTTTCTCGCACTTCTCACAAGCTCCTGGTGTTCTTCTCTGCCCTCTCTCTATCAGGTTCTGTGGGAGATTCATAATGGCCCTACATTAACTCCATTAAGGGAGGCACTATCTGACACTTAAGTTTCCCTACTTGCCTGCCTGCTGCTCTCTGTCTGTGCTTGAAGTGCTTCATTTGTGTGTCACCAAAAGTAGAGACAGTTACCACACATGCACACACACAGCAACGTGGTTGGACTCACCATCAGGAGCATCGTGAGCACGCCTTATTTTGTCCATTATAGCAGCGGGAACGCTGAAAATGTGACTGCCAGAGACTGTTCCCACTGTGTTCGATATTAGAGGAAGACTTTAATGACTTCAAACTAAAAAAAACATTGTGTGTACTTACCTTTTTGCAATGTACATCACAGGCTATACACCTGTAACCATGGCAGTCACAAGAATATAAATATCGATAGTTCTGATTAAAAGCATGTTCTTTATTTCACTCATCCCGTACAGGAAGAAGAGGTGCTGAAGCAGATCGAGAGGGAGGTGCGAATGCGGGAGGGGGCCAGTAAGTTACTGGCAGCTTGCTCCAGGAGAGAGCAGGCCCTGGAGGCCTCCAAGAGCCTGCTGACCTGCAGTGCCCGCATCCTGGCCTTGCTCAGCCAGCTGCAGAGGATGAGGAAAGCACAAATCCTAGGGAGAGTGGGACGAAGGTCAGATGGAGAGCAGGGATATACTGTGTGAAAGTAGACAGAATATAGATACGTTATCAGTGGAGATGGTCACAGTTGCACTGCAGGGTGGAATCAAGTTGTTGGTGGACATTGTCATGCCTTGTGTCGGCCACTAGAGGGCGGCAAAGTTAGATTTTTCAACCCTTTGAGTGTTTTTTTTGTAGATTCGTAGATTTCCCTGATTTATTGTGTTTATACTGGATATGCTTGTGCTTTAAGATAACATGTGTGCATGATAAATGTACAGGTATGGTGGTGGACATAGAGGCCCTTATTTATGCAACATAAAATGCTCATTTTTGTTGATTTTGTTAGATTTGTCGATTCAACTCTATGTTGTTATTCCTGAGGCTTTTAATCTGTGCTGTTGTTAAGCTGTACTCCATTGGTGTTGTTGTTATTTTGTCCATCCCCTTTACATGCTGTACTTTATATATGGCTTGTTGGTTAGATTTTCTATTTCTGCTACTGCAGGCCATCTGAAGATATAGCGCCGTGTTTGGGAAAAGTAGCCCTCTCAGGTGAGCGTGAGCGAGATATCTCATCACGATACTTACAAGAGCCTGTCTTTTATGTTTCTAACTGTTTTTAAATTTGCACTCTGCAGACCTGCGAATCCCGCTGATGTGGAAAGACTCAGAGTACTTCAAAAACAAAGGAGGTAAGTCTGAATGGTGCGATCAAGGGAACTGAGTGCACTAATGCACTGAAGTCTTGATTGAAAATTGAAAGAAAACAATGAAAAAAATAAAGAGTTTGATTGCATGGAAACCTTAACCTCGTCTTTCTGCCTGGTTCTTTCATAAGACTATATAAGACTGAAATTATTGCCCACACTTTCTTGTACCTGACTAACCTTTTATTCACTCTCTTCTTTTCACTGGCAGAGCTGCATCGCTGCGCCGTGTTCTGCCTGCTTCAGTGTGGCACAGAGATCCATGACACTGATCTGGTGATGGTAGACAGGACTTTAACTGACATCTGTTTTGAAGACACTATCATCTTGTAAGTCACCTGTGTTGTCGCAGTTCTTTAGAGGTTTAGTTGTGGTCCAGTCCCCCTTTAAAACATAATTTGGCTGCAAGAAAATAGAAATAATAATGCTAGAAATAATATGTTATTCATTAGACAGTAATATAAACAAAGTTATACCCTACTCAGGGTATAACTTCCTTTGTTAACTGTCTAATAAAGCAGATATTACTTCTAGTTTATGCCTAATTTGACAAAAAGTACAGATAACTTCTTGTTAGGTGCGGCCGATCATTTATATGTCACTTTATAAAAGTGTCTGTGTGCAGCAACGAGGTGGGTCCAGAGTTTCAGCTCCGTGTCGAGCTGTACAGCAGCTGTGCGGTGGACAGTTTCTCACAGGGGGCTCTAGGACCCAGGAGAGGGAGCCTGCTGGGGGCCTCTCTGGGATGCTCCTCTGGGAGTAAGATCCGTGCTGCGTTTGAGTCTGCAACTGTTTGTGGATCCAGTGGAGGAGATGAAGGACCTGGAGGCGTGTCACCGCCTTCATCCCCTCATCGGTCTTCACTGTAAGGATGACAATTCTCCCTCAAACACACACTAAAGGAAGTTCAGAAAATGTTCAACAGTCAGAAAAATGAAGATTGTTTTCTGCCACTTTTTTTTCTGTCTGAAGGGGGCCCAAGTTTAACCTGCTGGCTCACACGACGCTGAGAATCGAACACGTCCAGGAAGCTTTCAAGACTCATGATTTGTCACTGGCAGCAACGGGTGAGTTATAAATCATCTCCTCTCTTCTTCTTGTCTCTTCTCCTCTCCTCTAATCCCTAATCCCTTTGTTTTCCCCAGAGGATAGTCCCTTCTGGTTGCCTCTGTACGGCAACATGTGCTGCCGTTTGGTTGCTCAGCCTCTATGCATGATTCTGCCAGTCATAAGTGGCCAACTCAAGGTTAAGGTGACTATTTCCTCATATATTATCCCGCTTTGTGATTTCTTTTAGCAGTGTATCACATTATCATCCACTGAATGACCTCACTCCCTGCTCTCATTCAGCTTGGAGAGGACCTTAATTGCTGGAAAAATGTCTACGGTGTCCTCAGGGGGCAAAGTCTCCTCTGCTATCAGCGTGAAGAAGACCTGGAGTCTGAGGACAATCCATTACTTGTAATCCACATCAGAAAGGTTTGTTCCAAATGAGCAGAGTCACAAATAAATAGATGGATTCATTTAAGGTTTCGTCCACGTTGATTACATAACACGCCGAGGCCACCAGAGTGCACTGGTGAATTTATAAATATTGTCCTAGAGGTGGAAACATGGTGAGCATCTGAAATAAACGAGATTAGTTTCTCAAACTCAAGCAGAGTACTGGCTTCTGGCCCAACTTCACAAACCTTAAAGATGCACAGAGAAGTCAAAGTCAAAACGCTTGTCTAACTTTATTGTTAGACCAACAGGTTTCAGCTTGTGGCGTCATGAGACACATAAAAAACCAACATTTAAATATGGTAAGTATGATACATACCAAATCATATCCACTCTATGAAATAGGTTGTTATATAGACTACAAGTGTTGCTTTCAAACTCTGTTGGATATAATATCTATAATCAAAACAGTAGTTTCTAAATTATTCCCTGGTTGCTTTTAAGAAATTGTTTGACCATCGTACTAGAAATATGAAGACAGCTGATCTTTTCTTTTTTAGACTAACACCTTATTACAAACAACAACACAAATAATGTTGAAGTAACTAAGTACATTTACTCAAGTTTTTACTACTATTACTTCTATTCACTTATTGCCACTTGAACGTTACAGAGTTTTAAGTTTTTTTAAACCTCTAAATTTCTTAGGTTGTGTCATTTAAATTGTAAAAGGCTCAAAGAGGTAAAATGATATAATATTTGAGAAAATCCCCAAAATGAATTCCGATTTGTTTTGCAGAACGTTTTTGTTTGTTTGTTTGTTTTTTTAATCTCATTTTATCTCAGAATTAACATGCCTGATCACAGACGAGTTAAAAAAGTTGAATTCAAACACACTCCGACTGAATATTCTTCCCAGATTTACTCTCAGCTCCCATCAAACTGCAGTTAAAATGGGTGGACTTAGTCAATAGACATGTCAGCTAAAATATCTCAGTAGCATCATGACTACCCGTAATGTCTTCGCTATATGGATGTGTCTTGGAAAACCCTCCCGTGGTACTCAGTAAAGCAAACCTGATTATCTGAATAATCAGACGTGGAAATGATTATGTATGTGTGTCTTCCTGTCAGGATACCCTTGTCTGTATGTCAGAGAGAGATCCAGTCCAGTGCCGGAGTATATACATCAGTACACAGCGTCAAGGAGAGGATGTAACCCACACGCTAACCACGCACACACCCGAAGACACGCCGCGCTGGACCGAGGCCCTCTGGCAGCACGTCTATAACATGAGTAAGGCCACAGTGAACAAATGTGGTGATGTGACCTAAGCCTTGAACACAAGCTACTATTATAAGTTAATGACAGTATAATTTAGCAGTCTGAGGTATGCTCTTCCTGTATAGAACATAATTAGCAGGTGTAAATTTAAGGCGTTGTCAAAGGAAAAAAGTAATTGCTCTAGTGTCACTATTGATTATAATAGTTTTGGCAAACTGACGAGTACACAGTGTCAGATCTGCATCAAAATACACGTGCAGGGTTCAATTAAGAAGATTCACAGTCAAAACAACCTCTACAGACTCTGTTCTTACTTCTGATACTGCACCAGAAGGTCAACCTGAAACCTGCCAATACATTTTGAAGATATCCTCTGAGCCCTGCAGTAAGAATTACCTTTGTGAAGCCAATAATGCTCAGTTTGTGTCAGATAATCAGAGACGTGTAGTTTGCTAAGCTAAATTGGCTCTTACTGCAGCCTTACATTCAGCATACAAACAGGAATGTGGTATGGATCTTCTTGTCCAGCAAGATATCTATCTATCTAGCTATCTATTTATATATATATACACACACACGTGTGTGTGTGTGTGTAGATTTTTTATTTTGAATTGGAAATTATTTGATCTTTAATCTCAGGTCTAGACTTGATTTAAGGGATTCCCCTGCTGGCTATGTGAGGGTATTGCAGTTGGTGAGCTTTACGTGAGCTTCATAAACAATCTGAGAGGAAATATTAGTTAAATGTCTGAAGAATTAGACCTACAGTCATTAATTTTAGACTCCAAAGGTGCATGTGTTTCAGTCCACCAAATAATATGTGTTGCCTGGCTCAATCTCATTCATCATGGCTGTGATCTTGTTGTCCCAAAAGTTTGATTTTGGTCCATGACTATTACTGATTATAACCTTATTTGTGCTGACATTACATAAGGAAAAACAATCGTAATTTAAGTTGATATGAGATTGATAGATCATATGTGTGTAAAACAGAAATGGGATTCTTAGAACCTGCCAGAGAAAAGTCGAATATAAGCACACTGTCGGAAATGATCTGAAGTCTAAGTTCAAGTTTTTGTCAATTCAAAAAAATGTAATAATCTAACATTTGGGACATACTGTATTTGTGTGATATTAACAAACAAAAGTTTCCATTGTGTTGGAGTGTGACGACTTCTATTCAGGCAACAGGGATGAGCTTAATAACAACTTGTGATACGTCATGGGACGTTGTGGCTCGATGATGCCATCGGAACATTTTTGCATCCTTGTCTTACAACAGTGTGCCATTCCAGAGCATACATTTGCCGAACCACTTTGAGTCACACCCAATTATTCATGCACGACTAATTTGCTGATTCGCACAGTAGTTCAAAAATAAGTGGCCCCTATACACCATCATTAGAAGACGTGGCGCCGTAGATACTCGCACAGAAAAAAGTATTTGAGTGGAGTAAACTTTTAAATTATTAGGACTTGCACAGAGAGGAGTATTTGGGTGGAATAAACCTTGAAATCTATAAGTCAAACGTATTATTTTATATTAGATTGACTTTTTCTACAAAGTTGACTCAACTTCCACCAAATTTAGCAGAGCAGCGGATTTTGTGAATAAGTAGGAAACTTACTATAGCTCAAAAGACAGCACAAAACACTCATTCTGAATCTGTCCCTGACTCACTGAGAACCTCATAAATTGCCAGCCAGAAGCTCCGGTCTGTTTAGGCCCTATCGTGTTTTCTCGGCTGCCCCGCGTCATTCTCATGAGGAAACTGTGTTTATTCTTGAACCACTTGAAGCCCCAAGCCCCTACATACCGTCAGTTTTATCATTTTATTTCACTGGGGCTTGTAGGAGCACATTCCAGTTTGATTATAACCTGAAGAGGCATTTGTTGATTATAACCTGAAGAGGCATTTGTTGATTATACCCTGAAGAGGCATGTGTTTACTGGTTTATTGTCCAAGTAGCTGACATTGGGCGTCCCCTTTAGATTTACATGATTTTAGTTTAAATTTGTATGTAGGTTGGACTGGCTTTTGGTATAAGTATTTTACTGCCAGTACAGCCACAATGGTGTTGTAACAAGTAGCTTGACATGTTGGCAAATTATGCCTAGCGCGATGTCTTGCTGTTCTGCAAGTCACTGACACTGTCTGGCTTCCCTCCCATGAATGCCAGTTGTGTTTGTTGAAGCTCTGGCACTACTGCTGTGAATTAGCTGCTTCATTAACTCCTGGAATACATTCTAAACAGTAGTCTTAACAGAAGACACTACAGGTGAATAACAGATATCAACACGAAACTTCCTTAAATGATTTTTTGTATTAAACATTTTATGTTTAAATATGCAGAGGAGGCATTAGCTAATTATAAATGCACCAGCTAGCCGAAAATGACAAACCGTAAATCCGAACATTGGAGAAAGCCAAACTCTTGTTTGATTTTGTTGACATATTAGAGTCAAAGGTATTTACAAAGGGGAATATTGGTTATCTCTTTTTTTTTGCGTAAATCAGAAAAAACTGTCAACAGCCATACAAAAAAAAAAAAGAAAGGAAAAAAAGAAAAGAAAATCAACTATAGGCACGTGTTCAGGTAAAACAATGTTGTAGAAATCAGGCTGTGAATGACATGTGAACAAAATGTGTGCAAAATGTAAAATTTTTGGGTGAAAGAAATTCAAAAATCAGAGAAGTCTACTGAGGTTAGCATGCTAACCAGCTAGCCCTGGCCCGTCCTTTCTCAAAATACCACTCTGAGCTCCCAGTCCGGGCCACTGGCTGCATGGCTAACTGAGCTAACAGCAGCTACATTTAGCAGCACTATCTCCTGAATTCAAGATGTGGCCGATTCTTACATATTGCCCCTTTAAAGTCACGGTCTTCAGACAGAGACATGATTCACCCTATTACAAGACACTGTGCCATCAAGATGATTTTAAAGCTGTTAAAGCTGCTTAATGTTGCCTTAAGTAAGTGGTGGGAAGAGAGAGAGGACAGATTCATGCTGATGCTTTGCCTTTAGACAGTCTGGGCGTCATGGGTGTGCCCTTTAGTCTGCCTCTGCAGCATGTCTGCAATACCGTTCACCTCTGGTTAATTTCAATAGCATCTCCACACCACAAGTCCTTGTGCACAATTGAGATGTGCAATAAATCTTTGAGTTTGCTTGAACAATTGCATTACACGTCATCATTTCCAGTCATCAGACAGAGCGGGTGTGAAAAAGTGAACATGGTGAGCCACTCCTTAGGGAGGACAAGGGTGTGTTCACTTGTTTACTGTTTTTAATTGTCTTTGCATGTACCATCTGGCTTAGGAGAATATCTGTATTCCCTTGGTGCAAACCGCAAACAAACAGGAAACATGGGAAAAATGGTGCAAAACTCTGGATTTACTGAATTGTTTCAGTATTGCAACCTTCCTCAGGCGTTACAGATGATGTGTGAGGAAATGTTGGTCCTTTCTGTCCTTGGTCCTGTCTGTCGGAATTTGAATAACTTAATTAAAGGCGCCATTAAGTTGTTAGCTTCGCTTTGGTCTGTCGTCATCCTTGACAACGTTTGCATGACTTGTTGATATTTGCAGCTGCCTGCTCACAGCCTTGTGAAACAAAAGAAAGAGTTGTTTCTCAGGCAGGTTTAATAATAGCAGCAAACCCTATTTTTAGAGCCATGCTATAGCAAAACAAAGGCACAACATGCTTTACAATGAAACAATACTAAATGCAATAAAGCCCAACACTTAAAGACAAAACATAAAATAAAAGGCATCAGTTAAGAAAAAAGCCATACAGTCAAGGTGAGTTTTAAGAAGAGATTTAAATGAAGAGTTTTTCCTGCCTAATAATAATAAATGATGCATTCAGGCCAGGCTTTAACTGGGTGTCATCTGCGTTGCAATGAAAATTCAACCCAATCGCCCGAATGAATGTTGAATGAATATGTTGTATGTTTCTGCAAAACCACAAAAAAGTTAAAAACTGGACGTTTCTTTCTGTTCAATTTTCTATTTTTCCTTTGACACAACGCTGTGCTTATGCTCTGGTTAGGTTTAGGCACAAAAACCACTTGGTTACCCAACCAAAACATCATGGTTTGGCTTAAAATGCCACCACGCTCACGGATTGAGATGCAACGGTTTTGGCTGCGTCAGAAATCGCTGGAAACATCTTCAGGCCTCCTTAAAAAACACCTGCTTTTGTCGCCAATAAAATGGCTGGAAATGTCCAGGGGTCCTTAAAAATATCCTGAGCTGTGACTTAAACTCTGGTTGCCCGTTTGGCAGCCTTGCTGGCTTGTAGTAACACCACCACCTCACCCTCCTCCTGCAGGACAGGTGACTAATAAGCATATAATGTGAACTTGATATGCCACGTCTGGTGCACATGTCAACCTTGGACGCGACTGTTGTTTGCAACATAATATCCTGGCGACTGGGCTGGAAAATCAATAGCATGTCTGTGTCAGATTCACCAGGGAGTTGCAAGTACATAGCGAACAAGAGGGGTCCCAAAATTGATCCCTGGGGAACCCCCACAAAATAAAGGTGCACGAGTGGTTTAAGGCTGCAGGAGCACTTATATATGTTTGGAAGACAACAACACAGCACAAACACAGATGATTATTCTGATAATTAGGGCCTCTTGATTTATATTTTTAAAACAGAGCACACATAGAAGGATATTATACTACCACCTGTGACTAGAGTAGTCTGGTATGTGATACAGGTATGACATCATCTCCTTACTGAATGCACAGACAAATATTTAGGCTGACACACATAGCTACTGAGTATCTGCCAGCTTAAACTACTGCAAACAATTTGACAGTTTATGTGCACAGAGACAAAGCTGGAAGCATATTAATTGCTGACAAAAGCTCTGCCATTCATGTGCTCTGTAAATCACTGCTTATGCTGTTTGTTGCAGGCCAGTGGAAGCAGTGTTGTGATCAGCTCATGAAGATTGACATGCTGAACTCCAGGAAAGCCATTACAGTGAGGCAGGGATCGCTTTACCATGAAATAGGTAATGTAACAGAGGAAGCCTTTACGGATCTTATCAGTGGTTTTCCCCCGTTTACATGCACAGCTCATCGTTTTGCAAAAAACATGCTTCTGTGTCATTCTGGGCCCTTCCCTTTATGTCTGTCCTGCGTTTCAAACAATTGGCAGACCTGAATCTTGCGAGAGCTGTGCAATCCGTCACCACGGTAAACAAATCTGCTTTAATTCGTATCTGTTATCACACTGATGAAAGCTGGGAGCTGAGACGCGAGTGAAAGATACGATTTGTTCGCTGAGAGTGCCGGAGTTTTGTCCAGCGGTCGAGTAGTCCACAAAACATTTTTGAAGCTTCAGAGCAAAACAGCTTTGCAGTGTCCTCCTAAACAACTGAAGTAGCTAGGGGAGCTATTTTAAAATGTAAAAATAAAAAAAAATAAAAAATCTTATAAAGAATTCATACATCATAAGGCTCCTTACATAATCTGGTGTATTATTATCAGCTGTGCAGTTGAGCTTGTGCACCCACGTTAAAAGGTGTGCGCTAATGCTTTTAACTTTTAGCTACAGTGAAGATTAAAGGGTGTACTGTAAGTAATGTCTTTTCAAAACAATCTGAAATGTCAGGGCTTCCGAGGATTATGACGGATGATTGGTTTTTATGTTTTGAATGTAGTCCCCATCTACGTCAGTTGTTTCGGAGAATAATGCAATTCTGTTTTGCTGTGAAGCTCCAGTCTGCTAAGTCTGCTAATTTATTTACATTTCATGCAGGAAATAAAGGAAAGCAATGACTGCAAAAATCTGCCAAAGCCTGAGGGGGTATAGCATGCAAAAATGTTTAAAACAATTTGTAGTTGCAGTGAATGGATCAGATTTTAATGACCTACTCACATTTAGACATCTGACTAACCATGCCAAGAATTCTGACAATTTAATGAGAGGTGCATAAATGTAATGTAATGCCTCCTTGTCTCTTTCTGCGGAGGGCTGGAGTGAGGCCTTGCCTAAAAGTTGACGAACGGGTTTGAGTAAATAGCAGGATGTAAGAAAGATAAATAATGCTGCCCAAAAATGTCCCGGAACAACAGGCCAGACTGTTGACGTGAATAGGGGCATTATCTCCAACACCTACTGACAAAAACACATCAGTCATGCGGATCGGAAAATATGCACTATAGCAGGTGAAACAAATAGGCCAACACCTAAAATGTGGGTGTGTCGCTCGGACATCAAAATGTCCCTTTTTTTAAAGAACATTCCAGTCCTCGAGTCAGAAAAGGAACAAATGTTTTAAGGAAGAGATGTCAAAATCTTATCTCTCCAAATTCCCCTTCATCAGTCAGTTATCAACAAAAAATGTTTCCTGTCATGAAAGGAGATGCTTAGAATATTTACTCCGGAGTTGGTTCTCTTTAAAATGGTAAATAAAGTGACTCCTCCTCCTGTTTTGTCTTTTGTCCTCCTCTTCTTTTTCAGTAACACCATCCTCACCCAGAGATGGTCTCGTGGTTCCAGATTTATCTGTTGAAATCCGCACTTTGCTCTCTTCCTACTACAAGGAAAGGTAGGCGGCAGCAGACACTCCTCCACCACCACCACCAGTGTTTTAACAAATAAACTCTATTGATTTATGTAAATTATTCATATATTCTTTCAAAGAAGATGGGACAGGGGCAACAAAAGGCTAACAGTTAATAGTATCATGATGTGGTATGAACAGGACGCCCTTGAACTGCACAATTGTTGGTGAGGACGGGGCGTAGTTCACCATTTTGTGATAAACTGCGATGGAAAAAAGAATCCAGACACATCTCTGCACCTAAGAGTCAAAACCATAAAAACCAACATCGCCTTAATGTCTGTAAAATCCAATCCCTCAGACGGACATGATTGTATAAATGATGTTATCACATCATCAGGTTATCACCCGTTGTCTGCCATGCAAAGTGAAAGCCATGTATCAACAATACCCAGAAACACACCAACTTCTCTTGGCTGAGCTCACCTGAGATAGACTGGTGCAAAGTGAAAACATTTCCTGTGGTGCAAAGAGCCCACTTTTCAAACTGGTTTTGGAAATTGTGAATATGGTGTACTGTGGGCTAAAGAGGAAAAGGGCCACCCAGACACAGTTACCGGCACAAAGTAGAAAAGCCAGGCTCCGTGACGGTATGGGCTTGTGTTAGTGCCCATAGCATGGATAACTTGCTCCTGTTAGTTTATGTCTGTTTTGAGCAGCGTCCCAACTTCTCTGGTATTAGGGTTGTGCAAAATCCTCTCCTCCGCTCACCGTGACACACATAATCACTTGTTTGTTGTGATAGTCTAACAGTGATTGCTTTGTAACTGGAGGCAGGACAACATTAAATAGGAAACTGGCAACTTTACAACAAAAATGTCAGAATTGTAGCCCTCCGGGACAGAAGAAAAGCTTTGAGTGAGCAAATTCCTGCTCACATACTTCAGATCTTTTTTCAGTGTATATTTTCTGTCAGAGAAGGTGATAGAAATGGGAGTCATGACTTCTGGGTAATATGTAACAGCTTCTTTAGATTTCACATCTTGAATGCCGAAGTATGAGGTGATATCACATCACAATTGCAGTGGAGTTACCGTGGGCGGTTTGGTTTTTGTAGAGCTCTGTGACTCAGGCTTTATCAACAAGTTGTAATTACATAATACGGTCCAATTTCTTGCTCGGTCCGTTTGTTCAGTTTATCTATTTTTAATGAGTAAAAACAAAAGAATAATAAGCAGCGGCACAGGTCACAGACTGTTCTTCCATGTAGCCATCGAGGTCAGCTGTGACATGACTTGACATCACAGCTAAGCAAGATAAATACTTCCTTTGAGTCGAGCACATAATGGTCCTCTTATACAATGTGCGCCATGTCATCAAACACTGGATGTTTTCCAGCTAATTTAACTTCTTAAAACAGCAAACAGTCAAAGTTACAGGTTTAAGTCCACACATAATGCACCTGAGTGTCAAATGCTACACATATTGTTCAGGGGTGTCATGGTTGGTGTACAGAGAAAGGCCAGAGATGTCTCAAAGAACAGGTTGTACCGGAGACAGATAGTTCATATATGTGAGGCAACAAGCTAACTGGCTCCTGTTTCTACAATACTGGCATTGTGCAACTGTGAATGCTTCATATGTGAATGTTCTTTTTTGGTGTACTAGTAATGAGTCAGACCTCGCTCTGAACTGTGCATGTGACCACACTGCACACAGAAACTAGTCGGACACCGGTGAGGTGCGAGTTAGATGCCCTCCCACAGAATGCAATCTCTCTCATTGTCTTTGAATCGAAGAAAATTACTTGCCATAAGCAGTGGAGACATTTTTAGATCCCATCATAATCTAGTCACAACCACATCGATGAAAGTTTTATAGTCCACAAAACATTTGTGGAGCTTAACCCAACTTGCCATGGACACGGTGGTGAGTGGACAATGACTAGATTTTATTTTTTTCTGGTGAACTTTTCCTTTAAGTTGTTGGAGAGAACAAGCAGCCTGATCATCCCACATGGCTGTTGCATTTGAAACAGACAATACTGTAAAATAAAATGATGTGTAATCCAGGCAATTTTATTATATACACATTTGATTTGAAGTATATATTCCAAAACGAATATAACAGTCCCCTTTAATACAATCAAGACAAATCCAATGTCAAACTCGACAGCCCTGTATCTTTTTAATATTTGAACCACCCATAATCTGTAACAGCTGAAATGAAAAAGCATTTAAGAGCATCCACAGTCAAGCAGGCAATAAATATGTAATTATATAAGTCAAAAAATTTGAAAAAAAAAATAGATTGTTTGTATCTTTACATTTAAATCCGGACGTGTCTTCATATATATAATAATATCACGCCATCTACCCATCAGCATGGCAGGGTGTGTAAATGCTACTGGTTAATATAAATGCCAGTCAGTATCCTCGACAAGTGCCATCGTGTTTACAGGAAACATGTAAAAGCACAAAGAACACAGGTTCAAGGGGACTTAGAATTGAAAAAAAGTAACAATAGTACTTTCGTACCCAAAGTTAATGGGGACTGCTCTGGGCTGGGACACATCCTCCATCCATGTTTCATGGAAACTCGTTCCATAGTTTTTGTTTAATCCTGACAATCCTGACAAACCAACCAACCAACCAACCAACCAACGGACACTGGTGAAAACGTAACCTCCTTGGTGGGGGTAAAAGATAAAAAGTATTTCCTCCTGCCAGGAGAGGAATGCAGTTTACTAGTATCATGGTGCACTTGTGTCCATGTGATTTAATCGAGAAAAAATGCTTTGTTTGTGTTCTGGTAAGTCAAGCTACCTCATCCTCATACCAATCATTGCAAGATAAGAAATTGGCAAACTTACAGCTTAAGCTGTGGTTTTTAACCGATACGTGCATCAACCTCTAACTGTCAGATGGTGTTGTGTCTGCTGTTAGTGGCGACAGGTTGTATTGTGCTGTGTGTGAGTCACATAACAACTATTTTCCTTTTTGATATACCTGACATGGAGTTAATTATAATGACACAGAAATAGATGGGACCAGATAAAGTAAGGCTTAATTGATGCTATCTTTGCAGAATTTGTCGGTTGCTGTAAATTAGTAGATTTTTTTAATCTCTTTAAACATGCTTTGTGTTGGTGAGTCAGCTTTCTTTTTCCAGATGCCTAGTAACATCCTGGAAACACCTGAATACTAAAAAAAAATATGAAAAAACAGGCAGATACTGACACCGCCACACACTTCTAGTGGGTCATGATTGAAAGCAATTATTTATGTTTGACTCTGTTCATTGTTTTTAAGAAAAATCCTGCATAGTATTGCTTTCTCCCTTTTCTTACAGGTATTGATGACCATGCCACAGCTGCACCAGAGGCGTAAGGACCTGCTCTTATTCTTTCCATTTGTGGTTACTACACCTGGTGAAGACAACGGACACGGACATGATAAATGCTGCTATTTGGAAATCTACAGGGGACACATCCTTCTACACAATCTTCTACCTCTCCTCCCTGAATCTCAACTGTTTACCCAACTAGAAGTAATAGTAAAACAAAAACAGTAATGAAGAATGAACAGTGTAAGCCTGAAGTCCCAACCCATCACTGGCTCTTATGCCACTAAATTGTTGTTCATTTGAATTTCAGTATAATAAAAATGTACAAAAAAACAAAAAGAAATAAAACGATCTTTATTTACAACATACAAGTACAGTATTTCATGTTTTTGAACTCTCTGAATCGCTCCCTGAATTACCAAGAACCTCATTCCCCCTTAGATTGTCAGCCAGAAACACGTTTTCTTGACTGCCCACATCTTCCTTGAGGGAACTTTGTTTATTTGGGGAACCCCTTAAAACCCAAGCCCCTTTACACCTTCAGTTTACCATTTTATTTCCCTGGGGCTTGTAGGAGCACATTTATTTATTATAGCGGGAAGAGGCATTTGTTTATTGTTTATTGTCCAAGTAGTGGACATTGGGCATTCCCCTAGTTTTGCATGTTTCTTGTTTATAATTTTATGTAGGTTGGGCTGGTCTGTAAGGAATGTACAGCCAGTACCGCCACAATGCTTAAATTGTCAATTACGATCAATTCCGTTCGGTCCTGTGAGTTGGACTTTCATACTTTCAGGCTGAAACTGCAAAAGTAGTTTGGCCGTCTTGTTTTTAAAGAGAGAGTCTGCTGAGTCATAAATATCCCAGTCCCAGCAGACAGCCTTATTTAAAGGTAAAATGAGTTCCAACAAAACAATTTATAGACTGATAGAAAAATAATTCCTCATAGTCATCACTTTTGGCCCACTTAAAGTGCGTTGAGGTGTCTGTCACTGCCCTCCGCCCCTATTATTTTACTGTGTTAAGGACATTCTTGAGTGTCAGTGGGTGTGTTCTCTTCCTCGCCAATAACAGCATGCACTGTGTTAGGAATGAATGTTTGTTTGCATGTGTTGACAGCACCTTAAATTGTTCAGACTTCCTGGAATAAACCTGTCGCCAGAATAAATCATGGCAATGAGCGTTTCTGCAAACAGAGGATATGTTAAAACTTTGCATTTCATTATGTTGCAACTTCTACTGTACGTTTCTTTAGGGTTCAGTTTTGTGTTTTATTCTGTGACAACACTGTGCTTTTGATCTGGTTAGGTTTAGGTTTAAAAAGAAAAAAAAAAAAAAGCTGTTGTGGTTTGCAAAAATATTGACTGCCAACATTTTATTGCCTGGCAACTGGGCTGCCTGGAAACCATTCAAACTTAATGTTGATGAAGGTTCTGAGTCATCCAGGTCTTCTTGAAGACGTTTCACCTCTCATCCAAGAGGCTTCTTCAGTCCTGACTGACTGGATGGGAGTTGCAGGCTTTTAAACCCTGTTTGGGAGTGACCTTACAGAGGTAAACTTAAGGAATATGTAACCTCCTGGGGTTTACCTGACAGATAAACAGCACCTTCCCTGCAATCTAAAGCAAGGACAAGCAATCGAAAATCAATCATCAACTGCTGACAACCAAATTGTTCAGGTTCTGCGAGTCTTCTGCAGCTTCAGTCTATAAAGAGGGTAGAAGTAAAGCGTCGGCACACATTTAGTCTGATACAGTGGAGGAATATAACTATGCACATTAACTCAATAAGGTCCAGTATGTAGGATCAACTGGCATCTAGTGGTGAGGTTGCAGTTGGCAACCAACTGAACACCCCTTGTGTCACCCTCCCCTCAAAGGCCCTCTCCAGAGCCAGAGCCAAATTGCAGACACTACACATGTTGCACATACTACACATGCTGCACATACTACACATGTTGCACATACTACACAACCTGTGTTGATAAGGACATGATATGCTATTGCACAGTCCAGTCCCTGCAGCCTCAAGCAGCAAGTGTATACTGGGTTGTGCTTTATCTTCTGCCAGAGGGCAAGAGCTCATACTCGACATAGAGAATACGCAAAGGGATAGCAGCTTCTGTGCTTGACTATTCATATTTTGACTCAATGTTTTTTCAATCCCATACCTAACAATGCTCTCTAAAACAACCCAGTGGAATAAAAACATAATCTTCTGGTTCATACTCCCTGAGTCTCGGTAACAAAATAGAAATCTCTGTTGAAAACGAGACTTATTGGAGCACACTTGACTGATTGGTTAATCGTGTATAACCAAAAGACTATGATCTCTCGCTGACCCAGGGTCCAGAGCCATCTCCTCAACAACAACACTTCCCACAAACTTGGACCTTTAAGTGCAAATTTTACGTACTTGTACTTTACTCGAGTCTTTTCTATTCATGCCTCTTTTTCATTTCACCTTCTAGTGGGAAATATTGTACTTTGGTTGACAATTTTAGTTACTTTACAGTTGGGATTTTTGCACACAAATCATTTAGTCAATTAGCCGATACCCATAAAATGAATTGGTAACTATTTTGATTATTGTCATTGTTCATGCAAAATCTTCAATGTGAAGATTTGCTGCTTTTTCTTAATTATGTTAATTATTCTAATTAACTTGAGGTATTCTTGCCATTTTTCTGCCTTTTTTTTTTTTTTTTTTTTTACAAACTAATCAATTTAGTCTGATGAAAATAACCATTATCTTTGGTGAGTGAGCTGCTACAGCAGTAAAATCCTAGCTTTACATGAATGCACAAGTAAAAGATAGCCTGGTGCTACTATTTACACATTTTCCTTATTACACTTACATACAGTACTTTCACTTAATGGTCATTTTTAAATGCAGGACCATCGCATTATAATTGTGTATTTTTCCAGCGTGGTATTACTTTACCAAAGTAAAGAACTGGACTACTTCTTCCTCCAGTGGTCCAATTGCAACACACTGCTTGGATCCTGTTATCAGGGGAACTCTGTGTAGACTAATGACATAAATCAAATGACCGAAATCAATTTCAATATGCTACACTTTTAGCACCAAAAACACTTTTGAAATATTATATTGTGTCTTATTTATTCACAATTACTAAAAACTCTGTGCAGAAGTACATATCAAGTGCTACAGAGATGTTCAGATAATACGGCTCAGCTTACTGAGCCAGTAATTCAGGTGTCTCATGATGGCGAAGACTGTCTTCATGCGGTGGCCTCAATGTTTCAACAGCCTGAATTCCAACTGATCGTCACTGTCTGACTATTCCAGCTTTGCAAGATAATATGAGAACCCATTGTAAGCATCATATTGTTAAAGCCCTGAAGGTAGACATAAATAAAGGCATGCACTGAAGTAAATCCTTCTCAGAGACGTGTGGAACTACAATGCTTTAGTTATAGGGTAACTCAAAACAAAAGGGTGTCTTGTTTGTGATAACCAAACGTGAAAAACTGACTACACACACACACACACACACACACACACGAAGAGGCCTCTGAGTTAAGCAATAACCTTCCGAGAAGCGACAGGAAAATACTTCCTTTAAACATGTTCATACTGGATATCTCACCCCCCTTTTTTGCAGCATCAGTGATGCATTTTATGTGATAACAAACACTTAAACAGGTACATGAACAGGTAAATCAAGTAAACAAAACGAACCCATGAAATATGTTTGACTCTATTCATGGTTTAAAACCCTATTCAATTGAGTTACATCCTTTTGACAATGAACGACAATAGTTCTGTTTGGACCTTTTGTGATACAAATAATGATTTGTATGCAATTATCAATGCCTGAAGTTACACTGATGGGAGAGTCAGTCTGTTTCATTGTTGTTGTCACACCTAAAAGATTCCACATGTTTAATAATATAACGATAACAATAACATAATAGTAGACTGTGCATGTCACCCTGACAAAGCTTATGACGGTGCAGTTGACGTAGCCTCTTTTACTCAACTGATTCTGATACTGTGAATTGAAATGATTGCGGGGGTGTGCACGTCACCATACAATTACGCAAAAGTTCTGACAATAATTACCACACCTCATCCTGAGTGTAGTTTAAGGACACTACCTTCGCACACCCTAGTTTTTCATTCATGAGAAGGCATAAAAACACAATAGTGGTTGTTGATCAAAATTAATTCATAGAGGAAGAAAGGGGACATGGGCTTTGATTTACCGTGGTCAGCAGTCAAGTGCAAGGTGCAGTTGTGGAGATGTAAATTGTTGAAAAAAATGTAAAAAGAAAAAAGTAAGTAAGAATGCTTAGAAGAAACCCCTATCTACAGGGTTTTAGCACTTGCTGACCCTCATGGCCCATGATGCACCGCTCCTACGAGACGACCCACAGTTAATTGAAATCAATTGACCAACCTATGCAACATTTAGTCTCACACTTGTGGTGTCCTGTACACATATTCAGCTGTGCAGTTTCCCTTCCCTTTTCTGTGGAAGGCATGAAAATGTGAGAGCCACACCATTGTGTTACCCTGCTATTACTGTCTCTGATACTTCCGCAGCCGCCCGCGTCGTCAGTCTCAAGGATGGATTTCCTCCCCAGAATGTTTTAACAAAGCGTCCAAGATTCACCTGATGGCAAGCCAGTCCTTCGCCACAGCTGAATACCTGACTTCAAGTTTGGCAACCCTGTGACGAACGGGATCACCTGATCAACAAATGAGTCATCAGACCTCCATTACGTATTTGAATTTATTTATTTTTACATTATAATTAGATTAAATGTATTATATAAACATTACTGTACAGAAAAGGCTTTAAAAAAAGTAAACAGCACAATCTCCTTAAATCAATCTTTGCTACTGATATGAATTGATTACTGTTCAAATTATGATTTTTGACACCTTTTAAAATATATTTAACCGTACTACAAGGAACTTTTAACTGGTTATGACACAGTCGAATTTTAATACTGATTCCTTTTACGTAAGCAAACAAGGCAAGAGGATTGGCTATAGATTTGACTTATTAAAACATGTTTTTATGGCGGACTGCTGAGGTTCAATTGAGACCCTGAGGAAAGAGGCTACTCTGTAGTCTAGCGATAGGACACTAAAACAAATCTTCTGTCCACAGGGACCGCCAGAATCAACAAAAATGAAAGTTCCTTACAGTAGCCTTCATTATATACAAACTTCAATAAGATACAGCATATGATGAAGCCTGGTAAAGTGATACAGCTTCAATGTGGTGTTGGAGTGTCGGTGTCTGATCTGATCTTCACGACGAGCTCGAGATGATTTTCTTCAGCTTCAACACCTCTTCAGTGGTGAGATGCAGCAGAGGAGTGGAGCCAGAGTTCATCATTAGCACAGCTGAGGGAGCCATCTCCGACCTCTCTTTCCCTGCCTGAATGAGGTCTTCACTGTAGGATTTAGCGGCTGCAAAGTTTTGCAGAACTGCGAGGGGATTAGAGTCAACGTTCGCTTGGATGGGGTGAGCCTGGGTCTCTTTGTCATATGAATCCCAGCAATTTGTGGGTTTGGAGGTGTACGGCTTAAACACGCCCTGCCGATCGAACGGAAAGACATCCCGGCTGGCTGCATTTTTCAGAATGCCACCTGAAGGCAGGACCTTATAGTTGGCAAACGAATTTGGGCTCATGTAGTTGTGGTGATTACCGGTTGCCTGGGTGGTTGTTGTTGGGCTTGGCAAATTCCTTGACCTAATCCTTAGATCCTCAGCGACTGAGCTCCAGTTTTGAGGACTCATCTGAAATGTCAGGTTGGTTGGGAGGACATCCGTGTTGGAGCAATTCGTTTGTCCAGACTGTTCTTCCAGAATAGGAAGGGTCGGTAGCTGCTTACCCCCCGCCATCGTGGCTGAGGTCTTGTACTGCCTGAGCCAGTTCTGAAACACGGACAGCGGCATCTCAATTTCCATCTCGCCACCATTCCCTCGAGGGATGCTGGGCAGTATTTGACTGAGATTGATCCCTCTTGCTTCTGGACTCCCCTCTCTTTCGTCGTTTTGCTCTATTGTAAGGTCTATTTGTCCTTCATCTGCTCTTCGTTTCAGAGCAGAGTCATATGCGGGGCTCCTTGAAGCTGTGATAGCTTTGACTTCGATGACGTACGCCTCCCTTGCCTTCCCAGGATGTGCAGGTGTATCTCCTAAACCTGCCTCAACATCTGGCGTCTCGCGTCTTTCATCCCTCACCACCTGCGGGCAAAGAGGAGTGTACAGAGGGGAGGGTTTGTTCAGAAACTTTGGGTTCTTGCTGGACGACGGTGGGGAGAACGATGAGGCGGGGTTGCTTTTGGTTTCCTGTCTCGATGCTTTGACGCTCAGGTTCAGAGGCTCAGCCAAGCCAGATGAGGTCTTGTACCGTTCTGCCAGGTAGCGCAGGTGCTCCAGTGGCTCGTTAACACTCTCTGGGTTTAAACAGCGTGGATTGAAAGGAAACTGGGGGGCAGGGGGGCTCTGCCGGGTCAGCACTGCGGAGGTGACAGGGAGCTGGGGAGGCAGAACCATGTGGCTCGGGTGATAGTAGTGAGTGTATTGGAGCGGCAGCTGAAAGGTCCCACTTTGGTCTGACTGGGGGGGATGAAGGTTCTGTTGGAAAGAAAAGTGTTTCGTCAGAGGTTGAAAGAACAGTTTGACATTTGAGGCAATATGCTTATTTGTCTTCTTGAGTTAGATGAGACAATTGATACCACTCTCACGTCTGCACACTGAATATGAAGCAACAATCAGCAGCTTAGATTAGCTTAGCATAAAGACTGGCAATGTTAAAGGGCAAATTCGGGTATTTAAGACTGATTTCAAAACTTTTGGAAATAATTAATTATTTAAATGCCTGGCTGTGTCCGGTCCAAGGGTAACACAATCTGCTCTCTATTTGATACAAATAAAGAAAAACTATTAAATACTGCAAGCTGTGGTTTTAAGAGGGGTCAGTGCAGCCAGTGGAGACTCCAGGAAACTGAATTGTCTTTTTTACAACTGACATTTTCTCTACTGATCAAACAATTAATCAACAATTTAATAGTGAACTTTTGTTACCTCTCAAACCCTGTTGTGTCTATATGCTATGCTAAGCTAACCAGCTGCTTGCTTTAGCTACATATTTACCTGAAGACTTAAGAGTGGTATCGATGTTCTCATATAACTCAACAACAAAGTAAAAAAAGCATATTTTGTTCAACACACTATAAAAGGAAAATATTTAACTAAGGTAGTTTTTGTTGCATCAGAACCAGATTATTCATAACAATATATCTTAAATAATTGTATTCATGTATCATACTTTACAGTATCATTGCATTTGATATGCATTTATAACACAACAGTTATAAATATTTGTATTGAATCATAATCACATAAGTCTGAGTTTGTATTTTTGCCTGTGCCTCTACAGACAAAAGAAGTGCTCAGCAGTTAAGGATATTTACTATGTCTTCCTTATCTTATGTCCTAAAATAATACCAACCTGTTGCAGAGGTATTGATAGCAGTTGGCGTTTGGCTGGTCTCTGGCCATCGTCATTGTCTTTGCTGAAGTTGGCAAAATGGAGGTGCTTCGGCTGATGGAGAGGCAAATTGCTTAACGGTATGCCTTTCACGTGGCATTCGTACGGCAGAAGCAGCCTGGAGAAATAACACATCAATCAGATAAGATCATAATGGGAACACAGCCTCAACTCAACCTGAAACGCATTGTTTAACTCACTTCTCATAGTGTCTGCGAGTGCAGGTGGCTGCACTCGTGCTGCGAGGGTTTCCTCCGAGCATGTTGTACACTTGCTTCCACAGCTGCTGAGCAGTCACCTGGAAGAGAGCAGCATATTGAATTTAATTTAATTTAATTTTATCTTGTTTTATGTTGGTTTGTATCACGGCAATTATGAGCCAGTGCATGCAGCATAGCCTAAGTTAGTTTGCAATGCAAGTCTCTATATTCAAGATTGGCCATTATCAATATAAAAAGAGTTTAAAGTCAGTCATTACAACTTAAAATAACAATAATGGTAAATTGTAAATATTTAGTTACCTGGTGGTAGCCTCCCAAGTCTCGGACAGTCTTGAACATCACAAAGAGGTCAACTGAAAAATAGAGAAAATATACATAATCAAATACACTTTAATATTAGAATGTAGAGCTGTTAATCTGTAGATTACATTTCAATTCATTGATTTACAGTTTCTTCTGTAAAAAGTGGTTTTAGGAAGTCTTCAAATTGTTTGTTTTTGTCTGACACCCAAATATATTCAATTTATGAGATGCAACAAAAAAAACAGTAAATAATTTTCTGACTAGTAAATATTTGACATTTATGCTAACACTTTCTAATGACCATCACTTCTAAAATATATATATATATAGTTAATTAAACTTTAATTTATAGTTCCTTCACTGTTTGAAAACAATTACATTAATTCATAAACAATTTGTTTTAATTGTGAAGTTGGTTACTTGGCATTTACAATACTTTATAACTGGTTAACAAATGCTGTGCAGTTCATCTTTAAAGCATTTTATTATAAACAGTGAAATAACTATAAACAAAACTTTAATTAAATATAAATGTACCACTTATTAATGATTATTATTGTTAGAAAGTGTTACCAAAAATATATTTAAATGATTATCGGTCAGCTGCAGCTTCTTAAAATGACTATGATTAAAGAAAAGATACAAATTTATGCCCGATTATATTAGCAGGCGGATAAATAATATTCATTATACCATATAATTGCAGCATAAAAAAATGTTGATATAACAGAGGTCTGTTTTGATGCATAAAACAGCTTGCTTACACAAAATGTAATGAAAAAATAATAATTATATGTACTTTGTTTGAAGCCCAGATTGGGGATCCTCTCTATGGGTGTATCTCTCTTCTTCATGAACACGTAGAGATCTTTAAGGAACTCCTTCTCTTCTTCTTTCATCTCCTCTATCGGCCTTTTGGTTCTCTCCTCTCGGATCTCTACGAGTGCCATATCCATGTGTGCCTGGGGACACAATTAACGGAGGAAATGACGTCTCAGTGACCAAACATATTGACCAAACACACCAGTTAAACCTGAGATACTCCGGTGACAATGCCTCGCTGTTTGGAGTTAACATCATCCTGACTGATGGTTGTTAAACACTTGTGACCACATATCACATGTTTGTACTTGCCTCAGTGGAGTCAGCCCTCTCTTTCATACATACGGACAGCATACCATTGATATGACACAAATAATCACAATAATGATCTGTTTAAAAATCGACTTAATTAAGAATCAAAGCTAATTGTTCACATTTTATGTAAGAATACTTCATTAGTTTTATAGTATTTATCATTTACTATTGTTCATTTAATGTTATCATGTTACTATCATTGGATTCAAGCTTTTTAAACGCATGAATACATTAATTTAATTATGATAATTATTTTCAAAATAAAACAAAGGGAGGACTTACAGAATGATAGTTCAAATATTGAAAAAACACAGGTTTAATTAAACAGAATCATAGATTATAAAAAATATCATAGATTAAATCAATAAACTCTGTTGTTCCTCACCTGTGTTTCCATTTAGAGAATAAGTGTCGATGGTATTATCTCATTGCCGTGATGATCACAGAGCAAGCAGCGCACAGGTCAGTGTTCCTGCCTGTGTTGTAAAGTGAGAGGTAAAATCAGTGCAACCAGTTAACAATGTGACGCCACGTCAGTCACACACCTGTCGTTAGTATCTGTGTGACAATGTGGGCAACTGACAGAGGGGGTGTTTACTCCAGCGTCTTCCTGCTGAGCGTTCCACCGTCAGACCAGTTTGACCTGCTCCTCAGCATGTGTTGAAAAACGGTTTATTGGAGTACGCAACACAAATTGGCTGAATAATGAGTGAACCAGTGGAAATCTGTGCTCATGATATCAAAGAAATGGGCATGTATTTTTCAGAACAAGTCAAGTTTGGGGTTACGATCACTAGAGACAGAAAAGAGGCCATAAAATTCAACAGTCTCTATTTATCATTTAATAATTTCATCATTCGGTGCTTATGTAGGAATAACAGAAAAAGAAAGGTACTCACTGTGCAATATGATATCGCATTATCATGTCAACAGTCTTGCGTGTTGTTTCGGTGTCAATCATGCCACTCTCTGAGAGGAGGAACCAAATTTTGGAATGCTGCAATTGAATTGAAGTGTACGATGTTGGTGTTTAATTTGACGGCTGTCTAATTGAGTGGTTGGGAGACATTCCACCAGGGCTTCTTTTTGGCCTAACTGTTTACCTTTAAATCCATCTTTCAAAGGACTCCACGAAATGCCGAACAACAGGACCGATTTCCAAACGTTTTGTCAGTCATGATTAAATGGTGCGTGTTTTAATTCGTGTTGACACATTTGGCCTAAACAGCTCAATACGAGCAGCAAACTTGAGCAACCTGCTCAACTGTCACACAGTAGTCTTCTGTTTGATTTCTACCAGCGCCGTGCCCATTCAAAAGGGACCGATTGGTTGGTGCGTGCCGTCGCTGCATGCAGCTTTCATGAAAGCTCAAATAAAATCACAGTTCTAATTATTCTAACATTATAAGACGGTGTGGCAAATGTACATAATTTGAGGTCTATTGGGGGCATTCCTGTAGGGTGTCCAATTGTGCACGTTGAATCCACGTAAGAGTTAGTTTTTGTAACGTAACGTTGTATAAGTGAACTGCAGTCAATGAGCGGCAGTTAAGGGCAGGCTGCGCATGTAGGAGAAGACTTGTCAAGACTTGTCAAGTTGGACTTGTCAAGTTGAGTCTGCTCGCAGACTCATTGGGGCCACCCCAATTATATCAAACGTGTTTGATATTTACGCTTTAAAATCTCAATGATTACGTTCTGAGCTGGACCACAACAACCTACAAGATAGGCATGGCGATTAGCATTCTAGCCCTTGAGGCTATCGTTTCTTATTGTAGCATACTTCTGTTGGCAGAAAAACTAAAAATCTCACCTCAAGTTCTTGCTGAAGTATATAAAACCTGTGTTAACCTTGTCTTCCTACTCATCCAGACTCATTTAACTTGCTGCTTTTATTTTATTCTCGCAGCAACATGTTACTACAGCAAGTTGCTGCACCATGTTAATCACCATTTTGTTTATGTCTGTTTCCCCATGAGATCACGTGACAGGGATCATGTGAGGTGGTGCATTGTTCAATTTGGTTTATCTGAAGTGTGTGATGTGCCATTTAAAAAAAAAAAAATCTTTAAATGCATGTTTAAGGTTAGAGAGAAGAAAATGTGTTTTGAACACTGTTTGTTCAAAGTCTATTAATAGTGAACCTGTTGCATGTCAACGTTGCAGAAAGGATGGGCTTTTTTATAGGGATGTGACCTAACTTCTCACTGGGGACAACACCCAAACAAACAAACAAACAAGTATCTCAAATGATCAAATTATTCATTTGAAACTGACGGAATCTTGTAACACTGTTTGTAGCAAATATGTGTGGTTAAAGCAAGCTTGAAAAGGGTGAGGTGCCACCAAATCAACAGAGAACGAATACCACAGAGGCTTATTGTTGAGTGATGATTGTGCTTTCTCTCGTCAGAAATAACTCTTGGAGACGGTAGCGTGTTTTCATTGGGCCATGACATCTGTCTGCAACAAACCTCCCAGTCTTTGTGTATCAAGAATTCACAGGGTGTGGCACCAAACCTGTCAAAACACAGAAAGTGATGTGGCGTCCATTGTATCAAAGTTGCAACAGTTTGAATGTAGAAGCCTTGCATGAATATTGGAAGACAGATGTCTGTGGTTGTCTGGAATTATATGTGACGAAAACTGTGACAGGATGTTTCTTTTTTCTGTCTCAGAACTGAAAGAGCAAAGCATTACATGTCCCTCTCTGTATTTGTGACCTCTATTGAGGTAAAATTATAAAGTAAAGATATCGTGTCAAAAGCAAAAGTCAATGATGGGAATATTACTTGAACAAAATTCTTAGTAATTGAAAGTATCTGATATTAAATGTACTTATTGCTAGCTAACATTAGGGCAGTACAATGTGCAGGGTGCATACTATAAAACTCAGCCATTCTTACGTTTTTTTTTACACAAACTGGCAACTACCAAGACCGTTGATCGCACACCACGTGATACCAGCGGCGTTATACTGTTGGCTCACAAACCTTGGACGAGGCCGCAACCGTCAGAATTCATAAACAAAACAATAATTTTGGATCCAACTAAATATTAAAATTACTGATTAGCAATCATAATAATTTATTTTCTACACCTTATCTACAAGATCTGTAGATGTAGAAGGATTTTCTACAAAATGTCATCAATATTATCATTAAGTATAAAAAGTACAATGAGATTTTAAATATAGGCCTACATATATTTACATGTATTTATACAATGTATGCAATATTGGCTGATTAATGAAAACTATATTCAGCATTTTTCATATAATTGGAATCAGCATTTTTTTTAATTTTTTTATCCAATTGCCAATAAAATAAATTGATTGAAGAATATACAATCTTTGACTCTGGTATAACATAAACCTGCAAGTAACCAGTAACTAAATTAATGAAATAAATGTAGTAGAAAGTAAAATATTAGCCATAAAAGGAAAAGTTCCTCAAAAATATACTTAGGTCCAGTACTTAATTACATCTTAAGCCAGTCAGTCAGCTAAGGAGATAAAAGATCAATGGATTCAAGGAAATTGTCTGAGGGTACAGGAGACCTGATGCAAATGTGTTGACAGTCATTCGAAACAGACCAGGACGGGCTGAAGGAAATGTGACTGATACCTTTTTAAAGGGATATATGTTTGTCTGGTGGTCGTATAATATAATACACACACACAGGTCCGTTCCCAGCGGCGCATGACAAACAAATTTACTGCCATTTAAAGGATGGGCCCTACCCATATTAAAGCTGCATTCCATTATTCTGCTAATATTAGCACTGACTCAAATAAATTCCAGTCGCATGAGACAACCACCTCTATTTCACCTTGCTACCAATCCCACACATCAATCTACAGGTTTTAGCACCATGGGTGGGGCAAGAAAAGGCTGTGGCCCAATCATGTCAAGATCGTAAGAGACAGAACGTACCTGTTTAAATGCGATCTCAGAGCCCATTGTCTATTATCTGACAACGCTGAAGCTTTCGATTCGAGTCATCTCTGAACTCCAACTCCGCTCTTGTGCTGTCAAGCAAGATGTGTTTACTTACAAGCTATGTTGGGGGTAATATTACACAGCAATATATTTATTTTAGCGGTAACGAGTATTATAACTCGTTACTAATATTTCAGTAATTATATTACTACAGTTGTATCACGTAATGCGCTACAATCTGCCTAACCGACCGAAGTGAAGCGTTCATTGTTGTTTTTTTAAGAACCCATCCAAACCAACATGATATAGCCTGTGTTTTGCTTAATATAGCCGAGCCTAAAATTTCTTTGTTCAGTCTCTATGTATTATATTGGGAGGTGGCGTTTAACGAAGAGGCTGCCAAGCCAGTTCAAGACTGTTTCAACATTTGAAAGTGTGAAACCGCCAGATATTTTTGATCGAGGAGGCCAACGAGTCGATTTCCAGACGTGTTTGTGGCGACCAAGCCGAAATATGATCTTTTCCAACGCTTCACCAAGTGGCTCTTGTGCCTAAACTCAACCAGACCATAACCACAACATAAAATAGAAAATTGAACCTAAAGAAACATAAAAGTGCAACACAAAGAAATGTTGCGTTGCAAGATGTCCGTGGTTTGCAGAAACTTCTGCATGTTAATATAGCTGAGTGACAAAGAATACATCTGTTCACAATCAAATCACCGCATTGGGAAGATTCCTGAAACTTTCTGGTATCATCACAATGTCTGCTCGTAACCTTGTTTATTTACTTTCTACAACGTCCATCGCCACCTCAACAACTAGTACCACACCCAGAAAACAAGCTAAAACATGTCAATGATGAGAGCCAAGATGTCAAGATAACAGCGCCAAGTGACAACCACTAACTATAGCATACAAATTTGGCTCTCGATTTGAATGTTTGTAAGTAAGATATCATTCTCAGTAGATTGCAGACACACCCGTGGTTAAAATGGCGTTGAATATTGAACGTCAGGTTAACTCTTGTGCTATTGGATCGGTCAGGATTTTTTTTGCTAGCATACTAGCCATATGAACTTAACAAGAATTATCACCCCCTCTGCGGCTCAGCAGAGCTTTTTAGCCTCTTTTATCTCATTGTTTCAGGTAAAGAGTCATTGTTAGCTCACATCAACTTAGATATTTATTGCAAAAAAGGTGTTAAAAAGCCCCCAAACAGCAGAAAGTGGTTGGGGAAGAATTCTGAGCACCAGATTTTTTTTTTTCTCAGGAATTGGTGGACAAAACGAAGATAAGAAGAGAGTGAATATTAGACTTGTATTCATCAGGTGACTTAAAAAGGATTGAAATACTGTAAAATGAAGTTTAAAGAAAGGCTTAGTCAGTACAGCTTCCTGATAATTACTGTGTAGTGGCCAAATTGATGAATGCCGCAGCTTTAATTGAAATCAGGGATGCAGGACTTACAAATGAATTACATATTTTTCACCTGATTCTTTCATCACCATGACATCACTACAGTATGCATACAAATCTCCCTGTCACAAAAATTCTAACCAATCTCCATTTTGCCCCAAAACTATATATTTACATAAATCTGAACTAAGCTGAACAGCAGCAGTGTTTTCACAAAAAGTTACGTCTAAAATCTGCAATACGACAAATCGCTGCTTGGCGGCCCCGACGAGTCTGAGGTCATCAAATTCAAGCGTTGTTTCTCTGTCATGCACAATTTTAAGGTCATCCATCAAACGCAACACACCCATCACCACTCTCTGAGAAAACACCACAGGTTCTGTGCTGATGGTATGCAGCAGTGAAGGGATGGAAGAATACTGCGTGATATCATGTTTCAGGGAATACACACCTTTGCTGGGAACAAAGCACAAAGAATAAATGTGCAGACATTTCCTTGATAACGTAGCCTGGGACAAAACCTCTCAGACAAGTTTGACAGAGGAAGCCTGGTGCCTGAGAGTGACAACAGGCCCTTTAACGTTACGTAATGTCTGATGTTTCCTTCCTGGCTAATAGCCTAAGTAGTGTGGTTAGGGTGCTTCTTGTGAAAATGAATCTGGTATCCACGCCGTCTGTTTGTTATGCTTTTTTTTTTTTGAAGATGTATTTTAATCTTGTGGCATTACATTATTAGACAACTAAATCCTTTAAAATCTGAAAGTTGTTTCTGCAAAGGCCTCAAAATGTGTCCCTAACTGAGTCATTAATCCCACGGCGGATCATCTCTATGTGTTGGTATTTAGTAAGAGGAATCAGAGCATTCAGGTTTACTGACTAAACAAGAATTTCTTGTAGGCCTTATTATGATTGTATTAGTGCATTTATCATCAGGTATAAAAAAAAGATTTGAACTGGCAATAGACTATTCATTGCACAATAGAAGAATGACGCCATCTGTGTTTTGATTGGTTCCCTGTGAACCTTTTGTCTGCCGCTGGGCATAAAACCTCCCAGATTTGAAGGTTGAGCGATCCAGTCAGACAGGCAGCCTGGCACCATTTCTAACTGCTTTCAGATCTCCATTATAGATTGATTGATTGAATGAATGAATAAACTCATGCTTTGTCCTGGGTTGTTGGCAGTTGGCACTCTGAGGAAAATGGAGGGCGCTGTTGTAGAATTACATTTCTGTGTTTTCCTTTCCAAAGAAACATGAAACTAGCAATCTAAGGTAACGTCACAATAACAAGATGTTGCAAAGAGAGAGAGAATAAAGAAAACATTATTCTTTTCTCTGAGAGATAGTTGATTATTGAGTCTCATTCCCAGGTCGTCAAACACTGAGTTCAACGACGCTAACCTTAGATAGCTAATGGAAATGTTGCTAATACTTGCTGATACTTGATGTTAATATAATGTGTGAAAGTACAAAACACAATAAGAGGATTATATGCAGATATCAGGACATGTCTGTGACTTTAAACAGGTTTGTGAAAACAATAGTTGCCATTGTAATAAAAATGCTGTGGAAGTCAAACTGCAGAAGGAGCCTGTGTATCTAATGAGGTAGCTATTTCATTCATTGTGTCAAACACAGACAGGTGCCAAGCCCACATTGACACATAAGACAATGAAAAGTGGCTTCCAGCCAACAACTTCAAACCAAGATCTATATCTTCAGTCTCAACATATAAAATACAATCTGCCACAAAAGGTTCCCTACTTCCCTTATTATGACTCTGGGTTTTTAATCAAAGAAATGCAGTAATAAGTCATATAATGGGGAATAAAACATGAAGTAGGATTTGTCTTCAGTCTTACCTAAATCACAAAACAAACTAAGTGTCTTCTGCTCTGGAGGCTAGTGTACCTGGCTGTTTTTCTGTGTAAGTGTACCTGAATGTGAGATCTTTGACTTTAATCCATTTTCTATATTTGATCTAAATTCTTTCCTCTCCTGTGTTTATGACTTAAGAACAGGTGGGGAAAAAAGTTGTGCCAGGTTAATCTCATTACGTTTGCTAATATTTTTTTCCATCCCTAAAACAGGTTGGGGAAAAAGTCATGCCACGTAAGAATTTTTTTCTTTCTTTTTTTTTTCTTTCCATCAGTGGAAACTGAAACTGAAAAAAAAAAAGTACATGTGTGAAAACGGAAAAAGTTTTGGCAGGTACAGAAAATAAATAAATAAATGAATAAAAAATAACTCTTGAGAGTTTGGTGTATCGGTGCACTTCAGCCTCCTGTGGCTGAAATGAGCATGACAAAAACAAACACAAATGAGTGCGAGATGAGCCTGACCAATTTTTTTTGTCCCTGTCAAAACTTTATTTCCCACCTGTTTTCACAGACGGAAGAAAAAAAAAACCAAACGCCTCAGAATTTCTTTTTTTTTTAACTGGCAAAACCTGTTTCTCAGATGGAAAAAAACTATGTCAATAAGGAAAGATTATCCCGGCTAAGCTTGTTTTCATCTGTTCTTGGGTCATTAACACAGGAGAGAAAACAGATCAGATCAGTCTTAGAAAATGGACCACTGGATTTTTAAAATGTATTTTATCCATTTTTTTTATTCACTTGCCTGTTAGGAAATACTGTGAACAAACTGTGCAATTAGACATTCATTTTTTTCACACTGTACTAAATAAAAGATCTGTTTTAAATATGTTTGAAGACACTATGTGTCACAATGGGACAATATCTACCTTTATTATTTAAGATAAGATTTCAGATTTGTCACAGTTGTAGTCGAGTTGTACTTATACTCCAAATCAAATTTGTTTGTGTTTGTTTATGCCTTGTCCTGCACTTTGCCTTACATACTGAAATAGCCGTATATTGTCTGGTTCATTGGCTCAAATGTATGTACTTTATCTTTCATGTATTGGATTGCTGATTGCATATTCAGATGGCTATCATACTCCATATGAAACTGAAATACATTTACCACTGGTGGAGTCTTTCTGCTTCGCCTGACATACACTGAAACTCTGATAAGCTGCAGTGAAAAAAACCCTTTCAGTTAAACTGTGTAATTGTCCCTGAGCAGAAGTTTAACGAGTTTATGTAGAAAACAAACTTTGTTACGGTCCTAACTCTGTGCAACTGTACCAAAATGCACTTTGAAGGGCAACAAATACAGGCCTGGTTATAAAAAAGTTGGGATGTTGTGTGAAACGTCAATAAAAACACAACGCAGTCACTAAAACTGCGTTAACTTGGAACAGTTTCATGAAGTGTTCCTGCCCATGTAGTAATATCCCTCATATATTCACGTGTTTCACATAGAGGTTTACCTCTGAGCCTTTCATACTCCTCCTTCATAATCATACCATCACCTGTTATGACCCCGTTTACCTGAGAAATTTTCCAAAGGTCAAAGATAAGAAACAATATCTTTACACTGTTTGAGTACATGTCAGAATGATGAGCTAATTATCGCATTATGATCTATTTAAGTCTTACAAAGTGAGTACATTTTTTGGAACCGGTGTTGTAAGTTTCACCTTGTAAAGAAAGTTCAAACTGCCTTCATAATGAAGACTCAAGCTTAAGCTGTGAAGAACTAGCCTCATTTTCTGTGCCTCTGCTCGATAATAAACAGAGTGTATCTCTGCAACTACAAGGTCTATTTGAATAATCAAGGTATCATAATAAAGGGAACGCTTGAAATATTTGTTCAGGTGTGTAAGTATAACTATAATCTCCACTTATATGTTACCATAGGTGCTCAAAAAATAGCCCAATTGGGCTCTGCTCGGGCTGAACAGGTTAACTGCATATCATAAATTGTCCCATTTGCACAAAGAGGAGAGCTGGCCTGTCTGTTTATTTCATATCAGACATTTCTCTCTCAGGTGTGGCCCCTCTGTCTTCTTCTCAAACTCATCTAATCACTTTTTCATTGAGCCTTGGCCGTTTCACTATTCAATCAAGATGACAGTGGTAACAAAACGTAGCTGTGATTTTGACATGCAGGAATGCACGTGGGTTGGGTATTCGATTGTGAAGAAGCCACGCTCAAGCATTTTGAGATTGTAATCAGATAAGAATAGGGTGTACGTTAAAAGTACGGCAATGGCACAATGGTGTGTGGTATGTCATGTTGAAATTGGTTGTTGTCATGATATACGGATTGACCTGCATGTCAAACAAGCATGCTGCACAAAAGGTACAGCCGGTGTGAGGGGTTTGTGAAAACAAAGAGAGCAGCCGAAGTTCACAAAAGGTCTGTTGTGATTGTGTGTTGACACTGCTGCACTAACATTATAACAGGGGATTTCCATGGAGAGAAATGAGTCTCAATAATGGTGGCGAATGCGTGTGTCATGACCCGCAAATAAAAACCGGATCTACACATTTGTATGGTGCTTTGTGGGTGATCTACTCTGTTCATGATTCTCAAACAAAATCAAATATTCACAAATACAAACCAACCTGGATGCACACGTCAAACTTTAAACTGATCAATTTGCTTTTGAAAAGCTTCTAAATGTTTAATAATGTTATTTTTTTGAAAAGTTTTTAATGAACATTCAAGTTCGGTTGTATTCATTGTTCTACATTTGTTCATATTGATGATAATCGTGTGTCGAATGGAAAAAATGCATCATAAACTACTCAAAAATCATCACACACATGTCAATCAGGAGAGCCTAGTGGATGAAGTATAGAGAATGTTAATTACAGCAGATTATATGTGATTATGAGTCATCTCAGAAAGTCTTTGACGCTTAGACTCCTCGGTGGTGACTGGGATGTAGGTTGCACGCAAAACAGCAGCACGAATGAACTAAAGTCAGAGACAATGGTATTTATAAAAAGACAGCGGCAGGATGTGTGTCGCTCTGCTATTGACGTCCCCAGCTGATGTGAGCAGCTGAAATCAGTTGACAGCCCCCGATTATGACAAGCAATTGAGAGTGAGCATGTGTGAGAGGAGTTAATTACAGGATGTGAGACAGACTTAAAGGTTAAGCATGTTAAAGGGTAGTGTTGAAGACGGAGCCGGAAGCTTGTAAATCTTGTTATTTGTCGTGTCACAACTTTAAGACTAATTGTCTTCATGTATTCCTTTTGAAACAAAAATGTCATCTGTAGATCTTAAGGAGCTGAAGGACTTTTGAGGCTCCAAGCATGTAATCTGAGAAACTGCCTCCACTGATTTCACTCAGCAGCTAAGTTGCATTGTGGGTAATGTAGGCACCAGCGTTTGAAAAAAGAAGAAATGTATGGAGTACATCGCATACCACAATGCAACTCAGCAACTGAGTGACATGCTCTGTAGGCAGTTTATCAGATTACGTCTTCCTCTGGAGCCACAAAATACTTTATCCTAGTTTTTCACATATGCAGAAGTAATCCCATACAACCTGTTAACATACTTAAATGTGCAACTTTACCCTTTAAGGATCCGGATTTAGATCAATCGAGGAAGCCTAACTGACAAAACTAACAAACAAAACCTTGTGCAAAAACAACGTCAGACAGTCAAATTCCAAACGTTATTATTCTACCAGTGCTTGAGTGATTTATAGTTGTAATCAAAGAAAACCAGCAGTAAAAAAAAACAAACCCAGCTGACTCATTCTCTATTGAACTGTGGCCAGTATACATACATACTGTGCATGTATTGCATTGTTGTTGTCTGGAGTATGTCTGTCGCCACCCTCTGTAACGCAATAGGGTGGTGCATCAAGGAAATAAAAGTCAAATACAATAACTACGAAGACAAGGTGCCTTTTCATTCAATCTGCATCTATATCTATATGTGTAAGAAGCTGCTGTGATAATCTGATACCAATGATTGACGTACAATTTGGCCCAGAGGTAAATAGCTGTGAAGAGTTAAGGACAGGTGAACTGCACAACACTGTCATTACTCATGTCAGTCATTTAATAGTCTAGAATTTGGTTGACTGACAGAATAGCTGTTGCCTTGTGACAATGAATGGGTTGAAAACAGTTTTTCCCCAATCGTTTAAACTCATTTCCTGAAGCTACAGCTCAATTTTCTCAAAACTGTAAACAGAAAAATTGAAAATGAAACACTGCACACAAAACCATGTTCCCTCTTGTCAAAAATCATTATTTCCACCAAAACAATACACATATGGAGGACTGAACCTGCAAGAATCGGAAACAAATACAGAAATAAATGCCATTAAAGGCATAGAATATAAAATTGAAAATACATGGTGGCAGTAGGTGGACAGAATTTGGGCGGGGCAGGTTTTTAAATAGATTAAAATCAAAACTTTAAGATACCGTAAAGGCTTGTTGCATATTACCAAGTGAGATAAAACCTATTATTTTTGTAATTGCAGCTGTCCCTTTATTTTGTATTTATTTTTAAGGCGAGGGCAGAAATGAAGAATTGTTTAAAGATGCATTGTCAGCTGCAGCTTTCAATCTGTGTCCTCACCTACCTGTGAACACTTGAATAGGTATGCCATAGTGACTGTGATGAATGACAATACTATTGCCATTCTTTATAAATGTATTTGTATTGTTTATTATAGATAATACTAGATAATACTTTTGCCAACTGAGTTTGAAGCACATTGATAATCAGGGTGTGGCATTTTGAAGGTTATTTATTTATTTATTGTGTACTAAATGATGAGATTTAACATTTCTATTTGAATTAAACGATTGAATGCTTTGAGTTTGGCAGCCTGGAGTTTTGTTTCTGAGACGTGCCTTTCAGATTTTTCAGATTTGTGTGCTTAGTTTCAGTTTTTGTGTGTGTGCAATTGAGAAAAAAACAAATCTACCAGATGTTTTCATGTGTGACTTCCTGAAAATACTGCTTTGGTTGTTAAAGTGTTGCAGGGTCATTACTTCACCACACAGTGGCGCTGTGGCTCAAGCTTTCATATCGCCTCACCTGCACTGAGATGCCTGTGTGACATGACATAAAGATTAGATGCAGAATATGGCATGCAATATTCCATATGAAAACCTGCTGCCCATGTGTTTTATACTTAATGCTCTGCCCTGTATATGTTGCATCAGGTTGGTTTTGCAGCAAACAACTGTGTCAACCATAGCGAGGGCTCCTATTACTCTTGTAGTTCATGTTGCTGATTTTATTCTGCAGTCATAGATAACATTTTTCATTCCTGCCTTGTGTTTCTGCCTCAGCATCCACAGAAGGCTGACTCCAATGCATAGGAAATGAAGAGCGAACTGGGATTTACTCGGCGGTTTATGCGTTTTGCAGATCAACAGACCTTGTCACATTTGTAATGGAACTTTTTCACTGAAAAGATGGTTGAACCTCGCTTTTGTTTCATTGTGACATCTATAAAAGCAAAAATCAAAAAAAAAAAAAAAAAAATCCTGCTGCTTTCTCTGCTTCTCCTCTGCATGTAAACAGTAGGGTGAATTATAATGTCAGAGACAAACGCTTAGATTGACACCAGATATGTTTGGTGAACTGCTGCAAAGGTCACGCCAAAGAGGGACTCCAAATGTCAAACACCCGTCTCTGAAGTTTAAGCCTTTGTAAGATCTGACGGATTGATATTCTTTCCCAGACTCCAAAAATGTCATTACTGATATTTTGATGCCAAATATGCATTTGCTTCTCCGATAGCATTGATGGATGTTTGTGGACAACACTGATTTAATGATATGAACTTCTAATGTGTGCGCTGTTTTGTGTAATCTGTGTGCTTTGTTGTGTACGAGTAGTGTGAGTGTTATTCTGAGCAAATACCCCTGACCTTCATTGCCCTTAGTGCCCTTTCAAACCATGATCGAATTTCAGCGATAACCACCTGAGGCAGTATGAACCAAAAGGGGCTTGGAGGGCATTCAAATGCCACTATTTGCATCCAAGTGAGTCTCTAAGGCTTCTGCTCACAAGCAAAAGAAGATTATTTTTAGTTTTTCTCTCGAACTATGTACCAACCTTTTTGTTTGTGAAAATAAATGTATTAAGTGTGCGGTGGATTTTAATAAATGGTTTTGTATGGCCTGAGTGAAGGTTTCTGCTTAAAACATGCAAGATGAATTGGTCTGAAGGCGACCACGTGTAGAAAACCTTTGTGATTATAACCTTCTGCAAATTGTTCTGGAATTATAGTTTAATTAGACGTTTGAAACACAAGGACTGCACTCATTTTCAACAGAGTAGCTACATGCATTGTTGTGTGTCACAATGCCCTTTTTGATGCTACCATGAGGAGGTGCCAAGGTCAGAAATGTTCCCATTCTGGGCACATTGTGGCTCTAAGAGGATCACGAAATGCCCCATAGATGGCATTTCTGGCAGGATGTGATGAGCGCTGACAGCAGACTAGAGCTTCTTGGAGACTTCAGTTGTCCTGAACTTTCCTGAAAGTCAAATTAGGTTTTCTTGCGACTTTTTGGGGACAGATCCTAATGCGGATCATGACAAGCCAGGCCACACGATGCCACGGTTTTAGATGATCTTGTCAATCCTAAAATCTAAGCAACAGTTGATAAGAAACAAATGTTTTTAAAAAAATGCTTTTTTCAAAGTAATATTACCTAAGTATCCGTGGATTGGTCTTGTTTAAGGTCATCATGCTAACATTTTTATGTAGACAAATCATTTTTAAAAACACTACATCCACAGAGCTTTTAGAAAAAAAACCCTCTTTTCCTTAAAAACATTATTGTGATTGTTAATCAGTAATTTTAAAAAGTTTGTCAGGTCCAAAATGATTGTTTTGCTTATATCTGTGAGCAACGTTTTGCTAGTGCAAACCAGCTTGGTGAGTTGTAATGTGAATGCAGTGGGAGTGGGGAATTAAATGCCACATTGAGTCACTAAATGTTATCAATAATACCTTTTAAAGGCTAGACAAATAATTATTTTAACACATTCAAAATATCTAATTATATCTATACTGTCCACCCCTGCTAAGGACTAGTGTGGCATCTCGGGAAATTTACTCCTGAGTTAAATGAGAAAGTAACTCTCATATCTGTACGCTGAATAGAAAGCTGGTACTACGAGAAGGTTAGGTTAGCTCAGCTTAGCATAAAGATTTGAGGGACGGGGAAACAGCTAGCCTGACTCTGTTTACAGGCAAAGAAATCAGTCTGCCAGCACTTTAGCTCATGTGTTTATTCCTGCCTGGCAAACTTTCTGTGATCACAAGGGAGTGACCGCTATCAGACAAGAAATATTTCCGCACCGTAACATAATCCCTTAAAACCACAAGTTGTTACAAGGAAGTTCAAGTCTTAATCCTTTAATAAGCTAACAGGCCTCTGGCTTCATATTTGACAGACCAATGTAAGCGTGGTGTCAATCTTCTCGTACATCTCTTTGCAGGATGGCAACTGGCGAGTTAGCCGTTTCTCCCGGTTTGTGGATATGCACTTGTTGAACATATTCCTCTTCATTCATGTTTTATAACCCACCGTTAACCATTATACTTAATGTACCTTGCGATAAGAGGGTAATTGTCTGCAACACATATCTTTCCTTTGAGTGGTGAATCTATATGTGGATTTGACTCAGCAGTGGGCTCATAAAGATCACTTTTATGAGAAAGAGTGAATATTACCAAAGCTAATTGTAATCTGAAGACAGGATCACACTGTGGCATGTTCTAATACTCTGTAGATCATTGTTTTGATCAGGTAAACATGAGGAAACACTTGCAGCAGTTTAAAAAATGTGACACAAATATCTGATTTTCCAAGGACACCATTGTTTTTAACAGTTGTATTGGTTTATAAGATGTGTCAAATGTGCCAGAGGTGCAGTTTCACACAGTTCCTACAAAGTGAAATAGAAAAGGGTGATTTGAAGGTTTCTTCCACGTTAGACAGAAATAAACAAGACACCATTCAAGTGTGTCTTCGACCTAAACTTTCTTTTGTTTGGCTTTTTTTTTTGGTGAGCTGATGTATTTGTTTTGTCAGACACAGCGGCATGAAGGAAACAGTGTTTTGCTTCAAGCTGAAATGAAAGGGCTCACTGGAGTACAGTGAAATGAATTCAGAAAACACATGTGCCATATTTTCCTTAGAAGCTGTTCCTGTCTGTTATGAGGTGTCATAAAAGAAGATGTTCCCATGAATACTGATCGATGGCTTAAATGTTTATCCAAAAAGTGATGTTAGTTACAGAGATGTGTGAAAAGCAATAGGGTTTCCCTGAAGAGCAAAAGAAATAGCTGGCGAGAATGTTATCGTCTTCGACATGAGCGCTTAAAGAAATTCAGAAGTGCTCATGCATCCTCGTTGGTTGTAATATTGGAGAGTTTGAAACGTTCCTCCTCCTCCTCTTTCTTCTTCTTCTTCTGCTTCTCCTGGACGTCTCTTTCTAAATGATATCCAATCATCAGCTGATACATCAGCACACCCACCACTGCACCCAAGAAGGGGGCACAGATAGGCACAAAGAACCAGTAGGTGTTTGCTCTGGAAGAGAATCAATTGATAAAACTGTAATGCATGAGGTCATTATACATTTTTTATTCTGTTTACTTTCTGTGGCAGGCCTGAATAAGATATGAGTGCATATGAGAAGTTACACAGATGCATCAGGGTCAGGAAGCATGTGAATCATGTCAATATTGAAATGTTTAAAGGGGCATTCCCCCAGATTTACAGATGAATATCAGTTTACTCGTCACAACAAAAAATCGCAGTTGTATAATGCCCTGAGTGGATGCTGACAAAGGTCATAAATGTTTTATAATCTAACAATAAACATGTTTATAATGCTATTCTTAACACTTCTACAGTCTCATTAACACATAATGTTAGTAATCATCTTCTGAGGGCTTATAAGAGTCTTATTACCTATTAACTAACACTTATTCCAAGGACCTGCATATAAAACATTGCCTTCACTTTAATTTCACTATTTCTCATGTGTGCTTTTATGGGAATTGTGATATTCCAAGGAGATTACTGGCATTAAAAAGTGTGTTTTGTTATATAAAGCTTGATTGACAGGTGTCTCAAGCTATCAAAGTCCCTCTTTGACTGCAGACTTTACCTCGTATCCAATCTTAATAACATCTCCTGAGCCACATGGATGATGTCATTGTCTATTGTTAACCTGACATACTGTTTTAGACCACAGTAGCGCTGTACTCACGTGAAAACCTCTCCACCCCAGCCTGCAAGAGCCGTGAAGACGCGCGGTCCGAGGTCCCTGGCTGGGTTGACAGCGTAGCCGGAGTTGAAGCCCATCGACAGGCCGACGACCAACACCACGAAGCCGACAGTGAAGGGCTCCAGGCCCTGAGGGACTGGATTGTTGTGTGGATCAATTATGGCCAGGATGCACATGATCAATGCCGCTGTCCCAATAACCTGAGATAGAACACAGGGTCAACAATCTATTGATACTTTTCACATTCATTTGATGTGATCCTTCATTAATTTCATTAAAGAAACAACAGTATTTTGACTGTTCCAGCAGCAGCATGATATATATGAGATATAAATAACTCTGTTAATCACACTGACTTTTCTTTTCATTAACTAATTGGTCTTGTGATTCCTGTGAGATATTATTGTTATTAAAAGATCACCTTTAAGAAGTTGTGATATTCATCGTGAATTCACTCTGAAAAAATTGACAAGCTGTGAAACAAAAGACTCCTGGAGAAAAATAACTTTTTCATCAGACAGCAGCACAGAGCAGGTCTTCTGCTGTCTGCTGATGTATTCTGACATCAATGGAAGGCAGAGGCACCACATAGAGAGCTGAGCTGACCTCAATTCACACGATTGCATCACTGCAGGTCCGGACTTCAGAACAATCACTTTCACAGCATATGCACACAGCAGATATGATATATATAACTCCACATGCTGTGACGCGTCATGTGGAGCAAGCCCCTGGCCGGCTAGTGACCCCTGCTGGCCGGGGGGAGTACTGCTGATGTAGCTGAGCTGCAGAGAGGTGAAAAGTTGAGCCGTGTCTACTGCAGGTTTCATTGTGTTGCTGACACCAGCACAGAGGAGGTGCTGTTTCTGTGTCAGCAAGAGTCTCCGAACATCTTCAGAGATAAACCGAACAGTCAGTCAAAGAAGCTGTTTAGTAGGAGTTTATGAAACGGTGCATATTGCCAGACATAAGGTGCATTCCCTAGTAGTTCCCTGCCAAGTGAACTGCACAGGGTATTCAGCCATGTTAAGAAGAAACATAGGGAGCAGGAAAAAGTTCAGTTCAAAGGGAACTATGAACTGTGTAGGGAGGAAGTGAATAACAGTTTGTCGGCATGTGACAGGATTACCCGTCTGTCATTGCACACAAACAGTGGAGCTCGATTGCAAGTAACGCTATCATTATTGGTGTGAATAGTTCAGTCGTTAAAGGATAAGTTCACCCAAAAATGAAAATTCAATCGTCTACCTACCCTCATGCCAGTGGAAAAGCTTAAGACATAAAATGGCTCCTTACAGTTCATCGGGCGTAATCCAAGTCTCCGGAAGCCCCCGTGATCCCAAATTGATTTCAAATTGGCTTCACCCTCGAAGCTTGGTCAAACTTGGGCTCTTCTCAGCTGTTTGCTAGAGCACAATTTGAGGTCTAATATCCTGTTGAAAATGTAGATGCAATATGTAATGATAAATAATACATGCGAATTGCAGGGACCAAAGCTCCCTGTGTGTCGTCTGTAAATTACATTTTTCATGCCTTGTTGGCTGAGGCTCATATCCAAAAAATGTCACCCACACCTGATGTAGAAATAAGTTCTTTTTAAGATTAATACGTGCAGCCATCAGCAGCAGGATGATGTGCGTCACACCTGCAGTGTCCAGGTTTTTGATCGACAGCGTGTAATTTAACTTTCATTTATTAATCAGATTTTCTGACACGAACATATCGTATCGAGCTCCTTTTTCTTCACACACTGATTCCAATTTTAGACAATCAGATTCTATAAGGTTAAAGAGGATGAGAGGAGCTGATGCGATTGGCAAATGGGCTGTTCTGAACTGCCAGATTTCTATATAATACTTCTGAGCAAGTCCTACACCCTGCTATGACAGCACACTTTGTCCACAATGGATGTGACTCAACCTCGTTCTTCAATCATCCGTCTCTTTTTTTTGGTTTGAGTCAATGCTGCTGTCTATTCAGCTCCACCAGACGTGCTTCACTGTGACCTTAAGTATCCATCTGAGTCTGCGATCATTTTCTTTTTGTCTAAAACATTTGAAAATGAGGCTGTTGCCGAACACAACAGACCATGACCACTGATGGAAAGTGACTGTTTAGTACTTGGATGGAGATGGAGCCACCATTTTTATCGACTACGGGTGACAAAACATCTAGAAAATCACGTGAGCGTTACCTGATCGAAGAATCCATTAACCGGGCTGAGATGTTTGGATGGATACGTGGCGAAAATCCCGGCTGTGGCATTCTCTCCCACCACGACCAGCTCCCCCTGGCTGAAGTCCTGCAATGCATCTGGTGGGAGAATTAGGCTTTTTTATCAATCCAGTTAGCGCATGAATGGCAATCTCATGATGGCAATGTTGGTCTGTCAGTCCCAACATAAAATTGAAAATTGAACCTAAAGAAACATAAAGTTAAAACATATCAGTGGTTCCCTGAAACAAACATTGCTATTCTGGCTATTGTGCTGAGATGCAACAAAAAGCGGGGACAGTGCGGCCCACGGTCAACCTCTTAGTCCTGGGTGTGCCCACACTCAACAACTATTTCATGGATTACCAAAACTGTATCCACTTCTTTGGGCCTTCTTGCCTGTAAAATTTGAGCACCTTCATAAATGTGTACTTTTAGAAAGCAATGACTGCAGCCCCCCACGACTCTGTGAACACACACAAACTCCCAGAAGGTGAAGTTTTGGTGTGGAAGTTAATCACTTGTGTAAGAAGACAGCTGTGTGGGCATATTAATCAACATCTACAAAAAAAAGTATAGATGCTCATTTAAATGCACTTTTCTGGCGACTACTCCCCCAAGCTGTTAACAAGAGCATATTCAAAACTGGAAAAAAAAAAGTGTCCCACTGAGAAACATCGTCATTGTGTAAGCGTTGGAGGTGCTTGTTAAACATTAAATCATTTTCATTAATCTGATTGTTCCTCTTCAGTTTCACGTACCAAAATACAAGCCGAATACAATCGCTGCACCCAGAAAGGCTCCGAGAGTCTGGAAGAAAAAGAACAACGGGAACTTCCTCCAAGGCTCTCTACCAAGTAAACACAGCGCGAAGGTCACCGCTGGGTTCACATGACCACCTGAAGATGAGAATAATGCAGAAATGATGGTGCATATTTATTAATGTATCTATGCTTAGCATCTGTGACTCAACTGGAGAAAACAAACAACACATGCAGGCTGCTTTATCTCTAGTGCATACAGTACAGCCCCCCGCTTTTCCCCAGTGGAGACTACACACTTCTAAGCCCACTGTACAGTCAGTAATTGCGGTCTTGGTAAAGTCCTGTTAGGATGGAAGGTCTTTGTGACACAAATTAAATTGGCGGGATGAAAAGATTCAGAAAAGCCTCCTTTTTTCCAACCTTGAAGGGGGGAAAAAACGGCTCTGATGGCACACTCATGCGGGTGCCTCGTCTGTATCCACACCTTGATCGTGTCAGGTTTGGAGCTATCTAATTATAAGAGCTTATTCTCTCTGCTGCAATGTGTATTAGAAGGAGGACAGGCTCATTATAAACGCATTGAAGAAGTGAGCATGAGTGAACCGCGGAAGCCTTTGTAGTGCTGCTGCTTTTGACAGAAGATACCAGGATGGAGGAATTGACGCGCTCACTTTCCTTTCAATTACAGACCACGTAGTTTTCGAGTTAAGGGGTAAGTGCCCCCTCCGTCGGTGTGTGTCTCTTTTAAACTTTGCATTCCTCCGTCCACTGCTTCCTGTTTGCTTACCCCGCCGCCTCTGGCTGTCATTTGTCTGGCAAACACATCAGCGTGGTAAATACTGCACTTCAGATAAGTGCCATTTGCCTTTTGCTGATATTTAATGTCTGTCAAGCCGTCAATAATAAAGACTCCCTGTTATGCTGATGGAAGTTGGGGTCTTGTGGGAACTCTGTGGATGACTGACTGATGCAAATGAGCTCAACGAAGTGTGATCGTCTTCATGATAATAAATATTTCCTCCATTTATGAACTCTTGTGTTTTGTTTACATTGGCTTTACTTCCTCGTTGTTCTTCCTCTTAGAGTATACGATACTAATAACTGCAAAACAAGTATTTCTTTCTGTAAACATGATTTCCTTTTCTTCTAACCATATTATGCTCATTTTCAAGGTTCATACTTTTATTTGGGAGTCCTAGTAGAATAGGTTTACACACTTTCATTTTCAAAAAACACATTATTTTTCTCATGCAGTGCATCGCTGCAGCATCTCTTTTCACACTGTGTCCTGAACACTCCGTTTTGGCTACAGAGTGAGACATCTCGCCTCTGTCCAATCTTAAGTGAGAGATGCAGCAAGATGTAGCCAATCAGAGGCAGAGTTGGGCGATGCCGAGAAAGGTAGTGTGATCTAAAATAACGTCGCTACAGCAGTAGCAACTGTATGTCTGCTGACTGACTATCTTATAATAAATATGTAAAAATCTATATTTATATAACGCCTGTTACATACTGACACACACGCTCGACTCCAAACCAGGTGTGTCAGGCAGTGCAGGAGCAGTGTTTACAATAGGAGAGAGTAAATCCCTTTGGTGTGGACTTTGGGCTTTTTTAACTTTGCAGAACTTTTACATGCACAAGAATGCTACATAACACAATAAAGGAAAGGCAAAAAACCCAAAAAGCATAATATGACCTCTTTGCAATGTTACAAAGCTCTTAAGAATTAGATAAAATAAGAATAAAATTAATAAATAAATCAATAAAGAAGAGTAACAAATAAAAACATACAGCCCATATACATCTTACATTGTGGTTAAAGGGATTTTTCAACTCATTTCAAGGATTTGAACCGTACAGTATATCCTCACCTGAGACCTGTCCACTCACAAGGATGCCCAAAGTTGCAGCAAAACCAAAAGCCAAGTTGACAGTGAGGAACGTGCCATGGGAGCCTCTGCTCAGCACCAGCTGCGCGACTGCACCGCAACCAAACATCTGAAAACAGAGCGGGGGAAACACTTCAGACGAACAATGTGGATTTAATGATTGAACACATTCATCTTTGATCCCTTTTTTAACAACACGTTTTACCGTTTTGACTTTCACCCAGAAATATGCAGCTGAGTTAAAAACAAACCCTGAGATGAAGTTATTTTATTTTTACAGACAGACAGAAGTGGAAAGACTTCAAAGAGAATAACAAAGCTCTACAGTGGCCTGACCTCGAGTCAGGTGTCTAGCTGAGTCTTGCTTTTCGTCTTATCCAGGGTGTGTCTCTTTGACCTCGGAGGTCATGTGTACGTTATGGTTGGTTCTTTGTGTGGGACTATTGATGCGGACTGCAATCTGACTCCACCTGCAGAGCCTGCCTCCACGGAGGGCCAGCTCGGACCACCGAGAGTACCTGATTGTCAGCTGAGTGAAAGGTCTCCTGGAATTAACAGATCAGACACAGCTGGAGAGCAGAATAACAAATAGCTCAGAGCTTCACGGTTGGTGCCCTCTCCTGATATTTTTGTTGTCTGTGGGTGACCCCATGAGAAACAGAGGGACACCAGGTTGTTTTGCACCGACTGAAAAACATTTTTTGCTTTAATTTGAAAGAATCTCGTGACTCTGGATTAGGTGTCAGCGGGGACTGCAGACGCTGTATTAAGTCTTTTATCATTAGCAAAGCGTATGAATGTATAATAATAGTGTTTCTATGTGTGTAATTCAAGTTCAAAGTGGAGATAACTGATGGAGGAGTCTTGGATGCTGTGACTCGAAAATTATTATTTAAATAAATAATTCAGTGTTTCTTTGCTTCTCAGACATCTAAGAAAAGCAATTTAATGAGAAGAGAGCAGCAGTTAAACTTTCTTTACCTTTTAACACGACCGCACATGTTGCCTTTGAACCACTAAACAGCCCTACAAAAGATCAAACTGTTAACTAAACTCTTGCCAGACCTGACAAAACCCCTCACCTCTGTCTCGACACAAACATGTTGGACAAGAGAGAAACAGAATCCCTGGTGTCTTTTTTTCTCTGATGATGTCCTCACCTGTTTTTCTCGCCTTGTCACATCTTTAATTGTTGTTTGGGCTCACTAGCTGCATTTACATGGATTGTAACACTTCATATATTCTACCATGAATAGGAATAAAATGCCTCATGTAACCAATTCAATTAGAAGAGACCTATCAGATCCGGCCCGATCTGAATGAATTTTGATCGCGAGGGGTGATAGTAACCAAGTACATTTACTCAAGTACTGTACTTGAGTATTTCAACTTTCTGCTACTTTATACTTCCACTGCATTTTACAGTAGAGGCAAATATTGTACTTTTACTCTGCTGGATTTATCTGAATATATGTATAATTTACTTGTACTTTTGATACTTAAGTTAATTTAATATGAGATACTTCCAGACTTTTACTCAAGTACTATTCACAAGGGTGACTTTCACTTTTACCAAAGTCATATTTTAACACAACATCTTAGCTGTTACTCATATATGACTTTTTGGATACTTGATGCAACACTGCTATTAACCATGTAAACACATTATTCTTTCTGGACATGTTCACCTCACATGGGACTAACATTTGGTGACGTTGCTTCCCGGGGGGACAGAACATGGCGGTGGCAAAACAGAACTGGTCTGTAGCCGATAAAACTTTTTTGTTGGAGATTTTAAAAGATTAAGGGATTGTGGGACGCCTCGATGGTCAAAATTGTCCCAGGGCAGAATGTGGGTCCATCTTGAAAATTGTATTAACATACAGAGCGAATGAATGAATGAATAAATGAATGAGTGACCTCCTCTTCTGTTATATATTCGACGGATTAGATGCCCCACAGCTGGGCATAACCATTTTGCACATGTCAAAAAAGTTATATTATGATTAAATACTTTGGGGCATGTAAACACTCATCGTATCTTTATTTACCGTCCATATAAACAAGTACGTTGAACTTATACAAATAGCGAAAGGAACAAACGGAGGCATGCAAATTGTTAATGCGAACACATTTACATTTAATCCCCCTGTTCCTGTACAGCACAATAGCACAGCTTCAGTTTAATTCAATTTAATGGTAGCAGGCGATAATCTGAAGAAAATCCTCTGCATTTAATTTACGTTGAGTTAATAACTAGTTTATACAGTGTATGCTAATTTAGTCTATTATCCTGCTTTTCTTGAAAAAAAAAAAAAAATCTCCACTCAGCACCCTGCAGGAGCGAAGCAAAAATACTCACCACCAGAATAAGGGTTCCCAGGCATTCTGCCAGGGCCTGGCGGAGGAGCACATGTCGGATCTGGAAGGCCTCTGCCAGTTTCCCCAAGACTTCTTTCTGTTTTCCCATGATGCAGTTATTATAAGATTATCTTGAGATGGGCTCTGTGGTCTCACAACAAACGTGAGTCAGTGGCTGTGCATCAGTCTTTAGGGGTCTCATAAGGATCCCTCCCTTTATAAAGAGAAAAAAAAAAAAGCGGGGGCTCCTTTGGACTGCCTGCCACTCCTACATCCCCTCACAGTTTTTTTGGGGGGGCTGCTGAACTTCTGACTTCCTCTCTGCATTTCTCTCTCGACAGCACAGCCAAATATGAAAATGTAACTATAAAGTCTAGAAGCTAAGTGGTGTGGGTGTTTTTCAAGGTTTTTTGCCCTAGTTTAAAATTATGTTTAAAAATCCCCTCCAATTAACATACAAGTCTCTCAGCACATAATTGTGTACGTTTATTAAGCAAAGGGCTTCATCCCGAGGGACGTGAGATGATGAAGGCTCTTTCTCAGACTGTTTTTCTCTTCACTACTCCTTCTCAAGTCAGCCTCGCAGCTGCCTAGGACTCTCCACGTTAAGGTGGAATGTATAAATAAGTATAAACAGGTAGACTGTAGGATGCACACAACACTTCAAGTTGAAAACGAATATCACCACGGATAGTGGAAGATGCCAGCTGTTAGAGCTATATTATGTGCTCTTTCACTTTAAATGCACTAAAGTCTCTCTCGGCATATTTGCTCTAGACTCAAGGATTGAGCACCAATATGGACTTAAAACACTGCACTGTTCCTAAGGTGATATAAAAGTTAGTCTAAATGAGTGTTTTTATTTTGTTGTGTGTCCTTGTGATGCATTGGTAGCACAATCACACACAAAGCTTCCTTACCTTTCTGATTTTCAGCACCAGTTGGGGCTGAAGACGACCAGGATGAAATCTAATATGTGCAATTTGTGCAAAATTGGGCCCAATTTGTTACACGGATGGTCAGTGAAAGTGTCGATAATGTGAAATCCTGGTTATTAAATGTTAAATTAATTGGGTCTCGGTAATATTCATTCTTCACGTGTACTGAAGCAGCATTTCACAGGACATGGTTAATCTATGTGTCTTTCTGCACATATCTTCAGACATTTGATTTAGGCCCTGTTTACATGACTTCTATCTGCTGTGTTCACTGTGCTTGATGGGAATTTGAAGGCAACCATAGACAAAGCGGGCTGGAAGGGGTTAATTACGCTCTGACAGTAAGTGCTCACATGCATCATGGTTACCTGTGGAGAAAACCAGGGCTGGAGGTAATGAAGGATGAGCTAAAGTTAAAGTTAAAGTACCATGTCAGTGTTAATCTACTAAGAAAGCAGGAATAAAGCACAAAGAGGTGTTTACTCAAAGATGTTTTCACCTTGCTGTATCATTCAACTATTCACCAGAGTGTGGGTGTGTGTGTGTGCCTGTATTTGTGCAACCTTCCTCAAGCAGGCAAAAAGCAAGTGTTACCATTATCTCAGAGAGTAATTAAGATGTTCACATCTCCTGCTTGGTTCAGCGTATTAGTGCGATGGGAATGGCCAGAGGAGAGAGCTGTGATGGTTTATCTAAGAGGTGAGTTAAAATCAGACCGACTTGCTGTTTTGGCACAATGCACAAAACACCCCCATGATAACCCCAATTAACACATTTATTCAAGCACTGATTTATTTACAGATCAGGCTATTTGTCTGAGTCTGAGAGTTTTCCTTGACCACAGTTTTAACAATGTGTTCTCTCACGAGGCTGCCGCCTTTGTCTGCGCTCTTCGTGACTCACCTTGCTGAGAAAGAAAGGTACCAGAGACAAAATTGTATTCTCTCGGTCGGACTCCAGTGAATTGAAACACTAAATGCCTGCAGTATGTATAAAAAAGATGATATTTGATCCTTCCAAAAAAGTTGGCGTATTGCAGGCATCAGAATGATAATGAATATATGCACAACTACAATAAAATACATCAGTTCAGTTCAACTCTATACATCACTCTGTTTTGCAGGAAGCATTTTATTTCTCTGATCATGATGTACTACTTCTTCTTAGGAAAGGGTTAAGGTTTAATACTGCATGCAGTGATGAAAAGGCTGTCGCAATCCCATTGGGCTGTTGGGGAATGTGGCAATTGACGGACTTCAATGTGCTTTGAACACTACACGAAGGAGGTCAGTGTAACTTCCCGTGTCGACTTTGTGGCGCTACAGAAAACTGAACTAACGTAATTACACGTTAGGTTTAAGGATGTCAAGGATAGAACGCACAATGAAAATTTCATGTAAATGAAATGTCAGACATATTTCATACATGTAGGTGAAAGTAGTCCTAGGGGCTGCCTTTCAGGGGGCGCTAGTGAGCCACCTTTTTCCGAAACCTGTAACATTCAAAGAAAAAAAAAAGAAAGAAAGAAAGAAGAAAAAGTGGTGCCTTCGTACTGTCGGTGCTTGGGCTTCATCCTTGAGTCCAAGTAGACTTCTGTGCCAGATTTGAAGAAATTCTCTCAAGGTGTTCACAAGAATGGGACTTGACAAAAAATGACAAAATGCCTCCAGACACAGCTATCACGTGCTCCAAGGCATAAAAATGTATTTATGTGTCTGAAGGTTTATAATAATGTGATGCCTGAGAGGAGTGTAGAGTTTTAGCTCTACCCTGTCTCCCAAATCAATCTGTTTATTACCCCCCCACAAAAATGTATCCATTCATTGGTCCACAAAGCTGCGTCCGCCCTATAGCAACCACAACTTTCTTTTCACAGTATAAAGCTGATATCTGTGAATGCATAAACGCATGGATGCACGTGTGTACTGTAGGCTACGTTGTCGGCTGGTCGAAGCTATTGCGAATTTGGGCTTGTTTACAACAATAAGTGCATTAAAACGAAGCTCAGCATAAGTCCAATCTGGAAGACTGTCTTTTCATTCACCTCTCTCCCTGCTCCCTCTGTTCACCTGACCATGGGCGTTTCATGTACTCCCTCTCTATTTAACCAACCAGATTCTGCCACGCACACCATCAGCCAATCATGTATCTGCTGTCAAACTTAAAACTGCTTAAAAAGTCCTCTCAGCTGTCGGCTGTTGTTTCAGGCATTCGTGCATCCGTCCCTCTACCCCATCCTCCTCCAGCTCTTCACATCCAGCTTTACTCACCATCGACTCCCCTGTCGACAGAAGTCCGGGATCTTTTTTCCTCCATCACCACCACCAGTATCTAGACTCCATGAAGTCTAACCGCCAAACGTTTACACATGGCAGTAAGCCTTCATGTTCACTAAAAAAAAATATTAGTCTCCCCTGATTGAAATGATTGCATCAAATTCAAACTATAGTTAATGTCATGGAAGAGCATTTAGACATAGGCTTACTCACAGAAATATGCAGCCACACACACACACACACACACACACACACACACACACACAGACACACACACACACACACACACACACACACACACACACACACACACACACACACACTCTTCCATCAGGACATATAAGACGCAGCATGTCCCAACCAGCAGGCTGTCGCTTCCACTCAAATGCTAGGTTTGTTTAGCTGGAGCCCCATGCGCGCAAAGTAAATTGATTTTTAAAATAAAAATCACATTGACGCTCACTCCGGTTACCTCCAGTGAGGCATCTGTCACACTGATTACAATTGTTCGTCTCTCTGGTATTGACCTACCACAACCAAACAGTGAGGGCAGGTTTAATCTTTTCTTTGCACTTTAAAAATTAAACACGCAGGCTGATGATTTATATATTATACTCCTGAGCTGGATTCATAATGCATTATGTTGTGCTCTGTGTACACAATCAAAGGTCATATATTGTTCTTTGTATAACAACGCATAATGGATTAGTTAGAGGAGACAAAGGTGAGAGACGAAGATGAATAGGTATAAGCTTATTATTTACATTGACATAATTATGCCCGGTGTCGTGCACCGCTTCCTCTGAATAAAATGAGTGTCTATTATCGTTGGATGGTATGAAAATTCACGGCCAACGCTGGAAGGTGCTCAGTGAGTGTGGACACAGTAGGGAGAGTGGCACTGCATTAGCATAACATCAATGTCAAGCTTACATTCCTGAATTGAGATAATCAGTATTCCTACAGTCACATTAGTGTGGCACTCAGAATCCAGAATATACAGGTATCTGGTAATATCACCAAACTGCCATGTCTATATATGCGGCATTCACACTTGAATGGAATTTTAAATAAATATATGAAAATATGCAGCTGTGCCGGCCACAAGGGTAAATTATAAACGAGCCGGAAGAGGTGATGAGAGCCTGCATCATCTCTGCTGCTGCGAGTCTTATAGTCCGCCATGTAAGAGCTCCAGCAACATGTTCTTTATGTTTGTGCTCAGCTATGAAATTAGTGTTATCTTCATATGTATTGAAATATGTATTCAATAATGTACTTGCAATGTGTTATTAAACAAATACTAGGCCTTTATCCAGTGGTTTTTAACATCAGGTTGGTGTTCATGACCCTCCACTCTCAAAATTACAAAGGACATTGGGAATATGGACGATGTACAGTTGAGGGAATACAGTGCCGAAAGAAAAGGCTGTTGAAAATATTCAAAACATAGGGTCCACTTAAACAGATATATATATATATATATATAGTACAAAGTACAAAGCTCTTCTCCTTGCTGCTGGTACTCCGCACAGGGGGAGAGCTGAGAGCATCTACTGCAGGTAATACACTGACTAGGGATAAGTAGCTCATACAACCCCGCTTCAAAAGACCCGAACTATCCCTTAAATGTTTTATTTCTAATGTATTATCTATGTCTCTGTAAAGCACTTTGAATTGTCTTGTGTCTGAATGGTGCTATATAAATACATTCCCCTTGCCTGTAATATATGCAATATATTTAAAGGGATGGATTTCAAAATACATCAGCCTTGATGCAGCCACTGTCCACTGAAGACTTCACATCTCCAGATTTAGTGAATTTATCGGATAATCCGAAGAACTAATTTCTACTTCATGGCTTGAGATAGGAGCTGTTTTTTCACAAGACAGTGAGGAAAACTTGGAGGCAAAAAGCAACTGACAAAAAAAAAAAAAAGTTAAAACTCCTCCAGCTCATTCTGTATGCAGAAACACGCATACTGAGATCTATCCCATGCATATACAGAGCAGTAATGTCTCTCTGAGCTTTCAGCATGCGCTAATAAAAACCACCAGAGTGCCATCTACAGTATATGCTCTCTGAAAAGTATTTCACTCAGCGCTGTTTCAGTGCTGCTTGTGATTAACACTTTCTCCACCACTCCTGATTCTTCATAATGAGGCTCTAAATCCACTAACAATAACACTTTATTTGACTGCTTTTTTGAAGAAGTATAATAAGCAAGCGCTCACATTCACATTCACACAATCCCTGATCATCTGTGCCGCTTGTCAAACATAATGAATATGCATTCTTTCATATTACTAACAGGAGCAATGGCAGCGAGTTAGAAAGAATTGGATGTGAAGAATGTGAGGATGTATACGTTGAATCACGGTCCGTGTATAACAACACGGATGCAAATGATCAACTAATTCCCATTACTTTCCCCTAGGCGGCATGTTATGCATTTAACATAAGACAGATAGCGATTTGCATTCTCACGCCAAATTCAATGGGTTCAGAAAATAGCATATACGTGTCTCATACGCTGTACCCACAGCGAGCATGTTCAGCATGTTAAAAATCATGAGAGGTGAATCATTATAGTCAGCATAATAAACAAAATAACATTTAGCATTTTAAACATGATGCAATCGCACAGCTTCACTTTAGAGCAGGTTGAAGAAATGCAAAGCAGGACACAGTCATCAGAAGGGTCAACTACTGAATCATTACTACAATTACTCAATAAGACTATAGTGACTATTTAAATGATGTGCAGTCAATTACCGTTCAGAAAGAGGAACATCTGGAAAAAAGGCTCAACAAACAATTAAACACACAACCTTCATACCTTTACCGGGTTGTGGTTAGTTCTTTTACTTCATTGCAATACTGTGGTTACATGATAATCCATATTTTTCGTACAACAATGTACTGTATCAAATGACAATGTTAAGGGGTCACAGCTGCAACGCTGTTTTACTCTGAAGCTCCAGAAATGTTTTGTGGACATTTTAAATTCATCAAACTTCCTATCAGTATTAGAGTGAGTAGAAAAATTACTTAATTTCAGATTTTTGTGGCAACTGGTCCTTTAAGAGGAATATCCACACAAACAGACGGTGAATTGATGACTAAGAATTATAAAGTTAACATGTGAAACTGCTGTCATGCTGTCGTTTTGGCCACAGCAGGCAGCTGTTTCCAGCTCTGAAGATCCACTGCACCCAACCAGCTCAGCACCAAACAGACAGACACAGCTTAGCGACTATCTGTTGAACATGAGTGAAGCAAGTAAAGAGCCAGGTACATCCCTCAGGAGTTGGCAGAGATAAAAACAGAGTGAAAATACTTAAAAGCGGACGATACAGTGTATATTGAGCGCATCAGTGTATTCACAGCTTGTTTCTGCTGCCCCCACGTGGCCAGAAGAATCAGTTCATGCTGACAAATAGATCCATTAAAACACATTTTCACTGTCATTAAACTATTTTTTTTTCTCTTCTCCTCGACCACACAAGTTGAGCTATGATGATAACGCTTGGCTCTATCGCAGACTGAGGCACATTCATCAGATGTTGTGAAGGCACTTGGACAATTCGACAGTGTGGCTAAATTGTTCCATGGACACTTTTATCACGGCCCCTTTGACTTGATTTGCTGATTGCAGTACTCAGCACGATCCATTTTGCAATTTTCTAAGTGTATCTTGTAGATGAATAAATTGATTTTAACTGAATTGAACAATTTTGAATTTGAAGAGAATGATAGTTCTGAAATTTAAAAAAAAAAAAATCAGCAGCAGAGGCCAGTTACCGTGTCCACGACAGCTGAGAGAGCACAGCTTCTGTGAGTTTCCATTTTAGATGACAAAAGGAGAAGCAGTTTTCCACGATGATGGACACCTTTAAAAGCACAACGGGTGAACAACACAGGGATGATGGAACACAGAGGCGGTTTTAAAAACAATCCTGTGAAACAAAAGGCTTCATAAAATGTATAATATGATTTATTATTTCATGTAGCGTTATGCAGTAATAACGTTTCATTAAAGGTCTTTCACTTTGCCTTTGCTGCTGAATCATTTACTTGGATATTGTAAAAGCATGCCCAGAGCTGTAGACGACTATTATTTATGAGCTTGTGAATACATCTGTGTATTTTAAAATGATGAACACATGAATATACAATGTACAGACAACTGCATACCCCTAATGTATTACCACATACTAATTACGATAGGATCGTGTTAACTGATCACAACTTTCATTAATGTCAGTGAGACATTAAAGTGCTTTACATGAATGCTTGATATATTTATTACAAGTCATTTTAATAAAACAGGGATGGTCCTGGCATTGTTTTGCCCTGTGCAATATCTCTGAAGAGTGGGATCGACAAGAAAAAGAAAAGTCGTTCAAGGATTAGTCATCTCTTTCAGCAGTGAATCATCGTCTGTCTCAGTGACAACATGAGATTCGGTGGTGCCACCAAATGTACTGCAAATAAAAAGGTTCGGAGCTTATAGCCAACTAAAATCAATGTTGAATCTTTACCTGGACAACACTGTTTTCTTTTTGTAAAATAAAAAGTATATGTGATTTACAACTGGCATAATTAATTTACCAATATAAACAACTTCCCATAATAACTGACCCTGTAAATCATACTGCTGTTCAAATCCCCAGACTGAAAGTGACCCTTGCTTTCATACAGAGACCTGCTTGAGAATACCAGATAATGGTCACGACATTTCCAGGCTAGCAATGCATGCTGGGGCAGCGCACCGGGCAGCAGAATGGCATGTTGAGCCACTTTGCTGCCTGAAAGGATCAACAGCTACTTGTCTGACTGTCACTTGCACTGCGGCTTTGCCTCCTGGTAGACAATGATTAATGCTTAGCATTCTTTAAGCTGTCTAGAAGCTACTGTATATTATAATGTTTGTGTGTTTGCAAGGCTCAATGTCATTTTGGTGCTTAGCCGCCATATTGTTTTCCTGCTTGGCAGGCATTACTGAAATATCTACAGAATCTGCTCCAGCCTGCCTCGGAGCTATGTGTTATTATTTGCTCTGTGGGAGAATGTGATTTTGCTGTCTGGTAGGCTGGTGTATTATACTTCACTGAGGTCATTGTCAAGTATTCTTCAAGAAATTGCTCGAAAGCTAGACAATGCTCTTTTCGCTTATGTCTGTATGGTAAATATGAAGCCAGCAGTCTGTTTTACCCAGCGTACAGACTTAAAGCAGGAGGACTCAGCTCGATAACATGTGATGCTGCAGACAGGCAGATTTCTTACCTTTGGACCGAGCGAGGCTAGTCTCCCTGTTCCCACTCTTTATTGATCTTCTCAACTCACTGTCTGCAAGAGGTGTATTTCCCAAAATGTTGAACCATTTCTTCAAGACACGAGCCTCGCATTTCCAAAACCAATGGAACCTCTTAGTTCATTTTCAATTTTCGCAAATCCCGATGCAATTGGTTTGACTTACAACCAATCAGAGCAACAAAACGTGAGACACTAGCATTGTCCGCGCTAACATGACAACAGCTCGAGGCACAGTAAGCTTGTTAGCTCCCCCTACATTGTAGTTTACCAAAGCTAGCACTGCAACTACTCGAAGGCTGACATCCATTGAGACAGGACAGTACAGGGAGTCAACAATTAACACAGTCACTCGTTAAACCAAAACATCAACAGTGTCCTTGCCTTACAAATGTTTGAACAAACTTTAAATTAGACCCTTACAGACAGCATATGAGTGGAGATTCAGCGACTGTGTTACATATTTCTCGCTTCAAACATGTTCAGAGACTGCACACGTGAAACAAGTGAAAGTTTACCTACAGCCAGCCTAATTCATGAGACAAAACCAGCCCGTACTCATCAGGAAAACAACTGTGAAAGCAGCTTATTACGACCCATACTGACATTTGTTGTTAGGCAGCGACATCTAGCAGTCATAGTTATTATCACTGCAGCAAAGGAGGAAGTCAGGTATATAGTATAAAGAGCAGAAAAGGAGGTTCAAGGAGGAGGTATCCTGATCTTGGATAAGCAAGATCAGGACTTTCACCTAGGAGACATGGTTTCATTATTAACAAGTTCATAAACTTCTGAGGAAAAAAAAACTTTTGTTTTTCCTATAGAACAAAAAGTGAGTTCAAACAAAGTTCAGGTAACACACTGTGAATGTGGACCCTGCCCCTGCGCCGTTACACTGCATATGGAAAGCTTGAGAGGTTAAATGAGTGCATGATTCTCTTTGAAGAGCTAGTCACAGCTGGCCAGCTGTTAGCCAACAACATGGGGCCCCGAAAACGACCTTGTTCTGAACCCCTAATTTCACTGCACTGTAAGTCTCTGTGTGTTAGTTTTGTCTGCCTTCTAATGATCAAACGGCATCTGAAGAGCTCCCTGCACTAACTGTGGTCAATTAGAGGTTTGATTCTGTCTAACCTGTGGAATCGACTGAGGCAGAGGGGCCGGCTGCCGGATAGATGCTCTTCAGCAGAGGAAAGAGACTGTCTGACAGCCAGTGTTTAATCTGTCCACGTCGATCCATCACTGTCAGCCATCACTGTCACGGACTGATACCTGGGGCGGATGATAGAAAACAACAGTATCGAAACAAAAATATGTCGCATCACAAATCCAGCTCCGAGCAGAATTACAGCATGCATTCTATAACATTATTTCTGATTAAATTTACATTAATGTGGATGTTTTATTTTTGCTATATTTATCGTGTCCTCCCCAAACCATTTATGCTTCACGCCTAGTCACATAATATTTTGTTCCCTATCATTTGCTTCAGCTTTGTGACCCATTTCTCTTCATCTCTTCTAGTCATTTTAAATATAAAGAATCATCTTTGTTAAGGATATTGTTTTGTTTTTTAACACTCCCAACTTGTCAAATACGGCAGCTTGGTCAGTGGCCTTTAGTCTTAAACAATGACACCATTCCTATGATGACATATTATGGCTTTTGCACCGTGTATAAAATTGTCAAATGGTAGCGGTCTGGTCAGGTTTAGGCACCAAAACTACTTAGTGAGGTTTGGGCATAAAAATAACTTTGGGTTTAGGTTTAAAGGGATAGCTCAGGTCTTTTGATGTGGGGTTGTCCCTAGTCAGTGTATTACCTGCAGTAAATGGCCGTCAGCTCTCTGCCTATGTGGAGAAGCACATTTTTGGCGCTTTACCTTGCCGCCCAACAGCATTTTCCTTTGCTGCTTCATTCTGCTTGTGCGTCGTAATCTTACGCTGTATGGTTGAGAGAATGTACTACCAAAGCACCGACAATGTCCAAAACATAACGTATACTTAACCAGATATATATTTTTTAGGTGGGACTTATTTCAGTTGGCTGATATACGTACTTGTTGCCGCTGGTACGGTTTACAGCAGCACAATGCTCTACGTCCTACTAGCACTAAACTCTGCTTCTCCACACAGGCGGAGAGCTGATGGTCATCTACTGCGGGCAATACACCGACTAGGGATAAGAATCTCATACAACCCCACATCAAAAGACCCAAACTATTCCTTTAAGCACCAAAACTACTTAATTAGGTTTAGGAACCAAATTAACGTAAGTTATGTAACTCACGTCACGTGACATCAGTCACTTTTGTAATATAAGTTACGTAATTTAGGTATGTTAATTTACTTACATAACATAACTTTCAAACAAATGACTCTTGCTTCTTGGTCACAAACAGCACTTAAACCCCAGTCTCTGTGTATGACACATTCAACTACCCCAACCAACCCTGACTCACACTTTTCCTGCTCTTTATACTGCTGCGCTAGAGGTGACGCTATAGGGGTCAACATTTACAGAGCCAAATTTAGAAGCACGCGGCCACTGAACAGGCTGCCCTATTGTTGTATACCGTGAACATGGTTATTGAGCGGCCAATCTGGAGATCTGAGACAGGAACGGTCTTAAACAAAGAACAGAAACTCCAAATACAATAGATAAAAAATAGAAACAAATGACATTCCAGTGGAGCATACACGTGTTTTAAAAATAATTTAATATCATGTTATCATACTTGTGAATAGCAATTGATAACAGTACATAGAATTCAAAAGGAAATCCCAGTGACTTTGGACAGCCTCTATATTGAAATGGAGGAAAAACTGTGAACAGCCTTTTACATCATCAGACTTAAATGAAGAGAATAACCCAAAGTCGATGCCTGTGCATTACGAAATATTCAATATGGCTCCATCATGTGCAGTTTCAGATGCTATTACTGAGCCCAAACAGGGGTGCAAATGAAAAACCCTATTGTGTTAAACTGACCTCAGCGAATATGAGGATGCATTATAAGCTTTTACCTTGTGAGAAATTACATTATGAGGCCCATCAGGGTTTGATAGAGCTTTCAGCTCCGACACTTAGGTGTAGGGGAGAGTGCAGTGAGATGAGCCACTTTTTACCTGAGGCATCTTTAAAACAAGGTGGAGACAGTAATGATTCTGATGATGGTTTTAGGTCTGTATGATTTAAAATGTTCTATCGTAGGGAAAGTCTAGAATTCAATGTAGACTCGCAGTAAAATAATAAATCCTCCAGCCGTTTATACTTAAACTCTAACGTGTGAAACCACTTTCTTTTACTTGAGTCACGACTCCTTTCAAAGTATTTTTTTTTTTTTATTCTAATTGCAAAATACATCCATGAGCTCCATTCATTTCAATGTGATAAAAAGAGGGATATTTAAAGGCCCTGAACCTGAACACAGGTGTTATAATGCACAGTAATCTGGATGATTAAACCTCTGTATGCATGGAAATTGCACAATTTCACCAATCTCCATATACTAATAATAATGGCAAAGATATAATTTGTCCCCGCCCGCACCAGTGACACATAACTGACAGGGAAGTGATAGAGATGTCAATCAAACTCAATCTGTACACAGCAAACAGTCCTGAGAGGATCGAGGTCTAATCAGAAAAATAAGTACTTGTGTAGGTGGACCATTGAAGCGTCGGAGCTTTAAAAATGCATAGTCACAGACGGTTTACAATAAATAATTGGCAGCCGCTCTGCTGTCACCCCACTCTCCCTTACTCATATCAATTCATTTACATAGCACCTTAACACACTCTTGACTAATTACAACATGTTGTCCATTATTGTTACTGTCATCAAGCTCTGCAGCCTCACACTCTTATCTATCCCACTGGTCCCTGTCGACAGGTCTCCCTAATAATCCCAAATAACCGAGGATGCACGCCTGGCAGGGGGGGGAGAAAACACACTGCCACACTGTCATGATAGCTTATATGGAAACATTTTCAGCATTTAGAAAATCCAACCCAGAGGCCAGAATATATGCTGCCAATGTTAATTTTATGTCCGATGTATGTTTATCATGGTGAGTTTTCCTTTTTTTGTTGTTGCGACAACTCTGGTTACACGGCTAGAAGCTGTATCAACATCCGATTAAAAATCTGCAGGTGTTTGGCTGCAAATTATCCCGAAGTCTCGTCCAGAATATCCAGATTTGTTGCCACTAAAAACTCATTTATCCTCCCTTTATGTACAAAATTAGATACATCCATTTCAAACAATATAACTGTCACTGCCCACATACTTCCAAGCGACCTTCACGTTGGCATGGATGATAAGCAATACAACCACTAGAGAGCGCCACTTATAGTCAAGTTGGTCTTGCACAGACCTCCACTTGTCCTTTGCCACCACCCAATTCACATTTAATTTCTGTCCAATCCCCTCCAAGTTTTCTATGGTTGGCTATTGGCTACACTGCTACACTGCCTCCCACAACTACCAGAGGTACCGCTCTTTTGTTCCGTGTCTATAAACTTTCGGAAAACATGCAGAAATACAGACGAAATTAACGCAGAGAACGGACAGAAGGCTCAGTCCGTATCCATAGGCAACTGTGGTTCGCAGAAATGTACGATGCCAACGTTTTGTTCTCACAACTGAGTTGAGAAATTAAGCATCATGTTGTTGACCTGTCAAACCACTTTTCACCGGTGTGAGTATGTACCAATCATCGCTGCATTTCCTAGACTCAGCCCACTATCTGTTGACCAGATGACAATGGCATTCCAGTGATAAATTGCAGCTTTTCTGAACATTTAAATACATAACAATATCCAGTCAAAACCCACTGTTACGATAACGAAATGATCTAAATTAGTCCATTAGATTACATTCAGCATTATGTGCAAATTTCAAGGCTTTTATCTTCGAGCTGAAAGGATAATTTTTTGAAAAGGAACAAAATAAGTTTCAGACTACTTGTGAAAATGAAAAATAAATTCAATGTCATTTGTTTTTTTTGTTTTTTGTCATATCATTCACTGTACTGTATGTGAAGCCTGTTGAACTCAGCGCCCTGGCAATCTCAATTTTACTAATTGGAGGAGAGGAGCGGCTGATTCATTGGAAGAAAGCCTAACTTTTCATCCGGGGGAACCGTCCAAATGGTTCAAAAAGCAGCCCAAATTATCAAAAGCCCATTTTTATCCACCCAATCAAATAAAAATTAGCTTGACTGGGCAGGAAACAGCTCAATCTGGCAACACTGACATTTGAACGTTTTCCATTTCTTTTTGCATTTTGAGCAGTTTACCACACAAAATGTTGTGTGTATACTCGCAGTCATTCTGGTATGTTTTCCAGCCCTGGAAACCTGTCTGTTGGCCCATTTCACAGCACATATTTGAACTTGTTGTAGTAACATAGGCACAGGTGTAACTAATAACTTTAGCGATGGCTCTGTTCCATTGAAAATGTCCCAGTAAGCCATGCCAGTGAGCCAACACACAATATGAGGGCAGTTACACCCATGCTTGTCTGTTTATTGACCTCCCTATTATCTGTGTGTGTCCTGCTACATGATACATGAATTCAAGTCGCCAGGATGAAATGGCGGCAGGTAACGTTTCTGCAAACCACAGATATGTTCAAATTTACGCTGGTTATAGGCTACGACCAATGAGATTTGCACAAAATCATGTTCACATTAAATGTTTATCATCTGACTTTTATTTCAGACTATGTCAAGTCTGCGTTCCAGCGCTTGTAAATGTGACATAACTGGATATTTTTAAGGAGACTTTGCGGTAATTTCCAGCCGTGTTTGTGGCAACAAAAAACAGAAATTCTTGCCAGGAAGTCAGGACATCTGCAGCAGTGTTTGTGGTGACAAAACTGGGTGTTTTTAATGAAACCTTAGGATGTCCCAAGGGGTGTTCGACAACCAAAACAGGTATTTTAAGCCGAAGCATGACGTTTTTCACGTGGAGGTGTACCCAAATGCAGGAGACGGCAGGCAGGAAGTGCAATGGATGAAGTTTTATTCAGGATCACAGCTGCCAAAGGAACAGGCAAACAAATCGGAACATCAGGAGCGTGAAAACACAAAAGATCACTCGACAAAGACTAAGACTAATGACTGGCCTTGAGTACAAACTAAACTAATGACCAGATGAGGTGCAGGTGGAGTAAAGTGGAGCAACACCGGTGAGGGTAATGAGTGGAAAAACACTAGGAACAGGGGAGGAGCTGATAGGCTGGAAAGAACACTGGGAACAGGGCTGGGCTAATGAAGGAGATACAGTGCAGATAAGCAGACTGGTGAGGAGCACAAGAACACAGGAGGGAAACTGCAAAGGACACCACATGAAACCAAAATGAAAGGACTATGACGTAACCAGCAGGTTGAATAATCACAGCATTGAAAGGGAAAATAGAGAGGAAAAAGTGAAAGCTGAACCAGAGAAAGGCAAAGTTGCAACATAAAGAAATGTGACATTTTTTGCAGAAACATTCTTTGGTTTATTTATTCTGTCGTATCTATGCCTGATACTTGAATTCTTACAGTAAACTGTAACCATATCAGTTTAAGATAATCAGTTTGTACAAAGCGTAGAAACAAATGTTCTGTGAAACACAAACACCTGACACACACTGAAATGGGCTTCTGAGTTTCTCACTTTTACTTTTCGGTATCCCAAAGAGCAAAACTCAGTGTGGTCACCAGACTACACAGAAATATTCTAGCCCAGGTTTTCTGTTACTAACCATCCTTGCTGTTGGCAAGACAGTGATGCAAGCTATTAAGTAAAAAACGTCTTCAAAGAGCATCTGCCTGGTGCTACCCTGCTGTTTTGGGCTTTAGCTGTGTTCATTAAGAAAAGTCACACTCTCCCCAAATACTGACAAATTGACAACAGAAAAGTAATTCTGCTCTTATCAGCAGTTCAAACAACAGTCTTCTTCTTCCTTCTCAAAAGAGGAGAATGTGTATGTCGAACGCATCCGGATCAGCACAATAGTTTGCCGTCAAGTATACGTAGCTGCATTAAAACACTTCTAAAGCTTCACCCTCTGAAAAATCTCGTGGCATCTGCTCGCACACAATGAAATGAAAATGGGACACATTGCAGATTAGTGTTTTTATCTCATTCCTTGAGTCACACACATCTAATGATGTAATTGCAGGTCTGTCCTTCTTTGCTTATGCCGGTCTTATGGAGCTCTCAGTCATTAAAGTCTGCTGCAAATCACAATGTTGTTTACCACAAAAAAATGTCACACAGAACATCAGAGCCATTTAAGTTGTGGAGGAGCGCCAATGGGTTCACTTATAAGCAAAATAAAACAATCAGACTCTCACATGCATTATATTACTGACATTTTTTGGCATCGCATTGAAATATTGCACCGCCAGACTCTTAGGGATGATGAATGTGCGTTGATGGGGAAAAGGATTAGTATGAAAAATGTTTACACAACATCTTTGCGTGGATAATTGTCAGTTGAACAAAAAGCCCAAACAGCAGATGTTTCATTCCCAAGATGGAAAGCCTCATGGCGATGATAATGAAGGTAAACCTCGGGTAAAAAAAAAACAAAATACACACAAACTAAATCTATTTTCTGAAGGTGGTTCACTTCTTCCTGTTTCTTTGGGGGGAATGGGGGGTTATATTGAGGTTAGTGCTCGCTAAATTACAATAACAACAAACGAGTGATCTGGTGTCTTAGGTTCAGTGTCATTCCTAGCCAGATGTGGCATGTAAGAGTACTGCACCTCATTAATGTCTTACAGGCCCGGTCGCCAGAAAAAAATGTTGGCAGTTAACATTTCTGCAAACCACTGATACGTTCACATTAGTCTGTCATATTGACATTTCCACAATACGTGCCATGTTTATAGCCAGGCTTTCATATCTGGCGGTGGGGGGACAGTGGGGGAGTTGAGATAGGCGATAAGGCTCCCAAGCCACTGACCGCAGTTCAAGACCTTGTTTCAACATTCGTTAGCAGCACCACTGGATATTTTTAAGGAGACCTTGGGACAATTTTCAGCCATGTTTGTGGTGACAGAAGCCACAAGCTGATCTTTTCCCAACCCTAACAAAGTGTTTTTGTGGCTAAACCTAAACAGACCATAAGCACAGTGTTGTAACAGCATAAAATGGAAAACTGAACCGGAAGAAAGGTAAAGGTAAAACATTAGGAAATTTAAAGTTTCGACGTATCCAAAGTTTGCAGAAATGTACATTGCCAACATTTATTCTGAAGGTTGGGTTGTGAAAAAACTCTTCATAACCATTTTTTTCTTATTATTGGTGTCTTGAATGAGTCTAGAAATACATGTGGCTCTGAGAAGTGATCAAAGGTTTGAAATAAGTATGAAAGGCTCAAAATTATTTGAGATCAGACTTGCTCCAGTACAGTAATAAGTGAAATACACTTAATATTAGCAACAAAAAAAAGCAGATATTTTCATTAGGGTTAACATTTAACACCAGAAAATGGTTTAGAAACAAATGGCTTGGGGAACACCAGGCAGGGCTTAACTGAATTTAAAAAATGAATAAGATGGGGTGTAATATGATCTCTGGTCTCTAAAGACATTGTGAGTGGTGCATTTAAAAGTTAAGTAGGCAATCCAATAGATAACTGACGGTTCTCTCCCTGCAACCGGACATGGACCTTGCTTATAAATGCTGACTTTCATCTTCAAACAACAGACCTGCCATGTATCCATTAGCTGCTCTTGCACCTGCAATGCCATGCTTCCAGCAGTTGAAGGGTTTTTTTTTCTCCAGGGATGGCTATGTTGATGCTAAGTCAGTCAGTTTTAAATTTTACAGAACAGGCCTACAGCAAATAAGAGGGTTGAGGGTTAACACACTGAGCATGGAAATCATGCAATTTTAGCAGTCAACTCTCATAATGAATTCCTTCCAAAAATGGAAATGTCTTGACTGATGACTCACCCCAAAATATCACTACTGTTAAGACCTCCAGTAGCCTGGAGCCTCAATTGGTCCAGAATGTTGCAATATCTACTCAATGTTTGCTAAAAAAATAAAAATATTTAAATTTCAATTTAAAAGTCTGAAGTGTTGCATTCTGATGAGTTCCACAACCCTCGTCCGACTGCAGAAATCAGTAACAGGCGAATGCTAGTTAAAGAAGCAACAACACAACCTAATGTAAAATAGTGCAGATTTCAAAACATTCCAAAATGATTTATGTTTGTTAGACCTTATAAACAAGCCAGCCTTAAATATCGAATTCATTAGCTTAAAAATCAAAGAGCTTTAGCTGCTATAGCCTTAGTTTAGGCCTACTTCGCTAGTTAGCTTAGCTGTTTTCTAGCTTAAGGTGGCTAATGTTCGCAAAACTTTAAACATACATTTTTGTAGAACTGACAAAACACTGAGTTTGTTTTTATGATTGTCTATACTTGTGCTACTCTTTAACTACATTTTAGCATTTACTGTGGGCTAACTCTGATTCTAAGCAAGAGATAGTCACACTTTGAGGATAAACACAATGCGTATTGGTGAGAGATGTTAAGAAAAACAGGGTTGTTCCTCAAAGTCCTCATCCTTGTCACAATCTTGTCAACAACGCAACTCGACCGCCAACAGTTTGGTCAGATATTCACTAGCTGGCCTCGGTCCTGCAGAGGTATGGTAAGTTCACTTCTTCTGACTCGACACACCCAGAGTTTCTTTATTAAAATTTTATCAGATTTTGAAATCGACAGAGTTCCCTTTAGAATAATCCAACTGCCAAAGTTATATGAAGTAACTGTTGCACCATGAAATAAGCTCATTTTTGGACTGCAACAGTCTCCTCTTAGTTGCTTCAAAATCAGGCTTCCAGTTTTCCATCTCATTTTTTTATATTACCCCTACTCAGGCTGGCTTCCACCTCCACCCTCTCAGCTGAGTAATCCTCGAAGCACATCAGCACTCCATCAAGGTTACACCGACAAGCCCGAGAGTTCTGCCGCAACACTTGGAGTATGAGTCGCACATGTGAAGACAGAAGCCGGAGTGAAATCTACAGGGTTTGTGACAGTGATGAAAACACAAGCAGACAATCGCTCGGAGACAGAAGCTTTAGGTGCCATCGGCAGAATGAAAGGACACAATCCTCTCGATCCTTACGTAAGCACTCGTGGAAGACAATGTATTTCTCGCCGTAGTCCTTTTTCAATGTGAAAACACTCTTGTTTGATGTATGTGCACATCAAATTCAAACCTCAACCTCATGAATTTCATTTCTGACTTCCTCTCAGAATTAAAGTGCAGGGTTCAAAAGCATAATAATCCTCCGACCATTGGCTGATATCCGCTGTTTAATTCAAAGGAGTTGGTCGAAAGCAACCTAATGAGAAAAGGCTGAAAATGGTGTGCAGCGTAGGAAAGTGGGGAGAGTGAAAGAACCGAATGTGTGAAATGAACAGTAATTAATGTTGAATAAGAATAAGGCCAGAAGAAAAGGCCAGCACGTGCTTCTCTCATCCTGTCTGGCACTAATGGGAATATGATTGCATTCAGTCTTTTTTCTTCTCATGAGGGTCCTTTGTCTAATTCAATCAATACTTCAGGGCATTCAATGCGCTCTGAGTGGATGCTCTGAATGAGGTGAATCAAAGCAAAGCGATTCAGACAGCGAACGAAGCCAGTTTGGCCTGTGGTCTAATTTAGAGGAAAGCCTGAAAATGCTGGAATGTTCTATTCTCAGGAAGCATGACAATCCATTTGAAAACAAAAAAAAAAAGTCATTTAAAACAAACAAAAAAAAAAAAGGTGTTTTCAGAAAATTCAAATCAACCAGGAGAAGTGTAACCTCCTGCTAACCGCAGTAATAAGTTTGAGATTCTGAGCCGGATCTTGCATCATATTAAGCCGTGGCAGAAGTTGACATTTTCTGCGCGTGATGGAGGAGAATTTTGTGTCCTTCCCTGAGAGGGCTGAAGAACACGATCCACCGAGGGCAGCCCGTGTCAGCCGATGTCAGCCGCTACAGTGTTTTCCAGCAACCTTTCGAACCTCGCCTGACTCCAATTAACTTGCCAAGCCATGTAACACAAAATGCTGACAGGGATGAATGACAACTGACCAAAGGTCCAACCAAGACCATCTCAGAGATTACATCTTTAATTTATTGTTTAATGGTACAGGCTGCACTGACGCAGGGATCAAATGTTTGAATGAGACAAAGCTACTTCTTCAAGTATTTATAGCCGAGCTTGAAGTGAAGATATGAGCAGTTAGAGAGACATGAGGGGGGGAGAAAGTGCGAATTAGGTGCATTTCCATCATCTGGCTTGGAGCAAATGAACTAGGCTATGTAAAATGTAGATTTGTCAGAAGTTGGCTGTATAGGTTACTTCATGCACGGCACTGACACCGGGTGGTGACACTTCTGGCTTAGCAGCTACAGTGGACGTCATAAATTGTGTCTTCCAGACTCTTGCATTTGAACAGACAAGGCTGAAGAGAGCCATTTTAAGTTCCCATCTACTTTCCATCGGCATAGGGGTGAGCTGATGACTTGCAGTTTTCGGTGAACTTATCCTTTAAATCTAATGCAATACTCATTCATTTTGAAATCCACAAAAAAATGCGTTCATGGAAAAATGGCTACTGTCTGTCTTTTAAAAAAATGTTACGTTTCAAACTGCTTTTCTCTGAAGACACAAACACAAGTTGTACAACACACACGCTGGCTTGTTTGCGTATGTATTTTTTTGAGGTCTTGCGGTGACATGTCTGTACACTCACCGAAGTGCTGTTGCAATTATGTAGAGTACGTTCATCGTTTGAGCATTTTTCTTGCCCTACCCAAATGACATACACACTTTCTATTACAAGCCTGACATACAGGGAGTCAAATTGCATAATGGCTCGAGGACCATTTAGTATGATTTGCCTTCTAAAGTGGAAATGACAATCACAATGGCTGCTCGTTGTGAAAGGGGCGTTCAATATATTTTCTGTTGCAGTAATCAGTCCTGTGTGGTTCAAGCTCGCTCAATGCAGACGGGCCAAACATCCTCACTCATGCACATCACTCAGCTGCTCTTCAGCTCTCCTCCCCCGGTAATTGTGTTTTTCTTTGCACTTCAGCCATAAAATTGCCTCTACTGCTTCTCTCCCCCCCCCCCCCACCCCTCTCTACTTTCATTTGCTCCAGATGTTTTATCAACTTCAGTTTATTTTGTCTATGATAGCCATGTGACTCCAGGGTTTACAAGCTGCAATGGGACTTTTTAGAGGGGTACATTGCACTTCTCAAAGACGCAATAAAAAAGAATCACTTCAGATCAAACCCGCGGTGCTGTTTCAGCTGCGGTTTTATTATTATTTCTCAAAGAAAATCAGGGGTGCTTTTGTATTCTCTACGCTGGCACAATGTGATAACGTTCCAATAAATTCCAGTTAAAAAAAAAGGCTGTGAAGGTAAAGTTAATGCAGAAAAACTTGAGTCATTTCAATGCATGATACACTGAGCTTCACAGATCCAACACCCCACTGTAATACAGTAGTAGTAGTAAATCACTCTCACAGCCAGTGCTGCTGCTCAGATTGCAACCATTGGTGCTACACTGACTAGAGCTGCACACCACTCTAGGACCCATCAGCCCCACTAACACCCCATGCATCCACCCGTAAGCTCTGAAGTGTACTCCAAAATGAAATATAGTGGGTTTACATCGGCAAAATGAAAGAGTAGCCAAAGAGTGGCCTCACATTAGGCTTTGATCTGTGCAGCGTGCCACAGTGAGTGTGCACAGGTGTACTAAAATGAGAATATGGGTGTTGCACAAGGTAAATGCAACTATTAGGGACGAAAAGTTCAGCCAAATCCTCCACTACTCAAGGATACGGCTTACAATATTCTATGTTTGTTTCCGTCAACGAGTCCCATGAAAAGACTAAAACAATAATTTATAAGTCTGCCCTTCAATACTTGACTCTAATACCTTGTCTATGGCATTCAACCTCACACTTTGTTATTCATCCTGAAAGGAACGTTCATCAAGAAAACATCCTTAAACAGTGAGGTGCTACAGTTTGTTTCAGCATTTTGTAATACATGTAAATGGTGCATTTTCCGGGGACTGGTTTGAGCCATATTATTTAGCGCTCTACTGAGAATATATGGCAGCAGGACAGTTGTTGTAGAACTAACTCAAAATGAACAATGGCTGTCTACGACACAGTGGAATAAGATACGTCAAGCTTTGCCAACCAAGGCGGCACTTTATTGTTGGTTTGGTGTTTACATGGAATTTATTGCCAGTAAGAAATCTATAGAATGTCACCAGCCTGTCGCTTTACAAAGTATCGGAGAAGCTAAATAACAACCGCAAAGAAGAGCTGAGACGTTTTCAAGAAGTCCTTGTGTTTCTGCTGTTTAGTGCTGTGTGGCAGCGGCATTGGCTGTCACGATTACTGCAGGAGATGAGATCAGAAGTGTCTTTACCATTGTGATCATCAAGCCTATATAATCAATTATCATCTTAGGCTATTCAAATATTCATAGGCATTCAAAGTGTAATAAGGGATATACTTGGCTTCAATTATCGTATGCATATGACTATGAATATAAAAGACATTACACGCTTAATGCACAGTCGAGCTCATGCATCCGGTTTAGATGGGGTGCATGCTAAAGCTTTTAGCTTAGCAGCTACAGTGATTAAAGATTTTGGCTTTAAAAAGGGTGTAAATAATGTGTTTTTTTATATATATATTATTTGGGAACACAACACTTTACTACTTATTTGTAAAGGAGGAGGCTGCGATGCTGTTTTGCTGTGAAGCTCCAGATATGTTTTGTGGACTACGAAACTTCACCGGACTTTCAATGTATGTGTAGATGATTTTTTATTTTTATTTTGTATGTACTGTTTCTGCAAATGGGGGTAATATTTACCATATTCAGCATTAGCATGCTAACAATTGCTACTTAACTAAACACAAAGTACGGCTGATGCTGATGGGAATGTAAATTTTGTAGATTTTTGGTAATAAGTATTTGACCATTTTAAATTGTGATAAATGTGATGATGGCACCAGAAGAAGAAGTTGATTGTTTAACACCATTAGGATTCAACCTCTGGGGATCATGGATTTCTGTACTAAAGGTCATGGCAAACCATCCTGTAGCTAATGAGATATTTCATTAAAAGCCAACATGGTGACACTGGAGAAAGTGTCAGGGGATCACCAGATTCTGCAGGATTCATCCTCTGGGGACAATCAATACCAAAGGTCAAGGCAAAAACCATCGGAGTGTTCTTGAGACATTTACAACAAAGTGGTGGGCTAAATGATTGACTGACCATGCCTTCCCTAGAGCCATACTGCTGTAAAAAAATACCACCCACCTCAATTCCTCCAATCACCCTTTTACATAAATGTGCATAAACTCACATACTGATATATATATAAACTACACACAGTTTGTGCCAAAAGCATCGCCCCTCAACTCCACCAAGGGGTGTCACACTACCTGCTCAGCCCTCATCAGGAGTGATCTGGACGTGGTGGGTGGTAAAACCGGGACAAAATGCCGGTCACACTCAAGCACGCACACACTCTCACAATGACACACGCAGGAAAAACCTGTCTGTGAATAAGGACCTCCATTGAAATTCCAGACCATAGTCTGGGCTCTAAATAAGCACAGAGGTGTGAGGAGAGAATCACCATATCCATTCAAAAGGGAGCAAAAACTTCACACCTCCAAACGTCATTATGCTTATCCAAGCCCTTATCGCAGCTCAAGAATTACTCAGCCAGGCTACAGTCAGATCACAGGAGGCCCTCAGATGTACCGTCCAGGAATGAAATAGAAAAAACAGGATGGAGTAAAATGCCCACTGCTACTGTACAGCAATACTATCAGTGCTTAGCTCCCGCTTTCACTCAGGCATGCTGAGGGTGTTTTGTGCTGATAAATTTACCTATAGTGTACATCTGGGTGCTGAAGAGAGAACGAGTTCAGCGCCAGCCCTGGAGATCTGGGGACCCTAAAGAGGATTACAAACCTCCACCACTACTACTCCTACCTTGTAGGGGCCATAGGCAATATGATGGCGGTATCTATCTTCAGGCTGCATTCAATTAGAATGGAAAGTGAATTTGATGGCTGCAAATCTTATAAATCATTGCAAATCACACCAAGGAATGAAAAGCTTGGTTGTTAAAAAGGGGTTAAAACATTTTCTCTCGACTCCAGTGACGCAAATTGTTGGGTTGCATCATGGTACTTATCGCTTAAACTTAAACTATGACTAATGAATTTGATCTAAGATGACCTCTAGTCAGAGTTTAGTAAAAGTAGGTTTAAAATGAGTAAATCCAGATTAAAAAATAACCAAGTTTATTAATGAAAACCAAAGTAAAGAGATTTATCAATATGGAGATGATACCCAGATAATGTGTGTGCTGTCGGAAACTAGTAGCTTTAAAGGAGGTGGGGCAAACCTAAACTTTCAGCTGCTCAGCACTAGCCAGCTACACACTTACTGTAGACGCATCATGTTCATTTTCAGCTGTTTAAGGAGTCTTCGATTAAAGCTTTTAAATAACAAAATGACAGGGGACTTTTATTGTGAAGGATTTACTGTATAGGAAAAGAAATGGTTTTAATATTGAATTAGCAGAGCTTTGTAAGTGACAATTCTTCAATAAATACTACAGGGAGGCAGAGTCAGTCACAGCCATGGATCAGCCCACTCGTTGAACGTATTTGACCCAAGACTAGCATGTCATTAGTTAATGAGTAACCTTCAAGCAGGTAGCCCTGTTTGATCCGCTGGGCTGACACGTGTGTCAAAACATGTCAAACCACCGAGCACATGGAGAAGCCTTATTAGCGTTTGTTTGTTTTTTGTTTTCCCTGTTAAAAGTTTTTTTTCCTCAATATGGCAAGTTTTTCCTCACTCCTCGAATCAAGGGTCTGAGGACAGAGGATGTTGTTCACCGTACAGATGGTAAAGCCCACTGAGGCAACGTGATTGTGTTTTCGGGCTATGTAAATAAAACTGATGTGATTTGATCTGATGGCTTGGCAAAGAAGCTCAAATTTCTCAGTCTGTTGACGTTGTTGTGTAGGCCGAACAGGTCCCCATCACATCCACCCTCTGGAAACATCAGGAGGCAGAAAATCTCAGGGCTACCAAGGAAGTTGGTGCATCGGTGGTACAGCTGCATTTCTGTCACTGTTTGACTGTTGGTCCAATCTTCCTCTTCACCTCTCTAACAGTTTCCTTGCTGAATCAGTATCTTGATAGAAATTCACCAGCATCATAAAACTCAATTGGGCCGAGTCTGTCCCTTAACTTTAGTCCAGGAATTTAATTATTTCTGCTCCATCCATCTTTAAAAGATAACCCTCTTCAAGTGTAACTTTAAAGTTAATACTGGATAGCAGTTTAGATTGGATTTTAAAAGTTTTGGTGCAACAGAAATACATTTGATCTAGGTTGAGAGTAAAAACTGAGGTTTAAAGAAGGGTTGTCATTACATTTTTCATGAATTTAAGATAGATTAAAAGTTTGGTGCAACATAATTTAAAGGTAAACCGTGATTTAATCAGGTTTCACAAATAATCCTTGTTGGTGCAACCCAGTCTAAAGGAAGCAGTGCAGGATTACGGGCGTTAGTGTGGCAGAAATGTTGACGACTGAGGCAATATATTAAAGTTTTCTTCACGTTGGTTATCTTCTGGTGTTTCCCCTGGAAGTTACAGCGACAGGCACCCAAATGAAACACACTGTTATCTTAAATACACCAAAGGATTTCTGTGTTTCTACATTGCTCACAAGAATTTGGATTATCTAAGTGCACTCATTTTAGACATTTTTATCTTGAAAATGGGTACGGAAGAGATCGAAGAACTGCCTAATAATAATAACAATAAAGAAATGCAATTAGTTGAATTAAATGGTGATACGAACCAAAGAAAACTGAACTGATACAGTCTTCCGGATTAATTCTATTCATGCTCTAAAACCTTGGCTGCCAGGTAGGACCTGTGAGGTGCTGAATACTAATATGGAAAATGCTTTTTGAGCTTCAGGGGTCACAACCTGAGACATTTTAGCCAAGGCTCCAATCAATTCCAATTTGTCACTGCTACATCCTGGTGTCACATTTGCGAGCACAAAATGGGAGCAAATTGTTGTATCTGAGAAAGGACAAAGAGGATTTTCCAGGTCAACCCAGACACATTTACATCCCATCAGCAAGGGTGCAAGGCATTCTGGGTATCAGAATCATATTTCTATTTTTTCCACGATGGTGAACTTTACGCCAGCGGTTAATATGATGTGGCGTGGATGTTGTGTATGGATGTTTATCTGTGATTAACTAGATCAGGGGTACTCAAAAGTATTACTCAAAGGTTTGTTCATGATTCTTTATTTAAGAAACAATGGGCGAGGGTCACATCTCTCACATCTCACGTCTGTAGTAGAAAAATTTGGCAATAAAACAACTTGGCTTGGGGACCTGATGGCGAAAATATGGCTGCGTTTGCTGATAACAGTTTGCTGAGATTTTCTTATAGATGTTTTTTAATCTTCCTTTGTCGCAATGAATGATATAGTCAATATTTTCGCATCCAAGTTATAAAAAGTGCTATTAGAAAAATAAGAATATGATAAGAAAAACATCTACACAACAACATTCAAGGCCATTCGAGTACAGATTTCTGAGTTTTAGTGGTTCACTTCAATGCACCGTGACATCCCTGTTTGTGCCAATGCATAAGAGATTAAGAGCTTATGACCTGCACCTTCATACAACATGAGAGTCGAACTCATGGAAACTTGTTGGAAATAGAAAAAAAAAACATTACACTTCATAACGTACTGTAGCCTTCATAACACAAGGTATGGGCTGCGATGGAGTCCGGACTCTGATAAGCCCCGACCGGGCCATCGCTGAGATATTTTAACCTTGGCTTTGACTTGAATGCAACTTCAATGCATCATTATCTACTGTAAGAGTTACGCAGTATGCCGTGACCTTCATCTCTGCATTTTTACAACTAGCTACAACTACCAACATCCTTTTAGTGACATTCAAGATAAGGCTCCAGGTCCAGGCTTTCACAGAGGAATTTCCTGCTGAAAAGAAAAACAGATATAGTCTTATTCAATTCACACCGACAATTTCATGCGTGTAGATACATCGCATCCAGCAAAGGTCCATGACAGTCCATACATACCGGATGCACAAAAACACCTTTTCCTCCATACACACATGCCACACGCTCCACAAACAAACATACCCGCTGCAGCACAGCATTGTGTGGATTAAGGGTCCTCTGTGGTTGTTTGCCTTTTTAATGGTGTCCTAATTATCATTTAACCCTAATTAACCTGCACGGATAGGAGCCGGGCCTGATTAATCCTGCACATTGTTGGTCCACTGTGGGGTAGAAATCAACTTCCTCATTCACTCTTTAATCAGCTTTCTGCCAAAGCGTTGTGCACAAATGATGTGTACATGTGCACACACACAGACACACACACGCACATCCATTTAGCAACATCTTTGTCCGCGCAAACATGACTTCCACAAGGACGGACAGGATGTTATGAGGCTACATAGTTTCCCAAAGTTTAGTTGTTTTCGTCATGCTGTCACATTGTGAAAAAGTCCTTCGCCTTGGTCGTCTTGAATAGAAAAAGAAAATCAGCCACTGTTATCTGTTTTTCAAATACGAGTTCCTCTGATGTTACGTGAACATTCATGTCGTGCTATTGCTTTGCCAGAGTTTCCCTGTTGGGTTTTATATTTCAATTTGATGCTTTCATGAGCTGGTGGTTTTATTTTGTAGTTTAAGGCACCAGTGCACCTCCCATGTATTGGACTCTGCAGAACTGTTTTTGTATCAGTTTCCGGATATGGAGTATTGGGTGCATTACATTGCCCTCTGGCTGAGAGAAGGAAAAGAAATAAACAATTCCAGAATTGGACCAACAAAACAACTTGTGCACTGCTGTGTCCCTGTGAGATACAGAACTCTCTTCCGTCCTGCAGGGCCGATCGGAAATGAGTCAGGACGGGATGATGCGGACAGAAAAATAGAAATGTTTCAGTGATATCTGACTTGCTTGTTGTGGAAAATTCAATGTTAATAAAGGTCCTAATTCCTTATGCTTATGGAGAGCCACATATGAGTGCCTTGTTGTGTAAATTTAATTGTGTAGGTGAATTTAAGTCGGATTAGTTAGACAGGTTCACAGCTATGTGAATAAAGCCTTTATTGATGCAAAATACCATCAAACCCCTAAGTCACCACCATTCATGTTACACCAAGTACAATAATGTCCGGACACAAGATCGATGTTAGAATACCGCATGTCTACATTCAGTTGATTCAATAAGCAGATGTTAGTCGCTTTAAATTGAGTACTGAAGATCTGTACTCAATTACAAGTGCAGTTACATTACTGACATGTCCGGGTATATCATTGGCTTGTCTGTGATCGGATAGCCTTATTGGCTACAAACATGCAGATGAAAGGTCAAGATATTGATTAAGATTGTACTCAGTTACTTTTAAAATCATAATTGAGTAAAGTAAAGTACATTACAATGTGTAAGTATGAGTAAAAATTACAGACTTAAAGATATTACTTACAATTACAGTAATTTAAGTAGATGTAACTAGTTACTTCCACATCTGCTTTAGTAGCTCTAAATGTACAGTTGAACCTCGTTGTTTGGATCACTATGTTTATTATTTGATTTAAAGTTTAAATCCCTAAATATCATATCTATAGTGTTCGCCCTGTTTCCAGAATTCATGCTAAGGCTAAGCTAAGCTAAGCTAACATGGCTGCAGTCGTACTGAACGGACAGATATGAGTGTGGTATTGATCTCCTCATCTCCAGTATCTCTTGGCAGCGAGGTAAATAAGGGCATTTTCCCAAAATGTCAAACTTTTCCCTTATCGTTTGCAAAGTTTTAACATTCACTTAACTTCGGCACAACTTTTCCAGACCGGCGCCTGATACAGCTTTCTCAATTCACTGTTACAAAATTCATAATTTCATTTTCATTTGCCCAAAGCACACAGAAATACTACCCACTGTTTTGGCGATAACTCTCCATAACTGGGCTAAGAATACAGAAAAAAAAAATAATTTAAGCCACAGCTTGCATCAATACAACGCCACAGATTTGTCAAAATTACGTGTCTGATGCTTTTCCATTATTTTAATGAGAGCAGGTCTTCACATCAACATGTTATCTTGCACAGCGAAGCAACAGATGACATTCCAGGGAAAAACTGAAAGTCATTAGAAAGCAATTACTTTCCAATCACTGGCTGACATTATCAAGTCACTGTGTCCTGTACCTGTGAAGGCAATATTCCTACAATGACACGTTCCCCATATACCTTTCCTTTGCTTATCTGTCTTCTATTTGTTCAACCATTTTTGCCCCATGTGCCCGAATGTGGAATTTATGAGACTTTGTAGACCAATACCGTATGACTGATAAGCTCGCCCGGGAAACTGACTGGCATTACCCATACTTTCTCTAACAGATATTCATTTTCCGCTGCTTATCTGTGTTGTGATGGCAGCAAGCTAAGCAGAGAAGCCCAGCGTCCATTTCTCCAGCCACGTCCACCACCTCTTCCGAGGAGATACCTGGGTGTTCCTGGCCCAGACGGCATATATATTCCCTTCAGTATTATGGAGGGATTACATGTGGGTCTGCCCTGAGGTCGCCTTCCTGTTGGACTTGTCTTGAAATACTCCACGAGGAGGCGTCCAGGAAGCATTTTGATCAGATGCCAAAACAACCTGAAGTAAGTCCTTTCAACACTAAATAGCTGTAGTTCTACTCCAGACTCCTTCTGCATATCGACATGCAAAGAGTCAAATATTATGGCCATTTTCAGCTCTTTACTCTGGGACTACTGGTTGAGTAGAACAGGAGCTGTGGCGTGCTGGAAGGAGGAAGTTTCAGGAGGAGGAGGCTGGAGTCAGCTGCGTCAGAGCCAAAGTAGCACATTTTAAATCAGCCAGGCCAATAAAAGCTATGGGCCCACTGTATACAGTATGTACATACATGTAAATATATGGAAAATTGACTTTTACTTGTACCAATGATGATAATTAATGGCAATCAAGTAATATTTGGATGGGGGATATTACTTAAATGACCCTGAGGTATTTTTTACAACACTGCATATGTCCATGACAACATTTTAATTCCCAAGTGTATAAAATGAATGTGGTTCTCAGCTCGGTTTATAATGAAGCAGGTAAAAGCTGAAGATATGGTAGACTGCCCCCACCTACCACGATGATCACTCGTTCTGCACCAGGAGCACTGGCGACAGTTTTTTTTTTTTACATTACCCTTATCTTATTTTTAGTCCTATAGATGCTGGATACACCCAAATGTGATTACAGAAATGGAAATTACTCTCCACCAGTAGAACTTAAACACAATAAGTAAACACAATCATGTGACGGTCAGTCCTGCTTACTTGTTGACAATTAAAAGTAAACCATGCTGCTCTTCTACGAGGAGTGGCTGCTGTGAAATCACTTTATTAGCCATCAAACTGAGTCTTCACTCAGCTGCATCCAGGACACCCCGTTGAACGTGAGGGAAAATATTCAACCACTGGTCAGCGGAGTAGAGAGAGGAAAGGGACTGACAAATGTGCCAGATCTAAATTGCAGTTTAATTTAGCATTCAGCTCAACGTATGCTTTTACTTGGACAGCCTGCGCATTTGAATGTGCAGGTTCTATGATTTATTTCACCCAGGTGATTTATTTGTACGTTACCACTTTCCGGCAATTATATCTTCTACTTCTCATTGTGAATTCCTCCTCACTTTATTGACCTTTGGCCACTTTCATTGCAAAGTAAGAGCACCTGGGGAGACAAACTGTAAGTAGGTCAGTAAGAAAGGTATAAATTGTTCCAAACCGTTTGTGCATGTTTTCGTTTTTTTTTATATTCCTCGGCAATTAATCAGTGAGCCTCATTAAAGAGTCATTTGAATGAATCACAGGTCAACCAATTTAATCAAGGTGAAGTATTTCGACTCTGAGCAAATTTACAGCATTAAAATTCATCCTACTGGATCTCTAAGTATCCTCAGCTGCATATATGGTACTCAGATTTCCTCCGCCCCCCCACCTCCATCAGTCAGTGATGGACAATTAGTCAATAAGAAATCCTACCACACCGATAATACGAACGGCAGAATATTGTTTTCAATTTCAAGGGGTTCATTTCACAACATAATGCAAGTCATTACTCTTATCCCCTGTCTAGATTATCCTTGCGCGCACAGTTCAGTCTTAGTTCGAATGCCAAAGTCAATTTAGTGGTTGTGTTATCAGGAAATCGGGATGTAAAGTGTCTAACTCGATCACGTCAAGTTTCAGTTTTCGGATTATTTGAAATGTCTCCCTGGACGCCTCCCTGATTAAATCAAGAACCTTCACAATGACTTCTAAACAGCCCAAGTTATCCACCAGTGTCTACATTAAACCCATTATTGTGCCTGTGATATATCCTTCTCCACCACCACTAACCTTTTCCTTGCCCTCTTCATTTTTTTCCCTTCCTTGCTTTTCATTCCTGCTCTGTCTCTTCTGTCTCTCTCTACAGGCAATTTTCCGCGTTCACTTTTCCTCTCCTCCTCATGACTCAAGTCACGAGTCATTAGAGAAGCCTGACCTTCTGGGAAAGGTCTTGGGTAAGCAGTGATAAAGTAGGGTTGGCCCATTGAAGAAAGCTATGCTGTAGCACTATAATAGGTGCAGCTATAGTCCAGGGAGCGGAGTAATGGTCCTTAACCTCAGCGTGCCATTAGCCTGAAATAAAGACTGGAGGGAGGACAAAAAGTAGTCTCCCTCTCCTCTACCCTGTCTGACATCGAGGCGGTGATGATGTGAGCATTAAATGCACGTTGCATGGTGCCTTTGTATTGACATTTCTTTTAATAGTCACTGAGGAGCTATTAGTCATCGGTACCTTGAAGGACACATGCAACGCTGTCATGTGAACATACAGAACTTAAGTTGCCATATTGAATATTTTGCTCTGTGAGGAAATTATGTCTCAAAGAAATACAAAAACAGAAAGGAACATTTGTGATTTTCCTCTAATTAAAATTAATGTTTTATGTTTATTTTTGGTGCCGCTCTTCCGTCGACAAAATGGATGCAGAGGGCTCGAGGTATCCTGACTTTAACCGTTAGTGTGGCTCAAGCTTAAAAACCACTTGATCCTACATTTCACATAATGCAACTCAATGTGTGCTTAATTTTCTGCCCGGTAACTGCCCATGTCAAACTCCATGTTCCCAGAGCATAACATAAGCTTTTACATTGAGTCTTTCACACTGACAAAAAAAAGCTCCAGAAATGTTTTGTTGACTACAAAACTTCACCCGACTTGCCATTTGCATGACTGTATTTAAATTTTTGGTTGAATTAATGCTTGAAACACAATCCAAGGGTACACTTACAACATCTGTTATTTTTTCCGACATCAGAAATCTCCCTGCAGGTCCACAGAAGGCATTATGCAACTTTTTTTTTACTGATTACAACTCACAAAGAGTAAACTAATCTATATGTGTAAAAACAGTGGAATGCATCTTTAAATATGAATTTAACATTATGTCTGTATGAGATTTCTTACTCACATGAAAGTCATCGATGCACGAAGCAGCATTGCGAATGTGTGCCCTTCACACATATCACATACAACCCTGAAATAAAAGAGTGTTTTATTGTTCGAACAGCTCAGTAATGATTCATATTGATTTCGGCATTAAAGTTTTATACGATTGTCCACACCTGGCCTAAATCTCATGGGCACGGTATTTACAGCAGCGGTTTAGTCTGGAAACCAGTAGTCTGGATGAATCAGTGAGCTGTGGGGGAGTGGATTAGATGATTTTATGACAAATCTCTCAACTCCCGAACCTTAGGAACAACTATTGAATCTAGCCTGTGTAGACTTAAGGTGTCGCACAACTCTGCATATCCTTCTATTTATTTAAAAAAGAGATTTTCCAATGACAGCCCACACATCAGATAATGTGTGTCCTCCTCTACATGCTAAACTTGACTACCATACACTCTTTAACCTAGCTTTTCTGACTGGTGCAGCTGCTCACTTTTCTTCCTGCTATTGTTCTATGATCATTGTGCAAAAGTAGGCTACAGTCATGATGAATCACACCAGAAGAAACTCGGTGATAATCCATCTTCCCCATGTACCCAAAAGCTGCAAGCACAGTACAGGTGCTTATGAAGAAGATTATCTGCAGTTAGCATAAACTGCAATTAGCATATGTTTTGCTATAATATTTTCGGGGGCAGAGTGAAAAAAAATTGCAGGTGTACAGTGTGAACAAAAAAAAAAAAAAAGGGTTGCTGGTAGATATTTGAGCATTCAGGAAACCGATTCAAAAGATGGATTTTGTTTCAAGTTGCCGGGAGATAATTCATCTTGGTGTCAAATGCCTCCCATCTAGCCAAGGTCAAAAGTGAGGTTGTAAATAAACAACAGGTAAACCACACGTGTGCTACAAGCCCCACGTTAAGTGCACAATTTATCACATGACTTTGTTATTCAGCAGTAGGTGGCAATGCATTAGTGGGCAATGAACAGGACAGTAAAAACTTCTGACTCACCGTTTGGCACAGCATACACATCATGATGGACAACACACAATGATCTCGTGATGTTAGACCACTGGCGGTCAGCAGAATCAAGACGTTCAGCTGGTGTCAATTTGCTCTTTAATGAAAATATACCATTTACGAGCAACATTCACTTCAGATTTATTACATTACATGCGATAAATACTGTCTAAATATGTATGTTATGAATACTGATTAACAAATGAAACACAGTTGAACACAAAAAAACAGGAAAGAAAAAGACAAAGACAGGAAGTGCAAAGCAAAACATGGTACACAAGGAGAGTCTTTCAAAATAAAACACAGAATAACTAGACTTAAACCTGGGACCATGACAACTCGCAAAAAAAATCTTCCTTAGCTGTGCAAAAAGTGTTTTTTCTCCATTATTTTCAACTCTGCAGTACAAAAAAAGTAGAATGAATACAAGTTACCCTAGAATCCTGCTCTTACAAACAAAATTAACATGCACGGAAAACACACCAAACCTTCCCAATTTGCAGCTTATCCATTCTCATTTTATCTGTTGGAAAATATTCCGATTTTGAATCCCTGCATGTGCTTCACTAATCAGTTATTTATCCTGATCTGTTAATTATTCCTAGGTAGAGGTGTGATTCATGTTTCAAGAAATCTACTGTGGGAAGGCCTACAAAGATGGGAAGATAAACGCTGATAGCTGCACTTCAGTTCAGTCAGTTCTTCAAATGAATCACACCCCAAAATCCCTTTCTAAACAACTGTCAAAGCACAGGCAGTCTGTTTAGCATATTACGGCTAATCAATTAACTGCTGTGCTGATTAATTGAAGTCTAAGTTAAACCTAGCAGACCAGAAGTGGATGTTAGAGGCACAGCTCCCATGATACTATTGATTACATGGGGGTCAGCTTGCATAATGTGTCACTGTACCGCTCGCAGTGGGAGAAAGCGCCTCCTGTTGCTGGCCCGCATGCTGTTATTCTGAGGTGGATTATTGAATAGCTGTCTATCACTACAGTGCTGGAGTAGACAGATATCCAGCACAGAGCGCTGGCACGGGGAGGGAGCAGATGGTGCCATTTTTTATTAATGACTAACATCAACATTATGCTGCGTACACATCAAAACAAGATGCACATATCGCACCGGTGGGTGGACGCATGCGGGGCAGCGGCTAAGCATAAAGTACACATACATCACCTAACTTGTGTGTATTATATAGAATTTTAAACACAAGTATCATGTTAGTGCCACCATTTAAATATTCACACTTTCTTGTAAAAAGCAGTGATTCTGCAGTAAGGTTGCAGACATCAGCACAAATATACTGTAGGGCTGCTAAACATGTTCCATGTGAGTGTGTCAGCATGTTATATCAAATTTGAAAGGAACAAGGATGCATTTTTGAGTCCGATGAGTCTCTCAATTTCTGATTTTCCGTCTACTGCTACAAAAGCAATATGCAGTCTGGTCAAACCACATTCTCTTCCAGCACTTGGCAAATCCCATCACATATTTAGGGAATTGCACTTCATTGGCTTGTAGTTGAGACGACTGTCTATTAATAAACATGGTCACTGGGGCTTGGCTGCGAGCGGGTTTGTCACTGATAGGATCGGTAAATAGAAAAATCCCCAGAGACGCACGCAAAAGCTTTGACTGAGAAGTAACATACTGCTATGCTGCTCTACGAGATAATAAGAAGTCAAAGTGTAATCACAATGGTCGCAGATTATAGTTTATTTTGAATTGTGTGACGGGAGAGATTGAATAATTTCGTTTGCCTCCTTTGTCGTCCCACTGAAGTGCTTATGAATTTCATGGCAGATTATTGTCTGTGTCATTATACAGTTTATAACTGATATGTTCTTTGCTTTTGAGTGAAGGAATATATTCATTTTTGTGGCAATGACATATCTACTGTAAATCAGTACTAATATGTCTCGTATATCATCATAATTGTAAACGGAAATGTTGTATTTACATTTGTTTGAGTTCCAATTATATTAGTTGTTTTCTTCAGATATGAAATGATAAAATCAGTAAGGAAATAGGCTCTGTAATGCATACCAGACCCACAACACAACTGACTGATGATTTAATTTCTTGTGACAAACAGGCCTACAGCAAACTAATGTTGGCAATGTTTTTATTCCTTCAAGATCGAGAGACTTGCAGTCCAAATGTATGAAATCCCAACTGACAAACTCCCAGTCACAGTAACTCCTTCCAAAAACTTAGGAACGTTTGCAATACATTTTGACAAAGTTGTCTCAGAAAGACGTGCACACGGGCATGGCTTTTGGATTCTCCATTTAAATGCACAAAAACTCAAGCTCAAGTCTCAGAGGTGAAGTTACACAGCAAACACCAGCACGAAGCTTCCATTTACATGACGCATACACGGCTTTGTTCAATGACGTGAAAAGAAATCTATATCTATAAATCTGTAATCCGATCAGTGATGTCAAGGCAACTCAAGATGTACAGTATCAGATGATAAATATTTTACCAGATGAACATCTACAAAATTTAAAAGGTACTATCTTCTGAAATGCATCAGCTTATGAAAAATACAAGACTTCAACTTAAGGTTATGGTAATGAAGGTATTCAGCCGTGCTCTGCCAACAAGGTCTACAACCTCAGTGATGACCTCCTATCTGATGCAGAATGACTCACACTACAGTACAGTAGACACATTTTTATGCCAAACATTTTTTAATTGAAAGCGGTGTTAGCTTATGTAACAGTGAGCACATCGATAAACCATTTCTGACTTTTTTGAACATAAAAAAGAAAAATGGTAGCTAGAAAAACAAATACAAACTCTACACAACAAACTGTACACTTAATGGACCGAAATAAACAGATGCAAATACAGAAACCCCCCAAAACCAAAATACAGAAACATTTAGACACACCACACTGGCTCATTAGTAGTGAAAGGTGCACATACAAATATAAGAACTTAACAAACCAGCCTTTAGTCAGACAGCACCTGCAAGTCTAGAAACCCAAAGTACAGCTGAGGCTGATGGGACTGTCATTAGTTTTGGAGGTACTCTGTTTTTCACCTGATGGCCCTCGGATGGATGATAAGTTAAGGGATGCCAAAGTGCTCGATTTTGTCACATTCAATGGAAATCCATCAAACTGTTCAGTGTGGACCATTATGATGAACCAACCTCTTGGATAGCATAGGAGGAATGTCAGGGGATCGCCACAGTCGATAGGCTTCATCCTCTGGCGATCATGAATATGAAGAAAATATCACCACGATACGGATTATAAAGTTGGTGGACCAACCAACAATCAACCAATAGCGGCATCATGCTAACTTGGATAAAAAGGCCTGGTTTGAACCCATTGACTCCTCTCAATATCATGTAAAGCTGTGTTTGGGGGGTTGTTTACATCAAGGTCTGTAGTTTGAATGATTGCTCTGGTAAACAGGTGTTATTTACTGAAGTGAGGGCCTTTTCTGGCATTGTCAACAACTGTCACCCTGAAGACCACGCAAGTGTAAAGCATCGACTCTTAAAAACATGTAAACTAACTCTTGTTAGCCTGCTGTCCTTGGATGCTGGAAAAACCTTGAACCTCTAAATGCATCTCTTCCCCCACGCTGATATGTAAATAAGCTGTGACAAGAAAATCATTAATCATTTTTATGTAAAATAAAAACAGGCTGATAAGAGAGAGTGTGGCCTTGACCCGGCTTTCTACAACACAGCACGTCAGTAACTAAGAACATGCGAGTTCTTAATGAAAATTACTGATCAAAGACTGGTGGTAGGTTAATTAGAGCGCACATCAAAGACGCTGGATTGTCAGGAGGAAAAGCTTCACGTTACAGCACGGTTGACACACGGTGGTTCTCCAAGCATATCACATAGATCAACCTTATCGCTGCTGCTTTTTCTCATTTAACCCCCGCGATATGCACACAAGACATCCTGCGGAGCGAAAGGTTTTCATAAAGGCATCAATGTTTATCACAGTGGAAAACCAATGCATCACACTGCGCTCGCTCTCTGTTGCCCCGATTCGATGGATTCCAAGAATGTCACCGGCAGCTTTGCATTGACGTCGCTGGCAGAAGTAGTGAACGGCGCCGTTTTTCTAAACACAGATACTGTAGGTGCTTTCTGCATCAGTGATCAATCTAATGAAAACAAGGTACTTCTTCTTCCCACATGGTTGCCACGAGACTTTATGTAAACTGCATTAAAACAGCAGCAAAAATGTAATTAGTGTTAGGCATCAGTAAGCATCGGCTCAGCAGTAATTCATTCCTTTTTTTCCCCCCTCCTAACAATTCAGAATAGAGAAGGATGAAATTTCCCATGGATCCAGGAAATACATATAGAGGATTACACAGGAAAACGCACAGCGACTTGCACTGTAGCATTACATGAGGCTTAGGTTTCAGTACAATATGTATATATATTCCTCCCCTGGTGTTTTGAACAACGGCATAAAAGAAATAATATATGCACCCCCTTATGTTACGATCATTTATTATATTGTTGCCTCTCTGTGCTTATGAACTATTTTTTTTATTAATGTATATGATATTCAGTCGGCAGTCATCAATATAAAAAGCCTGAATTAATCTTCCTGTCTTTCACACTGACTGATTGCCTTGTCTTCTATGCACTAAGTGAATTAATTACGCAGTCTCATGTCAGCTTAAGCACCTGAGGAGAAGAGGAATTAAGAAAACTGATAAAGATGCGTTGTATAGTCCATTAGAGACAAATCAGTTCCCATGATTTAAATTCTATGATTAATATGCATGCTGATGAACGCTGGAATATTAAAGAATATGAGATTCAATTTTAGGACCTCTGGTGTGCACCGCATGAATATCAACTAATGACGATCAAACGTTTAGTTGGCAGGACCAAGCTGGTGTAGGTTTTTTTTTTTGGCATATGCGTACATGCATCCCTGCACTCTTTGAAATTCATGACGGTGTTAAGGCCCCTGGATTTAATTAAACCAATTCAGGCGAGGTGGCAAACTGGATTGGTTAATGCAGCGCTGTGGAACAAGGAGAGGCAAACTGGGAGGTCATAGCAGCAGGAGAACCTGTGCTGCAGAAACACTGATAAAAGCACAGTTGATGGAGTTGTGGCACAATGAGGAGATGAGAGGAAACGGCTCTGAATGTTGCCATGGAAGGGAAACGGCTAGGCAGGAAACTTTGCATATGAAAGCAAAAGCCGTAATTCTTTTGAGATATATACACAGAACAGTAAGGATCAGTCTGCCTATGTCAGTGTCTCTTTGTGAGGCGGAGATGCTCAAATGAAAGGTTCGTCCTTGAACCTTCGCAGTGTTTGCACTTAAGTGCCTCATTGTGTGATGTATTACCACCAATTGCCAGCGAATCTGAAGTGTCCATTAGGACGGCGAGTGTGATTTTCAGAACACACAGGGACACTTGGATAATGTGGTCATCTTGTCACTCACACAGTTTATTTATGAGGTACAAATAAACTGGACCACACAAACGGCCTTAAATTTCATTATTTACTAAGCTCAGCCCCCTTCTGTGCCTGTCAAGCTGTCCTTCCTTTTAACAGCTTGACCCAAGATGTTGTGGTGGGGACAGGTCTCTGTGGGCACAACGGTCTCTGATTTCACGTTGTTTTGCCAGCCTGAGTCCCATTTTGTCAATTTCCTTGTCCTGCGACCAGACATTAGCCAGGAGCAGCCTTAAACCAAGCTGGATTAGCATGGCTCTTATTCCGACTCTGCTCCTCCCTGGGTCGGTCCAGCCGGTCAGGTTAGACGGTCAAAAGATGCAACAAAGCTGAAAGAAATGATGGTGAAAAAAACAAAAATGTAGCATAATTCGGAGGAGCTACCGGCCTCTGCATCTTGAAGCGCCATCTGCCATTGGGTGTCTATTTCTGCCATGTTCTCTTCCCTTCCACTACTTGTGTGTTACTGTTTTCACAATCCCCAATCAACTAACACTAACCAGTAAGCTAACGGTACCAACATAAAAAGCTTGCAGCTCTTTTGCAAGTATGGAGCCTTTTTAATACCAGAGCTTGTCCTTGGTTTTGCCCCACCCAGGACAATTGTGATTGGTTTTAAGAAAATACAAAACAAGCCAGACAGTTTTTCCCCCTGCACCAGAATTATCATTGGTGCAGCCAGACCTTTATGGCTGACACAGCGCTATGGAGATAGATTGGCAAGCCGGTGACCGCAGTATGAACGTTTGAACATTTCTAATCGTGACACTACTGGATATTTTTAAAGAGACCAAGGATTTTTTGATGAAACCTCTGGACATATCAAGTTGATCAACATGATGTTTTCCTGACCCTAACAAAGTGGTTTTTATGCCTTAACCATACCATAAGCACAGCATTATCACGACATAAAATAATCACAGGAATTACATTTGAAGAAACGTAGAGTTGTCACATGAAGACATGTTTTAACAGGGAATTTCTCAGATTACATGCAGCTTCCTCTGGAGCCACAAAAGGCTTTGTACTACTTTTTAGAGCTCCACTTTAAGCAGCTCTGTTACTCCTATAAGCATTAAACTAGTTTGCCAGGTATGCTGACAATTGTAGTTTTTGTATTTCATTAAAACAGTTCCTTACACTTAAGCTCTTGATTTTTGGTTTGGGAAAAGCTCGAAGAAAAAAAAGACACCACCTCTGCAAATGAGTCTATTACATCAACCCCATGTGCACCACTTCTAAATCCAAAGCCTGACAGGCCCGCTGTGCCTGGTTATGGTTGCTAGGCTGATTGGGCATTCACTGCAGGGTTTGGCAAATGGTCAGTTACAATCACTTAACAATTCAGCTGTGGGTGTGTTTCAAACTGAACTAAGTGACTATCTCAGCAGCAACACCAGTAAAAGAAGGCTGAGACGATGGAAAATCTCCAGCTATATCTGCTTTTTTTTTTTTTTAATGTTCCTGTCAGTTTTTAAGCTTATCTCAGACAAAAGAGATAAGTAGCCCTTTTACAGTTAAATCTTCAGAAATCTAAGTGCTGCCCAGAAGCCGGCAGAAGTGCACAGTAAAAACAATGTCAGGTAATAATCCGTTAATGGTGAGCGCCTCCGCCGCATGAAAATCTGTGGCGTCGCCCATCAGCAGCCAATCATGCCATGACTGTGTTTTCTGCCTTTTGTCGTAGGCAGTCTTAGGCACTACAAGTACTATGGCAGTGAACTAGTTTATATCAGCCATTGCACAGTAGTACGCTGAGGCAATTTACCGTAATTGCTAGTGACATGATCCGACACAAAGTATAGCTCCCAACCATCTCAACAGATGTTTCACTCCAGCACTGCATTCTTCACTTCCCAATGAAAGCTGCCAAGTTTGTCTGATGACAGAAGGTGATTGCAGGGAGTACAGCGGGTGCTTGGAGAGGGAACAGATCGTTCACCAAGGACTTTTTTTTTTTAGGTCAGGATTAAGTCTTTAAAACGTGTAACCGTCCCCCATCGGCGTGCAGCTTTTGATACACATAAATGTTGCATGATATTGTCGGCAAAATACAGATCATTCCCCTGCCCAAAAGGTTGCAACTGATCCACAGGAATGCAGAATAAGAGTTGCCATTTGTGAAGCAATCCCTCTCCCTTTCTAGGAACACATAAACTTGAAGATTGCCAGTGGCTGCTGAAACCTTTGGCAGTCCTGGGCTGCTACAACAGAGCAGAGCAGATGTCCACCTGAAGCTCCACTCTGCTGGCCTGACGGGTGACATAGTCGACCCAGCAGCTTGTCTTTTTCTGGAAATGTAACACGGCCAGTCATGCCGCAGTTACCAACCACAGGTGGGGCATAGCTCAGGGGCTGAGAGGCTGACCATACCAGCACATTTTTTGTTGTTGTGTTGTGCTAGTCAAGCATCAGTGTGCAGTTGTAAATGAGGCAGTCTTGTTTATTATGACTGGAATGGTTAAGGGCTGGCTCTTCCCAGCTTCATGTCCATATATCCTTGATGGAGGTCATCTTTATCTCGTAGGACAACATACATATATGGATGAAGCTTGTGTTGTTGCAGGCGAAATGGACGGCGTTGATTACAAGGCAGCAAAAATGCGCACCCATTGACAATCTCTTTAAAATCATGTGGGACGGCGCTGCCTCTTGTCCATCTGTAATTAATTAATAACCGTCAGGAAGGTGAGTGTGAGGCAGTGCGAGAGGGGCCCAGATGCAGATAGGGACGGTTAAATGATTTAATGGCCAGTAGAAGATGCAAATGAGCTTACAGGCAGTTACAGGCAGGTGCAGGTGGCTCAAAGCAAAGAAACATGGCCACAAAGAAACAATGATGTGACAATGGAATGGAAAAAAGGGGGCTGGTATATGTGCTGCAGGGCTGATGAGGAAATGAGGTGCAGGTGGGGAGATGGGCAGGAAAGCTCAGGTGAGGAGATGAGATGATTGCAGAGCTTATATGACTGGCAAGATCTGGAATAAAATACATGTCGGAGGGCATCCGGTGCACAGGTGCATAATGACAGTGACTGTGTGAGCCTACATGTACACAGATCTTTCACTATTATTCCAAATATGACATTATTCCGGGTCATGTAGACAGCGTGCTCCTTTGAGATATTCTGAATAACATTTTCCGATTGAGACGTGAGGGATAAGCCGATATTATTCAGGTTTTCAGAGCAATTTTTACAGCACATTCAGGATATGTGTCTTAATTTGGGGTTTTTACTGCATTTTGTGACATGACGACAGTCAGCTCTGAGTGTTTCCTAGCCAACAGTTTGCAAGGCTGTGCTAGGGATACAGATACAGAGATACAGGCTTGCAGAAAAGAAAAGCCTGCATTTCTGGTCAGAAGGAGAAACACAGGTTTTTTTTAATCACTATGAAAGACTTGAATATCAATACGCTTTTGGATATGCAGAAATACCTTTTTTAAGCTGCTGTCATAGTTTGAGTTTGTGTTTTATTTTGAAATTCTGCCCTCATGTGTCATGTTGTGCTTTTCATTTCGTCCCTTTGTGTGATTTCCCGCCTTCTTTCTGTGTTCACCTGTGCCCTATTAGTTAATCAGCCCTTGTGTATATAGTCTGTGTGCTCCCTGCTGTCTGGCAGTTTGTCTGTTTCGTTCCGCTGAGCCCGTTCCCCTGTCTCCTCTACCATGGCTTGTTTCTGCCTTATGGTTTTTGGATTTTCGGCTTGTTATTAAAAGCTTGCTATTTGTTCTTAACCCTCAGGAGGCTTCCTGAGTGTCTCGCATTTGGGTCCTCGCTATTTTGCCACACATCACAATGAACGAATGACAGAGGAAGTAAGATTGAGCACTAATGAAAAATGTGCTGGTGCATGGCTCATATAAAGACACATCCAGTATATAAAGAACGTCAGATGCACAAAAGAAGACAACAAATTACATGGAGTTAAACTGAATGCAGTTAAAAAAAAAAAAAAAAAAAAAGTAAAATGCTGTTTACAGGAATAAGAGTTAAGGGTTAAAGGTGCACTACGCAACTTTTCACAGGCCTGTAAATAGAAACAGAGGTCTTGATATAAAGAATAGCAGTTACAGTTTTAAATGTACTTTAAAGCTATGTTTACATTTAAGCATTTGGATATTCGAGCAAACAGGCCTGTATGTTGAGTTAGTGTGGGGTAAGAACAAAAGATAAATAAATAAAGCCCTGTGTAACTAAAAAAAAGTTACATGAGGCTGCGTTAGAATCGCGCTTATATACTAATCATACTAATTGTGATCTCAGATGGAGAATGTCTTGTGTTTCAGCTGCATAGTATGTGGTTTCTGTGCATGTGAGAAATTCCTGGATGTATACTACATTAAGAGGAAAAGAAGAATTAATTCACTGTCAGCTTGCTGCAAATAATCAGCCGCCCCAGAATGCATTGCGCCACTTCTGACCGTTTCATGTCAGACTGCAGGGCAGACGGTTCAAGCACCACGCTGGAGTTTTATTTACAATTTTCGTATGCATTTCATTCATTTTCATCTGCAGAGGAGACATATTGCTTGCGTATACTTAAGTGTGAATGGTATGCCGGTGATAACATACTGACACTGAGCTTGGCACAGTTTAGTGAGTCCATAGCTTCTTCTTTAATTGCTGTTAAGCTGTGCAATGGCGGTGAAGATAAATGCATTTTCTAAAACAGCACTCCTGTGCACAGGGGTATCTGAACCTTGACGCCAACATCAACTCAAAGAGGTACAAAGGGGTAAGATGTATCAAACAACTTATTAGGAATATTGTTTTTTGGGGGGAGGGATAAGTACGAAAACATGAAACTTTGTGCATGTAAATGTAGTCAATGGACAGGTTTGGAGAATGTGGCTGGAGGGAAGGACAGAAAAGCAGTGCTAAATTAGGAGTTACATCAGTACTCGTCTCTTCCTCTTAAAGGCTCTGATCTCCCTGTTGTGCTGCACTGAAAGCTTGGAAGTGGAGCAGAAACATGTCATCTTAAATTGCCATAATAATCAAAGAAATACTGCCTCCTGGTATGTGTGAGGTTGGAAAATGTTAATAATATGCAGCAACCCAAATTTGGCTACATTCTACGACAAATATGCAAACATTGGGACACGATATGTCTTTTTAATTTGATTCCTGGCAGTGTTATACAGTACGTGTCGTCACCGCTCTTTCCATCATTATCAATGCACAGAGAAAAATGCTTTTTCCCTGTAACAAATGCTTGATTCGTGTCAAACAGCTACAGTATCAAATTCAACTGAAGCAAAAACAGTCAAAACTCTTGCTGTAACAAACAAAGTGTTTCATCACAGCCGGGGACGCTTCAGGCGCCGAGAAAATGATGCACAGAGCTGTTGTATCCACTAACCTCGTGTTAAGATGCGTCTTCCACCAGAGGCCTGAAGTAAAATATGGATTTGTGTGTAGCTGTGAGCATGTTATCACCAACATGTCACTTACTCGTATGCTGGTGTAATGTGTGTACTGTTCACGGTCAATATGTCTTAGCTGTCAACGGCTGTTACTGTTTATACTGAAGAGCACAGAGTGAGTAAACAGCTAATTTAGTTAATCTGCTGTAGATATCAACATGCTGTCAATGTGACAGCTAATCAAAGAGCTCATGTTAATTATTGACTGTATCTTATATTAAGTATGTGCTCAACATGATGTTTCAACCAATTACTGTGCTTGTTCGATGTGTAGCCTCACTCAACAACCTTTTTGATTAAGTAATTTATTTAAGACTCAACAACAGCCTGTTTACTTTTTTATACCTTTACAATACATTACAATAATAGGTCTACAGTTGTGTATATACATGTGAGATGTATTGATTTTTGGACATGGTCTCAAAGGCAATGGAAGGTATTCTCTGCAACCCTCACTTGTTGTTTCATTAAATTATTCCATTACAGCGCACAGTCGCAGCCTTTCCTATAGAAGGTGAGAAGCGGCGTAGAGCGCGCGATCGTCGTCCTCAAGATTAACTTCTGTTGCCAGGATAGCACAAAGGGCTGCCTACATGCCATGAAGGTGTGCAATATTGTGGAGGCATGCCGCATTCTGCAAAACAACGCCATCAGTCATGGGATGCCTGGATGACTAATGCTCACGGGCCTGATCTGACTCAACCAGTTTGGCACTCCAAAGATTAAACAGGGAAAATGGGACTTTTTTTTCTGTACATCTGTCGCAGTCATTTCCTTTATTTTTTATTAGCTGCTTTGCTTTTCATATATTCATATATTTTGGTATTTGAATAGAAATGGAAAAAAAGGAAAATTCAGTCATTATCAACTCACCGTCATGCCAGTGTAAATTCAGGTAAAGTTTCGTAGTCCACAAAACTTTTCTGGAGTTAGCTAAAAGCGTTAGCTAGCACCTTTTTGAAGTGGGTGAATAGCTCGACCATACATCGAGGGTGTAAATAATTTATTTTCAAATCAGTTTGGGATCTCAGGGCTCCTGGAGACTTAGGTTATAGGTTCAACTTGCAGTCGAGCTCGTGCATCCACTTTAAACGGTGTGTACGCTTTTAGCTTAGCAGCTACAGTGAAGATTTCTGCTCTCTAAAGGGTGTAAGTAACGTCTTTTCTAACAATTTAGGATCTCTGGACTTCCCAATACTTGGATTACGCTGGACTGGCTGTATGGAACCATTTTATGTTTTAAAATCCCAAGCTACTTCAGTTGTTAAAGATCATGCTGCAATGCAAAGCTCAAGAAATTTTGCGGACTATGAAACTTCACCCAACTTTCTGTTGGCATGAGGATGAGTTGATATTGCCTGAATTTTAATCTTTGTGTGAACTATTCCTTTAAGTTTCAAACTTGTTTCTTAAAATATTGCCTTTATATTAATAGAGAGGAATGTTTTTGCTTCAAAAATGCATAAACATGCATTTATTTTGGATTGGAGATTTACAGAGAATCACATTTCATAGACTAGATCTGGCCCTCAGCGTGCCTCATCTGGTGGCAGCATGGCTTTCCAGTGTCACATATCAGCCAAGAGTGAGCACCAAGTCAATTTTTCCACTGCAGCTGCTGCCCAACAAAGACTGATGAGAGTTAGATATGCAGAGGCAATCGGCGGTGGTCTCATTGCCGACTGATTCTTATCCTTCCTCCAAAGCCTTGGCTCTCAGCGTCGCTCAGCTTACTTTTCCTACTGGTAACAGCTGTTTAATCGTGAGTCTTGGATTCAACTGCTTTTCTATGGCCACCTGCTCTGCATTTCTACTGAACAGTGAAAAAGGTCACATATTTTATCTGCTGCAGGTGATAAAAATATCTATGTGGGAAAAGTCGCACAGGATACAGATAAAGATGTGCCACACTTTAGTGATTTCATTACATTTTCTCATTTCTTCCTGCACATACAGATAATTCTTAATGTAAATAGTTGATTCCCATATTTGACCTTTTTCTGCGAGAGTGCAGTGGAGGTTTTAAAGATGAGGAATATATAGGTAGTTGCTATAACACCTGATTAGCATCTGACCTGAGCGCTGACAGTATCTCACATGGTAGAGCAGGTGGTCCACCGTTCACAGGAGCGGTTGGTTGCTTTCCCGGCTCCTCCTCGCAGCATGTCCAAGTATGTCTGATGGGACAAGGTCATATTTACTGTAACCATACAGTATGGATAAAGCTCTGCCTCGTCGCACGCCAACTCCTTCTGCAGTGTGAGGGTGTTGCAGCAAACTGCCAAATGTTTGTGATTCATGTTGTGCAGCATTTGTAAAATGTCTGTGTAATTCATTCATTTAGGAAGAAAACAGTATTGTTAAAAGTTTTTAAACAGCCTATTGATTGGTAAAATGTGTGCCACTTCAGTCAAGTAAACATCTTACCTGCAGAAGAGCCAGTGCTGCTACTGTATAAAGAGTCCCAGAGGAGCAGATTAGCAATTGTGGATGAACATTTTAAGGCACAGTGTGTTCTTATTTGCTCTTTTTCCTGGTTGGACTTTTGGTAACTGAGGTGACAAGTTATTATAAAGCAGAATAAATGTAAATAAAATAATAAATTAAGTTCAATTTCAGTCCTCTTGATTGTTTAATGTACTATCTTATGTCACTCTAACCTAGTTAGCAGTGTAACTAAGTTCAGCCTGACACCGCTGACACTGGCAGATGAAGTAATCCTTTGACCCTGCTTTCATTTGTGTTGGGTAGAGGAACGATAGACAGGCCGGCACACCTCCACATTATATGGCCAATTTAGCACCATGCAATTGCTTGCGTTCACTTGTCCATCCAACCATGCCCATCTCATCCAGGCCCAGGTCACAATGGCAACAGGCTAAGCAAGGCAGTCCAGATGTCCCTCTCGCCGGCAACGTTTTCCAGCTCGTAATGGGGGATCCCAGCACACCTCCAAACCAAATGACATATTCAATCTCACTAGTTTCTTCTGGGTGCACCCTCGGGTCTCCTACTAGCTGGACATCCCTGGAAAACCTCCAAATGGAGGCGCCCAGGAGGCATCCTGACCAGATGCTCAAACCATCTCAAGGAGCAGCGGCTCTGTTCCAAGATCCCTCCCTTGTTACACTTCTTAATATATTTAATAAATCAAGATATCTTGCATGTGCATTAAGAGAACATAACGATATGACCGTATGACAGTTGTGTGAAGTGCCATATCGCCAATGAACTAGCAAAAGAAACTACCTGCAGCATTTACCTGCTGAAAGAGAGCACCTGTGAGCCACTAAACCTATACAACTATATGAATTTAAAGCAACATTGTGTTGAAAAACCCCATTTGTCAGACGTAATGTAAGTGCTAACTACAGATAAAACTCATTGCATCATAACAATGTTGTGTTGAAAACTTGTATCTTGAAGTTGTGATATGCTTTTTCAGGTGTGTTAGTATGGACTGTGTTCATCATCAGATCATTACTGAGCTGAAAGCTGGCGAAATTTTTTGTTTTGTTTTCAATATTGTGTTAGTCCCAAGTTTTCAGTTAGGTGTTGTTGTTTTATTACTGAAAGCGTTTGGGGGGTTAATTAAGTGTACAAGACATGCAAATGTTGAAAAACGATTAATTGTATTTGCTTTTGAATTAATAATAGTCCTAATTTAGTTTAGTGTTTTGTATTTATATGCTGCATACACCCGTTTAGCCTCAAGTCGTATAGTTTAATCAGTGTAGAAACAGATTTGTGTACATGGAGCAGTTCATCAAGTTTTATTGATAAAGTACAAACACACCCTCCAGTGTACAGGAAAACTTGTTTGGAATAAGTATTCATCAGTGGAGCTAAAGTCAGTTGTATGTGAATTCTTACTGCCGCACCACAGCGATCACGATTTAATTAACTGGCTATCTCATAAATGATTTTAGAGTTCAAATAACCACATCTGACTGGATTGGCCCACTTCTATTTTATATGTTGTTTATTGGCTGCTCAACATATTACTCATTCGTGACTCACTCACATGTTAATCCATTTGTTTCTCATTTTCAAGTTGTATTTACATTTCATTTGGGTTGATATCTCTCCCCCTCTGTGTCAAACTCACTTTTTAATCATTTCAACTGTTTACGCTCCTGGAAAAGCCAGAAAAACATTTCAAACTGAAAAAGTTTTATTTGTTAGAAAATGAGAAAAAGCCGCTGCTAACAATGCACTATTCGGTTACTTGCTCATTGTTTATTTTTAACTGCTCATTAGTGCTGTTATTAAATGTGTCAGTTTGTTGTTTAAGGGTCGTCGCTGTCTTCCAATTTACCATTATTAGATGGAGCAGCCTTTCATTAAGAGATGACAGCAAAGAAAAGTCCTTTAATACTTTTTCCTCTACCTACAACTTTAAGGAGACATATTATGCTCATTTTCAGGTTCATAATTTTATTTTGGGTTACTACTAGAGTAGGGTTACATGCTTTATTGCTCAAATAACACATCAGTTTTCTCATACAGTCTGGGGCTGCAGCTCTGTATTCCCCCTCTGTCTGTTTTAGCTCCTGTCTCTTTAAGACCCCCACTCCTGAATACCCAGTCTGCTCTGATTGGTCAGCTCACACACGCCTGACCCAGCACTGCCAACAATAGCAGATTTCTTACGAAATAGCCGCTAGGTATAAATTATGCAAATGTGTAACACGGTGACGTAGCGTGATGTCACAAAGACACAGAATTAGAGGCAGGACTACTGACGAGGCGTTTCAGGAACAGTGTTTTCTGTGGGAGAGAGGAGCTTCTGCTGGTGCAACAGATCTTTTACATGCACAAAAGCATATACGTATAAAGCAAGGAAAACATAATATATCTCATTTGATAATGAAGAAGCTCCATCACAGAAGGTTTTTACCAGCATTTGAATTTCCCCTCAGATCATTAAAAAGCTCAGTAAATATTAAGTCATTCAAAAACTCAAGTATCTGATTCAATATATCAAATACAAATACAGGTTACTCTTGTCTTTCTTTTATTCAAATACATTTTAAAACATTTCCTATGACACCTACTCGTGCCTGGACTATATTGAAGCGGAGAACACCTCGATGTTGTTAAACCAAGATATACTTGTTTTCTCTCTCTTCATCGTCCTGTACAGTGAATCCTCCAAAGCATATGGAGCAAGCCCCATTTTTTAAGGTGGAATGCCAGTCGATGTGAGCAGATCCATCAGTGTTTGTCTCCCACTGAGATACTGAGATGATGGATGGATCTAATGAATTGATTTAAGCCCCGGCTCCCCTTACTGACTGACTGAATAACTGAGTGAATGCTCGAGCAAATAAGTTCAGCTGGTGGGGAAAGCATTTATACTGTGCACTTCCTCCACAGTCGAGTTCATCCATCACCTCGGCTGATTGTTAGGTTAGGGCTCTCTCAAGGTTATCGCGCATGCTTTATTATTTCTTAATAAGAAGGGATTTGACACCAATATCACAAGATCACTTTGTTCATGTTTACTTCAATATCATAGAAAATTTTTCACTGAGCTCTTGTTACATTGACTGATTACTGTTTGAAGCAGTACATAAAGTATGTGTTGTTTTACGGAGGAAGATAACTTTTTATTTAAAGTTATGATGGTGTTATTAAGGGGTGGGCAGATAAATAGCCAACATAGTATCACAGCGATTTGTCACATTGTCACTGAATTATAATCTACAGGATTCGTACACATGGACATTAATTCTATGCTGTTTTTTTTAATCTTCCATGTCTGCACCACATTTCTTGAAAAGGGATTTATAATCACATGAGACATTCAGCGGTGGATTTATCATTATGGAGTTCAACAAAAGTCTACAAGTCTACAAATAGACAAGGCAGTTCAAGGCTGGATCTCAAAGTTGCTGAAAGGAATAAAATCACACCAGAGCCCTCATTAGCACATCGGTATGGGCTAAAAAGTAAGTCTGTAACATGCTGCTTTCCAGGGATATTTAGTTTGTTGTATACGACATATTTCGTTGTTGTATATGACACTGTAGCTCATTTATTGACAGAGTAAATGTAATAATTTCACAGAAATCCTCTTAGGAATGTGCTAATATTTTTTTTTTTACTGCTAAAAGTGATATTTTGCTTTTATGCATTACTGTATAACCACCTTCAACTCTATTGAGGGTTGGGGGTGGATGGGTAAGAGGTTTCATTGAAAAAAAATAGCTCGGAGCAGCTCATCTTAAAGAAAAACACAAAAAAAATGAATGTGAACCAGTTCATTTGAATCAGTGTGAAGTGAAACCATGCACAACACTGGTCAGGGTGGATGATAGGTGCTGTCACACCAGAATGTAGGGTCAATGTTTAGATTTAGGTACTTATGGTTGAGGTTAGGAGAAGAGATGTTTTTTAGTTTGTGAAACAGTCACAAAATGTCTGTTTAATATCAATTAAATATAATTCTCACAACACAATTTTTAAGTTTTTTAAACCTTGATGCTGTCCCACCCCCAGACAGATCAACACCCATTCACACCTGGACCCATGGATGAAGGTAGGAACTTTGGGCACAGCCCAAAACAGTGTTACCCTAAAAAGGCTGTCTGGTTTAATTGGCATGAGTTATGCTCATGTGTTTGGATCATATCAGACATATCACTACTAAACTTGCCTTGAACAAGTTCCTAGAGGTGAAATTGAACAAAGACGTATACTTCTCGTCAGCCAAAGTCTGTCCAAATATAATGGCTATAGTAATGTTAACCATCTTGAGATGATATGGACACGAGTCATAAACATGGGAATCTTTCCCATATCGCATTAGCATTAGCAACAGATAGCACAGCAGTGCACGGGGAAGTGGCCATTCCAGTCGGGTACATTGATTTGTTTTTGTAGATTGCCTAATGGCACATAGTTTGTAAATGTTTTGACAACTGTCGACAACTTGCACAGTATGCAGTCGTTAAAAATTCTGCCATTTGCCAAGAGTTACATAAATAATACAGCAAGGGATCCCATCCACTATCATATTTAAGAAGTGGTGACAGTGTTTAAAAGTAAATCATTAATTAAACTGTTAAATTATACACCGCTTTATTTTGTAGTTCGGTTTTTAATATGATTTGTTTATTAATATATGTGCATTTCTTTGGCAAGGAGAGGAGAGTGAGACTTAATTATGAATATTTTTTTATTTGAAGTCATTTATTTCTCTGCTATGTTTCTGTTCAAGGACCCAAGCTGTGGATTTGTTATTTAAAATTTGCTGTGAACTGTCACTCATCTGCCTTTAATGGCTATATATTAAAGGCAGAATGTCACGGTGAAATCAGGAACAATGTGTCACCTGCATCATTCAGCCGCTAATTTGTGGGTCCGTCGCTCCAGACTTTGATGAAGCTTTCATATGATGAGACGGCCTTTTGTTTTGAATGTTTCCAGTCTGCTGAGAAAATGTGGCATCATTGTCTCTGTGTAACCAGCTGTGCTAAAAAAAAAAAAAAAAAGACTCTTGAGTGATCCACAAGGCTCCATGAATTAAACATACAGGTGCTCAGCTGGAAGTATGTGGATCAAAAACCAAGCATGGCTATGTTGAAAAATGTATGCTGATTGCATTAGCTGGAGAGAGAAAAAATAGCGATATTCCAGGGAAAATAACTCCGAGAATCATCAAAGCAGCTTATGTCACGCTCAGAAGACAGGAGACGTCTTAATTTTATTCAGTTTACATCTTAATTCCCCTTATTCTATTTTTTTGAGCAAGGGCACACAGAAGACCCCTGTGTAGCTCATTATCATTGCAGAGGAGACAAGTGAATAATTTTGACTCGGTGTCATCTGTTCAGGGAGCCATGCCTTCTCGCGGCCACTGGGGGTCAGATAGCCCATTAGCACTGAACTAAAAAAATTACCTAAGGACCCCCGTGTGATTGAACCCCATATCTGTACTGTGTGTTGCATTCTGCTCTGCGTTCTGTGTGGACCATATCTCTGCACTGAATAGAAAAAAGATGAGCATCTTGGATTTGGTCCCAAAATGCTATCAAAGCCCTCATCAGTAATTTCCATTTCTTATCGAGGAAGGGAGAGAATTTTCTGCAGTCTGTAGCAGGATGTGCTATTTTTCCTTTACTTAACGGTGTCTAGTGCCTCATACAAATCGAAATGTTTAATTACAGGAGACCTGTTATGCTCATTTTCAGGTTCATAATTTTATCTTGGGTTACTACTCGAATATGTTTACATGTTTTAGTGCTCAAAAAACACATCAGTTTTCTCGTACTGTCCAGTGCAGCTCTGTCTGATACATCGTTTTAGCCCGTCTTTTTAAGGATCCTCCTCTCGAATACCTCCTGTTGATTGGTCAGTTTGCACACACACGCCTGACCCAACACTGCTAACAACAATAGCTAGTCTGCTAAATTATTTCTTACATGCCAAACTAGCAGTTAGGCATTCAATTATGCAAATGTGTGACATGGTGATGTAGTGTGATGTCACAAAGTCACGGAAATAAAGGCAGGACTACTGACGAGGCGTTTCTGGAGCAGTGTTTTCTGTGAAAGAGGGAACTTCTGTTGGCTTTTGACCTTTTAAACTCTCGAGATGCACCTATATAAAACACTTAAGTACAATAGGTCGCCTTTAATAATGAAAATCTTCCATCACACGAGCATTGGAATTTCCCTCAGATTTTTAATAACCTAAAAACTAAAACTACCACAAGGAGACACAGAAGTACCACAAAGAGACACAAACACATATAGAGCAGCAAGATTACTACAAAGGGACACAAAACAAATGAAAACAGACACTAAACAACTATAAAGGAACACAAAATGATCACAAATGAAAACACAAAACAACTACAAAGGGACACAAAACATTCACAAAGAGAGACAAAATGACTACAAAGAGATAAAAACAAAGTACTGCAAAGAGACGAAGGAAAATAAAAACAGACTCAAAACAACTACAAAGGGATACAAAACCATCACAAAGAGAAAAAAAAGTACAGAAGTCACGCTTTATATTAAGATACTTGTAATAAGGCCGGTAATCAGGCGGTTATAAGACCTTATAAGATGATTATTAACATCTATAAGTCTATGTAAGTGTCAAAATAGCATAAGAAACTATTTTATTGTTAGATTTTCAAACATTTCTAAGTATTTGTTTACAGTTTATCGACAGGAATTGTTCATAATAGCATTACAAACACATTTGCGTAAAACTAACTCCCCTATTATGTCATTGTTAAAGCTTTTCTGTTGCTTTATTAAAATTGTTGCCTATTTCATTATGCATTTATTAGCTGTTGACTATATTTTTGCTTCCGGTTCTAAAGCGAGACCTTGTTAATTCTTTTGGCTGACACTACCATTAGATCATATCTCGACATGTGTTAAGGAACAAATGTCTTCACATGTTTCTCTCCGGTAATGACATCCTACGAGGAGAGAGGCATTGTGTTAACCCCTGGAGCTTTTGGCAAGATTGGCCTCTCTTTTGTTTTACACTATTGTTCTACCCGTGTATGTTTCCACTCTGTGCTTTGCCCTTGTTTGAAGAGAGAAAGGCTGACTGATTGGGGGGGACAGATGACTATTCAAGTTTGGGCTGGAGCCAATCCCTCCTCCGGTTTTCTGACTCAAGGTCGACGGTGGAAGGAGGATAAAGGGTGTCATTCCTTCTCCCAGAGGTGCAAATCACAGCGGCAGACAAGCAAAACACCTGAGCTGTCGAGCACTGATTTAAGACCTTGCAATGTACTTGCCTTACTTTTTCCCAACTTTTTATTCAGGAGCAATTGTAACATACTGTTGATATATATGCCTTTTTGTACTCTTTATGGATACCACATCGTTTTCATGTTAACATGCTGTATATGACAAGATGATCTCATGCTGTGTAGGAGGGATACGCATACATCATCCACGATTGAGTCAACAGTACAAGTCTTGCTCTTTGCAAACTACAGTAACAATGACCTTTTTCATCATAAGTATTGATTGCAGCATTTACAGTTCAACTTGAAGAGGCTGATACATATTTATTTGATTAAAAGGGAATAAATGAGGATTTGTGCGAGCTTATCTCTTCTTATGGCGCAGGGAACTAAATCCCCCAAACATCTAATTCCAGCAACAAAAAAAGAGTAAATTCCCTCACACTTTTCATCTCTGGATTGAGGAATTTACTCGTTTTCACCGAAATAAAAGACTGTTTGAAAGAGCAGGAAAATGCCTTTTAATAGAAGAAAGTTTTTCATGCGTATTCTCACCGTCACCATTCCTTAAATATTACATTGCACGTTTCACAACACAGACAAAATCTCAGCTGCCTCACATAATAATCCCCTCATCTCCTCGCACAATTTGTTGTGTTTTGTTTTGCAATGAGAGGAAATTGAGAGTTGCATGGTTTAGAAGGAGAAAACAGATAATTGGTCTCAGAGGATGTGATACATGATCTGAACTTATTCTGAGATATCTTTATGCTGGTTTAAGATGTACACTGCCAGTGGCGCAGTTGGCAGTCAGCCTAGTTTGATATTTCTCTTTTTTCTCCACGCACACAGTTTACTTTCATAACACTGTGACTAACAAACTCACAACTACAAAAAATATGTCAGGATTAAATTACATTATAAAACGTAGAATATTTAGTGGATATATACTTCATATTTCTTTTTGTTCCTCATAGAAATGAAGCAAAACGAGGGAGAATATTTTCCTCTGCTGTCTGTCCTCTGTAGTAACGCTCTCTTTCATTAGTATGGCTTATTTAAGTACAGTGAAGTACAGGAATGCAGACTATTTTAAGTTCTGCGTATTTAATTGCCACAAGCAAGGAAACACATGTAAAGTATGAAAATGTCTTTAAGGCAGTTTGTAGCTTTCAGATATTGCATCCTTCACCTGCATTATTAACTACACATGAATGAAATATAATAAGAACAGGCTTTGATGTGGCACATGATGCATGTGCTCATTCCTATTCTGGATTTTGCCTTTTTTGCTTTTTCTTTCTTCCTCTGCTCCCTGTGAACGCAGCACACACCCGACAGAAGAAAATCTGGATCAGAATCCTAGCTGTTTTGCACGCCCGCTGATTGGCAGTCTCTGTAACCCCTGGGGCAATATTGCACCAATCACCAAAGACAGTTTTTATTCACCTTTGCATGAATGTCAGAGGCTTCGGGGCAAGATTACTGGAGATGCTTTTGGGGAATCCAGTTCGTCAATTCTGACATTTGATTTCCATAAAACACAAGGAGCGGTATATCGGTGCAGATTCTAGTGTGAGTTACATTAGAGATGTTTTTCTCTGGCCACGGTGGTGTGATCTTTCAGCGGAGTGAAAAGACTGTAATCATAACAGAGTATAAAGCGCACATATTTTAGGTATATATGAAGGAGTATGCCGGTGGATCCAAAGCAAATGCCACATTTCCCTGTTGCTTTAATATTAATTTATTCCCTAATAAGTGTCTAAAAATGCAGTGATATATACAGTTATTATTTAGATAATTTGTTTCCTTCATTTCTCTTGAACCTGTATTTACAAATCAGACATCTGTTAATCTCATATCATGAAATGTACAGCATGTTATGATATAAGTAGCTGTGTACTGCTGTATGTTGGCATACTGTATGTCCTATAGTGATGTACTGATTCATCCAGCACTCAGATGAGCAGGGAAAGACCTTCAGACTGACTACATCCCTCAGTGTCCTTGGATGCTGAGAAACTCCAAGCATCAACAACAGAAACCGGCGCCCATGGGCATGTCCCAGGGGTCTGCTCCTTTTGAATAGTGGTGGTGTTGTTACATGATTGATGATCAGAATCTTTCTGGAGGCTTTTATTTTTTTATTAGAGGGAGATTCCCATTGATTAGATTACAGTATTCAATTGATCAGTGCAGATATAGCTTTCTTGGACATAGCCGCCACTTTTTACAGAATTTAATATTTTGCAACATGCATGTGATAACATGCTGAATCAAGCAGTTCAGTGATGTGAGACTATTTGCACTTAAGAGAAAGCCGTCAACCTTTGTATAATCACACAATCCAGCGCATGAATTTCTGCAGTCAGCAGAGAGCCAAAGGTGGACGACGAGCAGGGGGAGAGAAAGACCTTCAGACTGACTTTATCCCTCTTTGTCCTTATGTGTGGAGAATCTCCAAGTATCAACAACAAAAACTGTTGCCTGAGAGTGAGTCCCAGGGGCCTGATTAGCTCCACAGACCCCCGGCCCTGTCACTGGGATGGCTTTCTCAGGCTTGAGCCCATTGCTCGAGGGCACTGGCTCTTTGTGTCGCACCGAGTGTGTCCTGGTTTCACACACAACCACACACATAGACATTCATGCACATATCTCACATGTCTCTTCCCTCTCGTGCACACGTCCAGATTGACGTGCACTTGGATACTCATTTATACTTTAATAGGAAGAGGTTGCGCTGGCTCCTCGAGGTCTGAGCAGCCAGATTTGAGAGGAAACACAGACTTCAAGAATGCATATTGTATTCAAATCATTTTTATTAAAGAGGAGGTTAAAGGGTAACTAATGTATTTTTCAAACTATTATTTTTTGTGCTTTTGTGTCTAAGTGACTAATGGGGACAATTTTTGAAATCGGTCCAGTATTAAGTGAAACCACTGCAGCTGGCAGATGCAATGTAATCCCTGAGGGCATTTGCACACCAATCAAAGCACGTCAACTTTAAGTGCTGGTTTTTGCTACTGACAGGCTCAGATTGTTATTTTAAGTGTCTGACAACATCGTGGAAAGGATCCAAATAGAGATAGACCCTTTTGTTGAAGAATAAGATCCTTTTGTGTAACCAGAAACAGCCAGCGATAGCCGGCAGCTATCGCTCTTGCCAAAGCCACCAGACTCCACTTGCAGATCCAGTTATTTTATCATCGTAAAACACACTTCATTTAAACGTGAAAGACACAGAATAAAACCATCTTGCTTTGCTTTCCACTGCTCCAACCATCATCAACTCTGGTTTGATCAAAATAAACCCACTATTCACTGTGTAAGATGAGTGAGAATGAAGACACACATCAGTAAAGCAGTGGAGGAACAAAGCATGTAGAGACAGAATATTTCAGAGGTTGATTAAGGATTTAATTTGACCATATCACCAGCGTTGGTGATTGATGGAACACTGCAAGTTGTTTCAGAGAGTTTTATTTTGCTTCTGTCAGGTTAGAATTCACTCTGTTATAATTATTTATTCTGTAAATGGAGTCTGGTAGCTTTGGCAAGAGTGATTTGGCAGCTGTTGCTGTCAAATAACAGTGATTTTAATGTTTAAGAAAAAGGTTTATCTCTGTAGGGATCATTTCCATAATGTTGTCAGACACTTCAAATTACAATCAGTCAGTGGCAAAAACAGGCAACGTTTAGTGGACATATTGTGACGCTCCGCGATCGCCCGCAGGGATAATATGAAGCCTGTTTCACGGCAGTGCTGACTGCAGCTTTGTCACTGAATACCTTTCCAGTTTCAAAAATTGCTGTCCCTATTAGTCACTTAGACACAAAAAAATGGGAAAATAGGGTCTAACCTAGCACCTTACCAAGTGCATAGATCATTTAGAGGAGAGTTGTCGTTAACGGACAGTGGCTGGTGGCCGTATCTGACTCAGGGGCTATTCAGGTCAGGTGCCAAGCCAGCGGAAGCAGGGTAGACGCTTAAGTAGTCCCTATTTAAAATCCCATTTCGAAGTAACATCTTTATAACGGAGAGCTGGTCCAGTACCTCCTGGACAGGGGGAAAACTCGGGATCTAACAGGTTGAACGATACCAAACTTACTCTTTAACAAAAAGTAAGCCTCCTCCGGCAGATTTTAACTAACAAAGATGAAGATATGGATAGATATGGTCAACATACAGCAGCGTATATAACCAGAGAGAAAGGGAGAATGGTGATAGTAACTTTAATTTTTTGTGATTCTGGTGGCCCCTGTGGACAAAAGCAGTATGAGCACCACCACCTCGTGTCTAAAGATCTTGATTAGCTAGCACGTTTTGTTTTGAAAGTGAGTGGAAGAAAGAGGCAAAGCATATTTAATACCATTTGTCTTTAAGCTCAGCTGTTAGCAGGATGCACGGTGATGGATTTATGTCGTGGTTTGTGGCTATGCAATCTTACATAGATCTTAGGGAGGGTAAAACAAAGTAAACTTCAGTTTTTTTAGCTTGCAGAGTAAACTTTGTCTTAGTGCTGCTCTACCAGACTACAGAGCAGCTTCTGTCCTCAGGCTGTTAGACTCATCAATTCATCCTCAGCACTCTTAAAATTGTTTTATTTTATGACTTATTCAACCTGGATGAGTCAGAATGCCATCTGTTGACAGGCATTAACAATTATTATAACAAGCATACAGAAACAGCCACTCTTCTCGCTGGGGGTATTGTTTGCTTACGTAGGTAATACAGAGCCATCAGTCATAAATCAAGCCTGTTTCATAACCATTTGAAAAACTCAGTGTGACTCCCAAAGTCCCGGTCACAATGTTTGAAAAGTTGACAATATAATCTGCAGCTTAAATCAATTTGCTTTCAGGTATTTTTGGATGAGTTCTTCAATTATAGGACCGGCTTTTGTTGTGTTGTTTTGCAGCCCCTTTACTGGCTTCCTCTGGTGGACAGAACATTATTTCTCAGAAATGACATTGAAGAATAATGAAATTGATAATTGGATGTTTTGGTTTTTTTCCAGGAGAGTCCTGTGTTTATAATTATTTTAAAAAATATCATCTAAAGAAAAAAATGACATGGGGGGAGAAAGACATGTGGAACCAGTGACTCATTCCACCTCACAGTTGGATATTAAAAACACATCACCAGAACAAAATAAAAAATCCTGATTCATATTGAACGGTTGGTTTTTGTTGATAGCTTTTTCTGTCGTCAACAACTCCCCCCCAAAAAAAACAGGAAATAAGTGAAGCTTTTGTTAAGTCATGGATGTTGTATAATCTCCATTAGCGTTAAAAGACTGAGCCAGTTTGCACTCAGAGCTTATTTACCACATGAGAAAAACAGAACGGCTTTACAGTAAAACCTCCCACACAATGCCTCGCCGTAATTTTCTTTCTTATTATTTTGTTCAACTGCTTTTGCCCGAAGGCCAGCAGAACACCGCAGAGAAAGGCAAGGACATGTTGGTTAAATGTTTCTATCACGTCTTCAGCATAATCGCTTTGTGTTTATAAGGACACAGCGGTCACAGATAACCCGCTGTGCTCTCTGTGTGTTTGCTGCCTCATCAAAACAGGGCTGGTCTCTTCTCCCTCCTGCACTTAAGCATAAACAGAAATGTCAGACCTGTTTTATTGGCACAGAATATTTACACTCGCTGTGGTAATACCTGCTTGCAGAAAATAGCACCAGTCATAACATCTTTTATCTGCGAGTTAAAGCAGTGTTTGGTTTATTTAAGGTGATCAAATTTAATAGCCGAAAGAACTGTTTGGTTTTGTAACACGACTGCAAAGAGATCTTTTGTGCTCTCTTAACCCGACCAAGTGCCGGCGCCAGTTTGGGTCTCACCGTGCCTGTCGTTGCCGATGAATCATTTCTAGAAATTAATAGAGTTTTAAAAAGTTCACCTTGTAATGCACAGCAGTTGGCACTGCTTGACCGTCATCTAATAGAAACTCTTCAAAATACCTGGTGGTACTCCAGTCTGGGTAACATGCGGCAGGCTGATGAGGCCAAACAGAGCACAGCCATTGAGATCGTAAGAGGCAGTGAGGACCTCCTTTACAGTGAACAGGACATGACCTTGCTGCACTTCATGCAAACAGTACTGCGTCGATGGGTAGGAAAAGTTAAAGCCTCAGGAAATTTGTCTTGCAATAGTGAAAAAGGATAGATGGTTAATGCAGCGTGTGTCATTGAGCGTCCTTTTAGAAAGCGAAGTTCAAAACACAGCTCATTTAGCCAAACATTTCACAAGACTGTGGCGCACAGGTCAAGTTTTGATGAACATCTCCCTTGTTTTGTTGTTTGTTTGTTTTCATTTTAACAACATTAGAAAGTCACATAATCTTAAATAAAGTCCAATAATATGATCATTAGTTACTTACATGCAGCTTACAGCATCCGTCTCCATATTCCAGACATCAGCGACATGCGATGACAAGAGATGGAGAGGCTGAAGTGGAGGAGGCAAAGCTACAGCATCAGCTACAAGCCGGCGCTGTTTTGCTATAGTTTTCTAGGTGAACCGGTCACGGGGGAATGAGCGCCACGTGAAAGATTCAAACTGTGGAAGATGAAAGAATGACACTTTGACAAACGAGAAGGATGAGGCAAAGAGCAGAGAGACAGAAATAAAATATACAGTGAAATATAGTTAGTTAGCTAATTGCTAAGGGCTTTAGAGACAACTTTCTTATCAAGGAAGCTGATTAAACAGTTGGATGTGGATTTTTTTATTGATGGTGAAATAAATTGCATAATTTTTGTATTAAAAAAGTCCCATATTATACAGTTTTTCATCAATTTCACACAGCTGTCAGAGGTCCAACAACACTGTATTTGAAATGTATTGCCCCAAACCCATCCTGGTCCTGAGTATCAGCTGTCTGAAAGTCGCTCAGGTGAGCTCTACTGAGAGCAGCTGTTTCTGCGCCTGCGCCTTTAATGCTAATGAGCTCCGTCCTGCCACGCGCCCCTCTCAGGGAGAGGATGCCGCTCACGCTAGCAGTAGCATGTGCTAATGTTTACGGTGGATCATCCACCGTGGATGTATCGCTATGGCTCGCCGAGATGCTGTCGTTCAACCACACGAGTTTGACCCAGAATCGGACCCAGAAGGAGAGGCTCAGAAAATACAGACTCTGCGGCTGCAGCAGGACTCCCCAACACAAACACCCGGCTCCCATCCCCCACTGACCCGCAACAGGTAACGTCTAAAAACAGCTAGCGAAAGCTGTGTTTGTCTCCAACACAGTCTCCAAACTCTTGGACACTGTCCGCATAGTCTCTGTATCCAGTCTGCACATGTTTCCAGACTTTTCACTGTGACAACCAAGCTCCCTCGTAATATTATTAACAATAAACTCGCTTCAAACGCCAATAGCGGGACGAAGCGGAGCTAACTAGTTAGCCAATTTCAAGCTGACGTCACCAAACTCGTAGGCAACTGTAAATACTATCAACACGTGGCGACACTTACCTGTGGCTCGGGTGCAGTTGCTGGGTCCCGTATGGTTGGGACTGATCCTTTTACGAGGGTCAGTGTCGAGGCAAAGCCAGCTTTGTACTGACCCTCGTTACTGAAGCAGTCCGATGTGAAGCGGTTAGCACACACAAACAGACTTACAGGAACCGTAGCCGGCACGTTGTCGTTAAAAATAAAACGCAACCACTGTCTCTTCTGTTCTTCTGTAGCTGGGACAGAAACACTGCTATCTTACCGCTGGACACACCGACCTTCACCTCGGGGATGAACGCCCCCCTCTCAGGTATCTCCAGGGAGAGGGGGGAGTGTTTTCGGCCTATGAAAATCTCTCCTGTCGTTACGTCACGACAGGAGCTGAGTCTGAACAGCCTGTAGGAGCCCCGTTTCACCAGTGGGTGGGCTGCAGAGACCATGCAGGACTCGTTTGCTTTCCTCATTCTGGGAGTTGTTGGGCTCAGGGAGGACCAGTTTATATATGTAGAGACCAGAGAAAACGCGTTTTTCACAATATGGGACATTTAAATGTTGAGAACAACCACGAACATCTCTAATTTGGATTTAAACTGATTTCTAATATATTTTAGATGTTCATTATAATGTAAACAGACCCTAAATTACATAAGGCTATTTAGGGTTTCCAGTGGCTCAACATTTTTCGGTTATGAGTCGCACATGTAAACATCATTACGATTGAGGCATCCACAATGGATGCATGAGAAGGTTCTGTCCCATCCTCTGGCCAACGAGATCACAACCTTGGATTCATGCATAAAAACCCAAAAGCGTAAATATAATCACTGAAAATAAGCAAAGGCATCTGTGATGGCTGGACCACAAGGCAGATCATATCATTTTTATGCATTTGCGCCGAGGCAAAAGAAAACCTGGAAGACCAAAACCAATCTGGCACAGAACCGTGACTGACGAGCGCGCCAAGATTAACTTAACTTGAGGTGAGGCTCAGCGTGTTGCCAAGAAAGGGGAAAGATGGAGGGAGCTCATTGTGGCCTTGATGTACCTTGATGTGCTGGTTGTTCCTACATCCTGGCTTGTGATCAAAGGTGACCGGGCCTTTGCTGTTAGAGCCCTGAGACTATGCAACGCTGTTAAAATCAGACAGGCTACATCATTAGTGTGTTTTAAATCCTCTCTCAGAACTGTCTTTAAAAGTGAGGCGTTTTTAGCATGTAAGTTACTGGGTTTTGTTGTTCTAATCGTGCCATTTAACTTTTTATATATATATTTTATCCCCTGATGTTTTGTGATGTGTGTTGTTTTTTTGTTCATCTTTATCTGAGCTGTTTCATCCGCTGCTTTTTTCTGGCAGCACCTTGTAACCTTGTCAAGAAAAAGAGCTACTGTATATAAATAAATGATATTATATTATACACCGCAGGCGTTAAAGAGGGTTTTGCAAAACTAAGTTTATACATGACGGTGTGACAAAGCTAAAAAAGCCCTGATCAAGGTTGGGAGGAAACTGATGCTTACTGCTGTATTCTGATACTGACAAGAGTAAACCAAACTGTGTTCAACTGTTGAAGTAATTAATAATTAATTAATAAGGTAACACTTATTTAAGTTTCTGTCATTAAAGAAGTTATTATAATATTTCAGCCTTGTAAAACAGATTAGATGTATATGGAGTGCTGTCAGTTCATGATTACGACTACATGTAGAGCAAGATCACTGACTTATAAACCTACCACATTAACTTGGTGCTCTAGGCCTATATGACAGATAAATCTTATATTTTGCTGCATTTAATAGCTGCAACTGCATTTTAGTTGTAAATGCTTCGGTTACATTTAAAACACCTCTTAAACTGCTACCTACCAGGGACAAAATGAAAAGCGTATTTAGACTCGTTTAGCGTGAAAAACACATTTATGGATTCAGAATGATCCTGATTTCTGCATAACTTTAGCTCCTCCTCAGTAAATAGCTGCCTGTGCTGTATATGATGCCAAATGACTAATTGAATGCAATTTTATCCAGTAAGTACCTTAATCAGATGTATATACAAGAGATGAAGCGGTTGTATCTTTTCATGTGGTTATTGTGTGGTAATTGTGTTGCCTTTACAGAAACAAAAATCTGCCTAGGCAACAAATTTGGGATGCTGTATATCCATATTTGGGGCATTTGTTATGGTGTCAGAGATTTATACATGGTCTGGCTGCGCACCTCCTACACAAGAGCGTGATCTACAAGCTGGTGTCGACTCTCTTTTTCCCATTATATGACTGCCATTACGTCCTGGTGGGAGGCGCGCTGCTTTTACAACATATGAAAGGGCCTCATTTTATTGACCAGCCCCTCCCCCCCACCACCAGCAGCACATCTACCTGTTAATGTATACCTTATATAACTCCCTTTCACAACTACACTGAAGGCGGTCATCCCTCGCCTCTGATCACAAAATTACCAGTGCTTGTTCACGCTCGAATGAGCTTGTACTGCGAGCGTGCACGCGACTGCCAGTGCGTGTGCCCTGATACAAGGAGATCGGGCCCTTATCTAATTTTGAATCGATTGTTGCACGTTAGCTCCTCTCGGCAGACAGCTCCTCTGCAGTTGAGTCAGAATGCCCACAGCAAGATTTTTAATAAGAACAGAGAAGAGAGATCATGAAACGTACTCTTTAGCTTTGCTGTCATGCATTTTTAAGTTGGTTTTGTACAGTACGTCTATTGAATTAATATTTAAAACGCACATTTTTTCTCTGTCTTTTAATATATGAACTACTTCATAGTTCTGTCTTGTATTCAACCGACAAACAATGAAAACTGAACACGGTGGAGGAGAAATGTATAATATAAGACTTCCTTGGGCTAACCATGCACTATGTGAGTGATGTGTCCAATAGATAATGCTATGCTTTTGTCTAAGCTCTCCATTATCGATCACAGTGACTGATATGTATAGTGAGCGCTATTGAATTAGATAGAAAAATGCACCCAATACATTGATTTTCTTTCTTGTCTTTTGTTACATAATTGCACCTTTTGGCTATTCGCATACTGTATATTCACACGAATGGAAAAGTGGAGCCAATTATTTCAGTATCAGCATGTTGTAACTTGAACAAGCAATGCAATATTTCTGAACCTGCAGGATTGTTGGGCGCGTGGGCTTCAGACTCTGCATTTGCTGGTCCAAAACTCCAGGTTAGCTGGAAGGGAGGGTCGATGAGTAACTGCCCATCATCTCTTAACTACATCTAAGTGATTCTTAAATCACTTAAATGTAGTCATTCTCCCAAACACTGTGTATCCTTAAGCCCTAAAAACACGTGGAATGTATTTCTTACCTCATAAACGATTTGCAAAGCAGCAGCCTTCTTCTCTCTCTCTTACATTGACATTCTCTTACCCTTTTACAGCATATTACCACCAGCAGCTACCAACCTTTTTAGTCTGTAAAAAATATTGTCTTCTTGCTCAAACACACACACACAAAGTTCAATGTGTCCATGTCAGTTCTAGTGCCAAACGTATCTGAGATACGATCAGAATTTTAGTTGAAAACATTCACAAAATTAACATTATCAACAGGGTGAAGAAACAACAGTATCTATGGACCATGTTTGCAGAGATGTCTACTGAAATTAGCATGTTAACCAGCTAGCTCCAACCTGTCATACCTGTACAGTGTACCCCTGGTAGTTTCAGCTGCGAGTTTGCTTCTTAGTCTAATAACCAAACAAAATAAACTCATAAAATGTAAAGAAACATTTCCTATTTTCTTCACTAGACAGAGAAATACACTGAGTTCCATAGCTTACTGAGCTACTTGCTAACAGCAGCTAGCATGGCAGCTAGTTGCTACAGCCAAAGATAGCAACGGCAATGGGTAGCAAGACCAGTATAGTGGTTAGGATAGTTCACATATTATTACTTACAGCCTGGTACCAACATTGTCAAATGGTTTCGGTTTGGTATAGGCAGAAAAAATACTATTTAAGTTAAGCTAACTCTTCATTCTCGTAACTTAAGTGATGAAATGTAACGTAAACATAATGTAACAACAATCACTCGTCACTTACGTAATGTCAACTACTTCATTTATGTATGTTTAAGGTGCAATAACTAAATTCATGCTCCTTACAAATCTAATTAGAGAAACTGCTGTAACTGTAGCTGCAGTTAGCTAGTTAGCTCAGTTAGCCATGCAGCTAACGGTCCGGACTGGGAGCTCGGAGCACCTGGGGAGTGTTAGTCTTGTTCGCACTGCTAGCACAGGCACTTTAGCAGCTTCCAGGCTAGCATGCTAACTTCAGTAGATATCTCTGCAACACAATATAGATGTCTTTGACATGTCAAAACTGTTATTGTTACTGTGATATGCTGAATCTTAGTTCATCTTTTAATGTTTTAAGCTAATATTCTTACATATTGCACCTTTGCCTTTGTCACATAGCATATCTTAGTGTGTGGTTGAAAAGGTTTAAAAGAGGTTTTTTATAGCATTATGTGCACATGCCAAATGAATATAGTCAAAGGAAAAGTGTGACATTTTAGAAAATACACTTATGTATTTCCTTATTTACACTTCTTCATTTCCTTGCCAGGAGTTAGATGAAAAGATTATTGCACAAGACATGCAAACACAGCAAAACATTGCATATTGAAAACAATATCATTTCAGTAGGCAGAGCTCTTTTGAAAGACACATCCGAGTCATTGACTGACATTCACTGTTCCTCAGCAGACGCCCTGCAGGGCTGTGAGAAGACTGTAAATGCTTTGACAAACATACACACACCGGCAATACGCTGTGAGCGAGATTCAAGGAGTTCCATGATACACACCAAATTCAATATACAGAAGACAATAAGGTGGGTTATTTGTGCCTGTCAGTCACTGCTGCTGCGAGCAGACGCCGCAGCAGCTTGGTGGCCACGAACTTTTTTGCCTTGTTCTTTTAAATGCTTTATGTGGTCGCAGCGAGAAACTGCTTGTTTCGCACATTTCCATCAGAGAATTTCTTTATGCAAGCACTCGCACTCTGGGTATCCCTCCATCAGATGAATAAAGCAGGAAAATCTAAGCAGCATCGAATACTGCGGTGTCTCTTGCCTTATAGAAACACTGCTGGATTGTATCTGTAGGTAAACACGTCTGTTTATTTACATTTATTTGTGGGAGATTTCCCTGCATCTTATTTATTTATCACGGGGGGCAGACTATGCCTACTTCCTCGCTCTTGTCAAACAGGGACATAAAATGCTATAAAGAAGTTTCTCTGCATATTCAGAAGCATGTTTTAAGTAATGAATTAGAAAAATAATGCACAATATTTAAGATTTGCAACACGAGATACTCTCCACCACTGCATTAAATTGTCACTGGATGGCCCAAAGATGTTGTTCTACAAATAACTGAACAATTACAAAAAAAAACACCACAGCGAAGTAAAACAGCATGTGTTTGGATCTGCCTGCTTTGTACACTGGATGAAGCGAATACATCTTTAAAGGCTGAGAACAGGCTTTCATCTTGTCTCCTTGGAAAAGGGCATTATTTTATTTATTTATTTATTTTCTGATGATGTTTTAATTTGGAAGTTTTTGGAGATTGCAGTGATACTTTATTAGACTACATTATTTGGACTTTGTGGTGGCCTGTTTGTGGTCTGTGCCTTGTGCTTTATGTTTCAGAGGTGTTTGGTGAGGCTGGGCGTGGCTTTGCTGCTGGTCGGAGCTGTGCCGGTCCACACACCTGCAGCACATTGAGTATAATCAGCACCAGCTCTTAAACCCAGACCTTCCCTCTGCACACTGCCAGATTACTGTCCCCAGCTCCAGTGGTACTTTTTCACACTCTGTTTCTCTTGAGTTTATGTATTTTGACCAGTGTCACAGTGTGACCGGACCATACCTCAACCAGCTCCTCAACAACTCGCCACCCAGCCTCCTGCATCTGCCACCCCACACAACCCCGACTGCCTGAGCCAGCCACCTGTATAACCGTGAGTCTCCACCTGCACCACCCTGGGAACCTTCGGCCTGAGCTCACCGTCTCATCCTACCAGCAAAATCATTCTTGTGATCAATAAATCCACCTTCAGACATTTTTTTTTTTTTTACATTTAAGTGAAAGTACTTATTAAGGCCAATTCTGGCTCTCCAGCCATTACATTATTTACTTCATGATACATTAAAACAAATAAATGTCTGTTACCAGGGTAAATGTTACATGCTCCCTCTCTGCTGGCCAGGATGTGTCACCATGGCTGGTGATTGGCTTTCCTGCCAGGTGATAGTGGTCCGGCTGATTTGGGAGTATCCAATAAGAGGGGGATGGGCACTAGGCTCTTGCTCTCTCTCTAGCCTTGCTCTCACTGCAGTCCACCAGACAAGCAGTGCAGTCAGTCAGCCGAGAGGCTTGTTTATCTGATGGGTGCAGTAGTTCAGTTTTCGTGGCTTCATTTCAATTAGGTTTAGTTGCTTTGTTGGGTTAGGGTCGAGGGTTAACCCCAGTTCTGACGGCCCTGGTGGGTTGGTCTGGGAGGCTGCTCTTCTTTTGTTTATTTTGGCCGGCCCATCAGTTTGTTCGTTTTGTTTGATGATTGGTTAATTAATAAAAGGTACCTTCCTTTGAACTATAACTTGTTGTGCTGTCTTGTGTTAGACCTCACTTAAAGGGGGGCGTAACATAACTGGGGGCTCGTCAGGGACAACTAATTGAAAATTTGAGGTTTTTCAATGTGGTTTTGTGACCTCTAGTTGGTGGCTTAGTGGCAGTAGGCCTGTGTTGATCTGGATGTTTTGTGGTAATTTGTAGCCTTTCATGGCAGTCAGGTTGGTTTAGTTGTTCCTTTTTGTAGGGTGGAGGGTTAACACCAGTTCTGACGGCCCTGGTGGGTTGGTCTGGGTGGCTCCCTTTTGTTTATTTTGGCTGGCCCATCAGTTTATTTGTTTGTTTGCTGGTTATTTAATACATTTACCTTCCTTTTTAAACTACAGCTTGTTTGTTTATCTTGTGTTGGACCTCACTTAAAGGGGGGGGGGTTCGTAATAGTAAGTATAATTAAGTATTATCAGCAAAATGCACTTAAAGTATCAAAAGTAAAAGTACTCATTGTGCAGAACATTTTTTCTCTACACAATTATATATGACATCATAACATATGTTGCTGCTGTCGATGTTTACGGTTGATCTAATCTTAACTACTTCATTTACTGCTATGTAGTTAGTCTACAGCAATGCATCATATTGTAGAAGATCATCACATATTTTAGTTCATCTGTCCTGTGAGAACCACACATTTCTAAAAAGTGAACTTTTCATGGTGTCAGAAAATCATTTGCCAATCCGAGAGGGGTTTTAAATACTTCATTTAGCTGAAGAAGTGGGAGAAGTTTCTCAACCCATAAAACAACACTTCATAATTCAGTTTATAAGAAATCTTTATAATCAAAACATCTGGAGATACGTGGCTTTCACTGGACAGGAAGGTGATGAAAATCTGAAAAGCAATAAAAAAATAAAAGCAAGTGGAGTGAAATGTACAGGATTTGCTTTGATATGTTGCACACGTCATAAGCTACATACCGTATTGACATTTCTACAATACGTGCTATATTATGTTCATATTACACGTATCGGTGTGGAGGGGATGGTGGTGGAGCTACAGTCGAGAAGCCTGCCAAGCCAGTGACCACTGTTCAAGACCGTGCTTCCACATTTATAAGTTTGCGTTGCAACATTTGTAAACATGACGCCAATTCATACTTTTGTAGAGACCTCGAGGCAACTTCCAGTCATGTTTGTGACGGCAAAACGGGTATTTTAACCCGGAACGTGACCTTTTCCAAACCCTGGCTTTGTGTTTTTTGTGCTTACACCTAACCAGACCATAAGATCAGCACTGTCACAACATGTAATAGAAAACTGAACCAAAAGAAACAAAGAAATGTAAAGAAATGGCAACTGTTGATGGAGAGGCATGTAATAGAAATACTGAAGTAAAGCATAGTCTTACTTTAGCTCAGTACTTCAGTAAAAGCACTCCGTTATAGTCTACCTCTGATAGAAGCTGCAGTTCTAGCAGTCCCACACTAATATGACCCATAACTTATTTTCCACAATGGAGCACTTTAACACTTTCCATTTCCCATGAGCATTTTAGGGACAATATAACACAGTGTGAGGCACTATAGAGCTACCCAGCGCCATTTACTTACTCGTATTTCCTTGTCAATTAACAGCCCAGGCTTTTCATCAGACAAAACGCACGCATGAAAGGCGAGGTACGAATGTTTTTCTGCTGTCACAAATCCTTCTGCTTCGGTTATTTCAGACAGTGATCAGTTAGTTGAAGAGTGGAAGGGTTAGAGATCAGTGTGCTAGCAAGTAAATTTGTCATCTTGAGATTCTTGATGTTTTTAAAAATAAAACAGTCACGCTCGTTCGACAAAGGGAGAACATTTGCAGTGTCTCTCTGCTGTTCACGCTCTGTCAGGTATAGCTCGGTAGCCTTAAGGCCGTCCCAAATATTTAATGCAGGCTTTATGGCTCCCTTTAGAAATATTATCAAGTAGTTAACCTTGCCTGACAGGCTGACCCCAGGCAAGAACTCTGGGAAATGAACCACTACTTCTGGTCAATAGGGTAATTATGTCACAGAGAAGGTCAAACTGCAGTGATTTACATTAAAACACATATACAGACACATTCTGAAGAAGATACGCAACCATTTACTGCCGATAAGGACGTGTGAAGATGATTCTGTGTGGAAACTTTTACACTCCGATTCTTTTAATGTCATCACTAGAAGGCTGTATTATCGCAGCACATTTAAATAGCAGTTGATAACAGTGACTCATCATATTCCTACAGTAAGTGAGAACCGCAGCTCATAGCAGTTGAATTTAGTCAAGTAGTGCACTTAATGACAACTTTGCTACTTAATGGCGTGTTTCTATGCTATACTTCCTCTCCAATGTGTTTCTCAGGGATATATTGTACTTTTTACTAGAGCCTGACTGATACTCGAGTTTTGGGGCCGATACTGATAATAGGAAGTAAAAAAAATATTCAGCTGACATAGTACACACATTTTTTGCAACGATCCTTTAAATGTAGTTATCAAATACCTGAGACAAAGATATGTAAAAGATGGAGGCTCTTTATTGTCTTACATGACACCAGTGCACTAAAACAATAAACTTACTGGGAATTAAATAACTAGAAATAATCCCAAATAGTTTTGATGTATCAGGCAACATAAGCCGACACTGATTAATTGCGATAGGCTGGTATTAGCTGATTATATCGGTCGGGCTCTATGTTTAACACCAGATTCATCTGATAGCTATTAACTAGCTTTTAGATTAAAATTGTGTCATCAGTTTATGAAATATCATGCATTGCTATTAATTACTATTCATTAGTCACTATCAAAATTCAGTGGTGGAAAGTAACGAAGAACACTCAGTTAGGCTGCGTACAGCTTTTGATTTCATGCTTCTTTATACTTCTTCTCCACTTGTTTTTGTATTTTTAAATTAATATTTCTAATCATAAATGTTTTTATAAAGTTAGGATTCACATTTTATAAACCTATAATGGAAAATTGTGTTAAGTTAAAATCAGCACTGGAAAATGCCATTTACATGTTATTGCATTGACAATTATCCAGTGATAACTAACAAGGCAATGCTGAAGAAGCCAAACAGTCTGCATAGTAGGTACATCTACTAGGTAATTTAGCTGATAATGTCATTTTTTTTCAACGTTTTGTATTCAAGCCTTTTACGTAGACTGCTTCTTTTCCTTAAAGGGGCACTATGCAGTTTTGGAGAAGAAATTTAAACTCATAATTTTAATATTTACAATATTAATGAGGTAATAATACAAACTCAGGAATATTTATTTTTTTCATAACTGAATCAACAAGCTGTTCTCAGAGGAAAATAAGGCACAGAACACTGTTTGAAGCTAGAAAGGTGGCAGGGTCCGCCACATATAAACAAAGTCAAACGGTATGAAGTTGTGTTGTCCTTTAAAGGTCAGGTTGTTCAGTCATGAACAAGATCTTTCTCTTCTGATTAAGACGTCTTCCCCAAAACTACATAGTGCACCTTTAAGAATCCAAGTACTTCATCCTGTCTCTTTTTGTAGAGTTAAGTTAAAGTAAGTAAAGTAGAACTGTACTCTAAGGCATCTGTCAAAACCAGTTACAAGAGGCTGCACGATGAAAAAAACGAGGAAAAATAGAGTTAAAACAGGACATGATGATGATGATGATGATGATAATAATAACCCCAAATTTAATACACGCTGTACTTTACTTAAAGTGCATTTTGCTGATGATACTTCTGTAATTTGATGTTTTGCTACTTAAGAAAAGGCTCCAAATACTCTTCCACCATGTTCCCTCGGGACAAATGTGCTGCTGATCACTCCAATAAACACACCGAGATGAGTGAAACCGTTTGGGAAGTGGAAAAAAAAAAAGGCGCATTTAGAAATAACTCAACTCGGCTACTTCCTGCTTAATTGGCAATTGGACGCCAATCAGAGGCCATATGCTCATAGACTGAAGATGGGCATTAATTAGTAAGAACCTCATTTTTTTTTTTTTTCCCCAAAACAACGCCTCTGGCACGAGCTCCGAAGGCGATGACTTCAATGGGCGCGCTGGTGTCCAGAGAACAGGGCTTGGATGTGGTTGGAAATGTATTTTTTGTAAGAGAGAGGGAGAGACAGACAGATAATTGAAAGACATTTCTTTCATGTGATCATTACAGGCGCGCGCACAGACACCGGCGTGTGCGCACATGCACCCACACGCACCTTTTGTGGTTTCTCAACAGGTCCACGGGGGTTTGGACCAGACCCCTCTCTCTCTCTCTCTCTCTCTCTCTCTCTCTCTCTCACTCTCTCTCCCTCCCCAAAACACCCCCAAAGCAGTTGGCTCGCGCGCGCTCTGTCTAATTATTCCACTCTCGCGCAGGAGAGTGCCGACTGCCGAGAGCTCCGCACCGCTCTCCATCTCTCCGCTCCGCACTGCGATTCCGTGAGGTGACGGCTCTCCCGGCAGGACACTAAACCAGCTCATCCCACACACGCACGCACCTGGACGGAACCGTCGGGGGGGCACGGAGACGCGTTTTCTGAGGAGCCCCCGAGCGGACGACAAATGTTCGAGACCCGCGGCCGGTGCCCCCAGACCCGACGGGGAGGGAGACCAGCAGCAGAGCAGTGATGGGACAGTTTTCGGGAGGATGCTACCTGAGTTTTGGCGTCCTGGTGCTTCTCGCTTCGCGGGTCCCGGCCACGTCAGCGAGAGGTAAGAAACAGTCCAGACTTTGATTGAATGTCTTCACTCGACATCAAGCTCAGAGATGCAGCTTTTGTTTTATTTCAAAGCTGTCTGGAGCTCCTGAAAAGTGATATTCCAACCGGTGTGAGCGCTGTGTGTGTGCGCGTAAAAACATCTCCCAGCTCGCCCTTTCATTTGCTTAAGCAAGTTTTTTTTATTAGAAATACGCCACTCTCTGGCTGAGTGAGTGTTTCAGAAGGCTGCTGTATCTTTTTTTTTTTTTTTCCCTTGAAGCTTCAAAGTGAGGCGAGTTTTTACTTAATGCTCTATAATTAAGATAATTAGGAATTCAAAATGAGTTTGGAGAGCAGATTTGTTCAGATAAAAGCTGCACTCTCACATGCTGGCTGGCTCTGTCGCCCTTTGCCACGTTTTAATTGTAGTGGAAAGGAAGAGCATAGTATTCCATAGATTAATAATATGCCTTTTTTGTACATTTCTGGCTGCTGTAGCCTCCACATGTGGACAGATGCTGCCCGAGGGTCTCATTAGCCACATGTGTTGGTTCATTCAAGAAGTTGAAGAAAAATCTGTAAAAATCCGATGCTTTTGTAGCCTGTGGCTCTTATTTTGCTCACTTATTTAGCCTGAGCTATTGTCTCACATAACATCCAGTGTACTCCCAGGGTTGGTTATGGAGATGATTGCTTGAGGGCGACTTCTAATTGATGCTGGTTGCTTTGAAAGCTGTGGATGCGTTTTATTTTAATTCCTCAGGCACGTGCAGACATTTGATGGCAATAAAAGGTTAGTTGATACAATGAGAATGCAAGTGGTGGATGATACCGAACCAGTTTCATCAGCAGCGACTGTCTTTTGGGGATTTGTTTACCTCATTAGAGTTTGCAGTGTAAGCCTGAGAGGAGACTGCGATGTAATGCATTGTCTAAAAAATATTCTCCCTTTTTGCTGAGCGAATGGATCATCATGAAATCTTTTTCTTCCTCCTCTGGTGAATCTGTCCTGACCTATTGACATCCATTAAGCTCACATGGTCGTGTAACAAAGATGCATTTGCAAGTCAATTAGTTAACCAGCCCCGAGGTTTCCATTTCTGCATCCCAAGTTTTGAAATTAGCTTCAACTTATGCATAGCATAAATATTAGATTAAGCATATGTATCTTCAGGGCAACTTTGCATGTCGGGATCAGGGTTGTTGCCATTCTTATAACGTTGAGTATAACCTTTCCAAACTGGCTGTGCATTGTATTTACATGACCAGCTTTTCCTCAGCGGGTACATTTTCATGTCAAACGTTGCACGATACATGAAAGAAGTGGCCCCTGCTTGGCATAAAGAAAAAAGGAAAAACGGCAATGTTGTGAGTGCATGAAAGGAAAATGCCCCGTTGTGTGTTCACAAGCTGAAAAGGTATATGTTGTTATACATCTGGCAGGTTTTAAAGCGGGGCCTGCTCTTACGATGGCTCTCTGCAAGACTGTAAAATAAATATTTATGCCATGCAATAATATGGATGTCAACAGTCAAATACTTTATGCAGAAAGGAAATGAGATGGAATGGAAAAGGCAGACTCCTCAAGAAACTGACTAAATAATAACATAAAACATGCAGGCGAGACGAAGTTATGGAGCATGGTTGAATTTAAAAACTCAGTTCTCGAGCCTCATACATGTAGGGACCTCTGCAGATGGTGATTTAATTCTCAGTTAGTTGCCGAGTTGGAATTCAGCAATCCAAATTTATTCTTTATGTTTTGCAGAGACAGGACCCTATCAGCCATCTGCATGCATACGTTTGATTTAAAGGTTAGCACGTCGAGAGAACAAGACGTGACGTCAACAAACTTACCCCAGAGGAGAAACCATGGCTACAGGTGGATTCAGGGAGGAGATGCATTGATATGTTGAGCAGAGGCTGTTGGTGTTTGTAGTGTGATCAGTGGAGCAGCAGTGTTGGCAGTGAAAGAGTGAGCAAGTGCACCACAGCCTGGATATGTTATATGTTAGTAGTAAGTCACCTGAGTCATCCGTGTGAGAGCTGTGACTTTTTCTGCATGAGTTCCTCATCACTGGAAATCAATTTCTCTCTTGATCATGTTCAAAAACTAAGCTTTCCATTCAGAAACTGTCACATTATTTCAACCGAAGCTTTATACGCAGGGCTCCAGATTAATTATTTACCCAGGATGCACTGCTTTTGCAATTTAGGTGGACCCAATAAAACATTTTAATTTAACTTAACAAATGATGTAAATGATTGTGAATGGGAATTAATTTGTTAACAGGCAACTGCCTACACACCCCGTTGGTGTTTATCAAAACATATTTTTGGACATTTTTTGTAATCGGACCTGTTGAATTTCATCCACACTGGCGCAACCAAGAAAATGATTAGTCACACTTGAAAGATTAAGTAAAATAAAGCATGCACACTAAAGGCTTCTGCCTACTGAGCAGGCTCACTTCTGGTTTAGCCCCTGGCTAACTGGAATAGGGATAAAATTATTTAATTTCACCGCTCTTATAGACTTTCCAAATGTTATCAGACTGAATGGCTCAAATTATGATAGTGAAATGAGTTCATTTTTCACATTTCACAATGAAAGCTTATGGGAAAATGTGATGTAATTACACGATTTGGCCACTGCGAAAACTGGCTTTGAAGCCTGGTGCTGTTGCTGCAGTTTTAGGATTGAGGTGTTTTCAAAATAAAGGCGTATCTTAAAGATGATGTGGATTGATGCTTTCACTTTGCATCAATAATATCGGCTCGTTTATCATTGAACAGATGTATCGTTCCAGATCAGTGGATTACACACCTAGCAGGAAAGCACTGAAAGGCAGACACGTTGCCGACTTTGGTCTTTTCATGGGCTTTGTTGACAATAACAAAAATATAAGATAACACCACCCTATCCTTTAAAACAGCATGCTTGTAGGACTAAAACTAGTTGGATAGACTGCTTGATTTGAAACATCCGTTAGGTCTTAATGCTCTTTATAAGGTTACTGGGGTACAATCAATAAATGCTGTGAGTGTGCGGTGACACTGACATGACAACACTGTTAAGCCATGTAACTGGTCAGCCTCGAGCAAGCCAGGAGGAGAAGCACCGGCCTACCATCCTCCATGATAGATCCCTGATTGACCTTAGATAATCGTAGATAGTTAGGACGTCCACTCTGACCTTCCTGCTGCCAGAATGTCATGCAGGACGCTGAGGAAAAACATGATGGTCTTAAGATATTGTCTTACAATATAGGATTTATTTTAAATGTAGGAGTATAAATTTGCAAAAGCCCGTAGTGGCCGGGGCTTTGAGCTGTAGCACATAAATTGTACCTCCTGCTGCTATGAAACGCATCCTGGTTGTAGCAGCGGCCTAAGAGCAAAAAAACTCAAGATAGAGACAGAGAGAGTGAGAGAGGTATAAAGGGCAATGCAGTCTCCTCTGCCATGTTTTATTTATCCCAAAAAAATGACTGCCAGACTCTTTCTCAAGCTCCAGCTTTGATTTAACTGACATTTCACATGAGATGAATTCACGAGCACAGCTGGGCTGGTATCCACAGTTGTTTCTATTCTGTAGGAGATAGCACGGTGGTCATATTGCCCAGTTTCACTATTGCATTATTCAAAGGGAACCCATTTCTCTATCCAACGCACCAACCCCCCTCTCCCATTCGTATCTTCTCTACATTCAGAGGGAACAAAGCTCACCAGCAGCCAAACAAGGGTAGGAAATATTGTTGACAGTGAAAGCAGAACGCCACAAAATGATATATGGGGAAATGATGGCGACTGTTATGCACAGAAGTAAACATGCACACGCTCATTACAGTGATAAAGTGTGATGAGAGTCTGGGCTGGATGGACCTACAGTACAAATCAAACAGCTATTGTTTTTAGTCTATGGGATATTGAGAGTTTGGAATCTGGTCAATGGATAAGCTTTTGTACATGATATTCCCGGGAGAGGAGGGATTGATTGGAGCAGAATCCTTTTGTTTGCTCCAATAAAAAACAATGCTTTCATTATAAGTCTGCGGTTGATGGAGCTTCATGTTTTTTTTCTCAATTCCATTGTGGTTGTAGGTATATATAGATAAATGACGGTCCTTCCTCTGCTTTCCAATAAAGTTTTCATTCTTTGTTATATTGTAAAATTCTTGCCATGCAATTAGAGGCAGTTATTCCTGGCATTATATTGTTCAGAGTCAGCATTCGTTAGGATATCCCGATCCAGTCTTTTTTTTTTTTTTTTGGCCCCGATCCTGATATGAGTCCTTTTAATACTGGGTATCTGCTGAGTCCCATCTAATAAAAGTAAATACATATTCATGCCAAAGATGCTCATAAAAATAATTAAGAGGGATGTGCGTGATTGGTCGACTATCAAGAAATACATAGACATAAACGCACTGTTGATCAATATGTTTTTTGGTTAAGTTGAATATTGTCTACAATAAATGTTATTGTTAAACTTTTATTTAGCGAGTTGTCATGTTTCGTAGGATAATGTTCGTAATGCATGAACATTGGTGCCATACATTTCAGGGGCAGTAAAAGTGGAAAGAGTTGTCATTAACAGTTTCAAATAGTTCTCATAATATACAAGGACTGACCCAAATGACCAAAAGAGGCCTCCGACCTTCGCGGGTTACCATGGTAATTGACGTCAAAATCCGTATTCGAATGCTTCAGGGTTTTTTGTTTTTATTATAGAAAGGAGATGTTGCATCAGCTGCACAGAAAAGAGACAAAAGACTGATAAAGGGCCAGAATTGGAGCTTCTGTATGCCATTTAATTAGTCTCAAACCCCACACACATAAAAACTATGCATGTGAGCATGTGCTCTGCGTTGTCCTGCAAGTATGGGGCTGTATGTGTGTGTGCTCAACACTTATTTCTTCAATGAGGAAGTTGAGATTTGAGGGCAGGGATGGCATAGTGGCTGGTGTTCTCCCTCCTATCCTGACCAATAGTTACCATACCAATGAAACTGTGCTCAACTGTCTGTTTTCTGAGTGATTTCTTACTTATATTTAAATATACGGAAAAATGAGTCCATAGGAACGTCCCTATTATTTATACACATAACAGTGAATGATATGCAGTGATGATTAAATATCTATCCAGCACATTAAAATACCAGCTGTAGTCTATAAATTTGTCGGGTTGCAATTAACGATTGTTTTTCATTGTCCATTAATCCGTCTATTATTTTCTTGATAAAAAAAAAATGAGTTGTATGGTTTATAACATGTCAGAAAAAGGTGAAAAATAGAGATCAGTGTTTCCCAAAGTCAAAGAGGACGTCCTCAAATGTTTTGTTTTTTTCCCCAACCCAAAGATATTCAGTTTACTGTCGTAGAGGAGAAAATAAACCAGAAAATATTCACATTTAAGAAGCTGGAATCAAAGATTTTTTTTTTTTTTTCTTAAAACTTTTCTCAATCCAAATAATGGTTGGAAAGCAATTTTATAGCTGACAACTAACTGATCAAATGATTACTCACTGCAGCTCTAAAAGTTTTGCACATTACATTTTTACAAATGCTGAAGGTCCCGTGGAGCCAGAGTGTCTTAAAGGAGAGCAGCTGTGCAACAATAGCAGACTGTGGTGGGCAGCAGAGTACAATAATAAAAGGATTGACGTGTGATCGCGTTTGTTAAAGCTCACACCAATCAATTTATACAATCCCAGCTCGGCCTCAATACCAATTCTTTGTTATTGCGCTCTGGATATTGCAGCATGGAGGCATAGAGTTACATGCTACACAATGATTACATCTTCATCATTCAGCATCATTCATACGTGCTGCATGCATACCGAATGGTTTGCATGCAGGCGTTGTAATGTCGGCCTGCGGGGTCTGTGTGCCGGCTGCTGTGAGAATGACGGGGTGTCAGGTGTTGCCATTTCTCTCGCCTCCTGCAGGTTTGCCTCTCAACCTTGAGGCTCTCTGTTCGATGAGAGCTAGCATTGCTGTCATGTGTTTTCTAATAACACTGAAAGGTAAGCCTTGGAGATAACTGCCCATCCACAATGCACCATTCAATGCCTCACTGGCTAACTCAAGGGCATCGTCACAAAGGCAAGATTCACACCATACACTATTCACGTCAATGCCAAACACCACCCCCCCCACCACCACCGCCTCACCCCTTAGCTTCCACTTTTGTTTCCTCTAAAGCGCTTTTATTTTATAAATACCCCGTCCCTTCATCCTTTCTCGTTGTCCACTCCTCCGTTGCGATCCCCTTCGATGTAATTTAGCTTCAGAGGATTGTTGCGGTGACAAATGTTTTGGTTCTGGTATCATTTCTCAACTCACCTGACTAAAGGCGGAAGGAGGACTGAGCTCGGAGAGGCAGAACGAGGGAGCGAGGGAATGTCAGAAGGAAAAAAGTCGAGGGAGAGAGAAAGAAAGACGGATAGGAGGATTACAGTGCAGAATACTTAAGTATCTCATGTTATCAGTAACTGCCACAGCAGTTTGTCAGTAACAGCAAGCACCTGTCACTGCTCTCCCTGATGAATTAATTTCAAGAGTAATCAAAAGCAAATACATATTTAATGACTTTCAGATTAAAGCAGGAGTTCAGTGTTTGTTTATAAGCGCCCCGCGTTGCGGTGTTTTGACATGCAGATGCGACCGTGTTCATGCATAAGTTTTGGTGTTGTTGTGTGATATGAAATATGATGAAAGTTAATCAAAAAACAAACACATTTAGACATCAGCGTTGAGTTACTTTTTTTTTTTTTGATATCCTCTCACCAGGGAGACTTCAACACAGATCGCACTAGATGACAATATTGATGTGGAATGTATCGGAAACGCATCAAAAATGACAAATGTAAGAAATCCACAGTGGTGAACATGAACACGTGATTGATTTCCTTGTTAGTGTGCTTCAGATCCAATACTGCCCTCATGCCATATACATCATGAAACATAAGCTGTCATGGCAGTATGTACGGCAGCCATCAGGCATGGGAGCTTTGACATTGTCCATCTCTGATGTTATAGTGTGCAAACACGGCCACAAAATCTGATTTTGAATTCATGTACTTTTCCAAATTGTTGTCATTTCAGATGACCTGTAATGTCATTTAGGGAGGGAAACTCTAGCCCCCTCATGATTCGATCTGATTCAGAGGGCTATGACGCACTTATAAAATAATTATCAATATGTATTAAAATATTTTATTATATACTTTAATTTTATCTTTATGTACGACTACTTTTAAAACATAGGTACTTTTATATCTACCATTATCGGCCAATATTGGCCTATTTCAGATATGTTGGTTTTGGCATATGTCTTTTCACTTTATGACGAATGTGTACTGTGTTGCAGAGATATCTACTGCAGCTAGCATGCTTACCAGCTAGCCCTGACCCATCACAGTCCAAAGCTCCCGCGCTAACAATGTAAACATCTGTAAAATCCTTTATTGGTGTGTCTGGCTCTATTTGATCCATAATTAAACAGAGTAATTCACTACCATTTACCTTTGCTCACGCTCAGCCATCCTCATCAAAGATCAAGAAGCAGACTAGAATATAAACATGGCACACGTTTACATTTGTTACGTTTCGCTATTTAATTGGTCCAGTCCAACCCAATCGAGAGAACTGTTACAGCCGATGATGATGTCCAGAACTGGGTTTTAAAGTTCTGATTAGTAGCTTTTCTGCATCGAGACATTATCTTTCAAGAGGGAACCGTGCTGCTAGACTCATTTGTTCCCTTCACCCATCCCTTTTTAATGTTCTGGCTCTTCTTTCCTATATTGTCTTTGTCCTGTTTCTGTCTCATGAATGCTGCACTGTGGAAAGGTTGGTTAATGGTTGGGAAGCTGTTTGGCTGGTCTGTGCACATTCCTTACATCGAAACCCCATTTTTTTTAAGTGAAGTTGGCCATCCCTCTTCCTTTAGTAAAAGAATTCAGATAACACCACAAGCTCCGGCGAAGAACTGTGCCCGGCTATATTTCATGCAGCCCTGTCAGTTCTCAATGGCCATTCGGTGCTTTTGTGAGCGTCAGAGATGCGGGATGTGGTTTAAGAGTCCCTCTTGACGTATGAAGCCTACATAATACCTGTCTGTAGTCATGTGTGACTGTAGGTTGTAAAAACAACAAAGCTCTGTCATTCATGAAATAAAACAGAAAGTGGGAGTCCATTTGTCTTTGAAGATGACTTCTGAGTTCCTCAGAAGAAATGTTCGGTCCTGCAGACAAAGGGGAAATATTCCGAGGCACTGTTAAGCTCGAACGCATTAAAGTCAAAGTTGAGCTCAAGTGATAGCTAAAAAAGATGACTTCCATGCTTTGTACTACAGTGAACTCGGCACAAACAGACTATATTAAAGACTAATGCGTTTTTCTTTAATCCAGATTTCATGAGCCTGTAAAAAAGAGATTCAAAAAGACACAATTACCTGCTAATAATTGGTCATTTTTATCAAGCTTCCACATCCCTCTGTCAAAGTCATCAGCAATCATCAAACGATTTTTATTAAAACCGTTTTAAAATTTGAATTGCTTTATTTATTCTATGAAGTTGTTATCTAACTTTCTTGTTAGAGTTTCTTGGTTCCTGTCATAATGAAATAACGTGTTACTGAAGTCTACTTCAATGTATTTTTGAGCTATACAACATCTTTTTTACAGGCCTAAAAACAAACAGACAGATATAAGGGATGGCACTTTAAAGCCATATATTTACATTTGCATTTGTAAAAAAACATTAGAGCAAAAAACAGAAGAATGCATGGTAACGATTCATCTCATAATTGAATAAGCATTGTAATTGCCTGTCAGAACATATTCATATGTATCTTGTGTACTGAACATGTAGTTCACTAACTGCCTACATCATGTCTAGAATGCATTATTTCACCATGCTGCAGGTATCGAATCAAGAGTCTTGCTTTGGCAGGAACATTTCATTGGTTTTGGGCAGAACAGCATGTTTCTCGCTCAGCACAAAGAGTAAACTCCATGGGACAAGAGGCACACCTGTGTTTGGTGGAGCTGTTTGATACCACGCTGTGTTTCGTTACACCTATCCTCTCTATTTTCCTTCGCTGTCTCCTCCTTTTTGTTTCTGTCTGGCAGTGAAAAGCAGGACTTGTTTGAGAAAGGGGTTCAAAGTTCACTAAACAGTCTGTGTAGCTCATCTCACAGCTTGACTGCTGTATCGTCCCCTCACAGCCAAGATCGGCCAACACTGGTCAGCTGTCCTTTCCCTTCCTTCCCTCGTGGCCTGCTCGGTGGTAAAACGTCGCTCTTCATGTCATGTTGTTACTTCTTGAAGTATCTTCAGCTTTTATTATTTTCATAGCAGCGAATCTGGCTACATGCTGTTGATTGCTGTGGAATAAAATAAGAATATTTTTTCATTTGCACCCGTTCTAGCGTAAGCCATTACTTATTGCTTTTGTCCAAATTCGTATTAGTATTTGCGTCTGCGTAAACTCCTGTAGTCTTTGATTGATGGTTGGTCATATTTGCTCGATATGAATTCAAATGAGAAGCAAAATTCTGTTTGTGCTACTGATTTACATTTAAATGAGAATGAATTAAGCATTTTAAAGCATTGAATGTGGGAAAAAAATGTGGATATAACAAATATCCCATTCTGTTTACATTCTTCCAGAGCAGTGTTGAATTCCTCCCTTCTTCCGTATTGACAATGGTTAATGACTTGAACATTTGAATTTAAATGCTTATCCATACGTGAGGTTGTGTGTTTTCTCCAGCTCTCTGAGCACCGCTGCAAGGTTATGCATGTGTAACTTTGATGAGGTTCCCCTTCAGCCAAGGACTCCCCTTTGTCATTAAGATAGATAACATCTATTCTGTGCATCGATGTGGCTACATTCATTTAAAGACTACTTTTGTTTCACCTCACAGACAGCAGAATCAATAAATAGCTTTGCCTATTTAAGCTTCATTTCATCTTGGCTGTTTTAGATCAACTCAGGCCCAGAGCTGAAGACATACAGCATTTTTAAAGCTGAGGGATTCCATATACACATATCTTAGAGTAAAAAGATTTCCGTTGTTGTTATGTTATCTTTATTAATGCATCAAATTTCTCTGAAAAGACCAAAACCAACAATGAATTTATCCTAACGAGTATTTCTGTGAAGCCACTGTCTGAACTCTGTATGGCTCCAAGCTATAGAGCTCCACTATCTTCCAAAAACTATTAAAAACACATTAAACAGCCATACTGTGGCACTGGGTGATGTGCTCCTTTATTGCAATCAACACTGGGGGGTGTTGTTTATTCCAAAACAACTCCACTGCTCGGTGTTGGAGGAGATGTCATGCTGGTGTACCCGGTTCTATATTTAAACTGCATTCAATGTTTCCCGCTTAGGTTGATTTGAGGCAAGTGCACTAAATTAGGGTAAATGTTTGGGATGGACCCCTGAAACTGACCCCTACAGAACTCCGGTTGGAGAGCACAGAGTCATCAGTTGGATTTTAGCTCTTTACTTGGACAATTCAGATACTGCAAGTAGTACAAACGGTTCAGCATAGTGGTGCATTATTAGTTTCTGAAATGAGGCACGAAGGTAGCTAAGATAGCTAGGCTAGCAAGTTAGCCTACCCTTTACGTCCCTTTTTTTTGGTTAACATTCTGAAAACAGGGCTGTGGTGAATAGTCGGCATCACAACCCGACTACCGTTTTAGCTAAATCAGCATCATTAGCATGGATAGTGATAGCATGGATATCAGCAGGGACTTTAACACAAGGTCTTCTTGTGTATTGAGGAGCTACAGACTTTATTCATGGGCAAACTGTAGCCTGCATGGTAAAATTACTGACACTAGACAACTTTACTGCTAAACCTTCCCTCTCCTCTGCTGGACGTCTGTCAATCAAAACAAAACACCTGCTGTCTGTAGCGTGGGATCATTGGAGTAGTTGTCTTCATTGTTAAACCACCAACATTGCTCATTCACATTACTTTTCACTACGTTCGCAGACTTTCTTCCTCACTCTGACTCTCCCAGAGCAAATATTAACAGGCAACCATGAAACACTGTTACCTTGAAAAAGAAAACACCGATTTCTTAAGATTTAAGATGTGAAAGAGAAATATGCGTACAAGAAAGATAGTTGTTGTTTTGGGCATTTTAAATGCACATCTTTAAATATGACTGGGGAACGAGTGGTATCTTAATGAAAATTCAGTTTGAGAGTTAACAAAAGCAATAGAAAATATACATCAGTTGAATAAAAGACATTGGACCGAGTGATTCAGCTGCTTGAATAAAGTGCCCATCTGTACAATAAACCTTTATACTGAATGATGCAGTTTGCCATAAATCACTTTTGTAGCGGCGTCGGCTTGTTGTCAAAAGTCACGGCAGAACTAGGTGTCACACGCGGCGTATTAGAGAGATATGTACAGTATTTCTGCCGGATGACTCTTGCAATTGTCATCCTGTCGCGCTCTCCAACCAGAGCGTACACATGTACCGACAAGATCCCTATTCAAAGCGCTGAATTGGAGAAGCATCTGAAATTGAAATGTCAGGTTGAAACGAACATGCCTCGAATTAGAATGCGGAAACGGAGAAAGACAAGCTATTGTGCAGCAGCATCTCGTGTTGACATTTTTCTTTGCATTGTGTTTACTGACTGTATCCAATACCTCGACACCGGATCGGGTGAGAGTGAAAAGCACTGCGTTTTCCACAGAAAATGTTTCAGCTTTTCTTCTGTGGAGTATCATAATGAGACTGCGGTAACGGTCTCATTCTCCCGCACCCAATCGGTTATCTCGAAGATCTGCTAATGTCTAGGTATCCTTCTCCTTACCCAGTGTATGTGTGTGTTGTATAGCTGTAATCCAAAACAAGGCCTGATAAAATGAGAGGATAAAACCCAATTACCCAGTAGGCAGTCCTGAGTCATCTCCCATTTGTTCCAGCCATTTTCTCCTCTGTCTACTCCTCTTTATCTCGACTTGTATGGTTTACTCAAAGACCACCTCTGCTTGTAATCTGTGGGTGAAAAGAAATAACGATTAAAAAAAAATGTGAAGAAGAACTGAAGTGATAGAGTGAGCTAATCGATGCCAAGCGGCTTGCGCACGGGGATTCTCTTTTCTCTCCAGTATAATCTTCCAATGTGATTGTGAAGTTTGTGTGTGCCCGGTTTCTGAGGGGACCAATTAAGGAGCGGCAGGGCAGGAGCCTGAACTGCTGGCTCTCCTAATAGCCTCCAGGCTGGAGTGGCCCTGATCCATAGTCAGTCGATAACACTGGCCTCCCTGGTCTCAGCCAATGAATGCCAACAATCAGACCCGACGTTGCGAAAGAAAAATAAGGGTCAGGATGGAAAAATACACTTGTATTTAAAACTTTATTCATATTTGTTTTACAGTAAAAACGTTTTGGACGCTAAACTGATGTCACGGTTAATATACCACAATTTAGCCGAAGATGGCCAAGTGTGAGACAGACCGAGAGCAGCAGGCTCGTGACCTTTGCAAAAAAATTGAGAGCAATTGCCATCTTTTTTGAGCCTTAAGTACACTGTCTTCGAGTGTGTGGGTGTGCGTGTTCATTTCTCTTTGTCGGATTCGGTCTCTCTTATGTCCTCGTTGTCTGTTGAATGCCGTGTTTGTTGTGGCCCTCACATACCGAAGGGAGTGTGCGGCTGACATTCAGCTCCCTCTGTGCTGACCTACAAGCTGTATGATAACCTACAGGAACAGTGGGTTTGTTTTTCAAGGCTAATGGAGAAGACTCCCAAGACAGAACAGAAACCGGTGATGTCATGACCCATCTCGGAGGGATTCTGTTCACTCATAGCGTTTTCCCTCGATGGGCTGCAGACCGTAATGTAAGGTGACTGCTTAAATTTAATCAATAGCCACAGATATCATGTACCAAGTTCTTTAAACACACAAGGCTTTGAATTAATGGTCTATGTACAGTTTGTTCCTGTTGGGATGCGCTGCTCTACATTATATGTGCAGAGTTAGGGTATATATGTATGTAATACGTAATGTAATATTCTGCTGGATGACTGCTGAGGAAGAATTGCTGATGTTGCTTCTTCATCCCATTTTCAAGATTTCTGTAGCTGCTTCTATGACTCAGGACGAGGACTGATACATGAGAAGGGAAGAGAAAGGGAAGATTAGTGGTGTCATGATTCTCCAAATCTGAACTGAGCGACATGCCGAAGCATCCTTGGGCAAGATGCTGAACCCCTAAACTGCTCCTGATGCGCAGTTGGCACCTTGCAAGGCAGCCTCTGCCATCAGAGGGCCCTGGATGAACTGGCGTCTCATCCAGGGGGGTGTACCCTGGCCTTCGCCCTGTGAGAGCTGGATTTGGCCCCAGTAGCCCCGCAACCCCCCGAAAGGGGGGGATAAAAGCAGCAACACCCCGCGACCCCAATAGGGACATAGCGGAAAGAAAATGAGATGAGATGAGATGATTCTCCAAATCTACGATTTGATTTGACTTGGACTCGTATCTGGATTTTTAGGATAGGTGTAAAACACAGTCCATTCTTTTGTTCAGAGAAACATACAGCACATTTGAAAAACTACTTAACAGATTGTCATGATAGTTGGTAATCAAGTCCCCCAGAGCATATAGACCATGATACTGAATTTCCGGCTGTTTTTACAGATTCTTTCTGCTTTGAGTTTATAAAGGATTTTACAGAATCAATCAGATCCTAAATCTTTCTTTTCCTGTTTCGATTCTTCACTTTCAGCCATTTTCCACAAATGTTTGCACACAACGCTGTGATCTTTCTTACTAGTGGCAGTTTTCTCCAGCAGCACTATTCATGTAAAATCAATTCCCACATTGTCACTTGCTGCTTGTGCATAGAATACAATATAAAATAATATGATAAACATTTGGAAGCTGTGGTTTTGTTGTGCTTGAGAGAAGCGCTGCTTTGAAATCTTTGCCGGGTTTCATTTTTATTTCCACCTGTCTCTTTTCACCGTGATGAATATGGGCACATTTTTGCAAGTCCATTGTTCTTCGTACTGTGTCATTTCTTTATAGCAGCCCATTAGCTCCTTCAGGGAGTATTGACTGTATTACCACACTATTTTGTTAACTGGCAGGAGACGCTGTCTACCTTCCTCTTACATACTGAGAATACGACAACCAGTTGACAGAAATGCATATTTATATAAGGGTTTGCATAAAGGCAGTGCAGAAAAAGTAGACCCTTGTTTTCTGCCTCATATTACATCAAATGAATTATTGAGGAAAGGTATATTGCCGTACTAAATGCTTTGCTCTGTCAATGCTAAATGTCGATTGCCACAATATTAATAAGAATCACTTAGTGTTTCTGTGTGTGTGCTCTGCAGAGACCAAGAAATGCCATGTGGTCTATTTGTGTTTGTAGCTGCTGTTGATTTGTCTTCATTTATTTGTTATCATATTTCCACCCTGTATCATCACCGATTCATCTCAACTGACGCCCCTTACCTTCATTCGTCTCTTAAAATTGTCTCGCATGTAAAAATAGCTTCTGATCCCTGCTCACTGAGTCCTTTTGCATCTGCGACAGAATGTTCGCAACCATCAACCAAACGTAAGACGCAGCAAATATTAGTGTTTATCAGGCATGTGTGCACCTGTGCATTGTTAATATTATGAGTCAGCAGGTTTTTATAGTGTATATACTGAACAAAGTGCACGCACGCAATCTTGAAGCGACCACCAGGCTGTTTTCTTTTTTTGGCCCTTCATCCTCCCGTCTAGATATTTTCTCCAGTTGCTGAGTTGCTGTCTTTCTCTTCATTTACTTTCCCACCATGTGACATCATATTGCTTAGCTACTTTGCAAAGGTGCACAGAGCTGCATCTAATCGTGTGCTCCAGCTGATTAAAGTGGTAATGGACTGACACTTTTAACAAAGTTCAAAACCAATTCTTAAAGCAGAGAATTGAAGGCATACTGCTTCCACAGATGCCTGTTGTAAATGCCGTTTCTCACACTTAAGCCACAAAATAAGTTGTGCCTTCCAAAACCGCCTATATGGATGTTCCTCAAATGACTCTGATGAGCATTTTCTGATCTACGATCCTATCCAGTTTGGTTACGTTTAGATAAATTAACATTGTATTTCTTATGCTTTTGCTACTGAGCGAGTCATTATTCTCACAAATGAGGTCACCAGTCACGTTGACATAAACATAGTTTGTATTATTGGACAATTTTTGCTGTCATTATTCAAGTGAGGACAGTTTCTGGAGAACATTTCTCAGATTACTGTCATTCCAAGACACACAAAACCGCCGCCAAAGACTTATTTGACCTACACCGTATCCTTCTGTTGAGGTAAGATTAGAGCAGAGAATATTTGGATATGCTTATAACTGCCTGCCAAATCCTAAAAAATAAAACGTGCACTGTTTCAGCAGTGACATTAGCAAAAATTATTGCAGTGTCATTTCCACAGAGGGGTTAGCATTTTGGACAGAAACCTCCCAAATCAAAGTACCCTATAAAAAAGTTTTATATACATGAATCTTACTGCTGTCTCTAAAAGATCATAGTAGGATCTTAGTAAACATCTATTTATCCATCTATCTCTTTGCATACTTCAATGCTTTTTAAATTAGTTTTTTGCTTGTACTGTAGGAAAGCAGTTTGTTGAAGTTTGGTAGAATGGCCCATAACCGTTTCTGTACATGTATGATGTCTTATAAGACAAACTGGCATTCAAATATAATCAGATATGCGACCTTATGAGCCTTAAATGAATTCTTTAAGTCTCAGACTGTTATGAAAAATATTTGTCTTTTGTTCTCACCAATGTTAGAGGGCTTTTAATTTGAAATGGCTATAGGAAGGGTTGAATCTGTATCAGAAGGAGGCTTAATACTAAAATATTTTTGCATGTAAGATGGATAGCGTAAGCTGCACCAACCTGTTACTAATGAGAGCTTCTCTCTTGCAGATGCTGGTCAGAGTAGTATTGCTCAAGGGATAATCGGATACCCTGGGGCTACTGCTAACTAGCTCCATGATTCTTGCTACTTCTTTTCACCTATATTTCAGTTCAGTGAGTCCGCATGAATACAAACGCACTCTTCCCTAAAATGTCCCGTCAAACAAGACAAACAAACGGAGGACCAGTTTGGTTGAAGTGATAGGCGACCGTCTTCCCGACTGCTGAGTTAATGCAAAGCAGCTGTGATGGCAGGAGGCTCATCACAAGGCGAGAAAGGTGATTTACAGAAGCGCGAGACTCTCTGAAGGTCTTTACTGGGCAGCTGTGGAATGAGAGAGGCTGAGAGGACAATACAAGAGACAAACACAATAATAAAACCTCTTCATGTTACCATGAAGAGGTTTACAGATCCAGGGCCCTTGTATTGTGCATGCTGGCTTTCTTCCCATGCTCTACTGGCACAGCTGAATAAAGCAGAGCCACCATTTATGTTATCAGTTACACCTGTGCTTTTTCCTGCATAACAGGACAATATGCTGGAGGAAATGTCTATGTCTAAGCTGTATTTTTTTCAAAAATTGAACGGTTTAAGTCGAACAGGCTTGAAGCTATCTGAAATAGGCATACCAGGTCTATTTATTTTCTCATTTATTCAGCCCATATTTGTGAGTTTCATTGGAAATATATTAGAAACTTGTTAGTTGTGAAAATCCTGAACAAATGTTAAAATGCAGTTAGCATAGAAATGAATACTATTTTCAGGCAGGATTGTATGAGAAGCACTTTATATGTCAGGGACAGAATGTGATTGGCTGTATGAAAATGTGAAGATAGCTTTGTCGTAATACATCGGACATCGTGTTCCTCCTCTTTGCAAGCTACCAAAGATAAATGACACAAGGTGTAAAGAGTCACTTATTAATTACACGTTACACAATTGCACTGTAGCTGTGTGGCTTGTTAATGTAACACGAGAGAGAAAAAAGATATAGGACTTTTCATTTTTATAAATTATGCGGTAGGAGATCACAGAATACAAAAAGGACACAAAGCCGTAACACAAATTCAAAAGATTTATTCCCTCTCTGCTCAAAAATTTTATTTTTCTTATTGTTACTTCTCTTGAATGTTTGACCTCGCTGTGTAGAGTTTGATGGAAAAAGGCTGTTTTAACTTTCATCTGCTGAAGGTGAAAAAGTAGAAAAGTTTCTCTCGGCTCACCTGAAATCTAAATTTAAAGTGTCGACATGCAAGCGTGTTTGGAAGCCAATTGAGGTTCAGTGTGCAACTTGCATTAGTTTGATATGGAAATTTGGAGCCTCCAGTGCACAAACACTGAGAATGGACTTTTCTTTCAAGCACTAGAGGTTTTTTATCAAGCTTCTACAATGAAAAATATTCACTCATATTCTTAAAGTCTACATTTTTCAGTGTGGAAGAAGGAGCAAATGTAACTTTAAGATTTTGTTTAAGAACTGATTGACCTTTTTAGATATACGAGACTCATATTTCTTATAAAAATAGTCTTAAGACTTCCAAATAAACCCTCTGATTAATTTTGGAAATCTTGACTTATTTCAAAGCTGGGTATGTAATGCCAAGTGTCTGGAAAAATGTAACTATGTATTTGGTTTTTTCCCTATGGAGCCTTGATTAAAATATATACATATATCCCGTCATATTAAGTCATGAGAAAGAAGTCATAATTATGAGATAAAGTCACAATTAATAGGCTTTTATCCACCATATTTTATAATAGGCTGGCGGAAAAGGGCTTCCATATATCCTCGTATGTCTACTTGTGAGGATGTGCTGTAAGTTTGCAACAATGCAGCAGAATTATTGAGTTAGTCATAGACATTCAACTGAAACAGACTGTAGAAGAAGAAAACATTGTGAATATAACTAAATATATAATAAAATATTTATTGCTGCCTTTTTCAGACACAACTGCCAAAACCTGTATTACCTAATCAGTTCTGCCAGGACAATAAAATGGTGAATAAAACCTTTTTGCTCAATTTTATCCAGCACAGACATAAATTACGTAACACATAACAAATTAGAGCCAACTTGCCTGAAACATCCTCGGTCTCTCTGCAGCCTTTGCGGTTGTTAAGGACAGGCAGCAGCAGTGGATGTGAAACTGCAAACTGGTGCTGAACAATTAATGTACATATTTTCTGAAACTCAGTAAGTGCAATACCCAAAAATCGCAGGAGCAGCAATTTCTTTTTGATAAAGGTTAAGCTGTGTCACAACATACCGTTATAAGTGAATTATCACGGTGCTACAGAGATGCCCCAGCCTACAAATCATATTCTCCAGGTGTAAAGGAACATGTTTGTTTGCTACAGACTTCTTCAGTGAAAATTAAATGCAAAAAGAAAATCATGACTCGTATAGCAAATGCAATATCTGTTAAAATAATCTCTCTTTGCTCATTCAGCTCTACTGCAAAAACCTGTTGTCATCCTCAAACCTGGCTGAGTGAGAGCGCTGCTGGCAGGTCAAAAAGCAAAGCTCATTTCTCAGTCATCCTCTCTTGCTTTGAACCATAGCTGTTGGATCAATCTGTTTCTGAACCAACTGGATCTTTCCTTATTTCACCCCATCAATTGAGCACAGTGCTTTGCTTTTGCATTAAGCATTCCTTTTCATCATTGGACACACCCCCTTCGGCGTAGCGTGTGCGCTTTGGATTTTTTTTATTTAGAAGCGAAGGAGCTTCTCTGTTACCAGAACAAACAAAATGCTTCGTCAGACTCTCGTTTTGTAGTTTCCACCTTGTTTCAGCGGACCGAGAGCAGGTCATCGAATAACTCTCGATTCATTCATAATTCACTGCGACTGCACCACAATGCTGTTTCACTCTCTCTTCTACACTCAAGTCTGTGATATCAGAGCCCTTCTTCCTTCGCTTTCAAATGGATGGCATCTCTATAAAGCATGAACCCATCTGGTTCCATTGGTCCTCCGAGCTTCTGAGCTGCTTCACCAGAGGAGGATATAGGTCTTATTTATTTATGTAGGTGACCTGGTTCTCATTGCCCAGTCAAGAAAATGGCCTATGTTCTCGTCTGCTTGATAGTACCAGTATTTTTCCAAGTTTAGCGGCCATGTTAGCCGTGCTACAGGACACGCAATCATTAGGAATGTTGTAAAGAAGACACGTGGGTGTTTTATCTTTATGGTATTTTTTTCAAAAATATCTCGCATGTTGTGATTTCGTACAGCTGCTACCTTGGCCAGGTTGCTCTTGCAGAAAAGTTTTTCATCTCAGTGGGACTTCCTGGCAAAATAAAGAATAAGAATAAGATAATATGTACACTATATGGGCCAATGACAAGTGGCAAACGAGAAGGACTCATGTTGACACGAGAAGAGTTTAGAGGCAATTCAGTAAGACGGTGACATCTTGTTAGAGTCAGTCTGGCAGACAGGCAGCTCAAAAAGAAAACAGGCAAACAGGATTCTGTCAGGATGGTATCGCAGCAATAGTTAATAGGGACCTAATAGGGAGACGAGGAACAGGTGTGCAAGCAGGTGGCTGAATCTGATGACTGTCAGGGTGGGAAAACAGAACAGGGGCGGCAAGTGGGCAGGTGAGGAATAACAGCGTCCTGAGGGAGAGGGAGACGGGGCAGGCATCAACATGACACTTCAGACCGGGCCGCACTAATGTGCACGGCTCTGTCTGAGGATGTAACGCAGGTTATTCAAAGCAAACCTGTCAGTGGATGAAGGGGACATTAACCTCACTAACCGCTCCTGACTTGCTGCTTTTGTACCTCATCTTAAATTTGACATTTCCGTTGCAGGTTCTATTATGTGCATTTGCAACTATATTAAGAACATATTGGGATATTGGAGCTGGACCTCCAGGAAATTCACCTCATCTGTAAAATAAACATAATTCTCTTCTACGACCGTGGCCGTAGCAGCACACAGGAGAATTTATGATGAATAGCTTTTCCGTAAATACAAAAACGGAGGCACAGATTGCTCGGCTGGTTCTCTAATGTACCTGTAAAGCCAAAGCTGCTTAGTTGATAAATGCGTTTTGATTAAATTTCATCCTAGAATTAACTCTATATTGCCATTGTAGTTTAATTCAGGAACTGCATTTTCATTTGTGTTTTGCACAGAGTAAAGAATGTCCAGAAGAAATCGCATGCGTAACTTGCAAATGCCGAGATATTTCTGAGATGATTACGAGTGTGCCGCAGTGTTTACCTTCTTTTTGTGCTTATTCTGTCAGATTTAATCCTGTTATATCAGATATAATTTTCCAGACAGTATCTGAATTTCAAATTTTACAGAAATGCATGCCTAAAAGCTTTGATCCCCCTGCTCTGTTTCCTCCTCCCTCCCTCTCCTCCGCAGGTAGCGGAGCATTAACCTTTTGCCAGTGCTTCTAAAATGAGGGCTGGGGCGGTGGGAGTCTGGTACCCTTACAGTACACCCCCCCCCCCTAATCTCCACTGTCTCCACATCTTGCCACTGTGAACCTTCTCATTCAGGCTAAAATGAGGGCTCAAGTAAAGGTGGCTGACTTTGATCAAGAGGGCTCTCTCCCCAGTAACAATTGATGGCAAACACACAAGTGAAAAGTGCTTTATGAGCACAGGAGAGAAAATGACACCTGAACGCAGCGGTAAAAAGAATCTGGGGTTTCAGGTGAAGAGCTGCTGTTTGCGGCCTTAAACTTTGAGAGCTCAAACATTTAGAGCACATTGTGTAATCCATTTTAAAGCCAGTAAATTGCTTTGGAAAAAATAAATGCTTATATTCTTGTCCGAGAGTCATCTCCCTTCGCATTTCAGACGGTTTAATTAAGTAAAGGAAATTAAGTTCTGTCATACTGAATAGAGGCTATGGGCGTCTAGCGGCAGTAGCTTTTAATTTGGCAAGTGTCATGGCTTCATGATTGGATGTGCAAGACTTCTTCTTAAACTATTGTACCTATGGACACACTCATTTAACATGTTCTCAGCCAGCCAGACTCGGGGTATTGTACTGACCAGTTACTGTAAAACATACTCCTTATTGTAAATAAAGACTTTCCATCATTCCTTTTAAACCGTCAAAGGAGACTGACCCTCCTAAAAGAATCAAAGCATCAGTATTAATATCAGCATGTGACCACACAAATTATGTGGAGTGGATGGAGTGAAAGGATGGATCAGCAAAATATTAGTCTCGTTTGATTTCCACAGCATTGGCAAAATGTCTGGCCACACCGCTTTTCATTCAGGTAAACAGAAAAAAAAACACGTTTCTTTAGAACAGTCACAGTAATCTTGGCCAACAACACTCCCCTAACCTTAGCAAATAAGTAATTCAACCCAAACCACAGTGTGTCCCTAAACCTAACCAGAGCATTTGTTTTTGGCAGCAGACAAATGTTGTCCTGCTGTCGTCTGTTGTCCGGCGTCGGATCTGAAAACTCTACTATATGTTGTTCTAGAGGGCATGAACAAGCAACCGATTTTGTAATTGCAAAAGGCAAGGTTTCTTTTTTCATTTATTTTAACAGACAGTAGTGCAAGTTACAGTTTCTTTGTCCATCTAGTTCCACCTGAGAAAATTGGTACAGCCTGTAGTGCATTAAGCACTAATCAGTGAGTCCGAAAGGCCCCACGTCTCACCAGAACTCTCCATTGCATACAGTTAATCATGGTATCTTCTTGTTTCATTGCATCTTCTACTTCTTTAGTTGTTTATTGGCGTTTAGGTGCACTACCGCCACCCACTGGATTGGATTGTGGATCAGAGCGACTACACTCTCGCCTCCTGACAAATGCTCTCGTCATAGTGTGACAGTCGGACGTATTCCTCATGTAACTGCGTGTGCCGAACCCTGAGGTGTGTGCTCTGAAGGTTGAATATGAAGACATGTCCCGTTATAACCCTGAGCAATACATATCCTGACAGACCAGACGCGCCATCACTTTCATCTTGACGAATACATGTAACCCACATGGTTTGTCCTTTAATAAGTTTTTAGCTCAGCTTGCCTTTTTTGTATTTTAGGTAATCTCCCTCCATGCCGTTTAACAACCTTCAGAGAAAATTGTTACATCAACCCATTCCTGGTACACGCAGGGAGAGAGATGGTAAGAACAAAACAGTGGGTTCTTCTTGCTGAGAGTAAGTCGGAGCTATGTAAATGTCTTGTGCCTGCACTGCGGTACGGTCTACTGGGCTGCAGCCGGCGAAGAATCTGGTACCTAACCGGCCTTATTTAATGAATTTCTAGGCGAATGTTTCTTCATGATTCGGCTGGACGAAGCAATTCCCGCTCCAAAAATATTCAGCATTGTGCTAAAAGTGAAAGTAATGACAGCAGCGTGACTGTCTCAGTAATTTCATATCAGTGTATTTTACTGGCCACAGGAGACCATATGCTATTTAATGAAAAGTAGCATGGTTCAGATTTAGGATGAGTGTCCCATTGCTGGGTAATTGCCTCTGAAGCCCTGATGAACCACCGCAGAATTAAACAGAGCCATAAAACCTCGTTTGGAGTAGAACTGAAGGAAAGTGGGATCATAACTGTGTCAGCGGCGGATGACGGCACACTCATATTTTATCTGAGATAAAAAGAGTGATGAAATTATGAATCTAGCTCATCAGCCATCTGCTCTCTCTTATTTCATTGTGGGGCCTATGTTTCTCTGTGACACACATTAGAAAGCTGATGAGTAGTGAGTGTGAGAGCTCAGGCTAACCTTTGGGGAAAGGCTAAGAATAAACACTTCAATAAACCGTTTTTGATGGCTGGTAGCTGTTGCTACCTGGACATTCAGACAGTGCAGCAGCGTGGAAAGGTCACTTGTCCCAAACATATGGGTAATTGGGCCTGAAATACCACCTGGCATGTTTTCTTCCCACAAGGTGTACTGGATTCTGTGAACCACTGCAGACAGCCTATTATGTCTTGTATCATATAGAAAGGCAATTATGTTCTGCCGATCCACGTAACAGCAGTGTAGGTTTAGCAGATATTTTTCAGAGTGCTGAGAAGTTGTCAGCCCTTAAGGATAACACTATTACTGTTATTTTAGATACAAATAATAACAAGGTCTAATAGTCAGTAAGAAGAAGCAAAAGTACCCTGGTATGTGTTCGTACTAAAAATTACTCACCAGGGATGCTTATGTGCCGTTTTTTTTTCTTTTCCATTAGGGGTCAACCAAAATGGTTTTGTCAAGGTTGACACCCATCATTAGTGACCAAGGAAACAAAATGGATAGAAATTTGCAGTAATAAAAATAAAACAAGTGATGGAATTAGTGCTGCATCGATTATTTTCATTTGACTCTGTTGACCATTTTGTGACGTCTATAAAATGTCACAAAATGGTGAAATAAAATGTGGATCAGCTTTTCTCAAAAAGCCCAAGATGACATTTATCCACAACCCAAAGATCTATCATAGAGGAATAAAGAAACCAGAACATATTCTCATTAAAGAAGCTGGAATCAGATCATTTTTACAGTTTTTTTCCTTAAAAAAATAACGACTGAATGATTTTCAGGTACTTGTTTTTGATCGAAATCTCCTTTATTCCCTGAGAAATGAACGAAAAAACACAATGTTAAAGAGAGTGAGGAATCTGGGTCCGCACCAAAAAACAAAAACCCATCCTCCATCCAAGTTTTATGGAAATTCGTTCCAGAGTTTTTGTGTAATCTTGCTGACAAACCAACCAACAAGCGGATAATGATAAAGACATAACCACCATGGTGCAGGTAATTCATTTATTTTACCTTCAGTCAGCCAAAAAGAAACAACCCACGGTTGCAGATGGTGAATATTCCGATCATCAGCCTGTTCCTATTTTCAAATGTGTTTCTTAATAAACGGATCACGTTTAAACTCAATGTGCATAATAAGATTTGAATATAAAATGTAAATAGTTATGTTCTGTGCAGGCAGTAATGAAAACCGTTATGTTTTCCATATTTACAAACCTCCATAATATAAAATCCATTGGCTCTGAAAGACATTGCAGTCATAGCGGGAGACACGGCACACAGAAATGTCATCAGGTAGAGAAGAAATTAATTTCACTACGCCCAGGGCTCATTTCATGATCGAATGCCTCTGACAGATGGCATTTTGTTCTGTGTTTGTCATTGTACTCACTGTGGTCAATTCTCAGAAAAAGAAGAGGAAAAAAAAAACTTTCTGTTGTTTTCAGCACATTTTTACCTCAAAGTCACGACACTAGTGGGTGGTTCCTATGCTTGAGGAGCGAATGATTTGGTTTTGTCACAAGAGAAAGCCATCGATGTGTGACTCACAGCTGTGTCTAATGCAACGAACAGAAGTGGCCTTGGAGGTGCAGATGAAAGCTGAAAGTTTTTCTTTCTTGCCTTTCTTTGTATGTTCTGTTCTCTTCTATTCTTAAACATCTGATTATTGGACTGACCTCGCGATACAAGCTACCCTCAAAAAAACAATTTTAAGCCCTCACAAAACTGCACGGCGGCATCACATCGGTTAAAGGAGACATATAATGCTCATTTTCAGTTTCGGTAGTTTATTTTGGTTTACTATTAGAATTATGCGCCTTAACGCTCAAAAAACACATCAGTTTTCTCATGCTGTCCGGTGCTGCAGAAGTGTATTCCCCCTCTGTCTGAGCCGCTCTGCTTTAGCTCCTGTCTCTTTAAGACTCCCCCTCGCGAATACCCAGAGCGCTCTGATTGGTCAGCTCAAACACGCCTGAGCCAGCATCACTAACAACAACAGAGCAGCTGTGCTAAATCAATTCTTACGTGCCAAGCTAGCTGCAAGGCATGAATTATATGAATGTGTGACACGATGACGTATTGTGATGTCAAAACGTCGCGGCATTTTTGTTTTCTGTAGGAGCGAGGAGCTTCTGTCGGTGCAACTGTCGATCTTTTGCAAAGAAAGCACAATATGCCTTCTTTAATTGTATCAAGATTTTCATGTTGATTTAGCATTTTTACTTGTCTTTTATCTCATCTCATCTGACCAGCTGCATTCCCAATCCGCAAAATACCGTAGGAGTTTCATATCCGTGGTTAAATTACCATCTCCAGATCCTCATTTACACCAAAGCTTTTGAGTTTCATTACTTTTTTGATGTTATTCACTCGTGCGGAGGTGGAAAATTGCCGTTCGCTCAGAAATGCCAAAGCCGAGGGGAGTTGTCAAGCTCTGATCCACGATAAGGGCAAACATTGATCTGACCTGTGCTTGAAAGTCCCCCCGGACTAAACCACACGCAACCCCGCTTCCCACTGCTAGCTGATGGGTGTGGGAGACCACGAGGTGCCCTTCTTCTTCAGCTCATCTCTCCACTCTCCATTTTTCCTACTCTTGTACTTTTTTGTCTTACTTTTGCGAAGGATGAGTAAGGGCTCTTTCCTGGAGGCATTTCACTCCCAGCCCTCTACCACCTCTCTGCTTGTTCTCGCTGCCTGCCTCTCTCGAGCTGTTCTTTTTTTAAAATCTCAAGAGTCAAAGTTCTCGGCTCTCCTCTGAAGGCAGGTTTGCACTTTGTCTTAATTTGAGCGGTGTTGTTTTCATTCTGCCGTTTGAGGAACCGCAGAGAGCAAAAGAGCAGCTTTGTATGTTTCTGTACTCTACGCCCACACCAGAAAAACGACTAATTCCTGCTGTTTGAAGTCTTGTTTTTTACGAGAACTTGTGAAGAAAAGAAGAAGAATGAAGTCCGATTGGGTAACTTTTCAAACCTCTCTGTCAGCAGCCTTGTGGAAATGGAAAGCTGGGGAATTGAAGTAGTTGCCTGGACACTTCTCTACCTGAATAGTGGATTCTCACTTTTATTTATGTTCATTAATATTCTGGCTCTATCAGTAGTCCCGTGGCATTTGAAACATGCTGAATGAGAGTTTAATTATGTTTCTCATCATAAAATTGGACAGGATAAGGCCTGTAAAACTAAGTCTCTGTGAACTCGAGCAATAGATTAAGTGAGAGAAATCAAAGAACTGCACCAGAGGCTCTGAACAGATCATAAATTTACTATTCCCAGTAGACTCGTAGGTAGGTTCCCAAAGACTGAGTTTAATTTTACTTTTTTTGGTTACTTTGAAAGATTACATCGGTAACTCATTTGTTTCTGTGGCCTAATTCCAGACTTCATCGTACATCTAATACTACAGAGTATAAATAACGTGCAGGTTATAATGATTCTTTCAGAAAGAATTATCTATTCAAACCAAAAATGTATTAAGATTATTAATCCTTCCTTTAACAACTGCTTGACTTTATCCCGGTTAGGGAAGTTTAAATAATATTCACAACAAATAAAGATTCCAGAGTTAAACAAAATATGCCACTCGTGTTGGTTACAACGTTTGGTTTCCCAAATCTCTCCAGAGTAAACCCTCTTCCCAAACAAATCAATAAAGGATCTCTGAAAAAGAAAATAAATGGAACATCTCTGATGCCGCGAGTTTCCTTTATCAGTCAGATGGTTTTCTTTGCTCTCTGTCCAGCTTCAGGATACCGGTAAGCTAGCTGTATCGCCTTTTGTAATGTATTTTTTCCTCTTACAACGTGCACTAGGGAATCTCCGATCCTGGTTTTGATTTCAATAATCACAATTGAACCTGCTCACCTGCAGAGCTGCAGTCCGACACTCATATCCTATAAGTGCATTTTACTGTCATTTGTGATGTGAAAACACAGAGTCGAAGAAATGCAAAGCGTGATACAGAGTTAAGCAACAAAGGAGAGGGCACTGAGGAGAAGTTATTCAAGTTATGCAACTGAGGCTGTTGCAATTTGGTTTCAATATGTTGGGAGGACTTTTTCTTTCCACTTAGTTTTAAAATGGCATGTTGTTTAATGCAACATTAAACATTTAAGAGTTTAATTTAAGAGATTAGTCCCCCTTGTTTCCTCTATATAATTCAGGGGGGGTTGTTTGAGCTCCGGTTGTAAATTATGGAGTCTGCTAGTACTTTGCACAGATTGCTTTTTGTCATGATGTGACGCTGTGTTGGCAGTTTTTGAATGGAGTACGTGTCCATAGCACTCACTGAGATTGTAGCGAGAAGTAGAGTCAATCTATATGAAAACCTGTAAAGAATTATTCTTGCATGCGACCGTGCAGCACGTGTTTTAAATCCTCACGATGACGTTGTTTGTGTGGAAGAATCTTCATGCCTGGATTATAATCAACTTAACGACTAGTTGGATCTCATTCTCAGTCTTCCTCCTCACAGTGAGATATAATGAGGCGATGTTTTCTAGTGTTTTTTAGAGTCGTAACATTTTTAATTTTTCATTGTGGGAACTGAAGGAGAACGCTGTTGCTGTGATGTATAACGATGGCACAGGCTGAGATGCATTTGTTAGTTTGACATTCAACATGGAAACACTGATTTCCATTGTGTGACATACTTACTTTCTGATTGTCATTTAGCAGCAAAGCAGGAGATAAAACTGAATGCATGACGTACACCTGCTTCAAATCTTTGGAAAAAAGAAGAAGGTCACACATTGGTTGTATTTATTTTTATATTTCCTTTTACTTTTACTGAGGAATCTAATGAAACACATTCCTGCATTCAGCACACAACAGTAGCGGTACGAGTCAAGGAGGAAGGGACGATACATCATCATTCCCGCATACTTGGTGCCAGATTTGGCGACCGTTGTATTGTGGTCTATTGGAGATGCATTGACAAGCAGAATAAAATATGACCTTTGAGGAAGAATGTCGCTACAAAATGAGAGAACACACTTCAGAAATTAAGCTACTGACTGAATTTTCCATTAGTTTAATTGCTGTTGGTCTCAAAATAGGATCCAAACTTGATTATAGTCATAATTTACTGGGCTTGTTGCGGGTCAAATTAAAATGCTCGCCGTGGTTAATAAAAAAAAGTTGCAAGTGAAGTGTCCCTCAGAAAAATCCCTTCTTTCTCTCTTCCTATTATCACAATGGGAGGCTGAATTACGATGATTGACTGGGCTAATAATAGGTCAAGTTACAATATCACGTACACAGTTAACCTTTAGCTATAAAACAACACAGGTAGACATCATGGCTTTTAAGAAACTTGTAGAAAGTTCCTACATTGTAACACAATTACGTCATTAGGTAACGGGCTCAGAGTTAGTTTACTTCAGGTATTATCACAGTTTATCTAACTTTCTACCTTTAGTCTGTTACTAACCTCTGTCCATTATAAATCTAGCATGAACATAACATTACTTGCTTTAACATACAAATTAAACAAAATCAACCCTGAAGACTCATGAAACACACCAAAATACCGGTGCCTCCAGCAGGCAGATGGGTAACATGGGGAAACTGAACGTGGAGAGATGGAGTGGTTAACGATATCTGTGTCGGTCAGTGATGTAATGACCCTTCCTTCCGTTATAGTTTCCTTGGTACGAGTGGTAATAAAACAGTACTTTGATTGAGCCCCAAACAATTAACCTCAGCGCTGTCCTCTTTTCTGTGTTTGGTCACTTTGGTCTCAAAATACACTTCACTGTCAGATAGACATTAATGCTCAAGAGTGACTGTCTGACTGAGAAAAATATGGATTCACCTGATGCTGCAGTCAAACACTCCTGGCTTCAAACACAGCAGGCTGGCTTCAGTGATTCAGCAACTCTTTCTTCGGAGCCTCAAATGAAGCCAGAATAACAACAATCGCATGCTGAACCGTTGATGTTATTCTGTTGCTTTTCTGCTAGATGAATTAAAATATGCTATAATTACACTTTATCAGAATAAGGGAAACTCCGAGTCCTAAAATGGAATGAAAATTCAATAACCCCGTTGTGCAACCATTAGTTCTGCTCCAAAAAACCTCTTTGAGTTAATTTAAGTGATTAATTACGACAACAAGAAAGCGTTCAGACTTGGAAGCTCGCAGTAATTATTTTACACTCAGTCAACAAAAACTCAGTCGGTCTAAAACTCACTCGATCAAATCAGCTTATCTTTAGCGGGTGTTGTGCTAAAAATCGTCGCCTCCGTGCAGCTTCTCAGCAGAATAACCTTCATGTTAAAACTCTGATGAAATGCTGATCAAAGCAGGCGCACTTTATGATGAGGAAATACTGCTTTCATTTCATATTTCAGTAATCTTGTCCGTATTAGTCTCGAGTGTTCCCAATAAAACGCAGACCATGGATTTTGCTGACAGGAAATGAAGCAAAATGCCAACAAGAACATCCCATCTTAAGTCCTCTGATCTTCAACCCATTGAATCTAATTTCATTCTAACATGTCAACATCTGTCACGCTGTTAAACTTGATTTGCTCGGAGTATCTGTTTCATTCTTTTAATGAATTTATTCTCAGATATGTCCCTTTTGTGTTGCTGTGCATGTTGTAATACGCTCTCCAGTGAGTTTAGTGTCAGAGCTGACGGAAAAGAGAGTTCTATTCTTTCTATGTTAATGCTGCAAATATTGAACTTGGACCAAAAAACAACAACAAAGAAAATAAGCTAAAGCTGTGAAAGCTGTCAGCCACTTCAGCCACTTCTTAAAGGCCAAGCCAATTATCCTGTTTTGTAGTTGCCTATCACATTAACTCTCCTTGCCCTTAACGCCGTTTGAGGTTCAGCCATCCCTCTGACTCAGTAAGCATCACAAACTTTGGACCACTTTGTACAGATTTGGTTTTGGCATTACGTCCATGCCTCCTTCCTGATGCTGTCTTGTTATCCGCATGCCTGTGGGAGTGTCATGGCCTTCCACCATCATGATCATCCACCCACTCCTCCATCTAACAGTCTGACCCTGATATGTATCAACATGAAACTGACTTTAAAATAAAATCCCTCGCCCCCACACAGGTCACACCTTTGAACCAGATCAGATGTAATACCAATACCAATTGCACTTCAGCATTTATAATGTTGCAAAGCTTTATGAATTGATTTATTCACTTTGGCTTTAGCTCTGAGTTGAACTAAGTATGAGAGTTGGAGTTTAAAACTACTTCGGGGGAACTTTTCTTTTTAAATAAGGAACTTTAACTTTGCCTTATTTTCAAACAAGAATAATAATCCACAGCCATGCTAGCAGCTCCGTGAGGCTGTACTTGTGCAAAGCTGAGAGCTAAATGCTCCTGAGTTTTAGCGTGCTAACATTTACATTAAGTTCTTCACATGAAGTACAACTGTTGCTTATTAAATTGTAGTTACCTCTGCCAAGGAAGTTATGTTTTCACACGTGTAGGTTGGTTGGTTGGTTGGTTGGTTGGTTGGTTGGTCTGGCTGGTTGGTTGATTGTTTTTTCAGCAAGAATACTCTAAAACTTTTGAATGCATTTGATTGAAACTTCATCATCCTATGATGAAACATTTCTATCCTGGTGGTATGGTGTCTTCCTGGATGACAGTGCTCCCATCCGTAGGGCATGACTGAATGGTTTGAGTATGAAGATGACGTGAATCATATGCAGTGGACTTTGCAGTCATCAGATCTGAAGCCAATTGAACACGTGGGAGATTTTTGATTGAGATTTTGAGGGACCGTCTTTTGGAACGATGGTGTTCCCCCCCAGTAGAGTGGAATAAATGCCAAGGTGCATTGAAGCAGTTCTGGTGGTATATGGTGGTCCAACATCTTGCTTACAAAATTATTTTGGTTTTTCCTTTAATTCGTCACCTGTCTGCATATGACACGCCCTCAGTTGTTCAGGCATTTTACGAAATAACAAATGTCAAACTCATGGTAGCACTGAATAAACAGTGAAGTGATCAGTAAGTCCCCAGTGTCCTCTGAGTGTCCCCAGAGGATGAAGAATATGTCATGGCGATCCATCCAATAATTTTTGGACATTCCAGTCCGGTCCAAAGTGGGGACCAACTGATCGAGCTGCACCACCGTGGCTTCAAGATGATGCTACATCTGCGCCATTTGTGATCCTAGAAAACTTAAGTAACACTCCTATGCATGTTCATGCAGACAGACGGGATTGACTTCACTGCCACTGCTTTCCATCAAGGAGAAAAAAAAAGATTTAAATCTTTGGTAGACAAAGAAGAGCAAAGAAGGGCAGTGCAATTAAAGATGAATAAATATTAGCACCGCCTGAATTCAGTGGAATGACCTCAAGGAAGCGAGATAGCAGATATGATGCAGAGATAGTGTTTTAAATGAAAGTCAAAACTCAAGATAAGTTTAAGATTTAATATTCAGTCAACAATGTGAACTTGTCTTGTTAGTGGACATGAAAGACGGTGTGCATAAATTATTCACACAGACTTACTGTAACAACCTCGGCAAGCAGATCATCCTACCTGGTGCATGGAGAAGTGATTCAGACACTCCTTACACCCACAAGTAGTTGAGAAACATAAGAAGACAGGCTAATTGTAATTCCAAGTAGTTATCTGTTAAGTGTATTCTCAAAACTTCTCACCATAACTCTCGGCAGAATACCGTTAACAGGCCAAAAGACAACAAACGAGGGTATAAGGATAGAGACTTCTTTGAGCCTTTACCTCTGGAGCTACCGAGCCGTGCTGCAGACTCAGAAAACACAGAGGAAATCAGACACTTTTCTGAAGCTAAAGTGGAACGAAGTGTTATCGCATTAATGGAGTTTGAGTCACATCTTAAGTTTAAGAGAGATGTTAGATATCAAAGTGTTTTGGAGGGAAGGCAGCGAAAAGGAAAGTCAGTTCTGTACGAGAGGAATTAGAGCTCAGGTGTTTGAGGTTTTATACAAAGTTTCTTGGTAATTGGAGTGTCAGTACAGAAAGAAAACACATGAAACACACATTTGAGTCCGTCTCGCTCGCATCCTTCGGTTAAAAAAAAAAGGGGAGGCAGAGCTTCAAAAGGTAATTACATTTTGGTATCAAAGAGCAGGCAGCAGTTAGAGCTTAAGGCCCCAAAAAATACAGTCCGACCTATTCCTCATTACTTCAGAAGACAGAGGTGTGATGCCTCTTTTTCATTCCCTGTCTGTGTGGGTCTGTCATTCTGCAGGGGTGTGTATTAGTGTGTGTTTGTGTGTTTACCAAGGGTCAGGAGGCTGCACCGTATACTTGTGTTTGCATATTGTTTGTTGACTTGTCTTCGGCAGGAGCCTTTACACTTCAGAGAACAAAGGCAATGTTTACAATTACAGCGGATTTCATTTGGTTGATGCATTGTCATGGCTGCAGACTTGGACAGGTGTTGTTAGTTATAAAACGTATGTGTTGGCTCTCGCCTCTGTTTTTAGAGCCGGTGATGGCGGCGGTGAGGCAGAGGAGGGGATGTAGGGATTCTTAGAGGGTTTTACTGGCCTGGGGGACAGCTGTAGCACTCTGTGTTTTTTATTCATTACATAGTAGAAAAACCATCAGTAGTGTGTCCTCCAGGGAGTGTTTTGTTCAGGGCTGCTACGGCCTTCGTTGTATGTCTGGCACGTTTGTTTGAATAGTAAAGCACTGAGACTAAATTGTAGTTGCAGAAACTGTGTGCCTGTGCGATTTAGAGAAGTAAGGTGATGGATATCAAATGGAAATAGGCTTTCGCCAAAGAAAACATAGACGGCAGGCCTCCGGATGAAATTTTTTTTCCCCACCATCCTGGAACCATATCAAAATGAAAATGTTGTTATCATCATCTATCTACCTTATTCTTACCTTTATAGATCTAACTAGCTAAATTAGCTAATGATGTGGGAACACAACCACTATAGTGTGACTTACGCGATACTTATTTTTTAGCCCACTTAGCTAATGCTTAAGCCATGAAGGTGCCGCCAGTGTGTGTCAGTTATTTTGATTCGTTGTTACTCATCCTAGTTCTGCCGAGCCCCAGAAATATTACCTGTAGTTTTTAGTTAATAGTATCAGCATTCAATGTACTTTTACCTCCAAACTAGTTTTTATTTACTGTAAACTTGTCATGTTCTCACATTTAACAGAAGTTCACTGTTTAACTAGCATCATGTACCCCTGAACAGAAACTCTCAGACCTGTTGTGTGTTTAGCTCCATAGCGGTTAGCTCTGTTAGCTCTGTTACTAGCTCTATAAGCTCTGTAGCTGTTAGCTCTATTAGCTCTAGTAGTTCTGTTAGCCGTAAGCTATTAGCTCTGTTAATTCTATTAGTTCCATTAGCTATAAGCTATCAGCTCTATAAGGTTTAGCCAGCCAATGATAGTAACTTTAGTAACAGCATGAAAAGATGCACTCTGTTTAAGTGCAGTCAGCGCTCGGTTCAGTTTGTGTTTTGCTCAACATTTGTGACACTCATCCACACAAAAACCCCTTCGCCCTAGAGGCATCCAGGATGTCTGTACGTCCCCGCAGACGACCGGACGCTTTCAGTCTGGAGCCCTGGCAGACTGACAATGTTGATGACTGACCGCAGTGATAATGATTAAAGAAGCCGATGACCCTGGCTGCTAACGATGATGTAGGTTTTGATGAGGCTGATGGGACGGGGCAACGGAGGTCACTCACGGGGGCTCACTCAAACACCTGATTGTGTATATATATATAATTAATCAAAAGTCCCGTTGCTTCAGAGGTAAGACAAAGACTTGAAAACTAGATCATAATTGTGTCCTTCTATATTTGACCACTCGAGTACAGAGGCCCAATAACCTTCATTGGCAGGAGCGCTGTTCAAGCGGTGTCGGGGGTAATCAAGCGTTCTATTTTCCCACTCTCATCAGTTACTGAAAGTGGGCCGCCATCTCCCTGACTGGACCTCGCAGACACACACACACACACATACTGCAGCCTATACAATTATCATAAGCATTACATTTTCTCACGTCTGTGACCAGTGATAGCTGAGCTGAAAGGTAAAGTTAATGACAGCCCATCATAAAGAATATGAATAGAATAGTAATCAAAAAGAGGTTATGGGGTGTTAGAGTGTGGTGTATATTATATAAAAGCCGATGTGATTACATCATCTTTACGACTATTGTTCAGGGTTTTTTCACACAAATTATAATAAGTCCACAAGATACCACAAGATATATTGTGGGGATGACTATTGGTACTTTCACAAAATATTAAATAAAATTAGATTAAAAAGATAAATAATAATCAATCATTTGGATACAATGACTAAGTGGGTAAAGGCAAGTATAAGAGCGTGTGGAACAGTCTGGTAAGTTCGGAAAATCACGTCAGCAGGAAAACGCAACACTTAAGACATATAAAGATACAGTGACATCCAAAATCCAATGTATTGCGTCCTATCACAGTTAAAATATATCATTTACATATTGCACTGCATTCGTGTGATAAAGCACGGTGTCCCATATTTGTAAATCTTAAAAGCGATGACAAGTTAAATGGTTGGTATGGATGGCTTTGTAAATAATAAAAAGAAAAAGGTCAGATATAAAAAGACATACAAATAAAGCAAGCAGACGAGAACATTTTTGGACAAAATGAGTGGTGCTATTATGAAATTAAAACGACAAATCTGGGTTAAAATAAGGTCCCATTTAGCACTGCATGTATAATACCCTACAGACCGCGGTACTTTGGTTTCGGAGAGGAATATTGAGGAGGCTTTAAAAGAGCCACACAAGAGAACGGAGTCGGTGTGTGACAGAAGCAGAGGAGCAGACTAAAAGAATTCTCTAGACATGTCACTCGAGTTTTAGCGATCTTCTCTTTTCCATCTGTTCTTCTCCCTTTGCTTTTCTTTTATTGTCCCCAACAAAGCTTGAAACGGCACGCCACATTCCTCGAGGCATCAGATCCCTTTCTTGTGAAAGGGGAACGTGTTTAATAATTAAATAAATAAAAAGGCTGCCTTAATGTTTTATGAATGGTGTACCCGCCTCGACTTAGAGCACGCCGGTTCTTAGTGAAAGGCTCTTGTTAAAATGTGAGATTTTCTGGCTTACGTGTCAGCTGAACTGATTAGTAGTTTTAACAACGGAGGAAGCTATATAAAGTGTAGCCTTCGAGAATGCAGTTAACATTTGTGTTACGTTTCCTTGTGAGTACATCATGTGTTCTTCATCACTCCTCTAATGGGCTTTGTGCTGCGTGTTCTCTCATCATGACAATGCCTTCTGCTTCCCAGCGTTGTTTGCCTGGCTATATTATTTCTCTCGCATGCATCCGTGCCTCGACCATCCTGCTATAACCTTACAGTCTATTGAGTCAGCCGAGAAGCTCGAGTGTTTCAGAAGTGCATCGCTTGCCAATTCCTATCTATCAACTGTGCATTGTGACCTTGGGAAGGTGTAAAGAATCACTACTCAATCAATGCCATTAATTAATCACATTTCCTACTTGAGGACTACAGAGGTTGCAGCAGCTCGGCTGTGGGCGAACACACTCAGCCGCTCAGGTGAACTGCTGGGTAACTGAGGTCTCCGGCTCAAAGTTGGAGATACAAGGCATCAAGCAGCCAGTCATTAATGCCTGCCTGCCTGTTGTTGCACTCTCCCCTCACTCCTGTTGGTCTGACACTTCTTTCTGATGAGGAAATATTGAGTGGAGAGCCGCAAACCCCAGAGTTGTGTCTCAGCAGCCTGCTGATGTGCTTAAACTGTGAAAACGAGAGAGGAGGAGGAGGACGAGGGGGAGGTGGTGTTGTGGTAAAGGTGGGAAAGAGTTCTCATGCAGGTGGAATTGTTTTCTATCTGCTGAACTGGAAAACATTTCAGAGAAAATGTGTGGGAGGTTTTGTAGAGGAATGCCAAACCACTGCGCTGAATAGTAAAGCCTCACAATGCAGCACTTGAAATGACTTTGTTGAAATGTGCTTTGGATTTTTTTTATCATGTGTTACAATCATCAAGTTGTGACCTTGATCATCCAGCTAATCACCGGACCCGATTATTTTCCTGACTCCCATTATCTTCTTCACGCCTGCACCATGTTTCTTTAACTGAATGAATCACATAAAATAATATGACGCTAAAATTATATTGAATTACTGGATGTTTGCTTCCAGGTTAATCGTATCGACTTACAATTTCATGATATGGCAGTGGCCAAAAAGTCAGTTAGGTGTCATTAATACTCTTCTAAACATTCATTACAGCACGTGGGAGGAAGACTTAAATAATGCAGAGAGCGTCTTTAAGACAAATCACATAGCTGGCGAGCTTTTATGGGCAATGAAAATGAAGTGAAATGTCCTTGCACAAGATGAATGAAAATATTAAAGTATGATATCAATAGGTATTATGGTGATTCACGGATCGTTGTAAGGGAAAAAAAGAAATAATGAAGGTTAACAGTAGTACTACTGCAAGAGAGTTGTAGTAAAGTTATGAAAAAGACCTCCGAGTAGCTTGAAAATAAAAGTTTCTCGTTCTGCACACAGACATTGTCTCACCTCGGTGCTTACTTGTCGCTCGTTCAAGGTGCGTTACACTCTACCACTGTTCAGAGACGCACGGTTTTTGGAGGAGCTTTGATCTCGCAGCTCATATCAAACATAATGCAATTTGCAGGCAGCAGTCGAAGCCATGTACCTCCCTCCCATTCTTGTCGACCTGATATCTCAGAGATGCCTTGAGGGAATTTCTATGAATTGTACGCAAACGTCCACACGGATTAGAGTGCGGTGGTCAAAGTTCAAGGTCAGTGCGATCGCACTTCCCACCCATTCTGGCGAACGTGATATCTCAGGAACGCAAATGAATGGAATTTCCTCAAATTTGACAAATGTTTCCGGGGCCGCCGACGGGGGCAACACCAGGTTGGTTGTCCTGGCCCCTTGGTCAGTGCCAAAAAGGCCCCTCTAACAATTAAATTGATATGCTGGGGGCGGGGTGTCTTTGGAGATCATACTGTCCTGCGCACGAGCAAAACTATTGTCAGCTCCAAGTATTCAAAGGTGAAGTTCACTGCGACCTCAGAGGAATTTCTACAAATCTGGCAAAACCATCCACATAGTGTCAGGAATGAACTGACTGATTTTAGTGGTCAGAGGTCACTGTGACCTCACAAAACACATTTTTGACCATACATCAAAAATTCATGTTAATTACGACAAACTTGGATCAGATCTGGGTTGAAAATGTGAAGCATGCACTTTACAATTTGTAGCTTCTTCATGTATCAGAATCAGCTTTATGAATAAATTCCCTCAGTCTTCACTACAAAGGCTATATTATGAGTTTGTCAGACAGGGATGCAAACTGCAACTCGACTGGTGCTCGGCGGCATACGGCCGCGAGGCGTTAGTTCTTGTTTCTTTTTGTTTTCCTTCTTCTCACCATCACTTTCACCTTTTTTTACTTGCTGTCTCACTCGCCCCCGCCCCCCCTTTTTTGTTTCTTTTATGTTTTTCTCTCATTTTGGAAACATTTCGTCTTTTATGTTCTGTTTGTCTCTTCAAACTGTTTTGGGTGATGCAGCATATCTCTGGTAATTATAGCACCTTCCGAAGAGCAAGGATTAGGGTGACTTCATTCAGAAGAAAAGATGAGACAAAGTATTACAATTGGGTTGCAGAAAATGTATTTTCCCGCAGTGGAGGATGGCTGGGAGGAAAGGCTTCTGCACTTTGGTTCTGATGTTTTGTCATCACTAACTACAGTAAGTGATCTGTTGCAGCTGGAAATGTTGACATGTCAGAAGTAATTAGGCTCCATCATTCATGGCCCTTGCATGTGTGACAAACAGTGAACAGTGTATAAAAAGTGAACAAAGGTCAATAAGCCTTTAACAGATCCAATTTCTTCAGGCGCACCGTGCTGTGTTGTTTAAACACATAATAAACTGTGAATTGCAACCTAAAGGTCCTGTAATTCTCCAAAGTTTACATGTAAACAATTACCACATTCAATTATGAAGTCAGTCTATGTTATAACCTCTGCTGTCAGCCCATACAAACACTTGCACAATTCTGTAAGCTTTATGTGGTTAATATAAATGTATCCACAGCACAGAATGAAAACAGCCTACCGCAGGGCCGCCTCGGTAAACTGCTGCAGCTGCCCTTGGAGAGTCACCTCCAGCATCGCGGCGGGTGTATTGTACTTTCCAGCGTTATTTGTATAAACAGCTATTGATCCTACGGGGAGGACTGGCACAAGTCAGCAACTTTATCAACAGCTGAAAAGAAATGAAATTACATTTTTTGATGGATGCTCCTGTCAAACAAGAAGAAAAACAAATGCCTCCAGCATCAGGGGTTGCAAACCTTGCCAAACAGTGATTGTGTAGGCAAACCAGGCTATACTGTAAGTTACTGTAATAGCCTTTAGATCCACTACAGTTCTTAATAATTTATTTATATGAGTGGAGCACCTCCGACACTCTTGGAGGTTACTAATTTGTCTCTTTTTGGCTGTTGCACCTTCACATTCCTTTAATGTTGCCTTGTTAACTCGAGCCCTGGTGATCGAAATGTAATTCCCCTGAGCGGAGTAGGCTTGAGCAGCAGCCCTTAGACTGAGAGCGCTAATGAGATCCCAGCGAGCTCTTTCATAATGAAACATCTTTGAGGCCAATTGTCCATCACTAATAATCATATGGTAATAACCACTGCAAAACCTGCACTGAGGAATAGAGTCGCAGTAGTTTACTCTTTAAGGCGCACACTCCTCTTTAAAAGATGGGGGGAAAAAAATAAGGTGATAAAAGCTAAAATAGCAGAAGATGACGATAATGAAGAATGGAGGAGTAAGTGCAAACAAAGGAAGTTTGGAAAATAAGGAGGTGGAATGTGATAAAGGAAAGAGGTAGAGGGAGGAAGAGTGGAAGAAAGAAAACAACAGCGAGAGGTGACAATCCTACGCATTTGATTAATAATGAAAAAGTCCAAATAATAAATATACGTTTTAGAATGAATAAGCGATCAATTAATTCAGTTGCTGGTGCGTGTGTGTGTGTTTAGTTTAGGTTGGGGGCTGAGGAAGGTGTTGGCTAATGTCAGTTTAATGTAGTTTCCAACAAAGGGGCCATTCATCATAATGCTCCTTCCTCATTTACTACTGGTGCAGATTCAGAGGACTGCATTAGCGCCACCTCTGGGACTGGCAAGCTTAGGAACATAATGGAATCTAAATTGATGCCATCCAAAATCTCAGTGTGTGCAAGCAATAATTAGGGATTCGGAGAGAGACGGAGATGTTTTGCATATCGTTACAGGCATGTGAAGTGACAAATTAAGTTTTTTGAAAAATTGGAAAGATTTTTCTCACCTGTCTCGAACACTTGCGAGGAGATTTTTGTCTTCAAAGGCTGATCAAAGTCGTAGAGACGTTGCGTCATTTGATCCACTCTGAAAGAGCAATGAATATGCAGAAACGGACTGAATATCATTAATTTTTGAGAAATAAAAAATATCAAGGGAGAGGACCTCTAAGGTGTTTTATAATTCGGTCTCCATGGTTACAAGGACAAGCCGTGTGACCCTTTTTGAACAGAAGGCACATCACTCTGACGTCCCTCCACGACATCGTAGTTTTCTATCCCTCTATCATCAAGGTTAAAGTTACACAGGGAATAATTGGAAAACCTCTACAAAAATACTTCTCTGTCCTGGTTTTTTTACACAATCCATCTGAAACGGTTAAAAAAAAGAATAGCTTAGAGGAATGCGTTAGAAATTGGCACATTAGTGGTGTAATTACTACTCAGCGGAGATGCCTAATGCTTTGAGTTTCCAGAAAAGCCATTATCTGCGCGGTGTCAGGGAGTGAGGGCCAGTCCACATGGACGCAGTGATGGGTCAATAAGAGAGAGACGAGATGGGCCAGGGTAAACAAAATGCCTCGCTTCTGCCTGGCCTGACACTGGTCACTTACAAGCACGCGCTCACACAAACAAACACAAATGCTTATGGACAAATAAGCATAGGAATGCTGAACCACTGGACCATGACAGACTGTTGGTCTGCTGCGGCTGAGGCTCAAACAGAAAATAGAAATGGCTCATTGCCCAGCAAAACACAGCGTCTCTATAATACTCAAAATGTTAGACAGTCACATACATATTTTTACATAATCAGATAAATTCAGCCTGTAGTGAGCCGTGTTAAGGGACACCTATATATTTGTATCATGTATTGCCTGCACAGCTGGTTTTTGAATATTTTAAATATTTACAGAAGAAGAAAACTGTTCCATGTAGAGACGCACCAACAATTCAATTTCTTTTTTTTTTTAAGTCTGACCTGACAACTCTGATTTCCTTTTATTCCTAAGAGCTATAATTGACAGCATACACAAACATTTTTAACCAAATTAACCCGAGTCAGTTTAGTACATATGTTTCTGCAAAACCATGTATATGTTGAAACTTTACATTTCTCTATGTTGCAACTTTAGGTTTCTTTAGTTTCAGTTTTCTATGATATGTTTTGAAAAGGCTGTGCCTATGGTCTGGTGAGGTTTAGGCACAGAAACTACTTGGTTATGGTTGGAAAATATCTTGTTTTGGCTTTAAATACCTGTTTTTTCGCCACAAACACAGCTGGAAATTGTAACTAGGTCTCTAGCTCTCCTGTATTACAGATGTTGAAATGCAGTCGTGAACTACAGTCACTGGCTGGGCAGCCTTGTTGCCTAAATGCAACTCCACCACCAACCTCTCCCTTGTTGTCTATGTGTACAACAGCCAGATTAGAAAGAGACTAATTGAGAGAAGTCACTGCAACAGTTACATCATTAGTTACATCAAAACCACTAAGTGCTTACGGGGGAATCTTCTTTGTCAAAAATATATATGAGCATTGCATGAAGAATACATGTTCAGTCTGAGCATTAGTTTCACACTGGCTGTAGAAAAATGCAGCTTCTTTCTGACAAATATTGCAACTATAAAATAAGTAATTACATGAAGGAGTCTACCTCATCCTACAGTAGACCAGCCCTCAATTAACCAGGCCAAAGAAACAACAGCGCTGCAATTTACTTTCAACCTGAGGTTAATATAAATGAGCACATTAAGTAATCCCAACATGAGCAAGATGTTGGCATTGACATTGGTTTTTTACATGCTGCAGTGTTTACATCCGCGCTATCTATCCTGCATCCTAATTTACCTTTATCAATACAGATACATATATAAATCTCCAGTGCATTGCCTCCTGCTTCTGACTCACAGCTTCAGGCCCCTAATTGAGGTGCCTTTGACCAGGGATGTCTAGCAATTATAAAGATAAGCTACATTTTGCTTGCTTAAAATAAAAATAATCAAAAATGGATTGTCAGACAAAACAGATCAATGTAGCTGTGTTCAGTCTGTAAATGTTCATTTCAGGTCATTTTACATGATGTAGTTGATTTGCCAGAAGGGGCTGAAGTCAGATTTTCTCTTCTGACGGACACAAAGTTCAGTCTATTTTAATTTTTCTGTCTCCATCCGTGTTGGAAAAAACAGTAAAGACGGAGCTTTCTATGTCGGACCTCCATTAGGGGAAAAATAATTATGAATGGGTTACAAAAACAAATATATAAAAGGCAAAAGCTTCAAAGGAGTATTGGAAATGGATTGAATGGAATGGATTAAGAAAATGGAGGACTGTGCCGTAAAATAATGGAAGCCCCTCCTGTCCATTTTAGCAACACACTACGTGCAGTCAAACACACAAGTGTATAGTGCACAAAAAGTGGCATAGTTTCACTCATTAACATCTTTGCCACCTCCTATTAAATTTGAATTGTGTGTGAAAAACATTTTAATTATTTTTCTTTCATTTCTGCACCAGTTGCGACTTAAGATTCGTTCACAAAAAATGTAATTATGGATAACTGACAGCGCACTGAAACTATCCCATCAATGCCACTATACATGTTGACCAGCAAAATATTGACTGCTGGATGAGACAAACTGTTGCACTACTCATTAAACGGGCCGTAAACATTATCACCCGGCGAGAGAGCTGTCTGACCTTGAACTATGTGTGTTTTACCTCTCTGTCTCTGGGCAAAGGCATTCACCACATCATTAAAATCCAGGGCTCTGACCAGATCTGATTCAATTGCCATCAGTGGCGAGGAGCTGGGAGCCCTCAGGGTCATATTGCTTCTGAGTCCATTCTTTATATGTGGTAAAAAGCCCTCTTCTGTTCTTCAGTTTGTGACTGGTTTAACACATACTGCAGGCCTTAGGCAATGTGGATTTTTTTGAACTTGCATTGATCAATATGTTTGATAGTAACATTAAATCAAATGACTGTTTGATGGTAAACTTTTGCTCCTGCCAGAACTGATGAGAGAAATCACCTGATTTTCCATCTCTGTGGGGCTTTTTAGCTTCATCAGCTCGTTGTTTCTATTTTATTTGTCGGCACATTTGCTGCGCTTCAGTCCCTCTCATCCACCTCGTTAGGGTTCTGTTTTCAACAGAATAAACTGATAACGAACCCACTCTTCATCACTCTCCCAGCACCAAACATCAAATAGGTAAGGAGGTGCAACATGTAAGAATTTAAGGTTAAAACATTCAAAAATTTAACAACTTATCAACAGAACGTAAAGAAATAATAGTTTGGGCATTAAGCCAAAGACACCTATGTGTTGTGTTGTGTTGTGTTGTGTTGTGTTGTGTTGCAGAGATATCTGCTGAAGTTAGCATGCTAACAAGCTAGCCCAAGTCCTGAAAGCCTCTTTCTCCCAGCAGTCTCAAAGTCCTGTGCCAACGGTGTAAACACCACCACTCCAGCTGGCTGCATGGCTAATTGAGCTTACAAGCTAGCAGTAGCTACAGCCATAAAGAGAATACAGCTGATGGCAGTTGATACTCTGGTGATATGCTGTCCCTAGTTACTGGGAGTTCAACAGGTGGCCAATTCTAACATATTGCACCTTTTTAAACACAGACATTATTCTCAGGTACAGGTGGAGACCAAAATCGAAACCTAAACTCCAACTGGATGCAAACATGGCTCACACAGGACTCGACCATGGTCACCTGGGTGAAAGACCTATAAATAAACAGCCCAACGATCCCAACCTCCTCCTGATCTGGACTTTCTGGCTCTATGAATTGAGTTTGTCTTTTGTACATGTCATAATCAGCCCCTGCTGGTACTGCGCCATCTTGTGTACTTTTTTGCTTTTAAGCAAGCCAAACCATCACCCTCACACACTGAACTCCATTGGCAGGTCTATGGTAAAGGTCGGTAAAGTATTTTCTGTGTTTATTGAGCTTGAAACAATTCACAAAGACCACTGATGCGATGCATCAACAACCCAAAGTGTTGGTATTTGACATCCTGGGAATGAGTCTCAACAATCAGCTACCTTTCTCTAGAATCGCTTACTTCACACTGTACTAAAAGGGAATTATTTTCAGAAAACATTATGACTGGAAAGATCTAAACATGACAAATTTCAACAGATTTCCCCATTAAAAAAAGTAATTACCAGATAGCTGAAACCCTGGTGCGGTGCAAAGACTGGTGGGAGCAGGTGGTGGCAAGCGTAAAGTGAAGAGGGTAAAAAAGCTGTCAGGGGCACAGTTTATTCTCATAACAAGGATAGAACCATCCTGGTTTTTGCAGGCAGGACATGCTGTTTCCATGTGCAAACACAAGCCAGATGCTCCGACAGTCTTGTGACCTAGTTAGCATGTAAAGCAGTATATAAATTAAGAATTTGTTCATTATATAATTGGTTTTGCTCCAAGATGCATTCCTAACTTCACACTGTCACACCTTGCAAGGATCGCAAGTATACAGGTTTGATTTCAACATTTCAAGGATTAGATGTATTTTATGTAAATGAAAGTGAAATAATGAAGTACAGCAAGATGCTTCCTCATTACACATTAGACACTTTGTAAAACTGCTTAACCCAGCACTGGCACTCCACCAGTCATCAATCTCTTCTTTAATCAAACAAAATACTAGCTCGATGTATAGGGATTTTCTCCAGAGAACCACTGTAGTGGGCTTTTTCAAGGATTGTTAACAGCTTTTTCATTGACTTCCATGACTTTGAAGGTTTGCAAGTTGCTTATCTGTATTTTGTTAGACACACTGGCATTTGCATAGATCTCTATCGCAAATGTGCATCTCATTGAAGGATGTTTCTTTTTGTCCTTTGGATATCTTTAAAGTGCTCTCTGCAGCAATCTAAGACCAATAAAACATGGTGCGGTAGGTGCATTTATACGGGAAGATGAGCACAAACTTTGGCTGATGGCAAAATAGCAACTTTAAAAGAAAGTACCTGAAACATAATGTTGTGAATCTTGTGGATTTGCTCAGAGACTTACATGAATTAACTTTTTGCTTTCTTGGTTTAAAGTTTGTCGTGCATAAACAACAAATCAACTTCTAGCTGTTAATCATTGTCTGTCAATCTTAATTAACACACTACCTGTATATGGGTGTATACCATGAGAGCAATTATACCCACTGGGAGGCACAATGTAGGAAACTTGACAGAATCAACCATGAATAAATGACACATGAAAGCCTTTCAGGCAGCTTTTATCAAATACCCGCCTCTGCACCACGTCGTCCACATCTGTCAGTTCAAAAAATACACCACTTCTTCATACATACAAATAAGCATCCACACTGCAGCACAGTATAGTACTTTCCTACTCCAGGTAGCCTATATATACTGTATATCACTTGTTTATAAGCATGAGTCATTGCACTTGGATCACACACCCCTGCAAGCACAAAAGGCACGTACCCGCTTTGGTAGTGCATTGTAAATGGATATAAGCAAGCATCCTTGGCTGACCAGCTCATTATGATGTGATAATTGGCTTTGAAACATCAGACTGTAAGGTGGCAGATTCCAACCTTGTTAGTTTGAATTGCTCCACCATTACACCAATGTGTGTGTATGTGTGTGTTTACGCCAATGCCTTTGTCCGTTACAGCCAGTAAACTAACCACCTCACAGAGCATAACAATAATGACTCCATTCAATTACACAATGTATGTTATAGTGGTAATAAATTAAATTACAAAGTATGGGCTCCCCAAAGCTTTTCATATATTCGTCTGCCCAAGAGACAGGTATCACACGGGCTTCAAACTTTCAGAGGAGACTCGTACCAGTGTAATTTGGGGTGACTGTGGTTCAGGAGGTAGAGCTGGTGATCAGCTAATCGGAGGGTTGGAGGTTCAACTCGCATCAGAGTGTCCTTGAGATGCTCAACCCCCAAATTGCTCCCGATGGCTGTTCCATCGCTATGTGAGTGGATGTGTTAATGGCTAGGCGTAGAAATACCACGGGGCACTTTGGTCTGCAAGCACCATAACGTTCCTGATGAGCAGGTCGGCAACTTGCACGCAGCCTCTGCCCTCAGTGTGTGTGAGTAGGTGTATGTGTCAAACTTTTTGAGTGGTCGGTTGACCAGAAGAGCACTTTATAAAAGTGCTCCATATCAGAAAAAAATGACATTGCAATACATTGTGATAAGAAATAAAAGACATTTTTACCAGATGACTTGAATAGCTCTAGTTGGAAATAATTCCAGAATGATTGGGTTGATTTTGTAGGGGTGTGCATCTAATCAAACAACCAAAGCAGACCCTGCTTTGTGTGATAAATTGATCGAGAATGATCAATGAGTGTCTGCTGTGCTTGCAGAGCCTGCCTGTCACTCACAAGCAACAAACTTCCATGTATCCAAGAACCCTAAATTCAGACTAAATTATCCAATATCAGACAGATGTATTTTGATTAGTCATGGAAAATGAGAAATGTGCAAATTTTGTATCGAGCAGCAAGAAAAGTTGGAGAAGGACGTGTTGGAATTAATTTGCCTTACTTTACATTGTGCGTTATTGCGAGGTTGCAAACGCTAAAATGATATATTGTGCAACTGCAAATGTTTACGACATAGTTACTGTACACATCCACACAGTCCTACTTCCAAACCCCTCTCCCTCCCATGTCTTCTACGTTCTCACTTTCTAAATATAAGGCAAAGACCCTGTGGTCAACCCCATCTTGCATACTCGACTGGACTTGCCTCCCAGTTGGATGTGAAAGCAGTGTGAATAGATGAGAAGAGATGCAGGCTGTGATGTTCTTTTCTGAGATTTGGAAAAAACTTCATACAGGGTTCAAGCTTCAGTCAGTGTTTCCCCCACCAATCTGTCCGACCTTCTTCGCCAGGGCAAGGCTGAGTGCTATCATTGCCTTCTGGATCCCGCAACAGCGCTGGAGCACATCATCAACTGTTATGTGAAGTCCCAGGATAGTGATGTCATTGTCTCAACAATCATGTGCCGGAGGCTGGAAGCCAGGCCGAGGCCATAGCAGGAATAGCAGCTGAGGATTGACTCAGGGAGGCAGCACTAATTCCCACATGCTGCGACTGTCACCATGACCAGTTTGACAGCAAACTGCTGTTCTCTAAATGTGAACACAACTCTCTCGATCTCTGACTGACATACTGCTTGGTGGAAATATTGGTGCAGCTCTGTTATGATGGATATGATAAGACTTGTGTGATCGTCACATCGATTTTGTCTGTGATGCCCTTAACCTGAATCGATTTCATGCAAGTATGCATCAATCTGTTCATATTTGAGGTGATTTCTTGCCTTTAATTATCTCCCCCAGTAATAAATGATGCAGTAAATTAATCCAAAATAATGGCGTCATCCTTCAAAACTTGTGCTGCATTTTATGAATAATTTGCTCATAAGGAGTCAGTTTTAATTTGAAGACATCATAAATCAAAGTCAATTTCAGTGTAAAGAAAACAAAAATAAAGATCGTCATTGGATATTATTTACCCTTTATCAATTCTGTCCGTCTCCTTTTTGCTCCCTCATTTGTGAATATGTCTGTACTAAGGGAGCTCCGATTGATTGGCCGCTGGTTGTTGTTGGCCAATATTCATTCTAACTTGATCAGAAGAGATGATCAGATGACGCAAATACACACAAGACAGGTTCTCTATGCACCACGCATTTTAAGCAGGGCTTGAAACAAATAGTTTCCTGTTGTCCAGCTGGGGACGACTTGCTTTAAAAATGAATGACATGACAAAGTGAACTGAGTGCCGACTACAACAGAGCAAGTCTTCTCATGCTATTAATAGTTACTATCACTGGCTGGCTACTCCATCTATCCCCTCAGTCACAAACGGCTCTCTGGCAGGACCTCATAAACTAAGAGGGCACTGCAAATCTGTATTTAAATTGGCAGGAGGAGAGCTGGTTAGCTGTAAGCAGCCGTTGAGCAGTGGTATCCTGCGGTGTGTTTGGCTAACAGAGCTAAACACACAGCAGGCCTGAGAGTGTCTGTTCAGAGGAACATGAAGCATCAAACAGTGAACTGCAGTTCAATCTGACAACACAGCAAGTGTACCGTAAATAAATGTACATAAGTACTTCAGCTGAGTGCAGATTGAAGATAAAAGTACTTTGCATTTGGAGTCACAGACACCTCATTCACTTCATTTTACCAAACTTCTGTCAGAGATGGCAGGAAGCAGACACGAGCAGTGACCAAGTGATGGAGTAGTCTTGCCAAGCCAGTCCCCTCGAAACAGCTTGCCAGGGTTCGTACCATCAGCAATCAGGTGAGAGTGATGGTAACAATCTTCACCATGAAGGTTGCCAGCCTAGAAGTTGTTGCTGTTACCCGTAGCAACAATAATTTTGAAAACGGTAGCATGCAGATAGAAGGGAGGAGAATACCCACCTGAAGTAGGTGCCAAATTGTAGGCTTATATTAACAGTCTACATCCAGGTACAACGACTGAGGCAGTTTTAAACATATTCATCTGAATTAAGCAAAATTAATATAATTTCTTCAACACGAATATCTGTGATTGGCATCTGCAGATACTGCTTTCAGCTATCAGTTATTGGTGATCGCCTCATAAAATAACTTAATAATCGAGAGCGTCCTTGGTCAGTACTGTCCTGAGTGTATAAAATAAGACTATGATATTGACATTCAATAAACTATTTTTTATGATTCCTAACGGTATGGTGTCAGAATAATAAGCTGATTCTGAACAGAACATCAATAAAACAGGCCGTCTTTCACGACTCAACTCAAGAAAACCCATATAAACAATTTGATATTTATCTTATTCTGTTTATCGAAATACCTGGACAGAAAATGTCAATGTGATCCTCCAGCTAGTGGAGTGTAACAGAATACATTCTCACATTTTTAGCCAGACAAGTAAGCGTCTTCATATACTGTTGTTCTGTATTTGAGATACTGATTGTGTACATGTATGTACTGAAATATTCTGTTTGGAGGCGGATCAAGGGCAAAATTTTTTTTAAAAAAAGGGAAGGAGGAAAGTCAGAAATAGAAAGAGAGGGCAAAACAGAAAGTACAGGGTTAGAGATGGTGGGGGCAGTTTCTGAATGTGAATCAGGGGTCCTGACGGTGACAGGGGCCCTAAGGCTGCATGACACCTGACATGTTACATCTCCAGCCGTGTCACGTTCCCCTGCCACCGTCCTCCAGCTACGGACGCCGCAACACAGAAATAGAAATGACAATGTGCGGCAAAGAAAAGGAATTATACAGAACCAGAGGCCTCGACATGGCCTGTGTGTGAGAAGAGACTGGAAAGCAGCCGTTTTGCCTCGGATCTATCCGTATCACTGATGCAAAGACGACCCCAAATCCATTACAAGCCAATTATATGTGCTGGGCCGGGGCTGGGGCTGGGCACTCGCTCGTGAACTGCAGTGCTTAATCCACAAAGAGGAACTAATAGGAAATTTGAAAATAGAATCCACACTTGAGTAACTTTGGAGGGATTTGGTTGGATTAATGAACTGTCAGGCTCACTGTCAACATGCTGGGGGAGTGCAATCCTTTACCAGTTAGTCTCTTTCTAGTCTCCGTCTTTCTAGTCTCTCTGCTACATTTCTCACTTACACGCCGAGTATTTAAATTGACGTGTTCTCTTCCTGGTGAGCAGGACGCTAACAGGAATGAAAATGACTGGTGTGCCACCTGCGTATGATCTGTCTGCTCTAATGTTTCCATGCCTTTAACTGTCTGCACATCTCATCTATCATATGCACGCCGACAAAGGCATATTCACACACACACACACACACACACAAATAGGACAGACCACTGTTCCATCATGAGTGAAGAGCCTAAATGATCTTCCCCTCCTGGAGCAAAGGCAGCGTCTGCTTCAGTCCAAGGGGACACGCACCGCAATCACAGGAGTTACCAGTCACACTCGGCAAGCTTGAAGGCAGCGAAAGAGGAGAGGATAAGAGGGCTGAAAGCGAGAGGAGGGGAGTTAGAAGGGACAAAGAGTAGCTCACATTTGGTTGACAGCGACACTCACAAACAGATGGGGAAAACACTTAAAGGGAAGAAGGGAAAGAGAGCTACACAGCGGAGTCAGAATGAGATCATGACAAGGATGCGCAGTGAAATGATTGAAACCGAGATACTTTTTCAAGCAGATCCAATCCCAAGCTGTGGCTGTTGCATTGTTTTCGAGAGCCTCGATAGAAAATAGCCAATGCAGTGCTTCTCAATGTGAATAAGATCCGAGACAGAAGTTTATTACCGTGGTAGAGGATAAAAAGATAAAAGAAAATGCTATCAGATCTAGACGGAAACAGGGAAGGTAATTAAGAAAATTAAATTTGATGACAAAAATACAAATTAAACAGGAACTACAAGATCATAATTGTTCCTGTGGCTAACCGGAGGCATGAATGTGTAATCCTGTTGTACCGGTTTCTGTGGGACCAGTCGACACAGACATCACCACACAGAGAATCCTCCTCCTAAACTGGACACAAGCCTAAATTATGGATGAAAGAGTGCTGAGAGGAATGATAGATGAGGTGTGGTTTTATGTTACAGCACACAAAGGCTCACCGTCGCGTTGAGTGTAGGAGCAGTACAGGTGTGTTAAAGTACACCAGCTTTATCGTGGCATTTATTTGCTTTCAGCTCCGTCTGTGTTTGATCCGATTTGATGATGAGATTTTTTCCATCATTTCTTTTTAAAGCAGCAAAAGTAAATACCAACAGGTCAGGCTGTGTCAGCAGTGAGGTTAAAGGAATATTCCGTTGATTTCAAACCTTTAATTTCTTTTCTTTTACAAAGGAGTAAAGACTTTTTAATACCAGAAGCTGGCACAGCAAAACTTATCCATGAATCTTTGCAATGTATTTGGTTCTGAAAATGTACTTTTTCAGAAGTACTTTTTCATAAAAACTAATGCAGCGGGGAGGCTAATCGCTATGCTAGCTGCTAGGAACATGCTACTGCCAATCAGCCACTATGGCTCCCTGCGTTTCTTCTGTTTTCTCTGCACTGTGCCTTTTACTCACACCAGGCATTGTGTCCTCAAGGATGTGCATAATTTGTTTAATTTGTCACCAAGCTATTTAATTAATCATTTTACTCCGTTTATTGTACCAGAAAAATGTACCATCAAATTCTGCAAGCCATTCCAATACTGATTTACTGGAACAGCTGATACTCACGACAGATGAGGTTTAATAAATTGATGGTATAACACACCTAAGGTATTATTTAGAACTGGATACAGCGACGCTGCTCGGCCCGGCATCGATGTTTGCCAAGTGGTCGCTCAGTGGTATTGTGACAAAAAATTCCCCTGCGGCCCAAAAAGCATTTTCACGAGAGACCAGCGTTATAAAAGAGACGTCAGTGGTCAATTATGACTCTTTCGATTATGAATTTATAGTCCCTGAGGGTAAAATATTTGTTTTATTTGCTGAAATTGAGCTCTTTATCACCGAGGCAACCAACCCATATACCGTCGCACCAGGTGGTTCGCAGGGTTTTAAATTTAAACCGTTAAACACAGCCACAAGAGGCCATGGTTGAGCCTGGGAGTGGTGCTTGCAGGATACAGCCGCAGTCCAAGGAAGTAATGCTCACTGTCATGGTGTTGTAACATTTGTGCAAGAGCTGGGCTTGTCTGACAAATACACCACATCCTTGGCAAGTCACACTGCTTTCTTCTTCCTTTTTTACTGCCACTGGCTTCTGCACAGGAAGCTGGAACAATAAGTAGGAGCGCCTGGCAGCCGGCTGCACCAAAACAACAGTGCGGCACTAGATGAATGTTGCACGGTTCGTTTGCTTGGAGGAGCTGTCCAGCTGACTGAGAAGAACAGAGTGGAGCGCGCACAAAAACAGCTCTTAAAGACAAAGAAAATACCCTTGCAATGATGGTAGTCCTTGCCCTTGGGACCAAACACTAGTAATACTGCAAACAAAAGCCCATTCACTTTCTGTCTAATTCTGTTGCCAGCACCATTCAGTGGTGAGGCACAGGAAAGCAACACGCACACGCACACACATACACACCAGCTGCTAAACTGAAAGGAACTAACAATGACAACGGCACCAAGAGAGCAGTATTTTATTGTGTTTGCTGGCTGGCATGTAGCTGCTGTTTGTAATAAATACTAGGAACAGTTGAAGCAATTGGGAGCTTGACTAAAAGCAGAAAAAATAGATTTTCCTGAGACATTACTGACTATATTTGAATAATTCACCGTTGGCTGGACAGCATAACAGCATTGGAGCATTATTTAAATGGCCGTGAAGAATGCAGCTCTTCATGCTAGGAATGAACACTCACATCACATCACATCTCCTCCATTATCGCTGCCTCCCCCACCATAAAAGTCCTCTCCTCATTTTTTCCCTTATAGCTGCTGTTCTTCCGCCAGTCTTGTGTCATCTGCCGCTCCTCTCCTCATCTAAATTTTCTCTGTTCTGTCCATTTCAGACCCGTAATCACCTTTCCATCCCACTCCTCTTCATCATCCTCTTCCTCTACTGTTTATCTTAAAGCCAGTTCACTGTGCGAGTGGGTGGTTAGATAGCGCTCTTGCCCTCCACTCGCACTGTTTCACTTGATTGGCTTGCATGTGGACCAAGTCTGTCTGTACTATAGGGAGCGTAGTATGGCTTACGTCCAATTAGACTGCCAATCCATCAGTACATCACTAACTAGAGAAAAGAGGCAGAGCAGAGGGAACGGGTGTGTGCGTGAGAGCGAGCAAGAGATGGTTCCTGTGTATGTGCGTCCGTTTTACACATGTTGGATCATGGCTCTATTAAAGCAATAAGAAATGTGTAGTGATAATCTGCCAGCAGAGACAAGACACAAAGCCCGCCGCATCCGCACAACACTGGCCGCTACATCCGAGTCTTTATCATTGATTTTTTCCCCAGACATGATCCATGTTTTTCCATTTACTTGTCAGATTTTATGTTCGCAGACACAATACTGATCTAATAAAAGACGGTCCATTCTTGCCACTCGCCACAAGCTAACACGAATGTATTAGCCCAATGCCTGTCGAGAACTACAGAGCGGTGCGGCAGTGTAAAGTACGGCAGCCTCGGGGCGTTTCGTTTGCATTTGTATGTGCGAGAGAGAGCCGTGTTGTGGCTCCGGTGGTGATGTGTGTGCGTTTGGCGTGGGCGAGAGCGGGCGATTGACTCCTTTTTCACCCGCTAACAAAGACGAGTTGCTAAAGTTTCACATCCAAACGAAGTTAAATGTGAAAGTGCAACACTTCTCTCCTTTGTTAATACCAACCTTCTCCAGTGCAGCAGACAAATGAAAGTGAACTTGAGTCAATAAGATAGCTTTTAAAAGCCTGACTGCATGCCCCGGGGAGCTTTGTATGTCTTGACACTTCCTGAATGTATATATACTCTGCCAGGATAGTGTGAGGAGGGAATGAGGAGGCTGATATTCGTGATGAGATGACAGTGGGAAAACAAACAAGTCAATTTTTCTGGGTATTAGTCCAGTACAAGGTAAAGCCTGATTGATGCAGTCATTACTGCTCCTGGGCTGGAAGCGGCACGCCTGAAACCTGTTTAATCTTGATAAAATACAATGTAGAAGGAGATAAGAAAGGAGATGAAGACATATCTGTCAGGGTGGATTATGACTGGTGGGATCAAAACAGACGCAGAGTATATTAAGCTGAAAAACATAAACTAGTGAGTTCCTTTTTTTTGATGTAAAGCTAAATTAAGACGAACATGTGGTTTATTCTCTGTGTGGTCAGAGCAGTGTGGGACGTGTCCACCCCTTAAGCTCTCTGGTATTCAAGGGAGGACACATCGCCCTGCTCTCACTGAAGTTTCCTGACATTGCTCCAAAAAGAGATAAATATGAAATATGAGAGCTTTCAGTACTGCTTAGGCCTGCAAAATAAGTCAATTAGTCACGGCAGGCAGCAGTCAAATGGAGATTCTGCATGATGGTCTTAACGAGGGCCGCATAGGACAAGCGTCAGACAGCTCGTTAAATTAATCCTTTGGGTCTGCTGCAAGTGGAATGAGGCATGTGTCTGTGTGACCTGCTTATGTCCTCCACATTACATTACAGAAAAATGCACACGCACACAGACACACACAACACACTGAGCTCCAAATGGACTGTAGAAAACATTTGCGATCAAAGTTTCTTTCTGGCCTCATGGGTGCTCAGATTACATGAAACCCCCTGCCAGCGGGGAACTTGGGAGTCTCTCTCTCGCTAATTCACTCCGTCCCCTTTTCTCCGTTATTTTCCTGTTTTGCTCCGTTCTTTATCTCTGACTCATTATATCCCATAAACATAGCACCCCCCCCCCCCTTGCAAACACAAGCGCTCCCAGTGTGTAGGATGTAATGAGTATGTTACATGACGACCTGATTTGAGAAGCCTGTGTTGTGGGGTTCTACAACAACCAAGTTTGACTTTTTAGCCAAATTGTGAGTCAGTCAATGTGCGTACAGGTGCTACATGCATGTCTGTAAGGCTGTGGAATAAACAGCATTTTGTCCCTTCATGTCTTCTCTTCCCTCGCCTTCTCTTTTTCATCTTTCGCAGTTAACACAATGCCAGTGTCAGGCCGTTTGCCAACCTCACATCACACCTCTGTCGTATATTACCGATCGCATCTGACTCCCCCAACCTTCTCTAAACCACCTTATGAATATCAAAGCCACCAACATACTCGCATATATATTTGATATAGGACATTCAGCTGCCCTGGTCAGCGACTCGCTATGTCCAATCTATCTTAATCCACCCAGCATCTCAGCCTCTGTTTATCCAGCCAGAAGAAGGCTGTATATGTGCACGCTCTCTCCGACGTATGAACGATGTGGGGCTCTTTCTTATCCTCGGCCCCGCTGGTTAGCAATTTACTCCTCTATTCTCATTTCCCAACCATAACAGAGGCCCATAAATTGCCCTAGGGAACTATTCTTGACCTCCTCATGTTTCCTGTTTTTCCAGACGCCTTCCTTTAAATCACTGTCTCACCCTCTTTGACACCTGTGTCTCTGTGGCACAATTTAAACATCCTTCTTGAAGTAAGTGCAGAACAGCTCTGATAACCTTCATATAGGCACACACACATTCACTGTACCTCAACAGCCTTGCGGATAACAGCATTTTGAATGTAATTAGGGGTGGTTTAAAGATAGGAAGTGCACTAATGAGTCGTATAAAAGAATAAACGTGTATTTTATCGCACCGTAAAACAGTGAAATAATAAAGAGCAGGGCGGAAAACACTGAGAATGACTGAAAGAGGAGCGCGACAATAGCTCCACAGTAAATGAACAGGATGAAGATGTGAGACAGGCTATTGAGGCTAGCAAGCAACCGTCATTTGTTTTTCCCGGGGTGCAGAGATTATCTGGTTGAGTGATAGAGGTGGCCTTGATCAGCCCTCTCCCTGCATACAGCCGTATATCAGATGTCACGCTGCTGCAAAACCATCAACCCTTCACCGGCCTAGGACGCACATATTTACCATGGTAAATGGCACCCCCAACTCAGTAAACGCTCCTGTTTTTCACCAGCCGCCAGCTCGCAGGAATGGATGATGCATCGTTGGCTGTACACTCTGTGTAATTGCTCACCGGATGATATCTGGGGAAAAATGACGAGGAGTGGTTCCTTGAGTGAAATGTTCTGGAGGCAAAGATGGGCTTGAAAAGTTGCTCCCTTTTTCTTTTCTTTTTGCCTTTTCTCTCCCCTTCTGATTATAGCTCGCCCTCATTAAGCTGCCGGCATTTTGGATTGGACAAATCTATCAAGTCGATCAGAATTGGCTGCAGGTCGTATTTTGTAAAAAAAGCAGTAAAGGCCTGTCATGATAGAGAGAATGAATCAGTCCACTGAGCGGAGAATGGACCTCGAGAGCTGATTGCAAGGATGGAGGGGAGCGGGAAATATGTTCAGCCATTAATTAATCTAATAGTTTTCATGGGACAAAGAGTGCATATCTCTGCTGCCTGCATAATGAGAGCCTGGAACAAAGTCATTCACTGCATCCCATTTAAAATGATGTGAGTGTGGGCTAAAGACCAGGAGGAGAGGCAGAATACAAAGCACAGAAAATCAAAAGGCTTTACCATACCCGCCTCTTGATGCAGCGTGTTTAATGGAACGGTCCTTAAATACTTTTCATGATAAATCTCTAAACAAATATGCCATTTCTGTTGTAGAAATTAATGTGAATTTTACAGAGTTGAAGCTATTAATCAGTAATGTGCCCCTGGAAAAATCAACAAATTAATTTTCAGCTGTTTTTGATTGGTTGAAATTCGTAGTGAGAGACTGGTGCCAGGATTTGATTGGAGAATAGGGGTGATATCACAGCTCACTGGTGCAAAACGGTTTGGGAAACAGCCTAGATCTTATTGAATTTTAATTCAATGGATCTGTGATGCGTATGATACAGGGGGAATGGGAGCAGGAGGCCCCGAGGCATCGTAATTTACCTTTGCCGTTTTTCCACAGATTTCAAGTGATATCAATTTCATCTTAGGTATTTTATTGCGCAGCCACAAGTACACACATAGTGTGCAGAGCCAGACACACATGGACAAGAGGTTTTATATCAGCTGTGCTGATTCTCCTCTCGAGGGACCGTTTTGAGGGCTCTCATGTAGAGTTGAATCGTGTGCGTTTTACCGCTAAAATAAAAAGGACGGCTCAACAAATTAACGCTTGACGACAGGTGAAGGGTCTTGAGAAATTTGATCGTTACACCTCATTCAGCTTTTTTTGCATATGCACATACTGTAGGTATGCTATCCTTAACAAGGCTCTTAGACCACCAGAGGTAATTATCTCACCCACATATTGTGGTATCTCGCATAAGTGGGCTGAATATTGATTTAAGGGTTAGAAATTCAGCGTAGATGCTGACAGATTTCAACTAATTAAGCTCTTAAATATGTTGACTTTTGATACCTGGAGCTCACCTTTGTATTCCACAATGCTGAGGGAAGAAACTGTATTGAAAGTTAAAGAGGAACGCTTCCAGTGCTCAGTCTCTCAGAGATGAGGTAGTTCATTAGAGTTTCTAATAAGTTCATTTATCTCTATGAAGCTTTTAAAAGCGTCATTTAATAATCTAAAATAAGGAAAAAGGCTCAATGAGGGGAAATATGCTTGAATATGAACGAAGAAGAACATCAGATATCATCATCAGGCGAGCAAACGTATTAAACAAGACGTATTAAAGGGTAACTCCACCAGTTTGTGTGTTAACATCCTGAGGATTACTACTCAATATATGATAAAAAAAAACATGCAGAGGAGGCTGCATGTAATCTGATAGATTGCCTATAGTGACAATCAGTGACTCAGTTGCATTGTGGGTAATAGGGATCGACCGAGACGTATGAAGTATGAGAAGCATGAGAAGTATAACTAAAATTTACTCAATTACTAATCTTAAGTACAATTTTGAGGTACTTTACTTGAGTATTTACATTTTCTGCTACTTTATACTTGCACCACTACATTTATTTGATAACTTTAGTTACTAGTTACTTTTCAGATTCAGATTATTTAGTGTTGAGAGACTATTACATGTGAACGGAGTGATGAATACAGAGAGAGTGCTGCATCAGAGCCAAAGTAGCGTATTTTAAATAGTTCTTATTATTATTGGACTTTAAATTATCAGCCATCTTCCTTCGGAAAACCTGGTGCCAACATTACCCACAATGCAACTTGGTCATCGAGTGACATAACTGAAGGCAATCTATCAAATCACATGCAGCTTATATGTCGTAATACTCCGCAAGACCTGCAAATACACTTTAATATGTAAAATTGGTGGCGTTTCCATTTTTTTAAGAAGAAATTTAACATGATGAGGAGGTGTAACTTTCTGAACTAGGTCATTCAATAAGGGTCCTAACAGACAAGGCTCACTCACCTGCAGTCGTCATGCTGTTATGAACCAGTACACACCTTGTCAGAGATGACATCAGGGGCTAATGGGCTGAGACATTTTGCTCTATATAGCTCAGAACCTAAATCATTCCTCTGCGTTTGTCAGCGTTTAAATGTAAGAAATTACATTTGATGTCGTTTTGGAGTCTGAAAGGGTTTTTTAAAAGAGTGAGTCAATCTGCTTTCTGTCTTTTATATCACCAGAGAGAAATGGCTGTGTGTAATTTGCATGACAATGACAACTGATGCCATGACTACAAATATTTTGCCGCAGGGGCAGCATACAAATGGAAAAAGGAAGCGGGTCTGAGAAGAGAACCTTTCAGTACCCACTGGACAAACTCACACGGGAGAGACTATAATTACCAATAGCTATTACCATAACTTACCACATACCATTAAACCACAAGTGCAACCCACAGTTTGAGACCTTTCAGCAGAACACAGTGGTCCACAGTATCAAATGTAGCACAAGGGTGCGAAGGAACAAAACCCAAAGACTTTCCATCACCGGCAGCTAAAAGCAGTTAATTCGACACTTAAATCAATAACGTTATAAATGTAGGCTTTTACCGAGACACTAATTAATGGGAAATTGAAGACATTCGAGATATTTGGACTAAATCAAATACCTCTCTGAGAAATGTTGAGGGCTGAGGAGGAATGCTTCCTCCTAGAAATGACCTTTCTGAGGGCATTTGAGGAGACGGGATTTTTACAAGGTCTGCTACACTCTTGTTGGAGGAGGTGAGAGATCGATCCGCAACTGTATTTCGAAAATAGCCGAAAAAATCTTCACCTTGGGTGATCAGGAGCTATGGTTTGGTCAGAAAATAGGACCCCAGAGGAGAAAGAGAGACTGAGCTCTCACTGCCCGACTGTTACTTCTGCAATTATAACTTTAACTCGGTCTTGCGGTGCATTTAGGTTTACGGCTTGCAGATTTTTTATCACTGCTCTGCCTTTGACACAGATGTTATCCAGGGCATAGAGGAATAGTACAATTGAGTCTAAAATAGAAGTACACGTTTGTTAGCGTGACCCACTATTTTAACTGTTTTAGTGTAGGGCTGCAGAGGAGATGTGGCACCGAATTACACCGCGCCTCTGATTTAGATGAAGCCTGTAGTGTCCCAAAAAACAAACCTAAGATAAATAACATAATTGCAAAACGAATAAAAAACCAATGTGCTAAACCAATTTAAGAGTGTGAACCCTGGAAACAAAAACTCTGCTGTGGCAAATATAATTAAATAATGCCCGAAAAAGTTTTTTCCTGTTTTGTAAAAAGCTTTTTGCTCAATTAAAAACTGCACTTTGCTCAGTTCTAATTAAATCTCAAGTTCCACTGCATTGTTATGCAATATTAGGAGGAGATGTTTTCACACCGTAATGATGTGGTTGTTTTGTTCAGGACTTCCTGTTGAATGTGCAAGCATGAGCAGGTGGCAGAGTCTCATCAGTCACGTTGTTTAAACATGTTGGAATAATATTAAATTCATTAGAATGTACTGCTTTTCTGAAAGTGCCATGTTTTTAATTGTCTTGTCCAGACGTTAAACTCTGGCTGAGAGTTAATTACACACAAACAGCCTTGCAGTTTGTAACGTTGATGAGCTCGCTCTCCATACATTTGAGAAATTATCCCTGTGAACGCTTTACATTATGTACTCGAGAGCAATTAGGCTTTTCAGAGACGGAGAGAGACCTTACATGAAAGAGTCGGGAGTATGTTGGGCATCAGCCGCAGTTTGTGCCTTTCATGCAATTATAGAGTTTCTATTTGAGACCTCTGCATTTAAGATTATGTTTGAATCACAGAAATGGCCCATGAATATCATTAAAGGTAAATAAAAAGTGAAACCACATGACACACAGCAGGCCATTTCAGAAGAGACATTTCCATAATGCTCAACGAAAGCCATGCACTTCATATTTTTTTCTCATTAGTCTCAAAGAAAGATGACAATCAAAGATGAAATCTGCTCACTCATCTTGTTCCCATTTCTGTGCTAATTAAAAGCTATTTTCATTGCTCTGTTTTACTAATTATGTTGGAGAGAGTCTTTAATTGTGATGTTAAATTCAGCGTAGAAAAGGAGTCCTGGCCGCCTTTCGTGGAAAAACTTGATCTGCTTGATCCGTGTCTTGTGATCGGGGGATTGTGTGTCATGTTCAGTTCCTCATCACTTCAACCTAAACGCTCGAATCCTCCCCGCTGAGAAAACATAACAAACCCACTAAATCAGTTGAAAGTGGAGAAAATAGACGGCGACATTTATCCCGACTCTGACTGTGCCTCTATCTGTTTAGCGGCCGCCTCATGTGGACACGTATGATACGGAGCTCTCAGTGCTCTGGACAGGGCACAAAAGGGACTTGGGCCCCGAGGCTTTCCCGGGATGACAAACCTAAGGTGGCAAGTTGAAAGTCGATCCATCAGTCTGAATGAATCTCCAATAGCTTGCACTTATGTGGACAGAGGAAAAAAAAAAAGTCCTACAGTGACATTGACTTGAGAGCCTTTCTGGGGAGAACTGCACATCCAAGCATTAAACTTCAACACAGCAAAGATTCCTTTGCAGAAAGGATTTGTCACCACACCTTTCGGGCGCACTCACACTCAGCCCAGTTGCTCCGTACGGTGCCAAAGCACGATGGTCCCTCCTCCCCAGGCCCACAATGCCCTGCACTCACGTTGCTCCGGCCGCAACCGGGCCTGAGCACGGTTACCTCTCGTACATACGTCATCACGTCGTAGCGCAGTCGCAGCGCAATGTAGAACAACACAGAGAACATGACTGTAACTTTGCCGACTTTAGACGGCCCTATTACATTCCTGGATTTCTTGATTACGCGAGGCAGCGTAATACGCATGATTATACTTCATGTCTGCGTTGCACACCCGTGCTCGTGCATGAGCAACCGTGCCGTGCCGAAGCACATCCCTACCAACCGTGCCAGGGCCAAGAAAATGTACTGTGCTTGAGCACGGTATGGAGCGCTCACACTAGTCAAACAGACTAAACTTTTGGGGTCAAACGTGTTTGGGCACGGTACGGATTGCCTTTTGTGAGTGCGCTCTTAGAGAAACACTGTTTCTTAGATATAATGCACTCAAGGCTGTTTCATATCAGGATTAAAAACGGTGAAATTCTGCTTCAAAATGAATTCATGGTGGATTCTGAAAGGTTAGTTGATATGTTTGTGAAGATTCTGTTCAACTCTGTTCAACTTTAAACCCACAAATTCAACATTATACTAAAAGCAACCCTTCTCAACAGTGCTGACCTTTGAAACAACGGAGAGCCAGAGAGTCAAGGTGAAGGAAGCGTGTTAACTGTGCTGCTCCATCCACTTTTATATAACTTTCTCTGACTGAGTATGAATGCTCTACAAAAAGACTTTCTTTTTAAGAGACTGATGTGAGAGAAAAGTCAAGGTACAAATTCATCTTCTGCATTGACTGTGTGAACGTATTGTCCTCTTAGCGACCGAGCTAGCAACCTTGAAAAATGAAAGTTAGTAGGCTGAGCAGTTAGCAAGCCAGCTAGCTCATAGACCTTTTTTAAATCTTCAAAAAAAAAAACACAATTATTCAATGGTGATTGGATTTACTTCCACTTAAGGTGTGTTGACCCACAAATAACTTACACCATAATCGTAGAGCAGGAACCAGTTCACAGTGCTGTACTTTGAGAGGACGGAGACCAAAAGGGAGAAAGTGTAGGGTATTAACTGTGTTAATGGTTTACAGACAGTTACTTATTGTCTTGTTCGCAACCAAGCTAACAATTCTAAAAGAAAACAACTTATTATTGAATATCTTCTGAAAGGTAAAACAGTGAATCTGTTCAAACTGCTGTTTTGAACCACAAATATCAGCTATATCCTCCCAATAGCAAGCCATCTTAACTGTGCTGACCTTCAAGAGTCCAAAATGGAGGAAGCTGTAGCAGTGTATCCATCCACTTAACCTCCTCTTACTGAGTCAACACGCTCCACAAAAAGGAATGGCTTTCAGACAGATGAGACCGTCACGGTACAAATATGTCTTCTGAAAAGCAACCAAGCTAACAAGCATACATTTAGTAAGAAGCTAGCAAGTCCGTTAGCTCATATAACTTTCTTTGACCAAGCTAATTCTTTACTTTCATGTGTGACCAAGCCTTAGCATTGTCTGTTTTTGTTTTATTTTTGTATTTTTGCTTTTCTGTTCAGTTTCCAGTTATTAGGGATGTGAAATTAAGAAAACAAGAAGCTCCTCTCTGTGTTTTGATATGCATTTCCCCTGAGGTACTGTAGGTAATGGCTTGATACCACAGTAATCTGAGATTTACTGTTAGGGCGGTATGGTATTCATCCATCCATCCATTGATTTTATATTCTGTCCTTGTAATGCTGTGGGTGGGGGAGTGGTTGGTTTCTAAACCAACACACTCACAGGGAACACCCTGCAGAGCTCCTGGAGGGAACCTGGAGACAGCCTACCTTTCTTCTATCCCCCAGAGGAAAACCAGACCCTTCCATTCTATTATCAGCCGGATCACTTATCACTATATTAGATCTTTTCAGCAGAGGAATTTTCCGGAAATGTCTTTAAATCCACAGTTGTTTGAGGTAGTGTCAGTCAAACAAAGCACCGAGGGAGCTTTGTTTGTTCTTCATCTCTGTACACTCTTCATTTATTTATTTGTGCCGTTGCTGCATCATCTCCTTCGTCACATTCAGACCCGTCTGACGGCTTGCATATCCCAAACACAGCCTGCACTTGATAATCTAGGCAGGTGTGTGCTGATCCTTTGGTAAACCAGGAGGTAATTACAGTATTTGCCTTATCGACAGACTCACCAACAGTGATTTCACACACACAGCTCTGGAAAAAAACTGGAGAAATCCACATTATATCCTAGCCTAACCACGGGAGTCTCCAGTGGGGGGTTCGGGGGGAGGGGATCAGCAGAGAAGGGAAGGATGAACACAGTATAAATAGAGCTGGAGAACAGGCCAAGAAAGGAAGTTGGAGTGTGGCACGGTGAGCCAGTGGAAAACGGAAGAGTGTGGGAGAAAAGAAAGGGAGTGAGTGAGAGGTAATGAATAGCAAATCAGCTTCTTTATAAAACTCCTGCTTTCAGTGTTCAATCAGAGTAGCCCGGATTGGCAATTTTCCTGCGGCACAATAGAGCAGGCCCAAGAGGACCCTGGCCTCGGTTCAGAGAGAGAAAAGAGGGAGGGAGAGAGAGAGAGTGAGACGAAGCCAGACCTCGCCAGCCGCACAACCCTACCCACCCAGCGCTCTGTCAAGTTTGGCAAAAACGGTACAGACAACAGGAGGTACTCAGTAGTGACTTGCTCTTTGACTCCGCTTTTTTTCATATGTATCCCTTCTCCTCGGTGATGTATGAGGTAATGAGAGCGAGCCTTTGAGGGGGCAGTCATTTGCATAGAGGAACTCCCCGTTTCCTGCCGTGATAGAAAATAGCCTCGGGGTTGGAGGGAAAAGGAGGATATGGAGCCAAAATGACTGACAGTATGTTCACAGTGTGTACTCTACTGGGTCAATGGCACAGCGTTATTTGCATTTTTAACTGGGTGGATGATCAACCTGTGCAGGTGTAATCAAGTGATATTGGCCTTTAACGGATAAAACCAGCATATAAATACTGATATACGTACAGAACATAATGGAGAAAAAGTTGCTTTGGGTTATTTATGATTATTAAATTCCTGCTTAAGTTTTTTGTTTCAGTGCACTGTTGTCATTTTGGACATTATGTGGAAATGTTCCTCTTTTTTTGCGATTTGGTGGTATGTTTTCTAAACGGCAACATTTTTGTGCTTTATTTTGAAAAATGTAAACATTAACCAGTGGCTCATCCGTCAATTCTAATACCGACAGTAAGAAAAATAGATAACACAAATGTTGTAATGTTGATCGTTCCTAAACATCTGCAGCTTGTGATTTGTTTGTAGACTGACTAAAGCACTTTGACCATCTGCTACAATTCGGAGTCCTCTAAACTCAGTCTGGTTGTAGTGTTCTGGATGTCTGTTTTCTTCATACATTGGATCTAAATGGAAAGGGACCATCCTCCAGCTCCGGTCTCTCGTTTGTCTCTGCCATTTGGACGCGCCGACACTACACGAGCCTTAAAAACCTGGCTCAGCGGACGAGCACGCTGCAGCTAATGGACAACAACTGCCAAAACTTTCTCGGTAAAGCTCGTCCTCAAGATTTCAGTTCTAGTACATAGACATAGACTATTTTAAGTGCCAGTGTTTAGGTCACAGGGCGCACCGCGTCAAGGAAGTTGCCTACCGAACGCTGTTGGATGAATACAAGTACCACTACACCTCTAATGTGCTCACACATCTCTATCTTCACACCATTGTGCTTGAGATGGATGCACATTTGTTCCTGGGCCGTACAGTATGCAGATCTGGAAGGATTGCTATCTGTGAATTGTTTTGACCCCATGAAGAAACGCATTCAGGTCACTGTAAATGGTCGTGTCGTGTTGTGCATCTGTAGATTGAGCGAGCCGCTGAGAGAAGCTCGAGTCTTTTTTTTAAAGATAATTGTTATTGCCTGACATGCCAAATGAAATTGGAAAAGATGCTCATTAAAAGTGAACCGAACTTGAAAGAAAAAAGTCATACATAACTAATTCAGCCCGGGCTAATAAGATACTTGATCATAGCCACTTGAGCATTTATGCTATTAATTTCGCCGGGCACACTTTTCACTCTTTTAAACTGCGGTGGTTACATAAAAGGGGGGAAACAAAAACGTCCTAATTGCTTCTATAAATTGAGATGAAGTGCTGCACAGCAGGCCAAACAGTTGAATGGCTTTGTTCAGTCAGCGCAACTCTGAAATCAAAAACAAACACACACGTGCTCACACGCGCGCACACATACACACACACAGAGTAGCAGACTCCCAAAACCAGTCTTCCACACACATCTCTGGGCACGTCGCACGCTTTGTATGGCAAGCGGCGTGGCGAGCATTAGAGAGCGACTTTCAGGAGAAATAATTACTCTGGACAGTGGTGGGGCTGAATCCAGATGGACTTGGCAGAACCATGCGGAAACCTGCTGCCAGTGTACACAAATCATACCTGCCTAGCAACACTCATTGCTAGGCCACCCAGCCCCTGAAAGAGCAACATTTCCCCCTGCATTAAGTCTCCGGTCGCTGGCTTGTGCTGGCGTGGGCAGCACATTGGAAAAGCCAGAATTACTAGAAAATAGAGGCAGTGGGAAAGAAAGGAACTCAACCATGGTAATCGAACATAATAACTGCTTTTTCACTGTGAATACTGTGGACTTTTGTTCCTATAAGTTCTCTATAGTTTAGTTCTACCGTAACCTGAGAAGTGTATATTTTTTTTTATGTGTGTGTTAGATGAGATGTAGCTCTTTTTTAAGCTTTTTATCTAAAAAAAAAAACAAACACTCTCCCTGGTTGTGCGTCTTATTTGATGTTGTACTCTAAAACAAGGCTTTCATTCTATTACGGAGCACTCAATGACAGAAGGAACACTTCTGATATTTATGTTAGTCTTTCCTTGCTTCTTTGGTGTACTCTACTGTAGGGTATTTCTTGTCTTCTAGCAGCTGTGTACAGTACGAGCAAAATGACTCACAAAAATAGAGAAACATCTTGGAAATCAAGACATTTGTAACGTTCAAGGGATGTCTGGGGCCAGGCAGTAAAGATTGCAGGGCAGTTGCTATCGACTGATATCGACGATTAGAAATATTCAAAGTAATTTGTGACTGTGGTGGAAAATTTGAAGTTAATTTAGTCATTGAAGTTTAAAGTTTGGTGTGAACTGGAGTGCAGCTCGGTCTGCATTTTAGAGAGTTTGGAAGTTTAAAACATTTTCAGAGAGAGTAGTAAGCAAGCCTGACCTGAGCCAGTTAATGTGGGCTGAAGCACTGAGTTTGTGTGACACGTAGAGTCCCACATGAATTTGTGCCGCCTGGAAATCAACAAACAGCATCTGTGTTGTGTTCAAAGCACTTAACAGGACATATAGCCCCAACACAGACAGTCTGTCACTTATTTTTTAATAAGAATCTGAAAGCACAATGTCATTTCAGCCTATTTTTACACTTTATTCTCAAGAAAAGAACTTGAAAGCACCGTGCCGATTGACGTGACCTGAACCTGGACAGCATTTCTAAACATTTTGTCAGACTCGGGGCTTGGCTGCAGCTGAACGCCCCGGTACATTTTTCAGAAGACATGGGACCAAAACAGTTGGGAAGGCTTTTATGGATGTGAGGTTGCTAATGACGCCGTGAACTGCCCTCACACTCCGCTTGTCACAGACGAAAGGCAACACGGCAAAAGGTTACAGTAGATTTGTCGGAGATGGTCTGGAGGACGGGTCCTGTCAGATTTCTCGGGCAGTGACGCTTTGAACAAAAACAGTGAAATTGCATTACTAAGAATTCATGATCAGGCTCGGTGTATTCATATTTAGACTGTTTTGAGTGACCTACATTTTAAAGAACTATTTAAAGCGAGGCTAAATGTATAATTTGGATGTTATGTCATATTGATATTCAGAGCATGAAATACCTCCCAGACGGATTCGACTGTAACAGAACAAGCCTCTGAGGGGTTGTTTGGTTCACTCTGAAAATGTCTCAATTGGGGCTGTAGCTAAAGATTATTTTCATGATTGATTTTATTTAATTTCTATAGATTAATCTGTAAAAAGTGAAAGAATTGCTGCAGCAAAGTGTCTGAAATCCCAAAATGTTTAATTGACACAACTATAAGAATGAGAGTTCTCACATTAGCGATGCAGGAAGTTGAAAATGATCGGCATTTATGGTTCATTACTCAGCGACAATTTTTAATAATAGGCAATAATTTCCTGTCAGTTGAACTAATTGTCTCGGCTCAGTCTATATTTCCTCCTCGTCCCTTCTTTTCCGTTTCTATTTGAAGGTTAGACCCCATTAGTTTCTCGGATGTCTTGTACCGCTCATTTGTTCGCGTATCACTGGGGCTTTGTTTGTTGCTTTCCTCTATGTGTGGCACGTCCTCCTTTATGTATTGACCACATGTTTTGGCCACATGCAGCCGTCCTCTTTCTGCTATCAGCTGGCCCCATATGGATCCCTGCAGGATGGACACACAGATGGACACAGTGGGGATCCGCAGCCAGCCTGGCTGACACACCAGCCTCCCGTCTGATCAAGCCCCTCACAGAATGGCAGCACATCACACAGTCACATCAGGAGGATTTCAGATTTATCCATTAGCAATGGAATGATTTAAATGCTAATTAGCCATAGCTTCCTATTTGCTCTGGTTGTGTGCTTTTCAGACTAATTATCATCCGGAGTTGGTTGACTCAGTTACCGTTCACCCATAGAAGAGGGCATAAGTAATGTGTTTAGAGTTACACATCAATAATTTAAAACGCTACATAATAAAGGGCAACATCATTACGTTCTCGTTCGTCAAGAGGTAAACACTCAATTGATTTGTCGAGTTTGTTTTGCATTATTAAATATGTATTAATTTTTACAAAGAATGTCCACAATGAGGATTTCTCGCCCACCAATGAGGCTCGTGTAGTGAATTATAGAGCCCTCCCGGTTTTGTGCAACACTGTGGCGCTGAAAAATTAAAACGATAAAAGATTAGAGAAGTAGAAAATATATTAAACTTCCAGCTCTGCTGTGGTGATAACAACCAAGGGATCCAATTCCATCTCAAACAGACTGTTTGAAGATCAAAGCTGCGACTTTATCTCCAAACTTAGTTGGAAGCGTCCAGAACGAGGGCAGGGGAAGCCAAATTCTCCATACTCGCTCTCTGCTTCTCTTGGCCTTCTGTACCATCGCATGGATTGGACTTTGACTATAGACTAAATCCAGCTGAATGACTGTGGAATAGACTGCTACAATACTTTTTAGCAAGCTTCAAATTAACAATTAAATTATGGCATTTGTGGCAGAAATAAATGAGACTATAAGGAGAGCTTATCAGACTCTTTGGTCATGATGGTTAGCTTGAGCAGATAGAGCGAAAAACCTGTCAACTGTATTGTCAGTGGTCGTCAGTCCAATATTATCATAACTGACCAATGTGGCTGTTATAATGAATTAAACGGCATGTTTCAATTTCCTAATTACATTTAAGTAACATTTGAGTGATTAACTAAATTGCTAATGTGATATCTTGAAATATCATGAAAACTAGTCAGATTTTCTCAGAAAGTTGAATTTCCTCTGGTTTTAATGAAAGGACAGAACCTTTGGAGGACCTCAACGGCAGGCAAAAGCATTGTTATTTTTTAATGTGTGACTAAAACTATTGTAGTTTAGTATAGTTTGTCTATATGTGGCATGGTGATTTTAAAAAGGTAGCTAGTACGTGGCATGCAACGCACATTAAAGGACATTTAGCCTTTTGAGCTTAAGCTCCTGAAAGGTTTTGAGATGAAAACATTCGCTTCTCAGTCTATGAAGCGAATGTTTATGTTGGCTTAAGCCACTAAAGCTGCATACTGTGTTATTACTGGTTGTTAGTTCAATAACAAACGGACATTACGAGCAGGTTGTCACATAACTGGTCAACTACGCGGCTGTTGGAATCGACAATGTGTAAACTTTTGAAAATAATCTGATAGAGAGACGGAGCAGGGACCTCTTACTCCATATGTTGCATACAATTCTGTTGCATATTAAACTGCAACAACGTGTAAGGTGGCCTGTAGTGTGGTCGTAGCACGGTTTGGTTTGCTTGCTCACATGATTGCACAAGGAATCATCTGTGTTGTGTAAATGAAATGTTGAGACAAATTTAAATTTTGGGGAAAAATAAAAGCTTTCTAAATATTATTGAGCAACAATCTTGCAGCACCCCTGCAGCAGTTCTGGGGACCCCCCTATGGGTTGCAGACCCCCTGTTGAAGACCCAAGACTCAGAAGTCGGCTTGGGTATAGTCTGATATGATGTGCACAGACCACAAATACAGGCTTCGTTTGATTTATGCGGTAGGAATTTAAGTTTTAATTGCAAGATTGTTCAGAAAAAATCAATGTGTGGTTTCTTTTTTCAATCTCATCAAGATCTTTCATATACTTGGTTGATTTATCCATTAAGCCTCATGCAGAGCAGAGACTTTATGCACTAATTGTAGTTGTAGCGTAAATATTTGTTTCAGTAAATTGTTTCAAAGTAATGAGTGTTTCCTGAAGTGGCTGCAGTGGTGTTGTTTCTTGAGGAGGGCATGTTGTGTGCGTGTTCTCCTTTTCTCAGAGCGCAGTCTGCATCGTGATTAAATATTACTTGCCATATGCCTTACACCTCTTCCGCGCTTCATTAGGACTCCAATTTATTGCATGTTTTAGGTGAAAAGGCACTCTCGAGATTAATTTTGTGAAGTGTTGTGAAAACCTAATCATTTATTTATTTTGGGGGCCCGAGGCTCAGACTATTCATCAGCGTTTTGATGTATAGGTGTATTAATTTACTTCAGTTTTAATTGTTGGTAGGCCAGACGTTTATGGATATTTTGTGTGCAATTAGCACTGCATGCTGTGTTGATGAAACATTTCACCAAATTACGGGGGATGGATCATGTTTTAATTATCGCTCGATTTATCCTAACAATGCTGAGGAAAATGTGCTCTGAGTTATGGGCTGCGTTCAGTTCATTATTCAGAAAACTTTTCTGTTTGTCCTTCCTCCTGCTGGCGAACACCTGGAGTCTGTACAAGTGGATGACCATCAAATTCACCGTCCACATTAAAAGCTCCCTTGATCTCTGCTCTTATGGGCGTGCAGTAGCTGTGGCTCTTTATCTAAAAAGTGATGATCTCTGGTTGCAGCCATTGTCCCTGGTGGATCTCATAACAAGGCCAGCGTTTGGCACTGGAACTGAGCTTTTCCCCAGTGGGAAGGAGAGCGGGACCAGACCTCTGGCTGTCAGGATAATTGACAAAGGCACCTGGATCATACAGCGGGAATGACAGAGTGACATTCATTACCTTTAATAGTATTTCCTCCATCACTCTGTCACTCTCTCCCCTTCTCCTCCTCTCCTTCTCGCTCTCATACCCGTTCCTCTTTTTCATCTTGTTTGTGTCTTTGCCCTCATCGGCCCTCCCACCGTCACCCCGCGGGTCCCCCGTCCAATGTCTCCCTGGCGTTGTTATCCTTGGCACCTGAGAGATAAAGTCACTCCTGATGACTGATGACCACAGGTTCATGCAGAGATGAGCTGCCATTTGTAATGATACAGATATGCTGTGTGCCTTTTATACTGTCCTCAAGGCTGTGTCTGTACAGCCGTGTCAGGTCACAGGCTGGATCAGCAGTAACATTATGAAGTACATCGTAAAAGTCCTTGTAAATAAAGCAAATGTTCTTTCAAGCAGCAGCCACACCATAGACCTTGAAATAGCCTGAAAAGTCCTTAAGATGAATAAATGGGAGTTTCATCGGCCCTTAGCAGAGGACTACCTGACTGAGATTTGAGTGCCTTTTTTTTGAAGAGCTGTTTATGATTCTGCAGTGAGTGGAGCAGATAATGACCAGCTGTGGGCATCACTCACTGAGCTTCTCAGGGACCTCATTGGCACACTAAAAGATCTCATTATGACACTTTACAGATGTCACCTCTGCCACTCGTGAGGTTCGTCTATCGGCCTCCCACGATACGCTGGTCCTGACAATCTGGTAACGGTCAGACTCCGGTTGGGGACTTCTGAGCCGCTGGGCCGAGGAGAGATGAGGTCGAGAGCCAAGCTTAGACTGTGTGAAAAGCAAGCAGGGGGGCTGCAGACACCTTATTTTCTAACTGAGTTGTTCTGCATCTCTTTTTAAACTTTCTATTCCTTCAGGCTCACACGTAGCATATTTTTTTTTCAAAGGTGTAAATTATGCAATTGCAATCACGTCTTTTGCTTTTTGCTTTGTTTTGTTAAATTCAAAGCAATGTGGAGCGACTGTGTGTAAAGTACAGCCTGACAGAACTGCAGAAGGCATTGTACGCATAGTTTTACCAACATATATTGCATTGTTTGGTATTTGCATTTGTCTTGGACGACTGGAGAGCTTAACCGCATAAATCCAAGTTTGAATCCACCCAGGGTGCTTTGATTCACTGTATGGATGTTGTTTTGATCGCTGAAGTCACATCTATACAGGGTTTAAGATGCATTGTATCCAGACTATAGTCAAGTGTAAATGCAACTGACTTGTCTCCACTCAGAGGGAAGAAAATCACCCAAAGTTGCAATTCCACTGCGGCACATTTCTTTGCTTTACATTGAAATATTATATAAAGAACAACAAGCCATGCGTCTAGAAAAAAAAAACCCAACCACCAAAAAATAAGAGAAACCACCCACCCGCCAAAACACATTAACAAACGCTACACCCAGCCCACACACACACGCATACACACAATCGACAGAAACGGATCTACAATACACAGACAAACACAAACACATGTACAGGGACGGTTCATAGCTTTGCTTGTAGTTCTATTTTAAACTTGAGTTTAAAGCAAAGCAGAAGGATGTAGTTCAATGTTCTTATATTGTTATGATTTCAACTAAATGTTAGGCTGACATCAGATTGATTTAAAGTATGAACACATGTTTTGTTATGTCATCAGGAGCGGGACCAGATGGGAAAAATTAAACGGCACAGGAGGACAAAATTCAAAGATAATTGGAGTCTGTTATACTGTGTGTGTACGTTATAAACTTCATCTTTCTGACAAAAACATTCAACACAAAACCAGGATTGCCAGATTATTTGCTCAACATGAATTCAGTCAGGAAATCAATTATACATTGTTGTGTTTCCACATTGGAGCTGGGTCAGTGCAGGTGAAGGTAGCGCTGCAGCCCCAACCTTATCTCTTGACTGCAAAACATTGCCTGTAATTCCACGTTTATTCATATTTAGACTGTTTCCATCGGCTTGCGGCATATATCCTGAGGTTCAGGGCTGAAAAGTTTCTTTTACTTTGGAAGAGCTGCCGGTGTCGTCGCTCCTGGCCTTTGCTACTTTTGCAGCCCGTCCTTAACCAGAAAAATGGCCGAATAGGTGGTCTTTGCAAGGAGCTTAGGAGCAGAGGAGGATGTCAGTTGACATAGTAGCCATAGCCGTCGCAACAAATTACGGATATTTATGATGGGGGGTTGGACTACCTGCAGCTATGTTTGTTGCAACAGTACCGGATGTCTTTAACGAGACCTGAGGACCTCTCCAGCCAGGTTTGTGGCCACCAAAACAGGTATTTTAAGCCAAATCATGATGTTATTCTGACCTAACCAAGTGGTTTTTCTGCCTAAACCTAACCAGAGCATAAGTGCAGCGTTGAAGAAAAATGGAAAGCGAACCTAAAGATCTTCTTGCAGAAACCTACTTTGCCAACATCGATTCTTGTGATTGTGTTCAATGTATTCAACTAACGTCACGTGCGGTATCTTAAATCATGTAACATCATATTTAATTGAACACAAACCGTGATCTTTTCTCTAAACCTAACCAAGTAGTTCGGTGCCTAAGCCTAATCAAACATGTCGTTTTCGACCTATTCAGCTGCTTAGGTAGGAACGCCTGCGATTCCTAACTTATTACGGCCATTTCAAGTTCTTGAATGTCGGGTTGTAAGGCCTCAAACAGCAAAATGCAGCTTGATATTCAGTATGTTAATGGCAGGAGTAATCAGGGTCATGGCAATGTGACAGACTCAACATGCTGCTCCTGTTCTGTGTGAGCGTTTTCCTCTTTTCTGTCTTTTGTTGTCAGGCTTCTACCTTGGAATCGGAGTAAAGCTGGAAAGCTCCTCCACAATGTTAGCCTTGTTAAGCGTTTGTCTGCAGCCTCATTAGTCACACCAGACAGAAGCATTAATGCTGGCAGTAAATGAACTGCCTCAAGCTGTTAATTTCATTTGATTGCACATAAGAAATGTGCTACTTTTGATCACCACTGTAGCGGTAGTGTGGATCAATATGAATATAAGTTGAACTGCTATATGAAAAACAATTATGTATAATTCATCACTCACGCTCTTTGGCCAGAACGTTTAATGCAGTACTTAATGTTAATGAGCAGATTATTTCTTTTTCTTTGGAGGCAGAAATGTTAAGCATTCAATTCCTCGCCATGACTCGATCATATACATCACCGATAAGATCAATGCCTCTGCTAAAATTGTTAAACTAATCATGCAATCACACTGGAAATAACAGACGGTTCAGGTTGTGACCTTTCAATCCGCAGAGATATTTATAGGCGACGGGACATACTGTCACATTCAAAGCAATTTTCTCTGACATTTCCAAGCAATCAAACTGTTACTCATCTGTGTGACAAACCGTATCGACACATATAGCGAGCATCAGGAATTCACTTTGTGGGTAAAATTAGAAATTGTGCATACATTTGCATAAATGTTTCCTTAAAATCCTTTTGTTTTGCACTTTTCCCTCAAGTGAATGATGGCCTATATTCCCCCAACTGATTGCAATCTGAACCGAGTGCAACAGTGAGAATGTTAATGGATAAGTTTTAATTCACTGTCTTAACTCGGTCAGGTCTTGATTTGCAAGTACTCGATATGGTCGAACGCTAATAAGCATATTAACTCGCAGTGTTATTGACGTTATTATTTAAATGTCAATACGCTTCGGCTATCGATACAGCCTTTGAAGCACTGTTCTGTTGAATGGCAGCGTCTTTGACGGGAGAAGCTTCTTAATTTATTTCAGATTGACAAACCGTAGTGCACTTTGGTTCAATTTATAAGCTTTAACCATCGTTCACTATCTTTTCAAAGAGTTCTCTCAAAAGACTCATAAATGTATTTTTCTTGCTCTCGTATTGATTTGGGTCCAACATAATTGATCATCAGGGAGACACTTAAGACGCCACTGTCTTCCTGCTTCTATAGGCAATTCGACTGCATCCCTGCGATTTTTATTCATCACAAACAACGATTCACCCCCAGGGTTGTTTTTTTTTTTTTTCCCACGATCAAGAAACAGAGATGGAAAAATAAATGCAGAAATAATGGGCTATATAAAACTGTTGAAAATTTCAATGAAAGGAAAATGAACAGATGAAAGAATTTATGGTATAAAGCGAGATGAAAGGAGGCATGATGCATCCCGCTCCTTATATCCCTAAATGTGCATGTGTTATGTCTGTTACATATAAGTAATTAGTCTCACTTTTTTAATCTATAAATTGAGGCTGATGCTGTACAATGCTCTGTGAAGACGAAAAGCCATGTTCCTAAATGAGAAGATAATAGTACATACACGGAGAGAAACCCTGAGAACCATTAACCTGCAATTAAACCCTAAAACAGCCATAATTGTGCAGTTAAATAATACATTATGCAGACTTATTGAAAGACCGGTGTTTGCTGCTACAACTTTTTTTGCTGCCTCACGATACAGCTTTTTTCTTTGTAAGGCAAAGGAGGAGGGGAGGATCAGGCGGGAGCAACAGGCTGGAGTCCACGTCTCCGTTTCACCGGAGTTTTCAAGATGTACCGAGGAGGACATAATAACAGAGGTTGACTTTCAGCACAGCTTATGTGGATCTAACAAACAAACAAACTGTGCAATCCCCCGGAGTTACTTGTGTCACAAAATTTGAAGCGGTTATTTTTGCATGGAAAGTCGGAATGTAGAGCAGCCGAGAGAGTGCAAATGAGTATTTACACAAGCTGCGAGGGCGGTTGTTGTAGGAAAACAAACTTAACTTCACCTTTTTATATACAGAAGTCTTGATGATGTCAGAGCGGTTGCACCAGAAAAATATCCAGGGCGCAGCACCATGTCATCTTCTCAAACAAAATAAATAACTAAATGGTGTAGTCAGTGACCAAAAACTGTTTATTTAAAAGTAGAAACGGCAAACCAGTGTCAGAAGTTGTGGTTTGTGTTCAATAGACTTACTGTAAACTGCAACATCAGCTGTATCAGCACCATCTCCACCTCCACCTCTGTCGCTCTCGCCTGCTCGTCGAGCAGGCTTGTGACAGTAAAGTGAACGTAAAGTACAAATACCTCAGAATTAAACCTAAAGGTCATATTGATAGCATTTTTATCTCTTTGTAAGAACTCTGACAGTGTTGTGGCGTGAACGCAGTGGTCGGGGTCCACCACTACACTTCTACCACCATCTTGGTAAATCTGCCTTCTGAAAGTCCACTCTTTATCTCCTCGTTCACCAGCTATTTTCAAGCTCTTCCAAGTGTGGTGCACCATTAAACAGACCTGGCTTAGACCCTCATATTTTTTTTCCATTATATTGCCGCCTGTGGCGAGTGTGGAGAGTGACTGTTCTCCAACTTTCAGACCAAAGCCAAGCCATAAAAAACCGATGGAAGGTTTTCCGTGTGCTGCTATAAGAAGATCATAGATGACCTGTGAGGTAAAGTTCTGGTCCCAGAACGCTCTTCCTGTTAGTTAACAGGAAGAGATGGGAGAGGGAGACTCACTGTCTTAATTAAAGAAAGCACATAGGTAAAGCACAGCGGTGTAATACAGTATATGACTAAATAAAAAGTCTGAGTCTAGTGTTGGCACTCTCAATGGAAAAAATGAAGTGACAGTTGCGACCCAGAGAGTGGACAAACAGCGAGGCTCCCTGAGGAGAACGTCAGGCCGGTGACACAGCCTCAGAGGAGAATTATGATGAAGGGAAACTGATGGACTTGAAGTGTTTTTGTTCTGGAGGCTTGTAATTACAGCCCGGAGAGAGACGGCGGAGAATAATTACGTGAGCTCCGTCACCGAGTGATAGAAGGGTAGGTGGAGAAAATGAAAATCACAGATATCATCCACCTCTCAAAGAGGAGCGATGACAGAAAAGCGAAGCGTTACTATATTCCCTTCTTGTGTTAGAAATGAAAAGACACAAAGAGCGGGACGATTCCTCCTCCTTCCCTTTATCTCTGAGCTCCTCTCATCTTTTCCCTCTTCATTTGTCTGCTTCTTCTTCTTTACCTTTTCTTCTTCTTCTACTTCTTCTTTATGCCTCTGCTGATATTTCTGTCACTCCCTCCCTCCATTGGCGTGTCTGCCTTCCTCTCCCTCCTCCCCTCTCTGACGTGAAGTGTTCCAGGCTACTCAGGGCAATTACAATTCAAAATGACAAAATGGAGATCATCGCCATGTCACAGGATCAAGTGAAATGAAATGGCCCATGAAAAAAGCCTACGTATGCTAGTGTGCAGCTGTCTGTGTGTGCATACTGTACAGAGCCTGTGTGTGTTTGTTCTAGTGTACTTCTAACAGTGTCTGACATCTGCCCACCACAGTACGTTCGAGTTTCTGAGTGAATCACCCTCAGATGCAGTCGGAGGGGGTAATGCAGTGTAACAGAGGGAAGGGTCGTCCTGCTCTGCACATCCTCTCATCGCCATTACTCCCGGCGTTCGCCCGCGCTCGTGATGGCAGTTGCATTTTTCTTGCAGTGATGTCAGCATTTTTTTAAGCCTATAACATATATCTAAATCCTGCATGCACTGCTCCTAGATAGTCATGATCCCTAAGCGGGATTTTATTCTGCATCCTGCCACACTTTGACTCTCCTCATAGGCTTTTGGGGAGGAAAGAGAATCGGAGGCAGTCATAAAACACACACACACACACACCAGTGGCTTAAACTGTGTTCTTTGGGCTGTTGATTTAGCTCGCCTCTCCTCCCTGAAACAGATGGTCTTATAAACTTTAAAATGAGTTTTGGAAAGCAAAAGGAGACTCTAGGAGGGCATCAAATCCAATTTTGTTATTATTTAAAACTCATTTTTACTGCTCTTTGAACATTGCTTATGTCTTTAAACCTGTATCCCCCACTCGGCACTAAAAGTGGTGTTAAAACCTGGAGCTGCTGCGTTCAAATTTCTACTTGCACACACAAAGTCCCTGTTTGATCACACCGAGCTGCAGCATTTCCTCAAATAGCTTCCTCTAAGCAGGGTGGCCAGCATTGTCGGTGCTACACATCCTTCGGCTCAGCTTTAATTACACTATAGTCAGACAAGGCATACAGGCAGCCGCCCCCTCCAGTCGCCACGCTGATCAATAAGTGGACGGACTCCAAAGTCGTTGCTTTGTGTAAAGTATACGACCAGAACTTGGCGGTGGAAAGTAAAGAAATATGAGAAAATTGTCTTGATGCTGGTGCACAGAAATCTCCCCTCTGTTCAATTCTTTCATCACCTTTAAAAAGTTAATCCTGTGTCAATCTGATAAGAGGAATGCGGTCGTGTAACCTTGTTCTTGCAGCAAATTAAAGTGGAAATCGACAACTTTAATGTGTAATTATGAAGTAAATTTACTGTATATTGTGAAACGGCTTTAGACAAATGTACAGTAGATTGGTTCCCTAGCATGCTTTCACTTTGCCATTATGTCCGCCGCAGGGCTGGATTATTTTCGAGGGCTCGATTTACGGCACAAAGGAAGCACGTCTGCAGTCGCGCAACGAAAACAGGTAGAGGATTTGTTTTCCCCGGTAGCTATCGGTAGCTATCCCCAGGTAACGGTGGAACAACAAGATTAACTCTAACAGAGTAACACTGTGAAACTCCACCCTGCAAAAGGAAAAAGAAGCTCCTTGTCAGAGAAGGCAGAGAAGGGGGGACAGCGATGGCAACAGAGGTAATACAAAGGTGAGCGGACCGGCATGGATAGAGCTCTGGGGTTGTGATGAAGTCTGTTCCCGTGTCAGTATGTGCTTTGCCTTCCCACCGGGATCTGAGAGGCTTCAAAAGCAACATTCAGTCGGCATTCTTTCGACTAGATCAGTTACAAATCCAGTCCACTGATTAACACTATCCAGTGATCGGGATTATTTGGGATTCTTACGGTTGTTTCTTACTTCAGACAGTAGCCAGGCTTCTAGCAGCCGTATTGCTCCCGCTAGCTATTACTAGCAGCCAGAAAATGAACCTGGAGCTGCACTGAAGCCAAAAACAAAAGGAAACACCGTCTGTTTGTTTCTGACTAGCCTTAGCGATCTGGTTGTCTTTTCAACTTCCTTTAAAATCTTGATATTTAATTTTTTGCAGGGCGTAACAGTGCACCCTTTGGCAAGCTCTGTGGAAAGTGATAGCGTTGTCAGACCGTTTGGGCGGTTCTGGGAGAAGTCTGCCTTCAGATGTCAGTTGACACAATATGAAGAGTCTAGACGTCGAGATAAGCAGCGATTTGTGCCTGAGTGGATCAGTTACAGAACTTTAGCCCTGGAGACTGGGGTTATGCTCCCATGTAAAACTTTGATTACTTTTTATTTTTAGACTTGGTGAGCGCGTCATTTTATGGGTGTTTATGGGTCTCTGTTAGATTTCACATGGGACACAAAATGCGATTTAAAAAAAAAGACATAGATCAGGTTGATATACAGCTCTTATATATCGGGTTACGGTTTGCTAGTTCATCCAAGAAGTGACAAGAAGATCCAATGCAATCCAGAGAAAATGTGATAACGCTCTGTGTGACACAGGAGATGCTGCCCCCGTTTTTTAGGTTTTAGGGAGCACCTTTCAAACAGCAGCTCCAACAATACTAGCACTTGGAAATGCCAGTGTGTGAGTTGAAAAGTCATCTTTTTCCGCTTTTCAATAAAAAGTTTGTCCCTTGAGGACTGGTATTCACAGCACGTCTCGTTTTTGTAAATGTATATGCCGTTGGTCTAAATGCAAAGCACAGGCAGACAGGATGAATGAGTCTTACTCATCCTGAAAAGTTTTTTTTTTTTTTTTTGCTGCAGCTCTTTCAAAAAATAGCGAATTTCTGATATTCAGATATAAACAGAGCCACTCTGGGAATGATGCTGAAATGAACATGGTGGCAGAGTGCACCATTACTATACCAAGTGCTCCGGGGGGAGAAGAGAGAGGGGTTTGGCGGGAGGTAAAGAGAGAGAGGCGCATGAAATGAGGGAGACGGCGGACAGAGGGAGCGCTCGGATGGGTAGAGTGGAAGATTTGTGAGGATAGGGAGCAATATGGAAGAAGATGATTGGGAAAGATGGATAGGAAAAGATGAGAGACAGAAAAAAAGGGGGTGGGGGGTTTGATTTAAAGACAGCGAGAGAGGGGCGAGAAAGAAATACAGCTGAAAAGCAGTGAAAGGGGGGAAGAGAGCTAAGGAGTGGGCGACAGGAATAGTATAGAGGAGGTGTCACCGTCAAGGGTGTCTCAATGAGATGCCATAAAACACTCGCTTATTCTGCCTACTGTCACAGCAGAGAGCCGGGCCCACAAATAGAGGTGTGAGACACACACAACAACACTCAGACACACCGATACATTAACATCTTACTTGAGTTTTTCGGTGTATTGCAGTGACACAGGTTTGCCTGCATATCATTTTGTTACAACAGGAGTGAGCACAAAAAACACATTTACGTCCACAACATTTTTTTGTGTTTCTGCCGGGGCCGTCTTTCTCAGGCAACTGTAAGGGGATGTCTGAAAATAATCAGAGAGGAAGTGGGGGCCAGACTTGGGAGATGGTTGGGTATTCATCCTTTTTTTGAAGGTAGGGTAGTGTGAGGAAAGGGTCTCTTATTCACAGCAGCGGTACATTTGCTATATATACATACAGTATATCGATATTTATACTTTCTTAATGTTTTCTTCACATATTTTCTTATTATTTGGGCGTGGGCGCAAATACCACAGAGCTGCCATCTGTTCCTAGTTAATTCATTCATTGGCAGTAATAACTGTTCAGCAGCTCAGAAAGAAAGTTGAGGAGCCATAACATTTGACATTGTGTTGTTCGTCCAAAGTTTAAAATTTAACTTGTAACGTGCACGTTGGTGGCTCTAGAGTAAATTATCATGAAAAGATTAAGGGTTAAAGCTGAGAGGGCAGCATCTTGTTCTTCCTCTTTTTCTTTTTGCATATTTTAGTTATTAATTGTAAAATGCTCTGTCCAATCTAGATGTATGTGTCTCTTAGAAGGGTGCTGCAGTTTTTTCAATGGAAGGGTCAAAAGAAAATATTATGTGAAAGATCCTGTTTAACCTCCCTCCCCATCCCATGTTTGTACCATCTATAACTGCTATTTATTCTTTTGCTATAAAGAAAACAAACTTTCCATCATCTAGTACAGCGTGGATATTCTCAAGACGGCTCAAGAATATTATGTAATCGAAATGTGTTTCTAACTCTCCTGTGACTCGATGGCATTTTGGCTTTTCTTTGCTATTTCCAGCATAAAATATAGTAGTTATTTAACTGAGGTCTCTAACCACAAATACCATTTAATGCGTCTGCGTACACAGCTTGAATCTACTTTTCCATTATTTTTCCCTCATATACGAGCTGCAGTTGGATGAGGACATGTTGTGTAGCGACACCCCATGCTGATTAATATGATAAGGAAAGGCTGCTGCTCGTTTCACAAGACCGGGTTACCTCCAGAGCGACGTTTAAACTAACTTTCAGATCTGGATGGTGTGAAAGCAGTCAAGCTGGTGCAGACCAGAAGATTTTGTGATATTAGACAATTCAAAAGTTCAACTGAGATGAACTCTGTCACTCATCGTGAACTGTCGAGGAAGAGATCTAATAGGCGTTAGATCTGTTTACCACACAGTATTTACTTTCAGTCCGAGAGATCTGGCGCCATCTGCCCTCACTCTACACCTCCCGTCTCATGTCATTCGGACATGCTCTGCAGAGCAAGAGGGAGGGATTGTGATGCGACCTCTCTGTTGTGATTGGACCTTGTGGTGGCCTGTTTGTGGTCTGTGCTTTTGTGTTTCAGAGGTGCTTGGTGAGGCTGGGCGTGGCTTGGCTGCTGGTCGGAGCTGTGCCGGTCCACACACCTGAGTGTAATCAGCACCTGCTTATACCCAGACCTTCCCTCTGCACGGTGCCAGATTATTGTCGCCAGCTCCAGTGTGTGACCACCCAGCCTCCTGCACCTCTGCCAAAACTCACAACCTCTACTGCCTGAGCCCGCCTCCCGCATTATGCGAGTCTCCGCCTGCAAAACCCTGGGAACCCTCGACCTGCGCTCGAGCTCACCATCTCAACCTACCAGCAAATCCTTCTTGTGATCAATAAATTCACCTTTCACGTCACTACCTGTTTGGCGTCACCTTTGGGTCCACCTGTTTTAAACCACAACACTCTCCTATTTAACGTAGGCCTACTTATACTGTTGTTTCTTACAAGCTTGTGGGTGGACCTGTTTGTTGCGATGGCATCCCGTGCCGTGTTGGTTTGCATAGTTTTTACTCGGCTAATAATTTATGACAAGCTTCCCCCACACCTGCTGTTGTGAAAACAGCATTGGGGTGAAAAAAATCCAAAATGCGAGGTGTGGTATTTTTTTTTGGGCAAAGCCAGTGTGTTTGCATAAAAAGTTTTGGAGATATTTAGAGAATTTTTGAGAGATTTTGATTTTTGAGTCTCATTCCCAGGTTGTCCAATACCAACTCCATTCTGTGGGAAACACTGATAAGCAGCAAATGTATTTGTACAAGATCAATTGGTAACCAGTGAGTGAGCACTCACCACTGAGCGATCAGCAGGGACTATAAGTGCAGGGATTTTCCCTGATCAATCAGAGCCTGGAAAAGGAGTTAAAACAGGGTGTGTTGAGCTTGTTTTTGCCGGTTTGTCAGTGAAGAGTGAGTGCACAGCAACCGCAGAGTGCTCCCACTCCTTCCTGCCATTATTATCGTATTTTCTGTCTTTTTTCTACTTGTTCATCTAGTTAGAATATACAGTATGAGTTACAGCTGCAGTCAGGATTCATACAGCCAGTTATTTCTTTGTGAGCTCTGTGTGACACCACAGAAGATAAATAAATGCACAACGCAAAATAAAGTGTTGTCAGACACCAAAATCTGATTTTCCCTCGTGGGTCGATGTTGCGACATTAATGCAGGATGACAGTCTCCAAAACGGTCAATCAATAATTCACCCGTCAATCCGTTTTGACTTTACGCTTACTCCGGCTGATTGGTTTTTAAAAAAGTGTGAACAAATCCCAGGCTGGAGCTAAAAATCAACTATGGATGTTTTGTTTTTTCTTGGCGAGGAACAGAACTGCAGGTGTGAAAGCAGCCGAACAGACTTGAGGCTTTTTCCCCGGCATGACTTGAAGTTTATGTCTGAAACTAGACAGAAGCACCGTTGTTAAAGATCTGTGTGTGGGCTGCAGCCGAACAAGGTCACGTAACAAGAAGTAAAAGCTGAGTTTGGTCCATATGTCCACAAAACCGAACTTATAGTACGTCTTCAGGCAACTCCTACCATGCAAACTAACACCTTGCAAAGGATGGTGATTATTTTCCTCTTAGCTGTCAATGAATGCAACAGCTGTGCAACAGCACAATGCACTCCTGCTCAGGCGCGCAGACCCTTCGCAGTCAGGTTGTACTAATGAAGATATTGCAGAGCGGTATGAGCAAGCGGACCAGCGGAGCCAGAGAAAGGTCAATGAGGCAGCTGAAGTGACACTCAGCTCAATGCTCCTAATTGCTGTGTTTGAGGACAGAGTGGGAACACGGACATGTGACACGTTCTCGCTTGGTTTGCTTCACTGAAAGCTCCCCATTAATGACAGGCTTGTGCATGTGTGTTGGTGTCATTGCCAGATGTTATTTGTTAATGAGAAGTGTCGGAAAAACTGTTATGGAAGTGGTGTGTGCTTCTGGAGAAAATACTCGGCTTCACGCGTAACAGCCTCTCATAAATGTGACCTCGGAGCTTTAATACGAATAGAGATTGGTTGTGGTTATGATTAGCGGTGATGTCCTTAGGTTGGTGGTGAGGGGACTGCAGGAAAAAAGGTAACGCTTCCAGGAAAATATTGTCGTGTTGTTATTGGCAATTGGCGTGTTTGTAGGAGGTGTTGCTTTTTATCTTTATTTGGAACCGTGCTATAGATGCGTGGAAAAAAGCAGTTTCCTTCAGGTCGTCGCAACATAAATAAAATATATACACTGTGTGTGTGTGTGTGTGTGTGTGTGTGTGTGTGTGTGAGTGCGCCACTCGGAATAGGGACATCACACTGTGAATTGAAAATCTCCTCACCTATCATGGTCTTGAAACACTGCCATCCCTGAGACATTTTCGAAAGAGACGCCTGAAGTCTCAAAAAAGTCGGCATTCTCCATTTGCTGAAATCTGGCTTTCAAGAACATCCCATTAAGCAGCTGTTCAGTTGATTCCTATTAGAAAAGCAACAGCCAACAGCCAAACAATAGCAATTTCCTCAAACATTTAGCCTCGGCTTCGAGCGTTATTCTGCCACTGCGACGGCGGCGCAGTGTTCTCCTGGCATGTGAGGTTTATGAGTCTCATATCTTTTCACAGAAGGAGCTCTACCTCTTCTCGGTTGTCTTTCTTGGGCGTAAGTGAGATGCTTGTTAGGAGGTTACAACGGGGCGAAAAGCCTGCGAGTTGCTGACACCTGCGGGTTTAAAGCAGAGAAGAAGCAGAACATAAAAGTGCATATGAAACCAATCAATCATTCAAACCTCCCCTTCAAACTCATATGCATGGTTTAATACTCCCCCAGGCTTGTGATGTGCGTGTATCTATCCATATTACATGCAACCTTTTTTAATATTTCAAAATCCAGGAGAACTTCGACAGATCCGCTGTGTTTCCTGTCTATTTCAACTGCAGCACAATTTAGTCACTTAACTGGCAGGGCAGCTGGCAGAAGGTGGAGGTTGAAGTGGATTGCCGGCGCCCTAAAGCCGATTTATCTGATAGATGGTTGGACCTGGTCCGTCGGACTGACCTCAGGGGCAAACTGTAAATTAGATTTTTTTTTCCTAGCGCAGACTGTGTTGCTGTGTCACCTCTGTTTGTCACCCCCCCACCACCAGCGCACTTTCGGCGAAGAAATCACTTGGCATACAGATATTATGAAGTCGACAATAGTGAGTGTGTCACATCTCCCGAGACCAGGCATTGTCCTGGATGGTGTTGATCCCATTATGCCAGAAAGGAGAATAGGAGAATGGAGACAAAAGAGGAGGACTGCTCGGGTCAGGGAGTGATAGATGGCGAGGCCAAGGAAATGGTCTGGAAGAATGCTGCGTCAAGCAGTCAACTGGCCAGGCATCGATTTAATCTTGTGCACTCTCCTGATTTGACCGTGTCACAGCGAGATTGAAAAGCCTAAGTGGATGCGGGGCTGTGTTCACTCACCTGAGCGCGCTGCACTGATAAACCCACAATGAAGCTGAAAAAGTGGTCTGAAACACTGCGCGAAAATAGAATGGGGGTAGAACATCACAAGACACAAGGCAAGACAGCTGTTTCAGGCCTGCTAACAACCAGCTAAATCCACTAGAGGGGCTGGTCTATTGATTTATACCAGGGTTGGAGAAGTCACAAAGCTCATGCAATTGGATCCTTTTATATCCATGGATTTTGACTCAGATATCTACAGAGATCCCTTTGGCTAAAAGACCATCGATTGGGCTAAAGAGATTGTTATCTAATGAATATTCTAATTGCTGTCATATGAAACAGGGGTGGTTAACTGCGTGAAGAATGTGTGTTTGAATAGGTTAGATAGATTCTAATAAAGCACGAGGATTAAGCTGATGCGGTCTGATGTTTATGTATAGCAGAGGGAAATTGATATTGATCCCGAGGCCATCCAGGTTTCTGTGATACTTATATCGCTCCCTCCCTCATCTTTCCTGCCCTCATACGGTCTGCTGAACCTGGAGCATAAAACATCACAAAATAATCTCTAATTAATTTTTATTTTAGTTTTTTTTTTTTTGCACGATTCACATTTAAATTGAAATTATCATTTTCTGACATGTAGCCCGCTCGTGTTGCATTGTGGGATCAGTCAATGATCAGGATTAGCCGTAATCCTGGGTATTTGGCGAATACGTTCGTTAATGGAGGAACGTGTTCGGGCGAGCGTGCACACTTTTGCTGACTTACGTACTTTTGTGACGGGCGTGCACATACGTGAAGACACAATCTGGCTCGCTCGCCCCGCTCAATAAAACCAGGTCACAGCTACTCCTCACCTCTCTTGTTCGCCTGCACATTATGCATTGGCGTGCACACACACACACACACACACACACACACACACACACACACACACACACACACACTCGACAAGCTGCATAAACAGGAACCGAACAGGTTGATGCACCGTGGGCCTCTCTCTCATGTTTTTTTTTAAGATTGAGTGGCAGCCTCACCTTGACCTGCTGTGACTTCACTGTAATTCTGTATGCCACTATTGCACTCTGGGTTCCCATTAGATAGATCGTCCGGGACAATCAAAACAATATTCATTTTTTACTGCAGTGTTGCAATCATAACAGGCGCCAGTTTTCCTGTAGATAGCCACTGCCACATTTAATCACAATCGCTTATAGATCTGCTCGGCTCGCTCGCAGCATTTCTCGTCTAATCCATTAGCGGATAAAATTGTTGCATTCCCGATCACACGATGTAGAAAAAGCAAACCTGCTCTGCCAAAAGCTTATTCACCGCATCGTTTTCCGACCGCTTTAAAAATGACCTGTTTTTAAAATTCTCATTTTGGCGTTTTTACAGTGATCAGCCAGGATTTGCAAGCTTACATGACATTATTCAAACGCTGCTCAGACATTGATTTTTTTCAGGGGGGGGAAGAGGACACCACCTCTGCTCCAGCAGCATCCTGCTTCTAATTCAAACAGCTATACACACACACACACACACACACACACACACACACACACACACACACACACACACACACACACACACACACACACGGGAGTTGTCCAGTACAACTCGACCCCAGTCTTCTTCTTCTGCTCTCCTCTGCTTGGGGTGTTTGGTGCCTTTTTGCTTTTTGCCCAAAGGCAACGCAGCAGACACATCAATGAGGTGTTTGTTTATGCATGTGGGATAGATAGAAGGTAGAAAGAGTGAGAGACGGATCTCGGGGTTTAAACTCGAAGCTGTCAAGGTCTTCTAATTGAGGCGTTATTGCCTCTGATGGCGGCCTCTTGCAGCGGATTTATAGTGGTCTTAACCTGTTAATTAAAGTCCAATAGGATTTCTAATGAGAAGAGAGATGGCCTTCTGTCTGAGGCTGTGCGGTAGATGTTATTCTCCTGACATCCACGTGGACAGCTAATGTCTCAGCCCCCTCCATATGGCAGTTATAGTCTTTTAGCTAGCTTTGCTCAGCATTCTCTTGCTTTAATTTCACACATTATTGTGCTGAGGTGGCACACCTTTACAATGCCCAGGTCCTGCACCACCTGAGACACTGAGCAATGAATGTGCCCTCTTTCTTTTTTTTTTTTTTGTTTTGTTTTTTTTTTTTTGTTTGTCACGAGTATTTGTATGGTGTGCACAAATAATCGGGTTACATAAGGTGGAATCTGGGACACTGTGTGCAGAGGATGTGCCACAAGGTGCTGAGCATGCCCCGCTCGCTTCGCTCACTTGCTCACTTGCTCATTTGCTTGGTTATTTGAAGTGAAGCGTTATTTGTGTGACAACAGCGAGGAGGTTGTGTTGTTATGCTTCTTCCGCCGTGTCCATCTGAGCTTGACAAATGAGGGTGTTCAGCCTTAAAAGATCTCAATTCTTGTTGTTTTGCTGCTTTCCTCTGTTTCTTTAAAGATTCATTAGGAATCCTTGGCGCAGTACACTGGGACTCTTAAGTTATTAAGGGGTAAAAAGGGAAATTGTTCATTAGTAATGTATTGCACAGTGAAGCGGGGACTTGCATCCGCTTTGCTTGGCAGAAATCATATTTATCCTTCTGTCAGTGGATGAGTTGGTTGGCTAGCAGCAGACTATAGCATCTGATTTAAATACAACCTTTACCTCAACCTTGTTCTCTTGTTTATTATTCATGTTATCTCAATCACATGCCATTTACTGGAGAGCTTTTGGGCCGGATCACATATTCGCCATCCACTCAGACTGCATTACTGGGGCAGTTAAAAGTAATGTTTGAAGGCCTCCACTGGGACGTAAAATGCAGGGCAGACTGGGCTCAGGCGCGGCGCTTTGAACCACCGGCCGCCGCTCGCTACGAAAATCAGAGACGAGGTGGGAGAATTGTTCTCTGTGAGAGAGGAGGCGCAGGATGAAGTTACTTAAGTTCTTGCATTTTTCAGGGGCCAGTGGAGATCTTTCCCGTTTGATATATGCAAGGATGCTTGGGGACATGGAAAAGCACTGTACAGGTGTTTGATTGTCATGCATTTTTAAATGTCAAGAGACCACTGTCTGCTTTTCTGATGGGCTTTTGGCCAGCGTCCATTTTCTTCAGCCCCGGAGCCAGTGTCGGTGTCGATTCTATTGCCCTTACTTTGCTATTTCAACCATATATTCAGGAATAAGTATCATGAGCAGGAGAGGAGGATCGTGTGACTATCTTTTCTTTCATGTCCTCTTAATAAAAAGGAAAGTGAAGCAGATATGGCTGAATGAGTCCGACTGATATTGGCAGAACACCTTTCTGTAAAGTAGAAAGAGTGTTTTCAAATTATAGATAAGCCTTTGGAAGTGTTCAAGGCTTTCATAAAGCCTTAAAGCTGAACTTGAAACATCTGATAGCTCTTAATCTCTACTGTAAAGCTGGAAGTCAGACTGTGGAATATAATGTGCCGCAATCAGTGTCACAGGTTGAACAATGATATATTCTTCCGCTGCGAAATTCATGATTAATAATGTTTTGACTTCTCGTCTGACGGCTGCAAACTCGCTCAGTGTGCTCACTCATCAGTTAGAGTCTCCCATGCACAGACTTCACGGGCTAAGTTGGCAAAAATAAAACTGCAAATTTACTACAACTTGAAAATCAAGTGATTTAGTCTGCACTTTGATAGAGCGGGGAGACTTGTGGGAGATTTAAAAAAAATCAAAGCACATAGCTGAGGCCGAGATATTCTGACTTTAGGTCTCTAGGATTGGTCAAGCTTTATCCAACAATTCCTACCGTGCAACTCAGTAGTTTTTCTTCAGACCTTTTCCTGCCTGGTAAACGTTCGTGTCTGTCAAACGTAATATCCCAGCTTTGAAGTCTCCAGGCCTGAGCAGATATAACCCTGATGATGTTTCGGTGTGGCTTTAGAGGTGGCAATGTTGGCTTGTTGTTCCACCACTTTGATCCAGACTGAAATATCTCAACAACTATTGGATGTATGGACATGAAACATTTCGTGAAGACGTCCACGGTCCTCAGAAGATGAAGCCAACTGCCTTTGATGAGCCCTGGCTTTTTCTGTGTGCCATCATGCGGTTGATATTTTTATTTTTTAAGTGAAACTTATCAACAGCTAATGAATGGATTAACATAATAATTAGTACATATTTCCACGGTCCCTGTAGCATGCATCCTAATGACTTTGGTGATCCCCATGGCTTTTTTATCTCGCACCACCACAAGGTTGAACTTTTTGATTTTGATTAAGATACTTGCAAAAGTAACAGCACTCAATCAGCCTCAGCTGTAATTTATGTTTCATGCAAATCAGCAAATATTAGCATGCTAACACGCTAAACCAAGATGGTGAAGGTGGTAAACATTATGCCTGCTGCACATCAGCATGTTGGCAGTATCACGTCAGAGAGGCCCCTAGACAGTAGGCGAATCGGATTTGATCTCAAATCAAATCTTTAAGACGTACCGTCTGCTCGGTTTTCCGCAAATAATCAAATCGGATTTGTGCATCCGGACTCATCGCCAACCTATCTGCAAGGGCTGCTGTGGTAACGATGTAGCCGTCCGCAACGCCGGTGATACAGCTCTCCAACGTGGAGATCCATCATCTCGCCTTCAAAACAATTGCGCTGTCAAGTCGTGGAGCAGAACTGATGGACTGATGGTCTCTGTGTTGTCCTCCATATTGTCTGCTAATAGCGGCACGGATTCTGCTGAGCTGCTCTGATGCACTCCTGTCACTCTGGATTTGACACTGTCGTTGTATGTCACGTTGCGGAGTGACGCGAAAGACATATTGAAATCCGTTTCAACCGGAGCGTACGGACTGATATGCATCTGTAGAAAACTGGAGTCAAATTTCGAAACACCTCCGAATGGGGCTTGGATCTGATTTGTAAAAGTCTCTTTTTCATGTGGTCTTTCTCTGTCCACACAGTCTAAAATCAATATGGATACAATATAGATATGTAAAAAACAAAATGATTTTGGCTGGCAGTCTGAACAAGGCTGTAGTCTTTGTTTCTCTGGGAACCACAGAAGAAATTATGCACCTATATTCACAGACTAAGTGGCACTCGAATTATGACTAAACCGCTCCTCATGTGTAAAAGCGGCAGAGTACCCCTTTAACATAACAAATGTAAATGTAGTGCTCTGGAGAATGTCAACTGAAACGGCAGACTATAAATTCAAGCCATCAAGTTTAAAGCTCCGAAGCTTCTTCTTTACATCCTGATGGATAACGCAACACAAATTACAGGCAGCAGGCTGCTGTGGCGATTGGGTTCAATGCATTAAAGTAATTGTGAATTGTTTTGTCCGAAGCCTGCCGAGTCTCAGTCTTGAACCTGACACATTGATCTGAAATAACATATATCAGTAGCTTGTATTGTTTGCACGAAGCCAAGTCGTGCACTTATTTGTTATTTACCGCCGGCACCAACACCACGCTGTGTCAACAGCCATCTGTGCTGTCGATAAAGCCGCCGGCATCAAACTTAAGGCAAAAGTCTTCTTAAAAGGAGTGCTGCCATACCCAATGTGCAATCCAGACTCTCTCTGTTACAAGTAATTTTAAACCAAACAATATGAAACCGATGACGTGCAGTTAAGAAGAAAAAAGCTTAAATTTTAGCACCCCTCATTATCAACCTTGAACATGACGACAGATGATTAATGATATTAATACAGAAGATGTGTGCCTAGTCATTTGCAGGATATTAACTTTTTTTATTGAATCTCATTTCCACCCTGCCAAACATCTGATAAGATGACAAAGCAGCTTTAAGTTGAATGCTTTAAACCCTTTTCTCACATATGGCCACACAGCGGTGATTTATTCATAAATTCATCCAATAATAGAGTCCCACTCTTTATTTGTGGTCTCTGTTAAAGCTCTCTGGGAGAAGTGGAGGGAAAAAATGTGAGAAATAGAGTGTGAGAGGATTGTTTTCTCGGGTTTTTACTTATTTATCGAGGCCCCCGTACAAAGTACACTCACATTAGAGTGAGCTGTCAGGTTGCCAGTGTGATTGCAGCCGAGATTGTATACGCCACACAAAGCCTTTAATTATGTCGCTGTCTCTTCTCTGTCAGAAAAGACAAAATGGATCAAAGGCTATATGGGAAAAGAGTAAGTAAGCAATTATCTTCTTTTGTCTGCTATCACTGTCAGTCAACGGAGGCTCGCTTTCTAAACGACAACAGAGCGAAACCAGAGAATGAACGCTGTTAGATGAGGCAATAAAGGTGCCGCATAGACCGTATTAAAGAAGGCATCCTATATCTGCATCTGTCATTACTCAGAAGTGACTTTGTTGTTCGTGTGAACAAATCAAAGATATTACCTCCATTCTTCTCCAAGATGATTAAACTGACCCAAGTGACTGGCTGTAATCAGGTTTATCTGGGTTAAGATACATTTATGGTCTTCTCCTTTTGAGGTGCAATATTCCTGTCTGAATAAATATATGAGACAAAGACCGTAACCTCAATGAAAAGGAGATGCTGAGTATTAAAGGTCCCGTGTTGTAGAAAATGAATCTTTTTGTGTTTATACAGCAGGTCTGGATGCTATAAAAACACTGTGAAATTATTAAAACGCACAGAAATGCACACAGCCTCGGACTCAGAACCTTCAAGTGAGCTGTCTGGACCTCGTAACCTTGTGATGTCTCAACTATACAGCCGCCGTCAGCCACGCCACAAGCAAGGCCACGGTTGCAGAAACACGGCAGACGTGCTGCGGAAACACAGTGGGCAGTGCCTGCTCAGGCATGTGAAGGTTGACCAGTCAGAGCAGGGGGGCCCTTAAAGAGACAGGCACTTAAAACAGAGGGTGAACAAGAGGGTGCTGCATCTATTGACAGAATGCGAAAATTATGTTTTTTGAACATTTTAAGCATGAAAACATTTACTAGTGGACACCTGAAGTCTTAATTCCAGTCAAGAATTAATTGCTGAGAACTTAAAAGTTATAAACCTCAAGATTTCAGTCCTGGCTGATACTACAGGTCCCAGAATTCCTGGGGCAGCCAAACAAACTCGCATTGTTTTTAATAAAGAAATCTGTTTTTCCATCACGCCATGAGTGTTGCGTCTTCCACACAACAGCAGAGAACAGTTAGAGACGTCTGTTAGCTCGCCGAGAAGCTTGTGGTGAACCTTTTGATCTGACAGCTCCTTCTTGTTTCATAACTTTTTATTGAAAAGCATTCTGCTGTCAAAAAGTGCAGAAGATGTCTTGTTTTTGTTGATGAATTTTTTATTAGCGATCGCAGTCTGCGCTCACCTCAGTGACAAAACACTGCGAATCCTGTGACTGCTTCACAATAATAGCCACTCTGTGTTTCGCCAGTTCAGTGCTTTTGCTGTGAGTTATCAGTGGTGGGAAATGTTTATCGCCATTAACAGCAACTGAATCCGACACAGCTGTAGAGAAGTGAACAGTAAACACCGAGGCGGATGTTAATGAGGTAACTTTACAAAAAGTAGTTGTTTTCTGTGACTTTGACTACTTTGCAGAAATGGCAGGCTCCGCCACCACTAAAAGTACAGGTATTTACAGAATATAAATAAATTGGGTGGTTATTGCTGAGTAAAGTATCAAAAATGGGGTTTGACTTCATTAAAACATTAAAGATTCTTACTTTAATGACTGATCAGCATGTTCTGCTCAGGCTCTGGAAAATAATCATCAGCTCAGGTGAAAACGCACAAAAGAACGAGTAGTGTAAGCAGAGTTTAAGGAAAACTTTTAAGGATAAGGACCCAAATATTGAAGCCAAACTTTGACGTACAGTAAGAAAACATTTGTATGTAATCAATGAGTCTCTGTTAAAATTGCTACTGTCCATCACTGAGGCCCAGTCGCTATAAGTTAAGAAGAGTCGAGTCACAAGTTTGAGTGGATTTTCCAGGATTATCCCTGCTCTCTACCCTGATATGAACTGATCCTAAAGCTAATTTGTCATATTTTCAGTTTACACTCCTCATTTCTTCGCTGGAGGGGAAACGTCTTCAGGTGAATTCCTTCTCTCACTGAATATAAAACCATATACAAATGTGTTTGGCATTTATTTAGATGAGTTTGTTCCCCTCCCAATATAAATTTGTGTATGAGCAAAGTCTTACAGAGAAGTGTTTGATGGGATAGCGATGGGAGACTTTTTTTGTCAGTTTGACATCCAGGTAACCCACTTTTGCTTCGGCATGTTTACTCTTTGATTACGGGGAGAGCTGAGGGAAGCACTATCTCCCGCCTGCCAAAACCAGGCTGGCAAGCTGTCACAACACCGATGAAGACGCATATACCACCTGGGTGTTTGTAGGTGACACACGTTCATGCACACAAACTGTACACACACACACACACACACACACACACACACACACACACACACACACACACACACACACACACACACGTGTACTGGTTTGTGCATCTTTAGCAGCATGCATAAAAAAGTACATCAACATATATTTCTATGGTTCAGAAACAGCAGAGCACAACCTACAGTGTTAGTAAGGTGTGCTATAGTTTGTCATGCATTTGTGTGTCTTGCTTTCCATTACGTCAGCTGCACAAGAAAAACAATTTTGAATGGCGTGTAAACTCCACTAAAAATTACAATCTCTCAACATCTGTCATCAGCTGTCCAACAAATACCTAAATGTCTCATTGATAGACATATAGTCATAGATCTGAACTTATCTTTAGTTTTTGTTACATTTTAGGAAAATATCAGCTGTGAATGTGTTCTCCGTACATGTCTCCAACAACCCTAATTAAGACACCTTCCAGTAAAAATATTCGCAGCATAGTAAAATGTTCTAACTCCAGAAAATTGCAGTTTGTTGGAAAGATATTAAAGTATCTCTTAGTTCTGTGTGAAACCAACTCGGTGAACTACATCATCTCGAGCTACATACGTCACCAACATGACTGTCACCTTAGCACAGTGAAAGTATGTAAAAGTCTCAACATATGATGTCTGGCCATGTGGACGTCTTAAGTTATTTAAGAGGAGAGTTAATTAGATTTGTACACTCTCAGAAGTAGAGGAGCCTCAAGGAACATTATTCCTCAGCACTGCCGCTGTGGAAGGGGAACTTCTCCACAGGAACCTCTGAAGTTTAGTATATTAACAGTATAAAACAGTATCATAAAAAGACATTCATAAACATGTGTAATAATATTAGAATTAGTAGTAGCTGTAGTAGTAATATAAATAATATAGTTCACAAAATAAACAGAATGAAAGATGCAGATTCATATATTTTTCCTTTTTTTACTGTAGTTACCAACTAAATGTAGTGGAATAAAAAGTACAGTATTTGCCTGTAGTTAAATACAACACCTACACGTAAGACAGCTCATTTTCAGAACCGGCTCTACAAGGTTCAGGTTATGGGTTTCGATAAGAAACAAGACCACTCTCTTCACTGTTGGGTGACAAACTGCGACTTTCTTGAGTCCACCTTAAGAGGAATGGTCTTTGCCCTTCGGTTGCCGTTACGGTGTGTTGCCTCAGAGACGAGACCCAGGGCAATAAATATTTATCGACATTTTATTCAACTCAGATCTTCTCTCTTATCTCAAGTGTCACATTCACAAGCATCCAATTTGCACAAAAAACACTACAGCATTGCTGTAAACACTATAAAGACAATGCAGCCAAAGAGGATTTCAGAAGGCGAGTGAAGTATCAAAGATCGACTCTGTTTCTTAAAGTGAGCTGGACGCTGTAGCTTTGACAGTCTGTGTTATCTCCAATCCACCAACACTAAAGCAACAGAAGCCTGCTGTGTGATGCATTCACAAACACCTACTGCACTTCTCATCACAGATCTGCAGGAGAAATCTCGATGTATGAGTCATGCTTAGCCCTCCTTGATTTTTTTTTTTTTTTTTTTTTTTTTTCCCCCGCCATCCAGGTGTCCTTAAACACGGCTCCTAACCCCCCGCTGCTCCGGTGGGGCTGCTGTCCAACAGATAAGAGTTTGGTTTTTACTGAGCAGCTCCCGTGTGTGAGTGTTAGTCTGAGTGTGAAGCAGTGGCTTTGCTGATAAAGGCAAAACAAGCAGATGTTTTTGGACATTTTTCCCGTCTTTCATGAACATAAATTCATCGAATCAACACAGGGGGAAAAAAAAAAAGTGCTCATCTGAGCGTGAAATCGGCGATCAGAGCAAAGAGTCAACATTCGTCTGTTCCTGTTTTGATTGGACGACATCTGGCGTGTGTAAGGAAAACGGTCTCCCCAGCAGTGCTTCAGTTTTGTGTGTGTGTGTGTGTGTGTGTGTGTGTGTGTGCATGTCTGTGTCCAGAGATGACAGATGAGAGGTTTGCATCAATATTTGAACAAAGCGCTCTGGCATCTCTTTCTGTTGAGGCCATGCTGTTTTTAAGAGTCTGAGAGGCAGAGCAGAAATGTATTGCCTGTGTGACTCCCGTTGCAATGAAATTACAAGTTAGAGAGTAGCTTTAGAGCTCCGGGCGTTTTCTGCAGTCTGACTGAAGTCGCTGTGAGACTTGCCTCGGGAAAAGGAGGAGAAGAACCAGGGAGGAAACTGGGATGCGATTTTAAATAATGATATAAAATCTGTTTTTTCTCAGGATATCATCTTGAATTTAGTCTTGCGGTTTTGCTATCGGCCAGGCGCAGACTCTTGACCAGCGTGACACCTCGGTGATATACTCTTGTTTTTTTTCCAGCTGAGAAACATTGCAAAGCTCAAGCTCATTATTTCTCAAGTGGAGATCGAAATTGTACATGTAAATTCATGCTTTTATATCTTCTCGTCTTGAATGCTGGAACTCCTTTTTCATCTGCCTCTGCAAATCTCCCTGGATCCTTTTACAAGTCGTCCAAAAATGCTGCTGCTAAACTGTTGACTCAGGTCTCATGTGACGCTAGATGTGTTTGCATAGACGCTAATATTCCTATTAAAGCCCAAACAGAATAAAAATGCTCCATATAAACACGTCAATCAGAATAAACAGGCCCAAAGCGAACCACACTTTAAATAGGTTGCAGATGGGCAGCTTAAACTTTTTGATAACCATGTAAACAATACAAGCTAATTATTTATGTGTGGTGATGTACGTTTCCCCACCTACCAAAGAAGGCGGACAAACTCTTGGAGAGTTTAACAAAGACGACAATAGATATCAATCTTGGGGACAGGGAGCTGCTCAAACACGCGCCAAAGACAGATCAATTATTCGACGAATAAGTGACATCACTTCTGAGCCTGTCCACCGTTGTTCAGATGAAATTCATTGTTGCACGTGAACACCAGACTCTTAATCCCGTCCCACGTGCAGCTCTGTCACCAGTCGGTCTCTAAAGGTTTGTCGGTTCCTCAATCTAGGCTTAAGGAGACTGCTTTTGAGGTTTTAGCCTTCTAAACTTTGAAACTCTCTCCTACTTTACTTAAGATGCTTTACTTGTGTTTTTGCATTGTTGCCTCCGAAGCACTTTGTGACGTCTTTCGAAAGATGCCATATAAATAAAGTTACTAACTTGCTTACTTACTGCACTTCAACTAAACAGTGGAGTTTTGAGAAGCATCCGTGTGCATCGAGGTGGCGCGCATAACACATGCTTATCATGGGGACAGTTGGAGGTGTCTGCGAAACACGAACACAATCCCCTCGTCAAGTGTTGGCGCCTTTTCTCACCCCATTTGCCGGGAAATCAACAAGTTTCGTCGTCGCCCGTCTGTCTTTCCCCTGCGGAGAAGTTGTCATTCACAAATCTCTGCAGACAGAGAGGAAGCGGCTGTGTGGGCAGCGCATTGTCAAGGTGGTGATCCCTCAGTGGGCCAAAAATTGGCTGGGAACCTAAAGGAGGTGCCTTTTCTTTCTGTACTCAGGTTTATGAGCATTTTTCTGTGAAATGCTGAACTTTTTTTTTTTTGTCTTGCTGCCGTGCACTCGGTTGATCTGAACAGATGCTCCCCCAGTGCCTCTCACTATCTTCGACACCCACCTATCATCTGCTTCACCAATCTCCCTCCACCCCCATCTCCTCTGCTAGCCTCACCTCTGATCCTCAATCTAGACCATCCATCTGCTGCACCGAACTGCGTCAATGCAGCTCATGAGGACACTTCGCTCTGCGCGTATATAATTAATGCAGCATTGACCATTGCCAGGCTGTATTTATTCATGTATTTACACAGACGCGTTAGCCTGACAGTCGGTGTTTACAAAAAGGCAACGGCGCAAATACAATCCACAAAATGCACCAACTAACCATGCACCTTATTTCTCCAACCTGTTGCCGAAATGTCAACATGGTGAAGTAATTAACAAATAATTATGCCACTGACTCTTAATTAACAAACTAAGAATTAATTAGTAGATTTGTTTGTTAATTCGGGGCTAGGCAGCTGCTTTCTGCTTATTAGCTCCGAATGCCGTCGAGTGAGTCGAACTTTCCTGCACTTCTGTCCAGTTTCTTTGAAGTTAAACAGAAACTGGTGATGCATGATGTCTGTTAGTTGTTATTATTTTAAAATGGCAGCATATTAAAGGACTGCCAGTTCCTCACATGTATGAATAATTCTAAAAATTAGATGTTCAGTTAAAATGTTTTAGGCTCCGAGCCACTGACTATTGGACCAGGCATTAAGGCAATGTTGCATTTTATTAAAGCCATATGTTCTCTCCCACTCTCGCACACTGCCTCCCTTTCCTCGCTCTCTGTTCATGCTGGTAATTCGCACTCGGTATTAGCAGGAGATTCATTTTTCCGTGCCTCACACCTGTTGGAGGTTTGAAATCAGAGATCACACATGTGCCATTGTGGGAGTGGTAATTTGAATTCGGCACGCTATAATGAGCATCGTTTATGAGGAGCAGCTGAAATGGCGGCCACAAAAGGGACACAAATAAGTAAACTTGCATTACAAAAACGGGCAAAGTGCAGAGGGTGGTTGTGGTTACTCAGACTGCAAGTGCACGGTCATTTATGCCCATTATAACTCTTTCAAACTGAAGCAAACATGTTTAGCCTGAATGATCAGACCTGTTTACCTAAATCTGCCCACACCCTGGCTGCAGGTAGGAACTCGGCTTACTGTTGTAACTACAGGTGTCCTACCTGCTGTAGGTTAATATAGATACAAGCAGATGGTGGCTATGATGGTGGCAAACAGTCAGTCTTTAACAGAAAGTGCTAATAGCTAAGACCCTTTTTTAAGGGGGCAATTTGTAAGATATGGTCAGAATTTCTGTTTAAAATATTCGTTATCAACAGTGTGACGAAACGGCAGTACTGATATGTCAAAGACGTCTATGTACTGTGTTGTAGAGATTTCTACTGAAGCTAGCATGCTAACCAGCTAGCCCCAGCCCACCATATGTAATGTAAAGAAAGGAGGTTTTTTTACACCTGTTTTTCTTACTAAACAAAAATATACAACCATGCACCTTCTGTAGTCAAGTTTCTCGCTTTTACCAAACTAAGATGAGCTTAACTGCCTTGTCACCTCATCATAAAACACACTTCAATCAAGCTCCATATAAACAAATTAAAACTCACCCAAACATTTGTATTTGTCTTTCCACAATCACCTCTGCTTTGGTCAAAATAAATACTCTATTCACAGAGAGAGATGTGCAAGTATTGCGGCGCCACACGCTGTTTTTCGCCCACTGCTATGTCGTCTCATCCTCGGAGTGGTCGGGGTCGCTGTAAGTCACCTTCTTACTGTATCCCCTGTCTCTACACTCCAGAGGCTGTTTTCAGTCCCAGTCTGGTGTCCAGCTGTGTTTACTGGGAGGGAGCTGAGCCCCACTGACTCCCCCTGTCATCTGAGGTTGCAATCCAGGCAGCTTCCCGTCAGCTAATAGACCCTGTTCAGGGCAGACATTTTGACTTGTCAAAGCAGGAAAAGCACAGGTGTGACCTATATCGTTAACAATGGCTCCATTCCATTAAGTGTCCTAGTAAGCCATGGCTGTGAGTGAGCATGCACAGTGCCAGAGCAGAGACAAAGCTGTGTTTTTTTGCACCAGGTCTTCAATGACCAAGGTTAAAAATGGTTTTGCACAAGCTGTCCAAAGATTTGAACCTGTGTTCAGTATCCCATGCATACAAGAGGGCTTTTGTTTTCATGAAGAGTAACAAGTACTTCCTGCAAAGTGCAGCAGTGGAAAGAGGTTCAGGTTCAGAAGGAAACAGCCTCTTCGAGGATCCCTCTGCAATCAGCTCTGCTTCCCAGGAGGTGGAATTTAAAGTCTCTGTTCAGGGAGGGCTGTTCACATTGCTGCTGGATTTTTGGGCTGTGTGTCATTTTTTGAATTGTGGTGGAGCTTCATTGGTGGCGTCCTGTTATTGTTAGCTACAATGCTCTGATGATGCTTCTTATTTTTTGATATTCGGTGAGTGGAACCAGCAGCTGAATGAGAAAGCTCATGAAGCAGACAGTGAAAAGGTGAGAGGAGGTTGTGAAAATCGCCCTGATGATCCAAAGGGACTTGAACTGTTGATTGTTAATCGTCGACAGCCTCGTTGTTGCATTGAAGTTGCAGCTTGTGACGCTTTCTAAAGCCTTTTTGTTTTTGTAATCTTGTAATCCAGGCCTGGATTGTTTACTGGATGAACTCAGTCAGTACTGTACTTGGTCACGATCTTGAGTCTGAGCCGGGGAAAGAAGGTCCATGTCATCTGAAAATTTGATGACATGGGATGGAACGGGTGGGGGTGTTGGTGTACACACTGTCCTGCTTGCTTCTGTACAGAACAAGCAGCGGGGTGTTGACACGTGCCAGCTGGGGCCCAGCGTTCCTGTAGAAACTATCAGAGCACCAACCGTTGATCTTGATCGACTGCAAACTCTGTCAGGAAGTCAGATATCCATAGGATCAGCTGGTATTTGAGATGGAAACAGGACAGCAGGATGTCAGACAGGATATGAGGTTGGAATTGAGAACTGAGGTCCAACTTCTGTGATCCTTTTGGTATCGTTTGCCTCCAGGCATATTAAATCCTTCTATTGATGCTGGCAGGTTTCTCTGAAAGCTGCACATTCAAAAATAATGACATCAAACTAATGTGTGGTGTCGTGGTGGAGAGGAAGAAAATGTCCAAAGTAGGGGAAATTGGCTTGTATTTTCCATCACCAATTCATACTGGTGATAGTCCACTCCTGTCCAAAGACCAGAAACAATCTAAAAACACTTCGAGGTTGATTACAGCTAGCTCAGATACATGAAGATTATACAGGGTATGGTACTGGAGGTAACTCCAGTGTCTGAGATGTTTTTGAAAACATACAATTTTCTTCATCTTCGACTTTTTTTGGCTTATTTCAAGGGAGGTATTCTTTGTTGGACTTGTTGGAAACTTTATTTGTGGTAAATATTATCTGAACTTGCCTAACCCCTACCCGCAAAAAGCCACCAGGATAAAGTCGAGCTGTTATTTTTTTTTAAGAAGAATTAAAAAATGTAAATGCGAACAAATCATGTTAAAACAGAGTCTAATGTAGTCATGGATTTAAAGAATGACACTCCTAGTCCACAGCGTAGCTTCATTTCAAGAAGAAAGATGACAACCGTGCTAGTCGTCAAGTCTGTAAAATTATAACTTCAAGTCGGTGTGGAACCAACAATATGCTGAATCACCTTTCTGCACAACATGGGCTTTAATTTCAGGAATGGCGTGTATCACAAGTGTTTCCCAACCGAGCAGCACGCTCGTCAGCAGGTGTAAATATCCTGTGTTATAACAAAGTGAGTGCCACAGGCAGGCTTAGCATGTTTTAAAGCCTAAAAGAAAACTGTTGCAAAAAATATTTTCTCATTTTATCCATTTGAAATGATGACAGACTGCTGCTACAGCTAGCTCTCAGCCTTCTTTGCAGGCCTTTTTGATCAGAAGTAAAAGAAAATCAGGCCAATAAGGTGAATCACTAAAATCCAGTCCCTATTTGAAAGTGGAGGAGAGCTTGGCAAACATCAGTCTGGCTGCTGCCTACAGCTTCACCAAATCACTCCGAGTTTGCTGGAGCAGCAGTCATCCTCCTCTGTGTGAAACAGCCTGGGCCATCACCCAAAGGCCTCTACCAAATTAGTCCAGTCAGCTTGGGGCTCTTTCCCCCTCATTTCTTTTAGATTTTCACTAAAAGCTATGAATACACTGAACTGACATAAGAGACCACACTTGATTTTTAATTTTGCATGTGAAAAGACGGAGTGTTTGCTGTACTTGAGGAAATGAAAACCTTCCCTCGCAGGTTTGCACCACAGCTGATGCAGCATGAACAGACTGTGTCTGCATTTCCAGGACAAAAGTTTGTTTGTGTGCTGAGAGGCAAAGAGAGGGAGAGAAAGAGAGAGGCTGTCTGATAGAGCTATCACTCAGCCCTTTGGCAGTGATGTCTTGTTTTCCTCTCAGACTGGGCTAGATGTATCTCTGCCCCTTATATGTTATTGCCGGGCTGAAGCATTGGTTGTAGATCAGCGTGAAAACTGTGAAGCACAGGGCACGACGGGCTCCTGATTGACAGCGGCGAAGCATATTGAGGAGAGCTGTCGGTCTTCTCCTTTCCTGGGAACATGTAGATGGACCAAAAACAGACCGGTAAATAAGTGCAGCACTGTCAGCACTAAGCCTGGGTGTGATTAAAAACATGATGTGATACCAATACCAATGAAATACTATATATTTAATACACTTTTTACTTAAACATACTACAAGTACTTTTGAACAGGCTACACAAGCAAGCAAGAAGATTGGCTATTTCTAATTATTATAGGTGTTCCTCATGCCTGTCACTGGGTCGGATTTTGTCTTATGCCGCTTGAATAAGTCGTCAAATTAAAGCTATTTTTACGGTGGAGTGCTGAGGATGTACTGATGAGTCTGACAGCCTGAGGAAAGAAGCTGCTCCGTAGTCCGGTGGTCATATTACAGGTATTAATCTTACACGGCCACATTACCTCATTGCCATGCGTCCTGCAAACAGCTGTTTAAAAAAAAAAGAAAGCAAAGTAGTTGATGAAACGTTGTGTTTTTCTTTCAGGGACAGAAAAACAGGATCTTTAGACACAAGGCAGTGGTGCTCATATCTCTTCTGTCCACAGGGGTCACCAGAATCAACACGAAATTAAGGTTCCTCGCAGTGGCTTTAAAAAAGTGCAACTCCACCATGATTGCTAATTAGGGTAAAGTTAGCAGGGAATCCATGACAGATTGTGAAACCTAGCACACAAACCCGCCCGCCTCCTAGCACTTTTCACTTCAGTGAAATCCAAGTGAAGTTTAAACACACAAGATGAGTCATTTAGCTGAGGAAAAAATATCTTAAGTGAAGTAACTGACAGGTGCGGTGTCATAGAAGCTGCTGGCCGAGTCGCAACAAATGATTATTTTCATTTTCAGTTAATCTGTTTGATTATTTCTCTTGTTTAGTTGTTCAGGCTATAAAATGTCACAAAAATTGTAAAAATTGTAGATATGTGTTTTCCTCAAATGTCTTGTTTTGTCCGCAACCTGAAAATATTGAGTTTACTGTCATAGAGGAGGAAAGAAACCAGAAAATATTCACATTTAAGAGAATCAGAGAATTTTGCCTTTTCTTTTTCTTGAAAAATTACCCAAACCGATAAATCAACATCAAAATAGTTGGTGGGTAAAATGGTAATGGTTGCAGGGGACCAATCTCACTTTGCATTTAATCAGAGAACAATTGCGGTGAATGGTGAAACCATACAGAGTAATTTTTTTCAAGATCCAGGTACTCAAAGGATCCGACGCAGGTGTTGCTTGCCTGGAGAAGTTTTTTGATGCTGCTTGGTACCTGGTAATTTGGGTTGATAACTTCAAGGTGCCGAGTACTGGAGGACCCAGCTCTGGTTAACACCGTCAGACTCTGCAGTCTCATGTGACAACAGCGTGACTTTTTTCGTTTCCATGCGTCTACAAGGTAGGAGTCATCCTATAGTCCTTGCTCGGTGTTGCACTTTGTGTTCTATATTCAGCTATTTTAAGATCAAAGTCAGCGTTGTGCTGTTCCAAGAGACAGTTAAGTGCTTGTGCATCCCCCTAGAGTGACATGTCCCACCACCAGCCTGAGGTTAAATCACACCAGAGTGTCTTTTCTTGTGTCTCACCTAATCTGTCTGCTGGAATACTATCCCACCTGCTGAATAAAAAATGAAAGGGCCTACAGACAACTAACTTTGGAATAAAGCCCGTGATGCTTTACTAAACCTTTACTGCAGCTGATGAGACTATGAGGTTTCATTTGAGGTACAGTGGCATTAAACTGTCATGTTGGCGAGCCTTGGTATAATACCTGATCTATTAACAAATGACTCATTACATGGACGCCTGTGGCTTTTGTTCGACGACTGTGTGTTTGTGTATTCGTGTTCCCATCTATCATCTCCTGAATGCGCACTCCCGTCTATGTTTTGCATCTATCCAAACACAAACACGCCGTGTCAATGCTCCGTGCGCACAAACAAATTGGTGCGCTCTGTACAAGAAAAAGCTTGCCTGAGGCCAGTCATTTTGAAATTAAAGCATGTCTCTTTGTTCAGCCTCAGTTCCAGGAATGAGGGAGAGAATGTGAATGTGTCACATGGAGGGGAGAGGAACACTGAGCGAGTGCTGTGATTTTCACAGCCAGGGAATCAAACAGTCTTTTATCTATTCCCCTCAATCAGGAGACATCCGGCAGGAAAGGTAGGAGGATTAGATTAGCTAGAGAGCAGGGAGAGAGAGAAAGGGAGAGTGGGTTCTCTAATCCTGATGGGGTTTTCAGAGGTACACCCATCACTGCGTGCAGCCGGGAGTTGGGATCGGGAGGGGCGGGCGCGGGACGGTTTGCCTCACTAAAGCCTTCACACTTGCATGAAAGAGGTTCCAGCAAACTAGGGGATTAGTCGGAGTGTAATTACACTTGCGGGGCTTCAGAAGTAGCAAAACGTGCGTTGACTGGAACACACCTCAGACGGGCAGAAAGTGTAGGGAGCAATGCCTGTTAATGTGTTGCCGGTGAGCCGTCGGTGAATTCTTTAGCTGAATTAACTGTCTTTAGTGAACACCCGACATCCGAGAGATCAAAGAAGTCCTCACAGGACCGCTGCAGACCCGCCTGATCAACAGGACGACGTCCCCAGTGCCGTTTGATTTCAATGGCATGTTTATTCCTGTAGTTTATACTTATGCGGGTAACACATTGTTAACACCTCAGTGGTTGTCAGTACTTGAAGTATACTTATAGGTCCTGTATTTTGTTCATTTTCAGGTTCATACTTGTATTTTTGGTGTCATGGTGTAAATTATGCAGTGGTATTTCTGCCTACTGAGATGTCAATTCATTGAGTATCTCCAAATACTTCATATCTCCCTAAAATCTGTACAATCTAAGATAAAAGTTTGTGTAAGTCAATAAACTATAATAAATGATTAAAGTAATGCAATTATGCCATGAAGTATAAAACAATACAACAATTGGGCCTTTTTTTTCATCAAATTGAGAAACATGAAAAAAAAATTTCTTAACACTGCATAACTCTTTAAACTATGTGCATATTTTAGTTTTTGAGCAGAGTTCAGAGGTGTTTTCAATGTTTCATCTGCAGTAGAAATATTTCTCCAGTGCCAACATTTTGCTTATTGTGCAGTTACTTTGAAGTATCTTCAAAAGCTCACTGCTTCACTGGTGCCACCACTCATTGTCACGTCCTTTTGCACCACACGTTATGTACTGACGTCATCACGCAAATGCAAGACTGAGCTTTCCATTGCAAAAATAATGAATGCTCAAGCGATTAGGTTTTTCTTTTAGACTGATTTAAACAGGACCATGTAAACAACAATCTCCTGCAGCCATGGGAGGTCCATTTTCAGAGCGTTGGTATTCAAAAAACACATTATTTTTCTCATATTGTCCATTGCTGCAGCACCTCTTTTCAACCTCTGTCTTAGTGGTCCATTTAAGTGCCTGTCTCTTTGAGGTCCACCTCCTGGAACAGATCTCACAGGCCTGAGCAGGCGCCACCCTCCGTGTTTACACATCAGCTCTGCCGAGGGTTTTGCAACCCTGGTTGTTTTGGGGGCGGCGACTGCGTAGTTGTGACATCACAGCCTTACAGAAGGCACAGTAAAAGTGCATTTCTCTGCATATTGAGCGGTTTAATACTCTCACAGAAATCATATAGCAGCTCAACCTGCACCGTAATCCAAAAGAGAGGGAAATCTTACTTTCTACAATACGGGCCCTTTAATACAGTAGGATTTCATTGGAATTAAAAACTGCTGAATGTCTCACAGCTTAGCCACTTCTCCAGAGAGTCTTCCCTAGAAACTCCCTTAAAATCAGGATTTCTCTCCATCCAACAAAACTGTATTTTAGTCTGGTTTTTTTTTTGTACTCATACAGAGAGGAAAAACATGGCATATGTTGAGGCAACAGTGCAGATAACCGTTATGTACCACTGTAGATTTCCCAGAGGAGTTAAACCCCTCATGATTCGAAAAAAATAAAGAGTATGTTAACAAACAATAACACTAATGGCATAAATTATTAAAAGCTAAATAAGGTACTTTTATCATCGTACGTGTTTTGCAGATTTGCAAAACAAAGTGCAGCCTAGCATTCTGCAAAACACCCCGTGGCATCGTCTGCACGTCCCTGAATACTCCAAATATTAAACACTGTGGCACTCGGGAGGATTTTCTCTACAGAAGGCTTTCTGTAAATTATTGTATCGTAATGCTGTGAAGGAGAATGGATGGCGGGGATTGGGTGATGTTGTGTTGTTGTGTTATTTCTCATGCTGTGCTCCAAAGTGAATTGCTTGAGGAAGACGTCTCTGTAAGGAGAAATGGCTACCAGTTGGGTCTTGTTTCAAGGGTGAGGGAGAGAGTGAGGGATAGTGGAGGCCGGGGGGAAGACAGAGAGTTAGTTTTAAGGGTGTTTTTGTGGCTGTGTTGAAGATTTAACTGCAGGGTGTTTTGGCATGGATGAAATCTGAGATGGCTTGAGTGAGCCATCATGCTGTTGTTGATACAAAATACGCTTTTCTACTCAATTTTGTCCAGCCAATTAGTTTAACTCTTCTTTCATTCTCCTTTTGTCCCTCAGGTCCCCGAGGTGAATCCCTGCAGCATGGCCAGTCTGGGACACTGCCGCACTTCCTGGAAGAGCCCGTTGACGCTTACATCGTCAAGAGCAACCCCATCAAGCTCCGGTGTCAAGCTCGGCCTGCTCTTCAGATCTTCTTCAAGTGCAACGGCGAATGGGTCCACCAGAGCCAGCACCTGTCTCAGGAGCACACCGACATGGGGACAGGTACAGCGTACACCGGTTAAATAAACACTTTATATTGTGAAGCTGTGTTTTTAAGGCACATTGTGTCATTACTATCGCGTATCGAACAATGCCGTGTCATTTTGTACTCAATTTCGTTACTTCAGAAGTAAATCTCATCAGCGTCAGTAAGCAACAATAAGAACACAACATGCTTGTACCGAGATCTAACAATGCTGCTGATTGGCTGTCTAACGTTACACAACGTAGAGACGTTCAGGGAAAACACTACATTATGCCCAGCAACGGGGCTCGTTATAGAAATTAAGAGGTCTCACTCTGCAGCTATTTCACAATACCACATCATCATTCCCTTCTTCTCCTTCTTTAGTCCAGTACTGCACAGATATTAGTTCTGTAGATATCAGTCTCTTCATTTCAGTTCAGTTATGCAGGTTGACTCCAGCTTTCTCCAGCTGCTCACGTGTCTTTGAACAGTGTCCTCCCTCTAAGCGAGTACTTGAACCATAATGATTACTGTTATTTCCTTTCTGTTAAAATAGATTTTATAATTGGTATTGTTCAGGATGGGGATGGGGTGCCAAAAACCTGTATTAAACGGGCTACGGACTAAACCTTACATACCACCATTGTGATAAACATTAACTGTTCTCTTATCATTAATTTACACACACAAAGCAAAGTTAGCAGAGCAGAGAGGCTGCAGGGGAGACAATAAAGTGAAGCAGGTGAAGTTAACTCGAAGTTTATTCAAGAACATTCTGCTGCAATAAAACCTTTGCATGTAGAAAGTCAATACTTCATCAATACACCTGTTCAACAAGTATAAATATGTACAAATGTCGACAACAGACAACTGTTTTACAACAAGCACAGCAAGCTAGCTCAGCCGATAGTGAACTGTGACTAAAAAGCTACCGGCACACAAAAAGCTGTCTGTATGTAGTCTAACTGTTTAGCTCAGTTTGACATGTACAGGTATCTTAAAATGTGGCAAATTCTTGTAAACCTGCCTGAGACAAACCAGCCTCTCCTCTGTCTAGCGGCGGTACCTGCAGACAGTGAGTCACATCAGCAGAGGAAGGACGACTGACACTGACTGATGTCTTTGTTCTTTATTCTTTCAAAACCTCACTCAGTAATTTGATGTCAGGAACGTTATTTATTTTATTGACATTTGAGGGACTGTTTCCAGCAAGATATCATTGAGTTTGTAGCGATTTTGCTGTTGTGAACAATACTGTTGCCGCTCTGTAGACAATATAGTTGTATTTAAAACCGCTTGTCCTGAATTCAGACTTTATTAACATGATGTATTTTTTTTAAAAAACAATTGTTCGGTAATGAAAAAAGAATTGATAACGGTGCTGAAGAACCAAAGGAAACAATACCTGATACCCAGCCCCAGTACAGATCAACAAACATGCTGTACACAGGACATAAAGTACAGACATGCAACTCGCAACTTCCTCCTGTCACTTTAACTTATGAGGACAGCATTCACACAGTATGTCTTATAGCAAGGACTGAAGTCTTAAGAGTGAACTTTGCAAATGGGGCTTTATGACAATGCCTGCAGCCATGTCCAACCCTGCAAAAGTGTTTCGCCTCGCTTCTTTAGCGCACACTTGTGTGTCAAGCTTTGATTTTAAACTGAAATGACAACTGTTAGGCCATGAAAGGCACCTACTTGTTCAATTTTAGGGTTTGACTTTGTACTCGGTCTCGTACTGACGCAACTTGCTGAAATGCAGTTGTTGTTGTTTTAACTTGTAGAAAAATGAAGTCGAACAAAACTACAAAGACGAATTTCCCTTTTCTTTCTAAAGCCCCTTGTATGTTTTCATTGCATCATCTCACAATGGGTATTGCATGTCTCATGAACTCAATTATGTTTGTATAGCAAAAATGGCACCAAAAAAAAAATGAAGTATACCCCTTTTTGGTCCTCAAATGTATTGTAATTAAACAGACTGATTATCAAGTTATATGTTGTGAAAAGTTTTATTCCATTGGGAGGAAAGTTGAGTTCAAAGCGTCGCGATAATTAAGGCCCCAGTCTGACTTCTCAATAATATTAATGCACGGCCCTATCTTGAATCTTTGTGAGCTGAAAAAACATAAAAATATTAGCAACACTAATAATTAGGTCTGCACTGGACATCAAATGACCACCATCTAATTAGTGTATAACTTGTTGAAAGAGGTAAAGATGAAGGCAAAAATATTTATGAGCCTTGCCTTGCCTCGGCTTGCTATTAGCTCACCAGTGTTGATGCTTCACTTAACACACACAACCAATCAATATCTCCCCCACCAGAGTTAACAATGGTCCTCTAAATTTTTACTGCCTCCAGTCTGGATTCATAGCTCTGCTCCCATCTGGCTCCTTATCACCATTCATATCTGATTCTGCCGGGACAGACACGAGGAAGGAAAGAAATGGAGAAGGGAAAGGACTGAGAGAGAGGGAGAGAATAAAAGATGAAAAGGAGAGCATCTTAAAAAATCCACCTTTTGCTTGTGTCTCATAAAGTAAGAAAGATCTGCTCAGGCCTGGACTGAGCCGGGATACAGTAGGTCCCAAGAAGCACAAGCTGCTGGAGGATATGACTAAATAAGTGCATGCTGACTTAAGGTTTATATTTTATATTATTTATTGCAACCTTGGTGTACAAATGTAGAAACGGCGCACAGTATAGAAAAAAACCTTGATGGGAGAGTCTGAACAAAAAAAAAAAAAGCATTGGCCAAGTTAGTTGTTTACCATTTGGTAGAATTATTAATACTATGCCGTAAAAGTTCCCAGAGAGTTTTGTGTATGCTATTCTGAGGGCTTCTTCCGGTCTCATCAACTCTTCAGACTGTTGCTATAGCACCAGTGCTCAAAGCAGAGGTGACAGCCTTACAGATAGACAGGGAACTCCTGCAAAGTTTAAATTTAATGAAGGCATAAAAAAATAAGTCGTGCTGTTTGTGCTGGTAGAAACTGCCTACATAAACTCACGACTTGATCCTCCTCCCTTTTAATATGTATGAATATATAAATATATATATATTCTTCCAGCAACATTTCCTTGAACCATGAGAGTTTCTCCTAACCATAAGCAAATAGCCTGAGTTGCTTCAAGCAGCTACACCTTTATCGTTTCCGTTCACCCTTCATGGTGGAATGGCATCACTTTCTGCCACAGTAGACAGATGCTTTCTGCAAAAAAAAAGGTGTAAAAATCTTTTGCATGCTCCCTTCGCAGCACTTAACAGCAGACAGACGAACAGCTGGTGAACACATGGGAACAATTAAGATACTTTTTTTTTTCCTCAGGAGGTGGTGTAAACCAAAAACAAAGCTATCAAAAGAGTCAATATTGGACTTTCATTCAGCAAGTGGCCAGAAACAGGACGCCAAGTAACTGCTAAACTTTCTCAAGAGCTGCTGGATGTGTAAAAAAGCAAGTTAGTTGACCCCTAAATGACCCTAATTCTCACTTGATTTATTGCCTCAGTGAACAGTGTCCTAAATAGTTTATGGTCTCAATCCCTAGTTTCAAGTCTTGTTCAGTACAACATGATGTTCATTATGTAAATTATGGTCCCGTTTAGAGTAAAATAGATGCATAGATAAATTAGGGCATGCTTTGTAGTGTGGCTACCTTTTGACTCTGGAGTCAGACGGTGTGTCCTCACAGGCCCTTCTCATGAGAAAAACAAGCATATAAGTGGGTTGATTGAAGACCAATATTAAAGTTTCTTGTCCAGTAGCGACCTCTAGTGGCCATAGTTAGTATTACACCGCAGGGGAGGAAGTCAGGCGAAGTAGTAGTAGTACGAGCAGGTAGGGGGAGGACACGGGGATGGATGGTTGGGTCAATTATTACAAGTATATTAACTTATATAGTGACATAAGTAACGTGAATAGAAAACCAACCAGGTAGTTTTCTTGCCTAAACCTAAACAAACTGCGACTATAGTACAAGAGTCTGGAGCTGGTATGCTGCAAGGGTGATCTTGTTGTGGTAGTCACTGGCGATAAACCTATTCAGTCGTTCGGTTGTGAGGACGTGTGGGTCAGGTCCTCAGTCAGATCCAATCAGGAGGCTGAAGCAGTGTCATCCCCAACTCCACCCTCTCACCAAACCATGGTGGCATCATTATATCAGGTTTAAACCTATACCTAAACCCACCTTTGTCTCCTCATACAGAAAGCTTTATCACTGATTGGGTAATAATGCAGTTATACTGTCTTTTGCTTACAATAACTGTCTCCACACATCATGGAGCAATGTCATGAATGTAGTCAAGTCACATAAAGACACACAAAACTGCTCCTTCTATTTCAATTTGGTTCTTTATGCTAGATATGGAAGAGAATCTACAAAATCCCAACGAAGTAGTGGATCTCTGGCATCACTTCAAAACATTTAGGAACTGTTACAGCTATTTTATTGGATGATGCCTCAAAAAGGAAAAAAAACAATAGGAGAACAAAATGTCCCCGAATTAATGCCAGTATCTGTTGATTTTTAAGAACACTAGACCTGGACATCTTTCACAGCCCACACTTGTGGTGTGACTGCACACTCCAACAGCCTCCCTCTGAAAGCAGTAAATAGCTTCAGATGTTAAAATCATCGAGTCCATTCAAGCGTGGTATAATTTTTAGGTCATAATAAGAGATTCCTCATCGCTCCTTTCAGCCCAACACTGAATGAGGAGTGTGAAATGATTCTTCTTTAATGTTGACTTGCTTTCAGGTGTTTCTCCATTAGGCGACATATTTCTTTGTGTTGTTTTCAGGTAAATTGCAGCTCTGGTTGTGACACTGAAAATGGAAAAGCGGCGATATTTGCCAAGGCTTTGTGAAACAAGAATAATGCGAAACTCTCCAATACTTCTTAGTGTAATTGTGTTAAAATAATGGTAATGTGTTAAAATAATAACTTCTTTCTAATTATATTCTTTGATCCTCTTTCAAAAGAGCCTGTTTGGCAAACATAAAACCCCCATTCATTACTGCTACAGGTTGAAAAGAAATGATGATTCATCATTGGGTTTAGCAGGTCATTACCAATGTTGTGTCAATTTTCAGAAACACCTTTTTTTTATTCACTCAGACTCCAGCATGTAACACAATCACATACGGTATATGTATTTGATATTCACACATCTACATACAGTCATCTGCCTGTCTAGATTCAAAACATGAGTCCATTAGTTTGCTGCAGACTTAAATACCTTATTTTTACTGAGATTTTGAAAAGATATTCATGGTTTCATTCATTCCCCAGAGGGTGAATACTAACGATTCACTTAGCGCCACCAGCAGCACTTAACCAGTGAAAATCTCCACATCTACTGAATAAAGTATGTAGTGCAGATATTCCTTGGTGATTGGTGATTCCCCGACTGTAACATTTCAAAATTATTATTTTTTTGTGAGGGTAAGGGGTTATTGTTCGGCTTTTATTAGACTTTCAAAGTTTTAGGTTAACCGTCTCGGCAGTTATTGAATGGATTGCCGAGGAATTGGGTTCAGACATTCATGTTCCTCACAGATCACCAGATCGTCCATCATCATATCAAGATTTCACTTTGTTTAAAGGTCCAGTGTGTAGGATTCAGGAAGCTTTGAAATATGTTCATAATTAAGTTTTCATTTGTGTATAATCATCTAAAAATAAGAGTTGTTATGTTCTTGTTATCTTAGAATGAGCCTTTGAAAACAGAGAGAGCAGGTCCTATTCCACAAAGTCCGCCATGTTGTACTGCCATGTTTCTACAGTAGCACAGAAGGGACAAACCAAATATTGCTTTCTTTCGCTTTTTTAGCAACCACTGTATGGGGAGGGTGAGATGAGGGCTATTTAGTTGGTTACAATTTGCAACCTTACTGCTAGATAGCGCTAAATCTTACACACTGGTCCTTTAACAGTCACTCCAATGACATACAGCCTCAGCTCTATTTCATGCTGATTAGCTAAAGTTAGCATGCTTTAAGATTGGTAAACATGACCCACTTTCTTCAGCATTTTAACATTGTCGCTGTGATATGTTACCGTGCTGATGTTAGCATTCAGATCAAAGCACTACGAAGTCTAACAGCCTCACAGAGCTGCTAACTTGAGTCTAGTTTGACTATTGATTGAACATGACACTGAATTTATGGACGGAAAAGATAACTGGTCATTAAAAGGCACGCGGCTCTTTGCTGCTAAAATATACGTATGTAAAATAAGCATTTCAACATTGCTTCATAAAAACTAGCATGTGTTTTTTCTTGGCCTTTATTCACCTGCTCCGATTCATTCACTCCCTCTCCGTGTCTGTCCTTTTTTCCTCTCTCTCTCCCCAATAAAAAAAAATATCTAAGCTTAAATGCATCTGCTCATATTATAACTTGGTGTGCTCTGGTTGAAAACCCCTAGAATGGTGCCCAGCATGGTGATGTAAGGCTTTGCTGCTTGGACATGCGTTAGTATTCACAGGTGAGGGATACAGAGGATTTCTGTGGACATGACCGGGTTTTAAGTGAGTGTTTCTAAACTGTATCTGATACCGACAGTTTCCATGTTACTGCTTAGGCTTTATGCACAGGCAGAGGTGGGCCTACGTGCCGCATGTTGAGAAAATGAACATCTCGCCAGAGCTGAGACACTTCTGGCTGCTCATCCGGCTTCATCAGTAGGAGGCAGATGAACAGCTGTATCTCAGTACAAGCTATTATAGTCTGAGTCAGGTGGTAGAATGGCCCCTGGGTTCAGCAGCGAGCAGGGGGCCGAAGCTATTAAAGCAGTAAGCTGTGAATTAAATGCGCACAGACTGAACAACACGTGCCCTAACATTGTTTGACCAGGGGTTTGAGGCAGAGAAAGAGACACCGTGTTTGTCCAGAGGCAGCTAACTCAGCTAGGGAGATATATTTTAGCCTTGTATTGTGTTGTTTTTCTCACATTCAGTCTTGGCTCGGATATGCCTTCCAGGAAACAGAGCAGCAGACAGGAAAAGAAATGTAGAAACAGAAGAAAATGTGAACCACAGCTTCTGTGGATACTGTGGCTGTTGCCATGAGGATGAGAAAATCTGGAACAATATACGGACCGTTCCAACTGGATGAATCGCGTCGTGTTTCTCAAGCTCTAAGATGTGCGGCAGAGAAAAAAAAGATATTTTTAACACCTTGTAATGGATAAATATTTCATACCTGCAACTCATCTTCTCTGCGAGGAGCTAATCCTGACTTCTCGACTTCCCGTGACAATGAGCAAGTGTGAGCTGTGTTTGTCTCATGACTTCTTAAGAATGTAATGCTGAAGAAAACTCTTTCTAAGAATACATCACGCATACTTAGCTTCCAACGAAGCACCTGAAGTGTGTCTAACAGAAGAAATGTACAGAACAAAAGAAAAAAGACAGACTACAATCGGTGATGTGAACTCAGTGTATAGTTTAAAGGGACAGTTCACCCCAAAATCAAAATATATATATGTATTTCCTCTTACTTGCAATGCTTTGTATCCACATAGATTGTTTTGGTGTGAGTTGCAGAGTTTGGAAATATCGGCCGTTGAGCCGCTCTTGAAGAAAATAATCTTGTGGTGCTCAAAGTCAAACAAAATTAAATTGGTAACATCAGCTTAGTTAGCACGAGTTTAATAGAAAAAAAATAGTTCTGACATGAAACTGCTCACATCAAGGTCTGTGGATTATGTTGAGTAACTAGGTCATGATTTCTGGAAGGAGACATTGCTGTTCAAAAATAGCACCACAAGCTGAGTGCCATTTAGTTGCATTAAGTTTAAGATAACGCAGACTCTCAATCTCTATGGCCGATATGTCCAAAACTTCCAACCCTTCCTCATCAGAAAAACGACAATATACATCGACTTAACATATTTATGTTTCTTTTTAAGCAGCGACTTCTAGTGGTTGTAGTTGTCATTGCAGCAGCAAAGGAGGAAGTCGAGCAAAGTAACAAAGCAACAAACTCCACACAGAGGGGTAATCAGGGTTAAATGGCTGCACAGGTCTTTCATCCAGGAGACCACTGTTCATGTCCAGTGTGTAAAGAATGTTAAGGGTGTTAGTTGCAATTGTAACAGTACGTAGAAAACTGAAGATACACAAGTAATTGAGGTATTTCAACCCAAACCACTTTTTGTCATTAAGGGACACAGATCTGCTGAAAACTCAGCAACTCACACCAGAATAATCTAGACAGATAGACGGCACTGCAGGCAAGTTACAGGCTTTGATTTTCGGCTGAATTGTCACTTTAGTTGCACCAAAAAACAACCCCATTCTTACAGTCTGTTTTTTTTCACCACATCTTTTTTTTTTTTTTACCAAAACTTTGCTTTGTGCTGCCTCATTTGAATCTGAATGGATCTACTGTGTGTTTGTGCCTCTCCTCACACTTTTATTCCAGACACACTGGTTTAAAAAAAACATAAAAATAAAAAATAAAAAAAGCACCAACATGTCAAGTTACTGCTGCTGGTGATCTCTGTGCTGCAGGAAATTCAGGCTGTTGGTGAGCCAGTGCTTTACCAAATACTGTTACCTAATGTAGACACAGCGAGAAATGTGACTTTATTTTCAGCTGAAATGTCACTTTAAGCCTTGTTATATGTGAGACAGATACTTCAAGATACTTTATTGTTGCTCCACTAATACAACCTTGTGCACTTGACAGCTGGCTGTTCTGGCCAGACCACATTTATTTAGAGCCACTGTGCATGTAACTGAGCCCTCGCAGCTTCTCTGAGACAGCAACAAATACAGCCGTGTCAGATGTTGAAAGAATCGTCTTTTCTTGACTTGTGGTTTATGTATTTCCTACTGGAGCTAAGATACCCGAATGTTGTTAGTTTTAAAAAAGCCCTCTGCCCATAAATCCTTCAGATATTATGACTATGCGACTATTTCCCTGCCATCTATTCGGCTCGCTTTCTACTCAGGCCAAGAGTTGAAAAAGTTCAGTGTGGTTTCTTGTCTTCTAAAGATTGAAACCAGACGCTGTTGTCATGTATCGCTGCAGGATATAGTGCAGGCTGCAGAATCTGTAATGAATGCCCATTTATTATCATTATGCAGTTATTATGAATAATAACACTGTTGTGCTATTCAAGCCATTAGCTCGGCGATGGTGTGCTGTCAACCTGAAATATATTGCAGCTATCAATAAAGAAATGTTTGTGAGATAAAAGAGGAGACTGAATGTCGAAACATCAGAACAGCTTCTCTCATTTCGGCGCCGCCATCAGTTTGAGTTTATTAGATGTGCGGCCTCTGTTATTAGTTTTTCTTATATTTGTGAAAAGTGTTCGGAAAGATGTTTCCTTACACCAACAGACATCTAAACTCCAAGACATTAACTGTAAATGGGTGATGTTTGAGGTGGTATTTCTCGCTGCCACCAGCAGAGATCACATTAATTTATCATTTTTACACTTAACAGTAACGAGACATAACTTGTTAGACAGCTTCAGAGGTACTGGTAGATGGATTTTGTTACCTTTGGACGATGTTAAGCAGGGTGTTTCCACACTCCCAGTCTTTGTGCTGAGCCAAGTTGGCAATAGCTTCATACAGTATTTAGCGTACTCGCATAAAAGTGGTATTGATCTTCTCTTCTAACTCTTGGCAAGAAAGCAAATAAGCATTTTTCCCAAAATGTCAAACTCTCCCTGTTACTACACAGATTAGGTTGCCTCTACATAAAAAGCAAAGACTCCTGCAAGGCCCAGATATTGTGGAGTAGCAGAAAGCAGAGGCTTTTGATGGGTTAATGAAAACTTTGAAACAGTGAGGTAAGAGCTCGAGCCGACGGAGAGACACGGGCATTAAACCTCTCAGCCGGCCTCATTACTGGTCTCATTCCTTTTGAACAGCTGTGGCAATCGGAGTGGCATTTTGAAAATAGCTCACTAAAAGGAGAGGAGAGAGTTTCTCCAAGTAGAAAATAATGTTTGCATGATGCAGAGTTTGTAGACGTGAATGTAATAAGGCACAACAAATCTGCTGCCAAAGGCAGATGGTGCAGCATTTAGAGACGACTGCTGGAGATATCGAAAGGGCAGAGTTAGTTATGTCCTGCCTCCACTGATATCTTTCTGTGATCTACTGTGCTTAACCCTCTCTCGTAGGCTTCAGCAGGATAAATGAATAATAGAAGCGGTAACCGTTTGTTCAAACCATTAATATGATTGGATCAATCAAAAACTACTTTTGTAATCCTGCTGTATCACATCACATCGCTGCTAAAAAATGCATTTCAGGAATTAAAATGAGATGCCACAGTGCCAGACAAAAAAAAAAACCAGGCCGTGACGCATGGGAATATCGCTCGCTAGTAATCCAGTGTTTTTTCGAGGAGAGAGTGAGAGGAAGAGACAGACGGAGACGGCGAGAATGAGCGATAATGAGAGCGGAGCAACTTTTAATTGTAGTGTTTTTCACTGGCAGCTGCTTGCGTCCAGTGCATCCACAGGATATCGCATAAAGCGGCACAACTGACCAGATTGATGTGTGCAGAAGTCTGTGTTGGTCTACGGGAACCTGGTAACGTTTGCACGTGATTTCAATCGATGGAAACTCAGCCGATCTCTGTGGGCACTGGCTCTGCCCGGCGCGCTACTTTTACAAACTGAAAGGATGCAGGTTTATCTGGTATATCTGTCCTGCTGTCTTCATCTGGCTGTAGGGATTTAATGAGTAACTGAAGGAGAAGGCTTTCATATTTCCAGTATAAAACACCTGCTAGATGACAAATTCTGAAACATACTACCAATTAATTTTTATCCTCCTGCAGAGTGTTCTTCTGAAGTCACATCCACTTGTTTTTTAATGAAAAGTGTTTGTTGCACGTTTCCTCCAAAGGATGTGCTCACCGTCAGAATCAACAAATTATCATCCGAGTGAATTTGCACCAAAAACAGCCTCGTTCTCAATCGTCTACAAGTTTTCCACCAAAATACCAAAAACTTTGCTTTTAGCTGCCTCATTTGAATGTGAATGAAACTACTGTCTGTCTGTCTGTCAGTGCCTCTCCTCACTCCTCATGTTCCAGACACACTGGGTATGAAAAACATACCAAAGAGAAACACGCCGCCATGTCACGGTACTGCAGGTGGTGGTCTTTGTGCTCGGTATCCTCCCGAGCATGCATCAGTTCCTCGTGAAAACCATGTATGGCACAAACATCAACATTTCATTCGCTTTCATTCTGACATCAGAAGAATAGCCCAGCTCTTTAGCTTCATGGCAGTGTATTTTTTTGGTTTATACAGTGTTTTTAAAAAAGTGTAATTAGCTACATTTAGACATGAAGAGATTAATTAGTGAATCATTAATTAACAGAGTAAAAAAGAAATGCTTTATGTTTGGAAAATCATTTGGTGATAATGAAAATGTCTTCAGAAGTAGCCTATTAATCAATGCACACACCTCATCAATCAAGACACATTGCTCTCCCCTACACGACAGTACATTAGCAGCTTTTAATAGTAATAACTATCGACATTGATATTGATGATTCTGGGCCTGTTGCTGCTTTGTATTGTATCGAAACCCGATGTTGTGATTCTTATCACACAGCCACACATCCGGTGGGTAATTAGGCTCGTTGAGGGTTCACTGCTTGAACGGTTTTGACATCTGCGATGTGTGTTTTTTAATTCTGCAAAGCAAAAACGTCCAATCGTGACTGAAATCAGTGAGGCTTGTAAACACTGGAGGAGATTTTTATTTCGGTACGCAGTATTCCCAACTTTCACAAGTTTTTTTTTTTTGTTTTTTTGGTCAGTCTGCTGAGTGTAGGTTGTTGTTAGCTTTCTTTTCATTGAAAAACAATAGAACAGAGGCCTGAAAGAGAGAGCAGAGGAAAGCAGAATGTAATAGCCTGCCAGTAGGAGGCTTGTTGCTGCGGTCCACATCTGTTCAGTCAGTGTGGGAATTTGTGTAAGTAAATCGAATTGAGTTTAAAGTTATCAGTTTGGATATATAAACATTTCTACCACTCATGTGAGAAGCGGCTCTGCGTGTTCCTCGCAGTTCTTGCACGTTTCCCTGTGGATATGCACAACTGTTTGATGAAACGCTTAAATATCCATTGTATAGACATGAGAGACTGTGTCACCCACCCAGAGTGCATTTTATGAGCCAACATACTGTATTTTCTGGCTTTACAAGCATCAAAATCTCTCATAATTCTCTGTGTGCCCTCGCTTTAGCACTAAAGGTAACTGGCCTCACCTGAACCATGAAACAGGAGGCTGATCAGGGCTGACAGTAATGGCTGCACCACATAAACACAAATGGAGTGCGCTGTCTGCAGAGAACATAGTCGAGTCCTGACTCAAATATTGTTATGCGATTCCTGTCGCTGTTAAGAGTCGTCAAGGCTAACGCAAGACAACACCTTGAACTGTATTCTGAGACTGAAAATGAAACGCATCAAGGACCGAAGCTAGCAAAATCAAAAAATAAAATAAATTCAGAAATGGCTCTGAAAATGAATTAATAGATATTTCTGTTTTAATTCGCCTCTGCATGTATTAACCTTTGCATTAAGAAAAGGGTAGGTCATCCTGTCAGGTAGAAAATATCTCTCAAAATGGAAAACTGTCTTTATAAATGATGTTAAAAGGAGATAAGGTCATTCTGTCAGGTTGAAAATATCATTAAGAACGGTTGACTATGTCTATAAATACAGTTTAAAAAACAGAGTAGGTCATTCTGTGGGGTAGTAAACACAGTGTCTATCAGGATGGACTAGTGTGTCTATAAATGTAGTTAAAGGTCAGATTGATACATATAATTAAAACGTAATATGTATTAATTTTTTAATTGTATTCACACATTTATTTCTGGATTATCTTCATTTTGCATTCTACAACAAACTTATTCAACTTGTATATTACTTTTACGCATCCATCCATTTCTGCTTTATCATACACATTAGGTGGTCGTCATTCAAAGCCAGTCCCAGCAGAGTAGGGAGGGTGTAGGTGGGAACAAGAACAACGCCACATGAGACATCTTTCTTGGACGCACTAGGTGATTTTACAGCAGCTTCGACAAGGACTCTCATCTGGATGATAATATGTTAAACAAAAAAGTCATTTATGTCACATTTTATGTGTTAATTAATGTCTACATCTGTTGTAATATTGCCAAGGCGCATTAATGACATTTATTGTCATTATTCATCTTAGATTTTGGCAGTTTCAGCCCACCATCCCTAAGAAGTGCTAAATTATAGCAGCACATTTAACATCCTTAAAACGTAATCCATTTATAGCTACATCGTTACATCACTGATCGCTAACGTTAATATTTTGCAGAGAAAACGGGGCACTGATCAGCTTTCTAGACAACACGATTATTGCTGCACAGCACAGTGTATCTTCAGATTCAGTGCAACAGCGTTATTTCCTTATCCCCTTTGCAACTGCTAAGCCTTTTGATAAACCACAGGCAGACAAGGCTCAGCTGGATATTCCATGTAATCATTGCTACCCAGATTTTAACCTCCCTTCAGGAAAACAGCTTGCACTGGTAAACTCCTTCTACTGATTTTAGGAAGCTGTATCGAGTCTTTACAGACAGTAAATCTTTTATTTATCATCGAATTGCCTTAAAAATTTCAAAGACAACATAAAAGAAAGGCAGCTGCTGTAAACTAAACGCAGCACATCCTGACCTATCGGGGAAAACAACTTTATTTTCGTCTCCGCTGAAATGCTGTAAGAAGGGCGGGAGATGGAAATGAGTGATAGAACTCAGGAGATTACTGAAGGACGGGGTGAAAGAAGAGCAGAGAGGAAACAGAGGGGATATCTGTGCTTATAGACTTCAGCTGAAAGGATGATACCCTGATGGAGCGATAAGAGAAAGAGGGGATAAAGGGAGAAAGAGGACATTGGAAACAGAGAGGGCGGCAGGAGAGTGAAAGAGAGGCTGAAAATGGATACCACGTCGGTTGTCTCTAGAAGGAGAGGATAGCAGCTCCTGCAGATTCAGTGATGAGGAGATAGTGACAGAGGATTGAGGAAGTATGGATATCTGTTCCTGGTGACGCTCTGTCAAAGACCGACTCCACTGTTGTGTATTATGATCCTAGGCAGCTGAGAGATACCATCAGCCAGGCATGAACCCGGGACAAATAAAGAAAGGTGGGGACTGGTTCGAGGGGGGGAAGTGAGATGCCTTGGAGTCTCTCAGTGTCACAAGTTATTAGACAAAGGAATGGAAGTGAAATGAATGAAGTGGCACACAAAAGTGAAACCCACTTGCAGATGCAAAAGTTGCTCCTAATAAGCAGACACGCGGTTTTTCGGATAAACATAAACAAGACGACTGGGGGAATGACACAAATAAGGACTCGCAGCATTTTAATGCCTGAATTATCATGATTTTTTCATGCACGGAGTAATGCGTCCCTTTGGTTCCAGGATTAAGTATGACACACACAGCTGGGACCAGACTGAAGATGTTGCTGCGAGCATGTTCCGCTTGTCTAGCAGGGTTCGTCTGTGTCTGGCCCTCAGCCAACCCTCACAGCCCCCACATGCTGAGCTGCACGCCGCAATGTCACATCACACAAACACTTCCCCTGAGCTGAGTTCACATCAGTCAGACGCTCTCCTAAAGCTATATCCATCCACCTCAACCCAAAGCCCACGCCGTGTCACCCACTATGTACACAGCTGCATCGCGAGGATCCCTCAGACGAACAGATTTCTGAAAAAAATCCTCCGTCTTAACGTGGTGTTAAGTACGACAGAGACATCCCGGAACCTGCGTGAGCCCAGCCGGACCAGTCGAGTTCTGCTGAGCCGCTTGGATCAGGAGCCACTTGTAGCTGGCGTTGCCTGGCTCCCTCGAGGGGCCTTTTCATAGACTCAGCCAAGGCGAAACAATGGGCCAAAGCTGGGAGAAATCAGACCAAAGGCCTCGTGCCAGACAGACCAAAAGAAAGGCAGAGAGGGAAAGCGAGAGCAACGTGGGATGATAAGTGAGCATCAGCATTGGTGTATCTCTTCCTGACTCCTTTATAGAGGCTACATTAGAGACATATTAAAGGATGTGATTGAAGGGGCAAGTGAAAGCCGCTCCACCCTTAGAGTTGTCGTCAAGGCTTTGTGGCACTCTGTCAAGAGCCACTGGCAAGAGCCTGAAGGCAAGGCAAAAAAAAGGAAAACGGGCGTCCAGGGACAGGGCTTATGGAAAGAGCTCTTTGTATTCCTGAATGAGAAGTGACCGAATGTCATCAACATGACCGAGCGGTTATTGGGTAATTTTTCAGACGCGGTGTCAGCGAGTGTGATTCCAGGCTGCTTGGCAAAGGGACTAAGCACTTTGATCTGCGCCAAATGTGAGGAAACCTGAGTCTGAGCGTCTTTCTGATTCAAGTCCTTTGTTTATCTCGCCTCCTGCAGAAACACCATGGCCGTCACTCAAACAAACAATAGCCACCCTTCCATGTGGGCATATAGTCATGACTAGTTTTTCATGCATCGGTGTCTGAGTGTGTGTGTGTGTGTGTGTGTGTGTGTGTGTGTGTGTGTAGACCATTGATTGTACAAAACATGGGCAGAGCTTCCAGGGCTGAAATGTGAAGCCAATGCAGAAGTAGTCTCACTTCTTGGATGGAGACTTTTGGTGTAAGCCTGCCATTGGACTGCATACGACCATCAGGCTGCATACTCTCTTTCACTATCCGCCATGACTGTGATTGGTTCGAAGAAATACAAACAATACCCCCCAATACCGGAATGAGAGTTGTTGACGCCATGCTGTGGAGTTTAGCGCGGCCATATGAGACTAATGCAGAAGTGCCTTAAACCTGCGTTCTTTCTAATAGCCTGCAATGGTTTCAAAAAAGAGTCTGATTGTATGTAAGCTTATGAGAAAATGACCCTACTTCTTACTTGATTTATTATCTCAGTAAACAGTCGAGTTTATGAGTTTATGGTCTCATTTGTTAGTTTCAAGCCTTCTTTAATACAGAATGATGTTCATTTTGTAAATTATGGACCAACTTGGAGAAAAACTACCCAGATGTTTCATCCGGTTCTCAGTCAGATCCAATCAGGTTTTCCTCCCAGGCTCCACCCTCCCCTCCAAATACGGTCCCTTTTGGCTCCAATAAAACAAGATGGCGACAAAATCAAAGCAGATGAAGTCACAGTGGGTTACACCTGGTATAGTCTTTTAAGCAAACTTACAAAGATTACAATTCTTACACAGATTGTAAAATGAAATTGGCTGGCATGAGTGAGTCACATTTGTTTTCTCATTTCATCTCAAGTTCTCCTTGTTGTGCCAGAAAAACGAGCTTCTGGAGTGAATCTGCCGAGCTGTAGCTCACTCTGAGTCACTTCATCTGCTTTCAGCATAAAGCGTTGCATCAGGAACAGTAGACTGTTGTTTATTCATTAGATTCTTCTATTTTCTTCATCATTAATAAAGATGAGGAAGTCTGATCGGGAAAAAGAAATTGTAAATTAAGAGACAGCATGCCTAAACCCATTCCTCTGTCTTCTTCGTGCTTCAGGCTATTGTCATAATCCAGTAGTGAAATGCTTGTCAAAAAGCACTTTAGAGTTTGTATCTTAGACGGATATAAAGGTGCGGGGATATTTATTTGTAACAGTTGCTTACAAGAACTTTAAATCCTAAATTGACATTTTTTCAGACTCTTCACCAAAAGCCACATACGGATCAAACCAGATTTTTAATGTATTGTTGGTTGGGTGGCAGGTCAGTGGGAGGATAGGGCGCCATAGGGGTTCACGTCATAATAACACTTCCCTATTTCTTTCCCCTATTTGTCCACACAATACCACACTGACACTGCGCATTTCTCATGATGTGAGGACAAATTTACACCCTCACTTGAGTACAATCTTGTGTTTTTATTTTCCCCGTTGCTAAATCTGCCTCACTCTCACTTAATCAGGCATGTTGATTAAGTCTCTAATTTGTAGCGGTGGGAAGGAGGAGTAGATGGAGTGGTGTGTGTGTGCGTGCGTGCGTGTGTTGTACATAATATCAGTCAGTCGTTGCAGAGGATTACAGTGTCTTCAGAGAACATTTCTGTTTAACATTACTTCATTAGGCTTCCTTTGATAACCTTTCATTTCACATTATTAGTTTTCATTTAATCCCGGCCCATGTCTAAGCTGCCGTCTGCAGTGTACGACATGATGGCAGAAGCCTGTAGAGAGACGACTCTTCTACAAGTGTAGGGCTGAGTAATTAAGCTATGAGCCACAAGAGGCCGAGCTTTACAGTGATTTCTGAACAGCTGCTCTGAGATCTGTTGTTAAGCACGACTTGTTAGCTGTACTGAAAATCAGTGTAAAGTACAACCTTTACTGATTTATATCATTGTTGTTCGGTTCTCTTTTGATACTCTTTATGGTTCTCAATTTTATCAGTAATAGCCATTCAATATATCAACATTCTGCAATTTCCTCTCCAGAGTTATAAGTGTTGGTGGCGGGGTCCGCCATTCCCATGTGAGATTCAACTTGCCTACCCACAGATGTGGGATTCACAGGAAATGATGCAGCATTACTGTTGGTGATTTTATCTCTTTGGTATCAGCCGCTCTGTTTTAAATCTGCTCCAGCTTTATCAGAGATTTACTGCTAACGCAAACCCACAATTTCCTCCTGCTGCAGACACATTCAAAGCACTCACATGATGAAGACGCCTTTAATTGTGAAGCAGTCAAAGGAAATGGAAAGTATTTGTCACAGAGGTTAGTGCTGAGGAGTCCTCCAGACAGTTTTCAGTTTGCTTTGTGGCAACAAAACCAGATATTTTAAGCCAAAACAACATCTTTGCCTAACCCTAACCAAGCGGTTTTTGTTCCTAAACCTAACCATAAACCATAAACACATTGTTGTCACATCATGAAATTAAGAATTTAAACTAAAGAAATGTAAAACATATCCATGATTTGCAAAAACAAACTTGACTGTATGATTCCTGGTTGATTTGGCGACACCGGTGGTTATGGGAGGTAACAACAAGTGTGGTTAAATAGAACATAACACATTAACCCAGACTACACCTGTTTTCTGCTCACATTGCTGCTTTAACTCCAGCACACAACTGCATCCCTGCAGCTCATGCAACCCATTTAATCAGCACCGCTCCAGAATCCACTTATAGGCTTGAATACTAGTTTTCTTTGAAGGGGGGTATATTTGTTACTGTCACTCCCTATTCCCCCACTGTGAGGCCTTAATTGCATGCTGCGGGGAGTGACGAGGTCGGAGACTTGACACCAAACATTAGCTGTTCATAACTCTGCATTTATATTTTAATGAATCTATTCAAGTTGGCTGCCATGGCTGAAATTAAGGTTTTCTACCGTGTTTGACAGACATCACATGTATTGGTTGAAAGCTGCAATTTCCTGAATACACAATAGAGCCACCTATCGTACATTAATGGTCCGAGCCTGTCATCTTTTGTGCATGGTGTGGCTTAATTGAAATACCAGGCTTTTAGATTCCCATCAGTTGTCTCTAAAACGTGTTGCTCTCACGCCTAGCTCATTATCATGGACAATATACGGATATTAAAGGATGACCTGTGTGACATGAAGTCAGAGTTCTGCTGCAAAATTAGACGATTTGATTGTCATGGAAACAATATGTGCTCGCGTGTGGCATTTAATTGCATTGTTTTGCTTCTCGTTTCTGCCTCAAATTATAGTCCCTTCCAGTGTTCTCAAAATAAAAATGAGTGCTCATGCTCTCTCTTAAAAGAAAAACAGGCTGATGTGTTCCTCCTCTCAGTAAATGCCTCAGCTGGAAAGCCTCTAGCGTCACCCCGGTATAAACTGATTATGTTTTACAGATACTAAAACAGGAGATGAGGGCTCAATAACAAGTATAACAAAGTACATCCACTATGGTCCCTGGCCATCTGTTTGCCTAAACTTGAGTATTAAGGGGACAGTCCATTCCAAGAGCAAACATACATGTTTTTTTTCTCTACCTGTTGTCCCTTTTTACCCATCTAGATAGTTTTGGTGTAAGTTGTCAAGTTTTGAAGATATCTGCCGCAGAGCTGTCGGCCTTTTGTCACATATAATGGAAGTAGATGGCACTTGGCGTGTGGTGCTCAAAGTGGCAAAAAAACAAAACAAAAAAAAAGACAAAAACAACTCGGCAGCAGTGCCTTTTTTCTAGAAAATATGACCTGGTTACTCGAGACAATCCACGGCCCTTGTTGTAAACTGTTTGGTGTAAAAAAAAGTATTTTGACTGATGGAAGCCTGTGCACAAGTCGTGCACAGGCTAAAAACATAAATCAAGGTTCAAGGTGATTTATTTGTCATTACACAACACAGCACTGCATATCAAAATAAAAGCTTCTTTCAAGTTTATGCTACAAAAATATAGAACACCTAAACGGTTATCTAGGCTATAAACATATATACATAAACACGTATACACCCTTGAAATTATTCTGTAGTGCATTTTTGTTTTTATTTGCATCTGGGTGAATGTGAACAGCAGCAACAAGATGAAGACGACATTAAACCGCCGAGTGCAGCAGCTTGATCCGAGATGAGGTAGACACAGGTCTCTGTAAATATGTCTCCAAAACTAAGTATGTATTTTTGATTTTGGGGTGAACTGTCCCTTTAAATAAGGGAGATTTGAAAAAGGCCAGTGATGTAAGTAATTCCTTGTAAATACTTATATCTATAATAACCATGAAGTGACCAGCTGTGTGACTTTGAGCTGGATTAAAGTTAAGTACAGTTTAAATACTTAATATAAACAAAATCCATTCTCTCCGTCTTATCCTCCTGGCAAATGGCAGCTCTGCTTCCTGCTGATAATCTTATCAAATTTAAATTTCACTCACCATCCGCTCCCTGCAAATCTTCATCTCCTCCATTGATCATCCCTGTGATATAATGAAAGCTAATCTGAGCAATCAACCGTCTTGTCTGCAGGGCTGAAGATCCGCGAGGTGATGATCAACGTGTCACGTCAGCAGGTGGAGGACTTCCACGGCCCGGAGGATTACTGGTGTCTGTGCGTCGCCTGGAGCCACCTGGGAACCTCCAAGAGCCGCAAGGCAACCGTCCGCATCGCCTGTAAGCATCTCCGTGTCACTTTGATACGACACTGACCTTATTGTCTCTGAAAAGGTTATTCTCCTTCAAACCGGTGCCATGATTTTGCATAAGGCATCATTTGTTTTCATGTTCGTGTGCGTACGTGTGGGTGGAGAAGGTCACACATGAAACAAATCGCATTTTTCGCTGCTCCTGCGTGCTGATGTAGTTGTTTTCTTTAATGCAGGCTGTTTATTCTCTCCCCTAGACCTGAGGAAGAACTTTGAGCAAGACCCCCAAGGCACCGAGGTGCCTCTGAATGGCATGATTGTGTTGCACTGCCGTCCCCCAGAGGGAGTGCCTGTGGCTGAGGTGAGGGCTTCTTGCACTTCAAACATTTTCTCCTGTGTTGCCGGGAGAGGAGCAGTCATCTGTCTGCTTTACTTACAGTGTAACTCTGTTTTCATGTTCCGATGTTTTCTTACTCTGCAGCCACAGACACATCTGTACTTTGCTTTGCAGTTTTGTAGAAGCCAGAGCTGCAGTTGATGAGCTGTAGATGCCTTTTGTTTGCTTTTCTTTTTCTTCATCCTGGAAGTTATATCTATCCATGCGCATCGCTTTCGCTCTCTGTGCGCTATGTTCTCTGGTAAAAGGATTGACGACCATGACTTATTTAGATGCCATGTATTCATTTCACTCTCACCGTCGTTCCCTCTCTCGCTCTTTGGAGTCTGAGTGTTTGTGTGTGTGTCTGAAAGAGAGAGCCTGTCATTGCCATTTTAATTTTTACTATGAATATAAAATGAAGCTCTTGTGGACTGTCCTGTCGAGCGCTGTGCGTGTGTGTGTCTGTGTGTGTTTATGTGTGTGTGTGGCGCTGCTCTCTGATGCGCTGTGCCTTCATGTGAAGGCTCAGTAGGCAGATATGTCAATATCAAAGCCTGTGTGCCCAAGCATCTGAAGCTTTGCATTTACTTAAAGACACAGTCCATATCCATACGTAAACAAAGTGACAGCCCTAGCGGCAAATTTCAAAGCACAGGACCAGAACCCTGCTATTACTCGCAAAACGACTAACAGGTCTTCACAGACTAAAAAGTTACCAGTATTTCATGAGGCTAAGAGTCAAAGTTTTGTTTACTCGAGTGATATTTGGAAACGGCAGTAAAACAGGCATGGATGTAACTATTTTTAAATATAAGAAGTTGAAAAAAGAGAGAGTTGTTTGATCTGTGGACAAATCCCAGGATCGATTTGTGTGTTTCACCGTTACTGCCATGGCAAGATGTAGTGACTAGTGACTCAGCGTGTGCTGCTGCTGCTGCTGCTGACAGTAACACCAGAATGAGGAACTGCAACGTTGACGTGAAGGCAGTGACCCCCAGTTACTGATGAAGGTACCTTATACGGATGGCAATCTTAACATTATTCAGATTTTACATATCGGCATCGGGTCCAGCAGTTTTATAGGTATTTAAGATTGTTTCTGGAGTTACCAGGTCATGATTTCTGACAGAGACATCGCTGTTGAGTCTATCAGATGTATTTTTTTGGCACTTTGAGCACCACAAGCTGAGTGCCATCCTGTTCCATTATATTCAAGAGAAGGCAGACATCTCCGCGGTCGCTGTCTCCTCCAAAACTTGGCAGCTCACACCAAAACTCTCTAAAATGATAAATAACAAGGTAAGAGGAGATATTTTTTATTATTATTATGGAGTGAACTGCATTAGCAAGGGCTGTAAAAGGCCAGCAATATGACAGCAGCGTGGGTGGTTGGATTGACGATGTTAGACAGAGTACCTTACATTACAACCTTATTCAGATTTTACATGTTAGACATTGGGTACGACAATGGCCTGGATAGGTACTGTGATGTACCAGCTAACTAGCATAATCAATTAAGAGCGGCATAATCATAACAGACTGATTTCATTTGTAGAATTTAAAAACAAGAACTCGTGTCTTTTTTATGGGTATACAAGAATATTTGGTAACACTTCCTTTTAAAGGTCAACACATTTCATGTTACTGTAACTAGGTGGCGATTCCCTGGTAACAAATTAAAAATTTCTTCGAAATTACCACAATAATTACCTCAGAATTGATTAGAAATGACCCCTGCATGATTTAATAACATTCTACTATTTTCCAATAAGCAGTCAATGAACAGCTGGTCATTTCTTGAATATATTCCCAGGACACTTGAGACCAGGATGCAAAACCACTAACTTGAAGCGAGTATGAATAATATCGGGGTAGTTTGGAAATTTCCCAGACCTGTAAAATTTAATTTTCTTGAGTAACATAACACAAAAGTACAAGTGTTAATAGTGTCTGAATAACTCTGAATGAAGTCTCAGAATATGTTCCACACTCTGAAGTGAGGTCTTGCTCATAACTAATTCATTAGTAGTTTGACACTTAATAAACCCCACAGCTTCTACTAATGAATTAGTAATGAGCACGACCAACTAGTTAATGGTAAATATGTGTACCCTAATTTAAAGTGTTACCAATTCTTTTAATAAAACTTTTAATTAAACGCTGCAGTCATATTTTGAAATAACTTTCAGCACATTGGATTCGCTATGAAACAATGATGAAGCTGAAGAGTTTCAAAAACCCTGTAAAACTTTCTCTTTCCACAATAAATATTCATAGGTAGCAATCAAGGTTAAAGAGTGTAAAAACAACTATAGTGTTTATTAAGCGTATACCCCCACAAAAAAAACATCTTCATCAGGACTGTGTGGGTGTGGTTTGATCATGTTTGATTGACAGCGACCAAACAACCCACAGACTGTCATCAGATTCTGATTCATGTTTGAAGCTGGCTCAGAAAATAGGTTTTCGCTGCTTTTTAAGGGTATTTGAGGGCGTTGACAGCCACGTCAAATCGGTGTCGCATTTACAGTAGGGCAGTAAACATATTCCTACAGTTTGTGCACTGATAGAAGTACAGACTAGAGATGTTTGCTAATTTAGCCCCATTAAAACATAAGTTCCCGTTTAAGTGTTCGAGGCAATGTGAGATTTTAATCATTTCCCCGACACAAGGACAGACTGCCAGTAAAGACTGAAGGTTACATGCTTTACTAAAGCGTTACTGCAAGACTGTGTTACAATGTGCATTAAGGTTGAAAACTGTTCATTCAGTATAAATCACTAAAATAATTGTGCGACACCACTATAAGCTACACATCTTCAACCTTAATACCTAATAAACCTAATAAAATACAAACACAGCCTTGGGTTTCTCTGTATGAGCTTGCATGTTTGCACCAAGTTTTACCTGCGAAAGGAGCTAAAAACAGGAAATTAAATTATTTTCCTGCTTGTTTTGGCGTTAAGACAAATATCTCCTTAGAAATGCATTCAGAAAACATTATTAGCATTCTTAGCATTAGCTAACTGGCTCACTGACTGATAGCAAGACACAGTTCACATAGTAATCTTCTTCTCCAGCCATTGATCATAAATCAATGCACTATTTAGTCGTGTTTCAACAAAATGTAATACAGTTCTGCTGCAAAACTTAAGGAAATCTGACGCTACATCAAAAGTTTACACAACATGCATACATCTAGGGTCAGGTAAAAATACCCTTCGATTGACAGGCTTTCATCAACTGTATGTTTAACTAAACAAAGAGACTGAAATAAGGTTTAATCAACAAACCACAATGTAATATCAGACAGATAAATAAGCACACTTAAAGGCAACTGAGCATGTGTATGTGCATCATTTGTTATAAGACCGAAGCCAAAAAGCCCTCGAAACAAGCACGAAGATGTCTGCAGGCACAGACCTGGAAGATTATACTGCTAATGTGCGCTAACGTTAACAGACTTAAAGGTCCAGTGTGTAGAATTTAGCTGGATTAAAACCAGCTCAATGCGGCCACCGTAAGAGAGGGTGAGGCGATCTTAAATCTTAAATTCAAGCTGAAACTCAGCACTTGTGTGTGATTATGTACCTGAAATTTATACAGCCCAAACATTTTCTCCTGCTGGCTGCTTTACTGGTTCTGTATTGTCGTATTAATAAAACCTTGATCACAAAAAAACAGTAGATTGGGGCATCGAGACTCCTTAAAGATGTCCAAGGACTCCTTCCACAGCACACACAACGCACATAAAACAGTGTTTGTGCTCTGTGTGTGTGTATGTGTGTGCGTGTGATGAATGATTCAGCTCACACAAATGGAGCATCGGTGTACCATGAGTATCCCCCATGCATTGTGGTCATCAAATAGGCAACTCCTCATGCATTCATTAATGCGACTCCGGCTAACAAAGAGAATGGTTATAGTAAATAATGCAGGGACAAATCCAGCTCCCTCTAGTATGACTTTCACTGGGAGGAAAAAAAAAAACAGGACGCACTCCAGAGTTGGGGATGTGGCTGTACTTTTCTCTTTTCATGACTTCAGGCCTTGCTGAGAGGTTAAAGCCTTTTTTTTGTAACCAGCGCTGTAAAAATCTGGCTGAGAGAGAAGCTACAGTTGGAGTTTAAGGAATTGAGGTCACGGTGCAGCGTGCTCTGTTGAACTCTATTTGTATTCGGAGGCATATTTATTTTGGTCGTGACATTTATTCAAATCTTTTTTTTTTTTCCGTACTTCCGCAATTTCCCAACTCATCCTGATGGAAATTAATACTTGTGTTGTTGAAGAAAAATGCAAAACATTTAATTTCGGGAGCTGACAATAAACGCTCAGTTGACAGGATGCAAATGAAATGAGTTCCGACTCCGCACGCTGTTTTAAAACATAAACGCTGCAGAGCCGACTTTACAGCTCCGAAATCCCCTTATGTCGCCGCTCTCTTCATGTTCTCGGAGGCAGCACTAACAGCGAGAGAGGGGAGAACTTTATCCGCATCTCACTGTAACTAAGCCACCGGGGAGTTTGCTGGGCTGTTGTGTGGGATGTTAATGAAAGTCACAGAATGCCATATTATCTGTCCCAGCAGTGATAGAGGCAATAATCTGTGCACAGACTGTAAGTCCGACCACAGAGAATGTATCAAAGTGAAACGGCTTAAATCCACGTCAGTTTATTGGTGAGTCGAGATGGCCAAACGTTTTTACTCGAATCCGCTTTTTATAGACAGGGAGGCTGTTTAGAAGACAGATAACGTCCGCAAAATGTCTCTGATCAGAGCGTAATAATCACATGATCATTTTTTCTGAAAGCCAAACTGAAATTAAATGTGCTTTTTTAATATATGCTGAGTGTTTGTTCAGGCGTGTGTAGTGTGTTGATTAAAATTGTACTTACCTCAAAGAAGATGTTGAAATTTTATCAATTAATCAGCGGTGACAGCACCCGAGGATTGGACGTTTAATCGATTTATTTTCAATTATTATGGCTCCCAACTATTATAATGACGTATAATAATGTGAGATAAATCGATTATTGTGATGCATTTTGTTTCGCAATGATGCTCTCAGGACGCAATCCTCTCACACATGTATATTAAAGCAATATTATGTATCAGTTCATATTTTATGCCATTTGCAACACAACTGTCGTGAATACAAATCCCAGGTTTCTGTAACAGTTTGTCAGATTTATTGTAATGTTACAAAACTCTTGTCAACTTATGTCCTGAAGTAAACATGTACACCTCACTGTAACATGCCACCAGCTAAACCTCTGTCAAAATGTGCTGATCAAAACATAGCGAGTTGACAACTTTGCAAACACAACCAACATCAAGCAAGTGCAACAACTCAAGGCATACGACTTAGCAAGCCAGCTAGCATTACTCACTGCCTCTTGCTCGGTCATGCCAATTTTCCTCTTCTTAGCCTCTTCTGTCAGTGTCCTCTTCAGTCTCTCCCCCTCTGTCGTGACGTCTGTAGAGGCAGCTGAGCCCTGTTTCATTACCCGCTCACCCGGCTCTGGTTCCGATGCCCTTTCTGGCCCCGCGGACGGACCTGAAATCTTCCTCCCGGCGGTCCAAAGCTGCTGCGAAAGCAATGCAAACACCGACAATCCCCGGCAGCGCTCTGAGCAGAGTCGGCTAGGAGAGCAACAGTTACAGGTGGCTTTCAGGAAACTCTCTAAATCAGAGAGTTGAGGCAGAGAAGCCGGAGGACATCAGAGGGAAAACCAGAGAATACTTCCTCCATGAAATATGATCCAGTTTCACCAAAATCACTGCTGGTTGGTGCTGTGTGGGATGTACTGCCGTATAGCGCTACGCACTGATGCTACCTGCCCACTGAAGTTACATAGTGCAGAGTGGAGACAGAGACACCATTCACCCTGACATAAGTCGCTGCGCCATCAAAATTATCTCTGAAGCTGTTATTTTAAGGTAAAGTAGTTACATAATGTTACAGTGAATACATCGTTTTTGTATTTGATTAAAGTTCAAGGATATCCACTGCACTAAATGCACGATGTTTCCAAATGTAATGAGTAATCCTGTTAAATAATCATGATTGTTCTTGTTCCCATGATGAAGCAGCCTTACAGTACCTCCTACCTTAATGTTCTTATTCACCAATGTGTGACTGGTGCAGTCATGTGTGGGAGAGTGAACTCGAACTCTGTTCAACTCAGAAAAGTCGGCACTAAAATCAAAATCACCGGAGGATAAAGATCATGCCCGCAGTAATGAGCGCATAATGAATGCAGCTTCTAAGAAAAAAACAATTAGGGCACCATTAAAACCATCTGAGAACCATCATTTTCTGTTACATAACTTCGCTGTTTATTTACAAGACGAGATTTTCCGTAGCATCACTGCACATCCCAGGCTCACTTATCTCTACGGGATATTATTTTGAGAAGTATCTACTAATGACTGATTAAGTGCAGTTGTTGACAGCCCATCCAAGCAGCACAAGGTCTATTTGAAACTTCCAACATTTCTCAAAACACATTTGAAATAGGTGTAAATATCAACTGAAGCTTGGAACAACATGGCCTATTTTCAAGCCTCAAAATTGAAAGTGCTTTTTTTTTTATCCAGCATGTCGGAAGAGCTCATGTTAAACTCTGTCAGACATCTATTATACGGCTGACTTTAAGTGACACCCAAGCAAATAACTAGTTTAGCCAGCTCTGAACAACTGAAGGGAAAATTGTGACTCCGTGGCTTTCTGAGGTTAAAAGTTGAGCTAGGGGGAGAAAAGAAAACGTCTCCGATAACTTCAGGAAAAAAACTGCTTTACATTCATTAGCACCACATTAACCGTATTCTTTACCAAGTGTAATTAATCATCAAGCCTCTCATCCAAAGTCATTTGAAGTACTTTAAATGTAATTATTCAGTGATGAACATAACATTTCCAGAGATGGTGTGGAGATAAACCAAGGACACAACAAGGGTTTAGCCGCCCCCGCCTCCAGAATATGCTGCTGTCAGATTCGGAGGGCTCATTTGTTTAATGTGATTTCATGAAAGTCGTTGTTGCATTGAGAAAAGGCCATAGATGACTGAGGGAAGGCGGAGAGGGTGCAGGCGTGAGCAGAGTGAAAGGAGGAGGAGGCCGCTTGTTAATGAAACTCAACCCTAATTGAATCAGATGGAACAAAACCTACTGCAATGCTTTGTAATCGTCTCCGTGTCGCTTTCACTTCCCATTTAAATGATTGTAAATGTGGGTCATTACATTTGCTTTTCAGAATAATTGAGTGTTTAGGCCGGATGCAGGGAGGAATTGGAACGTTTTGGACAGGACTTTTCTGCGAGTCGGTTTTAAGATGATACCTTTTTTTGCGCTCGAACACGCGGTGCTCAAGGCCAGCTGGCTCTCTCGTCTCAACCTCTTCAAACAGCTTGCAGCTATCAGAAAAATGAAATCCTGCAGCACGGTTCACGGACCTCCCGCTGACCATTTGATGCCGCTTCCAATATTTCACGAGCTAACTTCATTTGCACTCCCTACACCGGCTGGAAAATGAGCAAACAAGGAAGGAAGTTCAGTGAAAACTTTGCGGGGATCAGTTTTAAATTAGCCGCAGTTTGATGGTCAACACGGTGACCTTGACACCTCGCAAACCCCACCGCCGGCAGACCGCCGTAAGGCCTCGTCGGCTGAGTTAGGTGTGGTGTAGTTCAACACTGGTTGCTGCTATCTAAGTGGAACAAATTTGCCAATTAAGCAAATCCGTTTCCTGTCCTCCCCAGGCACTGGCTTATCAGGCTCATTTGAGTCTGTCCTGTCCCTGCCTTCTCATCAGCGTGTGCATCTCTCTATCGCTTCCCCCCGAAGGGAAGACTCTAGGACCGACACAGAATGCAAATCACACTCTGGGTTTATACACTTCCTGCAGCGAACACTTGGAGAAAAAAAAAAAAAAAAAAACGAGCGAAGGAGGGGCAGAGTGAGAGAGATAAATCAAAGCAAAAACATGAGACAGAAAAACCAACTAAAGGACAAGACGATTATTTTAATTTACTTTAGAGTACGAATTCTCTGAGATAAAGCCTCCCCCCCCAAAAAAAAAATGAACACTCGCCACCAAAGAGACAGTTCTCATAATATTCGACTCCCATGATCACAGGGAAACTAGAGGGACGATTATGTGGTCAGTAACATTGAAGAAGACAACAGCTGAGGCTGGTTTCAAGAAATGAAACCTTTCTACTTTAATTCTATTGTACTTAAGCTTTTGGCTCACTGAGCTCATACTGTATGGCCTTTTGTGGAACAAATCTGCCAATCAAGCAAATCCGTTTAACAGCCTTTAGTTGTTGTCTTTCTTAATATAGCTGACCACATAAATGTCCCTCTAATCTCTCTAATTATAGGATGTGATTAGGAATTAGGTTCCTTTACAAAAACACTTAAGTTTTTTTTTTTTTTTTTTTTGCTTTTTACTTGCAGATTTGTGGCTTTAACAGGGCTGCAGACTCATTTTTCACACTGGTCGCACTCATGCAATCATTTAGGTGCACCAGCAAAACCTGTAGGTGCACCCAATAACACATTTTACATTCATTTCTTAACATGTTTAAAGTTTTGTAAGCAGGACCACGAACCAATTAACATTTTCGGGCGCATGTGCAACTAATTTAATTGCACCCTTGAACTTCTGAGTGCTTTATCATAGATTTATGACGCAGTTATGTTTCAGAAAACATCTCGTAAATGTAACACTTTGATCTCGGAGAATATCAATACCAAGTCTATTCCTCTGATAAATGTATGACTTTAATCTTGGAAATCTTTTTTCTTTGAATGTTACTCCCCTCCCCAGGTTCCTGTTGTTGATTATTATTTATTTGTTTTACTTGTTTTTCCACCTACACTGGACCTAATACCCTGTCAGTAATGATATTACTACGGTCATCCTTAAAGCAGTCTCGTTCTGTGAAACACAGATTTGGAAGAGCAGAGATTTATTTTTTATCACACATACTTTTCAGAAGAAAATGTCCGCACACATATCTCCTAATTAATCTCCTCTAATAATACAACAACAGTCCAAAATGAGGACAGATGATTAACAGTATATATATAATAAAGCCACAGTACATCACAGAGCCAATACCTGCAGCAGGGACAGAGTCCCACAAACACATAATGCCCTTAACAATTCAACAGTATTGCAGCGAGGGTGAGTGAATGATCCTTAGTGAAGGGCAGATCGATGCCGCAGTAATCGATACTTCAGCACTCAAACATAGATCACTTGTTATCGATAACCAGCTAAAAAGGATTGATTAGAAAGTTGGTTGCAAGGTGCTGCCGGACATAAAAAGCAGTTAAATAGTTCATGTTTCTGCTGCTGAACAGACTCTGGTAACACGAGAATCGCCACAGACGTCTTTTTTCAGCCTGCTTTTGCAAACATTTAAGCAGACCTGTGAAATGACTTATCTTTTTTAATTATGTCTTACAACACTGACTGAGAAATCCTTCTTGTTTAGAGTAAATGATAATATTTTGTTTATTTTATATTACAGTAAAACTGGGAGCTACTGTACCAGCTAATGATGCAGCTTCACTGTTAAATTATACTAGCTTTTAATGAGGCACAAACAAGGTAATAAATCCATATTTTTAATTACAATTGTAATTATATGAACTCATAATGAGCCCTCTGTGGACCTGACCACTCACGTCTTCTGTTGTGTGTAATGTGGGTTGTAATTTCTAGAAAAAAACAGTGTTGGAAACAGTATTCAGAGATTTTGTCGAACAAATTCAATATTTTCTTCTAAAATGTTGTGAGAAGTGAGTACAAATTTGCAATAAATCAAATAGAATACAAGCACCTCCAAATTGTACTTGAATAAATGTACTTGCTACATTCAACCACATTTTAAAAACAGGCTCAGGCAGGTCAGGATGAGCCTGCCACGACAAAATCCTTCCTTCTTCCTTCCTCCATCCACCCTTGAATCCTCAATGACAAATTGAGTGGCAGAGAGGCATGTCAGAGGGCTCCACAGTGCGTGTCAGAGACTTTGCAGTGGGTTTCAGTAAAAGTGGTGGCACACACTCTTTTGGCAAATGGTGAAGTAATATTTTATATGTGAGGGAGCTACTTTCTGTTAAAGATTGGTGCCAATACTGAGCCTATTAAGCTGATTGGGTATCTTGATATGATCCAAAAATGTTCTCTGCCATTAAAAAAAGCCGTTTCCACCAGACCTGTGCAGTATATGTAAAGTGATGTCCAGACTTCCAATCAAAAATATCTGGGGTTTTTGGCACAAACACAGCTGGGAATTGTCTCGAAGTCTCCTTAAAAGTATCCAGTGGTGTCAGGCTTAAAGATGTTGAAACAAAGTGGTTTCTTCTACAGTAGATTCTGAATATACTGACAACTAATTTTTCACTGTAACAATACAACAGTAGCGAGTTGACACATGGACCGCTGCAGTGTCCGCATAGCCCCACCTCTACCAGAAGTAAATTAACATAGAAGCTGCTGTACGTAACACACAGTGTACAAACATTATTATTTTTATCTTTAAATAGAAATCAAACATTTTAACCCTTCAATGCTGTGTCAGTTTTTCCCATATTTTTGATATTAGTTATTGTATCGAAGTTAGAAATTCCTGTACTGTTACAAAACTATCCAGCGGTTTCATACTTACAAATGTTGCACGCAGTGCTTTTGAGGAGATCAATATATCGTCTTTTATGTCTATTGTGATATAGCCTCAAGATATTGTGATATTGTTTCAAGGCGTATCTCTCCGAGCCCTCCTAGTTCCTACTACCAGTAACATCCATACATTAATGGAAGGCTCGGTGCTTGGTGCCACAGCCGTCTCTTGTCAACCCGTGTATATAAAAGAGTGTTGTCGTCAGATAGTGAACAAACACGATTAAAAAGTTTTAATTATTAGCCTGGAGCTTGTCGCCTAGTACCATATTGACATATACTGTATTAGATGCTGCCCATGGGGACTGTCAATATTGTATCAGGGCTGGAGCCAAGGTTTAAAACAGCAGCAGAGGAGGCAGGCTTGTCACAGAGGCCACTTTAGAGGAAGCAGCAGACAGAGCAACTCAACCGTCTACCCACACACCTATCTATGCATCTAATGTATATGGTGACTGTTTGTATTGTACCTTATTGCAGCATAAACATCTCTCTATGGTCAGCCTGACATACCTGCCAGCATTCAGCTGTGAAGAATAGGAAGATTTTCTGGGGTTATTGGCGAATGACCTACCGTCAGCGCCCTCGCCCCCGTATAACTGTCCACCACAGATTTATAGAAGAGATACAAGGAGGTGAAACTAGACTTTTAATTAGTCTCGAAAGAGTGAAAGTCGGAGGCATGTTTCTTCTTCTTGGGATCTGATTCATCCGATTTTTAGCAGCAAACTGAGCGGACAGACGGCTCGAGCGAGGCGCTGACGAGTGATGCACGTCAGGCAGGGTGGTCTGCAATATAAAATCAGGAGACTAAGAGGAGAAATTACACTTCACTCCCATGAAAATCCGGCGTTTTCTAGCATGTATGGCCTGATTCAGTTAAGTCAATTCCTGTATGTGAGCATAATGAATTACCTGAGACACTGATGTGTGCGCTGAGCTGGTTGAATGGTCAGGTGTGCTACGTCCAGAGTCACAGGTAATAAATTACTGGCCAGGATCCAAACACAGTTGCCCGCGGTCAGCGTTACTGTAATAAACAGTTATGAAAGTTTGATCACTCCCCCTCCTTATAAAAACACACCAGCAGTGTCATTTCAATTACCCTGATTTAAGACATCGGAGGGCATTTCACAGATGTTTCATCTTTGATAGTGTATCTTTATTGTGATTTATAATGGACTACCCTACACCTAAGATATGGATATATTTGATTGAATACAATACACTTCCTCTCCAGTAAGGCTACCACAATGAAGTTTATAACTTTTGAAGGGTAACAAGGTATTTCATTAATTGTACCGTGTTGTATTTATTATAAAGCAAAGTATTCCTGTTCCTTTGTTGACCCCTCCATTAGCAGGCAGATTCACGAGTAAGACAAATTTAACGCGCACCAATGACTTCGCTCTGTCTTTGTGCTACATGGCAAATGAGTAAAAAACACCACTCCGCATCACTTTAATATCAGATTAATGAGAAATTGCTGCAAAATAGCTGGTGGTTGTGAATATATTGTGCTCATTAGTTTTTACTCGCTACTTTGTGATAGAAATTAGATTTGTCATTGAAAAGAATGTGTTTAATATAATTCAGTGTGGCACGTTTTCTGCTTTTGCTTCAGGCAATGCATTTGGTTTTAACGCTGCGTTTCCTGAGGTGACACATTATCCACTAAATGTTGAATTATATTTAATTTACCACAACATAATGGTTGAATCTCGGTAGCTGTCAAGTTCAATCTCGGCGCTGCTCTATAAATATGCGTCCCATCTGAGTACATGTCGGGAGAGAACAAAGGGTTGAGGGTTAATTTTCAATTTAGTGAGTTTAAGTTTCTCTATTACACTTGTTTATAGCTGCCTGCAGAGGAAAGTCCTTCACTTTAAGTCGTTTTTTTCTTATTCTTCTTTCTTATTCTTCTTCTATGTGCTGAATGGAGGGACAGTAGCAATTTGTGTTTGAACCTGATTAAACAATGTTTGTAGTTGCCAAACTGACCTTACAACACTTAACTTGTGTAAATTATAGTTTCATATCTTCTTGTTTGATGGATGTGACTTTCTCTCACCTCAGAACAACATGCACGTGCAGTTAAGTAAAAATAGCCTGCATTTTATTGAGTGAGGATATAAAAGAAGAGTAATATAACAGCGGGCTCGCGGTGATAATCTTTCATGTTGCTTGTATAATAATAATAATAATAATATGTAAGATAATTACATTTATACTTTTAATTCTCAGAAAACAAGGCACAATAATTCACCCGTCTACCATTCGCTTGCATGAATCTTTGGCATAAACTAATATTCACCACTTTTCATTAAGTCATTCATGTTTTTTTTTCCCCTCTGTTCCTTAGAGAGTATGCACACTGATGCCCTATATTGCCTTGATGATGATTGACGCGGTGTGACCCCCTTGATTGACAGAATAACCGACGTGGCTGATTTTACAAAATGCATGCCCCTTTGCTTTAAAACTGTCCAGTAGAAACAGGAAGTCATCGCTCTAGGAAGGAAGGAACCTTGAGACCCGTGGGGACATAATAAGTACAATCCAACAACAGTCTTACGCTAAATAATTTTACTTTGAATTCTCCAAAATCAATGCAAGCATGTCCATGTTCATTCCCTTCACCCTGCCCCAAACAGTGCAAGCCACTGCCCTATGTACTGTATGTCAGCCTCTTGATGATGATGTATGCGGTGTGACACCTGTGATTGACAGCATGGCAGGTTTTTTTTTGCAAAATGCATTCCCCTTTCCTTTAAAACTGTCTGTAAGAAACAGGAAATCTTCCCTCCGGGATGTTTGAAAATTGTGTCCTCCGCTGAGGAGGACGAGTTTCAACAGAACAGTAAACTACACGCTGCACAGAGCCAGAACCTGTTATGATAACTAAAAGTGGAAAATAGTATGAAAATGTGTCATAAATCAGGAGAAATTCAGGAGAATTGCGAGAGGGCAATGAAAAACCGAAGTCTCCTGGGAAAATTGGAAAGGTTGGCAAATATGCCACAGTCCACCTCCCACTACCACATCAGCCCAGTAGCACATATACCGGCCCAGTCATCCATTTATCTCCCGACAGATCGTCCTTCAGATCCAGCCATGTTCTCTGCCTGCCTGAGTTTCGCCTGTTATGACCCCCCGCCTGCCTTATTGGACACCTGCTTCCTACCCTGATCCCCTGTTGGACAAAATTGCCTCGTCTCCCCCGCCTGGTTTTGACTTTTTTTACCAGTTTTCGACCTCGAGTAAACTCAGCCTCAGAGTCATGCATTTTAGAGATGTTTAGTCTGACATTAGAGATGCCTCTGAGGGAGAATCTTTTTCGCATACAGCAGACAATACACAGACTTTCTGTGTAATGTGACCCCGGTGAAAACAACAGAGCTCACCTCTGTCATCCTTTTTGTGAAAGAGGCTGCGGTGTTTGCAGAGAGGGTGCAAGGTTAATTCCCTATGCTTCCAAGATACTAGATAGAGCCACAGTCGATTAGCGAGGGTAAGCTTTAAACAATCAGAGGAAAGACGACTGTGCACCAGACTGTGCTATATATTTATAAGACTGAAACCAAATGAAGGTTGAATTTTTTTAATGATTTAAAATACCACCTTGCACTATTTTTCCAGCATGAAAGATTGAAAATTACTGCTTCCCTAACATAGTAGATTGATGCAGTACAGCATGGATGGCAACACAGGGGTTGATTAGACATTGAAGGTTTGAAATAGCGAAAGGCAAAAATATAAAGACAAGCATTGATAGAATGACCGAAGCAGCCCTCCAAGTCTGGCTGGTTGGCTTGTCTTGAAAGCCGTGGTGCCAAATGATGAAAAAAAAAAGTTGAATTAAAGGCACATGATGAAAGACTTCTCGAGCCGTCAAAAGGAGGAAAAAAAAAACGTTTGTGACAACATGACTCCTGATTTATTGATTTCCCGGCTCAATTTTTTCATCCGGGGTGCTTCGAAAGAGCAAAGCAATCTCTGAGTTTGTTGGCTGTTGTTATATTCCCTCGGCAAATGGACACTCTGCGCAAACACGCACACACACAAACACACTTGGAGTACAACCCCAGTGCACAAACACATGGAGCTCCCAGTGGGGCGGAGTTTTTAATCCTCAAATACACTGCCATAAATCAAACCCCTACTCCCTCATGCCCCAGCTCGTCGCTCTCAATGAAAAGCTCAAGCCAGTGGCACATTAATAGCAATTTACAGGGCCAGTCATGCGAGGAGAGGAGCATCAACAGAACGTCCTTTATTTTGTAGTTTCTTATTACGTTCACTCACTACACGGCCACTGAATTGGTAACTACAGAAGATGTGCCCTACTGTATCACTCCCTCCGACTGGATGTCAACCATGTTATACCTTTCCTACAAACCCCTTATCTTGCAATAAGAACGCGTAATAAATGTACTAAGGCATCCGAGAAATGCCGCCGTTGAAAAGAAAAGGATAAGGAACACACTTTCTGTGGCGCTGTGGTATAGGAGTATAGAGAATAAGGAATGATATCACACTCTTTCCTCAGATCATTCTTTAATGACAGTAAATCAATACAAGAACATATCTCTTGTACCATATTAAAACCTCTGTTTGATAATAGAAAATGCTGAATGAAGAATGAAGATTCTCCTGCTCCAACTACTACAGCGTTGTATCAACACAACAGTGCAACTTATCTGTTTTAATCAGATCTTACATAACAACTTCGTATGATTGTACCTCAACATCGCTGAAACATAGCAAATGTTAACTGCCACAGTTATATAGATATATATATATATATAGGTATATAGTATGTAAATAGTTACTGCCTTTCAAAACAGGGTTCAATATGTGAAAAGACAGATTTTGTAAGCCATTGAGAGATTCATAGACAAGCTGCAGTACTTTAAACGCTGTTCTCTGACACACTAGAAGCCAGTGAGAGAGCCCTGGGAAAATGTGTGATGTGTTCAGTTTTCTCGGTCTTTGTTTGGCAGCAGCACTCTGAATGCGCTGAAGTTGCCTAAGAGTTTTTGAGGGGAAAAACCTGGGAGAAGAGCGTTTAAGTTATCTAACTTGCTGGAAATGAAAGCATGGATTAGTTTCTCTAAGTCCTGCTCGGACATGAATCCTCTGATTCTTGCTATCTTTTGAAGATGGTAGAATACAGACTTTGTAACTGATTTGACAGAGCTGTTGAGTCCAAGATTACACCAAGATGTCCGAACCATATCAATCATGTTAAGCAGCTACAATGTATTTTACTCCAGAGGAGCTTTACCCTGAGGAAAACGTCGTGGTCCGCACAAGAAACGGCTTAGTGATCATGTAATGTGGTGATTCCCAGCAAGGGGTACTCGCCCCATGGCGGGTGTAGCCTACATTTGCAGAACTTCACAAGGAAAGCTCAAGTAATAAACTGACTCAACACAAGAAAATGTGAGGTGATACAACACAAACAAATCAGACTACAAATTGAAGTGTTAGTTGTTAACACATGAACAACATATTAACATGCTGACATTGAGAGTGTGTGGAAACTAGTTAGCATGCTAGCAGATGAAATATTAAGGTCTAAGTGAAGTTTAAGTGGTTGAAATAGGTAATGTTGATTATTTGATATTGTTAGGCAAAAGTGATATTGGCTAAGCTATACAGTTGAAATGGCTAAAAGTAGCTAGCCTAATAAATCGGCTGAGTTTTGTAGAAGAACAGTTGAAATAGCTAAACTGAAGGATAACGGTTGAAATAGTTAAGTTAGCTAAACGTAATGAACAACATGAACTCAAACAGTTGAAATGGTTAGCTTTAAGTAATGTAAAAGTAAATAGTTTAGCTAATAGTAGGCTAATGCATTATACTGGCTTGAACAGCTAAAATAGCTAGCCATAAGCAATGAATAAAGAGTTGAAATAGTTAGCTTAAAATAATGCCTAACATTGGCTTGAACAGTTGAAATAGCTAAACGTAATGGATACAGATTGGATATTGACTTAAAGACTTGAAATTGCATAATATTAGCTTGAATAGTTGAAATAGTTAGCTATAAGTAAGGGTTAAGCTTAAAATAGTGTGAGTGATGCAGATGAAAGCATAGCACAGCCCAGTTAAGCTCATTTGATCGGGCTGTGAGGGTACATCAGACAAAAAAAGATGTTTATGTCAGTCATGCAGCCTTCTCTGCTATTTTCAGGTGGAATGGCTGAAAAACGAAGAGCCCCTCAGCTCTGAAGCCGTCGTTGATACAAGAGGCGACCACAATCTCATCATCTCCGAAGCCCGCCTCTCTGATTCCGGAAACTATACCTGCGTCGCCAGCAACATTGTGGCGAAGAGACGCAGCGCCACGGCCACTGTTGTAGTCTACGGTAAGGTGTCAGATTCAAGACATACAATATATGTGGTTATTTTTTATAAAGAAATGTGTCTGAGGTTTGATTCTGCCTCAGTCAGAAACCCATGACAGTAGAAGTCCTGACGTTTGCCAAACAGATAATCGAAAAAATGTCGAACAGCTTCAAAATATAAAATTTCACTGCAGAAGCAGGCTGTCAAATTGGCAACGTAAGCAAATTCCCCAAAGACAAAAAAAAAAAACAGCACTGCTCAACCACAGCGTGTGGTCTTTTTTCACACAAGAGTCTAATGAGCAGGTAATGGGCAAGTGATCTCTCGGGTGTGTAAAAACAAGGAGACACAGGCACAATATTTACAAGAACTCAATAATTAATAGCGGCGAGGCGGTGACGTGGGCTGTCACAATTCCCCGGCTTTTATCTGCCAGCACTAAACGCTTGTGTGGAGCGCTCTGTAAAGCTCCAGGCTAGCAGAGACCGTTTCCAGCATTTTTATAGCCCCACAGAGAGCTCTGCAGGGACAAGGGAGAATAAATGAAATTATAATGTCATGCTAGCACCACCTCCTTGCACACCAGAGGAACACCTTGTTAATTGGAGTGTTTCAGTGCTCATTTTACTGACCTTTCATCCTGTTAGTTTTATTTTTTTTTATCAAGGAGGACATTTACCGGCTGTAGGAATTCATCCAATTCCTCCTGACATCCCTTTGTTGAGGCCCATCAATCATTAATTTCCTTAATGCTAATGAAGTCTCTGACAGGCTTACGTGTCCTGATAGCCTCAGACAGATGTCCAATAGCGAGGGTTAGTATTTCTTCCTGTGCTATGACAGCAAGCGAGCTGATAAGTCAATCATAGTGCATTATTTTAGGCAACAAATCAGAGGAAGAAGGGGAAGTAGACAGAAGGGAAGACACCATTGATCATCTTTGTAAAAGACAGTTTCTTTTTTCACGATGAGACGTTCATTGTCTCCCTAAGTGAACCCCTGCGCTGTCAGTGTGCTTCTGTTCCCCCTGACAGAAAATATTATGGCCAGTTTTCATTCTTGTCGTATCTCTTCATCTCCTTCCTTTCATTCTTTGACACATACAGTGAATGGAGGCTGGTCATCGTGGACGGACTGGTCCCCCTGTAACGTACGCTGTGGTCGCGGCGTGCAAAAACGTTCTCGCACCTGCACAAATCCAGCCCCTCTCAACGGGGGAGCCTTCTGCGAGGGCATGTCGGTGCAGAAGAGCACCTGCAACACACTGTGTCCAGGTAAGCACAGGGAAGTTTGTCTCTGTGCTGTTAGTGTTTGTGCATTTGCTTAAAAGCACGCTGATTTTTTTTTTTTCAAATCTGCGCTTCCGCCTCACAGTTTTCAGTTTGTAGTCGCGTCTTAATGTTGACTCCCGGGGTGCCTTCAAGGAAACGCTGAGATTTTAGATGTAGGTGCTTGAAAGCAATGCATTCATGAAATATACTGGGAAATAAAAGGAATGGTGCATCATTTTTGGAGAAGCTGCTCATTTGATTTCTTTCCAGGAGTTACATGAGAAGATTAATAACACTCTTATATCTGCTCCATGAAATATGAAGCCATAGCCAGCAGGCCATTATCTTAGCTTTGCATGGAGATGGGAAGCATGGGGAAACAGCTTGTCTGGCTCCGTCTAAAGGTATTAAAATCAGTCTTCCAACACTGAGGCTCAATTCTGTTTCCAATTTTTACCCCCTCGTTATCGAGTGCCCCCTTGCCCCTCAGAACAGTTTTACAAGGGGTGGTGGTTGAAATCCCTCCCCATTAATTGGGACAAGACCCTCGTGTGTCACCAATCGCCGTCGATGGCTTTTATGTAAACAGACGTGATCGGACATTTCCAATATGCCGCCTTCAGGGGTGTTGATCGTTATCGTTGCTGTCCTAGTATTGTTTGTTTCAATCTGTGCGTAGCTTCAATCAATACATCAAATTAAGAGAGCACTGCTTCACTACCTGGCCACTACACATGCTTATAGGCTAACATTAGCACCCCGTGCCAGTCTGCACTGATATTGTTGGAGCGGTACCAATTTGCAAACAAATTTCAAGCATCATGTGCTATCAAAGGGGGAATGTGAAGTTAAGATAGATCAAAATGTGGGACTGTCATGCACGAATCAGCAACGACTGATGTAGTGTTTGCTACTGTAGCTAGTTGGTTGGCTACTGAGACATCAGCAGACTAGTTGGGATTGTTTGATGCCTGTTAAAAAGAAAAGGGGCCTATTTGAATTGAAAGGACAGAGAGTTATCTTATCCCTGAGTTTGAAGTGCATCCATTTATATACATGTATGTACAACTGTTTATTTTTCCTATAATTAGGGCTGCCACCATATCAGATTTTCACTACGCAATTATCATGGCCAAGCACGTTCATGATAAGAGTGGAGAGGAGCGAGTCTGTAAGCATAAGGGTAAAAAAAAGAAACATGTACAAAATTAACAATTACTATCATCTACTCAATTACTAGGAAAAAGGCAACCAGATAAACTCATGAACAAAACATGCACAAGGCCGAACATCTTCATGATATTTTCATGTGTCTATTATTTACACAATATCAATATTTAATTTATAAATATAATATATTGTTCCTTTTTTATTTATTTCCTCAGTGCTATTTATATTCTGCTGCTTAATTATTTAATTTCTAAGCATGGAGATGGCTACTGTGCCACTGCATGTCATTGTGCAATTCCCACATTGGAAATAACAACGAAGCCTTGTTTGTTCAATTTGTACAGAAAGCAAAGTGTAACAAAAGCTGTTTTTACACTTCGGCCATTGTAATGATCCATTTGCTTTTTATTAGTGAGCTTAAGAGGTGCTGGCAGGCAGGTTTCTTCTACCTCTGGACGGAGCCAGTTTTGCTGTTTCCTCTTGCTTCCAGTCTTTTTGCTAAGCTAAGCGAACCTTCTGCTCTTCAGAGCTCCTTATTTAACTGACTAACACTTCACAAGGAAGTGATTATTTCCCAAAGTGTTGAACTATTCCTTTAAAAACACTTCTGTTTGCCAACCGGCTTTTATGAATTTTCCAATGTCAGCACGTCCTTGAATGCATTAATGGTGGAGACGTTTCTCTCTGCTCATAAACGAATTGGCACACATTATTAAAGTGAAAGTGACGGAAAGTGAAGGCAACCAAATGGTCTTTGTAATTGATTACTCACGAGAGTTTAAAGTCTCTGTAAGTTGATTTTCAGTACCTGAAATGAACAGAGAACTGTGTCAGCCTGAAAAGTAGGAAATCAGTTTAAAAGCTTGAGGCATGCTTTGCAGTTTAGCAGCGGTCTCCTCTAGTCCTCAGTTACATTTCACCGTAAATGCACCGCGTGTCTCCACTGCTGATACTGACGGCGGGTTGTATCTGAAATCTAATGCGGTGGAGCCTAATTAAACAGCAAATGAGAAGAAACTAAATAGGAAACGGAGAGAGGGCTTGAAAAAAAAAAGCAAGCAAGCGATAAAGAGAAAGAACAAACAGCAGAAGCTTATAGCGTGTGAGATGCACAGCAGCAGTTCCTGTTATCAAAACTTCAGTGTAATCTGCTCCACCCAAGTGTTTTTTCCAGACAAGCCCGAATTTATGATTTCAACCACAGCACCAGTATAAAAGAAAAAGCTCATCAGGTTTAAGTGAAGAAAAAAAATTATCAGGGGAAGGCAGTGCATTCCTCTAAATATTATCTCCTCTTTGCCAACCGCCTCCTTCTGAAGAATTCTTTCTACCGCGTCTGAGTTTGAACATAAACGGCGTGCATTTGCGTTTAGATTAGCAGGAAGAAGGCAACTTTTAGAGCATTTGGAGGTGGAAGAGGAGACTTGATGGAGTGTGGCATAAGCAGAGTGTCTTTGTGCTCCAAGTCAGCAAGACGGCAAAACATTCATGCACCCGCAGGAGGGAAATGTTTTTGTATAGATAGTAGTTCAGCTCTTACCTTGAAATTGTTTTTCATAAAGTCCCAGAGAACTTTTAACCGAATCCACTTCGCCTTGATGTTTGAATCTTTTGAAGAGAAGTGAGCATCTTTATCGTGTCGGTTGATTTTTTTTTCGCCTGTGTATCTTTTTTTTCCTGTATTTTATTCATGCGTTTGTACTCGTGCTTGTATGAGCGTGTTCGTTCGCACATCTCCATGTAGAGTTAAGGGATGACAATGCATGCGACCATGCATTATGCACATGGCTGCGTATGTGCATCCCTTGTATTCGTAAACATTTGTATCTGGTTCCTTCAGTGGATGGCGGCTGGGGAGAGTGGAGCGAGTGGTCGGCGTGCAGTTCAGACTGCGAGAGGCAGCGCAGCAGAGAGTGCACGGCTCCGGAGCCCAAACATGGAGGACGGCTGTGCGACGGGGTGGCGCTGGCTACAGACAACTGCACTGGCGGCCTCTGCACACAGAGTGGGTAACATCGCCATCGGCATCTCTTTCCACTGATTCATGACGAGAGGGGGAGAAAAAGATGGTTTAACATCGTTACCGTCAGTCCCATTGTGTTCAGGGACTGTGTCATTACGGATTTACTGTTCATAATTTTTTGGCAGTGTGGGCTAGATCATGATCGTCATTATAATCATGCTCATTAGCAGCAGCCTCATCCATCTTCGTTATTCATCCACTCCACGTACATAACAGACAGTGTGCACAGGCATGGATGCATACACAAGTAGTAATCAAATAACACTTGTATTGTTCAAAAAGGTTGAAGAGAAACTTTCAAATGCTGTTTTTTCTCTGTCTTTGCAGATCGGAAGCTGCTACATGATGTTAAGCCACAGGGTGAGTTTTCTCCTCAGCTTCCATTGCCTATATAATGTTATTTTAAAGATACAAGCGTCTACAACGATGCTACTTCTGTTTGCTGACAGCCTCACCGCTCTCGTTTAGTGTCGTCATCATCGTCGTCATAAATTACTTACATTGTTTCACCTGATGCTGGGCTATTTGTTGGAAACGCGAGGTAACAAAGTCCACGTTTGACGAGCGAGAACGGTGCCAACACAATGTTTTCATTGGGGACCATCAGCGGCAGCCATTCGTCCGCTTCGGCGCGGTGAACGGGCAATAAGTGAGAGACATTCAGCAAGACAACGAGAGCATATTATGCTAAAACAGGAAACAACACTTACATTATGATTGCTGGAGAGTAGCTATCGAATGAAAAGGAATAAATCCCTCTGACAGGTGCGGTTGTGAAAACCAACACACTGCTGTGCATGACTCATCATGAAGTCTCCCTTAACTTAAAATAGAGGCGAGGGTTATTTTGGATACAGATGTTCTGACTGACGGCATGTATGAATACTAAGTGGAAAATACAAGTCATTCTTCAGTTCATTGCTGGCATGCATTTCAGCAGATGAGAAGAGAAATGCATTTCTGTTAAAAGCGAGTCACTTTCCAGGCTCGCTGGGAGCGTTTCTGACTCTAGGTGTGAAGTTTAGTGAGCGTCTTCTCCACCACTGGCATCCATTTTGACTCTTACTGAAAAAGTTAGTTCATGTCTTTTATTGATGGACTTTAACAGTAATTAACTGAGTCGCCAAGGGTACTTGAAAGTGCTTGGATTAAAAAAAAGTTAAGACCTTGAAAGTGTTTTTACCGAGCACTAAAGGGGTCCTTGAAAGTGCTTAGATTTAGCCTACAAGAGGCGCTGAGTTGGAGCCAAGCTTGATGTGCTTTGTTCGAATCTATCACTCTCTGAGTAGCCTGTCGGCATACAGTCATGTGCTGATCACCATGCTGTGTCAATGACTGTTGTGCCTCGATAGTCTGCATTATTCAGGTTCTGGCTCTGGCTTTGGGCGAGTGTCACACGGGCCTGTGGTGGTGCAAGAAGGGCACAGAATGAGCTAGAGCCACCAGCCAGATGCTGGTAAAATATGCATTTGGCTGATAGATTTACTTCACTCACCAGCCAAAAAAATACAATGGTCATTTTTTTTGAGTGGCAGGTGAAATTTAACATTCTCTAGCCATTTTACTAGGGGACCAAAAAGTTAACTCTGCACCCCGGTCGCAAGCTGTCGTCAGGTGTCCCTACCACAACCAGATAGAGGGGGAAATAAAGAATGAATAGCTCACCGGGAAAAAATAAATTGTGCAATGTGTTCATGTTCACACCACAAAATTATAGCCATTGTTTTGTGGCTTGAAAGCTAACATTGCGTAGCCTACAGCTCATACTTTCTTTTGATATATGCAGGCTACCTTTAATGATAAAGAAAGATTAAAATCTATATGTATTTGTGTGCACGCCTGGCAAAGTTTCATCCTCATTAAAAATAAAAGGATTTTTTTCCTGGCAGTAGCAGGTGAGGTGTAATTACGGTAAATAAATTACATCTTTGTATAGTGCTATGGTCGGTTACTGTTATGTGAACATCTATGTAAATTATTGGCCTTAATTTTAAAATAGTTTTTCCTTGAAACGTGCTTGAATAAGTCCTTGAAATACATTACAAAAGATTTTCAATTAAACTTTATTACACAGGTACAATTGTTTTAACACTTAAGGATGATGCTCAGTTCTATAAACTGCTCCCAACCTTTATCGTCTCAGTGACAATTAGCTGTGAATTTTCATTAACACCATTATTTTTAAATACATCAGGTACAGAATTTAAAGCCACACAGCCAGTGGTTAACTCCTGAATAGTTATTGCTTCATGCATTATTGCTGACTATGTTAATGGGCCATTTATGTGTTGATTACTACTGTTTATTCTGCACAGTGACAGAAACAATTTGATTCCCACTAAGCTACAGGCACACGTTCTCCTTACTTGTCCTTTAACACAGTTACGTATGTTTGTTTGTCGGAAACGGGGAGAAGAATGCAGCCAGGCTGCCAAAACTTCCCAAGCCCTCAATTAACCTGCTACTGTAGCTGTTAATGCCGCTTTGCATATTTTGTCCATTTCTCCTCATTTGAGCTTCAGGCTACTTAGAGGATTTCTCAGCATGTCCTGTTTCAGTGCAGATCTCATTATCTTTTAAGAATAAGCTAGCAGCCCCTTTATTTCCCGCTCTTTCTTTTCTCTTTGTGGAGTTGGACGCCGCAGTACTGGTGGGACCAGATAGAGCATAATCATTGCCGATGAGCTAATTTAATGAATTGGTTTTGTCACATTATCCCAGTGGAACGCAGAGTGCCTCCAACAGCAGAGCCAAGCAGTGTTTGAAATGACAGTCAGGTGCTGGGTTGATTATAATCGCCTTCCTTCCGAGGTTCCTCATTAGCAGCTTTAACACTCCAGGATGGAACAATGAAGCTGTGCATCAGGAGGCAGGGCGGACGAGGAACAGAAAACAAGAAAAGGCGCTAAAGTAGTTTGAAAACCAAGGTAGACTTGGCTCCGATAAAATATTTTTTTGCAACTTTAATTCAGTTGATGTTCCTCTGCAGCACGGTTTTCCAGTCTATTCTGGGAGAAGATGTCTCCTCGCGTCCTAATTAAGCGCAGTGCACTTTAAAAAAAAAAAGTCGCTGAAAAATGTGCTTCTCTCTTACTCACTCTTGCTTTCCAAGGTGTGGAGAACAGCAGTGACGTGGCCTTGTATTCGGGCCTTGCTGCGGGGGTGGTGACGGTGGTGCTTCTGATCATCGCTGTCACTCTTTACCGAAGGAGCCAGAGTGAGTACGGTGTTGATGTCATCGACTCCTCCGCCCTCACAGGGGGCTTCCAGTCCTTCAGCTTCAAGACCTCTCGTCAAGGTGAGCCAGTGACTCCATGATGCCCACCTAAAGTTGTGCCATAAAGTGCTACACCCGTGGTGAACAAGCTTGAAGTAGGGCTCGTGAGAGAATGATACAATAATTAATGAAAGCTTTGGGTTTCTGCGATCAGATACACACCATTTATTATGCTTCCTGAAATCGTTTCCCCCCCTAACAGTCCGATCGAATCCTGAGGAGGACGTTTTCAGGATATGCTGAATATCTGCAATAGTACAGCTGTTTGGTTAATTTGCTGGAGCCTGGTGCCATGTTGGATGATTTATTTAATTAATTATGATATGCACGCTGTTTGATTCCTGTATAATTACATTCAGCACACCCCATAAATTAGAGAGGAGAGTTGAAACACACCTATCATTCCTGCGGCTGTATGATAGCTTCAGGTACTTAATCAACTCAAAGAGGAGGACCTCAAACAGTATGTAGACCCAACAGTTGCGGCTGCTAATTATGCCGTAGCCCAGTATAGACTCCTGCCTTCATCCCATTTAAATGTGTGAGTTGATTTGCATTTTTGAACTCGCACTGTGTTAAATCTCTATCAGGAATCGGGGGAGGCGAAGCTCAACATGCATGAAAGGAGTTCTGATTGTGATTTCTTCATTTAAAGGTCCAAACAATGTTCTTTGAACTTGACTTTGTCAAAAGAGGTTGCTAAGGAGCAGTTAAAGACAAGTACTTAAATTGCCCTTCAGCGCCTCATTTACATAAATATAACCTCGGCCGTGCAGCTACATCCACCTCGGCAAAATGGGTTCATCTTCATTCTCAAAATGGCCCGACACAATCACAAGAATCAGTCCAGTGTAAAGGGCATTTGGATTGCATTTGCCATGGTCGTGTCTTTGCAGAAATTACTGATTAAAATGTTTAATTATGTATATTGTATGCATATTGTTAATCACAAGCTTTGTGGGCAAAAATATGAGGATTTGATTGATGTCATGTTATAAATTAGAAAAATGGAAATGATGGAGCTTGAGGACTGCAATTGCAATTAGGGGTTTGACAGAACATCAGTACATCGTATCACGTCTGGTGCATCTTTATCGATACATTGGCGGCGAAAATTGTTATATTTATTGAAACATTCTGGCGAGCTAGTCGGATCCCTCTGCCAGCAGAGTCGCGTAGTCACCTGGGGGAAAAGTTTCGCTCTGGCTCTGATCCGCCAGCGGAGGTAGTAACATGGCCGTAACAGAGGCGAGTGGTCTTGTGCTGTAGCGTGTAGAGGCAAACCTTCATTCGCTATTATGTAATCTGTGTGTAAAAGGAGCTAGTGTGTTCATGTGGTAAAGAGGCACTAAACTAAGACTCTATACACTTTACAGTCGTTTCATTTCACTTATCAAATTCAGTGTAATTGACATCAAAATGCAGTGAATAAATACATAATTCCTGGTTTGTCTGGTTTTTTTACCTTTTTAGGGGTATTTTGTGATATAAGTTACTCCCACCTTTAATTGCTACCATGGTATTTTAATTATGTTGAGGTTAAACAAAGGGACCCAAACACAAGACACACAGGCAAGACAAGTAACTATCCACAAATAGACAAAAGGCAGATAGAAAAACTCCAGAAACCCAAGAACAAAAGCAAAAAAAAAAGTGCAAACAAAAGACAAAGTACAAACCAGGGATAACACGGGGAATCAGAAACAAAAAGCCAGACGCACATCAATGATGATGATAATGTGAAAGGGAGACACAGGTACACAAGGGCAAAACAAAACAGCAGACTCAGAAACAGAGTGGACAAACTGACAAAGAGAGAGGGGAAGACAAGGACTTATATACACAAGGGATGATTAAGTGATGGAGCAAGAAGGGCGGAGAAAAGGACAAAGGTAGGAAGTAGAAAGTTAGACGTGACTCAGGAGGATATGACTTCAAAATAAAACAGGAAATAGACGGAACGAATGAAGAGGAGAGGAAAGACACATGTTTTATTTTTCAGCCTCTCTGTAGGTGACAAAAATATTTAAAAAAAAAAAAAAAAAACACAGAGAAATATGGTTGGTTATGTTCCACTTCACATATTATAATGTCATCACATCAAGTCATTTTGTGTAATTAAAACTGCAGAACATGCCAGCGAGCCATACGGTCATGTATTTATATGTATATTTGCGTATGTATGAATTATGCATACATTTCTGTGTATTGTGATATAACAACATCAATTATTAAAATGCTTTAGGGCCCAAAATGACTGTATTTAATTTCTCAGTTTGTTCACTTGAGCCCTCTGGAGATTCTCGCTGTCTGCGCTGTGGTGCACTAAATGTCCAATAACATACAGCATAAAGCTTAATCTATAAAGCAAACCATGCATTTATTGGTTTATTGCAAACATCAGCACGCCCCAAGCAATAAAGGCTCACTGGAAAACTTGTGGTAACAAGCACATTTTACGTTCTAAACAAATGTACAATTTAACTCTAATCTATTATTACTTAGACTTTTCTTCTGTGCAAATTGTTGACAAGAAGTGCCTCATCAGGGTGGAAGGTTTGTGGCATTACTGGCTGTTTCAGTTTTTATCTCACTTATAACAAAACTTCAATAAATTATTCATGATTTCAAAATTAAAAAATGTAATTTATTAGTGCTTCTGTAGTCCCATGCCTCCCAAACACAGAAACATCCAAGCTCCGGAGCGCGGTGTGTTTTTTTTTTCCCCGCTGATTGAAGCGTATTTTTACAAGGCTGGCATTACGGGTCGCCACGGCAACAGCTCTCAGCAGGGTGCAATAAAGTTCATTTTGATAACACAGCAGTAGGCAGGAGCAGCTTTAATCTTGGTCCCTGTTCCAGTTGATGGGGGGGCGAAACCTTCATAAAAACCCAACATGTCCTCCCCTCCTTATACGTTACAGCCCGCTGTACACCGCTGCAGCATTCGCACAGTGATCATTTATTAATTTCACTTCTTTTTAAGCAGTCACATCCTTGATCATGAGTCACTGCGACAACAGCTCGACAACATTCCCAACAAAATAAATTGGCAATCTACATTTCTTTGCTCATTAGGAGACTCCACGCTGTTTCCTCAGCCGTGTCTTCCATCGTCATGCTCGCTGACACAATGTCAACGAGTCATTTGTCACAAAATTATATCACTTTGCAAAAAAAATTATTTATCTTCTATAATCCTACAACAAATAATACAGTTGTTTGACGCTATAATAACTTTCTCTGTTCTGTGTTTCATGATGGGTAGCACTGTGTGTCTGAGTTTATTACAACGTACAGTATAATCATGACACGACTGCAGCGCCCGTATATCTTCCTGCACCTCCCCAAAGTCGGAACGTAAATATAAAGAAAAAGTTCCCATAATAATCTCTGTTAATAAACATGTAATCTAATTCAGCGGCAGTACTCGAGCCTATTGTCACGGATTTGCTTTAAACCCCTGTGAAATCAAATTAAAGCACTACATCAGTACGCCGTAACCGTTCTTATTTGCCCTTTGTCACTTTTAATTGAGACACTGGCACAGTAAGGTGTATGCTATTCATGTTTCCATGGTGATGATATTATAGCAGTACTCGCAGGTGGATAAAAACTAATCGTCGTGACACACTCTTTTGTTTTTCTTGTCGTTTATAGCGGCAGTCTAGTTTGAAGTGTCGCTCTCCTGAAATGTAATTGTTGCTCAAAGATGTCTAATTGCTGACAGTAATTTGCTTGTTTTTCTTCTGCCTGTTTTTTTCAGCCAACCCTTTGCTTATTAATTCATCCATGCAACCCGATCTGACAGTGTCGCGTACCTACACCAGCCCCATGTGTTTCCAGGACTCCATCGACAAGGAGCTGATGGCCGAGCGCTCGCTGCTCGACCCGTTGCCTGATCTCAAGGTCAAAGGTGAGGAAATGGAAAGTGTTTTGAAAGCCCCTGTCTGAGGTGGTCAGCCACTTTTGAAAAGGCAATAATTACAGAGAAGTGTACAGTTCTGCCGTTGCTGTCAGACGGGTAATCCATCTTGTTTTGAGCCAGTTTCTCTCCTCAAGCAATCTCTGAGAAAGCTGTCATCTGAAGAAAATGGCCATGGAGAATCAACTGGCATCACAAATGGACTGTTCACTAAGCCATGTCCCCTCTTAGTTGGTGCATTTTCGCAGCACTATTAATTCGTGTTAATTTTGGAAACAATGGCTGCTTGATTTCCGACAGAGGTAGAACATCATTTTGCTGGCTGAAATGACAACTGTTGCGTGTAGATTCAGGGTTTCCAGCTGGCTTTGTTATGCTTCCAGCTGATCTTTTTATACTGCGAATTTTTGTAAAAGGCAGAATAAAATACTTGTAAATACAACTGCTACTTTGTTCTATTAAACTCTGTTTGGCTGCTAAGCTTTTGTGTTTTCAAACGGCACAATTCACTTTCGTTGTTACAAGAGAAAAGGCTTTGAGGAAGAGGACGGCGTACAAGCGCAACACTACCCCTGATAACAGTATTTTCTTCTTTAGTAATGTAATTTTTCTACTATCTAGTAAGCGAGATTGCCGGACATGCTACCTTTTTTTCAGCTTGTTAAAGAAGATAAACACCCATTCATCCATTCCTCACGACTCTGCCCTTGAGTTTGGGGTTTTGAAAAGTCAGAATAAAACACTCTTTATATCCAGAGTTACGCTCTGACTTACTACAGCCCCCCTGAACACTGCTTCAGTTTGTGTGGAGAAATCCAAAGTTTGACAGGCTGGCCAAGCCTAGTTTTGGTGCTTAACGAGGATTTGACAACTGCTGTTCGGGGGGAGGTTTGAGAGGAGATATGTCTGTACCTGACAGCACGATAAGAATGGAGCTTATGTGTATGAGGTTTTTGTAATTCATGCTGTGAAACAGTCAATTAGGTTTTGTTCCAGTTTAATAGGTAATTTTAATGATGTGATTATGTAAACTACGTATGTAAGAAGCAGTAAACAAAGGACAGGCTGGGGTGGATGGGTTGCGTCATACACATGACTTTCACATGGTAGACTGGAGCAATATCCCCGTCTTTTCTCTTGCTCGAATACTGACGATCTGAGTTTGTTTGACTGCAACAAAGACCTTTGTATTGCATCTCCAGGGGTGGCAGAGAGGGCAGAGTACCATGTCATGTCCCACCCTCAGACATTTCCAAGGGGTCTGGCTCCCGACTACAGAGCGGTGGGGACGACGCTGGGCAGGAGAGGCAAAAACCTCTTCACTCCGCAAGTCTCTTTGACTCCCAGCAGGCCTCTCCACAAGGCAACTGCGGTGTTTGGTCATGCTGGAGGGAGGCTGGTGGTGCCTAACACAGGTGAGTCTGAAGCGGAGAAATTTCATTGGATGCGTTTCTGTGTGTCCGCTGAAATTCCTTCGACGTAAAGCTAGAAACCAAAGAGAAGTTAGAAATCTGTAGCATGCCGCAATTCGAAACAACGGCACAGTGTTTGACCTTGTCAGTGCTTGGCCTGCATCAAAAATGTGGAAATGACATCGATCGGCGAAGCAACATGAGCTTGAATATATTATTTACTGAAGCGATGAAGTCAGAATGCATGCATGTATTTTTAACCAACTGCTGTGTCCTGACAACCTCTAGATTTCTAAAGTAAATGCATCTTATTTTTACATTTATTTATAAATGTATTAAAAAAATATGATGAACTTAAAGAACTTACTATGTGCTATCAGAAAATGTTGACTAGTGTATGTAATGTAAACCTGTGATGCTCAGTCTACCACATTACTCAGGCAGCTCTTTCCCATGGCCTACATTCATCATCCTGTCCCTTGAGGGGCTTTATCTACTGCAGTGTAAATTGGCAGTAATTGTTTATCATTCAGTAGAATATTGTGTATGTGTGTCTAAGATAAAGACAGTCTGTGTGTGTGTGTGCTCGTGACAAAGACACTGCTGGCAGCATTGATTCACAAGGCCTTGGGGACTTGCTTCAGTCACCTTTTTCTGGGGGCCGTCACCTCTCCGGCTGTCACCTGTAGTAACGACACCCGACAGCCCGGCAGGTGTGTGCGTCTGTGTGCGTGCATGTCTGGCTGTGTGCTGATCAGGTCCTTGCGTACCTCCTTCTCCGCAGGTATCAGTCTGTTGGTGCCTCACGGGGGGATCACAGAAGACACTACCTGGGAGATGTACATGATCATCAACCAGGAGGACAGCAGGTGAGGGACTCTCAGTGAGCCGGCGCAGTCTGCTTCTCAGGCTGCTCTCTTTTAATCTTTCAGCCCGTCGCGCAGCGTCTCTCGTCCCTCTTCCTGCCACGCCGTCTCCGCCTCTCTTTGGAGAACAAACATGCACAAGGATCCTCGCATGTGCTGCACGCATAAACATAAAGCTCTGACGCAGGCATATTCCCACCCAGCATGGGATCCTTGCTCATCTTGCAGCAACTGCAGGGGAGGACATATGTGTCACAAATGCGTTGGCAGCTGTAGACAGATTGCATTACTGCCTTAAGCAACTGTCTCAGTAGAGAAAGACACACTCCATGACTCTGCTAGCCTGTTTTGTGTTTGTAGACATAACTGTGACAATATCTCCCTCCATCATGACTGGTTAGAGTGGTGAAAATTGTGCAGTCATGATGATAGGTGATATTGATTTGGTTTTTAGTTCGCTGCAACGTGATATGCCACAAAGTTTAGATGACTGTTGCCTGCCAGCAGTTTATTTCTGTGACTTTGCCGTCAAGATTTTCACAAAGCTATTACTTGAGGAAAAAAATGGCATGATAGATAAGAAGCGTTTGAAAAGGGAGTCTAATACCTTTGACTTCTTTGCAACAGAGCCTCAAAAGCTACCTGACAGACGGGAGTCAGTTTTTGGACATGTTCGTGATTTATAGCAGACGTTATCAATGTGTCAGCGTATGTGTGAAACCCTGCTAGCAAGATATCACCTTTACAAGATGGCTAACCGCCTGCGCTTCTCAATGAAATTCGATTTCTACATCCGAGGGAGAATCAAAAGTGACATTTACGGACATCTGAAATTCAACCGTCATCTCGCTCCACCTCAACCCTCCCCCCGTCAGGTCCCTAGGGTCATCTGGTGAGAGATACAGATCAGAGGTCACTGTATAGGTTATGGCTCACAGCTCAGTAAGAGGGCTGGTTATACCCTCCCCTACCCAAACTCTCCCCCAATTCAGCCAAGCTGCTGCCCTCCAGCCTCCTGCTTTGCTCTGATAAGCCTGATGCTGTTTACTTCTCTGGCTGTCGTTTAAGAAGCTGCAGGAGCCGTGCACCGCTGAGCTGTCAGTCAAAGCCTATCTTCTGACAGCCGCAGAGTCCACGAGAGAAATTGGATCCTTTCTTCCCATTCAAACCTCGGCCATCTACATAAGACGATGCTTTCCCCTGCAAAGAATGGGAATCGATCAGCTCTGGCTCGGTTTCAGGTGTTCGCAAGAGCTTTCCGTTCATCCTCCGGGCTTTACGAGGTTGTTTTGTATGCGATCTTCTCCGGCTCAGCAGGGGACAGTGGGTAGTCCAAGGGCAGAATCAGAGTGTGTGACAAGATATGGCCGGTATGATGCGACTCACACATGTTTGAGTTGAGCAGCATCATCCTCATTTTTAAGCATATTTTGGAGGCAACTATTACTCAGTGGTGTCAGTCACACCTGCCTCAAAATAGGCTTCTTTTGGTTTTGATTTTGGCCGGCGGTTGTTCTTTGATGTCTTCTTACATGTGCTGTGTTGTGTGTGCACACACACTGAGTTGTCCAACTTTATCAAGCACCAATACTTTACTAAGCCTCTTCTTAAATTTTACCTCAAACCTGCCTTCATTTATCTTTGCTGCTTCAGGGGCCGTTGCACAAGCTGTAAACCCAACGCCGCCTTATGATCACCTCATCGAGATGTTTGTGGCTAATGTGTAAGCAAGCGACTGCTGATTTACACATCAGCACACACACAGCAACATTAGCATTATTGGAGTCGCATCACTGGCCACTTAACAAATGTTCATCTCTACTTACTCCTGAGGGAAATGGCTTAAGCTGCTAAATGCTCCACTATGTTCCCCAGCCAGTCACAGATTGTCCCTGTCTGCTGTTTGTTGCTGTGCAGGTGGCGAGCAGTCGGCTTTTTCAGAGCTTTTCTGCTGAAAAACAGTTGAGAATGAGACTGACGAGAGCAACGAGAGTGAGAATGAAACAAAACAGTTCAGCTTAGTTGTGTACAATCCAAAGAATTAATAGGAATTCAATAAGAACGACAGGTATCTGCAGGAGTGGGTGTTAATTCTCCCGATGGGTCACTCACTATCAGTGACACCTGTTTTATTATGCATAGTCAACACCCAGTGCAGCATTAAAGATGTGATATAGAACATTTCTGCATTAAAACATCAATAAAAACGACCAGACCTTGTGTTATGCTAATGCTTACATACAGAGAATTAAAATTAGAAATTAAAATTTAAAAAAAATTTAAAATTTCATTCAAGGTAACGGTACATTTCAAACATTACCTGGTCCATGAACATTTCTGCCTGAGTCACGTAGATAGATTTTCATCTGCACTGTCGTTTTTTTTTTTTGTTTGTTTTTTTTTACCCATGAAAACAACAACTCCCATGATACCACACTACATCACAATTTCATCAAACTATGTCCTTGTTCTCATTGTTTTGACAAAGAGACCTCTAGTGGCAGAAACCCCATACAATTTTAAGTTTAAGTAACTAAAGTTGTAAAAACATATTTTGTTGTTTGACAAAACCATATTATGTGTGTGTACGCTTCAGTGAAGCTAATAAATGCATCTATTGAGCAAAATATTAAAGGTGAACTGACATCAAGTCTCCTGGGGACTAGATGTGTGGCTCCAGAGGGAGTTGCACAAAATCTGATTAACTTCCTCAAGTACTCTATTTATTTGCTACCTGCCTAGCATACCATGCTAACAGCTGCTGCAGACTTGAGTGATGTTAAATATTAACATTTGGCAAGTAAGTAATAAATTCAAGGGCTGACAAAATCACTGAAGCTGTTCATTGTGTCTGTGGGTCACATCCCGATTAACAGAAACACTGTTTGATTGAAGAGGATTTTTTCTGTGAGAGCCCCAAATTTAAATTTCATTCACCTCCACTGACATTGACATTTGACTGCGTGGCCAGACCCCACAAGACTTTTGTTCTGTGGTTTGCTCCAAGTCACTCCAGCTCAAACGTGCAGCTCTACAGCTGTAATTGTGTTACAGTATATAACCTCTACAAGTAGGGGCCTGTCAATCAGAACAAACACCATGTTGTGAAGTAGCATGGGATCATGGGAGTTGCTGTCTTCATTGTTAGGAAAAAAAAAACACCAGTGCCAGCAAATAGAAATCAATCTCAGGCAGGGATGTTCACAGACGAGGTCACGAACTAGAGTTTTATTCACGATCCGTTTAGTCACGATCGCCAGCTTCCCTCCTCGCCCTCTGACATTTGATCTGTTGTTTCCCCTGGTAGTTATAGTGACAGGCAACCAAATAAAAAGCAGTGTTACCTTGAATAAAATTACAGATTTTTCTCTGGGTTTGAACATTATTGGAAACATTTTGAATAATTTAAGTGCACAACTCGACAAAATAAATAACCAAGATCCAGAGACTTTGATGCAGAAACGTCACATGTTGTATTACTGAGAGAGGTTAAAAAACAGGCTGTCAAACACTAATGAGGTGTTTTTCAAATGTTATTATAATTGTGGTCTGAGGAAAAGAAAAAAAAATATGAGTGTCTAATGGATGCTGTTGTCTGGAGGAGTGAAAGAGGTGTGCTGTGTTCACTAACTAATAACCGCAATCTACTATCCACAGTTAAACCATCATCCTGGAGTGAAATCTCTTTTGTTCTCACAACCACAATCAGAGATGCTAAATAACCATCTTTAATCTTTGCTCACAGGCAATCTGGCTAATTACCATAGTCTCAGCAGCAGGTAACCTTGGTTTCCTCTGAGCCCGGGGCTGATTAGCACAAGAGTGCAGCTGCAGGGCCACTGTGCTGTCTGGAAACATTATTCTTATTTTTAGACAGCGGATCAGAACCTCTTTTAATTTTTTAGTGTTGATTGGTAACATGGCATAATGAAGGAAAGTTTCACAGAACACTCGGCACCAGAAACTGTTAAACCAACAGCAGACAAACAACCTCAGCGCGTGCACACATCCGCTCGCATATCACACCTCACCTTTCCACCTCCGCCTCATACATAAAACAGCTATCACGCAGCTCGCGGGAAACTTTTGCAGCGGTGGAAAATACCAGAAGATTCCTGCTCCAGCAGAAGTGCCGTTCCTTAATGTGAAGATTTAAAAAAATAATTCTAGTTGTTGCTGACAACCTCTCAGGTAAAATGAGGAGAGTACCCCCATTTTCACAGCCAGTAGCTGCGTCCCAACTCGATGCTGAAATACTACTAGACTACACCATGTGCTACAGTAACTGTCTCAGCTGAACGATTAGGTGATCAATGAAATAGCTGTTCAAAAGCAGCTCCACCAGTTGCACTCATTAAGATGTTTACAGGTCTTTGGGAGTACTGAAAGAATAAAGATAACAATAATTGTTACTTCAAACCCTATTAGCACACTGTTTTTGCATTTAAGAAATCAATGTACTCATCGACGTACTTACATTATGTACCAACAGGGAGTAAAATCAGCAGCAGTCCAATGCTGGTTAAATATGCTGGTTGGTAAATCTGCTTCACTTATCAGCCTAAAAAACAATGGCTGGTACCATCTGAAGGTGTTGATTGATTCAGTCAACTGCAACTTTTGAATGCCTCTGCGGCCTTGTTGATTTTGTCGCTTCTCCAGCGTGAACAAACTACATAATGGAAACCGGTTTGGCGTATGCAGCATCAAGTGGAGGGGGAGCTGTTGACTTGTGTTATGCATATATGGAGTGTTGTGGTAAAGTGTTTGTGTGTGTTTATGAGGTGTAACCTATAAAAATGACACTCCCCATGTCTAGCTGACTCTCACTCAGTCGGTGTTTCCTATATTTGCATGCATAAACACATGTGGCTCCGTGCACACTTCACACATTTGTGATGCATCTGTGCCTGCGTGTCAGGGGTTTGTCCCTCGCCGCGGCTGTATTAATGATGCTGAGAAATATCCATGCTGCTCCAGTGACAACAGCACCAATATTGTGTCCTGTATATGTGAGGTGTCCAGCCGGGCCAACTGCATGACTGATGGTGGTCCCATTGATTGCTCTCAGTCTTCAGGGCTTCCAGCCAAGATTGGGCCCCTGGCCAAGAGCAGCTTGGCCCAGCTAATCTGTCACCAGGCTGGCCAGAGCAGGCTTCATAAGCTCCATCGACCCACGAAGCTTACACGCTGTGTGCTAAAGCCTGTCCTCCCCAGCCCCACTGTCCATTAGTCTTGGTGCTTTAATCTTCCTCTATCTGTGTGTCTGTGTGTCAGCTAGTCAGGGATTGATTCATTATGAGTGTCCAAGGATTGGAGTTCACTTTGTTCATAAGCAAGGGGTCACACTCTGCTATCTGAATACGTGCTTAAGCAGTGATTCATTAGTAGTTCATGTCTTCATTTTCATACTGTCTTAAAACTCAGAGAAGAATGACTCAGTGTTATCATAAATGTCCTTGATGTGATTCAATTCGTTGCTTTAATATGTGCGTTTACTGTTTTTGCAGCACTGTGTCCGAGGAGGAGGCGGAGATCTTTTTGAGTCCTGCAGTCACGTACGGCCCACCAGGCCTTGACCTGTCCTGTCCCATAGCCATGACCGTAGCCCACTGCGCGGAGGTTGCTGCTGATAATTGGACCATTCGGCTAAAGAGGCAAACGCAGGACAACAAGTGGGAGGTGAGCCGTTATTTTTAAAACTTCAGCTGTAATTACCAGCACTCTGCTGCTGCATCGACGCAGAATCTTAACGAGAGCAAACACACGGATTTCAGCAGAATATCAATACGAGCTGATAAAACATGCTACATCTACTTTGATGAAAATTTTCATCCTGCAGTGCGGCCATGCAAGCACAGAGCCGATTTCAGGGTTGCCAGCTCAGATTCGTCATTCTGCATAAAATTCAGCTTTTCAAGCTCTACCTCATGCTGTCGTACATCCAAAGGAAATGTCAGACCGAATGCAAATGACGGCTATTAGTCATTGACACGTTTATTTCCTTTGTCACTTTAATGATAATGGTATTTTATAAAGCGTTACTCTTTGGTGATTCTGTGAAATCAGCTGTACGGCTGTTCATAAAATTTGAACAGAAGCACAGTTTGAATTAAAAGGAGAGAAAACACGGTTGTGTTTGTTTACACTGCACACGGCATCTGTTTGTCTGTTTGTGTTTGTTATTTATCAAAAGGCAAATCTGTTTCTGACATATAAAACTGTCTGATATGGTTTTCGTCATGTCACTGTGATAACACAAGGTGCAGTGTGTCCTAACAGGAACACTTGCAGATAAAAGTTGTTAATAAAGAAATATGTGAATATGAATCATGTCCATTATCATATTGAGGTCAGTATGACTGAATTACATGGGGGCATTAGTGGTCCGGCCCCTCTTCCTAGGAGCAGAGAGTTCGTCCTCCTCAAATATCATTGTAAATGCATAAGGTTAAATAATATCATAATACGCATTAATAGCACAAAACAATGTCTCAACTTCCCATTAAACATATACAGTTTTGTCCCGAGGTCTCGTCAAAAACACAGGGTTTTGTTGCAACAAATACATGTTGAAACACCACGTTCATCAATCATTGGCCTGGCAGCCTTCTCGCCTTTACCTCCACCACCATCCTCTCCACCTCCAGATATGAAAGTCGGGTCATAAACATGTAATGTGAGCGTGATATGACGTGTTTTGTTTTTCTCTGAGTATGAATGGACTTGGACGGTGAAGTAGGAGTCACCTTAAGTTCAGCCGTTAAAATTGAGATGGAAAAGATTTGCATATTCATATTTTCTGACATTTTTAATCAGAGAGAAGGAAGGTGCCATTTTCAGGACTTTAGTGTGGAAATATGTCAAACACACACACATTTTTAAGTGTGCCTGAAAAACGTGTGGAGATCTTTTAATAAAATAAAAAAAACTTCTAAAATTTTAATGTTCCCATTCCAGTGTGATGCCTCAGCATGCGGTCAAAAACAAATAAAACCTGAGTGTTGCTTTTTAAAAGATTCAAGACTTTATTGCCATAAATATAGTAAAGTGCTCCGGCTGTGATTGCTGCTGTGAGATCTCCTTCTCACACCTCGCTCTTTCACTAAAATAACACCTCTGAAAAGTCCTTCAACTCTTTGCCCTGCTCACCCACTTCACAGTCTCACGGAGACTTGTTCAGACATCCGACTTCAATCCAAACAGCCCCTGTCCATTCTTTCGTGCCGTGTCGGCAGAGTAGACATTTCTTAGATGCTCTTTTAATGTTTAACTAACCTCATCAAAAAGCTTCGGGGACCTTATCCAGGCAGAGTGACCCCCCGAGCCGCCGAGTTGGCGTGACCTTGGAGTGCCTGTGGCTCCGTCCCTGCCTGGTCTTTTCACTCCGTGTGACATTTACACAGATGTAATTTGCCAGCAGCCGTGTTGCACAAAAGGGAGCTATCAAAAGAACCATCACTGATAGGAGCTATATGCCATCGGAAAGGAGAGAATAAGAGAGTGAGTCGGAGAAGGAGGAGGACGCAGACAGGAAGACGTAGACGGGTTCAGAGAAAGAAGAGGAGATATTCTCTAGGAAAATGTAACGCGGTGACCCGTCTCTGTCACTGTGAAATAATGAGCCCTTTATCTTAGGAAGGATGCTCACTCAAACCCTAATCTCTGGAATTAGTGATATAATAGGAGATGGAGGTCTTTCTCCCCCTCCGTCTTCCTCTCTCGCTCCGTCTGCCTCTCAGTGCCATTCCCATTAAAGCTTGCACTTTTGTACCGCAGGAGTTCGACTCCATCATTTCTCCCCGGCTGCCTGGCGGGGATGAGCTATGTCGTGGAGATCCTTCACGTCCGCCGCAGTGCTAATGGGGCAGGTTTGGGAATCTGTGGGCCACTAAATTACCTCGCGTTGCCTGATGTGCCTCGGCCAGGCCATATGCAGAGGGGACCTGTGGGTCACCGTTATGTTTCAAAGGTGATTTAGGGTGGATTGAGCACAAGATGACGAGCGATTGGCCATCAGATACAACTGCACCCCGCTAATCCGTTTTGTCAGCGATACTGTATCCCCATCTGTTTTGTGAGCTGTGTGATTATTCATTTGGCCCTCGTTCAGGTTTGCACAGATCCTGATCCTGAGTCTGTGTCTGAGGGGAAAGTTTCCAGTTTACTGTCTGTGAGGTGTCTTAATAAAATCCTTAATAGCGTACGGTCGCCTCTCACATTTAAAATGCTGGAGTTATGCCTCTCATGGCTTGTTACATAACTCTGTTTTCTCTTTCAGCCTATTTTGCAGGTAATAAGCTAATAAATAATAGATAGAATAGTAAAGCAGCATTACTCAGACAGCACCGGGCTGAGCAGTGTTCGGCTTTCAGTTTGATGGTAAAGTTAAAGCCTCTTTCTCCCTCTGCAAACAAAGTCTTGGCAGTAATTGATTTGTTAATAATCATGATTCAGCGTGCTCAGCTCCACTGTGTAATGTTGCGTGCTGAATCCTCAAAACCAAGAATAATCAGAAAGACAGCCGTTTAGTTTTGAGCTGTGATGATTAACCCCGAACTGAACTTAATGCACCTGAACTAAATCTCTTCTGTGTCCTCCCCTTCAAAGGAAGTGATGTCAGTGGACGAGGAGAGCACGTCCTGCTACTGTCTGCTGGAGGCCCAGAGGTGCCACGTGCTGTTGGAGCATCCAGGCCGCTACGCCCTGGTGGGGGAGCCGCTGAACCAGGAGGCAGCCAAGCGGCTGAGGCTGGCTGTGTTTGGTAGTCCGGATACCAGCAACTCTCTGGGCTTCACCCTCAGGGTCTACTGTGTGGACGACACGCCCCATGCATTTCAGGTACGAGGGAAGAGGAAGGAAACGATCTGTTTCCACTTTGTCAAAGAAGAGAGGTCGAGACAGAAACTCACTTCTTATCATACTGAGAGAAGTTTTCTTTGAGAAAATGAATAATGGATATCCTGGTTATATCCATGTCCCTGATCCTCAGAAACTGCCTCATCTGTGTGGAGAGAAAAGTTGTGTAGTGCTGCATAATATGACTACAGTCTAAAAACTAAAAGAGCTAAACTCAAAGAAACACGCTCTCGCTTACTGTTTCTCAGGGATTAAGTTTGATTATCTATTAATTTAAGTAAGTCATAGTTATTCAATGATGTGTGATTTAGCTTTGATAATAATGTAAGTTGAACATTAATGCCAATAAAGCTTAGTTTGAATTTGAAAAACAAGGACTGAATTAATAAATTGTAGATTTATGGTTAATTAAACTTTAGTTAATAGTTATTTCACAATGAAATATTTTATAAACCATGTGTTAAGCAATTGTTTGTTTTAAAGTTGCAACTGATGTTCATAATACTTTGTAAATGGTTCGTAAATACTGTAAAGTTAATTTATAAACACTATTGACTTTTCACCAGCTGTCCATGATGACAATACCCCTTCACAGCTGTAACAAATTACTAATTTAAATAATCTTATCAGAAAAATTTGCACTGAAACATAAATGACGACGTAAAATGACCGAAACCATCTTGAGAAAAAATGTATTTTGTACTAGCGTGGAGGGAGGTGGCAGGTTTTATGAACCATACTGCAGCCAGCCACCAGGGGGCAAACAAGATGTTTTGACATGTCGTCCATTTATATTTTATAAATGTTATTTTATTTATATTTATATACAGTCAGTGGCTGTCACCACTACGTTATGCTAACATTTGCTAATTAGTATAAAGCCATGCTGATGCTGATGGGAACTCCATTCATTTTGTGAGAATTTGGTCAGAAACCAAATAGTTTGATTAAGTCAAATTGGGGGTGGAAAAAAAAGCCTGATGGTGTAAGATTAAAAACTTAAGAGCTCGTCAATATTACTACGATTCATCCTGAACTGTAAATGATGTCTGTACCGTATCCATCCAGTTAAGTCCTGACGTCTTCATCAAAACCACAGACGTCAGTGTGTCTGTTGTCACCAGCGTATGCTAACTTTCTGACTTTCCCCTGAAGGAACCAGTAGCTACTCATACTGTAGTGCAGGGACATATTATAGTTGTTGACATTGCTTGTAGTGGAAAAAAATAAGCAAGTTCCAGTACTCTCCTTTCTCACATGTTGCCGTTCGAAAGCAGCCCACAGAGCCGCCATCAGGACTGTCAGCCTGGCCATCAGGAGCACCAGGATTTCCCCCCAACGTTCCCGATGGCCAGTCCGACTCTGTTGACGCGTGTGCTACTTTTGGATGGTCGACGAAGTACTTCAAGCGTGGAGAGAGAAAAGCTGGCAGGCAAAAAACAGAAATGTCAGCGACCAGCGGTGCCCTCCACCTGAGCAGAGTACCGGCAACTCGTGAGAAGTGCTGGTGTGCAGGAAAAAGTCACTGAAGGGCAAAGAGTAAAATGTAGAAGCGCTGGTATGGTGAACTCGTGAGCACCTGCCCACTTCATGCACTGGTTGTTGAGATACTTCAGTCTGAAAGTGGTGGACAGAACGCTCGAAAGGCCAACAGGCTTACATTGCCGTCCGTACAGCCTCCAAGAGAATTGGAAAATATAATATGATATAAGAGATTTTAATTGCTCGGGCTTGGTGGTGCGGCTGGTGGTTCAGCCTGGAAGAACTGAGGTTTTTTTTTTTGTGCTCCACTGAAGATCTCTGCCTTGTTCGGTAACATTGCCACTGGGAGATGCTTGATGACTAGGAGACAAAGAGGGACTTTTAATTACAAAGACAACAGATGCTCCAAGGTTGCTTCTCTGCCCTTTCTTTGCGTAATTCAATTTGCTCTCTGTTAATTAAATGTGTTTCAGCATTGCATTCCACATGACAAGTGTTTGAACGCGTTGAAAACGAGACCACATTCTCAGATTGCGGCGCTGGCTCGTCAATGTGCTCTTGAATGGCTCTTTGTGAAAAGTTTGCCCTTGTCCTTGCGGTGTGTGGGCTCACTCAAAAAACACAAACACACACCTCTATTTGTTCAAGCGCTCTGCAGCCAAAAACGACTTTTTTGTGCAACGGTAATTCGTTGCTTAACTAGATGCACACACGCTTTTTCTGAAGTGGCGATGACAGTCGTCCCGTATAGCCGCTGCCCCCGCTTTATTTTTGGCTTGATTCGAGAGGCAGAACTGCATGTGAACAAAGAAAAAATTGGATGCAGGTGCCAAGAGCCAATTCACTCCACCTCTCCATCAGTCAGACATGGTTATTTGTTCATTTGTTCTCTTTCTGTTGGCTTTTGTGCGCGCTTCATACGACAATTAATTTCCCCTGTGAGCTTGCAGCAGGAATTGATCAGGTTTGTGACAGCCTGTATGCTTTGCATTCCCCCGCTCTCCGCGCTGTGTGACTGAGCGGATAAGCACCGTGCAGACAGGACTCGCAACCCCGCCCGTCCCTGTATTCCCAAGATACAGAAAATGTAAACATGCAAGTACATACAAACACACAGATGTTATTGTTCTCCATAGATGTGGAAAAAATTACAATATCACAAAGCGGGAAGCCAAAACACATAATATTGACAAAAGACTTTTGTTTCGTTCTCTGTTTATGTCTCGTCGTTGTGTACAACCAATATGTTTGGCTAACAATCCAGGCTGCTCGCTTTATCTGATTTTTGGGCTCTGGACTCGTGCAGTGTGTCTGTTTGATGCATTTTGTGTCTGGTTAAGTGTTGTGAGCAGCTCTCGAGGGGTTTGCTGTTGAGCTTTTCACCTTTTTAGGGGCCAATCACTCTGGATGCATTTTGAAAGCTTAAAAAACGCGCCGTGCACCACTCGTCTTTTATTTTTCATTTACATCATGGTCACAGTATGTCTTCAAATTTGCAAAGAGCACCGACAGATTAAAGTCGAGGGTCCCAAAACTATTACTAAAAGCCTGCGGTGTGTATTTGGATTTGTTTTAGGATTGCTGATCTGTTTGACTTTGGACATTAATTGTATTTGCGTGGAGAGTGTCGGGATTTCTGAAACTGATTATAGGAAATGTGTTCTCGCGAAGAGGAAGTTTGGTTCGTGTATGGCCTCTGAACTTCAATTGTTTCACTGTTTTCGTTCTCAAGCAATGGATTAACCATTTGGGCTAGAACGTTACATGAAAAACTGAAGTACAAGTACCCCAACACCGCACCAAGTACAGTAGTTGAGTAAATGTAGTTAGTTACATTGCATAATTGTAGTAAACCCATTACAGTGAGGCTCATATGTGCCGTATGTGTGTCCAGCTGTGTGCTCCAGACTTGATACATGGAGTCTATCAGCCGTATAAAAATATCTGCCTTCTTTCCTCTGCTTCCCTAACCCCCGTCTCACCCCCTGAACAAACAAACCCACACCTTCTCCTTATCAGGAGGTGGCAGTGGGCGAGCGCAGCAGGGGCGGGCGGCTGCTGGAGGAGCCTAAAATGATGCTGTTCCGGGGGAACACCTTCAGCCTCCAGGTGTCCATTCAGGACGTCCCACAGTTACTCTGGAGCATCAAGCCTTTCACCACCTGCCAGGTAGGCATTTGATAGTGTGTGTGTGTGTGTGTGTGTGTGTGTGTGTCAATTAGCTTAAGGAAATCAGCTTCACTTTGTGCATCTCGGCTGTAATTTAAACTTCATCAGGGTCACAGATCTGGAACGAAGCTGTGCTCCTTCATCTCCTCGGCCTCCTCTGTTCCTGCATTAGAACCCCCCTCCTCTACCAGTTTCCCCTTTTTCTCACTTGGTCACATCAAAGCCAAAGGACGGCAGCAAGGGCACAGCAGGCGATCACTACAGCTGGCTATCTCACCCACACACACACCCTTATAATATTAATTATGACTTCCAGACAGGCGCACACACACATGCATCTCATAGTTATCTTCCTAGGGGTCTACACACTGCATGTTCTGCTCTGCCCTGTGATGTTCATCCCGCCAGTGACATCCTATTAGCCGTATTAGCCCACCGTAGCGCCTCCAGAATACCAACAAGGCTTTCTCGGAGAGGGAAGAGCCACTATATGAGGGTCCTGAGGGGAAGATGGCTGTGGGCCTTTTTTATTCAGGCACCACTCTAGCCGAAAGGAGGCTTTTACAAGTAGCCATCCTCCTGTCTGATGGATCTGAAGAGCGGATGATTCATCCTTGAAACACTGTTTTTGACCTGTTCTCACTGTGCCACTGTCTGGGTCACGCAGTAGTTAGTAATGGAAGTCGAAATTGGCCTTTTAAAATTCCGTTCACTCCAAAGCTCGACTACTTTTGGTGTTGCAGCTGCCAATTTTTGGTGGACGTGCAGCGAAAACGGGGTAAATTGAGGCATCGCTGTACTAATTCCATAATCACATTACTGATCTAACAGATTGGCATTTACAAGCATATTCAAGGCATATGAGGAGTATCAGAATTTGGGAAAGAAAACACAACAAGCCTACAAAGTGATAAATATGGCTGGGAAAGTCTGGCTTTAATGCTGTGGGCTGTACATGTACTGAAAAAGATGTTAAGAGGATGATTTGATGTCATTACATGGACTTATTCTTCTAATAATGTGTGCTTAGGTCCGTGATGTTAATTGAACTAATGTTTGCTTGTAAAACTAGCCACGCTATAGAGCAAAAATAACCTAATTATTCCTCCCAGGCAGCAGTAAGTAAAATAATATCTAACTTATTACATGTTTTTTGCACTAATGACTCCAGCTCTTTCATGCATATTCTTTCCAAGGGCTCTAAATGTCGGTGCTCTTTCTGATGCGTAAACGCCTTGATTAGGTCATATCATTGATTGGCTAAAGAAGCCACTCATTCAGTCTTAATTAAGCATGTAAACAGCAAAGTGGGTGGCAAAGCAGGATTCAAATAACCAACGTCTTTCGGCAGGGATTTAATGAGTTTGTTGTCTCCTCTGCCTAATCCTTTCATCGTTCTCCCTGTCCGCCCTCCTCCTCTCCTCCCCGATCGTTCCGCAGGAGTTCTCCTTTTCTCAGGTGTGGGCCAGTAACCAGCGTCCCCTGCAGTGTGCCTTCTCTTTGGAGCGATACAGCCACTCCTCGTCTCAGCTCTCCTGCAAGATCAGCGTCCGACAGGTCAAAGGCGAGGAACAGATACTACAGGTCTACACGTCCGTGGTGGAGGTGAGCAGCACGGAGCGAAACACTGTGTTCTGGCTGCGTGGGCAGTCATGCGGCTTGTTAATAGGTTCTTATATTACAATGAATAACTCTTGATTTGATTTAAGAGCTTGCTTAATGAGCCACTCTGGGAGCTTTTCATGTATAGATTGCAAATTGTCTTGATAAGTCCTTGTCCTTGTCTTCATATTGAGACTTTCAGCTGCAGTATCACCCTCGCTGCTCTTTCCTTTTTCCTTTTGCCAGAATGAAAAGGGAGTGGTTCCCTTTTTCACTCAGTCAGACTGCACCATCACCTCTCAGACAGGGTCAAGGGCCTTTAAAATCCCCCTGTCCATCCGTCAGCGGATCAGCGCCACCTTTGACACCGCCAATGCCAAGGGGAAGGACTGGCAGCTCCTGGCTCAAAAGCTCCACATTGACAGGTATCAGTTGTAGCACTCAGACTTTCAATTCATCCTCATTCTTTATTACACGCAGTTGTCATTTACCTATTGCTGAGTCATCTATGCATAGGTGTCGGAGGCTGAGGACACTTTCTGAAATGGCCTTTTTAGGAGCTAATTTGTCTAAAATGACATGTTGACTAACAAACAAGCACTTTAGCAGGACCTGCAGTTGAAACTGGCTGCTGCTGATTCTGGTGTGAAATATACAGCCTGCAATATGTCAAGATAAGTGTTAATATGTAGCATATGCTGTAAAATAAGAATGTAACACATAAATGATTAAGATGATTGAATCTTGTTAAGATGGTGACTTACAGAGCTACTCACTAAAGTAGTGTCTGATGTCTTCTCCCTTATTCCTCTTGGACATCGTGCAGTTTGGTTTGCTGTAAATTAGACTGATGTGTTTCTTTTTTTAAAAAAAGAAATGTGTAGCTATCCATTGTACTTTTCCTGGATTGAATATTCTGCGGCCTTGTGCTCCGAATGAGTCATGTTTGGTTGAACTTGACTCATGACTTCTTGTGAACTCTTATAAAGTTTAGTAAAAGTGAAAATCACCCGTACAAATAGTACCTGACTAAAAGTCTTAAGTATGATGTTATTATTAAACGTAATTTTCTGGAAGTCAAAGTAAATTACTTTTGGGAAGCGGTTTAGACTCTGACAGACGAGGTTAAATAAATGTAGACAATGCAGCAACTTCCACCATCTTGGTCTCGCTTGTCTCTGTCCCCCGAAATATCAACACTGTCAAGATGTGTCAAAGTTCACCAAAATTGGGACCTGGATGAAAAGATATGCGCAGATTTACTTAATCAAACTGATTTTTCTGCCAAATATTTTAAATGGTCTTTTCATCAGTGCAAACAAAACATTATCATTTACTTCAGGAAAAAATCATTGCATTTGTGAATGAATAGTAGATGAGAGAGTTTCACAAAAACATACCTTCACAAAGCTCCTCTCAGTGTGTTTGTGAATGCATGACTTCTGATTAGTGGAGTCTTCTTGTTTTAATCTCGCTGCCGCAAAATGATTTTGACAGCAGATCTTGCGAACCCTTTGTTTCTCCACCGTTAGGAAAAGTATGCATGAGGACTGATACTTGTGCACTCAGCGTTTCTTAGGGCTGTGGGAACAAATTTTGGGAGTCAAATATAATTCAAATAGTCAAAACATTTGTACTAATCGAATGCTGAGATTACTATTCTAATGTGTTGGCAAAACCTTGGCTGATAAAAGGACAGACGTCACCGCAACCTCCAGTGTCTGGCCTCAACATACATAAAAACGAGTCACGTGTGATGAACAATAAAGTTATCCGAATCACAAGCTCACGTTCAGGCTGCTAAAGTTTACCTCTAACTTTACAACATCAGAAAGCGACACAACAGGGTCTAAGCTTGATTATTACATCACAGTTTTAAGTGTATTGGTAACGTGAGTGCCCTCCAGTGGACAGAACATAAAACAACCACATGCTGATAGTGGCATTGGCAATACAAAAGCCTGTGTGTAAATATAAATATTTATCATAGGCTAAATTTGAGTATTAAAAATGTTATTTGAATATCAAAAAAATATATATTTGACTATTCCCCCCCCCTTACATCACCTTAAATGGCATTTGATGAAGATTTTTTAAAACCTGTTTTTTCTACTACGCCCTTATATCCCCAACCCTTTCCAACACAAAGTGACTCCCTGACACCTACGCGTTACACAAGCCCAGACATACGAATCAGCTGCAGTGTTTTGTACAGGTATTACTCATGAGTGATGTCTAGAAAGCAGGAATGCTGCCTGTTCTGGTCTGTCCTCTATGTAAACGTCGCCCTGCTTTGAATACTATTTTTAATCTGGAATTTAGGCACCGTGTCAGCCCTAATCTCCCATCACCAACCAGCCTTCAGTAACACGCCACACTGCTGATTTCATTATAGATCGAGAAACACATGCACCGAGAGAGGAGAGAGAGAGAGATTTAAGGGCCAACTTTAGCACAGTCAGAATTACTGCAGACAAGATGCCGTGTTTTGCACAAATTTGAAGGAAGGTCTCAGACCGCTGACAGGCCAGCCTCTGGCAAGAAAATGTGTTCCTGTTAGCACTCTTCATTAGCAGCGTCTCTGCATGTGCTCTATCCGTCAACCCCGGCTCAACTCTCCAGAGGTTGTGCCAGGTCAGTATTTGCGTAGGCTGTGGAGGATTTTCGTTGTTTGCTACAGGCTGCTCGCTACTACTGCTTCCAGATTTAAGATGATTTTAATTTTGGTTTGAGGGAAATTTGTCTTGGATGTAAAGGCTGCTCGTTAAAAATACATAGAATACAGTATAGGGAAGTAACAAACTAGGCCCGAGGAAACTCTGCAATGTGTGATAACAGGACTTATTGACTTATATATGTATAAAAAATATTCCATACTAGCTCTTTTCTTCATCCTCAGCAATCACGCTAGTTAACGTTGCAGTCGCCACCAAATCGACAATTAGCTGAGGCTTCATCTGATTGGCCAAATGGTGAGAACGCGTGCCCACGTATCCAGCGCTCAGTCTTATAGGTCCAATGTTTTTCGATTTTTCTTCCATCACACACGTTCATATGGCAGTAACAATGAAAATACAATTCATCGTCACCACTGTAACGTACATGAACAGCATGTGCAGACATAATCGCATTCAAATGTTCTTAGTTAAAGAGATCCACTGACAGAAGGATGAATAAATGTTTATGGCTGTTTAGGTGTATTTCCCTGTATTTAATTGGACCCCTGTAGAGCAGGTTTGCCCATTTTTTTTCTTTGATGGGACAAAATTGAAACATTATGGTGGGCTAACGAAAAATAAAACGGTCAAACTGTTGGATCCGAGTGCGTACAGAATTAACACTGGCAGAGTACAGTCAGTATGCTGGAAACTAGAGGTCTTTCTTTATTATTTTCCCTCAAAGTCAGCAACTCCAGTTGAGAAGCCTGATGTTATAATGGAGGAAACAGAGCTTGTCTGCGTTCTCTCCAGAAAGGCAGCTCCTCCTCTTGTCGTACAGGATCCCAACCTCACTGAATCACCAGCCGCTACCGAAGCCAAGATCCACCACTGCCGACTTTGTTAAAACGTCCTGCTGGCGCCAATCGCTCAACTGCTAATGTACATCCAGGTTTTTACAAGAATGAACCTGGGTTATACAAGTGTTATAGAAAAATAATTTCTTCTGTTAGTGTTTACAATGAGATGATGATCATCACGCCATTGTACAAACATTTTGATCTCCAAACAGTTGCCATACATGTCAGCATCTCAGAAAACCTGACAGTAACGTTTTTTTGGGATGACTGCTTGTAGAGTCATTCGTATATAATGTAAACGACAGGAACATCTGCGTGGCCGTACCGCTCAAAAATGAGCGACGCCACCTGATGATGTATGGGTTTAACAGACATCTGTCTGCGCTTACTGAGAAGGATGTGTGAGCTCAGACAGATACTGTATCTGTTAACCTGTATTTCAGGTGGCACAGAGGGGAAGTCAATAATCAAGTGCTTATAGCCACAGAGGCTCTGTGCAGTCAGAAAGTGAACTGTTCCCTCCGTCCTGCCAGTCGGAGAAACACGAGAAGGAAAAGTTAACTAAGACACTGTGACAGAAACTATGCGATTAAGGAATTTCACTTAAACCGTCTGAAAACAAACATCTGTGACTGAGGAGAGAGGGAGAGGATTTTGGAGTGCTTTGCTTTTTTTTTTTTTCCTCAGCCCAGTCGAACACACCAATAAGCATGTAATGGGAATGTCTCTTGCTCGTTAAGCTGATTTTTGTAATTATTTCTCTGAGTGTGTGGGAACGGCATCAGGGAGGGAAGGAGAGGACACGGCGACAAAGGAAATCCCATTGTAAGGAAACAGTGCACTCTGTTGGATGTGTGTTATAACAACAGCAGAGGAGTGAACCGTGTGTTTACACTGCACACTGGAGCTGGATGTTACTGCAGCCGTACTATTGTTAACCTGAAACCAACTTAGTTTGTCTTTGACGACTATTACAGTCCAACTAATGGTTAGATCAAGTGATTTTTCTAGAAACAAGACGTTTCCAATTCCAATTTCAGTCTTATTATATTAAAATGAGTATTTCTGTGTAGAAATCCATGAAGTGAAAGATTTTTTCTCACACTATGAAAATAAGTAAGCTGGTATTTTAGGAATTATTACATATTTTATGTATATATTGAAAGGCAAAATTGAGAAGGGACATGAAGTTCACTTTGCTTAAAGAAGGCCACCTCTCAGCTCATGAAAACAGTAGTATGATGTCTTCTGCTGCTCTTCTCAGACTGTTTAAAGAATGGAAACCACATCCATATCTTTACATCAGTCACACCAACAGACTGACGAGCTCTACGATGGCAGGTGTGAGATAACGGATAAACAGTCCAGGATAATGGAGACCCCATCACCTGGACAGGAAACAGTAGCACAAAGACTTGCATGAAAACATTTGATCAAATTCATCATCAAATCAAGATCTACACTACCTTCACTGTACGTTCACAGTCATGTTGTGTTTAAGTCAGATGAGAGAGAGGAGACGCCTTCAAATCGTGAGCAGAAACTGAGTCTTACCTTTCTATCAAACGTTTGCTGGATCAAATCACAAAAAAGGAAAAGGACACACTGTTGTACACACAGCTGTACCGGCCAAAGTGGGGCACACGGACCAAAGTTGGCCGGCCTTACGGTTCAATTTGGCCTGACAGATGTTTAAAAAAAAAAATAAAAATCAAAACACATAATTATGTTATACATATCTGAGAGAGATGAGAGACAATATAATTCAATATATGCCAACTTTCTGCCCATGGCCCACCACTAGGTTTTAGTGTTTGGCCCTTCAAGAGAAAGGTTTGGGCATCCCTGGTATAGAGAATATGGAGGGTGTTATCATGTTATGATTTATTTAAGTGAAAATATTGGATCTCGTACTTTTGATTCAGACGTCTAGACATGAAGGTCTGGAAAAAAAGAAATATAAAAACTTTCTGGACTTGAGATGAAGTACAGAAAGCCTGCATTACAAACTGGAGGTGCAGAGTTTGGAATAAGTGAATGTAGGAGGCAGGAGAAGTCTAATTAATCTTGCTATTGAGATCTATAATGGGAAATGGATCTAGTGTTTTTGAAAAAAATGAGGCTGTTTTGAGGTGATTTCTCATTCCTTTTTAATATCAGTCACTCGCGAAGTGTGTAGGAGTGCCAATATTAAGTCTCTGGAGTAGCCCTTAAAAAATACCCTGGCGTTGGCCTTCTTATCATAACCAGTGCGAGGCAACCACTTCATTACTAAACCACTAATAACCGCCACTTTGTTTTCCCTGGCCTGCAGGAACCTGTGCTACTTTGCATGTCAGGAGAGCCCGTCATCAGTGATTCTGAGCCTGTGGGAAGTCCAGCACCAGGACTCGGGGGACCTGGACTCACTGGCCAGTGCCCTTGAGGAAATCAGCAAGGTCCAGTCCCCCAGGACCGCCACTCTTGGCTGCAGCAGAGAAGAGCGGGACTCAGAATTCACAAAAGTTGGGTAGGTCAGGGTCAGGTACGCAGCAGATCAAACAACGATGAACCTTTTACTGCATGAACACTGTTGATCAGGTGTACTAGCTAATGAAGAGGACAGCAGGGAAAACTCTGTTACGGACTGTTAATAAAGGAACACCTCTGCTAAACCAAATAGCACATAAGGACAGACGGGGATCAAGGAACAACTGTGAGAGAGAATTAAACGAGTGTGGAACGAATTCAGAAGAACTTAAGTATTTGCGAGGCACCGACAAACATTTGAGAAAGGAGTTAAGTATCCCGAACCCTTCTTTGATTGAGCAATGTCAAGGTCTGACACATCTGGATTTGATAACCTGTATTCAAGGATTATGAATATCTGCGTGGAGAGGACTCTCAGCGATGGATGGAGCCTGTTTCAGACAGACTGCCAGTCAGGCTGGAGTTGTGACCTTCCCGGGATCGGATGTGCTGCCTGGCAGTTGCCCTCAAACAGTCTTCTGGGCTGTCAAAATGTTTGGTGTAATGTCATTATGTTGTCATTCATTTTTCGAGATCTCCTAATGCTTCTTTTTTCTTTTTTCTGCACCGTGTCTCTAATGTTGCCGCCGGAGATAGACGAGAAAACAGAAAGTAAGAAGTGTTGGATATCGATTATTGATTTTGTCGGAACTTATTGTCCAAAGTCTGTGCTCGGAGACTTGATTTGATGATGTACACGTGTGTGGATGTCTAAGAGATGAATTTATAAAGGCTTTGACAGAGCTAAATTGGCATGATCACATGGATATCAATCATTCTAAGAAACACACATACGTAGAGCATTTTCAGCCCAACGAGCAGGATACACTGTCAAAGCAAAGGCTGCAGGAGTTACACCAACATGCATCACAGTGCACCTGGAAAACTAATGATAAACGACTTCATATCAGACAGACAGCTGGAGCATTAAACACACTGCTAATCCTTTTCGCTGGTTAAATGGTGCGTATATTTTCAAGACCCTCTGGGACTTCTTTCTTTCTCTAATTTTTTGGATTTAAATTTTGACTTTTTGATGTGTGGCTTGACTGGAGCTGCCTCTTTTTGGATCATCAGATACCCGGACATCATTATCTGGAGACACTTAGCCGACTCTCACTCCCGCCCCTCGGTCTTTTCTTCCCAGGCAGAGCCAGCATCCACTTGAACAAAGATATCCTGATCAGTTGCTCCACCTGCCCGTAAACTTAATAAAGTGACTTTGTGTTGAACTCTGTGTTGGCTCTCTCTTTTCATCTACTTAATGAGTTCTTGAAAGGCCTGGCAGCCCACAGACTGTACAGTGTGGAGGAATCAGCTGCAGTAAATCTTCAAAAACTGTATTCAGCAAAGAGATGAAACAGAGGCCCATACAAAGTCCAATTTTCAGACATGTAAATGAACTCCTGCACGTAAGCGCTCGTTACATTTGGCTGGCAGAGCATTGCTCATTTACCATGTGGATGTTGCATTGTGTTGCCGTTTGAGCTGCACCAAAAGCCCTGGCGCGATTGTCGGTAGTCACTTGTTCAGACTATTGATGGGACGACTTGTGACTTAACCGAGAGAGATTTCCTTTCAACATGCCTGATAGTCCATTGGTTCTAACCCTTAACATCTGATTTAAAGGTTGTTTTAGATGCCCAAGGCTTTAGATGGAGAACAAATCTTCAATAAAACCTTCCTTTGTCCCACGCAGGGACAGTTACTCAGCTCCGGGAAGAAGTAAAAATTCTTTGAGGGTTTAAAAGTCAACATGTCAAACAATGCTGCTGCCATTCCTTCTTCAAAACACTTAAAGGTATATTTCAATATTTTGGGGGAAAAGCTATTCGTTTGCTTGCCAAGAGTTAGATGAGAAGATTGATACCACACTACAGCCAGCAAATGGCTCGCCTGGTTCTGTCCAAAGTAGAGCCGCGACAATGAATCGATTATTTGTCATCTATTAACTTAATCTCAAGACAAAATTCTCTGAGTCCGGCTTCTTGAATGTGAATAAGTTCTGGTTTATTTACTCCTCTGTGACAGTTAACTGAATATCTTTAGGTTGTGGACAAAATAAGAACTTTGAGGACGTCATCTTGGACGTTTTTTGACATTTTATAGACCAAACTACTCATCGATAAATCAAGAGAATAATCGACAGATAAATCAGCAATGAAAATAATCATCAGTCAGCTGCAGCCCTGGTCCAAACGAAACAAAATCCGCCATCCAGAACCTCTAAAACTTGTTAATTGACATGGGATACCTTGTTTGTTTAATCTGGACAAAAACTGGTGCGTTAAAATTCAAAATTTGCAGTTTTACCGACCTGCCCTTGCTTCCAGTGTTTATGCCAAACTAAAGCTAAGCAGTCAGATTTGGTATCAATCTCCTTTTTCTAACTTCTCACCTAATTTTTCTAGAAAGTCAAACAATTCCTTTCATGAGCCGAGACTCACGGTTTCATATCCAAGCTGCAAAAGAGGGATGAAGATTCAAGTGGGCTCATGCTGGCTCTGCGGCGGAAAAGCAACTTCCTGCTGAGACGCGTATTTGATGCCATGGTCGGAGCTCCTGAAAATCTGTTTTTAGTGAGCCGTGACTGCCAGAATAATCAAACCCAGCGTCTATCAGCGAGTCTTTTTTGTCACTCTTCCTGTATGGATCAGAGAACACCATATGCAAAACAGAAAAACGCTTAATAGGGATTCTTCACTATCAGCTGAAAAGGTCACTGTGTGTAAAGGTCAATGCTTGGAAGAGGAGGAAACTCTCTCTAGTGTCACATGCTGAGTTAGATCACTCATGCAGATCTAAACCTTAACTAAGCATGTAAAATACAGATAACAGTACAGAGAAGTCTCAATAAAAATTACATTATAAGTGTTTGAAGCAACTGTTGCCGCAACTAATGATTGTCTGTTGATTATTAATCGATTGGTTTGCTCCATAAAATGCAATCAAAAAATAATTTTCCCAAAACAGTGACTGTAAGTATTCCAATTAAATGTTAAATTTCCATCTGATTTTATTACACAAGTTGAACGTAAAACATCACATTTAGGGCAAAGGTTTCCTATCATGTTGAGTCAAAGTGAATAAATTCGATTACTTACAGTGAATAAATATTAACACAGACTTTAACACAAACCTCGTGTTTATTCAGTCATTACATATGAAGTTAAGGGGATCTTCTGCATAAAAAAACATGCATTTAATATTCAAGTATTATACATAAATCTGTATGATACTTTAATTTGTGTCCTGTAATAAATCACACATCTAGTCATTTCATTAATACACACTGACTCAACATGAAAGACATTCATTAAGTTTGACCCTTTATATTAAACATATTTAATAGAATTTGTTGCTACGTGTCATTAATATACTTAATGTCACTGTCTGATTTGTTTGAGTATCATGAGAACATTTAACAGCGACAATTAAATGTCTTTTGTTGTCCAGCAAGAGTCCTAAACTTAAAGATAGTTAGTTTAAGAAGAAAACCAGCAAATATGCTCATCCGAGAGCCAGGAACCAGCTCATTTTTAGCATTTTAGCTCCATTTTCCGTTGGATTAGGTAGGAAAGCTTTAAGGTAGTCTAATGAAACCTCTTCATGCTGCTAGCACCCATCATTAGCACCCATCTCATCTGATGGACTAAAGGGAGTTACGGAAGAAGGATAAAGGTGTTTTTAGACGCGTCAAGTATAAACCAAAGTAATATGGACCCGTTGTAGTGTTGTGAGCCTCCACATTCATAGGAAACCTTACATTTTAAAGTGTTTTGTCAAAGTTACATGAAACTGTTAAAGCGTATTTCTGTGGCCAGAGTTTATAAAGGATACCAGCATGTATGTGTTAACCTCATACTTAGGACTTCATGGACTTTTTAACATCAATACTTCTTTCTTCCTTTTGGGATCAACAGCTTCTTTCCAGTCACACATGCTTAAAAATGTCCTTCTAACTCTCCCACAGTGCAAACTGGAAGAGCAATCTTACCTACTTAAGGTCTGTTACCTCCAGCAGAGCTGTACTGTTGGCTAATGGTGCCAAACATTGCTTTTCTTGGGAAAAGCTTATAGCTGCAGCTGCTCTCAGAAGAGGACAAAATAATTTGAGTTGAAAGGCTGAGCTATTACCCACAACATATCCCTCTGATGTATCATCAGTCCAAGAGCTGACTCAAAATCGTAAGATGACCTCTCTGCTGAAGCACAGAAAATGTCCTCCGTCCTCCACGAGGCCGTCCAAACTTTTTTATTGTATTTACAGATGTAGCTAAGCTTATGTTGGCATCTGTCAACTCTCCTCGGATAATTAGAAACCGGATCCTCCACTCCAGCTGTGTAGCGAGAGCTTTTAGGGGGCAGGTACTGGAGTCGCTAAAACGCACAGCCAGCAGAATGCATAAAGGGAGGACAAGAAGGGACGCGAATACGCTTGTCTGAGGCGTTTGGCCCAAATTAATCCAACACATCCTCAAAAACGACTGAATAGTTCGATTGCAAGTGACTCTGAAAACGACATATCTCTGTTCCCAGAACTAACAGACTGACTGTTGCAGCGTACCAGTGATAGGCGACCCGACCTACATCGTGCACTTGGAAAATATCGTGGTGTGGCTTACAATAACTATGTTACCTTTACCTAACGTGACCTAACTTCACTACATTAGTAAGTTAAAGAGCAACATGTAAGAATTGGCTACCTGTTGAATTTATACTCCAAACAGATAGGGAGCAACATATCACCGGAGTAACTGCTGACTGTTGCAAACTGAATTCTGTTCATCAATCCATGACTGTAGCTACTGTTAGCTCGTGAGCTCAGTTAGCCCTGCAGCTAGTCGGACTACCTTAAGAGTGTTGGTGTTAACGCAAGAGGTTTTCCAACCCGGGGCTAGCTTGTTAGCATGCCATCTTAAGCAGATACCAATGCAATGCTATACATTGATGTTTTTAGTTACTTTTTTAATGTTTTAGACTAGAATTCTTACGTATTGTACGTTTAAAGGCAAATTTGTAAGCTAGGTGATTGTTGCGTCATCCCCAACTCGTCAAATACTGACGCTTAGGGTTGATAGAGCGTGCGTCCCATGCACAGAGGTCCTGTCCTCGCTACAGCGGTCCAGACCTGCAGCCCTTTGCTGCGTGCCCCCCCCGACCCTCTGTCTCGTTTCCTGTCATCTCTCCAAGATATCTTATGAATAAAGCCATAAAGGCCAAAAAATACTAAAAGCAAAGCTATCTAACAAATTGTACTTTCAAAAAAACTTACCATCGACTTTGACTTTCATACTGCAAACAAACAGCGGTCTTGAGTCGGCCTGTACTTGTGTAGACTTTGTTGCTCTTTATACTACTTTGCCTGACTTCCTGCTTTGCTTCTGTAATAAAGTTGCCGTCCAACAACTACTTTAAACATGGGTCATAATAATCTGCTTTCACAGTCGAGCTATTCGGTCGTTTTCTGATGAGGACGTGCTGGAAATTAAGCCAAAAATGGGATTTCTTGTGAAGAGATCAGTTGGACATATTCATTTCAGGAAAATGAAATCTGATGGTCCGTTGAGCAACCAAGTTACCAGTTGCATATAAAAGACTGGACTGTGAGCCAAGGCACTGTGGCATCACTCCAGAATACCTTCACGCCGATGAACAGCACGCATCTTCACACAGCGGAAAGTACTTGATAAAGGTTTTACTTTCACATGATCGCTATTATAACACATTCTCAAAATTTCAGTGATTTCCTGTTAGAGAAAGAACCACAAATCACTATGCAGATCGATAACAGACACTAACAAGTTTCTGATTTATGTACAGACTTTATGGAAAGCCGGAGTGAACATTATTTCGGACACATTTTGGCAGGAGGCCGTGAAACTTGGCTAGAATGGACTTCTTTGGCAACGGGGTGCGATGCTGCCAAATCTCTCTCGAAAAACTCAGTTTTTCTGTTCCCCTTGGGTCCACTCAAACTCTCGCATACTTTCTTACACTTGTTGAGCATCACAATTTTTATTTCAAATCCGGAATATTTTTTTCACTCTCCATCTTTCTCACGTACACAAACAGACATTTATGCGTCCACAAGCAGCATTAAAAAGGAAACAGATTTGATTCATATCTGTTGTGCATCACAAAATGTACACAGCTTTCTAACTAATTGTGCCTCTCCATGTGGGTTTGGTGTCATCAGAGAGTCTGATCAGAATGTCCTTTTTATCACACGCCGCGTCAAAGAAACTAGTGTGTTATATGCAAGCTGTATTGTTTATTGCCATGCACAGCGCCAACCTTGTGTACACAGCAGAGGTGTTTCCGAAGAATACTGAAGCATTTAAACCCGTCGCCTCCGAAGCCAGGAACTTACAGCGACGACGAGCTGACTGGAAAAAAATGATTTGACCATCGGTCACCTGAGGATGCTCAGCGTGTCCGTCGGCGTCCTTTACATAAACGTGATGACTCAGAGAGTGCATGTGTGCGAGAGTGAGTGTGTGTGTGTGTGCGTGTGTGTGTAACTTTTAAAAAAGCTGTATTACGTGTCCCTGGAAAATCCAGCCTACAGTCGTGTTACTATTTCAGCTTATTCAGATGTGTGACGCAATGTGTTTTTCTCACAGCCTACTATCTTAAGATCTGCATTGCTTTGGTGAAAATGGAAAACAATGCTAACTTAAGTGGACGTGTATCAGTTCATCAGATGTGATGAAAGTTTAATTCAAAACTTTATTGCTTTACTTTTTGATTGTTGTTTCTTTTTCTCTGCTTTTTCTTTCTGGGATGGAAACTAACTGCCTTTTAAAAACTCTCATTTATCAACTGAAAGTGCTGGAAATGTTCAACAATTATTATTTTTATTCTTCAGATGGTTATGTATACAATGAAATGCATTGGTGTAACATTCTCTGTACTTGGGATTTGATTTTACATGCTATTTGAATGTTTATGTTACGAGGCTGAAAGGTGTGACGGTCATACTGCTTACCACTGGTGTTGTTCCCTTAGAGGCCAAGTTCTTTTGTTTCTTTTTCAAATATTTGCAGATTTATTTTGAAATTGTATATACTGTAATGTGTTGAAATAAATATGCAGTGAAAGCAAAAGATTCGCTGTTTGTCTGTTGTCTATACTTCCTTGTTTCTTTCTTTTTTTCAAATCGCGCTCTGCAAAGTGAGTGTTGCCAGGTTTGGTTTTCACTCATTCTGGCCAACTGTTGGGGAATTTGGCTGGCTCCTCTTCCTTCAGCATCATCACAGGAAGGATTTTATCAGCGTTGTGTTATGAGTCCAAAAATTCAACAGCAGCACTCTGAGTTTAAGCTAAACCAGCAGAGCACAGACGACAATGAGGATGGCGAGACGTGACACTGTGCTCGCTGCATTAGAGGAATGTGAGTAAGTATATTTATGTGCTGTATACTGGCCTGCAGTCCACTTGTCTAGCGTTGTAATCCCATAACTCTGCTGGACAAATTATGGACAGCTTTAAAAATATTTTTCAATCGACGCATTCTTCTTCCTCTTTAAAACCTGGCGCCTACATTACCCACAATGCAACTTAGCCACTTGAGTGACGTTGCTAGAGGTAATTTAGCAGGTCACATGCAGCTTCCTCTGGAGCCACAAAGACTTTCTACGAGTTACTCTTTAAAAGATCTGAATATTTCTTCCACCACTGCTTCAGTGTGACCCGTCGTGCACGACCAGCAGTCTAGATAATTGCTTGTTGCTGTTAACGATGCAAAATATGAAGATTTCATGAAACTCAACTGACACTAATAATAAACTCCAATCCAAACAGCAGATGGCACTGTCTGCTTCCTCTTATTAAAGGTTATCATGTCTGGGCATGCTACATCCTGTGAGTGCGCAATAAGGACACGCACACACGCACATGCACACACACACTCAAAACTGTAGTGTAGATTGTTTCCATGACATGAGGCAGTCTCACAGACTTGCATGTGTGCCCCTCCACAGTGTGGGTAGGGGCTAGTCAGGCCTGGCACTCAGCGGCCAGCTACACCCTGTCTGACAACGCCGAACTCAGCTCAGCGCTCAGCCACGAGGCTGCAGGAGCTGCAAGATCCCCGTTCCTGTTCAATCATTTGGTCATTTTCTGCAAATCACACTTGATTTATCTGCTTTATGTTGTACTTAACCCCCTCCTGCTGTAGAGCATGAGTGCTTAAGTTAATTTTTATCTATTCTACCTGCCCTAGTTTAGTATCTTCACTCAGCCGTGCAAGCTGTGTCCCAGCCGGATGTCATCTGTCCCAGGAAGGCAAACAGGCAGGCTGCAGGCCTTCCCAGCAGGCCTCTCTCTTCCCCTCCAGACGCTACACACACATCCCTGGCACAACCAGAGGCCTCTCACCCCGTCTAATACGCCCCACCCCGCTCGCCCCTGGACAACTGCTCTGACTCAAACGGATTAAAGATGACTCTCTTCTCTACACTTTCTTTTTTTTTTTTTTCAACCTCTCTCTCTCTCTCTCTCTGTCTCTCTCTTGACTTCTCTTTTCTTTCCGAGCCGGATGAAAGGCCTCCCAGACACCCACTCCATGCACATACCATTCAGGCCAGGACACACAGGAAGTCTATGTGCTGCGCGGGGAGGAGGAGGTGGAGGAGTGGGGAGTGGACGGAGGGGGGGGAGCGGGCTGGGAAGTGGCGGAGGAAAGGAGGGAGGGAGGGTGTGCGCTCAGTACAGAGGGAGAGGGGGGGATGGAGGGCTAAATGCAAGTCATGTGAAGCTCATGAGAACTAACCTACAAAAGATGGAATCTTGTTTTTCTTTCTCCGACTCTTTACTGTTACTCTTTTGTTTCCTCTCTTGATCTGAGCCCTTTCACTCTTAATCTTCCAATACAGAACTTCAACTTCAACTAAAATCCTTCTCTGCGCTGATTATCCCGAAAACAGAAGATTAGTTATGCAGCCGCCAAACACTAATTGATTGAGGCAATAATGTTTGACTATCGACTCTGAGTGTATGAATCAAACTAACTTCATTGGCCTCTTTCTTTTTTCTGATAAACTTTACAGCTACTGAACCACCAGTAAACTGACTTCCTGAAAGTTGTTTAGAAGATCTGTTTTTTTACAAGAGGCGCCACGCCATTTAGTTATGAGATTATAGCTCGGGCCCAAATTTGCCATGGAACTGTGAATAATTGCATCACGTGGAATGGAGCGTTCAGTGCATTTGTTACTCTTACAGAGTGTGTTGCTTCAGTGTGTGTGTGTGTGTGAGAGAGAGAGTGAGTGGGTGGGTGTCTGCAGCCCCAGCTAGCAGGGAACGGCGTCACGTCGCATGCTTTGAATTACTGTACATTTGTGGCTGGTAGACAGTCTGCTGCCAACTGTCTCTCAATGGATCAGACAGCTAACATCAGCACTGTGGGTTCTGCCACGAGTCCTCCTTTAATTCCCACTCGCTGCCTCTTAGCGCACTTTCCCTGCGTTGGATAGTCTTTCACCACCATCTCTCACACGCACATGCAAACACGACTCGCTGTCTCTATTTTTTAATCATCTCCACTCACTCAAACGTGTCTGTCTTTTTATTTATCCATGCCATTTTCCCTCCTCGCTCACACAGTGTATACAGACACTGACACCCACTCGCATTCCTGCGTGCGGCTCACACAAACACGCAGATTTGTCAGTGTGTTTACACAGTTCACCAGGCAGCTAATCTTTATGGCACTGCTGACTGAAGCCTGTCTTTTGTCGGAAAAAAGGCTTTAAAAAAAACAGTCAGGTGACTAATCAGGCCACATTGCAGCAGCTAGATCCCTGCCTTTAACTGGCCGGCCCCTCCTGTGAAGCCTGCCCAGGTGGTGCCAGGGAAAGTACTGATGACATCACCACAGAGGGTTCAACAAAAGACGAGCATTCCTCACTCTGGCGTAATCCAGCGTGTTAATGTACACACCGACTTCAACCAGACAGAACCAGTCGAGGAGCTTCCCTCTCTCTCTCATCAGCCTCAAAAGCAAACACCTTCAGGACCTCGATACAGATCCTCCGACTCCGTGTGTGTTTAGGAAGTGTGAGCTGATTTTGACAATAAGACACTTGACAATATATTTCCATGATATTTTGCCAGGAACTCCCACCCCATTTGTCTTCTCCTTTTTGTCAAATGACTTCAGGAAAATGTCACGAGCTGATCTTTTTTCTTCCACTGGTACTGAGAGGTCATTGTTTTAAAGATACACAAACGCAGTCTTCAAACGTTCTCCGTCCTTTATTAGTCATTTTACTCTGAAAAGTCAACCGGCAGGATTTCCTAGGATTGTGTCACCTTGTGTTGCAAAAGTTTGACTCATTCAGTCTAGTTCTTAAAACTCAATTTTCTCAGAAGATGTGAATGTGACTAAACGTACATGAAAAACTTTAAAGGTGTTATTGAAAACATTCAACCACATATTGTGGCGTTCCATCTCTCCCTCCCTTTTGCATTCACTTCACAACACCGCTGTTGTTCGAATCATCTGCCCCATGAAGTGGTTGCCAGTTTGTTGCACGTAATCACCAAGCCCCCAGGAAGAGTGCCAGGCTTTGAGCCAGCTTTCGTACTGGCCGAGCCGTGTAATTAAAATGTCAGTAGGCCCAAAAGGACCTTTTCCCATAAGCTTACATTGTGAAAGAAGCGGCTGTAAAAAAAAAAACCCTGCGGAATGACTCGTTTGACTATGATAATTTGATAGACCAATTTCGGTCCAAGAGCCGCACGATAAAATAATTTTACCTCTATTCAAGTTAGCTGGGAGCTAAACTGGAAGTTAGCCGGCTCGGTTGAAGTCTCTATTGCGCATGCTCTGTGGGCCGCAGAGCGTGGAGGATTTGAATAATTTTATCGCCGGGAAGTCGAGACATTTTGGCTTTGTGTTGCCACTGAAGCCACAGCTTGGATAGGAATTAATGTTACGCGTATCTCGCTCCTTTCTCATCTCTGCTGAGAGTCGCACATGCTCAGTACCGACGAGGAAGCTGACTAGGCTCAGACCTTACGAAAGTCTCTAAGAGCGGTTTCTTTTTTAATATCTTTTACTTCAGTCCCTCTTTAAAACGCTGACTGAATGATGTTCAAGCATGAGCAGAGACGGATGGAAAGATATTAACAAGCCAACAGCCTAAACTTCAACGCACGTCATAGCATCGCACCTGAGAAGGGCAGTAATTTAGCGTGTTCACCCGGGTGGTGAGTTTTCATCAGAGCTGTTTGGAGCCAAAGACAATAAATACTCGTGTGAAGCGTGACGCAAAATAATCTGTTGTTATACTGAGCAAAATATTAATTGTAACCACTTTGACTTGTAATTTTTGGGGCATGTGTATTTATAACACCACGCTTGTTGATGTGTTTTTACCCCAGTCATGTGTCTCTCTGCGTGAGAAGGAGGAGCGGAGGCTGCTGGATGCATGTCATGCTCCAATCCATCACACAAATGAGAGAAACATAAACAGCATCATCAACTTTTGTGTCAGGCTACGGCCCCGCATCCCAGCGCATTCACACCGCGACCTTTCACCTTTCACTCCAAACACGCAGTCATGACCCTCCGGCTGTTGTTGTTTTTATTGAGAGCTCTCACAGAAACGGAGGGGGGCGCAACCATAATAGCTCTTTCTACAAATATTAATAATTGTTTTAAATCGGTCCATGCGCCTGATGTTGGAAGCACTCAGCCACGGATAACCGAGATTGATGTTCCAAATCTCAAATAAAGTTGATGCGAGGCAGCTGTCCTTGTCATGTTCCTGCTGTTAAAAGAATGCGGATCCGTTTTTATACAATTTCCTGTCCTGTTTTCTGTTATGAATACAGACGCGATGTCACTGTGGGTATTTTTCTTTTAATTTCATAACAAAATCAAATCAAAATTAAACATGCAGCAGTCAGAGTGCAGTGAAATAAAACATTCGGGGGCTTTTTTGTTGATGCAAATAACATTTTACAAGAAACTTATTTTCAGGCTCATGTCTCGTGGCCGTAGATTTATTGGTCCAGGTGTATGTGATCGGATTTTGAGGGCCTGATTGGTCCAGAACTCTACTTAAGATAGATTTTGCCGGGCCCTGAGCCTGTCAATCCTCAGGTGTGTAAAAGCTGTACTCTGTGCAGGCTCATGTCTTACATTTAGTTTTTTGCTCCTTGTCTTTGTTTTTCTTCTTTTTTTTCAACCTTCCTAAACAGCAAGTGAAACAATACCCAGCAAGCGTCACAAGATAAGGGACTGACGCTCAGGAAGGTTTCCCTTCCCCTTATTTTTTCTGCCTTTTCCTCTGCAGGTCACTTCTATGAAAAAACTCTCTGTCTCACCACCATCTGCTCTTCATACATACACAAATATACAAACATACACACATGACCGCCACACAGCTCCCACACAGGATATGCAAATAACTCTTGAGCTACATAGCGTTTAGCTTAACTTCCTTGATCAGTCAAGTGAAACCTTCTCCCTCAGATTATGAATGATAAATTGTAGAATTTTTGCTCATATTTGTTTTTGGAAGATTTGAACTAATCAACCCGCTGTCCATAAATACTGACTTGCTCAGGATAAGCCTGCAAATAACTCAATCATACACTTCCTGTTTTTGAGCACGTAGTCGGTGACCTCAGAAGGAGGAGCGCAGGATGTGCTCCAAGTGGAAGATACAGATAGAGATTTCCTAGATAGTTTAATTGAAACACATGGTTAACTTTGGCAGGATGGGATCTGGGGCATTTGTTGTGCAACTGGATGTGTGTGTTTTTTGTTCCACATGAAATGATTGGGTGTGAAGTGTAATCATCTTGCTCCACTGCCAGCTATTTTTCTCTTTATTTTTTATGTTGTTTGTTTATTTTTAGCTCCGATGACACTGATATTTTTTCTGAAACTCTAATTTTTTCCTGTTTCATAGCTGTAAGTCTAACTGGTGCAGTACACAGTCAAAAAATGCAGCTCTGCACAGATTATCAGGTAATGTGAGGGGTTTAAGCCAGCTGAACTGCTCACAGACTCATCAGGGAAGCCCTGTTCATATCGTACATGTCTGACATTTAAGATTTAAAGATATAAATTGTTGAATTCTGCATTAAAAATGTGTAAAAACATCATAGTGACATGACATAAAGACCAACAAAGGAGGTCTCCTCAGCAGATCGCTGCTGCAGTCAGGCTGATAAACAGGAGCAAAGATTAATCCACTTTTTAATCCCAAAAGTTCAAACTTAATCTCCGAGCTCTCCTCCCGTCAGTATCTGATGTGACTAATGAACAATATTATATATTGCAGGTTTTAAAATCTGGATGATGAAATCGGTACTTTTCCGAACCAGACCACAACGACCAATGGGAGAGGCCCGTTAATCTCCATTTTGTTAACGTCTAATTCCCCATGAAAGTGCTGAAGCCACGCCCCTGCTGCTGGTGTTAGCTATTTATTGAAAATGTATTCATATTTTGTATTATATCTAAATTTGGTGCAATATTGTCCACATTGCACTGCACTTCCTTGGATCCTCAGCAAAAAAAACCTGCAAAGTAGATTGGATGATATGTGAATAACAGACAGACGGACAGACAGGGATTCCTTGCCTTGCAGTGAGATTACCTTGGTCACATTCAGCAGTCGAGTAAACACCAGAGTCATGTGAGAACTGCCACTTCAGTATTTTGTCTCTGATGTTCAGCTAGTCAAAAGAGGCCATCTGTTACTTTCAGATACTCAATCACACAGTTTTCATCAATATCACGTTCACCCAGGCATTTTGCCACACTCACTGACGTGGGAATTACTGTAAGCTCCTCTACACTCCCATTTCGGTCACAAGATATTTAACTAATCATCTTGAGGTTTCATAACAGTGTTTTTTTTCGTTGACTGGTGAATGAGAAGTGAGACATACTCCAGACAGCGTGCCCTCTAAATGTGTCCAGAAATTGCTCAACTCGTCTGTCGCCACACAACGATCTGACTAAGCAACAGGCCTGAGATTTATTTATGCGAGTTTGTTGGGCTCTGGTTGTTTATGTGTTTGTTCTGTAAATGACCCTGACACGGTCTAGGGTAGGTTTGCCCAAATACCTTCCGCTTTTCCCTCCCTAGACAGACAGGCTTTAGACCCACTTTAGATAAGATTTTGTCAGCAGGAACCACATTTCAGAGGATGTTTGTTGTTTGATGTAGTTTAGCAGAGATGGTGGAATAATGTTTGTTGTCATTAAATAGTAGTCGACTTCCTCTGTATACAGCAGAGAGCTTAACGTGCGTTCTCTTCTCACTGTGTTAAACTAAAGTAAGTGAAAAACCAGTAAAATTATAAGTATTCCTCAGCAGCGATGGAGTGTAACTCAAGTACTGTAATTCACATGTTCTGCTTTTTTTTTATACCTCCACCCCACTACGGTTTGTATGCAAATATTGAACTTCTTATATTATTTGAAAACCTAAGTTACCAGTTACTTTGCAGATTGCATGCTGCATCAGAGCTAAAGTAGCACTTTGTGAAAAACTGATGCCGATAATCTCATAACTGGCCAGGCCGATAATCAGTCAACCCATTCAGTACATCCATACATGTAAATGTACGTGTAATTTACCTTTACTTGTACTTTTGATATATAAAGAAACAGTTCACCCTAAAAATGAAATTCAACCTTTACCTACTCACCGTCATGCCAATGGATTGAAGTTTCATTGTCCACAAACATTTCTGGAGCTTCACAACAAGACAGCGCTGCAGCAGGAACAAAAGAGCAGAAAAGTCTCCATTCAGCTCATCCGGGATAATCCAAGTCTCAAAAAGCCCAGAGATCCTAAATTGATCGAAAGACGTTGTTTACACATTTGATGTGCAGGCGACTTTTAGCTTAGCAGCTACAGTGAAGATTTCGGCTTTTGGCTGCTTTCAAATCCATTTTTGATGTCCCCGTCTACTTTAGTTGTTTAGGAGAATGCTGCAATGCTGTTTTGCTTTGATGCTCCAGAAATGTTTTGTGGACTACGAAACTTCAACCATACTTTCCATCAGCACGCAGGTGAGCAGATAGTGAGTGGGGTAACTTATCCTTGAATCACATTTATGGCCAGATAATTACTTTTGACTACTACTGCACATTCAATTCAATGTAGGATATTTCCCTCGAGTACTGACTTTCACTTTCAACAAAGTAATATTTGAACACTATACCTTTGTTTGTTGTGTGAGCTAGGGGAATTTGACAATGAGGTTCATTTCTTGTTTTGTTGCTCTATGACGATGTTGTCTTCTGGTTGAGTGATAATAAAAAACTTGAGCTGTGTTCAGGAAGGGAAGCTTTTTTGTAGCAGAGCTCTTTCATCAAGCATGTGAGAGGAGGCAGAATATTTTAAGACAGCTGAAAAATAATTTGTAATTTTGTAATGAACTGTAATGACCGCTGCATTTTTGGTGTCTTGTAAACCCATGAAAGTCGGGCACTCTTGGTGCATGACACGAATATTGAAATCAGTCATCATCAGTCATCATCATCTTTACTATTACTCATGTATGAACCACAAAGAGTCTCCTAGGAATTCACAGAGTGAGTATTTGATCCAAAGGTCACAGTTTTTTATTAATTTATTTTTTGTAATTGTGCTATAACAAACAAGGTGTTGCCACTCCAGGAGAAAGATAGTGTATATAGAAAACAGAACAAAACAAACAAACAAAATTATAAAAAGAAAACAAAGCAAACAAAGAAAAAAAACAGTGACTAAAACATCAGAAAGGTGAGTTCAGCCAAAACTTGGACTAACACCCGACCGACTTTATGATTCATTAGTCAGTATAGCAACAGACTGAATAACAGACAGACTCCAGTGGTCTGATTAATGTGAGAGAAAAATATTGATGTACAACATGGATTTACTTTAAGAGAAGATAAAGCAAAGAAGACAGTTTGGGATCATTCATTCACTGGTGCTTGAACTTGTTGTACATGAGTTAGCTATTACTAGTTAGTTACACATTACATATGCTAGTTAATGGCTTTAATGCTTGGAGCGGGTTATTCATGAGTGAATGTGGATCAGAGCATGAGATGACCCACTTGAAATGTAGGTTTTGAGCTGAGAGCTGCATTGTTCACTCCATATAAATTGTTGCAACTATAAAGCTATACTATACTATAAACTATAAAGGGCATTTTAACACTGGTTTACCGCTCACTCGTTGAATCCGTTCTCACATTCAACATTTCATCCTGGAACAACTCCCTCACCACCAAACCCAAAACAAAAACTCTCCCGCATTACTAATCAGGCCCAGCAAAAATAATCAGCTCCCCATCCCTAACTCCTTTATCTGAACTGTACAACCGCTCAGTGATCAGGAAAGCCACCCTGACCACAGAGGCCCCTTCTCACCCCCTCCACCACGCCTTCCAGTAACTGCCACCTAGCATAGGTGATCTACAAAGTATAAAATAGACACTGCACGTTTGACAGTCCCCTTTTGTGTGTTTTAAATGTGTCTTCAGATGTGTTTTAAATATGAATCGTGAGTATTGTTTAGTCTTGTCAAAGGAGAATTTCAATCAAAACAATATAGTTTATCTATCTATCTATCTATCTATCTATCTATCTATCTATCTATCTATCTATCTACCTATCCATCTATCTATCTTGCTGTCTAACTGTCTAACTGTCTGTCTATCTATAGAAAGTGTGTTTAAATACACTAATATATTTAAATACACTAATATATTTGAATACACTTGTGTATTTAAAACTACATCTGAGTCAGAAGAAAGTTGCACACATGCTGCCTCATTATTATTCTGGAAAGACGCACTGTGATTGGTCCTTGCGTCTGACGTCACGCACAGCTCTGAGGCAGGGGGGAAAAAAACAGTCGTTGAGCGGCGCTCAGACCGTGTCTGTCTCCGCCAACAGCAGAAAGTCTTGTCAGGGGCAAAAACTCATGAGCCAAACTGGACGACGGATAGTTTTAAAGCTGGACTTGTGTGGCCGTTTTCTTTTTCTAGTATAATTGTGTTGGGTTTTTTTTTTTTTCAACGGCTTTACAACGAGACGTCCCAAGTCGCCGGGATTTCCTCTCATCTCGAAGTTCCCAAGATGAACTTCGGTGCGGCGGTCGGGAAAGTTCCTGTAAGTAAACACGACATTAACTATCCAGAAACTTCCTTTTTTAAAAATGTATGCCGCTTTATTTGGTTAACAACTGCCAGTAAAGTCTTTACTAAAGTGCTAATAACGGTTGAAATATGCCACTAACTTGTGATAGCTTCGGGTAACGTAGTGCGCTCGCGACGCCGGACTCATTTAAGCTAGCAGCACGATTATTAATTCAGTCGCCGGGAGAGTTGTGATCATTAAAAAACCCACTTTCCTATAAAGTTGAAGCCTACAGCAGACGAAGCTTGACTCTTTTTTTTTTGGGAAGCCTTACCATGACATGTGAGCTGAAACCACGGCCGGGCCCGAGAACTTGTTTGGAGGAGATGAAACAAGCCCGGTCATTGTCCCCGCAAGAGGTCCGACACAGGAAGCAAATTTTGAGTTTGTTGTTGTTTATTAAAGTGTTTATTTCTGCAGAGAGCATTCATCTGAAGGCCCCTGTGTTCCACTTCAGTACATGTGCTGTATTATTCACTCATCATCTATCAGCCCCCCTCCTCCTCCTCCTCCTCTCTACATTACAACCACCATCTGTGTTGGGCATCATGTGGTCATATTGTTCAGACATTCAGCATATGATGGCTCTTGGTCTGTCACAGCGGATGTAGCATTCCCATTAGGCACTATTAATAAGTGCAGTGCAGTTATGGCCTGCTGTGAGTCCACTCTAACAAGCTTTTAAATCAGACTGTGTGAAAAGAGTGAGATGCACAGATTTAGAAACATGTCTGCAGCTTTAATGGACACCCCTAAAAAAAAAAAAACAATATTTCACCTTGCCAAATTGTCAATTAAAGTCTCAAAGTCTCTCAAACAGTTTTTCCACTGAAGTTTATTCCACTGTCAGACCTTCACAGAGGCGTCTTTTCATTCCTCGGCTGTTGTTTTTTCCAGCTGTGCAGCACCAAAGCCTGACACTATAAATGCTGTGTGCTCACCGTGTAACGCCTTAAAGTGTGACCAATTTGTGAAATGTTCTTTGAATTTATGTATAGTATCGTATGTGATTGATTTTTGAACGGGACACGAGGAGGGTGTCCACTTTTCTACGAACTCAGGGCTGCACGGTAAATGAAAAAATAATTGTAATTGCAAGAAGCTGCTGCTGTGACCGGCTTCTTGTGATTCCTGTGAAAGCTGCAATTTTTTTTTTGAGAAGGGTAAAAAGTGAGACAAAACAGCATTATAATGAAGCGCTGTAGTGCCGAAGAAATGCCGTCCTTGTCCTCCAGATGTGAGACAACATCCACCGAATGTCACATCATCGTGATTCCAACTGTTTTTCAGTGAAGATGAAAATTGTGATGCAAAAATGTTCATTATCACTAATCAGGAATCATGTCAAAATAATCGAGATATGATTTCTTTATCGTATCATGCAGCCCTACTTCAAACACTATGTTTGCGGGTGGAGATAAGAAGCGGAAAATGAATCACAGTTGCTAGCAGAGCAAATAAAGGCATGGCATCGTTAAATTAACATCTGCCGATGTGCCCGGAGTTTTGCTGTTTGTTTTCTGCGTTGTCTGATGTGCGTTTTAAGTCATGCAGTCTTCCATTACTGAAATCAGATTTACTTCTCCGGGTGGCAAAGTCAATGTTTATCTCTTCTGTAAACCACAGTACATTCTGGAGGCCTTGCCAGCAGGCCCTGTTGCTAAGGGACTATGAGGAAACTTCGCCCCCACCCCCATTCTCCCCCCTCTAATCCCCCCCACACACCCCTTCAAATTGCCTGAGTGTACGTGCCTGGCCCTCCAGTAAACTTCCTGTCTCGAGTACACAGATATGCTGATATTAGTGGCATCAATTTACTTCTGAGAATTGTCATGCCCATGCAAATGTACACAAGATTGTTATCCATGATTGCTTACTGTGTGTCTGGGTGTTGGTTCACACAGGAAATATCCCTCTCTGTCTCTGTGGGGAACATAGACAAGGGCAGGACTGACATCTGGGACAAGTGGAGGCCAAACTGTGTCACTGGGGACTGAGCAGTGGTCACTCTAGAGTCCTTAATACTGTAACTGCTACTTACTGCTGCCCTGCATGGTGACCATGTGAACAGTTATAACCAGGCCTGTGACTTAGAGAAGCTACATCGACACTGAATGATGCAATGGGGTGCAACTAGCTCACTGTCAGATAACAGGTGGTTGTTTGTTTTTTTAATGTTTGCCTGTCACAGTTTCCACTCAGGTTTTTATTCTAGAAAGTTGTTTTATGACTGGCAGTTTGATTGTTGTGATAGAGCCTGTTGTTGTGGTTGATGTGATCACTCTCCAGTTATCAGAGACCTGCTGACTCACTTAGGGAGTGCCACCTGTTCAGGTGCAGCCCACTCACGTAATGCATACCAACAGAGACAAGTCAGAGCTCACACGAGCATGGTTCAGCAGAGTTGAGATAAACAGGGATAACTTACCGTGCGTCAAACATCACCAGATAAACAGATTAACTTCACCCAGATACATTCTTAGATGTTTTTTAGACCCAAGTAGCAACTAATTGCATATTTTATACAGTGTCAGAAGGAATATTGGGTTCAATACTTTCTCTTACAAGCAGTACTGTAGCTCTCCCATGTGTAGAGAAGTCATCTGATGGGTCAAGTCACATGAGTTTACTGTCCTCTTTGAGTTCATTACACTAGAAATGGACACTGGTTGCCAAAGGGTGCAAAGCTAGTGTCAGCTTATTTTTCTTTCTTTTTCTTTTCTTTTTACACTTTCATACTTCAGCAACTAACAATTATTTTCTCGGTTAATCAGTTCGCTATGTGTTTTTTCTTTTTTGGGGGGTCCACAACCTAAAGAAATTCAGTTTACTGTCATAGAGGATTGAAGAAACCTTAAAATATATACATTTCAGAATCCGGAATCAAAGAATTTGTACTTTTTTAAATTGAAAATGTTAAGAAAAGATTAATCAAGTATCAAAATAGTTGGTATAGAGCTGTATTTTATGAGTGTGTGTACATATTTGAAAGCACTGTTTTCATACAATATTTAAAGAGAAACGTATTACAGAAGGAAATCACTATAGCTGTGATGTTTCTCATTTTACATTTCAGTAAAGCTGAAAGAATAAGTTAATCATAATCTATTTATTGTTTGTGTCATTTTTCAAGCAAAAGTGCCCAACATTCCCTTGGCCCAGCTACTCCAGGGTGCGGATGTACTGCTTTTCTCTGTTTACATCATTGTAAAACTGAATATCTTTGTGTTCTTGGACAATTGATTGGACAAAACATGTTATTTCCAGATGTCTTTTTTTGGTAAACATCTTTCAACAATGTTTGGATGTTGTAATAGGCTAAATGTTTGATCATTGGCACATTAGTTAATAATTAAATTATTGTCAGTTGCATCTCTGGAAGTACTTATTCAAATGGGTACTGTTGATACTCTATTAAATGAAGAGAAGACCATCAAATAAGAGGAAATCACTATTAGAATACTGTTATGTGTCACAAGTGCAAATCTGGGCATTTCAGTCATTGATTAGTCAATGACTAGAAAGAGTGAACTATTTGAATAATTGATTCAAGATTAATTATTTTTTATTTTAATTCATGTTTCAATGAAAATGTGTCAAGCTAAAGTGACAAACATTTCTTAGTTCCAACTTTAAATTGTGAGTATATCCTGCTTTTCTTTGTTTTATGTGATCATACATTTCATATCTATGGTTGAACAAAACAAGTCATTCGTTGTTGCATCAGTAATCAAGAAATTAATCAGCTGATTAACTGATAATAAAGAAAGTCGCCTGTTGCAGCCTTAAAAAAAAAAGCTGGAAAACGTTGCGCAGTAGTAGGCCTGCAGTGAGTATTGTCATTATCAGTTAATCTGCGGATTATATTCTTAATGAAAATATTCGTCCTTTGGTCTGGAAAATAATGAAGAATGCCTTCGCAATTTGCCAGAGGCCTTGTTGACTAATTCACATGGCTTGTTTTGTGCAACCAACAGTTCAAAAGCTAAACATTTTTAATTTACTCTTAATAAAAGACTAGAAAACAGTACAGATTTACATTTAACAGTAGCAACCTCTGAAGTTTTGGCACTTTCGCTTACAAAAATTAGTTGAATTATTAGTAGCTTTTCAAGATATTTGCAGATTAGTATTCTGACAGACGATTAGGTAATTAATCAACTCATCTCTCAGCTGTACCCTGGAGTCAGGTGAACTAGATGGTGCCTCAGACACGTAACACAATACCAGAGTGGCATAAGGTTTGCATCAGCTCCGTTCATCAGTTTCTCTGACCTCCTGCTCTGCTAGATGAACTGTTGAGTCTTAGAGCAAACTCAGCCTTTGTCCAGAAAATGGACCTGTGTTTACGAAGACATAAATCCGACATAAATTCCAGCTATTGATGGTTACTTAAGTCCTTGTTGCCGTGCCACACCAGCCACATATTCTACATTTTTGCTGTGATGTGTTTATAGAGGAGACTATAAACTGCCTGCTCTTCATGGACTTTTTTTCCCTTTTACACAAAGACAAGCTTTAATGGAGCTAATGTGATTGTCTCTAAAGCGAGGTGATGGATTCCTGCACATACTTTAATCTATTAGTCATCCTTTCTTGCTCCTTTCATTCTCTCCCTCCTGGAGTTGTCTCGTGAGTCGCTGCCTGGCTTCCCTGTTAAGGGCCTAATCAGAATTTAAAATGGCTAAGTTAATAGCCCTCCTGCACACAAATCTCTAAATTCAATTGTGGATTGACGTACAAATTCAGGGCCTGTGTTTATCCCTCAGTAATGTGCTATGTGACTCACAGTGGTGTTGTGTTCATGTGCAGCAACCAACTCTTAAAAACCACAGAGACCTCACAACACAAACAAGTTGGAAGATATGTGTCACACTGCACCTGCTTACGATATCTGAACCCTTCAAACTTTGGCTAATACCTTCATCAAAACAGTATGTGGTCAACGTCATTGTCAGGGTGTCATTTCACAAACTTGTGGTTGTGGGGTCGCTGCCTGGAAATTCACTAAATACATTGTCGTCATCACAGATTTTGCCCTTTCTCTCTTTTCCCTGGTATTAAGGTGAATGTCACCTAACCTGCTTGTCACACACTGTCACATTTGTCTAATCAGTGAAGCATACCTCCTGAGGAAACTCAAGAATTTGTGTCATGGAGCTGCAGCTTCCCTGAGTTAAAAATATCCAGCCTAGCGGATATGTTGTGTGTCTAATCGGGTGCTGGGCCTGCTCGGAGGCAGGCTGCTGTGGAGGGAACAGTTTGGAGCTGAACCCTGCATGAAGCCTCTGTATTGTCTCGAGCTTCCTGTGCTCCCTGAGAGGAGGGGGCAGCCGCTTTTCACACGCTCCCACACATACACTGTATGTGTGCTCGCATACTCTATTGTATGTGTGTCTTCTTCAATGTGTGTGCGCAGTTTTTGTGGTTTTCACTCTGAGTGTTCTCTTGTCTACGTGCTTTTAAAATGACATGGGAGTCATTCTCTTCATTTTATATCATTTAGCTTTACAATGATGGATGTATCCAAGCTCGGTTGAACTTGCTGTAGCAAGTGTCAGACTTCTTTCTCTTGACATAAGCGGGGTTGTACTTGATCTTCATCGTCTAACACAGAATGTCAGTGTAATTTATCACTCAATGAAAGCTGTGCATGGTCACCCCGTGTCTCAAGGGAATGCCAGGCTTTATCTGTGAAGCAGAGAGCATTCAGTGGTCTTTCAAGGTCAGCCTCTGGGGATTTTTAATTCCACAATACCCAACTGTTTCAAAAAGATTACCCAAACAGTTGAAAAAAGATCATATTAAATTAAAGTTTAATGTAGGACAATGCGTACTTGATGTCTCATCTTTAATGACAAGTTTTGGTTAAATTAGAATTAGGTTTAAAAGACAGATGTCAAAGTAATATTGGATAATCATTTTAATTGAAACTTTAAAGACATTTGCTGCAGAACAGTGCTTCTTTCTCTGTGATATTTTGCTGCTAACCTCTAGTTCATACTCGCCTTCATCAGCGTTCCTTTAGGTCAAAGAGCCATCGGAAAACTATGCAACACCATAAATAAGGGATTATTTATTCAACTAGACAAGACAATTGGCGCGTTAGTCAGAATTGGACAAGACAATTGAACAGTTATGGGTGGAAATGTGGAAATGTTTGGCTTTCAAAAGTCCAGTCAAAAGCAGACAATTAACTGTGAAAAGCAGACAATTAACTGTGAAAGAGAACAAAGGGGGACTATTTTGATCATCATTTATTCAATTACACAAGACACTTGGTCAAAATTAGATAAAACAATTCAGCAGTGATCATGTGGTAAAGTTGTTATGTTTTTGGCTTCTTGATTGGACTTACTGTGCTTCACACCAGCTTTGTGCTTTTTAATTGACGGAGACAACAGGCAGATCATTTGTGATCTTTCATTGGTGCAATGTTTAAACTGTGACATCAGTTGTGCTTCTAAACTGTGGCAGCTGTACTGTACAGTGATACTGTATGGTATGGCATGAGATGGGGGAGGGGTGTCTCTTTTTTGTGGTTGTGGGAGGTAGCGTTGTGATTAAGATTGAGCTGTGGTAAGGTCAGAGGAAGACACATGTTGACATTTAAACTGAGGTTTCATACTTATGTCACCTATGACGCTTTTCTTTTCTTTTCCTGAGAAAAGCATTGTACAAACATGTTTGTTCTATGCTTCAGCCTGTCATGTGATTAAGTCCTTCAACATCATCAGGGTAAAATGGGTTGATTCCTCAATGTATTATGGAAAGTTGAAGTGTTTGACAGTGGTGGAAGAAGCATTCAGATCTTGTACTACTTTTTGCTAAAAGTAGCAAAACCACAGTATAAAAAGTATAAGTTTGTTAAGTAAAAGTCCTCCTCAAGTACAAAAGTGTTTGCATCAAAATAAACTTAAAGTAACAAAAATGAACGTACTCTATATACAGAAGGACCCAATTCAGAATCATGGACATTACATCACTGGATTATAATTATTGATAAATAATTAATATGTAAATCACTTTTAATTTCCCAATTGCAGTGGACTAGAAGTATAAAGCAGCATAAAATGGAAACACTTTAGTAAAGTGCATCAAAATTAAACCTAAAGAAGTATTTCACAGCCAGAGAGGCGAGAAATGGGTAGTTTAAGTTTACTAACAGATCTTGGTATATATTTTATCAGTACTGCATAGTTTTGACAGTTTGATCGGAGAGAGAGGAGCAGCTCTCTCTTCTCGATCTGATTATACTCCTTGTGTCCTTGGATGCCGGCATAGAATAGCGGGAAAACAGTCTGTAGTTGATACGATAGCCCTAAAAACCACCAGATGACACATTTTGAGTCATTTCTGAGGATTTGTGTTGGCAAGGAGTGGGCGCATTGTTCATTTGCATATATGACCAAAATTGTAGTGATCCAAAGCTGGTTGAAAATCAGCAAAGTCCCCGTTCAAGTGCAGTACTTAAGCAAATGTACTTAGTTACCCTCCTACGTAAACTAGCACTTATTGTGTTAGTTTACTTGGTTGTTGACTCAAATCCTCCAGCTGCTGACCATCTGTCATCTGATGATGAAAATTCTGCGTATTACAAGTGACCTAACGTGAGAAGTCTTGATATTTTAATCTAATGTCCTCAGGGGTATTTTAAATCTAAACTTCTCAGGAGCTTTTTTTTCCTTTCTGTCATGTTGTCTGACAGTATGGATGTCCCACAATTGATGAAAGAAAAGATTGGCTAATAAGAAAAGCATGATATAGAGAATCAGGTCCTCCACCGGATACAGGAGTTTAATGAGGTACATCGTGTCTGCCCTTATCAGTTCGCTATGATTGAAATCATCTGTCCAATATGAAATGAAGACTCTCCCTTGGTTTATCTGTGTGCGTACGTGTTGTGTTGTCTGTGTACAATTGTTGGTCACATTTTCTGTTTCTGCCCATTTTTTTTTTTTTATATAATAGAACTCACTGTAATTCCCTCAGGGATAAGGAGTGATCACAGCCCTATAAATGGCCCATTGATAACCTAGGTCAACTGAGAGGATGTCCTGTCATTTAGTCACAAATGCATTCTCAGTGTACATGGCATGTGTAGAGTGTGTGCCAGGGCAATTTGGAAGAACCCAGGGTGTTTAGAGGAAGTGGAGGGGGGCTACTGTTGTCAGATAAACAGAGGCTCCCTCATTATTTTATTGTAACTTTTATTAGTTTAACAAGCATCCACTAACCTACCATACATACAGACTGGAAGCATGACAATAGGACACTGTTGTACCAAATAATCTGCGACCAAACCCACTCATTGTAGAGAGGATAGAGAAGACTGTGAAGTGGACTGAACCACTTCAGCCGAGGGTTGGAGAGTTTCCAGGCATTGTGGGTTTGGAGAACTTTCTACCCTGAGGTTACGGTCACTCCAGTCTTCCTCCTCGCTTGGTTATGGAGGTAAAACTAAGCCACATTGTGGCTGCTCCTGGTGTTTATGTGTATAGTATGTGTAGTTAAGCAGCCTTAGGACATTAGTGTGGACACATGTTGATGGCGTTGTTAGTTTTTCTTGTCCGCAAGCTGAAGTTACAAAATAAAAAGAAGAGAGAATGTTTTTGATTCCCACATGGAGAAGTGATCATGGACTTATGACTCTGCCATCCTATAAAATGATCCCTCTTTAAAGAATTCTCAGTAGCAGTTGTTGTTTTTCTTCAGAGCTGAAAAGGTCAGTCAAATAATTGACTTGTTGCCAAACAGGAAATTAATGAGAATTGTTGGCATTGGAAAAGTCAAACTTTACCTGCACCTATGTTTTTTATATTCCATAAATCTGCAAATTATTGTCATAACTAATCATTAAGTCAATAAAATGTCAATAAATTGTGAAATTAGAGCGTACGTGTGTGTCTGTCAAATTGCATCTGTACTTACTCAGCAAGCGGAAAACCTACAAGCGTTTGATGTTTTTGTTTTTCTGAGTTATTTTTGGACCCTGGTTGCAGCAATACAAACATTCGAGGACATCAACTTGGGCTGACATTTTTAGACATTTTATAGACCAAACAAGTAATTGATTAATTTAGAAAATAATCAACAGATTAAGCGATGAAATACTCATTAGTAGCAGCCCGTTTCTCTCAATGTGACTGGATCCTCTGTGCACAGTAGCAACCTTCAGCTGCTGAGCATTAACAGGTCTGCTATTGAGGGCAGCTGCACCTGGGAATGTTCGAACAAAGACGGGAAATGATGTCACCTCTATGCTGTCTATGCATCTTTACTGCCAAGGCGACACCTGAGTTTCAATTTTTGATTGACTGTAGTGATTTATTAGCTGCTAATGCCAGGGTAAATAACTTTTTAATGCATTTTTTCATTCTACTTCTCCTGTGTAGACGTGTAGGGTTACATTTAGTGCAGCTCACTCTTTCCCAGTTGTCTTTTTCCCCCGTCATTTCTTTCCACTGTTTTGTCGTGCACATGTGCTTAAACGCAGATTTTTCTCTCTTGCCTTTTCACACGGCCTTCTACTAACTCTTTCCCCAAATCCATGTCTCTCTACATCCCCCACCCTGCAGTCATACACATAGTGTATTCAAGTCTAAAAGACTCACCCTGTGTCATGCAAGCTGTTAGTCCCCCCCCCTCTCATTTTATCTCCCTCCCCTTTCCGTCTCTCTTCTGTCCCCCCCACCCTCCTCAGAATGTTTGGATAGATCTAAATGGTGTGATTGTGACTGCTCTGCCGGCCGTCTGCCCCTCCACGTCTGCCTCTCAGCGTCTTTGGAAAGTCTGACGTGAGCAGAGGGAAAGGAAGAAGGGAAAAGGCAAAGAGAGAGAGAGAGGAAAGTTCTTTTGAACAACAAGGCATGGCGGCCCTCCAGAGAGCCAAGACTAGCGTCAGGAGTCAGTCTCCACTCAAGCCTGTCCCTTTTTCCCTACCTCTGTCTATCTGCTCCCAGTCTTTATTACTCTTTTTCTCCCACACTGTCTTTTTAGACAACCTATTCCCTGCTGAGCGTCCCATCTTCAACTCGCTGTCTACAGTTTCTCACTTTGAATCGACGCCCCTCCTCCTCTTTCTCCCTCTCAACCTCTCCACCCTAACCTGTTCCCTTTCTCTCCTGGTCTAGCAGAGGTGGAGGTGGATGAGGAGGGGGAGATTGGTGCACAAAACCTCCGAATCTAGGCCTCTCATTTACCCAGGAGGTGTCGCATTGCGTTTGAGGCGCTTCACGACGGTGTCACATGTCGTGGCATTCAAAGAGCCGGGGTTTAAGAATGTGGGTCATTTGAAGTAGAGGCACTAAAGTGTGTTGTTTGCCAATGAATGGGGCCTTCTCACATTGACATGGTGAAAAGCGTGTGAATAAACACCAGCGCCTGGGGGCCACACTAAAGTGTTCGGCTGTATTCTTCTCAGCACCCCACCTATACAAGCCGGTTATTATCTAGCACATGAATGGATTTTCGGGAATCACATTTGATATGGGCACTGTGCTGGTGTTAGCTGAGATACCTTATAAAACCTTTTTCTGTTACACCCACAGTAGAGGAAGCAGAGTCTTTGCTGTTTAAACCTCTCCGACAAGAAAACCAGATCACGCAGTAATTAAGTTTGGTTGCCTGTTGCGCTGCGTGCAGTTAGCGTATAGCTCCGCATCCTGCACACACAGGCTTGTTTTGCCTCCAGTTCTGACCGGCTGGTTGGCTCCCTTAATTGCTTTCCCACGGCAGATGTTCAGATCAGATGGTTCAAATTAAGTCGTAGATTGCTCACACAAGGTTTCCTATGAAGATAGACTCTCCTCTTTACTGTCCTTCATCTAATGGGTTTGAGTGTGTGCGTCTGTATACTGTGGAAACACAAAAATAATGCAAAGCTTTTCTCTTTTCCCTCCCTCTCCCTCTCCCTCTCCCTGATCTCGATGGTTCAGGTGTTGGTAGCAGCACTCCTCGTCGGGTTGGTTTGTCACGCAGCAGAACCTCCAGCTGCTCAGTGGTCCAGCGATGAATACAAAAACCTCACCGTTCGACGGCACAGAACATGTGTGGAGAATGAGCAGTACCCCCACCAGGGATTCTGCTGCCTCAATTGCCAGGCTGGTAAGGAGACTCACATCAAGTACAATATACATCCACACATACAAGGAATGTGGGCCTGCTGCAATAACCTGAAACTCCCCGTGATCAACAAATTATATCATTTCCTGTGTCCTGAAAATGTTATATCCTCGGACATAACAAGAAGTGAGTGAAAGCTAGAGCAAACATTCGACTGCCATTTTGTGTGCATAAACTGAAGTCAAATGTCAAACCCTTAACCAGAACTGTATCCCAAATTACTTTTGCAAATACTCTCTGCCTGGTCTGGAAAGAATGCGTGATGTCCGGGAACAGAAGGCAAACTGCTCCATCTCAGCAGTTCAGAATGAAGCAGCATCTGAAGTTTTCTTTAAGTCCCAAGTCTTTAAAAGTACCTTCCCTTTTTAATTTTTTGTGCACAGAATTCGTAAAGGGTGTTAACTTGTTTCTTTTTTAGCTCAGAAAATGTTTAGCCATGATGCAATTACTACATACTGCTGCCGGCTGATTGAGTTATTTCATTTGAATTCTGAATTCTAAGAAATCTTTTTATTTGATTTACTCAGGTTTTGGTTTTGGGTCACATTCATCACTAGATAACTATCAAGTTTATCAACTTATGCTTTATTTCCAAAACACATGCCCTTTTATTAGATAATGTCCGCACGCACATTTATTTTTGTCATCTTGTTTGTGTCAACATTCCGGCCTATGAATCTGGTGATACTCCATAAGAGAAAATCTTCATTCAAAGTAACAACGCAAATGAGGCAAGTGTACACAAGACGGAAACAAAAGTATAACGTTATTTATGGGAGACAAATAATTAACAGATATTAAATGCTAAAAACAGAACATTGCTGCTTGTTTGGCCTGTAGAAAAATCATTGTTTCTCGTGGTTTTTATGTTTCCACCACTTTTCTTGCATTCTTGCCAGTTACCACATCCGTTAAAGCTACTGTGACCACCTAATGTTCTGAAATAATAGCTTTTTGCTTCTTTTTGTCAGTATAAGCTTTTATCATACCAGGCAGATCTTATTTTTATTTATTTTTTTTACCTGGATGCACATGAATATCAGTTTTAACCACATTTAACCGCAATACTAACAGTCTATTTACTGAATACACAGAGCTTAACAAAAATATGTCTTGTTGCATTCTTCCCATTCTCCACTGTGTTCTTCCGTACATCAGATAAATCCTGGAAACACATGACAATGTCGTGGTTTTATTCATGGCATGCATGAACTGAGTATAAAAATTCAAAGTGTGATAAGCGAACAGTGGAAGAGCTCAAACCACTGTGGACTTCAGTGACAAGGTTCCTGTCCTCTGTCAAGTAACCATAAAATGCCATGACTTTAACTTTCTGGAAACGTGCTTAAAACAGAAAAAATCATCCCTCTGTGCTTTTATCAAATCAAACTACCCCCCTATTCTCGGTAAACCTGATTGGTTTACCGTTTAGAAGCATAAAACACAGTGTGATCCCGTGCTGTGATATGTCCTGTCTCAACTACTTCAACAGAAAGCACATCGAGGTCCACAGGACTTGAATTTTCTGTATTTTGTGTATATTTTTCAATGGACTTGTCGTCTGACTGTTGTCTTGTTATATTTGCAGGAACCTTTGTGCACAAGGAATGTGAAAGAGACCAAGAACAGGGGATCTGTCTGTCCTGCGAGCATGGGCAGACCTACACGGAGCACTCCAATGGGATGAACCGCTGTTTGCCCTGCACGCACTGCCGCTTAGGTAAAAAATCTGGTGGCATCTTGATGTGTGTTTCATAATATCATAATTGTGATTGCGTCAGTGGGAAGATTTTGAAATTTGATGAAAGTCTTTGTTTTTTCAACTTGGGTCTTGTTTTACTTCTTTAACATATTATTTAATTTAAAATTCATTAAGATTTGGGTAAGACACTTTCCAATAAGATCCATTCAGCCAATTGAGTGGTCAAATGATAATTTGATCATATTGATAGGGCTGCAACTGACATTTATTTCCATTATGTGCTAGTATGTATAAAATGACAGCAAATAATTACTTTTAAAAAAGCCCGTTACAAGTTCCTCAGAGCCCAAGTTAACGTCTTTAGACTTCTTCCTTTGTCTGATCAAAAGTCCAAAGGCCAAAGAGACGCAACTGGTTACAATTAGACAAAACAATTGACACTATTCACATTTTAGAAGCAGTAACTGTTTGTTTTTTTTAAACATTTCTATGTAATAAGAAAATTATGTATCTATGAATTGATTATAAGGCTTTACTGAATATCGTGAAGCTTTAAAACCTCATTCATAACATTGGCATTTAAACTCGTTACTTCTGCACAGTTGCAGATAAAGATCAGGCTACACTAGAAATAGTGTAGAAATAGATTGCAGTGGCGTCTGCGTAGGATTGTTTTCTGACTCGTGTGATCCAAACATTTCCAGTAGTTTGTCAACGTTGTTAAAGTCACACAGTCAAAATTTAATGAAAATGATTAATGACATTCACAGCATGTCTTTATCTAACAAAATGTTCTGCTTCAGTCCATATGTGTTAGTGTTTCAAAAACAACATTTTCGCTGCAGTCAATAAACTGTTTGCTCTCCCGCTTGCTGCGCACAAAAGGAGGCATGCACCAGTGAGATTATTAGGGCTGTCTAGCAGTAATCTAACTGTTAATTACACTCTAACACTATTACAGTAAACTACTTAAGTCATTACAAAGTAAAAAGCTAAGATGATGTATCTGCGTTCTCTTGGCCCTCAGCGCTCCATCAAGACGTCATCGCTTTCATACAGACAACGACTGTAGAAAGATGTGAAAGCATTTTTAGATTGCTGATGATGAATCAATTCTGTTTTGAGGATTTCTTTTTTCAGGGTGACGACATTGTAAAATATAACTACAGTCATTTTAAGCTTCATTCAAAAAACCTCAACAGAAGCTTTGAATGTTTAAAAAAAGAAGACATTCGATGCATCCTTAATTGATAATTAAATTTGACTCTTACGTCCCTGTTAAATGTACAAATCAATTAATTAAATAACTTCTTCTGGGAAAGATAAATATGGCTGACTATAAATGTGTTCGCGGACAACTACAGTAAATCCATCACTTCAGGTTGAACCAGAAAATAGAAATTAAATAACACCAAAGTGGATTGCCCTTTAATTCCAGAGTAGAGCCTTCTGTAATCCAGTCAGTCAAAGATATATTGTTTAGGAAAGTTAATACCTTTTTGTCTGCGCCCCCACCTTTCAGCTCCACTCATGAAAATGTGATCTTATGATGTTACACGGAGTAGTAGGGCGTGTCTTTGTTGTTTTGTTTCGTAGGCTGAATGTGAGTGTGTTACGTGTCTCAGGAGATTTGCTTGTGTGTCTGTCTTTACCTGGCTGAACTGGGTGTGGCTGCATCTCATTGTCTCCCACACTGGGCGTCTTTGTGTTCAATGAAAGGCTGGAGCCACAGAAAAGAGACTACTGTTACATGGGATGTGTTTTGTGCTCATTCATTGGTTTTTAAGATAGAGCTTTGTGTGTTTTGCTCTAGTTTTAACTTATTTACAACCTCGTAATAACTAATTGGAACACGTTACACTTTGAAAAGTTTGCTATAAACTTATGAAGCTCCTGTTGGGAAATATCATATATTAACAAGGCTACAGTGGATTGGATGAATCATTTAGAGAGCCTTGCTTTTTTGAAGTTTAAGCCACGTTTCTCTCTAAAACAAAGCTTAATGATTAATGTTGTAGAGGGCATTTCATCTGTGAAAGGGATCTTGATTTTCTTTCAGAACGTTCTCATTTATTAATTGCTTAAATAACTTAGATTAGACAGGAAGTACTTATCAGATTGGGCTAAACAGACACCCTACTCTGATTTCAAGCTTTGTATGTCCCACCCTCAACACACAGACGAGTACAAAGCACCTGCCAATTTAATAGAAATAACATAATCAAGACATTATAGTGTGTTTCTCAAAACACCAGCTGCCTGGCTGGTAGCTGAGTATTGACTTGTTGCCAGTCTGCCACTTCTGAATGTTGTTTTTCTAACGGAGGTTCAGGTTTACCGGGACTCAGACGCTATTTAAAACTTTGTCGCTCTGTTATGAATGTGTTACATTCCAGTCAACACTGAGCATAATTATGCAACACAGGCTCTAGACAGAATCTGTGTCCAACACAACACCTTTTCTGTGTAAAGATTAGCTGCTTTATGGCAGCATTAAGGAAGCAGAGGGACAACAACAAAACTTTATTTCTAGCTTGATTGAATTACATAAATGACAAACTAATGAGACAACATGGAGAAGATTAATTCACTGAACAATGTCATAAACATGTCCAAAACAAAACAACTATTATAGTTTAAGTGCTTGTACAAATTTTCCTCTCAGGGCTTTTTTCTTACGGGGATCAATAGGAGCTTTGTGAGGAACGGCACAAAATTTAAACCAGGAACATCTTTAATATTTATTTTTATGTGACATATTGTCATCAGTAGTTGGTATTTTCAGATATTTATGTGCTACAGTAATGAGGATGATAGTGTGCTGCGGGGATGAGCTTTACACGGTTATATAATAAATGACTTTTTCCCAGAGTTTCTGCGTCCCATCTTACCATTTTAATTATTATACATCATTGAAATGGTAACAATCAAGCCCATTGTCCCAACAACAGACTGCTGTGATAAACTCCGTAGTGGTCCCTGTGGGAGTGTTTGTGTATACAATGAGTGCAGATGCTAGGCAGGGAAAAGCTCAACAAACAAGAACACTCGCTGACAAGAGGAAAGGACAAGGAGTTCACAATAATTTATGATATGTGACAAAAGCACACACTATTGGCTTCTTGTGTAAATACTTATGTCTTTCGCTTGTCTTATGTCATATCAACAAATATTTTTCTATTTAAAGCTGTGAGCTGAATAATTTCTGTTACCACAGTAAATAAAGCAATCTTTGTGGACACAAAGACATTTAATACTCAAATTGAAATGTATGGACCGATAAAGGCAAGGTTTCCTTCCAATGAAATACACAAATGTTTTCATTTTATCAGCACGGTGCTGCTGATGCACCTTCTCAGGAATGTCCTATTGAGGGTGACAGCATTTATAAGGAGATGACTAATTGTGGACTTTGTATTTAGGAAACGGTCTCACCTGTGGAAGAAATGACTAAACATGTGACCTCGTTTAGGGTCATAAAATGGCACAAACTCTGGTCATAAAATTGTGATAGAAATTAATATCTGGAAGAGGACAGAGTTATTTAAAAGTGTCATAACTTGCTACAAAACAAGGTGATCTGTCTGAATAGAATTGAAGGAAAATGACTGGGAGAAGATTACAAGATAGCAGGAGTGTGTTCGCATTTTACAACCAAACCAGCACTGATGTAATGTTTGTAAATTGGCAAGCATGGACGTCATATATCCGTGGAAGGTCTTCCTGTGGAGGGTAGATTGTTGATTTGTTAATAATGATTGTATCTCCAATGCCTACTGTCTTTTGAGGGTCCTAATTCGATAAATGAACCATGACAGACTCGCTTTCCCTCGTCATCTTGAGGAAGACAAAATGAGAAACCCAGTTATCTACCTTTTTCAAAAACGGCCCACAAATTAGCCAAGAAGTGTCTCTTTTAACACAAGCCAGTGGTCACAGGTTTATAATGAGTCTGCTTGGAAAACCTAATGCATGCTTCACAAAGTTGGATCACAAGTCACAATCGCTTTTTAAAAGAACCGAGGCTGCCTTACAGGTTCCAGTAATTTGTAAGCTTCTCTTGAGCTTGTCAGATAGCATCATTATATTGTATGACATAAGATTTTTTTTAAATAATCAGAGCTTTGTCTGACTGTGTATTTAATTTGGTGACTAATTGTCAAATATGTCAGCCGATGGAAAGAGTAGATTTTTTTTATGTTTATCTCTGTATAGATTTGACTTGATTTATGTCCCTGGCACTCATGATATTCCACAAACAAATCCACATCTGCAACAATTCTCTAACAACTTTTTCTTTCTCTCCACAGATGAGATTGAAACTGCCTCCTGCACCACAACTACAGACACCAGGTGCCAGTGCAAACCGGGAACCTTCTGTGTCCCAGATCAGGCCTGCGAAGTCTGCAAACGCTGTGCCAAGTGAGTGTGATTTACTTCTTTCCTGATATTCAGCTCTGCTCTTCAGCACTATCACCAGACATTGACATGCATTGGCAGCGAACTATAGCTGCGACAATTAATTGAACAGTTGTCAACTATTAAATTGCTTATTTATTTTGATAATTGATTAATCGCTTTGAGAAATCTTAGTCAAACTTCTCTGATTCCAGCTTCTTAAATATGAATATTTTCTGGTTTCTTTACTCCTCTATAACAGTAAACTGAACATATTTGGATTGTTGACAAAAGACATTTGACTAAATAATCTTGGGCTTTGAGAAGCACTGATTGGCTTTTCTCACCTTTTATAAACCAAAAAACTAATCGATTAATCCAGAAAATAGTCAACAGATTAATCAATAATGAAAATAATAGTTAGATGCAGCCCCACAGCGAACATTGGCATTAGATGCAAACTGCTCAGTATGAATATAAATCTTAGGATAATGGGTCGACTCTGTATTCTTGGGTTTCTTAAACAGCTAGTTAATTTCATTAAACTCGCAAACCAGTTAAAATCCATTCCCTGGCAGACAACCAGAGTGAAGCTCCGAGGCTTATTCAGATTTTTGTATGTTTTACTATTACGTGAAATTAATTGTCATTTCTTAAAAACTCCAGGTGTAAATCAGGAGAGGAGGAGGTGAAGAAGTGCACCCCATTCTCGAACACAGTGTGTCAAAAACGGGATCCGTCCCCGACCAAAACCTCCCCAGTCCTTCCTGTAACGACTCCTACAGCTCCAGCAGACATCGGTAACTTCACCTCATTTCACCGTTTCATGCAAAGCCTCCCGCTTAACACTCAGAAGTTGTTTAAAAGCTAATTGTTCATCTTTTTTCCAGTTGTTCCAATATGCATTTCCTTGGTCGTCCTCATCCTCATCATCCTCATTGGGCTGGCTGTGTGGTGGTTCAAAATCAGGCAGCATTCTTGTGTAATACCATGTGAGTTGACATCATGTGCCGTACCTTCGCAATAGTGTTTTAGCTTATGAACGATGTTTTCCTGATGATATTTGTTTTGCTTTTAAACAGGTTCAAAGAGCCATAGTGACTCCAGTGAAATTGTGAAGATTCCTATTGTAAGTTTTTGCTTTGTGTTTGAATCCTTTCGTATTGTGTCCCTTGTTAAGGGCTTTGTAATTGGTAGTTATTGCGTGTTTGCAGTCCCAGTCACTGTTTCAACCTCCGCTTTCTCCTCTGCTCAGGATGAGAGTGGAGCTACAGCGGAGGAGAGACAGAATAATCAGAACGCAGGTCTGGAGGGGGAGGAGTCCCGCCCGGAGTCGAGGCCCCTGCTGCAGGAGACCCAGGGTGGGATGACCAAGGCGTCCCCTCCCCTTGAAGACGAGGACCGAGGACTCGGGGACAGTTTGCCAAACACCACAAGTTCGTCTCAAACTAGCCTGTCAGCCCTGCCCACAGCGGCCTCCTCTGGTAACACCCCACACCAGAGCCCCACTGCCTTAAGACTGCAGCCTGCAGACATGGTGAGGGAATGAAAAGCGTCAAAAAAGATCTAAAAATCATGATTTATCATTTTTTCAAATTTTAACCAGCTTTATATTTGTATTTTCTCTCATTCTGCAGGAGGATCCTCTGCGACATCGATTGCTGCCTCTGCTAGGTAAGACTCCAGCAGCCGGAGGGGGAAACTTCCCCTCTGTTGATTTCCTTAAGATAATTTTCATGCATCTTGGTTTTCACTCAATGGCAGCAGTACACCGAAAACAGCTCCACTTACCACAGTTCGTGTCAGTCCACAGTTAAATAAACAATATCTCTGCTCTTGAATTAGCTGCTTGAAAGATTAATAATCTCATGACAGTCAGGCCACATCTGAGCCTTGGGGGGACTGGAACATGTTGTTGTTTTGTTGTTGTTTTGTTCATGCAAAAGTAAGCAGGATGTGGTTTCTTTGATTCTCTGATAAAATTCCTATCCATGCATCCCTGAGGAAAATATGTCCAGTGTGTCCACACACTGACTGTCATATGAGGTTTTTTTTTTTTTTTTAACTTAGTGTTGACAATCTGTTATTGGTCCATGGTGACAGAATACAAATAGGTAAACAACAAAACAAAATATTACAATTGCCCAAATAATAAAAAGAAAAACACAGATAAAATAAAAACATACAACCAAAACAGTAATAAAGTACGCTTTAGCTCAAACAGATTGATTGATTGTCACGTTCATATATCAATAAAAGCACGAGTCACTCTTGTAATTATCGTGACAGTTTCTATTTGTGCCACTTTGTATCTCAAAGTCTAAATTTTACGTATTTATCTGTTTTTCAGGGTCAGAAAAATCCCTCAAGAAGAGCTTCGACCTGTTCGACGAGTACCTGGACGTGCGGATCCACAACAAGTTCTTCAGAATGATCGGAGTCAGTGACAACCACATTCGGATCGCGGAGAACGGCCCCGCCGGTGACAAAGTGTATGAACTGCTGAAGAACTGGATGCAGAAGCAGGGACTAAAAGCCGACATCAACAACCTGTTAGATGCTTTACTAAGTATGGACCAGCGGCGCTCGGCTGAGAGCATCGCCTCTGCAGCTCTGCGGAGAGGCTACTACAAGCACGCAGACACACCCTGAGAAGCTGCAAATGAAGTAAATAGATATTACTTAATACAAGAAAACTAAAGCACATAGACACTATCGATGGACTTTGTGTCTCGCGAACAGGCTTACCTCTTTGTGGCTGACGAGCCACGTATTCAAAAGCCAGTAGTTTTAAAAAGAAAAACACAAAAAGGGGAAGGTCAAGCCGTATTGATCGGAGCTCCGAGGATGTTGACTACTCGCCAAATGTGGAGGTGTAATAATAAAAATGAAGAATACCACCAAAGACGACCATGAAGTGGTGTCAAAAAGAGCAGAATAACATGAAGGTGTCAACTTCCGCATGCAGAAATGGCTGCATGTTTTCGGCTCTACTGAACCGACATGCGTCCAAATACTGAAAGCTTAGAAGTCTCTTGGAGTGTGTAACTCGTCTGGTCCTCTACCCAGATCAAAACACTACCCGGAGACAAAGATATACACTGGTTTGTAGGAGTGGCATTAGCTGTCACTAATACTGTGCCTCTTTGTTGCACTGACCTCTGGCACATGTAGGATTTAAAACTACAATCATGCTTTATTTGTTGTTGTGTATATTTAGGCTTCTCTGAAACCACATGTAACAACGTTTTCCTGACTAACAATCGGAAAATACTGTCCATTTGTCCTGACCATGTGCAGCCTTACTAATCGTAAACTTTACCTCTTTGATGCCATCTGATCATCTAAATTTATCTAGGTATACATTTTTATTGTGATGTCATTATGTTCATAGAGCCTAGTGAATCAAAGACGCTTGTAAAATCAAGTCACGGTGGAGAAAAGTTTTCAGTCTTCTGGTCTGTTATACGTTCAGTGTTACAACACACACACGTCATTGTAGAAGGAGTTTCACAAGCTGTTTCTGTTGGAGCAACTGTTAATACTTTAGTCCATAATTTTCCACGTAGCTTTGAGAACTTCATGGTCATTTTTATTTATTGACATATTTATTGTAATGAATAATAATTAACTTTCATTATTTATACCATTGCCAACGAAACAACCCTGGAAAAGAAGCACACGCCGTGTTTGTGTTGTGTTTAGCTACAGGGCAAAATGACTGACTTCAAATTGTTTTCCGCCCGCCGCGCTGTGTTAAGTGTAGCACTCTGGTCCACACTGTCAATGTGTCAATGTTTTATCGTGCCATTTCTTCACAACTTTGTAACCTTCACGATGCTAAATGCAGAGGGCGTCATTTCAAATTGGATTTGAGGTGACATCGATCTTAAAAAATGCAGACTGACCTGTTGAGACTGACCAAGTAGTCCTTCTGTACGTGTCAGCAGGTACGGATTGTTTTCTTGGTCGGACTCAGACAAGATGAAGGAAATCTTTTCTGGATTTAAAAAGAAGCTCAAGTTTATTTCCCTGATTTTGTCATTTGTACATATGTCCAGAGAGCCTCACAAAGTGTATATGTCCTGTAAATAAGCAGCTCTATTAACAAACCAGAATGAATATATGGAGGAAACACCAAACAAGGTTATTTGGCTGTTTTAAACTCGATTTTGCCCGTTTTTCTGCAGTCTCTTATGTATAAAGGAAAGAGTTACAGAGTTATATATGTATTATTGCTGAAGAGTGATGCTACAGTGCTGGCACTGCCATCTATTGACGGACAATGAAAATACAGCCTGCATCAATTTCTAGGGACCTTCTCTCACTTACCATTCTCTCTTTTCTAACACATCCATTTCTTTGACTTTTTCTTTGGTATTCCTCTTTCCTGGTGTAGCTCAGCAGCGAATAGGCTTCAGTGCATGTTTCTTTAACTCTGCAGCAGTTCATGTGCGTGTATGTCTTTTTTAATGAAAGAATAATTTCTGTTTTTACTTTTACATATTTCATTACAAGTCCTAAGCTGTTCAATTTAACTGCCTTTTTACTTGTGTTAAAACATCCAGTTCAGCGTTGCCCTCAAGCCATTTCTCCCCTTAGTTATTGTTTGCTTGTCATGGATTTCAGATATAAATTATGCAAATACATCAAAGCTGTTTTTTGTCAATTTTAAATAAATGTTTTGTACAGATTACATGTCTTTGAGTTGTGTGAAATTACTGATGTTTTCATGTTTGTGTTTAAAATTATGAAACTTTTTTTCATGAATATGAATATGCCAGATGTATGTTCTTATATAAGTCTTAGTAAATTACTACTTCCAGGTGGCCTGTTTTTTGTCTTTTTAGTTACAGTGAAAGTGGAAGACAAACATTTTGAGTAAATTCTTGGATTATGTTGCTAATTACAAAAATTACCATGTGATTTGTATTTAGGAATTGACTAAATTCCAAAGTAATGTGACCCAATCTTACATATTAGTAGGTTTATTTACTACCCAGAAAACCACAGTACAATACAATCACACATACAATCCAAATTGTATCTTTATAGTCTTTAAATAATACGTAAAACAAACAAAAACTGCTTTTACTCTTCGGTGCATAACAGGAATTGTCTTGCAGATATGCTCAACATATTTGTGTGCTGAGTGCTGAGATAGAAGAACTTGTTAAAAGAAATACATTTCTGCAGGAGTATGAAGTAGAAGTATGTAGGTGAAGGTAAATACAGTGACCATAAACCATAAGTGACTCTGTTATTGTACTTTATATTGACAGAAATATCTCTATATTTGAACATATAACAGCAACAATAATCTGTGTGTATGTTCAGTCATAGAAGACAAATGCAAAACATAAATACAAAGATATACAGTACATGTTCAATTCACATTTAAGGGGAGCTCTACTGATGTTAAACATTAAAGGTGCAATACTTAAGAACTGGCCACCTGTCGAATTCATATTAAAAACTAAAAATGGCACTGAGTAGAGCACATACCTCCGCCAAAGCCAACAGTCCCCTAGTTCAATCATATCTATATTTAAATCCAGTTATTTCATGGAAATCCATTCAGTAGTTTTTGCGTAATCCTGCTGACAAACCAACCAACAAACATTCACAGGGTCACCAGGGTCACCAATAACTGCTGCTAACTAATTAGCTATTTAGCTCAGTTAGCCATGCAGCTAGTGGTCCTGACTGTGAAATCAGATGACCAGGGCAGCGTCGGTGCTTACACTGCTAGCACGGGAGCTTTGGACTTGGGACGGGGCGGTAGCTGGTTAGCATGCTAACTTGAGCAAAAATCTCTTCAACATAAAACATAAATGTCAAAACTGTTAATTAATGACTTATAATGTAAGTGCAACTAAAATTATTACATATTGCACCTTTAGAAAAAAGTTGTATTAAACCTTTTGTAGCTCCCGAGACAGCTCATGTCACTCACACGTCACATACTGCAGCCTGTTAAAATTAATACGGACAGTTCAATGCATCACACATGAGTGATTATTCTCTAGAAAGCACATCTACAGACATCCAGAGGTAGAAGTTGTGTTCTGAGTTAATTCGATGGACATAATCTCCATGCCCAAAGTATGAAGCAAAGCTAAACTGATAGAGTTGAGAGCTCCTCGCATGGCAGACTCAAATCTTCAATCAGGATGTTACCTTTCTCGCCAGCACGTAAAAATAGACATCACAGTTGTGAGTTTCTGCATTTCATGTCCTCGAGTCACTCTGTGTATTTTCATTTTCTCTATCTTTGAGTGTGTCTCTGCACATCATCCTGAGTGCCTGATCATTTGAAGCGACTGGCTTTATTCCTTAAAGCGAGCTGTCGGATATAACCGAGGAGATTTTCACGAGTGTCTCCTCTTCTTCTCCTCGCTCTGAATTCACTGTCGTCTGTGCGTCTTTGCCGTCTTTGTCCCTTGTGATAAGGGTAAAAATTCTTTTGAACTCTTCTCAGTTTTCCATCAAAATAATAGAAATGATCATATTCGTCATCATCGGGATCAGAGTCTGCGCGCTCTCCGATAGATGTGTGTTCCTGCTCTCCATCCGTGTGTTTCTGTGAGGAAAACATCTTTGATCCCGCTCCTGCAAATCTCTCCACGCAGTGTTTCCAGCCAGCGTCAGTGCGATGAATTAAACCACTGCAGAGTGGCACGTTGTCATCAGCAGTCTGTGGAGGAGAGCTTTGCATTAGCACATTCACTGCTGAGAAACAAGAACAGTTAGATGTGACTCATTTCCTACAATATTTTGATTGAAATTCATTTTGCGAATTAGGAAATGGGGATTATAATGAAAGCTTTTTCATTTAATTGGATTATTATTATGCAGAGAGCAATTCTCTCCATTAAGATTCACATTTTTAAAGTTGGATCGTATTATTTTCTGTCATCGTTCGGGGGTTTTGGTTTGTCATTTCCCGTTTTAATTGTAGATTTCATCCTCACGTGTCTTGTTTTGACTTTCCACTTCCTGTCTTTGTCCTTTTCCCGCCTTTTCTCTGTGTACACCTGTGTTTCACTTGTTCATCAGTTGTCTGTATTCAGGTCTGTAGTTTTCCCTCTCTCTTTGTCAGTTCGTCTGTTTTCCTCCTTGTGTTTCAGCTTTGTTTATTATTCTTAGTTTTGTATTCTTGGTTTTTATTCGCCACACTATTTCTTTGCCCTGAGCAGGTATTTAACAAACAAGATGTATCAAATAATTTAACTTTTACAACTTTAAAGCTATACTACCTAACATTTCTATATTTCTATATCTTTGTTTTTTACTCATATTATCCCCATAGTCTTCAACAATTTTCAAACCCAGAGAAATCCCAATTTTCTTCAAGGTTATGGCGGGTTACATCTGGTCGCCTGTCTCAGATGTAAATCAGAGAGTGAGGAAGGAAGTTGGCGAACGTCACTAAACTTTACGTAAAACTTTAAAACTTGACCTCGTCTGGCAACCTGATTCATGCCTCATCAGAGATGATGGTTGTTTAACAATGAAGACAACAATTCCCATGATCCCGAGCTACTTCGCCGCATCATCAAACTCTGTCTTTTGTTTTTCATTGCTTTGATTAAGAGACCCCTAGTGGCAGAAAATGCATACTGTGGTTTAACTGTGCTGCTTAGCTTCATGCTTCACAGACAGATAGTATCAGCGTTCTCATGTAGCTCCCTGAAGACAATTAAGTGTGTTTCCCAAATTTTTCAACCATTCCTTTCATTTAAAGAAGTTCTGCAGTTTCACTTACTTTCAGAAGTTTGTCTGTGTCTTGCTTGTGGATCGTTTGTGAAGGAAATGTAAATGAGTTCGCTTTTGGATCCTCGTTCCTTTCATACCCCGGCCCGTTTGTTTCTTCATTCTCTGCGCCTTTGTGAAGTTTGGTCGTATCTATCGGGACGTCTTCTCTCATCCTGAGGCCAAAGAATGACGTTTGAGTGGTAGCTTGTGTGTTATTATTATTACTGTACGTTATATATCTGGGCTCAGTCTCAGATTCTGGACTCATTTTGGTGGTCGGGGTCTCCTCTGTACTCTGTCGGCCTGCCGTCTGCGTGCTGCGTTGATTGAAGACTTCCGTACTCGACGCCGTCTCTTTTATCTCCATGTGTGCTGTTGTCGTCGCCGCCGTCTGCTCTGCTGTTACAGTCTCTGTTTCTGTCGTTTTGAGTGAGGGAGGTGAAGGGATGACTGATTCCTCTGATGGCACACCTTCCTCTTGTTTGGTTTGATTTATGCTCGTATCTCCAGGAGGCGTACCGCTCGTCGCCGTGACCTCGGTGACCTCTCCCGCGGTTTTAGCCGGCGCTGTCGTTACTTCAGCTGCACTTTCTGCTGGTTTTAAATTCATTCTCTCTCTTCTGTCTAGTGCATATATTTCCAATAAAAATTGGATTTCTTTCAAACATTTACACTTTGAGTTATCCGGTTGAAAAATAAAGTTTTCCTTTAAAACTTTAGTCATGGGTAGGGGGTCATCCAGCTCCTTCATGGGTATATTTACTGTTTTCCACCCAGTGTCAGTGTTCGGAATAAGGTTTTTTCGCACGGATGAGTCTGTTTGTGTCTCCGAGTCTGAGAGGAATAACACGATTAAGACTTCTCCTCGCACCTCGGTAAGCATTTGTTCACGATCGACATCATTATCGCCGGCTTTATGTGTTAAGTCTGCTCGTCGGATGTATGCTAATCTTCCCTGCTCTCCATTTTCAATAGCTGATTGTCCCGTTTCACTTCCTCCCTCTGGGCGTCTGAACTCTGCTTGTTTAGTGATTATCTTCCCACTGAAATCCTCTTTATTATCATCCCGAGCAGCCCTCATCTCATACTTCAGTCTATTTATGGATGCTGTCTTCTCTCTGGGTACCAATGAGCGTTGCCTCTTAACAAAAAATCCATCATCATCATACGCAGCTTTTAAAGAGCGCTGCCTCTGAACACTTTTTTGCTGTTTATCCAAGTTGAAGAGTTCATTTTTCTTTATAATTCTGACTGCACGTCTCTGAATCTGTAACTGTGATATATCTGAGGGTTTCACTGAGTGCAGAGGAGCAGCTTTTGAAGACCTTCGTCCAGCTCTTATGTCCGTCGCTGTCTGTGTGCTCTGTTTTCGTCTTATTTGTGCCTGTGCCATCTGTTGTTTGGATACTTTCTTGATTTTCAGCGCTGACCTTGTTTCACCCCTTTCGAAGCAGCAGGAAATAATCACCGTTGCAGCAGCACAGCATCTTTTTGTCAGCATTTTCTGCTTCTGAACAATAGTGGCCGGTGCCCAGCTCTTGGATTTCTCCAGTGAGAAAGCCTGAATATTGTGGCCCGAGGCGGCCGTGTGATGATGGAGCGACCATGCGGACCGTGCGTCAGGAAGATCTTTTAGTATGTTCAAGCCAATACGACTGGTTTTCCCACCAGCCTCAGTCGGTCTGATTTTACTCATGACACGCAGCGCTGGGAGAGTATCAGACTTCAGTCGAAATGCCGAAATACTTTTTCCCTCATCTTGAAGGAGTTCAATAACCTGAAGTGACAGGAAAGATTGAAAGAAAAAGGACAAACGCATGAGTCGGATCAACAAAACAACCATTTTAAGTACAAACATCTTCGTTCCTGGCAAAATCTTTCGTCACGCTGACACGTCGCTCTGAGAACGGCCAAGTCGACGCGTTCGTTCATCCTTTAAACTGTGTCAGCATTGTTATTGTCAGCATGGCGTTAGCATTAGGTAAGGCGACATGTTCCTTCAATACCATAAACATATGAACGGTTATTTATTTAGTAACGTCTGCTTAAAAGTAGAACTGTTTGGGGGAAATAATTTCATCTTTTTAAAAATGAAACGATATATTTTTATACTTGTCGTTGGTCTTGATTGACGTTAGCATTTAGCTCAAAAAGCTGCTAGCATGGCAAGGAGTGAGCTGTGGTCAGGGAGCATCATGTCCAACTTTAATGGCATGTGGTTCCCCTCTGTTGACCATTCTCTCAAGTTAATTGATTCATTTTTTTTGTTTGTTTTTTTGGTTTACAAAATGTGAGAGAATTGTGAAAAATGTCGATTCAGTGTTTCCCAAAGTACAAGATGACGTCCTCAGATGTCTTGTTTTGTCCACAACCCGAAGATATTCAATTTACTGACATAGAGTAGGAAAGAAAGCAGAAATTCTGACTTTTTTTCTCTTAAAAATTACTTAAATCGATCAGCTGACTATCAAACTAGTGTCAAACCTGCAGCTCTACTCAGCTCTCAGCCGTCGACCACGCAGCATTCATTGAGATCTGGGTGTATTTCATGTTGAGAGAAGGAAATCAAGAAGGAAGTTACTTATATTGCCACGAATGTTGCTGTTATTGATTCACAAACGTTATGTTCGTTTGATAAGATATTTTTCTTGGTGGTATTCGAGGCTTCTCCAGGTCTCCAAGGTGTTTTTTTTTAGCCTCGGGGCACAGAGATGGGAGGTCTACAGTGAAGTTTCCCTCTCTGACTCAAAAGCGTTAAAGTTAGGTTAAGTTAAAGACTGATCCTTCTGCTCTTGAATATTCAGAACAGGTGCAGAAACATGCTGCATGTCAGATACTCATAGGAGAAAATAAACCTGGCTTTTAGAGTTTGTGTAATGATCTGCTTTGTGCTTTTAGTTAGTGTGATCTTGAGGATGTGGTATACCACCTGTGATGCGAGAGCAGTGGCACAGAGAAAATGCAGCGAGGTGATAATAAATGTGTTGATTGAAATCAGCTCATGTAAGATATTCATTGCATTTAGTACATCAACAGAGAGAAACAGAGAAAAAAAGGCCGTATATTTTTAGAGATTCACACCAATACTGATTGAAATAATCATACCGGTGCTGGAGTATGTTTCCTGTGAATTATTCCTGTAAATTCCTGATGAGACAAACAGCATCCATGATCAACATGGACCGTGTACGCCCAGAAAAAGGAGGGGGAGGTCCTCTGTTTGTGCTGCACAGCGACGTACACACAGTTCCTCCGGATAAACACACAGCAGTGTTCGGTTTGGGTCTGAAGTATCTCCGGTCCTCGGGGACTCATCTGTCCATTGAGAAGCAGTTTTCTGTACAAACTCCAGCTGTAGTTTTCCATGACCCCGTCCCCGTCTCCGAGGGGACTCAGGTCAGAGACGAGCAGGGACAGAAGCAGCAGCCACGGCCTCATTGTGCTGGGAATGAGCGCTGGAAGGCAGAATAAACCCAACAGCAGTGCTCTTATCTTTACTGCACTTTCACTTTGAATATTCAAACCGTGCTGGCAAATAATGGATCCGCTCTATCTAACAAAGAGCGGCTCTAACAACACTTTCACAGCGGTGTACCTCGTAGGAAGCTGTAACCTTGTTCTGAATGAGCTCTGTAGCTTCTTGTGTTTGTACCGCCTGGATACCGAGAAAAGTTGGGACACTTTTTAAAAAATGAACCTATATCTTTGTGACCTGCTTTTGAAAGCTTGCAAATGAGCTTGGGCTTGTGTGCCATAGACAGGAAAGACTAGCACATGTTTGGTTTTTAACTCATTTTAATGACTCACTGACAATAAGCCAGGCCCTTAATGAACTGCTGCCTGCCTCTTCCAGTGAGCATCTCAGCAGGAAATGGCACTGATTATATAGAAACACCTGGATCAGAAACAATCTGAGTAAAGGAAGACTTTCAACAGTACACTGACTTTTATAATAGTACTTTATAATATAGCTCCTTTGAAGCAGGCACATACAGTCTATTGACCTGCGCTAACGGTGCTAAAAAGTTTTGCATATTATCAGACTTTGTCCGTAAGACACACACTGCTCGGGTCAGGAGGACGGTGCATTATTGTCTCCTCGCCTTCATTGTAGCAGCAGGTAAGAATTCATTCTGTCTTTGATTCAGACAATATGTTAAGAAAAGTCCTTTTTTGTTTTGTTCATGAATGTGTGTTAAATACAAATTGGGGCATGTGTTTCATTGTATGCAAAAAGGAAAGGAATGCAAATGTTGTTCTCTTGGAGTGTAAAATGATTTACTCACAGTGTAAAATATGACTATTTTAGCTTTTATTCTATATATGTATCATCATATACAGAACACATCTATCAAATGTTGGGGTGGGGGTGTCATTTCATTTCTTTGCATTGATAAAGTCTCAGTCAAGGCTGTAAAATAATAAAATTCAAAGGTTTTATTTGTCACCTGGTCGTTTGCAGGGCAGCATACTCCTGAGTCTGTACTGAAAGACTAGATTCAAGATTCAGGATGTTTATTGTTGAAGAACAAACGGTGTGCAAAGCTCCACTACAGAAAACATACATAGTAAATATATATATATATATATATATATATATAAGGTAATAGGTATAAAAACAGAGTATAATGGCAGGAAAAGGTTTAAAAGCAACACAATGTATAAAAGGGGATAGCTACAGAAGTGAAGAGTGATGATTACAGTGAACATGAGAATAATATTGTTTATTTTCCAACTACAGCCTCAGCCTGACCAATCACAGCAGCCACATCAGACCAAACAAAATGGGAAACACCAACAGTCCCTGCCAGGTGTTCAACCACAGCAAGAGGAACGTCCGAGTGTTCGTCACAGAGAAGGCTCTGGAGATGGACGCCTTCATCGCCCCCCAGTCTGAGGGCGACGATAAGAGCTGGAAGAAGAGCTTGTCTGTGCTGCCGGCAGACAAAAAGTTCAGCTTCAACAAAGACACCAAGTGCGTCCGTGTGCTGGCCTCTCAGACTCAGTCGGTGCCCTGGGAGCAGGATCACTTTGTGTCCGTCTTCGTGGAGGATGAAGACGATCACAACGTTTGTGCCAAACAAATCATGCACAACATGGCGCTGAGAACATCTCCAGTCATTGTGCTGCTCTATCACATGTAGATGATGTATTTTCTGATTCTTTGCACACATCCAGGCAAGACTGCGGGTCTGAGTTAAGCTGTTAACAGTGTAAGATGTAAGAATCCTGCATTAAACTGTCTACAAACAACAAGATCTTTGTTATGTATTTTGTTGAGTTGTGTGCTTATATTATTCCAAAAGTCTGTGAACAAGACTGAACGTAAAATGAGTCAAAACTTTAACACTGTGTGTTTGAATTAAGCTCAACCTCGCACTCAGTTCAGCACTAACCAGAGACTCCGGTTCTCTCTCTTCTTCTTCCCCTCTGCTTTTTTACTTGCAGTACATCGAGGCAAGTCTCGGCACTGAGCAGCCATCTTGGCAAAGCCCCCGATCAGTTATTTCCAGCTAACACCAGGCGCCTATGTGAGCGAGTGGGGAGGGAGACGTAAATTCACTTTCAAAAGTCAAATCAAACTCAAATCTCAAATCGACCTCTTGCTCGAAGGTCTGCCTCTCACATCAGACTTTAAATAAGCTCAGAAAAAATGTACACTGTCAGTGACGAATGTGAAAACAGCCTTCTGGTGTCTAACACCATCCTACACAGTGAACAATCAGCTGTAGGAACAAGAAGAATAACCTGTTATTGACTTGAGGGGGACTGTAATGGTAGTTACGGATGATATTATATTGTATCATTAATGCCACTTCACTGACACAAACACATTTAGTTCACAGATGTGTGTGTGCATATGAAACAGGTGTGATACCTATGTGTCAAAGACATCACCTGCTCCAGTGTATTGACCTGTAACAGCCGTGCTAAAAAGTTTTGCACATTATCAGATTTTGTCCAGAAGACACACACTGCTTGGGTCAGGAAGACAGTCACCTCGCCTTCGTTGTAGCAGCAGGTAAGAACTAATTCTGTCTTTGATTCAGAAAAAACATTAAGAGAAAGCTTTAAATAGTAACAAACCTGTTTTGTTAATTGTTGTGTGTTGTATACAGTTTGGTGCACCTTTTCTTGAATGTAGAGGAGAAAATATTGCTAATTTTATTCTCCCGGGCGGCTTCATTTTAAGTGTGTGCACACTGATGTCAACCATGACAGTCTCTTAGCTGGTGTCTTTTCTTTTCCTGTGGCAAACACTTGAATCTATCAAGTGCTGAGGTGGGCGGTGTTGATCTGTCCTCTTCGCCAGAATGTCAAAGTTTTATCACTTTGCATTGATAAAGTCTCAGTCGAGGCTGTAAAATTATAAAATTCAAAGGTTTTATGTGTCGCCTGCTCATTTGCAGTGCAGCGTGCTCGTACTAAAAGCTTCAAGATGTTTCTCGTTACTCCACTCGTACAAATATACTTGTGAGAGAGGCTCCACAGAAAATAGTAAATAATTATATATGAGGTGTAAGAAATAAAAACACAGTATAAAAGGCTTAAAAGCAAAAAAAAGTATCATGCAACACAATGTATAAAAGGGAATAGATATAGAAACGTTGTTTATTTTCCAATTACAGCCTCGGCCTGAGCAATCACACGACGAAATGGGGAACACCAACGCTGCGTTCCAGATGAGCAACCACAGCGAGAGGAACGTCCGAGTGTTCGTCACAGAGAAGGCTCTGGAGATGGACGCCTGCATCGCCCCCCAGTCTGAGGGCGACGATAAGAGCTGGAAGAAGAGCTTGTCTGTGCTGCCGGCAGACAAAAAGTTCAGCTTCAACAAAGACGCCAAGTGCGTCCGTGTGCTGGCCTCTCAGACTCAGTCGGTGCCCTGGGAGCAGGATCACTTTGTGTCCGTCTTCGTGGAGGATGAAGACGATCACAACGTTTGTGCCAAACAAATCATGCACAACGTGGCGCTGAGCGCTCCATGTCCTGTACTGCTCTATGATGTGTAGATTAGTCTCTGCACACATCCAGACAGTGATAACGTGCGTGTATGTCATGAGCAGTATGTCTGAATTAACTTGTTAAATTCTGAATTAAAATGTCTACAAACAACTAGACATTTGTAATGGATTTGTTTGTGTGCTTATATTATCCCTAAAGTTTGCAATGAAGTTCAAAACCAGAGAGATAACACAAGCTTTGTGTGTTTATTCGCCCCAAAACAGCCAGATTACCTCACTGCACATTAGCCGACACACACGGAGGATGTTTGAATCTCTGGTCGGCCTCTCGCTCAACTCAGCACTCGCTGGAGCCAAACGTAACGTGACGGCTCCAGTCGGCAGTGGAGGTCACGTCCGTGGATCGCTGCTGCAGTCAGGTTGATAAACAGGAGTGGAGACAGGGTCCTTGTGTAGGCAAGTCTCGCCGTTCGGCAGCCATCTTGGTAACCACGCCAGGCAGTTATTTTGGGCGAGCAAGACTAGGCCTCCATCAAAGATAGGGGCCATTACTTCACTTTTAAAGGTCATCGAGACATAAAAACATCAAATCTCATTTTAAAAAATCGCTGTCTTCGCCCCAAAATAGGTCTAAAACGCTTCTTTCCCCATGTTCGTATTGGTCGTTTTATCAAACCAACATTGACAACACCTGAATATGTTACTAAACTCTCTCTGCTGTTCCATCTCTGCAGTAAAAGTGCTCCTCAGCTTCACGGCCCCCCCGCCTCTGCGTTTGTCACCCCAAAGTGAAATGAGATTACACATCGATCTGTTCCTCCGTGATCATCTGCGTTCGTCCGGAGCTCAGCAGTGATGCTAAACAGCGGAGGCTTTATTCATACTGGAGGTCCGTGCTAAAGGATGTGACACGGTGAGCGGTCCCTATCGGCCACATGGTTGTTTGAAAAAAACAAATCTTTGTAATGGCTCCCGCTTGCAATAAAACATGTTCGTCAAGTTGAAAATAGTGTGAAAGAAAACCTGATGTGACTTTAAAAATTCATAAAAGTCTTGTGTGATTTAATCTGATTTAATATCCAATAGATGCAGGGCAGGTGCTATTTGTAGCACTTGTCTATTGATACTTTAATGTAACAGTTTGGAGATCCGTAGCAAATCAACATGACCAAGCAAAAAAGTGTTATGAAAGCTGAAATCTGTTATTGTGCACAAGACCTCAGCCCAGTAACACCCTCCCTCCATCCTGGTATGTGCTACTGTAGCAGCATAAAATAACATATCAATGAAAGTGACTTAAAATAGCACAATAGGTAATAATTTGGGACTTTAAAGGGCTTTTTACGTCTAGATTTGTGTATTGAGGATCGATGGGATGTAACTGTGAGCACATTTACACAAGTACTCTACTTTAAGAAACTTCTACTGCACCTAAATTCAAAGATAAATACACAGAACCTTCATTTGATTTACGTATAAAGATTTATTTATGTATTCATTTCCTTATTTTGTTTTATTTCATTTAGATGTTTATTGACAGGGACACTGCACAGCCTCTCAGCTGTACCAGAGTTAACTTACATCTGCAGTCCCCCAGCAGGAGACAGAGACATCTCTGCTCAAGAAAAATAAACATTAGGGTTAGCAACATCAGCAACAACAATAAGATATCAAAACATTAAGACACTATATAACAACCAGCGTTGATGAGATTATTATTATTATTATATATTATAAATCTCATTATTCTCACGTCATTTTAGTGTCAGACTGAATCTTTGTTTTCTGCAATTACAATATTAATTTTCTAGAAATCAGCTTTAATTTGTCGCAATTCTAGTGCAGCAACGCACTTCATACTTCATAGTTTGTTTGTTGAAATACCAGGAAGACATTTTTTTATGTTTTTAGGACTGAAAGAGACACAACTCTCATTATAACTTTGGGGTTTCTGCACTTTTGGAGACCGACCTGCCCAACAGTGTATAAAGTAGTTACAATCAGCTACATCTCCACCAGCTCCAACAATAAAATGTTACTAACACATCAGTAAACTGATAATAATGCAGTAATATCATCGATATAGAATAGTTTGAAATGGGCTGTTGTTAACACATTTTACTCTGATCGTTTAAGTAACGTTTGCTTTCAAATACTCTAAAAGTACTGTCTGACATTACCCTCCCATGAGTCATTGCGCCACCCAGCCCTCACTGTCCGTAACTGGTACTCCTCCAGTCACTTCAATACGTTGAACGAGCAGATATTCGCATTTGTATTTATTTATTTATTTAATTATATGTTTTCATATTTGATTACAAAGTGTACATACAAAGGACTCAAACCCCAACATCTCATGTTCCCTCACAGAGGGGAGGGAACATGAGAGCAGATACTGACTGCTCAGTTTAATGGCTGTAGAAAAAATGAATCCACATTTAGATTGGTGCTCTATAAACCTCGCTCTCACTATGCTTTTCTGTCTGTCACTGGGCTGGATGTTTCATTTTCAATTGTTGGTCCTATTGCGCCATCAGGTGAGCTACATGAGACATAGTCTTGCCTCATAAGGTGGTTACATTGGTTGACTCACCACTTCTCCAATAAGTCACCTCTGACTGGCATTTTTTGTCAAGCGGTAAGGATATTATAGAAAACTAAAAAGAGAACATTTGATGAAAGTCATTACCCACTATATCATATTCGGACATGGTGGCACAATGTAAAACTTGTGTGTACGCTAATTTAACACACACATCCTGAGAACATAACAGGACACAACCACAACACTCAGAACATACAGAAAGTAATAAAACCAAACATCTGAACAATAACAGTCTCATGAGTGTCTGACATTACACTCCCATGAGTCATTGCGCCACCTAGTCCTCACTAGGTGGCGCAATGACTCAAATAAATACACTAATGTAACACACATCAAATACACGCACACAAATAATTATTAATGGTTTAAACACTCATGACTACATTACCTGGATATCTTCTGTGGCCCATTTCTCGTCAGTTTCAGTGCTTTTCTTCAGGATGTTTTGTTCATCAGTAAGTATAATCAGTATAAGTTGAACGAGCAGATATTTGCATACGTATTTGTGAAATATCAAATGATTCACATGAAAACTGAACGCCTTGGATTCGCGAGATCACGTTGCTCATGTCACGCGAGATTTGGGGTAAATTATTAAACTAGCTACAAGGTTATATTCTCGTCTTCAGTTGTAGTGAAAGAGAGAAAGTGGAGATATCAGCAGGCATCTGTGTCAGTACATAATGAAAAAAAAAGCACATTTACATATATACATGGTGTATGAAGTGTCGTGAACCAGCTCTGGGTTCGGACAAAATATGGGAGACCACACCAAGATTTCAGTTAATTAACAAAGTTGTGTAACAAGTGTATCCAGTTAGTCAGGCCACACTGAGAGCTGTGGTCTCACACAGGTAGTGCCGTGGGCCAACACAAATGATGTCATCCCAGGAGTTCATCCATCCCTGCTCCTCAGTGCTTGTTGGCGGGACAATTCCAACACAGTCCTGTCCTGATTTGTCCTTTCCCCAGTGGGCCTGGACATTGTTCGGCTCAGCACTTCTCCAATAACTCACCTCTGGATGGATTTTCTGGCCACTGATCCAGGTGAAGATGCTCTCTCTCTCTTCCTGTCGTGCAATCCGATCCACACTGTGAGGAACTTCTCTTCAGGGAGCTGCTGTGCACACTGAAAAGTGATGTTCGTCAAGAAAACCTGGTCTTCGGCATTCATAAGCACAGCCATGTCAGCAGAGCCGGTTCAGACCTCCATGGGGCCCTAGGCAAAATTCTGCTAAGGGGCCCTCAGTAGCACCTGACACCCAGTGCTTCACTCATCCTCCCTTTAAACATATTGCACTGCCGCCACCTGTTGGTCTAACTAAGAATAAATTCAAACCAAATCAACAAATCAAATCAAACTTAATGTGTAAACAAACAGTCATACAGTCTTAAATGTTGGGCATGTAAACATGTTAATGTTTGAAATAACTCTCCATTAAAAGTGTCCCTTTCTGCACTTTCAGGATGCAAAATCATCAATAATGTCTTCTTAATGATATTTGCTTCCCCACATCATGGTTGACGCTCATGATGGCCAAATCACTCAGACGTTCCTGGGACATGGAAGATCTCAGATAGTTTTTGATCATGTTTAACTTGCTGAAGCTCCTCTCAGCTGAGGCAAATGTCACAGGCAGAGTGACAGCATTTCTCAGGGCTATCCAAAGGTTAGGATAGAGCTCCTCCAGATTTTTCTCACAAAGGAGAGAAAGCAGCTCAAAGGCAGTCACATTACCTGATGGTAGGTCAGGTAAATTCTTGATTTCGTCTGCCAGATCCACTCCACTGATGTCACAGTCTTGGTTGAAGGTCAGAGTTTTCTCAAGGTCCATACACTGAGCCTTTAAGGAGTCCAAAAGCAGTCTCCAAAAGCAGGTCCAGCTCTGTTTTTACTTTTATCGGGTTTTCCAAGCGCAGCTCCAGCTCTGTATTTTTCAGCAGACAAGAATCTGACTTTGTTAATCTGAATTACCAGGCAGATGATCAAAACACAGACCAGAATCAGAGCCAGAATCAGAATGGCATGGCAGCTGGATCGTAGTTTGTTCATGGAGTTTGTTTTTGTGTCTTCTTCATTTTGAGTTTCACCTGCAAAACTATCTTTCCCCTCACAAACACAAAAAGTGCATCTGTTGTTTACAGTTGGAAAGAAATTAGATAGGGTAGTAATACCTGTGTACAATTTTAAATAGAAACTCTCCCTCTCAGATCTTTACTTGCTAACCTAACTCTACATGACACACTTATGTAGCTGGTCAATATTTTTTCTTCCTCCAGCTACATAAGTGTGTCATGTAGAGTTAGGTTAGCAAGGGGATCAAGAAATGTTACTTTAAATCACACTGTCAGGTACATGCCACATTTCAGTATCAAATTGGTCTAAAAATTCAAAAATGATTTGACATGCAATTTTGATGTCCAAAGCCCCCCCAAAAAAGTATGTTAATTAAAAAATACAATAATTTCAACTGCCAATTTACAACTTTTTTGCTATAACTTAGAATTCTGGAGTAAATACAGATTACACAGTTTACTGGCTGTAGAAAAAATGAATCCACATATAGATTGGTGCTCTATAAACCTCGCTTTCACTTTGCTTTTTGGTCTGCCACTGGGCTGGATTTTTTCGTTTTTGATTGTTAGTCCCATTGAGCCATCAGGCGAGCTACATGTGACACATTCATCACCTGCAGAACTGGCAGAATTGAATACATTATATGTTAAATTAAAAATAAATATGTTATATTTGCATATTAAAATATGGTATATAAGTCACCATACAATGCTTGTTATTTTATCAAATCGACACATATGTTGATGTGTAAAGTAAGATATGGTTTTAGACATAAAGTACATTCAGATCTCCTAAATTGTTGCATATTTTACTTTGATTGGACTGCATTTAACTGTCAGATTTCATGCAACAAGGGCCTACAAACAGAAGGGGGAATCTTTTTAAGCCATGTCATCTTGTGGATATCATTATTGCTAAGATATTAAGTAAGTTAATCATGCATGTTTCATCTGACCAGAAACTGGTTTTGTTAATAATGAGTAGTCTAAACATATCAATCTTTGCTGGTACTTTTCAAAAATAACTTTATTCAAACTTTTCCCCCTCACAATCACAAAAAGTGCATCTGTTGTTTACAGCTGGGAAGACATTACAGATACAATTTAGCATAGCAACTCTCTCTCTCTCTTACATCTCTACCCAGTAGTCACATAACACATTTGTTTTGTTGACATATAACAAACCATTATCCATTAGCCATAAGCAGATGTTATCTGATATCTCATGTTTAAATATGCAAACGAGGCTATCTAATTAAATGTTTCAAAATTTGCATAAATGTCTAGAACTAAGATAAACTCTTAAATGTGTATTTTGGACATTTTCTTTCCACTAGTTTGAAAGAAGACGTGTTAATTTATTTACTAAATGCTTTATTTACTCGTTTGTTGTGATCCTATAGAAGCAAAATAGACTTGAAACCAGTAAAATTATGTTTTTCGACATAACATGCAGCTGTTAAGATTTAATATCTGTAAGTAATGCTCATATTCTTAACGAAAAACTGGGAAAAAAGAGACTTTTCATCGGTGAATTTGCGTTTATCCATATGAAACGTGTGTCATGTTTACAGTCGACTGTATTTTGTAATATGGCTAGTTAAGTAGCCGTTGGTTGAGCTACTGCGCATGCGTGTTTCGTGTCGGCCCCGGTCTCTCCGCCATCTTTGTCGGCTACCCATTGTTCACTCTGGAGCTAACAGCGGTGGTAAATCAGTTCATACTGCGCAATAAAATTACTTGACGGTGTCAAAGGCAGCTGCCCGCGACAGTCGTGGATTTGCTCTCAGGGTCGCGACTTGTTCTCGGCCAGCAACTTCAACAGAATGGACGATGACCAGCCCAAAACCCTGTAAGTGTGTGTTCCTGCGTTACCGTTAGCTAACCACTTGTATTCGTCACGTAGCTAGCTAACATCCACTGGCAGCCTATTATCCAGCGCGCACTTCAGTCCAAAAATGTTCCTTTCCCTGGCTTGTTACGACTGGACCTCTCGCTCAATTACAAATGCGATAATTGTTTGTTAGTTTTCTTCAAAGCTAACGCGGTTTAACAAAAACTAAACGCATCGCTAAATCCGGTAGGACGTTAATGCTAGCAAGCTAATTCCAGAAACATCTTAGTTAAATTAACCCGTCGGTTCACACTGCTCGTCAAGAAAACCCCGCTGTAAAAGGAGGATTGATAATAAAATAAATGCTTCTTGGTGTGTTTTGCGTATGCCGAACAAAATAGCGGCCTAAAGATATTAGCCAAATATATCAGACGCTGCTATACACTGCAAGCAGAAATGACGACGAGCAGGAGAACACTAAACTGCCTGTTTTTCCTATGGAGATTGGTGTGCAATCACCTCCATAGCGTTACTAAGGCGAGAGAATAAATATGGCATAGGCCCAGGAACATTTGTATTGTTAGCAGGAACCTCGATAAATAGTAACGTGCTAATGCTGATGTTAATTTGGTAGCCGGGTTATTTTTGTTAGCAGGTTAAGATTAGCTAACTCCACTCTATTTAAAGCCAGCAGTGATGTAAGGACAAGGTCAATAGCTGGGATTTCAATGATGTGTGTTGTCCTTAGATGCACTTTATGTTTGGCTGTGCAGACTCCAGATCAATTTTCTGGACGGCCTTGAGATTTAATTGCCTTTAATACTGAATGTGCCCTTGAAATCTGCCTATTTAAGGGTGCTGATATCTATTTTATTGGGTTTCTAATGGTAAAATTCCATGTGGAGTCTTTTCTTCTGTGATAGCAACAGCTGATTACAGTATAGAAATACCTCAAAGAGCTGGCTGAATTGACACTAAGGTTATGTAAATATGGATATTTTAATGTTTTTGTAGTTGAATATAACAACTACTTTCATTGTCGATTATTTTCTTGATTAATTCAATAGGTTTGTGGTCTTTAAGATGGGGTTAGGCCCATGATGACATCCTAAAGAGATACCTGAAAACTAACCGATAAATCGTTGCAGCTCTAGTTACAACTCAAAACACAAAAGAGTCTTCTAGTCCATTTACTGTTTATAGGGAAAATTAGGGAAATGGACACAAACGCAACACAAATAAGAAAAATGAGCTAAGCTGCTCTACTCTTACCTCCCCTGTACCTATTTGTGGTCCAGGCAGATAATATTCCTATATGTAGCAGTGCACAGGCCTGTGTAGAAATGAAAAACAATCTAAAAACCAGCCAGTCCAGGGGCTGCTGATAGAGTTCCTTTGGGACAACCTAACAAGTCACAGGCCACAATTGGTGTTTCTCTCCCAGGCTGGATTTTCATATAATTGGAGGAAAAGCTTGCTCCTGCTTTGGCACCCACACTAGATGTAAAATCAGCTATTACATCACAAAACATTCATTAGTGCTGTCTGTGTCTTATGTCCATTTTTTTTTTTTTTTTAATCTAGGTATGTGGGGAATCTGTCCAGGGATGTGACAGAGGCCCTCATCTTGGAGTTGTTTGGCCAGATTGGACCCTGCAAGAGCTGTAAAATGATAGTAGATGTAAGTTTGTCATCTTTTTTTGTTTCTTCTCTCGCTTGCGAACATGCTTTGGCCACAACACGCCTCATGCATTAACATTTTGCTCTCCTTGTGGTCTGATTTTATCACCTCCTCATTATTTTTCCAGTGGCCAGGAGTATTACAGCCTGCCTTTTAAAATAAATGCTGATGTCATTATTCATACTTTAATTTGAATAATGGCCACATTGAATATTTGCATTTTTCTGTCAGCTACAGCACACTATCTGCTCTATAAATCGCTTGTCCTTTGCTCCTTTTAAAAGAGATCTGAAACCACGAACATGAATACATGTTAGCTGCTCACATGCATATACCCTTCCATTCTGGTGTTGTCCTAACTCTTCAGTACCACTAGCAACACGCCTCCCCAGCCGGCTGAGACGAAAAGGAGCATTTCTGACATTCCTGCAAATGCCTTTATTCGTCCTTTTAATGACATTTTTTGACTACAAAAACAGATGACCGAATGTGATTTTTCAGTTAAATGTTTGTGTTTTCTGTCCGCTCCAGACAGCAGGTCATGATCCTTACTGCTTTGTGGAGTTCTATGAGCATAGACATGCCACTGCAACAATTGCAGCCATGAATGGTCGGAAAATTCTGGGTAAGGTAAGCAATCAATTCTCCTGGGTGAGTCAACTAGGGCAAGGCTGGGTGGGCAGGGTTCAAATGAAGCAGCTGAAAAAAGCTTGTATCTTGTTAAACCTTATCTTCCTGCTCCACTTCATTTAATTTGTTTTATTCCCCTTGTGCACATTTTTCTTCTGTGCACAATCTCAAATGAATTGGGTCTGAGCTCTGTGACCTAACTGTTGTGAAGTATCAGAATCCTAAAAACTTAATATTTAAATACATGACAATGTGAGATGTTTGTAATGTTTTCCTTTACTCTCATGGTAGGGATTCAAAGCAGCCTTTTTATGTGTTTTGTCCCTCACAGTTGTAGGTTTAGGAATCTTTAGGAGCTGTTATGACTCCAAGTTCCAATAATATTTGTCTTTTAACAACATTGCAATTATCGCCAAACATTTCTGCTCTGTGGCACAATATAATTGAAGTTCGAGCAGCCAGGAAAAACCTGAAGTTTAATATTTTGCATTTTAAGCCCTTTTCAAAGGAAAGAAAATCAACTCGAGCCATTGTTCATTGGGCTGCAACTAATAACTGCTTTATACTAATCGATTGTTTCACAAAATGAAAACGTTAATACATTTTTTTGTCTAATAGTTCAAAACCAAAGACTAATTTTAATATCAGAGATGGCTGTGAAAACCAACAAATATTCACACTGGAGAGGCTGGAACCAGTACATTTTGTGGGGATTTTTGCTTAAAAAATGAGCCGAAATAATTTTTATTTGTTTATCAGAATAGTCTTCAGAGTTCAGTAGGGGTATAACGGTACACAGAAGTCATGGTTGGGTACGTACTACGGTTTCAGGGTCAAGGTTCGGTACATCGGGGAATAACAGAAACAAAAAATACCAAAAGTTAAAATGTAAGTTTCTTTTCATTTATTTTTGATAGACCGTAGAGCAAGTTTGTTGCACCTATCTTCACCTGAGATAGGTGGCACAGCCTGTCGTGAGCACACACTCCCGGTAACATTTTTGACCGTGTCTGCTTTTACATGTAGATGCTGCTTACAAACAGTGTACTTGTTTGTTTTTTTTACGTGTATTTGATGCGTTTCCTCACACATGCAACTGTCAAGCAACACCAGCACACCACCCTCGTCTAATCCACCAGTCACACTCAGAAGCTTTACCACACTGCTGGTTTTTAAGAACGGTGTCTCATCTAGTCGTAGCGTATCAGTCTCGGTGTCTTCCTCTTCCTCTTGTGTAATTGCGTCGTCATCTTCTGCTTTTGCTGTTCAATGGCAGTGACTGGATTGGAGCGCGGGTCTGAACGGTTATTCTTGCTCTCACTGACGTCATTTCGCCATAATGTGACATATTCTTCGTATGACTGCTTGCACAGAACCACGACGTCCATACAGTCACTTTTTGGGATCAATAAATGTACCGTTACACCCCTAGAGTTTAGAAATTTGACAAATGAAGTAAAAAAAAAAATTTTTAAAGCTTGAGTTAATTACTTGACCAGTTGAATAGTTTTAAGTGTGCATTGTTATAACAAACACTGAACATTGTAAGCTTTAAAGTCAGGTTTTGCAGGCTTTTGTTTTGGATTACATTACAGGCATAACTAATAAACTGATAACTTACTTTTGGAAATTACTTAAGTGTAAATAGTGTTGTTTTACTGTCACTTCATGCGCCATGCTGTCTCTGCTTTAATCAAGATTTTTCTTAAGTGAGTTTGCCATCTGTGTATGAATTGATTTAACATGGCCCTGCTGTGTAATCATGCTACGTGTAACATTCTTTGATCTCCTTTAATTAATGCTCTTCTGTGCCCCTACATCTTTACTGCTATGTGTTCTTTTTGCAAACTTATTTCCACATAGAATCCACATAAGAGCAACTTCCAGAGAAATACATTCAGTTGAAAATATTTTATCCTCAACAGGTATTGAAGGACCATTTGAGGAGTATAACAAGTTCGTAAAAATCACTTGTTTGTAAGTCCCTTGTTATTTGGACCTTACTTCCTACAGTTTTGCTCCAAATTTTTACTAGACTGAGACTGAAATGTTCCTGATTATGAAGGTGATATCCCTTTATATTCTCCACTGTATTATACTGTTTGATTATTAATGCAAAGGTATGTAAAATTAGATATTAACAATGGATAGATCAATTTGTAGTGGTGGTTTAAGAACCGAAATGTGGCATACAGAGACCAGCTTATTAAAAAAAAAAACTATCTCAATCACAAAATATAACCTTTTGTAAAACTGGTGTGTGACAAAACCTCTAATCAAAGAAAAAGCACCATCCTCTCTTTTGCAAGCGTACTTCACTTCTCACCTTTCTCCTCTTCCTCGTCTCTACAACTGTTTCTCTTATAGGAAGTCAAGGTCAACTGGGCCACGACGCCAACCAGCCAAAAGAAAGACACAAGCAGTGAGTGGAAAGAAACAAATATCTCATTGATACATGATATCTCCTCAAAGGTTCAAGGGAGACTTTATCAGAATTCTCTCTATCCACAATACTCAGTATATTTCATTCTGTCTGGTCTACAGTATACACAATACAAGACATGTTCATGCTCTTTATTTTCATTTGCACAACAGTTATAGCAAAGCAGTTGTTAGCAACAAAATACTAAGGTCACAGATTCCCTCCAACAGTGCTCATACAAATATGTCCATGAAAGCAAAATAGGAATCTAATACACAAAATAGTGGAGAAATGTTTAACTATATCAATATATTATGAAATATAATAAACTGTAATATAAACAGGTTGTACAGTAATATATTACATAAATGCTACTTTTTTTATACTTCACTGGCTGTAATATTACATTTAGTGGTTTTATTTCGTCATTAGATATCTGTTCTGTGTTGACTTAGAGGTTTTCTGACTTTGATACCTATTAAGCCTGTTTTTTGTTGGTTAAAAATATACATAAAAATACCTTCAACAATAAAATAGAAGACTAATTATTCTAATATTTTTTTAGGCATTCTTGTATGTTCTTCAAGCCAGACTTGTGTGTATGAATTGTGATGTAAATGGCTGTTTTTCTTTTCGTTGTTGTTTTCTAGGTCACTTCCATGTCTTTGTTGGAGATCTAAGTCCTGAAATAACCACAGATGACATTAAAGCAGCGTTTGCTCCTTTTGGGAAAATATCGTGAGTGCCTTTTGGTGATAATTATCAGTCATATATGATGTCTGTTTTATTTCATGTCAGCCTCTTTATTGAGACCTGGTTAATAATGAATTTCTTGGCTGACTGTGTTGTATTTGTTCCACAGGGATTGTCGCGTGGTGAAAGACATGGCCACAGGTAAATCTAAAGGCTATGGCTTTGTCTCCTTCTTCAACAAATGGGTAAGTGTGCCAATGATGCCCATGTTAGAGGACTGAGAAAACATTAGGAGGTTGATATTGTTGAGGACAGGGTTTACAGTCAGATGTTTTGTATTTGATGTTCAGCTTGATGACTCAGCAGTTTGTTTCCTCTGTGTACTCAGGATGCAGAGAACGCCATACAGCAGATGGGTGGACAGTGGCTGGGAGGGAGGCAGATTCGGACCAACTGGGCCACGAGGAAGCCTGCTCCGAAAACTACAAATGAAAGTAAGTTCAACGTCTTTTCAAATCAATCAACAGACTTGGATTACACCAGACACGCTGTTTTGGAGCCCTTTTTATTTATTTTTAATTTTTAATTTATTTTTTTTTACTGTTTTTTGGTTAATTTTTTCTCTTCATATTTTAAAATAAAGATTTTAAAGGAGGACAATTAAAAAAATACGTAAAACCTTGTTCTAACTTTTGTTTTTTTTAGCATCCAATACCAAGCAGCTATCTTTTGATGAGGTGGTCAACCAGTCCAGCCCCAGCAACTGCACCGTCTACTGTGGGGGAGTCACAATGGGTCTCACAGGTGAGTCTTACTTTGTCGATAAGAGTAAGCTGCAGCTTTAAAAGCACTTTCTGCACATGGAATATTCATGTTTTTATTTTGTTTGCAGAGCAAATTATGAGACAGACCTTCTCTCCCTTCGGCCAAATAATGGAAATACGTGTTTTCCCAGACAAAGGCTACTCATTTGTAAGGTAAGCTGACTTTCTGACTCACCTGACAGCTGTTTACTTGATGCGCTGAAGGCTAAATTGTCACATATGAATCTTGCGTGAGTGCAGGATGAAATTAAACAATCTAATCTCTGTGTGCAGGTTCAACTCCCATGAAGCAGCAGCTCATGCCATCGTATCTGTCAATGGCACAACCATAGAGGGCTATGTTGTGAAGTGTTACTGGGGCAAAGAAACAACAGACATGGTTAGCCCCATACAGCAGGTACAGATGCCACAGGTATGCACCAAGATCATCTCAATACAACATGTTGTTTGTCTATAATTTGGACTACTTACATTAAATGAAATCCCTGGTGATGGACTGTTAGACTGCTCGTCCATTTGACTGTGAGATCCTGTTCTGCTGTATGATGCTGCTGTAATGTGATCCTCTGCGTCCTGAAATATTCTTCTGTATGTCAGCAGAACACGGTGAGCTTCGCAGCGCAGCCCTACAGTCAGTGGGGTCAATGGTACAGCAACACGCAGCAGATTGGCCAGTATGTGCCCAATGGATGGCAGGTGCCGAGTTATGGAGTCTATGGACAGACCTGGGATCAGCAGGGCTACAAGTGAGTACCAGAGACGACCAGAGAGTAAAGGGGACAAAATGTGTTTGTTTCCTTATTGGACATACAAAATACTTATGTTTACCACAGGATGTCACCACAACCCACTTGGGAGGCGGTTCAGGCTCCACTCAACTCAATGCAGTTAGACATGTGATGGAAATGTAAATCAGCACGGTGTGATTTGACTTGGACCACTGCCAAAAGTGCCCATAAAAAGTATCTGTGATATCAGTAACAGTGGAAAGTCCTGCCTCGTTTCATGAGTGAATATGAGACTATGTTGTGTGGTCACCATATGTACTGTTTTTTTTTTGTTGCTGTGATAAAGTGGTGGTCATGATATGCTGAATGTTCGCAGTGGAACTGGCTTTGCAAAATGTGTGTTGCTGAAAGGGCGACAATAACTGTAACTTTTTATGCCTCCACGTCGACAATAACTGTGGCTGGAGGCTTCATGTTTTAGGTTGTCCGTCCATCCTCTTGTGAACACGATGCCTCATGAACACCCTGAGGGAATTTCTTCTAATTTTACACAAATGTCTATTAGGATAAAACGATGAAGCCGTGACATACTTGTGTGTGGAGGCATACAACCGCAAGGTCGTAATTGTAGTTTTTAACATGTTTTATGTAGTCTTCAAGCTTAACCTCTCTACCAGTTCAGAAGCTTACACAGTTAGCTGCCTTAGCTACGGTTTATTTCAGCCTACATTAAAATCATCATAAGCCCTGATCCAGTCCAGAGGGTGGTGGTAATGCACCTGAAGCTTTTTGAAAACTGCCATAAATGCCAGAAGAAGAATAACTTGTCCACCTTAGCATTTCAGTAAGCTACTGTGGCCATAAACTATTCAAAAAAATAACACAAATATGGACAAACTGTATTCATAAACAATCTCCAGTGCTTCTTGATGTGCATTTACACTTGGCTCTATTGAAATCTGATAGCTATCCAGTCTTCTCAACATGCTTGAAGTAATGAGAGTAATCTTAGTCTGACACATTTTTTCTAACCATATTGTTTCTGTCTGCTCTTTTCAGTCATTTACATGCTGGTGCTGGATGGACAGGCGTGGGCGCTGTGAGCAACGGGGGCATGGTGGAGCCCGGGCAGGGAGTCAACGGGACTGTGCTAACCAACCAGGCTGGCATGAGCACTGCTGGCTACCACACCCACTGATCGCTGACCACAGTAGCCCTCTGTAAGCCTCCGAGGCCACAAGGATGATACTCTGCTGGGGGATGGAGCGCATTAGATGTGCTCTCTCTGTTACCACACACAAGTTATTCTGTTAGTGAGGCTGGTCCGCCATTTTATCAACCTTACCAGCCCATAACCTCACCCACTGCCCAAATCTGCAAGTGTAAAGAAAACAGTCCACTCCAGAACACTTTAACACTGTTCAAACAGCCATTGCTAATGCACCTTGCATTCCTGGGCCCATTTTATTGTTTGGCGTATTTTTGTAATGCCTGCAGATAACTGGCCAAATGTAAATATACGACCGTGTCAAGACATTTCTAGCACAGCCACATTTTAGTTCAAAAGGAAGAAATGTTCAGCTAATGAAATCTAAAGTAAAAACTCCAGGTTTTGTTTGTTTTCAGCCCCTCAGAGCCAAAGAGGAAGGGCACGATTTTATACCAATGTTAAAAAAAATCAGACAGGGAGACGAGGCTACCAACCTTCAAGTCCATAGTAAAAGGTGCGATTTTTATTTTTTCTCAATTGGAACCTCTTACTCTCACGGTTTTGGTCTGTCCACCTGTAACAGAAGTGAAATACAAGTCCAAGCATGTTCTCAGGGTGTTGTCAAGTCACTCTGTGAAACGTAGGAAATCACTGTGTAGAAGTAGGCAGGTTGAGGGGTAGCAGACAAACAAAACAAATCAAATTCAGCGCTCTTTCACTTCATCTCCCGGAACGGACTGAACGGACTGAGAATCCAGTCTGTGGATAATGTGTGTATGCTTGCGTGTGTGCATGAACTCTGATGCTTTTACACACACAACGTCCAGTTGATCATTTCCTGAAACAAAAAAAGGACTATGCCATCTTTTTTTTTTTTTTTTTCTTTTCATCTTCATCAAGTGTCATCTTCCGTCTTTAAAATGCTGACATTGTATAAAGAGCTTTTGCCTTTTTGTGTTTGATTTTGGGACTGTCTTATAAAGAAATGTTGCAGTGACACCATCGAATCATGTCACACGTGAGACCTTTTATGTTTGTTTATAAAACATTACGTGGCTGTCAACTGTCAACTTTATTTTTTAAAATTAGATTTTCAATATCTCAAATAAACCAATTGCAGGGATTACTGCCACTCTTATCTTACTTATAGGCAGACAAATATTGCACAAATACTTAAGGTTATCTTTTCACAAAATTTGAAATACTAGGGTTTTGTTTTTTTTTTTATGTTTTTGCATTCCACGTTCTTTTGTAATTTCCTTTGGAAGTCTGTTTCATGTAACAGTCTGCTCAATTGTACTGAATCTGTATAAAGACAACATGTTAATTAAGCAAGCCTGCTTGCTTCTGGTTGGAGTAATGGATCCCAGAAACGGCTCTTTGACAGTAGCATCTCTGTCCAGTGCTGGTCCGTGTACAGTAGAGACAGTGCAACATTTGATTCTTCCAGAGGCTCCGAGGACAAGCGGCATTGCTATGCAATGCAGAAGCCTTTCAATTGACAAATAATACATAATATAAGTTATTCTGTTTTAAACCTAAATAACGATCGTTTTTATAGATGAAGAAACAACCTTGAAAGTAGAGCTGCAACAATTAGTCGAAAGAAAGAAATTTAATTACCAACTATTTTGATTATCCGTTACTTGTTCGAGTCAGTTTTAAAGCAAAAATGTCAAGCATTTGCTGGTATAGCTTCCTAAATGTCAGGGTTTGCTGCTTGTGTTTGTCATTTATGACGGTAAATGAAGAGTCTTTGGGTTTTGGACTGTTGGTTGGACAAAAGAAGCAATTTGAAGACGTCAGTTAGGGCTCACTTTACATTTTATTGACTAAATGATTAATCAAGACAATAATCGTTAGTTGCAGCTCTACTTCTTAGGATCAGATTTTTGCACTGTGGCCACCATCATTTTTAATATAGTTGGAAAATCCATTGTGTTGCCTTATCAGTGAGTTACTTTTAATTTAACCAAAAATCATCCGAGAGTAGGCGGTGCCTAAGAATGTTTTCAACCTATGTTTTGGCAAGGGAAGTTCTGTTGATGCTTCAGTAACATGGTTTGAGTTTTTGCTTTGTCCCATTAAAATGCTGATGCTTAAAAGTTTCCTGGACAAATCTATGTCATCTGGTACTTCTCACTGGGGAAAAATGGAGACAGTTGTCTTGCAGAGAAAGTTCAGTATTTTTTAAAACAGAGTCTACAGCCACGCTAAGGCTCTGTGAGGCTGTACCAAGGGACAGTGGTTCTTTAAGCTAAACGCTATGCTCACAATGGTGCTGACATGTTTACCATGTTCACCACCTCAGCTTAGTGTGTTGACATGCCATAAACACAAAGCACAACTGAGGCTGAACATCAGTGTTGGGTCTGATGTCAGTATTTCTAAAAAGCTGAGTACAACCCAGCACTGGAGGAAGTATTTAGATCCTTAAGTAAAACTACTCGGTAACAAGTTATGGTCTTGCATTGAAATGGTTACTTAAATAAAAGTATACAAGTATAATTAGGGAAGTGTTAAAGTATTGAAAGTTAAAGTACTTAATGTCCGCTGCAACTGTAGGACTATTCTATATATTATCAGTGGATAATTAAAACTTGTGCGTTCATGTAAAAGCAGAGTTTTACTGTTGTAGTTGGTTGAGGTGGAGCTCATTTTGAACTAGGCTACTTTGTAAAGTAGTGCAACTAATGATTATTGTCATTATGGATTAATTTTTACATTTATTAATTGATTTGTTTGTATAAAAACTTAAACTGGGGAGAAATGCGGTCAGAATTAGGCTGCCCAGAGCCTAAAGCATCGCCTTCACAATACTTGTTTTTCTTCCAACTATTAGTCCTGAGTCCTAACCTCAAAAAGTAAAATATTTTAAGTATTGAAGTACCTGAAATTTGTACCCAAGTACAGTAGACCTACTTGAGAAAAAATATCAATATCAATACAATATAACAATATCTTGTAAATGTTTAAATGTTCCTGTTTCTTTCCTCCTTGATGACAGTAAACCTAAAATCTGTGGGTAGTCGACAAAAGAACACATTTAAGGACGCCATCTTGGCTCTTACTAAACACTAATTGACATTTTTCACCTTTTTCTGACATTTTATAGATCAGACAACTAAAATAATCATTAGTTGCAGCTTTAAATCCCGTACTATTTGTTTTAATAACAGCCAAACTACAGTGAGACTTTACCTGTCAAAAAAATGTCAACAAAAACTGAAGTAGAAATCTGAAGTCGAGCGTCTACCCGCCAACCTGCACAAACTCCACCTCCCGTGATGCAGCGCTCCAGGAAAGGCCGCCCCCTTTTTTGACCCACGTGACGGCCTCCGACCAATGGAGAGTGTCGTTACAGGCGCAATGCGGTTGTCGGGATGTAAGGAGGAATGGCGACGGTCGAGACGGTTTTGGAGGCCAGAGCACAGCTGAGTTTGACCAAACAGAAGCGGATCACAGGTAGTTTAAACATTAGCTTTACAAAACACGCACAGGAGCGTCATGTGTGAGGTCGGGCGTGTGTTCACAGCGAGGTGGACACACGGATACGTGATACGTCTGATGGAAAACGTTTTAACTGTAATTGATAGCAAAACTTAAGAAAACTATGTGTTTTTTTTAATTAAGGTGACCAGATTTTTGAAATAAAAACCGGCGCCATTTTAAGTTCGGTTTCAATGTATTGTTAAAATACTAACATTTATTATCTATTAAATATTAAAGTGGGACAGTTGTGGTTTCATGTATTTTGACCAACGCATCCTTTACTTTAACATTTAATAACAACACATCTGGAGATACGTGCTCTTCACTGGACAGGAAGTAGTGGAAAAAAAATGTAATCTGAAAAGTAACTAAAGCTGAGAGGAGGAGTAAATGGCACAATGTTTGCCTCTGAGATGTAATGGAGTAGAAGTAAAGTTGTGAATACAAGTACCTCAGTACTTACAGTACTTGAATAAATGTACTTAGTTACATTCCATCACTGACAAACAGTCACATTGTGAAAGACAAAGGAAATACAGAGTACATTAGGCTATCAGATGACATACTCTGGTGAACAGATTCCTATTGCTTTCCTCATTATTGTATTTGGTCTCGAAACATTTAGTTTGTGTTTTGTGAATATTTTTGGTCCCCAAAAACAATACGACACATTTCATATGACTGTTATTTCACATTCATGCACATACATACGTATTTGGCATCAGGCATGGGACAATATGACAATTTCATGTCATGATTATCTCGTCCAACATAGTAGTGATGCGCTGTATTATCCTGATAAGCATAAAAAATATTCTTAAATCTTTAAAAATAAAAGTTTAAATCGCACTAAAACATACTAGAATCAATTTAACCTTCACACGCAGACACACACCTCAAATAATCTTAAATAAGTGATCATAAATCAGAAGGTCTTCCTGCACAAATAAAGGATGAATAGACGGTGTCCAAGCAATGCCTTCAGCCATAGTGACAGGAAACCAATATTGGACTGCAGTCTGGAGCTAGACAGCTTTTTCAAGTCATTCGTGTGAGGATATTCACGACTACCCTGATAATGAAAATACCCCACGTTCGACTTATTGTGCGTCTCTTACCACAATAAAATCTTTGATCGTCTCAGCCCTGTCAAGAATAATAAATAGGCCGACTCTGTAATCATATCGTTACCTTTCCTCCTGCGTCTCCCTCGCTCGTCTTCCTCTCCACACTACCTGGTCTAAAAATAAGCTTGTGTTGATGTTATGGATTCACGTCACTTTCTACTGTCAGTAACACTAACACTAGTGTGAGCAAGTGGTTAGTGGAAGAAAACGCCACCAATTTTTACACATTAAAATATGTTTACTTGACTTTACTGTTTGTAAGCACTGAGTGGCTAAGTTGCATCGTGGGTAATGTAGGCGCCGGGTTTTGAAAAGGAAGAATGCAGAATAAAAAGGCGATATCTCTGATTCTGCTGTATCAGTTTCAATCGTTTGTTTTTAAATTGTCCATCAGCATTATAGACCAGTGGACTGCTTTTCAAAACTTGGTGCCTACATTACCCACAATGCAACGGAGTGACATCACTGGAGGCAATTTCTCAGATTACATGCAGCTTCCTCTGGAGCCACAAAAGGCTTCATACTACTTTTTTCACATTTCACATTTACTGCAGTAGTTTTTCTTTTTAAACTCGCCCGTCTGGTTATTTCTACTCGTAATATTCACTCATTCACCTTGTCCTGTTTTCTCCTCAGACATTTATGTTCGTCATTCTCTCTTTGTCAAGTTTTCCAGTTAAACCTTTAAAAAGACCCCGAAAATGGAAGCTGAAGTGACGGTGTCCTCCTCATCCAGCGTGGTCTCATCCTCTTCCACCCCACAGACCTCCACCACCCAGGCCAACCTTGCAGCAAAACAGAGAGACAGCAGAAAGACCACGTCCACGACTCCCGCTTTCCTCTCCAACCTGGGCCGGGCCACGCTGCGGGGCATCCGCAAGTGTCCTCAGTGTGGCATCTACAATGGCACCCGCGGGCTCAGCTGCAAGAACAAAGCCTGCGGGATCTCCCTCAGAAACGCTGCGACGGTGGCCCGCAGCAGCAAGTGTGCAGTGGAGGTGGTGAAGGTGATAATAGACAGTGAGGAGAGAGGGAAGGAGCGGGAGGGTGGAGGAGGAGTCCTGGTGGGTGGATTGGGTGGAGGAGTGCAGGTGTTTTCAGTGTGTCACAGAGGAAGAGGAGCCACAGCTACACAGCTGGGCTTTGTTGAGCTTGTTCCCACCGATACTGCCATCGCGACAGGTGACGGAGCCACCCTGCTGACCCGCATCAACCTGGGGCGTTGCTTCGTGCCTTCATGCAGGCAGGGTCAGAGGTCAAACCAGAGTGAGTCAGAATCAGCGGTCGCCAGCTCCAAACAGTCGTCTGACAGCCTCTGCGTCCACATCAAGCAAGCCATAGAGTGTCACAGCCGAGCGACGCCGCTGACCTTAAAGAGCTCCGTCCTGGAGGGGTTACAGGCCTCCATTCAGGCCAGGGAGGAGCTGTGGAGGCTGGCCACGGAGTCTCCAGGGCCCCTGGTGCAGCGCGTCTCAAGAGACACCCTGGTGGTGAAGTGCCACACAGACTCCCAGCATCCTCTGGGGCTGCTGCACCTCACCGTGGGCGCAGGTGGACTGTCTGAGGGCGTAAAGAGCGAGAGGCGGAGCAGAGAGCAGCAGCACGGTGTTTTCCACTGTGCCTGTCAGGTCAGCAGCAAGAGGAGTAAAGCTGGTGTTGATGGAGGAGGAGGATCCACCAACGCTCAGCCTCCTCCCAGCTCGGTGACATCACAGCCCTGCCTTCACTTCTACGCCTGTGTGTGTGCCTTCGCAAGCGATGAGAAACTGGCTTCAGAGTTCGCTGCTTTCATCAACTACACTCCCAGTGGTACAGTAACTCAAACTATTTTTAAGCTATTTTAAAGGAATAGTTTGACATTTTGGAACATTTGCTTTCTTTTGTTTAGTTTGTCTTCTTTCCAGGTCTCCACAGTGGAGAGGAGGTGATGTGGCTAAGATCTTATCTTATCTAAAGTTTTGTCATCCTGATTGTCTGTTTTGCGATATTGATTTATTCTGTACACAAGAGAGGGAGAAGGGATTCCTCTTGAGGTTTCTTACATTTTTTCCCTATAAGATGGGTTTTTGGCAAATTGTCCTTATCCAAACTGAGGGTCTAAAAACAGCTCAGACACACAAACTGACATAGAAGAAGTAGCGGCGTCGAGGGTCAACTGTCATGTCACGTTGCCTGTGTCTCAGCCAAAAAGCTGCACTTGAACACACCACAAAGACTACAGAAGACTACCGACTAGCTTGTACATTCCCGCCTGCATGAGAGGAAATAACTCTCCATACAACCAGGTGGCAGAAGCCTGTAATTGTCATGTTTATTAACTCACATCCTCATGGTTTCCTTTCAGGCGTGCAGCAGAGCCCGACCAGCAGAGTCATCAGTCCCAGTGAGAAGCCTCTGCATCAGGCTGAGACGTTCAACTCTCACCACAAAACAAAGAAACTCCGCCTGGATGACTCTCTCTCTGGTGGGCTCATCGTAACACATCCTGACAGATTTGTTACAAACATTTATCGCTCATTAAAACAGGATGATTCTCTAAAGCATGTTTGTCTGAACCCGTCCTCCCTTCTCTTTCTGTCTTTATCTTTCCCGACCCGTCTTTCTTTAATTTCCTGCCCCCTCAGTGGCCTCTCCCTCTGGGCTGGGGAAAGAGGGAGTGTCGGCCTCCGGCCCGAGGAGAGCTGGTCAGAGGAAAGGCCCTGGTGCTGGAGGGCTGAAGGCTCCAGGTGCTCCCTCCCTCCCCTCCTCACTGCCTTTTCATCTTTCTGCCGCCTCAATCTGCCTGTTAAAGAGCCTCACATCGTCTTAGACATCTGTCTCTATCTTTATCATCTAATCCTGCCGCACTAATCCTGATCCACCATTAAAAAGAACAGGGTCACACGCAGAGAACACAGAGCATATTTTAGTGAGACATTTCCAAGCCTCGTTAATTACATGTGACAGACAGACAAAAGCTTACAGACTAAATATCTGGTGGGCGGGTGGTCCACGTCGAGACAAAGAAGTTAATGAGCGAGTGTTTGTCGTGTCACTTGATCTTCTAATGCGTATGTGATTGTTCCAGGCAGTAACCAGGCCGTGGATGAGCGTACGGTGACGATGGGCTTCCACCAGTGGCTCTCCAGTGTCACAGAGAGGATCCACCAGACGATGCACTACCAGTTTGATGGTAAAGATGCATGTTGTTTTCGACTAGAAGATAAACTGTAGGGTCCTAAAGTCTGAGACGATAAGTAAAAATACTTCTATATTGCATTTGTTTTGATTGTAATTCAATTTTTTTTCTTGTTTTTCCGTCAGGGAAACCCCAACCTCTGGTGTACAACATTCCCCAGGACTTCTTCAACGCTCTGCAGCATCGCCTGTCGCTCGGCTCCAAGAAGAAGAGGCTGCCGAACTTCACAACAGGTGGAACAAATGTTTAAATCTGTAGCTGTTCATCGAGACGTCTCAGCTAAACACAGTGGTTGAAAGTAACTTTAAGTACATTTACAGACGACAAACAGATTTTCCTTCCTTCTAAACTTCTCAGATGGTTTCGTTGAAGCAATTCTTTGAATCTCCAAGAAATAAAACTACCCAATAATTCCCAAAACAGCAAAATATATGCGAACAGAACAAAAAAATGTACATTTTCGTCTTTCCAACCCTCATTAATCATCTCACGTCAAAACCACCATAATAATCTACCTACGTTTATATAAAATAATAAAAATTTGCTACAACAGTAAAATACGACTTAATACATGATGCATCAGCATTAAAGCAACATTATGTAACTTTCTAACCTTAAAATAAGGTAAAAAAAGTTACATAATGTTTGTAGTTGGCACCTATATTACGTCTGACAATGTGTTACAGACCTGGGATTTTTATATTTATGACAGTGGTGTTGCACTCAGACACTGTGGAGGGCGCCAGATTGCACAAAATGCCGATTTCTGTCATATACACAGTAGTTATGGGTGCAATTATTCTGAGACTGAGACCAAAGCTGTGATAAAAACGTCCCCGGGCCCGAGTCGCGGTCCCGTCCTCCTGAACTATGTCACATTCTGTTCACATCCAACAGTGTTTTTATTGATTTAATTTGCTTTTCTGATTGATTCATAAAGTTTCTTGAAGACTTTTCACATCTCATCCAAGTGGTTTCTTGACAAGTCCAGTTGGCAACATCACAGCACTTACAATTACTACATTTACTTTGTTAGATAGGATCTGAGTGCATCTTCCACCAGCGGTGAACAAACACAGACTCTCTCTTTCTTTCTTCGTCCCTTTGTGTGGACGTCAGCGTTTGTGAGAAACGATGGACTTCCTCTCGGCTCGTTCTCCAAGTACACCTGGCACATCACCAACCTCATGCAGGTCAAGCGCATCTTCGACACTCCAGAGGTAAACTCTCTCTCTCTCTCTCTCATGTAAAGGTGTAATATTTCTGAGTTTGTGAATTACCTCATTAATATTGTAAATATAAATATATATATTGAGCTGACCATTATTATATTAATAATATGTATTGAATTTCTTCTCCAAAACTACACAGTGCTCCTTTAATGTGCACTCAGAGTAACAGGCCTAATGAAAGAAAACAGCACGTTGTGTTTTTCATAACTTTGCTTCACAGGCTGAAATAAATATCTCATCATACTAAGTTGTATATAAATTCTGTTATACTACATAAATATGTATAAACCTACGCTTTAAGTTGCACTCTATTAACTCTCTCCACATCACCATCCGTCCACCAGTTGCCTCTGGAGCTCTACCAGAGTTTTGTAAAGAACGTCGACGGCTCTTATTCACGTTTTCGCTGCCCCGACCCTCCGCCTGAACCTGAGCTACCAGAGGGATTCAGGATGGATCGACCGCAGGCGATACGACCGATGGAGCTCCGCACCTTCCTCAAAGTCGGTAAGTGACTTCTGCTTTTTTTCCTCTCCGAGAACTCAGTCTGCACACCTTCATCAACACCGTCGTACGTCTCTGCAGGACCAGGCTCGGCAGATCAGAAGGAGGCCAGTCCGTTTGTGATCGAGTGGATCCCCGACGTTCTCCCTCGCTGTCAGATGGGAGAGCTCAGGATCAGCTTTGAATTCGGCCACCAGCAGAGCGGCCAGCAGGAGCACTGTGAGAAGGCGAGCGCGGCGGAGAAAGGAGGTCGTAACAAGTCGGACTCGAGCCAATCCAAACTCAAGAAGGCTATTGAAATCCTTCAGGTCGTCGTCTGACGGCCCAATCAGATCTGGATTATTATGACTCACTGACAGTTTGTGACTGACCCGTATTTCTACGTTATATCATGCAAAGTATGATGGTTTGGTTGGATAATCAATTGCCATAAGAGTTACACAGTATAATATTGATCAACCTGTAGTGGACTCATCATCATAATGCCTTTTATATTAATGCTAAATGTTCACACTCATGAAGTGAATGAAAAAAACAAAATAAAGTATATTTTTGGAAAGATGTCTATTTTTAAACGTATTGTGTAAACATATTAACTCAAGACAGACCAAACCGTAAGAGTTCAAGGTCCAGCGTGTGCGATTTAGTGGAATACCCCTCGCCTTATCCTCCGTACCCTCCCCTACGATGGCCGCTAAAAACGTGAAAGTCCCTCTTCAGAGTCGGTGTTTAGTTTGTCCGTTCTGGGCTCCTGTAGAAACATGGTGCACTCTGTGAAAGAGGACCTGCTACAAAAACTGATTTTAAAATGTGCCACTTTGTCTCTGATGTAACATCCTCACACTCTATGTCCCGCACACAACAATAACTGATTGGTAACAAGTCTCAATTTATAGCCTATAAACACTGAATACACTGAATCTGCAAAGTAATAGTACCTACATGTATCAGAATAAATGTAGTGGAGAGGAAGAATAAAGTAGTATCTCAAAATTGTACTTGACAACAGAACTTGAGTAAATTGTACTCAGGTTTTATCCCAAATATCAGTTTCCAGTCTCCTTGATTTCTAATAATCGTATCGGTGTCAGCCCTGACAAAGCCGTATCAGTCGACATCTAATCACAACATAAATAAATAAATGAATAATAAATAAATAAATGTGCTTTTTTCTATCGGAAAGGTTCATTTCAGTAAGTCCTAACGTTACCTGAAGGTGTGTGTTAACTTTTTTAAACACAGATTTTTGTGTTGTTTGTTTTTCTATGTATGCGTCAAGAAAATAAAACCCATTTAATGTATAAAATGTGTCTTTATTTGCAAAGAGAAATAACCCTTTTACTGTGATAGGAATACATGTGTTGGGTCCACCAAGGGCCACATGTTTTCACCTGTGTTTGTTTTTGTTGATTTGTCTGCACGATTACACAAAAACTACTGAACGGATTTCTACGAAACTTGGATGGAGGATGGGTCTCGGCCCAGAATAGACCCCATTCGGTTTAGGTGTGGATCCAGGAATTTTTTCTCTCTGTATTTAGTTAATTTCTTGGAATAATTCATGGATCTTGATAGAAAACTCAGGCGTATTTAGTTGGCTGGTTTCTATGATTGAATACAAATAATTATACATATATTAACATTATTTAATCAGTTTTTAAGTGTTTTGGTTTTATAATTTAATGTTTATTGTTATTTTATTGCTTGTATAATCTTTTATTCTTTATTGTTTATCATTTTAACAATCCATATTTTCTTGCTGTCTCGGTGTTCATCATGTTTTCTGTTTCAATCACTCGTGCAGCACTTCTGTAGCAGTCTTATTGTGAAGCACATGCTATCTTTTATTTTTATTTTAGCTGACTTTCAAGGTCCCTCTGGATTTACTGCAAGAGGCTGTAAAAGAAGTATATTTCAGATTCTTTATCCCCGAAGAGGCATTTTTGATTATTGGCAAAGTATTTGTGTCCTCTGGCATTCCCCTTAAATATATCTATTTTTTGTTTATATTTTTTGTGGGGCTGTTTTTTTTCAGGCATTTTCCTGCCAGCACTCCTGCACTTTGAAGTGCATTTTAATTTGTTTTAAAAGGTGCTGTACGAATAAAGTTTGATTCATTGATACAAATGATGGTGAGAAGTCAAATTCAGCTGTTTGAAACCTTTGTGTTCCCGTTAGTGTTGAATGTTTTAGCTCTGCTCTTTCGTGAGCTAATGGATGTACAGATTTTCACCAGCAGATGGAGGCATCATCCTGCTCTTTGACCAACAGGGGAACTGGTTTTACAAACCTTTTCAGTCAAACACCAATGGAGAAGTTGGCGTATATGAAAGATCTATTCAAACTTATTTACTTTGATAAAAAAAAAAAATCTGCGTAGAAAATTAACTGATATAGAAGAAAAATTTGGTGTTTAGCTGCATTTCATAATTTGGCTGGATCTGCCTTCCCTCCGTTCTGGGCACCACAAAGCAGAAATTACACACTCGCTGTGAGATATATCGCTGGAAACATCACACATGCTTCCGAAATGTGTCCAAATGTTCATGAATTAATTAAGATTACAAGTTAATACCATGAGAACATCACGCCAAATTATATGCACTCCTCAGAATAGCAGCTTGCACACTGTGTCTCTACATCAGGGGTGTAGGCGTACGAGAACAGTGCCAGCCCCCGGCCCTCGTTCCTCCCTCACAGGCCCCCAGGACATCAGTGTGAGCACAGCCTCTGCCTGCACAGGGGGGCCCGGCTGCCAGACAGCTCTCAGCAACTCGCTGAGCTGTTTATGTAGTCTGTCAGTCACAGAGACGGGAGACGCATCAATCCTCTCCTGGAAGGAAAAAAGCAGGCACATTGTGACAGAGAGGCTTCCTCCTGCCGCCTGAGAGATGTGTGACAGAGACGGGGAGGGGGGGCTGTGAGGAAGAGAGAGGGGAAATGTTTGCAAAGCAGCTCGATATTGATTTTAAAAAAGGAAGAAAAAAAAGTCCGCTGTATATTAAAAAGTAGCTAAATGTTTGGGTCTACAAGTTTGGTGACTGGGTGAACTGCTGTAGCTGCGAGCTAGCTGCTAACACGCTCTCAGCTTCTCTGTTTTCTCTCCACTGTTTTGTTGACTAGTTTAGCTCAGTTGCTAACGGGACTGTGAGTTCACACAGTTTGTTTGTACCTCGTGTTACAATGACTTTGCATTGGGCACAATGTCTCCAAAGTTATGTTTACTTGGACACTATTTCTTCATTCTGCTTGGCGATTTTAGGTCTGTTTACATGGGATGGGATGCATGCAGCAACACATTTAATCCGAACAACTGTGTGACTCGCAAAAGTGATGTTACGCCACGCATTTTTCCTCCTCTGCAAATATTTGATCTCTTTTGGATGGATATCAGAAGCCTCAACTGTAATAACAGCTTTACTTATTGAGATATTAATAATACTAAAAGTATAACAATGGTAATAATGACGACGATTAAAGTTTAGGATTCAAACCAACCACCAAAGTCTTTAGGATTCATCCTCTGGGGAACATGCACGTCTGTACAAAGTTTAATGGTAATCGGTTCAAGAAGTTTCAGTCTGAACCGACATGGTAGGCCGACAGCCAGGCCATCGCTCGATGCTGCAGGCGTGTCTAAAAAAGAGTTTGGTAAATACAGACAGAAAGACAAACTTTAGGTTTGAGCAATCCTCACAACCACACGTCAAGTGGAATGTGAAGTTCATGGCCGAGTCAGCTCCGTCCGTCTCTCTTATTATATGATTGAGCGGGAGGAAGCAGCCAAGACACAGCCGGCAATGACTGCATGTCTGTCAGCACCAGGCAGCAGACACGCACTGATGACAGCTCTCTTCCAGCTCTGTCAGTCCACATTATCCACACAGAAAACCATCTCGGAAGATCACATACAGTCACTGACACGCAGGCTGTGATCTGACTGTACCTTCCACTGTCTTTTGTAACACATATTTTGTTGTTGAGAGCACGTTACATCATCTGGAAACCACCCATCACAGCTGTTTTATTTCAGTTATGATTCCTCCCACCTCTCATTAATCAGAACTGTGCTCATTAATCTTCTTTACTCTTTCATTGCCCATTTCTTTCATCATCCTCTAATGCCGTATTTGTTTAAGGATAATGCACAATACACAGAAAATACTCTGAGTAAGCCAATACGTGTTTCCATGAACACAGGATGGTTTCAGACTGTCATTGCACAATAGGCAGCAACCCTACAGGGAACTTTATGGCATTTTTCTGGCCTGTTTTGTTTTTTACAGCCCCGAAATTAACTGTTTTGGTTCACTCCTGCTCCTCTCACACAGATTAACAGACGCAGCTGTTTTCAGAGGAAAAGCTCTAAAAACCCACTGTCAGCTATGTGCTCAGCACTGAACTACAGACAGACAAAATTAGCAGCTAGCTGGTGAAAATGTTGGAGCATTTAGCAGCCAGAGATGTTCTCAGGAGTTGTGAGAGACCAAAGATAGAGATAAAAGAGGGTGACTTATGCTACAAAATATGATTGCTGCTTGGTTCATGACAGCTGAATGTGTAAATAGGCAACTGTAGACAAGAGGACATGTCAGTGTTGTGTCAACTTGTTGGCAGTTTCGAGTATGGGCATGTCGAGTCATTAAAAGATATCTGTTTTGGCTGTGGAGTGAGACATCTCACCTCTGTTCAATCTTTGGTGAGACATGTGCATTACTTAACGGGCAGGATGTAGCCAATCAGAGGCAGAGGAAGGGCGGGTCATCCCGAGCAAGGTAGTGTGATATAAAATAACGCCTCTACAGCAGCAGCAACTGTATGTCTTAATCTATATTATCATCTCTGAAGTGTGTTCTTTGATTTCCTGGAGACATTTCTTCATCAGAAGTCAAACGACGTAGATATGTTTACTTCTGTCTGGAACCAAAGCGAGACTCAGTTCCTTCTTTTTTAGGTTCCTTTGTTTGCAAGTCTGCAAAAACAGCAGCTTAGACCAACAAGTTCCCAAAACTGAGAATGCAAAATGTCCCCTGAATGTGTCAGCAGGGTGGTTTCCTCCTTCAGGGATCATTCATACATCTAAATAATGTCATTTTAGTCCCAACTGGACAATTATGGCTTCATAAATATTGGTTCAGCACTGTGAAACTCTAGAAGGCACGAATCCATTGTCACATTCCCTTTAGTTTGTTGTTGCAGCGTCCTTGGACACAGAGTTACTGTAACTGTTTGAGTCACTCTTCACCTGAGTCATCTGTGTAATAATAAGGTCAGAGAGGTTACTACAAGCTGCACGCGATGAGCAGATCCTCTGCTTTGTGTCTCTGTATTTGAGCAGAACTGAAACATTAAAAGGGGAAAAACCTCGAGGAAACGGCGATCATCAGTTACAGAGGTCAGCGTTTTCTGAGCCAAATGAACAAGGAAAAACACATTATCTGAGGCGGCCTGGCACAGTCACACATACTAGATCTGCATACTCAAGAGCACCTGCACTCAACAGAGCACGCACTAATCTAATGCGGTGCCCTTCAGTGCAAAACAAGGGGGAAATAGACCTGCCAACGTCCAGTCTACCTGCCAACTGGAAGAGCCAGAGGCAGACTGACAGGACTTGTCAACACATCCGTGATGACTGACGACAAACCGTGACACGCAACATTTCTGCAGCCGTGAGACAAACTCCACTGAGCCTCAACAGAAAGTCATTAACTCAACGCCCGGGCAGACGGAGATCAGGAGAGGAGGTCGGCTTCACATCCGAGACAAGGAGCCGATAGACCCCTTTACCCGACGACCTCTGAGCCCCGCCTGTCAATCCTCGAGTCAGCCGACCACATCCAACATCAATCCCCTGACAATCCATATCTTAATTCCCCAACTGTTTTCCTGATCGCCGCTGACTTGCACAACAACCCATATTGACTCTTATTAGGAGGGTTAAATCAGCCCTGAATGATGGATGATTCGCGGAGAGAGTCGATTTTGCCATCGCATGGTGTCAGAGCCTCAAACAAGTAGAGGCGTTCGCTGCATTTAGGAAGAAATCTTTAACGTGAGTCTTTAAACTGAACTGACTGAAGTCACCGACCGAATCAGGAGATTTTAGCAGTGGAGCTCCTGACTGGTGACTGAGAGCAGTGTGGTCAGCTCAGCCTTAATAACTTCCTGATTAAAAAAAGGGGGTTTGTACGGGTGGAAATGTGTTTTCAAAGTTTGAAAAGTTGCCTGAAACGGTTTGAAACTGTAAGTATGTTGATTTAATAATAAAGTATAGGATGCATGGACTCCACAAGCTTGTATAAAACCTTCAGTTGGCTTGAGGGGTCAGGTGACTGTGGAGGAAAGTCCAGGACAGTCAGGTCTTCTTTGGTCTCCAAGTGGTTCTGTCACAGCTTTGAAGTGTGTTTGTGGAGTCCAGCCTCTAAAAGCCAAAAGAGGGACATACCAAATACTAAGATATCCTGACATTCATGTACATATTTCAAAGATTCAACATTTCAAGCTGTTATTTACATTTGTAATAAAATAAATAGTATTATATTCAAAATAGAGGTTTTTTCACTTGTGGTCTGACTTTTTGACACTACTGTATGTAATTCACCACAGATGAAAGTCCTTAGAAAAGCTTGAAAATGCACCTTGAAAGTGCTTGAATTTGACCATGGAAAAGGTGCAGGAACCCTGTTAAAAGCAGATCCATTTAAACCTATAAACAGTGTTTGTATTGTACTTCCTGTTCCCTCGTCTCAAAGTCTATGAGTTTTGTTTTTTTTATTTGGTTTTCAGTTAAATGCCTGAAATAAGGTCTGTGGTGACCACAGGCTTAAGTTATTTACAAGTTCTGTTCTACATAAAATACATCATTAAATGTCCCACAATTTAATTAAAAAGCGCTAACGTGTCTTAAAAACGGAGGTTGCTAACAGGTGGCTAAATGAGACCACAGAAGTTAACATTAAACGTCATCACAGCGAACATGAAGACTCGTCTACTCACTAGTCTGTCTTTACAGGCCAACTTCAGTAACAAACTACTCATAAGTTTACAACCTCTAGATTGATCAATATACAGAAAACGTGTATAGTAATTGTGTAGTAAGACGCTTAGTGTGGTGACGTGTGAGTCATGCATGTTTGTTTATAGCCCAACAGTATCTTTTTACGTCTAGCGATTTAATTTACGATTCAAAAATCTGAAGAAGTAAAAATCAGAGCAGAACGTTGCAAAAGTATCAATAACAAGTTTACTTACTGATGTAAGTTGTGATCGCACAACGGTGACGCTATCGCTCCAGAGGAAGCTGTATGATTGATTATCAGATTTCATGCAGCTTCCTCTGGAGGCACAAAATTCCGTATGCTACTTTTTTCCACATATGCAGTCGTACTCCCCTGTAAACACACTTTAATGTGGACAATTGGCGGACTTACCCTTTAAACACGTCCCTCCTGCACATGCAAACTTTCTCTCCTCTCTCTTCCTCCTGACTGCTTCCTGATTGTTGGGCTGAGCGGAGTCATCATCAGATCCATCAGCGTAGAGCCATCGCCCGAGGAAACACGGGCCAATTATGGTCATAAATAATAATGGGCGAGCGCATCGGGGCACGGTGACTGATGGGCCTCTCTCACAGCTCATTTACATGGCTTTTGTGTGGCCATCAGCGGCTTCGCTCTGATGCAACGCTCAGCAAATGAGCCTTTCACCAAATATTGTACGATTCAAGGGTGGAACAGGACCAGGAGGGGACTTAAACACGGATCTGAGTGAGGCGAGGGAGCTACAGAAAGAGGTTTAGTGTCCCTCTACTTGTTGCCGTACATGCCACAGTCTTCCTGTTTGTGTGTTCGAGAGAAGAGTCCATCCATCAGCATCAATTACGGCGACATGGAGGCAGATTGATTGTGTCTGTGTGGTCAGGTAACAAACCAACCACCTCCCACACTTGAACACACACTCTACAGATCCCTTACATGTACCTGTCAGACACCTGCCCACACACACACCGCCTCCTTTAATGCCCTCCGTATCAGTTTATATGGAGCTGATTGAAAATTGATAAGAGTTACTTCAAAAACACAGATTCGCGGGCCAGTTTTTAATTTCTCGATTAGGTGTCAGCGGCGTTCAGGGAATCCTTAATCCGTCCTTTAGGTCGGCGGCAGCCTCGAGCCAGAGAACAAAAGGCAGTGACGTGCTGACGTGTGTCCTGGGAGCTGATAAGCCTGGTTGTTAATGGTGTTAGGGTAGATTTCATTACCCCCTCCAGACTGCTCTCATTAAATAAACATCCTCCTGTCACATCCCTCACCGGGCCAGCAGAGGAGGAGCCGAGGCAGGAGGGCTGAAGGGAGATGAGCTATGAGTGAGACAGACAATAAAGTGGAACGTAATGAAAAAGTTGTCAATCAAAGTCAGATCGGTTGCAAAATTTGGCTTGACGTTGCAGAATTGCGTGCAGAGCTGCGACATCAGTCTGTGGGGAGGGCAGAGTTAAATATCTCAACAGCCATGAGATGGATCACCTGTAAACTGTGCAGACAGTCATAGTCCCCAGAGGATGAAACCTAATGAACACCACGAAGCTGACATTTATGGTTCGGGAATTAAGTATCCTCACAACTTACAATGAAATTTGCTACAGATATTCAACGTCCCCAGAGGATGAATCCCATGATGACTATGATCCATCTTCTCCCACCACCAGCAGGTCAAACTTTTCCTCTATTTAGCAAATATCTAGACATCTACTATGGATTGGCAGAGAATTTAGTACAGTGCAGACATTCATGGTCCCCAGAGGATGAATCCTAATGAAGTTGACAATGAAGTTGTGGATGAGAATTAAATATCTTCTCAACTATTAGATGGATTGCCATTAAAATAAAACACAGATATTCAAGGTCCCCAGAGGATAAATCCAGTGATCCTCTGACCATTGAAACATCTACTGTGGATTGGCTGACAATTATTGTACAGCTGGGAAATGTTGCCTTAAAATAATATTGCAATATATTTATCAAGTTACACATGACTAAGTGGGTGAAGGCAAGTATATTTCAACAACTCCTGGATTGATTACTGTGACATCTGGAACAAGATAAGGAAATCAAATACTTTTCAACTGGAACCTTTATCCTGTTTACAGTTCTTGTTGTGTTTCTTTAATTTATGACCAAATATCTGCTCAACTAATCACCCACAGCTGCAGTCAAACAGGAACTTTTCCAATTTTCAATCAGCTTTTGTTTCACAACAATGTTGATTGTTTATGCAAATGAACATAATAAACCTTCATCCATTTTGTCTGCAGCCTTCATGTGTCAGACTTCAGGACTCTGGATCAACTACACATTGTTATATTTTGCATTTCTGCTCACAACGGTCAGAGACGTCTCACCAAACACTGCTCGTACTGTCTCAACATGACAGTGCTGATGAACTATAAACCAAGAATCTGTTACTACTCTGCTTATTTCTTGAAGTGCATGGCGGTCATATTGTTTCCTGTATTGTGAAAACGGAGGCTGAAAAACTCTGATCACACTGTAACGCAAACGTGAACCACGATCCTGTACATATTTTAGCATTGATGTGTAGTGTATGGTGTTGTTTGTTAGCAGCTGGCTGAGTTTTTATTGGTCCGGTGTGGCGCAGTGCATTCTGGTTGTTGTAGGTTTTCTACCTTTTGAGCAAAACGTAATGCCACAGCCCCTTTTCTCTGTTTTCTCCGGTCATGTAGCACCAACTTCACAGCCCAGTGTTATGTAAAGTGCAATTTTTCTACTGATAAATGACGTCAATGCTAGCACTAACATCACTAACGTGTAAACAATGCGTCTGCTTAATATCAGCATGCTAACAGTGTCATCGTGAGCTGATGTTAGCACTTAGCTCAAAGTTCAGCCTCTCAGAGCCTCTCAGCAGCTGTAAACTCTTAGTTTCATCACACAGCAGGTCGGCGGTTGTTAAGAACCATCTGCAGCTGCAACATGCAGAACTGAAAGAGCAGGATTTTAATTTATAATCTCTCGAGGGAAAGTGCAGATACTGAATCATCCAGTCAGTAAACCTGTCCAGTTTTTGCTCCTTAACCTGGACTCAGTTACCCATTTTCCACTCCATCACCTCTTCAATCAGCCTCCTCCCTGCTTCCTCTCTCCGTCTCTTTCAGTTTTTAACCACAGTGTCCTCTGCTGCCGACTCGTCCTCACCCCGTCTCAGACCTCTCCTGACCTTGTGCGGACCTTTGTTTCCCTCTCTTCTTCTCCTCCTTCCCTCCCTCTCTCCTTTCCTGTGTTTCCCCTCTGACTAATCTATGCCATCACCCTCTCTTCATCTATCAGGGTGCTCTCATTGTTTTGACGTCTAGTTAATTCTCGGCTCATGATTTATCAAATTCTTATTACCGCTTGCTGAAAGCCTCATTCATTGTCCTGATGTATGGTAATGATAGTCCCGGTGTGGCTGCCTGAATCGCAACAAACCCACTCATTTATTTTCTTCTTCTTCTTCCTCCTTCTCTTCTCCTCCCTCCCTCCCCTCATGACTGACTTTCCTTTGCAAACTGTTTTCTTTTTACTTTGTCCTTGCTGTGACTTGGCCTCATCTCCCAATAATGCACGCAGGCATTTGCATCTTTGCACGTACCCACACGAATACATAAAACTGTCTCTCTGGACAACCTATAATAAAATTGACAAACCCCTTTTAAACAGTCATGTTTACTACATGGCAAGTTGTCAGCGGATTTAAGTAAATTAGAGCTTCTTTAGTGCATTTGTTGATAGTTGACAAGCAGTTGTTAGTTTAAAAAGAACGTACTACAGGCTTCTTCAAAGTGCTTTGTTGTTCGGCGTATTTAATATTCTTTGTTTATTACAAGGAGTCATCTCAGCATCTTGTATGGCATGGTAAGTGTACGCTGCGAACTTATGTTGACAAATTTCAAAGCTGATCCTCAGATTTCTCTCTGCAAACACAAAGTGAATCAGTTTTTTTATTTACTTTTAAAGACAAACTGTCTGCTTTGACTGGCTGTTGAACATCTTAGGTGGCATCCTCATCAGAAAGCGTGTAAACCGACTTTGAGCTTATTACGAACCCTGTTGACATTTCTTGTTAGGCGGCGACCTCTAGTGGCTGTAGTAAAGGTTGCAGCGGCAAAGGAGGAAGTCAGGAGGACGGGGTGGACTTTTTCAGGTTGAACAAACAGGGGCAGCATATCATCAGCTAACTGCTAACAGCTCATTACGAGAGTTACTGTTATCTAGCTGGCTCGGTTAGCTGTGCAGCTAGCGGTCCGGGTTGGGAGCACTGGGAGAGTGTTGTTGTTTACATTGCTAGCGCAGGAGCTTTGGACCGGTACGGGCTATTTTGCACGGATATAAACATAATCATGCTTTGAGATTTTGGGTTTTCTTTGGTTGCCTTTGGCACAGCATGTTTGAAAACGACTGGTTTTGAAAATCTGGTTTGAAGGTACAAATCTGTGCACATAAAAAACTTCAAGGGTAGACGTTAACTATGACTCCCACCATGATTTTTAGGCGAGAGACATCCAATGACAACATTATAATTCCTCTTACACCACTAATAGTAGTCAGACTTTAATGATTATTGTGTTGAAGATCCACTTATACTGTAGATTCCTAACTTGATGAACACTAAATGTTCTTGTATCTGCTTACTACTTCATTGTATTGTGTTACAATGTGTCTACAAACCATTCACGAGGCCTACGAGCTTATACGCTGCTTATGAATGCTGAATGGGAGGTGTTAAAGTAAAGTGTGCTGTTCTTTGCTCAGCTCCATTGTTGTTTTAATTCTCCACTTTAGCTGATTTTTGATAACATTTAGATATTCGAGAGAAATTGGAGCAGCTGCCTTCGTCGTGCTGCCAACAGTGAGCCTGCTCCGCTTTTCTCTTAGCCAACCACGGTGGCAACGTGCCTGGTACATCTCTTCACACATTTTTTAGGCTGCAGTTTAGATATACCTTATGATATAATGCAACACAAACACATAAACTCCACAGTGCACGGCCTGAGAATTCATTTCACAGTTTGATAAAACACTGAGGTGATGCCATCATGGAAAAAAGGATATTAAAGACTTTCATAAATGGATATGTTGCAGGGCTAATGTGTATGATTTCACTGTACAAACTTCTTTAATATGAAATTTAAAAAATAGATTAAGGTAAATAACAAACCAACAATAGTAAATGTTTAAATTGTCATTGTTTTCCTGCCATGTAGCCTAACCCCTGCCTCTTTTAAGCTAGCAAGCTCAACAACTGCCTGCAACTTTAGCCAGTTAGCTTCTGTTAGTGCGAGCAGCAAGGCTTGAATACTGTTGCAAACATTTGGGATCGTGTAGGTACACAACTCAACAAAACATACAACAAAGTCTTGTTGTTTCTAGGGTTTTTAGTGCAGAAATGTTGCATAAAACCCAACAAATCCTCCAAATTAACAACAGAATAGCTGCTAGAGGTCTTTGCAAGTGCCTCAAAACAACCTCTGTATATATTTAAATACACATAGGTTGTTTTGAGGCACTTGCAGCCATCATTTTTTTGGATAACAGTCCTCAATCATCCTCTAACTTGACGCTCCTCCCAAAAATTATTAACAAAACCTTCAAGTACAGAAGCACGAGACAGGACATAACGTCGGGTGATTCAGTCTAGATTTAAGCCGTGTCGCTTTAACAAACCCCTGAAAATGTAATTTATTTCAGCTCTCAGACTCTGAACAATGTGCTGATGTAGTGCCAAGAAAGCCAAACACCTCAGCATTTCCACTCCCACTTTTTTTTCATCACTCCCTCCTTTCATTTCTCCCTCTTCTTTTCCACTCCCATCTTCAGTGGAGATGAAGGACGAGCACCGGGGCTAGCAGAGGTCAAGCATTAGCACAACTATCTAATCACTACCTCTCCTCTCCTCTTTTTTTCCTCCTCCCTTCCTCCTGACAAGTCATCTGTCAACAGGCTGCCGGCTCTGGCCTCTCCATTAGGGCAGTGGCACCTGAGTATTTCTCAGTCCACACACACATACACACACTTTTCCATGCATCTCCCGGTCCAGACACCCTCCTCCTCCTCCCCTCGTGAGGTGGAGGTGGGGGGGGATCAATGCCGCCAGCTCCATGCATCATTTGTCACACCACTGCCCTCTCTTTAATGAGCTTGTCTGGCTGCAGCTCCTCCTTCTTTCTTCTCCACACTTCTCATCCCTTGTTCAGCTTTCCATCTTTTCAATCCACTCGTCTGCACGTACAAACGCTTTTTTCTTTTCCACTCGTCCCGCTGACGGCAACCTCTGACTTCTACTCTATTTAGGTAATGATACAAGTAGTGCGCTGGACTTAACGGGCTATTTTAGGGACTTGTACTATACTTGAGTTATTTAATTGTCTGCAGCTTTATACTTGTACTCCACTGCAAGTCAGTGGTAAATAGATAAAAATGAAAATATAAGAACAAGTACCTCAAAATTTAACTTAAGTAAACCTTATAAAACCTTATTGCCAATAAAATAAATTAGTTTGAAAATGTGCTTCTTTGCTCCTGATACAGTAATCTGGAATGTAACTGAAACTGTAAACTGTAACTGCAAACTGCAACTTAACTAGTAACTAAAGTAATCAAATAACTGTACTAAGTAAATATGTATATATGTACAATATTAGCCATCAAAATGTGGTGGACTGGAAGAATAAAGTAGCCAAAATTAAAAATACTCAAGTAAAGTACAAGTTACTTCACATTGTACTTAAGTACAGTGCTTCACTCAAGTTGAAGACCAAATATTACTTGTAGTTGATTACTTTGAACTCCTCTGATGTTTTACAGTGTAAATGAAATGAGTTTTATTGAAAAAAGCAGCAAATCAAAACACTGGAGAGGCTGAAACATTGAAATTGATTAATTCATGTGTAAAATCTTCATCAGTAAAGTAATTAACTTGCTGTCAGATGTTTATTTTGGACCAAAACATGAAATATTTCCCTTTATAAGCAGAAGATTGAGTAGAAGTATAAAGTGGCATGATTTGTACTTGACTACTTGTGTACATGTACTTCCAGTACCGGTGCCTGTGGGTAATAGTGTGGAGTGGTTCTGCTGGGTCAGTGAATTTGTGACGGCAGTAAAAACTTGCTCAGGTAACGATGGTGGATGCGTAGTCGCCGCCGAGACCGAGCAGCTAATCCGTCTTAAGAAGAGCAGATAAACGAGCTGCGTACCGGTTTGTGTGCTGGAGAGAAATAAGAGGAGGAAGCAGGGAGGAGCCGTGAGCGACTCTATTAAGAGATATATGTGGTGCCACTTCTTGTTTGGCTGCCAGGAGTCACCTTACGTGTCCCACAATAGGTGATGCATGAGCCACGGGAGCCCAAACGCAACACCTCATCAGCTAGTGTGGCTCTGCACATGCAGTGTGTGCGTGCATGTGATGGTGTTTACTCTACATTTGTTTCCTGAGGCAGCTACACTGTGTTTATGAGGATAGTGTTGAGTTTAACCCAACAATGATGGGAACGGACAAAGTTGATTGTTGAGTCTCATTCCCAGGTTGTCAAATACCAGAATTTGGGGCCAAATACCAACATCTTAAGTCCAGGATGTGGCGACAGAGCTACAAAATAGCGTCAGGGGGAGCTTGTTTTGGTTGAACATTTGCACATAGGAAAGTGAGCCCCGGCGTTAATATAGCTACATCCCTGGAAAAGAAAAGGTAACAACTGCTAGCTTGTTTATGTCCGTACCGTTGGCGAACCAAGATAGGACTAGGGTAACCTGACATTTTCACCCTGTAGATCGTAGGTTGCTAGCTTGGAGGTTGGTGGTGGAGAATGCTGACTGAAATAAGTCGACCAATGGCCGGCTTATGCCTTCGTTTTGGTCTTTAGCAACTAGTGATGAGGAGTACTTAGCAGCGAAATGCTCTAATATGTTCACTAGCTAGTTGCTAACCCTGTCTGTCTGCTTTGAAGCTAAGGAGGTAGAGCACAGTGGGTGTTTAGACCTTATGTCGCCTATGAGAGCAGTGAAGTTTTGGACCAAAAAACAAAACAAAGAGCTGAAATACACTAAAATGCTGAGGTTTGAGGGGAACTTCAGCGTCAGGTGATAATTCTCTTTGAGTTGCAGGGCCCGAGATTAACATTTTTCATCATCGTACTGTAATTTTAACAGTCCCGAAATGCAATATTAGTATTTACTGTACTTTTACCTCCAAACTCGGCACGTTTAACTACAGTTCACATGTACTTCTGAACAGAAACACTCGGTCCTGCTTTGCGTTTAGCTACGTCAGCTGTTAGCTCTGTTTGTTCCATTAGCTGTTAGTTCCCCTCTTGACTCGGGGAAGATCTCTGTACATCTCGAACACGTTTTTGATTGTTCCTTGGATGACAGTATAGACTTGAGCCCTACGAGCCTCTCAGTCATTTGATCTGTCTTTGATTATGGCACATTTAGTTGAAGCTGCCTTCAGGGACTGTCTGACGAGGACGCTCTGCAGTCTCACTTGTCTGCACCTCTTTGACAGAATCTGTTTGCGCTCTGTGCAGCTGTGTAAAGACGGAGTCAACATGAAGAACAATGGCGTCATCACAAAGACAAACCACTGCAGCTCTCTGGGTGTTTTTTAATGGAAAGTTGAGCTACTGGCAAGTTGAACTTACTGAGGATTTCATCCAGAACTGCTTTTTAAAACTGCGCTGGGTAGATTGCAGCTTGTTGTATTTATGCTTTGGTGCCATTCCAGCCCAGAATGACTTCCAAACAGTGATTTATGAGACATGTGAGAAGAATCAAAGGCTGGAAATCAGAGCTATAATGGATGATGTCCTGTGGATACGGATACATAAAGACCGGCAGAGCAGGATGCCAGATCCTCTCAGTGCAGAGGAGTGAGGCTTAAGGGGAACATTCATCCAAAGACACTATTTAAAATGCTCTTTTAAAAAATCACAGATTGATGATATAACTTGTTTTGCCTGGAGCCATTTTGATATTTACTGGTGTATTAATCTTCACTAAAGTGATGTCTCATTGAGATATTTCGAGCTCATTTCGAGATATTTCCAGCTACCAAATACATCAACATTTGTCAGCTTCTTGGAATCGAAACGCTTCTTTTGAGTCACAATTTGCAGCAATATGAGCAATCTGATGACAGTCTTCTCTGCTGACAGTGGCCTCAATTAACTATAACCTGCCTCAAAACCTGTTATTTGAGTAAGAGGCATGATTGTGATCTTAGCATTTTTTGATACATCTTGATGGATGTTGTCTTTGACATAAAAATACAATGATTTGCACTGTAAAATAACAGTTTTCTTCAATAGGATAGCTTCAGTGTGAACTTCATCAACAAGCTAACAGCATTGTTAGCTTCTCCCACAGGCTGATGTTAGTGTTACCTTCACCAACAGGATGACATCAGTCTTAGTTTCTTCAACAAGCTAACATCAGTGTCAGTTTCTCCAACAGGCTAACAATGGTGTTAGCTTCCCAAACAGGCTAACATTAGTGGTAGCTTATCCAAAAAGCTAACATCAGTGTAAGCTTCACCAACAGGCTGACATCAGTATTAGTTTCTCCAACAGACTAAAATAACTGTTAGCTTCTCCAACAGGCTAGCATCAGTGTTAGCATCTCCAATAGTAAGTTTGAGTAACCTTTAAATCATAATATCTTGACTTTCATGTTGTTGATTTCAAACTTAGGAGAAGACTGTAACGACACCCTGGCACCTACATTACCCACAATGCAATCAACAGTCCAGTGTGAGATTAGCAGCAGCTAACGTAGCCTCAAGCTGCTAGCCTCTAGCAGAGATGAGCTGCAGGTTACGGAGGTCTGGTAAACTGATGTTAATCTCCACACCCCACATTTCATTTTTTTTTTAACTTGCAGTCTTCAGCCTCGTCCTCCATCTCTTACTGAATGCTGGTGATGTGCCGCTCCTTTGCTATTTTATTATTATTCTTCTGCCAGAACCGAGCGCTCTTTTGTTGCCAGTATGGGTCACATCTCATTGGAGGTGATTCAGGACTGTCTGTCAGTACTTGGCAATGTGAGGACAAGCTGTCATCCTTCACTGGCTCCTCTGTAAGAGTGAGGACATGTTTCAAGTGGAGCTCGATGCAGGAATTTAGTGATTTCAGCAGTCGCTGCTCACACAGTTTTGGTTACAGATCTATGAAGACTGGATCCTCACTCGAGGTTCAGTTTCTGGGCTGCACGTTTTCACGATTAGAGGCAGCATCCTTCCTCTGAAGGGTCCTCCAAGATGACACTCTGTTTGGTTTCAACAACACATTTCTGGATGCCAAGGAAATCGGCGGTACTCTTGCCAAGCTTGTGCTCGATTTTCGTTTGCTCCCGTTCCCAATAAGTGCTGAAATGTAGTCTTCTTAATGATGCAAGTCATTGTTGTTGAGTAACACAGCTTATAACAGTTTCTCACAAACTTGCAGAAACTCCTTAATTTTACCTGCAAGTAAATATCTGAAAATGTTCAGACGGTCTTTGCGTGCACACATCAAATAATGACTCAATAAAAAATGAGTTTTCATGAATACATTAGAGACTTTCAGGGCCACAACGTCCACCAAACATTGCAGTGGGCGGCTGTAAATCAATATCACTAAGCAACATTTAACTCTTAACGGCTACTTCTATAGTTACCTGCAATCACTTCATCGATGTATGTCTGGGTGTGGAAAACCAGTCGCTCCTTCAACCATCTCAGCTTGAAGTCCCTTCACCACCTCATCAGAGATCTTTATTTGCATGAAGTTGAGGTGTTGAGGGCCTCCAGTCATTTGGTTTATGATCACATGCCTGCAAAACTAATAACATTCCCATCAGCTGTGCAGAACACAGAAAATGTTAACATTGTATTTGTAAACTGTCAACAAGTTAGGAGCTGTATCTGTTGCCGAAAGCAAGATAAGAAGGGAGTACGTTCGTGACGTTGACGTGAAACAGTCTGGTGAGGTTAGGCACTAGAACTTCTTGGTTAGGTTCAGGAAAAGATCATGGGTTTGGTTAAAGTAAGCTGATGCTTATTACATTGTCATCGAAAGAACATGGCCACAACCACAGCTCTCGCTTATCATTGTCATTTTGAGCATGTTAGCATGGCTACATTAGCATTTAGCTCAAGTGCAGCCTCACATTATTCCTCACTATCATCGATCGGTTATAACTTGTCTCTCAGTGCAGATAATCAGCGTGAATAAATCAAAATAACTTGTTTTATTTGTTTCTTAACCTCTCAGCCTCTCTGCTGCCCCCTCTGGTCGGCTTCCTCTCCTCCTTCCTCCTTCCTCCTCCTTCTCCTCCTCCTCCTCTCTCCACCAGCTGGCCCATTGCTCAGTGTTATTATTGGATTTCAGAAAGCCGGGAGGGGGCATACATCACATCACATCTCCCTTCGTTCACACTCAGTCTTTCATTCATCTTTCTCCTTTTTAATAACTCCCTCTCTGCTCTTCGGCCATTAATAAAGATGAACTCACTCTGCTGTCGCCTCCTGCCCTCATCTCTCTCTCTCTCTCTCTCTCTGGGTCGTCTCCTTTCCCTTTTTCACTTTATTGACCCTCTTCTTAAAAATCTTACCCCCCTCTCCCTCCCATCTCTCTTACCTTCCTCCTTGATATCCTTTATCTCCCACCCTCCTCCTCCTCCTTCCTCTTGTCTTCCCTCCTTTTCCCCCTCACCTCTCCTTTCGTCTTCAATTTCTCTCCGGCTGACACAACAGTCCATCATGTGCCGGGCTCTGGACATCGGCCTCCCTCAGACGCTCTCATTCATCAGGACTTTGAAAAGCAGAAATCACTCTCTCCTCTCGTCCGCTGGCCGCTGCCACTTATTGCACTATCCATCACACCTGGCGGATGATCGATACCAGCCCTCCTTCCCCTTCCCTCACCATCCTCTCCTCCTCCCTCCTCTGTTACTCTACACTGTATTTCTTTCACGTCTGGTTTCTCTGCAGCAGGTTTATGGGAGAAAAACCGAGCCTGTCAGCCCTTTTTAGGTGGCGCAGCTGCACCTGAAACACGGAAACAAGACCGGAGTGAAACGTCGATAGCGATAGATTATCTCCTCTGACACCGACGTGTAATTCAAGTCGTACAAATAATATGTTTTTAGGTGAAAATGCACTTTATGTGAAATTGTACCTGCTTACTGTTACTGTGGGATGAAGTAACTGCAGTTAAATGTCACCTGATATTAAACTAAAGTACAGTTATGGAGGAAATATGGAAGATGGAAGATGTAGGACGGGTCGGCCGCCATCCCAAAGGTATTTTTATAACTTTACTTAAGTAAAAGTGCTTTAGTAAAGTTAAAAAAGTATAAAAAATACCCTCCAAGTTGCAGCTGTTTTCTAAAATAAACTAAAATGGTAGCTGGGAATGACATTTCTGCTCAATTTATATGACATCAATCGATATTTAAAATGTTGGAAACTTGGAAAATCAGTTTAAAATCTTTGCAGCTGACAAAATATTTGTTCTTTCAGATGGTTAAAGGCCTTCGAGGATTTTGGAAATGACTTTAGACAATGATAATTGTTAAAAGATCCTCTGGGTTGTTTTAAAGATCACCAGGTATAGATTTGCTGATACTTTTTTAAATACCGGCCGGGATGACGGCCGACCCGTCCTACAATCTCAAAGCGAGCACCTTTAAGTAAAGAATAAGTACCTCAGGATTGTGGTCCAGCACAATCAGTGTTTTCATCAATGTTTACCACTCTCTAAATCTTAGTTTAGCACTTAAATGCTAATATTTGCTGATTAGCACAAAGCACAGCTGAAGCTAATGGCGATGGGCTCCAGCCTTCCTGACCGAGCTCCTCCACATCAGCTGACACCAACCTCTTGTCCCCCCCTCAGTCTGGATCATAGCCGTTGATCAGCTGCTGTTAAAGACGTCTTTTTGTAAGCTCGAGCCCAAAAAATGAAGCCAGAGGAGCCGTTTTTTTGTGTTTTTTTTCCTGCAGAAAACTTCTCCCAGAAACCAACTTGTGTCCTGAATTGATGGTGTTATTCCAGCGATCCCTCTTCAGGTGGGGCTCAGTTAATGGGGGCAGGCAATAAGAGCGGATAACAGTGGCTGTAATTCTGCTGAGAGCAGCTTTGCGTAGTAAAACTGATTTGTTCGGGACAGAGGAGTCGTTAAGCAGCGCGGCCGAGCCTCCCACATCCTAATGCCTTTCTAATCTCCTCGGGTATCGCTAATTCTTTTCGTTCTTTACCACCATTTACCTTTTTCACAGGTTCCTGGCAATGAATTAAATTACTCCGGATGTATCGTGCAAACTAACCGTAAATTGGCCTCCACCGCCCTCGCTGGTGTAGGTGGAGCACTGAGAACATCCTGGTTAACTGCTGCAGGTGCACAGCAAATATAAATGGTGCAGAAAATACAAGAAACTACTGCAACACATACTCCTGCATGTTATTATGTTACTACACAGCAGCAAATCTATACCTGGTGATCTTTAAAACAACCCAAAGGATCTTTTAACAACAAATATCACAGTCTAAGGACATTTCCAAAATCCTCAAAGGCCTTTAACCATCTGAAAGAATAAATATTTTGACAGCTGCAAGATTTTAAACCGATTTTCCAAGTTTCCAACATTTTAAATATTCATTCATGTCATATAAATTGAGCAGAAATGTCATTTCCAGCTACCATCTTAGTTTATTTCAGAAAACAGAGCTGAAACTTGGAGTTAAACATCTTTTTAATGACAGAATGGACATTTTTAATGACATTTTTAACAGCTTTGTTATCAGATTCAAAAAAATGATTTTTTCTCACGGTTAGAAGAGTCTCTGAGGTGAAATGCTTAAAGGAACAGTTCACCCTAAATTGTGAATTCAGTCGTTATCTCCTTGCCCTCATGCTGATGGGAAATCAGGTGAAGTTTTGTAGTTCACAAAACATTCCTGGAGCTTCAAAGCAAAACAGCGTTGCAGCATTCTCCTAAACAACTGAAGTTGATGGGGACTTATTTTAAAATGCAAAAAATAAGTGACAAACAAACATTAAACGTCTCTGTACAGCTCGTCCTGGATGATCATAGTCTCCAGATGCACAAAGCCAGAAGGTTTATGCTGAATGAGCTGTATGGAGCCGTCGACTTCCGTTTCTTAGGAGGCTACAAAACTTCACTTGACCTCCATCAGCATGAGAACAAGTCGACAATGACTGAATTGTCATTTTTGGGTGAACTGTCCCTTTAACTTCCGGATAAGCAAAAATGCTCATTTCTGTGGCTTCACCCGACTGACACACATTCATCAGCATGTTTGTGTTGACGCTCTGCAGCCTGACGCGACCTCGGAGTCGCAGCGACGCGACGAGGGACTCGACGTTAAAAAACCAGGCGGGCGAACCTGCCAGCAGCTCAATTATCTGTCATTAGCAGGCAGCGCAGCACAGGCGCAGGCTAATTTGACAAGCTGAACTGGTGCTCTTTTATACTGGACTGCTTCATTAGACCTGAGTAAATATATTCTCAGGCTAATGCATATAAATAGAAGAGCTGTGTTTGAACAGCTGAGAGCGAGTGAAGGACCAGGACGAGTGGGCGGGAGGGAGGCAGAAATAATAGATTAGCGTTCATATAAATCAGGATATTATGCAACACTGAAACAACATGTCGTGAATGTGATACTATCTGAGCCGACATGCAGCCGTGATCAGAGGTTAATCTCCTCTGAACTCCCAAAACTGCTTGTTCACACTGATTGGGAGCTTCTAAACTGAAATAATGGCGAGGTCACGGTCTGTTTCAGCTGTCTTATCTCTGCTCTCAATGATTTATTCATGAGTTGTCTCCGTGTGTGTTGGACTACAGGCAGGTGCTGATACGAGCGTCCGGTTCCTAAACCTTCTTCCTCTGCCCTCTTCTTTCTGATCTGACGAGAAAGACGTCCCAGAAATGACATATAGAGCCTCTTTAATGTATTTCTAGGCAGCTTTTTTTACATTTTATAAGTGTTTATGAACAGGGGTGTCACGATTCTCCAAATCTCTGATTCGATTTTGATTTTTCAGCCCTGACAACTGACATTCACGTTTTTAAAACGCTTCTTTAAAGAGATGGGGCTATTTTACAACAACAGCTTGACTTTATCCTGGCAGGTTTTTGCCGGAAGTTCTTATAATATTCACCAGAAATAAAGTTTTCACGACAAAAGAGAGAAATTCAGTTCAGTACGAAGTTTGGTTTCTCAAATCTGCCCAGAGTGAACCGTCTTTCTCAAGGAAATCAATAAAGGATCTCTGAAAAATAAAATAAATATCACTGATGCTTGTTTACAGCAGGAGTTGTGACTGTTGACAAATACATTCATAAAAACTGAAAACTGTCATGTTTACTGCATATTAGGGCTGTAATTAACTGATTACTTTCATGATTAATCAGTTAATCGTTGAGTCTCGAGGCACAGATTCATTCAGTCACCACCTCCTAATCCTTTGTTGCCTTTTTAAACATGCTGTGAGGGTCTCAGCTGAGTTTGAGGCTGTAGCTCGTCTGTAAAAGAAAGAAGAAGACAGAGAAACAGAGCTGTGTGTCGTCCTCGTCGGCCTGCTGTCCGTCACCTGTCAGGACGCTGTGACACCTGGGCGTCAGGTGGACGGAGACGCGTCGGGACCAATACAGAAACGGAGCGACTGAGAAACAGGAAGTGACAAGGCGGGCGGGAGATGTTTCTCTGCCTCTCATCACCTGCACATCCTGAGAGGAAACCTCTCGTTTGAGAGTTAACAGGTCCGACACTGACGGAGGAACGATCCAAACCAAGACTGTCACTCTGAAGAATGAGGTGTAACTGTGTGCTGTTAGCATCCGGCTGCTACTGACGCTAACACTGGTGATTTTGGTCCAAATGCTTGATAGTTTTCTCTGTACTTTTGTGTTTACTCCCTCTTGGTTTTTGTTTTGGGATAATTTTCTTCAAAACAGAGTTAAATTAAAGTTAAAATTCGGTTAGCAACCTTGCTAGCTCGGCTGCTATCAACAAGGTCACACAGTTTATTGCAAAGACATGTTTGTACCATTTACTCTTATGAGTGAACGCAGGTGGATGATATGTCGACCTCTTCTCTCCGTTCCCTCCCGATGACTCCTGATACTGTGTGATAAACAGTATCAGCAGTCATGCAGCGCTCAGACCGACCTGTTGATCCTCACACGGGCTTAACACATCTCGGACACATGCCTCTAGTTGTCCTGGCACGGACACTTTATATGAATAATCTAAAAATGTTGACCAATATCAGGGACTTTCCACCTTTCCCCCCACTGAGAACATGTGGCATCAATCGTTTCTTTTGGCCCGATTCTCCCACTTCAATCCTTCTTTCTTGTGAGCGCAGAGACGACAGAGAAAGAAAGATGGGAGTGTCAGCGAGGAGGCACACGGCAGCTGAGGGCCATTAATCACTGTCATGGCGGCAGGAGAGACAAGGGATGAAAGACACGAGCGATGGAGGGCAGCAGACATGGCAGGAATCTCTCTCCAGAGATGAGATGAATCAACCTATTCAGCAGCCTTCGCTTTGTTGCTGATTCGAGGCTGTGACATCACATCCTCCCCGAGACGGAGGCTCAGAGTCGGTGAAGCAGGAGCGTCCTGGGGAAGTGAACGCATCGCGCTCTGACATATGGATTGTGCTTTGAATATACTGCCAGTCAAGCAGCTCCTGAGGAGTTATGTATCATGAAGATGTTTAGACTCCAGAGGGAGAGGCAGCTTATCAGACCCAATGTTCACATGTACAGATACAAAAATCACAGATCAGAGAGGTTAAAACCGCTGTTGGTGCTGTTCTAGTATCGCTAGGAAGTCTGAGGTACAGTAGCAGGTGGTTTGATGGGTCCGTCACAGGACTTTACTTCCAGAGACCAGGGTTCACATCTGGTTTGCTGTCAAGAGTGATTTGTTTTTTTATTTATGTGTAATAAGTAACGCACATAAATGACTGATATGTACGTTATTTGACGATACGAGATCGGATGTAGTTATTTTAATCCAAAGATCGGCCCTCAACACAAGACTCCACAAACATCTTGTGTTTTGATAGCGAGCACCGTAGCTGCAGAAGTTACATGTTGTATGTTTAAAATCACAAGATGGAAAGTCATTCCTGTTGAGTCTTAAAAATAGCCAAAGAAAGTTGCTACGTTTTTAACCTAGCCCCCCTAGGAAGAGCGGAAGAGGCGGGGGGTTGTGAGCGTCACGACCCCCGAGAGATGACCTGTTTGACTATCATAATTTGAGCCGGTCAGTTAGCTGCACGATTCAATCCTTTTCTCTTTAATCAAGTTAAACCAGAAGTTAGCTGTATTTCTATAGCCAGGAAGTCGCTTCATGCGACACTGAGCAGCTTTTGTAGGAATGAACCGGAGCTCCGTCTCCGAGGCTGCGTCCAGATTTCAACGAACGTCCTTGTTTTTGACGCTATTGTCTATGATCGGATGCTGAAATTACTGCCCTGAGAGCTCAACACACTGCAACTTTACAAAACATTTAAGAAAACATAATTAATATGTTAACGCGTGTTCCACCTGTAGCAGAAAACCCACTGCAAATACAGAAAACACAACCGGATACAAAAACACAAAGATGAAAGTAGGAAAGACGGCAACGTCTTTCCTACTTTCATCTTTGTGTTTTTGCATCCGGTTGTGTTTTCTGGACACTGTTTTTAAAAATGTGATGAACACGGCTTGGACACGCTCACTGTACCACCCAAAAACATCATCGCCATCAAACAGCCAACTTGAATATCTTCATCAGTCACGAACCGTGGCAGCAACAAGCGTGTCCCGGCCGTGTTCGTAGAGCGATCCAAAATATCATTGTGAAACCAACTGAAAGGAGAGACCACAGTATGAGACAAGTGATTTATAGACGCACGCCATTTAATTTCAGTTGGACGTTTCAAAAAGAGGGAGTGAAGGGGGAACACAGGAATAAGCGAGGTGGTAACTCCTTTCTCCTGCCCACATTTCATACCACAGCTCTGGCCCGCTGCGCTGCGGTCGCCTCCTCAATGTGAACCAGATACTCGAAAATCACGAAGCTTTATTATTCTGGCCGTCCTGCAAATCTGTAACATCCCTTTGCTTCAAAAGGAGGAACGTGTGGATCGCCTGTTCTGAATATATATTTTTCTTGCCTCGGGCTCAGATGTTGTGGTGGTGAAAAAAGAGAAAAGTTAAGAGTATGATGATGAATGTGTGCTGGCCAGAGGAGAGTGGGTGGTCTGTATCTGTCAGCGCCGCTATTACAGCAGACAGCAGAGTTACAGGCCAATAAGCCGCGCTATCATCACCGTCATCAGCAGCGAGATCCTCTTACAACAGCTCTCAGCTGTCCACATCACGGCCCTGACAGCCCCAAACATGCACTTACCCCCCGAGAGAGAGCGAGCACTTGAACGTCTCGCATTAAAAAACATGTGGCTGTTTCACTGACACGCTCTTAAAGGAACTGGGTCACACAAAATGACAAAAACAGTGATTTCCTCGCTTTTACTGGCGGCAGTGACGGGGAAACGTATTCATATCAGTGAAACAGCAGCAGCACGACACAGTTATAGTGTCAAGAGTGCTTTTGTTCGTTTTAGTTTAGTTTTTATTATTTAAAAATGTTTTAGTTTTGTTAACAGGCACAAACGAGGGTGAGTGGCTGAGGATGGGATGAGTTACAGCTGAGGAGGTGAAGCTGGTTCTCGGACTCACAAAGTTGGAGGAACCTCATCAGCTCCGACCTCAAAATCCAAGATGGCTGCTCCATCAGTAAGTGACAACTGCAGAATAAACTGTCTCATCAGATCAGTCGAGTATTCAACTGATTATTCCGGCGTTTAATCGAGTGATCGGATAAGAAATGTCGAGCGCTCTGCAATTGTTTTCCCATTAAATGACTTTTGCTTTATTGAAGAGCAGTAATAAATAAAAAGACGTCTCTTAAATTGGTTTCCTGTTTTGAAAAATCAACATTTTCATTCAATCAATCAATCAATCAACCTTTAATTATACTCGATAGATCACTACAATGACATCAAGTCAAACAAAACAATGACAAGGAGAAATACTGAGTACCACGACAGGCTAGTAAAAAAAAACAAAGCCATTAAAACAATATAAAATATCATAGTTACATAAAACACCTAAAAATTGATAATTTAATAGGTAAAATAAATGTCATGTAAAATGGTTCCGATTAAAATGATGTGAATGGTAATAAAATAGTTATTTAAAACAATTAGGGAGGTTTGAGAAGGGTATACAAGTATTTTAGTCAGAGACCCTAAAATTAAAAGACGTCTTTCAAGGTTCGTAACTGCTTTGTTGAACGTGAAGCCGAGTCGGGTCAGTACAGCGGGTCTGGAACCTTCAACTCACGAAGACTCCGACATGGCCCGACTTGTAGCATCATCTCACCTCATCTCAAAATACAGAGTGTCAGAAAGAGAATACTTCTCTGCGATACTGCAAATAAAACATGTTTTTCTTATACCAAGGTTGATATCATGAGCACAACATCTTCAATTCAGAGACTTCACCTCTGTCGACTCACAGTTGAGGTCGACGAGGGGAACCTGAGGAGCAGCTTGTGACGTGTCCGTGATTGTCTGGGAAAATAAAAACTAGCCCTCATCTTCTCCCTGTTCGTCCTTGTTTAACTGTGTTTTCCTGGAGCTGTGTGACGCTCGCTCGCTGGAATTCCTATCAGAGATTTACTGGAGCTATTATAATTACTGAGCTAAACAGGCGAGCTGCTATCAAAACAGCGTGACGTCGGTTAGCGCTGATTCATGACTGTGAAAACGGGAGACGCACACTTGAACAGAGAAGCCAGGCAACACTTTGTTATCAGGGAGGAGAATAACGAGGTCAGCGATGAGCCACTGTGTTACATTAATGAGTTTGCAAGGACACACACACACACACACACACACACACACACACACAGCAGATCACCTAACACTATCTGTCCTCTGTCAGAGTCGGACTGTACTCCTGCTCTGTTTCCCTCTCCGGGCTTCATGTTAGACTCTCTGACAGCCCAGCATTGATTTATGACTCCTGCAAACAGACACAGCCAGCAGACATCGGCGTGCACGCCCCGCGTCCGCGTTGTGTGTTTTTACGCTCACGTGATTGATTATCCCGTCCGTCTCGTCTGTGCCGTTTTTTGAAATGTAATCTCACTGAACAGCATGAAAGGTGTGAGACCCCAGAGGAAACACTCGCCCTCCCTTCAGCCCACGTCTTAGTCTGTGTATCCTCGCCTGTATTGTATTAGCATACCTTTGCTCAGGCATGCTAGGAAAATTGAATTCCCCCCCCCCTTCTTCCTGTAAAACTCTCCCCGGGATTAAACCGTCAGTGTGTGATTTACTGTAACCTCGCTATAAACAGTGTCATCCCTCCGTGCAGCAGTGATTGATGTGCCCCGGCAAGTGTTTTGTGTTTTGCGCCACATTGTCACGCCATCATACATTTCAATTTGCTTACTGCACAATGACAAAAGCGCTGAATACAATGGAGGGTTGTTTGCTCGGCTTGTGGTGAGAATCCAAAAAAAAAGTTTTCCAGGACGGAGCTGAGAGAAGAGAAGATGACTGAGTGACGTAGAAGCCACACGGCCTCATCTAAAGGTCAGACTGATAACGTCTTTGTGTAGACAAATCATGTTAAACAACGTGAAACATCTACAGAGCTTTAAGGTGCAGAATAAAAATATCTCTTTTACTTAAAAACATTATTATGATTGTGAATTTATAATTTTACAATGTTTGTGGGGTTCAAATTATTGTTTTGTTTCTGAAAATTTAATTGGGAAAATGCTAGCGTTAGGGACGTTAACGTCAGCTAGCATTAGGGATGTTAACGTGCTTCCAGGATGTGCTGTATGGATATATTTTATGGTTTTTTTGGGGTTATTTTTACATGTTAAAACAAATCTCCATTAACTTCAGTTGTTTATGCTGCAAACCTGTTTTGCTGTGAAGCTCCAGAAATGATTTATGTGCTACGAAACTTCACCCCTTTCCACTGACCTGAGGATAGATAGTAAGTGAATTTTCATTATTGGGTGAACTGTTCCTTTATGTTTTTTTTTTTTTTCATACAGTCAAAGGTGTTTTTCACAACCCGGCACCCCAACATATGTAGAAAAGCACATTTGAATCAAGCCAATCATGGCTATTTAACTTCAGGTAAAGTGCTACAACAAGAACGTTGTCTGTACTTTCTCCACACTAAACTCTGTCGGTATCAACAAAGAGGAAAAAAGCCGTTGACATGAATGTAAATTACAACCTTAATTTCCTTCCTTAAATTACATGTAGCAGCCAGATAAAAAGATACTGCCTCTGTCGGCCTGCCAGCAGCTTTACAGCGTGCCATAAAGCAGTCCGGCAGGGGGGATTGTGTGGCGTTGTTTAACCCCCACCAGAACCGACAACCACTACCTGGAACACAACTTTTACAACGGCTAGCAAATTGAGAATAGTGATTTTCCTATAAAAGCCCTCAAGAACAGGGGGAGCCTGGATGCAGAGAGTTTAATGAGAAGGTTTGATGGCTATCCCCGTCAAACAGACCGACTTCGCTGCCAAACGCTGTTCTCTCTTTTTTATTTGTGTCGGTGTTCGAGTAACTGATTAAACATACCAGAACCTCGGGGACGAGCTGCCAGCGGTCCCCTCGCCGCCTCCCGAGTGCCGCAGTCGTAAAAACCCGACTTGACAGCGGTCTCGTAAAGCAGACATAATGCTGTCGTAAACATGTCACGACACCTGCCATAAACATTAATGACTGTTTATGAAGGCGGATGATGAATCGGAGGCTCTTCTGGAGGCCGTTCAGCAGGTTGCGGCTGGAGAATCACAAAGCCGTGTTATGATCCAAACTTTGGCAGGCGACTCAAAACAACTCTGTGCTGAGCAGGATGTCGTCCAACGAAGAGTCAAAGCAAAGTCATCAAGTTCAAAGCCGAGCAGTTATCTGATTTATATTTCAATCTGTCATTAATGATAATAAACCTCAGTCTCGCTAATCTCACCGTCTAAATATTGAAAAACACTCAACGCAACACGCCAAACATTTCATCATCATCATCGTCTTCTTCTTCTTCTTCTGCGCTCTCACATGACCAGCTGGTTTGTACGGTGGCTCTGAGGGTCAAAACACAACAGCGTTTAGGAAAATACATTTCACAAAAGACAACCAATGTTGTTGTTTTTTGTCAAATGTTGTGTTTTCCGAACATGAAATGAAATGTTGTTTTCCAAAACGTTGTTGTGTTTCCCCAAAAATTTTGTTGTGTTTTGTGAAATGTGTTTTGTGAAATGTTGTGTTTCCCGAAACATTGTTGTTGTGTTTCTGAAATGTTGTTGTTTTCTAAAACATTGTTGTGTTTTGTGAAATGTTGTGTTGTTTTGTGAAATGTTGTTGTGTTTTGTGAAATGTTGTGTTTTGTGAAATGTTATTGTGTTTTGTGAAATGTTGTTGTGTTTCCCGAAACATTGTTGTTGTGTTTCTGAAATGTTGTTGTTTTCTAAAACATTGTTGTGTTTTGTGAAACGTTGTGTTTCACCCGTCCGGGCCACTGTAGTTTCACCGGGTCAAACACCTTTGCGTAACAAAGTGTCGGGCAGCATGTGTGCGGCTGATGGAAACATGTAACTGCAGACTCACAGGCTCGGCGCTCAGCAGGCCGCGGAGGAACAGATAGCTGTAATCCCACTTTCCCACCAGGCGGTCCAGCATGCCTGTCTGTGGTACTTAGAGATAAACATCGCCGTGCACTCTGCGTGACCCGACACACACCTGCTGAGACAGGCTCTGTCATATAAACACACACACACACACACACACACACACACACACACATAAATGCAGGTGCAAAGACAGCAAAGACTTCTTTATGAGCTTTGTCAAAGTATGAATTATGGCGCACGGCATGACAGTTTGTATTTAAGTGATGTCAGCAGATCCAATGAGGCTATGTGGAACAGATGTATGTGAGCTTTATATACTTTGTGTGCTGTGCTGTCAGACATCCCTGAGGGGACAGTCTAAGACAAATGTGTTGGTAATTTACAAGTGTGCTTAAATACCCATTATTCTCTCCTCTGCGAGCTTTCTCAGGATCTGCTGCGCTCATTTATCATCGGCTACACCGAGTCGACACACACACACAAACGCTGGAAGAAAAATGAGCAGCGGTGCCGGAGTTGTCGCTGTCGGGATTGCGTCGGTGCGGAAGCTTTAAAGGATCATTTCAGTTTATTATGACGTGTTTGGTTGTTTTAGCTGTCAGTGCTATGGGTGATGATGACGTACTCGACAGACTGAGGTCTGGGGGGATGGCGGCTTTGCTACAACAAAGTTTGATGGTACAAGACAACTTTGCTGATTAGAGACTAGCTAAAGCGGAGTGCGTTTTGGCAAGTCTTGCAACTCTGTAGCCATTTTGGCAACGTCCCAGGGAATTTATTACAGGCGAAGAAGTTGACATGTAGTTTTTTCTTAGGCAAGTCAAGTCGAGTCCTTAGTTAAGGCAAGTAAAGTCCCAAGTCCTCTGTCAAAAAATGCTGAAAATAGCTGTAAGCGTTAAAGCATAACTTCCAAGTTTGTCTTTAAAAAGTATATAATAAACTATATATTACTGGATTTGAAAACATCGGCTACATGATGCATCATTCACCTGGAGGCTGGCATGTAAGTGATTTAGGAGAGAGGAGAAAGTAGAAAGAGTTCGCTCGTCTACACAATCACACACTGTTGCAGGCTCTAGGGCGGGCTCCCGTCCAACACGATTGGCTTATATTTGATCTTTGATATCAGACGATTGGCTTTTAGGTAGAAGCGCAGGATGTGTCATACACGTCATATCTTGCATTTCGGACTTTTCGATTCAAAATGCCTTCAGTAACCTGTCTTGCTCTTATAATGTCTGGCTAAAGAGACAAATATTTCCCTCAGGGGGTGGTGGCGACCAAAAACAAAGCTAAAAGAGAACAAAAATTGGACTTTTCAAGGGGCTATTTCAGGTTTAAATAGTTATTCTGCTAACCCTAACCATACAGGCGGCAGTCTGGAAAATTGTTTTGGTAATGGGAATATTTTTGGAAAACAGTGACAGTCTTTTCCCGCTGGTAGGATCACCAGATCAAAAAGTAAGTAACAATAAATGTTTTATTTAGTAAACTAAAGGTATTGCTGCCCTAGTTTTTAAAAAAAATGGGCCGTATTTAAATCTATACAAATGGCAGAAACATGTATCAGTAAATTGATTCTTTTTACTTTTACAGCGTTCAGACCGTATGGTCTATAAGGGATATGCCTCTTTAAATAGCTAATCTTTGAGCTGAAATAGTAGCTGTGTGTGTGTCACTGAGGCCCGGACATGCACTGCCCTTCCCTGCGGCCTGGCAAGCACTTTACAAACAAACGTAAGCAGTTTATTGATAGGGTAATCCTAGACTGATTAATGGCCCAATAATCAGCCGTAACCTGCAATAAATCAGCCGCTGATCAATACGGCCTGTGCTCTGCAGCCGTGGCCAGATCATTACCATGTCACTGTATATCTACCATTAGCCCGGGAAGGGCTGAGTGCTGGAGGAGAGGAAGAAAAAGTGCTTCCTTTCTAATGTGTTGGAAATGGGATTGATAGAGAGGTCATTTTTTTCAAAATTTCATTTGTCTGGCCGCCTGCCTCGCTCTTCTTCCCGCCTGATTAATGACCGAACAGCACAAGCACTGATAAAGATGGAGAGGGGTGAGCAGGATGTTAAATTATGATAATGACAGCACAATTAATGACACTGCGAGACATTATTCTTCAGGCTTTTGGCATATCACAGCTGTTAGTGGTGCCGAAGATATACAGTGTCTTGTTGCTGTTAAAGGTAACTCCTATAGACAGAAACCTGAATCTGATAATCACGACTATATCTGAACGAACATGGTTATCTACCAAAAACAGAAATAAAAACAACCCAGCCAGAATAAATGTTGGTAACTTCACATTTCTTGAGGTTCAATTTTATATTTCATGTCGTGACAACGCTCTGCTTATAGTCTGGTTTGGTTTAGGCATAAACATTTCTTGTATTTTGTCTTAAAATACCTGTTTCTGTCTCCACAAAGCTAGGTGGGCATAAAACACCTCTAGAAATTGTCCCACTGGCGTCACACTTACATTAAAACGTGTTTCCTCGTAACAAATATCCAGTTGTTTCACACTTGCAAATGTTAAAACCGAGTCTCGAACAGCAGTCACTGGCTTGCCAGCCTTCCTGAGGGTAAGAAAGGCTTCATAGCTCTAATAGCTCTTCTCTCCTCTCTGAACCCGTGACGAACATGTGTTGCAAATATGTCGTCTTCATCTGAAACTGTAAAAATCCACACCGGCAACAACGTGTCGGGGTCTTCTTTGTGTTTATAGGCGGATCATAAACCACCTTTATAGGTGCGTACCGCCACCTGCTGCATCGGAGTTACTTGGCCTCAGATTATCAGCTTTATTTAACTGAATTATTGGCCGATACAGATAATATACATTTTCAATCGACTTTGCTTCATTAAAAATAATCACATAACACACATAACAGCCACAGGGGAAGAATTTAAATGCAGGACTACTGGTACTTTCTGAATTATGGCGCCCCCTGTGGTCAAAATCGATATGAGCACCACCAGTAAAGATCTTTGTTTTGGAAGCGAGTGAAAGAAAAACATATTTTTGATACTCACCACTCAGCTGTTTAAAGTACGCATGGCGATGAGCTAATGTATCTTATATGTGACGATGTAAGATTAATAACTGTAATATGACGTATAGGAAAGTTTAGAGAGATGACAGGAAATGGGATGACAGAGAGGAGGGATGACACGCAGCGAAGGTAACACTCATAAATATATATATATTTCATTTTATGACCAGCATCAAGCATAACTATGATAACAGAAATTGCTAATCTTCTTGTCTTGTTTGCTTATATAGGTCATATAGAGGCATCAGTATGAAAACGGGACTGTTTCATAACCAGTTAAACTCACAGTCGAACGTTTAAGTAAATTATCTGAATACTTTCTGCACCGCTGACTGAAATACAGAATCGTCCTTCATGAGTCAGGTGTCACTTTTCTCTCAACTCAACATCCAGTCGGTGAGACTTCAGGCTGCGTTCGAAACGAAGCATCCCTGAAATCAGAGCTCAGATCGGAGGTCACGATTTGGTCGCGGCTCTCCTCAGATCCACGGTGACAGATGGAGAGGGCGGGGTCGCCGAACAAGAGGGGAAATAAAAGGATCAAATCAAACGACGTGAGCCGGAGGAGAGGACGGGTGAGAGGAAGTGAGGATGACAAGGTGCATGCAGAGGAAGAGCATGTGGGGAGATAAGATAGTAAAGAGGGGGGAGGACAGGGGGAGAAGAAGAAGAGAGGTAATTTGAGAGAGAGAGACCAGTGGAAGGGGTTGAGGCAGGGCTGACAGTGGGCCATTCATCCTCCATGCTACAAGAGACAAACTGCTGGCAGAGGAAGACAGCGCCCATAAATCACTCGCTGCACACACACACTCTCACACACACACACACATGCAATCACACAGTAAAACACATCCACGGCCACACACACACACACAGGAATCCACATGTGGACAGAAAACACACGTCTCCGACAGCTTGTTTTAAAATGTCTGTCTCCTTTTTTTACTCTCCGGACATCTGGCGACATTTACTCGAGTACTGCAAGTACGATTTAGAGTAATTGTACTCGGATTTTCTGCTTCTTCTCCACTTTATATAAGAGGTACATATTTTGCTTATTACTTTACTGCATTTATAAAAACATCAGATCAAATACAGTAAATTAATAATGATTAAACCTGTTTTTTCCAACCCCTAACAATAAAGTAGTGGCTACTGCTGGTCAGTTGCCTGAAGCTTCCAACTATAACACTTTACTTACCGCTTTTTAGTCAGTTTTGCATGTTTAGGGTCAGTTTTACAATAAAAAGTATGCAAGGTTAGACGTCAGATTTTCAAAATAAAGCGTCCTCAGAAACATTTCACATATTTTGACATATGCAGTTTGGTTAGGTTTAGGACAAGTTTCTGCCTCATACTTAAACTTAAATACTTGTTTATTCTGCACCTTCCTACAAGCTCTAAATACTTCTTCCTTCGCTGCTTTGGTCACTCTTGTTCTGTTCACATGTAACAAGACAGTTAAAAACCCAGAGTGGTTGTTGAAGGGAAAATAAGGACCAATTATTCCTGTAACCTTTTGGATTTTTCCTCTCGCAGTCCAGTAAAACTTCGCTGCCGGGTTGTTCCTCCCCTCTCCGCCGCGGCCAAGGCCGATCGACACTCTCTCTGCGGGCTCCGTCAGTCACAAACCTCCCAATTTCCCTCCCCCGCCCAGAGAGGGTGAGGAGTGCCAGTTCCTCCTCGCCCAGCCCTGACCTCTGCGCTGACACGCACGCCGTGTTTTGACAGCGGGGCCAAGCGCTGACCACGGCTGCCGGGCAGGTCGGGGAGTGTCTGCAGTCGTGTTTTCACTGGAGGACGTCCTTTTTATTGTTGTTTCAGTGATTATTGAGGTCAGAAACGATTAATTAAAATCAACGGCTTTCATCTGTGGCACAAAAGATACCTCACTGCTAATCCACCTCAAATTACTTCACTGAGATGGATATTAATGGAGACATTTAGTGCTGGTTCAGGCTTTTTTCAAACCTGCCAAGATTTATACTGAATCCTGGGAGACTTGGCCGAATTTAACCACACAGCATACAGACACGCAGTACTGTACTAACTATTTCTGTTTTCCTACATACTCGTCCAAGAAAAGAAAACTTTTAAGAGGGTTTTTTTTGGGGTTTTTTGATACACAAACAACCATTAGAAGGCAGTTAACACGTTGGCTCTAAAGATATCTGCCTTCAGTCTGACACAGTGGAGCTCAACAACAATCACAAAACTCATCTGAAACACATCTGAGCACTCTTTAGTTGAATATTACCTATAATCCACAACATTACACATAACGAGCCCTCCTTGTTCTTTTTAACTGCAGAAAAAACATATAATTATAATGGCAAACATCTGAATGTGAAGAGAAACGATCAGGAAAAATACAGAATAATATCCTTGTGATTGTTTTATATCGTTCCACGTCTGCCTGAGCTGTACTCTTGAGACAAAATACCCTAAAAGTGTTTTCTGCAAACAACTTTCTAAACTTTAAGGTTTGTTGCTCCTCTTTAGAGATCTCCATGCTGTTGATGTCTTTAATAAAGTGACAATCATTATATCAAAAATAATTATAAAAATCCCTCTCCACAGACAAAAAGATGTATGTTTTCAACGTAGCTGTAATCTGCAAAAAATGCCGCACAGCAGTGGTGGTGGCAGCTTATTTTCATGTGTACTTTTTGTTTATAATATTTGATTATTGTACTCACCAAACTAATTGTTGAAGTTTCATTATGTTGTTGTTTGATCAGGTCCTGGAGAGAAAAGCTGTATGAGCCTCTTGATCTTGTTTTAAAAGAAAGATGTAATTTTTTCTTGTAAGATTATTAAATGTAATATGACGACGGTGAAACAACGTAAAGATTTGTTTAAGTAACGTTAGCGTTTGTAAACCTGGGTTGCATGTGTTCTTACAATTTACAGATTCGGTTGCTCGGTAATTTTGTGGATCTGAAGGTAAAGTTATCAACATTCCCTGTTAATGTAATGTCTTCATAACAATAAGCCAACAGGGAGATTTAGCTAAATTAAATGTTGTGTTACAAGCCAGTGGTTGTGCTGCCGTCTGGCAAAAGATACAGACGTATCCGCAGTCGTACCACCAGACTACAGAGCAGCTTCTTTTCTCATGCTGTGACTCCTCAATTCATCCCTCACCACCTTAAGAAAATAGTTTTAGCTATATCGAAATAATCAACCTTCTTGTTGATGGTCATATAGAGGCATCAGTATAACAATGAAACTGTTTTATAACCACTTTAAAGCTCCTGTAGTACATTCATGTTTCTGGACACCTGATACGCGTGATGTTCAATCTCCTTTTAGCTCTGTTTTTGGTCTCCACCCACCTCTGGGGGAGACTTTTTAGCTACTAAATGCCTTACAATGTTACCTAGCTGGTTGCTAACTTTGTCTTTCTTTGTCGCTGGTGCTGAGCTAGCGCACAGTGAGTTCATTAGATTTGTTTTTCAGCTGCCTGCTTTGTCTGAAAACCAAAACAAAGAGCTGAAGGGTGCTAAAATGCTCTGTAGTACAGATATATGTGTAAAACCATAAATAACGGTACGTTTAATTTGCTGTAAACCATGTGTACTCTGCAGAAGCTTGTGAATAGTCCTGTTATGTGTAATGAATGTAAAGACTGCTGGTGTTAAAATATAAGGGGCCTGTATGTGAGCAGTGTGGAGGCTCTCACTCATTGTGTTTACAGCAAACACAGGATATAAATCATTAGTGTGACCGAGGTCATATTTAACCTTAACACAACAGCCCTATAGGCAGCGGCGAGGAGAGCGAATGTGACTCACATTAGCGACGCTGCAGACAGTCGAGGGCATTGTGCTGTGGTAGTGTCACGTGCATTGTGTATGTGTGACGGTAATAAATGAGAAAAAACGGAGAGGCAGAAGTTAGAAAAACCGAAGATATATTTCTCCAGGATTAAAAACAAACAAGCAGCATCTCAAGAGACTAAAGAACAAAGTAGAGAATTAATAATTCCCATTACGGCCTCGGGGTCTTAAGATAGAGCCTCATAAATCGAGCTGCATGTGATCCATCTTTGCTCTTCAACTACACGAGGAGAGTGGTTTTTTTTATAAACGCACCAAAGAAATACGAGAAGCATTTTGCTGAGATGAAGTGCGTCCAATGAATAAAAAGCTTTAAAATAAGGACAAATGAAATGATTTTGAACCAGACATCATTTTCAGTTTCTCCCTGTGTGCTCCTTGTTTCTCCTTCTTTAATCTGGGTCAACGATTTCCCTTCTTGACCTTCTCTTCAGTTGCCTTCAAACACATGTGAACCGGCCGGGGTAGGGTCACGGGCGGAGAGGTCGAATCTACAGAGAGTAGTTTTTCCAACTCGCCTCCTTCACCCGTCAGGATGCAGCTATCTCTTCTCGTCCCAAAGGGGAAGAGGAAGAAACTCAGTGCAGCGAAACTCCGCCATGATTTATTTGGCAGTATGACTCATTAAAAAGCTTAGCATACCTAGCATACTCAGCGTTAGCTTGAACTTCCCCTAATCCAAGAAGAGCAGGAAGGAGTCAAAGCCCTGAGGAAGAGTCAGGCTTTGAGGCACTGAGCCAAAAATCACTTGTTGCCGAGGTATTTACCGTGTTGAGACCCGTAAACACACGTTTCAGCGTGTGGACGGATTGCACAAAGTTGGGGTTAGACTTCAAACGGTCAGTTAAATGTGCTACAAGTGGTCTTTGACTGATCGGTTGTTTGTCCCGCAGCGTCACTTGTTTATGAGCGCAGTTAAATCAAACTCCCGGTTCACACCTTGCCCGCCAACAGGAAAGACTTTGTGACTGTTTGCCAGCCAATTACAGGACTCAAACGGAGAGGCATTAATCAGATCTTTAGCACGGTGGCAGACATCAGATTGCAGAAGCCTGCAAAACAAATATGTCACTGTCAGTGAGGCCATGCAGCAGGCATTTAGGGGATTGCATTAAGTCGATGGCTCAGCTGCAAGCTAAGCTAATGTGGAACAGGGGCCTCTGGGAACTGTTTGCCGTGGTGGGAGGCGGAGGGGGAGAGTGTGGAGGAGTGAAGCTGCTTCATTCTCTCATCCCTCATTTTTCTATCTCTTCTTAATTCTTTCTGTCTATTTTCCACCTTTTGTCTGTTTTATTTAAGCCGACAGGCTGAACTGGAGGGCGTGGGATGGCCGGTGGGAAAGAGGATGAGAGAACAGTGTAAGAAGGGAGGAGACAGATGAAATGAGATAAAGACGAGCAGCATGGTGAGCTGTAATGAAAGAAAAAGAGGACGTAGAGCGGTTGAAGGAGGAGAGGAAACAAAGAGCAAGACAGCGCTAAGTGAAAAACAAAGAGGAGTTCAGTATATTTGTGTTTCTGTACAGATGAAGGGCCTTTGTGGCTTCTCTCGTGTACTGAACTTTGTGACGAGGATCATGATTTGTAGTGGAACGAGTGTGAATTTAACCATTAAGATCATTGGATTGCCACCATGGCCTCCTCCTGGCTGCATCTAGCTGCCTCCCTGATCGCTCTCCAAGCACTCTGCGCCTTTTACTTTGACCTTTTTAGAGGTAAACAAGTACACTGCTGCACACTTTCGGACATTTTCCAAGTCGAGAAAGTCGCAGTTTGTCATAAAACGAATGAAATATAAGGCTGTAAAAGTACGTAATTATAAAGACTACACAGCCAGTAGTCGCGTTAGTGACGTCGTCTCGTGAACGGTCACCAAAACCCTGTAACTTGAACACTGTAGAGCTGCTCCTGAATGTTAGCAGCTCACAAAACTGACCAACTCTCACTTTCACATAACTCTAGCTGTCAATATGAGTGGATTTATTGTGATTTTCATCTTTTTTAGTACCTTTCTGTGCCGAGGTGGCGGCCATGTTGTTGTTGTTGGTGACGATATTTGACTTTAACTAAGACAAACTGCGACTTTATTGACTTAAACATCATATGTGTGATTCTCGGCACGATTCAAACGGGATCAAAAATGTATTTCTGTCCCCGTTGACGACTGTACGGTGTCCCGTGAGGTCCACTGGAAGAGGCGTGACTTCGGCTCTCTGCGTGAAATCACATGAAATTTGCTTCCTCCGCACTTTCACATGCAAATTGGCCATTTTCACCTGCAGTATGAGTGTAAATCTCACACGTGGAAGCTTTAATGTGTAAAAAGAGCTTCCCTGTAAAGTATTACAGTAGACTAACGTGCATACTAACGCCCTGCCCTCAGCGTATATAGAGCTTATCGAACTTATCAGTGATTAAATGAAAGTGTAAGTCTTAAATGAAGCTTGTATCAGTGATGTCACCTCGGCAGTCAAAGTGGGAGTTTATGGATCAATAGCTGTCGCTGCTCAGGAGTCCTGCGATCTGTAAAGCCTGCTTAAAAAGATTATGACTGCACTGCTGTGGGTGTCGGGCTGCTGTGGTTATGCATTGCGGGTGTGTGTGTGTGTGTGTGTGCGCATGAGGAAGAATAAATTACAGGGTAATGATATTAAAAGCACAAAGTCGTTAAGATGCCAAGTTAAGACACAATAAATCCAGTCATGGCTTCTACAGCCTGTCCCCACACTGGGTAATTAAATTAGATTTATAAGCCATATTACATCAGTGCGAGATACTTCATCCACCCTCAGCTCCTGCACCGTCCCTCCATTTTGTCCCGCTTTATTAGACGACCTGACAGCCGGCGAAAAATATGGTGGAATGTTTCAGGTCCCGGGCTGCGAGAGCTCTGCACAGGGGCACTCTGTCTTTGGCGGTGTCAGTCGTGTCCACTGATAATATATTAAGCGCTCCACTTCTCTGCAGAGCGGGGTAGTAGCAGGGCTGCCTGTGACACACTCAAACAGCTTTATCATCATCCACAGTCATTGTTAGCACCGCTTTACTGCTGCTGCTGCTGCTGCTGCCGCCTCCACCTCATCCCAGGCGTCTGCACCCTTCTTCACCTCCTGTCAGATACTTGTTGAGCACACGAGGAAGAAGGTTTTGGATGTCAACGCAGGATGTTATGGTCCCTTTAAGTAGCAAGGTGGAAAGTACGGGTGTGGAGGCCGAGGTGGTGGAGAATCCAGATCTCCACCCTCCTGGACTTCAGTCCTACGTACCGTGTTGTGTTCACTGTCATCACGTTAAGTCTGCGAGTGCGTGAGACTGCAAGGCAAATATGACACATGCTTTTAAGGACATCCTTGATTGCAGTGGATCTGTTTTAAACTGGTGGAAACTAGGCTGGTTTCACATAATCCTGAACAGAACCAGTTCAAGAACCGGAGTTTATTGGTAGAAAGGGATGTTATAGTGTCTTTTAGCTCATTGTTTTTGTTTTCTGGCCCTCAAATTTACTGTTTTGGCTCACTGTTATCGCTTTCATCCACATAGCTTCCACCCAAATAACAAGGAGAAACTAAATTTGAACCGTAAACTGTTTTCATTAGGATCATTTCTCCTGTGGAATGAAAAGTATTCAATGTAAAAGGCTGGAAATCCCCAAATTTGAGGCAAATTGAGCTAAAATATGTATTGTTAGACACCTCTGAAAGTGTAAGTAAGCAAATATAATATAATTTGGGTGAAACAACCCCTTCAAAGTCGAGGCAGAGAGCAGAGTCAATCATAAAAACCCCAAAACGTGATGAGATAAAAGGATGAATCAGTGTGATTGTGTGTGTGGGAGGACATTTATCTGTCAGCATCAGAGTGACTTAATAAAGACAATAACATTAAGTATAACAGCGAGTGGAGTATTAATATTTATGACATTTGATGTGTCAGCTGAAGATGGAAACATAATAAAAAGGCCAGATGAAGCGAGAGCAGCAGTGCGGAGGGTTAAAGGCGCCGCAGTTCAGCCTCGTGTGGTTGATTTTAATGAGCTGTGGCAGTTTTATTATCATTATTAATTAGCAGTTTTCAACCAGCGGGCTGTGATCAATAAGGTGGAGTGAAACAAATTTCAATGGGCCATTGGAATCAATCAGAAAGAGTTTTTATCTACATAACTGCCACTAAGCCGCGCTCGTTAGCGCTAACATTAGCAGATGAGAGATTTGCAGCGTTTTTAATTGGAACGACGTCACCGAGCCGACATTTTTCTTCTTCTTCTTCTTCTTCTGCTCACTTTTAATCTCTGTGATTTTTTTCCTCTTTGTTTCTCCCGTATTAATAATTTTCTTTTCCACCAGCCGTCGTTTCTAACAGGCACGTGTGGTGTGTTTTACACGAGGATGTGTGCATGCATGCTCACACCCCTAATCCTTCTCACCTCTTAATCAGACAGCCATTAAAATGGGATTAGAGACTGTATCTGCTGAAATTCAACGTTTTTCAAGCGGGAGATGTTCTCCTTGTTTACTAATCTGCGATTTTCCTCTTTGGAAAGCGACACAATCCCTTAAACTCGACATGATGAGAGCTCGAGACCGTTGACACCACGTGTGGGACTCCAGTTTTACTTCTGGTGAAGGTATCGTACTGTATGTACTGAGTGAGGATATGTACACTGTAATGATACTGTGACTATTGTGCATATTTTTCAAAAGAGGATAAAGAGGCTTTCTGACATATTTGTCAAGAAGATAAGAATAATAATTTATTGATCGGCAGAGGGGAAAGTCTGAGATTAAAGACTCTGGTTGGGCTTTAACACCATTTTGGTCAATATCTCAACAACTGTCAGATTAATTGCCATTGCATTTGGTGCAGTTGTTCATGTTCCCCTCAGGATGAATTGTACAAACGTTGGTTTGACCCTTAACTTTTTATTTTGTGCCAGCAACAGGTCAATATTTCACTTCCTCGCCCCCATGATTCATTTACATTTAGGGCATTTAGCTTTTGTCCAAAACCACTTACAGTAATTCATACATACACTGACACACCGATGGCGGTGGCTGCCATGCAAGGTGCCGACCAGCACATTAGGAGCAGTTTGGGGCTCAGTATCTTGCCCAGGGACACTTCGACATGCAGACCAGGGGAATCGAACCAGCGACCTTTCGATAACAAGACGCCGGTACAACGTCTCAGTCATTCACGAACATCTAGGTTTGCGACTTTATTGAATGAAAACCACAAACACGCTTCTAAAGCCTTGAAAGGGCCACCGGTGCGTCAGGTTTCGTGACCACCAAAGTCGTTTTAGGCAAGTCTTGACACTCAGCAGCCATCTTTGCAGCGCCCCCGGGCAGTTTATAAAGGCCACGCCTTCGAAGATCGCCGAACAGAGTGTTGTTCAATGAGACGGTGTAGTCTACGGGGTATATACGTCACCAGCTCTGCTCCTGTTGCCTACCAACCTCGACATTACTGGAGTACCTTGTTTTGTTAACATCTGCACCAAATGATTTGTAACCACATACTTACATTTAAAAAATGTATCCAGCTGCTGTTTCACAGTGTGCAGAGATGCTTGGGAAAGCCGAAAGCGAAATGGGACGGTCTTTTCGGTCTTGTCGGGCCGTTTGTCCTCCGAACTGGGACACAGCAATTGAGAGCATGTTAGCATACTTAAGTTAGCATTTCACTGAGATCACCGTAGAGCCTCATGTAGACTCCAGTCTATTTTTTAAAAATGCCGACATTGTTTATGTACTGTTAGCGATTAAAACATTTCTGTCACAGCCTTTTAAACCAGGAAAAGAAAAACACTTGTGTCATATCATGATACAATGACATCCATAATCCAAGAGGATATACATTCACATACCCCGATAACGATATAATCTCAATATATTGCCCAGTCGTACTTTACACTAAATGAAATAATGTGATCACCTCCCTCCCCTCCTGCCTCCCTCCTCTTTCTCCCCCACTGTCGTCTTTCTCCTTCCACCTCTCCTCTCCTGGCAGTCAGCGGTGGAGGGCTACTTAGCACACAACAGTTAATACCTGTCTAATTTATTAGCCTCCTGCCCCAGCCCTGAAGGGCCATTAGCAACACACACTGACACAGCACACCGGCCTGTGTCGTAATTTATTGTCTTATTACAGTGCTGCAGCGGCATCAATTAATTATCCATTAAAGCGCTGCTGTCCCAGGATTTATGGAGGCGACTGCAGGGGCTGAGGGAGATACAGAGGGAGAGGAACGAGGAAGAGGAGGAGGAGGTGGTGTACAGATATATAGGTGAGGATGAAAGATGGATTGTTGTTTTTTTTGGGTTGCGCCTCTGTTTATGAAAGTTGGGATAAAAATAAAGTTTGCTGAAAAAGCTTTTAAAAGAAACAAGAGACTGCGTATCACATGTTCCTCTTGTAAACAAATATTGTTTTAATTGTGAGATTATAAATCACATTGAAAGCTGAAATATAGTCTTTGCTAACGCTGCGTTTACTGCTCAGGGTCAGGCTGGTCTCCACGCTCACTGAGCTAAAATGAAAATGTTCACAGATATCAATTAACACAGTCGTAATATGCGCGCCGTGGGCAGTTTAATAGAGTCACAGTTAACTACACCACCGCCAGAAAATTATATTTAGCGGGAGAAGTTATCGATGCTTTAACTTCAATAAAAGTTGCTACATGACAGTTTATAACAGCATTGATACAGAAGTGGGACCAGCTCAATGTACTTAAAGCTGCACTGATCAATATTTAAGACCCAACAGTCCACTTTAATTCAATCAAGCCTAATCCAATATAAAAGAAAACATATATAAATCCACTAGATCTGGATTTTTATTTGGATCCACATCCATTTGTACTCATAGATACCAGACACCTAAATACACCAGATCTGACAATGTTAAAGGAAGTGAGGAAAACATTCCTGGTTCTGCACGGAAGGTTAATCGGGTCTATTCTGGGCCGGGACCCATCCTCCGTCCAAGTTTCATGGAAATCTGTTCAGTAACTTTTTGTGTTATCCTGCAGACAAACCAACCAATCAAAATGGACAAAGGACCTTGATGGAGGTAAACATCACCAAACTCTGCTGTTCCCCTGTGTGGAGCATTTTGGCGTCTTACAGCTCATTGTTTTGGCTTTACACACCGCGACTCTACTGTCATCAAATACCGGTTGGTATCTGACCGGAGCTCCTGACCTGAAAGCATCTTTTATTTGACAATTTACAATCAACTATCTTCCTAGCGCTGTGGACACCCAACTTGTCAGCTCTGCCTAGCCGTAGACCCACTCAGGCAGGTCCTGGAGGAGGATGGACCCAAAGACGGAGGGACTCCAGTCTCTGAAGAGGTCGGTTTGTTTACTGGGGAGACTGCAACTCACATCACGTCTGATCTGCTGCTGTTTGTTTCATAAAATAAAAGTGATGCTGCGGCCGAGAAAGATGAAGTTGGTTATAGTTGAAGGTCTTTATTTTGATAAGTGCTGTATGGTTGCCATGGTAACAGTACATATGCATTTGCATGTAACGGAGCGTACAACCATTTCTACGAAAGGGTTAATTCATCGGCTCCAACAGAAAGCATTGTTACGGTCACAGCATGCAATCAACAGTCCCGAGATCCACACATGTTCTATGTTTTCTTTGATTAATAACTCAGTTTCTCAATTAGTATTTTTGTCTAGTTAGAAACAGACATGTTGTCTTACTGGTGTCAAATCTTAGAAAAGAACATCTGTGACAGATGTTTTGAAAATGTAACACAGGCTCATCTTGCATCCGAGGAAGATTTAGTAAGAGTTGGGTGCTGCTTCCCCAAAAACAGATTTATTCCACAATTTGGGAAACAGATGAACGCTTTTCCTGCGTTCATCCGAGTCCTGTCCACGCTGGAGGTGTTTGACCACCAGCATGAGGTTGGAGATAGATCAGGAACGTGATGTTTAATGTGCACACATTGTTTTGTTTTTTTGTACATGCAAAATTTTATTCGTAAAACAGAATTTAGCACCTGGATTGTAACAGTTCAAACAGGTTGTTTGAGTCCCAGCGGGCTGTTTTATTTCTCTGGCTCATTACACATATGTGAGCGCTGTGGAGGAGCTGACGTGGTCGTCTCACCTGCTGTCTGTCACTCAGCGGTTGCCATGACGAGTCAACTGACACAGCGACTGTGAAACTGTCGGCGTCGCGCTGCTAAGTTCACCACAGCGATTTATCCTGTCAATCATTCGCTCTTCTTCCTCTGAAGGTTCGAGAAAAGAGGAACAGATTAACATAAAATAAATACAAATGTTATTTTTCTTTCTTAAAGTATTTAATTTAATTACGTTGCATTGAGGCTTGTGGGGATCGCTGCAGATCTTTGTGACCACAGGGATGATGATGATGATGATGATGATGCTCATTTGGGTGCGTTTGATTTGTCACATTGCCGGGGACGCAGTTAGTGAATGTGAACCCCATTAGCCCCGGATCACCAGACTTGTTAGCAGCAGCACCTTCTGCAATAATTTACAACCCTTTCATCGCAACAGAATGTGTTTCTTGTAGAGCGTAATGGAAGTAATCCATTCTGCCTGTCAGCGCCGGGAAACACTTTGTTTTCTGTACAAATTGTGTTCGGGTGGAAGATGCTGCTGCTGGAGGAGGAGGTGGAGGAGGAGGTGGAGGAGGAAGGAGATTTTTTTTTACCGTGGGCATGTTTCATCATATATGCAGGTTTTCAGGACAGGAGTGTTTCTATTCTCGTGCACAGACGAAGTGGTACAGTAAGTCTGCTCGTACACTCTACTGTGCTTATGTGAACATGAATCTTGCAGTGAGATTTATTTGTGCGTTTGTGTCACATGTTCATGTTTATCTACAGCTCAGACATGTTTTTGCAGCTATAGGAATATGATGTGTGAAAAACAATTAAAATCTCTGCAAGAATCAAGCAAAAGTCAGACAGACGCATAACAAATTGTGATTTTTGGCGCTTTAAGTACTGATTATGTTCAATATATACAAAAACAAGCCCACACCCTGATGATAAGAGGGGTGTTTATAGTTTGGAAACGTCCTTTTGTCTTCCTTTGTTTAACTTTCAACCAAACCAACCCTGACACCAACAAACCCATCATCAGTGTTTCCACGACAACAGCTTTATCATGGTCAAGAGTTCACGTTGGTACGAATGTGATGTCCTGTGCCATTGTAATCTCTTTTCATCAGCTCGGAGAAAACACTCGTGAGCAACAATCACAATGGATTTGCGCGTCCTTGGGACAAAGAATAATTCCAAACATGAAAAAAAAGAAAATATATATATATGAGATTTTCCTTCACACCTCCGTTGTGCCGTCGTTCCCCGGGGTGACGCAGACAGGAAATGGGAATGACTGCTTCCTGCCCGAGCCGGCTTTGAAGGCAGGCTACGAGGGGACGATGTCATGGCGGAGCAATGTTCCTGTGCTTTCAACGGGCTCTTTGTAATGTGTGATTTACAGCTTCCCCCCCGCTGTTTCATCTGTGATTTAGTGTTTCCCGGTCAGATGGCTATCAGCTGCCTACATGTCCGCTCAGTTCCTGCAGGACCGAACGTGGAAACAAATAACACACAAGAGCTTCCAGCCACGATCGCCTGTACGAGTTAAAATACACAAGTATCATCAGTGAATGTACTTAAAGTATTAAAAGTAAAGTACTTGATACTGAGGTTGAGATATATTAACAGTTACATAATCGAGTCCAGTTCCTGAGCTGATTAATGGGAGAGGAGATATGAAAAGTTCTGCTACACCAAACTCCATTCATTTTTTTGTCGTTTTTCCAATTTTTGCTGTTTGTCAAGTATTGGATGATTTGACCTCTTTTGGCCTCAAACGATTATTAAAAATGAAGTAATCTGAGAAGTTTTGAAGAATTTTGATTAAAAACTCAGATGTCTGAAATGTGTAAGGAGACACAACTACACACAGATATTTGTAGCGGCTCAAAAGGCCAAAAAAGGTTAGAAACCCACACTTACTTCTTAAACAATGTTTTTATTTTATATAAAGTTGAATAAAAGCACAATATTTGCCTAAAATGTGGCTCTGACATGTAGTGGAGAAGAATTAAGCAGTGATGTGATGTAACTAAGTATCTAAATCTTATACTTTACTCCACTACATCCATTTCCCAACCTTAGTTACTAGTTACTCTGCAGATTACATGCTGCATCAGGGCCAAAGTGCTGCAACTTTTAAATTAATTTAACACCTTTTCAAAGCTGAACCAGACGAGTCTCCACTCTGCCAGTAAAAGACACATGAATGATATCATGTCTTTGTTCTCTCCGACTATTTTGAATCATCAGACATGAATCATAAAACAAAAGCAGGATTTCAGCCTCTGTCACATCCAGCTAATTGAATCATGATGATAAAAAGGTGTTTCTTCTCTTGTTTCTCACCCAGAAATATAAACTAAACTGTAAAAGAATCATAGCAATGTTAAATTATGTAACATGCAGTCTGAGGCTTATTCCTTCCTCTTAAATGTTGTAATAAATGACTGGAGTTTGGTGTGTGTGAGATACTTCAAAGAGAATTTCTCATTATTTCAGTACTTTTTGAAGTACCTCCCTCTAACACACATTCCCTGACACACGTTCCTGTTAATACTCAGCACTTTCCCTGCCGTGACCTCTGACCTCGCCCCCCTCCTGACCTTCACCTCCTCCTCGACCTCAAACCTCGTCGTAAATCCTCCAAACCTATAAATCCTAAAGCTTAAATTAGAGGTCGAGGTGATTTAAAGTTCAGCTGTCGTGTCATTCCCAGTGTTGCCATATTAGTTTTTTTGTACAGATGCTTGTTTTTTTCTTGATATTAACTCGACAGCCTTAATTAAGATGTAAATTAATTGACGGTAACATCTGTAAGACAACATGCTGTTGAGACATGAGTTCCTGGAGGAGGCAGACTCTTGATTTCTCTCTGCGTCTGTCAGCTGATTGACGGTTAAGCAGAAGGAGAACGGATAAATAATAGAAAATAAAAAGTGTTGGTGTTCATACCGCTCGCAGAGGAGCTTTGGACCAAGACAGGTTTTAGCTAGTTAGCATGCTAACCTCTGTAGATATCTCTACAACACAGATCAGTCATAATGTCAAAACTGTTGTTTCTGTTGATACTTTTTGTAAATTTTTTTAATGTTTTCATCAAAAATTGCACCTTTAAGTCAAAGTTTAAGCCAAATGGAGCCTGGTTAGCTGACAGCTAGAAGCTAGCTTGTACACAAAGTAACCACGCCCTTAATTATTCATGACTTTTAAGCTTTAATATAACCTAAACGAATAAGTAAAATTAAAAATTCAACCCTTTAGAGCTTTAGAGACCAACAGTTTGTTGTTTCAGGCTGTAAATGTGTTTATTTCTGCTCTTTTGGGGACTGACTCTCCTTTTTGGAGCCTCAAATGGTCATTTGAGGAACTGCAGTTTTTGGGCACTTCTGCGTTGGCTTTACTTTTTTATATATATAATATTTTGCCAATAATGTTTAGCCTTATTTGTGAGTGTGCCTTTTACTGAGGCTCGGGTGGACAGCTCTTAATGAAGCCCTGTCAAAATAAGACCAAAGTGTGGCCCTCAGGCTTCTGTCCAACAAAGACCAGCAGACGAGTGGCTTTTCTTCTCACTCCTTCCTTTTCCTTCGTGACCTACCGCTCTTATTTTTTTCCCCCTTTCACTGGTCTCTTCTTGCACATGTCCTCGTTGTCAGTCTCTCAGCTCCTCGTCCTCCCCTGTTGTCACTCCTCTCCTCCCACTGCTTCCTCCGCTGAGTGAGATACTGTAGGGACGGAGAGCAGATGGTGCGGCCGCCATACGTTTATGAGGCGTTCTGCTGCTGTTGAGTACGTTTGTTTTTACTGTGTAAACATTCAACAGCTCCTCCAACTAATGATGGTGTCAGGAGAAAACCCACCAAAGAGTAACAGTGAGAGGAGTCGTGGTTACAGTATTTCTTATTGTTGAAGACCAAGTCTATCCATTATTTTAGCTCTTTCAACCATTTATCCAATAGCAAACTAGCCTATATTGTTGCTTTTCCGCTAGCTTAGCTAAATTTTTCAATATTTTTTTACATTTAGCTTTATTATGCAACCATTTATCTATTTGAATAATTTTTTTCACTTTTAAGCTAACTATTTGAGTTGTTTATTTGCCAACAGCCTACTTGGCGCTAACTCATTTAAACTTTTAGCAAAATGTTTAGCCAGTGGTTTTGGCTAACATGGTCACTTTGAGCAAACTGTTTCAACTGTTATTCATTTAGCTAAACATTGCTAAAACTTTTCAGCCAGTCATTCATTACCTTTAGCTTTTAACTATTTAGACTGTTTGCTAGCTATTGACTCATTCAAACATTTAGCAAACTATGTAACTGTTTAGCCAGTGGTTTTGGCTAGTCAAGCGAAAATCACTTTTAGCTAACTATTATTTTTAGCTGTTTTTTTAACTATCATAGCTTAAATTATTCCCCCCATTATTTCCCCATAAGTTATTCATTACTGTTAGCTATAGTATTGTACTATTGTATAGTGTAGTACTGACAGTGGGCAGCGCATACACACACATACTCACACAATCAGTACACACTCACAAATAGATGAAGCGCTTCACACTCACCTTGTCCTCAGTAAGCAGGCAAAACGGAAGCGAAACCATTTCCGCCCTTAAGAAGAGTGGGACACGCATCTCCAGGGTCAGGTGACCATTAATAAAAATGTTTTACTATTTTCATGGTGATTGTGTAGCCAAATCACGTGTTTTGTTTATGGGAAAATGTTTGGATGACAGGCTAAAATGAGTGTATAAACGTAGTATACAAAGTCTAAGTAAGTATACAATCATTTATCTATTTCAACCACTTATTCAGTACGGTTAGCTAACAATTTGAACTGTTTATCCTACTTTCAGCTAACTATTTCAACTGTTTGCGATTAGCCTTAGGTAGCCATATGTAACTGTTTATCCATGTGCTTTTGCCTAACTAAAATCACTTTTAGCTAACTATTTCAGCTACTTTTCAGCTATCATCGATAAAATTACTGAACACTTTTAAATAACTAATTTGCTTTTAGCTTAGTAGCCAACATTTATCTATTTCAACCATGTATTCATTACTTACTCAGCTAACTGTTTATCATTAGCTTTCATTTTGCTAGCTCATTTTAACATTTAGCAAACTATGTAAGTCTAACACATCTTTTGGCTAGCTGTTATCACTTTTAGCTAACTATTTGAGCTGTTTATTCTACTTTCACTAACTTTTTCAACCGATTATAACTAGCTTACTTATTAGAAAACTTACTAGAAAACTATATAACTTGTTAGCCATTGGTTTTGGCTAAATCATCACTTGAAACTGTTTCAACTTCTACGCTTGCTTGCTAAGACGTTTTTGCATCTGCAACAGGTGGTGTGAGGTTTATATGTGGATCCTGGGGTACCCCTAGTTGATAAAAACTGCAGTATACATGGGCCTTCGTATAATACTGTACAGCATCCTGTGAGCGTAGGCCGATGTGCGTGCATAAAGGCGTGCTTTTGTGTGAGAAAGTCCAGGGCCGGCCTCGTCCTGATCCCACCCTCTCATCACGGCAGTGCCTGTTTTTAATCTGGGCCAGTGATTTATGAAGCAGCTCCGACTGTGTATATCTCCTCACTTCCTTTCATTTCTCAAATGGTTTGTGCACTGCGGGATGATAGATTTATCTACACACAACCCCTGCATGACTAATTAACTCTGAAATATCAGGGCCAGATGTGGAACTGAAAGACGGACCCAGGAGTGTTTTCTCTCCCTCTCCATCTTACTCTTTCGTTTTTCTAACTGTTGCTCGTGATTTTTCTTCTTCTTCTTCTTCTTTGTTCCTGCTCGACGTTCGGCCATATTTCTGTTGGTAATTTGACAGGGTGTTTAAGGTGAACGTAAATGTTGAAATGACTGAAATAACAAATCGACAGAAGGGATCCGGCTGCTAAATAAAAGGTTTTTTGCCTCATTTTACAACCACGCAGACATCCATCAACTTTGATACTAATCACAGTATCCTGATAATCAGTGTTGTAAAAATGACATGTACTGAAAAAATGAACTCACGTCTTTTCAAATCAGTTTTGCATCTTGTGACTTCCAGAGACTTGGATTGTGCCAGACGAGCTGTATGGACCCATTATGTGTTGGTGCTTATTGGATCTGCTATTCAGCATTTTCTGTTTATTAGATAATCAGTTTTTTTTTTTATTCAGTTGCTGATGAAATAAACTAATTACCTTCCATCAAGGAGGTTATGTTTTCACCCGTGTCCGGTTCTTTGATCATTGGTTTGTTGGCTGGATCGTTAAAAACATCTACAAAACAGATTTCTAAGAAACTCGGATGGAGGACAGGTCTTGGCCCAGGATCCAGAAATCTATGAGTGTATACAAAAAAAGGGCAGAGGTAACCTCAACTGTTTAGGATGAACAAAATAAAGTAAAACGTGTCCTCAAACATGAGATTTTACATCCTCATAAATATTAAAATTATTGTTGTTGATGTTTGTCCGATAAAGGACGCGTGGCTGTGGGAACTAAAACGAGGCTGGAACATTTGCCGAATTTACAAGAAGAACTAAATAATTATGAATTTGTCAGAAACAGAGCTTCAGAGTTTTTGAATTTTCTCCTGAGTCAACAACTCACAAAATTAAGTGTTTTATAAAGGGAGTCTGGTGAATTTTTCTCCGTCAGATTCATCTGTTCGCTGTAATCAAAATTAGTGAAGGATATTTTAGTGTCTCAATTTAATTTGGCTTTTATTTTACTTTTACTTCTAGTTTAAAAATGTGTTTTACTTTTGCCCTGGAGGGAAAAGTAGTTGGTATTTCTTTACTGCTAGCACGCTGACGTTAGCATTAGCTCAAAGCACAGCTGTTCCTAAACTCACAGAGCAGTTGGCACGGCTGTTAGCTCGATTCTTTCCCTCTAAATGAAAACACAGAATAATAAGTTTTTGCTCTCTGAACGTCTCTGTGTTCGATCTCCGTGTCCGTCGATGTGGACTGCAGCTCAGCTTCACGCCTCGTGGAGTCCCTGCCTGCATGAGATGAGTCAATACACAGTCTGAACAAGGTCCTCACATCACACACCCATAAATCCCCTTTATGACAGATTAGAGAGAGCGATGGCTTTTCCACTCGTTTACCCATAAATACAGCAACACGCTCAGCTGGTTTATGCCTCTCTCTCTCTCTTGAGACGATGGAAACGGGTGAGCTGATGTTTATAGCTGTCACGGCCCAGCAGTGAATACGTCTCTCACTGGCTGCGGTCCAGCCAAACTTCAAAGCAAAATAAGAAAATAAGAGGCGCTCTGTAAAAATGGAAAAGCAAACCAGCTGTGTGTGATATGATTTTTTAGCTTTTGTTCCTCACAGAGTGCCTTTTTGTTGTGAGAAAGAACAAACAAAGTGAATTTTTAAAGAATATTTGCTGCTGCACGTCGGCAGAGATAATATTTCCCACGCCTGTTTTTTGAAAGTTCGTGTCACACACATATTTTGGATTAGAAATGAAAGAGAGGAAATAAGTGGGAAAAAAGACTGTAGGAAAAGGCGAGAGGCCGTGTGAGACGGAGAACAGGTTAGAAAAAAAGAAAAGCAGCCGTCAGATCTGATGTAGGCGTTTCTTCCTGACAGCTGTAATTCTCCAGCCTACAGAGTTTCATCAACGGCGGTTGCATTTAAGCTTCGCCGTGGGGCAGCGGCGCTTTCAAGTCTCCTTCCTCTGACAGGTAGATTTATTAGTCCTGAAATTTGTACAGATCACACGTCACTCATGGCAAAAGCTGTCAGCGTGTCAGAGGGGCCTTCTGGCTTTTTCTCAAGGCGGATCTGCCCTAAAGACTTTTACCCATCAACTCCCTCCTCCACCCAGAACTCACTGCCGTCAAACATTTCAAAAACAGAAGAGGAGAAATAAAACACAGACACTGACGGTGAATATCTGTCTGTTCCCTGAAGAAGATTAACTGCAGAGATCAATAACACTGAGAGCAGACAGTTTGACTGATAACTGAGCCAAAGTACAAATACTTTATAATTTCTCAGGTATCTGTACTTTACTTGAGTATTTATTTTTCTGACAACTTTTTACTTTTACTCCCAATTTTAACACAAATATCTGTACACTGTAAAAAAAAGAAAGAGAGACTATTACTGTAATTTTACAGTAAATTACAGTATTCTGACATAAAATGACATTATGATACTGTTATAAGCATCTGTACTTATTGTAGGTTTACACATTTACTGTGACTCCATAGTAATATTACAGTAATGTACCGTTTTTATGTCAAACAAACTATATTGCTTTTAGGCCTGTTAGCCTTTTTTTTTAAGCATGGTAGCATGTTAGCATTCTAGACTGTTAGACTGTTATTAGCATGTTCACGTTGTTGGACCACTTGTCAACCTGCTTGCCTATTGTTAGTATGTTAGCATGTTAGCCGTTTAGCCTGTTATTAGCATGTGCACCTTGTTGGACCACTTGTCAACCTGTTTGCCTGTTGTTAGCAATTTAGGCTTTTAGCCTGTTATTAGCATGTGTACCTTGTTGGACCACTTTTAGGCCTGTTGGGCTGTTGTTTGCCTGTTAGCCTATGGTTAGCATATGTACCTTGTTGTAACACTACAGTATGTTATTGATAAAATACTTCAGCTTACTGTAATATTCCAAATAATTACCCATCATGCATCGCAAAAGCTTAATAACAGTACTGTCAGAATTTGAGTGTAAAATAACTAACAGGGATTCATAATTGGTTTTAAAGGGTAAAATAATCATGTGCCTCTCTGGTAACTCCCTTTAACCCCTCGACCGCTCGGCTGACCATCTCACCGACCTCTGAACCCTGGTTAAACTCCCAGCATGCCCTGGGGCTTGAGGTTCACGCCCGGGTCTAGACCAACAAACACAGTCAGAGGTCAGCCTTTCTTTTGCTCTCGTCTTAAGCTTAAGTGTGTGTGTGTGTGTGTGTGTGTGTGTGTGTGTGTGTGTGTGTGTGTGTGTGTGTGTGTGAACACCCTGCTGGGAGCAAAAGAAAATGAAAACTCGTGAATCCACCTGGATCTAATTTTGTACTTTCTCTCTCCCTCTGTGAACATGTGAACTCTTCAGTGCTGTATGTGCCTGTTTGGTTGTGTATAAGAGTGTTTGTGATTGTATGGATGTGTGTTTCTTTGGGTTTTTGTGTTGTAGAGTGTCGAGTGCTGTGTGAAGAAGCTCCAATGAACATCTTGGAAATAGTTTTAATAGAGGAGAAAGTGATATTTGTCAACCTTGGGCTCTTTCTTACGTGCACTATTTCTACTTGTCATACTTTTTTTTTTTTTTTATAAATGTCTTTACTTGGGTGATATGGCCATGAAATAATAACGCACTACATGATATGTATCTCGATATTTTCTCAATAGCAATTCATAAATGCTCGGACTGGGTGAGAAAATCAAAATATCTTGATATTTTTCACCAAATATATTGATATTGCGACAACATTTAAGGGATGACTGTTGGTACAGCTGTTATAGGACCAGCAGGCAAAACATGTGAAGGGCCACTTTAATGCTAAATGTTATCAGGAATAGACGAGGCTGTGCGAGTTTGAGAAACAGTAGTGGACAAAAAACTCGGTGACGTAGCGACTGCCTGTGGGGCTGGTTGGTAAACTGCTGCAGCTGGCGAGCTAACATGCTAGTCTGCTGGGAACATACGAACATCTGAGAGCATTTTGTTCTCAGAATTTTACATCTCGTCATTGAATAAAGAGTTGTTGATGTAGTTACAAAAGCTCCCTGAGCTAGCTGGTTGCTAACTGTCAGTTAGCTAGTTTGTTAGCTTGGCACCACAAGTTGACACAGTCCTCTACCGTCTGTCTGAATGAATGAGGAGTGGACCTTCCATGTTGCTGCTCCCTGCTGGTTTGAAGCTTCTCAGTAAAGCTTCTGTGGTTGCTGGCGTCTTCACGTCCCTGTCAGGTTATTTATGTCTCTCAAACCTGCAGGATCTCAGCCAGCGTTACCCATGAACTCTGCAGGAACCCACACACACCAGGAGGAAGAGGGAGGGAGGGCGAGCAAATGATGAAATCTTGGGATTTCCATCGCTAACACACACACACACACAGAAACATGTCGTCTATTTCCTCGCTAACCGTAAGTAATGCCAGAGGTACAAATGCAAAGCTGTGGACGTTGCCGCACTCTTGAGTGTAGGAGACGAGAGACACATTGAAACCATGTGTTTCCACTCCACACTGTGACCTGGGGAAGTCTCCAAAATCCCCAGCACAAGCCCCGAGCGCCTGCCACCAAGCATAGAGTCACCAGCCCGCTCAACGCCTCGCTTCAAACCAGATTTTCTACTTCCAGTGCCAAGCTGCTGCCATATCCCATTTCTCATCAGACCTTGATGGACCTAATGTGGGAATCCATTATCACACCCGTGCTCTTTCGCGGCTTCGCTCTGTTCTTTCTTCGGCCCTGTCATGGATCCACAGCGTATATGTGCCTCCGGGGGCCCCCGAGCAGCCTTGTCTAGTCTGCGCTGCCCCAGCCCCGAGGTCATCCTCCGCTTTAGTCCTGTTCACCGTTGTCAAAAGACATTCTCTTAATGTCAGCACACAGAATAAGAGACAGTAGATGCAATGTAACGGGGTTGGGATCTAAATAAAAGAAGTTTTGTTGGTCGAAGCCACACTTGATTTTTCAAGGCTTTGAATAGATGTGCTTGTGCTACAGCGAGTTGACCTCTCGGTGCCTCTGCGAACAATCGCTCTCCTGTTTTTGAAACATCGTCAAACTCTCAGACGCTTCGACTGCTATCGTGAAAACTTGTACCGCCGTATATAAATATAGTCCACATATAGTAAATCCAGCCACGGCTTTATGTTTCTTTGTCTCCGTCACTCACACACACACACACACACACACACACACACACACACACACAGTGAACTCTTCACCCCGGCTGCCGACAGAAGGCTGTCATGCTAAATTATACCTGTGTTGTTTTGCTTCGATTGACAGACAGGCGGTAAGATCAGAGAGATACAGATTAACTCGCTGTTTATGTCTTCAGGAGTTTTTTCCTTCCACACTTTGGAATTAGATTACAGCCGCTCTGAATCAGCAGAAAAGCAGAACAAAACAAAAAAACCCTAAACTTCCGTGTTTAGTTTCGTGGCAGTTGATTACTCGGTTTCTCTACTTGGTCTTCTGATCAAACCTGTGATCTGACACCTGGGAATCTCTCTGCATCAACCCCGTATCCAAGAAACTAGATTTTTACACTACTTATTGTCACTTTCACAGGTTCGTGAGAGACTGGCGGAGACCAAAAACGGAGCTAAAAGAGATGAAATTGGCTTCAAATGAATGATAAAGTTGCTCCACAGCTGCTGGATGTTTGAATAAGCATCTCTTCGTCAGAGATTCGGGACTCGGGTCTGAGACTTGTACTCGAGTCGCAACACACAGACACCTGAGACTCGACTCAGACTTGCGATCAACAATCTTTAAGACTACACACAAGGCCGACACTAAACACTCGTGAATACAACATCTGCAGGATCAAAATATAGGACACTGATTCGCGCCTTACTAGCAGACGTCAGCTAGCGACAAGCCAACGTAAAGAACGACCTGTAGAGAAAATGACTGGTGATGATTATAAACATGTTGTATTGTTTTCCGTTATACATTTTGTTTGCAGTTGTTTTGTTTGACTACTCGAGGCTGAACTTCGGGCTGCAGCTGAAACAGAGACGTGTTGATTCGCTTTACAAAAAACACAATGAGACAGTCGGGTTAGACGCGTCGGCGTGAAGTTCGAGGTGACACAACATCAGCTTCCTGCGTAAGCGTGGAAGGTTACCGAGCAGAGATCATCCATCAGGAGTTTCCATGAATTTTCTGATGTTTTGTTGTGGTCCAAACACCGGCTGAGTAAGACCAATAGATGCCTTTTCAAATTTATCTGTGTCAGTGTGGACGTGGTGAAAGATAAAGGTCCCACATCTGCTTCGCTCGCTCTAAGGCAACACCTGCTGCCTCGCTGTGAGGTCTCTTGGATTTGGTCCCACCTTTGACCAACTCAAAGCACCATAGTAAACTGTGTTAACTGCTCCTTTGTCAAAGTGTCCTGAGCTGCAGTGAGTGATTTACAACACACAGCTTTTATTAACGGTAATTTATTGCGATCTGCTTCGAACAGCATAATCTGATTAAACAGCACAAAAAAGCTCTTCGGCTCGATCGAGATCAATGCTCCGTTTGATTTTGATGCCAAAAGCGGCTCCGAGCGAGAAGGCCAACTGAAATCTGCAAACTTCATCATTCAGGGAATCATTCAATGTGACGCTGCTCGCTCCTTTTGAGCGTGTGCTCACTTGATACTGTCAAGAAGAGAGTTATGTGTTTTTTGCTGTTAGACTTTGATTTACCACCAGTGAAGAAATAACTGGAAATTAAAAATTGAGGTCAGGTTTAATAGGACAAAGGCAGACAGGACGTTTTCAAACCTGTTGTTGTTTAGTCTGGAGGAATCGGTTATGGACCTAAATTACTAAACCACAATCCAATCTGCAGAATAGATGTCAGAAAAGACAATGATGTGCTTGTGTTCGGTTTGAGGCACAAAAACCACTTGGTGAGTGTTCGGAAAAGATCGTGTTTTGGTTTAAAAAACCTGCTTCTGTCACCACAACCGATCTTAATGTATATACGGTTTTGTTGCCATGACCACAGATGGAAAATATCCCAAAAATAACCAGTGGTCTTGTGCTGACACAATGTTTTATGCACAAGAAACTAAGAAGCTAATGTATAACATAAGCCGAATTCACAAGAAGGCCCCAGTAATTGAGAATTTGCCATGAAAAGAGTTTCACAAAGTTTAAAAAGTGTCTCCGAACTCAACAACTCACAAAATTGGGCGATTTTCAAAAGGAGTCTTGTGAATTTCTCTTCCTCTTCATCTCTTCGCAGTTGTTGACTATAGTTGACGTTGCTGCTTTGACCTATAGTATGTTGGAGCTCAGGTTAAGAGATGTTCTCTCACACAAGTATCCACTAACTTTCTCGTGACTTTTAGTTATTAAGCAATTTTGCTTTGCTTGTCTGAATGAAAACAAGCTGAACCAAAGAGGAACACATAACACGTTAATACCTCGTGATGTGGACCAGAGCAAACAAAGCACAGGTTTCAAAAACATCCTGAACGTCTGGACAAAATGTTATGGTTATTATTTCAGTGGTTCAGTCTGGACCGACCAGACATAGGAACATTTCCATCCATGAAGCCACGACACAAGCTAATAAAAAATTATGGGAAATCATGCGAATGTGTGGTAGTGATTTCTTCATGTTCGTACAGGAAGATCTTCATGTGTTGGCTCGTTCCTCTGAGATCGTCCTTCTTGTCCTCCTTCTTCCTCCGAGGTGTGAGCGAGGCCTCGGCTCCTCACGTGATGAAGCCTCTCTGGAGTTGAGCGACAGGCCGCGGCCTTCAAATTGCCCTCCTCGCCCTCGGGGCACGTTCATGTGAGGATTCAGTTTAGGGTGTGACAATGAGGATCATCTGGCTCAAATCAGCCCAAACAATCACGGTTCAGCGCCCCTCAGACAGACGGGTAGACAAGTTGGCTCAGACGTGCCACGGAGAGGCGCTGACAATGCCATCAGAGGCCGTCCCAGTCTGCGTTATCCGTCTTTATATTCCGGCGAGATAAGACGACTCTGAATTAATTACGCTGCAGGAATCTCTAATGCCTCTCACATCACCGGCGGCGCTGACAGAGAGATGTTCCTCCATCGTTGTCCTCACCGAGCCGAGCCGCTCTTCAAAGGTTATCATCCCAAATTCCACGAGTCGAGATAGATTCGAGGAGCTTTGACGAGAGAAGCTTGCGATGAAAGAAGCTTTCGAAGCACAAAAGGCTCCTCCACTCCTCTTCTTTTTTTGCTTTCTGTCCCGGCTGTCACTCTGGCAGATTTGTCAAACACACACTCTGCTGCCGGTGTCACACTTTTTCGCTTTGAGCCACGAACCCAAACTGGTGTTCGTGTACGAACGCCGCACGCTTGTCTCTTCCCATCTCGCCTCGTCTTTTACCCCCTTTTTTCTTGACACGTGTTGCAGACTGTGGACCAGCCCGACCAGCAACAGATCCCCCCCCCCCCCCATCAGCCTTTTAATATCGAGAGATGTGAGAAGTGATGAAAGGAGAAGGAAAATAAGTGAGATGTCATCTTTAATGTCAAACACCAAATGTGAGCCTTCATTATTTTCACCCCCCTCCTTCTCTCTTGTCTGGCTGCTGTAACATTAGCCGTGTTGCTCGGAGCGACACCCTGTCAGGTGGAGTTTAGAGACTCTGACACAGTATCCAGTAACCCCTCGTCAGGGCGAGCGTGAGCCAGAGAAAAAAATACAGTGAGAGAGAGAGACGGACGGAAACGGCAAGAAAGACAAGTCAAAAGACGAGAGGCGACCGCTCGGGAAAATCTGGAGGAGCCGCGTTTGCAGAGGGAGCCGGATTTTTGCGTTTTGCAATCTAGTAACGAGAGTCCGGTTAGTGTTTGAGGTTTAACAGAACAAAACAAACTCTTAAGCATTTAAATTAGTGTTTAAATCCCAGTATGCCCCCTGCCCTGACCACTTATGGTGCATTCAGACCAAACGCAAGGTGAATTATTCATGAGGAAAGGCGCTAAAAGACGCAAACATTTCAAATGCGTTCGCTCCGGGCGCGATGAAAGGACGCCAACATGCGAAAATTTGTCATGAAAAAGTGGTAGCTGGATAAAAGACAAAATCGGGAGACATCATCCTGACAGATTTATAAAAACGTGTTTGAGAAATCACTCTTAAATTTCCCCCTCAGGCTCTTCACTGCTGCGTCTACACTCATGACGTCCTGGCTCCTCTTCGTCTTATCTAACACTAACCCTCCCTGAACACTGTTTTCCTCGATCTCAGTCTAGATATTAGCTGTCTGTTCTTTGCTGGAGTCTTTCTCTCCCTCCTCCTCCTCCTCCTCCTCTTCGCTCTCTCCCCTCTTTGTTTTCTGTTCATTTTGCTGCCTGTGCACAAACATGTCTGCTGTCTGCCTGCCTGGCAGCCAGCAGGTTTGAGGCCTATATTTAATCACCACAAGGCTTAACTCCCTCCGTCAGTGACGGCTCATTTGACGTGGCGGCCCTGGGCTCTCTCGTCCCGATCCTGTGCCAAATACAATAACTCCTCTCTTTCGTTACCCTGCTGTATGTTATAATTTCGCTATTTTTCAATGTCAGGGCCCGGCCTTTTGAAGAGTTTTTATTGAATTTCCTGCTGGACCCTGCTGCCGGGGCCATTTTTTATCCAGCCTTCACTGCTGTCACCAGGCTTTTCTTTGTGAAAACCCCCTTTGGATTCGCTCTTTTTGTTTTTGTCTTTTTTAAAGGGAAAAATTCGCCCAAGCATGAAAATCCATTCATTATCTCCTGAAAATTGGAAAGTCAGGTGAAGTTTTCGTACTCTGCAAAACATTTCTGGAGCTTTGCAGCAAAACAGATGTGCAGCATCCTCCCTAAGACTCCTAAAACTGGCTGCACACAGCTCGTCCGGTGTTATCCAAGAGTCCTGAAGAGGAAGACGTTACTGGCACCTTTTTAAAGCTGAAATCATCACTGCAGCTGTTAAGCTAAAAGCGTTAGCGTGTATACCGTCTGAAGTCGAAAGAAAATGTCCGAAATGTTTTACGGTCCACGAAACTTCCAACACATCCTCAAACCAAAAGGACTGAACAGGTCGACTGCCAGCGACTCCCAAAACAACACAACCGCTGCAGCGTAGGAGCGTCGACCCAGCCCGCAATGGACCTGCTCCGGAGTATGGACGAGCCAGGCCCGCCTCGCCACCAGGCAGGCCACGGTGATGTCTCGCGACTGCGGCCAACCCGTGACAAGCCCCCATCTGACCCTTAAACAAGCGTGTGTTGCAAATTGATACTGTTCAGCTCTCAGTACTTTTTATAGCTTCTAACTGAATCTCTTTAGTTTCTCTCGTCCTGTTTGTACTTTCAAACATCTGCTGGTGAAAACACGCTTCCTGTAATGCTGCTTCATAATAAAAGCCTTTAAATGACTTAAATAACCGGGGCTCTCATTGTGAACAAGTTGTCAGTGCTATCGAAGAATCACCACAAAGTGGCTTCGCTAATTCAGTTACAAACAAGCGCGATAAGAAACACCTTCAAGCAGTTTGTCCAGCCGTGGTGGAAATGCAAATCCCTGCCGTGCCGAGTCAAACCGAGAAGATGAAGAACGGCAACTACATGTTCGTTTTTCTGTTGAGGACGAGCTGGAAACGTCACCAGACTCTCTCTCGGCGTGGGGGTGATTAGATAACCACTGAATCTTCTTTTTTTGAGTGAACTGCTCCTTTAAAAACAGTCAAACCTAGCCCAAACATGATTCACGGCATCGTTTCATCACACATGAAACTACAGTGTTTCATTGTTGAAACTGTGTAGGTAAAAAACAACCCCACTGCCCAGCAAGCAGAAACCCCCCCTGCATACTTACTATTAAAGGTTCTTGTTACCCATGTATCTCCTCTGGGTAATATTATCTAACCCTCCTCCGTTACATGTGTTCACAATTCTCGAGCATTATAAATCTTGTGCCGAAGCTGTCATGAGTGTCTTGAAAGCATTAAAATGCCTGTTGTTTGACCAAATGGAAAGGGAGTCGATTCAAACAATACTTCACTCTTCCTGTCTCCGAGTTCACAGAAGTTAATGCGTTTGGCAGTAGCAGATGCCGCTCTCTCTCCCTCCTGAGCTGTGCGAAAGAATGTCACCCAAGTCTAATCAAATTATGGCTGTTATAGCAGATGTCAAACCTTCACTTTAAATTTCAGCCGCTCGCCGCTGACGCCTTTCGCTGCACTTCGTTTTTTCTTGTTGTGATAAAACCTCGGATAAGATCTCGACGAGAGCGTGTCCGTAGGGTGATGTGCTCTCTGATAACGTGGCCGCGGATCATATGGTTAAAATCTGCGCGGATAAAGGCCCACGGTTCGCCTTGCATGTGTGTGTGTGTGCGTGTGTGCGTCATCTCTTGTGACCTCTTAATATCGCATCACATGTCTGATCTTATTCTTGTCTGCCATCTGAACTCCTGTCATGTGCTCCCTTTGCCAATCTGTCACACTTAATCTGAGCGGAAAGGAAAAAAACTTAAAGAGGAGAGCCTCCAGTGCCCCGGGAGCGCTTGGGGTTGGGGTGAAAAAAAAAAAAAAAAAAAGAGAGCGGAGAAACAAAAGGAGGAGAAGGAAGAAGAAAATCACAACGGCGTAGCATTTCAGGGGCATGAATGGCATCAATGATTCGCTGAGGGGGATAAATGGGGTGAGAGAAAAGAGGGAGAAAGATGAGAGAACAATGCGTCTGTTGTTCTTTAATCTGGAGTAAAATCATCTGTCTCTGCCTCTGTCAGGTGTTGAGCTCGCCTCTCGTCGCACAATGCTTCAAGGGTTCGCCCGGTACAGTGCTGTCCTAATGATTTAGTCAGCTCTCTCCCCTTCATCTCATCTTCCCTTGCTTTGGTTGATTTCACGAGATCTGAAGCTAAAAGGTTTTCTGCACACTTGAGTCAGCGCAACAGTTACACGCTTGTTAAGTTGATGATTGTGGTCATTTCCAGCAGCCCGATATCTGAAGTCTAATCAAGCCTCGACGCTCGTGTTAACGCTCTCGACAGTTCAGCGAAGGGAATCGTGTCTCGGCCTCCAGGTTTTTTTTTCTCGCTGGTTTAGATTTGTGTCCTTGGACGATCATGAGAGCGGCGAAAAAAGTCAAACGCGTTCAGATTTAAGTCCTCGCAGTAACGCGAACCATGAGCTGGCTTTGTGTTCGTCTGCCAGATGGGACAGCTGCGCAGGGTGCAGCTTCGCTTCACTTCACTTCGCTTCTCTCCGGGTGAAAAGTTCACTTCTGAAGTGGCAAAGATCCACGTGGGGATGCAGACGTTAGCTGAAGTTCATCACTCTGCACGTCTGAAACGTTTCCACAGAACATGTTGGAACAAGAACATCGTTTTCTCAGAATTGTAAGATAAAGATTTGTTGAGTCGGTGTTCGTGCAAGTGACCCAAATCTGAATCTGTTCTGTTGTCGGCCGTCAGAACTCGACTGTTAGTTGGAACCTGAGGTTCTGAGCCGTCAAATTTACTTTGGATGTGAATACAGATGTGGACGATACTTCATATTTGCTGGGTAGAATAGAGAGCTGAAGAAAAATGCTGTTTTTATGCCAAAACAAGAAGCTAAAACATATTAATCAGTGAGCTTTAGAGATCTTTTTAGATGTTTTGGACTAATGTAGGCTAGCAGTTCCCCCTTGTTTCCAGTCTCTGTGCTAAGCTACGCTACTTGGCTACGGGCTGTATAGCGCTATCACCCTAAATGTTGAACTACTCCTTTAACCCAGCTACACAAAAAGCAATTGAGCATTTACAGCATGAAAAGTCCGATCGGTCTAGATTCGAGCGATGTCATTCACAACTTTACGAGGAGATGAAAAACACCGGACGCCGCTCTCATTTATAAACACCCTCAGCGTTGCTCCGCTCAGAGTCCAATTAAATGTTTTATGAGAAGACTGGAAGTTACGCTCTTCTACAGACAGAAACTGAGAACATATGCCGGGATGTGGAGCTGCTCTGTGTTTGACCCGAGCCGTCGGCGTCAGCAGCTCGCATTAATATGTCAAATTAAACAGCGCTGGTGACAGAGCAGCGTCGGCCTCTTTCTGAGGAAGTATTCCCCCTTTATCTTCCACTCTTAACCTACATTTACTGCATCGTAAGCTATAATTTTCCTTATGTGACAAAATTCGGTCGCTTGGCTTTGAAAACGTCCGTAAGTCGAACACGTCGTGACTCAATAAATGGGAGGTTCACGAGAAGTCAGTCAGCTCAGACATCAATCGAAGCACTTAATGTCGTCAGGGTTCAGTCGCTGAGGGCCTCTGCACTTTATTTTAATGGTCGCTGTAGCTCAGACTGTCAGGTACATAACACGGATCTGTAGGGTTGCATCTTTTATCTTAAACACACACAATCCTCAAATTGTTCTGCAGCAGGTGGCAAGTACAGGCTCATATGTACTCGGAGTATCAAAGTAAAAAGTTTCCCTCTGAAGGACGTTTCTGTGCAAAGCTCGCGTCGTATTAATCTAATTCAAAGACGATTAAACTTAAAAGGTAGAATCAGTAGGATTTGTCCCAGCTGCTCCTAAACGCACCACGACAATAGCTGATTGTTGAGTCTCATTCCCAGGACGTCAGGTAGACACATTTTGGGTTGGTAAAGTGCCCCGGGCAGGAACAAAGTGAGAAAGTGAGAAAATCCAGGCAGATACGAGACACGAACACACCTTTTCACCCCGTTCCAGTCTCCCTCTCTGTCTGTTTGCGTCTTCTTACGTCGTTTGGTCTTGACACTTACTCGCCGACAGGTTGAAATCGGTCTCGTGGTGCTGGGAAGGCACCGTGCAATGACTCAAAACAAAAACAATCGACGATTCCCCTCAAATGCATCAAAGCTAAAGTAACGAGCCTATTTTGAAAATGTAAGAAGGAGAAATTCAGATATTTGTTTTCAAATGTAGTGAGGAAAAGTCAAAAGTTGTCCGAAAAATCTACTTAAGTACAGTTATTAAGTATTTATACTTAGCTACTATGTTAAATTGGTATAATAATCTAAAAAGTAACTAAAGCTGTGGAGTTAAAAGTAAAAAAGTTGCCTCTTTGATGCCTTTAAACAGCAAATACGTGAGTAAATGTACTTAGTTACATTCCACCACTGGCTGAGACTATTAAGCTAACTAGCTTTGAGAGCCACTGACTGACTGCACAAGTAATTCCTGGCTGTTGCTTGTTAGCAGTTAGCTTGCTAGCGACAGTGGTTCTCCAACTAGGCCCCCAGTCTTTATTCATCAGTCCCCCTTTTTAAAGCCGCTGAAGAGCATCGAGAAGACGAAACACGTGGAGGTAAAGTGAAGTGAAGCAGGTGAGGCGCTGAAACGTGTGTGGCTGGCTGCGGCGTGTGTGTTCGCCTCCCTCCTCTCCTGCGTGGGTGTCGATGTGTCGGCCTCCCGTCGCTGAAGAACACTTCACAGAAACTCCATCAAAGAGAGAACAGAAGAAGGGAGCGGGAGGAACCGAGCGGTGGGAGGCATCAAAGGCCGATTCTCTCCACTGTTTCCACATGCTGCAACATCCCAGTGGTAACAGCTGACAAGCCCCCTCTATAAACAGCCTGCTCAGATCCTTGCCAGCAGGATGCGCCCATTCAAAAAGCATTTTGCTCGCTGGGCTTTGTTTATTGAAGTGCTGCCTGGACAGCAGGGCAGCATGAAGGGCGGGTTTGAATCCAAACAGAGAGCGAGAGAGAGAGAGAGAGCGGAGGAGTTAAGAAGATAAGAAAGGAAAGGAAGAAAGAGGTCAATGAAGCCAAGTTCATGTAGTGTTGCTGCAAAGACCAGAGCTGGAGGATCCTCTCACGGATCTGCTGCATGGTGGCGTCGTGGTTTCCTGGTTGGTAGTTGAAGTTTGCAGTAGCTCAAGCGTGTTTTCTGTCTGGTTGTTTCTCACGAGTTCGTCGCATCAGCTCCACAAGCTGCTCAAATATGACAAATTACGATTTCTACAGTTTCCCGTTTGCCTCCTCGTCCCTCCACACCTCCTTTGTCCTCCTCTCGCTATCTAAACTGACAAACGCGCCGACAACTGCTGAGTCGTTTCTGTCGCCACCTTCTTCTTCTTCTTCTCGCAGCTGAAAGACCTGAGAGCGGTAAATATTTGCCGTCGGTGCAGCGATGATCTCCAGAGAAGACAGACAGTGTGTTCATGTTGAAATAAAGACCAAAGAGAGCCGAAGACGTCTTTTTCCAGATGTCTGACTTCATTTCACTCTCCTGTGAGTGAAAGGTGTGACTTAACTTCTTCCCTTCATCCTTTTCTCCACATCAAAGGTGTTATTCAAAAATGTGCTTTCCAGTTTTATGCAATACCTCCGCTCGGTGTGTCAACAGGTTCTGCTCTCGGGGTTTATTTTCACTTCCTAACCTCCTCCTCTTCCCTCGTGCGCCCGTCTTTTGTCGGGGCTTGCTCCGAGTCTTTATTTTTCGCCCGGGGATGGGCAGTTGTGCAAGAGGAAGAGGATGAGCGGAGGACGAAAATCAAACAAATGGGCGTGTTCCCGCAAATTCCACCTTTCACCGCGACTTCCACTTTCACCTCAAAACATCCCCAGCGTCGGGGCCTCGAACCGGTCGCCCGGCTCTGCCGAGGCTACGCCATCGTCGCCGTCAAAGATCAAGTGAACGTGACAGAACGAGAGTGAGTTGCATTCCTCTCAGGTGATGACAGCGATAATCCACCGGCAGTGTTGGATTCATGACGGGGGCCGGAGTGACACGCTGACACGACGCTGCCACACATTACCTGAAACCCTCCCGTTCGCCTCAAGGCCCCGTGTTGAAAAAAAAAAAAGAAATGTGGGTCATGGGTGACGACTACAAAGGCTGTCTTGACGCTGCCGCACACATTTCCGCGTCAACAGCTCTAATCCTCGCTGTCAGACTGTGTGACAGCCTGATGGACGGATAGAAGGAGGGGGAAGCAGCGCTCAGTGTTAAGTGGCAGGGTGACGGCAAAATGACAGTCCTTAGGCAACACACACACACACACACACACACACACACACACACACACACACACACACCAGTGGCAAAACAATAATCACACAATCCCTTCACACCCTGAAGTGGTGGAGTCTCACCAGTGGAGACTGACTCACTGACATGACAGGAAAAACAAATCTCAACACACCTGGAGTTCATTGTTTCCGTCCTACGAAGTTCATAAAATACATTTTGTAAAGAAGGTTATTTCTGCCAGAAGAAGATTAATGAACCAAAAAGTCAACATGAGAATAAGTCAAAAACTGAAATTAATATTTAAGTCAATATTTCTACTTAGTGTCTCATAAGTCTTTCATTTTTGCCTTAGTATACTTTTAAAGCCAGTCTTGTGACTTAGTACCTCTTCATTTTGACTCGCTTGGTCAAAATTTTGACTTGGTATCGTTAATTCACAGCTTTAATATCAACATTGTTTCTTTGTATCTCATAACTTTTACTCAGCGACTCTTAATTCTGATTAACCAGAGTAACCAGTCTGCGGCTGATCGAGTCAATCATAGCAGTTTGACATATTATCTCATAATTGTATCTTAGTAAGTCAAAACATTTGGTGAACTGTCTCATAACTGTAACTCAGTATGCTGATAGTTTCATTTGGCATCTCATATATAATATTTTGACTTGGTATCGTGATTTTATTAAAATTGTATGTAAACATTTGTGACAGAATATCAAAATTTTTACATTTTCAATCAACATTTTTGACTTAGTGCCTCCATTTTTACTTTAATGTCAATATTGTTACTTATTTTTGTATGTAATGCCTCAATTCTGACTTAGTGAGTCATAATTGTAACTTTTTAAGTCAATATTTTGATTTAACATGTTATATTTCTACTTTTAACATCAATATTGTGAGTAAGTATCTGATCATTTTCTCTTTTAAAGTCAATATTTTTGACTCTCTTGAAAACTTTTACTTAGAGCCTCATAATTCTGACTAGTATCCTATAAATATAACTTAGTAAACCAAAACTTTGATTTAGTATCCAGTTATTTTGACTTTGGTATCATAATTGTAACTTTTTGAGTCACTGTTTTTGATTTAATATCTTATAGTTTGCACTTTAATTTTAGAAAGTCATAATTATGAAACTGTAAGTCATTATTTTTATTACTTGGCATAACTTGTCTAACTAAATCATAACTTGTCCTTTTAATCTCAATATTGTGAACTAGTATCTCATATTTTCATCTTGCTTTGTCACTGTTTTGACTCCGTATCCTATTTCTAACTTAGAGCCTGGGGTGGTGGCGACGAGCTTGCTAGCGGCAGCAGTGTGTGGCAGCATTTGAGTTTGAGGGGACGTGAATGATGAAGGGAGCCGTATTTATACGGACCGCCTTGTGGTGAGAATAGCTGTGGTTCTTGTGTGACTGATCGGCAACAATGATCCAATTGGCAGCTGTCAGCGTGCGAGTCGACCTCCACGTCTACATGAACTATAACGTTTGGCCTCATCAGGTCAGAATATTAACCTTCCTGTTAGGACGACACGATCGGCCTCCCGTACACACCTCCAAATTTCACACACAATAATTTTTTTGGATCACGATTCTGTCCTCACCCGACTGCAACTCATTTCCTGGAACTGGTAGCCAACTGGGAATGATAAAAAATCTTTTTAACGATTCCAGTAAAGCGCCAGTGCTGGGAGTCACAGCTCCCTAATACCTTGTGTACTCTCCACACTGGGCTGATGTGCCAGAGGCAACACCCTCATTTGTCACCCCTTGTCAGAAAGATGGCTGCGGGGCTGTGGTGCTGGTGCTGGTGCTGGTGGGGATAAAAAAAAAAAAGAAAAAGAAAAGGCTGTCGGGAAACAAACGGCGCCTCTGTTTGAGGGGACGAACACAGAAATGGATTGATTTATCCACAGCTCAGAAGTTTGACAGGATTTTAAATTCACAAGTTCAAAATGTCAAAACAAGGATACACGGTCGGTCGTTACAGTTAGCGAGGTCAACAGTGAAATGAAGAGGAATGTCAGTTTCCTGCACGATTATAAAAGACCTTTTTGTCTGTTTTACCCCTTAATTATGCAAATGGAACAAAAGTCCATGAGCCATCATGGACGGATACTTTATGTTGACTGCTTAATGTATTTTTTCGAATAATGAGATTATTGTGAGGGCAGAAAAAAAACAAAACAGGAATGAAACAATTTGAATAGTCAAATAGGCGACACACACACACACACACACAACACACACACACTCTTGTTGTGCACCCCTCCTCCCTGACGCCGCTTCCCTTCCTGCCAAATCATTTCCACCAAATCCATTTTGATACGACATCACAGCGCCACGCAAAGTGAAGATAATCCTTGACATTTTTATCGTTCACCCCCCTTTTATTTAGTCTGCGCTCCGCTCTGCCTGTCTTGTTTGCTGATAAAATCTGCCAGCACGACGCCAGGCTCGGGCGGATCGCACATCAAAAAGGTCCGTTTCCCCCCAGAGGGTGATGAAGTGTCAAAATAATATTTCCTCTGTGTGCTCTGGGTGGCAGCCTAATTTAAAAAAAAAAACTTCATCTGATGATTGTAGCCATTTACATCTTGTTCAAGGCTCGACTGTAATGTGTGGATCCTTCTGATTTACATGAATAAAAGAAAAGGGGAACAAGTCGGGGTCATAAAATACCAACGGAAAAGACCGTTTCTGCCAAGAAAATATAAAAAAATATGAAATAATGAATGAATGGCAGCTACCAAGACTCTTGATCACTGATGAACCACACAGACGCCGCCTGAAACCAACGGCCTTATAGCTTAGTGTAGTAACGAGTCTCAAAACCAAGAAATCAGTTAGCATCAGTTAGCGTCTATGGGTTTTTTGAATTGGTTTTTGGTTAAATGTCTGAAATAAGGTCTGTGGTTACCGCAGGCTGAAGATATTTAATAATAAGTTTTGTTCTACGACATAAAATACGTAATTAAATATCCCACAATTTAATAATAAAACAATTACGTGTCTTAAAAACAGCGGTTGCTAACAAATGGCTAAATTACATGTCATCACAGCGAACACGGAGACTCATCTACTCACTAGTCCGTCTTTACAGGCCGACTTTAGTTACAAACTATTCTAACTCTGACTTTACAACTTGCACATTGATCAGTTTATAGAAAACATATACAGTAATCGTGTAGTAAGACACATTGTGGTGGTGACGCTTAAATTAGCTTTTTACCTCTAGCGACTGAGAAGATCATCTTACTGAACAAAACATGTACGTAAATTAGCCTACAAGAAAACATCATCTCTGCTGCACTGTATTAAAAATAGATTTATTAAACCCAAATTTCAGAATTACTTTAAAATTCTTTCTCAATAGAGATAAAAAAAGACAGAAATCATAATTTGGATCAACAAGTTTTGAAGGATACTGAAAAAAAGCATTTACATGACGTTCCTGACTTACCCGTAATTTAGACTTACCATCTCTATTTTAATGTTTAGCACACATTTTTATCTATTTTTCTGGTTCTGTCAGCGTCCATGAGTAACATATGGTCGTTATGAAGTTTAAACGGTTGGACTCTGATGAAACATTCTTGTCTTTCCCTCCATGCCGTCCATATAATGTTGTTGGGCTCGAGTGAAGTGCGTGAAGAACAGTGAACTGCGTCTTGTGTCGGACTACTGTGATCCTTTTGAAAACAGGCGAGATTTACCCAACAATAATTCTCCTTGGCTCGAGCTTCAATAAATTATTTGTGAATGTCCGGATAGGCTGTAACAGACTGTGACAAGGCTTACAGTGCGAGACGACATAAAAAAAGAAGAAGAAAAAGCTGCGGGATAAAATCCAAACATGTGTGGCCAAGAATCCACTCAGAGTTTCTGCAATCCTGACTCGATGATTAATCATATCTGTCGACGCTAATACAGAAAAAAAAGCCCCTTTATTTGAGGAGCTATTACAGCGTTTGCCTGTCGGGCCACTGTTTTCCAATATTCGGGGGCTTTCCTGCAATAAGGCAGAAGTTTTTCCCAACTGTATTCAGTGGAATGAACAACCCGGGCCAGGCCATGGTTTTGATTTTAACAGCAACGAGCACAAACACTATAAATTTACAGTCACAGGAGAGAGTTTTTAATAGGAACTCAACTTCGCAAAGGCAATAAGTCTTACTTTCTCTCCCTGAAACGCTCCCACTGTTTGCTGAGGTAGCCGAGGCAGCTGGCAGCGCTCAGTACTCGCTCTGACAAGGTGCTTTGAAATACCAATCACTGAGTTTATACAACAGGGAGGGCTTGTAAATGTGTCGAGTGGAGAAATATACAATGCCATACTTCCATTTTCGTCTGGTGAAGAATGAGAGTTATGGTCTCAGCAGTGAGTACACCTTACAGGTGATATAATATATGCTTGGGCTTGTTCTGAAAACCCATTTATCACAGATGACAGGAGAGGAAAGTGCTTTTAGTTCTGTTATCCTCGTGACAATCTGCCGTAACCTCTCGCCAAGACGCCACCCACATGTATACACACATGTACACGGACACATGAGACAGTGAAAGGCTGGATGTGGCCTCGCTGTGAGTAATTTACAGCACCGTTCGGCAGGAAGTGAGGAGAAAAACTTGGACTTTTACCCACAAAATAACACCTCCAAGTGTGAAGTGTCTTTTACCACATGTGTCGGGCTTCGAGCCAGCGGTCAGCCGTTTTTCATCTCAGCTGAAATGTCATTCGGAGAGTCTTTCAGCTGGACGTGGCTAGCTAGCAAAGTAACATTAGAAATAAATCATGATGCGAGTCCAAAATATTCACCTCTCGAGACCGAGGCTGAAGCCACATGTCCAAGACGAGATAGGAGAAAACTTAACGCCAAGAGTAATGGTGGGACGCTGCTAGCTTCAGCTGTGGCTAGCTAGCTGATTAACATTAATGCTAGCTCAGAGAGATGGTTGGTAACTCTGTCTCCGGCTGACTCTTTTTAAAACAGGAAATCATGAAAGGGTTTAAAATATTCACCTCATTGCTACATGAATGATTATACTAAAACACAGAAGCTATAGCTACATGTCTAAGGCGAGAGTAGTAACACTGGGTTACTGCTAGCATGCTGGCTAGCAGGGCTTGCTGGGATGAACAGGATAACCTCACGTTATTCCACACTGGGAGTATTTTCAAGATGGTAACTCTTAATTTAAATTGTCTGATTTAAGTTTATTTGCAATTCTACGAAAGGTAAATCATTGATTTTTATTAGTGTTATATTTGATTTTATTGAGATGCAACCTCCAGATGTTATGGACCCATTGAATGCATTAAAGCGTGATCTTTTCACCAGATGTTTCTTTGAGCAGAAAGTTATCGACGCCGCTGCCAATAAGCGGAGTTACACACGAAAGGGAGAAAATAACTGAGTCAACATCCCATACGGATGAGTAACAGGGAGCAAGTGGGAGTGAAATAGCAGGAGGTGAACAGTGGAAAAAGACTAATCCACACTTCAAAGATATCAGGAGTTAATCTATATTTATGACTCTGTGGAAAATCATGACATTATCTCACCCTCTAAAGTTCGTCGAACACTCGGAGCTGGAGGGGAAACTGTCCTACTTCAGCGAGAAATCTGAGGTCAGCGCAGAAAATATTTCACGGCGTGTCAGGCCGCTCTGCACATGGTGAATAATGTTCAACATGACACTGTAATGCTTGTTCAGGTGAAAAACGGTTCCCTCCGCAACTTTCTGGGGCAGCGGTAATAATATTCCACGCGAGGAGGGCGGTGGTGGTGGCGGGGGGACGAGTGTGAAATATGGCGCTACTTCACATTCATGTATTCATCCTGGAGCGATAAATTAGACCCCAGACGTTTCAATCTAACTTCCTAAATAGAGCACTTTGTCATCACAAACTATGGGGAGGTACGTCGGGTGATCAACAGAATAATTCATGACCTTTTTTTTTTTTTTTTACAGTTTGAGCATCTGACACACGTGATTATCAGAATTAGCTGTAAAACAAACAAGAGGACGACAAAACGCAGTTTTAATTTGAAATAATTCCTTATCCTGCTTCCTTTATCTCCATCTCTGCAGTCAAATATCATCTGTAAACGAATTAGACTGGTGCAACCGGGTGAGGATCATTTGTTTGCAGTGACGCGGCTGATCGGCGTTGACTTACTTACACAACAATGGTCTTTTAATTGAGCTCTTCCGTCCTTTGTAACATCAAAGCCTGACAAGTGGTTTGACAACCAGCCCTTTTCTCCGTGACTGACAGGTGCAATATGGTCGCCCTCATCCCTCTCAGCTTCCTTTCACTGTCACGACTGACTGCAGGATTTGAAATCGGACACCTTCGCCTCAGGGACGAACTACGAGTCCAAAACAGAATTTGAAATTAACGTTATCCATTTAGAAAACAGAGTTTACTGCGGGGCGGTTTGATTTATTCAGCTCTGCATTGGGGGAAACTGTTCAACACGCGTGCTCTCGGTTTGATTTATTTGCTAAGACAGAAATACAAATAAAGAAAGCAATCTCATTTACCACCTTCCAGTGTTGCCATAGTCTGTTAAGCCACAAGTCAAGTGTTATGACAGACTTTGTCTGCTCTGCTGGCAGGTCTTGAGGGAGAGCAAGAGGAGGCGTGTGGTGTGTGCAGAGCGATGACAGATGTGGGACGAACTCCCAAATGCATCTTTCCTTCAGTAATGGTGTGTTTTGGTTTGAAAGGCTCGCAGCTGACCGGTGATTATGCGGCCGTGTGCACGCAGGAACACGGCCTATGTTTGGTGTAGCTCACTTTTGGGGTTTCTAAATGGTGCGTGGATTCATTCCTGACATTTATGAATGAGGGTTGTTCTGAGGGTTAAGTAAATAAAGCCATCAAAGTGGGGGAGCGTGCGAGGGAAGCGAAGAGTCGCCTTCGCTGCTTCCTCCCGCATTTTTTCACCCTCAGCTGCTCTGTTTAAATAACTCACAGCTTTCTATCTATCTATCAGTGTGACTTATTGAACAGGGCGGATCGATGCCTGACACGGGTCCTGGTCCAGCGCCCCGTTACAGCTTACTGCTTCTTCTTTGATTTTATAGACAGCTTGAGGATTAATGGGGATACAGAATGAGAGCGATTGACTTCTGTGTCGCCCTCTTTCTCATTAACAGCAGGGGATCTGTGCGAAAACACAAAATGGCTCCAGGAGGACACATTTCCTTTACTGGTACGGTAACCTACAGTGTTGTGAAAGGGTTAGTCACATTTATGCTAAGTGACAGTATACAGTATTTTTAAAGATTATTCAGACTTCAGGCTTGAACTATTGGCTACACTGCTCTGTTGTTTCTGCAAGTTTTCAGAAAACATGCAAAGTTAGCATCGCCCTGGTTCCCTCAACATAAAGCCAATGAGACTTTTCAATTGCGTTTTGGATTATTGCAAAGAATAAGCTCTGTGGTAAACACAAGTTTCTGCTACTTACACATTTAGGAAAACTTCCCAGATGTGTAAGTAGCACTTCTATGATTTTTGAAGCGTAAATGCAATCGGAAAGTAAAAAGCTCACGTTATATAACCTAAAAAAACTACATCAAGGTCCCGTAACTTCAGCGTCACCAGCACTAAACGTCTTACTACGCTATACTATTCACACTTTACTATAAATTGATCAATGTACAAGTTGTAAAGTTAGAATAAAGACGGACTTGTGAGTTGATTATTCCCCGTGTTTGGTGTGATAACTTTTAATGTCCCCGACAACCTCTGTAGTCTCATTTAGCCACTTGCAACCGCCTTTTTAAAGACATGTAAACGCTTTAAAATGCAAATGTGAGGTATTTCTGGATGTATTTTGTGTCGTAGAACAAAACGAGACAACAGAATCGTCAAATTATCATTTTATCACTGAATTTCTGCTTTTCAGGGGTTAGGGTTGTTTTCCTCCAAACAAGTTTGCTTTGACAAAGGACTCAATAAACCCTCTGTTATTACATCATATGCAGAAAATCCATTTTTCAACTTCAGTCATAATTTTGCTTCCTGCGTGGCGACACAAGGGTAATCAAAACAACACTAATGGATTAATAACCATTTCTCAGCATATAAAATGATGACTAACAAAACATTTTGTCGATGCTATGGGTATTTCAATGAGCATATTAGCTCGAGAAACAACCCTTAACTGTTGAGCGGACCTTTAGCCTCAAACTTACTGTCTCAGCTCAATCCTTAAATCGCCTCTTCATTGGGCTTTGAGCTTGACCGATTTCCAAACTTTGGCCACAGTTCACAGAACGTATTAGGAATGCTGTTTTATCAGCAGAAATCTTTCATTTAATTGGTTTTATGCACTCGATAAAGATATGTTGCTTATCATTGCTCTTTCATAAACTCCGATTCTCCGCAACGACCCACGTGAGTGAGATGGACATCAGCTTCAGATAAATCTGTGGCATAAGCCCTGACAAACGAGATAAGCCTGGCCTGTTCTTTGCATCTGTTTAAGTGTTTCAAACAGAAGGGAAATCAATGGTAAATGATTGCCGAGCTACTGTGCGGAGTGAAGGCTACAGGGAGCGATGGAAAAGGTTTGTTTAGCGCCTCCGGGGCCGTGCAGTCACGATCAATTTCCCTGCAGCAGCCGAGAAATGGTACACCAGGTCGCTAAAATACTCTGAAAAGTGAAAGTAATAAGTAATTCTCACAAGAGTGAATGTCAGATCTGTATACTTTTAATGGAAGACATGAAGTGTAAACTGAAACCACAAAAATGGATGTTACGCCTGTTTGCTTTCCATTCTACCGTTGCACACAATGTAATGTTGTCGTTCTTTGTACCATGAAGAAGGCGTATAAACAGAGAATCTGACAAATAGTTATCATTTCAAAGTTTAGATGATGGATAGTGTAAATCCGAAGCGATGTCGGGACATATTTCGAGGCAAAACAACATATTTGATTATTGACAGTCTGTTAATTTCACTTTTACCAAAGAAAGAGCTTTCAGGATGAGGAAATTTGGCAAATAACATCATCTAGGGTAAAGATATTAGCTTGCTGTTGGACTGTAAAGCCGTACAGAGATGCTAACATTTCTCTAAACTCTGATATAGCATCTTGGCTTGGCTAATGTAACGTGCAACCCCACGAAATAATGTTTAAGTAATGCTAGTTATGCTCCCTGACCTTGGTAGTAATGCTAGCTTACAACTGGTAAGAAAGTTAGCTGTGTATGCTAACGTTTGCGGCTCCTTAATGCCCTTTCTGTTGGATTTTTAACATCCTTGCTCTTCTATTTTTGATTTTGTAAAGGCTAATTAAAAAAAACAACTCACCACCGTCATCTTAAATGCAGCTATTGCTCTTTCTAAAGCGCCTAGCATCATATAAATAGTCCTAAATCAACTATGAGCCTTTAAAGATAAGCTTTATTTTCACAGCATTAAAGTAGACAGAGGTAACATGTTATTTCAATAAAAAGCTGAATTAATACAGCGTATATTTTGCCTTTTAAAGCAGTTAAAACAAGACATTTCTTCATTGGTGCTTCAACCTTTTGGGTTTTTAGAGGACAGGCTAGCCAGCAGGCAGTTCTGAGTTTTTGGAATAAGATGTTCTACAAAAAGCCAAATCTAGAGGGGTGTGAAAAAACATCTTTGATGTCAGATGAAATTTCACTGAACAGCACAGTACAATCTGATTGCAGGCTGGCGTCCTCTGGCAGCCTGATCTCACTGGATCGTTCCACCCACAGGACATGAAAAGTGCATCTGTGCTACTGAGACACTGAGGTTCTGTGTGTCTGAGCTCTTCTGTGTGTGTGTGTGTGTGTGTGTGTGTGTGTGTGTGTGTGTGTGTGTGTGGACAAAAGAGCTAATGGTTTAAATATATGAGGGAAAGTTGATTATAGAGGTGGACCGACCTTAATCACCGGACAAATCCGAGGCATTCAGCAATTTTAAGAGGGCAGTGTTGTACTTTAATTGATTCACATATTGAAAATGAGATATGCCATCAACCAAATACTCTGTTTATAATGCAGGAACATTAGATGTCTGCTTGTGTTTCTCTTCTGTGATACACAACAGGTGAAGTTTTGTAAATAAACATGCTGATGTAAGAGAAGGATTAAACGTTATCAGCTCTCAGTAAGATGCTGACGTTACCATGTAGGTCTAACAAGCTTTTGTTGGATTACAAACACATCCTTTATGTTAATAACTAGATCGGTCAACTGTCAGCGACATATATCACCTTCGTTAAAGGTTTATTTAGGTTAAGGCAAGAAAACAACTTGGTTAGGTGAAGGAAAACTTCGCAGTTTGGGCTTAAATCACATTTCTTCGGTAACTTCCGTTACAAACGTACCTTCGTTACCCAGGTAGGACAACTCATCCTTGACTTCTGGCTTTGTACTGGATACAAACAGCGATCTCCTGAATGAGAGTCCTGTGCTCGGATTACAGGTTAGAAAAATCACCATTCAGGACCGGACAAGATGCCACTGTATCAGGGTTTAGGCTAACAGTAGCAACTCCGTCCTGCTTCTTATGTGGTTATTTGGTTTGCCGGGATGTTGTTTCGTTTACCCAAACTCATCACTAACCTCATTGTTGCTTCTCCATTTATGTTTTTCTACTTACCGTTTATAATTCTGTACCATATTGGGCTAACTAAGTCTTTCCTTGTCTTTTTGCTTTATCCTGTTTTATCCTTAATCCTCTCCTGTTTGTGCACAATCTCTTTGTGGGTTCTGATATAAAACTCTCCACAGGTTACATTAACACATTAAAGAGAAAAGTGACGATGAATTCAAACGTCATATTTTGAGTCTGTACGACTGGTTTTAATCCATTTCTCAAAATTGGTTCCATTGTTTTTCCACGTGTTGCTGCCTTCACTATGTTTTTAAGATAAGGTGACGAGAGGAAACCCGTCTCAAATTAAACAACAACAGGAAACTGGAATCACTCACACGCTTTGCCGCTGCTTGTTAATGACCGACTTCAAGGCGAGTCACGAGAAGTTAAAGAGAAGAGCTCTATTGTTTATTGTGGCTTCACTCTCAGTGTTTGACCTTCTTTGGCTTCTCCTCGGCTGCTTTTGTCTCGGTCTTTCCTCTCCTGCTCAGATCCACACCTGCAGGCTTTGGATGAGAGTTTCTTAAATACTTCTGACCACATTTAAACTTAACCGTTTAATCAACAACAGTTGAATGAGTGTTTATCAGTCCTCAATGCAACTGTGTCGAGATGCCTGGTTGTACATGTTTATGTGCATATGTAAAGTATTTATGTTGATAAATAACTGTGCATATGTTCTGTTTGTGTTTACAAACTTCTTCTATAATGGCAAACAAATTACCGTGAACCTCAAACAGAGTGGTGTAGTTTGGAGTCCTAAAACCCTGAAATCAGTTAGCATCTGGTTCCCTCGTCTCAAACTCTTTGAGGTTTTTTTTAATTGGTTTTCAGTTAAATGCCTGAAATAAGGTCCATGTTTACCACAGGCTGAAGACATTTACTTGTTTTGTTCTATGACATAAAATACTGTACATCATTAAATGTCCCTCAATTTAATTATAAAGCACTTGAAATAAAAGCAGCGGTTGCTAACAAGTGGCTAAATGAGACTACAGAGGTACTATAATGTTATTTCGGTGTCCTTCTGATCCATTTTGGAGTCAGGTCACACAGAAATGTCTTCGTTTTGGGATGTGGTTTGAGGTTATCTTTATTGGCGCGATCAAACTTAGCAATTTAGCAATAACAAATTACTGCATTTCGTCTCGATCCTTTGAGTTGAATTTACTGTATTATTATATATTTTGTGTGGAGATAACTGAACAAGCAACTTCTTCATCAGCAAATGGCCTCCGGTACCATTTAAACCTTAATCTATTAAACTGTAACTTGCAGAAGCTGATATATTGAATACTATGATGTATTTTTTAATGTACTTTGTGCCTGTATAACAACAATAACTGTACTGTGCCAACACTTGATACTGTGTCTGCTTTTCCCCCCACACAGCCATACAAGCGCTCTCTCCTCGACAACAGTGCCGGCTGTGACCTTGTTTCCTGATGAGATGCTGCTCGCGCTCTTTGCTTCTTATCACCAGCAGGACATTGATGGATGGCTGTGAGTAGCTGTTCTGCTGTCTGGGCCACGAGGTCAAGGCGACAGTTACTTTAGCCAAATGTTGATTTTTCATGACCGCGTGCTGATTTCAGATCGCTAACGAGGATTTATGTGTTGATTTGACGCGTGTTCATGAAGAAATCATTGAATAATCTGTGTTTTTTTACATGAGTATTTACGTATTACCCTTATGTTCACATTGCTTTTGAAGATTAAGCAGGACCCTGCAAGATATGTACAAATATCCGTCAGCTAATTCACATTATGCAGCCGTTTGCCCACAGGTTATGAGGGATTAGGAGTGATTTCGCACTCAATTGAGGCTGCAGAGGATTCAGAGAATCAGAGCCCCTCAGACAGAGACTATTTTGGGCCGCCGCTGCTAATAGTTCTTGTCAGCCGTAATTTTTAAGTACTTTAACCAATTCATTGTATAATTAGGTTAACAAAATTAGCTCATTGCAAAGTCAGTCAGCAGGCGGTAATGCAATAAAGTTATTAACATTCCAGATTTATAGACCCATTAATACAGAGGTGATCTGTCTTTATCACATTTTTCTTCCCTGGTAAAAATGGCATAAATTAATAAAAGAAAATAGACTCTAGTGACATGCTCTGTATGCTTTATTGATTTTTGTTGGGGTTTTTTTTTTTTTGTGCTAACAGCAAAAAGCCAGAAGACAAAACGATCCGTCACTCCACGTGTCAAAAGTCAAAGCAAGAAGAAAGTGGATAATAAACATGGTGTGTGTGTGTGTGTGTGTGTGTGTGTGTGTGTGTGTGGAGGGCTTTTAAAGGGGAATTCCAGTGTTTTCAAAGCGGGATCACATGTTCACATATGTTGGTGTGTATATGACGCATAGGTACAACTAGTTTGGTACTTGGGATGTGATGAATGAGCGACATGGATACACAAAATACTCGCCTGAGGATTATTTTCTACGACATAAAATGTTTTTATAAAGGTGGTCTGGTGGATTTGAAGAAAGCACAGACGGATACAACACCTTCAGTTCCCCGTCAGTTCATCCCACATATATACTGATATATATCTGTCATCCTAAATCACATTTGCTTAAAAGGTGACATATTATGCTCATTTCTGCTTGTTGACATGGGTCCTTGATGTCTAAATGGATTGTTAGTAACATGCTTTGGTCGAAAAAACCGAAGGATTGAGCACAGCAGGGTTGTTTACACACCAGTTTCACAGCCCTGCTCTAAGCAGCCGGATTCAGTGACTTTCCCTTTTATGCTAATAAGCTACTGCGTGCGCCGCCCACTTCTTCCTGCCGACCGGAAGACGTGAGGACGGCATCGCGGGACCATGGCAACGAGCGCTACACAGCAACTTTCAATAAAGTTGAGGAAAAAAACAAACAAAAAAAACAACTAACAATACACAGCGCGACGCAGCTTTTCTGTGTCCGTGCCTGCATAAAACTGATAGTAGCACAGCAGACATGTAGCATGTAGCCATGTAGCCCCTGTCTCCGGCTCCAAAACAAAGTAGTGACTGCTTTACTGCAGATAACGTTTTGATACTCTCAGGTCTGGTCTCTCATGCCAGCAGCTAACGCTACAGGCTGTAGCATTAGCTGTACCGTTAGCTGTAGCCTACAGCTAATGGTACAGCTAATGCTACACACGTATTACATGTATACTAACACACAGAAAAACAGTCAGAGGACAGTCTCCCAGAGCCATGACATCTGCCAAACTACAGCAGCTCCTCGGCCTGTCACACAGTCAGCAGTGCATTCAGACAAGACACGCTTCTAGAAGTTTGATTACACACTGTCCTTTAGCACAACATGCTAATGAATGAACGTAGCTCACTGGCCGTGAATAACAGACCAGCTCATACCGTTTCCTCTGCGTGTTCACCGCGGAACAGCAGCGAAACGTCCGCGAACAACTGACACACACAACTGAGACGATGTCACCCCGTCTCCTCTGTTTGTTCACCGCGGAGCAGCAGCTCACTGTCCGCGAACAACTGAGACATTTCACCCCGTCTCCTCCCCACGTTCACGGCCGAGCAGTGGTTCACCGGCCGGTTAGAAGCGATAAAATCTCAATATACTAATTCATTTTCTCAATTCACCGTCATGTTTTAAAAGAGTGCTGATATGACAAATAAACGTTTCGTATCATTCACATTATCTGAATCCTACGGCCAGTAAGCCCAACGTTGATAACTTCACATGTAATGTTAGCTCAGCCTCATATTTACATCCACGGTTAGCGTTAGCTCATGTGCTAAACGGCCAAAGTAACACAAACTATACTGTTTTTTAAATACTTACAGTTCCATCACTGACAGTGGGTATGGATCCATCTTTCAAGGGACAATCTTGTTGCCAGTCCAGCGTTGTACTGACCCTGGTTGCTGAAACAGTCCGGGGTGAAGTGACTGGCACAAACCATAACGCTTCTGCTCACTGAAGCTGGGACCCTGATAAATAAAAAGTAGCCTCTTCGCTCTGATATCCTCTTTGGTAGGGCGGCGATGTAGCGAAACATGAGGATCCGTGCATCCGACGACAGAGCAGCAGTGCTCGGCTTTCGGGTCGTACATGGTAGCGGTCAGGCTGTCGCTAACTAAAATGGCGGATCCTCGTTCAGGTAGCTGGCGTAATGTGGGAGAATGCAAAAGACCGGATTGTGACGTCACAACCCGGTCGAAATCCAAACGGCTCGTTGAGAGACTCAATTCCTGACTCTGCCAGGTACAAAATATTGACTTAGTTGTCAAAACTCATGCTTAGGGGGTGGGGAGGCACTCCGGATACGCAACTATACATACTAAAGCAAGGAAAAAGTCAGTTTTGCATAATATGTCCCATATTTTGTGTCCTTTGTCATATAATACCACCATTGCCATAAATTGTAACTAGACGTGCTTGGTTGATGCCTTAATTTGTAGTGCAAAAGCTATGAAAAATTTATGTCATTAGTTTTCAGTATTTTGTTCAAAACTCGTGACAAAACCAACAGTTCAAAAAAAATATATTGACGTACGTTTTAATCACACATGGGCAAAAAAACCCTTCTGTGTAAAGACTAAATGTTTGTTTTTTGCCACGAACAGGCTCAGATTGTTATTCTTAAAGTCAGGAAACTGAATACCTCAGAATTACCAGATGAAGAAGACTAAAATTTGAGTTGTTCGAGCTAAAAAAGTTTGTAACTTGAAATTATCAGTGTACTTTACTCAGTCATTTCAAGGTAATCAGTTTCCTCTTTTTTCTTTTTACGTAAAGTCACTTGTCAGATTTTACAGCGTCTGACACCATTACAGAGGATCCCTGCAGACATATAGTCCCTTCTGTCGAAGAGTTGGATCTCTTTTTGTATCCAGAAACCGACGCTAATTCTGTCAAACAAGATAAAACTCATGAAATCATCTTTGTTCGTCTCGCCGGCTCTGGTTTGGTCAAAATTACCCCTTAATTCTCCTTTAACTTCTACGTAATAAAACAATTACTTTAAAATTGCATCAAGGATTTTTTTAATAAGCTCCACATCTCAGCTGCCTGACGTGTCGCCATTTGACAAGTTGCCAAATTGTCACGATGTTGAAGTATTCGGCGTGACACGGTGTGGGCCGCCTCGCAAACAAGCGTGTGAACTTTAGAGGGTTTAGAAATCAGGATTTAGGAAATATGTGACCCGTCCTGTTTGTGCTTCTGTCAACTACATTTATGTCTTTTCCCATTTGTTCTGCGTCGTACATGGTGTTAAGGAACATACTGTACGGCGTATGCGCGTAATGTGGCGATTGACTTATGTGGAAAAAGTGGGTCATGTATAATTGCAGCATCTGTTCCAAGTTTGAAATGATTCCCACCCTGTTCAGAGGCTGAATTAACACTCAGCACATGCTGTGATGTGATGTCAGCGATAAAGAATCAGCAAACATTGCAGAGATGATAAAACATATTGTTTAATGAGCTGTCACATAGTTCAGTTCAGATTAAATGGACTTTTAAGTTCAGAAGACTTTCGTAGTTCTTCTCGTAGAGTTTCGTAGTTTTGATCGCGGCACGAGCTCCATTTTTGCCGACTTTACAGACAAACCAGTCGCCAGAATGAATGAAATGTAGCTACAGGCTACATACGGTACCATATTAACATGTGTACAGTAAGTGGATATTTTTAACGAGACGTTGGGATGTTGTTTTTTCCTGTAAGTATTTGAAATGAAAACATGATGTTTTCCTCACCGTACCCAAGTGATTTTTGTTGCTAAACCTAATCAGAGCATAAACAAAGCATTGTCACGACACATAATTGAAAATTTTACTTGTAGAAACGAACATTGCCAACATTTATTCCTTTGATTCAGCTGAGAAAGTTTGTTATTTAAAATTTCGCACCCAAAACGTTGGTGTTTTTGTGTTGGCAGCGCGGCTCCAGGGACGGAAACGCTGGTCGATCCACCAATTTGATCTGGACTGAAATATCTCAACAAATAAAACGGATCCAAATGACTTTGATCGTATCTTTTCAGACTTGGGGCGTAATTATTAAGTGATAGGAACTACACTTCCTATATTTAGGGCACTTTGGGGAATGTAAACAGGAAGTAATGTTGCATCAGAGTCGGTGAGTTAGCTGTGGGCTACAACTTGTGACCCCTCGTTATATCTCAGCTTTGATACTGAAGAAAACTTAAAGGAGATAATGACATCCTAGAGAAAATATGTGTATCATGCCTTTGTTTTTTGAGTTGTGACTTTAAATTTTGAGCCAATCACAGCTCACTCTCTCTACTAACTGCACCCTGAGCCCCGACACAGCGAGCGTGACCCTTCGCTCTGAATAACAAGCATCTGGACTCGTACAGTAAAAACCCTTCTGGTGTTTTTTGCCCTGCGTCTACTCATCTGCTTGTTGACAACAGGGTTGAAGGATGACTCATAGGACCGTATGACTTATTTCCACCGCTCGCTGACTTTGTTCTCTGCATCATTTCACTCACAAAAGTGCATTTTTAGTTTTAATAAGGGGTTTACACACCGCAATCGCAAGTACACTCACAGTATCCCTCTCTGTGAAGTTGACAGTGAGCTCTTCTTGGAGAGCGATCCTGCCCGGGCCTTCAGATCTTATGTTTCACGAGCTGGAAATTATAAGATTCCATCTGACATTTTGAGTAAAGTTTAGTTTCCCACATATTCATGATCCTGTGGTTTCATTTAGACTTTACCGTAAAGTTTAAATACCGTGTGGTCACATGTCAAACATTTGATGTGTAATTTCCTTAAAACTGCACTCTTGAGATTGAATCTTATGATTTATCACTCATGATTTATGATTCATCTGTGTTGTGAAGCCAAAACAAATTAATCATGTCAACATTGAGGGCAAATACCCACCAATTTTATGCTTTTTTGTTTCTGCGTCTTGTGATCAAGCGAAGCAGTCTGACCCGGAATTCAGGCCACAGCATTTTTCCAAAGATTTATTCTGATTATTTTTCCCACGAACGTGAATAAAACTATTTGCTGGAATTCTTCGGGCCTTTAATTTTATCTTTAAAGTGGTAACTTTTTTAATTTTATTTTTCAGGACAGTTAGCAGTGTGATTTATGGATGTGTCCTTGCTCCAGGGCGAGAACATTTTAAAGGGGAAGTTCGACATTTTTAAACCAAGGCCTGGCATTTACATGTATGAGTGTGCAAATGAATCATGCTCGTCCACTAAAGGTGCTCCTTGTGCCACTGACAGGCTGAGGATGTTATTCTAAGTGTCCGACAACATTACAAGCACAATTCCTCTTCTCGCTCTGAAATCATGCATGGTGAGTTGTTGAAGTATTGTCAAAATCAGCTAAATATACAGCTGTGACTTTGGGAAGAAAGTCTGTCTGTCCTCGCTACATCTCTGACTCACGTTTCCACTGTTGTTTTGGTTCCTTACAACTCACATCTCGTGAGATTTCAGAGCGAGACTTGAACAAACTTGTGTTTCTGGTTACAAAATGTTGTCAGACACTCAGAACAACAGCCTCAGCCCTTTTCATGGACGTAACTTCAACGGTCGGAGTTGCCTCAAAGTATTGCCTAGCAGCCTTTGCAGCAGCCAAGTCGTCAGGGTTTAATGTTCGCAGTTAACATTTTTGCAAACCACAGATTTGTCCGAGGTATCATGTTCACAATAAATGCTTATTAATATACTGTTAGACTCTAAGACTGTTATACTTGTGTGGTGTAGAGATGACAGATTTTTGTATTGATTAATTTTTGAATAATTGCTGAAAATAATCTCGGTGACAAACACAAGTTTGTGATATGTACACGTTTTGCTCAGCGAGATAATCTTCACAGATGAACACCACTTTTGTGATTTTCGAAGCGTAGACTAAATCACTAGAAGTCAAAAGCTAATGTTAGGCTATAAACAGACTACATTGCAGTCGCATGAGGTAAAAAGTCACCACCACTAACCATCTCTACTGCGATTTATTGGGACTTTCACCTTTTTATGGAACTTGACCTGTGCCGTGGCGGCACGATGTAGTTCACTGAGCGGTTTAACACAAAACTAGATGATGTTTTACTTTATTTAGGACAAACTGTGACTTTCTTGACTTGGAAAATCATCTTTTAAATTGACAAACAACATATGTGTAGTTCATGATGCGGTATCAAAAACTAATGTATCTCTCTCCGTGTGACTTGTGCAGCTTCCTCTGGAGCCATTAAACTACGTTTTTTTCTCTACAAAACCTGTAAACACACTTTAATGCGAGAAATTGTTGGAGCTACCCTTTAAATCAAATATCTGAAACCCTTCTCCAACACTGGGTGTAATGGAGGTGGAGGGTTGTCACTGGGGGAGGCTGGCTGCCGTCGCCCCGCCTCCCCTCTCGTCCTCCCCGCCCTCCTCATCGCTGATGCGGCCACCCAGCGGACACTCTGCTGCCTGCCTGTTGAGATCAGTGAGCTGCTGAAGTCCGGAGCGGAGACACGCAGTGGGACGTTTCCTCTCAACACTTGGGATCTATAAAGTAAGCTGCTGTTTTATGACCTTACAGAGGAGACGCTGTGTCCATTTTTACGCACGGTGACTCGCTCACTTTTTGTTTTTTGGTTTGGGATCCGTGTGTCAGGAGGTGAAGATGCTTCAGACGAAGTGAGAGAAGAGGCTCCTCCGTCCTTCGGGACATTTAAGGACGTCCAGCTGTGTGTTTTTCTGGGACATATGTGCTGTCTGCATGGATTGGATTTAAACGTCACCTGCATTTTACGCACCGTTTCGCATTTTACGCACCGTTTTGGACTAAACGATCTCCAGAGCGCAGCGCCCTCTCTCCAATGAAATATCTCCCCGCTGTGGATCGACTCAGTAAGCGGATCGAGCTCAGTGAGACCAGCCACAGCACGAAGTCTCGTCCCGGTGCCGTGGTCTCTCTATTGACCCCTCTGGACCCACTTCGACAGGCAAAGCGGCTTCCTATCCGAGTCATCAAGATGTTGACTGCGCACACTGGACACCTGCTTCACCCCGAGTATTTACAGCCTCTGACGTCCGCACCAGTGAGCATCGAGGTAATTTATGTCTTTTAAAACGCCTCATTTTATACTGAAGTGTGGTGAACATGAGAAGACAACTATGAATTTATCGCACTGTCATCTGATGTGACAACAGACTAAGGAAACATGTCTGACCTCAGATTTAACTCGAAGGATTAGTAATGAGTAAAAGTATCAGATACATTACATCATAGATCAAATGACAACTTAATTATGTTTAAGTTAGTCCTTTAATTTACAGAAAATTTATGATAAATGACAAAAGGCTGCAACTACTTGAACTAATCGATTAATCTACCGATTATTGTGTCAGTTAATGTGTTTGAAAGGTGAAAAATGTCCCTCACAGGCGCTCAGAGCCAAACATGAAGGCTTTAACTGTCTTTTGTTCAAGTCCCAAACCTCGCAGATTCTCTGTTTAACCCCATGAATGACAAAGAAATGCAGCAAATCCTCAGTTAGACAGTTAAATCGTTTACTTCTTTGTCGACTGACGATTAATCGACAAATCGTTTGAGCTCTGAACACAACAATGTGAGGATGCCCCTTAGGATTCTGGGAAATCATGTTTTAGTATTTTCTGTCGTTTCTAAGACAAAAAGATCGATCAAGAAAATAAAAAATAAAAGAATCTGCCTTTAACTTTAACGTTTCTGTTGTCGATCATTTGCTCGATTAATCGATTAGTTGTTTGGTCTGTAAAATGTCAGTCAGTTTACTTTAAAGCTGAAGATGACGTCGACAAATGTCTTGTTTTGTTCTCGTTACAAAGAATTTTTAGCTTTTGAAAAATTATTTTAGTTTGTAAAATGATCCTTTATTTTCGTAATGATCGTTTGTGCTCCGAAAACAGCAATTTGAAGACCTCGCCTCGGATCCTGGGAATTTATATCTGGAGTTTTTTGTATTTGTTTTTATTTTTTTTTAGATGAAAGGATCCATCAAGAAAACAATCGTCACAACAATTGTTAAATCCAGGGCGGCAGCTAACGATTGTTTTTGTTGTTGGTTAATGTTCTCGAATAATTGATTAGTTGTTTTGTCAAAACAGATGAAAGAGATTTAAGTTTACTGTCAAAGATGAGTTAAGAAACCAGAAAATATTCACATTTAGGAAGCTGGAAACAGAGAATTTTTGGCTTTTTAAAATAATATTTTTGCTTGAAAAATGTTTGTTTATTTCTTTGACGATAAAACGATTCATCGATCAAGTTTGAGCTCAAAAAACTTTGATTTGAAGACGGCCTCTTGGATTCTGGGAATTCATGTCAGGCATGTTTCAGTATTTTAAATCAATTTTTAGACAAAACGATTCAAGAACGTAACTGTCACATTAATTGCTGCTGTAATTCCATGGCTGCCACTTTCATTCTGGATCATTTACTCGATTAGTTGTTTGGGCCTTAAAATGTCAGGAAATTCTGAAAAGGTGCCTCAAGATGACAACAACAAATGTCTTGTTTTGTCCACAACCTAAAGATATTCAGTTTCCTGGCACAGAGGAGGAAAGACACCAGAAAATATTCACATTTGAGAAGCTGTAATCAGAGAATTTCTTAAAATATGACTCAGGTCTACAGATGACAGTACATTTTTTTGCATGAAAGTTAAAACGAGCTAATCAGAATCTATATTTTGTCGTAGCTGGATGCCAAGAAGAGCCCCCTGGCCCTGCTGGCACAGACCTGCTCTCAGATCGGCAAACCAGACCCTCCATCCTCCTCCAAGCTGAGCTCCTCCTGCAGCCAGGGGGACAAGGAGCTCAGCAGTCGGTCGTCCGGCTCCAGCCTGAAGCTCGGGGAGCACCGTCCCTCCCTGGATGACAAGTGTAGCTTCAAACCCTACAACAAAGGCGGTGGAGACTGTCGCAGGGAGGGAGTCACCAGCAGCAGCTCCAACAACACCAGCAGCAGCAGCGGCGGCGATAAAGTCGGGTTCAGGGTACCCAGCAATAACGTCAACACTAATGGGAACTCAACCACTGGCCAGCAGTCGTATCCGCCCCACTCTGCCTCGCCCAGCTCCAGAGCCACCCCACCAGGACACACTCAGCAGCAGCCTCACAAACAGAGCCAGTCTCCTGGTGGACAGTCACACTCCCAGACTCTGAATGGAGACGCTGCACATGAGCGGGGCAGTCCGACCAGCACGAGCAGCAATAACAATCACCCAAAAAAGGACGCGGATGTAAATAAGAACAACTCGGACGGTCCACACGACGCTAACTCCAGCCACGTTCGAGCCAGCACGAACTGCAGTAACGGCAGCTCTGATGGCGGCTCCAACCACGAGGGGGGAGGTAAAGCGGAGTCGATGCAGCCGAGCCACGGTCCCGGACGCATCACGCCCATTTCTCCTTACAAGACAAGCCAGCCGCTCTTCCCCCTGCCCTCCTCTAACATGGGCTACCACGGGTCTTTAGTGGGGGCTTACGCAGGCTACCCGTCTCAGTTTGTTCCCGGGTTGGATCCGACTAAGTCGAGCCTCAGCATCGGAGGGATGGGAGTTCCTGGTAAGCACCCGAGCTCCAGCCCTCTCACGGGTGCCTCCCCTCCCTCCTTCATGCAGGGTTTATGCAGGGACCCCTACTGCCTGAGCTACCCGAGTGTATCCCATCTCGGCGGAAGCAACTGCAACTCCTGCATCCACGACCCCTCCTCCACCCTCAAATCAAACTTCCCACTGGTGTACCCCTCCCACCCGCTCCACTCCCTCCACCAGAGCTCCAGCGTGTCCTCCTCCCTCTCACACCCCCTCTACACCTACGGCTTCATGCTCCCCAACGACCCCCTGCCCCACGCCTGTAACTGGGTGTCAGCCGGGGGGCCCTGCGACAAACGTTTCACCACGTCAGAGGAGCTGCTGGCTCACCTGCGCACACATACGTCCCTGCCTGTGGGGATGGACAGTAAGCTACTCGCTGTTTCCTCCTCTGGACCTGCCTCCTGCCACCTCCACCTCCCCCACCAGAGCAGCCCAGGCTCCATGCCCAGCTCCCTCTCCCTCAGGGCTCCACCCAGCCTGGGTTTAGCTCGCTATCACCCCTACAGTAAGGTCCATCTACCCCCCGGACCCTCCTCCATCTCCCTGCACTCTCTGCCCACCACAGGCCCGTACTACCCTCATTACGCCCTCTACAGTCAAAGACTTGGATCAGCATCTGCTCTGGGCTACCCGTGATACACCATCTGCTCATATGTTTAAAGGAGTAGTTCGACATTTTGGGAAATATGCTTATTCACTCTCTGGCAGAGGGGTAGATGAGAAATATGATACCAAAGTCCAGATTACCTTCGCACGTACACTGGAAACAGAGGGAAACAGCTAGCCAGTTTCCAGGCAACATGATGAAACTTCAGGAGGTTCCCTGAAGTGTCAGGTTAATTTAATTCTTCGTCTCTCAGCCAAGAAATAATCTAAAACAGCGACTTGACAATTATTATTTTTTTTACAGTTTTAGTATTAAAGGAGCAATTTTTTAAGGACAGACTTTTAGTTGAAAGCATCCAAACAATGAATTAAGCAGTCAAAGTGTTGTTGTTATATGAAAGATGTCTGAACTGAAATTAGCATGCTAACCAGCTAGCCTCGTCCTGCCCTGTAATACAACTCATTACCGCAAGAGGCGATAGACTGGTAGTTTAAGTTAAGTCTAGTTTAAACTGGGACATGTCTTTCCTTCGTCGTCTAATAATTAAACAAAATAAACTAGAAATATAAGAGATATTTTTACACATACAACCATATGAATTTAAGTTTCTCTCTTTAACCGAACCAAGACAAGCTTAATTCCCTCGTTAACTCATCGTGAAACAACAAACCTCTGGTTTTGTCGAAGTAAATCCACAATTCAGTGAATAAGATGTGACACTGTAACACTCTGTCGCTTCTTTCCACGCTATAAATCGCCTCCTTACCTGAGTCGTCAAACTAACTAACCGTGAGACACTGTGTTCAGTCCCAGTTCGGCATCCGGCCATGTTTACTGTCAGTTTGCCACCGGCTCCACGGCTAACTGAGTCATGAGCCAATAAGCTAACGGAAGCTAGCTATAGCCAAGGATAGCTAGCAAAAAGCAGCCACCTATGTCTTTGGAGCTACCTTGCATTCTGGCTATATTTTACAAATTACAACTTTTTAGAAATGAGATTAGGAATGAAACAATATGACGATTTTATGTTGTGAATTTCCTCGCCGAAATAATTGAGATTCACATTATCCAAGTAATCCCCGTGATTAACTTATCCCAAGTGTTTAATTGGACTGTGATAAAGTTTTAATCTGGATATGAGATATAACATGTTGATTTAGGAGTTTTAAAGGTGCTGGTAGGCAGATTCGGTTGCATTTGGACTGAGCCAGGCTTTCTGTTTCCACCGGTTTCAAGTCTTTGTGCTAAGCTAAGCTAAGCTTTAGCTATTTAATGGACAGATGCAACAGTGGTATCGTCCTTCTCATCTAATGTACCAAAGATAATAAGCAAATTTGACAAAATATTGAGCTATAACTTTAAGTTTGTACTTAATTGCGGCAAGTTGCTGCTTCCTGTGACTTCAGACTGGATTCAAGTAGAACTGGGATGGGAGAACAAGTCCTGGATCTTGACTTGAGCACATCTTCACTCTTTTGTTTCTACATTATATAAGTAGGTTTTTCTAATCAGGCCCCACTCCTACAGATCAGAGGACAAATGTGGCTCTTTGCATGGCTGCACAATACTCGGATACTTCTGCAACAGATGCGACTGCCCCTTTGGTGACACATTGATTGGTTGGACGCTGTGTGATAGCACTTGGATGTTCAGGGTTCTCAAACGATGATGATTTAGCGCAGAGAAACATGCGACAGGGATGGCAATAAGCTGCAGCCGTGGACCGAAGTCCGGCCACAGTCGCTTTCTCCCTGCGAGAGATGCATGTAAGCTCGACACAGCGAACACACGTAACTGTTTATTCAGCCCTGATGGTTTGTGATGATTTGTTTTGGTTCCTTATGTTTTGTTTATTCCTACTGAGAACTTGTATTTATTTTTCACCAGGAATCTGGCTTTCATGTTTACCATCTATTCTCATTTTACAGTCCTCTGAGCAGACATGTGGGGAAGCCAGATGACAGATGTTTAATATTTTGTGTCTTAACACTTTTGCGAGAATGATGAATGTTGAAATCACATCTCTCTCTCTCTCTCTCTCTCTCTCTCTCTCTCTGAACTCCTCAGCTTTTTGATTTTTTTTTTTTTTTTAATTCTCACAGCAAATCAATAAAAATGAGATGTGATATTTTTTGTATAATTGGAATACCGTGTGGTGGTATCCAGTTAAAGGGGAGGTCATATTTTGTTAAATAAATCACACTGAAGCTGTTGATACTGTCGTCTTCATTTCACTGTCAGTTCCTCATCTAAATATCTCTTTTATTTAGAGAGTTTAACAGTAATCAATCAAGAAAATCATAAGTTTTAATTTTAATTGGTTTCATTTACTCCTTAAATGTAATAACTATCTGATTTTAGGTGATTATCTCCGATTCTAGAGGTCATTCTGTTGCAGTTCTTACGACCCAAACGCTAAAATAAATGTTGGCTTTTCTGCAAACCATGAATACGATGAAACTTTACATTTCTTAAGGTTCAATTTTCTATTTTATCTTGTGACAACGCTGTGCTTATGGTCAGTGATGGACTGTAACTGAGTACATTTACGTAAGTACTGTACTTTAGTACAATTAGAAGTGCTCTGTCAGAAAAGTGTTTATGTTTTCTGCAACCTTTATACTTCCTCCCCACTATAATTTGTATTATTACTGCTGTTATTGTAGTAGATGTAGTAGTGATTTTGCAGATTGCAAGTTGTATCAGAGCCAAAGTAGCTTTTTTATTATTATTATTGACAATCAGATTGAAAAAAACAACAAAAATGCTGAATATCAGATCCAATAATTGCTTAATCCATAGTATATACATACATTTAAATGTATATTTACTATATATGTATGTATATTTTACTTTTGATACTTAAGTATATTTAATATCCTTCACTTTTACCACAATATTTCTTTGGGGTACTTTGAACAACACTGTTTATAGTCTGGTTAGGTTTAGGCACAAACACTTGGTTAGGGTTTGGAAAACGTAATATTTTGGCTTAAAAGATCTGTTTTTATCGCCACAAACACAAAAATCTGTTGCTTTCACACTTAAAATTGTTGAAACACAGTCTTGAACTGCAGTCACTGGCTTGGCAGCCATCTCACCTGTTAGGCAATAAACATGTAACGTGAATATATGACACCTGTTGTACAAACGTCAACATGTAGCCGGAATGTTAACCGCCAACATTTTTGCGACTGGGCTTATAAGGGTGTGAGTTTAAAGGGGCACTATGTAGTTTTGGGAAAGACATCCAAACTCAGAACAGGTTACGTGGTTGCACGTCTTCCAGGATCACCTTCGACGTTTTCGGAAACAAAACATTCGCACAAACTAGCTCTGATGGAGAGTACAGCGGCCTTAAGGGGGGAAAGGAGGTGATGTAGTGAGAGGAAGATGTCAACTTCTGTCCGTGTACGTGTCAGCCAGACTTTGGCTTCTGATTTGTACCAATGGCTATTTTTACGGTGGAAGAATCACATGATTAATGGCTCGAGGTGTGCTTTACTTCTGCTAATATTTCACTGTGTTGACAGCGGCTCATGAGCAGACCACAAGGATACAGCTCACATTCCTCGTGTTCTGCGGTGTCACCTTAAAGCAACAGCATCCTTATTTAGACCTCCTGGATTGTTTTACAGAAATGCCGACATCTGTGGATGCTGGAGTCAAGCCTGTCTGACTGTAATGTATAAGATCCTGATAAGCATCAGAGTCAGACTGCCGATTCTCGTATCTGTTCGAGATGAAGACCTGACGGTCGCTCGAGTTACCACCGCCGCCACATGATTGGCAGCGGTAATATGCCATTTCCTCGCAACATGACACTGTGACACCCATGGCGAAGTATAGATGACCCACGCTGGTCACTCACAACTCTGACAAGGGACCCACAGGGGTCAAAACAGCCTGTCCCCACTGTAACAAGAGAGAGCGCTCCTCTTTCAGCGGTCTGAGATGCTGTAGGGGTGTCTGAGTTCGGCAGGAGGGCATCAGATCCTGTAGGTCCACTCTGGAGGTCTCACGTTCCCCTGATATGTCCCAGAAAACAGACACACTTTAGATTATTGAGAGCTGGATGCTGATACTATAAAGCAAAGAGTCGTCACATGCTTTCTCTCCAGTCTTGGAGTTAATCTTAGAGGATTTTTTGAGGCAAATGTGGTTTTTATTGTTTACAGGATGGATTTCACTTCACTTTGGCTTTTCAAGTATTTCCAGTCAGTTGTGTTCACTGTCACAAAGGTGGAGAGGGATGTATAGTGTTGGATTGGGATGCCACCTATTGGTGACCAACAAAACCTTTTTGTCATCTAACTTTAAGCATCAACATTCGAGTATTTCTTGTTTGTTTCTGTTGATATATTCTATCAACCTGCCCGGGTACATCCCACTGTTTATTCATGTGGTTTGTCCCTGATAAAGTAAAGTAAATAAAAGTAACTACTGTATATTGATTATTGGGCAAAGTTTAGAAAGGGGGAAAGGATATATATTTCTAGTATACATTCATAAAAACAGGGAAATGTTTTTTTACATTTCAGCTTCGAAAATGTATTGTTTTATTGAATACTTTCATTTTGAAGCTCACTGTCTGTGTAGAAAATCTAATAGTTTAATCTAAAAGATGGCTTTGGTTGGAGCCACAGAGTACCGGTAACAAAAACATGATGTTGAATGTTGATAAACGTGATGCTACACATTCATTTTTGGGCATTTATTTATTTTTGTCTCCTCAAGATGATTTTTTTTAATAAATTCAGAACTTGTGCGCATCAAGTTGAATATAAGAACTGAACTGTCACCATCAAGAAGTAATAAAAGTTCATTAGCTGCAAAACTAACTGCTAACGTTAGCATGCTAACATGCTGAACTAAGTCGGTGACCACGGTAATCATTTTTCTTCTTCTAATGTTGCGTTCCAGTCAACTTCAGACCTCGAAGCGTTCCAGGTGCACAATGCACAAAAGTTGACGAAGAACCTGGCTAGCCGCAACAAAATGGCGTCTCTTGTGTACACAGAATTGAACCCTCAGCAGCGCTGCCTCGTTGCGTATAAATGAAATACAGGAGGAAAAATAATACAAGGTAAGAGACGTCATTATACATTTTATTTTACAGCACTTTTATGCCTGGAAACACATCTAAATACTGGATACTCGTCCAGAACACAGCATGTTAGCATTTAGCTTAAAGCTCCAACAGAGCTGCTACCACGGCTGTAGACTTGTTAAAAAAAAAAAAAATGAAACATGACCTTCATTCCTCACACCATTAATTTTCACCCAGCCTCTTCGTCATTACTCATTCATGCAGCCAATATTTATGATTTCTTTCTTTTCAGGCCTCGATTATTTCCTTCATTTGTTTCTAATCTTTTCCGCCCCAGACCCTCATTTATACACGAGCTGAGCTGAGTCATGCTGTTTTCCATCACTTATATTAGTTTCACACCTCGGAGAGGCCCCGGCTCAAGCGACAAAGAAACCGAGGCCAAAAGAAGGACTGAAGGGAGGGGATTACTTATTCACTACTCCCACCCACACTCCCCCCGTCAACCAGAGGTTTCATCCGTCACAAAACAACTCTTGCTTCCCCTGATCTCTTGCTTACCACAGCCCTTTTTATTTAGCACTCTAAATTAAACCCAGAGTCTGGAGGACATATTTCTCTGTAATATATAAAAAGTCTCTTGGTATTGTTCTTGGAGATGAGGGCTCGCCTCCCTGCTCGGTCTGAGGGAGTCCAGGGTGCAGCTTGACAGCCCCGGTGATTAATGATGACAGACTGTGGAGCTGCTCCTCCATCACTTGACGAGGCTTTAACCCCTTTATCAGCCTAAATCAGTGCAAAAAAAAGACCAGAAGAAAAGAGATAGTGAATTGTTTCTTCCTATTAAATCATTAAGCTTCAAATCACGAACATCTGCCCCGATGCTTCCTCTGGATTGTCTGTGAGTTACAGATTGCAGGCAGCGTCCCAGAAATAGATTCCTCTCTGCTTTTATTTTGTCTTCTCTCCAATTTTATCACTTCATCCATCATCCGACTATGTGGGCTTTTCAAGTGGTCCAAAAATAAAGAGGACACAGATGTCAGCCATGCTATACTGATGTTTCTAAACCACCGTAAACCCATAACTTACATTCACCCACAGGCCGGGAGAAAGGGTTGAAAATACACTTTTTTTCGCCTACAGAAAAACACTGAGCTGCACATAACATGCTGAGACTCCCACGTGCTTGTTTTTTAAAGGAACAGTTCACACAAAAGTGGAAATTTAGTTGTTATCTACTCACCCTTAATGTATTATTCACTTTTTATTGACCATACTTGAGCGGATAGTGACATGACATGAAAAATTATACCTTCTCCGTCGAAGTTGTTAAATACTGCTGTATTATGTGACTTTATGCATTTTCTTGAGTGCCTCGTCTCAGCGCCTCTCTCTGTTCAGCTAACGGAGAGCAACAGTAGCTAACGTCGAGCTTGTGCACCCACGTCAGATCGGGTTGCACGCTTTTCATTTCGTAGCTACATTAAAGATTTCAGCTGAAAAAAATGGTTCTGGTAGGTTCTCAGGTGACTCAAGTGACTTTCCTTCAGCATGGGGGTGAGTACATGATGACCGACTTTTCATTTTTAGGTGAACTGTTCCTTTAAATTTCCATAGTCCAACAATAAATTAGTCTCCGTAATGCCCCCAGGAAGAGAGCCGGGCTTTGCAGCCAACTTTCCTAGTGACCAAACTGTGTAATTACAACATCACGTGATGCACTTTGGGCCCAAATGACCTTTTCCCATAAGCTTACATTGTGAAAGAAGCAGCTGTAAAATGGTGGATAAATTTCACAACCCCTGAGAAATTACTAGTTTCACTGTCATAACTGGAGCCATTCGGTCCAATAAAGTCTTGAAGAAACCACACGATTTAATTCATTTATCCCCGTTCAAGTTAGCCGGGCACTAAACCGAAAGATAGAGAAGCTCAACACAGAAGATCCTGGTATCTACTTTTTCGGCTTCACAACCGCCGCTGAGCAGCTTTCACAGGAACGAACAGGGCTCCATTAATACAACGTCCTCGGTCTCCACTTGGGCAGGTATTTTTGTTGCTAAAAAGGGGCACTATCCTACCTCTCTCTCCTCATGTCTCAAGCCCTGTTGTTTAAAAAACGTCGACGGAGAGAGTTTAGTGGTGTACAAGAGGGCAAACGCAATTATGGTTTCGTTGCTAATGTGCATGGCCCCAGCTGGTTTTGATCTGGCTGTGCTCTGAGGGCTCCCAGCTCAGTTGTCAGCTCTCATGCATCACAGACCCGGTGCTTAACGGAAAAACGTGCTTTGGCAGCAGCCAGCAGAGGCCTGGAGGCCAGCGGGTGCTGGTGGGTTAGCCGCATTCAAGTGGGAGGGGGGGGGGTGACACTATCCTCTGCCTTCCGCATCTGGATCCTCACGGCCACATTCTCTCATTCCTTATGGTTTTTCACCCTCTTCATGAATGTAACCGCTGTAATTGGACGGCGTGACCCAGTGCAGACGCCACGCCACAGACTTGGGAGGTCAGAGAAAAGGCTCCAAAATACACACACATGGATGGCAACCGAAAGAAAGAAAAGTACAAAGCAGAACGAGGAAAGAGATGCTTGCATGGAAATAAGCAGACATGATTACTCAAATACAGTCATTAAGGAGGAAATGTTGTTTTTCATGCTGTCAGGATGATTAATGAGGGACAGCAAATCCACTCAAATGCTGTTGTTTAGTCTAACCAGCAGACCTGATCTCTGCCACTAACGTAGAACAGACAGGATGTGTGTGATATGTTCAGTGTGTGTGTGTGTGTGTATGTTGAATCACTAAAAAATGTAGAAAGCTTAAAAAAAAAAAGGTTACAGACTAAAGCTGGAGAAGTCAGGAGCTTTAAAACAATGATGTAGTACATGTAGACTAGTTTAGACAATACTCAGCCTGACCTGCTGTGTTTACTGTGTGCTATTCAAGTCATAATTAATCTTAATTAAGTGACCACGAGGATGTGTTTCCGTTCAGAAAACACAACTGCCTGTTCTCTAAACCCTTTTCCCTGAACGGCGATCGTCCAATCATGTCTTTGTACTTGTAAACTGTCCAGTTTTGGATTTCTCAATGTTTAATTTGTGTGTTTGAGGCTGTAATAAGAATAATATTCAGCATTTAAAGAGTTTGAAGGTGTGAGGAAGGGATCAACTAGTGTGTTCAACATAAACTTCAGTCGTTAGCATGCATGGCTTGCTACCTACAGTCATTGAATGTTATTTTTTAAGTCCAACACCCATTTAATTAACTAATTAGATTAGTTTGGGCTAACTTTTAAAAGTTGTGTAAAAATTAAAAACACAAGAGTAAAAGTGAAAGGAACTACTGTTAATCTACTGTAATGTAAGCGTCAATCATTAGCATGTCTGGCTAACTAGCTTGTTACCTACAGTGCTTGAATGTTGCTTTTAAGTCCAACACCCATTAACTTTAGTTTGGGGTAACTTTTAAAGGTTATGTAAGAATGACGAAGTGTGTAAATCTAACGTTAGCTTCAATTGTCAGCATGTCTGGGTAACTAGAAAGTAATCAAGTGTTATTTTTAAGACCAAAACCCTTTTAATTAACTAACTAGAGATTTTGGGGTAACTTTTGACAGCTCCTAGAGTAAAAGAGTAAAAGTTTGAGGAACTAGTGTTGATCTACTGTAACGTAAGCATCAATCGTTAGCTGTTTTTGCCTACTTTCTCTGAAATCAAGGACCCATTGTTTCCAATATTTACATTGAAGCAGCGTTAATATTACCATTGTAGGCTGGCCAAGCAGGAGGTTGTGACTTGAACTGAATGTTCAACATCAAAATGTGATTTAATTTAGAAAGCAGTCTCAGACATCTTTCTCTGGTTTCCTTCATGCGCACCACATTCATTAAAAATACATTTCATGCTCCCATTGATCACTTTGAATACAGTATGTGTCAACACATTCTAGAAAATTAGCCGTCTTTTTTGAGTTTTGTAGCCCGTACCGTGCCAAACTCTTCAGAAACTCCAGATGTTCCCCAAAATCATGCTGGAAGGCTGATAAGGAATCAGCTTTCAACAGATGTCTTGTGCCTGGACTCAGTGATTTAGTAGCTGCAAATGATGAAACACTGTTTCCGCGTCTCACAGCCTGACTGGCTTTAATCATTATGCAAGCAGCTGCAGATCTGGGTGACGTCATGTCAGCGGATGGGAACGACGAATGAGATGGTACATTAGTTTTTACATTTTTGTGTCTTTGTATATTTGATGGATTTGGGATGTTTTTGCTAAAGCATGACATACAATCACAGGAATGTGGAAATGAAGCACAAAAGAAGTCGCTATGCAGCTATTTATTATTATGAGGGGGGAAGTTGTATCTTGACCTTGGAGAAATCTTAACTCAAAGACCACTAACCAGCTTTTCATTTCATGTTTTACTAGACAAATGAAAAACTTTGACTTACTGGTACTGTTAGATTAAAAAATCACAGAATCACCGAATAGGATTAATCTTCTGGGTAACATGAACGTCTGCACCAAATTTCCCAGCAGTCAGTCCAATAGTTTTTTAAGACACAAGATGAAAAGTCCCCAAAATCATGAGGATCAATTTGGAAAAGTCACCAAATTATCACCATAATCATTGGGATTAATCTTCTGGGGAACATGAATATTCATGCCAAAATTAATGGCAATCACTCAATAGTTTTCTAGACATTTCACCAAAAACTACAGAGCCAACCTCGTGGTGGCATAACAGTAAAAGTCAGGTATCACCAAAACCATTTGGATTCATCTTCTGGGGAACATGAATGAAATTTTTTCTAATCCATATAGATGTTGAGATATTTTACAGGTCAAAAAACTCTGAACTTTGACTTGCTGTTAGTGTCAGATGAAAGGTTAGAGGATCATTAGGATTAATCTTCTGAGGAACATGAATATTCTTGCCAAAAGTAATGGCAATTAATCTAATTTGTTTAGACATTTCACTCAAATCAACAGACTCAATCTCATGGTAGTACAAGATTAAAAGTCAGAGGGTCACCAAAATCATTAGGATTAATCTTCTGGGGAACATGAACGTCAGTAAAAAGAAATGTGCTCTAATCTGTATTGTAGATGTTTTACTTGACAAAAAAACGATACACCATGACTTGCTGATGGTGTTAGATGAAGTCAAAGGATGACCAAAGTAAATAGGATTAATCTTCTGGGGAACACGAATATCTGTACCAGATGTCATGACAATCTATCAAGTTGTGTTCACTGTCTAATCAGGGTTATCTGAGAAGTAAAAACCTGTGAACGCACGACTCCATCGGTAAGAGCAGTCGGCTCGAACACGGCTGCGGTTGGTCAGGAGGAGGTGGCGTCTGACAGCACAAATGACTGACACAAACATTGAGGGAGTTGGACAGATGAGAGCCACAGGCGCTGGGAGCCGAGGGGACGCATGAGGGTCAACACATCGGCTGTGCATTGAGTGTGGCCCCGGCAGCTGTATGCATAGGGGAGCCTTGGCCTCCTGCTCTGCATGTCAGGGGCCGTGATTAATGACCTGCAGGCCTTGCTCTTTACCCCCCCCCCCCCCCCCCCACCACCACCACCTCCGCCCCACAGAAGTCACAGCGCTCATTTAGCTAATGGACACAGGCATGGGCAGGCACTGGAGGCGAGGGGGTACGTACAAGAGCGCGTACATGTGAAATAAGAGCAATTTCCCTCCTACAAAATACCACTTTTCCAGGCTCCGTGTAATTTCAGGGCGAGAGCGATGATTTCTTAGATTACTGTGTGCAACGGCTGTGTGCCTGTGCAGTGTCGAGGCTGAGAGGGTGCCCGTGCCTGTGTACCGGTTCCCAGCTTGTCAGGCAGCTGTCGAGGAGTGATTTATGACCACTAGACTCCAACCTGTCTTCACTGCCAGCTCAGTATTGTTACAACTGACAGCTAATGAGGCCAGACATGCTTTCAAGCAGAGCACTTAACAGGACTTCAATCTTCCCCCGTCACAAGTACCATTTTTGCACTCTCTCACACACCAACCCTCCTTTTCTCTATGCCTTCCTTGTTCTCTGTCTTTCTGTGGTGGAATATCTGACAGGCAGTGAAAAGGCTTCTGCCTGCCGAAGGAGGAGATGTTTCTCAGAAGGCAAAGGCATCTTTCGCGCACACATATCTGCAGCTAATGCTTCATTTAATCTAATAGTCAAAACCCTTTCTCACTGGGCTTGTGGCAGAAAAATGCCAATTCAGTTTCTTGCCGAGAATTAGACGAGAAGAACGACGCCACGCTCGTGTGAAGCTACAGCCAAGGAGAGGGTTGGGTTAGCTTAGCTTAGCATAAACACTGGAATCAGGGGGAAACAGCTAGCCTGGCTCTGTCAAAATGTGATATAATTCTCCTTAATTCTCCTTTACCTTTTGGATAGAGTCAGGCAAGTTGGTTTCCCACAGTTTTCATGCAGAGCTAAGTGTGATTTGGCTTAAGTACGCAGGTACTTTACGTGAGTATTTTAATGTTATGCTACTTTATATTCCTACTCGACGTCATTTCAGAGGGAAGTATTGTACTTTTTACTCCACTACATTTATCTGACAGCTTGAGTTACTTTACAGATTAAGATTTTACAAAGATATGATCAATTTCTTTATATAGAAATATGACACTCTGCAATACATTAAACTTTCCAACAGTATATAAGATATTCTGTTAAATCATCAGTAATAATATTAACTAAAGGGACCATTCTCCCGAAGAAGTACTTTTACGTTGACACCTTTGTACTTTTACCTGAGTGAATTCACGGCTTTCTTTGAAACAGAGCCGTATTTCTACATTAACTTGAGTAAATAAACTGAGTACTTCTTCCACCGCTTATTACCTGGAGATGTGAACCAGTAAACAAACACACTCTCCGTGTCTCCCAGCTCTCCTTTCCTCTGAATAAGCTGTTGGTATAAAAACAGAGTCTCTGGCAGCTTTCCAACCTTTAACCCCTTGTTCCCTGTCAGCCATGATTAATGGCAGGCTAACTAGCTGCTAGCTTCCATTGCCGGCTGTGCCATTGTCTCCTGGAAACTTAATGAACTCTGACAAGTGTTTTGCCTCCTGAGCTGGTGTTTTCTTTAAATGCTGCAACAGCGACACCTGGAGGTCGATAGAAGGAAACACAGACACAACACTGACTATGATAACATACATTAAATTAAAGCTGCAAGCAGCGATGAACGGGCCCTCGCCCCCCCACGTACGTTGGGGCGTGGCGCTGTCGGAGGGCAGACGCAGAGGGCAAGTCTGTCCACTATGTGGCCCTAGAGCTCACCCATCAATTATACGTCATGTTGTAGTGTATGATTTGGAGAAAACAGCCTGTGAATGTCATGTAAATTGGATGATGTTTGTCGTCACAGCACATAGCTGAGCGAAAGGTAGCGCCTCAGTAAGCTTCTGTCAGAAATGCATGTAGGCTATGTTTTATGTGTGAGAGAAAATGCTAATATTTACATATAAAAATCAATAAAAATTAATGAAAAATATGAAAAGATGTAAAACGTAAAAACAAGAGGTGTATCTCATGCAGCCAGTGTAGTTACATGATCTCACACTGCTTTTGAGTCAATTGATCACATGACCTGGAAGCTATTGAGCTAAAATGCTAATATTTGCTAAAAATGCTAATATTTGCTAATAAAAATTAATAAAAAATTATGAAAAGATGTAAAACGTAAAAACAAGAGGTGTATCTCATGCAGCCAGTGTAGTTACATGATCTCACACTGCTTTTGAGTCAATTGATCACATGGCCTGGAAGCTATTGAGCTAAAATGCTAATATTTACATATAAAAAATAATAAAAATTAATGAAAAATATGAAAAGATGTAAAACGTAAAAACAAGAGGCGTATCTCATGCAGCCAGTGTAGTTACATGATCCCAACATGAAAACAAGTTCTGCTGCACAAATCTTTATTTATTTTTTGGACTTGGTCTTTAATTCTTGCTTCTGTTTTTTGCCATTTTTCTTCTGTTTGTGTTGAACTGTTACTTTAAAGAGGTCATATTATGCTTTTTGTGTTTTTGCCTTTCCTTTATTGTGTTATGTAGCTTTTTTTGTGCATGTAAAAAGTTCTGCAAAGTTAAAAATCCCAAAGTCCACGCCACAGAAAACACTGCTCCTGCACTGCCTGGTTTGGAGTCGAGCCTTTACTTTGTAACTTAAGTGCGTCACTATGTAACAGGTGTTATATAAATATATACACTGAACACAAATATAAACGCAGCACTTTTGTTTTTGCTCCCATTTTTCATGAGCTGAGCTCAAAGATCTAAGACATTTTCTATATACACAAAAGACCATTTCCCACAAATATTGTTCACAAATCTGTCTAAATCTGTGTTGGTGAGCCGAGATAATCCATCCCACCTCACAGGTGTGGCATATCAAGATGCTGATTAGACAGCATGAATATTGCACAGGTGTGCCTTAGGCTCGATCTTTGAATTCAGCTCATGAAAAATGGGAGCAAAAACAAAAGTGTTGCGTTTATATTTGTGTTCAGTGTATTTATTATAAAATATACACACTCCAGTCTGAAGCTGCCTGGAGTAGAAAGTACAATACCCATCTGTATTTAAGTCGGATTTTGAATACAGGCCTTTCACTTGTGTTTTTTATTGTGTGCTGTTGCTACTTTGTAACCAAACGATTTCAATAACTTCCTCCAGCTGAGTCAGCGGACTCTGCAGGACTCTGCTGCCCCTTGCTGGAGATCCCTCTCAAATACACTCTGTTACAACGATGTTTAAAGTTTGGAAATCCATTTTTTCACTGCAGGAAGTTGAGTAACAACAATAATTAAGAGCGTTAGGAAGCAGCTACCCAGACACTGGCACTTTTTTGGCGATTTGGAGACGATTACGCACAGATTTTCAGAAGTTCAACCTTTTACGCGCGTATTTTTAAGATCTTCTGCGTGTTTAAAGAGGTTAAATTCCCCGACTTTCCCTGCTTTATTAAATTGTAATCTGCAACCCATGGTTAGAAGTCAGCCCCAGCAGCAGGAGAAGGCTTCCTCCTTGCAGTTCCTGATGTTGTTCCCTGCTGCTCCCTCCCCTTTCCCGACTCCTCCTCTGTCCGACCTCTCGGCTCTCAGAGCGATCTTTCCAAAGTTTCCGTGCCAAGGCTTCCTGAAGCTTCTGCATTATATGCAGCACTGAGGCGACTGTCGGAACCGACGGAGGCAGAGATGAAGTAGAATATGAGTTAAAAAGAACATGGTGCTGATGACCGAGCAGGCGGACAGACCTCTGACCCCGTTATCCTCACCGGAGCAACTTTTCAACAGGGACTCCCGAGGGAACCGGCCCACGTAAGTGTGGATAAGATGGAGAGGAAGAAGGGCCCGGTTTGCTTCCCAGGCCTCATGCATTGTGCTTATTTGCATGTATGTCCTGCTTTTTGAATTAAAGGGCCCTGCTGACTTTTTAATGGTTGCATGAGACGCGTACGTGGCACAGAACAGGCGCAGACACGGTTGATTTAACAAGACAAAACTCCTCTGCTGTGTGTTTTGATCCTCAGATCTTTATGTGTTATGACACGTCTGAAGAGTATTGTGCAAGAAGAGAGAGAGATCAGTGTGTCGTTGTGTGATGTGTTCAGGTGTGAGGTGGAGAATGGAGGTGAGAGGAGACAGAGGAGGTCCGGACGGTCACCTGCAGACCTCCACCTGTGTCTGGACGCAGAGTCAGAGCCCTCAGAGAGCAGGAAGAAACCAGCCAGCATGAGGTGAAGAGGGTCATACTGTCCTCTGTGTGGCTGCACAATAAAACCAGATAACGCTTTAGAATAAGCATCATCAATAAATGGTACATTTACAGTTAATTAAACTTTAATCAAGAGTAATTTCACTGTTGACAAACAATAAAGTGTTTTATAAACAGTTTATTAAGCAATTGTTTGTTGTAAAGTTGCAGCTGATGTTTATAAACCTTTGCATTGGTCAATAAATGACTTATGAAGCATTAACTTTAAGTTTAATTAACATTTATTGATGATGGTTATTATACGACCACTACAGCTGCAGTCAATCAACAGCAATTTTCATTTTTCAAGCAACGAAAGACAGAAATGATCCCGTTCCAGCTTGTCAAATGTGGAGTTGGCTGCTTTTCTCTGTTTTCCATCACTTTAAATTCAATATTTTTGAGCTTTGAACTCTTCATCGGACAAAACAAGACATCTAAAGGCGTCACTGTGGACTCTGAGAAACTCTGATGGATTTTTTTCACTGTTTTTGAACAAGTAATAGAGGCTCATTTTATTTGTTTATTAATTTAAGGTATAGCTAAAAATACACATGTACAGGTTGAAGGTGTAGAATCGGCCACCTTGGATTCGGCATATCGCCACCAGAATAACTGTTGCTAACTTTATGCTCTTCGTACATCCATGTACTGTTAGCATGTTAGCTCAGTTAGCCGTGCAGCTAGCTGGACTATCGGTGTTGGTGTTTACACTGCTCACACAAGAGCTTTGAATCGTGGGAAAGAAAGAAGTCTCCAGGCCTGAGGTGAGCTGGTTAGCATGCTTACTTCAGTAGATAAGCAATAATCGTTAGTTGCAGCCTAAAAACTACTCAGTCTAAATATTTGGGTGTGCTATAAGACAACTGGACTTAATGTAAATTCATAGTAACGATTATTTTCATTGCGGATTAATCCGTCTATTATTTTCTAAATTAAAAATAAATCATCACTTAGTAACACCCTAAAAGAAATCCAAATAAACTGAATCCATTTCTAGGGCTGCAACTAACAATTATTATCATCGATGATGAATCTGTTATGTACTTTCTTGCTTAATCAATTAGATGTTTGGTTTGTAAAATGTCAGAAAAAGGTGAAAAATTGTTTCTCGAAGCCCGAGTTTACGTCTTCAAATGTCTTGTTTTGTCCACAACCCAAAGATATTCAGTTTACCGTCACAGAGGAGGAAAGAAACCAGAAAATATTCACATTTAAGAAGCTGGAATCAAAGAATTTGCCTGTTTTTTCTTTAAAAAATCACTCAAAACAATTCATCTATTATCAAAATAGTTTGCGATCAATTTAATAATCGTTGCAGCTCTAATTCATGTCAGTAAAGCTGACAGCAGACACTGACCGTAATCTCCACAGCACTGTGATTACACCTCACTACACCTGCATGACCAAAGTGCTGTTTACAGATGTAGCTGTTGCTGTGTAAGCAGCCCTCATAAAACCACAGCTGACACCACACAAAGCCAAATGAAGGACGTTTACTTTGACTAATAAAAAAGTCAGTGCGGATCAGTAGATGAGATGATGTCAAATGTTAGCTGTAGCTTTCATCAGTAAGTCTTTACCCGTCCTCTCTTCAGGTGTTACCTTGCTCTTTAAAAGATAAACACCGACCCTTTATTTGCCAGGTTGAAACCTGTGGAGCAGCTTTCACCGATGCCGAGTCCGAGTGACTGTGAAACAAAGTTTGAACGGAAGAAATCCCAGCCCAGCCACGTACGGACGCAGCTCACAACAAACTTTGTGCAAATTTGACACGTTTTTGCAGTTTCCTAACAAAACAAATCTCCTTCCTGTTCTTTTTTTTAGTTATCAAAGACAAACACTCAGTATCATAAGTTGTTCAAGGAGGTCAGCAAAGATGAGATACTCAAACAGAGTAAGTTTCAGACTGTCTTCACATAAAGACAAAAGATTTTGTGAGATTGTTGATCTAAATGTGAAGGACTCTTTGTGCCGACAGGTTACACTTGTGCCCTGCAGAGAGACATTTTATATCAGGGCAAAATGTTCGTCTCTGATAACTGGATCTGTTTCCACTCCAAAGTCTTTGGCAGAGATACCAAGGTAGGATAATAAAGACATTAATCAAGTGCCGGTTCATGTTTCATGGCTGTATTCTCTCGTATAACATGGTGGTGTCTCCTCATCTCCAGATTTCAATCCCTGTCATGTCTGTGACATTTATCAAAAAAACTAAAACTGCATTATTGGTCCCAAACGCTCTTGTGATTGAAACAACAAGTTATCAGGTCAGAGGACAGTTCACTTAATCAGTTTTTCCCACTTTTGCAACAACATGAAAGTGATTCTTAATGACTGTTTTCCAGCATGTCTTTGTGTCCTTCCTGTCTCGAAACACCACCTACAAACTGCTGAAGTCCATCTGCATTCATTTGGAGGTAAATAACATCTTCTTTAATACTTAATTGACGTTATTGAGCTCAATGGTTTCTATTTTCATTTCACTTTTTTATTTTGAAAGTTATAAAAATTAGTTGCTTCCCAAATTTCTCCATCACTTTTGGCTATTTTGCACCATTTTCTGACGCCCAAACAACACCTCGTTAGCCGTAAACCTGAAAAGATTGATAGCACCCTCATGTTTGTACGCTAAACATGAGGCTACAGCCAGCAGCCGGTAAGTTTAGCTGAGCATAAAGAACGGAAACAACGGGAAAAGCTAGCCTGGCCTTTGTACGCACAATCTCAAAAAAATCCACGGACAATAGAAACTAGCAGCTAGTTGCTACTTTGTCTTTAGCAGCTATAAAGACAAGCAGTAGAGTTATTATTAAACTTAACAGTCAGTAAGTGGCCTGAAACACGACCAAGCGAATGCTAACGCTGCTCTGTAATGGCTAGGTGTTGAAATGGATAACACGTTAGCCGTAACAGCTTAATGGGCGAAATATTTTGTTTTCATGTTCAAAGTTGCAAAAAACAAACAAAAAAGTATTAATACTGCTTTAAAAAAGTATATGTATTTCTTCTACATATGAATGGGTGTGCTGTGTGATTCCAGGTGGATAAAACTTGTAACAGCCCCGTCACTTCCTCCTGTGAAAACAGCTTCAGAGCGAAATGCCCATCGTCTCTTCCTCTGGTCAGTGGGTCTTGTCTGATGTTTTTATACAGGGTGTATGTATTTATTTCACATTTTCCATTGTGATAAAAGATCTAAAGAAACCTTGTTCTCATGTCATACAATACCTGCTCACTCAGTATGTGGTAGCCATTGTATATTGTCCTGTATGTGGGCTGCAGGACTTTTCCAGAGACTTCTCCGACCTCGATGGGGTTGTGCAACAAAGACGGCAGGAGATGATGGAGAGCAGCAGCTCCGGGTCTCAAACTCCAGATTACGACAAAATAACTGGTGTGTGCACCGTCCTTACCTATATGTACACATCTACCCTTTACTTAGTATAATCTACTGTACACACCTTGTAGTGTTTTTCTTTTGCTCCACATATGTGCTTAGCGTGTCAGGTGACGCTGTGGCTCAGACACTCTTAGGTTTGCAAATAGCTGGAGTTAAGCCAAGTGAAATTTGACCCATGGAGGCTTTGTTATAGCAAAGACAGTTGGCATGAAAACAGTGATGGGCCTATTGAATGATGAATGACATCTTCAGATGATTGTGGGATTGCTGCAGCGAGGCGTCTTTATTATTCTTATTCTTTGTCTTCTTCCATACAGTTTTGCATATCGACACATCGTTCCAATTTTCATATACAAGTAAATTTTTCTTTTACCTTTCTTGGCGATCTCTTACTATAATGTCCGTGCTAAGTTGTGTATTGATTTCTGATATCAATTAGCATTTATCTGTAGAAGGTTTTTTCTTTGTCCACGTGATCAGCAGCAAACTTCAGTCTTGCTTTAAGGTACCACGTCTGGAGCAAGGTCTTCTTTCTTGCACGGCAGCCTCTCAGCCAATGGTGATGCAGAACACACTTGATTGTGGACACTGACACCTGTCTTCCAGCAGCTGCTAATTCATTTTAGACTTGTAGTGCTTTTTGGTTGACTCTTGACCATCCTGACCAATTTTCTCTCAGCAGCAGGTGATAGTTTGCGTTGCACTTTATACTTACAAACAATTGTTTGCACAGACCAATGCTGAGCTCTTTAGACTTTCCCATTGTAGAGTGTGTGACCGAGTGTGTGTATCAAACAAGCCCTATTGAAATGGGCCCAGAAAGGTCACCAGCTGTTATCAATCAGAATCACTCAGAGGAAGTTTCCACAAGGAAAATGTAAATCACGCAATTTTCTATAATCACCAAAATTGATGGTTCAAGTTACTGTATGTATATTTTTGAGCCAGCAGATTTGGTCACATAATAAAAAAGACCCATAATAAATTCAGACGTGAAGCAAACTTCATGAATGTTTTTTGTGACAAAGTAGTTTGTGTTCCTCTCATCCCATCACGGAAATCATTGGAACTGAAGACTGCCATGATCTACATTTTCTTAACAAGTGTTTGTAAACTTTTGACCAAGACTGTATATATACAGTACAATGAATATCAGCACTTTCACATGTAAAAGTTAAAGGGAAATTAAAATAAAACACTTTGGGTCAAAATAACCCAAAAAGAGTTTTTTATGCAGCATGCAACTTCTTAGTGTGACAGAACTACATTAATACAACCACCAGATCCGTCATTTGGTTGCAAGAACATGAAAACTAGTGGATATATGAATTTTTGAAAATGACAGATTCTTTTCTTCTTCAGAAAACAAACTTCCTGTTATTAATTTGATTACTGTAACCATTCAACAACAACTATTTAAATGCAAACATGTATGTGTGTATTTGTGTGTGTGTGTGTGTGTGTGTGTGTGTGTGTGTGTGTGTGTGTGTGTGTGAAATCAAAGCAAAAGAATTTTGGGCCACAAGAATCAAAGCCACAAGAATCAAAGCAAAAGAATTTTGGGCCACAAGAATCAAAGCAAAAGAATTTTGGGCCACAAGAATCAAAGCCACAAAAATCAAAGCAAAAGAATTTTGGGCCACAAGAATCAAAGCAAAAGAATTTTGGGCCACAAGAATCAAAGCCAAATTGAACCTGATATATATAGCAGGTCTTCAACATTTCTTCAGTTTGAAGAAAAGCTTCAAGAGGAAGACATCTGATAACGACAATATCTGTTCATCACAGACAAAAGCAACTTTCTAAAACAGATTATACCAGCCCGACGAAAAGCTTCAAGAGGAAGACACCTGATAACGACAATATCTGTTCATCACAGACAAAAGCAACTTTCTAAAACAGATTATACCAGCCCGACGAAAAGCTTCAAGAGGAAGACACCTGATAACGACAATATCTGTTCATCACAGACAAAAGCAATTTTCTAAAACAGATTATACCAGCCCGACGAAATGGAATTCTCTAGTGAGCAGCCCAGAGACATGTCTCAGCAGAGACTTCTTCAAGAGCTGGAAGACACAAAAGAGCAGCTGAAAACCCTGGAAGAAAAGTATATCAACGGGGAAACAACCAAAGACCTAGAGTGGCTGAGAAATTACAGCTATGGTACAAATCTCCACATGGCAAAGATAGCTGTAAAACTGAACAGGATGAAAAAGGCGCAAACATCCAACCAGGAGGAGGTCACTGTTGAGCTCCAGGTGGAGAAGCAGAGGGACATGTTAAGTCTGCATTCACACCATGATGACAGGATGACCGAGGAATTCTATTATCTGCAGGAAAACACCATCCCTACAGCACCGACCTCTGAATTTCTAGAGGTGACTCAAGTTCTGTGTGAGCCGCAAGAGTCCATCGCTACTGCACTGGCCCCTGAACTTCTTGCCGTGACTCAAGTCTCTGAGGTGAATCGCCCAAGCAAACCAAAAAAACCTGTCCGGAAAAACGCCCCTTGGATGAGAAAACCAAGCTTGAAAGAAGCTGAAGTCCCTGAGGAGAAGCTGTGTGAGCCGCAGGAGTTCATCGCTACTGCACTGGCCCCTGAACTTCTGGACGAGACTCAAGTCCCTGAGGAGAAGCCGTGTGAGCCGCAGGAGTCCATCGCTACTGCACTGGCCCCTGAACTTCTTGCCGTGACTCAAGTCTCTGAGGTGAATCGCCCAAGCAAACCAAAAAAACCTGTCCGGAAAAACGCCCCTTGGATGAGAAAACCAAGCTTGAAAGAAGCTGAAGTCCCTGAGGAGAAGCTGTGTGAGCCGCAGGAGTTCATCGCTACTGCACTGGCCCCTGAACTTCTGGACGAGACTCAAGTCCCTGAGGAGAAGCCGTGTGAGCCGCAGGAGTCCATCGCTACTTCACTGGCCCCTGAACTTCTTGCCGTGACTCCAGTCTCTGAGGTGAATCGCCCAAGCAAACCAAAAAAACCTGTCCGGAAAAACGCCCCTTGTATGAGAAAACCAAGCTTGAAAGAAGCTGAAGTCCCTGAGGAGAAGCTGTGTGAGCCGCAGGAGTTCATCGCTACTGCACTGGCCCCTGAACTTCTGGACGAGACTCAAGTCCCTGAGGAGAAGCCGTGTGAGCCGCAGGAGTCCATCGCTACTTCACTGGCCCCTGAACTTCTTGCCGTGACTCAAGTCTCTGAGGTGAATCGCCCCAACAAACCAAAAAAACCTGTCCGGAAAAACGCCCCTTGTATGAGAAAACCAAGCTTGAAAGAAGCTCAAGTACCTGAGGAGAAGCCATGTGAGCCACAGGAGTCCATCGCTACTGCACTGGCCCCTGAACTTCTTGCCGTGACTCAAGTCCCTGAGGTGAAATGCCCAAGCAAACCAAAAATACCTTTCTGGAAAAATGCCCCTTGGATGAGAAAACCAAGCTTGAAAGAAGCTCAAGTCCCTGAGGAGAAGCCATGGGAGCCGCAGGAGCCCATCACTACTGCACTGGCCCCTGACCTTCTTGACGTGACTCGAGTCTCTGAGGTGAATCGCCCAAGCAAACCAAAAAAACCTTTCTGGAAAAATGTCCCTTGTATGAGAAAACCAAGCTTGAAAGAAGCTCAAGTCCCTGAGGAGAAGCCATGTGAGACGCAGGAGTCCATCACTACTGCACTGGCCCCTGAACTTCTGGATAGGACTCAAGTCCCTGAGGTGAATCGCCCAAGCAAACCAAAAATACCTTTCTGGAAAAATGCCCCTTTTATGAGAAAACCAAGCTTGAAAGAAGCTGAAGTCCCTGAGGAGAAGCCATGTGAGACGCAGGAGCTCATCGCTACTGCACTGGCCCCTGAACTTCTTGCCGTGACTCAAGTCCCTGAGGTGAAATGCCCAAGCAAACCAAAAATACCTTTCTGGAAAAATGCCCCTTTTATGAGAAAACCAAGCTTGAAAGAAGCTGAAATCCCTGAGGAGAAGCCATGTGAGACGCAGGAGCCCATCACTACTGCACTGGCCCCTGACCTTCTTGCCGCGACTCAAGTCTCTGAGGTGAATCGCCCAAGCAAACCAAAAAAACCTTTCTGGAAAAATGTCCCTTGTATGAGAAAACCAAGCTTGAAAGAAGCTCAAGTCCCTGAGGAGAAGCCATGTGAGACGCAGGAGCCCATCACTACTGCACTGGCCCCTGAACTTCTTGCCGTGACTCAAGTCCCTGAGGTGAAATGCCCAAGCAAACCAAAAATACCTTTCTGGAAAAATGTCCCTTTTATGAGAAAACCAAGCTTGAAAGAAGCTGAAGTCCCTGAGGAGAAGCCGTGTAAGACGCAGAAGTCCATCACTACTGCACTGGCCCCTGAACTTCTTGCCGTGACTCAAGTCCCTGAGGTGAAATGCCCAAGCAAACCAAAAATACCTTTCTGGAAAAATGCCCCTTGGATGAGAAAATCAAGCTTGAAAGAAGCTCAAGTCCCTGAGGAGAAGCCATGTGAGCCGCAGCAGTCCATTGCTACTGCACCGGCCCATGAACTTCTGGATGGGACTCAAGTCTCTGAGGAGAAGCCGTGTGAGCAGCAGGTGAGGTTTCAAACTGACCTGGAGTTTGAGAACAATCTTCTTTATGCTGAGCTCCAGTTGGAGAAGGACAAAAACAATCTTCTTAACGCTGAGCTCCAGTTGGAGAAGCAGAAGACCAACCATTTCCAAGACAAACTGGACTGGAGGGCCGCTACACAACAAGTGATATGGCATGATGTCAACACTATCAGACAGCAGTTTGAGACTCTTCAACAAGGGCTTCAGGAGAGAGACAAGCTAATAAAACTAATTCAACAAGAATTTGAGGAGCTAACAACTCAGTTTAGTGTTCAACCCCCTTTCAACCTTAAGCTCTCCAGAGAGAAGCGGTGTGAGCAGCAGGAGTCCATCGCTACTGCACTGGCCCCTGAACTTCTGGACATGACTCATGTCTCTGAGGTGAAATGCCCAAGCAAACCAAAAAAATTCTGGAAAAATTTCCGTTTCCCCTCATTCTGATGTGACTCAAATGATGATCACTTTCTGTGATTGAGGAAACCAAAGAAGTGGAAGAAGTAATTTGGCTTCAACAACTCAAGCTGTCATATTCGCATCAAAATGCATCAACACCAAGGACCTCTATACTGTGGACAGCCAGTAGATGCCATATGTCATATGTGTGCTGTCTGTGTGGAGTTAACATGTCCTCCCCCTGCCTCTGTGGGTTTCCCCCGGGTGCCCCGGTTCTCCCACAATTTTCAAAACAATTGTTTAAATTTGTTTTTGAAAAAAAAAAAAAAGACTGCTCCCCATGCCTCTTTGGGTTTCCCCCGGGTGCTCCGGTTCTCCCACAATTTTCAAAACAATTGTTTAAATTTGTTTTTGAAAAAAAGAAAAAAGACTGCTCCCCATGCCTCTTTGGGTTTCCCCCGGGTGCTCCGGTTCTCCCACAATTTTCAAAACAATTGTTTAAATTTGTTTTTGAAAAAAAAAAAAAAAGGCTGCTCCCCATGCCTCTTTGGGTTTCCCCCGGGTGCTCCGGTTCTCCCACAATTTTCAAAACAATTGTTTAAATTTGTTTTTGAAAAAAAAAAAAAAGACTGCTCCCCATGCCTCTTTGGGTTTCCCCCGGGTGCTCCGGTTCTCCCACAATTTTCAAAACAATTGTTTAAATTTGTTTTTGAAAAAAAAAAAAAAAGGCTGCTCCCCATGCCTCTTTGGGTTTCCCCCGGGTGCTCCGGTTCTCCCACAATTTTCAAAACAATTGTTTAAATTTGTTTTTGAAAAAAAAAAAAAAGACTGCTCCCCATGCCTCTTTGGGTTTCCCCCGGGTGCTCCGGTTCTCCCACAATTTTCAAAACAATTGTTTAAATTTGTTTTTGAAAAAAAAAAAAAAAGGCTGCTCCCCATGCCTCTTTGGGTTTCCCCCGGGTGCTCCGGTTCTCCCACAATTTTCAAAACAATTGTTTAAATTTGTTTTTGAAAATAAAAAAAAAAGACTGCTCCCCATGCCTCTTTGGGTTTCCCCCGGGTGCTCCGGTTCTCCCACAATTTTCAAAACAATTGTTTAAATTTGTTTTTGAAAATAAAAAAAAAACACTGGCTCCAACAACTCAAGCTGTCACATTCGCCATCAAACATCAACAACAAGGACCTCTCTACTGCAGACAGCCAGTAGATGCCATATGTCATTTGTGGTCGGGCATTGGGGGGGGGCAGTGTATCAGCGCTACCTCCTACAGCAGCACACATTTATCTTGCAGACATAGTATGGGGAGCTAATTGGGAAGACGAGATGTCAACCAAAATGCCGACATCTCGCCAATCAGAAAATGCTCCCCATACTGTGTCTCTCTGAAGTAACTTCAAGCTATATGTGTGCTGTCTATGTGGAGTTAACATGTCCTCCCCCTGCCTCTGTGGGTTTCCCCCGGGTGCTCCGGTTCTCCCACAGTTTTCAAAACAATTGTTTAGATTTGTATTTGAATAATAATAAAAGAAATTAAATTAAAAAATTTAATTTTATTTAGCTTTATTTTATAGTATGTAGTAGTTGTCGTGTAGGTAATTGTAGGTAATTGTCTTTCTTGAAGTGGGAACAAATTTTCTTCTCACTCAAGTGAGAAAACTACATCAGCCGGCCAGCTGGTACCGCCATCGCTGAGAGCAAACAAAGACCGCACAGCAAAATCCCGACTCTTCTCTGTTCTGGCACCTCAGTGGTGGATCGAACTTCCGACCAACGTCTGGCCGCGTTTTGGCTGCCCTGGTTCATGTTCTGTCTTTATCAGAGCCTTGTTTTGATTTACAATCATTATCTCGCCGTGGAAACATTTCACAATGCTACTTTGGCAATTACTCTGATGTTTGAGACACTCTGTAAGACATGCCACTACAAGGCCTCAGTAAATAAAACCCTAGATTTTGTTCCTGATACATCTTTTCTTTTAATGTTGCCCTTTGCCATCACCGTGGCACTTACCACCCATCATATAGGCTTTTATTGAAAAGGTTATATGTTTAGTCTCACAGATATTCTGCAGGACTCCAAAGCTGTCTTCTTCTGTCAGGCCCACGTTAATTGGATTGCCTACGAGACAAAACCACACATCACATTATTTATTTCCTAGAACAAAGCCAAACATGTATTATCAGAAGAATGATGCACCATTGTGTGAACAGTCAGTCAGGGGGTGACTTCACCAGTTGCAAAAAGAGGTTTACTAGTGAGTTTATGCTCTCGGTCACTAGATTCAAGCCTTGTTCAACACAGCATGGTGTTTATTTGTAAAACTGGCTTCACACACAAGTTCTCCATGAGCATGTGCATGATGGTACCAACAGCACCGCCTTGTAGTCTTTTAAAAATACAGCGCTATCTCTTTAAAGCATGATCCGATCAGCACCGATTTTGGGTTGTACCAAAAGATATTGTAGATAACAGTTGCCAACACTGCTGTTAAAACTGATGTCTTTCACCTGTAGGTGGTGTCACAGTACAAATCCAATTGGACCGATTATGGAGCGCAGATTTTTGCGACAAATTTACCATCAACAGACATGGATTAGATGCAGCAATCCCACAACTTTTCTTTGGTTCAAGTTGTCTGGTTGTTTATGTCAGTATGTTTTTGTTGTTCTTTTTTTTTTTTTTTAAATCTTACAAGCTACCGTAGAGGACATGTTCCTCTGTCAGGATATTTGTACGTCCATTCATGGGAATCATGGGTTCTCTCTGTTTATTTGAGCAGACTTCACCGGCCTGCCAGACACATTTCTGAGTGCAGTGAAGAGCGGAGAGGTTTCAGTCCACGCAGACATTCACCTCCAGACTCCAAGCCAAAAACACGGAGCTGCCCTTAAGAACGGTAGTTTATACTTGATCTATTAAGAAGCTTTGTTCATACTTCTGTAGGTTTGTGTTTCAATGTTTTGAGGTAGAAATCCAGAAGCAGTACAAACATCTGTTATAAACCAAGATTAATTTATGTTTATTTCAACCTATATACAAATAATCGTGTAAAAAGATAGATACCACTCTCATGTCCTCTCTGGAAAAATGAAGCTACACAACAGTCCACAGGCAACTACTTAGCTTAGCTTGGAATAAACAGTGGAAACAGGAGGAAACAGCTGTGCCGCTCTGTCAAAACGTACATAACACCCCTGTAAAACCACAACATATTGGTTTTTACACTTTGTAAGGATCAAATAAACAAGGTATAACTTATTTTATTAAATCAGTGAGAAGCTTGGCTATTTCTATATAGTTTTTCTTAATGCCTGCCTGGCTTTTATGATGGAGTGTTGAGAGAGGATGAGTTCAGGAGTCTGACTGTCTGAGGAAAGAAGCAGCTCTGTAGTCTGGTGGACCGGTAGTGGATACTTCTGTATCTCTTGCCAGAACGCAGCAGAACAACTGGCTTATAACGTGATATTTTATGATGGCTTTGCTTCTGAGATATATCTTACGGTGGCCGACGAGGGCAAGAATTTGGCTAAAAGAGCTAATAGCTTGAGCTAAACGCATAGCAGGACTGAGACTTTCTCTTTAGAGGAACATGTTTTGTTGTCACGTTAAACTGCAGTTCACTGTCAACACACTAAGTGTCCGTAAATACATGTACTGAAGTACATTTACTAAACGTCACCGTCACCTGCACAGCATGTACTATGTTTAGAAAATAAAGTCCTGGTTCTTGCAGTTGATAAAGAGCACTCCCCCTAGAGGCCTGGAGCACTTCCGTTGTGGGGACTGGATATGCAGCGTTTTTGTGTTTTTGATTTTTCATTGTTCCTGTATGTTTTTCTATTCGAGACAAATTGACGATTGCATGTGCTTTCCAAAGTTGCAGCAAGTTTGCAATTGTCAACCACCGTAACATCTTGCTGTTGGCTTATTTTTATGAAAACATACCATGACAAGGAAATGTTGACAACCTCAGCTTTTGAACAAAATTAAGAAAAGAAAAATAGTATTAAAAATATATTTTTGCTTTCAAAAACAAAAGCCAACCAGATCAAAATCTTTATGACACAAAGCGATGGTGCTCATAATGCTTCTGTCCACATGGGCTGCCAGTCAATTAGTGAGCTTTTGATGTGCTGGTAGTCAGATTTTGTTAGTTCTGCGCAGAGCCAGGCTAGCTCTTTCCCTCTGTTTCCAGTCTTTATGCTAAGCTACGCTAAATGTCTCCTTGCTCCTGCTTCATTTACACCGTACAGTTGCGAGAGTGGTATCAATCTTATCACAACACATGAAAACAAATTAGCATCTTTCCCCTACAAAGATCATTTAATGGTGCAGCTAATGTATTTGTTTCCAAAGATGTCTAGTTTTACTTGTTGATGAAGGTTCTCAGTCTCTCAGGTCATGGTAGATCTAAATGATGTATCGCAGGCAACTGAATTTGTTTCAGTTTCTCGAAGACGTTTCACTTTTCATCCAAGAGGCTTCTTCACTTCTAAGTAACTGATCACCCACCTACAATGCAGTACTGAGTTCCCTCCCCAGACAGCTTAACAACCATTCACACCTGGGCTCACCTAGCCCTAGCAACCCACATGAAGGCCGGTTGGGTCAACAGCCCACAAGTGGCCCTAACGACTCTGAAACTCAGAGTTCACATGTGTCCGACTCTGTAAAGACACTCCCACAAAGAGTTTAAAAGCCAACTCCCCTCCAGTTAGTTAGAACTGAGGAAGCCTCTTGGATGAGAGGTGAAACGTCTTCAACAAACTGAAAGCACCTAGATCTAGTTTTACTACAACTAGCATCTAACAAATCAGTATTTCTCTTTTTGCTCTTCCTTGTAGGCTCTACTAAACCAACCCGGAGAGACATGCTCAAAGACAAATCCTCTCAGCCGATGTCTTTACACGCCATCCTCCTTATCTACCTGTTTTTGTGAGTCACCGTTCATTATGTGTAATATGAGAAGTCTGAACGACCTGACGAGACAATGGTCAGATTTCCATGACGAGTTAATTTCCATTATTTGGGCGTGTTGGCGATTGTTCCGTGTGGCTTTGTTTTGTTGATCTGTCACTGTGTTTGTCTTCACAGAGTTAGTGTCCTCGTCCTGTCCTCCTGTTACATGGCTTTCAAGATAGTGGCTCTTGAGCATCGTCTGAACTCGTTGGTGTCCACGGGGGAACAAATTCGTAATGAGTAAGAGCTAAACTGATAATCATTAAGTCAGTGTTGGTAAATCCAAATGAAGTTCATGCTGTTTTATTTCTTTTGGTAGTGAAACATCACATATTATTTTGGTTAATGAGTTACTGGAAATGTTGTTGCAGGAATGCTGTGAGCCCCAGGTCCCAGAATGAAATAAATGCTGAGATTTATGGAGAACTGTCAACCAACTTGTTCAAGCTGGAAAAGGTTCGTTTTCATGCACCGGACAGCAAATATGGCCACTGAAATATCTCCTATGTTAAGTTGTTTATTTCCCCCAGCTGACAATTCATCTGTCTTTTATACTGAGTGTCATATAACATATCAAATCGTAATGAACTAATTTGGAGAAACTCTGGCAGGGGTCGACTCCACTGCTCTGGTTGTATGTAAGCGTATGAGAAAATTACCCTAATTCTCACTTGATGTATTAGCTCAGTAAACAGATTCCTGATGAGTTTATGATCTCAATCTCTAGTTTAGAGTCTTCTTTAATACAGCATTGGGTTCATTTTCTAAATTATGGTCCCATTTAGAGTAAAATAGACGATATGCTTTAGGGCGTGGTTACCTTGTGATTGACAAGTCGCTACCACAGCGTGTCCAAATATATGGTCCCTTTCGGCTCCAAAAAGCCAAAATGTCACATGTTTTCACTCGTTATGCCATGCTAAGCTAACCGGCAGCTAGCAGTAACTTTATATTTAAGCGACAGACATGAGTGGTATTGATCTTTTTGTCCAACTCTTAGCAAGAAAGCAAAGAAGCAAATATCCCAAAAATGTCAAAATGTTCCTTTTAAAAGCAATTAGATTAACTTTCTCCTGAAATGAATACCTTACTTTATAGTCAGCAGTAGTTTATAGTGTTTATACTTTGCATGTTTTCTTCCTAGATTCAAAGAAATCTCCGGAAGCTACTTGAAGAGACTTGAGAAGAAGACTGTTGTCTGTCGGCCTGTCCGAACAGAAGCTGTACCTGTCATCAGAATTGATCGGCAGTGATCAGTTTTGGAAATGGATCTGGTGCCAAAGTGTGGACAGCTCGGACAGAAAGCTTTCTTGACGTTATGTGAACTTTAACTTAAATTGTGCAATAATAGCTTCTTTCCTCTTTCCACTCAGGACTCTTTCTGAACAAACTGTTAAAACTGAAGCAGCGTGTTAGTGTTAGAAGTTAGGAGCTTGTGTGTGGTATTTATCTTTATTTTGCATTTCACAACAGTGGGATTTTTAAGGTCCAAATGTCTTATTTCAGTGTTTTCCAAACATTTCTTAAAAAGGTCAACTTGTGCTGTTCAAGTGTTTCATTTGTGAGAATTAAATTGCCAATAAATTGTATTTATGACATGTATTTAAATCACTCAGCTGGGGATGCTTGCATCACATCTTTTGATGACATTCATTGGCGACTTCTTCTTCCACTGTGTGGCATTTAGAGAAAACGAGAGCAAATCAACTGAGTTTAAAAGGTATTTTTATTGTAAATCTGTCCCGATCTTTAATTTTAACCAAGCACATAACAGGTTTATTGAGGAGCTTCTCAGCTGATCTTAATTTAAAAATGCGTCCTGTTTTAAACATTTGCTGTCGAGTTGTTTGATGTGTGTTAAAAAGAGCAGTCAGTCATTTCAGGACTGAGTGTGAGCTGAAGCCTTTGTTTACATTTAGATCGCAGACTGTGCCTTCAATTGTTGTGTCTGTCGCAGTCCTCAAATAAATTTCTCTTCTCCTGCAGAGTCGCTTCAGTTTTGCTTCCAGAGCATTTTTTTTATTCGTCCTCCAGGTTTCTTCACATAAAGCTGACCCCGCAGTGAGGGGACACACCTGCAGGGCAGTTTATGTATTGATACTTGGCTAATTCTGGCATATTTACAGTAATGTTGATAGATATCCTGTGTCCCAGTAAAATAAACTGAATAAATTAACCTCATCCTCCTTTACATAAACTATTTTTCTCATTACACAGATGTTTTAAATAGAACCCAATAGTCATACTTATTGATACTTAAAGATATTGTGACAAAATATTACTTGTGTGAAAGTGAAAGTCGACCCACACGAATAGTACTTGAGTAAAAGTCTTAAAGTATCTGATATTAAATATACTGTAAAAGTAAATTAGACATGTATTTACATGTGTGTTTATACTGTGTACTGTGGGTCAACAGACTATCATATCCAATATTCAGCATTTTTCTGATTATTTTGATTAATGATCATTTAAAAATGTGCTGATTTGGCTTTGTTGTTGCATGTAATCTGCAAAGTAACTAAATGTATCAAATAAATGCAGTGGAGTAAAAAGTACAATACTCTGCTCCAAGATGTAGTGGAGCAGAAGTATAAAGTAGCACAAACTATTCGACAAACGCTGAAAGAAGTGAAAATGAGTCACTGCAGAGCGGGAGCGAAGAGGAGAGACTGAACTGTAACACTGATGGAAAGTGTTTATGTTTAGAAGCTGAAGAAGAGAAGTAGTGCAGTAGATTTACACGAGGGGTCGACCAAAATGGCTTAGTCGGGGCCGATACTGGTGAACAACCAAATTTCGAACGACCAGTGATGAAATAAACCTAAATACAATTTACTCAGGTACTGTTCTTAAGTACAATTTGCTTAGTATTTCCCTTTTCTGCTACTTTATACTTCCTCTCTACTACATTTGTTTTGATAACTTTAGTTACTACTATAGTATGAGAGTATGATGACGTGCTATCTTCTGAGAAATTAAACATTATTATTATTATTATTATTATTATTATCATTATTTTAATTGTAAAGTGAACAGCTTACAGAGATTTCAGGGAAACATTAGCACATACAAAACAAATCTAAGTGAAAATAAAGCCACACAAGGACGTCAAACAAGAATAAAAATAAATATATGTAAACAAAACAGAAGGTGCAAATTAAATAAAATGTATTACTCATAAATGTATCACGCTTTTTGTTATTTATTAACTTCAGTGATTTAAGTAGTGAGTTTAGTCCTAAGAAGAAAAAGTAAAACAATAATTTCTGTTATTATTATTATTATTGTTATTATTATAGTAACAAACAATATCTTTAAGCTAAAGTTAGCGGGGTCAAAATAATGAGATTCAGGGTCTCACAGTCCAAATTAACAGACTCTGCACGCTCATTGGTCCTCCGCATCGCATCGTCCCGCCCCCTCCGGAGTTCTGAACCAATCACAGGCGCGCCTCCGCATCACATCTGCCCGTCAACCCGTGTCCGTCCCCCTGCATGACGTAACACCCAGTCTGAAAGTGCAATGGCGATATTGGACAATAACAGCCATCTCTTCCCGGGGACCACATCTATATTATGTGGCTAACGCCGAAGAAAAACCCTCCAGTCGGCCGCCAGACCACATCCAGCAGCGGGTGAAGCAGCTGCGAGCAGGACAGGTGATCCGACAAGGCTGCACACCATGACAGTGTAGATAAACCGCTGGTGAGTGAAAACTCCTCTGGTTGTAGAGAAGAAGAAAAAACACACACACACACACACACACAAAAAAACCCAGCGTCTCCCAGTAAACGGTGTCAGATTTCAAAGGGGCGTGGCGGCGTGCTGGGTACCACTCCGACTAAAGGATGCTGATAGCTTAGCAACAGCGACAGGAAGGAAGCAGGAGGCGGAGGAGACACAATGGATGTGCGCTTTGTCAGCGTCGTTAGCGGGTAGGCTGAGCCGAGCCTGGATCGTGTGAGTACAGAGACGGAGAGGATGCTCGTCAGTTTGTGCCAAGTCAAGCACAAGGAGCCTGGATGCAGAGTGGGAATGTAAACAAAGGGTGTGGGCCTCTCAGCTGGCCCGTGATGCTCTGCCTCCATTACTGCTCCTCATCATCATCATCACACACATGGCTCTGTGTCTGAACGTCTCCTTCTTCTTCTTCTTCTTCTTCTTCTGTCCTCAGGTGTGACGTGTGAACAGACACCATGGCCACACAGGAACCGTCCCCTCCCTCGTCCATGGAGAGCAACAAACCCGGCTTCCCCAAGAAGATCCTGGGCAACAAGCTGGAGGACAAGCACCTGTGCAACTGCTGCCACAACATCCTCCGACGACCCTTTCAAGCCCAGTGTGGACATCGCTTCTGTTCCTACTGCTTCAACAGGACCGTGAGGTGAGGACAGGTCCAACGTAGTGATGACATCCACTCCTGTACTGGTCACCTGACTCTAAAGACCTTACAGGGACTCTAGGTGTTCTCCACTTCAACCAGCCCATTTAACTGATGATGAAGAACCACCGAAGGGTATCTAATGTGATGATATGTTAGATTTTCAGTGTATCAGATGTGTGATGTTGTTGTTTTTTTGCAGTAATGGACCCCAGAAATGTAGCGCCTGCATTAAAGAGGATATCTTTGAGGAGCCTACATCGATTTTGAAACAAGGATGTGTGAGTATTAAAGCGTTTTTATCCACTTGAGAGTTTCTTAAATGGGTTTCTTTTGTTAAATTATAGTTTCTTGTTTATTGGTACCACGGCTGCTCCTGTAGTATTTTAAGTCAAAGCATTTTCAATTCTGGCTTCTTTACTCCATTAGTTGATTAGTTGTTTGTTCTCTAAATGTCCAAGGCCAAGCTGACATCTCGTGTTTTATCTGACCAACAGTACAAAACCCCCAAAATATTCAGTTTACAGTCAGATAAGGTTAATGAATTCAGCAAATACTCCAAGTTGAGAAGCTGGAAGTAGATGACGTGTGTCATTTTGCATGTAAACAATAATAAGAACTTTATTTATATATACTTGTTTGACAGTAAAACAGCTTAGGTTTTGTTTTGACCTGTTTTTCACTCAGTTTCAGTTTCATTCTGACGTCTCTGCACAGTATAACAGACACAGATGTTTCTATATATGTATTAATTCCAGATGTTTTCCCTCCGGTGTGTCCGTCCCACTGCTGACAGAAAAACAAAACAAAACTGTTACTCATAAAGGGACATCAGGTGTATAAATGATGCTAAAACTTATTTAATCTGACATAATTTAAGTCACATTAGTCAAGCACAGCCACAGAATATGTAAAAGCAACAATGCAACAATAAATAATATGAATCATATTATCCACACCCTCTTTTTGTTTGTTTGTTTCAGTTCCTATAGATGTATTATTAATATTAAATAAATAATAATAATACTACTACTAATAATAATAATACAAGCCATCTGGGGAAATGTCTTTTCGTGAACTCAGGAACCTCTGGTTTAATCTTAAACAATTTTCTGTATTTTATGAGCCTATTATATGTCTTTTTCTATTCTAAATGTCAATCAGAAAAGTCACCAGAAGTTATAGAAATCACAGCATGAAATGGAAATATTCAAATACACTACCTCAAAATAGTAAATGTAATCTATTGTCTAACTGTCTCTTATTGCCCTGATATGTCCATATGTTCAGATTATGACAGTAGTTATTTGTTGACGTTTACCTGCAGATCTTGTAGAAAATAAAAAAAAAAATTGGTCACAAAATAATAAGTAAAAAATAATGAAAATAAGTAAATAAATGTCCAAAAACAAGTTTCCTATATCTCACTGAAATGCTAATTTTGACCATAGTTCCAGGAACTAAACTTGGAAAAAAAAAAAATTACTGTTTGTATTTGAGCTTCCACTGCTGCAGAGGAACCACGAATATCAGGCAAAATCCTCTATGATGAACAAAAGGCTGATTTTCACTGTCGCTCTGAGTTTATGTCTTGTTATTAGTCTTATTTTCTCCATAAACGTGCAAACTGGACATGAAATTTCTTCCATTCCTCGTCATAATGTTTGAGAACTGGCCTACGTTTACGGCTGGCTGACCTGCAGACGTAGTTTGGGCTTTATTTATGAGCAGACATGCAGGGAAAATGTTGCTGCTCCTGATTCCCACGCGCTCACGCTCACACTGAAGGAAATCCTCTTGTTTCCTGCTGTTTGTTTTCAGGCTTTTCCTGACAACGCAGTCCGAAGGGAAGTCGAACACCTTTCAGCTGTTTGTATCAATGAAAATTGCACCTGGAAAGGCAGCATTAAAGAGTACGAGGTGAGGCGACATCTGACCTACTTTCATGACTTCTTTATTGCTCTACACTTTGTTTAACAGGTCGGTAATAATTTGTTTTTATTGTTTATAGTTAGATGTAAATGTGCAGTTTTTTCCTGATAACTTATTTTCCTACATTTTGCTAGCTTAGCTGAGCTTGTGCAGCACACCACAGAGACTGTTGTAACAACTTAAGCTCCACTTTTTTTTTTCAGATGAACCACGAGGGCAAGTGCGATTTCATGATCATCCCCTGCCCCTCCTGCAAAGAACATATTCGCTTCAACGAGCAGGAGCGCCATAACGAGCGCGAGTGCCCGGAGAGAACACTCAACTGCAAGTACTGCAAGGAGCCATTTCACTTCAAAAACATCAAGGTTGGACATGATTTATTTAGAACCGCTAGGACGCTAAGAGGCTCGTCTGGGCCGCTGCGGCGCGTCACGGCAGCTCTCTGTGTAACATTTTGTTTTCTTTCAGGCACACGATGAGATCTGTCCCAAGTACCCGATGATCTGTGAAGGCTGCGCCAAGAAGAAAATACCCCGAGAAAAGGTGAATCTGTAAACGGCGTGCGGACGAGAGGAAACATTTTGTTGCAGGAAAAAGGTCACGGGAGGCTGCTTCAACTCAGGTTTAGCCTCTCGTGTGTCGAAATTACAGACAAGTCACAGAGCTGAGAGTGTTTTTTTACTGGAAACTATAAACCTGGACACTCACTGCTGATCTTAAGCTATTTCAGGAATCCTCAGAGACACTTCTAACTCTCTAGATTAAAAATACATTGTGAAGATAGAAAGATAAACAAGATTTTAACCCCTCCTGCTATAAAGGTGTTATTTTTGTATCAAGATATAAAAATAACAGAAAGTGAGAAACGTGCGTCTCCAATTACCTCTTGTGATCAGGTGTCACTTCCCCGCTCTGTATGCAATTATACTCTTACATCACTGGAACAAATAGATATGACATTTTTTACACAAAGAAAGAAATATCTTCACGTGTAACGCTTTGCCGAATTAACAAGAAGCATCAAACAAGTAAGAATTTGTCATAGACAGTGTTTCACAAAGTTTATAAAGTTTCTCCTAACGCGACAACTCTCAAAATTGAGTGTTTTTTAAAGGGAGTCTGGGGACTTTATTGGTTACTGTTTACTGTATTTATAAAATTTTTCAAGTTTGCCATCAATAAAATGTTAAAGAAGTAAAATGTCTTTAATAAAATTATCTTAAATGGTGAAATCAGTTGAAACTGTTGTTGGGAGGTAAGACAGGCTGGTACAACAAACAGTAGTTTCACAGAGTTTGTTACGTTTCAGCCCACACAAAAAAAATCTTAAAATCACACGATTTGTTAATGGGGATGTCGTGTTACTAGTCCAATGCTCAGTTGAAACAGACAGTGTTTTCACAAACTGCTAACATTGGCAGGTTAAGAGAGCCCAAACATGTGATTAACATAACAGCGAACCACATAGAAATAAGACGGCTGGTAATCCATGTAAAGGAATGCGGTCACATGAGGCCCAGACCACCTCTGAATGCGAATGTGGAATATTTTTCCACATTAAGATTCTGTAAATATCTTCTAAAGCCCGTCTGGGTTCTTCAAAGACCACCAGGTATATGAGCTAATGCTTAGCCACAAACTTCAGCCAGTAGCTCGTCTGCTAAGTTTGCTAATAACACTTTTAATTGTTTTTTTTTTCAGTACGTGGACCACATCAAGTTCTGCAGCAAATTCAGAACTCCATGTCGATTTCATGTCGTAGGATGTGACATGTCCGTAAGTACTTTACGTTTGCACACTTTTAGATTATTGTAAGGGGAGGAGAGGGTTAGAGATGAGGGAGGGTTATGTATTGTTTTACTACAGCCTGACTGATACTCAATTTATGGAGCCAATAGTGATATTAGAGAGTAAAAATATATTCGAGGCCAATATGCACACATTTTTTGCAATTATCCCTCAAAAGTTGTCATCACAGTCTTGTGACGAAGACATGCAGCTGAGGCAGGATGTTTTCCAGTTTGATCAGTGCGCTGAAACAATAAACGTCACCCCAGGTGCTTATATGCATGCGTTTGTCTCTGTAGGTGGAAAAGGAAAAGATTCACGACCATGAGCGCTCCTACGCCTACGAGCACCTCAACCTGTTGCTGCACTACATCATGGGCATGAAAGTGAGCATGGAGGGCCTGCAGCCCCAGGGACTGGAACTCGCCGGACACAAACTGGTGGAACTCCAGCAGTCCCTCAGGGAGCTCGAGGCCAGAGTCTCCCAGCTTAGCACCACCTCCTCTGGGCCTCCCGTGCAGGGAGCTGCCGCCGCCGCCTCATCATCATCCTCCAGCTCCGGTCCTCCTGGTCCAACCGCTTCAGCTCCTCTCCCACCTCCACCCACTCTGGCTCCCACTCTGTCTGTGTCTACCTCCTTCACCCCCCTGCCCAGCTCGGTGGGAGCGGCGCTGGAGCTCCAGCTCCACAGCGAGAAGACCAAGGTGGCCGAGCTGGGTCGCAGGTGTACGGAGCTCGAAGTTAAAGCCGGCACGTTTGAAAATGTGGTGTGTGTCCTGAACAGAGAGGTGGAGAGGTTCGCCACCACCATGGAGGCCAGCAACCGTCAGCACAAACTGGACCAGGACAAGATCGAGGCTCTGAGTAACAAGGTACCACCAGAATACTAGTTGTTGTTTTGACAACCTTTGGACATGAAGTCTTAAAACATATAATAGTTAAACTCATATGCAAAGTGATAATATTTCCAAATAGCCCAACTTATCCTGAAAATATCAACATATATTGGAGAAGTTTTTGTGATCTCATTAAAACAGAGTGTGTTTATGTCACAGGTGCGTCAGCTGGAGAGGACGGTGGGTTTGAAGGACCTGACAGTCGCTGAGATGGAGGGTCGGCTGAGGGAAATGTCTGCCACTACGTTTGATGGTGTCTTCGTCTGGAGGATCTCCGATTTCGCCAAAAAGAGACAAGATGCCATCGCCGGTCGAGCCCCTGCCATGTTTTCACCAGGTAATCCTGACTGAATCCAACCTGTTGAAAGTTATTAAAAAATAACATCTCTAATACAAAAGACACCCCAGGACAGTCAGAGCCGTATTATCTGCTGATGCCTAACTCTGAATTTCAGCCTTCTACACCAGTAAGTACGGCTACAAGATGTGTCTGCGGATCTATCTGAATGGAGATGGGACGGGGCGCGGCAGCCACTTGTCCTTGTTCTTTGTAGTGATGAGAGGACTGAGTGACGCTCTGCTCAAATGGCCTTTCAACCAGAAGGTAAAACATCTACAGTTTGTGGCCCCTTTTTAGATGCTACTGAAATTTTTCTTTTTTAACCCTCATGCAACTGATAAAAATGTTCCATGTCAAAAACTGCCATGTAAATACTATATATTAATATTATTTTCAAGTTTCACTGGGTAACATTCTTCAACAATAGTCCTGATAATAACAACCAAATATTCATTCAATTTCAATGTTTTAACCTTTTAAATACCAGTTTGTTTACATGATACATACATATTTTTTATGGCAGTTTTTGACATGGAACATTTTTTTTTATAATAAATGTGATATTTTATCAGTTGCATGAGGGTTTAGTTTTATTATGAGGCAAAGCCCCCTACAGGACACAAGGGAAATGGCACGTATTTGGTCTATGGGCCAGAATACAGGCAAACTTCCCCATGTAATGAAAAATAGTAGAGATGCACCGATCCGATATTGGGATCGGATATCGGCTCCGATATTGACTAATTAGCTGGATCGGATATCTGATGAATGAGGCCGATCCAGCATGCCGATCCAGTCATTTCATTTTTATTGATATTGTTACAGCGATCTAGTCACGTCGGTTACGTCGTCACGCAGAGCACGCACAGCAGCTAGTGATAAGCAAACACAGAGCAACATGGCGCAAGCGCCGGACCGAGCTAAGTCTGCTATTTGGAAACATTTCAAACTTGATACGCCAACAAGTCCGACTGCAACATGCAATATCTGCAACGCGAAAGTTGCGAGGGGTGGTGATAAAGTTAGTAAGTTTAACACCACAAACTTAAATAGGCACCTCCAAAAGCACCATGCTAAAGAGCACGCAGAGCTCCGAGCGAAGCCAGCAGAGAGTACAACGACGCAGCTAACTTTGGCGGATGCACTGCAAAGACGGGAGAAACTGCCAGCCGGCAGCGTGAAAGCAACCAACATAACAGAGAAGGTTATGGAGTTTATTGTTTTGGATTCGCAGCCCCTCTCTGTTGTTGATAACGAAGGATTCCGCCGCCTACTTGAACATCTTGAGCCAAGGTACAGTTTACCATCTCGAAAATATTTTTCTGTGACCGCTCTGCCTGAACTGTACAAGAAAGTGTGCAAACACATATCAGAAGAACTAAAGGATGTAACATCAATGAGCTTCACCACAGATATCTGGAGCTCCGACGTGTGCCCCATGTCACTTTTAAGTTTAACTGTGCACTGGTTAGACGCAAGTTATTCACCTCACAGCGCAATGCTCCAGGCGAAAAACTTCCACGGATCACACACCGGAGACGTGATTTCGGCAGCTATAAAGGAAATGCTTGATCAGTGGCATATTCCGTTGACAAAAGTGCATGTCATTTTGAGGGACAATGCGAGTTTTGAAGTTAATTAAGCCATTGTTTGTTGGGTTTCAGGCAGCTGCTATATTTTATATTACATTTTAAAATATCTGTTTGCAGTGCACTTTAAATGGAAGTGTTATTTATTTCTTTTTGCTGCTAATGTACACTGTTATTGTTGTTATTTGTTAATAAATAATAAGTTGATTTATATCTGTGTTAATTTGTTACCTTTTTTAACAAGGCTAAATGTTTATGCCAAGCCTGATGCCTTCACTCACATGGCAAGGTATACAGTTCATTCATTCAACAGTAGTATCGGATCGGTATCGGGTATCGGCCGATAACTCAGCCCAGGTATCGGTATCGGGATTGGATCGGAAAAAACTGGATCGGTGCATCTCTAAAAAATAGTTAAACTTACAAAAACTCATCCAAACCTCATTAAACCTGAAATGCTCATATCTGGCGCGGTAACAGTAACAGTAACAGCTAGTACTGGTGCGTCAAGTATTCCTTTATATCAATAAATTTATTTCATGAGTCAGTTAATCACTGACCTTTTTGTCGAGCTCAACACTCATTAGTTATTATGTCCTCACATATATCATTCCTCCTGCAGGATGAATGCACACATTTAGCTCCAAAAGTGCCTTTGACATTTGTAGGCTTATTAAATTGAAGATTTGGCGACAGACGTTGCAGGCGTTGAGACCAAAAACAACAGAGGGGGCTGAGTTGGTGGTGTTGTTATATTGAAGGTATCGACAGTGAGACATGAAATGTGATCCAGGAAGTCCAGTTGGAATAACAGAACAATGCATTTAAAAGCTTAACAGATGGTTTGTAATACGCAGAAAGGATTTTAACTCTGGATTATTTTATCCTTTTATTGCGTCACCATCATGAGGTAAAACACATGCTGCTAATGTCACAAAGATATCTACCAATAATGTGTAGAGGAAAAATATTTATTTTTAGGTTTTGGGTCAAACTGTCCCTTTCAACAGCAGACAAACACAGCTCTTCCGTCTGTTTTATTCCCAGGTGACTCTGATGCTGCTGGACCAGAGCAACAGGGAGCACATCATCGACGCCTTCCGCCCCGACGTCACTTCCTCCTCCTTCCAGAGACCCGTGAGCGAGATGAACATCGCCAGCGGCTGTCCGCTCTTCTGCCCGCTCTCCAAGCTCGACGCCAAGAACTCTTACATCCGCGACGACACCATCTTCATTAAGGCGATCGTGGACCTCACCGGCCTCTAGACGGCTCCGCTGGGTGGTACAGTTTGGCAACCAGGCAGCTCTGTGACCATTAAGGCTTCATTTCGGCTCAGTCGTGGTCCCCTTTAGGGCTCCGTTCAGGCATCTAACTGTCCCCTGCAGCTCGAGGGAGACAGACATGCTTGCAACTGCATGTGGCTGCAGTCCAGGCGGCGCCGGCATCGTCATACCCGGTGTTCTGTTCGCAAGAACCACCGTCATTGCTGTACATTTTGGGTGCAAAACTTTTTTCTTTTGACATCACGGCACCACTCCCATGGTGGTTTAAAGTCACTTCAGTTGTTGCACATGCAGTAAGCTTTCAGTTAAAGGAGCACCAGTGCAGCGTGGTCAGAAGCAGATGATGGAGTGAAAAGAGTGAATACTTTCTATTTGAATCTCCGACGCGGGATGTCCCGGAACAGGGTTGTAGATTTACAGATAGTTGATCGTGCTGATGTGGCTGTAGAAAAGCTGGCAGTAGACTTAAAATAGAGTTAGAGCATGGCTTGATGCAGTTTTTTGCTTTTTTCCTGCAGGTTGTGGATATTGTGAGCTTCTCAATTCCAGTGTCGAGTGAATTTGCATAGACAAACGTGGAGTTATGTTATGAATAAGATTACAGGCTTTTTTCTTTTTTTGTTTCGTAGCGCAGAGTGCATGCCGCCGGCGTTTTTAATGAAGCATTAAAACCCGCTCCTTATTTCGACTGAGCTTCACGAAGGGTTCCTCGTTTGTTGTTCAATTTGTTAGTGAATTAGCCATCCGTGATGGTGGACATTGCCTGCATGTCTTTTTGGAACCAGGCTATTTTACATGTAAAGAAGTCAGTGTTGCGTATTTGTTTCCTATTAGGGGTTTGGTGGTTCTGATCGGTGGTTTGGTACATCTGTGGAAGATACAGTGGAGTTACCAAGGAGTCAGGGCAGCTTGCCAGTCAAGCCTGAGGCATCGAACTCTCTGACAAACATACATAGCATACATGGAGTTCTCCCCCAGGATATGCTCACTAGCTCACATCTCAACACATAGTACTGTGCCCCACCACAGATTGAGGTTAACACAGATTCCACGAAATGAAGGAATTGTCCGTTCCTTGTTTTCTGTCCATTCAGTATACAGTGCGTATGTGTTTCTGCTGCTCTGAGATAGACTACTGACGTGAACCTAATATATATGTTGGTGCAAATATACGTGTGTGGAGGCTGAGAGGCTGAGATAACCAGAGGTTGTTAGACTTTGTTGTAGGTTTACGGGCCGTTATCGACGGCCCCCAGATTACTCTTTAGTGTTTTGAACGTGCTCTCACTGATTTCCAATAAGGCACCACGAAACGTACACTTTTCTACGCGTCCGCCCGGAGATCGCCGTTGTACTTTACTTAGCATGCATGCTGAGGTTTTTTCAAGGTTTCACGCTGGCCTGTTTGAAAACCAGTCTCGACCTGTATTGAAACCTCTCTGTGCATGGGAGGCTTCAATTCATATTCACTTATGGAGTTTCACATCGGTTTCCTCCGCGAGCCTCGTGTGAACGCATTTATTTGTATTCGTTTTGGATGAAAATACGTAATCATAGGATAGTTATTATGTTATAACTGGCGCTGCGTCCGTTCAACGGGGGCAGCCGCCTATATTCATAGCAATTTATAAATATGTATCTTTCATATCATAATGTTGAAATAATCTATATATCAATGTTAATATACAGGAGATGTTATAATAAACATAGTATTACTGAATACCTTATTAATTCTATATCTATATACCAACTTTTTCTTTGTCAAGATGGTTTGAACAGGCCAGGACGACCCCCCTTTTGTGCAGTAAGGACTTATGATTCCTTCTAGAGTGCAATATATGATTATGTCTGTTAGATTTGATGACACCTTGGCTTTAAGGGTTTACAGAAGTCATACTCGACTTATTTGTTTACATTACTCATTACGACGCTGAAGAACTGCAATTTTTTTGGACTTTCCGAGGAAGAAAACGGTGCTTTCCTCGTCATTAAGCATTCGCTGCTTGACATCACAAACATGAGGATCTCTAACTGGTTTTAAAAGAGCTTGATGATTATTTCTTTTTTTAGAAAGACCATTTAAATGTTGAGGAATTCATCCTATAGGCAGGTTTCTACTCTAAAAAAAATACTTTTCAGTGAGGACGGAGCATGTAACAAGTAGGATTACATGAACTTTTTAAGTGTTCCTGTAAACGTGCCAAAATCAAATATTACCTCCATATACGAACAATGTTGTACTGCAAGTTGTATTTTTTGTGTTCTATGCTAAAATATGGTGCCAAATATGTTTATAATTAACAATGTGTGAGTGTGTATGTGTGTGCGTGTGTGTGTGTGCCATTTTAATATGATGCATTGGTCACTAAGAGATAATTAATACTGTCCCATGAAGCTATCCTCGAATAACAGACCCTCCCAAGGTTTTCTGAATGTAAGCTTTAATTTTTTCTTTCCTTTCTAGAAACAAAAACGGCAGTTCTGTAATGTGATGCAGTCGACTTGAAGCAACTTTATTTGTGCACTTTGTATCGGTTGTTTGTCCAAACAGGGTATTTTGTTGAGTGATTTATGTACCTTGAAGTCAGAGCCATATATATTCTGATGTTGATAATTGATGTATTATGCTAAAAAGGACATGCAGTATGTAATAAAGTTTGCTGGTTTTAGCTGGTTGATTATTGTAGACTCATTAGTGGGCCAAGTTTCTGCATAATGAGCATTTTTGCTTCATGTACATTTACTTCTGTTCTTTCACATTGAGTGCAGGAATTGTAATGAAGTGCTTTTAGATTGTTGTGCTGTTTTTTTCTATTTAAAAAGTGACTAAGAGGAACTTTTAAGTGTTTATGAAACAGTCTCGTGATTCCTCTGATGATTATAAATGACCTGTTTTGTTTGGGGTGGACCACACAACATCACCAGAAAATACCAGTACAACAAACAAAATATACTTCATTACAGCATTCAAATTCAGCATATCAAAAGTAAAATGACCCCTGAGGCTAAGATGTTAGCATCTGTGACATGATTAGATAGGGCAGCTGCTCGAGGTGCAGCTAGTTTGAACTACTTCAGGTACATTTGGCTGTTTTAGTCCAGTGTTTCACAAGCTGTCATCATCATAGGATAAAAGGACAGAAGCGAAACATTTCTTACACAAATTCTCATTATTTTTTCTGACTTTTCTCTAATTTTCTGTTGTTTTTGTGAAATATTGGTCATTTTACCCTGAACAGTTATTTCTCCTATGTCCTATGGGATCATCAGCTAAAGGACGAATAGAAATGTTTTACTTTTATCACTTTTTTTTAAAGTTGACACAATGAGGAAAGAATTAGGGTTGGAAGTTTAATTAGTTATAACTTTAGTGATCTTTGTTCGATCACTGATTGACTTGTTTCCTTCAAACGTTAAAACAATTTAAAAAATAGTCAGATTCCTTAAGACCTCTGAAATCGGGGGTCTGTGATCTTGTGTAAATATATTACATTACCTCCCACCACTGCTCACTAGAGGGCGCTATGACCCTGAATGAAAGGCTCTAACTCTTCCTCTGAATGTAGTTACGCAGTGCTTTAAAAAGCATGAAAACAGGGATCATTGTACTTTTATGAGCAGTGTAATTTCAAGGCTATCTGCATTTGCATCCCTTACTGGAAGTGAACTGCTGGCTCATCTTTATTAAGAGACGAAAGCGGTGGACACTCGGGACCGTTTGACCCTCAACACAACGCTCTGCATTGTACACATCTGAGTGCTGCCGGGATGGTCATTTAAAAATAAGTGCTTATAATTAACTTCTTACAGTAAATGCACAAAGACACAGCTGCTGTGCTGCTGACAGGACGTGTTGTGAACAGAACCTCATGAGTGAGTCACACACAGACTGCAGAGGAGTGTGGAGGAAGTCGTGGTTACCTGTACAGGATGTGGTCAGGTGAGGAAATGGAAACTAATGGAGGATATTTTTTTCTCATGACCTCTTTACTGTGACAGTGAAAGCAAAAGAAACTTCATCTTTCTCTTTCGTGCAACTCAAAGCTATTCATATTCAGTTCATCAGTATCATTTGTAATATCTAATGAAATTCACATTATACAATGTACTTTTCGCACAACTAAATATATAAATATACAATATTTCTCCCTCAAATGTAGTGCATTTTTACCGTTCTTTGCAAGTTTGACAGTTTAAACCACATGCTATTTTGTAGATTAAGATTTTATATACACAACACATGATCCTATTATAAAATAACACAGATTGTTGAAGATTAAACTGACCAGCAGTACATCTATCTATCTATCTATCTATCTATCTATCTATCTATCAATCAAATATGTTAGAGCCATAAAGCTGTTATTTATTTGTGTTTATAGACATACATTTATTGTACTTATTATTGTTTTGCTACTGTGTTTGTGTATCATATTTCCTTGTTTGTTTTTTGTCTTTTTCTTATTATTATTTTCTTCTTCTTATTATTATTATTTATTAATTATTAGTAAATAAAAGTTTGTAATACAAGTTTAAAGGTAATGCTGGTAGATGACCTCATTTTAACTACTTTACACAAGGCTGGATAGTTTGACCTGTATGACAGTATCATATTTAGTTACCAAGATAGTAACTAAAGCTGTCAAATAAATGTAGTGGAGTAAAAAGTGTAATATTTCCTTCTGAAATGTGGCAGAGAATAAGTATAAAGTAAAATAAAAATACTCAAGTAAAGTAGAAGTAGGCTACTGAATTGTACTTAAGTACTTTACCTGAGTAAATGTCAGTGATGGGATGTAACTAAGTACATTTACTTAAGTGCTGTACTTGAGTACAATTTTGAGGTACTTGTACTTTACTTGGTTGCTGATGAACTTTTGGTACTTAAGTACATTAAATAACAGATACTTTTACTCAATTACTATTTGTATGGGTGACTTTCACTTTTACCAAAGTAATATTTTAACACGATATATGTACTTTTACTCAAGTATGAGTTTTAGGTACTTGTACTGGTAAATGTACTTAGTTACTCTGAAGTTAAAGATGGACAGTCTATAAAATGGTGCGGTGCTAAACTCACTCACATGACATGCTCGACAGGCCGGAGTGTAAATCAAACGCACCCTTCTTTTAATGGCGCGGTATTCTTGAACCTCCCGTCTCACCTGTTGCAGGGTGTTTCACTCACCTGTTGCAGAGTGTTACACTCACCTGTTGCAGGATGTTAGACTCACCTGCCGGATGTATTCCTGCCGCTTCTTTCCATCTCTTCTCAATCAGAAAGCCGACAGTTCAACCTGACAGCTCTGAATACGACGTTAACCGTCACACTGCGACGCCATTTTAGTTGTCCGTTAGCACAGTTAGCTGCACAGTTAGCTAGCTGTGTCCGCAAACGCGAACTTTAAGCCGAGTTTCCCTGCTGCTTTCCAGGATTAGGGACGCCTCCTCAGGATGAGGACCACTGCTTCACTTCACCGAGATAAGTGTTTTCTGGTTTCTTGTGCTAACATGGATGTTGTGAGTGTTTTATCCTAGCATAATTTAAGTTACTGGCTGTTTGTATGCTAGCATGAGGCTGGTTGTGGAATGTAGCTAACTACTTTTACTCGGCTAGCTTATCGCCTAATTGATTAATCAACTCGGTTAATCTTCCGGCTGTATATAGTAGTGAGTAGTACATTTATTTATTTATTTTTATCTCCATATGCTTTGTATGCTAAAATATTTTACGGTTAATATTGAAAAGTAAATTAAAAAAGCACAATATTGCAATCTGAAATTTACGCTAGGACAAGTGAAAAGTAGTAAAAAGTAACGTTAACGCCTCAAATTTGTATTCAAGTACAGTAGGCCTACTTGAGTAGCTAACAGTAACGTTACTCAGCTACAACCTTGATTAAATGTAGCCCAACTAACTAACTAATGATTTAAAACAATCATTAGTTGTTGCCCTAATAATATTAACATGAGCCTCACAGGGACCATTTGGCTGCTATGTACTTTTACTTTAACACTTTTCTGTATACTTTTACTTAAAGGGGAAAAACACCTGGATGTCGTTGTGGTAAGAACAGAGGAAATCAACGAGGGAACAGACTTTGAAACAACACCGTTGCTCTCCATCTTGTTTTACCTCGGTTTCTATAACTTCCTCTTTTGCAGTGTAGCGTTTCAACAGTTACCACCATTACCTGTGGATGGTGACCGGGGAAAACGATGCCTCTTCCTGTTTTGGTTGCACAGTGGCGGACGTGCTTCCTTTGTGCTGTAATTGGTCCTTCCAGTGGCCGGCAGAATGGCAGAGTGAAAACAAGCTTCATAGGGAACCAATCTATTGGTTGATGGTGTAATTTTTCAACAGCCATTACATAGTGCAATCAGTATTTACTTCAGAATAATAATATATATAAAAGTAACACTTTCAAATTCACCAACAACAGCCACCAAAATGTTTACAGTACAAAGCTGAATCCATACTTCTTTGGACATGATCTTGAGCTGTTTTTTGTGCCTTAACATCCCCAACTTTAACTATCAGAAAACTGTTTTATTTTAAATTCTGTGAGAAATTTAAAGAGGCACTGACAGATGAGGATCTGTACAAGCAACATATGTTGTTGTTTAATTTGGAGGGCTTGTTGTGCTGAAATGAATGATGTTTATGGGCTCTGACAGTGGAGCAGGCATGGGATAAACATTTGCATACTCTTTCCAACAGTCAAATGGACTACTGCTGAGTGGAATAGATGACACGCTCCCGAACACGTCTATCTGTTTCAGCTCTGCTGTTGCTAAATGAATCTCCACAGAGATGTTCCAGTGTTGTTCTCTCTGTTGGAAGAGTTTGACTGTTATTTGGCTCAGTTAGTTGCTGCACGGTTCTTGTGTGTTGTGTTCAGATAACTGCCAAGGTCACTGTAGGTAAATCGCTTAGACTTACTGTACTTGTTGGAGTACCTGAAACTGACATTTTTTATCTCTTATCTGACTAAGTAGTATAGTATAGTGGACCCCAGCATTGACACAAATGGTGGAAAAAAGAAGTATAAACAATGATTTTCTATCACCTGTGAAGTAGGGACCATTAACAAGAGCACTGAAAGGAAATAACTCTTCTAGAAAGGAAATGCCTCTTCTGTACTCATGTGAACCTGTAATATAAGATGTCCTTGCATGCTTCTTAGGGGCTGACAGGAAAGCAGATGGAAAATTAATGAACACTTGACTCCATGTGTCCTTTTGCTCAGGTGAAACTACGGATTTGAAGGGGAACAGTACTGTATGCCCTCCAGTAATGCACAACAAATGACTGTATGCAAGTGAAAGAAGTTAATATATCACATTTGATCAGCTGAAACCATAAAATGTTTTTCATGGAAAGTGTCTCAAACGATTAATCGGGTATCAAATCAATCTGTCAATTTATCCTTGTGATAACTGACTAATCAACTTGTCAACGAAAATTTTCCAGCGAGATTCAACATAGGTCGAGTGTCATAGGGACTAATCTAATGAGAGAAGAAGACAGATTTGATTATTTTGAGCTCATGCAAGTTAAACAAAACTGTGCAAAACTGTGCAAAACATTTTGCTAACATTACTACCTCCCTTGGTCCTAGAGATAAACCGACACAGAAAAGGTGAGACGGATGCTCAGTTTTGGACTTGGCCCGAACAAGCAAGTTGTAATACGTACATAAGCCAGACATTGTGAACGATGACGGCATATTCAAAATACCTCATCACTTTGGGATTGCTCTCTTTAAGTCAGACATTAAGCACTGATGCCAGTGATGTCCTTCAGACTAAACAACCAGAGTAATGAACGTGTTGTTTGGTTTCATGGAACTTAGTGTAGCTTTGACCCGATGTGGGGTTGCATGATTCAGGATGTGCACAGAGGTATTTGATAAACTTTGTATGTCCATATTTATACTTCAGACTTGCACTGTGCATTTTCTGTTTTTGTTGAGGATAAAGGTCAGCTGATAGACGTGAATTGGGCTCGACCACAGATGTTTAACTGGCCTTGTTGGATTCATTATGTCTGCTCTCCTAAGTAAATGAATGTTTTGGGTGAAGTAATGATAAGTTGGTCTTTGTAATACTCTCATCTGAAATGAACGGAAGATTTTGTTAAGGGCTGTAACAAACAATAATTTTCATTATAAATTAGAGCTGCAACTAACGATTACTTCATTGTTGATTTACCTATTATTTTCTAGATTCATTATATTACATTATATTATAGTTGATTGGTCTGTAAAATGTCAGAAAATGGTGAAAATATCCATCAGTGTTTATCAAAGCCCAAGATGACGTCCTCAAATGTCTTGCTTTGTCTACAACCCAAAGATATTCAGTTTACTGTCAAAGAGGAGTAGGGATGTCAGGAATTCTATTTTAAATAAAATCATCACGATCATCTAAATTAAAAGAAGAATTGCAATGCTTGTGTTACATTCTAAATAAATTATTAAACTGAAATGTAATCAAGAGTTATTAATAAGTGGACACATGGTATGGAAAAGAGAAATGGCTACAATAGAAATGTGGTTTAGATCTTGGTAAATGACTCATTTCCTTGGATACAGACATTGGTTATACCAAAAATTAAAACCAAGACCAACAGAGGGAGCGCCTCATTTTACTGGTCAGTGGAAGCACAGAAATATCATGCACAAAATTACGTTTGTGGCACAAATCTGAAAATGCACATTACATTTAATTTAGGAATTTATGAGTTTGAAAGATTGAAACCAAGTTATTTTTTTTGGTGGCACAAATGTAATTTTTTATGCCAAGAACTCAATTTAATGCGTCCTGAAAAGAACTGGTGAACTGTGGGATTTTTAATGCGACGTGGCTCCAGGCACAGTTGTCCCTCTGTTTAATTTCTTGTGGCTTTGGTGGCCAGTTTGTTGATTTTATGTGGAAGCACTGGGACGTTTCCCTTGATGATAAAAAGCAGGCAAGTTTCAGCTCCCATGTCTTTGCCTCGACTTTTTTTCACCCAGGATTCAAGTCAGACGGCAGGAGTTACCCAACTCAAAGTCATGTATACAGAAGCAACAGCTGATGTGTGATGTCACCATTGTAAAGACTGTGTGAAAGCTGGGACTCCCAGCTCATTTCACAGATATGTGGCTGTTTGAAAGATTGTGGCTGGAGAGTGCTGGTAAAGTTAATGAAGTGCATTCATATATAATGAGGTGGCCTGCAGGAAGAAACAATGTCTGGGGGTTTTTTTTTTCGGTGATGTGTTGGGTGTAAAAAGTGACTTACCAGAGACAGTCCTGCAGTATAAATAGCCATGCTCATGGCATGGTTTTAGTCACGGCAGTGTCGGTCTGCTGGTCTGTCTTTTGTTCGGTAAGTCTGGTCAACACTTTTTGTCCAGACCGGAACATTTCAATAACTATTTGATGGATTAGCATGAAGTTTTGTAACCTGTAAAACTAATGATATTTCCATCAGCCTTAGCTGTACTTTGTAGGCCCAACCCTGAAATTGGCCTATCACAGATAAATTGGTATCGGCCGATGTGGGGTAATTTATAATTATTAAACTCCCAGTGAAGTTTACTGTTTCAGTGTACTGGGCTTTTAGCTCAAAGCCTTACAGAGCTGCTAGCATGGCTGTAGATTCTTAGCCTTGTTTTGTCAAACCAGTAGTGGCAAGCATTGATGAAGTACTGAAAAATAGCCCTTTTCTGTTGACAGTATTAAGTATCCTCTGTAATCTAAACATTTACTTGTAGTGTCATGGCTGACATATACTGCCCTTGTCCCACTGAGATGAAGACGTAGCTTCATAACTGCTGTCATGATGACATGCCTGGTCTCGAATGTTTGTTGGCAGTTGGTCAGAAGGGATTAGCGGAAACACCTGCAGTTCCTCTGTTTATTTAGTCCTCATACTTTTTAAAGTCACATCAACTTTAAAGTGAAGGACACTGTGTAGCTGCCAAGAAGCACTGCATTCAAGTTAAAATGGCCTGAACTTGTCTCACAATCAGATTATTGTGAAGCCCTTTGGACATTAATGTGTCTAGAGAAATCCAGCAAAAGTATTCACGGCCAAGGCAAAAGGTAATGTAAGGTAATATGCCGGCAGTTCAGAGTAGGAGATAAAGCTGCAAACAATTCCAAGTTTGCCAACACGGTGATCCCATGGATTTTACAGGAGCCACAGTTTCCATTTCCTGTTTCTGGATGCTGTTTTATGGCTTGAGCATCAGCCAAATGAGCTGTGAGTTTTGTAGCATGATTTAAGACAATGAAGAAGCCTGTTGTACTAATTCTGTATGTCTAAAAGCAACCAATACTCTTGTTTTTATTGTTAGAAAACCATGATGTGTACTTCCATAGTACTATTGTATATTAATTGAACTTTTTCTGTCATTTTACTGACCACACAATTCATCGATTATTTGAGGAAAATGGTTATTTGATGATTTTTAAATAAACTTAAATTGGTATTGGTAGCATTTTTCCCTCACATCGGACTCCCTTCTTGACACAAAACTCTAATTTCTCTTGGACAGGACTGTCGGGCAAAAATAAGTAAAAGCATCCAGAAACAAATACAGCTAACCATAAACCTATTACTCTTAGAAAATACCAACTCAACCAGGCATTTTAGTTGTACTTTTCTGGTCTGCTACCAAAGGTAATTGTTATCAGACCTTATTTAGACCTTGCGGCACCTTTTTCCAAGCTTTTTTTAATCTTATCCGAAACTACCGTGCACCCACAGTCTTTTCACCATCTACCACATAAGAACCCTTCATAAACCTACAGCTGTTTATTGCCATGCTATTTATAGTACTCTAGAGATATTTTCACAATCCTGCACACTTCAGGATGCTTACACAAGCCGAAGCACATTAGATCATTTTTATCCTTTGGAATGTTTACACATGTTTTATGATTGCCAGTGTTTGAGCCACTGCTGGACAAGAGAAACTACTGAGGTCTTGGGAATCCAAACCATTTAAAACTGAAGATTTTACTGAAGCTAACCTGCTATGGTCTGCTCTTGAGTGCCCTTTAGATAAGACCACTCACCCTTGCTTACCCTTGCCTGCCAGTGTCAGCTTGGATTATCAGTTTGTGTAAATTATACAACTCTGAAGCTGATACCCAGTTACCGTCCACTGTCCTATGCAGAGGAAAGAGCAACTAAGTACTTTTACTCGAATTACAGAACTTCAGTGTAATTTTCAATTACTTGTCATTTATTTGAATATAAGGGGTGGCCGATATGACCTTAAATTTACATTGTGGGTTTGGTGATGGTATTATGTCATCTCTACTACAAAATTAAAAGGAACATTCCACTAAAACATGATTGTAGCTCTTTCACTCTATTGGAAATGTAAGGGAACATATCCTGCTTTTTATGTTGCTGGCCGTCGTTGGGAAAGCAGTCCAAAGTAAAATGGCTACTGCACCCACAGCTTGTATGAGTTTTCCAGTTGTTGTGCGGACATTTCCTTAATCTAAAGTTAATCCACTGGGCTTTCACTTCCACGGATGGCAGGAGAAGATGAAGATGATTGTGTTGGTTCTTTCAGACAACAATGGAGAAATTGGGTTGCTTTGTTTACCTTCCCCATGCCTGGGTTCCTAAAGTTGGTGTTACAGTGGAAAACAGTAGTTACTGGATGTAACTGCAGTGCTATGAGCCCTTTTAGCCCTTTAAATGCATATTATTTTGTTATGCTAAGCCTTTATGATGATAATGATATTGCAAAATCCATTAATTTTAATGCAACAATGATTGTAACTTGTACTGTATTTAATATTTTTTTACTGTGATAGTTCTACATCTGATCATCATCGAAGAGAGCTAGAGCTACTAATGACGCAGAAATAAAAGAAAAACCTTGACTATGATTGGACAATCCAGTCTGACAAAGGTTTAATATCTTTATACAGAACTGAATCATGTTCTTGTATGTTCTTCTAACCATGTCCCACACTGACTGACTAAATGCCGGTTAGCAGTGAAATTAGGTCACTCCCTGGGGTCTTGTCAATACATAATTAAAAAGATGGGACACAGACTCACTTCTCATGCAGTCTCTGCACATATGAACCACTGTGGTGTGTCAGAGGCTGTGCTGCAGTGTAGGACAGTTAATGATGTCTTCTGTTTAAAACATTAAATTTATCTTTGGGAAAGAGGGAATTATGAATCTTGGTAAGACATGTAACAACTTGTGTTTTTCGCCATAAAATCCAATACATCTAGTTAATCAAATAACTATAACTATAAAAGCTGAATAGTGAAAGGCAGGCTTGTGTTTCACAGACAGTCTGATGTCAGCGGCTCCACTGTTGAGAGCGAGGAGTTTGCATGACCAGCGGGTAACTCATCTTCTGATTCATCCCCCACCTGGACAGCAGTGAGCTCATTTATTAAATTCTCTGTCTCGCTGTAAAATATAACTTAAAAATAGATTTGCTTGTTAAACTTGACTTTGGTTGTTTCATACTTCATACGAGGATATTTTTATCTGGCATTACACAAACTGTATCCAAAACTCAGATGTATTTGAACATCATTTCATCATCTCAATCTCAAACTATTTTGATAATTAATTGTTTTGAGATATTTATTTATTTATTTATTTATTTATTTGACGCTTTGGGAAAGACTAAATCGACATTTTTTCAACATGTTCTGGCATTTGATTGACCAAACAACTCGTACATTAATCAAGAAAATAATCGACACATTATTTGACAATGAAAACACTAATTTTGGTTAGTTCTGATTGGTTGACTGACGATCAATTCGAATCGCTGAACAAATCTGGAATATTTGGTGGTGATTTCAAGGTCTGTAATGAGGCTAACAGTATTACACAGGTTTGTTTTATAATTACTGGTTATTATTGGTTGATTATTTGTAAGTGTGCACGTGTTTAGTAGTAGATTTCCACTGGTGCATGCCTCCACCTCGTGACTCATCTGCCTGGGCTAAAGTGAACCTATTGACACTATGTGCCTGTTTCCTCTCTCCACTGTGTGTGCAGTCATCTGCCAACTAATGTGGTAACTAATGCTGAATGAGATGAGTCTCTAATCAATAGTGTTTGACTGTGCTGGAATCAAATAACAGACGACTCTTCATATGATTGTCTTAAAATAATTTACATTCTACCTTAGTATGATAGTACAAGACTCACTGAATAAATGAAAATCAAGAGCTTTACATCACCAAAAGTCATGAAGCTTATTTGTATCTTTTGATGGAATTCACATATTCCTTTATCATCCATGTTGTTATCTCCAAAGTAGCGGTCGCACACTAAAATAAAGGAGCCTCCAGGGCAGAGGTGTCTTTTATTGGTGTTCTTGGATCAGGTAGCCTTGTTGAACAACTTACTGACAAAATCTGAGATTTTCCAGGGCCTCCTGGGGCCTTGTTCTTTTTGGAGGGACTCCTGGAGAAAGGAGGAGAATGTTTATAGTTTAAGCTTTTATATCCATTACACAATTAATGAGGTTGCCACAGGACATCCTGACATATATTGATATCGGTAGCCTGATAAATATCTACAATGGGTAAGAAGACCTTGTATTCGGGTCCTGCAGTAGACAAACGGTACAAATTAGTACATATAAACAATTTGATTTCTTCGGTAGGAGAATCTGTTAAAACCGGGCAGTGTTTTAAAGATTTTAAACTGTGTGCTTGTGCAAACAGCTGGGAAACATTAGTCACAAGCAGTCACTCATTGGATCATATCCACTCATTCACCCGTGAATGGTTTATGAATGCTTTTTACATCAGTTATCCACAATTGGCTGTTTATTTTTTATAGTAGCAAGACATTGGCTTTGTCTTTTTAGCTCTTTAATTCATCAGGAAGATAGCTACAAAGGACTGTTTGACTTCTTACATTACATATTACGTTATGAAATGTGTTGTGGATAATCTGCACCAAACTCCTTTTTTTTTTACTTACGAGGTCAAGATTCGATTATTCATTTAAACATTTGTTTTTTAGCACTCGTATTTGTAAAAATCAAAAAATAACATCATCAACGTCATTGGTTTTATGCCCTGACAACTGTCACTTACATTTTCAAAATTAGCTTCCTTACAAAGAGTTGTTGTTTTGTTTTTATTTTGTTCACCAAAATTATTCTTATTCTTTTTCTTTCCCTGTTTATAGCGTAAAGTTTTATCACTTTTTATTAAGTGAAAACCAACATTTAAAACGTTTGTGTCGACATTGTTATTTTTGAGAGGCAAGACCAGCCAAACGAATTTTACACAACCTGGCAACCCAAAGATTGCTCTAAAAAATGGCTTATAACTGATCTATAAAGCATCAACAGTAAAGTAAAGTAAAGGGAAACTATCCAGCAGTCCATCAGAGTTAGCTGTAGCAAGCTTGACCTAAACTGTTGTGTCTCAGCTTCCTGTAGTGATGATCTATCTCACAACGACCTGATTCATCACGTTGTTTTATCCTGATGTTGATTTTGGCCTTGGTTTTCGTTAAGTTGCTTACACTTTGTCTGCCTGAGTCTAAAGCCTTTTGAAAGTAGAAGTCTGGTGTTGCCTTTAAAGTTATAAATTACGCTTGTTAATTTCAGTGCCAAAATTCACATCTGTAGCACAATAGCAATGAATCCTGCATATGGGATAAGAAATCTCTGCTACTGATGGCATCCAGCCATGAATGACTTATTTAAACAGTGCAGAGGTCTCAGCATCACCTGGTACAATATTATTAACCTCATCCAAATCATGCAGCACTGTTATTGTTAGTAAGTTTCCTGATTAGCCAAAATGCACAGTAAGAAAACTCTTGTCAGCTTTTAAAACATTTGTACTCGTGCTTTTAGTGGTTTCCCTGGAAACCAAATATTTAAAGACAGAAACATCAGCCTTCAGGGATTTTTGACAGGGGGTCAGAGAACTGTCTCGATTACTTCAAAACAAGGGAAAATTATCCTGCCAGCTGTGTTGTCTGTCAAACAGAATGTATATGCAAAAACTTTAGCATAAATTGTGCATTCTGTCTTTAGTGTTTCCAAGAAACTAGGCAAAGCTGACGACAACATCACTCAAATAACCAGTTTGGACATAGCCATGGTTTTCCTCTCAGAGGGGAGAATCTTGAAGAACTTGGCAGCAGTATTATATGAAGGCCTGTTTTCTTGTTGGACTCACATTGCTGAAGTTACACAATACTAATGGAACCACATGCATGCTTCCTTTCCAAAGTAAAAAAAACCAAGTATAAATGTATAATATAGCTTACTGTAACAAGCATGAACTTGAGTCTGCATAAAATACTTCAACACCAAATTAATTGCATAAATACGTTGTTTTATGTAATGTGTGTCGACGTGGATGATGTTAACAGTACTACCGCTACGCTCGCTAAGCACTTAAGTGGAAGCATCCCGGGGGGGTGGATTCACACTGGATCTGGCAGTGCGGCGAAATGCCGCAGGTGCGTGTGGGATTGTCACTCCATGGTCTGTGTGTGTGAAGTATTGGGAACCCCGCTGACCAGTTTGCCAAAAGACAAGCTGCTATGTTATGCTACTGGCATGCTGGTCCTACTAGTGATTGTTTGTCCTCATCAACAAAATAAAAAGTAACGGTAAACAACCAGGATGAGGAAGATCATCATCTGCCTTTTTTTTGCGGAACCCCATGCAGCACGCAACGCCGGACCACCCTCATTAAATGTATTGATCAGTCCATACTGGTCCAGACATGATCATCACTTGTACTTAAGCACCTATATATTGTTAGACTTTTATCCTTCAGTACTCCAGAGGGCAGTATCTGATTAGTCTGAGTCTATAAAATGTCAGAAAATAGTGAAAAATGTACATCATAATTTTCTAGATCCCAAGATGGCTTTTTAAAATTGTGATGACTCATTTCTTTTTGATAAGCAAATCAATGAACTGTTTTAGCACCAATATCCTCCACACATGTACAAGAAACTTGTTTCTGCTGTTAAAACATAACTTATGGCTAATTGAGCTGTTGGGACACTCTGGGCCTCTCCAGTATTAGCTACAGTGATAAAGAAATCATTGTGAAGTATGGTGGGCGTTAACACTTTAGACATCTCAGTCTCATGACTAATGCATGGAAATAAGGTTGAAAATTGGCCAGTTGTTCCTTGCAGGAACATGAAGTCAACTGACGACACTCGGAGGTAACATTTAACATCCTCAGATTCCAACAGGGAGACAAAAACTGATGAAATAGTCCTGATTTACTCGTCACCTCCTTGTCTCCAGATAACCCCTGAGGTAGAATATCATCCAACACTGACAGTAAAAGAAGGAAACTTTTATTTTGGTCCTGGAAATTACGTTAGTGTTAGCACTGGCAAACGAGCATAGAGAATTTCCGAAAGTCTTTTGTTCATCAGAAATAATATAACTCAGCAGGCCAACGATTTGTTTTCAAAGAATTCCTCCAGGACAGCCTCCTGAGGACACAGATCAAAGACGCCAGAGAGTATCCGTGTCAGCTTTACCTCTGACCTGCTAACAACTTGCACGCAGAGTATGTACAACGGATTTAACACAAGACCTCATACTGGTATATTTTACTGCCTTCTCTTCAGGAACACAAGATTTATGTGTTTTAATGTTATGTCAGTTGTAATTTAACCCAAGGGTCAGCTGGTGTTTTTCTGAGGCCACTTTTTTTTGCCATAAATCTTTTTTTTTTAATCTTTTTTAAACTTGCAACCTCTTATAGGCTAACTAAAGATAACTCCATGCTGTCTCTGTTTTGCTAGCAAGCATGGTCGTTAGAATTTAGCTAGCTATTTGTTAGAATTCGGCGGGGATCGGGGGATCCTTTTCATGTTAATGATATTTTCATGTCTTATGTCACTATCAATGACATTATCACTTACTGCTTTATCATGAAAATAAAATGTCTGCATTATTTAAAACAAACTGATTTCATATAATGAAATGCAGCTGCACAAAGAAAATGTAATTAAAATATAAAAAATGTTTGTTTTGTCCTGTTTGGTTAAAACTTGAAAGGGATATAAAGAAAAGAATATTTTTATTTTAATGAAAAAAATAGCAAATATGTTTGTGTCATGGTGGCAGCAATATAATTGAGTTCAAAATTTGATTACATGCCTGCGAGTACTTGCATTGATTTTATAAATGCCATAAAAAAGAAACATGGCAAGTGCTTCTCTTTATGTGAAGCATTTCAGATTTAATAAAATCAATTTCTATGCTCCTGTGAAGGCAATCAAATGAAAGACAAACCCTGAAGTAGGGTGGGACTTAAGCTTTCATGTGTGCAAAAATCTATTAAAATTAAAAGACAAGTACATGAATTAATCTCTCCATAAACACACAGACAGTAGGTTACACAGTACCTCCTATAAAAGTAGAAACGTTTGTTAGTAAAACTTCAGTCCAAGTGTAGGACAGCAGTGTTCAGGCCGCTTTACCCAGACAAGCATGCCAGCTCTAATCCCTCTCTGTCTGGAAGCACTGACCTCTTTTGTTCAGTTGATGGCTTATTACCGGTATTGATTTTGGCTCCTTTATTTTACAGACTTCCTGCAGGGAGCCAGATGACCCATGCACATATCAGCTACTGTTGGCCACCGACAATTTGTTCCACTTGAGATAAATTGTTTACTTCTTTATTTTTTTGTATTTAAAGACATCAGACAACAGTCCAAATACTCCATTGATGGATAAAACTTCCCTGGTTGTGATACTAGATGTGGATTCAGCTCATGCTTTTGGCTTCCTATCATCAGCTTGTTGACTGAAGATTCTTCTTGAAGACTTGGAGTTCATCTGTTGCAGTTGAATCGGAGCTGAAGTGGACAAAACAACTTATACTGTAAGTCCTAATACTGACTGGTTCACTTTTTTCTGATATTTTAGGAAAATGGATAATATTCGTATTTACCATTAGTCTTTGTAAATTGGTCTTGCTCAGCAGACGTCTGTTGTGTTCGAAGTATATTTACAGATTGGTGAGTAAATGAATATGGCTTTTTAATTTGTGGTGTTTCAGTGAATATTAACTCTACATGGCAGATTCCCCCGGGGGTGGTTGGACTCCAAATATACTGTGGTATTGATTCAATGGACAACTGATATCCAGTTTCTGCTGAAAATACCCATCAGAGTATGTTCGAGTACTCTCGTCAAAGTGGTTTTCGCTCTTCTGTTTGTTATTATTTCATATACAATGTACACTTCTCAGATAATTGCCATGTTAGGGACAGAGACCCTGTTTGGGGAGAAAAACAAATCACTTTGAATCGATTATAATGATATAAAATACCCTGTACTTGAGGCTTTATGTTAACAGCAGTATAAGACAACATGGAGAAAGTAGCCCCAACTGAAATGTAGCTTTGTCTATTGTTGAGGAGTTGTTGAAAACAGCAGCTGGCTGATTTGTCAGCACATCTGTTTTAGACGGACGACATCCACCATTCAGGCTCCCTGCTTCACCGAGCTTCCCATCAGTCACTCTCGCTGTTTGAGATGTTTGTGTTTTCCTCACCATGGTTTTAGAGACAGCAGTCACATTCCCCTGGAGATGGATGGCCGCTTTAAGCAAACAGAAACGGATGCTTAATGCAACCTAGAAAGTATGTCTGAGTGTAAACTGTAGGGGTCAGATCTCAAATATCGTCAGGGGACCAGCATCAGAAATATTTTGAAAGCAGACAGCAGTTTGTCATGGTGACACTTTTACAGAATGACTTGTAGAGTTGTAGACTTTTTTATTACAGTAGTAGTTACCTCTGACGTAGTTACCAGTTGTTCGTCATCACAAATATCAGACAGACTAAAAAGTATTAACAAGCTAGTATCTTTAACTTTAATGAGCATCATAGTATCGCACCTGACAAGAGGCAGAATTTAGCATGTCGACCCTAGTTTTGTGTTTCCATCACAGCCAATCAGAGCTGGAGCTAGTTAACACCCATTACTACTGCAGAGTGATTTGATGCGTGAGTAAATTTCAGTTATACTCATTCACATTAAAGTCAAAAGCCAGATGTTAATGGCAGTTTGTGGCTTTTTTGTTTAGTGTGAAAGGAGTATTGGTGTGGTTGCACTTGTAGAAAAGAAGTTAATTGTGGCCTTTTTTAAAAAAAGAATAATGATTAGGGCTGCAAGTAATGATTATTTTCATTTTTTATTAATATGCAGATAGTTTCTCTATAAATCATTGACAAATTCAAGGTTTTGTCTATAAAATGTCAGCAAAGAAATATCTGATCATCACACCCGTGTGATATTCATATGCAATGATAGAAAATTGAATAGCAGGAAGTCTTTATATATTAGAAACTTAAAATAGCAATTTTTTAAATGGAAAAATGGCTTAAATATGATTGAGCAGTTATTGTAGGAATTGTATTAAGTTTACTGCAGAATCTTCCTGATGTTCAAATTGTCCTCAGGATGACTGTGTTTTTAGAGGGTGTACCATGTGAAAATCATCTATGAGTAACCTACGGAAATGTTCAACCTCCCACGGTCACCCACATTAAAAGGCAGTGGTACAGTTGTCACGGTAACCGGAGATTGTTTTGGTTGGTTTGAGCAAATGAGGCTGGTCTTTTGGTGACGGGGACCGTTTTTTAATGAGTTGCTCCTTTCCACTTAGTCATCAGAAATGTTCATCTTTCATGAATAGGACTGATAGAAATTCATCATATTCACATCATATTAAACAGCTGCTGTAGCATTTAGATGGTCCTCCTTTAATGAAACCAAATGAAAGTATTTAAGTCATTAGTGTGTAGTGTGTCTTTTAGATTTCAGCATTTTAACCTTTTGAATTTAATTTTAAGAGCCTTGTGTTTACATAGCATCCATGAAACACTGAAGACGCTAATATAACAGCAATTCTTGATGTCTTGAATTGAGTTCTGAAGAACAGATCGCTTCTACAATGACCAAACCACTAAACATATGACTTCATATTTGGCAGAACTTCACTCGTGTGCAGCAGGATGACTGGGTGGTTTGGTGCTTCGCACACTCCACGGCATGTTCACTGTGCGTGGTTAACTGCATTTCCCTGCTTTCAACAAGACCTTATTTCACCCTGAGAATTGTTTAAACTGTGACATCAAGGTTTTTGATACTTTAAAGATACATTCACATCTTTTTAAACCTATCTTAATGCAAAATGACTTTGAGTAGGCAGAAACATAGGTGGACAGGCAGGTGGAACGTCCAAACATCTCATTCAGGCTAAATGAAAGTTATTGGACATGCTTATTACGCTACGGATTTGTAACTTTATATCATCATAGTGGAATTAAAGAGAATTTGAACACATTTAACAATGATTCTAAAATACATTACCGACCCTTGCTTTATAGCAAAGTATTTGACAAGATCAAATGCTGAGAGGATCACCAAAGTTATTACTATTCATCCTGAGGAGGAATGTCGGTACCAACTTTTATGGCAATTTAATTATGATTATACAATCAGGATTGTACAACAAAGTGATATCTGTAGTTCATTTCTGCTACTCACAAAAACAACATTAGATACATGGATTAATAAATAAATAATTAGACATAACAATAAGAACTGTTTATTTCAGTTGTGGTGCAGAGGAAAGAAGCTGCTGCCTAGTCTGGCAGTACGGCAGCTGATTCTTCTGTATCTCTTGCCAGACAGAAGCAGGGTGAACGGGCTGTGGCTGGGTGTCGTCTTTAGTGTCTTTTGGGCTCTGCAGACATCTCATCTATCACTGATGCTCAGTATATTGGTAACGCATAGTTGTTGACATTTCACGAAAATTTCAACATTGTCAAATTAATGTAGAGGGAAAGTCATTACAATACGTACATACATTCTGGGGAGCTTGAACATCTGTCTTCATTGCAATCCGTGCAATAGTTGTTGAGATATTTTAGTCTGGACCAAGCTCCTATTTTCAGGCTGCTAAATTAAAACGACTGTCACTTTGAAAGATATCCATGTTCCATTGACTCACTGTTACTGGTAAAGCCTCATTAGTGCCGGTTAAACTTTGTAATACATGTTTATGACTTTATTTTGTCCCCCATCTCTTACACTGGAATATAATTAGGCAGGAATCTCTTCACTGCCAGTATGGACAGCCATCAGTAACTCTTTCTATGCACCTATGAGCATATGTTGTTTTAAGACAGACTTTAAAAAGTCTTGTAAATGACAGCAGAATGATAGTCGTGTTTTTTTTTTAGTAGTTTTGATTACATTTTCTGTCCAGTAAGTAATCAGATTAATGGACACTTGTCACATTGATGTTTAATTTAACAGAGACATGTTTATCCAGTATTTTGCGCTGAACTAACTTTTCCAGTAGCTTGATAAGCATGACATCACCTCCCCTCACCGGCTGTATGTAAAACTTGTGTTTTGAGCATAACAACAGTCGGGTCAAACAGAGAAGTTTATGTAGAAGCAGCTGTTGTGCTAAAGCCATCTTCATCTTAACTAATTTTTCTCACTGATGGTTGATGGGAATCTGCTGGGAATTGTGCGAGGTGTCTTAGTTTGGTATTTAGTGTTAAGTACTTGAAACAGCTCTTCAAGATAAAGATCTCCCCTGCAAACCAGACAATATCAACAATCTGACATCTTCAGTCTGTTTGAAACCATAACATTGACGTTTTGTGTGTTGCCTATTTTTGCAGATTCAGAATTATTTTAAATGATAAACATATTTTTTATGAATTCTGACTGGAATATGCTTTGGATTATGTTTTATGGCTCCTCATTGTTGACTCACCATTTTTATCTACAAATGATGCTGACTGAGCATGTCTAGTCATAAACATTTGGGGGAACTAGCTTTCTGGACAGTTGCGTGGAGTTGTTGTGGAAATGCCCTCAGCTGATTGACACGTAGTTTTCTTTTTCTCCCTTTTCTAAATTTGTCAGCAGCGCTCTGGTAAATGACATGACCCCGTGTGGTAAATATTTAGTTGTACCTTGTGTGCATTTGTTAACGCTTCCTACCACATTTTATACAAATAGAATCTTGAGCAAAAAATGTTTGAGGCTTTTCACGTCATCTATCTCACTGAAGTTTCCTCCTGTAGTGGCTTTGTCCCATTCAGACTGCAGCCTCCTCTGTGATGTCTTCTAATCTAGTAAGATCTTATACCAAGCTAATAATACATTGATCTAATTTTGTCTTTGTAGCAGCAGGGGTGCACTGTAGCAAACCATGAATGGTCTATTTAATCAGTGTTGTAGAATAGGCTGGATGAAGCTGATGGCTAGAATATGCTCTCCCTGTTTTAATATTAGGGTTAAGGTTGGAAAAATATCAATTTACGTAGAAGTTTTGTGCGTTTATTGATAAAGTTAAGTTGATAGAATGAAAAGAGCAGAACTTAGCAGCTCTGTGCTACGCCTGGAAAGAAAGAGTTATCTTGTGGGTGCATTTTAGGAGTGAATAATTTAAAAAAGTTGCGTTGCATGACGAAAGTGAGGTATTTTGTGGATTTTCCATTCTCCAGACCAGCTACTGTAACATTAGTGGAGCACAAAATCCAGAACTAACAAACTAGACCAGCTGACCAAGTCTCAATACAACACTGCCAAACTCCCAATAAACTCTGGTTGGGTGAAGAAACTAACGCGATCCACGGTCCATTTTATTTCAAAACCTGTGTCTGTACAGTATTTAGGATAATCGCGTAATAAAGTTACAGCGAAGTGGCTGTTATATGCTGAAGATTTAATATATATGGTCAGCAACTAGCTGATGGACATAGTGGAGCGTTTAGTAGCTCCAGCAGTTTTTCTCAGAAATGAATTCTAGCATTGCTCCATGTCTGCTGGTTGTATGAAGAAACTGTTTAACGATAACCATATATATCAGTGTTGTGCCAAAGTTTGCTTTTGCTTCACCCAAGTGTCAAAAAACAGATGCCGGAGGTTTGGAGTTGAGCTTCAACAGGCAGCTGACACCGATTTTATTTATTAAGCTCTTGAAGGTAGGAAGTCTTCCTTACTAAGTGCTTTCTTCATAAAGATAAAGCCCAGGACCATCAGACGCTTAATTTAATAATCATTATCTCTACGTTTGCCAAGTTATGTACTTTCTGATACCGACTCCTGCTGGGTTGTGTAAGATATATTTAGTTTATTGTCTAATTGTGTGATACAACAGTGCTGAAGCCAGGCATGTTTTTGTGCAGCTTTAGATACACCGTGTTTCCAAGTTGTGACAGATATGTTTGTATTTTTTGGGTGTGACGATGTGTTGATGGCAGTGCAGATGATATGTTCAGTAGATGGCTTTCTTGCAGATGCACAGTGACTCCAAAATATAATCTCCATCTAATGTTTGCCACGTGTACAGAGGTTTATTTTCCATTGTTAATCACATGATTGAGCCAAATTTAATTTTCTGTCATCTCACAATATCCTCAACCTTCTTTTATCAGACATAAAAAGAATCTTGAAGAGATAATCAGTTGCAGACTCTTCTGTTCCTCCTGTCGAATGCAGAGAGAAATTGTGTGCTGTGCTGCCTCGATTTGGCCTGACAGCTAGTTTGAAATATACTGTATCTACATGGTGTATGTATTTTATGCTGGGTGCGCACTTTATGAACTCTCTGCAGCAGATCCAGTGTTGACAGTTATTGATGGCCAGCCGGGTCATCTGCACATCAGTCAGCAACGGACTGCTTTAGAGGAAATAATTTACCTCTGTCTGTTCCCAGTTGAAGGTAGTGCAGTTGTTGTGTATTAGTGCTGCTATATTTCACTCCAGCAAGCCATATTTACTGCTACACCGAAGTATTAGATAAAAAAAAATGCAGCTTGTCTGTCGAGTACATTTATGCTAGAGGAAGTTAGGTGTCACCTTTTCGTCACTGGTGTATTTTAAATCTTGGAAATGAGCCTCAAGCTTTATCACTTAGTATTTATAGATTCACCAGGTATTGTATTAGACTATTTCTCATGTGAATAAAAAAAGTAGTTACCTCACAGTGAAAGACGTCACACGAGTGAGAATGATCGCTTCATGCTCCCACACATTTTCCATCAGTCTTTGTCCAAGTTGAGACCGCAGAGTTCCTGCAGCTGTGTGCATGAAAGCGCTGAGTAGCTGCTAACTAAGGCCAGACTGAGCAGCCTCTGTGAAGATCAGCCATCTCCCACAGTGGGGAAATGTCAGCTGGATGGAATGAGGCAGGCCTGGAAACTGGGGAGGCCCTGCTGCTCGGTAGAGAGTACCAGCAGTGTTATAACTTAGCTGGGACTGTTTTCAGCTCTATGCCATAACTTTTGAAGGGCAACTTGTGCACAAAATAACATGTTTGAAACCACGATATTAAGCTGCCAACACAGAATCAGCAGTGTGTGAATAAACTGAAGCATTTGTAAATGATTTCTGTCGACCAACAGAAAGATGTCCTCCCTGTAATTATAGTTTTCCTTGTTTATAAAATAGTGAACATCCTTTTATGGCCCGTCCAATACTGGATTTTTGAGGCTGATGCTGAAGATTATATTTGGGAGTTTAAAATGTCAGAAGAATCAATCTAATATCACCATTTTTTTGCTACTAGCGCAAAATAATTTTATGATCTGCAAGTTTATATCACTACTACTATCCAACCCTGTCTCCTTAGTTTGGATTGAACTAATGCTAATTCCATTTTTAGCCCTGTCGATGACGGTTGAAAGCGGCACCCTCTGCGGCACTATCTACTATTGCACTGTGCAACGGTTGTTGGTAGCCATGTACTTATCATCATGGCTTTTCAGGCTGTTACAGTGTTGCTTGGAATCTACCGTTTATTGCATGAAAAACAGAGACGGGAAGATTAAATGGATGGAGAAGAGGAAGCCGCCATTTGTCCCTGAATGATGATGAAGCCCATGTGAGGTCTCTGCAATCCGCTTGGAGAAGTCGGCCGTGCTTTGACCGAACTACAGACTGCCAGTTGAACTTCTTTCAACTGGCAGTGGAAAAACGAATCAACACGGCAAAGTTTGACTCTGCAATGGAAAAGTCCTGTTTGAGGGAAGCATGTTTTTGTGCTACACACAAGTTGCTGGTCAAAGGTCGGTCTTGATGGTGGATGCAGTGGATTTGCAGGACTTGGATACTGGGGACCAGGGTCTGCGTCCTGAGCCCTGTGTTCCTTTAGCTAAATTCACTTTTGTAAAGGTCAAGGGAAGTCACCTTTGAGTTTATCAATATTAACCAAGACTACTTTCTATCGCCAACCATGACCAAGAGCTAAATTTAATTTAATAATTTGGCTGAGCTGCTCACAACTTAGACATATGGAGCCTGCAACAAGCCTAACGGGTAAAGAAAAACGTGTTTAATGCTTTTAAAGATCTTTGAATATTGCTTAAACAGAGAGTTGTTAAAAGTTACAAGCTGAATTGTAACATGGAAATTTTCAAACAGAGACATGGCAGCATTGCTGTTGGCATGAATGTCATGAAACTCCTGAGGGAGGATTACGGTCTAATGCTGTGATCTAAACTCCAATGGAGACACTGGCATTAGTGTACAACATGATATCTGAGCTGACACATTCACAGCTGCATTCTTGTAGATTTTCTGTCTTTTGGGACTTTGTGTGGCGCTTGTTGTAAGCCTTGTAAGATTTGTTTAGGTGAAAATGCATGTTTCCACTGTCCTCTTGAGTGGGCAAGTGTCGGTGTTATTATAACATAAATATTTGGTCTAATCTAGAATAATGATAGTCGGCAAAATACATCAGAGGAGCTGTGAAATTCCTTGTCATAGTTTGTTGTAAAAATGATGGTTATTTTTTAAGTATTCATGGCAAATGCTGTCAAATGTAATGGGTTTAATTAACAATTCCAGCTGAGACAGATTTTATCTACTGCTCAATTTTCTCTTTGCATTTTAGGAAGCACTTTTTGTGGTCAGTAATCCCCGAACATCTTCACCTTACAACGCTGAGTTCACTGGACCGTGCAGCACTAACAAAAGACTCTCCTAATGCAGTCAAAGGATGTCTTTATATTTCTTTGTCTGTTTTAATTGACAGTGATAATTGTGTGATAATTTCTCTCCCTGCTCAATAAGACCATTAACTCAGCAAATTAACACATCAAAAGGAGAGAATGAAGCACTGAGATTAGTTTGGAAAACTGGTGGCTAAATTGGCCCATGTCGACTACAACACAAGACATATTATTCTTTGTAGTTTAAAAGTTTGGGTAGTGTTTTAAATCTGTTCAAATAGATTTAGTGGGTTGTATTCCATTTTTTTATGTGGAATTACTTATAAGACTTGGTTGGTCGGTCCAGAGTGATATTATATCAACAAGTATTGGATCGATTGCCATTAAATTATGTACAAATGCCACCAGGATTTTGACATCTGACATTTTGAGTTAAATGTCTCAATCATCAGGTTAATTTTCACTTTGTGAAAAACCTTTTTTTTTTTTTATATGACCAGATACTTGCAAAACCAATACCATTCCCATTAGCCTCAGTTGGACTTAGTTTGTATTGCTAACTAGCACGAATGGTAAAACCCTAAACAATGATGCTGAACATGGTGGAATCCCTAGAAGGTTTAAATTTGCCATACCTAAAGCCAGGACGGTAGTGTAGCTTTGCCCATGTGAACATGTTAACTTGTTGACATTAGCATTTAGTTCAAAGCTGCTAGTGTTGCTGCAGACTCTTACCTTAAACTTCAACAAAATGACAAATATATAATCTCCACCAAAGCTATTAGGTACTTTGATGGAGATGTTTTCATGTTGAGCCAATCCCTTTTGAAAATACAGGGAAATGCTGGATTTGCAACATAAATATATATTATGTGCCAGCTTTATGAAAGATGAAAGCAGTCCTGTAATTCCTCTCATCACTGTGACATTAACTGTAGCAAGGAATGACACATCACTGATCTTATTAAGGATATCTGGCCCTGTGCTTGGTTGAGCTCTCAGTCAACCCAGCCAAACACAGCAGTCAACAAAGGGTCACATTCAGTACAGATCATTCACCAGTGTCACCATAATCCGTAAACTAATGCCTGGAAGTGCAGATCCTCTAATCTGTAAAGAACACAAGCTCATTAGAGCTACCACACTGAGACAACAAAGGGAAGGGATCTCCATGCAGAGTTTGCCGTCTGGTTTTGCGTGATGCCGCCCTTAGTAGTAACTGCAATCAGAAGCTCTCAGCAAATGTGCTGGCAAGCCTCAGGAGTGACCTGAGAGGATTTGTAATGCCTTCAGAGCCATATTAGTTCATGTTTGTGTGAGCGGTGACATCTCTGGTCTGCTCAGTGTCTGCACATGGCCTGAAGCTGACTCAGAGTTAGACTGATGAGGATGTAACGCCACATATGAGAATCCTTGGCTCTCCATCTTTCTGTCTTATTTGTCTCTACCACAGTTGTTTGATTGTCTCTCAGCTTGCCAATGTTAATATTTTCAACAAGTTTGATGTTGAACAGTGTTTCGAGGTTTCTTGAATCTACCACAGCTCAATTATCACTGCCACCGCTGTCATTTGAAGATATTAAATTTAATCTGCAGTTAAATCAAGTGTCTTGCCTGCGTCAAGGATTTGCAAGAGTTATAGTGGGTCATTTAAACTAATGAGGTCATCTGAGAGGTAGCTTTTCTGTGTTGCTATGTTTAAGACTTACGGACAGTTTGTTGATCATAAATCTTGTGACCCCCGCCGGAAAATCCTCACATCTAAAAGTCAACAGAAAAGGATACGATATAATATGATCTTGTTCTGTGACATTATTTATTGTCTTCCAATCGGGTTATGTAGGGATACGTCTTGAAATTAGCAACTATAGTGCCCTTAAAAAGTATTCACCCGAAAATAGCCCAAAATTAGCTGACGTAGAAAAGGTTGGTTTCTTGATAGAAATCAAAAAGCAGCAGTGCAATGGAAATGGATGACAATGTAACTTTACATTGTCATCCACTGAAGAGACGAAAACATCAGATTTTTGTGGAGCAGCGAGGAGAATTAATACATAAAACAAGCCTAAATGTAATATTTCCTTCACATTTTTGACATTGTTTTATAAGTTTGACAGGCACTCATCTAATTACATCATCTCGTCGCACCCTCCTCTTCTGCAGTGGGTCAGTGGCTCCAGAGTAAGAAATAATCGGCAAACTAAATCTTAATATTCACGTAACTGATGAATGGAAACATGCAACAATTGTCATTTTCTTTTGCAGATTTTCTTGAAATTCTGTTGTAGTTTGTGCAACACTTTGGGTATGGGTAGATGTATAAGTTTATAAGTTGGATAGTAATTAAAATTACCTGTGCGTAGTTCAATTGATTTTAGTATAAAGAAAACAAACACCCGATGAGTCAGTAATGTGGCAAAACCTGCATCAGGAAGTCTAAATAACACTCCAAGCAAGAAAAGGTGATTCAGAAGCACAAGCCAAGAGATGAGATAAGAACAAAAACATTTTTATGGCACTGAAGTGACTTAACTGGGATTACAGTTGAATAAATTATAAGGAACCTCCAAGATAGTTGAATGCTTTGTTAAAATTATAGGCACTGTATGTGCACTTTTATTGATTTAGTAAACTGAAGAAAAAAAACTTGCCATTACCTCTAAAGAAATCTAATTTAATACACTCAGGGTTGTCAATGTTTACAGCTACCTCTACAGCACAAAACATGTGCACTGCAACTTTATTTCAAGTCAGACTTTCTTGTTTCTTTAAAGTTTCCTGTTCTTCCCTTTTTAGTTTTCTACTCTTTAACTAGAAAAGATCAAACGGCACATATACCTCCCATTTTAAAACCTCCTGCAGACACACTCAGTAATTTTATAGCTACATAATTAAACAGCATGTAAATATTTCAACCTCATCCAAAACTAAATGACTCAAATGACTCTTTCATTAGAGTCTTTTGTTGGCATTGTAACTAAATTTAAACCTCCTGACAGTCATATGCCAATTAAATGTTTTGACATTGCCCAAGTTGTTACATACAAAGTATTTTGTTGATATAAACTGATAAAATTGTTTTGCAACTTGGCACATCATTGTTTCAGTTTTGTGCATGTCAGTAAATTAAAGATTTTTGTCATTTTTTTTGTAATTTTCATATAAAAATAAACCTGCACCTACATTTACAGACCTTGTGGTTCATTTTAGGTGAAGCCCAGACTACCCATAACCCAGTGAGCTCTATGATTACAACCCAATGCAAAGGTCAGACTGGAGACACTTTACTTTTCTTTATGCCAGGTTATGTCTGTTAAGATTATAGAGGACTGGACCAAGAAGTGTGACAGCCCAACTGTATGGATTGGGTGTATCAACCATAATTTCTAGGAAAGAATGCCATTGTATAAACTACCAATAGATGTTTAGTCTTCGGCAAGTTGTTAAGTGTACAGGAGACTTAAATTCATTTCAGTGCCCAAAGAGAGAATAGTTTAATAGTTTCTTTTAAATGTAATGGGTTGCTTCTTTAGTCCAAATTCAATCCAAAACCCAAAGATAATTAATTTATTGCCACAAAAGATGAAGAAAGTGGGTAATTTTCCCAATATACTAGATGGAAGAGACCTTTTCACTAACAGGTGATGTGACTAACATTACACACTAACATTGATCATCTCATAACACTACAGTTCTCTGCAATATTTGAAAGGGTATGTGATCAGTGCAGGTTCCCCAGAGGATAAATCCTACTGTCAGTGGTGATCTCCAGACTTTTCCTGCAGTTCTCCCAGCAGGTGTTTTTTTTTTTTTTTTTTTTCAGTAAAATATCAACACATTTTGGATGTATTGCTAAGAAATTTGTTTCAGACATTCATGGACAAATTCTCAACAACTACTGTACGGATTGAATTGCAATAACTTTGGTGGCCCCTTAACTTATCCAGCACCATCATCAGGTCAAAATTTGAATTGGTACAAATACCTGCAGCTGTAAAAGACAAAGAGCTGTACTGTATTTGTTTTTAGTGCCTCTCAGATCTGCTAGCATGGCTGTAGGCTCAGTCTTGTTAAGCAGCAGACATGGTTGCCTGAGTGTTTTTGTTCTAATGGTGGCAGACATCATTCAGATTGTCTTGTTGTAATCATAACTGCCTATTGTGTTTATAGCTGCAGTCACAATAGCTTGGATATGTTCTATGGTTTGTGCCTGAGCCACACAAGCTGTGTTGCAGTGTGTCGTACATGTGAAACACATGTGGAGTCTTAAATTAAAAGGGGCCACAGTGTGACCTATTAACTTGATTCCACACACATTTTCTCATTCTTCAGGGCTCTTCATCAGACCAGATCCCTGGGGTCTTCTGAAGCTTAGGAGAATATTTGATTTACAGAATGGTGACAGATTTTTATGAGTTTTTCCGCGGCTTGTGAATGGACCCTCTTCAACACGCACTTGAACTCCGTCTCAGACATGCATATATTTCCTGTTTTGCATTACAGGATCCTGAAATACAGACACTTGTTGTCTTTGTGTCTTGAAGGTTCGTTTGCCTGACACAAACAACCTGCAATGAAAAGTGACAAATCTACTTAGCTCGGTTGTACTGTTAGATTAGTCAGGATTTATTGTTTTAGTCCATTGACTCTTAAATGCTTCTCCTTATTGCCAGTTTATAAAAACAAGGCCACAACTAACTTTTCTGATTGAAATGTATTACATTTTTTATTTTATTTTTTGAAATCTTTACACGTTGAACAATTTGTTTCACAAACTGAGGCCTTACTGTAATTCATTTGTATAATTTGGGGGAAAAAATGGCACAACAAATGAGTGGTTGTATATCAAACATTTATAGGATTCTCTACTTTTGTTTTTTCCTACATGACAGTAAACTGAATATCTTTTGAATTTGGACTGTTGGTTGTTGACAAAAAGCAATTCACAGGAGTTTCATTGGCTTTAAGCGCTTGGGTTTATAACTGTTTGATATTTTAATAAACAAATGAAAAATCAAAATAAAACAAGATAATTTTCATGAATGAAAATCCTTGGTTGCAGCCATTACTTTCAGTATGGTCTGCAAAACACAGTTGAGATGGCAACTAAAACGGCAGTCTTTCATTGGTCATTTTGAGCTTCTTACCCTCCATTGGTTCCATGGCTGTTCAGTACACCACATTGAAGGAAAAACCTAGTCTTGTAGTTGTGGTATGAAACCTTAGTGTAGATTTCCACAAGCCTACTTTTTAGTTTATTTGTCAGTACGCAATGTTTTGCGGGATCCTTGAAACCTCACAAATGAATGAAAGTCAGATGGTTTCACTTAAAACTACACAGCAAAGAACTGATGTTACAAAAAAGCTACTTTGTAACATCCTAGTGACAAAAAGGTCACTAGGAAGCAGTAATTCGAATCAGAACTTAGCGTAGGGCTTTAGGAGATTCTGTTGGGCCTTTTTTTGTTTTTTTACTAGTTTCTGACATTTTCTAGACCAAATGATTAATTGATTGGTCATCAACACATAATCAATAGTGAAAATAAGCATTAGTTGCCTAATTTGTATTATCTTCTGAATCTAAAGGTGTTTTACACTTAGTATAAACTACAAACAACAAACCAGCACGTCTTGAACATCTTAACCAGTCACACAGACTCACTTTAAAGGTTTAAGCTGATACCTGCCTTATCCTCATCTAATCTAATATTAAGATTAAACTGTGTAGCGGCCGTATGGTGAAATGTTGCCTGCTTCCACAGCTGAACTCCGAGTAGTCTTGCAGTTTTACATTCAGGACTGACAACAACTGATATCACATATTTTCTCGCAGCTTGCTTTCATTTTAATCCAAGATGGTTGGACGTAACAGTTAAGAATGTGTCTGTTTCCTGCTCAGTCCATCTGCTAAAAGTATGACATATGACCATGTCTGTGCAAGATATAACTGTGTCCGTGCAAGGAAACATTTCCTCCAGGAATTGGAGATTGGCCCTAAAGTCAGGCATCCACTTTTCTGGATAATTACTGGAACTATCCAATCAGGAAAAATGTCCGATTTATTCAGTTAAGAGTACTTATATTTTATGATAAAGTGTGGTTTCAGCTGCTGTAGATATCAATCACTGTCACAGAGCTGGAGAAAGATTCCCGCTGTGAGCTTTTACGAGCTGAGGGATTAGTGTTAAGTATGGCAATAAAGAGTCATGGTGATGGGTGATTGAGGGGCGGATTTCCCTTATTCAAAAATTTGAGTAAATTGAACAAAGAATATGCTTCACTTCTTCAGCATTAATCATACAGGATAAAATCCTAAGTCATTACTGCAAAGTTAATATGGTTAAAGGGAAATCGTCTGTCTTCTGTCTACAGTCTGACTTCACTTTCCTCTCATTCCCGGCTTTCCCCTCTAATTTTCCTGCACAACCACAAGCGCTGCTCGCTTTGTCATGACTCCCAGTAACACTGGCATCTCATTTAAAGGCAGCAGCAGCCCAGCTCTGCATCCATTAGTTACAGTAGAGGGAGGGAAGAAAGACTGAGGAGGGAGGGAGAATGACGGCTATTTAAGGGTTGGAGTTTAAGCAATGGGGGTCTGACCTAAACACTTTAAAAGACATTTACTCCCACTCTCTCTCCCTCTCTCCCTCTCTCTCTCCCTCTCCCACTCTGGTTTGGACTCACTCTCTCTCTGTCACTAAAGGAGCTGAACCTCAGCCTGAGCTGTGAGGAAAGATAAGGAGCTGGCTGAGGGAGGGCTGACAGAGCTGCCACCTTGCTGGAGAGGCTGCAAGACATAGCAGTGACACAACAGAGCAAAGCATCATTTTCTTGGCTTCAATGAATGCGTGAAGACTCGAAGGAGCCGCCTTATCTTACCTGCACGAGTACAGGTAAGAAGATATATTTATGTATGTCCCTGAGAGTTAATTATATGACTTTTGTTTGTTTATTAATGCTCTTTAAGTTGAATTTCCTTTAAATGAAATGAGTCTTAAAAATAGAGACACATACAGTGGTAGTTGCACACATATTTTTTTTTAGCAGTACCTTTCAGTCGAGCGCAGGTTACCACAACACCAGAAGGTATCGATTACCGTTTATTAGAAGTACATTCTTTGTGTATACTGCAACTTCTTCCTCTGTCTGACACACATAGCAGCCAATGCAGGATCAGAGGTGATGACTGACTGCTGAGGGAGAGAACATGTGGAAGTGTTATCCACAGCTTTGATCGTCACTGTAGAAGGGCCCGCAGCCAACACGCTTCATGCCAAAAAGATTCAGTCAAATTTTTCTCAGGTTATAGATCAATACTCCCAAAAATAAACCTGTCCATCTGTGTGTTTGTGTGTGTGTTTGTGCGTGAGGGCTAAAAGAAATGTGTGTTTGTGTCTGGTGAGTTTATGCAGCCTGATGATTCATTGCATTACCTTGGGCAATGCAATTCAATTTTCATTGTGTGTCATTTTTCCATCATGGAGATTAAATTAAGGGAAAAGTGGGTGGCAGGATTTGCCAGTGTGGGCACGGAGAAAAAATACTTCATCCATTCAGTCCATTAGCTCTGCCTAATTGAAATCCAACTCTGGCTCACTGTGGTTTTCAACTTCAGTTCAGAAATAAAAATTACAGCTGAAGGTTATAATCATTCGGCTCCTCTGATGTTCTGTCAAGATTATTTTAGCTTTTTTGTGTCATTCCCCCAATTCTCAAACTCTTATCTAAACCCACGTCATGTCCCATCTGCAGATATTCAGGCCAGGATGTTTTACAGCCTCTCTGCTATGTGTTGGGTGTCCTGGGATGTGTCTGTGCAGCAGAGTGAGAAAGGTGTCGGTGAACAAACCTCTGTCAGAGGGACAGCTGGTTCAGTAGCTGGAGCTCCCCCAGGGCTTGTCCTACACTGTTTCCCTCTGCGTGACCTCTGCACAAAAAGCCAGGGGTTGATCACAACTCAGAATGACACGCCTCCGCCTTTTATGCAGAGTGTGTTAGATTTTTTCCAAGTCATAATTTCGAAGGGGTCAGTGCGGTGACGCTGAGTGTCAGTGAGGGCACTGTGTCGGGCTTATTTATCAAAAAATCATATAATCTCTTTCTTCTACATCAAAGAAACTGATTAAAGTCATGTTTGACGTAATATTAAAGTATAGAATACTCAAATGAATAATAATGTTAATGCTTATATAACTGCAGGTTCTGTGTCAGTGTTTGGCCTTTGACACTGTAGATCTGCCAGTGTTGAGAATCAGGTGTGCTGGTTGAGAGGGGGGCGTTGCACAGATGGTTGTTTTGTAAGTGGAGGAATATCTTCTGATGTCTTGCACAGCATAAATGCACATGTGAGATTAGAGAACAAAAAGTACTATATGCTTTATATACTTGAGTTTATCTATCCAACAGTTTGGTTTCCTTTTCAGCATGACAGCCTCACAGAGCCGCTGACAGTAGACTAGAGCTTCAACCAACTGGTTTTCTTTCTCGATTAATTTGCCAGTATTTTCTTTAGACCTCTTCTAGCGCTATGGGGGTGTTTTTCTATGAAGGCGTTCCTCATTGTGTTTAGATCGTCCTACAGTGGTGTTAGATTGTGCCACTGATCGACAGGTGGCAACAACACGTCAAACAGAGGCAGGGAAGAAAACGACTACAAACTTGTAAACATGGATATAAGCAAAACTAGATTTAAAGTGCTTAAACAATCTACTTTGTAAATATTTGATTAGGAAGAAAATGCACTCGACATGTTTGTTAGCCCTCAAGGATACACACAAGGCTTTCTGGCGGGTAACACTAATTACAAACGCATTTGTTTGTTTTGGAAAGGGAACTCCACAGAGCACCTTTTTAAGCAGTCGTTTTGGAAAATCACGATTTCCTTAAGGCCAAGGTGACTTCTGATTGTCTAACCAATAGTCCAAAACGCAAAGATATTCAGTTTACTAACATATATGGCAAAAAGGAGCAAATAATCACATTTGAGAAGCTGGAACTACCAAATGTTTGGATTTTTTGCTGAAACGGCAACAACAAATCATCGTCTCCTATTACAAATTGTTGAGCTTTTTCCCCTTGATTGAGAAAGCACGTAGATGCAAATTGAAACTGAGATTTGCATCCTGCTCAGGCTCTGCTGGGGACACATAAAGCTCAGGTTTATTATTCTTTAAGGACTGCTTCAGGATATCTGTGCAGCAGTGGGGAAATTTGTAATCTCTTCATGAGCTGTTATAATTTCTGTTATTATGGTATCAGCCACAGTAATCTGTCCAATTAACTGTCTCAGGAGGATTTCAAACTGTTCAAGATGTTGTGAAAGTATGACTCTGCCATTCAGGGTAAATAAATTGCTGAAATATCACAGATGAGCAAATTAATATTCACTGCTGACCAGAGTCGTGACACGCTGCTGTCAACCACAAATGTTTTCCATAAGAATCGAGGCCAGACATGCTGCACTTGTGCTCTCATGGATGTGACTGGTTTAAATCAGTGTGTGAAATGAAGACGACACTGACTGTCAGCGTCCAGGAGCAGTCCTTCAGATGGAGCTGATCAGAGACAACAAATTAAACATTCAATGAATAATGCATGCAGTGACAAGTTCAGTTTTACTGAAGGTTGCAGCAACTGAGCCACTGTGTGGACAAGTACTTCAGAGCCTTTTCTTTTTTTCTTTGACTAGGCAAAACAGATGTCGTCAGTCCAGGGCCAACATTCCCAGTTTGTCTTTTCCACGCGGGAAAGTTCCCTTCTCGCTGCCAGCATGGGGGAAGAATACTAAAGCTACAGCGATTCTGGATTATAGCTTAGTGAACAGGTTATATTTATTTCAATTTTCTCTCCAAATTGTCTTCCCATGTCCCCTAGTCAAACGAAATGTCCTCGCTCAACCCCTCGTGCTTTGACTGATGTATTCTTGGCTTCTTACTGCAAGCACTATTAGACTCATATAGTTTAATGAGTTTGTCTGTGGATATAGAGAAATGGCTGCAATATCAAATCACCTTTGTATAAATCATAGAAGTATTTTCAAATATAGAATAGCTACAAGAGCATCTTCAGCTGAAACACGTGCAGCGAGAGCTGTGTTGAGGATTTTAAAGGATTCATTCTTTGCTTCGGAGACAGCAAATTATTAGTCTTTGCGTCCTGTAAAGTTCAAAAAGGAGATCAGAAACATTGACAGACCGAGTTTTCAGATTTATAACACCAGCCATAACCTACCTTTATCCTGCCACTTACCAGATGTGCGAGAACTCGTGAAACTCAAGCTCAGGTTTATATCTGTGTCTTTAACAGATAAGGTGAAGAGGTGCAAGAAATGCTAGAGAAAGAGGGGTCAAAGGTCAGGGACAATAAAGGGAAGAAGAGAAGATTGATGTCAGGGGTCTCCCTTCAAACGTCTGCCTCAGCCTAAACAGCTTAACTGCAAAATATTTGTCATAGCTCTCAGTTTTCTTTAGGGAAAACATCATCCAGCCTGTCATCCAAATATAAGCAAGAAAACAAAAATGATAGAAAGTGAAGGACAACTTTCACTCATGCTGTTTTCCTCTGATCTACAACAACACCACAACATTTCCTGTCAGCTTGTAGGACCCTCGCTGCATCCAAAGACTGTTGGCCGATAGCCGACAACTTGTCACTTCAAAGTTTGTTTGTTCCTGCTACTTTAATCTGTTTTGTTGGTTTTCCACAAATATAAATCTCAGGCATTCCTAACAGGAAAATTCATCACAACCTACGAGTGCTTCATGTTTTGGATCAAAGGTGAATACACACAGGCTCAACCTGCCTGTTAATCCTGAACCTTTCTGTTGATAATCTTAAAAAGTCAACTGAGGTTCTGATATTCTTGTTGTGAGTTTTCACGTCCAGTGGGATGGATGGATAATATCTTTTGGGCCAATGCATCCGTACTTGTTTAGTTTTCAGGCTCTCTGTATTTTAAGTCCCAGGTTTTTGGTTTCTAGGGATGTATCAAGCTTTGATAACTTTGATCTGTCATGAACGTGGCATTATTCCTGTGGTGTGGGGTCAAAGGTAGAAACTGGTTGAAGGACTGGGTCTAATATTGAGAATGCAGTGGGTATAATTTTTGCAGACTTTTGCCAGATTCTTTAATTTGGAACATTTACAGTTACAAAGATTTATAGATTTGTCTAAATCTAGATGGGATGCTGAATTGTTGAGCAGATTTTGTTCTGGGATGAAGAATTTTTTTGAAAAAGTTTTATCTCCCATCCAGTGACAACTTAAAATACTTTTTACCTCCATCTTGTATCAGTTTTGTGAGTATTATCTCGAATGAAGGTTTTGATTTATGTGCAGATGCTGTTATCTGTTTTGATTTTGTATCTTTGGAGGATACAATCTGGAAGTGTCATAGGAATGGCAAGAGGAGCAAAAGTGAATGCAGTCATGGTTACACTGAGATGCAACAAACACTCAGTTGAACCTTTGCTACGAGGTAAAAAAAAAAGGAGACGTGCGGCTGAGTATCAGTATCAGTTTCCAGAAGTCTTTGAGAATCTAAATCCAGGTGCAGCACGTGTCTTTTCATAGCCCTCACCGCATGAACTATTCCCTTCTGGAAGACATTTTTCATTGGTTTGCATGTGCAAGCTCTGTCAGATGCTACTAATCACAGAATCTGGACAAAATCCTCCACTGCAGAGATGCAACCCCTTTTTACTGTATAGTTGGCTTCCTCCCAGTCGTAGCAGCAGAGATACATGTGAAAAATCTTTAAGCAAAGATGTTTCCATTAGTGAGGTAGAGACCGGTGCACAAATATAGTCTGTGAAGTCATTGTGGGACAGTCTATTGATTTCCGGTGCTTACTCAGATCTTTTGGAAACTCAACACTGAGTAGTCTAGGGAGGCTTTCCCACGCTGAGGAAGAAAAATTCTCATTAGTTCTACAGTAGTTCGGCTCCCACAAATTATAGCACTCTTGGTGTTCAGTTGATGAAGTCATCTGAGATTCGTGGGCCAGAAGGAGTCCTGTGAATGGGATAAATTCTGCTTTTTTTTTATGTTATATACGTTAGTTCAGACAAACAGCTGAGACTTTTCAAATATGTGTAAGAGTGCTTTGCAAGAAACTTGATGTGCCAGCACAACTGTGAATTCCTTGGTATTAAATCCTTTAATGCAGCAGTACGAACACTCTTTTTCTGGTCAAATCTATCTCGATGTTGTGATGTATCTGGGCTGTTTAAGACTACGTTTTTGTGCTTTTTGCTTGTTTGCCTTTTTTTATTTTCTACACATGTAAAGACAACTAGCAAAGTAGTATTTCTTTGTTTCTGGTTGCCCTATGGTTTAAAAATGAATAATATCACCACATAAATCTCTCTTGCGCAGACTCTTGTACCCACAGTGGCTTGCTGTACTGTTTTCAGCACAGTGACTCAGGTACTTGCGTAGCACAAAGGGTAAATAATCAGACTGACTCACAAAAACCACTTTTGTGGACCACAAAAAAGACTGATGTTTGTTTGAGTAAAGTGAGGGGATCCTGGAACCTCTGACTTTATTGTTTGTTATGATAAACACACTTAAATATGTTTGTGGTGGTACGCCAGTAAGCAGTTGGAATATCTCCAATGGGATAAATTGAACATTTCTTAGAGGCCTGAATAGATACAATTACCCAGTAATTTATGAGGAATTAAAGCAAAGATTACAGGTGTTTTATGAAATTAAAGGATTTTTTGCAGCAAAGATTTGTTTTTTTTTCTGCTTGTCCTGTGATTTTGCAATCCGTCAGATTTTATTTGTGCCCTTTTGTAAGAATTCACAGGTTAAGAATCACTGCTGGAAAATATGTATGTGTGATTCTCAGTTTAACTCCATTCTTCAAGGTGTGGGCCAGTTGTCGGGTCTGATTGTTGGGTTGTCATTTGGGTTAGTTAGCTAATATTTACTGTAGACTGCAGATATAAGATGCTTTTAAAACTGTTCAATATTTGTGTATTTGTTTTCTTGCTGAGAGTCACATGAGAAGATCAGTACCACTGACATGTCTCTCCGTAATTATTAACACGTTTTAATTTGTTAATAGTTGCCAATTACTTTTATTTCAACTGACTAATTGTTGCAGCTCTATATGAAAATAAAACTGCATTTGTGTGAATTGCTTTCTTTCTGTTTTCCAGAACCTTCACCATTAACCAGGATTGGCCTTAGTCAGAGGTTCAAACTGATATTTCATTAAATCCACGTCCCACGACTAGCATGGGTACAAGAAGCCTTCTAGGCTGCCTCCTCCTGACTGCTTTGCTCAGCTTATCAAACGCTGGGCTCGTGAAGAAAGTCCTTCGGCATCGACGACAGACTCTGGCTTTACCTGAAGAGCACAACATCACCCTCCCCAGTGCGGACCATCCTGTGGTTTTCAACCACGTCTACAACATCAATGTTCCTGCCAGCTCCCTGTGCTCAGTGAACCTGGACTCTCCAGAGAGCACGCAGCTGCAGCCCAAAGATGCAGCACTGTCGTCAGGCCATCACGCTGCTGAGCATACTGTCGATGGGGAGAACCAGATAGTCTTCACCCACCGCATCAACATACCTCGGCAGGCCTGTGGATGTACTGAAAACCTGCCAGGCCTCAAAGACCTCATGAGCCGGTTGGAGATGCTTGAGGGAGAAGTTTCAGCTTTGAGGGATCAGTGTAATGGTGACAGGGCCTGTTGCAGTGCACAGGTCACAGGTAGGTGTGCTATGTCATATGAGTATATAGATAACAGCCAGTACAGTGAAATAATCCTTTATTTCTCTAAAAAATGCACTGTTAAGTGCCACCCTGAGAACACAACATAACTTGATGAGTCTCTGTAAGTATAATCTCTTGCATTCATCTGTTGAGTTCTTGGGAATTCAGTGCGGGGGTGTAAAACTCCCGACAACTCATCACTTTGTTTGAATGAGGCTTTGTTCAACTCAAATGTGAGATGCTGTGAAACGCAGTCCCTGAATATCAATGAAAGTAAGAAGTCTTGTCTGGTAGTTGCTAAAATAAGCCTCAGACCATGTCAAAAATGATGCACTCTTAAAGAGAGATGCATAATTTTGGGAAAGTAGCTATTTGCTGTCTTTTTGAGAGTCAGATGAGAAGATCGATTCCACTCTCATATCTGCCGTTCTGATTAGCTCTGATTAGTTAAGCTTAACATAAAGGACAAACCATTAGGCAAAGGGAAGCAACCAAGAAATGGTTAAAAAAAACACATTGCTAATCTTGGGTGCTTCTTCACAATTCAACCACAGAAATACAAATAAACTAGTGCAGTACCAGCAAGAACAAAAATACAGTCCAGGGCCAAGTATAAAGACCAGAAAACATATGAAAAAGCAGAACACCTAAAACAGCAAATAGCAACAGAAACAAAAACAAAATTGTCAAAAACACACAGCTCCAAAAGTAACCTCTAACAAACATAAAAGCACCAAAGTGGTTACAAATGCAATCACATCTGTAAGTGATTATTCAGTTTTTCTTTGATTGACTTAATTTTGGCCAGGTTGATGTCATTAGGAAATGTGTTCCAGACAGAAGAAACTTTGCGGAGAAAAGATTTAATCAAATCATTTGTACCAGGCACAAGGCAAAGCCAGTAATTGCATACAAAAAATGTCTTTATCTTCTTTTCAAAGGTGAAGTGGGAACTAAGCCTTACTGCAACGGTCATGGAAACTACAGTTCTGAAACCTGCGGCTGCTTATGTGAGACTGGCTGGAAGGGACCCAACTGCACTGAACCGGAGTGTCCCAATAACTGTCAGAACCGAGGGCGCTGTGTTGACGGAAAGTGTGTGTGCTTCAAGGGCTTCACCGGAAAAGACTGCACACTTGAAGTCTGCACTGTGGACTGCGGAGCACACGGCCAGTGTGTGGGCGGTACCTGCATCTGCTCAGATGGTTTCTTCGGTGAAGACTGCTCTGAATCCAAGTGCCTCAACAACTGCCGAGGCCGCGGCCGCTGTGACGATGGTGACTGCGTGTGTGATGAACCCTGGACAGGCTTCGACTGCTCTGAACTCATCTGCCCCAAAGACTGCTACGACCGGGGTCGCTGTGTGAACGGCACCTGCTACTGCGATGAGGGATTCACCGGGGAGGACTGTGGAGAACGCACCTGTCGCAACAACTGCCACGGTAATGGTTTCTGTGTAGATGGCGAGTGCGTCTGCATTGCCGGCTTCAGCGGAGAAGACTGCTCTCAGCTCACATGCCTCAACGACTGTAACGGTAGAGGTACATGCTTCAACGGGTTGTGTATCTGCGACATAGGCTACCAAGGTGAAGACTGCAGTCAGTTAGCTTGTCTGAACAACTGCAACAACAGAGGCCAGTGCATAAACGGACAGTGTTCCTGCGATGTTGGCTTCCAGGGAGACGACTGTGCAGAGCTTTCATGTCCAAGCAACTGCCTGCACAGGGGGCGCTGTGTTAACGGCCAGTGTGTGTGTGAGGAAGGCTTCGCTGGTGAGGACTGCAGCATCAGGACCTGCCCCTCAAACTGCTATGGACGTGGCGAGTGTATTGCGGGACGTTGTGTGTGTGTCGCAGGCTTCACTGGCGAGGACTGCGGTGACCTGAGCTGCCCCAACAACTGCCAAAACCGCGGCCGATGCATCGACGGGCAGTGTGTTTGTAACGAAGGCTTTGCTGGAGAAGACTGCAGTCAGAAAGCTTGTCCCAACGACTGCCTGGCCCGGGGTTACTGTGTCGATGGCAAGTGCGTCTGTCAGGAAGGCTACTCAGGAGACGACTGCTCTGTGCTCGCCTGTCCAGGAAACTGCAACAACAGGGGGCGCTGCGTCAATGGGAGGTGCTCGTGTGAGAGTGGATATGAAGGAGAAAGCTGTGCGGATTTGAGCTGTCTGAACAACTGCCAGGACAAAGGGCGCTGTGTGAATGGTCAGTGCGTCTGTGATGAGGGATACATCGGAGAGGACTGCTCAGAAGGTAAGAAGCTCTCCTCAGTTCAGTGCAGAAACACCAAAAAAAGCATTAGGCTGTTCACAAGTCCTGAAATTTTCCATGTGTTAACTAGATGTTCTATAAAAGCAAATCCACAATGATGTAATTTCCTTCTATTCTCCAAGTTCACTCACCACTCATCTTGAGAGAAACTATTTCCGTGAATATAAAAGGTTTTCGGTTTGTGTATTACCATTGTGTGCACTTTGTTCGCACTCTTTTGGCAGTTGTGCGCACCACAGCCAGATGTGGCTCTGGAGTTTGCATTGGCTCTGTGGGGTGGATACTGTGTGATTGAGGGCATGAGAAACTATCCAAGAAAACACCCTTAGCAGAGGTTTTTATGCTTTTTCCAGTGTCTCCTCCAAAGGATCTTACCGTTGGCGAGGTCACCAGTGACACAGTTGACTTGTCCTGGAACAACGAGATGCTGGTGACGGAGTACCTTGTGACGTACGTGCCCACCAGTCCTGGCGGTCTTCTCCAGGAGTTCACTGTGTCAGGAGACAAAACTGCTGCCACTGTCAAAGAGCTTGAACCTGGCATCGAGTACATGATCAATGTCTACGCTGTTCTGAGCAACAAGAGGAGTGTCCCTGTGAGCGCGAGGGTGGCCACAGGTATATCACAGTTGTCTCTATGCTAGTTTATGTGGCTTAGCTATCAATGGTAATAACTGTTTTTGTTTCCATCCCTCCAGATCTTCCACAGCCAGAGGGATTAATATTCAAATCAGTGAGAGAGACATCAGTGGAGGTGATGTGGGAACAGCTGGACATCTCCTTCGATGGCTGGGAGATCTATTTCCGCAACACGGTCAGTCTGCCCATCTCTTTTGAAAGCTTGCCCAGGATTTTACTAACCATCAGGGAAAAAGTGAGGGGTGATGAGCAATGCCAGCTTATTGGAAGTCTCAGCAAAACATGGATTTATGTCAGTGCTAACCATTAAAATTGCTGTGACATATGGAAAAACTCAGCAAAAGTAAGCCTGGATGTCATAGAACTGCGGGTAAATCTGCTGCTCAGAACCCGAGCCAGTTATTTAGCTGTGCCAGCTGATAAGTTGGAGTCCATTTTAAAGTTTTTACCTTCTTGGCCACTCAAGATGTTTTCCTGTCTTGACCTTCATGTTCATTGTGATAATGGACTGTGTGATGTAGTTTATTACACAACACTTCTCAGTCAGCGAAGTGTTTGCTATCAGTCCTCTCACACATTTCCTTTGCTGTGGAAATTGAAAGCAACTATGTCGTGCATACACGGACGAATCATCAATGCTGCATGTTTTGTATCGTTCCATTGATTTCTGTAACCTGATTTCAGATGTGTCATGGAAGTATGAAACACAGTTTTAGTCTAATTATAACTAGCAAAAACTGGTGGTGTGGTCTGTTAAGATTTAAGAGGATAAATATTAACATAGCTATATTTCTGCTTGAGAAATCTGAAAACTTTTCCAACTTCACCCAAACTGCAGCCAAACAAAACTGTATGAATCTTTCTTTTTTGAACTGACATGTTAACAAAAATAAATAATTCTCGCAGCTGAGATTACGTCTAAAATTCCAAAAACATGCAAACACACTGAAAAGATACTTTCCTCTCTCCCTTTCCTGAGCATATACTGTCACAATATAATCTTTAATATGACATATTAACTTAAAGAAGCTATGATACATTTTGGAAAATTAATCCAGTGGCTTTTCTTGCCAATAAATAGTCTGATCCATAACCTCCTATAAAACAACATTTTGTTTTTTCCACTTTAGTTTTTGTACAGATTGAGCAAATGAGATATGATGTTAAAGATGCAATATGTAAACATTTCAATCTACTTTATCTTTATTAAAAGCAAATCAAAGTATACCACGACCAGTTAAAAACTCTAAATACTGACTAGCTGGATGTAAACTTGAATTTGTTGAGTGATTTAGGCATCAGCCAGTGTCTGTAAACGTGTCGTCTGATTTCTTCCCTTAACCTGATTTCCCACAGTAAACTGGTCTCTAGTGTGTATGTCCTTCTACAGGATATCTTACATTAGATCATGCATTTTGTGTCGTTGCAGAAAGAAGAAAATGGAAAAGTCATGAGCACCCTCCCATCCGCCCAAAACCAGTTTCTCCAGTCAGGCCTTGGACCAGGCCAGGAATATGAAGTCTCCATCAACATCATCAAGAACAACACCAGAGGACCCCAAACATCCAAAAAAGTCACTACCAGTGAGTGTCAAGCCTGTAACCAAACACATTTTTAGGTCTTACCGATGAGATCATAGATGTCTAAAAACATCCACTTGCTACTAATATCCATTTCAGCTGGTATTTCATTTTCCTGCTCCATCTGGCAGCTGTTTCTTTGGAAGGATATGAAAAAAACCTTGACTTCACTCGAGCACAAAGAAAGAAAAAAATACATTAATGTCAACAAGTGAAATTCCATAATGAAGAGTAACAACAGGAAATCCCAGCTGGCTCGCCACAGTTCCATCTCACAGATTTTACCTAAAGAGTAATTACTCAAACACATTGAATGTCAGCCTAGCATGACCATGTAATAGTTGTTTTTTTCCGCTTTCACTAAATCTTGCTCTTAGCTCTCGTCCTCCGCTAGCTGAAGCTTTTATTGCAGTGTTACTCCATACATTACGTTGTGAAATGCTTCCAGTTGCTTATGTAATCGATATAGCACGCCAGGCTAAACAACTTTCATTGTGCATGGAAAAACCATTTAGTTTACAAGTCTGTGCTGATGGACTCCCAGAGTATCACACCATTTCATTTCTGATGTCATTTATTTGTGTAGGCTGAAACGAGACACAGCTCCCAGAAGTGAATGATAGAAGAAAGGTTAAACCTTTTGTACCCTTTTACCCCCAGAGGTCCTTTCAGCACAGCTCAGAAACATGGAGGAAAGATGTCTCTTCCACATGTTGACACAGGAGATTTGTAAGGTAGTAAACACAATGTCAGTGAAAGGGAATCTTAATATATTTCATGATAGCCTTTCCTGTGTTGATCCAAGTTATTGCTTTGTTTTATAAGTTGAGTCTTATGAGGGTTGTTTTGTGTACAAAGGATAAAAAATATGACAGGAGTTGCTAATGTTTTGTCTCAATCTTGGTCTCACAAATGTGCACTCAGACTGCTCCATTCTTGACTCATTTTTACAGAGACTGATTCAGTCTTTAATTTAACAACTTTGCAGATATTTCTCTACTCAAGAACCTGAAAGGACTAGTGCAACATTTTGTGAAATATGCTTGTTTGCTTGCTGAGAATATGCTATATATGAAGTTACAGCCATTATTTAGCTTAGTATAATGGCTGGAAGCATGAATCTGTCTAACAGCACCTCTAAAGCTCATTTATTAACACATATCTTGTTTGTTGACTCAGCACAATCACTGGCGTATAAACATTAGTTGTTTTATGGGTAGTTACGTGGTGGAACTAGTTCCTGACTGGCCAGGTGGTCACTGCTCCTGGCTGCAAGGCACAGCAGTGCTTTGAGCCAAATGCTCACATCAGCATGCTAATATGTGCACAATTACTGCTAACAAGCTAATAAGCTAATAAAACCGTATTAAGAAAAAATCTAAATAAACCAAAAACAGCCTATTTATTTGCTGAACAGCTAGTCTTCACCGGCAGTCCCTCTGCCTGATGGTGGGTAGTGGGTAGTTTAAAAGAAACAATCTGATTTAAAAAAACAAACAAACATGTAATACAGTTAAATAACACAAGCAGGCAAAATCCATTATCAGCTGACACAGGTGGATAGAAATAGCATCAGTGTCCACATTTTTGGATGTCAACAAGCCATTTCTCTGCATTACACTTAAATGAATGATATAATCAATCTGACTCTAATTGATTATGGTACTGAATCCCGTTAATATGATGCTCTGATGGAAAAGATGGCCTGGCTGAATGCAGTTTTGCTGAGTGGGATTGTGTGAATACAAAGTAAAGCTGAAGCAGAAGGGACTGTCATTATTTCTGTTTGGTCATATACGAAAACTTCGATCTGAAGATGGCGCGAGGCAAAAAACAAGGGGATTACTTAAGTTATGACGACTCCCTCTGATATACACATGATGAAAACAGTTATTAGTTTTCTCCTTTTTCTTTATTCACCGAACATGATTTGAATGCTGGTGATTTGATCACCATCAGGTTGATAAAGAGGGAGAACTAATTTCTTATGCATTTTTTTCATTCCTTGATGTCCCACTCAACTTTGACACACCCTTGCCTCTCTCACCTGAATTCCCATCCCAGAGATTGACGGCCCCCGGCAGGTGGATGTGAAGGATGTGACGGACTCTTCGGCTCTGGTTGGGTGGTCTCAGCCTGTGGCTCCTATTGACAGAGTAACAATGTTTTACGGGCCCAGCACTGACCCTTCAGATGAAACCAGAGTGCAGATTTTCCCCCCGGATAAGCAGTACAGCCTTGACGGTCTGAGACCAGACACTGAGTACAAGGTGTCGCTCATCTCCAGGAGTGGAGACAGCAGAAGCGACCCTGTGACGGCCACATTCACTACAGGTGGGCTTGTGATAGCAGATTTTGAATCTGTGGCCCGATTTCCAGTAATAGCCAAAATAATAAATTCGATGTGTGTGTTTAAGTGTACAAGAAAGTTGTTTCTCCTAACATGATCAAAGATGTCTTCACTGCAGCCCTGGATGCTCCCACGGGCCTTCAGGCTGTGTCGCAGACGGACGACAGCATCACTCTGGAGTGGACAAACAGTCAGGCTGACGTTGGCAGCTATCGGGTGAAATACAGTCCCATCTCTGGAGCGATTCATGGTGAGGAGGTGTTCCCACGAGGACGAGGACACACCACAAGAGCTACTATCACTGGTAAGAGTCAAAGAGACTAACATTATAAAGTACGACCACACACAACTTGCATTAGTCATGCCATGTGGTAATTTTCCTCCGATCCGTCTAAATGGCAGGGCTAAAGCCTGGGACAGAGTATGGAATTGGTGTGACTGCTGTGAAGAATGAGAGAGAGAGCCTCCCTGCTACCACAAACGCAGCGACTGGTGAGAGACGCCACAGAGCAGCTGTCCAAACAGTCTTCCTCACACCTCTTCATAAATACACAGACAGTCAAGTTTGTTGATACAAATTGAGTGACGAAATGAAACTAATAGGGGAGAAAAGTGTTTGAGTGTGAAATTTACCATCCGTCACATTTACATCTAATTTTTCTCTCCCGTCAGACATCGATCCTCCCACTGATTTCGAAGACATCGAGTCCACAGAGACGTCCCTCACCTTGAGATGGGCCAAACCTCGGGCCAAAGTCAGCGGGTACAGGTTGGTGTACGTCTCCAAAGATGGCCAGGTTGAGGAGGAGGAGATTCCAGCCACAGCAACGAGCTTTGTCCTGCCCAACCTGACTCCTGGAATGAGCTACACCATCACTTTGACTGCAGAGAGGGGTCACAAGAGGAGCGCACCTGTCACACTTTCTGCAACCACAGGTGGGGAGAAGATAATTTTACCACAATATGAACTTAAGATAAACAATAACACACACCTTCAGGAGGATAAAAACATATTCATCATAAAAGATATGCCGTCAGGTCCCTTAGAATTTCCTCCGGGCTTTAAAATGAAGCTGGAAAAAGGAGTTTAGTTTTTTAAAAATTGTTCAAATTTTTAATTGTAAGTCCATTGTTATTTATTACTGATTTGATGATTGGAAATAATTCTGCAGCCAACAAACCCAAAGAAAACTGGATGTATTTTCACCTAAAAGAAGCTTTCTTGATTTGTGCCTTTTTGTTTTTCTCGTAGCCTCTTTCACATTTTACTTAGCTGACTCAGACGACCGTGAGCTAACGACTCCTACAGGCTCGGAGGACAATGTCATTAGCTTTGTGTATTTAGACCCCTCCGAGACCCAGTTTTCTGGGACGGAGCCTGAGGACGAGCTTGGAACGCTGACTGTCTCAGGCATCACGCCTGATGGATTTGACCTCTCGTGGAAACTGAAGGCTCACAGTGTCTATGATAGTTTCGCACTAAAATATAAAGACACTCAGCAGTTGTGGGATGTGAGCGAGGTCCAACTTCCTGGAGATGCCACTGGCTCTAGAATCAAAGGCCTGAATGCATCAACAGAATATCAAATAAAACTTTATGGAGTAACCAGTAGCCAGAGATCTGCGCTACTTGAAGCTGTTGCAGTCACAGGTATAAAGTTCTCTTTTAGACTGAATATTCATTCGAGACTTCAGTGGAAATCGGTTCTTCATAGAGGACAAAACCTCAATCAGTCACACAACAATTTGCATGCTGATATTTTACTCAAGATTATACTAGATTTCCCGGCAATTAATTATTTTTTTCTTTTAACCAACCCTTGGCATGAGGGTATGATGACAGTCCCAGCAGACAGGGCTTGAGACTAATGGCATCCCATCGTCCTGGCAAAAATGTTAATGGGAGATCTTCGCAGGGGGATTCTTGTTTGTATAACTTAGCAAATGACAAACTGAACTGAGTGCTGACTAAAGCGGAGCGTCTTCTCATGCTGTTACCATACTTGCAATGACAGACTGGCTACTCAGCAGAGACCTACGAAAAATAACACGCTTTCAAGTCTTAAACGACGCAGTAAGCTCACTGTCGTGGGGGAAGAATCCTATTTTTTCCCTGATAATGCGACTATGTGAACATCAAATCTGTGTTGAAATCAGCAGGAAAGCTAGTTAGCTGTTAGCATCCGGTGGGCAGCAGAGTCCTGCAGAGTGTTTGGCTAACAGAGATAATAGCTTACAGCTAAGGGAGCTAACGGAGCTAAACATAGTGGAACATGAAGCATCAGACAGTAAAGTGCAGTTTAAAGAGGAATTCCTGTATTTTTAACCTCTTTAATATCAGTAGGAATTGTTTCCGTAATGTTGCCAGACATTTAGAAAAATAGTCTCAGCCTGTCAGAGGCATGAACACCTTTAGCAGAACAAACTGACAGCCATTGCAGCTGTGTTGTGGCTGCCAGTCGACGCAATCTACTGGACATATTGTAAAACTTTTGGTAAGTTTTTAATCATTTACACACCAAAACATGTTAATATAGGGTTTAAAAGTACCAGAATTTCCCTTTAATGTGATGACAAAAACTTTTAGAAAAGAAGTGAACTAAATTACTTACACTGTTTGATTCAATTTTGATTTTGCAACATTTTACTTTCGTTAAAATAGTATTTTTGGACGGTGGTGAAAAGTTAGTCTGGGGCCCTGCCAACTGAGATGACTGTATTTTCACAAACAACTGATCTTCACCTCATCCCATCTGTCATCTCACGAGGCTTCAGTCCTGTGGCAGAATGTTTCCTCTGAAATTCAAATACAAGAAAATCAGGTCCTCCTGAGCCATCCTATAATTGACCTTCTAAATGCAACCATTCTGCTCTCTGAAAGCCTGAACCACTAATCCCATCCACATCATTCATCTTCATCAAACCCATTTACACAATGAAATGACTCCGTAGCAGTCGGAGGAAATTACAGCGTACGTCACTCGCATGTCAAACAAGTGACTCAACAGTCTTCCTTCAGGACGGTAGCAACAAAACGGCTGTGCATGGCTTCACCATCGATTTGAAGACAACTGTGTACTTCCACTCTGGTGGACTGCGCAGAACCTTCAAACATTAATGGCACTGACTCAGGTGTCATTAATACCTTAGCTGTTGCTTGATGATATAAACCGATAAGAGACGAGAGAAAAAGATGAAATCTCGACAGGAGTTAGACAGATCGTGGACAGAACTTTGTATTATGTGAATTTCTACAGTGTTCTTTTTTTAACCCAGTTTCTCCTTCACAGGTTCTTTTCTCAGTAATCAACAGAGCCGGTAACATACAGTATTCATGTTTTAACCTGCTTTTATTCACTGTAGCAGCAAAGCCTACCTCTCAAGACGTACTTACGCTGAGCATCAAGGATTCCCCATCGACCCCACAGTCTGCTCTGGATACTGACGCAGTTCAAAACTCAGATCTCCTCCGTACTTTAAACACTGAGGCTCCTTCCACTTCTGATACTGGTGTGATGGGTTCTGGGTCTGAGCCTGAAGGCTCAACCCTGGACATGTTGGGGAACCTCACCGTCAATGTGTCCTCCACTAATCTAAGCCTGGCTTGGTTGGCACCTGACGAGGCATTTGATAGCTTCGTGGTGGAGGTCATTTCTCCATCAGGTGCAGCTAAAGCTCATGTGAACACAACACTACCAGGAAGTGTGAGGAAGGCTGAAATAGAGGGTTTGTCCCCCTCGACGCAATATAATATCACATTACAAGGGCTGGTGGAAGGGAAGCGATCTTTGCCTCTCAAGGTTTTTGCTACTACAGGTACATGGAGCAAGTATTTCTTTTTGTAGGCTTTCATCACAACCCATCGTCATCACATCATTTATGTTTTTAATGCTCTAAACATTTCAGTATTTCTGCATGGTGATTTTTTTCCCACGGACTGTTGATGATGAATTTTAAAAGATAGTTGTCTTTCATTCTGTATTTTCTTTTGCTTGATATCTGAATCTTATTTGCGGCAGAGTATTAGGGCCACGAAATATTTTTTTTAAAGAATTAAGGTGAACAAATTATATTATAGAAATTACTTAAATCCTGAAATTTGTGATCATATTTTCTCTAACCGTGGCCCAAACACTCATGTCGTTCTCATGGTGATGAATAATGTTCCTTATGTGTGAGTAATTTCTACAATCCATCTTGCCATTCAGTTGACCCCACTCTGATCTGTCTATCTACCAGAGGAGCTGAAGCCTGAGGTGACGAACCTCACCATCTCTGACATTACATGGGACGGCTTCACTGCGTCCTGGAGCCCCTCAGGTGGGGAGTTTGACAGCTTTGTCATTGAGGTAACAAACTTGGAGAATTTCGCAGAGAGCCAGAACCTCACTCTATCAGGAGGCGCTTTCAGCCTGGGCATCTCCGGGCTCAATCCCAACACCAGCTACATGGTTGGCCTGTTTGGGATGTATCAGGGCTCCTTCCTTGAACCCGTGTACACTGACGCCACCACAGGTACCTGCAACTTACAGCGTTGCAGCGTTTTATCCTCCAACTTTCTTTCTTTCCTTTTGATATTTAATCATCTTTCTGTTCACAGACACATACTAGAACCTCTGTTTTCTGACTCACAGTGGAGCGTCGCTGCATGAAACCAGAACAGCATAATAACCTAATTTCTGTTTTGTCATCACTGTCCGACACCCTGGCCTCAGGGTGCTCTACCGCTTCATCTTAACAAACATGTCATGATCCATTCTTTACCCTCCAGCCACTGTTTCTGTCTAGCTGAGAGAGGGCAGGGTGATGGGCACCAGTGCCGCATCACTGAGCCGAGCAAACGCCCCTCAAATGTTCACCCTTACCCCGAGCTGCTCCATCCATCCCAGTTACCAAAGTGCATGAAGCCCCCTTCCCCCCTCTACCATCCCCTGCATCGTGGTGAGGTTTGACGCTGATGTGCTGCAATGATTGCAAAAGCAAACCGATAACTTTCACCCTCACACGCCCGTCGCATCACGACAGCGTGACCATCTCATTTCATCCCATCACCCTTCATTCAGTGTGTAATTGATTAACCTTGAGGGATCATTTGCCCGTGGATGTGTAAGTACTCACAGTTTTAGTGACATCTGAGTTCTGCTGGTTTGTGTGAATGACACTGAGCTACTTCAGTTTTGTCGATTCTGATGAAGTTTATTTGCACAGAACGTCAAAGTAAATACTCCTCATTTCCTTTTGGACTGCTAGGTGGCAAATGATTAAATCTTCTTGTCATTTTCAAGGTAAAAAGCTGATGATATAATCTGAGGTTAACAGTAACGCCACCTTGTTTTACATCTGAATGATGCCTAAATATTCTACTGCATGTTTGCATGCAACTGACTGAAAATCTCATCGCATGGAGAAATATTGTTTTTATGAGTTAAACTTTCTCTGTAGCTCTCTCATTCTGCTTTGAATTGATCTTCTGCAACATTATGTGGATTTTTATCTTTTCCGTAGTGCCAGTAGTTCCTCCATTATGCATGAAAGAGACTAAATCCAATTATATTTCTTCCTTCACCACATTTTCACATTTAAATAAACAATTGATTCATTTAAACTTGCAGGCCAGTATTTCTCAGCTTCACTATGAAGGCTTTTGTGTTTTTTCCTTTGGCAGTACTCGTTTGTCCATGTAATTATTAGAGTCTGACTGATACTGGATTTTGGGGCTGATATCGATATTAGCGAGTAAAAAAGTTCAGATATTGATGTATGAAGAATAGTCTATATATACTTGATATACTGTATATAAACATATTTTATACAATGATCCCCCAAATGTTTACCAAACGCTTGTGACAAAGATACATACAGTATGTAATGGAGGCAGGATATTAATTACTAATTACTTAATTACTAATTACTCCAAGCATCTTTTTCTGCATTGTTCTGTAAAAATATATTTATATATTGGCCCATAACAGACAACTTTTAGCCATTACACAGTTACTATTGTTATTAACAGTTACAGTACAGTACAATGATGCTTGAAGGAATAAAATGCAACACAACTTAAATGTTTTAAACATAAGTGTTAAGTCATGGATCAAAGAGAAACAACACTGTTGTCACACCTTAAACAAAAACACGTACTGTACTGTATTTGTACCTGTACTGTTTTTGTAGCTGTGATGTGTTTTTATTCTTTTTGCTTTGCTTTTCTTCTTTCTAGCTTTAGCCTTTGAAAAGCCTCTCATGGAGAGGTTTTTGTAAATAAGCATCTTGCTAATTTACAAACACCATACACAAGTGCATCTGGGGCTTGTGCATGATTGTATGGTGCAGCACCAATCTTACTGTTATGTCCATGTGAAATAAATTATTATTATTAATATATAATGTTCTGATAGACATGAAACTTGATATTAACTTGAAATATATATATATTTAATAGCACTAATACAGTAGAAATCAATACCTTAGATAAACAAATGTACACGGTACAGAACCGACAATTTTCATACCATGGTATACCACTGCAACCCTAGTACCGATGTATACAGTAGGCCAATATCGGCCAGGGAAATCAGCTGACCAATATATCAGTCGGGCTCTAATAATTATCATGTTTTTGATGAAAAATACTTTGATTAAAAGATATTTGTTTTAGAATTATTGTGGTTTTTTTATGCAAAATATTTTGCATGTCTTAATCTTTTATTGAGCTACTCAGACTGTCAGCAATTGCAAGTGGGTGGTGGTGAGTGTCCTGTAACACTATATTCATTTTTATAAGATAAACCACCAAGCTACCAATAAGTTAGGACTTATATCAGTTTGTGTTAAGATGGTTTTGATGAAAATGTAATAATGATTTCTCTCTTTAGTGAATCAGCCTGTGGTTGGCAATCTATATATCTCAAACTTAACGTCAGAGAGCTTTTCAATCCTCTGGAACGGCACTGAAGGAGAATTTGATGGTTTTATCCTGGAGATAATTGATTCTGATTGGCTGATGGAGCCAAAGGAATTTAACATATCCCACAATGTAAAGTCCCATGATGTCACAGGGCTCAGGCCCAGCACTGACTATGTAGCCTACCTCTATGGGACATACAAGGGATCCCGAACAAGTGCTGTCAGTGTTGTTGCATCAACAGGTATTTTGATTTTGTGTATTTGTCAGACTTACAAAGACCAGGGCTGTGTTTAATATTCTCCAGTTAATATATCTGCACTGTAAAGCTAACTTGGGCATGTATGCATATACTGGACTTTTAAAAAGAGACAAATACATGCTTTCTAATTCATTAAATGAATATATTTTATATTTCTCTCTCCCCTGTAGCTGAAGAGCCTGATTTGTCCAGGCTAGTTGTTTCTAACATTACCTCAGACAGATTTTCTCTGTCGTGGCGGACAGGAGAAAAGGCTTTTGATAACTTTATAGTAGAAGTCAGAGAGTCTGCTTTGCCCTCGCAGGCGATGGGGCGCGCTCTGCCTGGAGACGTGCGCTCCACAGTCATGGCCGGGCTCAAAGCGAGCACAAGCTACAACATAAAGCTGTACGCCAGCGCTGGTGGCCAGAACACACAGCCCCTATTTGATGTAGCTACAACAGGTATCACAACTACATGCATTTTCTGACACTGCATGTACCAACCACATTGTGATTTATCAGCACAACATAACTGAAAAGCACTGTTCTTTCTCTGTCCAGAGGATGTCCCACAGTTGGGGCCCATAACCGCTTCATCTGTGAGCCCACATAATCTCAGCTTGTCCTGGAGCACAGTGTCGGGCCACTTTGATGGATTTGTTATCCGGGTCAGTGACCCTGAGCAGCAGTCTGATACGCTGGAGTTCAGACTGCCTGGTGAAGCCCGTAACATTACCATCTCTAACCTGATGGATGCCACAGGCTATGATATTGAGCTGTACGGTATCTCTCACGGGCGCCACACTCCCTCTTTGTTAGCCCACGCTATCACAGGTACTACGTATTTTACTCATGTCTTAAACTCTATTAATTGTAGTTTTAAGGTTTTGCATCAAAACATTTAATAGACTAAAATGAGGAACTTTGTGTCATGCTATCATGTTAATTTACCAGTATAACTTTGTTTAAGTGCTAAGTGGTAACTGGACTCAGTTTCAGTTTCTTGACGATGTTTCACCTCTCATCCATGAGGCTTGGATGATATAGCACGTCATATTACCATGACCTGAATGACTGAGAACCATCAACATTTATTTAAAAGGTTTTTCCATTTGTATCTGCAGGTCTAAAGCCTGAAAATGCATTAAGAGCAATTTGACATGCATCATTAGCACCAACTGTTTTCATAATCTGGTAACAATTTTGGTGCATAAAACAATTTGATGTATTAACCTCAAAGAGGTCAGATATGGATGTTACATTTATGCTTATTATATTTTACCAGTTGGAGACCAACCATGTTTTGTTGTACGACAGAATAAATGTCAAATTTTAGTTTCCATATGCTGTAGATTTAGTTTATCTTACAAGTAACAGTGGTAGAAAAACTATTCAGAGCTTTTATCTATGGAAAAGTAGTAACACTACACTGTTGATATGCTCGACCGCCAGGCATCATTTTCCCGCCAGATTTTGTCCTGGGTGCAGACAAATTAAAGAGTGAAAGCAAAGTTAAAGAAGCGCCAATGGGTTCATTATTCTACAGCCCTTACATAGTGCAATCTGCGTTGACTTCATAATCATACATAGAAACAATAAACTTGTTTGTTGCCAGGTTAAGAACTTAATGGACGGCTGGGCAGTCTATTATAATAATAAATTGTTGACTTGAGTAAAAAGTACTTCTGAAAAGTATAAGTAGTATAAAATGGAAACATTCAAGTAAAACTACTAGTTTTTTTACAGAGTTGATGTTTAACCTATAGGAATGTCACTAGAACACATCAGGTTATAATTTAGGCCATAAAGCAAAATTGTCTCAAGATGCAGTACCACAGTTGGCCACTAGATGTTCGTGTTGAGCTCTCTGGGGAATAAGTGTTTCTGTGTCTTGTCCTCACGTCTCGCGGTGTTTGTCTTGTATTTGTCTTGGGAAGTATCTTTGCCGTTTTTTGTTATAAATCCCAGCAGTGATGGTTCGTCACATTGTTGTTCACCTTTTTCGTTGGTTTTGTGGCTCTAGACAGTTTAAGGGAAGAGCATTAATTTTTCTAGTCTATTGTAGACGTATATAAAGCGTTGTGATGCATGCCAAATTTGCCTTTAATGTGTTTTGGCCTTTGAATTTTGAGATAGTCGGATCAGATGTTCTCATTTTAAATGTCGAAACAACTTCCTCTTACCTCTTTAAAACCTTGAAGAACAGATCTTAAGATTTTGCTTTTGCAATAATTGCACACTTGGTTGTTCACTCTCCTTCCCCTCCCACATGTGTTCCCTCTCATAAAACAATCAAACCCACTCCCCCTCCAGCTCCTTTGCCTAAAGTGGAAAACTTGACCATTTCCAACATAACCCCCTACGGCTTCCGTGTGTCGTGGGCGGTGAAGCAGCAGCTGCAGCAGCAGGAGGAATTAGCCCCCTCTAGTGGCGGCTTCAGCCACTTTCACATAGTGGTTACAGACTCTGGCTGGCTGCTGGAGCCTCAGGAGTTCACTGTGCCAGGAAACCAAAGTCACCTGGACATCTGGGGCCTCATCACTGGCATTGGCTATGAGGTCAGGCTGACCGGGGTGTCAGAGTCAGGGCTTCTCTCTCGGCCTCTCACTACAGTGGCTGTGACAGGTACCACTCAGTGTGCTGCAAGGCTCCCTCGTCTAACTAAAAGAGTGCAGTTCCTTATTTTGTTGCAACCACTGTATAAATATGATCATTTAACTTTATGATCCAATCTGAAGTTTCACCATCACAACCTGGCAGATCTGTAAATTAAATAATCCTTTGTTTTTCATGCTCTTTATTAGAAGTGGCCAAAAGAGATGATGTAACAAAATCTGCCTGACAAATGTTGGTTACTGCTATGTTCGGATGGTGAGGCTTCAGCTCAGTATTGTAACCTAACCCCAACTCAGATTTATAACACAACTCTTTTCCAGAATGACCTCACTTTCTTTTTCTTGGTATGCAGCTTCGTCACCGGGAGGATGAGATGTGGAGCTCCCGTCTGTTTCTTCTCACCTCCAAAATATGAGCAAGCGTATCTGTTTGTTTTCATATTTTAAAATGTGTTTTCCTTCAGATGTCTGACCACATTTATCTCTGGATATATAACAAGAATGCAGTCTTATCTTTTAAAGGGACAGTTCACCCAAAAATCCATATTTTTCCCTTTACCTGTAGTGCGATTTGATCCATTTAGACTGTTTTGGTGTGAGTGGCCAAGTTTTTGAGATATCAGCTGTAGAGATTACTGACTTTTCTCCCATATACTGGAGCTAGCTGGCACTCGGCTCGCAGTGCTCAAAAGCGCCACTTAAGAGCGATGTCTCTTTCCAGAAATCATGACCCAATCGCTCAAGATAATCCAGACTTTTTTTGTGAAAGCAGTTTCATGTAGGAATTATTTTCTTTTCTACCAAAATACACCCATCATAGTGTCACTGCATAGAAGGAAGCAAGCATCTGCTCATGGAGGCTAGACCTTTAGACCTTTGTGATATGATTCTCACACCAAAACAATCTAGATGTTTTTTTTATTTAGGGGTGAAATATCTCTTTAAAGTTCCTTTCACCACGCCAATCTGGCTGAAACCACTGATTAAAACAAAATGATCAGAAGCGGGAAAACACTGATACATCAACAAGACATTCTGAGCATGAAATGTCAGTTGATCTCATTTGTTTCTTTACCTTTTGAATGCACTGAATGCATCGAGGCCGGCCTTGAAGACGCATGGGGACCTCGTTGGAGCCTTTTACAGAATGTGAACCTGCTGACTCACATAAATAAACATTTACCAAAAAGCATCTTGTCTTGTTAATTCACCCAAACGTACGTCTTTTGTTTCCCGTGTGCTGTGTTTTCGACTGATTTACACTAACAGACGCCTGAGCATGGCAGATCAGAGCTGCCTTCAGGCTGGAATCTAACCCTGGAAAAACCTTCTTGCCTGATTGCTGACTTCTTCCAAAGTCTTTGGCCATCTCTGAGAAGTTGATGAATATTGCGGGGAAAACGGCAAACCTACTGCAACGTTTTGTTTCTATTGTCTAACCAGAGGCTGAGCCGGAGGTGGAGCATCTCTTTGTCTCGGACATCACAGCCGATAGTTTCCGTCTGTCGTGGACTTCTGATGAAGACATCTTTGACAGATTTGTGATCAAAATAAGAGACAGCAAAAGATTAGCTCATCCTCAAGAACTCAGTGTCCGTGGAGACGAACGAACCAAGGTTTTAACTGGACTCATGAGCGGCACTGAGTATGAAATCGAGCTTTACGGTGTCACATTGGACCAACGCTCCCATTCGATTACGGGGGTGGCTCAGACAGGTACTAAAGAACACTGCAGAGTTTGCAGTTTTATACTAACTGTTAAACTTTTCTGGTGTGTCGTCTGCTGTCAGAACTGAACCCACAGTCCCACTAATCATCTTTATTTGTCTGGTGTAGGCTTAACTCCATGTCTGACTGTAGTGGAAAATGGTCTTTAGGGAAACATAATTTCTGGAGTTTAATCTGGATCCTCTGAGCTCATAGTTTTCTTTTTTTTTTCTTGCAATGTTATTGGCCATATTTTCTTCACTTTAATTCCCCTGTTTTTTTTTCTGCTTTCCTGTCTGCGCATATCCATTTGCACTTTGCTAGGCCTGAGCACTCCACGGGGACTTCACTTCTCTGAAGTGACTGACTCTTCAGCTGTGGTTCACTGGTCCATGCCTCGCTCTCCTGTGGACAACTACAGAATCACCTACGTGCCCTTTGAAGGAGGTGAGAGGTCAATCAGGGTTATTGTGCTTTGATATAGTGCTTTAATAACCCTGCTTAAATCACCTCTGTGTTTAAATACAGCTGAGCAGTTAGCATAGCTGTGAGATGAAGTTTGTCACCGCCCAACACAATGTAGAAAGTAGAATGGCACTCAGTAGAGCGCATACCTCCACCAAGGCCGAAACAGTCACTTTGATCTGCATCAAATTGTACTTATTGATAGATTCAAGCAACCTCGTCACGCCTGATTTTATTTTTTTTTTCTTCAAGATCCATGCAATATTCCAGAGAAGTTAATGTAAATGTGGAAAACACGGCCTATCTCACAAGGTTAAAGAAAGTGAGAAAACATTCTTGAATTGGACCTGCACCAAAGTGGCCAAAACCCATCATCCTTATAAGTTATGTGCAAATCTGTTCAGTAGTTTTTGTGTAATCCTTCTAGTCTGACCCTCATTTATAAACACTGAGGTTTTTTTTTGTTGTTGTTGTTTTTGTGCATACTTAGACTCATATTTTGTTCTCTCTCCTCCACAGGAAGCCCGATGATGGTGACCGTTGACGGTGGCGTGTTTGAGACTTTACTCTCCAACATGATCCCCGGCAAAATGTACCAGGTGACCGTGAGTTCTGTGAAGGGTTTGGAGGAAAGTGACCCCAGCACAGACACTGTTACCACAGGTCAGCTTTCTTCTTCTTCTTCTTCTTCTTCTCTTACACAACACTCATATCCTCTGTGTCAGTCCTCCTGAGGAGTCAGTTCGTGGAAAACTTAATTGAAGCCGTCCCCCTTGACTCTGTGTTCCTGTTTGTGCACTTCAGCTTTGGACAGACCTCAGGGTCTGACTGCAGTCAATGTCACGGACTCCTCAGCCCTGTTGCTGTGGCAACCGTCTGTGGCCACCGTCGATGGCTACGTCATTACATACAGCGCAGATTCAGGTGAGTTTACAGTGTTTTCATTTATCTGTGTTAACCTTTGATTTACACAAGAAGCAGAATAAGTTCATCTTTCAAAAGTGATATTTCTTTTCGTGTGTGTGTGTGTGTGTGTGTGTCTGTTTCTGTGTGAGCGACTTTGATTGTGTGGTTTGATTTATTGATGCGCCTCTCCCTCACAGTGTCCCCCATGGTGGAGCATGTTTCTGGGAACATAGTGGAGTTTGAGATGGGCTCCCTGGTTCCAGGAACTCACTACACAGTTGGAGTACACGCCATGAAAGAAGCTCAGAAGAGCGACTCTGCTGTTACTGAATTCACCACTGGTACGCTGAGAGAGAAGACCATGAAGCAACTTTTGTTCTTATCTTTGTATATTTTGTAGCGGTTTTAATGAAATGATAAACCCACAGTGTGATGTTGTGTTTTCAGACGTGGACCCTCCTCGTGATCTCACAGCTGTTAACATCCAGACTGACAGTGCGACTCTGACCTGGAAACCTCCGCAGGCTGCTGTCACTGGTTACACACTCACCTTCTCCTCGGTGGATGGTGTAATCAGGGTACGTTCATCCTCACTGAAGTTCAGTTGATAACAACACTGGTGGCTTTTCTTTTTTAAACCGTTGACTGTATAGCGCCTTTAATAATGACCAGTTTTGTAAGTCCCATTTAGAGTAAAATAGAAGATAAAGCAGGGTACGCTTTAGTTACCTTGTGATTGACAAGTTGCTACCATGGCGTATCCTCGGGTTCTCAGTCAGATCCAATGGCAACAGTAAATTTCCATGAAACGTGGATGGAGGACAGGTCTCGGCCCAGAATAGACCCCATTAACTTTTGGTGCTGATCCAGAAAAAGGATGTGCTCTAGATTCTCTTCTCTCTTTAACATTGTGTATAATAATGCATGGATCTTGATGAATCAGGCGTATTTAAGTTGCTGGTATCTATGAGTGAGTACAAAAGGGGACTGTTGGGCCATTTAATTATTTGATGCTTTACAAAAGGAGGTGAATGTTATGGTCGACAGCTGAGTCCTGCTCGCACCACCGCCAGATCTACACGGTGCAGACTCTGGCTACAAATGACATCACCAGCACAAGATGACAACACTCCCATTCAGGATATTTTGGCTTAATGTTTGTGCAGTTGGAGGAAGTGGAGATGTGTCGTTCATCTTTTTATAAGTCTGTGGCTTAAACCCAAAATCCACAGACTGCGTAATCCCTCTCTACTGACAACCATTTTCCAAAACATGCTGTAATTTATGTTCTACCTTCGAGGCAGCCATTGTTTTCAGTTTACACCTGAATAACTTTCGGCAATCAACTCAACTCAAAAATTTTGTTGTCGGTGCATTCAAGGAAACTCACTTTAAAAATCTGTTTTTTTAAGAGAAACTTCAATGCAAGAAACTAATAATTTCACATAAATTGTTTTACGTTGTCCGTGTTCTGGTGTGGTTTAGCTTATAGGTTTGATTTTCACCTTTACTCATCAGTAGCAACACTTTTTGGGCACTTTTTGTCGACTTATATCTTATATACTATTAATGAAGTGCTTAGCAGTTAAGTGCATATTTTGTGACTAAATCTCCAGTATGGTGTTGCTCTCTGTGAATACTTTGTGTTCATGTGTGTTCATGGATTCAGGAAGTGGTGCTCAGCCCGACAGCGTCCTCCTATAGCATGGCTCCGCTGACTGGCTCTACAGAGTACAGCATCAGACTGCAAGCCATCGCTGGAGTCCAGAGGAGTCGCTTCGTCAGCACCGTCTTCACCACCAGTAAGGATGAAAACACGGGCCAGCTCACACCTCCTTTTTTTCTAAAATCATTTTGTTAAGATCATTTGTGGAAGTAGACCTGCAGGCTCTTTTTTGGTCTGGTTGGCGATGCGTTACGTAACAGTCCTTTTGACAGATATTCCTTCTTCTAATGCAAATTCCTTCCACTGAAAGTGATCTTCCAGTCAGTTCACCTGTGCTTATTTTTCATTCTGTCTGAGCTGCTCCCAAAGGGATTTAATTTTCCCTTTTCAAAACCTTCTTTTCTTTCCAAGCTCCTCACTCTCACACCATCCTCCTTTATTTATATATATATATATACAGATGAAGATGAAGCAACTGTGTCGCCTGAGATGATTTCTTTTTAATGTGTGCTTCTAGTCGGACAGTTGTACAGACGCCCTCGGGACTGTGCTCAGATTTTACTGAACGGTGAGACGACCTCTGGTCTGTACACCATCTACGTGGGAGGAGAGGAGAGCCAGCCCATCCAGGTTTACTGTGACATGACCACAGATGGCGGAGGATGGATGGTGAGTACATCAACCTGGCTGGAGTCCAATTAAAGGCAGCTTTGAGACCATAACTCACTTCATATCGAATGTGATCATAGAAGTTATGCAGAGCCTGAACCACAGTGAACTCGGCCGTGCTTGTAATGTTTTTCGTGAAGCTGTTGTGACACTTCTTCTTCTTCAGGTTCTTCTCAGACGCCAGAATGGAAAGCTGGAATTTTACAGGAACTGGAAGAACTACACTGCTGGCTTCGGGAACATGAATGATGAGTTCTGGCTGGGTGAGAGCACTCGTCTTCTCAGCTTATACACTTCACCTCCTTCACACTGCTCTCCCAACTCACACATATTAAATTAAACAGGTCTCTCCAACCTCCATAAAATCACAAATTCTGGACATTACGAGCTGCGAGTGGACCTGAGGGACAAAGGGGAATCGGCCTACGCTCAGTACGACAAGTTTACGATCGCAGAGCCGAGAACACGCTATAAAGTCTACATAGGAGCGTACAGCGGAACAGCAGGTACGTATCCCGTTAAAGGACTTTGGGGACAACGTACTACAAAGATCACAACCTCATTTTCTTTTATTCATCATGTTGCCATCTGGACTTTTGGGTTCAAAGCTCCCCGAAGCAAATTCTGACAAAATCCATCAGCGTATACATCCATGTACGTGTAAAACAAGTCATGTATGTGCATAGAATTGGAAAGTACAGGGTCATCCTGATTTGAAAAGCTTACCTGCTAAAGGACATGTGTGTTAGGCTTGGGCGATATCGAAAATATAATATGATCTCTATCTGTATTTGGACAGGAGATTAAAGCCCCACTGAGCTAAATTAATTGTCTCCTGGCTGTGGCTTCAAACTAAACACACAGACATGAGCGTGGTGTTGATCTTCTCATCCAACTCTCTGCAAGAAAAGGAGCATATTTCCCAAATTGCTGAACTACTCCTTTAACAAAAATCACTGTCTGTAAATGGATAAGCTCACGTGTTCATGTCTTCTGGGCTAAACTGTCAACGTCTCCACCAGGTGACTCCATGACTTACCACCAGGGTCGACCCTTCTCCACCTACGACAATGATAACGATATCGCTGTCACCAACTGCGCCTTGTCCTACAAAGGCGCCTTCTGGTATAAAAACTGTCATCGTGTCAACCTCATGGGGAAATACGGAGACGAAAGTCACAGTAAGGTGGGTACAGTTTGCACATAGTTCATAAAGTCATTCAGATAGGATTATTCTTTTCTTGTTCATGGAGGGATGATTGTGGTCCACAACATTAAACAATCACAGTAACAAAACAAACTTTTTATTTATTTATTCACATTTTTCATCATCCAGTCCTGTTGATGGTTTTATTTGCAGCTGTGTTTCCTTTGTCGCCATTTTCAGGGTGTCTGCTGGTCCTTAAAACTTTATAACTTTATAAAAATGTGATGCCTTGAAAGTCATTAAATTGTCTTAATTTGAATTTGTGAGGTCTTAATTGCCACAAACATTTGATCTAATTTAATTTATCCATCTTTTAATTCAATTTTGTCAAAATGAGTCGACCCCTTCTGTGTGAAGGTCTTTAAATCTACGACTGAAACTCAAAATGTCTTTTTACTCACCTGTCGGCAAAATGTAGATTAATCTAATTTAAATAATAAATAACCATATTCCTACATAAAACTTACATCTGAGGAGACCAAATACTTCGTACCTTTATACTTACCTGCAGTGTTTGAGTAAGAAAAATAATATTTCTGTCTGCCCTGGCTATTTTACCTTTTAGCTCGTCACTCTTCTTCTCAAAGTGCTTTTTCATGCATTTAGTCACAGTAGCTGTCGATGTCACAGCGTACTGATGTTTTTATTCATGCAAGAAAATGAGCATATTTCACAAATTGCTGAACTATTCCTTTAACAAAAATCACCGTCTGTAAATGGATAAGCTCAAAATGTCTTTAAAAGGTCTAAAAAGGCAAAAGGAAAAGTACAGATATAAAGTACAGCTAACTTTATATCGTAGTATTTGTTGTCATTTCCCAAAACATGTGAGTGATCGACATCAAATGTTCCAAACTCTGTCAAACATTATGTAACTTCTTATTTGTCACCTTCAGTGTAATAAAGAAACGAGTCGGATTGTTCCAGGAGAATTTCCTCGTCCTCTGTGACGTGTGGAAAGACGACTCTGAAGTGTTAGATATCTCACTTTTCAAACCTCTTTCCCATCATTTGTGCTCTTTCTGTTTTTCCACAGGGGATCAACTGGTTCCACTGGAAGGGCCACGAACACTCAATCGAATTTGCAGAGATGAAGATCAGGCCGGCCAACTTCAGAAATTTTGAGAACAGAAAAAAACGATCATAGACTCGTGAACTCCGCCCACGTCTTCACCTCATCTCCTCGTCATGAACTCGCGTGTTCCCCCGTCCTCGAATCATTCTCTTAAATTACACACAAACACAAGACAATCACACTGAATGTCATTCAGTCCTGGTAACATCACACCAAAGACACAAACGAGTAGCCGTTTTTATTGTGTAGCCATCCCAATCTGGCCACTGTGGTTCATTATATTTCTGTGATGAGTTTCAGCGTGAATGGACACAAAGTGTCAACGAGAGCAAACATCTGTAATCGTGAGAATTAAATGTAAAGTTGTGTAAATGATCCACTGAATCAGAAACATGTCAAAGGCACATAGTCAGAAGGCGTCACATCCCCTAAAGTAATTCAGTGTTATCAACAAGGATAAGTTAAATAAAATGATTCATCTTGAAGAATAAAATGTCGTTTATATTTACTGTACGAGGCCACTGATACCATTGAATTCATATTTAAATGTTGCTTTACTTATTTTGATAGAAAAAACAAACATCTGATGCTCTGCAACCTTCAAAACAAATAAAAATATTAGTTTGATAAAAGTGTGTCTGAGCTCTTTTTGTACGTTGATGTTTAATTCATTTTCACCTCGGCTCCAGCAGATGGCAGTGTTTACTGTCTGCTGTACATGTTGAGAGTGTGATGTGCTGTATGAGTGTGGTCATCTGTTGCTACTAATGACTGTATGTTATAAAGCAAGCTGACAGTAAATAACAGAAATATTCATTGTTTAAGATATTTGCACATATTAAAGACTTTAAAAGCATTAGAGTTTGTTTAAAAAAAAGGGCTAGTAGGTATTTAAAATAAAAACAAGTATGAACAAAGGCCTTGAGAGGGCCCACTCATTATCTACTCACCCTCACACTGATGAAAAGTCGGGTGAAGTTTTGTAGTCCAGCAAACATTTCTGGAGCTTCACAGCAAAACAGAGTTTTAGCTTTCTCCTAAACAACTCAAGTAGATGAATATAAACATAAAATGCTCGTCCGGTGTAATCCAAGCCTCTGGAAGATCCCAGAGATCCCAAATTGATTTGAAAAGATGTTATTTACACCCTTGACGTGCAGTTTGTTTTACATTTTTAAACGAGTCCCCAGCTACTTCAGGGTTGCAGCGTTCTCCTAAACAACCGTTTTGCTGTGAAAATCCAGCTTGTGGACTACGAAACTTCACCTGACTTTTGACCCGATATCACAGTAGCTGCTAAGCTAAAAGCATTAGCGGGCACCCTGTTTGAAGTGGGTGAACAAGCTCAACCTGGATGTGAATAATGTCTTTTCACATCAATTTGAGACTTGGAGTACACCAGACGAGCGGTATGAAGCCACTTTATTTTTTTGCGTTTAAAAACAAGTCCCCATCTACTTCCGTTATTCAGGAGAAAGTGGCAACACAGTTTTGCTGTGAAGCTCCAGAAACGTTTTGTGGACCACAAAACTTCACCTGACTTTCCGTCAGCATGAGGTTGTGTAGATAATGACTGAAATATCATTTTTGGGTGAACTTGTCCTTTAAGGTGCATTACCACCGCCTACTATGACAAACTGACGAGGCGATGCATTATTTATTTATTTAAAGTATTTAATATTTATCGCTTGCACCAGTACATCCTGACACGTTTATAAAAGTCAGCTTTATGAACCTTCGGGAGCTTCACTGGTTCGAGCGCAGCCTCGCAGAAGTTCCAAAGTTTAGGTTAAAATCGGCGTTATCTGTCTTTTGCAACCCTCCGGAGCCCTTTGAAACCTTATTGCGCAAACCACACAAAATCAATATCTGTCATCACATCCATCGCTGAGGCAGCTCTGTGTCTTCTAAAAATCACAAGAGCCTTCAATGAGGGATCATTTTTGATGAAGTATGACTAATCTATGTGTCCTACTTTGTGTTGGCTCGGTGGTTTAGGGTCATTTCAGTCTTTCAACATCAGTCAGGTGACTTCGCGTCCCCGTGTCGATCGTTTGTCTTGATCGGCAGCCACCTCTGTGTCCTCTCCGGTTCTGTTTGTTTTGCAGCTCCTTTTAATCGGTACATTTCACATCGGATCCTCCCCAAGAGCAGTCAGACCAGCGCTCAGGGTTTGGGCGAGTCACGATCACAGCAATAGATTCAGAGTATTCTTCATGTGTTCAGAGAAGTGTGACTCTCAGCTGTTGAAGGTTAAAGATGCGGGAACATTTTGTTTGAATATGACAATGAGGAATGCGAAGAGGACCGACGAGACACTAGATGTCGGCTGGCACAGAGCTCAGAGTTTTCCACTTAGAAATAACTTTTGACCTGGATTTCTAGCCTGAGCCTAACGCTCAGATCACATTTCATCCTGAGATGTTTCTAAATAAGGACTTCGGGTGTCATGAGTCAAATGTCCGTCCTCGACTAAATGATTTCCAGTGATCTTACCTCACAGTGTTAGGAAGAGATTATACAATTACCTGGCTCTTTGTATTTGTCAAAATCAGGACCATATTTCCCATGACCTTGATTACTTCCTGTTGTCGGGAGGTCAGATAAGAGCCGATAAGAGGCCTCGTTACGAGATCATATGTCTTCTGAGAGGTGAAATAGCCAAACTGCAACACGGTTTACTGCTTGTGTCCCCTAAATCCATCACATTTTCTAGAAAGCCAACCAAGGAGTTGGCTAGTTTTTTGGTTGCCAATGTTTTTAGCCGCGCTAGCGGTGTGGCTCTAATGACTGTTGGTCATTTGATCCGCCGCTTTGCTCCAGATTGAAATATCAACAACCACGAGGTGGACTGCCAGGACAGTTTTATTACAGATATTCGTGCTCTCAGGAGGACGGATCGTAATGGTTCTAGGGATCCGGTGATTTTTCTCGAAGTGCCCCCACGTGGTTCACATTTGCTGTTTTGGGTGAAATATTGCGACAACTGTTTGCGTGTTGTTTCCCTCCAGGATGAGTTGTTGATAATTTATGTGATCCTCTGACTTTCTACCAACTTCGTCAGGTCAAAATTTAAAATTGTACGCCAAAAAACTGCATAACTACTGCAAAACACTGACGCTCCCCTCGTTCCCCAAACTCTCAATCCGGACAACTAGCTGCACGGCTAACTGAGCTAACTAGCTAAAGGCAGCAGCAGTTGGCGGTTACTCTCGCGATATGCTGCCCCCGATTTGTTTTGAATTCGAGGTGGTCAATTTTTACGTATTGCACCTTTTAAAGGACGTAATACGTGACATGTATGTAAAATTCCTAATTTGCTAAAGGTGCGTTTCATTTGGTCGCCTGTTGCTTTGACTTCTGGGTGAGAAAAAAACTGGCTTATTATGAGACGGGCTTATTATGGTGCGTTCAGGTACAGCTGGGACAAATCCAGCTGATTCTACCTTGAAGTTTAATAGTCTTTGAATTATATTAATATGTGTGAGCTTCAGTTAGCTTTGCACAGAAATGTCTGGTAGAAATGTCCCTCAGAGGGTCATTTTTACTTTTATACTCTGAGTACATTTAAGAGCCTGTACTCTATTACTTTTACTTGAGTAAAGAAGTTGAATCAGTACTTCTGTCTTTGTTTACACAGGTTATCTGTACTTTCAGCAGCTTTAATTCTGGAAACTACAAGCAATTTGAACATTTTTCCTGTCATGAACCCTTCAGGAGCTGAATAAAGTTCAGTTTCTCCACCCCACAGTTTGTATTAATCATTAACATTGATAGAAAAAGCACCTAATGAAAAGAATCCCAGCTGAAGTGTAACAAAGGACAGAGCGATAACATCAGCGAACTCTCGTTTGCTTATTTTCCCTCACATAAAGTATATTAATTAAATATTGTTTTATTTCATATTTGCCCTGGTCATCCACGACCCCTCTGCAGACTCATGTCTCTAAAGACTTAAGGTATGTGGGAAAAGTTGTTAAAGTCAGAAAATGATCAAACATAACTTATTATCTCCGGAGTGTTGTATAACCACATGACACAATGGGATGATTAATCTGAATATTAGTTCATATTAATTATTCAATATCAATTTGATCCATTATGCCGACAACTAGCCCTAAAGTGAGTTTCACTGTATCATGCAGGCCTTTTCCCTGCCGTGCTGCTGCCTGAATGCAGCACATTATAGTTCACACACAGCATTAATCAACGTCTAATAATGGTTGGTGGAGTGTACTTTTGTTCCAGCACTTGTTTTGTGAAGTCCTCCAGGGAATGAACGCTGAGCTTTAAGTCTGAGCATTATACTTTTCTTTAGTACACAAGAAATTCACAGCTGCTTCCATATATTTTAGGGGTGAATAAGAAAAGACCCCCAAAAAAGTCAACAATAAAATCTGCAAAACACAAAATTAAAGTATGTACCGTCACCTTCACTTTACGACACATGCATGTGGAGGTCGCTCAGCAGGTACAATAATGACACAGAGCATGAAATTACCTATTTTTCTGTTACATATGTCTGATGGTGGAGTGGAAAGCAGTGCTGAGCGCACTGACAGGGTCGTGGCAGATGATTTAGATACGTGTTCGCACAGTGCCAGGGACTCTGCACTGAGAGCGGAGCCAATTCAAATATAGCACAGACTCTTGGGAAAAAGTTTCCTTGAAAAACATGATTAATGGCGGTCCGGCGTGTTTCAGCGCGGCTGCATGGCGTGACTAATGCAAACAGGTTTTCTTAGGCAACAGAGTCACCTTTGCTCAACTGAAATCCCATTTTTATTTCAGCTCTTATCCGACCTCATGAAGAAAAAAAAGCAGAGTTAAACAATGGAAGCCCATATCTGCCAGTTAAAGAAAAATAAATAGATGAAACTTAAGCTTGATTTAAAAGAATTTATTTCATAATTTCGACTTATCTTCTGATAATTCTGACTTTTTGTCTCCAAATTATGACTTTTTGTCTCATAATTTAGACTTCGTATCACAAATTCAACTCTTTATCCCATGATTTCGCCTTTCTAACACATAATTATGACTTTTAATCTCATAATTTCTTTTCATCATCATTTTGACTTTTTATCTCCATTGGAATACCACAGAAATATATATATTTTGAACCAAAGTTAATCAAGTTTTCATCAATTTCTTTTTTTAAACCGGGTGCAGATAAGCGTCTGTGCTATACCCCCTTTTCTGCATGGTAGCATGTTAGAAAAACAGCACTAGATCATGTAGGAATAACACGCAGAACATAACCTAATAATAAAAAGTGAATTAAACTGAACAGAAACTGTGAGACGGCCGACTTGTCTTGCATCAGCAGGAGAGAGCTGGCTGTGTAAATGTGAGGCAGCTCTTTGAGCAAACAATGATATAATACTGAACAAATAGTGAGAGTATCAGCATGTGTCGCAACACCATGACAGTTCTGAGAACTGCAGGCTAATTTGGGTTCACATGTATCAGGCAGGTCCTTGTTGAACTGCAGCCTCACCTTCTTACATTTAGCCTATAGGAAGTGTGTGCAGCAGCTCCTGCATACAGCAGAAAGGATTTTCTAGACTTTCCAGAGCAGATGAATTAAATTGAAACAGGTCTACAGGCTCTAAAGTGGCTCTGTGAGGCTGTACTCGGGCACAGTGGGGCTCAAAGCTACAAGTAGTTTTGGCAGTGTTAGCACACTAACATATGTACAATGACAATGCTCGTGTCAGATTATAGTTTTGTGCTGCGAATGTTTAGCAGGTTTACCATGTTTATCATCTTAGTTTTCAGTCTACAGCTTGGCTAGCTTGGCTCTACTATAAGCACAGTGTTGCTAATGCAAGCATGCTAACACAAGTATAATGCCAATGGTAGGCTCATTAGATTTGAGTGGTACTAATGTTTAGCAGGTATAGCCTTATGTTTACAATGTTTACCCTACTGTATTAGTTTAGCGTGTTAGCATGCTAAAATTGACTAATGGCTAATGAGTTTAATGAGAAATGTATTGTAAGGTATTTCATCATCAGACAAATCGATGTTTTGTTGAATAGTCAAGTCCATTTTTCACTGAGGGGGAAATTAACATATACTGTATGTAGCAAATTGATTTGTCAATTGATAGAAAATAAGCAAGCTACCAGATTTGCTCGCTGATTAATCCTTTAATCCCAAACGCATTTTACAACTTCTCAACTGTAAATTCAATCGTGAACTTCACTTGAAACCATAAATGTCATCGTCATGGTGGCACTAATGAAAGGTCGTGAAATCATTAAAGTCATTAGGATTCGTCCCGTCTTCACCCTCGTAAACTTTTATTTAAGTTATTGTTTATTTAATTTTTAATGATTAACAGTAACTGCAACTCGTTTATCGAAAGTGGTTAACTCATAAAAATGATCATACTTCCCATAAAACAGCTCTTAATGATACTGTAGCGTCACACACACGACACTAAGGATTGTGTAAAATCGTCCACTTATGATCATTAATCACTGCGATCATCTCCTGACATCTGCGGCCTTCATCGATGGTTTCATCCATCTGATGTGTCGTCACATGGATCCTAATACGCTGAATGTCAGTGACCTCCTATGTGTGTACCAACATGCATCAGGGGTTTATAACCTATCAAGATGGTGAGTGATCTCCTCTAATGGATCCCTATTTCATAGATTAACAACAGAGCTCATTTAGTTAATCACTGAGGATTGGATCAAATGTATAGATTTTATGCTATTGTCCATTTCAGAAAAGCAGAGCAATTACATGAAAGCCCTGATGCCAGATGTCTGACCTCTGATTAAAAGCCAAGAATGCCGAGCTGACAGCGACATTAAACTGAATTATTCGGCCGCATGCTACTTTTGATCTCTTTTGTTCTGAGTGCGCTCTTGACTCTCCTTCCTTTCAGCCCAAATGAAGCGATCTTGTAATCCTCACATTGCAGTGCATGGCCGGTCCTCCTTGGCTTTACATTGAGGGCATTAAGGCAAAAAAAAATACATTTCATTAGATCGCTGCAGATGTACGTCAAGTTGGACCTGAGCCTAAGAGGATTGTGGCAGTGTTTAGAGCATGCATGTTGAATCTCACATGTGACGGGCTCAAGCTGCTTCATCGCAGTCCTACATACTACAGAGATCACAACCCCAATTTCTTTTACCTCATCAAGTTGCCATCTGGACTCGGGGAGTTTGGGGTTCAAAGCTCCTTAAAGCAAAATCTGACAAACTCCATCAGCATGTGTACGTTCGAGAATGTATAGTAAATGCAATGTATGTTCACTTAATTGCTGCAGGAGGGGTAATCCTGATTGAAAAGCTCGTTTTATAACTTAAACAACATGTACTTCACTTTACTGCGTTTTCAAATAGACATTAAGGCGCTTTGCTTGGATGGGGTCCAAATTTTTCTGGCTAGATATCTCAACCTGTGAATTCTGCAGCATGTGTTTTATTGATTAAAGGGAAAAGTTTGACATTTCAGGAAATGTGCTTATTTTCTTTCTTGCCAAGAGTTGGATGAGAAAAATGAGACCGCTCTCATGTCTGTCCCAGCAGCAAGCAGTTAGCTTAGCATAGATTTGATTGATAAACATTGTATTCTTTGAAACTAAAAAAAAAACCAACTATTTGCTTTCTTGATGAAAGTCAGATGAAAAGATCATCACTCTCTTGTCCGTATGGTAGATGTAAAGCTGCAGTCGGCAGCTAGATAGCTTAGCTTAGCATAAAGACTGAAAATGGGGGGAAACAGCTAGCTACTAGCAGCACCTTTAAAGCTCTCCAGTTAACATGTTAATCTTCCCAAAAACAACATGACTACTGTAGCGTAACAGTAGCATGTAACAGACCTTTGTCGCACACTCACGTTTGGTTGGGTTTAGGCAAAGAAACGACTTGGTTACGTTCAGGAAAACATCGTGGTTTGGCTTAAAATAACTACGTTATGTAACTACAGTTACCATACTACTTCACCCGGCTTCCTCCTTTGCTGCCATAATAATTACTATGGCCAGTAGAGGTCACAGCTTGACAAGGAAGGCAATTATGGGTCGTAATAAGCTGCTTTCACAGGCAAACTATGTGGTCGTTTTTCACACTAAAGGACTAAAAACAGTAGGAAACAGCTAGTTTGGTTTCTTTTCCCCCCAAATCCACTATCACCTTTAAAGCTCATCAGTTAACACAAAACAAAAGCACAACCACAATTTGTCATTTTTACACTTAAGTTTTAGTACATGTCAAGATAAGTAGTGTTAATCATGCAGCTTTCGAGGTTTGTTTAGCTTAAGATTAAATGTTTCCCTTTGTTTCCAGTCTTCATGCTATGCTAAGCTAACCATATAAGCTATAAGAGTGGTATCAATCTTCTCATCTAATTCTCTGCAAGAAAGCAAACGAGCTGTTTCCCAAAATGTTAAACTATTCCTTAAAATCACATTAAAGGAGGATGTTGCCTCTCTCTCCACCAGTCTGTGTTTCTGTCACCACACAACAGGCATGTATTTGTTTGTTTGCATGTTGTGAAAAAAAAAAACCCATTTCAAATCAACTCTGACAATCCCGTTACGATGTCTGTTGTACCTGCTCGTATTCAATCTTTCGCTCTCATTTGATGATGGTTTTAGCTCTGCAGCTCCGTGACATAACATCCCGGCTCAGAACAGGAGCACACGGGCTCGCTGACGGGGATTACGGCTCATTCTTCAGAGCGCTCAGTTTATTTTAGGGTCCGACTGGATAAAACAGGATTAGCATCACAATGAATCCCCGGGCATTCAAACCCAGAGGTCAGCTCCTCCGTGGCCTTTGACATTTGAAATGTTTTTAAATCCCCATCTGTGTTGTGATAGCTAAACATAGATTTGATCAGCTGTCATTCCAGCGAGGTGTCCGTTTTTGATAAGTGCGGAGCTGTTTTAGAGGGGAGGTCCGGTGGTGACAGGTTTTTATCTGCCAGTACATTTTCACTGCATTCTCGCCGCCTTTCCTGTAGCTCCTGACCCACTTTGGTAAATGATTCCTTAAGGTACTTTTTATAGTAGTATTCTGCGAAGTGATGGTAAAATGTATCTACTAAATAAATCAAGAAAGCAGAGTTGTTGCAGTCTTTAGTTGATAAATCAATTAGTCGATTGAGAGAAAGTTAATTGCCAGCTACTTTGATTAATTGTTTAAGTCAGTTTTCAAGCAAAAGCGTCAGACATTTGCTGGTTCCAGCTTCTAAAATGTGAGGATTTGCTGCTTTTCTTTGTCCTCTGTGACAGTAAATGAGGAGTCTTTGGGTTTTGGACTGTTGGTTGGACAAAAGAAGCAATTTGAAGACCTCACTTTAGGCTCAGGGTTGAAAATAATCAGCTCATGAGTCGATATTAAAGATAATCATTAGTTGCAGCCCTTGTGTAACCACCCATATAGCAAATTTTGGTCAGGCCCGCTGACAAGCTAAGACCTCGGACCACATACAGCAATGAATTATGATCCACAGGTGGTCCAGATCTGGTAGCCAACTGTCTCACTACAGCTGACCCTATTCTGGACCAGAACCCAGGCATGCATATGTCATGGGCACCGAGTTCTGGCTGCCAGGTCTGGACCGTAATTCATTGCTGAATGTGGGCCGAGTGTATGTGGCTGTGTGGACCGTCACTGTGCCAAACCAACTTTGTAATGTGGGCACTGATCTCTGATGTGTCTCTGATAGAGGTGATGGTTTGGGTATGTACAGTAGATGGATGGATGGATGGATGCAAACTGAGGTAGTTTAACTGTACTAGGCATGATGATGACAATGGAAAGATTGTGGTTTGATGGTGTGAAGAACCGATTTTCATACAGAATAAAAGAACAAAGTTAAACCAAATCCTAACGTGATTTGCAGCAAGAAGCATAAAAGAAAGAAAACAGAAAACTAAAGTCAACTGACAAACATTCAGTCCTTCAGCCTCATCCTCTGTGTTCACGTTTCCTCTGTGAAACTGCTCAAACCACAGTCCTCCGTTTGTTGCGTGCATGTCTTGTTTCTCCAAGGAGAAAATAGCGTTGCTCATTCACCACCAGGTCAGTTTATCTGTGACAGTTAAACGAGGTTACAACACAGTGACGGTTTCCGTCATCTCCATTCGACACGTCATGAGCTCAAAGCCTCAGAGCTCAAATTTGCTCTCATGAGAGCAGATTCCTCATTCTGTAGGTGCAGGAAGCATCTTGAGATTAAAACTGAGATGCTTTCATTTTACACTTCTCTCTACACATTGGTGATTCTCTGACTTCCCTTTTTGCACCATCGCTATGACGACATTTTAGTGTTTTTTTTGGGAATACCTCATCTTTTGAATGAATTTCCTACAGTATATAGTTTCATACAAATGTTCAATGTCCCCAGAAGACCTTGGAAATCCCCCAATTTTTCATGTAGAGCCTCCACCATGTCAATTTTCAGAACAATTATTTTAACAACAACTTTGGTCCAGATTTTCATGGTTCTCGCTGACTTCGATGACTCCCGCAGCGCCACCTGCAGATTACCGTTTTTGTTTTTGTTTCATGGATTGGTATGAAATTTGGTACAGATATTCATGGTTCCCAGAGGATAAAGACTTCGGCAATCCTCTGAACTGTCATCTAGTACCACCAGCGTTTTCGTCCAGTCCGCCTATTCAGTAAAATATCTCAACATCTACACAAAAAAATTATGACATTCATGATCCCATTCATGATCCCAGAGGACGTATCCTAGGGACTTTGGTGATCCTCTGACTTTTCTTCTAGTGCTGCCATGAGGTTGACATTTCTGGTTCAGAATGAAATGTCTCGATGGATTACCGTGAATTTTAACGCACATATTCATGCTCCCCTCAGGATGAACTGTAACACCTTAGCGGACCTTCTCATTTTAGAGCCATCATCAGCTAAAACTAATTCTTGTCTCTTATAATCCTGCAAATTCACAACCAGTTACTATCATAAACACCTCTAAAAGCCTAACTTGCATTACATCGTGTCGCTTATGTTCGGTTGTTGTTGAGATCATGTCATACCTGAAATTACAGACTCTGCATTTTATGATTGGCCGACTTCTGACACACACCCTAAAGGGAAGATCATCAGGCCACAAGGATTGAAAGTAATTCAGTCTTTATAGCCTTGGGTGCAGCTTTGAAGGGTGAACAAGCTCTAACAAGTGATCGGGGAAAACCACAAGCTAATAAAAATACCATTGTCCTCGACAGTCGTTAATATTTCACTGTCAAGTCAAATCTAATGTCTTTGTTTGTGACGCAGATTCTGTTGTTCGTGCTGTTTTTATGTGTTGTGACCTGACGGACTTGTTGAGAAAATAATAAATGAAGCCATAATGGAGCCAGAGTTTATGGTCTGGCCTGCTCTCAAACAGCAGCACTAACCAGAGCTGATGTCATTGCAGCTGTATGGCCCCTGCCTCGTTAATTATTAAGAGACCCATATTACACATTAGCAATTAGATAATCGCCCCGAGCATTATCTTTGAACGTAGTGCGGAGACGGCATTATAGATTTACATTCCACTTAGTCTGGAACCTTTTGGGGATTTAAAGCTCCTGAAATCTGAGCTTTAAATCTTAAGTATTTCTCTATAACATTAAATATTCATGACATAATGAGCGACAGTTAAAGAAAAAAAACATTTTGAGATATAATATGAGCGTTTACGCTTTTAAAAAACTCAGCTAATCTGCTGCATTAGGATTGTGTGGGTGTGGTTCGATCCGATTTGATTAACAATAAATGTTGGGAAATCCTCATCGGTGCAGGGAAGTCTGGGAATCACCTTTTCCCAACTGAGCCACGCCCACTTCAACCAGAAGAGCACGTAGGGAAAAGTGCAGATATATCTTAACTCGTCTTACAACCGGCAGAAAATTATGTGAAAATTATGTGTATAAATTTGGGCCTTTGGAGGATGTAAACAGGAAGTACAATGTTGCCATAATATTTAGCTCATATCTGGCATGGCATCATTAAAACTTTACAACTAAAACTTTATAACAATATTCAACGGAAGAGTATTAGTGCCAGGGGTGAGAAAAAAAAATGTCAGGAGGAAGTTTTTTTATTTTCATTATGCACTTCAACAAAAAAGTCAAAATGTCGAGAATAAAGTTGACATTTCAAGAATAAAGTCGACAAAATGCCTTGTGTAGATGAACTGGTGAAACTGTGCTTCAGAATCGGCTTCAGGCAGCTCGCATAGCTGTCAGTCGCTCCCAGGTCGCTCCCCTGGCTGGATTTGAGGGACCAGAAGAGTTGACTTTGTTTGGTTTCAAACATGACTTTATTCTCTCCTGATTTTTTTTTAAACTTGGTGTCACGTGTTTTTTTTCTCTTGAATTATTTTTTTTTTCTCCTGAAATAAAAAATTCCCCTAAAAGAAAATTCACTTGGTTTGACATGACTTTTTTTCTCTCCTGATTGACATGATTCTTCTGAAAAATAAAGCTTTTGCTGGAAAAAAAAGTTTCTCCACGATTTTCTTCTGGAAAATAAAAGAAACTTTTCAACATTTATTTGTCTCCTGAATTTTTTTCCACTTTGTGTCACAAATGATTCTCCTGGAAAAAAAAAGACAGAAAAATTCTCCTGAAAAAAACATTTCTCCTGAATAAAAATGTCCTGAAAAAAAGTGTTTTTTTTTTCTTCTGAACATTTTTTTCCTGAAAATACATTATTTCCAGAATTTTTTTTTCTCCTGAAAAAAACATTTCTCCGGAAAAAAAATATCCTGAAACGCATGATTCTTCTGAAAAATAAAGCATCTGCTGGAAAAAAAAGTTTCCCCATGATTTTCTTTTCTTCTGAAAAAAAGAAACTTTTCAACATATTTTTTCTCTCCCGAATTTTTTTCCACTTTGTGTCACAAATGATTCTCCTGAAAAAAAAGAAAAAATCTCCTGAAAAACACATCTCTCCTGAATAAAAATGTCCTGTAAAAAGTTTTTTATTCCCTGAAAAATTTCTTCTGAAATCTTTTTTTCCTGAAAATACATTCTTTCCAGATTATTTTTCTCCGGGGAAAAAAAAACAATTCTCCTGAAAAAAATCCTGAAACACATGATTCTTCTGAAAAATAAAGCTTTTCCTGAACAAGAATGTCCTTAAAAAAGTTTTTTTTTTTTTTTTTTAATGAGTTTTTTTCCCCGAAACAAAGTTTTTTTTTCCTGAAAAAATGTTGTTTTTTTTTCTTGACATGATATCAAACATGATGAATAATAAATCAAAATAAATATTTTTTCAGGAGAATCATTTGTGACAAAGTGTGAAAAAATTAAGGAGAGAAAAAATGTTGAAAAGTTTCTCTTTTTTCAGAAAAAAAGAAAATCATGGAGAAACTTTTCCAGCAAAAGCTTTATTTTTCAGAAGAATCATGTGTGAAACCAAGTTTTTTTTTAAAAATCAGGAGAGAAAAAAAGTCGTCAAACCAAGTGAATTTTCTTTTAGGGGATTTTTTATTTCAGGAGAAAAAAAAAAGATTTCAACAGAAAAAAACCCCCATGAGACACCAAGTGAAAGAAAAAGGTCATGTTTGAAACCAAATTATTCTTTTTTTTCATGAGTGATCGTAATCATGTTTGACATCAAGTTAAAAAAAAACCCTTTCTCAGGAAAAAAAACATTCAGGAAATAAACCCTTTTTTCAGGACTTTTTTTCCAGGATAAATGTATTTTCAGGAAAAAAAATGTTCAGAAGAAAAAAACCTAATTTTCAGGAAAAAAAGATTTTCAGGAAAAAAAAAAATTCTTTTCAGAAGAATCATTTGTGGGGAAAAAATGTCGAAAAGTATCTTTTTTTCAGAAGAAAAAAAAATTCTCCTGAAAAAATTGTCCTTCTTAATTTTTTTTTTCTCCGGAAAAAAATTGTCCTGAAAATTGTTTTTTTTCCTGAAAAAAGAAAAATCTCCTGAAATTTCCTCCTGGAAAAAAAAACTATTTTTTCCGCTTGGTCTACATGATTATTTTTCTTCTTAAAAAAGACAAAAAACTTGGTTTCAACATGATATTTTTTTCTTTTTCCAGGTGATATCACACACGATTCTCCTGAAAAAAATCTTTCCAGAATTTTTTTCTCCTGATTTTTTTTCCTGACATTTTTTTCTCACTTGGTCTACATGATTTCTCCTGAAATAAACATTGATGTTTTTCACTTGCTGTCGCACTATAATTCTTTTTGTCTGCTTAAAAAAAGTAATTTGGTATCACACATGGATTTGTTTACATCAGAGTGAGGAGGATGTGGGTGCATGACGTGATCATAGGAGACAAAAAAATTGGAAATGATATCGCCTAGGCCGGGAAAAAGAAAAAGAGCGATGGTGACGTCACCGGCGCCTTTCTGAAAAGTGCTCGGAGCAGCAGCGCAAAAAAGGCGCAGCAACGTTAATTGTTGTCATAGAGACGAGAGGCTAGTGCGCTTCATCTCAGTGCTCCTGAGCGTGAAGATAACGCTGTAACTTCAATAGTTATCTGCAACACAATAACTAGACATCTTTGACATAACGTGTACAAGAACAAGAACAGCAACTGTCATGTCTTCATATTCTGTTGATAGAAATCTTACATACAGCTCCTTTAAAGCAGCTGTCTGACCCATAAACTGACGCAATGTAGATCAGATTTTGCCCCGGCACCCTGATAAGATCTCAGAATCCGATAAGATTCTTGATTTTCGATGTTTTATTACAGAAAGTATACAAAACTCCCATGACCAAAACAATCATGCATTCTGTCCACGAGAACCGCTGCCTTAAAGCACCTTAATTGCCTTGATGAGTAACTTCCCCAGAGTAACTAACTACCCTCTTGGGTCATTTATTTCACTTATCTCAACCTCTAAAAAAAATATCTTTTTTTAAGACCTGTTGCACGAAGCGTTTGACCCGTCTACTCAAGTTCAAGGAACTTCAGTCACCTCAATCACCCGTTAAAGTGATTGCAATCAAGATAGACCGTATGCCTTCATATCTGCCAGACACCACATATGGCTCCGGCAAGAGTCGCTTAGTCAGGATAACGGCCTCGATTATTGATTAACAGTCCGCATATTTACTGTGTGCACACTTCTGCAGGGCAGCCACAGGGTGCAATGCACTCAGAAGCATGTGACCAGCTGCCGAAGTCGTCTTATTTCATTTGAGACATCCTCTTAAGTGTGGAGGCTGTTTACAGTGTGACTGATCGCTGTTTCTCTCAGCTGCACACCTGGAGGCTTCCCACCGTGACCACATGTTGGACACTGGGAAAGAGTATGTCTGAGTCAGCCTTCTAAGTATTTTTGGAACAGATGTAATTGCCCTCAGTCGAAGCTAAAGTCTTTACTTAAAGGTTACTTGGCTCGGTTCCTGGCGGCATGTTTTCCCGAGTTATCTCTCATGAGTGAAACCCAGAACGTGTCTCTTTGTTCCAGAGTTTAGGTGGTTCTTGTTACGTGACTCATCGTATGAAGCAAGATAACTCCGTGAACCTGCTTCCAGGAACACATCAATTTCCAAAAACCAGGTCTGAGTGACTCTTGTGATTGTATCTCAACTAGAAGGATGGACACTGGAACTTTTTTGATTTCATTGAATCATCCACATCAAAGCGAGGTGATGGAGAACGAGAGGGAGGTTATTTAGATTTTACCGACAGAGACATGAGAAAATAGTTCAAACCCACTTGACAGAAAACATGATGACTTTTTCTTACTGGAACTGTAGCTTACTGCTGAAATGAGATAAGAATCAGTCTGTATTTTTGAATAAGTTATAAAATATACGTCCGTGATTTTGACGAGGTCACTTCGCAGAGCGTTGATTGAAGGATTGATGGACTTTGGTCCCAAATGACTTCCCTGAGATCTCTTTCTGAGAGCTGCTCATCAATGCTGCAGATATATCTGTTAACTATTAACAGAGTGCAGTGCAATGCCAGAGCCTCTGCTCCCTCTATCAGGGTTTTCTAAGATAAGCCGTCTGAACCCGTTGCCTTATCTTTAAACCTCATCCTTTATAGCTCTGGAAACCGGTGTGGCTACATTACAGTCTGATCATCTGACCTATAAGAGGGAGAATTGCTTTTCTTAAAGGACCAGAGACAAGAAGTAAAGTCAGAGGTGTGGGAATATGCGAAAGCCGATCTTCACTGTATATAAGCGGTCGTTCTGCTTTATTTTTAATGCATCTGTCCTCATGTAAACTCCATTTACTCCCTTTCAGTTATAAATCCGAGTCATTAAATATTCTCTGCAGATTACGACCAGTGATCACAGTTGCAGGAGCTCCATTAACGTCACCACCCACAATCTACCGACTCAGCCTGTAATGATAGGCCACGAGCAAAAAGGCACGTCATGATAATGCTCCACATCTGAAATATTCACGTCGTTGGTTGTGCTACATTTCTATTCCTTAAGCTGCAATGTGTGTCACCGCTCAGCAGAAACCAGAGCAGATGTGGTTTGGTATTGACGCTGAGCTCTTCTTGACCTTTGCACGACTCATATTGCTTCATTTACGCCGCGGAAAGTGATGCAGAGAATGATGCACTGCTACCTGTGTGCAATGTCTCACTGTTAGGAAATCAATTCACACTTAAGAATCTGTTCACAAATGTAAAATATCAATTCATCAATTTTAAATGTCAATCAGTGCCGTGATGTTGACGGAACGCAATAGAGGGAACTAAACTGCGACGGTAGTGCAGCACCCGGACAATTTACATGCTCGAGTTATGTTAAAGTTCATCCTCAAACAAGGCGCTTCTTTTGTTTAATGTCTGGATAATTACCTCTGCAAGACGAACATGAAGCAGTTTGTTACTGCTGACCGCTGCTCCGTTAACGTTACATCGTAATGTCTCGAAAACATTAAACTAGAGCAAAAAACTGAATATAGCGCCCCCTTTTCTATACATTCAATTATACAGTTTGAATCAAGAATCGTTTTATAACAGAAATTGTTTCCGAATCGAATTGGACGACCCGAAAATCGAATAAAAATTGAATTGAATCGAACCGAGAGAGCCTAAAATTTTTTTTTAAAAGACAGACAGACATGAAATACATGTGTGTAAAGAACAAACAAACAAAATCACAGAAAAATACAGATTTCAATGACTAAATATCTGATACAATACAAAAAAACGTGTGAAGAATTTGGATCCGATAGGACGACTGAGCAGGTGGAGATCTCCCCAAGTGATGCATGAGCCACGTGACCCCCTCTCCACCATGGTGACCTGGAATAACGACAGGCCACACGAGATAATGAGCAAAGAAAATATCAGAATGTAAACAGACTTAGATTTTTATATATATAAAGTACACCCTCGACACGCAGTTGAGCTCGTGCACCTGCTTCAGACGGGGTCCAAGCTAACACTTTCATGTTAGCAGAAACTCTCTCGGGGCTTCTGCAGACTTGAATCATGCCAGACGAGCTAATTTATTTAATTATTTTTTGTTTCTTGCATTTTAAAATCTACTTGAAACGGAGCTGTTGCTTTAAGTAAAATATTAGTAGTATATAATAGTACTGCTAGTACTTTCCAACAAATTAGGATGCGTTTATAAAAATAAATGTTGCATATGAACACAGGAGGAGGTTTCTTGTGAAATAGAAAGAAACAATAGTGGATTGAAAATTTTCCGCTGACATCGTGTTCTAGTTTCGATGCATGACTGGTATGTCAGCCAGGTCCACTGAGTTTGTACCTTTCAGACATCAAAGATGTTTCGCAACATGAGATGAAGTCGTCCTTAAAGGCTGTCATTCAAAAAACTGGTTTGTACAACAGCTTATCTGAAATACTTCAGTCTGCTGGCAGATAAAGTTGATGAGTTTGATGATACGCTGTGTTGATAGAAATCTAAGAGGCTGGAAGAACAGTTGGTTTTTGTGTCCTTGGAATAAAAAAATGGATTCATCGCAGTGTAAAGGTCACATTAGCATCAAGTGCTAAAAAAAGACTAACCAAGTCAAATAGGAAATGTCACATGGGCATTTTTTTCACTAATTTTGACATTTAATACATTAACGATTAATCAAAGAAAATATTTGCAGATTGACAGAGCTCAGTTTAAAAATAGGGAATAAGAGTACAAAGGTGGATGTCTTGTTCGGTCTGGCTGACAACCTAAGGTTGATTTCGCAAAGAGGAGCATCTAATCCAGCTAACTAACAACAGCTAGCCACAGGTAGCAGCAGTTAACAGTAAGCTTACTTTAGAAACAAGTAAAACGCCTTAAATCACCTTTGTACTTGTCCTCTTTCGTCAGACTGGCCATAAAACATCGAATGACATCTTAATGACGAGGCTGAATTCTTTCACTTTTACATGAGGTCAAGAACATTATTCTTGATGCTGTAACAAAAGCATCTGACAGTGTAATAACAACTAGAGAAGGCAGTAGAATAATACCAATCATGTATGAAAGATGTGGCATGTTTTTAAGGTTTGTTGAAAAGCTGATGCTAAACTGAATTGCTGGCTGTTAATTAAAAAAATAAATAAGTTCACATCGTGTCACTGTACAACTAGAGAAGGCAATGTATGAAGAAACCACGACTGTGAATGTTGGCTGATAAAAAGCTGATGCTAAACTGCATTGCTGGCGCTAAAAAGTGGAATAATACCAATAAAGTATGAAAAATGTGCAATGCTTTAAGTTTTGTTGAAAAGCTGATGCTAAACTGCATTGCTGGTTTTAATTCAGTTAAAATAGCGATGCCAAATGCTTTTGTAACAGAATCAAGAATAATTTTCTTGACCTCAAGTAAAAGTGGTAGAGAAGGCGATTTCTGGAGAAATCACGGTTGTGAATGCTGGCTGATAAAAAGCTGAATCTAAACTGCATTGCTGGTTTTAAAGGTGTAAGAATATCAATCATGTATAAACAATATGGATATAATAATAATGAGACTAAAACAAGACATTTTTTCTTAAAAAGAAGTGTTTTATTTTCTTTTTAACAAAGCCCAATACAGATTTGAAGCAAAACTGGGGAACACTGGTAAATCTCAATCCAATCATCATGTCTGGGGACACCCACAAAAAGATGAGCTTCAAATAAAAAAAGACACCTAAAATAATCATACAACCCAGAATCGGGGCAAAGAAAATAATGGTGCATGTTGTCCAAGAACTATAAAAAAAAAAAAAAAAAAAGAAAACATTTTTGACAATAATAAACAAAACGTTCATGCCAGCAGCTTGTTGGGGAGGTAAATAAAAATCTTCTAGTAAAATAAATATCAGATATGACAGATCTAATATCCATGACATCCGTTAACGGCTTCGAAAGAGAACCAATAAAACTAGGATAAATGACAGTTAACTATCGTGCTAAAAATTTTAATCTTGGATGATCAAATACATCTAAAAACACATTTTACATTTTGAATTGTGTGTGCAGTAGCTTCTGTACGGCTCTGCCACGACGGGGCTGAGATTAATACGCAAGAAACTCGTAATTGTACTTTCTTATAGTTTCTTTGCTGAAAGGTTTCTTCTGTGGTCGTCTTTACACAGCATTTCTCTCAAAACAGATAACAAATGTTTATTCTTTAGACAGGAAGTGACACGTTTAAATCTTTTGGGGAAAAAAACATTTGTGCCAAAAACGGAGAGAATTAAGAGTCAAATTTGACCTGTCGATGAAAATGGCAGCAATAATCAAAACGTCATTAGGTTAAAGTTTTTATAACTAATTTGTTACACAAAGATACATTTAACAGTTAAATTGGAAGCCGTGCTGACCATGAGTACATTTTCTTTTTAGGGGGGGCGGGGAGTTAAAGTACCACATTTAAATAATTTAATGGCAGGTAGATCTAAGATTGTAACATACATATATTTGTCATTTTGAGTGATCTAATTTAGCAATCAGACTTAATGAGGGCGCCATTTTTTATAGTTGTGGTGGCCTGACACAATGAAAAGTTTGGGTTTTAAACGTGTACCGATCGCTCGTAAAAAGCCAAGAAATAAAAGATGTGGAGAGATAATGTATTTGAGCTGTGGCTTGAATATTTCTGTCAAGGATTCAACTGGCATACGTCGTCCTCTGAAATATGAAATTACAGACAGATCTGAAATGAGCTGATCCACCTATGTAAACACAGTGATTTTCTGATACAGAAAAATACTAAGTGGACAATGTACGTCGATCTTTAATAACAATATCCATCGGCTGAAAACACCAGTCTGCTCTGATATATTCTCATGTGGGAACATATATATTTTATAACAAAATAAATCTATACTGTTGTTTCCGCGGTGATGGATGAAAAGGGGTCGTACAATCCCATCATCTCGTTCTCTGAGTGCTCGAACCGTCTTTGTCCGTCTCGACAAAGAACTGCATTGTAGGCTCAACTCTGTGAGAAATAGTACTGAAGCAGCTCAAATACTCGAAAGGCTCTGCCTGAGAAGAACATTAGTTTGAAGCGAGAATAAAACAAAAAGACTAATAAAATACTCATCTTTTCCATCTTTATACCAGCTGTTAAAGTAATTTATAATAAAGTGTATGTTGCTATTATTATCTTTAAAAATCATAAGCAGTTGTCTTTACTGTATCTTGGCATTTTGACACAAAATATCCTCGTCGGATATTTACACAGGAAAAGATACTTTTCAAGCAATAAAACAAGCTTATATTGTGGGTTGCAACAGAATAAAAACACAATTCTGAAGAAATAATGGAGAAAGAATTGCATAGCAGATCAGAATATAACTAAACAGGAACTGATCCTTTTTGGTATGGTGCACTTTGATTCATGACTTTTGCACATTTTCACATATGTACATGAAATAGTGAGTCCATTCATAGTTTCACCTGCCCACAGTAAAGATCAAGTTTACTTCTGTGCGATAATGCTCGACACTGAGAAGGCAAGTTGCTCTTCTCGTAGAAGTCCATAGGAGTCTTTTCAAAATAAAAGAAAAAAAAAAAAAATTAAACTTTGTTTAAAAAGTGCCATTTTGCTACATTTTTCAGCCGACCCTCGGTCTGCTACTGAACAGTTAACACAAGCAAATGTGTTACACATCCCCTCCACGACGTCACACAGTTTCCTGATTCTATGAGTTTTGGTCACATGGACAATCACACACACACACGCACACACACACACACGCTCAGTCACAAAAACACTTGTGCAGGAACACACACACACACACGCACGCACGCACACACACACACACACACACACAAAGATGAAGTGAAAGGAAAAAATAAAAGTGGAAAAACAAAGTTGTGGCCGGCGGGTACAGTTCCATTAGAAGAGTTTATCTGCTGCGATTAGACATTCCCGGCTGGTAAAGCTTTAGAAAGAACAAGCACCATTAGAAAAAGGCCTCAGATGTCCTCTGCTGCTGCTGGGGGACAGTTCAGCAGTTTCCGCTTGATTCTGTGCTCCCACAAAAAGCAAAAAAGAGAGAAATCTACATTCAGACTCGCCTCGGGCTCGTGGTCAGGCAAAGTCACTGAAATGTTTCAGGCTTTATTGCGTCTTTTTCGTCCGTGTCAGGCAAACAGAGCCTCTTTTCCTAAAGAGTCCGAGGACGTGTATCTCCAACTCCCATGAGGCCTTTTTCTTGCGTCCGTGAGAATACATCTGGGTGGGTTCCTCACCGTCTCTGCTGGGCATAGACCGGGTACGCTAGCGTCACATTCAGAGAGTCATTGTGCTGGACCAAAGACGTGTGCTGGTAGTGAAGTACGAGTTCTTTTAGTGAGCTGTACAGGTTGTACGGTTCGGCGAAGCCATAACCTGAGGGGGTCTTGTTGATGACGCAGTGCTTCACCTCGCCGTCCACGCTGCAGAGAGGAAGAGGAGGACAACAGGTCACAGTCTGTAAAGACTAAAGCTGCTAAAGCTCACTAAAAGATCGTGATCAAACATTCTCAACTCTTTTTGGCAGCATTCAGTAACAAAACAAGTGAATTTTGTAATAAAAACACTGTAAACTTAGAGGACATCCTCTTTATTTATCGAACTTAGACTTTTATCTTCAGATCAAGGTGCTTACAGCTTTTTAAGGCTAAAATTCAAGCAATTTGCAAACACTTTTAAGGTATCTGAACCAACTATTTCCAGACTTTTGAAGCCTAAATTGTTACAAACAATGGGGAAAAATATAGTTTACAGAATTGCTGTTCAATCGTTGTTCATCTTAACTTTGATTGAATATTCTAATATCGCCAGGAGACAAAGGGACTTCGTAATGTCCGGCGCGAACAGGAGGAGAGATTACAGACACACTTGAAATATCGTGAACCGAGCTGATACGTACACAACGCTGCAGGCGTAGCATCCTGCTTTGCTGCTGTCTCGAACCAGGAATGTTCCGTCTCTCTTGCTCTGGAGCAGAGCCTCCGCCTCTAGTCGGTTGATGTTGCCCAGTTTCCAGGAGCGCTCGTCGTGATGAGGAAGGTCCTCGTCGTCGTCCACCATCGAGTATTGACTAAAGAAACAAAGTATGTAAATGTTAGCTGTGAGGTAAAAAAAAAAAGGTATATCTTGTTGGTTAATTTGGTGAAATTAAAATGGACACTCACTCTTCTGTGTTCTCGTTCTTGATTCCGAGCCACTCGTTGAGTTTCTTCTGTCTGACTCCCTTCTGGGTCAACCACCTAACAAGAGAGACGAGGATGTTAGAAACCAGGTCAGACCCATTTTTGATTTTCTCTCCAGAGGGAAAGCTTTAAGTTTGAACGCTGTACTCACATGAGATACTGGTCTCTGGTCTTGCGGAGCTGGATGAGGTCTGGCTTTATGCTGTTCATCCTCTTGTCGATCTCTCTGTAGTCGGCCGCTTGTTTCTTCAGATCTTCCTCCAGTCGCCGCTTGCTGTCGACAATTTCACTAATCCTGGACTTCAACTTCTCGTAGTTCCCCATGATCCTGAAAGAAACGAGGAAGGCCTCTTATTATCTGCCCAAGCTGCACCTAATGATTGTGTTTATGTTCTTTAAAAAAAATAATTGCATTCCTTTATGCATTGCATCAATTTATCTTCTACTGTTGCTTCTTTTCCAAGCATCTTGGTAAATCGCGGCGTATTCTTACCTCTGGATCTCCTTGTCGTTGCCTTCTCTCCTGAACTTCTCGATATATTCCTTGCTGTACCGCTCTTGTGTTTGACATTGCTCCTCGAATATCTTAATAGTTTCGTTAAAAGCCTCGATGGCCGTCCTTTTCATTTGGATTTCCTGGAAGAGGAAGCACAGAAGTTTTAGTTCAAGTCCTACGAAACATTGCAGGAGAATTCTTGATGTTCAATCGACTTTGGACTCACTTGTGACGTTCTGGTGTATTCTTCGTACAGGCGGTCGTACTCTTTGTTCTTCTCCTGGTACTGCTGGTGGAACTCGCAGAGCTTCCTCCCCACAGCTTCGATGTTGTCTTCTTTCACCACCTGATCCTGAGAAAAGATTCAAGACAAACAAGTTAGTTGAACTGCTTGAACAAAAGTAAAATGTAAATGCGCAACGTTTCGACTGAGCTGCCGTCTCACCTGCTGGTGTTTGGAGACTGGATACAGCAGCTTGACGTCGAGCTTGGGGTTGTACTGCGCCAGTGACTCGTTGCGATAGTGGTTGATGAGCTCGACGACGGAGCTGAAGGTCAGAGGGTCCGAGAAGCCGTACTTCCCGTCCCGGTGGAATATCTTAATGAGCTTGTTGTTTCCTCCTTTCCTGTAGATGAAGAAGAAGCAATGAAACCGGTTAAACTATCTGCCAAAAATAAGTATATACTTGCTGATAAGAGGAACCTGAAAGGAGGAAGCTCACCTCAGAGTCAGAGTGTAGTCTCCATGCATCTTTGTGGAGGCGTCTCGCACCAAAAACGTACCATCCGCAGTGTCCCTCAGTTTCTCATTGACCTCCTCCCTCGAGATGTCCCCCCAGTACCATTCAGCGTCTTGTAGAGCCATGTTGTTGTTCATACCGTTGTTAGTCACAGATGTGGGCTTGGGTGGCTTTGGAGGTAGAGCTGTGAGAGAAGAAGAGGAAGGGATGTAAATAAATCCACTGCGATGTGACTGTGCCGAATCAAACAGCTGATTTTCTTCTTGAAGAAAATACAACTGGATACATTTGACATCCTCGCCACTGTTTGAATTTATGTAATCATAATCAGACACTGGGAATCACACACACGCTCTGTGACTCGCTCATCTTTTTTTTTTTTCCATTGATTAAACAGCGCTGCCGCTCTCCATCAGAGAGGCGGTGACGGCGAGGCAGTGGGAGGGGGAAATGAAGCATGAGTCAGGGGGAATGAATTTCATTCAAGAAAAGGAGATATCTATTAATATTCCTCGCTTTAAATACAGCAGAAAAAAATGTCGCCTGTAATGAATGCTTACACCATCGGGGTTGTGGATCCTTTCAACAGGAGAGCAGGAACAGAAAAGGTTACATATGAAGCACACAGGTTGTGAAACCTAATGCAAACACACGGTTGGTCATTGATTCCTATTCAAGATTTTGCAGCGAGAGATCACCTTTAACCAAGATAATTAAAAACCAATAAATCTCATTTTCCTCTGTGCACTGAGAGGCAGATTAGTGTTGCGTCTGTGGTGATTTTCATGGACTCATCGCTGCATTTTAGCTGCTGCTGTGGAGCCAAAATGATGTTGAATCTTAAATCTGCAGTGGCTGCTCATGAGCTGACACTAGCTGTAGCCGAGCGAAGGTAGCAGAGCTATTTTTAACCCACAAATCTGCACTGCCTTTGTTCACTCCCTTTGCATTAACACCCTTTCTGCTACAATGGACCTTGCAGGCTCATTCAGACCTCCAGCACCACCACCACCGCTGTTCACTGCCCCCAGACAACTACAGTTGTGACATGGCAGAAAATGCAGAGGCTTCCCATTTGTGCAAAAACGCAGACTGCCAGTTGAACCACAGCACATGGTTTCCTGCTACACGGCTGCCTTCCAATCTGATCACATTTCCTCTCCAGATTACCAGAAATTTCTAATTCTTATTACCGCTCATGTGGACAATCCAGTCTTAACAGCTTAGCAGCAGTTCCAGTCTCATTTCTACACAAACACGGCTCACAGTATTTGATTATACTCTCCAAACAGGCACAATAAGCCGATTTTTCTGTTTATTACAACCACCTGAACATCCTTTTGAAAAAAAGCCATTAAGGGGCAGCCTGCTCAGTAACGTGTTACATCACTTACCACAGCCAATCACACGGGGGGTCTGTCACCAACCGCTCCTGCATCTTTCATTTCCTGAGAGCGATGAGGTCATTCTGAAAGCCCATTACCTTTTTTTCCAATTCTTCACAGCGCTTCAGCTAAACTGAAATAACTCGTAACTCTACATCTGAGCATGCATCCATCTTAAAATTAAATGTGCAGCATCTCTCTGCTAGAAAAAGGAGCTGCAGCCTGTTTCCATGCACTTCCTCTGTCATCCTCTCTCTCTCTCCCTCTGTGTGTCGAGCTCGGCTGCTTGTTCTCCTGCAGGTTGCTCGGCCCCTCCCCTCTCTGCGTGTGTCGTGCGGAGCTTTAGTCCGGCCCACTTCTGGCACTCAGACAAAGCCAGCTCTGCTGCAGCAGCACGTACGCAGCTAAATTATAATGCCTAGCTCCGGTCAGCGGCACCCAGAGCTCCAAAATACGCCTGTAATCCCACAGCGTGACACTCGGCATGACAGGGATAGCTCCCTTGATTTCCTGAGTGAAACTGAAATAGACCTGCTTCTCGGTAAAGGTAGAAGTACTCGAGCGGAACACAGTGGATGTTCTTGTAGGTTCAACTGAGGAACTCAGAAGAAGTCAAAAACTGAGAGTCTGTGACCTAAATAAATGAAAAAAAATTGTAGGGACAGTTTATAAAAAATCCTATATGTAGGGTTTAAAATACTTGATTTAATAGAAACTACCTGTTGGGAATGTTAAAGCCCTCTTTGAATGTTAGGTCCAAACTGAAATCTTCACTTAAAGTAGGAATAATTCATAACTATACAGCAAAAGCAGCAGCAGCAGGCAAAACAGCGTTTACTCACAGCGACGACTGGAGGCTTTAAGAAAACAAAAAAACGATTCTTCTTCTTCTCATGTTCTTGCTCGTGTCTTATTCTACCCAAGTGACCCTTTCTGTTTCAGCCTGCAGGCAGCTGAAACAGAAACACACTGTCCCACTTTTTAAAACAGCTAAAAAAAAATAAGTTTCAGACCATCAAACTTACGTTGCAAGTTGTGCATGTTTTGGCGAGTCAACAATCTCTTCGTTATAGCTTCTCTTTTATTCCCAAAAGGTAAGATAAATCCAGTCAGTGAGTTAAGTTCAAGTCCTCCAGTAAAGCTCCATTTCATAGTTTTAGGCTGGCGAATTTTTTAATTCTCAAAAGAAAAAAAAGGAATAAAAGCCTCAGCTTTATGTGCTTCTCAATGAAATCCAGGTAATCCGCTCGACATGAGGCAGGTGCAACATGCGACTGTCTAACTGACTCAGTTCCTGCTGTGAGGGAGGTAAAGTCTCCCCCTCTCTCTCGCTCCCCCCTTCTCTGTCGCTCTCCCTCCCTCTCTGAGGCCTGCTCGTGTGGAGGCAGCAGGTAGTTAATGATTAGCTGCTCCGGTGTCGGTGCTGCCTGTTCTGAGAGCAGCCACTCGTGCCAGCAGCGTGTGTGTGCGTGTCTCTCTCCGACTCTTCGGTCACTCCCTCTCTCCTCCCTCTTCTCTGTGTTTGTAAAGGAGGAGGCAGGAGGTGCTCGGTCTTATGATTAACTTGCAAAGTTTCAAATATTTGCTGAGCTGGGCAGTTTGAGGCAGGGAGGACATGTGGAGATCCAGGCGGAGAGAGAGGGAGAGAGAGAGAGAGAGAGAGAGAGAGAGGACAGAGGGAGGAGGAGGAGGGGGAAGAGCGGCCCTAGAAACTGGAAGCAGCCCTCCGTTAACAAGAACTGCTCTGTGGAGCAGGCCGACTTTCCAGCCAACCAAATCTAAGTGGGCCTTTTGTCGCTTACTTAAAATAGGCACGCAGTAACTGGGAGGAGGCGCGCACACACACGGGTCATTCAAAGAAACACATGTACAGTCTTGTGCATGTATGTAGTCTAGATTTCATCACTATTCTTGAGACAGGTGACTCCGCACCTGAACTTTCCCTTGCTTTTTACCGTCTTTACGTCTAAATAAAAGCACTAAAAAGCACTTCACGGCCCGCCTCTCGCTCGCCTGCCTGGCCGCCCTTCGCTCCGTCCCTCCACCCCGCTGCCAAAGTGCTCCCGCAGGTGCAAATTACTGACAGCTGAGAGTGGCCCATGCACAGGAACATTATAAATAGCCCTAACAGGTAATAAAATGTTTAAACAGCCACAGTCAGTCCTGGGCCTCTGGACCAGCCAACGACTTTTAACTAGCACTGTAAAAACATAACTGTGCCACGCAACGCACTGCAGTCACACAGCAGCAGCGGCGCACTGTGCAGACCACCACTGTACCGGCTTTGTGCAGCTCTGCGTTTGATATAGAACCAACTCATAACATCAGCCGTGAAAAAGGAAATGTGTCCGGAGAAGAAAACCAGAAAGCTTTCATAAAGTTTCTCTCTTCATAAAAATGGAAATTCACCAGCAATTATGTTTAATCACGCTCAGTTCACACCGTACAGAGACAAAAATCAACACTGTCACACTTATCATAACACTGAACTCCTCTGCTGGACTTGGCCTGCAACTAACTAGAGCTGCAATGATTAACTGATTAGTTGTTGGCTATTAAATTAGCCAACTATTCTGGTAATCGAATCATCCGTTCGAGCAATTTTCTGAGAAAGGAAAGTCAAACTTATCTGATTCCAGCTTTCTAGATGTGACTTTTAACTAGATGTCTTTGGGTTGTGGACAAAACAAGACATTTGAGGATGTCATCTTCTGCTTTATGAAACACTTGTCATCCTTATTTATAACACTTAGTTGTACTCTATATCCAACAAATTCCTTCAGTTTTTAAACTGGGGCTGGAAGATATGGTCTTAAATTAATATTGTAATATTTTTTGGCTATCTAACATAACAAGTAGGCCATTTATTTGATTAGCAGGAACTGCTTTACTCCTACAGTCATAAGTTAGATTGATATTCACCAGTAATCATGTTCATTTAGTTTAAAAAAACAAAAACAACTTCTCTGCTAAATCAAAAATCAACAAAACACAGCTTTAAACACTACGTTGTACTGCCAACAAGCTCTGAAGGACACCTTGTACAGATTGTACCATTGAACAAACTGAATAAACAGAGTGAGTGTGGCATTTATCTCTAAGAAGGTACCTGGCGTCCTTTCAAAACTGTGCCCGCTTCACTGTTATGTAACAAAGATCATCAGGAAATGTGTGATAGTTCAAACACTTGACCAATACATGATTAAACAGTCATAACTTGATTCAGCCATGACAGTATTTACCTCCACAGTGTGTGTGCACCCTGTGGCCCTCTACAACTGCTGCAGTTACAAGTCTCAACACCTTTCTTCAGGCTATAAATAGTTCAGGTCTGAGGGTGTTCAGTTCACGTTCTGCAGAACATACATCCACGCTCCACGTTCAGTAAGAACCGCAACACAAACAGCAGCAATGCACGGCGAAACAGTCTTGCATGTGAAGTCAAAAAGTCAAAAATGAAGTGGTTAACTACCTGGAGCTGCTGGACTTTCACTCCATTCGCTGGTCACCAGAACCTCAATGATCTTGATGTGAGCATCCAAGCTGGGTTCACAACTGTGGAGGAGGAGAAATAAAGAAGTTAAATAAAGTATAACAGCCCAGGTGACAGTCTGTACTGGTTTCAATCTGATGGCAATTCAGGCTTAGCTACTTTAATTGCACAGCTGCTAAGTAGAAAAGCTCCAACCTATATCCGTGTACAGCACCTCTGTGTGTGTGTGTGTCTGCAAGTGTGCATGTCTGAGAGTGTGTGTGCCTCCATGTTGCATGACTGAGCCTGCACACTTGTCTGTCTGCTGCCCGGGTGTCTATCTTTGACAGGGTATGCCGCAGTGAGACATGATCCGGCTGCTCTGACTGACACCCACCTGGTGGCCTGTTGTCTGAAGAACACAGGGCTGAAGATCTCGCCCAGGGCTCTGGCGCTGAGCAGGTTCTTGGAGCCGTTTTGGCACACTCTAGCGAAATGCCTGAGCAGACATTGGAGAGTCAACCAGTATTGTGGGGGCAGGCTCGGGGTGCTAGCGATGCGACGCAGCAGCGGGGCGCATTCCTCAGGATTCGCCACCTCTGTTGAAACAGAACGAAGGGAGAGGTCAGCGAGGTGGAACACTGATCCGTCCTCGGTCGAAGAGGAGCATGAAATGAAAGATGTTTCTTTAAACGATGAGAGTGAGAGAGGTGGAAAAAAAGCGTCATGTGCAGTTAGTTCTGGAAACCGCAGAGAGATGTGTGGTTGACAATGAGCGTAAGGTACACTAGAAGGTGATTGGCTGTTCAGAGATGCTAGAGATAAACTTTCAGGCTTGTTTTAGTTCCTATTAACCACAGATATCCTGTTCTGGCCCTGTGACAGCAAGAGAATGCAGCACTATAGAACAGCGTGTGGTGTGAGAAATATGCCTTTGCTTGCAGCAAAGAAAGGAGCATGGACAGTTAAGAGAAAGTGACTGCACACAGTAATTATATACTTCATGGGTAGAGTAAGAAAAAGCACATAAAGTCTCAAAAACAGAGGCCTCAAAATATAAAAGTGTTCTTTAAGGGGCCAAAGGGCACTGACGACGTCTTGTGGTTTAGTGCTCAAAGTACTGAATGTTCAAAAGCGTGTCAGGGGTATATTACGTCAGCACCGTGCTTTAGACTAACTGTGCAGCATGCAAATGATCTCTGAAAGTGTGGCGGTTGTCACTGTGTGCTCTAACCTTTGGAAGTGTGGACCATCTGAGTGTATACTGCAGTGGGGATGACGGGCTGGGGGAGATCCTGCAGGTACCTGCGCATACCGTCACACAGGATGGGAAGCTCCAACTGATCCAGGTCTGCAGAGGGAGGATCTGAAGTGCAAAACACAGACACACACTTAAATACTGAAACTCCTTCCTGTACAGAGGCATCTTTAATTACAGGATCATACTGTATAACTTCTGACACCAACAGCAATAATATCAACATCTTGTTCAAGATTTTTTTTTTCAGTATCATGTATAATAACTTCTCAATATCATCTTAAGACTTTCAAAACACTTTCTGATATTCTTTTCTTTTTTTTTTTAACTCAAAGGATGCTTGAAAACCATCATGTTGCTAATCTTGAACAAAACCATTACACTTAACTCTGGTATGGAGTTCAAATATGACCTTATTGTGTCCCACAATCCCGCTAATACTCTATGTTGTGATGCAATTATCAATAAACTGGCGCCAAATATTGTTTGATCCTTCCTTTAAACTTTAACTCCAGATTTGCTCTGATTTTTCTCCTCTCCAGTTAGACAGATATCGTGATATATTATTAGATGACTGTCTTGCAGTTTATCAATTATTGCAATAATTACCTGCTTCTCATGGCTGACACTGAATTAATAATAAAATAACCAATAAACATTTGCACAATTGTTTCATGCAACAAATCACCCTCCTTCTGCTCTTCTTAAACCACTATACGTGCAAACATGAAAGTCTCATTCAGGCCCCTCACACTTTAACCTCTGTTTGTCATTACCACTGACGTCAGTCACTTTTTTGGTCTCTATGAGGCTTCCTCTTCTCTGTTTGTCTCCGTACCCAGACTATTGGAAACATTCAGGGTGATAGAAAAAGTAAAGGGTGCTAAAAAAGAAGGTACTTACCACAATCAAAATACTGTCTGACTTCAAGTCCACCACCAGCAGTAAATGTTCGGTATAAAGTGGGGTTATCCAGACCTGCAGATTAGAAGACACAATCATTAGTTTTATTGACTGACAAAACTAATTCACATTTGTTCTTAGATTGGCTGATACAGGTCTGTCCCTAATGTGTGAAGAGATGAAAAAGAAAAGATACAGTTTTGTACTTGTCTGTGTTGATCAGACACCTTCATGAAGTTTATTAAGTTACCCAGAACCATTGAAAAAAATCTCAGTAACAAGTTTGAATATCTTATGGAGATAATCAAGGATAAAATACACTGAACAGCTGAAATGCTCTGACATAAACAACACCTGGTAAGAGGAAATATCTTGTCAAAATAAAGGCATAAAGTGCCTCAATTTAAGATATTTTAAATCTTTCTCAGATGTCACTTTATGCAGTGCTTGTTTTCCTGTGTAACAGCTCACATGAACTCAGTCAAATGTGGTTAACAGGCAGTTGGTGTTAACAGGAAACTAGAAAACTCAAGTGCAGTTGCATGTCAAGGTGAGCGACTTGAAGTTCCCCCGGTCAAGCTCACCTTTCTTCTCAATAGCTTCCAGCAGTCTGGCCAGCATAGGTGGAGAAGTCTCTGGAAGGGCAAACTGCTCCGTCAGGTCCAGCAGACAGAAGCCTGGAGGAGAAAACAACACATCATCATTATTATGATCAAAATAATTGCTGATTGCTTTTCTTTAGATCATTTGAGCTCTTGTAGTTTCCAATGCAAGCTGGATGATTTCCACAGCACATTTCAAAGCATTTCTCTGCTGGAAGAATAATGACAAGAGAAACAACTCTGCTCTAAATTCGATTTCAGCACAACTGCAAGAGGAAATACTGTTCCTGTCTTCATGCCTCAAGACAATTTTTCTCACACATGAAAACATAAGAATCTTCCAACGTGAGGAAGTACAGAGGTGCTTTGTCTGAACGGCAACATAATCATGACTAAGAGAATCTATTGTCTTATCCTTCTGGCTGTATAGACAACACAACAGCTCTGGGGGGACCTCACTTGGCCTATTTCTTTCTGATGTAAGTGGTGACAATGAGTGGGTCTAGTTCTGTGTCATATCAGCAGATTCAACAGAAAAAGTAACTTCAGGGTTTGAAGATGATTCAAGCACTTTTCAAGGACCCAAACACAATAATCCCCAGACCTTAAGTCTTTGTCATCACATCTAAATTGTTATGACGACTGCAAAAAATAAAGTTTAAAGAATTCCTTCATACCCACAGGAATCAATGTGTGTTGTCACCTCATAATCACTTTGATTGTATGTTCTGATCATAATTATTTAATGTACCGCTGTGACGATTAATCGATTAGTTGTCAACTATTACGTTGATCGTCGACTATTTTGATAATCGATCTATGACAGTTAACTGAATATGTTTGGGTTGTGGACAAAACAAGACATTTAAGCAAGTAAAATTGAGCTTTGGGAAACACTGATTGACGTTTTTTACCATTTTCTGACTTTATATTCTGACTTTCTGATTTTATAAACCAAACAACTAAATGTCAAGGAGTTGTCGTTGTAGCCCTGATTTAATGCTTGCTAATTTTGAGGTCAGGAGACAAACAAATATGACAATGGGATTGTCAGTCAGTGTTGTCCCAAGGTTTGTGGAAGACTGCGGTGCACTTATTTGGCGGTAGTTTTTGGGGGTTTTCCTAAAAAGATGTATACGTTTTTAGTCTGCTTGGAGCTACCTACATCCATTACATTCTGAAAAGGCCATTTGGTTAGTTTTGATGGTCTCTACAATGATTTTATATTCATTCAGTTGAGGTGGTGCACCCACGCAAAACTTGAAAATATAAAACTAAGCATTTTCCAAACTTTCACAGCTTCGTACCAACCCTATAAATATGTCCATTAAAGAAATTCAATAGTCTTCTTGTCATCAGAACCTGTGATGTGACATTAAATTGCTGCGATTCATCTGAACCAGCAAAGGTCGATCAGGCGCGTGACAAAAAAAACTTCTCAGAACTTCAAAGGAAGCAGACCAAAGCACTGCCTTCAGAAGTAAAAGGTGAGTATTTACAGCAGATTGATTCAAGAACAGGAGGCGCGGACCAGTAAAGTTGGGGTTTGGTGGATTGAGGAACTAAGCAAATACCCTGTGATATGAGGTAAGCCAGGTCTGAGTTTTTTTCCTCGTTTTTCCTTTAGATCTTTGCATCCAGGTGTGGACATGAAAGGACGAAGGGCTTGGCAGGGAATTTATTTGGGTTTGCAAAGGCATATTTTGAAAAGCCGCTTTTCTGAAAGGCTCGACTGTTCAACTCCAAGTCTGCAGTTTCAAAATGCAGAGAAACTATGAATGGGAGCCTTTCTAGTAACAGTATATTTCTTTCTTTCTAGCTTCAAAATTATTACAAAATTTTTGAATCAGGCATTAAAGCGGGCACGCTCTGGTCCCATTCATGCATGCACGCTAGTCATTACCAAGGAACTGCCCTCTTCCACCAAAAGAGCGTTCAATCAGGCAAATAATGAACCACTTCATCCAAATCCACATCCTCTTTGGCCAGCGGAGCACACAGGCTGGCATGTTGCGTGTGAAGGAGCTGGCTTACCCGAGTCCTTCTAACCACAGAGCACACAAAACTCCATGTAGGACAACTGGTCATCTGGAAGACATTATTGGAACTGCAGAGTGGGAGGGGGGTTTTCTCAGAAGCAGTGAAACTCTAAGATGGAACACCAGAGTTTCCCTAAATAGAGATCGAGACACGCAGCGCTGCCATCGCACACCTTGGACGTGTAACCTCTCTCTCAGACAAGATATCTAACACGGCTGTCATTCTACAGCCAACCTTTTTTCTGAGAAACTCGGCTCACAACCTGGGAGTTAAATTTAAGACACCCACCCACCCAAAGTTTTCTATGAAAATTATCCGACTGCAACAACACAGGGTGGGCTAGTTTCATTAACAATCTGTAGGGTGTTTAAAAGGTAGAATTGTATCTGTTAGGACAAAAGACCCAAATATTCAACAATGGATTAAAGCATTTCCAGTGGCTTGGTGATAAGAGCTAAAACAGGAGGACTCTTCAGAATGATCCAAAGGTTTGTGTTTATTTACTCGCTCTGCGAGCCAGCCTATGAGTGACACCAGACAGGCCGCAGATAGAGTTGCTTCTTGGTACTGTCAACGATGTGATAGTTTCAGCACCGATGGAATTGTATCAAGTGGCAGACGAAATATGGCAGAAATGTTTGGAGCCATCAGTGATGATTTCTGAGATGTCTTGGCATGAGAACAAACCAGCAACATGCCCTGCTGGCCGCCGCTTATAACCATGGAGACACATATAAATACACACATAATCCAGTCCTTACTAGTGTTGTCACAATGCGGGAATGTCTGACGTCAATACAAAACATTGAAAAATATCGAAATTTGTATTGAAACCATTTCAAATATTCAGAATTAAGTTGTACGCTATTGGGGCCGATATTCTGATTATCAGTATCTGTATTTTTTGTGTCCAATTGCCAGAAAAATAAAAGATTTAAAAATTCAAAACTTTGGTTCCTACCGAGCGTTCTCTCTCTCTCTGTAATCTCACTCAATGTCCCGCCGACAACACTATCTGATTGGTTACACATCACAAGTAATAGCTAGCCAACACTGCGTAATCTGAATCCGCAAAGTAACTTAAATTATGTTGGTGAAGTAAAAGTATTAAGGGGCAGAAAATGGAAATACACTTTTCACGCTAGGCGCACCAGCACATCATTTAGTATCACACCTAGTAACATATTTTTAATGTCATCATATAAACGACTGTTGACAGGAATAAAGGTGCGGCATTTAAATTGCAGCACGACAACAAGAAGTTTCAGTAACAAACCTGCTAATAATTGTGGCAAAGACTAGACAGCTTCTACTAATGTCGAGCAAACAGGCATAGCTGATTTTACCACATCTTTCATACATGTTTGTAAATGGCACGTGCGATCAATGTATTTTCTGCACGCCTCATTAGGGTACCAACGTGCAGTTTGGACTTTGGTTCACTCTGGGGAGCCGTAAACATTCAGAAACTCATGCATTAGTAGCAAAATCATAATACCAGTCAGTCTAATCAGTGCAAGAAACACACCAAATAATCCCCTTTGTATTACTGCAGTGCTACTACAGTATCAACACAATGCATTGCTGCTGTTTGCTCTGTTTAGAACAGCTGAGGGGGCTGCACAAGCACGAGTCTCTGTTCATACTTTCTATAGAAACTGGTTTCTGTGGCAACTTGGGGAAGGAGAGTACGGAGACAGGGGCCCCTTGGACGTGTCTGTGCAAGCCTGCATGTTTGGCAGACCTTCTCATGATATCCCAGCCAGTCAGAACTCAGTTAGTCGACCGCAGGTTGAGGAAGTCGTCGCAGCTGCCACTTGTGCTGCTGCGGTGTGGGGGGGGACAATCTCCCCTGGCTTAAACGGTATGTCTGAACCCGACAAACTGCAGACTGTGGGCAGGACAGGGCTGGGGCAACACGGACACACTAAAGATAGCACACTCCTTGGATAAATTTAGAGGGGCCTACTCAAGTAACCAGCGTTTTCAGGTTGTACGATTTCTTCTTGTCTGAAAAGGGTCTAGCTGAGGCACGGCAGTAAAAATTAATAACCCACGGAAAGTGCATCACACCACACCACACGTGACAGCACATTATAGAGCAATAAGTGCAGTATAACACAAAATACATTATAGCTTATAATACCTAAGGTATAAAAGGTGGATTGTATGAAGGGTGCTGCTGAAGCCTTCCTCAGGGCTGTAACAAAATGAAAAATACAATCCCTCAACATTTCCAAGTGAAGCTCTAACATTCTGTAAAATGCTTGTACTTTAAGTCAATGAAGCATACAGATTTGAGCTGAAGTCAGTAAAAAAAAAAAAAGGGTAGGCAATGTCTCCTCCTGCAGGGTGGAAGACGCAGTGCACGAGCTGAGCAACAGCCAATGAGGAGCCTGTTGCTACAGGCTGACAATTAACCCTAAAAAAGGGCAGACTGTCAATGAATCACAGAATATACACAAAAGAAAAGACTTTCCTGCCGTGCAAGAAAGTCTGATTCAGAATCACATCAGGCCACATACACTCAGTAATTACTACTTGAAGACATTTTTTGCATTTTTCTTACATTTGCAAAGCACCACTCCTGTTTAAATTAAATGTAGAGCACAAGTGCCTGAAATGTTGCTCATGCTGTCAGTACTGACTGCAGAACTTAAGGATGAGTCAACCATTTTAAGCCTGCATCTTTTTCCTACCTTTTGCAACAAAGCAGAATGGCCTTAATGGAAATGACACCTAGAGTTGCAACAATTAACAGATTAAAACGAAACAAAACATTTGAAGACACCACCTCAGGCTTTGAGAAACACTAATCGACATTTTACAGACAATCATTTGTGCTTGTCTGCATTAAAGTGGCGGTTTTTAAAAAAATCGTCATGTCAAACTTTATTTACAAGCAGAGTGTGAGGAAAGGTTTTAGGGGGACCGATATTTATCATGTGCCCTGTCAAAATTTGAGTAGTGTATCAGCACAAATAAACATCGAGGGCTGCAACTGATATTTATTTTCATTGTTGATGAATCTGTTCATTAACTGATTAGTTGTTCGGTCTTTAAAATGTCAGAAAATGGTGAAAAATGTGCATTAGTTAGTGTTTGCCTAAGCCCAAGATGACGTCCGCATAGGTCTTGTTTTGTCCACAACCCAAAGATATTCTCTTGATTGTCGGTTTAAAGGGTGTGCTGTGACTGCTCTTTAGCTTTCCATGGCGTATCCTATTGAGAGGCTCTTTAGTGAAGTAATTGCCTCTATATTTAATGAAACTGACCACCATTTTAACCCAAACTAGTAAAATAAGTTTACGGTTGAATGTAACTGAGGAGCCTGTGATGCGTCTTGCTCAATGTGTTATGTAACGCCACACCTCAACAGCACGTGGTCTGCACACGGTGCCTCGCTACACTAGCTGGTCCACCTCGTCTCCCTCCCTGTCAAATGCATCACATATCTGACATACCTCCTCTGTTCCCCTTGACTTAGAGTTTCTCTCTAATCTCACCTCTGTCTTATAACGTTCAAGTCTATCAGTCTGTCTCTCTCTGTCTTATTCTCTCTCTCGTTCTTAATCCTGCTAGCAGACATGCTCCGACTCTAGTAAAGAAGATTTGCCCATTCAGACTTCTCAGTCTCTGCACACAATCAAGTAATGAAACAGTTATACACGCTTTCATGCACACAGTTCCCTACGAGTCTCACTGGACTCATACACTAATGCAGTCTGGAGAGAAAATCTAATTACAGAGTTGATTTTATTGAGCTCTGAAATTATATTACCTCTCTTTTTCCTTTTTCATATTACTGAAGAGCAACATATTTTTAATTATAGCGGTTGAGGACCTGTCACTTTTTTCATTTGTTTGCTATTTTACACAAGCAGGCTTAAGAAATATTCACTCAAAATGGCTTAGTGTGGGTTGGGTGGGTTTTAACCCAGGTCACAATGTGGTCTCAATCTATATTTGGATTAAGTTTTGCTTTTCTTTGATTGGTTTTTACAGATAAGTGGTTGGATGACGAATTAAAGGTAGAGCTGAAACAACAAATCGAATAGTCAGAAAATGGAAAATAAGTGGTAAATATTCTTTGCATTCAGCTCCTAGAATGTAAAGATTTGCTAATTGTCTTTGTTTTATGTGTCTGTAACTAAATATCTTTGGGTTTTTTCAACGCTTTTTCTAACTGTTTTTCAATTATTTCAACTAACAAATTAAAGGTGAAACCTTGAGTTTTTGGGACATTTTGATGGGCATTTTAATCAAGATCCATGCATTATTCCCTGAGAAATTAATGAAAATGTTGAAAAACAGCCTATTTCGCCGTGCTAAAGAAAGTGAGAAAATTCCTGGATCCGTCCCTTTCTCACCATGAGGTCTATTCTGGGCCAAACCCATCCTCCATCCAAGTTTCATGGAAATTCGTTCAGTAGTGAAATTCTGCTAAACGAAAACCTAATGTAATAATCGTTGGTTGCAGATTTATAGGCACTTTGCACTTGGCTGAACAACATAACCTTAACATCTCAAATCAAGGTAAAAAAAAACATGGATTTTAAAAGAAGGATGAATCTGTGTTGTCGTATTAGCTGGGACGCTGCTTACATTAAGAGACAAATAAGCAAACCCATCATTATCAAGTGAAACATGCCTTGGCATAACGAAAAGTTGACATTTAGTAGCTCCTCTGTGACACACTCTGATGTTGGAAACTATGACAAGCCAAAAATATATCTAAATCCAGCTTGAGTCTGACGTTTGCAGGCAGAGGATTTGCAGTTGACACTCTCCTCAACCCCGATTAATGTCGACAACATTACAGACTGATATTAAGCAGCTCAAAATAAACAAAACTGACACTACAACACGTAGGAATACATGCATTCGAAAGTGAAAGAAAAACCCAAATTTAAAGCCTCACGCCAGCAGCATGTACGCTGATAACAATGACAGTGTAAAACAGCAATCGCCGGGGTCCTATTCAGCGTGCTACCATTTATTGTCCAGTTGCATTGTGCACCAAGTTACTGCAATCAGCACTTAGCACAATACTGATTCATCACAAAGCTACAAATCAGTCTACCATGCAGTCTGTGCGCAGCCCTCCACCAAAGAAGCGCCAACACATTCCTGGCCTCAGCTGCCTTTAGCCCCACAGAGGAACACATCAGGGCAAACTATCACAGTATAAAAAACTTCTGCTGGCTTCATTCTGCAACCGACTCAGAGGATTTACTGATCTGTCACTGTCCTTTCTGGGGAAAAAGGGGAAATATATACCAATCTGAAACCAAAACTGAAGTTGCTGCATGCCCAATATAAGAGAGAAGTGAATTCTTGGCAGAGAAAAAATGACAGTACTGACAGTGTTCAATACAGCAGATGTCAGCCTGAGTACTAAAGAGGCCCCGAGAAGGAGAGCTACATTATCTCAATCTGCAGCTATGCACAGTACTCTCCCTGCAAGTGTCTCCTCTCTACGGCCTGCTCTCCTTCTTTCAGTAGCCCCTTTACAAAACGTCTAATTTTATAAAAACCCAAAAGTCTACTGTGCAAATAAAGTGTATGATGTTGTATAGTGAATATGTTTTGTCTTGTGACTGTGGTTTTTAAACTGTTGTGTTGACTTTTGTCATGGAGATGTTATCTCTGTCTCCTGCCCAGGGACTACAGATATAAAATCACTCATAGGTAACTCATCAGAAGTTATGATGTTCATGTAACATAAACCAGCAAAGGTTGATTAGGGTGCACGACTTACAAACTACTTAAAAGTATATCCGAATTAAAGCACTTTCCGAAAACATAACGGTTAACAGTAAGCGTTCTCTAAACTTTCAAGACTATGTACAAAACCTTGGATAAGCCTCAGACGTGCAGGACGAGATGCCCGATGGCACCAAATATTTCCTTAAACAAGACTGAGCAGGTAGGCTGAACTGTGAGAGCACGTAGAGTAACAACCGGTTATTCACACCTTTATCTCAGACATTTGGAGGAACGTTCACTCAGACTGGCTGTTGGGAGATAAAGAACATATACACACAAAAACAGAGAACATTTAACCATGTAGAGCCATCACCTCAGTAATGTTAATATCTGACATGGTCACTAAACTTCAGTACAATTACAAATGGCTTTATATTCCAAGTACAATTAGTCAAGTACTGTACTGTAATCTGTAACTAGTAACTAAAATGGAAGTGTTAAGTAGCAGAAAATGGAAATACTCAAGTAAAGTACAAGTTCAGTACAGTCCTCGACAAAATGTACATAGCAACGGTCCTTCGGTGGTGCTAATTAGCAAATGTAGCTTGCAAACATACTTAGCTATCTACTCAAGTACATTTTTTGAAAGACAAAAAACGACTTTTTACTCCACTACAAAGTTACTCGTTACTCTGAGGATTTTGTGCTGCATCAAAGCTAAAGTAGCAAATATTTGAAGTAATTCATATTGTCGGAAATCAGATAAAAAACTGATTACAATATCAGAAAAATGTTGAGGGGGGTAAACGATCGAGACATAGTATACAGTATGTAAAAATATCAGTGTAATTTACTTGTATGTTTGATACTAAAATACATTTAATATCAGATACTTACTACATACTTTGAAATGTATCTTTTTCACTTTTGAGTTTCTTTCTTTGTTACTTAGATGAAACAAAGGCATTAAAAAGTTTGCTTTGCATCAGTTTGACACGTCTGAAAAGTTCCTCAATCAGTTCTGCACTTCTGCATGAAATTAAATGAGAAACTGGAGCTGAAGACGGGCTTCATTCTGTGGGTTTCAATCTCCGAGTTCCTTTTCCTTGGCGGGCCAAGACACATGTATATTCTCTCAACTGAGAGGCCCAGAGAAGGAGCAACACTTTAATGTTTAAAAAAAAAAGAAAAAGAAAAGAAAAACGGCCGAGCACTGGAATGAGGCGGAACAGTTTCCCAGCCTAGCCCTCTTCTCTTTCTCTCTTACCCTCTCCACATCTGCTGCACTCATGTAAACCCCTGTGGCTCAGAGAGGAGAGGCCCCCTTTCCAAAGCCTCCATTCTCCACCTCTTTTCCCCCTACCAGAGCTGACTGTAGGAACTATCAAAACATTAAAAAAAAAAAGGGGGGTGGGGGATGAGGGAGAGGAGGAAGAGAAAAAAAAAAAGCTGAGGAGTAGGAGGAAGGGAGTGAGATCCCTTGGTGGTGGTGGGCAATAAATCACAAACACTCTGGGAGCAACAAGAGCCCAGCCTCCATCACAGAGGCGCTCTTCAAAGCCAAGTCCCTCCCAAAGGCCCCCACCCTGCACCCCAGCACCAAACCCCCAGCTCCGCTCCGGTCCTGATCCTTTTGCACACCGACCCTTTAGCAATCTCCCTTACCCACAACCTCCGGGCCCCATCCCTCCTCCCACTCCTCTATGAGTCTCCCACAGCACCAGGACACAGAGACTTTTCTTCTCCCGGTGCTACATTCACACTCGCTCCAGGCTCAGCACTGCCACTCAACCACAACACAGCCATTCAACACATGCCCCCTTCATACAGCTCCTCGCTCACCCTCTGCAAACCACAGCAAAGAATTTCACAATCGCACCACAAAAGGGCAGAAAGTAGAAACCTGGCAACTGCAGCTGCTCTTTAGGTGAGCAGGAAGCTTTAAGTGTACATTCACGCCAGCCGCAGTGTCTTTAAAAAAAGAGTTTTAACTGCAGCTCATAGTTGTGGCCTGAGCAGTAACACTTTTTCAGATTTCAAAGGGGGATTTTTATACACAACCGTCTAGAATTTCCCAGAACTTCGACGAAATAGAGCCAAAAAACATGCTAAAATGTTTTAACTACGACTACAGTAAGGCTTTTTGTGCCTTGTTTGCCATCTTACAGAAAGTAAACTAAAATAACTTTTCTTTGTAATTAATGACAATAAAAGTTTTGGGGTTTTTGGGCTGTTGGTTAGACATTTGAGGCTACTTTGGGATCTGGGACACTGACACTGCAAATTAATCGATAGTTTAAATAAACTAAGTTGCAGTTACAGTCCTACTGTAAATTGTTTAATATACAGAAAAGCAACTATTTTTCTTTACCAGGATCCACTAGATGCATTTGAACAGTTCTGTGTTGCTAAGTCATAACCTTATCGTAAACAAAAGCTCCTCAGGCCCACTGAAGAAGGAGCAAGGCGGCTTACTCATCAGTATAAAATGATCTAGTCATCTTTCTCAACACTGATAAGGGCATTATATTCCCCTAAGATGTGGCTTTGTGGAGAAACACACATGATATCCACTGGTAACATATGGCTGGCACAAGATGCTGCGGTGTAAGATAGCCTGGATCCAAGCCAGCTCCATTGTCCTCTGGGACTGAGCTTCACATTGAGTGCAGCTGTACTGCACAGGGCAGAGCCACTTGTTGCCAAAGACAGCAACTGCTCTGCAAAATCAGCATCTTTCTCACACTTTGCTAAGCTGATTGGAAATCCACAAGTTTTATTTTCACTTGATAACTAACAAGTCATTGGCAGGGAGTCAGTGGACGACAGGAGAAGGATGGAGGAAGCGAGAAACTCCCCCTACACGCTGTTATCACATGATTAAAAATTCCTTCTATTTCTTACGTCATGCGATTAAAAACTAAATTATCTACATGACAACTGAGCAAACTTGCTACATAAATTTCCCCATGTCAGAAACTGAGACTGAGACTAATCAGTTGTCTTTACCCGACCAACAAACTGGATCAGAATGAAATCCAAAAGGTTACAAATCAGTATGACTTCATTCAGCTATGAGCTGCTCACGGTACCAGATAAATGTTAACATGATTTCTACAGTATGGCCGAGTTCACATCCTGTAGTTTTCACTGGCGCCAGAGCTGAACAATGAAGAATTTGTCACAATATGGAAACATGTGAAACTATAGCTTTTTCTGTACAAAAGACAACATACCAGCTTGATAAATAAATAATAACTAGTCTGTGAACTTTCTCTGAACCTGTGCAACGATAACTCCAAGAATCAATTAGTAGATTGACAGAAAATGTATCTGCAACAACTTTGTCGTTGAAGTAATTTCTAAAGCAAAAACGGCAAAAAATGCATCGGTGTCAGCCTCTCAAACGTTGGTATTTTCTGCTTTTCTCGCACGCCTATGAACATGAACTGAATATCTTTGGGTTTTTTGACCATTGTTCAGACATTTGAGATTGTCATTATGGGAACGTGATGGAAATGTTTCACTTTTTGCTGACCAAACAGTTATCAACAAAGTATATGTCAGACTGATAGAAAATGAAAACAATCTTGGTTACATCACTACTTGTTACGCAATTATGTCGTCAAACTCACCTTGCTCCGAGTCAGAGTCCGTCTCCGCCTTGTAGGCACCTGGAGCTACAGGTAAAGGTCTGAGGGGCCTCGGCTTGGGTGTGGGCGGAGAGATCCATTTCTTCCCGATGAACTCGACATACGTCCCAGGGAAGTCCCCTTTTTCCTGAGTGGTTTCGTTGAAGCCTGGCAGCCAGCCGATCTCGTCCGGCCTCTGTTCCAGCCCATCAGTGTACCCAAGAGCCACCAGAGCTCCTTTGCTTACCAACAGTATATCCCCCACATGCAGATCAATGTCCTCCTCCCTCTCTTTCTTGTAGTCATAAAGCGCTCTATACTGATATCCTTCGGCACTCATATTGATCACTTGCCTGTTCTTTCGAAGTTGAGCTGCAACCAACAAAGTTACTTTTCAGGCTTCTCTGATTATGTGTTCAGTCCAGCTACACATCTGCTAAGTTCAAATGATTGTAGATTTTACAATTCCAGTAAAACAGTTCTAGCCTGTCTTCATTCTTTCACAGTTCCTGTCTCTTCTGAAAGACTTCCAGTTCTCTTGGTGTGTTGTCTCACAGTATGCACCCATCAATAAATGGCCTGCAGCTGTGATCTTGAGAATGCGGTCCAGACCTGTAAGATGAGAAGAGAGGCCATTTGCAACACATTGCATAAGACAATTACAGTATGGTTTATATCACATACAATCGTCTATACTGAGGACTAAATGTGCAGGGTTAGAAAACCCTTCTATTTTCATTCAGGGGCATTATACCTGGCCAACTCTGGGGTTGTTATACACATATATTTTGCAATGACCACTCAAATGTGGTTACTAAACACTTGTGACAAAGATATGTAATGGAGGCTGGATATTTTCAAGTTTAACAATGCACTTTTTTGCACTGAAACAATGGGAAACAATAAACTTCACTGGGAATTAAATCATTATACATTACTCCAAGCATTATTTTGCAAGTGTTTTGCATTAAATTCTCTTTTGAAAAGGTTTTCATATCAGGGCAAATCGAGCAACATATAAGTTGATATCGATATATCTGTGACAGGCCAATATCAGCCAATAATATCGGCCAACCGATATATCGGTCGGGCTCTACTGATAATAAGAATTGGGTGGGACTGTGAAATCGAGACATTTTCTGAGATGGTTATCGTACACTGAAAATCTTATGCCGTTGCAACCCCACATAATACTAAAGTTATTCATAGCAAACAAACATAAAGGGGCATCTCTCAACATTTTTAGGATTTAAAACACACAGACTACCCAAATGAGTTATGGATATCTGGATTTGGGTTCATATATGCATGTGCAAAATCATGCAGAAATATTCACAAAATAAAATGCAGATGTTAAAAGAGTAAACAATCATGTGAACACTTAAATATCCCAATATCTCTAACTAATTTTGAGTCGTGTATTTTGCATTACATTATCTCATCATACCACCTTTGTTACTCTACTATGCCACATACAAATTTGCTGTATCACGTTTGCTTTGAATAAGACACATTTGCAATGTTTTGGGTTTTTTTTTATCAACTTTTACATCAAGTCCGTTATTCATTTTTTCCACTTTTATAATTTAATAGTTTATGGTCCCATTGCACTTCCATTACTCCTCTTATTCTTGTCAACTGGGTTCAAAATGAGTAAAGTATTTACCGATTAGCAGCTTTTTAATACACATTTCACAGCTCCTCTGAGCTGTTCAGCCCTAACATATGGCTGCTAACACTAGCATCGTCCGTGACAGCTTTACATTCACAACGCTGTCTCCCTTATACAACTTTAAAAAAGCCGCCTTCTTGGTATCTTAACATTTGGAAATAAGTGTTGGCAGCTAACATGTGGATTTGGAAAAGCGTTTGCAGGCTTGCAAAGCTACTCCGGTGAAGTTTTAAGAGTCCAGCCCTGTACAGTTACAGTGAGAGAAAAAATGTCGGGGGAGCTGGAGGTTTAACAGTTAGCTAAGTTAGCTAGTTAGCTAGCGTCGGCTTGCTAACATGACCGACTCGCTATCGTCGCTATGTTGGAAGTAGTTTGTAGTGAGTTTACCGGGTGTAAATCATAATTAGCCTTTTGTAAAGACAGAAGCACACAACCAAGAGTAAAGTAGAAAAACGTTAACAGCCCAGTTAAAGCAGAAAAGGCGAGAAAGAAAAGAAATGCAAGTTAACACAACCGTAAAAAGTAAGTAAAGTTCAACGGAACTCACATTCAGGACAATGTAGGTGTCTAACTTGGCTTCTTACGCGATAACTTTTTAACGAAGTGACTTAATCGTTAACATTTTTGCTAGCTAAGTTAGCGAGCTCGGACAGCAGCAGCAGCAGCAGCAGTCACATACCGAGTCTGCATGGATCCACAGGCGAATCCAACGAGTCCTCTTCCTCCCACACTGAACGCTTCCACTTCGTTAAACTTCAGAGTTGCGGGGTATTGTTAACGCAATGCAACCCCAGACATGTCCCGTACCAGCACGGTTAAAACAAAAAAAACATCCTCCACTTGCGTTTAAATCCGGTTTAACGAAGAGTACAAACTGTTACGAGCCCGTCCACATAACGGCACGTCTCCCCCGTCCTGAACAAGCGCTCTCTCGGACGTCGCCTCTGCGGCCAACAAGGGGCGAGACTAAGCACGGCCGCTCATTGGCCGGCGTCGCTGTCAATCATCGACGGCGCTCAATTAGACCAATCAGATTCTTGCTTGTGGCTGACACTCCCCCCCCCCCCCCTTTCCATGTACCCCTTGCACGCAACATGCAACACCTATGGATATTACATAACGACTGCACGCAAAAACTAATGTTATCCAGGATTCTTGCGGGTTTTATTAACAGCGTCTGTTTCTGAACTTGAAGGGGGATTATTTTCTCAGCATTATCATGCAAAGTAACGAGGACAATGTGAAGATATCACGCTACTTTATGTGTGATACAGCAGAAAAGCACTCAAGAGGACATCTGGAGAGCAGATACTATTATGGAAGTCTTCATTTTTTTGTTTTTATAAGTTAAAAGTATAAACTTTAACTGATAGGGGAAATTAAGCGACATAAAAGAGTATTTGTAACAGAACACAGCAGGAAAATTACACATTAAAGGAGTTCACGACCCCGGTTCAAGGTAGTTTTCACTTTTTTTATTATAAGTTATATGGAAGGTCCCAAAAATCTTACAGTCACCATTTAAAGCACATGACTGTGAATGTGGGTGGCCTAATTATGGTAGGGAAAGAGGGCTGGCTTGCAGAAATCCCCTATCAAGTATAAACCCTACTGTCCCGGCTCTGCTAAAAAGAGGCTGTAAGCAGCTTTGTACAAGGGTAGGCCCCTTTGAGTGTGCTGCAGTCACACAGGCCATCACCACTGAGAAAAGAGGAAGCAGCGTACAAAACAGGAGAATTGGTGGTGTTGAAATTAATAGTAGGAACTTCAAACTGCTGCTGCAGCGTATTGGGAAACTTAAACAAAATGCAAGACTGACGTCTGAGTCACATTAAACATTTTTGCCCAATAAGCCTAAACTTTGCATTTTTTCATCCACCACTGTAGCCTCACAGTTACTCACGCCTACGTTTCTTTCAATCATAACCACGTGCTTGACAGAAGATATATTTTTTAATGTCAGACCAAACTGTGTCCACTCTCAGGTCGAAAAAGCCACCAACTAATATAGTCAGGGTTTATATTTCTGCTGTAGATGATGGAAATTAATATTCAAATCACCAGACCATTTAATCCCCGACTGTCCCAGCGCCACACCTCTCCCCCCTCATTAAATAGTCAGACTCTGGTGACCCATCTGCTGCCCCGCAGATACCCAAACTACACCTCTGGTAGGATCTCTCCCTGCACACACACTCAACATTTATTGGACTGGACTTTGTTCATATTGTCATGGTGAGACATAAAAACAAAAGTAGATCACCCTGTACATAAAGTTTATTTTGCTTGTTCCCACAGTAGAACATTGTTAAAGCAAGCAAGTTGTGTTTTTACTTGGTGAGTTTTAAAGTGGTGGTTATTCTTCAATCAGAGAGTTACTCATTATGTGTTATATTTCCATGACTGCTGTTTTGTCTGATCATAATTAATCTTACTTATCTTAAGACTGCAAGTCCAGTGCATATCAAAACACTCAGTGTTTGTATTCTGTTCTTACTAAGAAGTTGTTCACATGCAAAACTAAGAGGATTTGCATACAAACTAAACCAGTGTCCATACTGGTTTAGTTTGCATTGAGACATGCTGCTCTCTCTCATTCTGAGTATATGTAACCGGACACTGGATTTATTCATGCTGGGAATATTTTGTGGTCATGATGTCTCTACTCTCGCACGCATTTTGAGAGGAAATATGTGCTTAAGCTAGCTTCATAATGTAACTGCACAATTCTGAAGTTAGTTTCTGCTCCTGCAATTTAAAGGCTCTCACCTGCTGTACTGTGTCATTTAAGGTCCAATCATGAAACTTTTCGGTGTGGTGGCTGAGTCGACCTACAATTCCCGAGCGTCAGTATTTGACATGTTGGGAATGAGACTCAGAAATCAACTTTCTTACAAAGTGGACTTTTAAAGGAATATTTTGACGTTCACTTTGCTTCTACTACTTTCATATTGTTTGCAAAATATCGCCTAGTTTCGCCTGGAGGTTACTTGAGGGAAATGATTATGGGTGATACAGCCGGTGTAACAAAGTATCATAATAACTGACACACCTGCGGCACTTTCAAGTCTTGAGAAGCATTAACCGAATGCGCTAAGCAATAATAATAATGTTAGTCGATGCGGTTGACCACTGGATCGTTTCTCTCATAAATAACAGCAACACAGGACAAAACACTAGTTTATCCAACCATTTATAAACTATAATAGAAATGGATCTGCAGTTAAACTTCCTCTTCCCGGGCGACCGATGGCAGACAAATTATAGAGAGACAGCAAAATTTATAGGGAACCAACGTAAACGGTGAAGGGTTTCATCATTCTGTATCTATTACATTGTGCAATCAACATTTACTCATGAAGAAAGCCGAGTCTACATCATCATGATACGTTGAAGCCTTGAAGTCTATTGCTAGTTTAATGAGTGAGATGTTGAGGTCTAACTGTTTCCCTCGGTTTCCAATCATTGTGCTAAGCTAACTAGCTGCTGACTATAACTTCATATTGAGCAGACGGATACGAGAGTGCTATTAATACTGTCGTCTATCTCTCAGCAAGAAGCTGAATGTTGTAGAGGGCCTGCAGCACACCATTCAACAGTCATTTGTAAGGTGTCTGATCTATTTTGTTCCCAACATTTTGCAGATGTAAGTATTTTTCCTCATAGAAATCAAAATAACAATGATTAAATAATCATTCCTGAGCTGGTTTGGCATGTTGAATATTTCTCTCGTTAAGCAGTTTTTAAGATGACATACATTTCACTGAACAGTTCTTGTGGTTCATCATACTGTGAGACCTCTTTAGCTTTTATCATGCTAATTCTCAAAGTGTGAAGTGCTCTCAGACCACCTACGAGGCTACAGCATTCCCAAACAGTCTGAAGTAGGTCAACCACATAACGCAGAATAATATTGCAAATGTGTTTCATACACAGCCTAAAGCTAAAAGGCATACAGTACATGTGCAGATCTAAATGTCACAGGATTTTAATGTCAGCGCTATTCATTCACATGCATGCAGGAAGTCTGAAGGTTATTTGTGTGTGTGTTCAATCCTCTGCTTCTTGAACGCTTTTTGAAATATGAGAATTCATCCTCATGTTAAAAACATGCGACCAGGTTTTTTTTTTCTCTCTCCCTCCCATCCTGATTCTGTCAGAACGGTTTTGCTTTAGGGAGCAGAGCGTTGTCTGGGCTCTCAGACGCTGGATTAAAGCTGCAGGTACGTGGCAGAGCGTTCCTTTCATGTTGTAGCAGTGGGACCGGCTCTTTAAAGAATTCATTCTGCGTGGATTGGGCCCCTTAAACCATTAATCTATGCAGTGTTTTCAGGGTTTTAATAAAGGCAAACTTTAGTGTGTAGAGCTCTCAGGCTCCTAGCGTTTTATCCCCCCACCCCTGCTCCTCTATTCACTGATTCCTTTACTTTTGTGAGCAAGCTGAGAATTCTCACATGAGTAACCCCGTAACGCTCTCCAACATGGGATGAACTTGTGAAATGCTTCAACCACCAATGCTTATTTAAAGTAAACCAAAAGAAAAAAAAAAGAAAAAGGAAAAGAACGGTACTTCCTCCTTATGCTTTGCTTCTCTATCACCACAGGAACACTCAGACTATAAACCCAGTCATCTTTCCGCTGTATTGGCACATTTACATGTTCAGCGTTTCATTACATTCTGAAGTGCCCATTATCCGATGAGAGGAGCGCAATGAAAACATCCTCGATCCCATCTAGGACTTACCATAAAAAACAGACTTCTCATCTCAACCCAGCGGGCTGAATCGCGTCTCATAATTAGTGATTACCTCTTGATTATGGCTTTATTTTCATGTGCTATGAAGACGTTAAAGGAACACTTCACCCAATAATGAAATTCAGTGATTATCTACTCACTCTCATAGCGATTGAAAGAGTTTTGTAGTCCACAAAACACTTCTGGAGCGTCATGGTAAAACAGCGTTGCAGTGTTCGCCTAAACAAGTGACGTAGGCTGGTAGGAGACTTTTAAAAAAACATATAAAAACAACTGAAAAAAGTCGTATTATTGTTATTTGGCCTTCATCCTTAGCGTGTGGTCGAGCTTGTGCATCCCTAACACTTAGCGTAGCAGCTACATTGAAGTTTTCAGCTTCAACAAGGTGTAAATAATGCGTTTCAAATAAATTGAGATCGCTGCGCTTTCGGAGACTTGGATTATGTTCTTTGAAATGTAAAAAAAACAAAATTTTATGTTAAAAAAACCTAATTCAGACCCTGCTTTAAGCCGAACTCTTCACTGTAGCTGCTTATGTTTTTAAAACAACTTGTTTAAAAGCTGGTTTGCTGTAAAGCTTTGGGCGAACGGTTCCTTTAATGAGCACTACTCACATGCTTTTACAGCCAAACTATCATATGCATCATTACATCAATTCCACAGAAAGTGTTGAGATGTTCATCGGTTTCACTGTCACAGTTATGAAACTCTGTGTATTTTCTTTGCGCGTCAAACTTTAGCAAGAAAAAAAAGTTAATTATATAGATGATTCCAACTTGCAAACACTTCTGGCACTCTGAGGTCTCCACCCCTCCTCACTGCCAAGATGTAAATCACACAGTGTGGAATGAGTCTTCATTAGTGCAAAGTCTTTCTCTTTGATGATTTCTGCTAATTTCACACCCTGCAATTCAAAGAATCCTCTGCAGGGACATACTTGCCTGTTTGCTTGTCAGTAACAACATTCCTCTGGCATGAAGGATCTCTCTTCTCAACCATCAACTCGTCAGATGCAGCAGACAATGACCTTCTTCACTGGACCAGTCCATAAATCATTCACGTTCAATATAAGAGCTACAAGCTCAAGAGCTCTTCTATACTTTGAGGAACACACAGACGTGGTGTAGGGCTTTGGAGCTGCATGTTCCTGCGAATCAGGAACTAGATTATTCAAATAATGTTCCTGCATGTAAAGTGCTAATAATATGTAGGAAGTATATCGCATGTCTGTTTATAGCACATACTGTTAGTTCATTATCAACGGGAAATTTTGAACATAAAATTGACATGACCTCATCTTTCAAGTTAATATTAATAAACACTTGCCTATTACACATCCAGCTTATGATAAACAGCAGGATTCAGTGAAGTGTCTTTCTTCTTCCCCCACTCAGAGGAAATCACCTCGCTCTTTAGCGACTAAATGCTCCAACTTTCATTTTTCTTTTGAAAACACAGCTAACGATGAGGTACTGTATCTATCTGTCGCTGTAATAGAGGTGTGTAGTTTGTAGTCCTAAAACCTGGAAACCTGGAAATGGGTTTTCAGTTAAATGGCTGAAATAAGGTCTGTATAAAATACATCATTTAATGTCCCACAGTTTAATTATAAAACGCTTATGTGTCTTAAAAACGGCTCATCTACTCACGAGTCCGTCTAATAAACTACTCTAACTCTAACTTTAAAACTGACGAGCAGCTTCTTTCCTCGACTGTGAGACTCATCAATTCATCCAAAGCAATCCACCATGAAAATAGTTTAAATTTATAGACTAATCAATTATCCAACCCATAAAAGTTGGAATCCTGACCCACTGACATGCGTTAAGAATAATTATAACAACAACATAATAGACAATATTTTCTCTGATGGCCTTGTTCGCTTATGTAGGTCATATAGCGAGAACATTGACTCACAACCAGTTGAAAACTCATTAGTCTGCATGATTTCCATTTCAAAACATCCACTTTATATTTGATGTTCTGTATCTTGTTGTTTTTAATCACAAAGCTGCTGGTGTTTCTCTACATGTGCAGACGTGTCTACGTGCGAAACACATTATTTTAACCCGGTGAAAGATCTGAGTAACGGGACACTCGTGTAGAACGTGCGATAATGTTACATGAGGATGTACCCTGAAGACAATACTGCACGACAACCTCGGTCAGCACACAGTTAATGTGCTATGATGACTCCAAAGGTTGACAGGATGCAGTAATGTGTTATTGTGTGTGACATTTTTAATGTTAGCAAGCTTAAAGGAGAAGTGCATCATTCGAGAAATGTGCTTATTTTTGATTGATTTCTGATGAAATACAAAAACTGTTTTAAAATGACATGAGATCGATCGCGACCACGTCCTCCTCTTGGAAAGGTTGAAAATAACGTTCAGTATTATCGTACAGAATTCACAAAGCTAACAAAAGAAAACTGAGGAGGAGAAAGAAGAAAAACAGGAGGCTTGCATGCAGCACATGTCAGCTGAGCACTGCTCCAAAAGATCCAGTAACTTCTGCCTTGCATTAACAAGATGTCTTGGCACAAAGCACTGAAAGGTGATTAATGAATAATGTTGGCAAGCTGCACTGGAGACTTCTGGGAAATCATTGACACAGATACAAACCTGAACTGTCAACTAAAGCGAATGTTTGGATAGTTATTCTCTCTTAGTCTGTCTTTCTTTCTTCAGCTGCAGGGTCGCCTTCGGTTTAGAGATTAATGTTGACCGTCTAACAGTCGTTCAGACGCAGAGACGTGACTTTTCAGTGGGTACAGGCACCTTTCAAACCTCCAGACTTCCCATTGCAGCTCCGCATAACTTCTCTTTTTATATTCATACACATACAACACACACTTCCTCTCTGTCTCTGTTACTCTCTCTGGTTTTGCCTCCCCTCCCTTGTTAACGCTTGCCTGTCTGGCGCGCTTGTTAGCGTCCCGCTTCTCCGCTGCGTGCTGTGGGAGCCGAGAGGCGGTGACATGTCACGTAAACAAAGGAGGGAAAAATGGGCCACATCATGTGGAGGTACGGCCACAGAAAGTCACAGTGCCAGCTACCAGCGCACTGGAGGCCCCCGTTTGATGTGCGCGCACACTGAGAACAGTGACCTAGTTTGGCACTGACATGTTTATGGCTGATGAGCACAGGCCAGTGATTTCGCGAGGCAGAGATTGCACCCTTGCTCCGGGGGCCTCTCATTTGGAGCACTTGGGCTTGAAACCACTCCAACAGACGAGACACGATTCTTGTTGGGTGGAACCTGAACACTCCTCCGTCATGCCAGCCCTTCTCTAGCTTTATGTCTCTGTTATTACATCTCCTACATTTTTAGCCATGCTTGCAGCGTGACTCTTGGGATGGCCATGCTGATCTGTGTCGTCTGTCTGATGATCTGCCCACCACTTCGGTCTGAACAGATATGGATTTCTTCACAGTCTCCAGAGGATGAATTCTCCTGGTTGAATGTTCGTCACAGATATCCACGGTGCTGAAAGGATGAATCCTGATGACTTTGGTTATGCTGACAATTCAAAGTTGAACATCGACTCCTTCTACAGACGCACAGTAAAAGACCTTATAAGAAGAGAATAGCAAAGTCCGTAACGCCGAAAATGGCAGTCGTATGACAATCATCCCACCACTGCCCGCTAAAGCCAATCATCTGCTGTTAAAACAGCTGAACCCGGAAACATCAACCAATCATGTTGCTGCACAGTTGAGATTCACGAACATTTCAACCAATTTGGTGTCAGGAACACATTCAAAGCATATGTGCGTTAAAAGACATTTTAAAAAGACATTAAACTCTCACATTTATTTAAGAGCTCATCGGCGGTTACTTTAGCTCCGATGCAGCATCAGCAAAGCACTAAACATCAGATAAATTTGGTGGATTCAAAAGTAGAATATTTGCCTCTAAAATGTAGTGGAGTCAAAGTATAAAGTAGCAGAAAGTGAAACTACTCGGGTAAAGTACAAGTACGTCAACATCTACCTCTCAGCACTATTGTTCCCTGAGTATCGCCTCACAGACCCACTAGCATGGCTGTAGACTCTGCGTAATTTTAATGTATTTATAACCATATTTTCAGATTTTTGTCTCTAAGTTCAGGCTCAGTCCTCCCAGTTTCTTCATGGTAGCTTTCCTAAGTGCCTGTACAGCGAATGTCTCTCCTGGTTTGAATTATTTATCTTCCCCCCACCAACGTGATACAAAATGCATTTGGCTGCTTCTCTAAGTCATACAGCGCTCGACCAGTAAACCCAGCGACCTCTCAGCCACTCGTTTTCTTTCTCTTGTCTTGTTTTTCTATTACACTTCAGGAAATAATGACATTAATTGCCCTTTCCCCCCATTATTACAAAATGATACTTAATGCTCATTCCACAAGTTCACGAGATCAAGAGCCATAATGAGTCCTTCTCCCTATGGCTGCTATTTCAGGGTGTCCGAGGCCATGTGTGAGCTGCTGCAGGGCCTGCCTGACAGCCCGAGTGTATTCATTTTTCAGATTAAAGCCTCTGATGAAGAGGCCTGTTCTATAATTACAGGCAACACCACAGCCACTCTTTGTGAGATTCATGTTACCAGGGCAACAGGCAAATTAAATATGTCTCAGAGGGGAGTAAACATACCCTTGCTCTATAAGTGTAATCTTGTTTGATGTGTTTGCCACGACGCTCTCCCTGTGAGGCAGGAAATAATTCACAGAGATTGGCTGGATAAAGGGCAGAGGAGAGCGAGCCCACTGTGTTACCCTGTCATAACATCAGTCAGAGAATGGGAAAGACATTTTGTCCCAGTATGAGCTTTTGCTTTTGACATTAATAATACAGCTACAAACCCACAACGGATGATAATTTCATATGGTTGACTTGGCATCGAGATCAGTTTCCACTGCTATTTTCTCTGTTCAGTAGGGATTTATTTGGCCGGCGAAGGCAGGGTTGTAATCTGCTCGCTGTCATAAAAAATGCCCGACACAATGAACTCTCACGGTCATGACTATTTGATATTAACTGTTATTTTTTTACAGTGTGCCCCAGGGGATATTTCCAGCTGTTTTTGTGGCGACCAAAACTGTCCTGCCTTGTAATACCACTTCTATATCTCATGGCAGATTAGGGCCTCTAGCTGCACAGCTAACGGAGCTAACTAGCTAAGGGTAAAGATAGCAAGATGCAGAATTTGGGTAAACATTGGCCTACCTGCTTAGCATCGGCCCGTTAGCATTTCCATTGTGAGCATGTTAGCATGATGGTTGGAGTTGCAGCCTCATAGAGCTGCTAGCATGGCTGTACGCTAATTTTCTCATCTCGTCTATAAATATCTTTAAAAGCTATATTTGTTTCTGCGATTGCTTGTTAGCCGTAGGACACGTGGAAAAAGCATGACACTGCTGGAAAACCGTGAATTAAGTTGTCAGCAAAAGCAGCAGGTTAAAACGTGGACGGTATGTCCTGCATGTGATATTTCATAGGTAAGGACATAGGTCCTAATTAACGTGGCTACATGATAGTACCAGGATGTCCTCACGCTCTGCGCTGACCACAGGCTCTCCTGTTCTTCACCCCTCCTCCGACACCAAAGTACTGTCCAGATATTTCTCACCTGCCCTTTAAATTCGTCATCAGCACACAGCAAGCGGTTTCAGAGAGTCAATTTAAATGACATGAGGTGGCTATATGATCTGGCTGCAAATTGAATTTCCTGGTAGATGCTCATCTATCCATGTCGCTGGTCCAGTGTTACATTTTCAGTCGCATTGTAAGATACATTGTTGGAGAGACGCAGTGATCCAGTCTTATCGACTTATTCTGCCTCTTTCCTGCATAAATGAACGAGTCGAATTCTGGTGATTAATCAACACAAGAGTTACAATAATGTGCAATAAAATCAATGCATCTTCTAGCTTCTGTAAAATGGGACTCTTGGCAGCAAAAGACAGATCTATTGATTAAGACGTTTTCACTCGTACATCCCTTTTGTTGTGACGTTTTAATAATCTGATTAACATGACATGCAGTCGTTGTAACGTGATGAACGCGTGGCAGGTAGGATTTCAAGTTGCTGCTTGAGCTGAGAATTTCTGGAAATAAAGAAAAGGAATGTGTGTGGGTAGACGTATTGTCAAATTCCTGCTTGTGGGAACAAGCGCAGTGTTGTGGTTCGAGTCCAAGGTCTGAGATAACGTTCTATCAACTGTCATCCCCATAACATCCTCTGTTTTATATGACTTCTAGAGGGTAGGAAAAGGGGCTCTCGCTATGCCTGATAATGTACATTTGTTCTCGCTCTGACAGCAGATGGTAAGAGAATCAAAACACCTCGAGAAGATGGCAGAAGGAAGACCAGCTGAAGAAAGGAGCGAGGCTTTGAATGCAGCGCTGAAAGAGAGGGTCTGGACTCTAGAGAGCAGTTAAAACAACAAGCAAGGACCTGCTACCTTCATCTGGACTACACATCCAGTTCCCACCACAGGCTTACGTAGGTACCAGTGTGCGGGACATGATGGAGAGGGCACTGCATTGTGTATTAGGGCGACCATCTGGCATCATAAAAAAAAGCTGGGAACAGGGAGGCCCCACAGAGTGTCCATCACACCACACAAACACAAGCTTCACTCAATAGAGGATGTCAAGATTGACTTGTGTGTTTGTTTCAGCAGCAATTTCTGTCAGAAGAAGTATAAATGCATGAAATATTAGCTTTTTATTTACATATATTAACATTTCAAGGACTTGTTGATATGAGCAGGTGCTTATTTGAAGGTTGAATTGCCAAACACTCACTATCTATACTAGTCTTAACTATCCCCCAAACCTTAAAGGGTTATTTTGTGTGTTGACTAGATAAAACATTAGTTCAGATCACAACAAAACCAAAGTCACACATAAACACAACCAAAGCATTGGTAGACAAGCAACTCCTGTTTCCTGTGAGGTAAAATTGCCGTTTTTGTCAATGGAGTTTGGTGGTTTTCAAGAGAGCCTTTTCTGGTAAAACATAAAAGGGATTTACTCTTCAAGAAAATAGTTTATCTCTGTTCTGATCTGAGCCTGTCAGTTGCAAAAACAGGTACGTTTTTAGACAAACTTTGACAGGTGCAGTTGCCCCAAAGATTACACTGCAGCCATTTGAGATAATGAGCATCATTTCCCTCACATAAACAGCAGATTAAAATAAATAGTTGTTAGTTGCAGCTGTAAATGTGATTATCATCAATAATCATTTTATGTCATTACTTCCGGTGAGACTAAAACATGATTAACATTAACGAAAAACCAGGATATTAGTTAAAATGTTTAAGTATTTTTTTCCGATTTGCAAAATCATTCTGCTCCCCTTTGGACAAAATTGCCTCTCTACTCGTGCCGATCATTATCATTATTAAAATATCTTACCTAAAGTAATTGGACTAAATATTAACTACTAGAAAGTCTGGCTTCACCGTGCAGGTCGGAACAGGACTACATGACCGGAGGCTCGGCGTGTGTGTGCAACCGAAATAGACTCATAAAATTGGATCGGGCATTGTTCGACATGTAATATTAATTCAGCGGCGATATCCTCTGCTGAGGCATGACTGACATTTATGAACATCTCTCTGAGGCATTTTATCACTCGAGGAAGTGATATAAAAAAAATATTGCAGCTGGCTCTCCCAGCCTGAACGTGACATGATCTCACACCTCCCCAGGAGGAGTTTAGGCCTGTGAGACTGCCGCAGGGCAACAAAACAAACCCTTTGTACGTCTTAATCCCTGTTTAGTAGTGAGACAGTGCATCTACACCCAGTGGCCACTTCATTAGACACACATATTAAATCTAATGCACTAAATATGAACTTCCCAGGTCTTCATGTGGGTGAATTTAATTAAAAAGATTAAGTTAAAGTTTGTGGTTTCCTGGAAGTATTACTAATGGCGCATTCATGCGGCGTCTGAATAGTCAGAAAAATGAGCTTCTGACCGGGGGATTCACGTGAACGCTGCCCTCGAGTCAGAACGACAACTTGGACGGTTGTCAAACATGCTGGTACTTGACTTCGATGTCATCAGTCTTATATTAGATCCAATAAAAGTCTTGTTGTCTTGTTGATTTTTTGATCGTTTTTGCTCACGTGTAATTTGCAATATGGTATCAGGTTGTAAACGTTAGTTGCTGTCCACGTAGAAAAGTTATTTATTAACATTAACCCTGATAAATACAGCACATCCCCTTCGTCGCATTCGTATTGTTTTTAAAAATTACAATTTAAAAACACACCAAAGTCCTAAGAGCGACTTCCCAAACTCTGGACTGTCCAAGGAGCACGTGAATGCACAATAAGGCCGTCTCAGTCGTTCACGAGCACATTTGGATCTTGTGCTTAAGGAGGCGCATAGCAATGCTAATGCCCGTGATTGGGTTGTCTCTTGGGAAAGCACCATATCTGATTAAGTGTGGCGAGGGTATGTGAGAGGGTTCCAGTCCCTGTTTAGAGTCAGACATCCTGTCTGTTCAACCCTCTCCCTGCCAAACTCATTAAGAAACTCCTTTCTAATATTAGAGTATGATTACAACTTCTCTCTACTCTGTTATTTGATCTAAGCACAACAGTCAGCAGGATAAACTTTTGAACTGTGCAGCTTTCGAATGTCCATGTTGATGTTTCCTTTCATGTTTAGTTGTTTGTATGAAATAGGGGCAATGGTGGCCTGGAGATGAAAGAGGCAGGAAGTGGAAAAACTTACTGTAAACACTGTCCCTTTCTGTTTGAACAACACTCTGTATGCTTTCTGGAAAATATTAATTATTATCATGTCTCCTCTCTCTCCACCATGGCAGGCTTTGAACCTCGTCTTCAAGAGTGCCCGCAGCCATGAGATGTAAAATCGCCGTTTTTGTCAATGGAGTTTGGTGGCTTTTAAGGCGGCGATATGACGGCTGTTTCTGGGTAAACAAAAAGGGTTTTACTCTTCAAGAAAATAGTCGGATTACACTGCAGCCGCCGGAGCCCATCTGAGGTGAAGAGGCGATCTTCTTAGCCAGCTGCAACATTTTAATTTAGTTTAGTTTAGTTAACTTAGCATAAAGACTGAAAATGGAGGAAAACCAGCCCAGTCGGCAGAATAAAATGTTGGCAGTCAACACTTTTACCCTCTGCTGTAGTCTGACGAGACATATTTTGAGCATGATCCGGCCGACGCTCACAGAAGCTTGTATATAATATCTGCAAAATGGTTTCACTCCCTAAAAATGAAAATATACCAAAGTGATGAACTCGACAGCTCCTCTCCAGCTCTAAAGAGCATTTTATCATCTTGCTTTGGTTTTCCGTCTTGCAACTTTTTACTGATTTACTCTAGCCGCTGTCATCGGCGTCCTTTCCAGATGTGGTGTAGGCGGCTGTTTTCAACAAAATAGCTCTAAAAGCACACTGTACACTACCTGCCAAGCACTTAACACCAAACAGACAGACAAAGTTAACGACTGGCCGGTCAACACAGATGAGCATTTAGCAGCTAACGGGCCAGATATCTGTCTCAGGAGTTGGTGAAGACAAAACCAGAGCTCAGAGGCGCACAAACAATGCGCTTACACAACACCAGATGAATGACAATGTTCCTCTGTGTATGCAAACACTTGACAAAGTCATGTTTACAGCACAGTCACTGTTACTCACTAAAACTTACGGTGTGAATCTGTGATAAAAAAGCACATTTAGCAAGTTTAATTTTCTTTTGGCAACTTAAAGGGTAACTTAAAATTGTGTTTACAGGTCTTGGGGAATGCAACTGTATATGTGGGAAAAAGTAGTATGAAGCCTTTTGTGGCTATAAAGGAAGCTGCATGTAATCTGATAAATTGCCTCCTAAGATGCATTGTGGGTAATGTAGGCGCCAGGTTTTGAAAAGGGCGAAGAATACGTGGAATAAAGAAAGGTGATATCTCTGGTTCTGCTCGATTGATTTTGATTATCTGTTTTTTAACTGTCCATTATGAGTCCAACAGTGTCAGTGCTCCACCAGTGGACTCAAAACATGGCACCTACATTACCCACAATGCAATGTAACAGTTACATTTCACCAGAGGAGAAAGAAATAGACTCAGCCGAGACTAAAACTCACACATCACATCATCAACGCCGACTCGTTATTAATTAATTACAGTAAAACCAAATTTTTGTGTCTTGTTTCTGGGAAATTTCTCAACTTTTGCAGGTTGTTTTTCCGCCTCTCTGACTCTTGTTTAGGATAAAGGGTTGTATAAATAAGTAAGTGTGACTCTGGATGGAGCTGAGGACCATAATTCGAGACAGGCACCCTTTGTTGTTTCAGACTGAAACAAACTGCGACCTCTTTTACTAACAGCTTGGAATGCATCTCAATATAATCAATTCATTGTTACTGACTTCACGCAGTGATCTGTGCATTATGGTTAAGTGTCCTGTCCTTACAGTGTTGCATTTTTCAGCCTCTTTCAAACATAGACTGCCTTTACACCACAGGAAATGTAATTATCCAAGAAATCAGTGCAGCACTGAGTGATGCCTCCATGTAAAATGTGATTAGCTCCGAGAGCACAAATCAATCCTTATGTGTTTTCACTGTGCTGTTTCTCAGACAACGGTGTTTGTATTCAATGCTTCGTGAAAAGTCTTTCAACTGAAAACAGAGCAGAAAAGACAAGAACACTGGAAGGTAAGTTTGGCGTTCGCCTCATTTGATTATCTGGTCTTTGACTGAACCCTAACATGGATAATGTGAGTCGGAGGCTTTTCAGTACAACTCCTCTGGGAACATCGGACCATGTTCTTGTCAACAAGTCGCAGCATGAGTCATCCATTAAAGAGAAGTGCTTCCTGTGATCTGAGGGAGAGTCTAAAATAGACTGTATCATTAAAGATGTCCGCCTTTGCTATTCATTCGAGCCTTTTAATGCAAAGTACAGAACACGTAACTCACCACCTAAACGTATACTTAATACGTGCCGTGCATTAGTTTCTCTTCCCTCTGAAAAGACGAATCCTGCTTGTGTCACTGCTTGTAGTTTGTGTCCGGATGCTACAAACTAGAATGAAAGAAATGATCTATGTGTTAAGAGAAGTCACGTCTGTCCATTCTCTGTAAAATCACAAATTTTCTGCCTTTCGCTGCTCTCCAATAATAGCTCAGACAAGCAATGCTACATTAAATATTTAGATATGCTTCCAGCGAGTTTGGGTTGTGCAACGCCCTGGAGCACAACCTCTGAATTGTTTTGGATGTTTCCCGCCGTCACATGCTATTTTCATAATGTTTAGTCATCAATTCACCATTTGTTTATATTGCTTTTAAAGGAACAGTACACCCAGAAAGGAAAACTATCCGCTCGCTCGTATCATGATGGAAAGTCAGGTGAAGTTTCGTAGTTTAAAAGTCAGCTTAGAGGCAAAACAGCGTTGCAGCATTCTCCGAAACTGAAGAAGATAGGGACTTGTTTTAAAACGTGAAATAAGCGAACAAAGATAAAGCATAAAATGGCTCCATACAGTTCGTCTGACGAAATCCAAGTCTCTGGAAGCCCCAACATCCCTAGTTGACCTGAAAAGATGTTATTTACACCCTCGAAACGCAGTCGAGCTCACACTCCCACCTCAGACGGGATGTGCGCTAACGCTTTTAGCTGAGCAGCTACAGTGAAGAGTTTGGCTTAGAAGTGTAGTCCTACTTTTGTTGTTGTTGCTGTGAAAGTCGAGAAGTGAGAAATGGTGGACTACATCACTTCATCTGACTTTCCATCCGCATGAGGGTGAGCAGATCACTGAATGACTGAACTTTCATTTTTGGGTGAACTGTTCCTTTAGGGTGCAAAACCAATGTCTTTTACAGCATCATACAATCACTAAATACATTGTGAGTGAAGCTCAGCTTCTGTTGAGTCCGTCAAACACGTGATATGCTAGTTATTTTAAAGCCTCGTCTTGAATGTATGAAAACAGTGTTGTTTTTATTCTGGGTCGTCTCCTCGAGCCTTCAGCCTGCACCTCCGGGTCCAGCAGTGCTTTTCCAGGTTGTGTCCAGTTGAATTATTGAGCGCCCACCGAGCACCAGACGCTTCCTGGGAGGACTGCTCCAATATGTGCCGCCAGAGACGGCCTGTAGTGTCCTTATTCCGAGAAAAAGGTTCCCTCCTATCGAATAAATGATTCACGGGGCTCTGTGGCTCTCACTTGTGACTGGCTGGTCTTTGGTGAGTCTATATGCACAGTAGCTACAGTATGACAGCTCTTAGCAGTGTCTTTACAGGTCAACACGCATTTTCTCTAAAAGACAAACTTGCACTTGCTCACTTTCCAAAGAAGAAGGACGCCTATTTTTGCCTCTTTGTCTGTCACGCTGAGGACACATGTAATGAGAGAGTGAACACCCAGCTCCACCAAGCTGATTATTGCCCGAGCCTATAATCTGTGAACATCTGCAGCCTCAGTAGTCTGTCGCTGCTGGTCTCCAGAGTGTTAGAAATCTGCCAACAGCAGATTTGTCCACTCTCGCTAGAGAGAGACTTACCTCAGTTTGGACACAAACACAGTCTTGCTCAGTTTTGGGACACGGACACGGTCAAATAGAAAAGCCACGTACTCGTTGCACTGGTGCCTAAACTTTTTATTTAGGTGCACCAGCACATGATTAAGGTGCACATGTTATCAATGTAATTTACAAGAACATTACTGATGTTAAAGTGCTGGACAAACTGAAATAAATGCTTCTTTGTAACACACCAACCAGCCAAGGCTCAGTTCTTACATACTAAACCCAAATGGAAAACATCAGTACTCGTGGTGACACTCAAATTCCTCAATTATCAAGAAATGGGGAGAAAACAGTCAGCGTCCGACTCACAGGAGAGGGAGGGGAGGGACAGGCCGAGGCCAAATCTCGGCCGAGCTCTGCCTTCGGACTGAGGCACAGTCGGACGCACCTGCCTTGAATTGGCACCTGAACCACAGCCACTGGCTCACAAGAAATGAGAATAAGCGTGAAGGCGATGATTCAGGTCGACCCTGTTACATTCATCCAGATACAGACAGATATTTTTGAGAATGTCCCCATTTAAAAAGAAAGAAGAAAGGAATCCTGTCCACATGAGTTTCATTTTGCAAAACATCTCCATACACGAGCACGCAAAGCGATTTCAAATGTCTACATCGACTACACGTCGAACACCAGAGAAGAACATTTTGAGCATGTGCATGGAGGTTATTTATCTTTGGTGGTAGTAACGATGGAAGCTTTTTATTTATTCACTCGTCGTTATTTGCAGCCTGTTTCTGAACCCTCACTTCAGACCTTTCAGAAACACCAACAGCGCCAACTGAACGTAAACTAACTAGTAGTTAGACGGCGCTGTTGCTGTTTTGGGTTTTTAAATCTGTACTGCAGAAGGCATTTTCAAAAATGGCTGTTTTGGTGTCTTAAAACGCTGTTTGACGGACGGCCAAAGCAAAGTAGAAAACATGGCCAAGTCAACTGAGACAGAAGAAAAAAAAGATCCATTAGAGGAAGCCATGTTAACTGTCTCATTATCTCCCAACAGAACCACAGTCCAACAGTATATAATAAATGCAAACACTCGATAAAAGCAAATTATGTAAAAGGTGTTTCATTTGCTGTTTTTTTTCTCCGTCCAGGTTTCTCTCTCCAACAGAAGCTCTTTGTCCTGCTGATTTTTACACCCCGAGCTGATGAAATGAGCAGCTGTAAGCGAAGTGTTCCTGTAACTGTTAAGACTGTGCCATGCTGGCAGACCAACCAAGTGAGGCAAATCCAGTCTATCCCAATTATACAGCGGAGCGCTTTACTCCACTTACTGGAGTAAGTGCATTACCCACTAATCAGTGCCTGGCTGTACTTGTTAGTGCATGACCTTCCCTCATATTCATGCCAGAGTAAGTGCTTCTGGCAAATTAGCTCTAATTTCGCCATCACAGTGAATTCTCCCTTTCAGATGCAAATTAATGTTTGCTTTAAAAAAGAAAAATAAATTGGAAAATGTTTGTGGGTTTCTCTCGACAGCAGCCGGCACCACATCAGACCACACATCAGCTGATACGCTGCTGTAAAACAAACACGTATGAACATGTTTATTTCACTTTTAAGCGCTGAAACATAGCGTTTGTCTTTAAAACAGCCATCACTGATTCATTTGGCCACTTTGGGTCAAGTTTATAACGTGTTAACATACAAATAACATGACATTATCACAGGTGAACTTGTGTGCGACAGCTGTATTCCCGAGATCACATGATCAAGCTACTCGCTCATGGCCAAACCAAGTGGTTTCAGACCAGTCGGCGTTCTTTGAGGAACTACTGGCAGCTGCGGGTGAGCGAGAGAAGCGTCTGTTGTCAAATGCGTCAGCGTGGATGCTGCTACAGCGTCAGTCATCAGGACCGGAGAGTATTTCCGTGTTGAAAGAAGAACCAAGAACAGCACTGAAGGCTTTTCTCGATATAAAAAGATGGTTTCGCACTTCACCTGACTGACTTCACCTAGTTTCATTTCTCGACACGCCCTGCTACTACAGATAGTTTGTTGATCTGATTGATTCAAGTTCGCCCCTGATAGACAGCGATATACTTATAGATGTGTTTTTTTGTTTTTCACCAGGAAATATCCGCTACATTCACCAGCTAGTCGCTCTGCTGTGAGCGGGTAGCGTGCGCAGTGTTTTTCAAATGTGTTTTCTGTCTTTCAGCTACCTGCTGCAGCCAGAAACAAAACTGTGTCGAGAGAGTCGTGAGACTGTTGTGGTCAGACAGCTGAACAAGAAGAGATGCATGATGAATGCATTTTCTACATTATTAAACATTTACAAAGCCTCGTCTCGAAGGTTTACAAAACCAACAGGCCCGAATGAGCGGTTATAGCTATCTGTGCTGGCAGGAAGACTGACATGTTGGTATAAATCCAGATTTACATATTGCGAAAAATACACTTCTTAGTGTTCTCGCCACGAATTAGAAGATGGATGTCTCAAGTCTGCTGGCTATGCTAACTGTGTAGCTAGCGCCAGAAGACGATTAGCTTAGCGAGAGTGGAAACAAGGAGAAACAGCTAGCCTGGCTCTGTCCAAATATAATATAGAAGATCAGTAATTAACTTTTTTTTAATTGCAAGTGAAATGAAATTTGAAAAAAGACTAATTTATTGAGCAACAAGAGGTAAGAACATGTTATGTTGTGAAATCTCCCCAAAAAATGTCAAAATAGACAACAGAAGATAATTCTGGTTAAACAAGAAGTACAGCATGTTCCATTGCGGTCGGCAGAAACGGATATCGAGTCAACAAAACTCTGCTCCTTTGTGTGATTGAAGCCGACAACACACACACACACACACACACACACACACACACACAGACGGTGACTCGCTCACCAAAACATCACTCTCCAGCGCCACGGGGCATCGGATACACTTTCCTTGACGTTTCCTATAATTGCAGAGAATGAAATCAGGAATCACAAATGTTTTTCATGTCCGGCCGACCCCCTCTGATAGTTCATCGTGTCTACTTTATGACAGTTGCGTTCTCATATTTCACTCACAGACCAAAGAAATGTCTCCATGAGGTTTAAACAGTGAATAGTTCACTCAATGTGGAGCGTATCACGATCCAGCAACCTTTGGACAACCCCTGCAAAGTTTCGTGAATGTTTTTGGAAATCAGTCAGGCCAAAAAGTCCCTTTTGATACTCCAGTTATCTGGGACAACCTCAATCCTGCACTTATGTTAATCCATCCGTTGCAGTACCATGCAGTCGGTGCCTGTGACACAGGACTGAACCAAAGCAGATTTGCAGTGATCTACAAACCCGGATGGCATACACCGAGTCTGAGCCGGGGCCTCTTACGCAAATTCAACCAGCTGTGGCTTTTTGGGCTGTGCGTGCCGGGAATGTGTTTACATAACGCTCGTTTGGGCTGTTTTCTCTCACACAGCACGTCCTATAGAAAGTTGAAGGCCTGCAGTGAGGATTATTTATATTTATTAACTTTTTTTTTTTCACGACAGGTCTGTTTTCTTAAAGGCACAAAGACATTTTTTGTCCTCCATGTGAAATTTGTAGTGTCTGTGGCATACACACTACTGCTTAGTAACAATCATACGCTACAGTGTTATCAATATGCAACACTTGTGGAGATTATTGCAAAAAGTATTTAGCGTTTATAATGTAGGGAGAAGTGTAAGACATGCGAGAGAGTGGTTGTCAGTAATTGAAGTAGTATTTGGATCCCTTTGTTGAGACAAAGAGGAGCTAAAGTAACAGTACAGAGGTATTAGAGATATAGATTAGATTATAGATAGACAGACAGATCAAACACACCTCTAGCAGAAGTCCTTGAACCCATGAAAGGAGCACCCTTCGTGGGGGCGGCGTTGAAGGCACGGTGAGTATCCTCCTAAGGTGAACGGCAGCACCAGGCAGTTCAGAAGGTGTCCCAAAAACGGCAGAAAAAAAAAGGTATCATTCAAAAGACAAAGCCCTCTAGTAACTGAACTCATCATGATAGGAGCAAAGGAGGAAGTGAGATGACATGACAAAGTCCACAGAGAGAGGAAGTTGAGGTGGATGGATGATTCAACAAAACATCAGATCAGATACTGAGACAAAAGGAGCGCTCACTGATGTTCAGTTCCCAACTGACAGTCAACACTGATCCAACTTCCCTTCTTAGAAACATCCAGAGTTGAATGAATATAATCGATAACACGTTTCAAGTTTCATTTAGTATTAAATCTTCATTTTGGCCTTAAAACACTCACACTGAACCGCTTTTTCTTAGTTTTAGCTGCGTTTCTCTTCCAGGAAGTGTTCGAAGCAGACGTGTTAGAAGAGAGTTGCATGATTATGATTGATAACAAGGTTAACGTTTCATTTAATATTAAACTAAACACACTAAATAAGTCATTCGGCAGTCTGACAGTGAAAAACACTGAACAGTTTCATTTTGTATTTACGCAACACGCTAAATATTCATTTTGGCCCTCTGAGAGTAAAAAAACAGTCACTTTGAACATCTTTTCTTAGTTTTAGCCGAGTATCATGTTAACAAACATTCAATGACCAAGCTAACCATCACCCCATGTTTATTATTGTAACCATGACAACAAAGCCTCATACAGTGTCGTACAGTCAGAGGGCACAAATGTATCTGATCGTCAAACAATAATTGTACCTTTCCACTGTGCAGCTGGCCTAGATTTAAGAAATTGTACTTTTCCAGCACTGAAGTGACCTTTTAGATGTGTTAGCATCTGTTTTACTGTTGTAGCTGGTTGAGTTGTAGCTTTAACAATGCGTCAGAGTTTACAAGTTAAAGGAAAGTAGCATAGAAATAGAAATACTCATGAGCACAAGCACCTTATAATTAAATAAAAAGTCTAGTACTTGCATTAATATATGTTATGTGGTCGATTTCATCAATGCTGATTTAAAGTCGAACAAACGACAGCTCATCGCCACTCAGGCTCAAACTCTCCTGTGTGTCAGCTCGTATACAACATGTACACTCAGTGTTTCAGGTCCTGCTTTCATCTGCGTTAACCTTAATGCGTCTCTCCCAGCATGTGCCATAATGGAGGCTCAGAGTCCAGTCCCGTTTTCCTGAGGCTGAGAATCAGAGCCTGATCTGTGCTAAGCCCTGGAGCTTAAATCCCTCTCAGACGCTCATTAATACGCTCGCTGTGGGACCACACCACACCGGGGTTATGTCACTCTCCTGAGCCCCGGAGCCCGACCCTGTGTCTGACAGAGGGATCTTCTCCTCCCCCTCATCCTCATCTTCATCCTCTTTCATTTCTTCACTAACCACTGTCTCTCAGCCTCTGACACCGTCTGACCTTTACGCTCCTCATCTCCTCCACAGGTTCCTCTGAATATGACAGCAGAAGGAAATAATCACTGGGTTAAAACTATTCATCTGTCTGTAAGTGGTCTTCTTTACTTACACAGAGAAGCAGCTCGTCCAACATCAACACAGCTCCTGAAAGACGATTCGCTCTGAACACATACGTTCATTTTACATTCGTCTGTATCCGTCTGTGTTCTTCCCTGATGATCACAACCTTTTTTTTTTAATAAAGTTCTGTAAACATGCCAAGAAAAAGGTAACTTTCAAGTCATTAATGCATTTTTTAAACACATCATATAAAGGAGCACTCGCACGCCTCACTGACTATGTTTACATGCACACTAGTATTCAGCTATTATTATTAATATGACAGTATAAAGGCCATGTAAACAGCAGATTCCCAGCCTTAATCTGAATGTAGTGTTTTCTGATTAAAGGAACAGTTCGCACAAAGATGAAAATTCAATGATTATCAGGTGAAGTTTCATCGTCCACCAAAGATTTCTGGAGCTTCACAGCAAAGCAGAGTTGTAGCATTATCCTGAACAACTGAAGTGGATGGGGACTTGTTTTAAAATGGGAAAATAACAACGGAAATAAACATAAAATGTAGCTTTAGCTCTAGTTTAGACTTTTGGCAGTGGGAATGAAAGATGGAGGCTGTGTTTGCACGAGTCAAACGAGTCCAGCAACGGTGGAAAACGTCAAAATCTTATTTTTGAAGGCAAGACGGCACAAGCAGCTCCAGTTTTCCATATGTTGACGTAATAAGGACACGTCAGGTCGTGTCAATCCAGTATGCCCAGCCGCATGTAAACGGGAATATCTGTGTAACCATTTTTAACGTGCCTGTAAACGTAATCAGTAAGCAGGTGATTTAAAGTGTGAAGTTATGCTCGGCCTGACTTAAAACTTGTTGTGATTTATTTAGCTAAACATAGCATCCATAAGCCATACTTGCTTATCCTTAAGCATCACAGGGGGGCTGGAGCCAATCCCAGCTGACAGTCAGCCTCAGTCACACTGACCAGACAACCTCTTAATGCACACGTGAACTTTCATCTCATCACAGTGATTTGATGTCGCCTCACGTCTCAACGGTTCATTTGTGTTTTGAAGTGTACTAAACCCACAAAACAAAATCCTACGTGTGACTCTATCCTTGCGTTTCCAAACAACGATCTTCTGACACTGGATTGTGCAAGAGGCAAAGTTCACGTCTTCTGATGCATGACTGGAAGAAGAAAAGCAAGAAGTGATGATTGACAGAGCACCATGAGAGCTGTTGATCATCTGACAGTCATATGTTTGCAAAGTCGAATCGTTCTCTTGCCTAACTGGTTGCTTGGAGGGTTCATGACCGCTAATTTTTTTTTTTAAAATAGTAGTTTGGCAAAAACAATCCTAAAGCTGCACCACTCGATTGAAGTACTGTGTTTAAGGTGCAGTTTAGCATCTTTCAGCTCCGTGTTTTGGTTTCAGCTTGGCCCACAACTTTACTCTCACGGTTCACTCTTAACGCTCTCATAAACCCAGATTAAAGTTCTGAAAATGCGACTGTATGCTACCTGCGCAGCACCAAACAGCGGTCGGACAAAATTAGCGACGAGCAGGTAAACACAGCGGAGCATTTAGCTGCTAAATTCTGGGCCAAATATTTCCCTCATGAGTTGGTTCAGAACAAGCAGAGCTGAAATCGGGCTGAAGACCGGACTTCAATTCAAAACCACAGCTCCAAATGACTGATCTTGTTGCTCGACGTCTGTAAGCATTCAACTGTTGGCTAACACTTGACAAAGCCATGTTTACAGTACAGTCACGTGAGTCAGCGGCAGTTGGAGTTGAAGACTATAAGTCTAAACATGAAAAACATCTCAGCTGTGTGGAGTACAAAAAGACAAAGTCAGCTTGCCAGACCTCTTTGTATTTTTCTGGTAAGTAGGCTCAGGAAAATAGGTCTAAAAATATCATTTCTTGACATTTTCTGAGTTTAATTTGTTCTTCCAGATGAAACTACGAGGGTTATCAGATCATCACCTCTCAGAAAGTATTAAGAGACAGGACAGACTAAGGCTAGCAGGTTAGCATGCTAACTTTTGCAGACACTTCTGCAACACAGTACATAAAACACCAACACTGTTGTTTCCTCACACTCAGTTGATAATGTAGCTTCATTTTTTTTGAATGTTTTAAAGAAAAGATTCTGGCCATATCTTACAAACTGCTCCTTAAAAGGTGTAATTTGTAGATTATGGCCAGAACTCGAAGGTAGCTCCAAAAATTTCACCAGATTAACAGACGACTGTCGCTCCTTATACTTTCTGCTGTAGCTGGCTAGCTGCTGTTGGCTAATTAGCTCAGTTAGCTGTGGAGCTTGTGGTCTTATGAGCTGACTTGAGTTTGCTTTGCTTGAATGAAGTGTGTTTTTACGATGGGTCTACAAGTAAGGTTGTCTCAAATGGTAAAAGACCATTCAAAACTTGAATTTGGACGGCGTACTATTGGAAAGTGTAAAGGTCAACAGGTCAGAGCTGTTTTTGCCTAATAAGGGATGAGCACCGTGCCAAAGTTCCCCGAGAACCCCAGCAGGGAGGAAGTTAGAAGTAAAAGCCCCTTTTGGTTTTGGAGATGGGGAAACTCATGTTGTTGGACAGCTGTGACTCATATGAGGAAAACTGACAGGTAACTAAAAGTCCCCATTGGTGTAAAACAATGAACAAGGAGGGATAAAAACGGTAAACAGACTATAAAAAAGACAGAGTTGATAATATTAGTTCATTTTGTGTTTTAAACTTAACTTTGCCCCTTTGAAACCAAGACCGTCCATTGTGAGTCTGACGGGGCTTTAGAGAGGTGCGATGGTAAGTTAATCAAGCGCTCATCTAAGAATTTAAGTTGTAAAAACAAACTTTGGGAATGACTTGATTAATAATAAAAAAAACAAAGTAGCCCTCATGTGTTTTAATAAAGTCTGTCCAGGCCTTCTGGAGTCCTGTGTTACCTTTTTCTCAGCCGCTCCCTGAGTCCACACCTAAAAGACAAACACTATCATCCGTCTGTTTAAACTGAAGTCATGATATAAATATAAAACTTAACCAAACAAGCTCGTGACACACGTACTTTCACAAAGCATACAAACTTTGAAAAGGAGCATTTTGCTGACCCGGCACTATTCAGTATCTGAGCTCACAGTATACACAAGCGCGTTAGTACACCCGCCACTTAGCAGCCTGACACAGAAACCGCAAAATCATCCAGTCATACATCATCCTCTCATTTCACTGTAACTACGCAGGCCTGTAAAGGTTTTAATCAGCGTTGTCTTTGTACGCTGCCACACATGGAGGCTGCTCATTTGTGCTCTCAAGCCCCAGAATCTATTTCAAACTGAGCATTTCATCACAAGAGATTCAGTTATCATGGAGTGTTTATTTATCTTATTGTTGCAACACCAGCGTTTCCACGAATTTCCGAAAATAATATCCTCTCAGAGTGCTTCACAATCTTCATTTTTGTGTACTTTAGCATTGACTAACCCACTGCTACCCACCCACACACACACAAACACACACTTTACCTTGTGTCTACATTGCGTAATCCATTTAGCTTTATCAACACTGTGAGATACGTTACAGCAGCGAGCATGTCACATGGTCGACCGTATGGCTGCGGGGTATACATGTTTGAACTGTTGCATAACCATCAGGGACGTTTCCACCGCTGGTTCTTCCTCTACGACATACAGCTGAAATACTTTAATTATGTCTACAGGATTATGTGTCTTACAGCAGCTTTACTGTGCAAATAATAAAGCAAAGCCAGTACAGTGAAAGTAGGAAAGTGAAAATACAGACAGTGAAAACTAACACCATGAGAAATGTTGTATTTTCTAACAGAGCAGCAGTAGTTTTTTTTAAAAATATATTTCTAGCATGAGAGTGAACCTCCTCCTACACAATGTGCTCGCTCCTCCCCGTGTGCGTGATGGGCCAGTAGGCTGAGGACTAAAACTCGGCCAGAAGCCATTAGTTGCAACATGAGATATGAGAGCTGGGCTGGAGTTTTGGCTTCCCCCCAAGTCACAGAATGTACTTGAACAAATTCCAGCAGCAAAAAGTTAATACAGGCCAGAGTGGATTTATCTATCTGCGTCTCAGATTGCATGTGTCTACAGGAACAAGCAATCTTCCCACAACCGCTTTCAGCCTCTCTACTGCTTTATTTATAAGATTTGCTTTACCCTTCTTGTTGTCGAAAAGCGCTTTAAGGACGAATATGAGAGAAAAATCTGATGTTTCAGAGATTTCACCACAGCTGCAGTGCGTACTGTCAAGATACTGTGTGCTTGACAATGTTATTACATTTATTTTTAGCCATACTACCACTTATACTACTTGGCAATGATGGTCTGTCAGTCAGTCGGTCCTCTAGTTGTGCTCCTGAATGAAATGCAATATAGACACACCAGTTGGATGTGTTGCAATGACATTCATGGTCCCCAGAGGGAGAAGCCTGCAGGCTGTGATGATACCTTGACTTCTCTTCTGACACCACCGTGTGGTTGGGGTCTTTACTTTTTGTGAAACATCACAGCAGCATTGGATCCAGTAAAATACCTCTGTATCTACGAAAAGGATTGGCACGTTTTGAGACAAACATTCATTGTCACAAGATGATAATTTTCTAGTGACTTTGGTGATTCGCTGACTAATTCTGTAGCACCAACGCCTTGACTCTTAAAGTTAAACATCTCGACAATCTTTTGCACCATATGAGGATATATGATATATTTCATGGATTGCCATGAAAATTAAATTAGTACAGACATTCATGGTCCCCAGAGGGAGAAGCCTGCTGTTATTGATGATCCCTGACTTTTCCTCTGGCACAACCATGAGGTTGAAATCTTTACTTTTTGTGCAATGTCTCAATAATAATTGGATGGATTGTCATTGAACTTGGTTCAGGCATTCATGGTACCCTGAGGATGAATCTTAATTACTTTGGTGGACCCCTTATTATTCATTTAGTGCCACCAGCATGCCAAAGTGGCAACTTATCCAGTTAAAATATCTCTACATCGTGTTTTTAGACCGACATTCATGGTCCTCAGACGATGATTCCTAGTGACTTAGGTGGTTCTCTGGCTATTTCTGTCACGCCACAACATTGACATTTACATTTTTGATTCAAAGTTAAATATCTTAACAATCCTCTGCAGCAAATTTTATAGATTGCCATGAAAATTGGTACAGGTAATCTTGGTTTTCAGAGGATGAATCCTGCTGACTTTGGAGCTCCCCTGACTTCTCATCTAGTGCCACCATCAGGTCGACATACGTTGGTACGTTAACATGGAGTGATGTCACCCATGCTGTATTGAAGAAGACTTGAGACCACTGACGGAGATCATAAACTCATGACGAAACCATTTACTGAGTTAAAAGAAATAAATAAAGTGAGAAGCAGGGGCATTTTCTCATAAGCTCATATACAATCGGACTTCTTTGTGAAACCAGTGGAGTCGCCCCCCCTGCTGGCTGTTAGACAGAATGCAGGTTTAAGACACTTTGGCATCAGCTTCACTTTTCAGACTTGGAAACTGTTAGCATCACGTTAGCTCACATCACCGCTGTGCCTAATAAGTACAGCCTGGCAGCGCCGCTAGCAGAGCCTGGCAGCGCTGCTAGCCGAGCTGTAGAAGCGTAGTTGTTTGTTCCTCTACCGTGTACATGTGTGTCTGTGTGCACGCATACATGCCTTCAACCCTTTTAACTCCACACCCTATTGATAATGGCGCACACAGCTGGTCACATCATTAGTATTGATCAGCGTTTCTAAAATGGATTACAAACCAGACGGCCTCCACTCTCTGGGAGCCACCAGATGACAATGAAGATACATTTTATTATCCTCACAATCCACTAAAAAAAACAAACCATTTTTATTTATTTATATGATAGAGGGTAAACATTGAGGGTTGTGTTCAAGTGGTGGACGAGCTGCGAGCCAAAGCTCTGCGTTTGCAGACTCTAATGAAAGGTGACAACAAAGGGAATATGGTTGGGGGATGGTTTGCACTGAGAAGATTTAGTTTTACTTTACGTAACACATAACAAAATATGATGACATGCTTTTAAAGGCGTACCAGAGTGATGTGATCAGAGCGATCCTCCATTATCAAGATGTGTTTTATGGGCCAGATTTTACAGCTGGTGTTTCTGATAAACAGCAGATAGATTAAAGGGGTTAACATGTCGTACATTACAGATGTAAAGATACGGTATAGGCCTGCGGCTGCGATGAACCACGGGACAGACATTTTGTCTGCAGGGAGGAAAAGCTCACAGCCAATTAATGATAATAAATTAGTTACCACAATGCTCTCTTTCTCCCCCCCCCCGCCCGCTCTCCCAACGGTTAACCCCATTCCTGAACACTAAGAGGATTTTTTCCATTCATTCCTGTATTTATTATTTTTGCTTAGTAATCAGTCTGTGTGGACGCTGATCCATCTGTATCATTAACGCTGTAATCTCATGTGAAATGACGGTTACTGAACATCAACAGGAACTTATTATCTACAGGAGGAGGAGGAGGAGGAGGGGTGAATGTGTATTAAGCCTCAAATATTTGATTTATCCTTGTTTGAACAGAAAACACCTGTAATATCATCATAAATGAATATTTAGACACAGCGGGAATGCTTTAAAGTCTTTAAAGTCCGGTCTAACGCTGTTTGGAGTTGGTAATCGGTATAAAAGAGACAGTTTAATTATGCAGCTTTATCAGATTTGTTCTAATCTTGAGAGGATTTCCGTTCACGGCACTGCATTGGTCCGCTGTGTCTCTACTGAATAGATGTTACACAACAGAGGATCTATACCGAGCAGCACACAGATGGAAGGATACTGCCCCCTGTTGGTGTCACACTGCACCTCCTGGTTGGTTTACACCTCCTTGTGCATCACCTTTTCATGAATTGAAGACAAGGGGACTCTTTTTATGTTTTATTTCTACGGATGCAAAATGAATTGAAAAGACAATATCTGTAAGAGATATTATCTGCTGTTTGCAGTGTGTTAAGTATAATAAGGAAAATGTATTAAAAAGTATTAAAAGTTAAAGTACTCAATGCAGTAAAATGTCCCGTGACTGTTATATTATTATATATGACATCCTTAGATTATTATGACTCTTTACCGTTTTAGTTTGTTGAGGTGGAGCTCATTCTGAACTGTTTTGTACAGCACTGCAACTAATGATTATTTTCATTCTGGATTAATCTGATGATGATGATTGTTCTACATTAATTGATTGTTTGGTTTGAAAAGAAATAATCTGAATTAGTGAGAAACGGCGTCACAATTACCCCCGTGACACCTTCACAGTGTTTATTTTGTATAACGCTACTAGTTTTTTAATGTATTTCTTGTAGCTGCCACCAGCTTCATTTTTTATAAGGGCCTGATGTCACATGTGGAGGTAATCAATGTTCATGGCAGCATTATTAAGTGCTTCATTTTCACACTGGGATTGTTATCAATGTTATCAATCGATTGTTTTACAGGTACATTATGTTGGAATAATTCACAGGAAAGTTTCCTGAAAGTGACTAAATTTTAGCGATTATTTTAAGCAAAATAGGAATTAACATTATTCAATTATCATTGTAAACTTTCTCTTTTAAATACTACGCCTGCGAGTAGACAAATATCCGATTTTTACTTGCTTTGCACTGACTAGAAGACTTTTGGTTACACCAGCGATGAATTGGAGCTGCAGTAACATCTAAACTCAGTCTACTTAATTGATTTAATTAAGTACCAAGTTATATTTTTATTTTCAGGAAAATTTAAGGACATTATTATGGTTTTATTCAGCAATAATGGACTGAAGACCATATTACAAAATCAAAAGAGGAGTGAAAAGATTAATTTATAATTCCATTTTATTTTCAGTATTACGCAACATTAGAAGTATAAATATCTGTTTTAATATACAACATCTATGACATCCATAGAGCTTTCCTTGGGCAAATTACAAAACTCAAAACACTTTTATTGCACATATTCTAAAAGACAAACCATCGTTAAGCGAGTTCATTTAATACTAGTTTTGCACAGAGGAAGAAAAAGGAAACTGAAAAGACAAGCAGACGAAGAAGAACCTGACATGTGAAAAGACATTGATTACTGCACAAACAAATGTTCTTATTAAACATCCTTGTGACAAAGGGAGCAAAAGTCTCACACTACTAGAAACAACATTATCCGTGACACAGAACATAGATTTGGCAAATCAACAATATACAAAATATACATCCATGATGCTTTGTAAACAAACATTGAATGTGCTTTGAGGATTTAAATGTCAGTCGTCACAAGAAAGAAAAAAGGTGTCGAAAAGAAAAAAACACACGTTCAATCGTTCAAATAAAACCCAGTGATTCATGTAAAGTCAGGACGAGTGGGGAATTCATAAACCACCTTCAGTTCCAGTTTTACTCCTCCTCTCACCCTCTGAACTGAATATTGGCAAACATTAAGGTGCATTTGTTCTCTCACAATACATTAGCGATACATTTACAATATCTAATGCGAGTAAACATCAGATTAACATTAAAATCTCTGCTATCAATCTCAATGTGTTTCGGTTTCATTCTCGGATACAGTATGTCGTTTAGATAAACTATATTTCTGCGTCACGTTAAATGACGTCTTTTCTTTTTGACTCGTCGACATAGAGTATATGTAGTAGACAAGATTACTGTGTTTTTGACATAGCCAGCACGACGGAGCAAATACTGCGTTACATACTTAGTGTCCTAGGCTACTTTCTGGTCGTCCTTTAGGGTTTGCAATTTAAAAAGGCATCTACAGTATAGAAACGTGTTTGTGTGTGTGAGTAAATCGCAGAACGTGATGCGGATATATGACAGCCTATATGTGTAGTACCAAGTATTTGTACATTAACATCAAATGTATGTTGTGGACACGAACTATGCGATGCAAATAATCAGGATTCTGCATATAAAATCTCTAAAGGGACAGTTCAGTTTTGTGGAGCTTCACAGTAGATGGGGACTTGTTTTAAAGGTGGCATATGTAAGAATTTTAGCTGAAAAAATATCGACTAAGATATCTACTGAGCCCCTTCCAATCCTAGTCCAAAGCTCCTTTTCTAGAGGTGTAAACGAACACTTCCCCAAGCTCCCAGTCTGGACCACTAGCTAACTAGCTTCAGGTGCAGCAGGAAGAGGTTATATGGTGACATGCTGTCCACTATTTTGGAGTATAATTCTGACAGGCGGTCAATTCTTACATATTGCACCTTTAAAACGTGAAAAAACGTCGTAAAAAATACGTTATTTACACCCTCGAAGCGCCGTTAAGCTTAAGCAGCTACAGTGAAGATCTCGGCTTAAGACGGTGCAAAGAACGTCTCTTTAAATCAATTTGGGATCTCGGGGCTTCTAGAGACTTCATGGAGCCATTTATTGTTATTTTTCTTTTGGGTTTTTTAATGTTTTAAAACAATTCTCCATCTACTTTAGTTGTTTTGCTGTGAAGCTCCAGAAATGTTTGGTGGACCACTTCATGTTTGGCTGAACTGTTCCTTTAAGCCAGCTGTTGCTCATTATGAAGAACTAAACACTCACACATGACTCGAACAACACTGAGACTGAAGCCTGATGTCAAAAAATCCTTTGAAACCATCGCTCTGTGCTCACTTGTCTGACCTCATATCGCTCTGCACAGACACGGACATGACCGCAGATGATGCCCGAAGCCTTCAGAAATCTAACCGCAGCAATTATTTGCAAAACATGAGCAGAACTGCTGGTTCGAATCGAACATTTTTTTTCATATTTCACACAGTCATCGCTCTTCGAACTGTAGCGAGCCAGCAAATACAACCCCGACAATAAAGACATTCTTGGGAATCACTGACAGCCCTCACAGTTTCGTTATATAATGCTACATTTTTAGAAATAACCCAGTTACCCCCTCATGCCCTTTTCCTCTCTCTCTATCTTCAAGTTAATTTTGGAACATGTAGGTCACAAAGCAGAGGATGCCTTTTGACGAGATACATCACGGTAGCTTACTTTAGACCACGGAGTTATCAAGCAGAACGTGATACTCTTTAATATCAAGCATACAAACAAATGACACTGCAAAATCCTATACATATAATACAAACATGTAAGCCCATGTATCCCCGTTTTACAGTGTTATCATATTTACACCCTATTGCATAAAAATCAAAAATATATGTACAGATGTCAGAGGAATGTGAATAAACACCACAGCTTGCTAAGAACAGCAAGGTTTATTTCCTATAATCCTAAGGCCCCTTCACTAATTTATGATTTCTAGAACCGTGACGTGATTCTGTATTTTCTTGTGAAGTTTTAGGTGCGTTCCCTCCGTGTGCCACTGCACGAACCCCAACGTTAAAACCGATTTCACTGAACAGAAACAATCGTGATACAGCTGCTAACTTTGCCGAGTGAAATTTGTGTGGTCTACTGCATTTTAAAAGACATCAGGTCCTCCGAGTCTACAAGTAAACAGTGCAATTAAAAATCTTTTTATGGCACTGACTCTACAGTACATCACAACCTTTGTAAGGCTACTTACCCCTATTGCCCCTGACATACTGATTGCACAAAAGCATTCTGGGATCAACGAAATTTACCAAACATTCACTTAAGAGTAAAACGCAAACGTCAGAAATCATCAGCAAATGATTGCCTACATTCAGACCTAGAAACGTGTCACACACTCACACACACGTCTACCTCTCTATCAGCATGTAACAGCTTGCCCGGTCCTTGAATGAACAAAAAAAAAAAAAAAAAAGAAAAGAAAAGAAAAAAGAAGGCATGATGATGTTTGCACATAACATTTCTAACATTTTACTACATCTGGATTCTCGGGAGCGATGATGCTATCTTCACGTCCCTCTTTATTTTTTGTTGTTAGAACTACGTGGAGACTCCTTCTGCTGCTTGCACCTGCCAGCGTCTTTGTCTGAACTGTCCTTCGCTGCAGATGGCGCAGCTCTGGATGCGTCTCTTTTTGTGTTTTTCTGCGCAGACGTCGGCTCTTGGGCAGTTTCTTTTTTCTTTCTCTCAGCCTGCTCCTTCTTGCTGAGGGTCACCTGTTTGTCAGGGGTGGTGGTTCTGGTATCCGGGCCCTTGTGACTGTCAGGTTTGGGGGATTCCTTGGATAGCTTGCCACCAGTCTCCTGGGGTGCACAGCCGGAGATCCTGCCGCTGCTCGGATCCTTTCTGGCTGCAGGTTTCGGCAGCACTGGCGGTGGATCGGGCTGTAAGGGAACATCTGGCGGCAGCTGGTGTTGAGGTGCAGCGAGAGGTGAAGGAACGTGTTTTGGTTTGGAGTCGTGATGGTTTTTAACGACTGGGGCTTGGTTTCTGGGGGAAGGGTCTTTATGTTTGGCATCAAGAGTTTGTTTAAGCAGTGTCGGAGCTACAGATGTCTTTAGAGTGGACGAGGAAGGGGCAGCTTTAGGAGGGAGACATTTTGGCTTCGAGTCAGTGTTTTGAGCTGCTACAGAGCTTTTGGGCTGGGTTTCTCTTTGCTTCGCGTCAGCAAAAGTGGGGGAGTGTGTCAGCTCCTCCCGCTTTACGTCAACTCCAGCGGGTGGCAGCGCGGCTTGTTTCTGTTTAGAGTCATGGGTTACTTGAGCGTTTGAAGTTGGGAGCGCAGATTCTTTAGACAGATCTCTCTGTTTATTGAGCGCTGGGACAGGAGGAGCTGAACTGTGTGATTTCACCTCAACTGTTTTTGTCTCCTTCTCTGTTTTCACAGCGGTGTGTGCTACAGGTTGTGGGTCAGGCCTCGACTTTACATTTTCAGCTGCTGGAGGTGAACACTTCTGTTTTTCTTTCACACTGATTACAGGTTCCTCTTTTTTAGAGGTGCAATGTTCTGGATCAGGTGATTTGTGTTGTGCTTTTTCGGCTGGATTGTTTTTTGATAGCTGCTCTGAATCTTTCACATTCTTAATCTTTGGTGATACGGGATCGTCTTTTTTCTGCGGCAATATGCTACCCCTCTCTATTGCACCACCGGACACAGTTTTATCCTTTTTATTTACACTCAAAGTTACATTATTTAACGAGGTGACCACAGTAGAAACGTCTCTCTTCTGCTCCGCTTTAGCAGCTGTGACACATGTGTTGACCGGATCTCCTGCCACTTTCACAGCTGATCTGTTAGCTTGCACACTGTCCTTACTAACAGATCTTTCCGAGCAGTCCTGACTTTGAGATTTCAAACTGCAGGTTTTATCTTCACGTGCAGGAGCAGATGCTGCTGTTGTGACAGAGGCCTGCGGTTGCGTTTTTGAGGAGCAGATGTTCACCGGCTGCTGTTTTGTTTCTACAGATGCAGATGAGTTGTTCTGTACTTTAGGAACGGAGGTCATGCTGGAGCTCTGTGCCGTCTTCTCACGCTGACCTGTATCCAAACCACAGTTTATACTCTGCTTCACTGACACAGTTAACAGCTCACTGGCTGCTGTAGCCGGATTCTGCACTGTTTTTACATTCGCCTCCAGCTTTGCTGAAGTCAAAGAGACTACTGTGTTGGAGCTGTCTGTGTGAGGTGTGATTTCCGGCTGCTCCACTTCATCCTCCTGATCCTCATTGCTGACTTCCCGTATGGAGGGTGTTTTTCCACATGAAGAGAAGTGGGAGCTGTGTCGAGGGCCTCTGTGTTCATGAGCCAGTGATGACCCGGTCTTTAAACCCGTCCTGCTCTCTTGTTTAGCAGTAAAGTTTGGCGCCTCCACTTTGCTGGTTTGAGCCTTTAATGATTCACTGAGTCTATCCTGTGTTTTCTCACCACTCGTACTGATTTTCACCTCGGTGGCTGCATTATTTGACTGATCTTTGGAGGCAACTATGCTATTTAGAGAAGAAACAGCTTCAGGGCTCGGAGAACAAGTCAGTGGGCTCTTCAGCTTGTCTGCAGTTTTCAGTTGAGGGATGGTTATCTGTCTCTCTGTCGGGGTCTGGAGCCAAATTGGAGGACTCATAGAAACAGTGTCGCTTGTGTTGTCTGCCATCTTAGATAAACAGGTTTCTGTCTTGGAGACTCTGGGCCCTGAGAGCAGACCTATATCCAGAGTGCCCTCCAGAGGTCTGAGAGAGGACACATGGCGTCCTTCCAGTTTATATTCAGACGATGTCTTTCGAAGTGAGGACTCTGCAGAGGAGATGAGCTGGAGCTTTTCCACAGCGCTCTCTCCTCTGCCGGAGAAGAGTTTGGGGGCCAGACCTTCAGGGCTGGAGTGGACACTTCCAAGTCCGGCCTTCATGTGGTCATGAGTCATGGCCGTGTCCAGCTGGAGGCTCTTGGACCTGGTGGAGCCGAAGTGCAGGTTCTCATGGATGCTGGAAGCGCAGCGACACATGCAGTCTTCTCGTTCTTCAAATGACAGCCTCTTCCTGGTGAACTCGATGTTTGGAGCTTTAAAGTCCAACCTGTCCGGCTTCATGTTGTCTTTACTTTGTCTGGAGTGCTGCCACTCGGGGTGGATAGAGCACAGAGTCGATCTGAGTCCTCCGTCACTGTCACCGCTGCTACCAGATGATTCAGCGATGCCCTCAGAGACACGTGTGTTGAGTTTCTTATACAGCACATCTTTGAGTGTCGTGCTCGCAGCTTTGGGCTCCAGAGGACCAGAGTCTGGGCTGCTTTTGTTTTGACTCCTGGTGAGAAAATCATCCCTGTCGTCAACACACACGGAGGATAATTCGGGGTCACGTAGGGCGTCTTGCTTCTGTAGAGACTCCCTCCTCTCTGACCAGTCCTGCCTCTTCACAACCACCTTGGACTTCAGCTTCTCCTTGTCGAGCTCCTCCACCGACTCCTGCCGGCCCATCTTGCGACTGATTGGCCTCTTTAAGCAGCCCTGCTCAACAGGTCGCACACGGGTGATTGCTGGTGGCTCGCAGGCTGTTTCTTCCACACTCTGCAAGACGGTGTAATCCCTCTCACCGGTCCTCACTTCCTCATCCTGCACCTCCTCTTGGGTCACTTCCAGGCTGTGTTTTCTGGGACACAGGTGCTTCTTATCTCCTGTGTAAGACGGGGACAGCTTCTCCTCAGACTGGACTCGTTTCAGGAGGGGTGAGCGAGGCGGCTCAGCACTTTTGGGACGCACAATGTGGCGAACAATCGTGGGTGGGGAATGAATCTTGGCTGGGAAGGATTGTGTTGTCTTGGAAATGGCGACAGAGTGCCCACTAAGAAGGGGAGAGGGTGAGCGCTGAGGAGATGTCGGCTGAGGTGTAGGCGAAGGTGTGCGAGCCAGAGGAGAAAGAGGGATGCTGCTGGCAGATTTGCGCCGCCCCTGACGAAGCCTTTGACCCGGCAGTTTGGGGCCGAGGCCGTGGAGAGTGCTGGGACGAATGTGGCCCGAGCCTGCAGGGGAGTTTGGAGCGCTGGAGCTGGGAGAGCTGCTCTGGGAGGAGTTTCCACCTGGAAGTTAAAAGAACAAAGACAATGGTTATCAGTAATTTCACATACGAAATAAAAACATACAGTTGCATCAGAGTGAGTTGAAATCCCCACCTGACTGGGTGAAATCTGGTGTGGGGCGGAAGGCGGCGGTAGGGGAACGGGGGGAGAGACTGTGGGTAGGGGAGCCAGGGAGACTCTCACCAGATGACAGGGAGTGGTTCAGAGAGGAGAAACTGCGGCTGGTGTGCAGGAGAGGAGAGGGCTGCATGGCAAAACGTCTGAAAAGGGAGCGTCGCCTGGAAGAAAGCAAAGTGAGACAGAGAAGAAAGAAATTAGTCCAGATTCATTTGAACACCCTGAAAACAAAACACCCACACAGTTATAGATCAGTGGTTGTAGTGATCCCCAGCAGAGGGAGAGACAAATATTTTAACTCTTATCATATTTAAAAAATAAAAAGGTAAGTAAGGAAGGGTGGATGGATACATAATAGCTCAGAGGTGCATTAGAAATCAACATAAAACATTCACGTTGTTTCAGAAATTAATACTTTTGATTTTGCTCTTTGTATTTCTATATTATCACATTATTTGCTTTTCCCACAGTACACACATCATCTTGCACATTTCCACAGTCTCCTTAAGTTATTTAGATGCAAAATAGCCCACTGATCCTACAGAGAAATCATTCACATATTCAAATATCCCCTCAGTGTTGTCTCTCTGCCCCCTAGAGGACAATAAGGAACATAGTAATGCTCAGCTGCATTTCAAACAGGACTGTGTCGCAGTTTCTTTCTGCGTTGAACCAGCACATGAATTCTTAACTCTGGTCCTCATTAGCTTTGGGTATGGAACCTCAATTCTGTCCAGACCGACTGAACTGGGCCAAAATTGTGTCACTTTCCCACATTTGTCACTTTCTGAACAATTTTCCACAATAAATGTCGAGCATCAAACACATATACTGTATATTTAGAAAGTTTAAGATTAAATCCACAGCATGTGGTTACATTTTCAAAAACATATTGTGGAAGAGAAGAAGAGAAAAAAGCCTTCAATCTACAGTGAATAAAATGAAAAAGTTGAACCTTTCTGGTGTCCGCTCCTTCTTGGGCTTTTTGGCACATCTGACCATTTTGCTCCTGTAGCTGTTCCTCCTCGCAGGACCAGTTTTTATCGAAGTATTTTCAAACGGGGTTGTGGAGATGGCCACTTTGCTGCCACTCTGAAAAGGAAGGACAAAACTTAGGATGACAGTTTGTTTCCCAAAAAAGGTACATTCATCCTACAAAGGACTAAAACCTAAGTCAGACCACACAACTGTTCAATTTCTAGTTATTAATCTCAACTTAATTTGCATTGCAAATTACTAAACTACATTTTCCAAACACCACGAAGAAAACCATTAATAACTTAAGCTGTAGAACATTCAAAAATGAAAGTCATTAAAAACTGAATTGCTGATACAGTTAAAACATAAACTCTTGTTTACCTTGAGCAGGAGCTCCACCACCTCAGTGTGGACGAGACCGTGAACTGCTTCTCCGTTCACATGAGTGATGAGGTCTCCAGCTTTCAGTCCGGCTTTATGTGCAGGTCCACCGTCTTCTACATTCTGATTAACAGACACAAGACGTATTTATTATTGTTATCATCACTATTATCATGATCATCTATTTTTCTTTACAGCCCTTTGGAGGGTTAATGATATTTTGAACATTTGGACGTCAGCAAACAACCATTTGCCATCTAGGGATGTATTTGAGTAATGGCATCCGTGTGTTGTTATCTGAGCGTCTCTGTCCAGCATGCATGTGGGACTTTCCCTGTCCTCCCCTCGTTTATTTTCAACATGGCAGCCTGTTAAGAAGCTTCCTCATATTATAGCATATTTACATATAACAGAACAGGAAGCTAAAATGTGTTTCTGAAACCATTTTTAGTGAGAAATAGGCTGTAGAAACAGAGAGATGATTCATATCTGATCAGCACTGCCTAATTTGACAGTTTGATCTGAGTTTCGTGTGTGCTCAGATGCTGCTTTCTTGTTTTTTGAGGGAATGATGCACACATTTGTTTTTGGTCTAAGACGCTGGTGCTCTAGTGTCGTATATTTATATTTTAAATGTACCATCACTAAATCTTGTGGTTGGTATGCTTTGCTATCACACCAAAAACGAACAACAGAAGACCAGAACAGAGCACCCTTGGAAGCTGAATGGGATTTCATCTGTGCAGCCTTCACAAGAACCAAACTAAATTGGTGATCACGCCACAGTTTCTTTAAACTGCACCCAACAGATAAAGTAAAGCACTTTTACAGTTTGCTGACTCATAATTGATCACGACTTGTCTACTACAGGCTGATATAGTCCTTACCCAGACCATATGGTAGACAGTGTAGATGTCACCGTCGCAGGCATACACCCGGATCGCTCTCAGCGTGAAGCCAAATTTCTTCCCTGAACTGTGGATGATGATGGGCTGCCGTGGGTTGGCGGTGAACAGGGAGGAGTCTCTGCTCGGAGACGAGTCTCTTGAGGAAGGGTCTGAAGAGAGGGAGTAAGGAGACAGGGGGCTGGCCAGCGGAGACACCCCGAAGATATCTGTAAAAACAAGAGATAATCACCACCTGAGCAGACTCCTTTATTTAATCAATCAGACTCTGACCGGCCCTCCAGTCAGCAGTGAGGTGCTGCTATAAAGCTCATGAGCCTGGTTCATTCTGCTCCTGCTGAGGGTGAAACTAATGGGATTTTCTCTCTCCTGCCCTGCCTGCTTACTTTACTTGTTAGCGGCTTGTACTCGGCTACTCGCCCGCAGCCACTCTGCAAAATGGAACTCACAGCAGGTGTCATGCTGGGCCAATTTCGCACGGATCTATAGGGCGCTTTCATCTCTTTCACATTATTTGTTCAAAGTCCGCTGCTCTTATTGTAATTCTGCACACGGTATGGCTCTGACATACTCCAACCTTCAACGAACTGGCTGAGATCATATTTTTCAGTCGGCGTATGCATCTCTTTCTGCATTATGTTCTTCGACTTACCTCCAGGGATCATGAGAGACAGGGCTCCGGTTGAGACAGACTTTGGGACTTTAGCCACGGCCCCGGTCTTCTCTGCAGCGCTCTCAGGCCGCAGAGAGTTGTTCTGAGCCCCCTGATCTGCAGAGGTATGACTGGTGCTGTCTGGGCTCTCAACACCTTCACCTCTGGGCGTCAACTGGTCGAGATGTTCGGAGAAACTTCCTGTTGTTTACAGGAGATGAGCATAAAATGAGGCACACAACTACACGGAAGAAATGCTCATTTTTACTTCTGTTCTCGTCGTTATAATATATCCAAAAATCACATTTGAAATTTGATATTTTGGGAAATTATGTCTTTTTGTCATTCCTCCTTCATCTCACTAGTTAACAGGTTGTATCTTAATTGTTTTGAGGATTTACAGGTTACTCGCAGACTATTTGAGTGACTAAAACACAGTGAAAAATACCAAGCAACAAGAAAGAAAGAAAAAAACAACATATAAAGCAGGGATACATGTTTCAGGTAAAGGTCATGAACAGTGCTCTGACGAAGGTCATTTTATAAATTGGGACTCCACAGTTGCAGTCTATATGTTGACCTCCCCCTTGCAGATATAGAGGACATAGTGGTATTTCAGAGCATAAAACAGTCATCAAAACAAAATATCTAGACTATGCAAGCGCCATGCATTCCTCTGTTTATTGACCTTGAAAGAGTCTGAGATGTTTTGGTTCGACAGGCTTTAACGCTGGTTTTTACTTATAAATCTTTCTTGTAATGATTTGATGCATGACACAGCAGTTGTATTCTTGTATTCCCCTGGACTAGATTGTATTTTGTAAGAGCTACTCTCTCCTTTGGTCCGTTCACTTGTCTCTTGTGGCTATCTAACAGTTTAGGACAACCTCTTTTAAGTGTGGTCTGTGACACTGGTGTCCTCTTTAGATTAAACTTAGATTAGTTTTCTTTGAATGGAAGTAAAAAAGGTCCAAGTTCAAATGTTGAATGAATGTACCAATTCACTTCTAACATATCGAAAAAAGGATCCTTGCACCGAACCAAACTCCATCCTCAAAGTTAACACTTTAAAGTTTCTCTGCTTACAGTCCAATGTAAACTCATCAAAGACTATTTATCAGGTTATCACGTGAACCACTCTTCATATCGGCATAAATTGGATCGACCACAAAGCATTTATTAAACGCTCCTGTAAATACTGTCTTGCAAAAAAGCAGCAATTGCCAGATATTCACTTGCACTGGTAGGGGAGACACTGCTGTAGTTTCATTGTTTCACAACTTATTGATTTGTGAAAATAAAAACCAAGCATGTGTATTATACATCTGAATACTATGCGGTTCTAGTTTCGTACCAGAGAGTGTGGCCCCGCTGTGGGTGCTGCCTGGAGTTGTAGCGTCAGGCTCATCCTGTGGGAGCTCCCCGATGGAGAAGGAGGTCTTGCTGGGGTCACCGAGGCCTGAGGTCTCGTCTCCTTCGCTCTCTGCTGAGATGGCAAACTTTGGTAACAAGTTGGGACGAGGACCCTGATTGACACTGTCGGTGTCTGTCGAGTGGGACAGTGACGGCCTGGTGGAAGAACAGGACATATTCTTAGAAGATTTTCCGCAGAACGAGCACTTTTACTTTTGATATTTGATATATTTCTACATTAATGGTGTCATCATCACTGAATTTGGAGAATAAGAATATGACATTTCTGCTACTATTTCTGACCATCGTAAAAAGGCCTTTTTTCGTCTTTAATGCAATATTTGATTGCTACATACTATATTGTCTTCATGTGCAGAGGTTTAATGGACTCAAGGACGGAGGCAAACGTACATTTCAGTAAAGTCTGGCGTCCAGCTGAGCGTGTCAACAGTGAGTGGGCTCTCGCTCTTCTTCCCCTCCGTCTCTCCTTTCTCCTCCAGGTGCCCTCGGGACAAATCCAGGCTGCTGTAAACCTGACAACCACACAGAAACAGAGATTCACTTCAGTACATGCAGGCTGTAAAATGTAAAATTATGTTCGACACGCAGATGTTTCAAAACACACACTGTCAGGTTTAGAAAATGTATAAATAAATGTATGATATCCTGTACAGCTAGCATTAGTTTATACAGCAGCGTTTTTAATCTTTGCAATTAAAAGCGGAGCAGAGACATTGTGCTGTCTGTGTTAATGCAGACCTCATCATGTCTAACAACCCTGCCGTTTATGTGGAGGTTCAGTGTAGCTCGACACTTCCTCCGAGACGCCCCGCTGGTCTCTGAGACGCTGTAATTCTTTGTTTTGATGTGAGAGGGGTGCATACTGCAATGCAGTACAACAATGACTCCCAGCTTATATGACTCTATTGTGTATTGTGTTCCACATTAGCAAAAAAAGAAAGAGGAAAAAAAAACAACACACATCTGATTTGCAAGTGGAAAATATATGCAAAGCCGAAATCTATGTTTAATACTGTAGGGTTAAAGGGAGAGCAGGAGAGGTGGGGGCTCGAATTTCCATATGAAATGAAATCGCTCGTGTTTTCTTTCCCATGAGAAAAGGAGCAGGACAGATGAGGGCATCAACTCATTTACATTAGGAACATTTTTGGCAGTAATGATGATAGATGTGTGTTGGTGTCAGTTAAAAATGTAAGGTGGGAGATTAAGGACACACCTTGGAGAACCTGTGAGAACACGAGGAGAACTGCCGCAGCTCCACGTTGAAGTCTTCATCATTTGTATCCTCTTCCTCCGTCTCCAGGTGATGGTATCTCTCAGAGCGAGCTGGGAATGAATGATGACAGGTTTAGATGTCAGATGATAAAGGTGTGAAGCACATAGACAGTACTGTTGCAAATCTATTGGTTCATGTTATTGCCATTTGCTTGTCTCAACTTTGTTCCTGAGAAATCCTGTTGCGTTTGTCATTTTGTCATGGCTGACAGGTAAATACTTCAATACCCATGTATTATTCAAAGTTTTGTCGGTTCAGAGAACAAAACAGCCCCATTGTTGCTGAATTCATCCAAAACTGTTTCACAATTTCAAAGTGTGAAAGTGATTTAAGATGCAGATTACAGATACGCTTTCTCGAAGACGTAGAGGTCCATTGTGTGGGATTCAGGGCGAAATGTAATATGATATTCATAATTATGTTTTCATGAGTGTATAATCACCTGAAACTAAGAATCATTGTGTTTGCATTGACTTTGAACAAGCCTTTTATATCTACAGGGGGAGCGGGTCCTCTCCCACGTGGTCCGCCATGTCTCTACGGTAACTCAGAATGGACAAACCAAACACATCCCAGTGTCCCCCCTAAAGCCTTAAACCCTGAGCCCTCACGGACTTTGCTGATGTCAACAGTCAAGTGTTTGAGTGACAGAGTTTGCAAGGGGTCAAAATGGTATATGAGGAAATGGGACAGCACTTTGTGACGCTTCACTTTACCTTGTGAGTTTTGTACTCTTTTATTTCACGTTTTAAAATATAAAGCCTCATAAAAGAAACAAAAACCTGGAGTACACATGAACAAAAACAGAATCTTATTCAGTCAGAGGTTTCGGGGAAAACGTTCCATGTTTCAAAAGCTGTCAATAAAAATAGAAAATCAGTTCTACAGAAAATGTCAGATCCGTCTGTTTGTTAAAAAAGGAAGCTACATATAGAATAATGAAAGCATCCTGATAATTGTTGTTTCAAGTGTTTTTCAAGATTACCAGTAACCCATGGTGTCCCCTGTGTTTAATGTTAATTTCCTCAGGCGAAGTCTAAAGAAATGCAGACTTACTGAAAATGGCCACAAAGGGCTCAAAATGTCGGCGTTGGAGCCCTCATGCACTCAACAATTTGACAGTGGGACAGCCCTAAACCCGCGCAGACTTAATGGGATTGAGCCTCAAAGTCTGTGAGTCTGTGAGTGTGGACATTGGGATTGGGCCACTGACTCTAAAGAGGGCCTTTCATGTTCGAGGAGGGTAAGATGTGGGGTGAAAAATGAATGGTAGCTGCACTTCTCAAAATACTGTTGATACTGAACAAAACTTCCAAACATGATGGTTATGAGGAGAGATTGTAAGTTGTCAGGAGCTGATCAGTTCTATGATTTCTAAGTACATCTATGGATGTTTTTTTTTAGCTATGTTGCTGTATATTTTTATATTTTTTGACTCACTGTCGAAGTAGCTGGTATCATCTTCAGACTCCAGCTGAGGAATAAACTCAGCCTTCTGCCTCAGCAGGCTGTTCCAGTCCAGGTTGTGGAAGAACTGGTGCTGCTTCACTTCAGCAGCTCCACCTGCAGATGCAATAAACACAAACAGATGACACGTTTGAGTTTCATTCAAGGACAACTGTGAGGAAAACACAAAGACAAACACTGGGCCTTGACACTGAGCGGTTCAGTTAGACACAGGTGGTAAAGAAACGCTAACGCTATGTTTTCCTTTTCCTTGGTGGCTGCAGGCCAAACCGATATCATGACCATAAATTATGCAGGACCATTTCCTGCCTGTGACCTTTTGTGGAATAGCGGGAGCATTTGTGAATGGCAGCCTGGCGAGATGAACAAGGAGGCGAAGCTGTCCCCGGACTGAACCGGCTACATGCATCCCTCTGATTAAAGGCCATTATCCCAGGTCAAGGCCACTTTTAGAGTCCACACAGCTACACTCACTGCCTGATCATGCATGGGACTAGGTTCATGTACTGGTGAAGAAATAATTGCGATTGATCAAAGGGAAGGGGTGAGGAGGCCACGAGATAAACTGCTCTGCTGGTGGATGACCTCAATTTCTCCCCCAGTGACTTGGAATAATGAGCAGTGCTGAGGTGGCACCAACGCTCACTTGAGAATTTATGGCAGCCTGCTGTGCCTGTCTGGTGCTAACCGAGTTACCGGCTGTGCCACATGTTTCTGCGCTCTGTGTGTTTGTACCTGCGCCCATCCTCTCCAGAGGATTCTGTCTGAGCAGCAAGGTGATCAGCTCCTGAGAATCGGAAGGCGGGGCGTCCTCTCCCTCTGGCCAGTTGATCTCGTCTGGAAACACACAATGCATCCGTTTGAATCAGAAATACTCCACATGCAAGGAGCACATGAAGCTCAACTAAGAGTAGACTAGTAGGGCGTGGTTTTGGAGTTGAAAAAACATCAAGCTTTGCTCAGAAAAATGTAGGGATGTGTTTCTGAGCAACATAATCAGAACACAAAATGAAAAAAAAAAAAAAATAATAACCAGAAAGTGTTGTTTATGAGAAGTTGCCTTAAACACTTAATGGCTGAGGAAACACCCCTGTCAGTTCAGGGTGCATAATTACTTGTTTTCATTTAGTGATTTGGTCAGAGTCCTGTATTTTAATAAGAAAATGATTTCAGGTTAGACAGATCACATTAAAAACTCCTCGTCTGTGGCTGTTAAATAATCACTGCAAATGTTTGTCAGGCTCTGTATAATAAAAATAGAAGTACTGCCTCATGGTTGTATGACTCCACACAGCATTAAGGTAGCTGAATTGTTGAGTAATGGCTAAAATTGTGTTCTGTAAGGCCACGGTCACCAAATCCATCCTTCAAGTTGACGGTTGTGCTGGATTTGAAGATATTCCCTGACATTAAAATGGCTAAATCCCAGCAGAAGAAAAGGAAACAGCTGCTAGTTTATTGAAGGTTTGGACTGTTAATGACCAGGTTAGAGTTCAAGTAACTTGCCAATTTAAGAATTGTCTTTATTCGATTATTAACTTGGAGATTGGGCCCGTCCTGAGGACAACGTTCACTTAACTGTGACCTACTAATGTTAATATTTGTGACACTTTTCCCTCAAGTTTAAAAAACGCTTCACCAGCAAAGTCAGACAAACAGTTAGCTTGAAGGTGTTCGCATAATATTGAACGAGACAATTTACATGTGGTCTAGCTTTTAGTGAAAAGCCTCGTGGATAAGCACTGAAAAGGGGGGCAAAGCCTGTCTGTGCCTCACTGATTGTCTGCTCTGTGTGCAGTTTGTCCCCCATTTTAATCAAATTTGGGAGGGGAGCTATGAATATGTATGCGCGGCCCGAGGCCATGGTGGCGTGCATTCAGCGTGTTCAGGCCCCTTTAATTAACAGTCACTCTCAGAGGCTTGGTACAGTTTGATTGAGAGCATAGCAAATCAGTCGTGGCACGCCATTCATTTCCACGCCACAGACCGAGGCTGCAAATAAAACAATCCATGAGCCACACCGTCGACAAGATAAAAGCTCTTGTTGTTTCAAGATTAAGATTTTCTCTGTGCCGCTGTCACCACGAGACTACGAGAGAACAAAGTGACATCATTATAATATTATAACTTCACTTGTGGTCTAAAGTCAAGCAGGATCCACTAAATGCCATCTGTTTTGCTACTAGACCTCAGGGAAATCTCAGTCTTCAATAAATTCAGAAATACACACATCAGCTAATTCCTCGTGGTCACTATTTAAATGTTTAATTCATATCTGAGAGAGGTTTGGGAATTTCTGCTGATGTGCTCGACAGAATTTAAACGCCAGATGCTGCGAGACTTTGCTTAAATCACCTCGAGCAGCAGAGAAAGAGTCTAGTCAAAGTGTATATTCCATAAACGGACATAAATAAATACGTATTGTTTATTTTCATCTTTAAATATCAGAAAACATTAAAAAATAAGGCAGTTGGTTTGATAACAAGTCATGTCTGAGTGAAATGTCATGCAATATCTGTCCGTAATGTTTGAGTAGCAGTCATTGTTAGGCAAAAATATCACAGAAAGGATGTCACAAAAAACATTATGTTTTATGTCTGAGAATATAATAATACCTTTAAAAAGTTACAACAAGCAACAGTTAATAAAATAGTATGCTGAAATACAATGAAAGATAATAAAACAAACAATAAAATCAGTGAAACAACGACCAAAATGGCACTCCACCAAGGCCTAACGGTCCGTTTTATCCACATCAACTTGCTCTCACTAATAGATACCAGCCGTCTAAATACAGCTGACTTTATTTTATGTATTTATTTATTTCATATCATCAAGATCCACGCATTATTCCCTGAGAAATTAATGAAAATGTTGAAAAATGCCCCATCTCACAATGTTAAAGAAAATGAGAAAATATTCCTGGATCAGTCCCTTTGTCTGGATCCACACCAAAAAAAATAATGGGGTCTATTCTGGGAAGAGACACATCCTCCATCCAAGTTTTGTGAAAATCAGTGAAGTAGCTTTTGTGTAATCCTGCTGACAAAACCAACCAAGCAATAAACAGACACTGGTGAAAACATAACGTCCTCGGCAGACGTAATGAAATCAATAAAAAGGAAGTCTAAAATCAATACAATGCAAGTGTAAACTAGTGAAAAGGATGTAACACTGACCGCTGATGACCTGTCCGAACAGCTCCTCTGGTGTGTCTCCAAAAAAAGGCACACAGCCCACCAGAAACTCGTACAGGATGATGCCCATCGCCCACCAGTCCACCGGCTTCCCGTAGCCTTGCCGTAGGATCACCTCTGGTGCAATGTACTCTGGAGTCCCACATACCTGAAGAGAGAAACAACCATTCAAAACATGATGTAGTTTGTGGAAGATGTACAAACTGTCCATGACTGTAGTTATAAAGTAAGATTTACCTGCTTATCAGAGAACTCCCTGGCATCTTTCTCAATGTGTCCCTCGTACAGGTTAGTGGTCATGTTCATCAGCCCGACTTTAGACAACCCGAAATCTGTCAGCTTAATGTGTCCCATAGATGTAACCAGCAAACTGTGAGGAAGAGGGATGTGAGGGGAAGGAGGACAAGAGGAAGAGGATGGAAATATTAGGATAAAATGCGATTATAAAAACAGACACACTTAAACTTTGCAGACAGCGATCACTGGCCGTATTTCTAGCATCTTTAGAAGTTTTTGTTGTAACCTCACAGTGGTGGTGGAAGAAATAGATCCATTACTGCAGTAATGCTAATAATGCTAAAATTTTAAATGACTACAAATGATTACAAGTAAAACTCCTCCATCCAACATTTAATTTGAGTAGAAGTGAATAAATATTAAAAAGAAGTACCAAAATTAACAGAGCTAATAATTAGAAGTTGACTTGATAGTATGCAAAATAATGAAATTACTCCGGTTGAATACTATTAATACTATTCAAATCTATATATATATATACATATCTATGATGAGAAGAATTAAAGGTCTTTCATCAACGTTATGAATCAAGGTCAAACATTTTTTTGTGTAAATAGCTCAGCACACGGAGTTGAGGGAGGGATTGTCTTTGTTCTGTCGAAAGTCAAAAGTTGAATTCGAAGCCTTCCTGGAGTGACAGCTGCACAATAAATGTCACCATTTAATTTTCTGTGACAAAAATAGTCTGTATAATGTGAAGGCTGCATGCGTTATTATGAGGGCAGGAGACTAAAATATTTTCACTTGAATTGTACAGAAACTTTTTCTGTAATCATACTCAAACTGATTTCCCAAAAGGAATTTTATTGAAGCTGCAGTCATTTACGTGCTAATCTATTTTCGGAAGTTTTAATTGTAATGTTAAACTGGCAGTGAAGGCAATAACCACGTATTATGGACTCTTCAGGGCAGCCGATCGTTGACATATCGTTTTTTAAGTTGCTTATTTACACATCCAGCAGTCATGGAACAAATGCAGCTTTCATTTGGAGTCAACCTGACAAAAGTCCAACACTTTTTTGCTCTGCTTTTGTTCTCAACTCCTGAGGGAAATATCTGCCATTTTAGTTGCTAAATGCTCCACTATGCTCACCAGCCAGTCTCTAACTGTGTCTGTCTGCTGTTTGGTGCTGGGCAGGAGCGTACAGTGGCTTTTGAGAGCTTTTTCCCTTAAAACAGCTGCCTGCAGTGTCTGAAGATGACTTAATGAGCGTGATGATGAGAGTGAACAAAATCAGTCATTTTACACATGGTGAAACCAAAGACGTTAGCTGCAGGGAACTGAAGAGTCAGTGGATTCATCACTATGAGCTAAACAAAATACTTTTCATAGCTGCTTTAAAATTTGCGAGGTCTCACTTGTCTGGTTTGAGGTCCCTGTGAACAATGCCGTAGTTGTGAAGATACTCCAGAGCCAGAACCGTCTCTGCGAAGTACATCCGGGCCATGTCCACAGGCAGGGGACCCATGTTCTTCAAAAGAGTAGCACAGTCTCCACCTGTAGAGATCAATGGAGGGATGTCACAAAACATACACTGATTTCAGCTGCAGCACTATGCACTAACAATCGTAGCTGCTGACCTTCAACATACTCCATGACCATGCACAGGTGCCGCCGTGTCTCAAAGGAGCAGTACATGGACACGACGAAAGGATTCTCAGCAAAGGTTAGGATGTCTCTCTCCACAAAGGCCTGCTGTATCTGATTCCTCAACATCAGGTTCTGCTTGTTGATCTTTTTCATGGCGAACCGCTGCTTTGTCTCCTTGTGTCGAACCAGATAGACAGCTCTGTGGAAGAAACAGTTAACCAGTCAGCTCTAAACAGGTCTACTGGGGTTGATCGTCAAATCTGTTTTATTGTTAATTGTTATCAATGTCTAGTGGAAATAGAATGAAAAATGCTTCTTTTTGGGGATTGTAACAAACCATCCATCATCAGAGATTAGATATTCTGATAAACAATGCGATGTCCTTACCCGTAGGCTCCATTGCTGATTAGTTTTGTCATTTCAAAGTCCAGTTCACAGGGTTTACGACGACACCGCAGGGCTGTGCTGAGGCTGTGAGACTGAGGACAAGAAGAGACACAAACAATAAAACAAATCAAAACGATAAAAATCTGTTCACATGCTGTAAAGATGGAGCAGATCAATGCAATAATCTTTTTCTTGAGTGCTTACAGAGTCATCGGTTTCTGGGGTTTCTGCAATGCCGCTGTCACAGCTGGTCAGCTGAGCAATTTCTACAGAGATAACAGAAGAAAATAACGAAAAAAAGAAGAAGAGATGCAGCAGATTAAATATAAAAAAATAGGGTAATAGACACAATTTGCATAGAGCCTCTCATCCATGAGTAGATGCACACTTCCACTTCCGGGGAGGGTGACATGGGGTGGTTCGGTAGAGAGAAAATAGTTCCTACATGAAACTGCTCACAAAAAGGTCTGTGGATTATCTTGAGAAACTGGGTCATGATTTCTGGGAAGAGACATTGCTGTTGAGGTTTTTAAATGTATTTGAGAACCACAAGCTGAGTTTTATTAAAATTGAATAAAGGCAGACAACTCGGCTGATAGCCAAAATCTCTGCAACTCACACCAAAACAATCTAGGACGCGTGAATAGAACAACGGGTAAAAGGAATTGTATTTTTGATTTTTGGTGACCTGTCCCTTTAAGCCTCTGCAGTGCCTAAAATCAGCAAACAAAACAACACAAAAAACAGCAGATGTAGTCTTTATTCACCTATTAAGTTTGAGGTGCTGACTCCGAGATAATCTGAATTGAGAGTAAATGGGCCGGAAATCAGATGTGGCAACACAAACACCCATTTTGAAAATCACAACTCCAGAACAAGCGCTCATTATAAACCACCTTGCATCTTTCACATTTGTTTCTGTGTGCGTTTGTCCATGTGTGTGTTTTCACAGGGGGGTGTTTGTCTCATCCCCAGAGAGCCTGTAAACACATTTCCACTGCAATTTAACATCTGTCCTTCCTCGTAGGTTTGCTTCAGGCACACGAGGCACTGGGCAAACGAAACACAGGAGACACTCGGGGGAAATGAATGGAGAGATTGGCTGATGGGCCAGCCTGTGTGGATCTGTATAAGGTCTGTGGGGAGGCCATTCCTTTCTAATTAGTCATAATGAATGTTGTTTGTTACTGAATCTGGAGAGACAGAGGGTCATTAGAAAGACAGTCTGTTCAGTACAGGACATTAGTCAAGAGTATCTTTGTCTTTTATTTCCTTCCACGGCTTCAGTTCTTTGAAGCCTTGCATTCAATTTGGGCATATTTACTTCAATGCTGACATGTTATTGAAGAAGCGGGAACTGTAATCTTCTGTAAGACTACCAGAATGCATTTCTCTTTATTTCTCTTTACAAACCCTAAAGAAGAGGAAACTAGATAACTTTATGATTTGCTGGCCCAGTCATGCTGAAAAATGACAACTAAAACAATATTTTAGGATTTATTTCATTCTGTCAAACCATTTCAGTGTCTTCTAACCAGTTGTTATTGTATTATAAAAACACAGATGATGGCTGAGCACTTCCTGTACCTTCCAGAGGATCTCTTGTGAGTCCCAGCTGGCTGATGATGTAACGAGGGATGTCCGTTTTGATGCCCTGACCCTCTTTAGCGTGTCCTTCAGCGGCCTCCAAAAGGTGGTAAAACTCCTCTGGGTCAAACTCCTAAAGACACAACAAAAGACACAGTTAAGTATGTTTCCGTATGAACAGTAGGGCCTGTTAAAGGCTAGTTAGTGACATGAAACATACCAGACATTCCAGCAGTCGAGCGGGTCGCGCGATGATTATGAGGATCTTCTTCACCAGCTCTCTGATGAAGTTCACCTCCTCACTCTCTGATCGCTCTGTGGACTAAACAACAGCAAACCAGAAAGGATTCAACATCTCAGTTTCTGTTTTACATGTAATCATGAACTGGCCAAAGACAAGTATAGTTAAAAAAATTGCATGGTTTGTAAGTCAAAGCCAAAAAATAACTATTTTGTGATCTTTGAAAAACTTGATTAGAAGTAATGATATAAATCGATTCTAAATATTACCTCCTGAACAAGCCTCTCCAGCTTGTCTGTGAGCTCACAGAAGTAGCTGGAGGTGATAAGTCCTAGCCGGCTCTTCTCCAGACAGTCACGGGCCAGCTCAATTATCTGGTGGTGGGCAAAGCCGAGCACACCATCTGCCAAAGGGAGGACGCTCTCCGGAGAGTTGCTGCGGATGATGTCCTGAATCCGTTCCTCCATCTGAGCTGTGGCCTGCAGTGACAAGGGAAGGTTTGTTTGGTAATGCGTGAGATAACAAATGACCAGACAGGGCTGTAGAAGCTTATTGTGAGCCCGTACCTTAGGAAACCGCTCTTTGTAGACGTGATTCATCATAATAATCTCATGGTCGTAACATGATGGAGATCTTCCAGGGCTGAAAAACAAATGGCTCTAAAATCAGTACCTGAGGGGTGACAATGGTATGCATTGTTAGTTTGTAGAGTTAAATCAATACCTGAGACTGCGCGAGCGTGGTCGCATGGCCGTCGCTCTGCGGCATTCATCCCCGGAGATGCTCTCAGTGCAGAAGTGCTTGGAGAGGAAGTGCAGTTCATCAGGCGTAGGCTGGAAGGGCAGCTGGTGCAGCTTCTCCTGTGATGAACAGGATGACTGGAAATGAAACACATATATATTCAACATGAAAAGAAAAAAAAAGAGACGGTAATTTTATGTGTGGATGGAAAAAAAAAAATCATGCTAACAGATTCCTTGAGGGGCAGCAGTTTCCCCTCAAGTACCTGCCACATTTTAAGGAATAGTTTGACATTTTGGGAAGTCAATTTTATGCTTTCTAGCTGAGAAGATGTGAATGACATGAAGCTCCAGTCAGGAGATGGTTAGCTTAGCTTAGCATGAAGAGTGGAAGCAGGGGGAAACAGCTAACCTGGCTCTGTCAAAAGGAAATAAAGGAAAGCTGACAGAGTCTGGCTAGCTGTGTCCCCTCTTTCCAGTCTTTATGCTAGGCTAAGTAAGCCACCTGCTGGCACTAACTTCATATTCAATATTTTTTTCCAGGGTGGTGAAGTCATGACCCGCTCTACTCTGCAAGCCAGTCAGAGAGAGAGCAAGGCAGATCATGCCTTCACCACCCTGGGAAAAAAAAAAATCACTTATCAAACACACAAAAAAAATGCTATCAATCTTCTCATCCGATTCTGAGCAAGAAAAACATATCACTGATTTGCCAAATGATAAAACCGTTCCTTTAAAGTAGAGATGCACTGATTCTGGGCTGGTTGATGTCGCTTATTTTGTTTTTGTTGTTATCTACTTCCCCTTTTTTGGCAGGGAAAGAAATAAATCTTCAGTAACTGAACAGTTTTAAAGTCATTCAGCCCTTCATTACATTGTCTTTGAAAGAAATTTAATCATACAGATTAATGGACAATCTTTAATTTAACCTTCTTTTGCATGAAAAAAGATTGTTGTTTTCGGCTTTAAAAGCCTTTTTCAGCCCGCTTTACAACTGATAAGAATTTTCCAGTTCTTACATAACCTTACAAATTGATGGCAAAGTGCCTCATGAATGTGCCAGCACAAAATTGATAAAATAGATAAACATCGGCCGATAGTGACGTGCAGCTGATAAATCGGTGCATCTGACTTTAAAGCATCTCACAAAATCAAGTCTCTTGCGGAAGGTTTATCTGATATCGACGTGTTCGTGTTGTTCCTGGAATATCGTAGTTAATGTTGCTCCAGGACTGGCCAGTTGATGGTCAATGATGGTCCTGGAGAAACATTAATTATGACGAACAACACGGCGATATCAGATTGTACTCCTGTGGATAGTAACACATGAGAAAATGACACAGCTCTGGCAAATGATACTGAAAAATGACCAAAAAATAAGAAGAATTTCATGAAACAATCAGACAAAACTCATTCAAAACTGATAACACATTCATTTTTACATTTAATTTAAAGTCTATTAAACAAATCAAACTGCTGCACTGAATAACTCAACCATGAGTCTGACTTTTAACACAAAACAAAAACAGGTACTGTTTCCAAGACGACTCGACCCATGACTGATGTTTGACAGAAACAAGAACATGCTTCCTGCGATTGATGGTGTGAAAAGCAGGAAATGTACTCGATGACCGAAAAACCCCATGAAACAAAAACAAAACATCAATATGAGCAATTTCTACTAGCCAGGACACTTTTGTTATTCCTGTAAAATGCTCTGCTGTGTTTACATGTATTGTATGTAAATGCTCGGCAGCTCTTTTTTTGCTTCCTTTAAAAGATTATGCTGATGTTTGAAAACGATTGTGTTCTGTCAGAGCGAAAGTGATACAGAGATGTAAGATGGAGGAACTGGACACAAAAACAATGAGAGGAAAAGTGTTTGTGTGTCTGTTTGTCTCTTGTCAATTTGTGTGCACTTCAGACTTTTGTGGCCGGATTGAGCATTACAAAAACAAACACCTTAAAAAAGATAACACCAATTAATAAATAAATAATTCTTAAATAAATAAATTAACAAGAAACAAACTTCAGAATAAAAAAATAATAACTTAATTTAATAGTACATAGACCACAAACACAGGTCTATAGTTAAGTTGAATTATTTTCCTCAAAATCGTTCAACCCTTCTTTGGTTGTGTTTCGCTGGTTGACCTGTCACATGTCTTGTTGCCAGTTGTGTGAGTGCACGATGCTTACAGAGACGGTGGAGCTGGGCGTGTTGGTTCCATATCCAGAGGAGGGAAGGGAGGCCAACGACCAGCGGCGACCATCAGTCCTGTGACCCAACAGCAAACACACAGAGAGAATCGTCACAGTTCGACATCTGATACCAAATCCATAAATGAAAAATGCATTCAAACATACAGACGGGTGACAAATTAAAGAAAAAACCTGAATAAATGAGTTCAGAAACATAACAAACGGCGGCTCTGTGAGGCTGTGGGGGGCAGTGCTCTGAGGGAATATCTTTTGGAAGAATGTATTCATCCCTCTGTTGTTTTGTTGCAGAGAGAAGATGATTCATGTTGTTTTTCCTTTAATTTTTCAGCCGTCTGTGCGTTTAAAGTTCCTTACAATTCTAGTCAGCGGGAAGAATTTGTCTTTGTTCAAAGACAAATTTGTGAAACTATGCATATTTTCCATGTTTGTATTCAAAACATGTAAATTAAGTCCTGCAATCCTAATGTTCATGGTTATAGATGAATGGTGATCTTTCTCTGGTATTGTTCAATCAGTTAAACTACACAGGAAAAGGGGAGAAACATTACAGCAACTGAAACTAGATGCCAGAATGATGTAAAAGGAAACTTTAAAGCTACAATGAGACAAACTAATGGAGGTAGGTGTACGTCGTTGGGACAAATGCAGGGTTCAAGGGCAAATGAAAGCCTAACATGAAGTTACCTGTCTGCTCTGTGGCAATGACTGTGGATTGTAATAAAAATACACAATTACATGACATCATGTTGAGGAGTGGTTCAAAAATAATTACTGATGTTTTGAAAGCATAAATAGACTCAAGAGGCTGAATGTTGGCAGAAAAAAATCAAATCTGACACTGTATAGTAGCTACAAATCAACTCTCATTTTTCTCTAAACAATCTGTATCCAACAAATCTCCCTCTGGTCTTTACTGGCTGATTTGTTCAGCTGCAAATCAAGTAAATATCCATGTGGTTGTGCTGTGTGTACCTTCGTGCAAAGGAGAAATGAGCAGAGGCACTAGGAGAGAAATTTCTAGGACTGTCTTGTGGGCTTGTTCCTGCAAGAAAAAACACAAAGAAACGGAGATTAAAAACAAATTGAAGGGGAAAACAACCTGCAAGCAAACAAAATTCAATAAGACTGGATTCCCCATTTCAATTTGAAGCCAAAACAAAGCCTGACAAACTGCAATTAACCACTGATGGCTGCATTATCACGGATCAGAGTAAACATCACAAAGATGTTTGACAGGGGACACGATAATTACAATACCAACTGAAAACTTATCAACTTAATTGATAAATTCTCACAATTTAGAAGTTCAAGAATGAAATATTTAGCTTTTTTGCTTGAGCTGCTGTAAAGCCAACAGCACGACACGAAAATGTTCATTTCTAGTTAATTTTTTTTACCATAACAGACATTTAGTTTGAAAGCACCTTGATATAGAGGATTAATGCATCTCACCTGGACCTAAAATTGTCTTTTGATGACCTCATTACTGCAATACGAGCTCTCACTTCACTGAAGTAGGTTTAGAGAACTTACTGTGTGATATATCGCATTAATCCATACTACAGAGCACTGGTCAAAAACCAGGTCAGCCACCAGGCAAACTAAATACACCCACAGCTCATTCCAAAGTATCATTTTCATTCACACCATATTCACAGAATGGAGATTTTCCTAATTTGGCTTAATGTCACGTCCGTCCTCCTATCTCTTACCCTACACCTTCCACTTGCCAGTAATTTTAAAACAGTCTGCTTTGACCAATGTGTTTCCAAAAGCTGCGTGGTTTTCACACAGCATGCAAAGTGTCTGAAAGTCAAACGTGACACCCAGAGGCAGCGCACGGTGCAGTGTAATACCTTCTCCTCACAGATCTTAAACGGTTAAACTTCTGAGAGACGTGGATTTGCTTTGCAAATGTGATAGCTGTACACCAAGAAAAGCCTGACAGGCACATAACCTATCAAACCTGCCTTGATGTTGCTATAAAGAGTGTTAGAGAGTAGAGGCAGGTCTTTAATGTGGGTTTTGCTAAAATGCAGTTCAGCTGTGCACATCACCCGAAGAGAGCAAACTTGACAGAAGCAGAATCACAAACATACATGTACGAATGTGAAGAGAACAGCAGGAAGTTTGAGTCGACTAGTTTACAAAGTAGAACTAGAAGTATTTCTTCAGAAAAGCTGCTAGAGTGCCTACATTAGTCCTACATAATGTTGCTTTAATTGTCCACCTTGATGCATGCACACTGGCTCGCCTCGTCTTTCTGTTTCTCTGTAATTTCTGTTTTCTCTCTACCAGCAACATTATCTGCTTTCATTGTCAGTGGTGCTTTTTATAAAGTCGACCAAAAACAGGATAGGATAGGATTTTTTTTCACCCGCAATTTCCGCTGTCATAACAGCAGGTGAGCCGCGAGCGGAGGAAGCTGGTTGTTAATTATGTAGCCGATCAAAACCAGCGTGCACCGAACGACATCACAAAAATCAGGTGCACTTGCGATGTTGTACAAAGCAGTGGCATAAGTAGGTCTATATTAAATAGGAGAGGTTGCATCACAATCAGTGCATTCACAGGGGGGATGTAAACAAAAGGGTGTCTTTCTCTGCAAAGCATGTGATTGACAGTAGACAGGAGGGGAAGAGAAAGGGGCGACTGTCGCCTAGTTAATCGATCGTGGATGGTGCTGTTCTCTTAAAAAAGTAGCTAATAAAATGCTTAAATTGGTTGCCATATATACCTGCGCGGCCCACCCAGGAAAATTTTTTACTTACTGACTATGTCCTCCGATAACCATGCACTCCCTCTCTTTACCTACATCAGTAACTGTATTATCTTGCTGGTTGTAGAAGCTTTGGGCCATTGAACACATTATACTGTAGGGACTTTCTGAAAGGCACCAATTAGCCGTAATATAAAAACAAACCTATGGTCCAGCATTAATCAGACATAATTACGTCCTTCACTAAAGAGAGGGACAAAACGGTTAATTAACCAGAAGCTAGGATGGAACCTCCTCCTGTGATGATAAAGAGAGGCCTCCTCCATGGTGGGGAACAACGATCGAGCCACTAAATCTTGTTAGTGATCAATGTCACCTATTTAATTGCAATGTCATCTTAATCATAGCCAATTAAAGATGAGAATCTCTTCCTTTGGGAGTTGGACTGCACCTGAAGAGATTATCTACAGACTAGAATAACAGGAAATACAAGAGCTACAAGCAGAATTCAAAGAGAAACATCAATGTAGAAACTTTCTTAATTACTGTACGTCACTGACCGCTGTAAATGGAACTTAAAGGATGTTTTCCTACCTTTTATACCAATATTGCGACTGAGCCATAGTCTGAGGTCATCCAACAGCTGAATACATTCATTAGCAAGAGTACAGTGGCTTTCCGAGTCTGAGTCCATCTTGAAATACAGACCAAACACTGCGAGTTGCGGCTCTGCTTTTGCTGACCAATGCCAGGAAATAAAACGCCCCGTGGTAAATGAGGCCTCCCCTCCCTCTGCTCCTGTGCATTTCCTCTCTGTAGGCCACCACTTCCTCTCAGAGCACAATCACTGACCTTCAACTTACCACTGCACAGTTAAATTCTCACCCAAACACCACAAAAGTGACCTGAGATTACCACTGAGAGGATGATTAAAGTTTTATGACTTCTTTTCAGTGCTTAGCTTTCTGTGCCTGGCAAGCTTTGGTACCCTATGTGGTTGGGGTCAATCAATAATATTCAATATGTACATTAACTGAATGTATTTCCATTTTATAATATCAATATCATATGAGCATGCCAGATAAGTGCTTTCATTTGGTTGAAAGCTATGGAGAGAGGGAAACACAGGAGGATTATAAATCTCCTTGAGCATTTTCCTGTGTTGTACTCCAAACTTCATTTTGCTTTACACAATGGACTGCATTCCTGTGAGAGAACATTGTGAATTGTGTGCACTAATGGGTACGTTTCTAACACTGGGGTGAGGGAGCAGTGCATGCGCATTAATAGACATTTGTTGTACGTAGACTTACCTGTAAGAGATGAGAGAGGGGAGTGAGGTCGTGGCAAACCTGACGACTGGCCGCTTCCTATCAGGCTTTTTCTGTTGCTCGTTCTGCAGCTGTAAAACCACACAGTCAAATATTAGGCAGGACACTGGATGGAGAAATTACTGAACATACATTTGTCTAATCGACAGCAGGGAAAATCTCAGTTTGTATGCATATTTTAATTATTTGGGGTTTTGAATGTGTTAAAATATGTGCTACTTTGTCAGTTTTATCCGTCTCGTCTTTTCTTTTGTTTGGTGACGTCATTACGATTTACTGATGTGTATTGGTCAACCCTTCTGTCTTGCTATTGTTCTTGTCAAGTGTTTAAAAAGGGAAAAAAAGGAACTCATATTCCCAAGTTGACTTTGAGATATCACAGATATCACTGCAGACACACAGCAGGGTAACAACAAACATTATCACTTCAGTTCTGTGAAATATTTCTTTCTGAGAAAAAAAATGTATAGATGGTGACTGCAAAACCTCGGCTTAATATAACAAATTTTCTTGAGTACATTTACTGTAACCAACCAATCCTGGCCTAAGAGATCATTACTGTGGATGTAATATTAATCCAGAATACCACTTATAATTATGGAAACACTTTCGAATTTGCAAAGAAAATGGCACTCAGCCGACAGTCAAGTTGTGACTTGTTTCAAACATTTCCTACAATGCAAAAAGAGCCCATTATACCACAACACGACACTTAATACAAACAATCAATCACATGTATTCTAATAAATAGTCTAATACATTCCCCAAACATGCCCTCGACATGATGTAACGAAGGGCAGTCCTGCCGTCAACAGTAAATTTGGTGTACACAGTGCCATAAAACAAGAGACAGAGCATCTTTGTTTAGTCACCAAAAAATTAGGCTCCGTGTACAGCACTGAGAATATCTATGTAATATCTACTGTGTTGGTCGTGTTAAAGCAGGACTAGGACTCACGGTGATCAACAGCATGTGACACATTAAAGCAGCCCAGTTTTTAACCTTGAGAGAGAAATGAACTAATTCAGTGTGTTAAAAAGCAGCTTTAGTGTTCAATGTCCCGATTAGTCTTGGATTTACACTTTGAAATTAGAGGCTGTCAGTGGAAACGCATAATGCCTGCAGAACATGAATTCATTTCAAGGTCAGAGACTCAATGACATCCTGTTACATAACCTCCTCAGAGAACTGAACCATTTTCAACAGAGTTTTAAAGATGTTATTCAATAATAATTTCAATCCTTTGCATTATACAAACACCACAAAAACTGACCGACTCTCCAGTTTCTCTCAGTATTTGAAGACTGGAGCCAGTTGGAGCTGTTCTCATATATTTTACTGCATCCGTTAGTACCACACCAGAGTATTCGTATTGCCAAGCTAAAATGTTATGATCTTTAACCTTTAACTCTCGCTTGGATCGAGAGTTACCTCTCTGGAAGAACAGCAGTTATTTTTCAAAGGCAGATTGTCTGGCAGCAAAAACTTTCATTTCCACTCTTTGGTGTTTCACAAGTGAGTTGCTTCAGACCACTTTCTATTTTTACTTTCTATAAAAGATTTACCATGTGTTGTTTAAAATGCCAATGTAGTTATGTATATGAATCAACTTTATTTTCAGTTAACCTTAGTTTCTGGTTATTCAGGCAATCGTCACATTAAATTACACACCGCACTTAAACTTGTACACTCTGATTTTTATCATAGGTATCACAAATAAAATAAATCATATTAGCACTAGCCATCTGGTGGTTTGATGTCCAAGAATGATGGATGTTATTTAAATTATTGCTGTTTTGGTTAACCATTTTGATTCATCTTATTTTCTTTTGATTGCTATATTTTTTAGACAATTTCATTTTTGTTTTCATTCTCAGCTTCAGTTGAATCATTTCACTCATTTTCTGACCTTTATCTATTTTATTCATCAATTTATGAAAAATGTTAACCAATCCCTGCAAATTCTGCATCATCTTGCAATTTCTTATCACATCATAGCAGTCCCCTCTGCAAAATCTTGAGCCATGCATGCATGAACATCTGTATGTACAAACTATTTTTCCAATTTTTACTCGCTCCTTCAATTTCCTTGCAAAACAATCAAAGAAAATATTGCAACATACATCACAATATTATTTGGGAAAGCTGCTGTGAGATCAGAACCTTTACACAGCCCATAAAACCTGCTAAATCTCCGAGGGACTGATTAATACTGAGCAATTTTTAAATAGTTTCTTGTTTTTGTGTCTGTTAGCTAGCAACCACTAGGGAAGACAGCAGGACCCAAAAAGAGAATGATGAAGCTGAGAGATAAAAAGATCTTTATGAAGAGCAGTAAAACTGATGCACAGCTGTAGGACAGAGTCCTTGACTGAGTGATATAGATACAGAACAACCATTCATTTAGGAGAGAGAGGGAAAGACAAAGAGAGACAGCGAGTCAGTCAGAAGTTCAGCTCTGCCTGTTGTCTGTGTGTTGCAGCATTGATCGCACAGAACGATCAAATGCACATGAGCTTCTGCAATGATGCAGAAATGCGTGAGCAGGCGGCCTTCATCTCTTTGTCACAGTGCTGAAGAGCAGCTCGTACAGGTGCCACTGCAGAGCCTCAATGTCACCTCAGCAGTAGTGACAAGCTCTGCACATTTTTACTAGAGTTGATAATGATGTGCAAAAAGCTCTCAACACTCCATGTTTGGCACGAGAAGACTTAGAGCACAGTAAAGGCCTTGATGGATACAAAAGAAATGACAAAATTCTGACTCTGCAAGATCTGCTGCAAAATTCAGGTGATTTCCAAATATTATGATTTTCAAATGCTCTAACAACACCTGGCCAGAGGCTAGATATTGTTGTGCAAAGACAACAATGCTGCTCGTGTATTCTAGTGTTCGGAAGGATCACTGCAAAAGAGTGATATACAAGTGTCCCATGATTGACTTGTGCTCATATTAGTGTTGATTACTTACAGGGAATTTCTCACAAGTCTGATGCATCGATTTATCAGTGACACCAGAAATATTAGTGGACAGAAGAAGAAGCCTCGCTCCTGCTCAGTGTCTGAGCAATTAGCCACGTACTACTACAATATAATGACACGATCAATGGATGACAAACAAATGTTCAGATTAGTGGTTGCTATGACTTTTGAGTAAATACTGCAGGATGCAAACTTTTGATAATGCTCAACGTTGCAGAGAAAAGTTTTGCAAATGAAAGTTGCCTACAAACTAAATGTGTAAATTCATATTTAAAAGGAAATTCTTACAAATTCAAGCTTGAGAATGCATAAAAAGGTCTTGTAGCTGTAGAATTATTTTCGGCAAGTGTGAAAAAGATTAATTTGCACATATGTATAAAATATTTTCTGATGTGTAATCAACATTTGTGCAGGAATATTTTGAGTGATTTTTCACAAGTCTAAGAGACACGCGCACAAATTTCCCATCAAATATTCATGACCCTCATTTGCTTCCACAGACTTGAAAGACTCAGAAAAAAGTTGGAAATTTAGGATGAAAATGCGACATTGAGGCTCAATGACTGACATCATACAATAAGTATTCCAGGCTGCTTGTAGTTCTCAGTAGTCCGGTTGCTGCCCCATCATTGCACTAAAATCTGAATTCATCTCCCTAAATCAGATGGGGGAAACCCTTTTTTTGTATGAAATCCTGTTCATCCGTTTTACTCAAGTGGTTTCTAGGGCTAACCCGTACCATCAAGAGTGTGGACACATGCCATGAATCATTTATCATGAACGGGAGGGAGTGAATAATATCTGGTACACAGGTGCTCAGTCAAAGAGGATCAGATTTAACGAGATCTATTTATACCCTCTCACTGTGGATTAGGCCAAGAGAATGCCACGCTGCTGCCCAATCAAGCCTCTTGTTGCTTCACCCTCTCACTACCCATCACAGTGTTTGCACCATTACAACCCCTATTAGAGAGCTGAGTGCCACTCATAGGGACGTTAAAATGACTGCTTCTGGACTACTTTCAAATAAACTGCCACAGGTTACAATGACACATGGGCCATCTTCATCTCATTTGATGCTAAGCTGAGCTTTAGTAGAGACACCTCTGTGGCCAGAAAGGCTGACTGAGGGGTAAAAAAAAAAAACATGTCTGTATAGTGGAGCTTTAAAGGAGGGATAAAGAAGCCCTGGGCGAAGATGATAGGAAGAAAGTAGGCCAGTGTTGTATGCTGTACTGCAGATGTGTGAGATTTCCTGAAACGGATCCAAGTGAGATTTACCAGACTCGGTTATATGCAAAACCCTCAACCTCACCAAACCATTGTTGTATTACACATGAAATCTCCACAAGCGTAGCTACAGATCTCTTTTTAAATGCCTAAAAATACTCTTTCAAGGTGTTTAACAAAGTTAAAAATACTTTATAAATCACCATTTTACTTTTACTTAAAATTTTACGTTTATTTCACGTTCAACACTGACCTACATTAGTGTAACTCTTTATTATTACAAAGTAATCTGAATCTGTCAAAAACTCTTAGATTTCAGCTTGCTAACTTATTTTGGGCTCCGGAAGAGGCAAAAATAGATTATAAAAGCATTTGATTTGCAAAACTCTGAATCCAGATGAATCTGAAACGTCTGATCCTGACCCACGGCAACAAAAAGCCATGATTAATCTTTTTTACTCGTGAGTTTTGCTTCCTTGTCAGAGCTGTCAGGTAAGCTGACAAAGCGCAATGCCACATAAATTGCTGCTCCTCGCTGACAAACCCAAATTCAAAGTCAGACATATGACACACACAGCTCTATTAATAGTAGTTACAAACTTGCTGCTCGGGTAAAAGCGATGAAGCCACTGGAGACACAGTCATTTTCTACATCTGAAGATTTACAGTATTACATAGATTTTCAGAGACTCAGCTGTGACAAATCTCTTATTTAAGTGCAGTGAATCAAAGTGCATGACAGATTTAACTTAGAGGTAATATGGTTAACAGTTAGAGCAAAGTTATGTCACCTTGCAGCTCCTTGAATGTTCACAAATTATAACAGAAAACAGCTTTCTGCATCTTTTTTTTCCTATTTTGTCTCCTGCCTTATCACTGAATTTACATTGCCTCGTTTAAGGTAACAGTTGCGGCAAATATCATCAACTTAAATCAAAATATTCTGATCATAATTAAAGCAGAAGTGTGAAAAATGACTAAACGAAATGGGGGGAAAGTGGTCTACAGGCAAAGTACTTAAAATGATAACAGACATCAATCACTGTTCATTCTGCTGCAAAATTAATTAAAATTTGGTGCAATATCCAATAAGCTGCATTTCTTTAATGAGGTAAAATGCGGGACAAAACAGCTATATAAGAAATGTCAACAAATATCATATCATCATTTTTTAAATTGTTTTTTTCAGTAAAAATGAAAATGAAATGAAAAAAAGATCATTTCCATTAATCGTGAATCATATCGCTATTACAATATCAACCGAAATAATCAGAATATGATTTTTTTTACCATCTGTAATGAAACTAATCATCTGTATAAAATATATAAATTATGAGGTCATATTTACAGCTAATAACCAATGTTTTCACAAACACATAGCTGAAAAACATGGCTGTGATCTTTGATCTTTCTTTCCAGTTTTCAATATCCACTAAATCTGATTTTCAAATGGGAGAAAAATATTTATGCACTGCTGTAAGATGTCCACAAAAAAGCCAGTATTTCATGTTAAGCTGTTCTGCACTATAAAATGGGTCAGGACAGGGATTAAAAATAAATATCGGTTATATGGGCTTCACCAAACCATATACAAAAACTGGGATCAAGTGGCTTAGCTGTAAACCAGTGTCGACATACTCTGAATCACATAAACCAATGACATGTTTTCAATTCAGAGATGTTAAGAGTGCTAAGTAATGTTAAAAAGTCAAATGAAATATTAAACCGCAACATGTTCTCAAAAGCAGTACTTTGTTGAAATAAACACAGAAATTATGGACAACAACAACAATCAGTAACAGGAACATAAAAAACAATCAGCATTTCCACCTTCCAGCTGTTAATTACTGGGGACAGCATATAGGAAGGTACGCATCCTGTGTGAGGAACATGAGACTGCCTCGAACAATAAACATTAAATTACCATTTGACTCACAAAGCAAATAATACACAATAGGCAAGAAGGGAACACCCAGCTTCTTATTCAGGCTGGCCTCATAAAAACTGACCTACTGTAAATACAAAGAAAAACATCCCTCCCTCCAAACACTGATCACAAACAATATATGTCACGTCACCGTTTTGGTAGAAAAATACGATTTGTACCAAAGAAAGACATTGCAATTTATAAAGAAATGCGTCGTTTGAAGCAACAAACCCTATTGCAGAAAAGGAAATATTTCCAACCGTTTTAACGTTACCTTTTGGAGCGGCGCAGACGGGCTCCACTGAAGAAATGCGGCATGTTAAAGTTGGACAGCACTGTCCACAGACTAGAATCTGACATTGTGTCCAAGTCATGCCAGAGAGGAAGATGTAAAGGCGGCTTCTGAAGACCGAGTGAGGAGAAGCGACGCCTCTCAGGGTTCTGGAGGATGCGACCTCCGGAGCAGTCCTGACAAGTACTCCTACAACAGCTCTCCTTAGGTCCAAACTTCCTCTGTACAGGCACATCTGCAGCCAGCTGCGGCATAAACACACCGGCAGAGGACACGTTGTCCTCCTCTGTCCTCAAATAAAAAAGTAATCCAGGGAGGATCCTGAGAGGCACACAGAATGTGTGATCCAGGTCAGGTGTTGACAGCCTCCACTGTTGCAGGGATGTGACACCTAATACCAGCTGACTTTTTTGTTTTTACCGTCTCACTGCGACTGTGCTCTGTATCCCAAACACTCACCCTGCTCCCTTCGCTCAACATGCTTCATATCATGTAACAGGCATCTACCACTTCACATCCTGTGAAGGGGGGGTTGTGAGACAGAGGGGTGCTGCATCATCAGCAGATGCTGCTGTGCACTCACTGCTTTCACAAACTGGCACCCCTCCAAAAGTTTGGTCGGTCAGTGTATTAAGCAGGGCCTATTTGAAATGGAAATGCTGTGTTTTTGCATGGATTATTTTTTCTGCTGCTGCATGCACTCTTCCCTCAGCTGTTCCCTGTGTAGACAGACGACGTCATTCATTTGATGAGAGCCTCACCTTAACTTCCTCACCTTTGATCTTTGCTGATAAGCAGCTGAACACAAACGACTACTGAAAAACACTCAGAAGGTTTACAATATCCAAATATCGATTAACAAATAGTTTTTTACTCTGTGTTACAACTGACCTTTCAGAAAACTTGATTGGAAGCACTCACTCATGCACATCCAAGCATAACACATAAAAACTCAAGTTTTGTCAGTGCAGTGATGAATTTGACTGTCAAGTCCTGCGTGTATGTGCAAGAATTCAGGGTCAGCTCATCGCAACCACCTGTGACGAGCCAAATGCTGTGAAGCAGCTGTCAGGGCTACGAACAAAATAATATTCCAAGATCATATGAACCATTGGGAGCCTATCACTAAGAGACTAACCTTGGGACCAAGCCATTGATTACTTTTATCCAATGACTATTCACCACAGCAGAGAGCAAAGTTCAGCCCTGCAAACAAAGCGCCTCTGTTTGCGCCTCTGTTGGGGTGTGTGTGTGTGTGTGTGTGTGTGTGTGTGTGTGTGCGCGTGTGCGCTCTGAGTCTGAGGTCACTGAAATCACATGATTGATGGAGTAAGGTATAGGTTTTACTTTCACAATCCAGCTTCAGGACATTAATCTTTTCTTATCGAGCTTTAAGCCAACAGAAACAGCTATCAAGCTCATGTAAGCAAGTAAAAAGAAAGAGAAATGCAACTCCTACTCGACAATAAGGTCTAATATTTAATATTAACAACACTTTTGATTTGGAATGAAAAATACAAAAAAGTGCGTTCTTGTTTTTGTTTTGTTTTCTGTAATCATAGACTTAATACCTTTAGTTTTTGCACTGTTGGTCAGACAAAACAAGCTGTTATAATACAAATATAACTTGGACTTCACTTAGACTATGATGGACGTTTGTCACCATTTTCTGACATTATTTACACCAAAACCAAATGTTTAACTGAATAATTGAGTAAGAAATTGTAAGAGTAATCAATAATAAGAGGTATTTGCAGCTCTGCTCTCAACACAAATGCTCCTCTGGTCAATAAATCCTGGTATCAACCACTGACTGTATAAAATATGGACGGAGCTTTCCAGTTTGAACAGTGAAGTCATAAACCTGCAGTCTTCCCAATGACCAGCAGGGGGAGACTCAACTGGTTTCAAAAAGAACTTTGTATATAAGCTTATGAGAAATGACCCTACTTCTCACTTGATTTATTACCTCAATAAACAGTTTCACTATGTAGTTTTTTAGAATAAATTCAAACTCAGAATTGTATTTTATTTGAAGCTAGAAAGGTGGCAGGGTCCGTCGTATATATAAAAAAAAGTAAAACAGTATGCAACTGTGTTGAACTTCAAGGTCAGTTTGTTTATTCAGTCATGAAAGTTGAGAAAGTTTGATTATTTAGTTTAAAATCAGTCAATGAACATCGTTGTCTTCGGATTAAAATTTCTTCCCAAAAACTACTTAGTGCATTTTTAAGGTATACAGAACTATAAAGAATTGAAGGGTATTATACTGTGTACATTTGTTAAAAAATATACATACTTCAAGTGTTATCAAGTTTTATGTCTGTCAGGACAGTACATGTTGTTTAATTATTGTAAAGCGTTTGTTCAACCAAAACAACCCATGTACTTTCATTTCAGGGTTACTGTAACTGTTATAAATATTAATAACTGTTTGATACCGTATACCACGATACCGGGAAACCCTCATACCACTGCAACCCGAGCAGGGATAAAGACAAACAGACCACATGAACGTCTAACACCAACAGTGTTATCAGATCCTGTCCTGTTATAACACTAACAGTGAGCAGGAGAGAAACAGAAGTGTTTCACAGACTGGCTGAAAGATTCTCTAAGGAAGTGCACAGTCAGACCTGAGGACCATCAGGATGCTGAAGATTAGTCCAATCATTTGCCAAGTGCATTGCCTGGAAGAGATTCAAAAGCTCAGGAGGAGAGACGGAGAGAGAAACCGACAAAGGAGGAACACTACCATGACTGGCACATCACCACCGCTTCTACTTACATGTGCCTCTTCTGTAATAAAGTGTTATCAAAAGCCATTTTTGTAGGTGTGTGTGTTCCTTCAGAGTGGCTCAGTCCATCTCCCTACAGGCCGGTGTGACAGCCTTCACTCTAATTATGGCTCTGCTCTGTTTCTGCGTTCCACATTAGAAACGATGGTTCAGACGGTTCAAAGTCAAACTTGCATAGAGCAGCATGAGCTGGGAGGTCACCGGAAACATTCACATTACAAGCACAACATTTAGGTTACCGTCCTTCTACTGACTGGTTTCTGGAAAATACATGACATTGGTTTGGCTTTAGTAAGATATGGTATTTTTATGTGCAGAGATGAAGATTAGCAATCTAGATAACTGTTAGCGCTTCCATAGACCATAATGACACAGGGGATAAAATGTAATTCTTTGCAGCAAAGTGATTAGCACAAGCACCAATCTGTTATCATTCATAAATCCTGGGAAAGGTCAGAGTGTTTTGTGTGTACTCTGATGAGTGATATGGTTTATGGACTGTCTTCCAGTTGGAGGCTTTTCCTGGACTTCTCTTTGCTTTATGGGCAGGTGGCCATGTATAGGGGCAATGCAAGTGGAACTGTCTTGTAGATAAAGTTATGTTAACATTAACCATTTCTCACCAAAACACATTGTGTGTATATACTATATATGTAAATACTACATGTCCCTCAAAGCAGCTGCATTAGGAAATATAATCAACTGCTTGAAAGACAAAATTGCTGCTCACTTTAGCCTTGTGTGAAAAAAAAAAAAACATTTGCTGGAACGCAGGATCGTCCAGGAAAAAATGTTTAGCCTGCCACAACACAACATCATCTGGCACGCTTCTGCACTGGCCAATTGGAGACATGCAAGCACACATTCCTTGTAGATTACTGAGTAATGTAAACACATTTTTTTGACTGTTTGCACTGCGATCCTCAAGATGAAATATAAAATGATTGTCACTTTGATAGCTTTCCAGGAATTCACATGTCAGAGTATCATAAACCGCTGTGCAGAGTTCTGACTCTTCCTTGATCGTATTTCACGTCTCAATGTGCAGCTTTAAATACATAATTTCCTTTATGCACAAGCGTTAAACAAAACCTGAAAACAGCCTCCGCAGTTTCATGTCCACATGTGAACATCAGGGTTTATATGCATTAAAAAATATCTGAAAACAATATAATACCGACGTAGAGTTGAATCAAAAGGGAGAGAAGCTGCCTCAAATGGTCGCCTGTAAACATCAAGGTTTACATGTGCACTTAATTTTAATACCTGCTTGTACAAAATGTCCCTAGGATGGTAAAATACTGCAATGTCAGACTAACTTTGCCACCAACTTTATCGAACATCAGTCACTCACTATCAACCTGTCTCTCATATGTAGATTAGGTTGGTGCAAAGCGTGATGGTCCTACAATGCCGTATGTTAAACTCTTACCCCTTTTAAGATTTGAACTAAATCTGTTATCTTTGTCTGTACTTTTGCATTTTTTAATGTAAATCTTTTTACCTTTACTGTATTTTATTATGATGCAAAGAACTTTCATCTGCCCCAGTAAATGAAATGTGCTGTACAAATAAAGTTGACTTTATAAGATGTGAAGGATAATGCCCTCTGTACATACACATTACAGGTTACTACCACATTCTTTGACATGAGAATTGCGCCTCTATCCCAATCATGACCCACAGCGCTGCAACATCAAACTCAGCCTATTGCTGCATGATGGAATAAAAACTGAAATTGTCAATAAATAAAAAGAAAAACCTCACAGTGAGTTCTTGTATGGGGCTGACTCACTTTAATGCCTTCTCCACTTGACTGTCTATGAAAGCGAAGCAGAACAAGAGGAGAGCAGAGGTGACATGGGTGGGTGTTTCATGCTATTCATTGATACAGAAAATTCTTCAGTTTTTTGAGTTTTGAATGAGTCGAGGGAAAAAAATTCAAGTTTCATTTTGACTATTGGCAAGATCTGCCTCACAAGCAGCGAATAAAGGCAACTAAACCTGACAGAAAGCATAGACTGACTCCCTCTTTTATTAGTAAAACATAGACATTTCTTTAGCCGTGAGGCTTTCCATTGAAATCCTGTTTTTTTTCTTTAAGGTTTCAACAGTTGAGTCATACATGGACTGTGTTTAAGTGAAGCTGCTGCAGAAGCGAAGAACCTATAAGAGGAGATCGCACTACTCTGTTGTAGAAAAGTATCTTTAGTCAGTCAGACAACACATTAGACAACTAAACAATTTACACAATGGCTCATTAATACATACAGTAATGTCAGCACTAAACTCGCTATGTCTTATTCTGCTTTTTGCAATATTATTCTATATGTACTGTATGTGTGTCACTACTGGTTTTATTGTTCTGCACGTCACAACCCTTGTTATTCTGTTTTGTCTCCTTTGTTTTGTGCCCTGTTCTGTTCTGTTTGTTTTGTTTTTCTCTTTGGTTTGTTTGTTGTTTTTTAGGAAGCATTTTAAAAGACCTTGGCCAGGGGATATTGTCATTAAATACAATAAACTAAACTTAAGTGAAACCTTCTGGGTTTTTTATTATCACTCGCTGCATCCCTCTGCGATATCTCCCAACATATGTTAGGTTAGCCTACAATTCAATGCAAGAGAGCAACCTTGAAACATGACTTTACAACTTTATTGTCTGGTCAAGGCTGGAAAATAGATCAACAACTTTAGCAGGGTATGATTTGTGTTGGCTACAAACTTCCGATTACACTCTGTCAAATATCGATGCAGATTCTCAGATGCGTCTATGATGAATCTTCTACGTCCTCAGCGAAATGCATCTCAGAATCGAGAAATGTTGACACCTGTACATATCAGACTTCTTGTCAGGCTCTTGGCCACCTTTTAATTCAACCAACCAGTGATTACATTAACACTAGTTAAGAAACAGCCACAACAAGATGTCTCCAACATTAATGACCTATTTGAAAGAGAAACCCCAAATGAGGCTTATCGTTGAACAAAAAGACTCGTTTTGAAGGGTGAAACATGTTTGAGGAGAAGACATTTAATCTCAAACATCACTGATGCACATTAACCCCCAAAGAAATAATCTCTTCAGTGACACGAGGATAAAAGTCTTGATAAATCTCAAACTTGACCAGCACACAGATTATTAAATATGAATCATACACTGGTTGAGATTATAAGCAATAAGCCTGGATAGGAAACCATTACTGAGGAATCTAAAACTTGCTTTTCGAATGCTCTTCATTCCTAAATGAATCAATCCAGATGGGATTCAGACAGATTGAGACCATTCTTCACTTTGATGTTTTGCAAATGCCACAAATCCTACTTAGCACATGAAAGAGGAGCATAAACCTCCAAACAGAGAGGGGCAAGATGGGGGAAGGGGTGACACTATCAACATTATATAAGCACTGTGTCCTCCTCCTTCAATGTCATCTCAATGGCAGATGATTTTAGGAAGGCAAACTGAATTCCCAGTCGCAGCCTTGTGATGCATGAAGACAGGACTCAAACATGCACTTACAGGCTTTTAAAAACAAAATAGTCACGGTTAAAGAGCTCTCGCTTACCTCCAGAAATGAAAAGCGTGCAGCGGGCTGCACGGACTGCAGGGGCTAGTGGGAGTGGGGCTCAAGCTTCGGGGAGTGAGGCTGCAAGTTAAATGGAGTGTAGTGAATAGTTTGTCTTTTATCACACACATAGGACAGAAACCCCCCCCCATACGCCTCCACACAGCTCCGACACGTGTCCACATGAAGACAGCAGCATCATGAAGAGTAATGATCCCTGTCAGATGAACCTAAATTGTGTTTAAAGAGCAGGTTCCCAAGGAATTTGTCTGATTCTGCAGGGTTTGTTTGACATTGAAGATGCTGTTTCACTCCAGACTAAAATAAAAGACAAACAGGCAGCCTTCAGATCTACAGATTATAAAATGAGGTACAGATTAACCTAATTTCACATTCTTCATTTATTTCTTGTGTTGCAATTACCGTGTATATCCAGAAAGACACATTTTGCCAATGTGATGTCATAGATTGAGCCCTGTTTACACTGAACAGTGGCACTGCAGAGCATTAGGTCATATAGAGGTGAATAACTTTCACTGCAGTGACAATCTAGAATACAGTTTTCAAAAAGGACAAGTCTGTTTTTTCTTCTTCTTTCATATTCATTCTTATTATTAACAAATCCCATGAAAAGACCAAAAAGATGCCACTAACATGTACTGTCTGTGTAGCCGGATATATCTTCCTCTGCACTAGAGCGCTCCATTGTGTCCTACAAACATGTTTCTTTTGTAAGATGAACATGACCACTGCAGTTTATTGTGTGTCAATACCAGTTATCAAGTGATCTCGCAAATCCACGTCTCCAGGATTCAAGCTTGTAGCCAACCCACAATGGTTTAACCAATCAGCATCCTTTAATGATCTACTGGCTGCTGCAAGCCTGGTTTAGGTGTGATGACCAGCAAGAACAGCTACTGTTCGAAAACAAACCACTACAAAAACTTGCTTCAAAGCCTGGTGCTCTTCCTTGGGCTTGCATTAGAAGTGGACATTTTATTTCATCGAAAGAAGAGGAAAGAACGGCACTGACGGCTTTCCTTAATGGAGAAGACTTTTTCTGTCTTCTCCTGACTGGCTTCATTAAGAGTTTGATTAACCAACTGTCTCCACTTGTGGTAGCGCTCTCCTACCGTTGATCTGATTGGTTGAAGTTAGCCTGTGATAGACAGTAATAGACAGTTTGTCCAATCACTGGCCAAGTATTTTTTCCGCCTTTCAACATGGTTTTGTGAAATACACCATTTGGCATGTCAGGTTAACTTACACCATCCTGCTGCAATAAATACTCCCTCGCAAACCAAATGTGTATTAATAAGCTGATGAAAATAGTCCCAGACAAATGCACCATTTCCTCATGTTAAAGAAAACTGCAGTGCCCAGCCACCTAAAAAATTAAAGTATATATTCGTGACCCACTTTCAGAGATTTTCATGCTCAGTTGGAACGAATGGGCTTGGTGTCGAGAGCCACAGACAAGCTCGATGAGTCAGTAAGTATTGAGAGATGGACAAAGACGTTTTTGGTCTCGTCATGGGAATTGTTGATAATTAGAAAAATATAAGAAATTGCCAACCTTACTAGAGAAAACTGTATACATGTTGGATAACATAGAGCAGTGAGTTATACCTCTATATCTATAGTTTGTAAATGAATACCAACACAATTATCAATTAATTACTTAATTTTCTTTCTTTTTTTTTGGAGCGTTTGTCATTGTGACCCAAAATCTGCATAGAAATAATGGTTTTAAAGCGAACATTCATCCGTCTAATTACGCTCTCTCTGCTGCAGGTTCTAAAGCCTCAGATGGAGGGAACCATAACAAATACCTTGTTGACCTAAATACAAAAAAATGTCTCACGTCAAACAAACGACTGAGGCTTTCACAAAAGGGGAAACCTGCCATGTAAACACACAGCCATCAGTGATTCACTGTTTTTCACCGTATTGATCACATCCAACAAAACACTGCCTCATCATAGGTGTGTTATGACTGTGTGTGTGTTTCCTGCGTGTGCACTGTGTGTGACTGTGTCACGCCAGCAGATAAAGCATGTTGTGCAGTTGCGGCACTCCTTTTGCCTGACACGTTATCTGTCTGTCCATCACACAAACACGTGCATGATAACACAAATGCAGAACACACACACACACAAACAGACTCACAACCACAAGTCTGCTGCTGTTGCCTAGCTGTGAAGGATTTGACATTAGACTTCCTGCTGCGGATGCTGCTGCTGCTAATGCTAACGCTGCACAGAGCTTAAAGCAACAGTGAAAGACAGCAACACATATGACACAGAGACACACACTGCGGAGGAGCTGCCACCCCGGTAGGATAACGGAGGAAAATACTCACTCTAGCGTCAGCCCTGGAATTCTCAGCCTCTCCCGCTGGGCTTTCATGGCTGAACTGTGCTCGTTTGCTCTATTGTGGTCATGATATGCATTCACACTGCCTGCCTGCCTCCCGCCCCCCCTGCACTGACAAAGAGCCAAACCCAGCCACCACAGTGCGATGAGACGGATTGGTTTTCTCTCCCCCCACAAAAAGGGAGGGGGTTAAAAAAGGGGGGCTTGTCTTCTTGTTTTGGTCTCTCCACGTTCCACCTTGAAGCTGTCAAATGAAATCCTCAGTCGCCTGCGGAGGGCATTGGAGGCAGGACAATACCCCTTCTTCCCTCCCCTAATACACGCCCCCTGCTCCTTCACATGCACATTTGTGTCCCCCACCAGCACCACCAGCACAACCAGCACCACAATTCCCCCACCAGCTGGTGACTTGCTACATAGCAGAAATAAATGTAATGAATTTAATCTTCATTTTGTCTGCTTGTCTAACAGGCAGTCACCTTGACAGATGCTAACACGAGGCACGGGCTATACGATGCAAAGTCACCACAGGCACAGGGATGATGTCATCTCCGAAGGAAAAACATAATGCACCACTACCTGCCAGTCCACGTCAGTCAGAGTACAGCAAGACAGAGTGCACTCACACCTGGATTCAACTCCGTTTTATACAATCAATCATGCAAATAGAAAAATAAGAAGGAAGTAAAAATGCATTTTGCAGTGGAATATCACGACTCAGGCAAACAGAAGCATGCGCTTAGATAAGAGAGGCATACAGTACGAGTGCTGGGTCTGACTGTAGCATTCAAAGACTTAAAGGATAAATTCACCAAAAAATGAAAATTGAGTTATTATCTATTCACCCTCAAGCTGATGGAAAGTCAAGTTTTGTTGTTGACAAAACATTTCTAGAGCTTCAAGTCGTTCTCCTATAGCTAGGAAAAAACAAAAAAACAAAACAAAACATAAAATGGTAAAACAGTAGGCTTGAGTGACATCGCAAATTTTATATCATGATATTGTTCCACCCAAATATGACGATTAACGATGTTATCGTTTTTTAAATGATTTTTATTTGTATCTTATGTTGATTAGTAGTGTGAATTGTATGAATAAATAAGGGACTGAGAGGTTGATATCCTACGTCTTCACTGCTCCCTTTACAGGAACCCATACAACACTTTTCAATAACAAAATAATATTAAATGACTTTTAAACTGGGACTTTAGTGAAAAGATTGACTTATAAACATAAGAGAATAGCCTTCAATATTAAGTGCAGCAAGACCGTCACCGGTTCCCTTATTATACATTATAGATTATATATCCTAAATTCAAGGGAGCCAGCCAGGTGACAAATAACACTTATAATCTAAAATTAAAAATCAAAATACAGTCAGAGTAGTTGCTCTCAGGAGAAGAATCTCAAAGCTGTTTGATATTGAGAAAATACTGCATATGAGGGCAACTATCATGATATTCAATATTATCTAATATCGGCCCAAGCCAATAAAATAGCTTGTACGGCATAATACAAATCCTCAGAAGCCCCATGATCCCAAATTGATTTTAAAAGGAGTGATTCACGCCTTTGATGTGTGGTTAAACTTGTGCACTCACTTCAGATGGAGCACACGCTCACGCTTTTAGCTTAGCAGCTCCAGTGAAAAAAAGGTAGAAATAACCCCTTTTCAAATCACTTTGGGACACCTGGATTACGCAGGACGAGGTGTATGGAGCCACTCCATGTTTTTTGTTTTGTTTTGTCTTTTCACGTTTTAAAACAAGTCACCATCTACTTCAGTTGTTCAGTAGAATGCAGCGACTATTTTCGCAGTGAAGCTCCAGAAGTGTTTTGTGGACTACGAAACTTCACCTATCTTTCCATCTGTATATGGGAAGATAATGACTGAATTTTCATTTTTGGGGGGGGGGGGGCTTTGCCTGTAAACCCAAAGTAATAAAGCATGATGACGCACCAGAGTGTCCTAGTGGGATTTAAAAGACCTCAGAGGCGACTGCTTATCATTTGGAAAATCACCCATGGTTTTATCCACACCCATTGTCGCAGATGCTTTATTGCCAAACCTTCAAGATCCCAATAAGTCAAAATGAGTCAGTGACTCACTGGCAGGAAATAGTCTGAGGATGAACTACTGCATGACAAAAGACAACGCACTGTTAAAAAATAAAACAACAAGAAATGTGTTTACAATGAGTCAGCTAACAGCTGTATGATGATGCTTTTGTTAAAGCTGGACTGATGGGAGAGGCAAGGAAAGCAGCTCAGACAGACAACACTCAGCTGCTGCCTCCCTCACTCAATCAAGTGTACCAATGAATTCTTTATTACGATGAGCATGTTTGAGGAGAAACAGCCACTGCAGACGACAGCAAACACTGCATTAACCGCAGAACTAGAAGATGAGGCAGATAGGAACTGGAGCAGAAGAAGAAGAAGAGTTGTATCTCGAGTAGAGCAGGTCAGAGTCGGCTACAAACTTGCAGGAAACTATACACAGCCTAATGTGCTTTCAGGCATTTTTATCTTTCATTTTTTAATCTGATAAATCTTCCAGCTTTGACTGTTATATTTGGAGGACAAAAGAAAAGCCAGCTATCCAAGCAGACAGTGTATGGAGCCAGTTTGGCAGAAACCTCTGACCCATGACTTCCTGTCAGTAAATGATGCTGGACCCGGTGGCTTGAAGAAGATTTTTCCCTCTTTCTGAAAGTCAATGACACAAAACTCCAGTCTTTTCAGGGTGCTGGGGCAATGCCCTCTGCCATAAAATGTGTCTTGGAATATGCAGTGAAGTGAAGAGGATATAAAAAGAGACAGACAGTATATTATAACTAGAAGGGCACTTGGAGAGCTCCGTCAAGGCCAATAATCCACTCTTCTTTGATGTGCAAAACTGCAGCAGATATATATGTCTGGATATACTGTATCTCTAAAATGTGTAGAATAATATCAAAATATGTTTGTGTTTAGCTGAAGCCTCGTCATCTCAGCAGAGTTCACACATTTCTCCTTAGATCTCTGGTGGAGTTTAATGCAGACAGTTCACATTTGGATGTAAAAAGTATAATCAGCTGCATGAAATGTGTGTGTCAACGTGTCGATTACACGCATTTTAAGTACAGTAAGGTAGTGTTTGTACGTAGTTACTCCCCACGTCTGTCTACAGTTAGTCACTAACAACCTCTAGGAAGTGAAGGGAACTGCAGAGTCTCAATGGGAATAAATGAGCATTGTGATTTATTTCTATTGTTAATTTTAAATATTCATTAGTACAGCTTTAAAGTTGAAATCCATAACTTAATGCAACTATTTATAGAAAATTACAAGGACTGTACAAAAGCCTGATGAATGAGCTATTGCAAAACATGAAAATGTGCCAGCTAGCCGAGTTCAACACTGTTGAGCCTTTGATTTCACTGCACAAAACATTACTTGCACCAATTTTTTATAAAAAAGAAATTCTCAATATTCAACAGGCAGTTGCTAAACTGAAAATTAGAATATTCTCCCACAATTTACTTTCAAAATACTTTCATTCTCCTCTGTATTACCTTTACAAATTACCATTTATATTTATTCATTCAGCTTTTGTTGAAGGCTAAGTACAAATGAGGTACTATTCAAGCCTTAGATTGAGGAGGTCATTGCAGGGGGAAAGTAAGCTTTTTTAAATCAGAGAGAGAGAGCATGTTCGGTGTGCAAGTACTCTCAGCAGAGGTAGATATTCAAGCAGTTTTTAAAGGAAGAGAGATATTCTGCTGATGAACCGTTTCACCACCGAAGCAACACACAGATGTTTGGGTTTAGATTTCCAACCATTAAATTAACGGCAGAACTAGAAATCATTCAGTGGCTGATCACCTCAGCAAAAACATATGCTGCCAGAACCACTGAAAACAAAGAACAAACTGTGTATAAAAAACCCTCCAGGAGGGCTGCAACTATAAAACTTCTGCTCAAAAAATCTCATGAAAAGACTAACCTCTGACAACAACCTCATCTGCTGGTGATCAAGTTCATGAACTATGGTTGTTGACAGCATCTGTTGAATTCAATATCACTACAAAAAGACCATGTAACAGAATCCACAGCCAACAATTCCTCCTTGATATCCTGTTGCATGAAAAAGCAGCTGATGGAGCTGGGCAGCACGACAGCTTTGGTCCTTCAGAACAACAACAGGCTGTTTTTGTGCTGAACAGCATCCAACATAATGTTTGTTCATCCAATAGTGTGTTCCTTAAAGGTGCCAACACTTACAAATGATTGATTTTCAGATATTTAATAGGACCCAGCACAAGACTTCCAGTCATTAAGGTCAACCTATAAATAGGTTCCAGTAATCGCTCATGTTGAAAACAACTCTACATATGACAGCATCTAAAAACATACAATCCATCACTGTTGTGGGGGTGGAAAGGGAATTACAGTAGTAAATGCCCCGCCAAGAGTTAAGGAGTTTGGGGAAAGGGCTGACCTTGGTAATTAACTGGTATGTTGATGCCAACCAGACGCTTAATGGCATCGAATGTTCAGTAGATGGCTCTCTGTCACAGGAAAACCTCTGTGAGATTTCAGTGCTCTCAACATTTAAAGAGTTAAATTCCTTTTTCATGCCTTTTTTTCATTGGTGGGTTAAAGATACATAGATTTAGAGTCCGGCAATCCCAGATTAGGCATCGTTAACAGTGTCAGTTCACATGTAACAAGCTTCATCTTATTCCCTTCTCGGCTCTTACATCTGTCACATCAACATTTTATCCTGTCTAACACACTGAAATCAAGCATGAGTGACAAAGCAGCCAGAGATTACAGCTATAATACCAATCTCATAAAATATGAGACACACCAACATGTTAATTATGGTCACTTTTCTCATTTCTAAGACGACAAATCCGTCCTAACCAATTTAATTCTATCAGCTTTTCAAACAAACGGCAGTTTTGATGAATTTGAAGCAGTTTTATCAACTTTGTCATATCCAAACACCATTACTATGGTTACCAAGGTCCCTGGCGTCTCCAGCTCTCTAAATATAAACTGGTGCGGGTTGGTGATCTCTCACTGCAGCCTGTTAGTAATGGCTGACCTCTATTACAGCAGGTGCCCCCTCTGGTAAGGTGCCACGAGAGCAGCAAGGTGTCAAGGGTACATGTTTTTCCTGCACCATCAAACTAAACCAAAATCAATGTCCAGGCGGTCTATTATGTCTTCATCTGGCTTAAAAGCTGTGGCCATCAATGGCTGAGCATCATCTTTAATAACCTGCTGTACAGAAATCTGACCATCCTAATTCACTGTACAGATCCTCTCTTTCTAATGACAACTTGGACCATTAAAGGAATAGCACTGATTAACTAATTAACAAAAAGATGTTCCGATAGCATTTTTTCTTTCTCGATTTAACATACTGATTTCAACTGGATCATGCAGCCGTCACATTAGTTTTGGCATGCAGTTCAGATAAAATTTTTAAAAAAGCTTGAACTTGTTACTTCAAACATCAACTGTTTATTTGAGTATCTACACTAACAATGTAATAGGTAGCGTGACAGCTGGAGGTTTATTACATGGTTTCCTGTTAAACAACTTTCAAACCACCAGTTTACAGCAGATGCTTTTATGTAGCAGATATCGGAGTACTTACAAACTGCCTCTTCTGGGAAGACTCAGCTCTTTCTGCAAATGAAAAGAGAAGAGGTGTAAGTACAGAAAATTAAAACTTTCATATAAACACAAGTTATAACATTGAAAAGATTACTTGGTCATTTATGCAACGCTTTCATTGATTCACTGAACAAAATCTTTATTATACCCACATATTTGTGTTTTCCCTTTAAAACAAGAAGCAAATGCGTTAATTTTATTCAGACCAAATCAGGCATCTAGGCGATTGTGCGGTGGTGTGGGAGCTTCATTACATGGCCCATTTGTGTAAACGCATCTATTGCAGTTAAAATGTTTAAAAAGTAAAGTTTATTTTGCATTTCTGATGTTTGCAACTAATGGGGCTATTACACTTTCTTAAAAATGAAAAAGTTTCCTCATTAGACTGGAGGAGGAATTTTGGATATATGATGCAGTGTGCAAAAATCATCTGTTATTTCAGGCTAATTGGTGGTTCTGATACTCCTCCTAGATCCTGCTGCCTGAGCAGCTAAATATTCAAACAATTAACACTTGTGGTATTGTTGATATATAAACAAAATTGTGAAGCTGTGTTGTGCATTGCGGTTGCAACTTAATAATAATATAATAGGATTATTAATAATGCTGTTCGCCACACAGTCTGATTGCTGATTCGGATTTATGCCTTTGCAGTGTTTTCCGGCATCCCCGAAAACACTACCCACGCTCAAATGAATCAGAGGACTGGCATTTTCGACTTGGTCTGAATACAGCCTCAGAAACACCACAGGTAACGGAGAACGTTGAAACCACACTGACAGCAGACTGTTCTGCTGCTGCAGCAGTGGCTTTACAGCCTTACAAATAGCCACCATATGGAAAGAGATCACAGAGCAGGTGTGAAACTGTAACTCAAACATCCCAAGAGAACTGGTAAGAAGTTTAAAGAAAGCATCTGGATTTAAAAATGTTCAATTAAAATCACATAACAGCTGTGCCAAGTGAACAGGAAGGCCATGAAAGGATGATGCTCTCCCAAACACATTTCCTGTAATTGATATACTGTAAATTATATAGTAAACAGGCATAAAATGCTCAAAAATACAATACATTGGAGTGTGGGGGGGTTAATTCTTGATTTTGTGATAATAACTGTAAATGGAAAGTTAATTTCCTACCTTGTCAAAATGAGATTTAAGTTCTCATGATACTTTTACAATCTGTTCTGCTCTTATGTATGTTTATCTTATTTTATTCAATTACATGAAGACCGGACGGTATATATGATGCTGAAGCTTACCACAGAAGGCAGAGTTACACGAGGTCAGGCTTTAATAGCACCGACAATGCCCTCATTGATTGCTTGAGGATTATGCTTCCTCACAGGCTTCTTACTTAAGGGATAAAACTGCTGGCAAACATTTGCAATATTGCAAAGTCCATGGAGTCATTAACTTACTCTGACTAAATGTCTCTGTTCATTTCCATTCTATACCTGAGACGTATACAATAAACACATTTCGATCGATTTTCTATTTAAAATTGAAATCTTGACTCAACTAGCAACTTGTGCCTCTAAAAGATGAAAGTAAGGCTGTTGACATAAACAAACTAATGAACACAGCATGGACCAACATGGTGCTAGTTAAACATCAGTCAGTCAGTCCGTCAGTCAGTCAGTCAGACTCTGAAACTCAGAACTCACATGCGACTTCAACAACTCTGGAAGGGTTTTAATTATCATATAAGGGTTAAAAGCTTGCGGCTCCCCACCAGTCAGTTACACCTCGATTCCACTGGGCACGACTCTGTAACATCACATGTGCAACGCTGTTTTGTCCCATGGTCCACACGCTCAGTGGAACCACAAGCATTGTCTAGAACGGCTGCGATTAGCTCCAACGACTGTGTCGCAGCCATACCATGACATGAATGTGCCTGTTAAATCTGGTGGGTAAAACTGAGGGGGGCCTCTAGGATGAGAAATTAAATGTCTTAAATAAACTCAACTTGTTGCCTGTAATGTTGCTTTAAAAAGGACCTATTTGTAAGAAAAGTTGATTTTTGAGTCTCAAAAATCAACTTTTCTTACAAATAGGACCTTTAAACCTGGCATTCTCATGAGTTTGGTTGACTGGGCACAATTTTAGAAATTCCTAGATGTATGAATCTATATGGAGAAGAAGGGGTCGCACTTAAGAGTAAATCAAGTTAAGGATAAAAAACACACCATTCAACTTGTGCCCCTGTCACTGGGTAAATTTACTCTGTTTTTTTCAGACTAGAGACTGAACCTAGCATTTGTGTTTGCGAGGCTGTACGGACTCAACAGAACACCTCAAAAGATGCTGTTCAGCTCCTTCACGGAAATTAAAATGAACCCTGACAATTTAAGATTCCAAAGACCATATTTCTCTGACAGCCGTGAGGACGAATAAGTGAAATACATCAGAGCAGAAACGATGCTGCTGCTGCTGCACCGTGGATGTGCCACATGGAAAGCCAAGCAATCAACCTCAGCCACAGTGACAGACGAGCACACCGTGTACAGATCGCTGTATCCCCTTTAGACTCAACACAACTGTTTGTTAATCACAGTAGTTTCTTGTTAAGAAGCGGGTTGTTTTATCACTTTCACAACATTTCCCTGTGCTCTTTTATCTCAGCAGTTTGAAACAAAGACAAAGCTCTCCAGCTCAGATAATTCCAGATCTCTCCCCACTGAATCTGTCCTCTCACTGTAAAAGAGCACTGATAAATAACCTGGCTTTGGATCCATTTTGTTTTGGGACTACAAATCCCACTGATTTGATCATTAGACATTTCATTGTCTCATAACTACCTGATAAGGGTGAGGTCTTTTGTCTCAAACAGTGTAGGACATGAGGTTGATGTGTATTGGCTGCTCCAGTCAGCAGAAAAAGCGCTAAGCCCCACTCTCCCTTTGCTATCAATTAGGGCTTAATGTCTGACTTCCCCTGCTGCCTACACAAGACCAAGGGCAGAGAGTTTCCTTGGGAGACATGGCCACAGCTCACACAACACTAATTACCAGCAGGGAATGACTTACAACGATTGGATATCCACCAATCACGACACACCAAGTAACAGTGTGAAGTCCAAAGACAATTTGAGAGCAAAAACATGACGATAACAAACCAATTTACTGAGAAACATGCATTCATGTGAAATACAATTCACGGCTCACTACAATATTTACATAAAGTGAAATAAATGTCTTGTGTTGCTTATTCATGCTTTTGATGCTTGATACTTACAGCTTTCTGAATAAGCAAAGCTTTTGTTGAGAAAATGGTCCATTACTGACAGCGAGCGCATTCAAAGTGCACTGTGTGATATGGTTTTAATGAAATAGAGTGGTGAGACACATCAAAAACACACAAACACTAAAACTCCCTCTTACTAAAGTCTGGTTTTGTCTTTCTAGTATAAGTAAAGCAGGAGCAGGATGGAACAGACATTGGAAAGAACCAAATGAATGCACTCATACTTTTGCGTAATCTTTTGAAACAGACCATTATTTGTGGTGTCGCTTTGCAGGAGTAACACGCTGAGCTTACAGAAGGTAATAAAAACTGCCAAAAAAACAAACAGAATGATAACACTAGTTAACAAAATTAAAGCCCACTACTATACTAAAGTTGCATTCCATTTTTGAGAATATTTATGATCATCATTTTCTCAGCAATAGCCACTCAATGTATTTACATTATAGAAATACTTTACACTGTAGGGTCCGCCACTCCCTCGTGGGATTAAAATGGCCGTCACGTACAAGGCTATTAACAGAACACAACACATGCATGCAATCGAGCAAAATTCTCGCTGAAAAACACTCGCTGATTTTCATGTTTCATCTCACTGGCTTACACAAGCATACATTTGTGATGTGCTTTTGTGTGTCAGTTTGTACTGCTGGTCTTGTCTCGTATGCTGGTTTTACTCTGCACAATTTGTGAATGTGCTGTGTCTCTGCTCTGAGCTACCGAGGGACTACAAATGCGAATTAGCTCGAAGCTATAATCTGGTACGGTGCATCGAATCTTGACCTTTATGTTTGAGCTGTACACCGTCTCTTTTAAATAAATTAAATTAATTATAAATAATTAACATAAATCCAAGGTCAGCACTGACAGCAATGCTACATAAAAAATGCATCTTCAAAACAAGACAAGGAGATTTTCTGCAGGTGAAAGGCTGCACATGTCCAAGTCCTCCTCAGCAAGCATCTTGTATTCGCCTAACTGTGCAGGTTTAATAAGAAAATAATTAATGAAACGTGAAGATGTAGCGTTTGTGCATTGAGTAGCAACACACTTCAGGGGACTACTTTCTGTGCTCTCTGGTGGGGCGCCTTTCAAATCACAATGTTTGCACCCAACGGTGCAGGGGCTCTGTAGTCGGCATCGCCTTATCAGCCCAACGTTAGTAACCAACATTTTCTCCTGGAATGCTAGTTGTGTAAGATCGTGTTGTGGTCTAATGGCATGATGGAAAATGACAACTATTGTCTGATGTCTTAATTAAAAAATTAGTTCAGCTGCACTGGAAACAGATGAGAAACCATTTGCTCTCCTGTTGCATTTCTGACAAAGTTGTGGGACTTAAAATTGAAATAAATAATTCTTGCTGTTACCACCAATGGCCACAGGTGTCGCCAAATCAACCAGTTCTGAAACCTAAAGGATTCCAACTTTAACCTGCAGTGTGGGACTCTGCTACAAATGAGTTCACACAATGTTAATTAAGCCTATCACTGCCAGATAGATCTCTCTGTATTTCACAGTTTTATCTGTAAAATCTGTAGTGATGCATTTTACGTCAACAAGCAATGACTGGTTTGCAAGAGCTGCCAGAAGGGGGAGACAAATGTGCTGCACTGTGGGGTTAAAGAACATGGAGGATTTTATTGGCGTGATATTTCCTTTCGGGGTTAACCTCAGTAACATTAGCAGACACCATGGAAACATTTTTCTTTTCTCCCTTTAACAGCCAGTGGTCCTCACCTCTTTCTTTTATTATCCCTTACAGACACTTTTATTAATGTACTCAGAGTCAGAGTGGAGCCTGAGCTTTGTGCCAATGTCACGGTCAGTGTTTCAGACTCACACTGCTTAAAAATCAAAAGCATCAAAGCCAGACCGGAGAAATCAATTCACTGAAACGCTCTTATTGGACCTATATGTACAATAACTTTTGTACTTTAACTCACAATTTTTGATCTGTGAATGTATCACTTTACTGTCATTTGAATCTATTTGGAAAGTTATACATGCTCTGTAGTACAAAACATATAATTTGAGGACAAATGTATGAGAAACATCGCTTACTAAAGCTTCAGGTGATGCATTTTTCTTTTCAACTAAATGATTTACTTGGCTTATTGTTGGTTCAGCATATTCTGAAAGAATTCTGACTAAACAATTCAAAACAAAATAAAAACCTTGCACTGATCAAGCAAAAATTTGAGGCTGTGTGCAAATGAAAAGCCTTGACGTGTGTTTTTCAAAGTCAGCATGAGGCTTAACATAAATACAAGTGTTTCCATTAAATGTTATGATCCTTAAGGAGGTTAAATCCTGTCAAACAGGTAACACAAACTGAGAGTAATTGCATGAAAACCTTTCATCTGTGAAAGTTGTCTGTCAGGAAGCCAAACAGGTGATAAAAGTAAACCTTGTAGATTTAATCATTAGTTTATCCACTAATCTTCTCAGTGTTCGAGAGATGACCTGAGATAGCTTATTGTTCCTCGGGGTAAATGTCAATTAATGACTTCTAGCAACAACATTTCATCTCCAAGACACCACATCAAAGCTGTGGGACTGCTCTGGTAAAAAGGCCTATGTGTAATGGTTCATTAATAATTCCCCTTGATTTATCTTGGATTTTCCTACATCTCAAGATCAAAAGTGTACTTGGTTTGACTGCAGTACGCTGCTGAGTGGCAGGAAAATCCCAATTCTCATATGAAGTCATAATGTCGTCAGATCAGCACCTTAAATGACATCAGAGTAAAGGAAGGTAAATCCCCGCCCAATCTTTCCTGTTGCATCTGGATTCTAGTCCAGTTTGTCCGTAATTATCAAGTGTGCCACAGAGTTCACGGAGGATCGCTGACCAGATCTACTTAACTATCTTGTAATTAAGGGTTCTCTGATTTAGTATTGGCAACCCTAATCCAGCACTGAGCAAACTGCTGCCTGTGGCTACATGAAAAGAGATGCACGATCCATTTTTTTTCCAGGTCCCATCTGACTTGATAGCTACATTCTGATATCTGCTGAAAATATAATATATATTGTTGTTGATCTTGTTCATATGTGTAAGATCACATGAGGCTGTAGTAAACTACAAAATCTGAACAGATCAAATGCAAAGCAATGCATCATCAACTAGAGACCGACCTGCTTGACATTAGGTTTAAGAAATAAGACTTCTTGTACATTTATGCGTTAGATAAATAAAGGAATCTACTGTTTTTTAGAACGGCCATGGAAAGGGTCCTAATTAAAGACTTAACTCAGAATAAAATCTTTGCCTACATCTAACCTGAATGTTGCTTCAAAGTCAGAGACATCAAGTGTATGTGGAGATTAGGAGAGGTCAAATAGATCAATGAAGCTGGCTATCTGCTCCCAACACATGTGTACAGAAAGTAGACAAATACAAAACTGACTGAAGGATCTTTAAGTAGCAAACAGTCTGGACATTTATAAAGAGTCAATGACCTAAATTTGGATCATATAGAAACTATGTGTAAGCAGCTGATGTGAATTAACCATGACAGCTACATCAGTAAACTTAAACCCACTGTCTGAAGTAATATCTTCCACCATTATGCCCAGCTCAATGTGAAAGATATTGATTTCTCTACCAGCAGGGGGAGATTCAACAGCAAAGTGCACAGACACTGTTAGAAAGCTTGGCTGATTAAATCTGTTGGCATCCTCACATTTCTCCTTGTAGCAGGATGTTAAGTGTCATAAATACTTAATCCTGTGCCTCGTCCAATGTTGTACGAGGGAAACAATTAATTTCAAGACCGACAGTAAAAAAAACGGTCTCGTAATTTGATGATCTCTCTTGTTTTTTAATGAGGAGCATCTTTTAATGCCACGATAATGGAACCTAGAGTCAAAATAAATTAAGATTAAGAAGATATTTACAGCTGTAGCCTGACGCTTGCAGGTTAGAAGTTTTGTTAAAGTTGCTTTATCTGGTGAGAGTTTATAAGCCTAATCATATGAGATTCTGTTTTTGCCTAAATGTGTCTCATATTGTTGGATTTGAACAACATATATTACCATTTGGTGATACATCACTGTTGATTTTGCACAGTTGTTTGATAATTGCCACTGGAACTAATGACATTATGTTTGTAAAAATGCCACATTAGTAACTGTCACTCGCAATGTACTTATGTCTTCACTCACTGTTAAATGTGGACTGGTGTCTGTTCATGGTTGACAGGAGCAAATGCAAATGACAGAAGTGATGCACAAACTCAGACAACAGAAGGGACGAACAGCTGGAGATGACAGAGGACTCCAAACTACTGAAGACGTCACTACAGCTTGAACAGAAGGCAGTGTATCCTCACAGAGCATCAGAGAGATGTAAAATCTAGTGGAAGGTAAAACTGTGTAGTCTCTAACAACTGATACAACAGCAATAAAATATTTCTGTAACACAAATGAAAGACAAGATTTAAAAAATACTTGCACTAACCAAAGAAGGTGGGACGCTGTGTAAAATGTAAATAAATCAGAATGCAATCATTTGCTAACGAACTGTTTAACAAACAACCGTTGTATGAAGTGTTCCTGACTCCAAGAAGTAACATCCTTCTTACACTCATGTGCTTCACAAAGTGGTGAACCTCACCCCATCCTTGTTTTTGAAAGACTGAGCCTTTTAAGGATACCTCTTTCATACCCAATCATGAAACTATCACTTGTTACCATTTAGGGCTGCCGCAATGTCAAAGTTTTCCCATGACTAATAAGCTTGTATGAACAGATGCTGTAGAGTGCTGTACTAATTTAGTGCTAATGCAAACTTAACTTTCCACTGCTGCTGCTTGACATTAAAAGCATTTAACTGGCGAAATGCAAGTTGACATTTATTTTGAAGCAGACTAGTCACAGGAGATGCATTGTTCAGTGAGTTTAGCACTTATTCCTATCGTTCATCAAAAATCCGTCTACATAGCAAAACAACGGTCATGTTCAGCATTTGCTGACAGCGGATCAGTTTGAAGTATGTCTGGGGGTAGTTTTCCCCAGTTTCCTTGGAGGAACAAGAAGGAGCTGTTTGATGAAGAGCTGCAGGCGACAGGCTGCACAGCCCCAACTTCTCAACGAGGTAACCAAATTAACTTGGATCTGCATCAAGTTTTCAAGGGAACCTAAATATGGCAGAGTTCTTTCATCAAGATCCATGCATCATTCTCTTAGAATTGAATGAATGTGTCAGAAAAATGCCATATCTTACAATGTTAAAGAGAGTGAGAAAAAACTCCTGGATCTTTAATTTTAACTGGATCCGCACCAAAAGTTAATGGGGTCTGTTCTAGACTGAGACACACATCCTCCATCCAAGTTTCATGAAAATCTGTTCAGTAGTTTTTGTGTAATCCTGCTGAAAAACAAACTAACCAGCAAAAGGACATGGGCGAAAATATAACATCGTTGCTGAAGGTAAAAAATGACAGATTGAGAAGAGGATGTGTACACAGATATTGTTATTTTAATGTAAGTGGTTTGTTCCAACCTCAGCAATCCAGATCAATAAATAGTTTTTAATTCACCTTTAATCTGCTGGAGGAGCAAACATGAGGCAGCTCCTGGGATCCACACCAGAGGATGCTATTGGACACAATTTTACACACTACTACCAACAATTTTGTTTACCAACATTTTATTTTATGTAAATATTTTTAATTATATTGGAATCTCTTCTGTTGCAGCAAAAATCAGTCATCTATTTGTTTACATTACTTGCAAATCATGCTGAAATTTTGCAGCTGCTCTTTTACAAATGCGTTGAAACTCAAACATCAACTCAAACATCAACTCAACAGTGACCTGTAAGAATCTGTTATTATATTCTATCCAATTTGATTTCTCAGTGATGACGGAGGTTATCTTTTGTGATTATTCTTCCTCAAGGTGAACCTAATCTTCGAATCTGACCTCTTTCACTGCATCAATGAAGACCACTGGAGCTGATAGAAACTCACTGTGTTGCACAAGGACACTTCAGCAGGGAGGCTGCTGACGTCCTTTAGCTAAAGAAAAGCTGGCCTATTCACTTGTCCCTCCCAGATGAGAGCTTTTCTTTGGTGCTTCAGTAGTGATTGCTTCTCTCGTCAAATTAGCACAAAAAACAAGAACTCAATGGGAATACAATTTTTTACCTGCTGTTAGATACCCGTAAGAATTAATGGGTCAGGCTTCAAAAAAGTGCTCAAAAACGTGCAAGTGGCTGGCTTGTCTTGTGCTTTACCATCACGTTTTATCAGCCAGGCCCTCACAACTCGACATGAATGGCTCTTTAGAGGCTCACAATGTCACTGCACTCGTCAGGATGGCTACCTATAATTACGAGGCAGTGTTATGTCACAAAGTACAGTACACAATGCAATGCGGCAGCGTCTGACAGCCTGCGCCTAATTAAGATGAAGGGTGTGCGTGGCTGCTATAGGCATCATTAAAATCTATATAAATCCTACAAATTTTATGTAATGAGGGAACATGTCGGCTGTACACCCTCAAACCTGGTGAGACGAGAGACACAAAAGATAAACTAGAGGAAATCATCAGAGCAGGGATGCTTGTTGAACTGTCATGACAGATACTTTAGATACACTGACATATTAATGAGGTGATCTTAAAAAAAAAAACTCCAGCAATATAGTACGGCAATTATTTACATTTCTTAAAACTGATAGTCTAACACACACACACACAAAAATATATCTTTTAAAAATATCTTTTACTTTTATTTCTGTAGTGCATTAAATCAACTGCCAATTCTTTACTTATTCTTATTCATAAAAACTACCAAAACTACAAAATAAAAAGGAAATGAAGTGAAATGCATCATAAACATATACCTCCATCTCATTATGCTTCTTAATGCGTCTCCAGACAAGCCAACACAAGCTCCTCACAATGCTGACAAACATTTATACTGAACTGAGCTGAACCACACAGCTGAGAACTTTATTTAAAGAACTCATTAATGGTTCTAATAACGGGTAAGAAATCTCCTGTGCATTGTTCGTTAGACTGCGCTTGTTTTCAACACATCTAAAAATAAATTCTGCACGCTGTCACATCCATTAGGCAACAACATGAACACTTAAGCTTTCCCTTCTTGTTCATCATGATCGAAGATTTGACGTTTTATCGCTTAAGATTACAGGATTCTTTCCACATCAAGCATTTTCCAGTTACATAAAGGTGCAACAGTGTACAAAATAATAGCTGCTGATGATTTTGAATGTTGTTTTTATCTCCTATTGGATATTTTTTGCAGATGTTGCTTCTTAACTTTACTGGATCTCATTACAAAATGGAACTTAAATCAATAAAAATTCCCACAGTGTTAATATTTTGTGAAAGTACCAATAGTCACCCCTACAATAAGAAGTAGTTCAGCTTGCAGTGTAACTACCCACAACTTGTCACTAACTGACATAGCTGCATACCTGATTTTATTACTTTTGGACTGAGCCAGGTTACCCATTCCCCTTGCTTCGTGCTTCTATGCTAAGCTAAGCTAACAAGCTGCGGATGATGGCTTCATATCTACCGATATATCTAACTCTTTGAAAGAAAGTGAATAATTTCCAAAAATGTCAAACTGTTAATAATTAATAAATAAACATCCATGTCTTAAAAATATTAAGACTTTAATTGAACAGAACAGTTCACCAAGTTTGACTGAGACGAAGTTGTTAATTAACCAAAACTGTAAAAAGCTCCGTTTTTTTAGCCTATTTTAAAGAATAGCTCCTACAATTTTACACTTTTATTTTACACAGTACGACTGCATACAGAAGAAGCTGCATGTAATCTAATACATTGCCTGCAATGATGTCACTCTGTTGCTAAGTTGCATTGTGATAAGGTGATATCTCTGGTTCTGCTGTATCGATTTTGATCAAACTGCTCATAATGAGTCCTGCGGTGTTTGCAACTCGGCCACTGAGTGACATCACTGGAGGGAGTTTATCAGATGACATGCAGCTTCCTCTGGAGCCACAAAAAGATTTTTACTACTTTTTTTTTTTTTTTTTTTTTACATATGCAGGAGTACCACAAGACCAGTAAACACAACTCTTGGTGGAGTTACCCTTTAAACAGTTTTTACAGGACATCAATTTCATAACATGATAACAAAAAAAGAAGCAACAAGGTGCCTAAAGATTTATGTAATGCTGAGCTGTGTCAACATGTTTCCCCTGAGAGCGACACCACAGACACCCTCTGTACTGTAAATAGTCCAGTTCTTAATCCACTCAACATAAACAAGGTCTGACTGGAGTGATGTCATCCCTTCCCTGCCTGAGAATGAATGGGAAACTGTGCAGCTGAGCCCGCTACATTCATTTGCCTGACAAACTAACTTCCGTGTTTCCTTTTGAATGCAAAAGTCGGAGCCACAGGAGCAACCGTTGTGTCTGGTGTAGGCAGTGCGTGTTCAGGCGAATAAAGGAGTCCTGTGTGGAAGAAAGAGAGCGAGGGAGGAGGAGGAGGTGTCCATCAAAGGAATAGAGAGATTAGGGTGCACAAAATTACTGTTTGGAAGCTTTTTGATAAATCCAATTACAAAAAAATTGTATTGGTTTCTGCAGAGAAATTCATTAAGACCTTCAAAAAAAAAATCCCAACAGCATAAATTAAATATCAGCTAATTGTCAGAAAGATTCTTAATCACAGAGGAACACATTGACACCACATTTGTGAACATGAAAGTCAGCCTCATTGTAAAAAAAAAAATGCTCAACAGCTAAATAAATAAAACATTATGAGAAGAGAAATTTGCTCACAAAGAAGCAAAACTCACCTTTGTTTATCATGAAATAAACGTTGGAGCATAAACGCAGTTTTATTGGTTTAATTCATCAGCCACAGTGCTGCCTAATTAAAACAAATGACACATACAATGGATCGTGGGGCATTTGTGATTCAAAACACACACAGCAGTTTGAGCTGAATTTAAAAAAGGCTTCCTTTTAAACATGTCTATCAATTACTCTGTAAGTGGTCCGAACTGGAGCGAGCAAAATTATAAATCAAGTCCAATTTAGGCTTTAATGTAACACCTACTGCACAGTTTGTGAGCTCGTCTGGAGGAAATGATTAATATCTGAAAGGTCCTGGATTTCAAATGACATGACATGTGGTGCAAAATATAAGCAATTCCATATTTCAGAACACTCTGTCCTCCCTTTCCACCTGCATTTATATCCCAGAGTGATGGCAGCAATGATTTGATCATCATTTGTTAGGACTGTTTGTCGGCTTACACCTCAATTATGATTTTTGACCGAGAGTCGAAAGCCTGAATGTGCACTCCATCATCATAAAAAGTCAATGAAGCAAAAGTAAAGCCGTCCACACAACATAATCAATCCAGCTCCATAAATACTCTCATTCTCCCTGCAAATTAAATGTGACAAATGATTTGAGGCTGTTTAAAAAGTAGCACTCTGTGGACACAAATCTTCCTCTACTGTTAATATTTCCAAGGAGTGTAAATTAAAACATTTGCTTGGTGAAAATCCTAATGATCCTCTTCAGTACATCTACTAAAAAATGTCTTCACAGTTCTGCCAAGAGATTCTCTCACATGCAGGACACAAGCACTCGCAGAGCCAGAACGTTGCCCACTCTGTACTGCCAAGTGTGGACACAAAAAAGGTCTCAAAGTCCTGACTGTGTTCTGTTAAAAGAGCAACACGGGAGCCTCACGAGCCACGAAGGCATCCAGTACAAAGTCACCCTGCAGCTCTAACCCACACAGACTCCAGCTCCACACACAGCTAACATTTGCTTGCCTACCTGTAGCCCTCGTCTCCTCAGAATGCTGGACTCGTCCATGATACCAAGCCCCGACTTGTCATGCCTCCCTACCGGTATGAAGCCACGCTGCACTGCCTGGCTCCTGCTCCCTCTCTCCCTCTCTACCTCCCTCCCTCCCTCCGGCTAAATCTGATCTTAGCAGCTGCTAAACACTTCCATCAGAACTTATCTGATTGGAGGGGGGCAGTCAGCTGACACCTCCTCTTGTTCCTCTCCCCTGTAACTTCAGGAGTGAAGGAGAGAGATGGAGCGAGAGAGAGAGGGAGAGGGAGAGAGGGAAGATGGGCAGTTCTAATTTAGCGCAGCGACGGGCGGGGGTGAGTGGGTGAGTGAGGTGGAGGGGGACGAGTGGGAGCCCCAAGACTCATTTCTCCGAGCAGCCACGCTTTTTGGGCACCCTAGGTGACCATGAAAATGAGAGGATATCCTTCCCAGCATTGTTCTGCTCCAACCTCAACAATGAATCTGGCATCCTGTCTGCAGCAAGCAGGCTAACCAACCTCACTGGTCTTATTGCATTGAATGAAGCTTAGACCGGTGAGGGAAAGATGGGGGCTGAGACTAACAGCTAACATTAAATGTAGCAAGAAAAGTAGGAGTAGAAAGAGGAGGGGAATAATAGCCCAGCACACTTTTCAGCGCTTTCAAACCTGCAGTGGAAATGTCACAGAAACTGCTGTGGGCCAATTTGTACAAAGATGCTTCCTTCTTTCCAAAACAACCAAATACTGAATCATTATCATGCTGAAATCAACCGCACTTCCCTGCACAGCCTGTCATGTATACAACTCCATATCCTGTGTATATTTCCTCCAGCTCTACATAAAGATGAGTTTTGAGGCAGGCAGCAAGTGGCCGCAGATCTTCAGCCTCACTAACTCGATGTCCCCACACCATTCTCATTATTAGCATTTGAAAATAAGTTGTTTCCACTGCCATGCTGCCAATTCTATCCTGCAATTTCGCATTCTGTTTCAGTCTGTGTTTTTCTTTGCGCCCCCTCCCTCTCTCTTTTTTTCACCCTCTCTTACTCATTTCCATTCACTGTGCTACTGCTCTGTGAATATTAAGTGGGCCCCTTCCATTCTCCTCATCTCCAGCCAAGCTCAAATGATTTCTCTTAGAGACTACGGCCTGCAATGACAGCTACTCGCTACTACTGAAGGCGGTGCACGGGACTGTCAGACAGGTGACCACTACATCAACTTTTCCCATTTGGAAACCTGTGTAACACAAAGCTGATTGAGTGTTGCAGAAGGCTGGGGCGACACTCATTTGTGCTGCTGTGCTGATAAGAAAAGGGAGAGGAGAAAGCTCAGGTCTGCGCTCTCGGGTAATCAGACTGTTTTTTGAATAAACCCCTTAAAACCTCAGAGGACGAGGATTACAGTAGTCAACTTTTTCAGCTTGAACAATGCCCCCCAGATTACCTTAGGGAATTAAAGAATCCTGCTCAGTTCTACTGACTGGCCTCAAGTCATTGCTCAGTCTGTGGCGGCTTGAAGGAACAATTAAGAAAATTCCACATTGGACTAACAATGAAGATGAGAAGGAACGCAGGGGACGGCTCATTCGTCTTATTTAATACGGGAAGTCCCAATTTCTCTGTTGTACACAGCGGCTGTAACAAGCACAGCAGTCACTATACTGGTGCTGAAACAACTAATAAATTAATTGACTGAAATACTGGAAAAATGCCACTTCAAAAACTAGTAAAAAAAATGAATACAAGATGTTTCCTGCTCGTAATAAGCACAGAAAAAACTGCCAATGGAACAAGGAAAATTGTCTAGAAGCTCGTCTCTATGTCACATAAATGTAATGAGATATTTTGACAACAGCAGAGGTTAATGGTAATGTCATTACTTTTGCAATTATTTAGCCATAAGCCAAAAAGTTTTTTGACCTGTTGCTAGCAGCTGGAAGAAACATCAGGCGCCGACCAAGGTCAAAGACCAAAGAGGGATTTTTTGTGAACGTCTGTACAAAATTTGGAGCCAATTCATTCTGTAGATGTGGAGATATTACACAGAATAAATTCAAAGTTTGACCTTCTGGTGGCACAAAAGGAAGAGTCAAGAGACGACTGAACGTGAATGTGAAAGAATGTTTGTATAAAATTTCACACTGCCATCCTTGGAGCCATGCCACTAGCATTGCTACATATATCAAATATTTGGTGGGTCAAGCTTCTCAAATGAGAAGATTTGCTGCTCTTCACTGTTCTGGATTATTGATCGGATAAAAACAAAAGCCATTTCGAAACGAAATCTTTTATGATGAAATTATATCGGTTGTTTTTCATTATTTTCTGAAATTTCACAAAAGGGAACATTTTATAGTACAAATAACAATTCTTTTGTGATTGTGTACTATTTGGTCTAATTTGTACTTTGAAATCTAACTAGACCATTTTTAGATAAGAAATGACACAATGTAAAGCTACTTTGAGTCATGTTTCAGGGCAGTTATGAGGGCAGACAGTTTTTGCCAGTGGCCTCGGAGCACAGCCACAGAATAGCCTCTGGGAAAAGTCCAGGGGTTGTCTGTGACTCATTTCCTCCTGGCAGGTGGGCAGCTTGAGGTTGTTTCCTCTGCCTTTGGAGAAAAAAGGGAGAGCAGGCACTGAAAGCATGCAGAGAGTGCTGATTGAGTGACCCACAGCCTCTGCTCTGCCTGAGCTTATCAGACCAAGAGGCAACCTGCAGATGTAAGGCAAGCAGAGGAGGGACACAGGCCTGTGAAGAGAGCGGTAAGGAAAGAAAGAGTCGATTCCCTCCATAAAAAGCAGAGCGAAGAATCCATCTGTCCAAAGCCAAAGGAGTTAGAATATCCAGCCATGATAAAACCCCGTAGAGCCAACCTCCCAACGGATGAGGCAGGTCTTTAACCTTGACAAACAGCACAAAGATAGTAACCAAGAAGAACCAACAGTTGCGATGCATCACTCTCGATTCCCCTCTGGTTTTTCAATTTTTAAATAAATTTGAATAGCCGAGTAAATGTATGCATTCATAAGATGAAAACAGTGCCAGCTTGAGTCCACTTGAAAAAAATCAAAATAGGCCTTTCTTCTCAATTCATTTTCCTCAGTTTGAGTGTCACGCTGTGCAGAAAATACCATCACTTGTGATTTTCAGAACAGGGAAAATTGTATCTCAAACAGAGCGGATGACAGGGGTTGAATGTCTCAACTGCAACTACTTCATCTGGAGTGACAGTTTCATTTATATGCCACCCATATGTTTACCGTAACACGCCCCATGGTTTGTAATTTTGTGATGCCTGAAGCAAATTTATTTAAAAAGCTATTCTGTGGAACACAAAAGGGAAAACGAAAACAGAGATGACGACACCTCATGGACATGACAATGAATGATTTTATTCAGTAAGGTGTTATGTGTTATTGTTCCTCAATTCTGCTGAAATACAAACACACAACCTCTAAATAAAATTAGGTTTATCATACATTTAGTTAGAGGGTTAATTAAGCTTTAATCATTCTTTCTCTAGTTTCTAGTTTATGTTTAACTGGTTTACAATGACAGCAATACAATAACGTTTTAAGCAGGAGGCAGGTTAGATTATCCATTTTTTCAGTGAAAAAACATGACAATAACCAGACATAGACAGGTCAAAACAATATTTTTCAACTGAATATGTGGAACAACCCAATCTCCAGAATAAATGTTAGCCAAGAACGTTTCAGCTAAACCACACATAACTTCAACCAGATGTTTCTTTATTTTACAACTTTACATTTGTTTAGGTTCCATTTCTGACTTGTCACAATGCTGTGCTTATGCTCTGCTTAGGTTAAGGCACAAAAACCACTTGGTTAGTGTTGGGAAAAGATCATAGTTTGGCTTCAAATATCGCCAGAAAAACAGCTGGAAATTTCCAGAGGTCTCCATAAAAAAACACCTGTATTGGCACAACAAACATGGCTAGAAATATCTCCAGGTGTCCTTACAAATATGCACTGGTGTGACTCGAACAGCAGGTGGCTGTTTGCCAGCCTTGTTGTTGTTGTTGTTGTTGTTGTTGTTGTTGTTGTTGTTGTTGTTGTTGTTGTTGTTATGGACATAATGCGCCCTCCGAAGACTATTTAATATCGCTGGGGGTAACAAAAGTCTATATAGTAATGTCTTTAAAATATCTGTCCAGTGTAGTAGACACCGTTTATGAAAGGTTTCATTTCTTTTGAAAACATTGCAAACCATGGAGAGATCTGCTGATTAAGTAATTAAAATATAGATACAAAAAATATAGATACAACTGCACTTGTTTTTGTGTATAAATACACAAAAAACAATTTGTATTACATACAAATTATGGGTAAAATTTAGACATTACAAAATAATCTAAAACTCAATGACCACATGGACCACCGAACAAAGAGAGACCACAGACAGACACCAGATCAATAATCTGAGTAACTTATATTCCACTCTTGTGTTCTTCGGTGGATAGTCAGTCTGGATAATAGTATTTTTATATTGTATCAAGTGGACTGATATTAAAAAAGCAGAGAGGCTGTTCAGCGTTGACTGAAAAATCTATAGTATTTGTTAGAAACTTTATGGTTTTTCTGACCAGACACTTTCAGTTTGTACACATAAACTGCAGTTCCTTCCTTGGCAACAACAATGATATCAGCGAAGGACATCACTGACTGCAATTATGAGGCAGAATGAGAGTCCACAAAGGCACAACATCAGGATTATGACAGTCTTATCTCCATATCACACCAGAGGTGGAGTATTGATTTTCTGCCAAAGAGCATCACAGTCAAGAGAGATGTGCCACGCTTGTCAAAGAGCCATGCACACCCAGGGGCAAGATGGGAGAGCATAAAGCAGGAAAAAAGCAATAACAGGAATCCTGTGAGGCAAGGGGGGGGCAAAGCGTGGCTGAACTAAAGGAGTCTTAAACCTGCAATGAAGGCACACACAGGTCAGACACAAGGGGGTTGATAAAGTCACATTTCTATTGTCTAGGTTTTAGATTATGGAGTTTTTTTTACAATGGTTATAGGCTGACTACTAAACAATATGAAGAGGTGCACCTTCTAATACGAATAACATACATTTAAATGAATACTTTAGGATTTAATAAGCTTCAACAACAGCTGAAAAAATAGGCAATTCATTGATTAGTCAGAAAATCACACTGCAACTATTTTGATAGATGCAGGCCAATAAAGTCATTGTCAAGCAAAAAAGTTAAAACATTTGCTGTTTCCAGAATCACATATTGTTTATAAATTGAACATTTGAGATTTTTGGCCTGTTGGTGAGAAAGAACAAGCACTTTTTTAGCACCTCCGCCTATAAGAGATGGTGATTATTCACGACTTTGTCACATTATAGATAAGATGAAGGAACTGATTAAGTTAGGAAATAATCGGCAGAAAACCAATCAATTGTACTTAAAAACGTTATTTTACCATCATACGATAGTAAGTAAAAACAGAGAGCCATTACTGAGTTTGCAGAAGTTTTCACAGACTAGTGCTGGACCCTCTTGATTCCCTCAGACCTTTTCAGCTATTTGACACCAGGTTCAGTACCACAGGGAAAAATCGGTGCCACATTGAGGTCATAAAACTTAAGACTTTTTTCTAAAGCTAAATATCACAAGGCTAGTGTACTGTGTGTTGAGCTCAACAGGATCTACATTAATTAATCTATAGTTGCAGCCCTAGGAAATGCAGTAACTCATAACAAAGCAGAAATGAAGACACCAACAATTATGGTCATGTTACTGTAGCTTATGCAGCTATCTTCTCATTCAGGTTTTGAATTAAAACTATTTGAATCAGAATCATTACCTTCTCTAGACAGATTTTAACTATATAAAGCCTTTGGCTTCTTTAGTGACTCTGGAGAACTGTGAAGCAATATAAAGTGAATTATCCCCGGTTTGATAATGTAGAACAAAATCCCAAATTAAACTCTCATTCTCCTGGAAGCCCTTAAAATGAATCTTTTAAAAATATTGCCATTTCTAGTATGTCTAGTAAAATAAAACTATTACAGCTTGAACTTAAACCACCCACATTTCAAATCTGCCCATTTCAAACTGAATGAATAGTTACCAATTTTAATAGCCAATTATATCTCTTCAGATGTGATATGTCTGCCAAATGTGACTGTGGATTGATTGAAAACAATCTCATGCTCGGCACACTAGATGCAGCTACAAAGTGTGCACGCTGGCAGTCCTCCATTCATTCATTGTCAGTAAGGCCAGGGACTTCCCAGTCACACAACCATCATTGTGGCAACAACTACTCTGCCTGTGTAACCAGCAAGAATGACCATTGCTACTTTAAAGATGTTGTCTGGACCTCATTAATATTATGTAAAAGTCCCTGCAGAACATAGACAAAGAGGACTCACAATTACCAAACTTTTCTACTAAGAAATAAAACTCTCAGGAGGAAACCAAAGAAAAACAGCACCCTCCATTCAGAGTCTAGAAGCCGAGGAGTTTGTCTCTTTCGCTCCTCTCTCAAGGTCAACCAATTCACCATCTTTTCTAAGCTTGTTCTGAAGGCGGGATAATACAGCTGCTGTATGAAGAAGCCCTGTGGTGTCAGTGCAGCCGACTCCAAAAGATACCGTTAAGATGCAGCAACACATCAGCCATTCAGCTTGTGTCTACACATGACAATATCTGAGCAGCGGTCACCGGCATCTAATTCTCTCACAGTGCCAACCACTGAGTCATCGGGGGCATGCAAACAGCGTTAAGAATAAGAATAAGGATGAGACAACGTTTGAGATGCATACTGCAGAAACATAAGGGGGATTCACTAATACATTTTACTGCATACTGTATGCATTCAAATGACTGCAGGGTAGATTTTAAAGCAAGGAAACTGTATATAATAAAAACTATCAGTTGGAAAAAAGCCCTAGCGTTGGCAATTATTTGTTTCAACCAATCCTGTTGCCCGAGGAAACTCATTTGACTTGCCTCGAATTATCGTATTACTGGTCTAAACTGTTAGATCTTTAGTCTTAAAAGCATTAATCAATTAATCATTTAAAATAACACTTGACAGAATTCAGGTATTAATTGAAGAAATTAGTATATTTAAAAGGGGCTCTATGTAACAATTTGTAGTAATTTACATGCATTAATCATTTTTTTATTGGCCATATGTGAGCAGATTGTAATGTGACGTGAAAAATGAGACCTTCCCTGGCTCTGTCGGTTGTCTATACAAGCCTGTGGGTGATTTGTTTAAGTTGTTTAATGCTGCTGGACTGTGGATGTGGAAGTGTTTATTGATGGCTTTTTTCAATGAATTTATCAAAACTACGGCACCAGAAAATAACATCCGCCGAAGAAGAATCGTGTTGGTGAAATGCTAAAATGGCTACAGACTCGGTCATGTTTTTGAAATGGGTATACTACCACTACCTTTAGTTTATCAGAGAAAAGAACAAGAATAATAGGCTAATAAATTGTTCCAACTCACACTATCGTCATGCGAATGAGCATTTTGAATACACAGTGGTAACCTCTGTATGTAAATGCATGAATGGGTCACACCTGCGTTCCAGAGGAGAGCCTTCATTAGGCTAAACAATATCGCCCACTACTGGATGTGTAATGAACTTTAAACTTTAAACTTGAGCTTCTGTGTTGCGACTACCTGCCACGACACAAGGTTACTCTTTCATTTCATAACGCCTAGTCGTACTTCTGCGGTTATTTTGGTGAAAGTGGCACAAAAGTAGTTTAATCATTAATGTATTATTCTACACTGACAGTAATATTGTAAATCAATTCATTACTTTCAAATTAAAGTAACTAATAATATGTAATGCATTGCATTTTTGAAGAAACTTGCCCAACACTGGCCATAATGAAAGTCTGATCAGTGAAGTCATTCCTAAATACTCAATTAATTCTCTCACAAGGCAGTGGAAGCACTAACTGCTAAACCAGTCTAATTTGTTTTTCCTTCTTCCATGAAAACTAATTTTTGGAGGTGGAGGGCTGCAGCGTGGCACGAAAAGGAAGGGGGAACATAATGCTCTTTGGCTGCACACTGCACCCCAGTGCCCTTCCTTCGAAAAAAAGCCCAAATTAAACCATCTATCTGTGGTCCCATTTACTGAATGAAGTCTGATGAAAAAATTTGTTCCAGGCTCCCAGGTCCCCATGACCTTACAGTCCTCTGCCTTTCTTTAACTCCATTAACTGACTCAGGGCTCAGAGTACACCAAGTGCACACAAGTACTCATGTTCAATATTAGCCAACAGGAAACATCTTAGTAGATCTATGCATAGCTGTCTAGACAGATAGTATATTTATGTATTCCTGGCTAGGGGAAGGAATTGCATTTGGCTGGAGACTCTTCATTTCTCCTGCTGAAGTGTCCTTGAGCAAGATATTCGATCCAAACAAGCTCATTGAGTGTTGCTGTGAAGCTGACCTCATGCTCTAACCCTCCAGTGATCGTAGGCGAGCAGCACAAATGTCTACGGGGAGCAGTGGAGCATCACTAAAACACAAACATCCTAAAAAACTGGCAAAGTCAAAGATGTAAAAGACTCGTTCAGGTCATCAAGTAGTAAAACTTAAATTGAATCCACACACATCGACTGAAGGACTTATCCCCTGGAGGACAATTAGTTCCAGGAAATCATGTTTTCATTCACTCTGCAGGACACAATAACCAAAGGGAGTAATTTGTGCCTTTTACAAGCACAAGAATACATGTGTTTTACTTCTTAACACTGAAAATGCACTAGCGCCCCCCAGTGTACAGAATCAGTTCAGATATTCAAAGATGAAATAACTCAAATCACCCGAGATGCTTTCAGTCTCAAGGTTTGTGTATTTCAAGCTAAGTAATGTCAATGCCGTAAATAAATTCTCAAAATCAGCCGTGACACTACATTATTAGTGGTGTTACGTAAGCGTAAACAGGGTCACCATGATGTCATGTGAGAGACAGCTAGACCTCCTCTAGTTCAGGTTACAGGTCCATTCAGGGTCGACCCACTCAGATCACTAATGGTGCCAGTTACCAATCAGAGTGTCAGTTACCAAAATATTCTGTCACGGTTACTCTGAAAGTATCCACACACAAACACAAACACATGTATTTATGTACACACAGATGCATTTTATTACATTAACCTTTTCTCTGACTGATACTGAGCACACACTGGGGATGACTCATAGCTTAACAGCATTGGATTAGCCGCTGATATCGTGATCTCGTTGTCTCCGCAGTGAGATACAATCAGAAGCAGGGTATCTGTCAGTGTCAACTGAAAGGACAGAGCTGAAGGTCACCTCTCTGCATGACTTCATCGGTTCAAACTACAGGGATGCAGTTGGACCTCTTGGACCTGTGGTTTTATTCTGTTTTATTAGTTTTTTACTGAAGCATGTGTCACGAAACACCTCTAAAAGGTTGCCTTTCTAAATATATTTAGCTATCTTTGATGGACGTAAACACTGATGTTGCGCGGCTTGTCATGTTTTGTATCCATGGAAATAAATGTATTTGTGTTTTCCAAAACAAAGCAGAAAAGTGCTTCATAAACCTGCAGCGGTGACTAATAAGAGCCATTAACAAACAAACGGGTCATTCATTAAACCAGACGTCAGCCACAAAACAGTATGTGGGTAAAAACAAATGATGGGTGTGTGTGATCTTTGTTCACTGTTTATTATAGGCTCAGATAAGAGAGTATCAGTGATGACGGCTGAAAATGTTGGAGCATGATCAATGTTGTTTATCAAACAATACCAATAGGTAGCCGACAATAAATATCTTTTTCAGATTTTTGCAGAACTTTACATTGTGTCTCTGTAAAAATACAGTGTATTTTAAGAAGGATTTGAGCAGGGATTGGTGAAGAGGGATATCTACAGATACTTTGTATACACATATATGTATGTAGATATCAAGAGAGCAAATTGTCATAAGTATATTTACTTATCATGCCTGTCAGGTTGACACCAGGTGGAGAGGATGAGCTCCAACACCTCTGCCCCTCTGACCCTGAACACGGGAGCCCCTCAGGGCTGCTTGCTGAATTGCTCATTCCTTTTCATATTTTATACTGTTTTTATTGCTTTTTTTGCACATGTTGAGGGAGCTGAAACCAAAAGATGTTGCTCTCTTGTACTTGTATAATGAGATGCAACAGTAAAGGAATCTTAAGTCTTATTTCACATTGATGTTTGATTTTGTTTACAGGACAAATCATATCTGTGGCAACTACTTTAACCACCCTTGGCCATCTGTATCCTCAAAGGATATAGGTTTGATTACTGTGGACTGTTGAATATTATTTATTCAGAAATTGTAGTTTATTTTATCTCATCTTTTAGAAATGTTCCCCCTTTTCTTTTGACAAAACTCTGTTCATACAACAAGGTAATGCTCATGTTCTGCCTAGATGGACATGCAGAATACTGTGGTAGAGGTACTCACCAGGCTGGTGTTGAGGGAGGGGTCTGACTTTCCAAGGTTCAGGGAACACATACGGACCAGGTTGGAGATCTCAGATGATGGCTGCCATGCTGTCTGTGTCGGCTGGGGGTTGGTGGGCAGCAGAAGATACTTTCCTGCAGAGCAACAACAGGACGAGGTTTAGTTCACGTTTCACGGTTATGGCAGTGATCCCTTCCCCCCCTTAAACTTCTCACATGGTTTAATAAGGTAAAAATCATGTCAAAATTATCCATTACCTCACAATGAACAAAGCAATAACAATTTCATGCAGAAGAACTCCCCCCCCCCCCCCCCACACACACATCTTTTCTCACTCATTTGATTCCAACAATACAACACACTGGTAAAAGTGTAATCCTGTCTCACAATAGTTAAAAACTGTCTCTCTCAAAATGTTCTTCAGCTAAACTCAGAAGCCATTATCAAACGTCTCGACTTCTCCAAAGAGCACTTTTCTTCTCACTTAGGTTCTCTATTCCGTTGCATCCAAACGCAGCACAGAAATCTGGGTGTTATATTTGATGATAATGCTTTCTGCAACTTTGTAATACTTTGAAAATGGGAACTTTTTTATCCACCAAGAATCTTGAGTTGGCAGCAAGACAACTGACAGAATCCAACCAAAGAGTCCACAGGAGGCATATTTTAGCATCTCTACATTAGTTACCTGTACGTTTTAGAATAGATTTCAAAATTGTAATGATAACTTTTAAAGCACACCTGGGGTTGGCTCCTGATTACATCACTAACTAACCACTTACAAGCCTGAATGCAGCCTGACTTCTTCCGGCAGAGGTCTGTTAGTAATTCATAGTTCGAGGCTAAAAAACAGGGGAGACCAAGCCCCATGATGAGCAGGAACCACCTGCCAGAGGATGGCAGACAAAGCTCCGTTTGTTCTTTGAAATACCTCTTAAAAACACATTTGTTCAAAATTGCTTTCTCCTGAATTGTTCCTGAATCTTCTAATCAATTCTACTTTTGTTGATCATTTATGTGAAATTGCTCTTGTTTTTATGTCTTTGTAGCCTGTCTTTGAAAAGTTGTTGTCATCTTACAACCAATGGACTAAACTGGCTGTTCATAAAGTATTTCAATGTAACTCCACCTCAAGCAGCTACAACAGCAATGTTAAGTCAATATTAAGCTAATGTATGATGATGTTAACACACTGATGCATCAGTATTTACAATTAGTAATGTGATCAATCATATCAGTTAAATAGGCCTGTTTTCCTCATGAGTATTTTTACTGATTAACTTTTACTTTTAATGATTTTGAAAGCAACACTTCCCTTACAGTTGTTCTTGCATTAAACTATAGGTGCTTTTACTCAAAGGATCTGAGTACTGTTTTTTACCACTGTGCAGTTGTCAACGAGCTTTGTCACACCACTGACCCTGATCCATAATGAGAGGGAGTAAACTGGGAGAGAGCACAGGTCAGATGACACAACAGTAACATGAGATTACCCTCGCTGTCTGCTCTTGTTAGCAGTATAAAGCTGAAGACCCTGACCCAGTGCAGCCAGGCAGGATGTCAAAGAGTTAAACCAAAGCCCATTAAGAGATCACTGACAATCCCAACATTACATAACCGCCAACACGCTATGAAGTCTGATGAAGGTGGGTAAACGGATCCACCTGCAAGTTTTGTTAACGACAGGAGTTCTGTGGAAGAATGATCTTCGTTAAACAATCTCCACTTTCAGCTGCTGCTGCTGGCAGCTAGATGGCACTAACTGCTTCTTACCATCACACATCCACTTTCATCTGCACTCTTTAATCCTAAAAACACAGTGCATAAGGCAAGACAGAGATTAAAACATAACACAAGCAGCCTCAGCTACTCTAAGGGAAGATCATATTGTACTTCATGCAAAAATAATTCATAGGAGTGTTGTCATCCTTCATCCACATGTGTATATTTCCATTTCCTGTTCAAGTAAACACTCGAGGAGACAGGAGAGGATTAACAACCTTGGCACAGAAAAGGAAGGGGAGATAAGTAGGCTGTGCTCAGAACATAAAGGGGGTATCTCAAGTTCATATGGCCTAAAGCAGGTATGTCTCTTCATCACGTGTTAAGCTTTTATAAACTAGAGGAGGCAGGTTTATATATTCATGTCCTGCTAATATCTGCAGGAACATGACTGATTTCAAACACTTTTCTGTTTTAGAGGCATGCAAGTGCAGACATGAAATAAAATAAACAACTTCAAGCTGCAGTCGTTTGACTTTATAAAACACTGTTCTGTGGCCACACGCTGTAGATATTATGCTCCTAATGTGTTGCGAATGAAGCGAAAAAAATTTCTTGAAGCCCGTCATCAGCCAAATATTAAATGCCACTTAAATTACAAACATTTCTGCAGGGCAATGATAAAAGCGTTTACTCACTTTAAATACTAATTCATCAAATGAATTACTGTATGTAAAATGTGTTTTTATTAGGGATGGTACTGTTTTCGGACATTGGTCGGACACTGACAAATAGCTGGATCGGTATCATTGACGCGGATCTATTCAATACAATCTGTTACTGTTCTGAGTTGCGTACAACAATTAGGCAAACGCTTGTGAGAACTAGAAAGAAAAAAAAAGAATCCCTAGTTTCTATCCCATTCACTATAAAATACTGAACGAACACTTTTGGACTGTTGTATTTCAGATCTCTAAATGTCTCATCCTGACCTTTCAGCAGGCTCACTGCTTTTTCACACTCGACACTTGCCTGAAACAGAAAAACCCTCTCAGTGCATATAATGTCTACTTTTATTGTTGTCGAATGATAAAGATGCTATCATGTGATTTCATGCCTCAATGATAGATCCATCTTCATACTGCATGGTAACATTCTGCATACAAGGTTAAAAATAGCATTGACCTGTGATCCTTTTCCAACTTTTTGCTCTAGTTAGTACTGCCCTTGATAATTTTAGCCACAAATCGTGCCTTCTTTCTCACTCCCCTGCAGATGACACACATTAAATAGATAATGCGCACTTAAATCTTACGAAAAATAACTGAAAACCCTTAAAACGGACATTTTCTTTCCGACTACAGACAAAATTATAAGGCTGGAGTTAACCTCATAGCTGCATTGTGATCACTGTCGTAAAATCAAGAGAAATAAAGAGAAGTGAGGCCAGACAGGATAAGGAGGGAAAATTGAGGTCCTTCCTTCCTTACCGGCAAAAGCTTTCCTCACTAGAGCCCATCACATCCCGGCAAAAAGGAAATGTCTCTTCAGGTACTAGTCAACACTTTATAAATGGGTAGAGGGGTTAAATTTTTATCTTATTACATTCGACGCAGGTATTAGCAAGGTCACCCTGTTCCCAGCCTTGTACAGATGCCCCCGTTTCAGACACACCTCTGCTGCATGAATCATGATGTGAAAGATAAAGGGATACATCAGAAATCTCCACACACACACACCGTTCTACTGGGTTTCATTCAAAATGGCTATTTGATATATATTTATCTCGGCCTAGGTCATTTAGACTTGCGCATCCTGTCAGACTCAAAGTTGAAACAGGTTCTGCTAACTGAGGTGTAAACCATTAAAAACACATTTTGTCACATTATCATACCCTCTCAGAGAGAAAAAACACTCCCTATTCAGAGGGAATAAAACACAAGCTTCTTGTATATATTAAAAGCCAAGTTTTCTCGATTCCAACATGAATATTTGATTGTACTTACTTACTGTAAGATATGAATCCTTTCAAAGCAATAGCACAACCACAACATTTGTAAAGGCAGGGGTTGTGTCTTATTTTATCGGTGCATTATCAAATTTATAAGGATGCTTAAAGTGAAGATCTTTTGATAATTAATTATTGCTGGTTATTTACAACCTAAAACAAGTTCAAAGCATTCAATGCACTCTGTGCCCTTGGGTACTCTGCAAGAACAAACTAGCTGCACTGTAACAACAAATGAAGTTATGTTCAAATCAATACCAGGTATAAAACCCAATTTCAAATGAAAAACAAAGACTTTAACAGCACAACCAGGTTTGTTTATCCAACTTCTTTTTACGTAGAATAATTAGTAAAGGGTAGTGCACTCATTCAAAGCAGCACCTGATAACACGATAGTCCATTGAAGGTGAAAAAGTTGACATTTTAATCAGGGGGGTGAAAGTTTTCCAGATATAACTCACAAGGAAAAATTAGCTGTTTAAAGCGTAAAACAGGCAATCAGTCTGAGGTCTTACAGTTTTCTGAATTGAAGCAAGCAAAGCTGCAGTCACAATAGAGGAGGTATATATCTGTCAATGTCCAGAGAGAGGAATTCATCTGTGCTCATGTGATCCAGACACCCACTCCTCTATCTACAGGCACAATGAAACAATAAACTTAACCGTTTTATTTTCAAATCAGCAAGGCTCTCCTCTTTCCTAATTTGTCCAGCTGTTAGAGATCCCTTGTTACTGGAAACTGGATACAAACTGGCTGTAACTTGGACGCACAAAAAATTTAAAACCTGCTCTGGTAGTTTGTATTCTCCAAGTCTTCGCTGCAGGATTTGCTACCGACCTACAAACTTAAATCACAAAATCCTCACACAATGCATTTCACAATTCCAAGGGGATCACTCTCTGCTGACTTTACACATTCCCCATAACAAGAACACAGTTTTTTTTTAAATATGGGAGCACACCCAAAATGCAGTCCTAGTGACAGAAAAACCAACTAAGTAATGAGCTTGTTATCTCATGCATTCTTCCTCTTTTCTAATGCTAATGTGTGGCTGTAGAAATAAGTAAGTAACATTTTCAACCACAGTCCATTCTTCAGCCATTATTGTATGGACAACTGTGAAAAGCCGAGAATACTCGGGGCCAGGCCTGACAGGTATTAGTGATGCATGTGCAGTTACCGGTCAGTTATGCCAAGAGGTAAATACTTACAACAAAGTGGACTGTGCAGTTGCTGTTTTCAGTAGTATTTTTGTTTTTTTTACTAAAACAGTATTAACTCACTACTTACTTACAATTACTTTTATTATTTTTAGACGCATATAGTCGTAAATGTAGAGTTTAGTGGATTTCAAAACTGCACAACAATCTGCTTTCCATTCTCCATTATAGACTACATTAATGAATAAACTCCGGAGTTGTTGGTAGTTGCTACTCTGAGGAAAATGGAAAGCAATACTTTTTTCTTTGCAACAGCATCACCTACATTAAAAACACTGGGCCCGGTAGTTGTCCGTTTCCACTTTAAATAAGACGATTAACAAATATAAAACTGAGGTATGAACTGATCTTTGTTTGTGACTTTTGGACATGTATACATGTATAAAAATACATAAATCTTTTCAGTGTATATATCTAAAGGGATCTGTATTAAATAATGTTAAAAGGGCAGGTGTAATAAGCTATGTCTTCAGTCTTCTACCGAATAAGAGTTTAACCCACAAAACTACTACGCAACAGCTTCGATGCTCAAATTACATCACCTCCTCACCTCCTTCAAACCAGTGAGAGGAGCACTAAACAAACAGCATGAGAAGATGAGAAATCTCTCCAGTGAAATAATCAAAACTGATCCAACTGTTTGGCAGAAAACTGTATTCCTGTAGTATGCCATCTTTCACAGAGAGAAGCGGATTAGGAAAATATGTTTTCAAGGCCTTTGAGTAAATAGAAAATGTCAGTTGGCAAAAATCTCATTGAATTGATACCTTGATGCTTTACAGTTCTGGAGGCAATTGAGTTTGGTGACATTTGGGTCATATCCCTGCTGTTGGCAGATGATGATGTAATCCTATCAAACTTCTCTCTGATGCACTTATGGATGGTGTCCGGCCAAGTGTGACACTGTCATTGTTGCACTCCTTGAGAATTCCTCTTCTCAGAACCAGTTTAAGTGACAGCTGGTGTGTGTTCATCTCTACTTGCTGCAACTGAAAACAGTCACACATTTGAATTGTAAGAGTGTTTTACTTCAAAACATGTCCTTGAGAACTATTTCATCCTTGGTCACTCACAAACATCATGATAATCCTTCTGAATATAACTTTTTTTCCAAGTCATTTTTCATTGCTTTGAACTCAGATGTTTTCTCTAGGTTTGTGGAAGACTTTGAGCAATTATTATTAGGGCCCGAGCAGGGAACCTGCAAGGACTCGCGAATGTCGCAAACCTACTTTTTCGAACTCCATGTGATCAATTGACTCAAAATCAGTGTGGGATCATGTAACTACACTGGCTGCATGAGATACACTGCTTGTTTTTACGTTTTACATCTCTAAATATTTTGTATACATTTTTATTAATTTGTATATGTAAATATTAGCATTTTAGCTCAATAGCTTCCAGGTCATGTGATCAATTGACTCAAAATCATGGTGGGATCATATAACTACACTGGCTGCATGAGTCATGGGTCACCAGATTTGGCCCGTAGCTCGTTACACATGAGTACGTTTGATTCGATACTACAACTGCCCTCATGTGCAGCACGATAGCTCAGTAGCGCCCCCTAACGCCCCCTTATGGCTTTTCCCATTAATTCTTAATTTTCAGGTGCTTATACACTAATGAAAGCATAATTATGAGTATTATATTCCATTCTTGCCAATAGATCTTCCTAAAACCATCATACCTTAAAAGGGATATACATTTTCCATTGGTAAATAATTAATCTAGACAAATGCTTTTGTACCTGCAGCCAATGCCTTACTGAACAAAGCTCGATCAAGATGATGCACTTCACTCATGTATGACCCTTTAAACTTTGGAATGAGTGGGTGAGAGTAGGAGCACTTTGTCGTGATCTTCATAGGCGTTTGTATTCTTTGAATCTTTTGTTCTATGAATCCATATCGTTGTGAGGTTTTCAACTTGAAATGCTACATCTCCTGTCTGCACAACAAATTTACCCTTGGGTACTAATAAAGAAACCTTGAACATTAAGGAGCGTCCCTGTATTGTTAAAGTGATAAATGGTCATCGGTTTGTGGCCATTAATGTGATAAGGATTAACATAAACCATTCTTCTCCCTCAGCCGTCAACAACAGCAAATAAATCTTGTAGCTGTTGCAAACGGGGGAAACAACTTGTGAAGGTGAGTGAGTTTGAGTGAAAGAGGGGAGAGTGGTTAAGTGATCTGATGAGGAACTTGTGTGTTTGGTTACTGGTTACTGTAATAATGTATAGTTACCTACTGTACAGTGAGATTACACTGTAAATTTCTAGGCTGCTTTAATCTACTCAAACTGGCCAATTAAGACCATAGAGAGTACACTGAAGGTCTTCTTTTATACATTATGATATCTTTATCATGGGTGTGCCAAGTCTGGAGACTATGATTTACCATTGCATGGGAAATTAAGAACACATAAATCATGAATAAGGCAGCTGTTATCGTAACAACTCTCCAAACCCCAAAGGAAAACACACAAATATGGTGCTGTTTTCCCATGCATGCATTCATCTGGCGGTCTAAAACATCATAAATACTTGTGAGAACTTAAAATAGGAAGACCACACATTAATTACCTGTGAGACCGCCCCCCAGACTCCTCCTTCGAACGTGTTTTCCATCATCAGAGAGATGTCGTCTAAATTTGAGAGCAGGACTTAATCCATGAGTCAAATCGGGGTTACTGGACTTCCTGAGGGATGTGGAGGGAGGGTAGAGGATGTTGTCCAACTAGAGGAAAAGACAGAAAACAATTGGTTAAAAAATGCATTTAATGTAACAAGAGGTTGTTGTTGTAACCATATAAGGAAGAATATAACTTGTTCGTTGTTTGGTTCAAAAGAAAGAAGACAAGAAAGCAAAAATTTCAGCTTTTAAATAATACATGATCAGCACAAAGCTATAACAAAACTGACAAACACTGCATAAATATGAAGGTGAGCTACTTTTTGGTTGTGACTAATTAGTACCAAGTAGTGACTGGTTGAGCCAGTTTGCCAACTGGCTTCCTAATAAATACAAAACATTTTGTATTTATTAGGAAGCCAGTTGGCAAACTGTTCAGTACATACAGTAAACACTTCAGCAGGTGTTTTCTCTGCATATTTTCCGCCTTCTCAGACAGACAGTTATTACAGTGAGGAAATGACACGCTTGCTCACTCTTTTCTGGAAATTCAAATGAGTCTCATGTCAGTAATCGCATGAATGGCAAACACAAAAGGGGGCTGGTTTCATAAAGATGACTAGAGGCGAGGAGAGTGGTTCCTGCTTGTACTTTTTGCGGGAAATGCACTGTTTTTCCAAGAGCTGATGCAGCTTCATTAACCATGCTATACTTACATAAACCAGGTCTAACCGACAAGATATGGACTTAGTCTGTGTTAATTGGTCTGTGGATATGTTTTAAATGGTGCAGAGAGGAATAGTACACACTGAAACAGCTACAGGGAGGTGGAAAGGGCTTCAGGTATTTTTTCTGTTTTTCATGACTAGCACACCTCCAAGTTATCAACGTAAACAACTATACCGTCACTAAACCGTGCCAGAGTGGCAGTCATTAGATTCTTACATTTTCTGATGGAGAGAAGAAAGCCGAGTGGTTTGATGTTATTTGGTTTGAGAAAAGGTCTTATTTTGCCCAGAATTCACATTGAAGTTGTCCTACTTGAGCTTACTCTAATCTGTGCAACAGATGAAATTAACTGTCTATCTGCTGCTGCTCAACAATGTGCGCTAAAGTTGTCATCACACATTTTTAAAGCTGTATTTTCTTTCTTTTTTAAGTAAAGAAGTTACTAAATGGACTCAATAAGTTTCAAGTTAAAAATCTGTGCTTCTCCAATGCTCTTTGGCAGACGCAGGATGTCAGGAGGGGCTGCGAGCCGAGCTGCCACTAACGCTGGCTAGCTCAGCTTGTTTCTAGGCGCTTTGATTGTTTTTAGGTCAGGATTCCTTCACTGAACCGAATTATCACAGAGGGCTAGGCTCCTCTTCTCCAAAATAAACTGACACGGTAATCCAAAAACGGGTAAGAACACTGAATAAAGCAAAGCAGAGCTGCCACTAACATTAGCTCAGCTTGTTTCTCTGATAAATTACGATCAAGACGTCAAATGAATGAAATCATTCATCATAATCTACATCTAAAAAAGGTGACAGTGATGTAACTTGAAACGATAAGAAAGTAGTTGGCTTTAACGTTTTAATGTCGATAATCAAAGTCAATCTCCAAAGTGAAAATCTCAGCAAGCATAAATTCACAAGGGCTTTTCATGAAGGGGATATGATGTACAGAACTATGAGAAATAAAGCTGTATAAACCTCAAGGGAGGACTCAAATGATCTAGGAGGGGGATTCCCAGGGTGTTTCACAAAATGTTCAGCTCATGGCTGAGAACAAAATCCAATTTATGAATCAGTTTCTTAATCCAATACTTTTACATATACCACACCCATGTCTGTTTTGGCTTTTCAGTGAGAAACAGGACAGTCTTATCAACAGGCCATTACTCCAAACTTTCATGACAGTACTCAGAATATTATAATAGAGACAGATAGAGCAGTAGAAAAAATAAATTGCACACAACTGTCAACATCGAGGAATATTGGTGGTTAGATATACATTACAAGAATACTACATTACACAGCACAACCGGCTGCCCCACACTATTTTCAGGAGATAATGACCTAGCAAGAATCTCTGACCACATAACAATGCCCGGCGGTGAGGAAGGGGCCCTCCCTGAGAATACAAGGATACACAAGGCTCGGAGCATTCTGTGGAAGGAAATACCCTCTGCTTCTCTCTGGGATGATTCATGACCCCCAGGACTATTAAGGCCAACTAAGACCAATTCTTTGGAGGGTGACCTGACCTTTCAATGAATGCAGAAATGTAGAGCAAGAGTGATACAGCACAGAATGAGGACAAACAGTATGTACACTTTCAGAGGAAAGTCAAGCGCAGGAATTTTGGAAATTTTCCACAATTTCAAAACAGAAATTGTAAGTTAAGATTGTTCAAAGTTATTTGAGGTAAATGTCACTGAAATATCAGGTCTCTGCAAATAAATGAATTTATAGAGCATGATCTAGTTAAAAGCCAACTAATTAAATTAGAGTTCAACTCAACTACTGCTACAACACTTTTTTTTCTTCAGTTCTGTTAAAAGGGTTTTGCTTATGCTACTATAAAATATCTCTACTATAAGTACATATGTCATGATAAATACAGTTTCCACCTTGAATACAAAAACAGTTCTGCAACCCTTGTGCAATAAATGAAAGCAATGCTTTTCTAAATATTTCTGCAGCAATACAATGCATGCAATGAATTTGATCTTCAGTCATTAGTTCTAAAAATAATAACTTGAGTTCTTAAAGTCATGGGGCAAATGCTTTTGTGACAGAAGAGCTCTTGATGCTGATATGCTGCAGCTTCGCATAAATGTTATTCACCATTTGCTGTAGCAGTGGTCCTGAGAAACACACATGAAGAGAGGAAAAGAAACTGAGTCTGGTGGAGCATGCAATACCTCTTAGCAATGTCTAAACACAGACATCAACTCTATTTATATTGAGGTGGCATATACATGGCCCCATGTCATGTAGAACAGACCGTCTGAATGTACTGAATGTGTTCACAGAAGACATTTGTTTTATTATATAACCTCATTCTGTGGTGAGAGTACAATAAAAAAGACGGCAGAATGAGAATTTTCCATCTGTGCTGAACAGTGTAAGACAGCCCAACCAGAAAAATGTTCAAAGTGAGAAGGAAGTGAACTAATACCAGTCATTTCCTCAGTAGTAACTTTTAAATGGAGGACTTTGTGCAACATTACAAGGGGCCCCTGCAACTGAATTTGTTAAAACTGGATTTCATTTCAAGGAATTCATTGTCTGGGCACAATTCAGCCTTTCTTGCAGCTAACATGCTTATGCTTAATAAAAACAAACTGAGTCACACACCCACCACCTAATATTTAGCCAATAATCACAGCTGAGGATGAGAGCGAGAGCAAGAGCTGCAATACGCAAGTGTTCATTTGCACTTCTATTTCAAATCATTTTTGTTAAATTGCAGTTTTCAGTAATTATAATTTGTTAATTTAATTAGAACTCAACAAGCTGCCTTGACAGGAACAGACTCCATCATCTTTCAACCAGAGGTGCAACTGTATGCCCTAATGTGAATATTCAGTACAGTAGAAAATTAGCAATTTTCCATTTAGTCATGCAGTTCATTGTATTGAATTCATATGGAATTCAATGACTAGGAAATTGTGCAAAAGCGTGTAGCTGATCTGTTGTGCAACCACTGAGTTCCTCTTTTAATGCTGTCCCAATAACAAAAAAACAACAGCAGAGACATATCAGAATTGTGTGTTGCACCAGTCATTACTACATTGACTATTACTACATTGGTTGTATGTCCTTTTTCAGAAGTTTTCAGAAAGTGCAATAATAAAACAACTGATTTATTGAATTAGGTTGCACAATTAAAACTTAAGAATTTAGCAAGTTAAACCAATAATGTGTAAACTGGTTATTAGGAAATATCTGTCGCGCTATCCATCAAAAATGAAAAGATATATAAATCTTAAACTATGCTGTGTTAATGTAAGTATGACTTATTTATGTATGCACAGAGAAATGTTTCAGTATGAATGACGTTAACAATGCAAGTGAAAATCTGCATTATTATGCTATGTATTTTCATTATCTGCTGACATATGCTGACATATTCAAATGTCTTGTTTCTCTGACCATGACTCCAAAATCCAAAGTAATGCGGAGAGGACCAAGAAAATCAGCAAATATTTACATTTGACAAGCTGGAAACAGGATTTTTTAAGCAAAAATGCCACAACACCTGTCAACAGGTTCACTTTCTAACTCATGACTACTATTACTACATTAGGTACTTGAGTACCCATTACTCATGGGTTGGACCACATCCTTCTTCGAACTCGACCTTCGTTTTGATCTTAACTACACACCTATAAAAGTTTCATGACTTGTTTTGTGAGTTAGTTCAGTTAGCTACGCAACAATTACAACTGGCTGTTTGTATAAATATCTAGCAATATCTATGTAGAAACTGGTTTGTGTGGTGTGAACATAAATTAATTTAGTCACATGTAAATCTCCACTTAATAACACGTAATAAATAAAAGTTTGAACTCTCAAACAGCTGTTGCAACTCTCTCAAGGTGATTAAAGGCAAATATATTCAGATGAATCCAAATGAAATAAGGAATGGACAGATGGACAGACAAACCAATAAGAACCAAGCAATGCCTTTATAAGCAGCTTAGAGTTACACTGTGAATCAATCAGTGGTAAACTGTGGCATCATCAAATCGCATTGTTTAGAGCCAGAAGCATCAGGACAGGCTATGATTGCCTTAACGCGTCAACACTGTGGACCATGACGAGGAGTTGTGTAGATCTATTAAATGACTGTCACATTTCGACACCACATAAGGAAGTTACAGACTCATTTCATAAAAGTATTTCTTCATATATTTCAGCTTCTGTTGCCTTTCATCATCTTTCCTTCAAGGCATTTTCAGAGACATTATCTGCAGTGTTTTTATTTGAGGCCTTTGGCATACCTGTACCATTGACGTACACAAGGAGAAGTAATGTTTATGTTTTGTTGGTTGTTTTACAGGCAAATAAGATCGTGTTAACTATCACCATCAGACGACTTTCAACTCATAAAAAGGAAGTAAGATAATCAGCTATCGTGCTATCTGTGCACTTGGTCAAAGTCTGAAGTTGAGGCGTGCAACATTTTATAGTCTGACATTTGCTTTTCACTTGACTATGCAAACATGAAATATCAATTAATCAATATTTTAAAAACTGAAAAACAGGGCGACCTGAGGAGCAGTATGTGATACAGAAAGTTTTTTTTAACCACTGGCAGAGACAATTGGGCATATCCTTACTGCCTGTTTATATAGAACAATCTGACAATAATAAACCCGACACACAACAGCCTTGTAATCCTTGGAACCTTTTGCCTTCATCCTCCTCGGTCGATGCAACAAAAACAGAAATTTGAGCCAACTGTGGAGGGCTGCCAGAGCTGGCTAGAGTTTCATTTTAATATTTGGTTGGCTGAGCTTATCAGCCAATTATAAATGATCAGCCTGGAAATCAGTAAACCCATATTTCCTGTTCCTGCATATCTGAATTTAAGCAACTTACAAGCTGACAGCAAGTTCAGTTATGAGAGGATATAAGTCAAATTTCTGCTGGTCCAAAACATCTGCAGTGGTTTAAAGAGTGGGTGTCAGCCCTTTAAATGCCTATTTGATTACATGTAGAGCGCAGCAGTAAGCCAATTTCAGTTTGCTCACTGTGTGCACACAGCGGGTAGCACGCACGTTGCAGTTTTGGCAGCAGCTAGCGCCCTTTCACCTACCATTCCTCTCTCCCTGCAGCCGAGAGCCACGCACAGCTCCTGAGAGCAAGATCAAACCTGACCTGCCCCTCCTTCCTCCATCCTCTTTTCCACCCTGAGCCTCACACACAGTGGACAGTACCAACAAGCCTTTGTTGTCAAAGCAAAGAACAGACGGCAAACAAATGAAACAAAGGAGGTCGGCTGCACAACACACAGTCAGTTGTGTTTACCAACTGAGGGGATGAGGCAAACTTAGACTGAATGAAATGTGTCACAGACAGACTTTATTTCTGTTAGTGTTTTTTTTGTTTATTTGCCATTACCTCATCCCCCTTTCTATTGAGACTACTGAGTCTAATGTTTACAAGAGCACCCTTTCACTTTGATTGTACATAAGATTGCACATTGTGGCATCCTGATCCCCCTGTGGTCTACGACACAATGTTAACCACAGTATCCGTTTAGCTTGACATTTGACACCATACCACCACCTTATAATATTTCCTGTCTCTCCAAAATGCTTAAAAATAAAGCATTTTACTCATCACTAATACCCTACGTTAAATTACATTAAAGGTGATGCCAAAATAGTGTGCAAACAGTAACCTATTTAAACATCCTGCAGTTACGGGGCAACATTAGCATTTGGAGTCATGTTTCTGGGCACCTTTTATGCAAGTCCAATGTTCACGCTCTTTATCAACTAGTGAGGGAAGTATCTGTCTCTGTAGCTGCAAAATGCTCTACTATGTTCACCAGCTTTTCTCTATCATTGTCTGTCTGCTGTTTGGTGATGAGCAGGTAGTGTGCAGTAGGTGTTTAGAACTTTTTCGCTCAACACATTTGCCTGCTGTGGTCATAAACAACACTATAAGAGTGGTGAATGTGAACCAAAACTGTAAAGGTGCAGCCTGACAGAAAAACAATCAGCTGAAACTCTCTATGAAGCTCTGTAAAAGCCAAGGGGAGCTGCAGAAATGATTATAGTGACATTAATAAGACAACTTCAGGCTGTCAGTGAACCACCGAATGTTGCAATGATGCAATACAAGGTTGTTATTAAAGAATCAAAGGAAATAAGAAAAAGGAAAAAGCCAGAAACAGAAAAAAGGGAATCAGATAATGTGCAAGAGGAGTATGAGGTATGAAATAGGTACGGGTCAATATCACATTGTTCACGATAGTATCAAGACAGTTTATTGTATATATCAGTCATTTTCTTATTAAACTGGAACAGTTAAGAAAACATAAGATACTCTGTTGCATTGGTGGTGGCAATGTTTCTGCTCTGCTGGTTGCTGTGGGTTTTTTTTTCAATTATGCTGTTGTTATTTTCATTTTCATAACTTAGCTTTCTCACTATAGCTAGCTGGCTTACTTTGTCTTAAGCTTCTGAGGCTGAACACAGCTTAGTTAGAGATAACAATCTCAGTGGTTTACAGAATAATTGCTGCAGAATAACTGCCAACATTACATCCTGGCGACTGGGCTGAGTAAATGCAGAGAGTCACCACACCATCATTGCCCAGAGGGAACAGTTCCAGCAGACTGTGGATAAGACCGAGAGCAAACACTCAGGGGTTTTACTCCTACTGTCGACCTTTACCAGCCAAGACTACAAAGACTAAATACACTGGAGGCAGAGGAAAGACACTCGGCTACAGAGACGAGATGCTTTACTACACCGGTACATACACAAACATACACAGCTACCCAAACAAGCTGACAAACAAAAGGACAGAGCAGCAGGAAGAGTTGAATATATCCTCCACAGGCAAATGCAAGGATGAAAGGGCCAAAAAAGCAAGGCAGCACACAGGGACATTGTCCCCAAGGTCGAGTGATAAATACTCTGATAGTCCAAGCCAAGGAGAACTCTGTAGTGTTCACATGTGGTCTAAGCTACCAGACCACTAGGCTTGGCTGTGAAAACAACACAAGTGCAAGAACATCAACACCAATCTCAATGTTTTTCCTGCTACTTTTGTCAGCAATAATTATAACACCTGATGGTACACTTCACTAACAAGCATGTTTCTGCATTACAAAGGGTGCAGAGCGTTGAGTCATGATTTCCACATTATAAAAACAAACCTAAAGCAGTTGTACAAAGAGAAAATTAGCAAATGTATTCACACCTCAGGATATCAATTCTCTTTGAAGGATCTGTGGGGAAGTGCCATTTATCATTTCACTCAGATGGATGAAAGGAAGCTTTAACAAGGGGGAACACAATGTTGTTAGTGTCTTTCAGTGGTTGCTAAGACACAATGAGTATGCGTTTACAGTTAAACAGGAAGAGAGACCCCATACATCAAGAAGCATTGCACCTTACCTCCAGTCATCGCTCTCCCTGCCATTGTTTCTATATCATATCCTTTTTAACTAGAATAACATGTTGGGTAATAATGAAGTCATGCTTTTCACACACACAAATTGTTAAAGAGAAACAGCTTCAAGAATTTCCGGTCTTCTATCAGTTAGGTTTGGTTTTCATCGAGAAACAAACAAGGGTTTATAGATCTCACTACATCATGTTTGGTATTCTGCCATCTAACACAGTGAAATGTCATCAAGCAACGAGACAATTCAACTTAAGTTGTTATTTTTCCCCATTTTAGTATGTCCAATATTGCTCTTTTCTGAAGATGAAGATACACTACAAGCCATATGTACAGAAATATAAATGCAGTTGTTGTCAAATGATGTCAAGTTTGCACAAGAATAAAGGGGCTAACGATAATACAGATAAACCAGATTATTCAGAAAAGCTCCCCATTCCCCATTAAGTACACTTTGTCAGAATTACACTTTGACTAATTGCTGCACTTGGTGGTAAAAGCTACATGTAACCAGCAAATAAAAAAGCATCTTCACCAGTTGATAGTTATGTTGAGGACATGGAAATAACAGCATTGTTCTTGTGTTGCAGAGTAGAGTGAGATGGCCCTAGTATTGTTAAGTATGATGAGAAAAGATGTAAGATCAGACTATATATTTTGTGCCAACATAACCTTGTTTGGCGGCATAGCTAACATACTTGTTTGTATTTACAAACAGTACGTTTTCACGGTTACAACAAAAAAGGCTTTTAGGAGGACTATTCAGTGTTTTTGGCAAATGTAACGAGTTTGGCTCAATTTGATGGAGTGTGAAGCTCACCAAATCCAATACCTATCAGCGCTACTAGAGTTTAGGTGCATCCATGACTGGCTTCCACGCAGTGATACAACACAAACTAATGCAGTTAGCTCGTGATTTGCTCCTTGGCCTTGGACATAATACTCTCCAGGTAGTAAGTAGGTTGGCTGGACATTGTAACAAGTGTAGCTAACATTAGAGCAGACAAACAAACACACTTTTTAATCAATTTACACTTTTGTTCTTGTGTTTTTGGTTTTGGAAAGCCTAAGCTTGACAGGCCTGCCGTGCCTAGTTGTTTGCTAAGCTATGATTGGACAATCAGTGTTTAGCAACCGGTCAGCTGGTTGAAGAAATGTATATGGAGCGGGACTGTTGTTGCGGTTCCTGTAAACACTGAAAACCGTGACATTTCCTCTTTAGTAGCCTACATGACCCCTCAAACAAGCCCATGGTGTGATTATATAATGTGATGGTCATTACATGCAATGCTTTCATCTCCGTAAGATAGGGAACATGTTGATCACTGTTTTTCTCAGGGTCAACTGCAGAAAAGCAAACTATGTTCTGGCCGACCTTGCCACCCAACATCTGTCTTCTTCAACTCTCCCCGAATTCCAGTCAGGCCTGAATTTCTCTTCCCTTGCTCTCTGAACTGAGGATCTTAATGTTTACTTGTGAGGAAACCAGAACACTTTAAAGCCTCTCAGGTCAAATCCAAACAACTTTATGTGATCAAAACTCTCCACGGGGTACTCCACATTTCAGTCACCCGATGGACACTTGATTTTCTCTTACACCAACAGTCCATTTATTAGCTAAATAAAATCTTTGGCGTTCGGTATTTGAATTCTTCTGCTGTCTCATGGGAATTCAGTTTCCTGTGTTGACATGAGCTAAAGTTAAGAAAATACAGCGGCTCTTTCCTTCTCCAATTTCATGTGATTGACCATGTTATGATTCATTATCTTCAGCATGTCAAGAATTAAATCATGTGTTATGTCTTCAAGTAAATCATGTTTTCCTGCAATTTAGCAGTTTGCCTTAGAGACTTAATGTATGCATTCCATGAAATCTGCTGTACTGATAGTCCTCAGGCAAGAACAACTGATTACATTCTGGTCATGATGAGCATCTGGGTTTTCCGCCATGAAAAATACAAGAAGAATTCAAGTAATAAAACGACCAAAGACAGTCCCTTAAGAGCTATGAGGCTGCATAACCACTAGGGTTGTTCTGTGTCTGACTCAATAATGATAATGAGACAAACATTTTTATAACAGCAATCAGATTTGAGCCTAACTAGTGTAAACAGCTGTTTTGCAATAAGAAAGTTAGAGTGAGATATTTCAGCAACATCTGTAACAGGAATATTTTTTAAGGAAAGAGTGAATGTGTATTAAAATTGTTTTGTTCCAGTGGCTATTACTTAGATGTAAAAGTCATAGCAACATTTCCACAGGTGCTTTAGAAGCCAAGTTTACCAAGTTAGTTTTTCAACAGAATTTTACTTTATTTATTTTAGTGGCTATTTATTTTCCTGTTTTGTTACTGTTAATTCTCTCTTCAGTCCTGATTAGTGAAGAAACGGGTGCTTTCATCATGTTTTATTGTCTTTGTCTACTGTCAGTGTTGTTTTTAAATGTGTACCAAGGTGGATGCCTCGTCTTCTACTACAAAGCAAATCCACTGGTATAAATACAGTAACCTGAACCTGAAACAATGTGTGGCTGGAAGTCAGTAAATACATTGATTTATTGTATCTTTATCTACTTACTTGTATTGTATAGCTCTATATGTTTCTGGTCTTGGGCATTTAGTTTAAAGTATTCATTACCTTTTTAGTTTGTGACACTTGCCAATGTTGTTTCTGATTATTGTGCTCAAACTTTCTTTATTAGGAGAGGCCATTTCTGGGTGGTTCACTCACGGATGGATTCGGTCATGCAATTGTGTTTGCTCTTTGCCGATTGATGTTTGGACTTCCCCTGTATGTATGAATTGCTATTTCAGCTATTTTGATTGCGTTGATTATGACTTCGAGCTGAAACATGTTTGTTTTCTGCCACAAAGAAAAGGAAGATTGTTTCTCTGTGACCGCTGAGGCTGTGCTGCGCTGTGTTTTTGATTTGGCACATCAGCTTCTTACCACTTCCATACCGCAGGCTGTATTTTAATTACAGCTTGAAGTTTTAACATACCCACACAGTGCTAACCCTGTAGATCTACATTTAACTTTAAAGCCCACTTTTTAGCATTTATAAGCACTATAAGAATATTGAATATAGGCACAATTTCAAGTGCAACAGATTGATTGTCAATGAAAATAATCCTCAGTTGCAGTCTGAATTTCATGTTAACTTGTGTTGCGTCATCAGCCTCCACTTATGGTTGCCCACAGGAGGAATTGTCGTTGCTGACAAACATTAATAAAAGCTTATAACTACTTGCAACTACATTACAATGGTAATGGTAAAAAAATATTCTATTTCATATTGATTAGGTTGAAACCACTTAAGTATGGATCGATGCCTTTAAGATTAATTAGAGCTAAGCATGAAATATTTTCTCTTTTTGTCTCCTTTACACACTCCCAATTAGGATATAAATGTACTCACAGCACAACCAAATTAAAAAATATGACAGAATTTATGGTGACGTATATCTAGCAATGTTCATTCAGAAGGAATTAAACACAAAAAGCAACTCAATATCACTTTACATACAAACTAAGATGAAATAAAATACATTACAGAAAGTTTAAATGAACCCTTCTTCTTGATCTAATCAGCAACTGTTGGACTCTCTTACCTTGCGTCCCTCCGAAGATGTGCGGTGGCCGACAGGTAAATTCCGACCGAGAGACATTTTGTTTTAGTAACAACAAATTTAAGCTCCTGTATCACCTCGACCGCACAGTCATCACAGACAGTGCTGATTAAACCCAGACGTGCACGCATACAAAGGACAGGAAAGAAGAGTCAAAAAGCAAAGATGGATCCTGGAAAGACTCCCTCCAACACAGGAGTGAAAAGAGTCTAAATCAGATTGTGTTAATCCTCTTAGCCACAAAGCATACAGTGACACTGGACATCCCTCTAATCACCCTGACTGGCTGCCTGCTTAAATAACTGGCTGCTTATTTAGTGGCACGCCACAGGAACAAAACCGCTGCACAGACACCGAGTTAAACATTGTCAAACAGGAGCAAATATTTATACACAAGTAAGCACTGATGCAATATGCGAGAGTTACCCCTCCAACTTCAGGGAACAGGCGCTCATAGAATAAACCAAAGGATTACATCAGATTGGGACAGCCGATAGAAAGGCTTGACTTGACTAATTCAAATTAGGGATTAAATTGAGAAATTACTCAATAATCTTAGTCGAATCACCAAGTTCCCATCGTTTTTCTCCAATAAAGATCAAATGAGCCTTGGCATCATTGTGTGCCACCTGAGTCAATGTTTTCTTAAATTAAGCACAACACTGCTCCACCTAGCTGCAACCACAGCTCACCTTCAGTAGTTTGCTTTAGGTGTTAAAATGACTTGTCTATTCTTGTTCCTAAAATACTCTGTCCTTAGTTTAAATGCAGCATACGCATCTGAACATCATGAACACAACTCAAACATTTTACCAAAGAATAGTCAAGATTTTTAAACTGATCAATGTGCATTTCTTGACATTCAAACACTCTTCTATATCAATAAAACCATGAACTTCTTTCTGCATCTGGCACAGCAACCCATTGCATAAGATGAGCAAACACAGCCAAGATCAGTGATCACATCTAACCCTGAAACTGTTCAAAATGTTCAGTGAGATACTCTGGTACAGTGTAAAACTGATCTTATCCTAAAAGGTTACTCAAAAAATTCAGTACTGCACTTCTATATAAATTAGGGGACTTGGAATAAGTATGTTTTAAAATGAATGGTCAAAATTAAAGCAGCAGAGGCTGAAGCATCCTCACTTTTAGCCCCTAGTGTAAGCCAAGCCCTAAATGTGCCACACTTTCCATAATCTAATCCATCAATACACTACATAGCATCCTCCACTTGAAGTGCGAAAGACCAAGTGGATGTTGGATACCTCGGTCATGGTGATTCAACCGTTGGCCAGCTGCTGCCTTGAAAACAATTCTTGCAAGAATCACTTTGCTTCAGCCTGCCAGATTCCTTCCAACAATGACACACATTAGAGGGTTTGGTGGTTTGGCTCTGGCCTGTGATGCTCAAACTGCTGATCTCCTACATACTATTATTACTTCACAGGCTGTGTATATATTATCCAAAGCTTGTGCAGGAGAGCTTCACAGGTATAGGGAGTTTAGTTCATAAACAGAGTTGTTTGGGTTGTAGTTGTAATCATCGGGTCTCGAATAGTTAAATTAATTGTCTAATTCTCAGGTCATCAAATACTGGCGTTATCCCAAATGGCACTTGATTTTACTACATAAACCGACCGAAAAGCACATTTTAAACACATTTTAAGCAAGACTTGCTAACATTTCACCACTGTTTATATATAAGACATCCTGTCTTATAATGTGTCACAATAAAACGCCCCAAAAAATGGCTTAAGATTGCTTTTTTATCCCAGATGACATTAGCTGTCTGTCAGAAGGCAGAATGGCAGAGGGTTTTAAGTTTTGTTAGATTTTTTAAACTTTTTGTGGCTTTTTTGCTTTTTGCCATGGAGGTCTGGAAAGTTATCTGGTTTGACATTTTGTGACTATAATGTCTAATAATTCCCAAACTTTGTAATACCCTCATTATATTTTCATTTCATTTGATAAAAATGGATGAATAGATTCAATAAATGTGGTTATCTTACATTTTAATTCTTAAAAAGGGCTTTTAGGCTCAAATTTGCAAACAATTTAATAGGTGGCGGGTTGTGGTATTGGTGGATATGGTGATATTGTAAAGTGTGAATCTAACCGGTCTAGTCCATGCTTGGCTGTACTTCTATCAGCCTCCATTTATTTAAATAAAATACAATTTATCTTCATCATACAGATGTTTTTAAACAAACAACCCTCTCCAGGAGCTGTTCCTGTGTGCTTAACACCGCCAGAGCAAATGAACACATCTTCCATGTGACAAATGAGTGTCCTGCTAACCTAAACAGAGCTGCACCAATTCAACAAACCTTTCTGGTTGTTTTAATCCTCCAGTTAATGCAGTTTGCTGAGTGCCAAGTGTCACACATGGTTGGTTCCCATTTGAACAAACTCATTACTCACAGCAGAGAACTGTGCCAGTTTGTTCAAAACAAAACTGCTCACCAGGGAAGTGCTGAGAAAGAGATTTCATTTCAGTAGAGTCATTTTCTGTTTGGTTTTTGTATCACTGTATGTGGGTTGATTGCTTGTTTTTACAGCCTTCTAACACTATTGAGCTGGCTTTTAGAGAAGTAATTTGTTATTTGGCTGGTGCACTCCTGTTGTAAATGATCTGACTGCTCCATACAGTACGTCATTCAGTGCAATTCACATGCATGGACAAACATAGGGTTGAATCTATCAGTCGACAGCAGCTGCCTGTTGGTTCACACATGAACAGATGTCTGATACATTTTTAAGGCACAACAAACAAGTTGTGAACACAACACTGCAAAATGATCGTTAGAAGTTTGTTAGAAAAACTGCTTACTTAAACATCCAGCAGACAAAGAGCAACATTTTCATTGATTTGGAGTTGTGTTTTTGGTCACCTGATAAACGTTAGTCCAATACTCCCCGTTTTAGCTCCGTTTCTGGTCTCCACCAACTCCAGAGGGAAATATCTGGCTCTTTATCTTCTTAATGTTCCACGATGTTTACCTGCTAATCTCTAACTGTGTCCGTCTACCGTTTGCTGCTCAGTGGGTAGTGTACAGGTGGTTTTTAGAGCTTTTTTACTGAAACAGCTGCCTGCTGTGGCCAAAAAACAAGGCTATGAGAGCAGTGCAGGGCTTATGTCCTTCAAAGGGACACCATGTAGTTTTGGGGAAGAAAATTTAAATCGGAAGAGAAAAATCTTCATTTATTGATTTTAATGGCTGAATAAACATACTGTCGTCAAAGGACAACACAATGTCATACTGTACATATTTTCAAATATTTGCAGGACCCTTCTAAGTAGCCAGCTTTCAAGCTTCAAACTCTGCGGGCCTAATTCCCATCTGAGGACAGTTTTTTATTCAGTTATGGAAATATATTCATCAAATAAATATTTCTTAGCTTACACTGTTACCTTATTAAATATAACCTATAACCTTCTGAATTCGAATTTCTTTTCCAAAACTACATAGTGCACTTTTAAGAGGGCTAACCAATACAACGAGAGATATAACTACTTGTAAACGTATATTCTTACATAAACAGATCTCCATACCTACCCATTACAAAAGATTTTTTTTTTTTTTTTTTAAATCTGCCCATGTATAAATGGTGTACATTTATTTTTTAAAGTGCTGTTGGAAAAGAACAAGAAACTAATAACAATAACATGTGGCTATTTCTTTCAAAAAAAATAAATCTAAACTTTTCCATTTTAAAACAACCTTCAAGTTTACAAAGCACACTTGAATGCACCATGACATCCCTGTCAACATCCACAGACTCACGCTGTTCAAAGTGATGTAGATTTTACGAGTTAGCGACCTGCACCTGAATGCAACATGAAGTCCCCAGTCCACCCCTGTGTGAGTCAAACTCCAACACAAGACAGCAGAGGACAGAAGAAGAGTTATATCTGAGACTCTCAGCAGAGCTTTTTTTATGACGAGAATATTTCAGTACAAACATTAACCAGCCAGAGAGCCTTACGAGATTTACTCGCCAAACAGAAAATATGCCAGCATTTGGACTCTGACTCAGACATATTCTGACAACTACATTTGTATCAGTAGTAGAAACTGTGTGTGTGTCTGCGATTTAGGAGCTGAAAGTAAATTCTCCGGCTTAACATTAATAAATTAGCTCGGCAGCAACATCATGCAACATTCCAGCAGTTAACATCGTCAAGATGTCAACAACAGGAAAATAAGCCACATTGAAACCACATTCATCACAATGACGTATTGTAACCTTCATGAAACAAGGTGCAGTCTGAGACTGGATTGACTTTGATAAGCCCTGATATAAAGTATAGCCGCTTCAAGATCAGTATAATAATAAAAAAAACGTAACTATAACTGTGTTCTTTAATTGCTTTGGCATGAGCTGTTCATGATGCAACACATTTTCCATCTAACCCCACCACTGAGGAAGCCATTCAGTTTATGTTGTTGCTCACTGTGTGTGGAAGATAATCCAGCTAATTATCAAGTAACTACTGCAAAAACATCTGCAGTCATTATCAAAACTGAAGGGGTAAACCTGGTATGTGGGAAGAATGGGAGAAGGTGTTCTCTTGAGAATAATCTGCCTGTATCTGAGCCAAAATGACCTACCCACGTAAAGTTTTTAGTACTTATCATAAAAGTAGTGGGAGCATTCATTTCAGTGAGATTTAAGGCTGAAATATGGGGGATAAGACAGGTGATCTGCTGTGAGAAATGCTTCTGTTGTTGCAGCAGCATAAATAGAAAAACAACAAAAGTCCTACCCTAACCCAAAGAGGAAATAGTGGGATTAAACATAACACAACCAGCAATTCCCATAGTCTGTTTACACAACATGAGAGGTGGAGATGAGAAAGTATAGAAAACAGGATTTATGGGTATGAGGGGCTATAAAAGCAGCAGGATATATATAAGTAAGGAATACAATGATTAACATGCTGACAGATTGGGTACGTTGACAAGCAGTGTGTGAGGCTGTGTTGAGGCTATGTTAGACAGAAGTATCATCTGAAATTTCTTATATATGTTAAAGTCATGTTCACGTGTCTAGACAGGACCAAGACAGAGCTTCTCTGTGATGTTTATATGGTTGTTACATAAATTCCTATTAATGTGCTTAGATTAAATCTTTTTCTGGTAAACATTAGACTAGAGCGACAACAATTAGTTGATGAATGATTGCAGCTCTAATCGAGATGACCAAAATCTGTTGATAAATCTAGACTGTATAAAACCCATTTGGATCCATTTCTGTTATTTTATCTAGTGCATGTAAGAAAGACTGATGTGTGGGATAATCTCATCCTGACTGTAGAGAATGTTCTCCATCTCTGCCCACGACACTGGACTGATCAAGATATCTGGGACGGTATAAGATCCACTGAGTTATTGTGAATATAAGCATCAAATAAACATTGGAGAAGACTGCTTGAAGCACCAGCATAGTAAGTACCTCACTGCTCGTAACACTGTACGGAGCTAAGTCTGGAAGGGTGACGTCATGTGAGTTCTCGGAAGACTTTCCGTCTTTAACTACAGTAGCAAGACAAAGGTCAAGGGTCAGGTTCCCTGATTAACCCTATAGCATTACAACTGGATCATCTGACCTGCTTTGTGGTGTTTAGGCCAGTAACGTCTATTTAGTATAACAGGTCAGATTACATCTCCTCTTCTGTGACCGGTGTAAGAGAAGCCACTGGTTTTAAATTAACATCAAACTGACATTTCAAAGAGATCAGGAGAGAAGGGCACAGGGTTAATCCAATACATGCTGTCTTGCTTTAGAAGTCAGTTTCAATTCAATTTAATTTTAATACAACTATTTTTGGAATATCAATGTAATTAATTATTTTATAAAAGGGCTCCTCCAAAAAGTACCCTTATTTTTAACATCATTCACTGGCTGGAGAGTTGGAACACATCAACAACTGGTGCTGCAGGTTCCTAGAATTAGCACCGATCTGGAGTAGACTGCAGTGTACTTCACACTCTGGTTCCAACAGATCAATAGTCAAAACCCTGACTGAATTGAGCTGTGCATGAAGCGCTCTGGCTTCATGGCTCTGCAGACTGAAGCTGGGCTCACACCTCATCTCATGGGGAAGCAGACATAAACGAAATAGAGATAAGCGTGGTGTTGTAACGCGTTGCGATGAGAAAAAAACAAAGCAGAAGGTTAATTGAGTCTGGATGAGTGGGAAGATGTGGTCAACACAGGTTATCTATTCTTGAGCGAGAACTGGAGGTGAGATTTTTAGTTTCTGTCAACATTAGTATGCTAGCTAATGTTAGCCTTAAGGGCTAGAATGTTTATCATTGCTAGGTAGCACCTTCAGCTGCCTCTCCCTTTTGCTGTTCTGGTCCGGCTCGGAGAGTAACGATGTAATCATCCAGGTTTTAAATCGTAGATATAAAACATGTTCAATGAGTCTGTGAGCAGTTCAGGAGGCTTAAGACTGGATCTGTTAACCCTCACATTACCTGATAATCTGTGCCGAACTGCATGTTTTGAATGGGCACTGCACTAGTTTATCAACAATCTCATTGTCTTACTATTTTGGTCAGAAATATGGTGACATTTACCTAAAATTATTACAAAATTATTTTAAGGCCATATCACCCTACAATTTTTAGATTATTTCAATGACTATGATTAATATTAAACTTTTTTTTTTTAAGTTTTGGTTTTATTGACTCATGTCTCTCCTCCTGAAATAAAGATCTCAGTCTCAATAGGACTAACCTGATTATATAAAGGTTTCATTTGAAGTCCAGAAGGAGGAAAAACATTGTTTTACAGTCAAATATACAGTATGTAATTTAATGTTGTAGAGTTCACTGTGAGAGCAAAAATAAGAGCCCAGCCCCTTCATCTGCGGTATCTCAGCTCTATTACATTAATGGACTGTCAAACTGTTACTCAACAAAACCAAATTAGTTAGGCACTGGTGTTAGCAAACATGACACCACCCCGGGGGGATGTTCCAGGGGTGAGTCTGATATGCTTACAGATAGTGATTCAACAGGCATAACATGGGGAAACAAGGTAACATCCATTACAGGAAATGCAATTTGGACCCTGTGTGCAGGTCTGTGCATTTCCAACGTCCATGACAAAACATGTGTCACGTCAAAAAGTACATATAAGCCGCCTACTGTTGTACCTCGTTGGGACTGGGAACTCTGAGGTCGATGGTGTGGAGAGGCAGATGGATAATGTTGCTCAATTTTCTGTATTATCCCACTGTTTGGATTAGACTTTGTAGGGGATGACAGTCAGCTGCACCTACAGCCTGAAGTCATGTTGCATGATATAAAGATTTAGAAAAGGTTTTTGGGTCAGGCAGGAGCTTGAATTATTCAACACACCCAGCCACACATCTGAATGAGCCAGTCCAACCAGTCTGCATAAGCTTCCATGTCAAGTGTTAACTTAAAGGCTGAGACATGAATTTTGTCTTCCTCATTTTCTACATCTGTTTCCTGAATAAACACCACAATAAGTAAGAGCTTGGCTAGCCTCAGTTTGTGCCTCTTTACAATGACAGTCATCCAAATTTTCTGAAAAATAAACAACTGTTGAAAAAAACCCAGAAGGCCACTGAACAACACCTACCGCTGGTGTGACGGTACTTACAACAACCTTTGAGATTATTTCAACAATCTGAATGACAAAAAACTTCTGTTTCTCAAGTTAGGACTGAATTTCCTAATCCAGGTAGCAAAAAAATCACATATTTCCTTGTTCTTTTTGTAAAACACAAGCAACATTATAATGTTATTGTATGGAAGTATGAAGTATCAGACAGAAGCATCACTTAATTGAAAGTTTATTAGGTATCTTAAAGTAATGCAGGCTAATGCAGCAGCTCGGTAACACATCCTGTCCTCAGAGAGGTTGTAATGTTCAGATTTGTTTGGACTTGTTTCAGAGAGGTGTTGATCAAAGTTTGTGCTTAGTTTGGAGACTGCAGTTTGTGGTTCTACTGAATTCTTTATTTATTTATTTATTTATTTATTTATTTATTCATAACTATTATTTGCATGGTTGCTTAATCTGTTGATTATTTTATTCAATTAGTTGTTTTATCTATTAAAATGATATAAATGAATGAAATAAAAAGGTGAAAAATGTCAATCAGTGTTGCCAAAAGACCAAGATGCCATCCTCAAATGTCTTGTTTTGTCCACAACCCAAACATGTTCAAAAGGGAATGAGAGAATTATGACTTATTTTTTCATTAATTACTCAAATCGATTATAAAAATAGTTGGCAGTCAAGTTAATAATTGAGAACTCATTGATTAAGCGATGCAGCCTAAATGGGCTGCACAAAATTGAATTTGCCGAGTTGAGTCACCACCTCTGGAAAAATTTCAACAACCACTCAACATCAAAACCTTCAGGAAGGGAGAATGTACTGAGGGACTGTTGTATTAGACTGCATTATTTGAAGCAAGGTTTTAAAGATTGTTTGTGTTGTTCAAGTTGAATAACAACACATATAGTCATGTGGAGCTTAGAGCGTTGGAAGAACTTGGAAAAAATCTTGTTTTCCATGCAGCAGATGGACACTTTTTTCCTGGGGGTTTTTTTTTTTAAATAAATGACGGGTAGAAGTGGCTGAGATGTAAAAAAAAAAAAAAAAAAAAAACTTCTGGGTTTTCTCAAGGATTTCCAGGTAAATATTTTTCAGAGAATCAAATGCTCAGTTCTGTGATTTCAATGAAAGAGTCATACATAAATCAGAGCTGCAACTTTGAGTCGATTAATGGAAAATTAATTGGCAAGTAGTTTGACAATCGATTAAGCCATTTTTCAGGCAAAAGTGTCAAACATTTGCTTGTTTCGGCTCCTTACACAGGAGGATTTTCTGCATTTCTTTGTCATTTATGACAGTAAATGAAGAGTCTTTGGGTTTTTGACTGTTGGTTGGACAAAGGAAGAAGAAAATTCTACATTTTTTTGACACTCGACTAAACAAATCATCTCAAATATAACCTGCAGATCAGTCGATAATGAAAATAATCATTAGATGTAGCCCTGATTGGACAGGGAATCATAAAACCAACACCCACTAGACTTTGACTGAATGACTTAGGGCTCAAAACAGAAAGCAGTGCAGCTCTGAGAGACTGCATGATGAGTGTGAGTTGTAAAGGGAGTGGATGAAGTCAAACAATGATGAAGTGCACCCAACTAAACATTAGCTCATGTGAGAAGCTCATGCAGGTGTTTGTTTGCAAACATTATGACAGCAAGAGGAAAGTTAACGAGTATACTGTCTTCAGATGTGTTTGGCTGACTGCTGGTATTAAAGGGGATTACTGTAAGGAGTAACTCTGCACTGTTTGTAACCAGCAGAGCGTGTTTGTTTGTTTGTTTGTTTGTTTGTTTGTTTTCAGCATGAACACACACGTCAAGCAAACTATAAACGAGTTGTGTGTTGTTTACCTTTTCATCTTCGTCTTCGTCTTCACTTTCACCCCCTCCTGGTGTGTTTCTATCCTCGTCCTCTTCGTTGATGCTCTCAAAGTCAGAGTTGGGACCATCATCTCCATCTGCGGAAACTCTGATTCTCAGCACGGAGGTCACTTCTTCTTCTTCTTCTCCTTCGGACAAGGTGCGCGAACCTGACGACGAAGACGACTGACTGTCCAAGTAACTGCTCTCCTCCATTGTTTTTTGGGGGGTTTTAGCGTTTAATATAAAGACGACTCCAGTCAGACGTCAAAACAACACGAAGCTATTAATTAACCTGTCAACGCACCTGTCCAGTGAGTTCATGTCCGTTATCAACCGCTAGCCCGTAAAAGGATATGACCGAGCAGCTACAAACAAAGTCACGACGCTGGCTTAAAAAGTCTGCGTGATATTGAAAATATTCACCGAAACTCTTCAGCATCGAGGTGGTCGTTAGTTGAAGGTCTCCTCTTCTGTTAAAAGTCGCCTCTGTTTGGATTTAGACGCTCATTACCTCTCATGCAGCGTGAGTCCATGCTGCCGCTGCTGCTGCTGCTGCTCCTGCTGCTGTCACTGACTTCATAACGATCAACTGAAGCCGCGAGCGGCCCAAAATAAGCCCCGCCCACAACGTGTCGGGGAGGGCCAATCGGATCGCTGCTCGTGCCAAACCAAACAGAGGCAGTTTTAATCAGATTTACATGTTGAGGTCACGTCAGGAGGGCGGCCATTAATGAGCCCCATCCAGGTGTGTGAGGCCTCCAGGGGACGTTTATATGCACTGCACATGTGCTGGAATGTAACTAAGTACATCTACTCAAGTACTGTTGTACCTTACTTGAGTATTTCTATTTTATGCAACTTTATAGTTCTACTTCACCAATACATCTCAGAGGCAAATATTGTACTTTTTACTCCTCTGCTTCTATCTGACAGCTAAAGTTACCAGTGATGAAATGTAACTAGGTACATTTACTCAAGGACTGTTGTACTTTGCTTGAGTATTTCCATTTTATGCAACTTCATACTTCTAGTCCACTACATCACAGAGGCAAATATTGTACTTTTTACTCCTCTGCTTCTATCTGACAGCTAAAGTAACCAGTGGTGAAATGTAACTATGTATAGTTACTCAAGTACTGTTGTACTTTACCTAAGCATTTCCATTTGGTGCAGCTTTATAGTTCTACTCCAACAATACATCACAGAGGCAAATATTGTACTTTTTACTCTACTGCCTTTATCTGGCAGCAAAAGTTACCAGTGATGGGGTGTAACTAAGTACATAAACTCAAGTACTGTTGTACTTTACCTAAGCATTTCCATTTTATGCAGCTTTATAGTTCTACTCCAACAATACATCTCCGAGGCAAATATTGTACTTTTTACTCTACTGCATTTATCTGACAGCTTTAGTTACTAGCGATCGGGTGTAATTAAGTACATTTACTCAAGTACTGTTATAATTTACTTGACTATTTCAATTTTCTGCAAATGTATACTTCTACATTTTCAGAGGAAAATATTGTACATTTTTTTCTCCAATGCATGTAGCTGAGAGCTGTATCTACCAGTGATGGAATGTAACAAAGTAAATTTACTCAAATACTGTTGTACTCTACCTGGGTATTTCTATTTTATGCAACTTTATACTTCTACTCCACTACATCTCAGAGGCAGATATTGTACTTTTCAATCCACTACATTTATCTGACTCACTCACTATTCTTATTCGTCCATTTTACTCAATTAGTCTTTGTATATATTTAACATATATGTGTATATAATTAAATGAATATGAAATATACGTTATACATATATGTATATGATTATATGTTCAACAAAAGATTTAGCAAGTCCATATGCCATTTCTGGCTTCCGTCATTGTTTGGATTTAGAAAAAGAGGCACAACTGCTTAAAAATGTTTTGACACTGATAAACTATTTGTGGCACAGGATAATAACCTATGCCCAAATTCAAAGTCCTAAACTTTGTGAGCTCAGTAATTTAACACTCTGTAAGAGTCCATCCTGCATTATGAATACTTTAATTTTGACATTCTTATCAAGATCCGGAGGTGAACAAATTGTAAAACGAGCCTTTTTATTCAACTTTTTCTTGCAAAAAATACTTAGATTTTAATTTATTTAGAAGCTTCCAATGACCTTGAAAATAGGTATAAAGAGATAGCTCCTATGATCATTTATTCTTCTAAAAATTCCTCAAACTGGCATAAAATTTAATTCTTTTCTTTCTAAACGACTGAGGTGACACTGAGCGAGTCAATCAAGCCCCGACAGCTCCCAGGATACAGCTCCATGGACGAAGAACAGGTCTCACGGGTAACTTCCTGGAGTGAATGTGTAGAATTGCATGAATGTGAGGCAGAAAACTGTCCGCTGAAATAAAATGTCTGATAGGCAAAGATGTATCAGCCGTCTTTCATTGTTGTAATGTAAGATGTGTGTGTTGTTTGTCTTCATGAACAACATCTCTTTATTCACATATATTCACTATCTATGGCTTTGTTTCTCAGAAATGTCTCTCGTCCCTCTGCCCAAGAAAACGGCAACATTTCCTAGAATAGTGATTGCTGGTTACACAGATTACACAGTTTTATCTTCTAAGTAAGTATTTGTCTTCACTTGGTTGTACTTCCCAGCTAAGCCACTCCATCCCTGTGCATACTGCATACCAGCTGTACCATAGTATTATCATCCCACATGTAGCAGCAGATCAGGAGCTCAGCATACAGATGGACCACTAGAGGGCCCTCTTTCACAAATGTCTGCAAGGACTGTAAATCACAAAAGGATATTACTTTCATGATGGGAATTTGCCTGTTATATCAAACATGCACTCAGTCTGCAGAGTCCTGATGGTAAACATAGATAGCTGAACATTTAGTCATGGCTTATGAAGAAAGAGGATCAGAGAGAACATAACCAAGAGGGAGTGCTTCGCTGCATGGATCATTATTTATGGTGGATTGATTTGTTGTCTCTGAGGTCGTAAACACAGTCAAATGCAACATGCAGGAGGAATTAGCAAGAGAATAATATTGGCTGTAGCTTTTCATCCCTTCAATCATATTCATTAAACTAAATTGGAAACAAATTTGCAGTTTGAGTCTCCGTCATGGAGGATCCCAGGGCTCCACACACACTCACTGGTACAGTACCACACCCATGTATGATGAGTTCATCTTTTTGGTTGCCAATATTTGCTCAAGACTTCTCACCACATGAATCATTTCATTCAGCTGATATATTTGTGTTTACATGCAAGGGCATAATTCCCATGAGGGAAAGCTTTATGAGCAACAGTGAGTTCGACACTGACTTCATACAGGTTTCCCTACCCGGAGATGTGGACTCGAGTCGCTGTTTTGATTACTTGCAACTTGATTTGACAGAAAATAAAAATGACTTGAGATTACTTGGGAGTTAAAGACTCTCGACTTGGCTTGAGACATGATGACTCAAATGTCTGTCTGTGTTGATTTTATGTTTTAAAATGTAAGAAATGTTCAACATTGTTAATGTTTACTTGGGAGTTAACCTGCCTGAACTTACTTGACTCGCCTGTGACTTGGCTTGGCTTGACTTGCCCAAGACAACATGACTGGGGACTTGTTTGAGGCTTGGCCCAAATGACTTGAGTCACATGTCTGGCCCTAAAGTACGTCACTAGCGGAGGTTGTTGGGTAATGTTTTCTGTTAGTGTCCCAGTATTAAGCATTAGTTAATAGGTGGTAAGGCCCTTATACGTCTTTATACGATGCTTATTAACATTAAAAAAGAATGTAAAGCATTATAGCATCATAAACATGTTCATTGTTAGATTATAAGGCATTTATAAGCACTTAAAATACACTCGTACACAGTTTATAGACTGCTTAAGAGCATAACACTTTATAATAACCTTTATTATTATTAAATGGTTCATTTATCATTAAATAAATTTAAGTTAACAGTTATTTGACTATTATTATACTAGTTATTTGAGTTTTATTTTAACAATTAACTAAAGTTTAATCGAAAATTACAGCAATAATTACAAACAACAAAATGCATTTACAATTTATTAGGTAACTAGGCCTTTATACATCCTTACAACATGCTCATTAACATTAATAAGACCATATAAGGTTTAAAAATAGCATCATAAGCACTTATAACTTGTTGACAGTTTATAGATACTGAAGAAAAAGACAGCAAACCTTATGAGTTTCCAATTGTTTAGAACAGTTTAACCAACTACCTATTATGTCATTATTAAACCTTTACAAAGCTTTTTTTGTTGCTTTATTAAGATTAATACACTTCATCGTGCATTTATTAGCCGGTAACTATGCACTTACTAACAGTTAACTAAGCTTTGGGTAGCTACTGGATCGAAAGCAAGAACAAGGCCTTATTAAGGTTAAAAGATCCTTTATTATGTACATTAACATTTATTATTATATGTCAAAAAAATGCACCCCACATTAGTGCATTAGTAGTACAGCAATTAACACAGACTTTAATAAAACAATACAATACAGTAACATTCGGCCCTCTAGCCTCACTGTGAACCCTGATCTCCACATGCAGTCAACATTAAAAAGCTTCCTCTTTACAATCCTTATCGGCCACATTAAGTCAAGGTACACTGAGCTCCACAGAGTTAACAGACTACTGAGTGTTGAGCCATTATAAGCAGCCAGCTCTTCATCTAGTGTTGACTCGCTGACGTGTCAACAGCTGAGAAAGTGTTGACATTGCTCACCATTCCCAATAGTCAACACTGCTGTCAGAATCACCACATGTCATATTGTCCCTGACGACCTCTGCATCAAGGCTTTCTGTTTCTGAACACATAGATAAGACTGAGATTTAAGGATGGTAGCTGAAATTGTGGCATTATAAAGGACGCTGTATTAAATCTATTTTTGATCTCTGAATACTATGTTTTTTGTAATTATACACAAACATGTTGATGCCTGCGATTCACAAAGTGAGAAGAACTACAGTGTCCCAACTTTTTTGACCTCGTCAGAGTCTAATTTTAATTTGTCGTAATTTTTATTTGTCCAATACTAATGGCATTCCCAGTTAGCGAATGTTAAACGATAAACCAAGATGGTGAACACGGTAAAAATGATGCTTGCTAAACGTCCGCATGTTAGAAATTTTATTTTATTGCTGTCTGGTGAGGCTCAGTAGGTATTTGCTTCGGGCGGACAACATAATTACTTATAATTACTTATAATAACTGAATGACTGACAAGTGTTTTTTTTTTTCACTGAAACACCAACACAAACCCTCCCTGCACATGGTAAAATTAAACATTTCACTGAGCTGTCGTTGATCTTTGAGTCACGTTTTTAAGTTCATCTTGACCTCATTTATCCACTTGAATATTCTGGAATAAATTGGAGGCTCCCTGGTAGTTAAATGACACATTTCTATTGAAATCTGTAACACCTGCTTGATAGGTTTGACAGCTCATCACTCTTTAAAAATGTTAAATACAGAAGAAACACCTCCTCAGTGCACAGATCAGTCTGCTCCACTCGCAGTCGATGTTTTACAGAGTAAAATATTGCAGTGGTAACGGTGACTTTGCTTTGTGCAAATGTCATCTGGCCGGTGTGATGCCCGAGGGTCACCCCTGCCTTTCTCTCTCTTGGGCACAAAAGACGTCCTTTTGAAATGGCAAATCAAACATGTGTATTCTTATCACACATGACACAAAAAGACCAAACACAGGAGACACTAGGAAAGGCAAAAATGCCTTAAACCCAGACTTCATAACCGTGATGATCCTCAGACTTTTCATCTGGCGCCATCATCAGGTCAAAACTTTAAATGTCTAACTTCTTCCAACCAGGCCCCAGTGAACATGGTAAACATTATGCCTGCTGTGACATTAGCATTGAGCTCTGTGCATCATCACAGGTCTGCTAGCATTTCAAAATAAATCCTAAATTCAAAACCAAACGTTTCTTGTCATCAAACTTGAAATATCCCGTAACAGATTTTCATTTTACACCATTATTTTTCAGTTTTACGTATCATCGTCCTTCCCAATAACCTAAACCTTCCTTCTCGACTGAAACTATTAGTCACAAAGCAGTTTCCAAGAAAACACACATGAAAGAAGAACACTTTCAGATATGATCTGTTGTTGTTAGTATGACTGTTGCTTTAAGATTCATTCATGAAAATGAAAATGCTTCTTACCAAAAGTGATGAACGTCTTTCAATGCTTATTCAGAGATAGAAATTATCTTTGTGCATTAACATGCAGCATCATGTTTCCTGCAGCTTAGTCTTACACACACTCTCTCCACAGGAGGGTACTGTTTACCGATGTTGATGAGAAGAGGTTACAGGCAGCAACTGACCTCATGCTCTCCTCATAATGTGATCTGGTTGTTGCCATGAAAACAAAACATGTACCTCAGCTGTTCATATTAACAACAACAAGTACCCTGTTTTTGTCTATGGAAGCCTGATGATGTCTTAAAAAAATAAAATGGTTGTTGTTCTTGAACCACTTCATTCGGATTTTATGTTTGCAGTTAACGTTTCTGCAAACCTCAGTAGCATCCTAGGTTCACATTTTATGCTTATTAACCACATGTTGCAGAAGAAGGAAGGTGGGTGGTGGGGTGTTATTACAAGCCAACAAGGCTGCCAAACGGGTGACCGGAGTTTGAAACACACCACTTGATATTTCTGAGGACAGTTGGAGACATTTCCATCCGTTTTTGTGTCGACAAAACCAGGTGTAATATAAGGAGTAATGGACATTTCCAGCATTTCTTCTGGCGATCAAACCTGGCTACTGTCAGACCATTTCCATCCGTGAGCGTGGCAAACAAAACAGGTATTGTAAGCCAAACCATTATGTTTTCCTAATCCTAACAAAGTGTTTTTTGTGCCTAAATCTAACCCGAGTATAACCACAGCGCTGTCACAAGAGAGAAACAGAAAATTCAATCTCAACATATGGAAAGTTGAGACATAAAGACACGAAAACAGTTTTAACTTATCTGTGGTTTTCCAGAAACTTCCTTAGCAAGCATTTTTGATGAAAGGGGACTCTTTGCAATATCTGCTATTTTAATTATCAGTACCATGTTACACGTCAATCCTGATAACATCTCTTTACAGGGAATTGGTTGCAAACATTGATGCCACTTTGACGTAGTATAAATTATCAGGAAGTCACTTGAGATAACATTTTCATCAAAGAGTGCAAATACATTTTATTTGTGATCTTTTATGCAGTCGTCATTTTGTCCTTCAAAACCAAAAACCAAGAAAGTATTCAACAAAAACCCAGTGTATAAAAGCGGTGTATGTCATGACTTTATTGTTTATGTGCTCTGAAAACTGGAGAAATAAACATCATTTATTGCAAAATTACACTTAATTACTCTAAAGATAGCTTCCTTTGAACTTTATCAGGGTTATAAAATGTAGAATTTGATGTTGCAGATGCATTATGATGTATTTCCAAAGCAGAATAATCCATCACTATGTTACAGTAAGTACAGAAGAAATGATGAATGCCAGTTTGTAGAAATGATTACTAAACCCTGGTTCTCTGGTTGGGCACTCAAAACTAGGACGACACTAAAGTGATCCTGATCAAAGCAAAACAACATGAGAGGAACCCACATGATCTTTCAAGTCTCCGAGCCCTCAAGTGTGTTACAGCATCTCGCTGATCTCTGGGATGATAAGAGTAAAGGTGGGGGAAATACACGTACTGAAAACATGAGTAGGCAGGCATTTACGCATTTAGTGGAAATTAGTTTCCTTTGAAATGCCCTTTTCAGATTATAATGGCTGCTTTTAATTAAAAAACATTTTGTCCCTTTGGCAGTATCAGTTCCCTTAATCTCTACACTGTGAACACCTCCTTCAAAACATGCATGAAGGAGATTTGTCGTCAGCAAAAAAATGTCCTTTTCTTCTACGGTTGACCTTTTTTCAACCGAGCTGAACTATGAGCAGCGGGCTTACAAAGATGAACTTTCCTCCATAGCTGGTTAAGTGCTCAGGTGAAGTGTTAAGATCAAGATCATGATAAACAGCATTAATGATGTTCTGCAGGCCGCCTGCTAACTGAAGTCAGTGAGGTGAGAACTGAACTTCCTGTTTCACAGAGGGAGGAACATGCAGCAAAAAGCACATGTTTCTCTGTTTCGCCATCTTAAAACTCATGTATGTCAACACATAAATGCACTTCTGCATACATGTTGCGGTTGCTGTGGTTTGTGTTACTTCCTTGAACCCCCTTGCCCAAGCACAGGTGCAGCCTAATTTTATCCTCCTGCTAGACTGCAGCTCTTGAAGAGCTGAGTTAAGCGAGGCATATGAATCATAAAAACAGTGATTGTGGGAAGTCGTTTTCTACGAAAGCCCTAAAGGGCCATGCATTCATACCTTTTATTTCCTCCGTTTTCCTGTGATAACAAGTTAATTTAATTTGTTTTCTCGAGATTTCAAATTATTATCTCGAAATAACAACTGCCGTTATTACTCCCGAGATTACGGGATAATTTTCTTGAGATCTCAAGATAACGAAACTTTGTTTTCCTGAGATAACGATATCATTAATTTGAGATCCTGAGAAAACAAAACAATGGTGTAGTATATTAAATCATTGCAGGAAACATCATTCAGTGCAGCAATGTCAGGGGAGCAGGAGCATATCAATCACCGCGTCACATATCTTTTCAATCAAGGCCTGACACAGGCTGAAATAGCATTATGCCTTGCTATTAAAGATAATATACACATTAGTGTGCGTAATCTAAAAAGAGGTTAGCAAGGCTTCAGCCATATCGGCAGCGCAATCTAAGTGAGCCTGATGTCGTCGTTAACTACATAGCTGACCAGCTACGAGGTCCCAGGCGTCTCCATGGATACCGGATAATGACTGAGAGACTAACTGACATGCCATGACACTTGTGTGTGATGGGAATCTCAGGCCTATCATATCACAGTCATTATCTCGAGATCTCAAATTAATTATATCGTTTTCTCGGGAGAACAAAGTTTCATTATCTCGAGATCTCGAGAAAATTATCCCGTTATCTCGGGAAAACGGCAGTTGTTATTTCGAGATAATAACTCGAGATCTCGAGAAAACAAATGAAATTAACTTGTTATCACGGGAAAACGGAGAAAATAAAATGTATGAATGCATGGCCCTTTAGGGCTTCCGTAGGTTTCCTAGAGGAAACATCTCTTGAATTGCGATCACTCCTAAATAGAGGAACTAACCAGACAACGACAATATGTATAAGATATTTATAACTGAGGTTTTTTTATCCTTAAAGAAAAGAAGAACAAGTTGATTTAATTTGCCATTTTTAAGCTGGTAAAATTTAAGACATTAAAGCTGCTACAAAGACCTTTTTTTGTTTGTTCTGTCGCCCCCTGTGGCGAAAAGATGTAACCTTTGGTGCGCTCCAAATCGTATACTTTTTCTTTTTAGTTTCAGTGCGAGTTATAAATGTTTTCTGATGCCATCAAAGATTTGTTTACATCCAAGCAATATTGTAAATATGTCTGGCAACTTTTTTAGTTTATGCTCTAGTCTGTTGTTTCTGTGTCTGGTAAAGGCCTACAAAACTGAACACTTAAAAATAAAATGAAGGAATATAAAAAAAATATTTGTTTATATCAGTAGTTTTTAGAATAGAACAAAACAATTTCAGAACAATTGCAAACAATTGTCAGATATGCAACTATCAGACAATTATGGTTCTTACACGAAAAGTGAATTTAGCCAGTTTACAGTTCTTAAAAATACATCTACTCCTTCCAGAATCTTTGAACATGCAAATATACTTTTGCACAAAACATTTCTCTTGCTTCATTTACAAGTCCATTCTCAGTGTCTCAGTGCAGTGGAGGTTTGACGTTTTCACATCACACGTAAAGTTGCATCCTGGACATCTGAAGATGTAACAGCAATTTTATTGATATTGCACGTTTTATGACTTCACGTACAGTAAAGTCAATGTGCTTTTCACTGAAAGACAAAATTTAAAACACAAGCCTAAACATGAGAAAAAAGGTAACACAGGAAAGAAAATAGTATGAGTAGAATAAAGAACCAGCATCAGTGGCAGACAACATACAGGAAGTAAACTGACTATTTTGAGATGTTTTAGTGCTCAAGTTCACCACTGATTCATTTCTCACTCTGATTAAGTGACCCTGAAAGGAGAGTGACTACGTGACTCAAGAACAGCCTCACACAGTTGGCACATACTGTACACATTACCTATATGTGATGATTGTTACATAGAAATCTTAATTAATTCAGAAGCATATAACTAATTTAAATTTACCCTCCACTAAAAACTGTATTTAGCTGGTCGCTGATCCACTTTGAGATTGAAGACATTTTTCAGATTTTTTTCAGTGAGCGAGAAGATCTGGATGTCATTTTAAGAATTGATTTTAACAAAGGACATCGAACCAAAATCAGACACAGATTATTATTAAAAGCCAAATATTTTTTACATGCATCAATACCTGAAAGGGATCTTTAACTCTAAACAATAACATAAAATGTATGAGCTACTTGACACATGATCTGTTTTAAATAGAGCATACAATCCATCAGAACAAAGCAAAACAAAAAGCCTCTCTAATATTTGCACTTTACTCCTTCTTTTTTGACATAATATGATGAAAAATGAGTCAAATATTAGGTACAAAACACTCAAATCAAATTCAAACCCAGTTAACAGTGCTTTACAATAAAAACAGAACAAAATAAAACACAAAGCTTAAAACTAAAACAGATAAAGGGTTAGGGAGCATGTGCTCTCACTATATTTACATTCTACTACCGTTTCCTAAAACTATTCAGTCACAGAAACTGGTGGCAGCAGGTATGTTCTCTTAAAACACTCAAATCAGTCCTCCTCTGACTCAAAATGAGCCATTTGCAAAACGTGTGTGACAGTTTAGCGCAATTTTGTGACTTTCGCATGAAAATTACATCCAGTTCTTTGAAAGCAAGAGTTTACTGAAATCAGGGAACCAAAAGTCATTTGTCTGCATGCTTTGAGTCACAGTGAGCCCTGAGAGTTTGTTTTCAGTAAAGTGCCCAGAGAAAAAGAGAAATTCAAACATGCACAGTTGCTTCACAGTCATGTCTGGTTGGTTTGTGACGCACCTCCTACACATCGCAGTGTTTTTTTCTCATTTGATGTTGAGCAGATCTATTTGAGGAAAGAAGAAGTTACAAAGAAGGTGACAGTTTTTCTGCAAACTCCAGGGGACCTACAGTATATCATCACGTTACTGTCAGTCTATGAATCCTCTGAGCTGTGACACAAACATGTCCCCGCCCCTCCTCACTGAGCTATAACTCCCCAAAAATATTTCCTCCTCATCATTCAGTTCAAAGAGCTCTCAGTTGGCAGGCACCCGAGGTGAATGGCAGCAGAATGTGGGTGTGAGATCGCCTCAAACCCACTTAATCTCTTTTCTTGGTTTCAGTCTTTTCAGTCGACATGGTCGGCTGTGGATTTCCATTTGATTTCTCAGACTCAAAATGTTCCTCACATGTTTTCCTCCTTGGTAAGTGATCTTTGATATTTGCTTTTGTTGTCTTGTTTTTTTGTTACTGTTCAAGAATAATTTTGAGATATTTGGAGGAGAAAAGTGAATCATGGCCATGTTTTTTCTTCTTTGTAATGAACTAAATCCACTTAGAGGTTAGGGTTTGTATTGCTCTATTATAAATCAGTCAAACAACTTGTGTTTCATGGCTGATTTCAACCAAAGTTGCCTTCTGCTATTGTTCATATCGTAGGTCTGATCCTCGTTTACCACACCATGTTCTCCTCTCATGTCCGAGCATCTTCAGGTGGGCTGACTCTCACTTTTTGTCACAACACCTCATCATATTAATCATCATATTGCTGCTCACATATTAGTGATATCCACTGATGCGCTGTAAACACAATTACTCAAGTACTGTACTTACAGGAAAAGGTCAACCAAAAGTCATTATCTGAAACAGTCATTTTCTACACGACCAAACAGGGGTGAAGGCGGGTGAAGTTTTGTAGTTCGCAAAACATTTCTGGAGCTTTGGAGGGAATCGCGTTGCTGCATTCTCAGAAACAACAGATGGGGACTAACAAAGGAAAAAACAAAAAGAGAAAGTCACCCACTTCAGTCGTTCAGGAGAATGCCTCAACCCTGTTTTGCTGTGAAGCTCCAGAAATGTTTTGCATCAGCACGAGGGTGAGTGGATAATGACTGAATTTTCATTTTTGGGTGAGCTTTTCCTTTTAGTGCAGTTTTGAGGTACTTACACTACTTACAATATTTTCATTTTCTGCAACTACTGTACTTTGGTATCACTGTATAATAACCATCATTGATGAAAGGTTGATTTATAGTTAATTGAACTTTAGTTAATAGTTATTTTACTGACGTGAACTGTTGCAAAGCAATTATAAAGAGAGACATCAGTTGTAACTTTACCATAACAATTGCCTAATAAATGATTTATATAGCATTTCTTTGTTTGTTAACAATGAAATAACTATTAGTACCGAAAAGTTTATACTTGAGTAAAAGTAAACATATCGTGTTAAGATATTAGTGTGTGATATTAAACGTACTTATGTATCAAAATTAATTTTCTGGCAATAAATTTACCTAAGATTCAAAAGCACAAGTACAAATAAATAATACATATATTTACATGTATGTATTTATCCTATGGGTCAACATGTTATTGGATCCGATATTCAGCATTATTCTGATTATTAGAGGGTTTAGGGTTTGTTTTTAAAATCAGATTGTCATAAAATAAATTAATTTAAATTACATTTTAAATGTTCTACTTTGGCTCTGACACAGGAATGTAATCTGCAAATTAACAAGTAACTAAAGTTATCAAATATAGTAGAGTAAAAGTACAATATTTGCCTCCAAATCAGCCGACCCATAGTATTTTGTATATACATACATGTAAATATGAGTTTAACTAATTTACTTTTACTGTACTTTAGATGCTTAAATACATGTATTGCCAGAAAATTACTTATTAACATTTAAGTTAATTTAATATCAGATACTTTAAGACTTCTCTAAAGTAATGTTTTAACACAATATTTGTTAGTATGACTGTTGGGTACTTTTTTGCATTCTTGCTGATTTCTTTATATTGTGTCTAATAAATAGTTTTCCTCGATTAACAACATTTGAGATATTGCTCAATCAGTCACAAATATCATTAAAGTCATTTCCTTTCATAAGATAAAATTATAGTTGTGTTTTTCCACAAGATGATCGTAATCTAGTTTCACACCACTTATTCATATTTTTGTTCCAGTGAAATGCAATTCAACGAGCGTTTCACTCAAATATCAGCACTGTGGAGTTCAACCAGGTAATGAGAAAAGCATTTGAGTCATCTGAAGTGAATCATCAGCTGTAAAATCACTAAACAGACAAATGTATTTTTATTTTTCTCACTCAAAGTGTGACTCTGGACTGCCTCTGTTTCAGATGGAGTCCATGATTTAGATTGTTTTGGTAAATATAAAACACAAGGTGTGAAAACCTGTGAGTGGAAACCTGGAAACCGCGCAACACAAAAGTCATACACGCTCATCATTCAACAACCGTAAGTAGAACTGAGTTTTACATTCATACTGTACATGTTGTTTAAGGGTGAAAAGGGTAAATGTTATGACTGATATTAAGGCAATTATTTTTGTATTACAGGTGTTTAAATATGCAAATTAAGCATCACCTAGCTGTCTGAACGTTGGATAAAGCCAGGATCTAAACTCTTGTTTCATTTTGTTGATATATTACAGTCAAAGGTTTTCACAGAGGGAATTTTGGATATCTCTTTTAATCACTCCATAAATCAGAAAATCTGTCATAGAACAATTTCTGCCATGTTTTTAGGGATAAAAGAGCCTTTAAAGATGACATATTATGCTCATATTCAGGTTCATGATTTTATTTTGGGTCACTACTAGAATAGGTTTAATGCTTTAAAGCTCATAAAACACATCAGTTTTCACAAACTGTCCAGTACAGCAATCAGTCTGCTCTGATTGGTCAGCTCACACACGCCTGACCTAGCACCACTAACAACAACAGAGCAGCTGTGCTGGATCAATTCTTACATGCCAAACTAACTGCTAGGCATAAATTATGCAAATGTGTGACATGGTGACGTAGTGTGATGTCAAGAAGTCACGGAGATAAAGGCGGGGCTACTGACGAGGCGTTTCAGGAGCAGTGTTTTCTGTGGGAGAGCGGAGCTTCTGTTGGTGCAGACTTTCACCTTTTCAACATTCAAGATATTTAAAAGAAAATCTTTTCTAAAAAGAAAAAAAAATAATGAAATAGTATAAAAAACATTTTTGAACTTCTGTAGTCTCCCCTGAACATCCTAAAAAAAAGGACATTTGTAATGATTTCTTGATGATAAATGTGTAATTTTTAAAATCATTTCTCCTTCCAGTGGCAAAAAACTTTGCAAAGCTCACATCAACATCACCGACGTCTCGAAGGAGATCATCTTATTTGCAAGATACAACATGACTGCGGAGGTTTATGAAGGCAGCGAGTCAGCGAATTGCACAAAAGCAATTTTCCGAGGTTCACCAAAGATGTTGTGTAAGTCCACAAATATATATATATATATATATTTTATCAGCAAGTTTCTTCATTGATGAATCTCTGACAGATCTGAATAATTGCTGTTATATTTCAGGGCGATGTGGTCCTCCATACACTGTGTCCTTCAGCCGCCACTCTGGAAGACTAGCTGTGAATGTGAGCTGGCCAAAGGAGGACATGAAGTCCATTGACTATTACGATATTAGATATAAAGCACTGGACGGCCTACTGTGGAGCGAGGTCAGTATTAACTGATTTTAATATTACATGAGCATGATTACTGAAATTGAAGGCTTAAAAATTAGGGAATTTGGATCGATAGCAGTCTCCCTTTTCATTCACTTCATGGGAAATAATTTTAGTGATAGAAGAAATACTCACAGTAAAAGTCCTGATTTGGAAATTCTGCTCGAGTTAATGTACCCAAGTATTGCAGTAAAATGTACCTATATAATAATATAAAAACAGAGTTTACAAAGTGCTTTGACAAACAAGCAAAAGCAGGATGCTCAGGATGACAATATTTCAGACTAGAAAATGGAAAAACATGAAAAGTCAATGAGTCATGACAGATAAAAGGAATAAAAGAGATAAAACAAGCAAAAATGAAGGAAAAAAGCAATGCAAATAAAGAGATAAAAGAATAAAATCAAAAAAGGACGATAAGAAGTCAACATCATAAAAAAGGATAATAAATAGATCAAAAATAAACAAAGAGAAGTAATAAAGGATAGTAAGAAAAAGACATCACATGAGAGGAAAAAAAACAGATACATAGACTAAGAGCAGTAAAAGGAATAAAAATATATTTGAAAAGATAAGAAAGATAGAGATGGTGATAACTCTGGTTGTGCTTTATCGATTTTGACCATTTGTTTTTAAACTGTCTATTAGTCCAACAGTGTTACGGGAGTTTTCCAAAACCTGAAGCCTACATTACCCACAATGCAACTTAGCCACTGAGTGACATCACTGGAGGCAATTTATCAGATTACATGCAGCTTCCTCTGGAGCCACAAAAGGCTTCAAACTACTTTTTACACACATGCAGTAGCTCTCCCCGAGACCCGTAAACACACTTCAATGTGTAAAATTGGTGGAGTTGCCCTTTAATTATCTATCGCATGCAAAAGAAATATGAATGAATGTTTTAGATAACTCCTGAGATTGACTCACTTCTATGTTGTTCACAGTCACGATCCCAAAACAGAGAGAAATGTACAGTGGAGAGTCTGAACGCCTCGCTGGTCTACACTGTACAGATAAAGTGCGTCACTACGAGTAGATGCTCACAGTGTTTATGGAGTGACGCCTACACCGTCCCACCAGGTCAGCTTACTTTCCTCTCTTGTGGTTTAAAATAACTTCAGCGTTTATCTTCTATTCATTGTGTTGATTGTGATGAGATAAATAATCACAGTAGTTGTGTAATTAAAAACAAAGTGTTTTAAAGGTGGAGCTGAAATGCTGTTTCTTATTTCCCTATAAATAAATGTCTCCTTTCAGAACTGACGACGCAGCCTGTCGTTGTCAACCTTGAAGATACTGACGACGCAGGGAGAGAAGGCCGCCGGCAAATCACTTTAACCTGGAGGGTAAATGTTTAAAATGTACTTCCTCAAATATTATGTGTCGTATATCTTCCCTGACGTTGTTATGATGCTAAAATGTGTCTGTTTGTTAGTTTTCTACCAAAGAGCTGCATGATGGGTACTGCGTGACCGCTGGGAAAGCATCAGGAGAGGCCCTGCATGAGCGGATCAACACCACACAGCCTGAGATCAAACTGATTCTCTCCTATTCAGCTTATCATGTCAACATCAGCGCCTTCAACAACGCCAGCACCTCTCCAGGCGTGAACCACATCATACCACAGAGAGAAGATGAGCCCGGTGAGTTCTCACTAGAAAACTGCTCACGGGAGACAACACAGGGGAAAAATACTGTAGATCACCACCACCATGACTATCTACATTAAGACAATTATTTTTTGTATTACAAGTTTTCTGATATTTTGCTTTATGACTTTTATGTCTTTTATTTGTAATGACTCATACAGATTTTTTGTGTTTTTACATTTTCTGTTCCGCCTTCTTGTTTTAACTCACTTTCAACTCGGCTTGGCTCGACTGTTGATTGTTTGTTCCGTTATATAGTTTTCCTGAGTTTCCTGTTTTTGCTTGATTGTCAAAGTACTTGTTTGTGAAACTCTGTTTTTAAAGGTGCTATATAAACAAAGTTTATTATCATGATTTATAATACATATCTTCTAATTTGCACTTGATAAAGCTATAGGCTGAATCTATAGGTTCAAAAATCTTGAGTCAAAGGTTTTTACAGAGGGAATTTTGGATATTTCTTTTATATCACTTATATCATTGACAAAATGTCAACAGACATAAAACATTTATTAATAAAATCAATTTTCAGCATGTCTTTAGGAATAAAATACTCTATTAACCAGTCTATGAATTATATATGAACAAACCCGCTATGTAAAAACCTTCAGAATATAGAGTCTTTAAAGATATTTTTTGTAAAATTACATAGTTTTCTCATATTTTATGTTTAAATATACAAATGAGTAGTTATCTAACAAAATAACTAAAACAGTGTTAAACTAGATAAAGACCTGAACAGAAATCTAAAATAAAACCTAAATGTGTATTTTGGACATTTTCGTTCCACAAGTCTAAAATAAGCAATTTTATGAAAGACACATGAGCGCAAAATCAAAAAAATGACCAATGCCTGAAAAAACAATGTTTTCACCTGTTGTTTCCCCGTCAATGACATCAAACATCCCTTGTCATTTAACTTTTTTTTTGTTTTTAAAAACTGGCCACATTTGATTAGAAATGTGTCTATATGAAGGGTTTATTTGCAAAAACAGATATCTCCTATACAATCTCTCCTATTAATTACCTAGACTGTAGCAGGCCACCGAAGTCTAATTTGTGGGTTGTCATGTCATCGCTATTCATCTATAAAACAAATGTGTTTATGATTCAATTGTTCACTATAGCACAACGTTCTTTGTATCTACACCTTCTTGCTTTTGCTCCCAGAATCACTTTAAAAATGTTTTTTTTTTTTTTTAAATATTTCTGGGTGATTATGTCCCCGGATGCCCACAGCGGGTCTGAGGTCCACCCACCACAGTCTCACTAAACTAGGCAATATCAATCAATCTGGTGTTGTTTTATCTTTTTTTGGTGTTGAACTCTTTATATTGATCCCAGAGAATGACAAGATTAGATTTTCAAAACGTATTCTGAATTTGTCGTCACAGGTGTGAGAGCTGGGAAGCTGAACGTGACAGTCCACAGCAACACATCTTTTACAATCTACTGGGAAGACGATCTCATCAAAAAGTATGACTGCTACTCCGCAGAGTGGATGAAGATGGGACATAAAGCAGTGTCAATGTCCTTTTTTCAGAATGAAAAAAACTATAGGACCTTATCTCGTCTGCGAGGTGCGTAAATATTCACAAATGTTGGTTGTCCTCTAGAAATTCTGTTCACAGATTAGGCGTTACACGTTTTTTACGAAACATATTTTCTGACACAAATTAGCAGTATGTAAACATAATACGGGTTGATTTAGTGACGAATTACATTTAGTTTCCTGCTTCAATGATAATCCACTTGGTTATTTTTTTAAATACCCAGAGCCTCTGGAGCCTTATGCAAGATACAGCATCACTCTGCACACTAGACCAAACAAGGACACCTGCAACATGAAGCATATCAACAACAGCGAAAGCACCTATGGCAGCACACAGTTCTATTTCATTGAAGGATGTAAGTAACAGGCCTATAACCTTTCCTATAGGTCTTTGTTTAGCGGTATAATGCTATCTGTTACAATGCTAGCTGCTCTGGAAGGTGGCAATGCTCATTGTGAAGAAAACAGAAAGAAACTTTGACCTGCTAGTGTCTCAAATAAAGAAAAGTCAGGAGATCACCAAAGTAATTGGGGTTTATCCTCTTGGGACCATGAATGTCTGTACTAAAATATTGTGGTAATTGATCTTGTAGATTTTGAGATATTTCAGTGTGTAAATGATCATTTTGACCTGCTGGTGGTTCTAGAGGAAGTCAAGACTTCAACAAATTCATTAGGGTTTTCCTTCTGAGGACTATGAATGTCTGTACAAAATTTCATGGCAATTAATCTATAAGTTCTTCAGGAAAATATCTAAAGGATCAACATTGCTGGTTTCTTCTTATCATCTCCATAACAGAACAGTCTGACTTCATGATATTGTGTTTCCACAGCTCCTGTCAATGCCCCAAACATCAGCTACCACAATGTGACGCTGAACTCTGTGCTGCTGCAGTGGTCGTCCATCCCAGAGGAAGACATCCAAGGTTTTCTATTGGGATACATAATCTACTACACTGAGTTTCAAAATTGGGAAGCAAGAACAGAGAGAAGTAAGTACAAATAAATGAATACAAATAATTCATTATGCATATACAATACAATCATTTACAGTCAAAAGTTGTTGAGATATTTTAGTCTGGACCATCCGACTGGCCATAGTTGCCATCACTCGAGCCACGCTGCTGCCATGGTTAACAACTGTTTTGCCAAGTGTAAATGATCCTTTAGAAACCTGTCACTCTCTGATTGCAGATATTACAATGGATCCAGCGTTAAACAGCTACGAATTGTCGGATCTCAAAAGCGGCACAGCGTACGAAGTCCAGATAGCAGGCTTCACCCAGGCAGGAGCAGGAGTACGAAGCAAAGAAAGCCTCTTCAAAACAACCCCTCAAGGTTGAACCCAACAACTTTTTAACCATTAATCATTCAGAAAATTGAACTCCGATACTTATTTTTGAATTAATTCCGAAGAAACATCCATACTTTTTGTGTATTTTTCTTTTGATTGCAGATTCTCATCTCGGTTTCATCACAGTCTTTGCAGTCTTGGCCATTGTGCTGATATGCGGACCACCGATAATAAAAAGGTACAGCAGTGTCTTACATGTATGTTGAAAAAGCTGTCACTAATTTTATCATGGATGAATATCGATCTACTTTATGTGTACTCTACTCTATTGCACTACGCGATTTCACCGGACTTTCCATTGGTGAGAGGGTAGTAGATAATAAGTTGGATTTTAATTTTTGGGTAAACTTTCCTTTATCTACTCTACTTTATCCAGAGCAAAAGTCATTTTGTGGCCAAGCATACCCAACCCTGGAAACAGCAATGCAATGCAGAAAATAGAAGGAGCCTGTGAACTGGTGAGTGTCTGTTTTTACCTTCAAAAAACCCACCAGCATTAAACAAACAAAACCTCCAACACAATAGACTGCAAACTTTTACTGTCTTTACTTCTCAGGAACTACTAGAGTCCCTCAACACCCTGAAGGTGGAAGAATGGGATACAAACAGTCTTCAGATCGTTGAGAAAGAAGATGTTATCCCTGCTAGCACGTTAACATCAATACTACCGCTTCTCCATCCCTCAGAGGATGAGGAAGACTCTGAAGACATGACTTGTGAGTGGTTCCAAAGAGACAGCGAGGATCCGTCTGACGACATCCTCCCTGACGATGCTACAGAATCATTCGCAGACATCCAACGGACAAACCTCCAGACCTCAACTCAGGCCTTTCCAACGGGATACACAACGATGGAAATGTTTCAGCAGGGGGCGCCTCAGCCAGTGAGTACGCCAGATACTCAAGAAAGCAATCCAGAGGAGGCGGACTTGACTGCAGTGAAATCAAGTTTGGACTATGTGAGGCAATTTAGCACCAGTCCGATCTTGGACAGCGAGGAGATGTCCATGATTTTATGAAAACAGTTTGGAACAGGCCCGCAGAGCATGAAGAGCCAGGAACACGCTCATCAGAACAACTATCTTCCATGAATGTTTGACTCAAATACGTTCTCGATGGCAGTCCTCAGGGGCCAGAGGTTCAACAGCGTGTCTTAAATAATCAAGAGCATTACTAGCACAGTATTTAGCTCTATGTTTATGTCAGCTGCCAAAATTACCATTGCGTAAACAAGGTAAAAAATACAGTATATCTCTAAAGACAGAAGTCCAGTTCAACGGTGCAAAGTCAGAATTTAAACTGGAAAGCCCAGAAAGTTGGACGCACCTTGGACGTCTGAGGAACTTGCGTACGGTTTGTCTCTCTTCCTACCTCTCTACTCTATGTTTATGTCAGCTGCCAAAATTACCGTTGCGTAAACAAGGTAAAAAATACAGTATATCTCTAAAGACAGAAGTCCAGTTCAACAGTGCAAAGTCAGAATTTAAACTGGAAAGCCCAGAAAGTTGGACGCACCTTGGACCTTGGTTTGTCTCTCTTCCTACCTCTCTACTATACCTCTGTATATACGCACTACTTGAACAATCTCCCATCACCATGAACATCATCTCTGCTCACTTGATAGACAGTCCTGAACTCACAGTATTTAATTTCTACCTGTACATCTGAATACCTCATGGAAACACAACTGAAAGTGCCCTCATTTACAGATCACAACTGACCACTGGATCAACAGATCTCAGTCACTTTGTCTTATTGATCATACTCACAATTATTATTATATTAACAAGAGTCTACATTCATTCATTCATTCATGCTTGAGCACAGTAATGCTTTTGCTAGATGCTAACGCCAGCATGCTAACATGCTCGCAATAAAAATTAAAGCACAGCTGAGACATTTTACAGATATTCCTTTATAAACCAAAGTATATATTGACCTCAGGGTGGCGCTAGATGCAAACTCAGGGGATCATGAGGGACACGAATGTCTGTAGCATTGACTGTAGGAAATATGGATGCAGGTGCCTTCTTTCTAATGGCCAGCAGGGGGCAACTCCACTGGTTTCAAATAGAAACTTATGAGAAAATGTCCCTACTTCTCACCTGTTTTATTACCTCAGTAAACAGTTTCTTAACGTTTTTAAGGTCTCAATCACTAGTTTTAAGTTGTCTTCAACACAGTCCCAGTTCGGTAAAATAGACGATAATTGTGATTGCCGTGCAGCTACCACGACGTGTCCTCATGAAAAACTGAAAATAAAATCATAAAATGGCTTCATACAGGCCGTTCGGTGTAATCAAAGTCTCCAAATAACCCAAAAGACGTTATTTTCACCCACAACACGCATTCAAGCTCTTGCACCCACTTCAGACGTGGTTCGTGCTAATGCTTTTAGCTTAGCAGCTACAGTGAAGATTTTGGCTTTAGAAAAGAGTGTAAAAAACATCTTGTCAAATCAAATTTGGATATTAAACTGTATGGAGTCATTATTTTTTACTTTTTAAAACAGGTCCCTAGCTACTTTAGCTATTTAGTAGAGTAGATAATGACTGAATTGTCACGTTTTGGTGAACTTATCCTTTAACTCCCAAAGTAAGAAAACAGAGGCTGACTGACAATCACTAGTACTCATACTTGGTGGTATAACGAGGGCAATAAAACAAAAATACCTGAATGAAATGTCTCTTTATTGAGTGTTCCTGGCAATAGATCAGATGTATCGTTAGATTCAAACTGAGGACGTACACCCAAGCTCTTCAAAAACAGTGTCACCAAACCTTTACATCAAGTGCCCAATCCCCCCCGGATCAAACCGTGAATCTTTACTACAGTATATTCCAGACATAGTGGGTATAAAAAATAAAATTCTTCATACTGTCAGTTGTGTTGGAAATACTTTTTACTAAACTGTATCACAAGTCCACTTCATACTGAAGACTTGTGTATGTAAAAAAGCAGCAAAACAAAAAAAAACAAAAAAACAAAATACAATCAAATTAGGTTTGTTAAAGCCATTTCAGTGGAATTTGGCAAAGACAGTCATAAAGTCTCTTTTCGAAAGTAAACCTTTTGAAATGTTACAAGCTTTTTATAAAAACTCAACCTGGGGCCAGTTTGCACAAAAATGAACATACATTTTTGACACGATCACAATACTGCAAACTGCAACATCAAAAAAAGACAGGAAAACAAAATATTAAAAATAAACAAATCCACAGAAGTCCCATCAATGTTCATTCTACTCTGCTATTAATCACTAAAGACAACTGACAATACTTTAATATAATATCTCATTAGTTTAAGCTATTAAACATCATTAATTAACAATAAATTCAGGTTGCATCTGTCAATAAGTCTCCATATTTTATTAGAATATTCTGTACAATCTTAGTCTAGGCACTTTTTGACCCTTCTGTGCTTGCAAGCAGTTTGTTGACCTGTGAGCTGTGTTTGCTTCGCTTCTCTTGAGCAATATGAGCCGACAGACATTTTGCACACGACCGTCATTATGTTTTTTTTTTTCCTTTACAGTATAGGCCTGTATCGTATCTATAAAACGGTTTATAGTTTTATCTCACAGCATTACAACAATAACAGGAAAAGGAACGTGATCCTCTGAGATCTTGTTGCGACTAAGAAATATAAAAAGGAAAGTAAACTTACACCCATGAAACAAAAACAGGAAGTAAAAACAACATATTCATGTCGACCAAATGAGAAATGTATCTTTCTTTTTTACTGAAATATATTAGCAACAGGTTCACAGAAACAGTAGAACATGATTCTGCATTCTCGTAATTACAGCACAAGTCATAAAATCAACATTTTGCAGAACACTCTTGGAGAAATGGTGCAAATCAGGAAACAGAAAGGACACTTCACAGACCCGCTAGATCAAATTGTCCTTAAACACCACACACAAAAGGGCAAATGAGCATTTTAGCATCAGCAGAAAACCTGTTTTTTAATTGTTTTTCTTTCATTCATACAGTGAGAAGGGTCTTCTTATACCTCTTTGAGGAGTACGTTTTAAAACTGTAATGTACCAAACAGAATATGGGAAGTTGCTGCCACACCAAGGCCAGAGCAGCAGAATAAAAACAGTTACACCCCACAAGACCTCAGTCACAGAGGCCAGTTTATTTTTACCTCAAGACGTGTTGATATGTCCAACAAGAACATTTCAGCTGGCTAACAACAGCTGGTAGAAATCTTGTTTTGATGGATACTCCCTTAGTTTCTGTACGCCAAAAGCTTACATGATAACGCCCTCCCTGGATTATACTATAACTATAGTATTTGTGTATTGACGAAATGCAACTGATGAAAAATACAGTTTTAACCAGCACATTGTTCTAGAAACACAAGTGGCTCTGTGATAAATTAAAAGCCATAAGAGAAAAACTGAAGATTCAACTGGGGCCTCTCAGAAAAGTGTAATATTCAGAATGTAAAACATCCCTAAAAACAAACGGTCTCTTCAACAGTGTCGTTTGTAACTTCCTTTCATCAGACATTCTCAGTTATAAGTGGCTATATTAGCAAGAGTGGTGTCAATAAACACTGTTTATCATAACAGTTTGTGTTTCCGCAGTCCTTGAGTGTTCCAGTTTCCCTTTTTGAATGATGACTACAAACTACTGCCGCCTGGTGGTTTGGAGAGCGATTTCCTCTCACACAGGCGCAAAACATACAAGCTAGTCGGCTGATGGCTGATGGCTGTTGTATTTTGTCTTTGCGGAGTGCTCAAGCGCAGCATTTTGGCTCAGATACAGGCGACCTAACCTTCAACTGCACTAGTTCTTTGAGGTCGATTTGGTGTCCGGGCCTAAATCTCAGGAATACATCATGCATTTTTTTTTTTTTTACAGTTAATGCAGATTGTTTCTGCTCTCTCACTCTCTCACACTGTCTGCAATATTTAGACAAGGAAATGTCAGACATACTACAGAATGACATAAATAGTGGTAATCTTAGAGGCATAAAAGTTTTTTTTAGGCTTTTGAAGTGTTTGGTCAAGATGACACTGAAGGAATGGAGAAAAATATGTTTTTTCATCAATTAAAAACTCAAAAGCTATGCAGCTGCTTCAGGCCTGCACACTTTTCATAGTCTGCTAGGTAAGGTGACGACAGTTTGAGTATCTCTACGGAAAGAATAACAGGAACTGAGTTCTTAAAGCGTCACTGGAGGTGGACACAATATCACCTGTATAATATAATGAAAAAAATGTATGACTTGCAACAGTGTGTTTTGCAGCTTCTATTTTCCAGTTATTGTTGAACTTCTGACTCAATTGTGTACTAGTTTGTGAGCCTATAGTATTTAGTGTGGAACTGTTGTATCATGTGCACCCTCTGCAACAATTTTGTCGATAAACAAGTATTAGTTTCAGCAATTTTTTTAAGCAAAAATTTACATCATTTGCAGGTTCCAGCTTATAAAATGTCATGATTTTCTGCTTTTCTTTGCCATTTATGATAGTAAATGAAGAGTCTTTGGGTTTTGGAAATTGTGATGAGCATTTCTCACAATTTTTTGACATTTTTACAAGCAATTAATTGTGAAAATATCGGGCAGCGTAATCCATATTGAAAATAATTGTAAGTTACAGCCCTAACATGCAGCTTAACAGGAAAGGTTCTGCTGTAATGTAGTGCTCACTTGGCCTTTCGGTCGACTGTAACTGAATTACAGGATCCATGCATTTGCCAAGAATGTACAGTAAAATCAGATTGTACAACAGGAAACGATGATGGAGAAAAGACGCTGTTTTAAGTGGTTATCTGATGTTCGTGGATGTATACGCACACGATAGGCGTTGAGATCACTCAATGGAGCGAGATTAGTTTTTTCTGCAGTGTTGTCATAGTCACTTGGTGCCATCTGCACCCATAGATGTGTCCTCCTCGTTGTGAGTCTTGTAGCTGCCGTTGTGCTGGGCACAGGGTGATGACGTCATGTCGTCGCTGTGTGTGACCGAGTCTTCTCTGTCGCTTTCAAAGTCGTCCTTCTCCTCTCGGTCATAGTCCCTTTCCACCTGAAAATTCAAATGAGTAACAAGTCAGTTCAGCTGAAATAAAATATACACACACACACACACACACACACACACACACACACACACACACACACACACACACACACACACACACACACACACACACACACACACACACACACACACACACACACACACACACACACACACATCAGAGCTCAGGTACTGATGATGAGGTGGTAAACAAGTACTCAGGAATACGATAGATGGCGAGCAGATCTTTGCATTGACACAAGATATAACTGTCTAATATCTGTTGGACTAAAACATAAAAAATTGTCAAATTTAATACCAAATTCAAACACTTCTCAAGCACATCTAAATTGTTACTATAAATTAACTTTGGTTGTGTGTTTTTTCTCATTAAATAAACATTTTCCTAACTTTCAAGACTTTGTACGATCCCTGTACAGAGATGGATACTGAATCAGCCCTGAAGTCTGCAGGGAGTGTCTGCTTTGGTTGTAGTTTTGGGTGTTGAGTATCACTTCAGAGAGCTGTGAACTAAAGTACATGAGAAGATTGTGCAGTGCAGCACTTTGTAAGACTGCAGTGGTTTCTGAGAACATTCGTTCAGCTTCTGATGTAAAAACGTTGATTGTTATCGACAGCGTAGATGGAGTGCGATAAAATGTGTCACCTTTTATCTCTCGGCTATCGGCTTTGTGCGATCTTTGAAAAGTAGGTTATCACGTGATACGATACTCGAGTCGGAGGCTCGAGTCAAAACAAGTTCATCAAAGAAAAGAAGGTAACTGGGAGGGTTGTTTCGGGACCGCAAATCAGAGACTTGCATACAATTTAACCCCCTACACTTAAAACATATATTATAGATGGAACAGTGACAGATCTCCAAATGTTTTGTTTTTACAGGACCACATTGACAACAGCATAATCATTAATATGCATCATCATAAATAAATATCAGATTAAAATAACATCTGAGAGTTTGTTTAAAGTATGCTTAATGTTACATCTGCCACACTTGTTAATATCATTATTAATAATAATGATAATAATAATGTGAAAGAATAATTTGAAGCATTTTCATTTATATTCAAATTGAATTATTCCTTTGTTTATGTTTACATTTATTTTTAAAATAAAATCCTTTTCTTTAATCCTAGGTTTTCCTTTTTTTATTTCGCTTTCGGACAAAACAAATCAATAAACAAAAACAAAACAAAAAAAATAAAGAAAATAAAACTGTATATTTTATGATTTTTAAAGTGTAAAGTGTCTTTGAGCATCTGTACAAGCGCTTATAAATAAAATGTATTATTATTATTTTCCATCATTTCTTTGGGGGACTTGGAAAGCTTTGTTCAGTCACGACTCTGAATCTGAAAAGCACCACAGCATCAGACTATTGGCACTATGGGAAGTCCAGGTCCATGAAGGGATTGAGGAAGCGAGGGGTGAATTGTCGGAAAAAATGTAATACGGAAATGGCTTACAAAATGCCTCCCTGTAGGTTGGCAGGTGTTCATTGGGCACTTCTGCCAGCCATAAAGAGCTAAGGGGAAAACAAGGTCACTAATAATGTCTTCCTCCTATCAACGTGGGGAGGAAAAAACTGCTGGAGTGAGCTCCTTATACTCTTTTTCATCACTGACAGAAAACTCATTTCCCCCTCCGTCTGACGGGTCTTTTAGGGCGACAAAGCTCAGCTCATTAAATTATCAGCAGTGCGACAGCTTTATTTGCCTGCTCAACCAGGAGAAATTGATCAGCAGATTCTGGTACCGGCATGTATCTGCGCAGGGGAGCCTTATTTCAGTCAGGAATTGACGCTTTATTACCTTCATTGGCTTGGCCTTGCTCTTTATCCTGTCCTCGTCCTTGCGGCTCCTCTTTCTGGACGTGGAGCGGTCCCGTCTGTCCCTGCTGCGTTCCCTCTTCTTGTCTTTCTTACCTCTGACAGCAGAAGAAGCAGACAATCACAACCTTGCAGATTCAAAATAACCGATATAAAGTGTGCATAAATAATTAGAAAACCACCCAGAAAACATAAGAAAAGACATTGGAGACTCAGAAACACCTCTCTGGGAGGATGAGATGGGATGAATTTACCTTTTCGGTGAGGGTGATCTGGCTTTCCTCCGAGGGCTCCTGGACCGATCCTTGCTCCTCCTCTTGTGACCCCTGATTACAACACATTATCTGGATTAAGCATATTTTTAGAGACAACAAGAGCTAAAAAAAAAAAAGATGAATTAAAAGCAATTTAATTTAATTTCCCCCTGCGGTGCTAGATTAATGCAACAGGAGCCAAATTCGGGCAGCTCACAGACTCCTAAGTACCTGGTGAGCCCTCCTGGGACAGCAGGGTGGCACTACAGTAGATCAGATTGAGTTTTGATGATAAGAATGACAATGACATTTTATGGATTATTCCAAGTCTGTAATATCTTAAATGTGTTGTTTGTTCGCAACACACCTTGAACGGCTTCGACTGTGCCTTCTGTCTCTGGAGCGAGAGCGCCTCTTGTGGCCGCCTCGGGAACTGTGGGAGTCACCTCTCGGCCATAACCTCTGTGGCGGCCTGCTCCAATAAAAGGGGAAACAAATGTCACAGATTGGACATTTGATACGATCGCAGCATCAAGCAAGTGAAATGCAATAGCCATGTATATTAATTGGGCACCTGTGTTTCGAACGGGATCTTTTCCTGCGTGGCTTTGAGTGCGAGCGGGAGCGTGACCTCGAGCGAGACCGCCGTCCCCTTCTGGACCGACTGGAGGAACGCTTCTTTATGTCCGCTAGAGTTAAGAGAATCAGTCTCAGCATCAGAACACAGCGTCATTATTTCATGACTGAAACCTTGATGTATGCGTCAAATCAAAAATGTACCTGGCTCTATGGCAGCTGCAATGGTAGACTGGGCTTCCCTCACTCTCTTCATCACACTTTCTAGCTCCTTCGCAGCAGCCTGCGGTGTCAGCTCTGGAGGTTTTACAATGGCGTTGTTGGAATGATTAACCCTGAAAGACAATAAATAAAAAAGGTATTATGTGCTCAAAATGACAAGAATCATGAAAAGGAGCACGTTTAAGCCTAAATAAATTGTCGAATTAACAAAGAATACATACTTCAAGGGTCTGTCTCCGAACATGACTCCATTGAAGGTCAGTGCTCTGGCGACAGAATCCTGCTCGACAAACTCTACGAAGGCGAAACGCGTCGGCTGAGTCTCGTCTCCAGCCATTCGCACAAACTTCACATCTCCCACCTGCTTAAAGAACTCCAGCAGCTGCTCTGCGGTGGTGGTCTGAGGAAAGAAAGATAAAAAATAATTTAATTACAACACGTTTGCAGCTCTGATAGAGATTGGGACGGCTCCATCGGTTACGACTGGGTCCAGTTATAATTTCTATTTATTCTCTGGAGCTTGAATCAAACTGTGCCACTGTGTCTTGGCACTTGAAGGCTTCATTGATCTTTTCTAGTATACACAAAGAGCTTATGAATGAACAATTAGCTCTGAGCATTATTAGATGAGACTGTAATTTGTCCCCGTCTGTCACGAACAATGATAGGCGGAAATGAGGCATCGCACTGCAATATGAATGAGGGAACTGATAGCTGGCAAATAATGGAGATGTTTGTCACTTAAAGGATAAGTCTGGTTATATTTTATATTTGTCTTAACATCAACAAATCCAGTGACCAGACCCAAACTAACAATGGGTTGATCCTAATAACAAGCATTGTGTTTGTACCCACAGCCAGATGTAGCTTGTTCCTCTGTGCTATGGAGCTGCACTGAAGTTTGAAAACAATTAAAACGAGCCACACTGTTGCCCTGGTAACATGTACAGTGCTGAACATGGGAAGTGTTTATTTTAAGTCCCACATACACCACCCTGCTGCTGTGAAAAACAGGGATTGGAAATGGATGAGATTTTACTGATACCAATGCCATTACAGAGTCTGCTTTTTTATCGATTCTCTTATTGATTCCTGATCAATTTTCTGTGCGGGGAAAAAAAGCAGGCCACAGGTTTTCAGTGGTGACGCAGCTCGTTTAGTATCTCTAAGCCTCAACACAGTGTAGAGACGAGTAGGATAACAGCCATGGATGTGACACAGGTGTACAACAGCCCAACTGTTTCACTTAGGCGGCGTTAGATTAATCTGCATTCGGCCGACAGGTAAGATTCAGTGGTAGGTTTAAAGAGGATTAGATGACTTGAGTTTGAAAACATTTTTTTGCGATGCACAACTGTCAGAAAAACATGCCAGCAGTGATTCTTAGTGCTGTATCGTAGGCAACTGGATGCGTTTCAGTTTCATGAAGACATTTCACCTCTCATCCAAGAGGCTTCTGCAGTTGTAATCAAACTATTTGGAACCAGTTCTTGATTCCCAGCCCTATGTAAAAAACTCACAAGGTTAGGTGTGAACGCAGCTCTAAGAATGTATCTGCTACAGATTTAGGTGGAACATTGTGTGAGAGGATGCTGCATCAGAGCCAAAAGTAGTGCATTTTCAAATTAGTTTATTTTTTCGGCTATCTGACCGCAAAAATATATACAGATAATTGGATAATGCTGAATATCGGCCCTGATAATTGGCCAGGGACGATAACCGGCCTACCCTACCTGTGAGTTCAAGTTGCCAACATAGACGGTCCTCCTGATCTCATCGATCTTTGAGGGATCCACATTTCCCATGAGGGGGGGCTGGGAGAGAGCTGAAGCTGTGGGGTCCAGATTAGCTGACATCCGATTCACTACGGGGAGGTTCAGCTGCAGGAGCAAACAACACACACACACACACACACACACACACACACAGGTTTTACTTACATGACAGGCAAACAGACAAGATAATGAGTAGGCTACCAGATGCTGACTCACATTCTGAAGTGGGGCTGGAGTAGGAATAGGCAGCAGCCCCCCACCAGGAATCAGACTGGGTACTGGGGTGGTAGGTGCCAAAAGTGACAAAGCCTTGGCCTCCTCTGGGATTTTCCCTGCAGGACAGAAGCGGATATTAGTGAAGGCAATAGAGGGACTCGTCTCTCTGCCTCCTCTATGTCTGCACAATTAGCCCACTGTATTCTAGAAAGAAAGAGAGCATACACTTCCCCATACAGCCTACAAGTCTTCTACTGTCTACTCATGGTAAACTGGAGACCGAGCATCCTTACTTTGCTTTGATCAAATTATTCTTCTCAGTCAGTCTTATTTTCAGCATTATTTTCAATGGAAAAAAAATCTTAATTTTTTTTTCACAATCAAAAGATTTTGTCCTTGGTCTCTTTTCATAGATCAAAAAAAGAAAAAGAAAAACACAATGCAGTGAATGAGTCAACACTTTGATGCATGGGTCACCTGTACTGGAAACATATTGGTCATGAACCATACGATATCAAGCATGGGCGCTTTTCCGTGGGGGGGGGGGCGATCGTTTCGCAGTGTTGGAAAGGTGTGCAACACAAGACAACCCCAATGGCTGCATCACTAATAGCACACAGGACATCAGATACAGAAAAGAACAACAATTTTAAGAACTGTAGGAAATGTTAGCCAAGACTTAGCTATAAAAACAACCAATTAGGAATTTTTGCTCATTCCACTCTGGATTAAAATCTGCTGCTTCTAATGCTGGAGAAGAAGGCTACGGTAAGACTAGCAAGAGACAAAATAACTACAAATTCAGGTCATTGTAGCTGGGAGTGTGAACTGCTAGGAAATATATTTCAAAATAAACAACGACGCAAAGAATGAATGCATGTGTCACGAGTTGCCAAGTTAAAAAGAGAAAGTGACGTTGAATGCAAGGTATCTGTTAAATAAATGAAATAAATAAATTCTACACATCCATATCAGAGCTGCAATGCAGTAATGTGAGGGAAAACTCCTAAATGTTGCCTTTTACAACAGATTTCAGCACAGATGAAAAGCGCAAACAGAATTTAAAAGATGCTACGTTGACAATGAGATAAAGTTTTCATTACTGGGTCTCACTTTTACAATGTCTAGCCCCTAACTACGTCAACAGGCGTAGGTGACAAGAGAGTCAAGTGTTAGTGATCCTCCCCCATCATCCCATGTGTGACACACATCCCACCGGTATGCCGTAGCAACCTGGACAGAATTCAATCACACACAAGCTGCAGCTGTAGCAGAAAGAGAGAGGGGGGTGGGGGTTGGACAATAATCAAAACAACAAACCAAAATAACAAATATAAACACAACGCTAGAGATAAGCAATACTGTAGTTTCTAGATAGAGACAGTAGAAAGTGGACAACATGGGAAAGTATGAAAGGAAACAAACCAAAAAGAAAAGAAAAATAAATAAAAAGAGACAAGGTGTCCATCTTGGAAGGTTCAGCGGGCTATTCTCCTGGTCACATTCCCCCTTGAAGGCTGCGTTGGCCCGATCGGGGATAGTGGCTTGGAAAACAATGCCTGACTCAGGCTAGTGTAGTGTAACAGCTGGGCCAGGCTAGTCATCTGATATGCACACATAATCACACAGAAAAAACATACAAAACCAAATTAATAAACTCAGTAGCCATCCAGCACCAAGTCACGTGGACAAAAAGCATCAAGTTAGAGGTGACATTTTTTTTTTCTTTTGTTTTGACTGTACACAAAAGGGAACAACAGTGGCACCAAAGGGGAGGGAGACTTAAAGAAAGGGAGCACCAAAAATGAAAGAGAGAGAAAAGGGGATTAAGTTAGCTGTGATGCCATGGGCTTATTTTGTAATTTCCATGAAACAAGTAACATTAATGACAGTTTTGGTAATGGCATATCCAGAGAAAGTCACCTAAATAATGTCTTGCAGCTTCAAAAACATTCAGTGGGGTCTAATGATGATCTGTCAAAAACCACCATGTGACACCAAACAGAAACCTTGGCAAGGCATTACAGAAAAAAAATGGAAAATAAAATACAATAGTTAGCTGAGTGGGTTTTTTTTTTTTTAGTGAGGTGATACAACCAGTCACCTGTGTGGCAAAAGTGGCTCAAATCTGAACTAGCCAATGGCACAACATGCCAATTTTCCATGTGAATGAAAAAACCCAGTAATCAACCAAAACGACAAACGGTTGGATTCAAGGGGGGAAAGACGGCCATGAAGTCCACTGAGACAAGTCAGACATTTCATTGTGATTTCTTTAAACGAGGCAGGCTGCACTCACCTTCCGCACAGGGCACTACTATCAAAGCTCTGTCAACAAATACAGTATTGGTGAGATGTTGCGCCACACCAACACTGGAGGGGTCTCGGTACTTTATATAACACACTTTGGACGAGAAAGACAGAGGGGCATTGCTGCGAAAGGAACACAAACAGAGAAAAAGCGGGTTAGTTATTTAGCACACTTCTTCATTTTCACGTTTATGTGGACCGCAGACAAGGCCGCACATCCGCGGTGTTGCCTGGCTAGCCATGCCGGGGTAGGTCGCGCTTACTCGGGCGGGTAGAGCCGCAACTCCTCGATGTCTCCCAGGAAACCGAACAGAGTGCGCATCTGCTCGCTGCTCACGGCCGAGGACAGGTTGGTGACCTGGACGACAGCGGTCCCCGGGATCCCGCTCATTGTACGGACAGATGAATGCGCGTATAATCTTTAAAGTGTGGTATTTATACAGTATTTTTATTTTTCTGTTACCCCGCTCGGCGCAGTAGAGTAACGCGTTACATCCAGGCGGGCGGAGCGAGTCGTTACACCGACTTCCTCTTTTTTTTTTTTTAACATGGGTTTGACCATAAGCGTTGAGGCGCACTATCGCCCCCTACAGTGTAGGACGGTACATTACAACCCAGGGCCACAAGTCGAGAAATCTGGTCTACAAAAATAAGAGGGTTGTGTCTTCCCAACTGTAAACAACAAAGTTTGAATAAAAGATATTTTTGAAAAGTACTAGCAAAGATTGATATGTTAGACCACTCAATATTAACAAACCCAGTTTCCGGTCAGATGAAACATGCATGATTAACTTACTTCATATCTTAGCAATAATGATATCCACAAAATGACATGGCTTAAAAAGATTCCCCTCTTTTTATATTTGCAACGATGCAAAAATCACAAATTGGCTACAAGTATTAGATTATTTAGACATTTCATATTTACTGCAGTTGTTTAGCAGACCCCAAAAGTTTTTGTTGTTGTAATTCTTTGTTTATCTTTCCATTTCCATTACATGTTTTGTTGTACAATTTAATTTGCTATATTTTTCTATAATTATTTGTTTTTCTATACTGTGAAGTACTGCAGGTATTATAGCAAAAATATGCAACAATTTAGGAGATCTGAATGTACTTTATGTATAAAACCATATCTTACTTTACACATCAACATATATGTCGATTTTATAAAATCACAAGCATTGTATGGTGACTTATATACCATTTTAATATGCAAATATAACATATTTATTTTTAATTTAACATATGTATTCAATTCTGCCAGTTCTGCAGGTGATGAATGTGTCACATGTAGCTCGCCTGATGGCTCAATGGGACTAACAATCAATAACCAAAAATCCAGCCCAGTGGCAGACCGAAAAGCAAAGTGAAAGCGAGGTTTATAGAGCACCAGTCTATATGTGGATTCATGTTTTCTACAGCCATTAAACTGAGCAGTCAGTATCTGCTCTCATGTTCCCTCCCTTCTGTGAGGGAACATGAGCTGTGGGGGTTTGAGTCCTTTGTACGTACACTTTGTAATCAAATATGAAAAAATATAATTAAATAAATAAATAAATACATATGCAAATATCTGCTTGTTCAAAGTATTGAAGTGACTGGAGGAGTACCACTTACGGACAGTGAGGGCTAGGTGGCGCAATGACTCATGGGAGTGTAATGTCAGACACTCATGAGACTGTTATTGGTCAGAAATGTTTGGTTTTATTACTTTCTGTATGTTCTGAGTGTTGTGGTTGTGTCCTGTTATGTTCTCAGGATGTGTGTTAAATTAGCTTAAACACAAGTTTTACATTGTGCCACCATGGCCGAATATGGTACAGCGGATAATGACTTTCATCAAATGTTCAGATGGTAGACAGTGGAAGACAGAACATTGCCAGATATGTAAAGTCAGCACTCAGTTGTTTCAATTAATTATCTGTTAAAAGCAGAGTTGAGCTTGTTCTTGGAGAACATGCATTGTTCAGCCTTCCTACCTGGTGCTCACCACATTTTCCTGTCTAAAGACTAAAAACATGGAAAGAGGCTGGAGGTGATTGTTTTGATATGGGGGCTGTCATGACTGTGGCTCGTAATGTCAAAGACCAGGTATTCTTGAAACAACATGACATCTGACTATGTACAGCATCATCCTGAAGAGTTATTCCATGCAGCGTGGACTGGGTTGCTATTGTTTATTGGATGTGTGTGTGCAATATAGATCTTTACTCTGCCCTTTAAGTCATCAATAACATTTTATTTATATCACACCAAGTCATAGTTTTGAGTGAGTGAGTGAGTGAGTAGAATTAGCTAATTGGCAACCAAGGAGAATTGCAAGGTAAAGTATTATTTGGATGGAGTAAGTCTTTAAAATCATAAGTACTTGGAAGAAAGTAGTATTTGGGTGAAATCAACCTTCAAAACCAATAATAATGAGTCACAAAGTATTTGGGTGGAATCAAGCTTCAAAACAAAAAGTATTAAACTATGGTTGTGAAACTGCAGTCCAGAAAGTGCAGCCTCCTCGACTGCAGGAACGGAGTATTGGCAAGCCTGGACCAAAACACATTTTTAGTGATGATTAAAAAAAGAGTGATGGAAAGGAACAAAGTATATTTCCTCAAGTGAAGATGATTACATCCTCATCACACTCCAAAGATCCTGGAAGGGTGAAAAATGGATAAAAAACAACTGCTACACTGCTAACAACTAAAAAAAAGCAACATTTGGCCTAAGGGTGGCGCCAAAGTAGAGCTATACTCAAAAAAGGTGGATATAAATAAACATTTTAACAGACAGTAGCTGCTGTGGGAGAAAACACCATATTTCAGAAGAAATTAGAGGAAGGTTGTCTTAAGTATCGAGTGTGTAAAAGGCCTTCAGCAGTCAAACTGACAAAATACACACCAGGTTTAAGACACACACACTTCATGTGTAATCTCTTGTTCCAAAAACTTAAGGAGCTTAAACTTTAATTAATTCCACACAATAGCACACATGTAATCCTTCAAGTTCAATTACATGTTTACATACAGTACCATGATTTACCAGCGAGCAGGAATTAAAACTCATATGTTGTGACATTATTGTGGCTTTTCCTCATTTAATCACTGTGTACACGTCATACTGCAACAAAGTATGTGCTGCGTTATTCATTTACTGCGCTGGATGGATGAAATGAAGACCCCCAGAATCCATGTTAAAGAGCATTAGTTTTATTTTCCACAGGTTACTTCAGAAACAGGTAATTATGTACAAAAATCTGGAATGTTGGATAAATGCATATCAATCATCATCTCACTGTGGCTGTTTCCAGAGAAACCTTAGAAATACTAGCTATACATTAAAACGGGTGCCTCTGCATTGCAATTTATTGCTGGTTTTACAATCGCAAGTCACTAATGCCATATTAATTCTTTTTTCTCACTTGTTTTTAGAGTATTTACAATTTGATTAGTAATGTCTAAAAACCACAGAAGACTGCTAAATAAATAAGAACGATACGGGAGCGTAAGAAAACGGACCGACGTGGATGAAAAATGTGACGACATGTTTTATCTCCCAAGATTGTCTACAATGTCAGACTGTATGCTTTTGCCATGAATATAAAGTGACCAGTACCCCAGAAATGTTTCCCCCTACTCCTAAAAAGTCTACAGGAAATCACCAACAAAATTCATAAAATATAAACAATAATTCATCTGTGTAAAATACTATACGTTCTGTGAGAAATGTGGGAAATGCACATTAAACTGCCATTTGCCTGTGGATAAAACTTTAGATTGAGTTTAAAAATCAAGCGTACAGCTTCACTTAGAACAGCTAAAACAGTGTGACTATTATTATTATTATCATCATCGGGACAATTAATTGTTAATTACCACCACAGTGTTTTCATTTTGGTTCAACAGTGCCACAAGCACAAAATATGGGTCAAACATACAGGAAGAGTACAGCAGATGAACACAACCTACTGTAAACAAGTTGAGGGAACGCCATTTTATATATTGTACAAACAATTCAGTGGTCACAAATGTGCTATTAGAATTTAAATTTATGGAGTCGTTACCTAGTAAGTGAATTTCATCATTTCCACGTCTTCTGGAAACACGTCTCACTGAAGAGTTATTTACAAGTGAATGAATATTAACAGAGAGGAACATGAGGTGGATTTAAAAACATCTTTTCCTTCTGACAGTTCTTTTGACAAACATGAGGAATGTTTTGAGATGCAGCTTTGAGTGACTTGAACAGTGTGAGTTGATTATTTTGCACAGATGAACATCAGGTGTTATGGTAATCTAAGCAAACAGTAAAAAGCCTTGGGCAAAGTGACACAAACATTCACTTTTACACAATGCAGAGAAATCTTTTTTTTTTTTTCCTTAAGCACTACTGTATATATGTCCTGTGCTATTTCATTACAAAAAAGGTTCTTTTCACAATATAAAAAATCATGTAAAATCATCAGGGATTACTAAAAGGTTGTGTTTTTTTAAAAATGCTATCTGATGTTGTTTTTTCTGAATGAAAATAAAGGCTTTAAGTATTGCTTTCAAGCCATTATGCTGCAAATGTACTCAGAAGGTTGTGAATATGTGAATATTGCTTGGGCTCTGGGGTCAAAGGTCCTCCCCTATTCAAACAGTTCAAGGTCTATGGCACTTGACAACTTGCTTCTCCCAACTCGACTCTGTACAGCGAAGAAAACAAAAAGAAAACGGATGGAGAAACGGCTCCAAGGTGATGAGTAAAAGCATGATAAAACATCTGTATGGACACAACAAAAAGGCAAACTGTGGTCTTCTCCCATGTAAAAAAAAAAAATTTAACTGACAGATGTTGAAACCCCGACAATACAAACACACTCATGTCACCGCTGGCCACCTGAAAGATGAAGCCCTTAAAAAATAAAACATACAAATGAAATGTTGACATGTTCTTATTCAAATCTCTTTCTGAAGTTGTCTCCTGCGTTTGCCTTCTGTCCACAATTTCCAAACTTGCTTTGGTTAACTAGCATAACCGCCATATGTTTTGCTACTTAAAAATAATAGTTTGACATTTTGGGAAATAGGCATATTGGAAAACATCGATAGCTACCGCTCTCATAACTGTCTTATAGACCTGGGTACCATGGCGCAGCTCAGCCTTGCTTCCAGTTTTGCCCAGCGGCCACTCACGGTATTAGCAGCCAAAAATTCGCACCATTATAAAAGAGACATCTGTGAAACTGTTCACATGACGCCTCCAACTGCAAACAAGGTCAATTATGACCCGATAATGAATTTGTAGATCCATGGAGGTTTTATATTTGTAAGTAAACTCTACTGTGCATGTTCCGTGGGCAGCACAACCAGGAAGTAAACCCTGGAAGCTGGAGTGCACCAGACGAACAATTCTCATTAGACTGCGATCAAAATCTGCCTTTCAGCACCTCAAATTTTACAAAACATGTTACATCTCGGTTTTTTTTAGTTAGGAACAAAAAGTGATTTTTAAAACCATGACTCACCTAACTGCCTCTGATTAACTTACCCTCATATCAGCTCATATGTGAACTTTAGTGGTGCTGGTGACAGAGCCACGCTAGCAGTTTCCCTCTGTTACCACTCTACATACTAGCTTAAGCTAATGCATGTTTCCCAAAATGTCAAACTTTTGCCTTGGACAAAAAAAACGTCTGACTAGCTAAACAGATTTAAGGCTGAACAAACACATACTACACCTCCCCTCTCCCATTTCCCCAATATTTCAGTTTCCTTTCCATTTCCCAGTCTCTTTAAATGATCACATGCAGACTGCATTTCTTCATCTCAGAAGCTGTGATTCATTTATATTGCGATGGATGCTTCCCACATAGCTCAGGTAGTAGTGGTCTGGAGAGGTGATATGCTGAGCAGTTGCTGTGAGGAGATATGCTGGAGGAAGTGAGGACAGAATCATGTCTGTACGCTGGAGGGTGTTCACAGGTTCAATGGAAGTAGGGGTGGATGATGTCCTCCTCTATCAACTCTTGGATTTTGCAAGAAGAGAAACAACAACAAAAAAAATCTCTCTGCGAAAAACAAAATCAAACACCTCCTTGATCTACATTCGTCTCCACATGAAAAGCACATAACATTGTCCTCCATTAAGATCACACTGCAGACCAGAAAATGGTTTCAACATCTTAAATTTAAAAAGAAAAAGGCAAACTGGATGACAGAAGAGAGGGAGCCCGGCCCCCCGAGTGGTCAATTCATGCCAATCCGCAGAAATAAAACCTAATGTATGATAAAGGATTTATGAGATTTGGACTAAAAAAAGAAAAAGATGATCTGTACAGAGACCACAGTAATTATTTGCTTCAGAGCAGGTCGTATCTTCAGCTTCTTTTGTATAAAAATATATATACCACAGTGATGGCCTTTTGAGGACTCGTACTTGCAGAGGTTTCGCCGCCGTCTCACTTCGATCCACTACATTCAGTGGTTTCCCCCGTTTAGTCAAGGCTATGAAGATCTCTACTATAAATAGTCCCAACAGGTATCAACAGATCAGTCTCCTCTGTGTATAAAAATATGAGAGTCAACATAAATTTCTCTGTCCGTCTCTCTTCTCGTGTCCTCCACGTTAGAGGTCAGTTGAGTCTATGCTTGTACGTCTCTTATGATCATCATATCCACAGTGTTTGGAAATGTCTTCAGGAGGGACACTGCATTCCCATGATCGATATTCACAAAGCTGTATCCATTCGCCTGCAAGAAAAGACAGATATTTTTTTTGTCATCAATGAGAAAAATCCCAATAAGCCTTCAATGGATTGATAAGGGGTGTGTGATATTTTGAACAAACAGATTACCTGGATAATTTTATCTCCAGGCTGAAGAACCTTGGACGCTGGCCCCTCCGGTTGAACCCTTGTCACAAATATACCCTAAAAGTTAAACGGAGAATATTGGAATCTGTACAATCTAGATTAAAAATAAACTGTAATGACTGATAAATGATTGAAACTGTGGCATCACTGTGTGTTGTCAACACATTTTCTATCACATGTAACCTAATGACAACATCACAAGCATACAACATAGTGACACAAAAAACAGAAGCCTTTGCTTCCCACTGCAAAAAGAATGAACGCTCTAGCTATTATGGTTTTCATTTTACATCAGTTTAAATAAGACTGTTAACAGCGGTCCATTTTCCTATGGTTAAAATCTGTACTAAATGTTCTCCTAAATGTATGTACAACACAATTCAGGAAAGACGATTCAATTTCTGTGAAAATACAAATACTAATGGAAGAAAAGGGTATCGTTTTAGTATGGTACTATTAATAAAAATATTAATTTACATTGTCATCTGGACGAAAGGGATTTCCTCGGCCTCCCACTCCTCCTGATATACTGAAACCCAGCTCTGGATTCTTCTCCACTTTCACACGGATCTGAAACACACCCACACACTTTCATTAGCCATTTATGCACAGTCATTCACTGTTAATTACACAATTATCCCGCATCTGTCTTGAAACCACAGCAGGAGTTTATTTTTTTAACTGGCTTACGAGCTACATTCAGTCACACAAATGACTAACGTTCTAGTGAATGAACAAGAAAATCATATTCAGCAGTTCAACCTTTTAGGAAATATGCTTATACTCCAAGAGTAAGATGAGAAGATTGATACCATTTTTCAATTTCTGTCTTTTAAATATGAGGTCTTTTTTACGTTTTTTTAATCTGTTCAAAAGCCTAAATGACAGGATATGGTTTTAAAGGATCAGAGGAAATTATATCATATATCAAAATACAAAAGAGAAATCAGAGCCAGCTGTAAATTACCAAAGGGGTTGCTGAAAAGCCAGTTCACACGGACATTAACCGGCCAGTCATCTCAGGAGCTGAGCCGCTAGCTACTGAGATGACTGGCTGGTTTCACCCAGCCGGTAGTTCCTGATATCTCCAGAAAGTCTGCGCCTGTGAATAACTACTCCAAGTGCCTTTAATTACCCCCCGGGGACAAATGAAGTATTTTGTATTGAACTGAATTAAGTAATCTCCTAAAATATCCACAATAGAAAAGGAGCGGAGTATAAAACACTTTCGGTGTTTCAACTGTGCTCAAGTAGCTTTAAATTTTGCACTGAACCTGTAGTTGACTTATTGTGGACACAGCCCATGCACAAACGAGAACATATAATAAATACCTTGTTGCTTGGCCACGCAACCAGCTATGACTCTGAGAAGAAAACTGCATCTTGTTGTTGAGGTTTTTTCACTCATTTCCACTCTACATAGCTGCATATTTCATGGACAGATATGAGAGAGTACCAATCTTCTCATCAAACTCTCAGCAAGAAGGTAAATAAGCATTTTTCCCCAAAATGTAAGACTATTCTTTTAATCAAACTTAAGCTCAGACAACAAAGAATATCATCAAAAATCTAGCCAATTTCTTAACACATTCTGTTCTTCTTAAATTAATTTCACACAAACACCATCCTTCACCTCCTGCTGCAGTGCGTCTTGTGGGATACGTTGGGGCCCCGGCTGCTGATGAGAGACTTTGAGCATCAGGTAATCAATGAGCTGCTCTCTGGAGGGGTGGCGGGCCATCGGCGCCTGGCTCATCTGAGGACGACTAGAGGGGCCCATCTGACCGTTCATCAAAGGCACCTAGGAAACAAAAACACACAGTGATGAACAGAAGGGACGTTATGTTGCTGTTGTGGACTCTGGTATTGTATCATATATAGATAATAGCCTCTTCAAAGCTCTGTATGGACTGAACTTACTTTTCTGTGGGGGTCCAAGGTGTAGCTTTGCTGCCCTTGAGGACTAAACACATCATCCTGAAAGGAAGAAAGAGATGATTGTTAACACCAAACCTCACTCCACTGAAATTACAACAAAAGATGATGGGTAAGACGCCCAGTTAGACACTGACATGAACATTTTTCATGTCTGGTAATGGCATTAGGCAGGAATGTGTTGCTTCAGACGAGAGGAAAGGGGCACATCTGATTAAAAATGAGATTAAACTGTGCTTAGTTTCCATTCAGACCCTAAGCAGCGTGTAATTCTGAACATTAGCTTGCTGGAAATCAAGTGAATCTTAAATGTTAAGTAGAGAAGGGGTTACACAACACTCTCAGACAGCTTTTTTACTCTTCTACAGACTCTAATAACCACTTTCTAAACCACTTAAAAACACACACTGCTCCCACTTACCTTTTTCAAACACACTTTTCATCCCCACACACAAAGTGAGAGGTTATGAAGTGATTCTGGAGTGATTAAGAGTGAAGATGGTGAATGAGCAAAATAATTTTTAAAGTGCAGTTAAAGAAAAGAATTAATTAATTAGCGCTGAGATGCATTACAGTCACAAGATGTGAGTGGTGCAGGGTGGAGAGGTAACACACATGATGTTAAAGAGCCTGGCAGGTTTAAAAGGGGGTATTTTTTGTACCATACATGATACTAACATTAAATATCTGATTATTAACTTGGACACTCTTTAAGTAGGCTTTCTGTACGAAGAGATTGCCTGAAAAACAACCCTGTTACAGGACAGCTTAGGGTGACATGTTGGATTCAGAGAAAATACAGACCTGCTGTAAATGTGTCACTAGAAATACTAACCTCCCACACAAACATTTATCTTGTTTGTTGCTTGAATCAGACGTAGTAGACACAATTATTTAATTATGCCACACACTGCTTTAAACATTTCACAAGGAAGTAGTTTAAGGGGAGGTCACTGGTCAATTTTATCTTATTCAGACCAGTAAAAAACATGCAAAATACACATTAGGTGTATATTATGGTTCAGATTTCTGTTCTCTGCCTTTATGCAAATCCACACATATTTACGTAGATAGTGCTTCATTTGCATACTGAAACATGAAACGGAAGTCATACAAATAAAATAATTGTCATAATCATCAACTGGTTTCATGGAGATATCCATCTGTTGAAGTACTAGTCTTACTGTATTCACCATTTTTGGTATAAAAATGTATGCATTTACAATAAATATAGGCCGCTTTCTAATGAGTTTTTTCTCATACTGTAAGCCAGAAAACAGTACTTACATACACCCACCGTTCCAGTTTTATTCCCATCTATATCCTGGAGGTTTTAAAATTCCCTTTGTAAAGAACTTCAACTAATAATTCAACTGAAGGAAACATGAATTTTAAACCTGGCCTTATCCAATATTTAGATTTATGGAAATGTATGAAAATTAGCACACATTTAATTGGATAAGGCCTCCTTTGAATATTCTGAAAATCTCTGAAAAATAATTAAGTAATTAAGTAATCAACTGGGAAAGATTCATGATTATACCTTGTTAGTTAAATTTACACTCTTACTCACACTACTACTCAACTGTAGTATCTTGTCTTGAGCAGATTTTAAAATATTGTCTAAATCAGCTAAAACAAACGCTGTTTGTATAAAATCAGTCGGATTTCAGTTTTGTCCTTCTCTGATTCAATAATTGAGGTACTAAAGCCACTAAACCAACTACATGATGGTACAAAAAAATAAGTAAGCCCCTTTCAAACACTAAGAGGAGCTACACAACAACAAAGATAACGGCTAGAATTCATCCATTGTTTGCTAGAAGAGGACATCACACGTACTAGACAGGGTTTGTGGTTGTGAGAAATCAGACGTTAGGAGAGTCATACTTTCACTTGCCTATAAAAGGACAAGTGAAAGATGGCTGCGGATCAGTGATCACTTCTCAACATCGAGGAGAGAAGGAAACAGACATTTCTTATCTTCTACAGGATGTGAAACTAGCAGGAAGCCCTGGCTTAGCACGAGCTGCAGGAGCTAACGTCAAGTTCACAGTACTCACACAGAAGCCCAGAGCTCCGTAGGGCTGTCCGTCCCTGGCACTAAAGACCAGGGACCCTTGGCTGGCATGCATATCCCTACAGCTGCCGTAGTGAGACCGGCTCAGCAGAGAGTTATTGGAATTATAGGAGCGAGACAGCGCATTCTGAACACAGGGACGACATGAACAACCGGCACCAACAGACATGTCAGCGGTGGCCATGCAATCCACCAAATGAGTGACATAAAAAGACACAACAAAAAGGTTTACAGCATATACAGACAAACATGCAGTGAATCTGGCATATTCTGCATACAGCTGGGTTAGTAGGCTTTGGTACACTTTATCTTAAAGGGTCCATTCACCCATATATCCGTAATGGTAAATAGACATACAGAGTTTTGGTTTTATTTGCTCAGGTTTAGAAACGCCACCATACATTGCAGGGTTCGGATAGCTTTGACTTTAGCGTCCGGTTCCAACTTGACAAAATATTCGTGTGTTTAGGTCTGCAGCCAACAAATCCCTAATCGAATCCCTTTTTCACAAAGTCTCTTAGATAGATTGATTTGCTTCTTTCTGACGCTACAAGCATGTGTAAAGAAACTAGAATTGGCAGCAAAAAATCTCAGAGGCAGACAACTCAAAGCTGAGGCAAACAAAACCAAAGCCATCTGCGAGGCTGTGGCCAACTTGTGTCTTTTTGAGTTAAGGTGAAACAACCCTTTAAAATAAGGTTAAAGACAGACTTTACAGATATTTTCTTCTTATTCACATCATGTTGTGACGGTCTTATAGCTATGGTCTTGCTGTGCTGCCCTGTACAGTTGAGTGTACTCATAGTGTTGGACTAATAAATGTGATCTACATGTCTAAGGTTAACCACGACAAAAACACTAGTTAAACACCAATTCCACCTTCAAACTGTGAATCATTATAATTTTTACCTTTTCCATTTTCTTGGCCTCGATGTGCCGCATCACCTGGTCTCTCCAGTCAGACGGCACCCTTCCTGCTCCTCCTGACACCTGTCCAGGCCCGTCCAGCAGCGAGTGCTCAGACTTCACCCTGGTGTTGGGCCTCTTGCTGGGGCTGCCGTGCTGGTAGTTGAAATCGCTGACAGACATGGTCCTCTCTGGAAGCTCGTGGGGCTGCAGCCTACCGCTCAGCGGCCTGGAAGCCCCGGGTACGTCGATGCTGTAAGTGCGAGCGGAGAGGGGCCTCTGCATGGCGGAGCTCATGGCCAATGGCCCCCTGGCGAGGGTGTGAATGTCTCTGTAAGTCATGTATTCCCCATCGGGCACCTGCATGCGCCTTGGGTCACCCATGGAGGCTGTTGAGGCAGTGCTGCTTTGCCTCTGCAGAGTGCTGCTTCTACCCTGGCCTCCAGTAGAATGAAGTCTCTCCATAGCCCACATGTCCCCAGAGGGTTTGGGACCCATGGGAGGCCCTCTCTGCTGGGGCTGTAGAGGGTAGGGAGGCGCCTGATTACGGTTGGAGTAGTTGGTGTTGGCTAATGAGTGTGGAGGAGGAGGGAGGTAGCCTTGGTGCTCTGGGGGCATGGGCGTCCTCTGGGTCCAGAGGCCATCTTTAGGCACGGCACTGCTTGTGTACTGTATATTGTACTGAGGAGGAGAGATGCCCATGGCCATGCTGGAGGAGACTTGATATCTGCTGGCGCTAGCAGGAGGCTTGGAGGAGGAAAGCAGGTCTGAGGAAGATGCAGAGGAGCCGGGGTAGACCTGCATAGTCTGGTCGTTGAGTAACTGACTGGCTGACTTGCTCCTGACTATGCTCTGGCCCTGCGCCCCTGGCCCTGCGCCGACTCCTGCCATCCTTGTCATTCCTGCTGTTTCATAGGAGTCAGCATCCCCATCAAAAGCGTACAGCTTCATACCCCCTGTTTCTATGTTGCTGATACTGTGAGACTTTGTCACCTGCGGGGGATGGCACCTTTTCTCTGGAGACAGTTCCTCTGTGCTGCGAGACAGAGACATGTCACTGCTGGCTGTCACGCCTGTCGAGGCCACATGCACAGCAGATGTCTCTACTCTCATCGCTTGGCTTTTGTGGCCCAGACTATTGATGCAGTCACTGACCTGCTGGTTTCCATTCAGAAAATGCTCCATGTTGTCATTGCCAAAACCCTGCTGCTTGCTGTCCAAGTCCTCCCGGGTTACTGAGCCATTCTTGGTTTTGTCCACCTCGTCCAACTGAACCATGTTGTCTGTTGGCAACTTGGAGACGTTCATATTGATCTGGTCCCACTTGGTGTAGGTTTCTCCCATGCCGTTGTTAATTCCCTTCTCAATGAAGGCGAGTCGGGCCTCCATGGACAGGTCGTAGTCACCCATTTTCTCCGGAGGGGTCTGCTGGGTTTTCAAAAGGGCCTGAAGGGACGTTTCAGAGCCATTGCCATTATGGAGGAGAGGGGTGGTGTCTTTAGGCTGGTTCATATTCTCGTCTTCTTGCCTAAAACATAGACCAAGTTGTACATCAGATTCTGTAATAACTTCAGGAGGAAGACACTCCAGGTTGAAGAATGATACTAACCGGCTTTTTGGTAGGAAGGACATCTTTGCCTCTCTCTCAGGAGTGCACAGAGAGTTGTCTTGACTGCTGTCTGTGGTCAGAGACACTGAGTCAGACATGCGTGATGGAGATGAACAGTTGCTGTTGTTCTGGTTGCTGTTTGCCACGGTCTCATCCAGCAAAGAGTCTGCGTCATCTGCTAATCAGAAATATCACAGTTAGCGTAATGTATCTCAGCAAAGGCACGTGTCAAGTTTTTCTCTTAAAATACTATTTATCAAAAGGACTCGAGCAAAAAACTTTTACCTTTTTTGTCTTTACTTAAAGTCACTACTTTAGGCTGGTTGATGGAGATCTCAATAAGAGGGGGTCGCATCTCTGCAATTTTCATCTCTTCTTCGTCATCGGACAGCTCCTCTGAATCCTGAGGACAAACACAATAATTCTCTTAAAAGGGACAGCTCACCCTAAAATAAAAAAAAACATATTTTTCCTTTAACCTGTAGCACTATTAATCCATCTAGATTGTTTGGGTGCTGGAAAAGCGTCTGCCTTCTCTTGAATATAATGGAACTAGATGGCACTTGACTTGTGGTGCTCAAAGCTTTAAAGACATTTGATGCAACCCAACTTTGCAATGTCTCTTACCAGAAATCATGACTCGGTTACTCAAAATAATCCACAGACCTTTGTTGTGAGCAGTTTCATACAGGAACCATTTCCTTTTTTTTAAGTTGACCCACAAGCCGTGTCACGATGCATCTACTCATAGATAAGAGGCTAGCTAACTAAGCCTCTGTTACAGCTCAGCTAAGGAGAACAGCATTAATGTTTACATTCCTCACTATCACAATCACGAGCCTCTTGTCCATTACTGGAGGCATGTTTCCTTCTGCGCAGTGATATGGCTGCTGTATGTAGTTTGGCACAAAGAAAATAGAGTTCCATCTAGTTCCAATTATATTCGAGATAAAGTGGACACATCTATGGCCTTTAAAACTCCCTCTAAAGCTGCATTTCAAACTCCATAATGCCTTTGCTATACTTCTTGTTTGCAAATGTACCTCCAGTGTGTCCTCATGGTTCATCATGGAGCCCCCTGAAGATTTGAGTGGGACTTTCTGAGAGCTGTAAGACTCTGAAGTGTCTTTTGATTCTGGTGCAGGATGGTTTTGGGCATTCGTAGGTACTTGGGGATCCACATCTGATGCCATGCCGTTAGGACAGGGGGCCTCTATCACCTGCACAAAAAGAGCACAGATGGTCTGTTATTTACTAAACATGTTCCTCCACCTCCTCCGCAGGTAGAATGTGCAGTGTGGTAAAGGGGAACTAAAACAAGGCAAAATAGACAAGAAATGAAAGTGAAAGGTTTTTTTCCAGTTTAAAAGCTTTATTCAGCTGACCTTTACTCCTACGTCTTGCACGCCGATGTGGTTCCTCTCAATTGGTTTTGCATCTTTGCCCGACTCGTCACTTGACTCATCGTCCTTCAGCCTGTGAGCCACAGACTGGGCTGTCTTCACCATGTTCTTCAGCTCATCGGGGTATGGTGTTGGGTAGCGCTTCAGGTTTCCCTCCTGGCAGAGAAGACGTACCCACAAAATTATCGTTAAAATCATGCCGTTTGCAGAAGTGGGACTTGGAGAGGTAAGATGTGTGTGTTTAATGGGAATTACATGGAAAATGTGGTCCATTCAATATCATACAGACACATTTCCCATAGATACAAAGGCAATAAGTTTGCCTCAGTATTGTACAAAATAGAACATATATAAAAACAGCTACATCAAAGTAAGAGAAAGCTGCCAAAATAATGCTTCATGATTAAAACAACGTCCTTGCAGTTCGGTTAAATGACCACAGTCATTTTTCTGTTCCATTATTATGTAAAGACTGTTTGACACTCACCCTCGGGGGTGTTTCTCTCTCATCTTTGTCCTCGTCACACTCGAAGGCCACCTGAGCTCGGTGCTTGCGTTGTTCCTCCCAGAGAGCCGGATTGAAGCTCTCAGAGTCAGAGTTGGGGATGTCTAAAATAAAAGCAGAGAACAGGAGGAGGATAATTTGTTAGTTTTTGGCTAAGGCTTTAGACTGTGTTAGTAATTCATACGAGTCTGTCTTTGACCACAAGATGGCGCAAACATAACATGAGGCCAGTAAACTGATGGAGCAGTGGAGGGACTTGAAATTCAGGAGCTAACTCCTTAATTTCAATAATGAATTACTGACACTTGAAATTGTTGTTTGAATAAACTGCGTTCAAAGGAAGCAGTATTTTGAGGCTTGAGCTTTAATCTCACACCATATTCTATTTAAATGTTTGACCAAAAAGGCAACAAACATTAAGCACAATCAATTGAAATCCATGCAGGGTTTGCTGCTACTAAATATTCAAATCAATCTGAATACTTTGCTCCTGTCTGAGTCCTACATGTTAGAAAAGGTGAGGCAAAGCCATGATTACTATTAAATGATGTCATGGCTGTGGTTGTGATGCTGCTTTCCTGAAACTCTGCATTACCATCTTGCATAAGTGGTCTGCTCTCTGTTGTGTCTGCTGGTTTTGCAGTGTTGCAGTGTTGGAGCCTAATTTTCAACTGGTGCATTAAATTTGAACCTTGACCCGAATGTTGAAGAAGTTGACATCATATTCTATAGTCTCATGCTGTCATTTACGCCTTAAGGTGTCTGTCTGCATGGTTTCCTGTGTTGAAAGGCTCTTGGTCTACCATTTACCGACACATGCTTAGCAAATATAGCTTGCTAACTAAAAAACAAGTACATATTCCTGAGGAAACAACTATTGCTGTTCATTCTGAGCAAACAACTCAAAAAATGCTACAAAAAAACAAGTCTGTATATCTCAATGAAATGTTACTTTATAGGTGTTACTTTATAGGCGAGGTACTTGATATGATTTTGAGTACACTGTATCAATCTACACCATCATAACAGAGGGTGTATGCACACAGTGGATAATATGAGTCACCTGCTGTGTGGCTGTGTGGCCTCATATCAAACTTGTAAAACATAATCACTGCAGTCAGGTCCTGACTTATTCCAGCTTCTCAGGAAAATACGAGAAAACAGATAAGGCTCTTTTGGAAAAAGTCCCAGCTAATGACCGTGGAAAATGTCATAAAGCAGATGGGGCGTGGAGATAAATGGAGGACAGAACCTACATAGAGTAACTTCGGTTCATTTATTGTTCGTGTGACGCTTTGCTGAAACTGACGTAAGAAATCATTGGTTGACACACTACCATTTCAGCAGTTTAAGCATGTAGATCGTGAACCACTAATTACTTTAAAGCTAAGATGCAACAGGGCCAGTGCAAGCTGTCTGGTGTAATAAGACACCAAACTAACAGATGCTTGACAAGAAGAAGAAGACTAGTGTTTCTTCTTCAGCTTTGTTCTCAGGTAACGAGCTCCCTCATAAAATATGAATACAGGAATCCTTGCAGGTCACCTATAAGACTGCTACGATGCAGATGGTAGTCTCATATTTGTCATACAAGTAAAGTTAAATGAATGATATGATTGCCCTGTAGTACCGATTGATAAACAAGCTTAAATCTTCAATATCCAGCCCTGTTGCTAAGATCTGATTGGTGAAAACGGGTCTGAAACATTTGCAGTTTGATAATCTGCCAGATTAGGCATAAAAGAATATAAAAGAGAAAAGCAGTCTTGTTGAGTTCACAGTACTCACAGTCCTCAATCCTGGTTTGCTGGGGGAACATGTAGTTAGTCAGCACGGTTTTGTGCGTCTCTGGATCCTCCTCTTTCTGGAGCGGGATCAGGGGCTTTGACTGTGGGAGACACAAAGAAGGTTTGAGTGTGCTATCGGCAATCAACGGTGCTTTGTTGAAATTCACGTGGTCCCCCTCAATTTCCCACAGTCCCTTCCAGCTGAGGCTTTCCCTCTAGTCTTCTCCCAACCACCCACTAGCTTCACTTTGACTGAGACTCTACTTAATCACATCTGGGTGCCTCTTCCTGTCAATCACTCCTTCATGGAGAAAGCTTAAGCTCCAATAATGTCCCCGAGGCCCCATTGGCATTGTCACACCTGCCAAACAGTAGCTCTGTGTCTCAGCACTGCTGCTACTGTTGTACCGACTCTCCAGGATTTCACTTCTGTTCTGCTTACACAACAGGTGCTGCACTCCTTATAATAAGCACCTTAAGCTGCAACAATTGGTCGTTTAATTAATTGTCAATTCAAGCAAAAATGTCAACCGAATGCTGGTTCCAGCTTCCTTAATAAAAAGAGTCGCTACTTTTCTTTGTAATTTCTAATGGTAAATAAAGAGTCTTTCGAATTTTAAGGTTGCTTTGGGAAACTGTGGTGTGTTTTTTTTTAAATATTGATAGACAAAGATAATTGTAAACATTTTCGGCAGAATAATCGATAATGAAAATTATCATTAGTTGCAGCCCTCGAACTAGAACCTTTAGTGTCTCAATGTGCTATGTAAGTCAATAAAAGCAAATAAAAATAAAATTTTGATGCACTACGACACCACAAAAACATCAATAAAAAGGCCAGTTTGTACAAACAGGATTCCAGAGACAATTAAAAATAACAGTCTATAGGAAGGCTGTTTGAGGAGCCTTGAGGCAAAAGTTTAGTGACCCTCGGTCTTGAACTACGGGACAGTCAAAGAGCCCTGATTATATGACTGTGGAGTCGGTCTGTACAGTTTCCTGTTAAGAAAAGAGCGTGACTGATAAACCATACGGGCTGATATATATCGGATGACATTATCTTATTGCACACATATCAGTAGCGCAGCTGATAAATGACCAAAAAATGTAAGCACAGAAATGTTTGAAAACAGGGTCACTATTCTATAGTTTGTCCACCAGAAAGAGTGACAAGTTTATTTTTTACACTGTAAAACGTCCTGTCCACAAAATTGTTACAAGAAAACCTAAACCTTACCAGCATCGCTTAAAAAATCCACTATCGGTAAGGTTAGGAATTAACAAAGGGAAGAGAAGTGTAAATGATAATAAAACCTTAAGTCAGCTGCCTTAAATACCAAATAAGATTTGACGTCAGGACAGGGATGTGGGCTCTACAGCTGATTCTTCTGCAGCATTCTGAGAATAGCTGCAGTTTTCCAGTGGCAATTTCTCGCGACATCTGAACAGAGACTTACAATAGTCCAGCCAGGATAGAGCAAAAGGCATGAATAATTGATTTTATAATGCGGCGAGAGTCAACAGACTGTAATGTGGAAATATTTATAAGCTGCAAAAACAAAAACACTGAGTCAGTATACTCCTGCGGGGTCTTCTACAGCCTCACTTTGCACACATTAAAACCTCTCTGCTTTGCTAAGTTCAAGAACTCTTTTCCTCACACGAAGCTACACCGCTTTGACAAAGCCACTTCCTGACACATGAGCTGAACCAACTCGACCTCTGATAGGCTTATCTATGTTCTGTCGAGGGCCACATTAGCCGAGGCAGAAGTCCAAATTTCAAGCACCACACCGGTAACCTTGATCTCACTACATGTGATTTACATCCGGCTAGTTGCTGCTGCCGCCCTTTCTCACACAGGTTAAATGGCTTCTCACAGGCTAGATTGACATACTGTCATCCTAAAACAAGAATCAGGGGAAGGAGAACACTTTCTGACATTCATTCTTTAAAAATGTAGAGTTTTGGGCATCACTGAGTCTGACCTCCATTGCCATTTGGCACGTTTAGATCAAATGTCCTGGAAGTGGTATACTGAATTTTGAATGCGTTTTCCTGTGAGCTACTTGGATTAGCTGGATTAATTTACAGCTGAATGTTGTCACGCACCCTGCTGCCATTACAGCCTCTATAGGACGCATCACCGTCTGACAGCTCTGAACTCTGCAGCACCTTTTGTGAAACCCTTATTCTTGCAATTTATACGTAATACATAATACATGTGATCTTACCTGATTTTCTGACAGCCACATTGCAGTCATCTGGTTCAGTTTAGTGAAACTGTAGGGAAGATTTTTTAACCTGTAGTGGAACAAAAACAACACAGGTACTCAGTTATCTTCCAACAACAACAACCCCAAAAACTGATGCATCTACGAAGGTAAAGAAGCGCCTCTTAAACTCAATGTTTAAGGTGAATTTAATACAAAAGGGCCCGCTATAAAGTAAGGTTGAAGCCATATTTCTCTTTCTCAGTGCTGTGGGGCCGTAGCCAAAGTTATCTAGTGTATTTGGCACAGAGCAGACACCAGGAATGTAAAACCCCTGATTAAAACCTCCATCAGGCCTTAGCTTCCAAACCAAACCCATTTGCACTCTAGCCAGAATTAAGACTCTTCGATCACGATGTTGTAATTATCAGGTTATGTTTCAGACTGCGTGTGTGCTCATGTCGAGTGAGACCAAGACTTTTTTCATTTGTTTTCATTGAGTCATGCAATTTATAGTGAAGAATAACATTGCTACAAGGCTGCAGGAACGCCTCTCAAAAAGCAACTTTTAATATGTATGTCACTGCAACAAACGATTGTCTTCATTCATCGATTAATGTGCTTATTATTTTCACGATGAATTGCAGAATTGAGTGAGTACTTGGCTGAAAACGTGGGTAGCTGACTGAAGTTTTTTCATTCAAGTTTATAAAAACTTGATCTGTAAATAGTTCTCTTACTCTTGTGATCAAAAACATTGAACTGAAGCTCTATTTTGAGGTGGTACTGAATAAATACTAATCAAAACAGCTTCTGATCAACCCATATCAGTGTCAGACTTAAACTAAGTTCTGGTTAGTTTGGTTGAAGCACCAAAAAAATCCAATATCAACAGAAAAACCTAACCAATTTTGACCTTAAACTTGACCCTCAATATGCTTGAACACTCATCAGTCCAGACTCACTTGTTGTTGCTGAGGTTGATGACCTTGAGCTTCTGCATGTCACCCATCTCCTCAGGCAAAGACTCCAGCTTGTTGGAATGTAGGAACAGCACAGTTGCATTTTTCCAGTTGCCCATCTGTGAGGAGGATGAAACCAAGGACACAGAGCCGTAAGCCACCAGACTGACATGTCAGACCATTTAACATATCTCCTCAAACAGACGTATACACTCTAATGCATGCTCACCTCAGGGGGAAGCTGCATAAGGAAGTTGTGATCTGCAGCGAAGGTACGGATGCTGGCACACTGGCCGACGGTGGAGGGCAAAGCTTCGATCTCATTGAAACTGCAGTCCAGCTCGTCCAGATTTGTCAGCCTGATGAAGCAGAAGGCGGACTTAGAGCATGTGGTGTAATTATGACAAATACAGTACATACCATGTGAAGTCTCCAAGGAATCCTACTCTTTCCATAATGCTGCTCAATAGCATCTTTTTTTTAATTTTTTTTTTTATTTTTTTAAAATCGGACCCTTCTTGCCTGGTAAACACGCACATCTTTCAAACTCCACATTCCCAGTTTTTCACACAGGCTTTCTGTTATAAATTCTTAATCTCTGAGATCATATTTCATCAAACTTTAGAGAGCTCCCTCCAGAGCCACAAAATACATTATACAACTGTTTTCACAGGCTGAGGAGCACTTGTTATTTATTCAACCCTTTTTTTAACTCAGGAAAACACCAAGGAAGAGACCTCATTTACAATATAGGCGACTAAAAAAAAAAAAAATAGAAAAGAGATCCGAGGCACCAAAAATAACACAAATAAGAAACAGAAATATCTCATCATATTTTGTGAAAGTACCAATAGTTATTCCTACAATAGTGTCTCCAGCTATTCCGTTCTTATAACAGCAGGTGAGACGCGTGTGGAGGAAGGTTCTTGTTGATTATGTAGAAACCAGGTGCACCTACAAATGTGTACAAAGCAACAAAAGTAGGCCTCCATCAAATAGGAGATGTTGCATCACAATCTGCGCTTTTACAGGAGGGATACAACACCAGAGAGCATCTCTTTTTGTCGGCAAAGCGACTGTGACTGACAGTAATGGGAGGGGAAGAGCAATGGCCAATCGTCCACCACTTAATTGATCGCGGAAGTATAAAGTAAAAAATGCTAAAATGGGTTGCTATATATACGTTGTTATACCTGGGTGCCCTGATCAAGTAAAGTCTATGTGTGGGAAACACTTTACGGCCTGAAAATACAATGATATCATTTTAATCATTTGGGACTATGTGGCTGTAAAGTGTTCCTAATTGCTCTGTAATACAGCTGGGAAATAACTCAATATAACTGCCCCCCTTTAAAATATAAGACAAGAAAGGACTGAATGATGCTGAAAACTCTCAGATGTCATCAAACAAGAACTCAGATCAACTCTCAGCTATTGTTACAATATCTTACAGTAACAGTGAAACACTCTGAGACACAACAATGCTGATGCATCTTAAAAGCTTCATGGGACATCATTTAAAGTAGTGGCATTTCAAACTAAACACATATCGACACAGTAATGCTGCGCAGCTTGGGCTCTCAGTGGAATGAAAAATGCAAATGCACTCTGGGGATTCAAATGAAAATCATCAGAGCTGCATGTTACAGTACCATTAAAATCCAAAACACTGGATTTGACCCCTCTCTGCTGAATATAAAACCAGGATAAACAACACAGTGGACTGGATAAAATCAGCCACATATGAATGAAAAAAAAATTTAAAGAAATCAGCCTGCTTAAGCTAAAATCCTTGCATGGGATTAAGCTTAACCATAGGCTTTGTCACATAATCTGTGTCAAATTACACAAGGAGACACATTGTAACATGTAGGATAATTGACAGTGTTTGTTGTTTGAAAACAAAACCGTGCAGATACAGTAGCAGGCTAATTGTCAGTAAATGTAGATAAGTCTCACTCATGGATGTCGGAGCGGACACATATGTGGATTAAGTTGGAGCCTAATCTGTGTGCTGGAGATGAAAGGTCAGGACGTGCTTCACTCACTGCAGCCTCATCAGCTGCTGACTGCCGGGTATTACCCGTCTCCTGCAGACAACATCAGTCTGAAAACAGCTTCAACTGATTTAAGCTATCAGTGCTGCATTGGAGGGTCATCTGACCCAAGATTACCATCGACCCATAGACAATAAAGCAAACCTCCAACTGTTTCCATAAATCAATATGGTTACTAAATATCATCAGCATTAGACCAAAACAAAATGCAGAACCGGAAAACATTGGGAATATCTGATTTATCCAGACAGACGTTTTTATGCGATCAGTGGGCAGCACAATAATCCACTGATCTCAGGGTTTATTTTGCTGATATTAAAACTGTCTCTGTAACACTCACCCTCCGATGGAATCTGGCAAGTACATCAGCTGGTTCTCGTCCACTTTAAGTGCGGTCAGTTTCTTCAGTGAGCCTAAAAAAAAGACAGAGAGAGAATTAGAGAGATACAGCTCAGGGCAGTTACTGATTACCACTTAGTGTTGCACTACAAAGAGGAAAATCCATTACAGCAGTTAATTGGATTAATTCATACTGTCATCAATACAGTTATCAGTTTAGTGGTAATCAACACAGACTCTATGGCACTGTGCATCTGGGATCATCTGATTTAATTAGCCTGGTAGCCTTAACTCATCAACATGACTTTTCCCTATGGCTGTCCTGAATACCATTTTGGGGCTTCGAACACAAGCCATCCAACCTGCAGTCATTATTTACCTTTATACAATGTCTTCGCCTCCCAAGTGTCAAAAGTTAACATGACGAGCTAGTAAATGTTGAGCTGTTGCAAACATGGAGGGTCGAGCATGCACTTATCACAGCCTGCTGATCTGACTGCAATCATGCATGTGGCACGAAAATGCTCCCTGTTTTTTATGGTTTTGAGTCGACTTGAGTTTAGTTGTGTACATAAACTATTGAAATGTTTTTGTCAACGTTCAAATTTAAATGTCATTGTCCATTTCTTGCTCTCTTTATCTGTGCAGCCAATGCAACATCCCCTTCCTTAGCAGTTATGGAGATCCATCTGTGTTTCTCTGTGTTACATCCACAGTTGTGACATAATTTTGAGAGTTCTTTGGTTTAAACTCAACATCTTGTGGCACTGCTGCCCTGTGGAGAACTGTGACATTAATGTAACTAGAGAAACAGTAATTGCATCCTCTTCTTGCCGTATGAAAGTTGATGCTGTTTTTGTGTGATAAAAATGTATTTTAGCTAAGCAAGAAAAACACTGTTAACACCATTTTTTCAAATTAGATACTGACAAAAACAACACAGGAATGGACCCAGGAGTGAAACATACATTGGCAATAGTTAAAAGGGAGTGAAGGTGTTTTTTCAAACAAGATGCGTGTGTGTGTGTATGTGTGTGTGTGTGTGTGTGCTGTAATAATTTAGGGCATTTAGTAATCTTTACCGATGGAGCCTGGCAGCTGTGTGAGGGCATTGTTTGAGAGCAGGAGGTCCTGCAGACTCTCACAGCCACAGATCTGCTCATCTACCATCTCCAGGTTGTTCTTGGAAACATCCAGGTACACCAGCTGTTTCAGCATCCCCAGCATCTGGATACATGAAAGGAGACACAAAAAATAGAGTGAACTTTCACTGATATCTCATTATCCTCTCTAGATTCATGCTAAGGATTAGGCAGTAGAGTTGAACACAGGAGCAGTGGATTAAAACAATCCCCAAAACATCCTGAGCAGCGAGGTAAAGTAACTTAGGAAGCAGCAACGAATACATGATTAATAAACGGATATTCTAGATAAAAAGGAAAACAGTTGCTGTATTCAGTTTTCATTTATATTCAGACGTCATGAGTTATAAAAGGCCAGACTGTTATTGCAGCTGATGCTGTTGAAATGCTGGCAGCAGATCTAATGCTTTAATTATGACCCAGTTACAAACAAGCTGGTCATTTGGATGAAAAATGAATCCCGTGTAACACATTCTGACTATCACAACATCATTATAAATTAATTATGCTCAAGGAAAATAATTACTTCACAGCTGCAGATTTTTTCTGTAATTATTATTGGGACATTTTGAAACCCAAACGTCTGCATTTTTGTTCTGTAAAACTGTGCAATTCATCCAGCAAGAGAATGTTTTCCAAACTGCGGCTCCTTCTCTGCTGGTGTTCACAGGGCTGAAAGTCTGATGCAAACTGACTGCGGCTCATTTTGATGAAAATCTAAGCAGACACGTAGATTGAAGATCAAGGGAAATAATCTCAAGATGATGTTTCGGGGCACAGCAGCCACTGGGAGTGTGTACAGGAATGACTGTAAATTATACCCCAGGTAAAAACGTCAGTCTGTTCCCGTCCATCCACAGCTCCTTGATTCCAGTCAGCTGCTCCAACACCTCAGGCTGTGGATGTAAGGAGGAGAAAGGAGGTTAAGTGAGAGGGATGTGTGTTTGTGTGTGCGCCTGCTGGGCAGGGACAGGAAGAAGAGCTTAACTCATAAACAAGCTAAAAATGAATCAGACGGCCATTTATTTAATCCACACTGATTATCGTGTATTAATGAACGCCATCTTCCAGTGAAAACTAATTAGCTCTTATTGGATGCGCCCTTAAAAAAAACAGAGCTTCCATTTTGTAAATGAATGAGAAGGAAAGAGATAAGTGAAGGAGGAGGTGAGGTCACCACCAGAGAGGTAAGACGGCTCTGGGCATCGACAGACCGACTGACAGATACTCACCACTTCAGTGAACTCATTACTCCCCAGGTCCAACCTTTCCAGCTGTGTGAGCTTCAGCATGCTCCTGTAGACACACAGGACAGACAGGGAGTGAGGTCTTAAATCACTCACATTACATGTTTTCACATGTGGCGATAGTAGAATACATAGAAAGCACTAAAACTGACCCCTTTTGCTTTGACAAAAGGATTATCAGCAATGTGGCCCAACTTGCTTCAAAGAGCTAAGCCCAAAAAAAAAAAGATTATCTGTCAATTTTCAAGTTATACTTTGGATAGCACGCATGCTCTGCCTTTACTCCTTTCACTGAATAATTTTATGTGCAAATAAATACCTCGCAGAGCTCAGGCATGACAGAAATATGCTTTAAATAATGGAAAATGTGACGTATGCTAGCCCTAAGCCGTGCTCCAGAATTTCCTCTCCACATTCAGGTCACAGTCTCACATTCACTGCTACACTGTAAACAAGCAGATAAAAACCAGGACTATTCAGCTGCTTACAGTCTGAAACATATTTAACGGATCACCAGCGAAACATTCTTATGAAGGCCTATTTCACATTCGAAACAGCAATAGTGAATCACTCCTGAAAATCTAATGAAAAGATGACTTAGAGGGCATTTAACTCAGTGGCAGCAGCATACAAAACTCTTCCTTTAAACTGACGTCACACACAAAAGTTAAGTCTTAAAAACATCTGCAAGAGTAAAATAAAACACACTAGGGATGAAACTGATCATTATTTCTGTTATCGATTAAGCAGCAGACTATTTTCACGATCATTTCGTTTATAAAATGTCAAAAATAATCGTTAAAAATGTTCATCGGAATATCCCAAAGCCCAAAGCGACGCCTTCAAGTTACTTATTTTACTAAGAACTGCAATACACAAATAAACATGACATTTCAAACAGACATTTCTTGAAAATGAATAACAAGTTCAACAAAATAACTCTACATAACAAGCCAAAACACAGGAGACCATGAGTTGAGGTGAAATGGAGATGTACAGAGGTCTGTTTGGAAACAGATACGATTATCCTTTCACAGCAGGGTTGAGCTGTTTCCTTAAAACATGAGTGAGATTCAGCAGAGGCCCACCAGCACTACCGTGGAGTCTGTTTTGTTTTTAGGTGCTCCTCATAAAATGAGAATGTAAAAACACACGGCACAAATTCTAAATGATTTAGGCCTTCTGGAGGTTTCTTTTTAGTACTTGGTGCAATATAAAAACACTCTTGTCGATGTACTTGAGCATTAGCCAGCTTTGTCACATTCTTACCTCAAAATTGGCAAGAACAACAGAAAGCCCCCCATGTGAGCAGAAAGGGGTAAGAATGAGCTTTGCTGGCTCATCTAGAAGGCGAGTTCACACACTACAAACACACTATGACGCATGACCTTGAGTTGTGAGGAACACAACATTCGTCTCTAAAATACAGAGAAACTTTTAGTGTATGCATGTGCTCGGTATGTGTCTGTGCACTGAGAGGAAAGAGGCTGCACTTTCTATGTGGAAGCCCTGAAAAGACTGCCACTGCGCCCCCTTTGTGCACGCACACATATGTTTACATCTCTGAAATGCTTGTGTGTTGCTCTGGCAACGTTCCCGATCATTAGTCCCTTTCTTTGTCAGGGCTCCAGCCTTTAACAGGTCTGGCCTCTGTCACATAAACAACAGCGAGAAGAAGAGAGGATTCGCTTTGAGCTGCTGCTGCAGTTCTGCACTTTTTTACACTGGCTGGCCCGTCACTCAGTCAGGGAAAAATAAGAAAAAGTTAGTAAGATAACAAAGGAAACTCAGCCAGAGGGAGGAAGGACAAAAAAGGGAAATAGGGAAATGCAGTTTTTTGCAGAGAAAATGGGAAAGACGTACAATGGAGTGATACGGCAAGTGAAGCATGAGAGAAGACAGAAAGAGAAAGTAGCTTTCTCCCCCACAATCACCTGGAGCTTTCTCAAATACTCAGGGGACGTTCAGTCTCCCAGCAGCACTGTAACCTTCTCAAATGGTGAAATAACCCTCGCCACTGTCTCAGAAGAGGATTATAAAACCTGCCACAGCAAGCAGCCAAGGAAAGGGGGCTCTTATGCAACACCGTGGAATTTAATACTACAGTTTGAGGTGTGGGGAGCAAATCTACGGTAAAAAAAAAAAGAGACAGGATGGAGGAGAGACATTGCAGGGGTTGTGAGAGGAAGGAAACGGTGAGGAAGGAAGGGTAAAAAACTGTTGACACGCTTCATGACACAAGCATGACTCTCAAAGTGATGCTGCTCCTTTATTTTGTAAATAAAGTCACCATTCTGTATGTTTTTGAAGAAGTAAAAGCCACTTACTTTGGCAACATCTTTAACTGGTTCTCTCTTAGCTCCAAGATCTGTAGTTTAGTCAACCTGTAACAAAGTAAAAAAAAACAAACATTTTATTATCGGTAAGTATTACAACAACACGTAATATTTAAATGACACTGTCAAACATCTGATCTTCATACTGCAGAAACCTTTGTTTACATTTCTTGAGCTGGCAAATGTTTACATAATATAAGTAAGTCAGTTTGCACCCTTTATTGTCATATTTTGTTTGAATAAATATTCTCCAATACTTGCCAATAAGGAGTATTATGTGAAAATAGGCTTACTTCGGCCACGACAGCAGCCACAATTTCCTCTGCTGGCTTATCTGTTACTCACCAGCCATAATGTGCAGCTACATGACAGGGACTTTTGTGGTAATTTAATTTGCCAAAACACAGAATTTTAACGGTTAGGAATCATTACAGATAAAGTAGTGTTTCAAGTGGGCACCTAATGTCACATGTTTTGTGTAATCAGCAGGCTCAACACCAACTACTGTGTAAACTATAAACAATTACAAATCCTGCTTGTTTTTTGAAACAACCCGTTTAATCTTTGAGATAGGAACCACATCTCAAAATGACCAATGTGAGTTTGTCAAATCATTATGGAAGAAAATCTTGAAGCATACAACAGAGCAAGTGGTCACTTTTTTAATCACAGGTGTTATTTAATATCTAAAAAGCCCTTAAAATCCTGTTATAACTGTTTTTTTGGCTACTTTTATGACACTGACGCCATCACTTCTTTGAGGTGATGACAAACCTGTTAGCAAGCATTTGCTAATTTTTACATCCAGCAGTTACAGAGCAACATTATCATTCAATTGGAGGACTGTTTCTGACCAACTGATGAATATTAGTCCAATATTCTCTCTCTTTCAGCTCTGTTTTGGTCTCCACCAACTCCTGAGGGAAATATCTGGCTCTCTAGCTGGTAAATGCAGATTAGCAAGTCTCCAACTGTGACTGTCCACTGTTTGGGGTTCAGCAGGTAGCGTACAGCGGATTTTTTAAGCTTTATCACTGAAAACAGCCTCCTGCTGAGGCTGAAAATGACACAGAACTAAAACTTGTGATTAAGCTCTTTAAAGCTGAGGGAAGCTGCACATTCAAATAATAATTAATCACTACGAGCATCCCCTTTCACATTGTCATTTGATACATTGTTGTTATGAAAATATTGATTATAGCTGCTCTAAAAGGCTTGCGTTATAAAATTAAAAACAGCCTATACAGCTTTTCTGAACAGCCAATAAAACATTATTAACACTTAAGCAGTGAGGTTATCCTACAATATACATTATACGCCTTAATAAACTATAAATGTGACATATTTCTTGTAAGCAAAGTGACAGAGCTGAGTGACAATGACAAATTGAGACTATATTTATTGTGTTCAAATACTTAGACAATATCATCAGCATAACATGGAGATGACATAAGCTTGTCTTGGGTCATAATCAATACTTTGTCAATACACCACCTGGCACTACTGTAGCACATACAGTGAAAGGAAATCTCTTTTGCAGAAAGTTATGGGCATGTTTTTATATTGGAGCCAAGATTTTATTGGTTGGTTAAAAAATAGATTTTTTATGGAATGTGGTACATTGCACAAGTTCTTCTTGTCTTAAAATTGGATTCAAAAATCAGATAAACCTCACCCCTAACGCCACATCTATAATATCCGTGTTGTGACCCAATTAACTACTGCATGTGACTTCACATAAATCATACACTTAAGGGACAGCTCACTCAAAAAACTCAATCTCCTCTTAGCTGTAGTGCTATTTATGTATCTAGATTGTTTTGGCATGAGTTTGAGTTTTGGAAGGAAGCGTGCATCTACTCATCAACAAGAGGTTCGTGCTTGTGACAGTGTGGGGCGTAAACATTATTTGTATCCTGTTCTGCTGAGCTGTAACCTTAGATGGCTTAGTTTGCTAGCCTCCTCTCAATGAGTAGATGTAAACTTCCTTCAGTGTGATAATACAGTTGGTGGGTGTAGTTTGGTAGATATAAAATAGTTCCTTCATGAAATTATTCTCACAACAAGGTCTGTGGATCATCTTGAGTAACCAGGTCAACATTTCTGGTAAGAGACATTGCTGGTGAGTTTTTCTATTGTATTTTTCCTTTGCTTTTTAAGCACCACAAGCCCAGTGCCATCTAGTTACCTTTGACGTTTCTCTACGGGTGATATCTCTAAAACTCTGCAACTCAAACCACGACAAATTTAGTTGATATAATACCAGCACAGGTAGGAGGAAAAATATGTATTTTTGGGACGAATTGTTCCATCATATCCACAGTGTACAGCCTGAGTGTACAGTGTGTACATGAGTTGTTCTGTTAGAAACAGTTTCATCCTGATCCAAAACCGGAGAACAAACTGACCTGCCAAAGCTGGCCGGTAAGAACTCGAGGAAGGCATCATTCAGGTAGAGCTGCGTCAGACTCAGAAGCTGGGTGAAGCCTTCAGGGAGCCTGACAACACATACAGGAACAGGAATAGCATCACTCATACAAAGCCTAACAAAACTGCTGCAATGCCAGAATATTTTAACTCAAAATTCATGCGCAACATTAAGCCAAAATAAAGTTAATTATGGGTGAAAACTATTATATAAAAGTGGACAGTACTTACTTGGATATAGGATTCACACTGGCTTCTACAATAGCTAGGACTTTGCAGTTTTTGATGTTCTCTGGAAACTCCTGGATACCTAGAGAGAAATGGCAAAAAATGCGAGGAGGTAAGTCAACTACACAACATCAATTCAACATCTGCATGTTGAATCGCAAACGTTTTATTACCTCCGACACAAAACAAATGACTCCAGTCAAAACCAACAAAGATGAGGGATAATGAAAGCCATCTTGTCCGTGTTTAGCAGGAGAAGCTTTGTGAATGTTAAACACAGGTGCATTGCGAGGGTCTCTGCCTAAACTGTGTGTGCTCAAGATACATTTGGAGTGGCTCTGCACCTTTCATCTTTAAACAACCACAGAGAAGAGTGCAGAGGTGACATAATAACAGATCAGAATAGGAAGAAGAAAAAAAATAGAAAGACCACTGAGTGATTGTTCACACATTGTGGATGGTTCCTGACAACTTGCAGACTGAGAGAGCAAGGAGACATGACCAAGTCTCAAGGTTTATTTCCACCCACTTTGTTTTGTATCCACAACACTTAGCCCAAAGTGCTTTGAGAAGAAGGATAAGCTACTTTTAAATGTCAACGAGGCCCATGCAGCTCTGGTTCATGAAATAACCACCACATCCCTCAACATTTGTTTGATCTCGCCTGTCTCCGCGCTCATTCATTTTTATTAGAACTACCTTTTTAACCTTTCTTTATGCATGGAAGGGTTTTGCTGAGCATGCATATTCCTCTATCCTGCATTGCATCAAGGTTGTATAGTGATGATCAACCATCTTAAACAGTAACCTGTAGTTTAACCACTTTATTTTAGCTCACAGAGCTCAACAGATAATGTCAGATTGTGGTGTTAATGATAGAAAACTGACAACTTGTTTGAAGTAAAGCCCGTTGTAGGGAATATGCAACAGGATGTTATGAAAATACTGATCGTTTAAAAACAACACCTGATTGCTTCTACACACAGCCGGGCACCTGAACAGAGAACTGTCAAGCCTCCAGAGACTTTATTCTGCAGCTGCTTTTTGTTCTAAATGTCAGACTAGAACAACACTGATGGTGGAAAGTTTTCATCAAACAGGCAAATATGAAAGGACTTCTAGTACAAAACTCTACATCACATTCAACAGCGTGGATGTTTATCTTCAAAGAGCTGAATGTCACACTTTGACAAATGTTGTCACTTCCCACTCTGAAAGCACTGTCAAGACACTGAGTTAAACACCTTGTACAGATATTCTCACAGTTTGTGTGAGAATCAGCTCTGCTGAGCTTCATTTAACTTGAACGGTTTTGTCCTTTCTGCTCCTTTGCGTTATGAAGGCAGTGCGGAGCACATTGCAGGTCTGAGCCTGTCCACTTCCTTTATCCATCACATCAGGGGTTTAGAGTCATGCCGTGATGTGACGTAACATGTGGTAAATAAAACGTGCCATGGCATTTTACCTGAAAAGATCTTTGAAGTAATATATTTGTGGCATCAATTATGCAACCCTTTCCTGGCAATTTCATTTTTTCTAGAAGTCGTTAACTGACTAAAGGTCAAAAGCAGTCATGACAACACAGAAACAACTACAACATTTGGACTTCTCACGCAACAATTTTACATGACTCATCTAACCTGCCAGTCAAAGAGTTTGTCACCTGAGTGATTTTTCTGAAGAAAAGATGCAGACATACAGTAAAACTAGAAGGGACAGCTCAGATCTCTCCCAAGGCATATAGTCCACTCTTCTTTGATATGCAAATTTGTAAGTGCAACCACTATGGATATATTTCCAAAACCTTTAGAATAAGTTAAAAGTAATTTGCTGTATGTGTATTTTTGTGTGCACAATTGCACTCTCCCATGAAACCAGTGTCCCCGAGTGCTCCCTAATGACTGCTTTCTGTAGGGAATTTGAGTAACTACATATGTAGCTACCCCAGAGGATAAATGGTACATGTAAATGTGGCTTTACATATAGTCATTGCAATTTTCATGAAAATTAGGCCAGTGTTTTTTCTGCAATCCTGCTGACAGACAAACCAACCAACAAACCGAACCGTTAACGTAGATATAAGGAATACAAGTTGTAATTTTGCTTACTGTTTTTGCTGACGTCAAGCTCCCTGAGATTGATGAGGTTTGCGATCGCTGCTGGCAAGACTGTGAGGTCATTATCTGGCATGCTCAGTCGATGGAGTAACTGGCAGTTAAACAGTTGCTGGTGGAGAGAGAGAAGAGATATTACAATCAAATTAAAAAGTATATGGTTTAGCAAGATAAAACATCATAATATTAGATGTTTAAATGTCCTGATTGTCTTCAACTGCATCAACTGTCTTCATGCATTTTTTTTATTTTTACAAAATTAATATGAATGAAGTAAAGTAGTCTCCACAATGCAAGCTTTTCCTAATGGATTAATGAATGAATTAGGCCCTCAGCAAGTCAATATTTAGTGACCTGCATGTAGTTGTGTCAAGTTTCTATGCCTTACTTTAGGCAGCTCCTCGATCTGGTTGGCATCGAGGTAGAGTTCCTGCAGGGTCTTCTCAAAGCTAAAGATCTCCTTAGGAACAGTCTCCAGGCTGCAGTGGGAGTAGTCCAGCGATGTTACCGCCTCCTCCTCACCCCGCAAGCAGCGGCACGGCACCAGACGAACAAACAAGCTCCGCTTGGACATCCTCAGGCACTGGAGAGGAAACAGAAAACAGAGAGATATGTAAAGGAAGTCAGGAGGAGTTGAGGAGGTAGGTGTATGACTAGTGCTACTTTCATGCTTTAAGAAGAAGATTGATTATTTTTATCCTTCCTATGTCACATATGTGAAATGTTTTTAGTGTAGTGTAAAAATAAACACTTAAAACACACACGCACATTGATATTGATATCTGATCTGTGCATCTGATCCATGACCACGTGACTTCATTCAGAACAGAGCCCATATGTTGTTTTGTGATCTCCTCCCACAGGACAGATCGTTATCACATGGAGAACAGTGACTCAAGCTTTGAGATCACAAATGCCAGTTAATCAACACTACATGGGGATGTATTTGCCACTAATAACTACTGCAAGAGCAGGCCATAACATAATATGGCAGCAGTGTCAACAACAACAAAACAAAATCCAAAAGGAGACAAAAAACTGATGGAGAGCTATAGTTGTACCAGGCACAAAAAGGGATCTGATCAAACAGCCATTACTTTCCCAAAATCTATCTACACAAAATCACAGTTCCTTCTTTAAAAAGGGATATTTTGGTGTTAGTCAACCTGGGTCATTTTCTGTTAAGACCATAAGTCACAATCACATTTTACATGAGCTCCATTGCAGAGATTGTTGTTAAGGACTTGTGACAGACTCTGAAATTCAGAGAAGTAGGAGTTGAGGCTCATTGCTCAGTGACACTACCATGTTTGTCTCTACAGTTACTGTCTGTTTACTTTTGGTGTTTTAGTGGTTGATTTCTAATAAAGTTTGTTTCCTGGAAGGCTGTAGGAGGCGTGCGCTTCTCGCCCTGATCGACTTTGTTGTTGCAGTAGTCTGCCTTTACCAAATCTCAACAATGCAGGTGGTGGGTAAACCATCATAACACATTAGAAGAACACCCAGGTTGACAAACACCTGCTACTTACAAAGTTCAAATTTTGGCCAACTGCACTTAAAAATAAATACCCAGTTCACGCTGTGGTGAGTTGTGTGAGCCGCTGACAGTAAAAGCTCTTCAACAGTATCAGCAGATGAACAACAGCACTTCAGTACAGAGCCACTTCTGTACAAGGACCTTTCAAAACAGCTGTGGGTTGCTTCATGCACACTCAATCCTATTATTTCCTCTCCAGTATTGTGCTGCCCCTGTGTTCTCACATTTGCATATAGATTACAGCTGATCACTAACAATGAGTCACCATTCAGGGAATGAGTGCTTAACACATTTGATTAGAAAAATTAAAATACCAGACATATGAATTGCACTTCCTTTTAAAAGGTTTCACTAAAAGGAAATGACAACCCCAAGCAGGCCGACATGAAATGTTCATTTTTAGTTTCACATTTATTTTTTACTGTGGGAAAATTTCAGAAATTTCCACAGGCGGGCAAAATGAGCAGCTGTGCAATATCGTGGGTAAAACTGCAATGATTAACCAGTTAGTTGCCAACTATTTTGATAATCGTCAAATAGTATTTTTTTTTAAGGAACATAAGTCACATTTCTGTTTCCAGCTTCTTGAATATAAATATAATCTGGTTTCTTCACTTCTCTATGACATTTAACTGAATATCTTGGGGTTGTGGACAAAGCAAGACATTTGAGGATGTCATCTTCAGTTTTGGAAAACACTGGTCGACATTTCTTACCATTTTCTGTTATTTTATACACCGAACAACAATTAATTGAGAAAATTATTGACAATGAAAATAATTGTTAGTTGCAGCCCCTAGTTGTGGGTTTTCTAATGAAGTGGGTCGTGAATACGTCATGATTCTGACTTGTTTCTTTCAAAACTCCCGCAACTGCAAAATAAAGAGATATAAAAGCCAGAAAATCTTTTCGGCTTCAATCTGGTTGGTAGCTTTAGAGACGGAGGGGAGTCATAAACTTGTCCTTTAGCTCGCTACAGGGATGTATGTATAATCTTTATAGCTCCAGTCAACACAGACACCAAGTACAGTATGCAATATGGAATGTGTTCTGGTCAAAAGAGGCTTTGTTCCTTGGAGCATGTAGAGAATGTGACTTTTCCTCCCCCTCGTCTTAATCTGAGTGCAGCCACAGCACATAATCTCTGAGTCCTTCTCTCACTGTCGAACTGAGCTGTAAAATTGTGATAGCCTTGACCTACACTGCCAGTGCAGACTGTGTGTGGGTGTGAGCACATATTTGTGTTAGAGGTTGCTACAAGCACATTTGGTTAGCTATATTCGACCCATTGTCTTTGTTGTCGTGACATGAAGACATTTTTGCATGTGCGCAACAAGATGCTTTTTTTGGACAGTAGGCGTGATTATTTTTGCAGTGACTCAAAATATGAAGTGACAGACTGTGATGGTATTTATCATGACACATGATCACACTAAGCTCAAAGAAGATATACACTCAGTACATCTTGATTTCATAATAACGAAGCAAAGAAGGAGCTTTGGAGTCCGTCCAAAGTCGAGTCAAAGGAGGCCTGGTCAGCCAACGTTCCATCTCCAACTCATTAAAAATGGGTGCATGTATGTGCACGCCCACACTCATATTGAGGTATGCACACTGTCAGCCTCCCACACACTCTGCTATAGCAGCAGGCAGCTCATGTATAAATACTCTTACTGAGTAATCTGGTCTATCACCAGAGGGGATGACAGAGGGCTTGGCTCCATTCACCCCGAGTAACGAGCTCCGAGCGTATAGATGACGCATGCTATCCCGAGTGGGAGGACTGGAAGGAGAGGGAGTGTGATATGGGTTAACAGAGAAAGGGGTGGTGGCTGTGGATTGTTATGAGGTTATGCAAGAAAAAGCAATCAAGAAGGCAGATAAAGTATCATGAGAGAAGCTGTGGGGAGAGATGTATGTGGTTTAAAGTAGAGAAAGGTAGCATGAGCAAATCCACGCCAACAAGACTGGATGTGCTGAACATGTTAAAGCTGGTAGAAGAATTTAATCTCACACTTTACGGAGGGGTTTTACATGACTCCAACTGATAATGTTTAATAACCAGAAAATCTCAATGTTGGTCTACAGCCACACTGAGGCCTGTCAGGCTGTACCAACGTCAGCTGTCAACATGCTTACAATGACTACGCAAAAACACTTATGTTTAGCAGAAGTTTATCGTGTTTACCATCTTTGTTTAACATATGAGCATGCACACATTTGCAATTAAAACCACACAGTACAAATGAGACGGATGGAAATGTTATTAGTTTGGTATGTATTTGGTCATAAACCAGTATTGGTAGTATGAAACAAGGGCTGCATAATTAATCGAAATATTAGTATCTGTGCATCCAAAATCTATAATAGTACAGTTTAATCTGCCATAGACCTCCACTGTTGACCAAAAACTATTAAAAATACATCAATGAGCTTCACTATTGCTTTGACACCCATTAACTCCCTACCATGATCATGGAGTATTTATTTTGAGTTGCACCCATGTACAACATCTTGATGCTGTAAAAAAAAAAAAAAAAAAAAAACTCACTGGAGCACAAAATGTGTATCAATTCAGCACTAAAAGTAGTCCCCAAAAATGCACAAGTTCCTCTTGTTTTTGAGTAACATTCACTAAAAGGGACAGTGCCAGGCTTTTCAAAAGTATATATAAAAAGCACATATCCATGGACACTTTTTAAAGATTTATGACTTCCATAGAAACAAATGGGCTTGGGGTTCAGGTCAGAAAATATTGAGAGATGAGCTAAAAAATTTTAGTAAAGTCTTTTCAGGGCAATACAAAAGTAGAACATCACCGGGCTTATCCCATAAAAAATAAAACTATGTTGCACAATGTCGTCAGCATGCCAAGTAAGATAACTGGTAAACAACGACGGACACTGAATGAAAGCCTTGTGAGTCAAGTACTTGAGATGATAGTCCTTCAAAATAAACAACCTTTAGAGGAGGAAGTTCAGCTGTTCTCACTGGGTCGAAGGTTGCTGTAACAAGCAAACAAATCAATAAATATAAAAGTATAAAGCTAATTTTCTAGGCCATGCATAATCCTTGTTACATTTCCAGTGCTGGTAAGGTGAGGCAGTGCACCAGTTTTGTTGTACATCCATCCCCTACCTCGTTTCGGCTGGTTATTGTTTTGTGCGGTTAATTTACTGTTTTTACTTTCTTCACCAAAAAAGTTTCCCTTGAAGGAAAATAAAGACGACGTGAAATGGGCTGGATAACTGTGGCCCTGCTAGGCTGGCTGTCTATCTGGCTGAAGCCCCCCAAGAGTAATCTGGAAGGCAGCACACTAATGAGAACCTCAGTGCCCACAACATAGATAGGCTTATCCACTGACCTACATGTTACTGGAATGATCATCCATCCATCAAGAGCTTCTGACTTTTGAACCAAGAAACTTCAAAACATGCAATAGAGATTTCCAGACATGTTAAGCTCTTGGCTGAGATTTTCTTTCTTAGCCTACTTATTTAAGCAGCACATTTACTTAAAGCAGTGTGTTAGTGGGAGCGTGGACTAATAGCTGTGAAATTGTTAAAAGCCTCAAAAAACACTAGCTGTACTTATTCAGAAATTTCAAAATGTGTGGGAGCAATGTGTGAATGGTGGACATGTGACTCTGCAGCCTGGCAAAGATCCCTGTGGCTTCCTCTGTGCAGCAGAGAAAGAAATAGTCCAGAGGGCAGGCCAGTCACAGATTCCCACTTTATTCTCCCAGTCAGAGCCAGGAAACCACTTCCCTGTCACAACCCCTCTCCCTGTAACTTAAGTGCCTCCTGGGTCAGTGCTGTTGCTATAGAAACTACGGTCAGGAGTAAGATCATCTCTCCGACCCCCAAAGTCATACACAAAAACATGCAGCTGAGCTGCTTAAACAGGAACTTTGCTGACATTCAACTAGCTTTGTATCACTACAATGTTGGTAGTATATGCAACTGAACAATGGTAAACATGAAAGCTTCTCAGTGGCAGATGAAGCCATAAAAGCTCAACTTCCTGGGTATAAAATTACTGTGATCTTACGAGTTGTGGGGTCCATAGAGCGTGCGCACTGCCGGTTGAGCGGGCTAACTTCTGGGTTAGCGCCCAGCTAACTTGAATGGGCATAATTAATGGTGCAGCTCCTCTAGACTTTCAAAATGTATCGAAACTGAATGGCTAAAAATTATCATAGTGAAAGTAGTCACTTCGCTGGGGTTGTGATGCTCAAAAAACTTTATCCACCGTTTTACAGACGCTTCTTTCACTTATTGGAAAAAGTATTTTTGGACCCTAGTGCATCACGTGATGATTCAATTACACGGTTTTGTCATTACAAGACTTGGCTTCCTGGGTTTTCTACCTTATGAGCAAAAGGGAACACTACAGCCCTTTGTCTGTCTTCTCTGATTGTATAGCACCAATGTAAAAAATATTTGGGTCTTTCTAGTGCATAGACAACCCTGTTTTATGCAAAGGCCATATTTTCAGAGGTGAAATACTTTATTTAAGTGCTTATGCAGAAAGGTATTTACGGATGAAATACAGAAAAGCTGTGAGGAGGGCTGTTCAAAAGAAAATGAATGAAAGTGAACTCTAAAAAGAGACGGGGATTGAAATTTCTGTGTGTGCTTCCCAAAGGTCACCGAGTCCATCCACAGTCGCCAACTAGCACTCAATGGCCTACTTCTTCTTTAGCCAGTAAAATGGTTTGGGAACTAATCAGTAGTTTCTAAAGTGCCTCTGCTTCAAAAACAACAATCCTGTCAATGCAGGAGCAATTTAAGACATGGAATAATAGATAAGAGGTAAAAAGGAGCAAAAGGATGAATTCAACATAAGCATACAAACATTCAAAACAGCTCCAATAGGTAATGCTGGTGTCTGTGACGAGGTCTGTGTGCACATGTACATTTGTGTGTAACGGGTTAAGCGGAAATGAAAGTGCAGCATTTGACAGTAGCGGGCAGCTTGTGTTATTTATAGTAAATAGTACTCGTCTGGTTGATATGGCAGAATGTGATTAGTACGGGCCGGCTCTTGCCTTATGAAAGAAGCTTTTGATCCAGATTGCAGTGGACTGTTACAGGATTGCTGGGTCACAGCTGAAACCTTATATTGGAGGTTATGGCACAAACAATGCAGGGGGAAAAAAAACACATAACAGCTTGCAGAGTCTGTGGGATACACTTGAATTGCCCCCGTCTGGAGGAAGAGGAAAGAAAAAGTCACTTCCTCAATGCAGGGCGGAGTGCCAGAGGGTTTTAGGCTTGTTCTCTCGCCCTTCCCACTGTATAATGCAGATTTAACTATTCATAAATGGGATCATATCCTTACCATGGAGTTCCCCTTTATCATTTACTGACAAATCAAAATCAAGCACAGAAAGAAGTTCAACATACATGTTGATTTATATTTGCAGCCCTATATCCAATTGAGAGATGACAGTTTCTAGTTGACAACTTATGTAACAAAAGGAATATATTACAACCTCTAAAACACTTTTGAATTTTAGTTATACTATCCCCACTGTTGAGACTGAAGTAATTTTTACTTACAATGAAAAGTCTTTAAACGCATCTTTTTAAAAAAGTCCAGTGTGTAGGATTTAGTGGAATCTACTATGAGGTTGCAGATTGCATTCAACTTTACACCCCTCGCCTCACCCTTATCTACAAAAGGCGGTTTGTCCCCTCTGTGCTAGTTTAGCAAATTTGCGGTGCAACAATGCGGTTCCACACCCTCTGTACATATAAAAGGCTCATTCTAAGGTGATGAAAACACAATGATTCTTTGTTTTAGGTGGATTATACACTAATGAAATCAGAATTATGAAATATATATGACATTTTGGCATACCCCAAATACTATGCACTGAACCTTTAAAGGGTAACTCCACCAATGTTACACATGAAAGTGTGTTAATAGGTCTTGAGTAGTACTGCAATTGGGAAAAAAGTAGCGTAAAGTCTTTTGCTGCTCTAGAGAAGGCTGAATTTATTCTGGCAAATTGCCTCCAGTGATGTCACTAACTGTCTTCGGTGCATTGTGGGTAATGTAGGCACCAGGTTTTGAAAAGGAAGAAGAATGCATGGAATAAAAAACATTATCTGCTTCTTCAGTATTGGACAGTTGATCGTATTTTTATCAACTGTCCATCATATAATGAGTACGACAGTGTTACAGGAGTGCAATGCTAGACCAGTGGACTGCCAACATTACCCACAATGCATTATCAAATTACATCACAGCCACTAAAGGCTTTATGCTACTTTTCCATATATGCAGTAGTACTTCCCAAGACCTGTAGACACACTTTAGTGTGGAAAATTGGTGGCGTTACCCTTTAAGTACTGCTACAAAAATATGTTTGTGTAGTCAAGTGGAAGGGTGGGAACATCTCTATACTGGAGTTCAGTGTACAATATTGTCCCTAGTGAGGTCTTTCCTCTGGGCACCTAATTAACAGCATCACATTCAACTCCAGCTGGCACAACAGGAGAACTGCTGCTTCTCAATAATGCAGTGGGATATTGAGTTAAGAGGACCACAGTTAAGCAACTCACTAACACACACAGAGCCATGTCTCCATGCTCCATACCCTCAAATCAAGCAGTCCCAAGCACAGCTTAGACACATACCCATGACTTCATTCTTATTTTACCACAGCTGGCAATCAATATGCTGGCATTTTCCCCACAGTAGGGCTTGATAACTAAACACAGGGAGCAATCCATGTGTACAAAAACTAATCAACGGGAAGCGATGGATGGAATTACAGCTGAAACAGGTAGAAAGACAACACTGTTGTCAGTATCTGCAGCGGGGGTATGCGGCTCACTGGAACCTGAAGTTCCAGTTTTGCTCTCCCTGTGGTTTTGGTTCTCACAAGCGTTCTTAGGTCTCAGTGGTCTTGCGTGACTCTAGAAAACAAAACCATGATTGTTTTCTTTGAATTCGTGCTGAAATGAGGGTAAGTAATCTGATCCGTGACAAAGACAAAGTGCCTTTTACCGCATCATCCCAATTTTCTACTCCGAGCAGTGTGGCTCCGATAGACTGAGCACATTACAACAAGACGTGCATCCATTTCAACATTTACAAGTAGCCTACGCACACATTGCTCTTTATCTGAATATGTTTAAGAAACACTTTGCAATTCATCTCTTCGTAGGAAAAAAAACTGTATTATTGTTGCAGCATTTCTGCACCTCATGTATACGTATTAAGAAAAAAAATGAAAGTTTCTTTATCTTGGAGACAATAGAGAGTTGTTTTCGCGCAGCATAATAAAAGTTACAACTACGAGCAGATTATCAAGTACACAATAGTGCTGTACTTTATCAAATGAAACAAAGAATTCAATTATACTAAGCATTTGCAGAGGGAAGAAGATCTGCTCACAGGGCACTATCTGTTTCACAATCTCTTACAATACCCAGTATTGACCATAAACACCCTGTGTTTAAAGATGCAGTCCTCCCACCTACAATGACGCCCTCACTGCAGCCAAGTCTGCTAGGCTTTTTGTTTAGAATGTTAACATTTGTGTTGGAGCAAGTGTGGTTTTGTGTTTGTCTCACAAACAACACTTTAAGCGAGTTTAAACAAAGTTTGTCTTGATCAGATTTTACTGTACTGATTCATTATGATTTATTGGTTCATTACAACTATTGATTAAGATCTGAAAGGAGCTTGGAAAGTTGTTTTAATCTAATGAAAATGCCCCTAGTACAAAATATGTTACCAGTAAGCAACAATATGTAAGAAATATACAAATAAATTCTACTTAGACATAGCGCTGACTGATAAATCCCATTTCCCAATATTATGAAGGCCTACTTGGATGAATGCGTATGTTGATAAATGATCAGAACTGCTGAATGGTGTATAAAAAGGACCTGCTGATCTTTAAAGAGCTTAAAAAAGTTGCAGCTGAGAAACAGACTGATAATGTTCTCATCAAGTGAAATAGAGCTTGACCATATTCCAACGAACCTTTCATTTAGCCATCATATTTAATCAAAACCAACTCAAGTCTTAATGGGATGCATTTTATTCTCCCCTTTACTCTCTGCACACTCAGCTTGGCTCACAGTGCAGAGGACTTCTAATATTCTGAATCCAGAGCGTCTACATTTTGATTTCCTTTGAGATGACTATCATAATTACTCTAATGAATTATTCCCACGTTATTTCTTTAGACACGGTTTGGCTTGGGGCAAATGAATGCGGCCTTATTTTCACCTCATTTGTTCAGGCTTTTACAACTCTGAGGTTATAGAGAAGTCATCGATCCCCCAGAGACAGAGAAAGACTGGGAATGGGGCAGTCCACCTCCAAAGGTTACGTCCTCCCCACCATGCATTTAGGGGATTAATAATCATGTTTATCTTCTGACCTTTACTGCAAGCTGGTAACAGTCTGTCTTGCAATTCACTTGGTATTGAACTGTCAAGTATGCAGAAAATATGTAGGGCAACCCTCGCATCTCGACACTAACCAAGGTAATAGTGACACTATGAATTGATTAATAAATTGGGATTTACAAAAATAATGTCATCTATTAGTTTTGGAATTAAATAAATCATTTCATTATGTGAATTCATTTGAACCAAAAGATCATCATCATATACAACATTAACTATAATAAAAACTCGAAAGCACCTTTCCATCAACTAGTTTGAGGCGAATAAACTAGGCAATGCAAAGCGTAGTTACATCAGAATATGGTGGTACAGGCTATGTTATGCATAGAAGAGCAAGAAACAGGGTGGAAGACAAAACTAGTTGTTTCCCAACAGACAAAGGTGTTTTCAACTCCAAAGAAATGCATCAACTCTTTTTTGAAAAAGGCAAAAACCACCAAAAGCGAGTGCAAAATTAAGGAATTTGTTAAATGATGCCGTTTCTATCAAGCTTTTCTAATGCTGTAATTTAAAATGCACATAAAAATAAGTTTATGGAAACATGGCCTTTGTAAGTGAGCCATGAGGTGTACAAAGTCATCTGATCTTTGCGTGACCAACAGGAGTGCTTACCAAGTGCTGTCATGCAGTCTCTTATGATATGACTAACTGTGCTGTGAGATCTACTGAATGGACTCGTGAGTAATCAGATGTAGAACAGCTTAGTTATGAATGAAAGAAAGATGTTACTTTACTGGGGACAGAAGTCTATTTTACAAGTGGAGTGCTAAAAAGTGTTTTGAATGCCTGTATTTGTAATATTCTCCGTCCCTGTACTTCATCCAACAATATCTGTTTTGGCCACTTTCATACCAATCTCATGTAATGCACATCGGGCAGTGATCTAGCAGATTACTGAACAAAAACAAAAACAAACACATGGAGTAAACAGAAGTAAAAGGAAATGAAACAACACGTTCTGCATCATCTCTATATGGTGTGCTCTCTTGAAGATTATAATCCCACACATGACTGTAGAGCAAGAGAGACTAATTATCTCTCACCAAGAACCGCAGAAAAGGTCATTTTAGTAATCAACCTTTTTTTAGTGATATACTAGGTGTGAATCAGGATTCAAGTTGCCATATTTTTCTCAAAATTATCTGCCAACAACACAAACGTATCACAATGAAAATAATTCTAAGTTGCACAAAATACGTCCAGTCAACAGCTACAATACAAGTACTTTCATCAATGATCTAAATGTCAATCTGGCTATTGAACAAAGCATGGCTTAGAAAGGTAATGTTCCATTTACAGGTCAAAAAGTGTTTGTACTAAGTTCCATGATAAGAACTACAACCACAACCTTTTATGCACTACCTTGTTGTGTTTCTACAAAGCCACTTCCTGGCGACATAAACGCTGACGACAATTCTGCTGAGATGTGCAACAGGGTATCCTGTGAGACGAGCTCGCCACAGCCGTCAATTGACGTCAGCCATCAATTTCATAGTTTATGCAAAGACAAAATCGTGCACTTTTATCTGAGAAAGCATGATCGCTTGGACGTGGTGATTTTTTGCAAATGTGTGTCCTTTTGAGGTCGCGTAGGCTAATAAAGTGAGAAAACCAATGAGTTTTCTTTTAAAACTCAGTTTTACTAGAATTTATTGATCACAGTTCAAATGCTTTGTGAGAAAAGTTGATTTCCACTAAATGTGTGCAGCATGGGGAAATGTATGTTCTGTAAGGGCTAACTGAATACTTCCACCTGCTTAGTATTCCATAAGAAACAGAGGGAACACTTGCTTATTGACAAGGCGGAGCAGATATTTGACTTTGGTGCATGAAAGAGTGCTGAGCTGCCTTATCCAATGAACTAGCTGCTTTATCAACTGTGAGCTGGCTGTCTTCTGTAGCAAAGCACCCTGCTCATCATTCTTGCTCCTTTCCCTCCTTGTTCTACACGAATGCCTTTTTCTTCCTCCCTTCTCTTATTATCGCTTGATGTCCCATTTCTACAGTAGTCCCAATATTTGAGAGGTCTTTATGAACAAAAAAAGTGCTACAAACCCACAACAGAGTCATCTATTTAGAAAACAAAATGTGATAGGCAAAAGGCTGCAACTGGAGGACCAGGTCTACTGCTGACCTGCTAGAATGGTTTGCATAACTGTTTGCATAAATGTTGCATCATGTGAACTGGCCAACTTTCATTTGAAATCATTTGGATGGTGATTCCTGAACTTCCCCACCTTTCCCGTTAAAGCGTAGAAAATTGATTAAAGGACTCGTTAAAATAACTATCTTTGAGAAGCTAAAAAGGCTTGGAGCTTTAACTACATGTCTGCAATATGTCAGAAAACCTATACATTTAGGTCTGATGCTGTTCATGCAGTTTTTCAGAGAGCAGTTTCTTCCTCATTAAGACTTAACCAGGGTGAGGAAGGAGAGAGCCCTGTTAGTTATAAATAGCACTCTGCTCAAAAATCCCCTCTGCTGCTAACTTCTTAATTAAATATGAGTTCCAGTTAAATATGAACCCCTGAGATTCATTTCTGCAGAGAGGAGACCTGAACAAAGACATTAACTCTTATTAACAATGTCACACTAACTTTAGGGATGCTGAAGTAGAGACTATATCATAGTGCTCAGGGTCTTTGCTACAGTAGATTTGCACATAATGTTTAAATATAAAATACTCTAGAAAGGCAGTAAGATGAGGGCTTTCTGTCACATTAACATACATTTGGCTATTTATCTGTATTGCCGATACTCTAACTAAAGGTCAGGAACTTCTTTTTCAAATACAAAAATGTGAAATTATCGGTTATCTTATCACTAAAGGCCGGTAATTATTGGTTATCGGTATCAGCTGAAAAAAATCCATATGGTGCATCAATAATACTTTCAAATCACTCATTCAATCAACAGTAGAGCAGTATTGGTTGGTTAAACTGATTCAATTAAAGGTTAAAGGTTGGCACAGAACCTGCCAATAACACCTCCTTGCAACCTGCGAAAACAATGGATTGCCTTCCTGTCGTGATGCACAGTATTATGACTGAGTACACTATGATACAGCACAAATAAACAGCCTGCTGTTAATATGGTGACATTTTGCACATCCACCATTGCCTTTGAAATGTTTCTATTGATTAAAAATTACATATAATCTTTTATATTTTGCTCTTTTTGTCCAAATCCTGAATATAACCTTCCGGCCATAACATTTACAGACTGACACCTCTCTCTCTATGGATATCACATAAAATATAGAGTGCCATTACTGCAAAGATGAGAGTGTATTATCTCAGCACAATGTTTCTCAGATTTCATCTAAAATGGATTATTTCCAAACCATTTTGCTATGGTGCAGCATGTGACAGCCACATAAATAGCAGTATACGAAAGGCTTTAGGGTTCATTGTGCTTGGCATTGACTCTGCATTCAGAACCTCATCCATTCCCCACTAAAATCACACTCCCATGTGACACTTTGTATATACAAAGTAACCTTATTTACCAAAACAATTTATTTTGAACCACGACATGTGAGAGAAGCATGCCGATTAGTTTTTACAGTGAAATAAGTGCGCTGATGAAAATTTACAGTGAGTTCAAGTGCTGCAGACCAATGTTGCTTGTCTCGTTTCCAACTCACAGAGCTCGAGAGGAGCTGGAGGGTATCTGCTCTTGATCTAGGCTACTCACACAGATGGTCAAGAATGGAAAAAGCAGAGGAATGGATAGACAATAAGCAAGCCAGACATAAAAATATAAAATGCACACAGCTCACAGTGAAGGTAAATATCTTACTTTTGCTTTCTGACGTAATTCGTCTTCTCAAATATATTTACTATATTTTAAATTATAAATGGACATTGCCTGAGAAGAAGTTCTTAAAAACCTTGCTCAGTTATATCAATGTTTGAATGATAAGGCTTCCAACAGTTAACAGAAATTAAGGGCTACAAATCAGAAACAGTTGCTTGTCTGTTTCTCCATGTGAGCGAGAAAGACAGAGGGAGCGAGATGCAGTGTGCCAAGTCTCAATAACCAGGTCAGACACATTCAGGTCAGAGGCATGTATCCATGCAGACAACTGCCGCATTTTCCTTGTTAGCTTACTGGAGAATATGGAAATGGAGAACAACCCCATAATGCCTTGTTAAAGTCACAAACTCTGCTCATTAAATACCGTTTTAAAAAAGTTAACAATGAAAAGTCAAATGGAAAAATGGGTCAAAAAATGGCATCCAGTCTCTCCCATTCTCAAACATAACGTCACAGAGAACAGCCCAAAAAGTCATGTAGTTAGGTGATGAATTACAATTTTAAACAGAAGCTTTGCAAAGAACAAAGAGGTTAAATGTACATTCTTAACAATAATGAATATTAATTGCCACCTGAAAGATGCATAGATACGAAATGACGTGAATTGTGGAATATCAATATATCCATGAAACAAAAGCTAGTTTTCTTTGAGGTGGCTATGATCAATGGATCAAGTTACAATCAAACAATATGAAAAGGGGTCACGCTTAGTGACTCACCAACAGATTTACATGAATCTGCTGTCTGCTAGTCTCTATAGTGCTTTATAGTGAGTTTCAGTCTACTGTTTAGCTGCCCAGCCAAAACAGTACCTGCTCATCTCAGCAGATAGACACACAGCAAATAGTTAGTGAACAAAGTAGAGCATTTAGTATCTAAAAAGCCAGATATTTCCCTCAGGACTTGGTGAGACCAAAAACAGAGCTAAAATTGAGTGAATTATATCCAGCAGGTCATCAGAAACGCGTCTCAACTGCTGGCTGCACAAATAAGCATTTATTTCTCAACAAGTTTGACATTTAAACTTAAAAGCTGGTAATCTGTACACTCATTTCTACTTCTCCCAAGTGACCAGAAAAAAAAAAAAAAAACACTCATTGCAGTTTAAAGTCACTTAACAATAGTTAGCTACAACTGTATGACATCATCAAGAAACTTCTGTTGGTCTAATAATGGCAAAATTGCTTCAGAGCCAAAAGCACCGTCAGCTGAAAGTGTGGGCATGGCATAATCAATTAGATGTTCTAGTTAGATATAAGATCACATGCATAGGACAGTTAATTCAATCCGTAGATACTGTCTATCACTAGATACAGCTGTTCTACCGATTAATTCTCTTTGAGAGCTACTACTCAGTTTATGGAAACGGAGTATGAAAAATCCGTCTGTAGCATGAATGCTGGCAACACTAAGTTTGCGCAAAAAATTTCAAAATCTCTCGCATATCTTAAAATACATGGAATCTCAACTTAATTAGAAAAACCTTGATTGCAACATCAGTGCTAATGCTCAACAGTCCTGCACAATTTCAGACTGGCCTCGAAAGATAAAGCTGTGGTTCAGTGAAAACAGATAAGCAGGAATTTTACGGTTTAACAAACTACCGATTGTCATCTTCTATGAATCAAGGCTTAAAGGATTTGAGCCCGGCGTAGGTGAAAAGAGGACTTCCAAAGCAATATGAGCTCCAACCTTATGCAAATTGCTGTCAAATTCTAGTGCAGTATTCAATGCAGCAAAAAGCCATTGCTAATGTGCGAATGAATTGTGAACATATATCAGTCCTTTAACTAGTTTATGGAAAAGAGAAAAAGTAATCCATATCATAGACATGTTAGAGACTAGTGTGCTGGCCTTGGTTTAGATCCAGGTATCAAATGTAGATTGATGCTAGGCCTGCAGCCGTGTGAAAGTTATGCAAACAGAGCAGCTATGACTTACGGGAAAGTGGTCCAACAAGTAAATGTGGAAATGTTGCACTTTTAATCTTCCAGCATTGAAAGACAAACCTGTTCCTGTCAGTAAGGCTAAGAAACAAAGTCTTCTGTCATCTGCTCTTGTAGTCTTTACTTTTGGGTCACAAGACATGTGCATCCAAAGTGTCTTCGAGACAAACTGTCTTAATGGCTTTTGGGGGGACTGTCTAGATGTCTAAAAATGCGTTCTCGGTTTGACCACACAGTCCAGATTGGAAAAATTAAGTAATCAAGTTATCCAAACACAGTGACATACTGTACTAACCCAGGCAGCGTAGATTTGACTGAGTGTGTGACTGTGGAAATGAACAAATTCACACAGGTCTTCACTTCATCTTTGATCTGAACATATAATGATAAGCATCTTATTTACATCTAAGCAGTTTCTGGAGCGTCAAAGATGAAGCTGATGTCAACAACATGAAAGAACAATCAGCACCCTGAAGGGACTTTTTAACAAGTCTGTCCTTTTTATCCAAAAAGCACGCCTTCAGGCAGCCTACTGACCTTTGTTTTGACAAGTATTTACAGTCGCCATAATGAATAAATGTAAGAAGAGCGTGTTCTGCTGCAAATTGATCATGCGATTTTTTAAAAGTGGGTCATATAAAATCTAAAGATGGAGCTTTTTCTTAAAATCTTTTTCTTCATTTGTTACTGACAACATTCAGAATGAAAACATACATCAAGATTCTCATATAATCTTTTTCTTTTGGATGCAATGAAATATATCTTTTGGCAATGTAAATTTCATATATGCCATTTTCATTTTGAAGGGTCTTAATGCACCATGCATGGGCTTTCCCTGCTTTTTCCTCCTTGATAATAAAATGACAACTTAAAATGTATTCAAGGTTCCTCAGGCTTTATTTGAGAATGTTAATTCATGCTGTAGCTAGGGGACTCTTTGATAACTAGCTTTCTTTCAAGTTTTATAATTTCGTCTTCATTTGTGGTCATTTTATTTCCAAACTCTTTAGTTTTCAAACTTGTGAAACTTATTATTTCTCCCCTAAAGCATTCCTTAAATCTAATGAGTGGTGATGTCTATGCAGTATTTAGTTGAAAATATGAATCTTTGTGTTTATCTTGCAGCTATTCTGTATCAAGTCACCATCTAACGGGAGTTTTTAAACTACATTATTCTATTGTCAATGAGGTCTGAAATAACTATGCTGCCATAATAGCTTTTTTTTTTTTTTCACCTTTATAAAAAGGTGAAATAGGATGCTGACTGCACACAAAGCTAGTTTGGCAGGTGTATCATGTACCGTGGCCTACAGGGGAACAGGGTGGGGCACACTTGTTGTTTCTTGTCAGCGTTGGACTAATATTTGACAAAAATACACCACTGCTGTGAGAGCAAAACTGTTCATACTGACGCATTTGCTTCAAAAGATAGAAATGTAAATCAAAATCCAAAACACAAAGCGCACACTACATTCACAATTGTTGCTGATGTAAGTGAGGCATCACCAACAGCCTAATACAAAACAGGCTGTTTGATAACACTAAATAGCATGTAACCTGCAGGGCCGAGCTACTTGGGTAATAAAAAAAAGAAATAAATATCAATAGGAAATAGCCTGACGTGAATTGGCTGCCTTACCTTGTCATTTAGGACTCAAGCGCCTGGATGCCAGTGGATGGCAGATGATAGATTCAACAGCAACAATTTGCTTATCTAAAGAAAAAAGTACAAAAGACAACGTAAGCACCAAATATAAAGCAAACCCTACAAACACCAACGGTTCTTCATCTGCTTCGTATAGATTTATAACTCTTACCATACATTTCTCATTGCCCTTGCACTGTTCCCTCCATCAGTAAGAAACAGAGCTGTGTATTGCCCATGTAAATGATAAACAGACAGATATTCATCTGTTTAACATAAACATCTTTTTATCATTCTTTTTTTAACGGAACTGGTATTCAAACTATTTTACTGCATCATGAGATGTTTCTGCTTAACAGGCTTTTTTGAGATATACATACGAGAAGAACAAACACAAAATACACACAAAAAACCCTCATACATTTCCAATTATTGAAATGTAAAACAGGATCCTTCTCCTCACTGCATTCAGGCAGTCTCTCAGTGCAGAATCAGACCAAAGCAATAACTAGGAGTGTTTATCCCTGTGGATACGCGACCATACTGGGCCGTCGAGAATACAGAATTTAAGCTTATGGACGGAGTGCTTGAGCCCTGCTATAATGTGCCTTTACATGAATATTTGAGTTTGTTGTGCTGCCTCTATAAACAAACATAAGCTGCTGTTGTTCAGGAGTTATAAACAGGATAAACATGGAGCATTGCTGACATTTTAATGGCAATATGACAGTAGCTGAGTGCATGGACTGTTATATATCACATACAATAAATATACTGTTAAATATTTATGGCCTATGAGCTGCTGTTCAATATTTAAATTTTTAAAATAAATGACAAAAATGCTTTTTTCTACATACAGAACTATGACACTGAAACCATGGTAGATACTGAACCATGCAGTATGCACTGCAGTACGCACTGTTACACGCCTAGCCTCTTAAAATACATATTGTTGTTGTATTGGCCATTCCTCTAATCCTTTGGGAGTGATGATGGAAAACTGCCAAAATCCAAACCGCGTAATGGGATTAGATTAAGCTCCTGTAAGATCTTTTTTTATATGTTCCATGGCGCATGATAATTAGCAGTCAAATTTAGGTCAAAGAAACCTCTTCCTCTCTCATCATGTAAAGTTATGCTCGTTAGGGGTTGGCTTCGCAACTGTGGAAGCTAATGTTCAGTATGTTCGACAAAAAAATGATTTGTCAGCAAATACTTCCGTAACAACCTATACGCAGTTGACTGGTGGTGGAATTTATTAAGTTTATGATATACTAAAATAGCCAGGCTCTTCCTATGTGCCTCCTCCTGCCTGAGGACACACAAGAAACACAGAGAGAAACACAAGCAGTTTTCGTTTTGCTACCGAGGACTGCACAGCTAAATGATCTGTGCAACACACACACACAGAAAATGTAAAGAACTTGAACAAGACTCAGCCTTGAATTGTGACATAATCTTGCTCCTCAGGTCAGACCACAACACAAAAGGTATCGTCTCTGCATGTCTGGAAAAGCATTAGCCTTGCCAGCTAATCTGAGACACACTAACAGATAGGATCATCCCACCGCTATCCTTATTGAGCACAATAGAGCTTTAGAAAGAGAGCAGGAAAGAGGGAGGGAAAGAAAAGAGGGGAGGAGAGAGAGAGAGAGAAATTTTGACTTATTCATAGGCTCTCCCAATCAGCTGCTAACACATTGGACTGCACTGACACTCATTAGTTTCTGCTCCACTTCCTCTTGGGCGCCTTTATCCTCATCTCATCTATTTGGGATACTGAATCTTGCCAAACAAAAGTTCCCTCTGACACACACTGCAATAAAGCAATAGAAGTGTCAATTTTTAAACAGGGGGTGGGGGAGGGAGAGAGGTGCACATTGCAGCAACACCATCAGCCTCTTCTTGCAGCCATTTGCCTTTGATTCACACAGCCCCCATCACCACTGCAGCCATATACTGTGAAACCAAAAGCAGAAAGGAAATCACCTGTGACTTGTTTACATGAGCTCTGTCAATGAGGAAGTACTTCGTCTTGTGCACGACAAGATTTATGCGCTTCTGCATCAGGAAAAAATACAAAAATTGTTGCTGATAAATAAACCATTTCATGTTTTCATTCTGCAATCTGACTGTGTGCATCCCATCTCTCTGTGAACTTTAATTCACTGGGGTGAAGATGTCAAGGGAAGATTTGGAAAAACTGTCCTGACTAATCTTAATTTAGTTTGACTGTAGGAGCTACAAATAATAACCAACCAAGTAATAGAGATGTTTGCTTTGTTTGCTATGGTAATAATGTCGTTAATTTTCATTACTGGCCTAATTGTGTATTAGTAATACCAGTTTCTCTGTTCCTTGGCCTGGCCAGTTTGTTCCTTTGCTCTGCTAATAGACTGTGAAGAACACTGTAAACTGAAATCCAATTTGGCTTGTTCTCAGACTGGTGTCAAACACAATGCTGTGTACAAACACTAAGTCTTGTCCACTCACTGCAGTTACAAGGTGTGTTCGTTGAATGACATCAACACTGAAAGGTGATACTTGCTGATCAAGGTGGGAAGAGACTTAAGAGACTTGTAAGTTCTTTAGCAGCAGTAGTAAACAGTTGTAAACACAGAGCTTTACTAAAACTGCAATCTGTCACATGACATCGCAGGCAGGCAGTGGTGTATTAGGGTCAGTGAACAAGGTGCTGCTGACCAGCCTGTGCCTGTTCAGCCTGTGTAAATCACTGCACACTGCCGCGATTAAACGCCAGTCATGGAGCTTCTTTATGGGCGAAAACCTACCACTTTGCCTGTGCACACAGAACAGATTTTATATCATTTGAATTAAACCGCCAGCCTAAGCGAACAATGGGCTGTTAACGTTTTGCACTAAAGTGATCCTTGTACAAATTAACAGCTCTGAAACAAGTGTGATTCCACCCAAAACACGCTGTGGATGCAGTGAGTCAGCAAACAACTGGAGGTAGTCAGAGCCTGTGTCCACATCTGTGGTAAAATACATCATAGACCGCAGTGGAAAGCCATTTAGTTATACTGTAGTGTCTGTGTGTAAGCAGATGTAAATGTAATTCTTGTGCCCGTGTCATCGCTGATGGCATAACACACATGGCAACAACAAACCACAATCTCCTGAAGCGACAACAGTAATATTATGGTGCCCTGTACAAGATCATAAAACAAGACAGTCTACTTTCGAATTCTAATGTCAGTCTGGGAGCCAAAAATGGAGGACAGTCTTTTGTTTTGATGATGAGAGGTGGAAATAGAGGTGATGTATATGATAATTTGACTATCGAGCATGAAAAAAAATGTATACTGCAATGCATGGAGGGGGAAACATATGGACGGTCTAACCATTTATCCATTACATCCCCTCTGCTTGCTTGCTAACTAGTTTTCAAGCACTCTTCACTGCAATAACACCTAAATTGTTTGTTCTAGCTGACTCAATAGAAAACACATTTGAGCTGCAACCAGCCTAAACTGGCTGTAAATTTAGGATAATATGATAAAGGGTAGAAGGACTGAAACTTCATCCCTCCAGACTACTAGAACATCAATTGTGGGCAACCTGCCTCATGAAACTGGTTAACTGTTTTTGGCTTTTCCAATCCAGCTATAAATGCAACATGCAACATACAGATCCAGATTAAAAAGTGAAAATGACATTGATGTATAGATCTAGAATAAGGTATTTACAGCAATCACAGTAATATCATGTTTGGAAAAAAAGCATCCAGCGCACAAGAATCAGTACACAATAGTTTTAAACAGATTTTTTGGTTGCCTGTTCTTCTGCAGTGAATATAAATGAACATGAATATGGATGAACCAGGCTGCACTGAGCCCGATCACTGTCCCAAACCTCATAACAAATTTCTGTGTATGGTATTTGAAACACCATATATATTTAATATGATAATGAATCATATAACTGAACTAGCACACTGCAATTTATTGGTAACCCAATTTAACGGCCAGATTTTGCCTAAAAATGAGCTACAATATATATGTAATAATATATATTAAGTTTATTATAAATACTGCCTCTGTGAGTTGTGTGTTTCTTACCCTCTTTTTCCTTACGTTGGGAATACTACACCGACTAGGATATTATACTTTTCTTTAGCATGAATTATGCATGTCTTGTTTCTACGTTATATAAAATACATGCCTTAGTGATGAGGTATTGTTTGACTCAATCCCTAGCCAAATGCAGAGTTGAGTTCAGACTTATCGCTTATCATTTGTAGACACCCTGAAGACAACGCACCGCCCAACCTACAGCACATAAAACCAGTGAGGCTTTACAGTATGTGGGCAGCTTATAGCAGAGATATGATGCGGTAGCTGATATTACAACAGACCGTTTCTTACAGCGTTTACGTCTACATAGGCGACATTTCTTTCCTCTTCTTTTCCTCTTCCACTGCAAACATTCCTTTACATAAATGTCAAATTGCACAAATGTTATGTAGGGGAGATTGGAGCAGTTCAGAACATGCCCCTATGTGGTGTCTTAATCAGCCAAACTAAAGAAGGATTTGGCTTTATGAACATATCTGCTGATAGACGGCAAGACTGTCAGAGGGAGAGACAGATTTTTCTCCAAACTGGGTCACAGAAGCAGCGAAGTCATAGGGGACAAACTGAACGCACAGATGTATATTAGAACAGATAGAACAGCAGGTCAAATTTATGCAAATTCACATTTCACAGAGTCAAAATACAGACTCACAAAGCTTGTTACGGACTATCCATCTACAGCATGAAAGGCCTTCATTGCACTTAATGGGCTATTCATTCAATATTGACATCTACAGTTACTAATGTGCATTACCAGCCATTTGTTCAGCCAGTGGGCAACAGACCAAGAAAAAAAAATCCATAAACGTTGGCTTATATGTTTGACTGATTTATCATAATGAATAACAAAGTGGCAGTTAAGTATTGCTGTGGTGCCACAGACAAGCCGCAGATTGTAAATAAAATCCACCTACTACAAGTGTTTTGAAAAATACACATAAATCAATCACACTCAAAGAGTAGACATTTTTCACCTACAGAACAGTTAATATTTTAAAAAGCAGACATTTGGGAGAGAGAGATGTGTCGGTGCTTTTTATATAGCCTAAATAAGGTCAGTGGGACTGAAACGTTGCTATAAATTATAAATATCAGCTGGGACATCCCTAGTCTGAATATAGCCTGCTCCAGATCAAGTGATCTACCCTTATGAAGACAGTATTGTGACACTAAAAAGTCCCCTAACCCCATGCCATCATCCAGAGGCGCACGCACATGATCCATAAAATCTCTGTGGGTGCTTTGCAAGAATTATCTTCATAAAAACATAAATAAATACCTGCAAACTGCCATCTTGTCCCCAGTTCTTCCTTTATTCAACATCGGCATGACATGGTCTAACCACAAATGGTCTTCCTCAGGTGGCTGACTAATCCCATGACCTTGCTTGGTCATATGACCACACTTGCAACTTCAAAACTGCAGTCACAGCCTATAATCAAATCATCCCTTGTTTTGAACTCTACTGCCCGCTTTCACCTGCTTTAAGGAATAGGACAAGCACTACACAGAGAAACCATTACTGAAACCAGTCAGAGTACATGCATAGACACTGCATAGCTTAAACAAAGATGTCGCACCAATTCAAACACTGAAGCTGTATGTAGAGTAGCTGAAATGTCAACACCCTATTTACCCTCTGTCTAATGTGGCCAAACTGGAATAGATGTGACACACACTGAAAATTGAAGGGGCTTGCTCTGTCTTCCTCTCAGTAACTTGTAATGCAAAAATGTGTGACTACATAGATGACGGCAGTAGGCACAGGACACTATCTTTAGCCTCCTCACTAAGGTGATAACGTCTCTAAGGACCATTACAACACCAAAGATGTTTTAATCGACAACAAGAAAGCTGCTGATGCTAAGAACTATAAATAATTGAAATTGATTGTGTGTGTGTGTGGTCCACCAGCTAACATCATCTGATAGTCATGTTTAAATGGAGCTCACTTAAAAAGTTATGAGGATAATATTACCATGGTCCAGTTGGACTAGTTTGTAACAGTTTCCAGCACAGAGCACATGTCCCCAATTTCTTTCCTCATGACGCACTGCTTCCCACATGTTGAGAATGAATTTGTTTTCGTGGGGCCTTGTGTAAATTTGAAGCCCATTAATAAATATCTGTATTCTAGAGATGTATTTTCACTATTGATTAATCTTTAACAGTACAAAACCAGAAAATAAACAATTATTTATCACAGAGGACAAAAAAAGGAAGCCAATCTTCACAACTGAGAGACTGGAAATGAGTGCTTACTAAGCTGATGGAATCAACTCTAGAAGGATCATTAGCATAGAAAACACTGAGGTTAGCCCATTGATTGAAAGTAAAATAAACACATGCAACAGCTTGCTCTGTATGCACCTGCTACAAGAGCGAAGGGGGGCAGGGCTGCAACCACAACAAAAAGTCTCACAACAAAAAACACATCAAATCTCTGAAAATGAGAAATCTATTCAAGAGCATCATCTAAATACGTTGTGATCTTTCCATGTAGATAGATGTAAGGACAATATTTGTGAACCTATTAAAGATACAGTTTAAACAAAATGGCATGAAGGAAATTTGGATCAAATAAATCACCTGCCAGCTGTACTGTATTACGAACAACTTGGCACATTCATACTGAGAACTACTGCCTCAGCACACACTGGCTCAATTCCTAACTCAACAGCTTTTTCCTCACAGGTTTGCTCAACACCATCACCTCCAACTCGTCAGCGATGTCACATGAGCGTTTAGTCATTAAACACGTGTTGTTCGGTCCACGTCAACAACCTCATTGTTTACACATTGCTCTGGCATATTTCTCTTTCCTTTTTTCACGAGTGTAGAGAAAGAATTTTGAATTGCTTCGAGGCTCGACTTGCTGAAGATGGGAGAGGAAATGTGAGCTCATATGGTCACATGAGCAGGAATATCTAAGAAGATGGAGAAAAAAAATAGCTTTCCAAGCATTTATAACGTGTCATCAGACAAACACACCTACAGTCAGTGTTCAGCATTCATTCAACACCAACTCTACTCATGACCAAAAAGCCATCTCATTCTTCTGACCCTCTTTCTCCTCAATCGATATCCCATTGGTTCACAATCCAGGATGATCAATCACTGTGTTCCCTTTCAGCGGGAATTACGTCACCTTAAGGAAGTAAAGATAACATTTCATTGGGCTTTTAAAGGTATTGCAATAAAGGAAAACATGTCTGAGTTTTATAACTGCTGAACAAAACAATTTGGGCCTGTTTGAAATTAAAAAAAAGGTTTTAACCTCAGTGACCTCGGCTTAATCCTTCAAGAGTTTTATTTGTCCAACTCGAAGTATGATAAAGAGATATGGGGAAAAAAAGGGCACAATAGAAGCATTATAGACTTGGATTAACCATTATGCAGCCACAGTACTTTTTTTTTTTTTTAGGCAGAATGAAGATAAGGAAACATGCCACTTTTGTTGAAAAAGCTACTGTCAAGTCTTTGCTTTCTTTCGGTATCCAAGTGGCACAACAAAGTGTTTTGCAAGTGTATCTATAAAAACACTACTTTGGCATTTGAGCGAGAAAAGAACAGGGCAGCGAACCTTATCTTTTGCAGATAAGGTCTGTTGTAAATGATCATACGAGGAATGAGGAAAATTAAATGTTCAGCTAACACACACAGGGCGTCAACACTTCCATGGAAACATACCACTGCAGTGAATCTGATTTATGCAGTGTATGTATTGAAGATCACTCTTGCATGACAATATTTACTTTTCATTTAACAAATAACCAAAAACTGCAACGTGGAAAGGAAGGGCTGAGGAATAGGACAACTGTTTGTTCTACAGTTTGAGGAAATGACCCCAAAACTCATGCATATCATCGGTGTATATTATTGTGAATACCTGGATAATAATCTACAAACAGCTGATTACCAGTTCTTGGACAGTGGGCCAACAACAATGACAAGTGGCAGCTGATATGTCCTAGTCTCTGTTTACATTTTATTACAGCAAGGACTGCCTTTGAAGGCTAATCAGTTACTGTTTAACAACATGACAATGCCAGTCAGTTGAGTGTGAAGGCAGCTGAGGTCTTCTCTGTATTTCAACAGGCAGGATGGAGGACATTTATATAGCCATTTATAGATGCCTACGCCATTTACAGTCTATGTTTAAGGATAGGTTAACCGAGACATGAAAATTCAGTCATTATCTTCTCAGCCTCATGTTGATGGAAAGTCGGGTTAAGTTTTCGTAGTCCCCAAAAAACATTTCTGGATATACACAGCAAATCTCCTGACAGAAATAAAAACATGAAATGGCTGCATAAAGCTCGTCTGGCGTAATCTAAGTCTCCAGAAGCCCCGAGATCCTAAACTGATTTTAAAAAGACAATATTTACACCCTTAACACGCGGTCAAACTTGTGCAGCCACTTGAGAAGCTTTTAGCTTAGCAGCTTTAATGAACAGGAGAGATTTCGGCTTTGAAAAGGGTGTAAATAACGTCTTCTCGAATCAATTTGGGAACACTGGGCCAGATGAGCTGTGTGGAGCCATTAACTGTTTGTCACTTGTCTTTTTTTGACGTTTTAAAACAAGTCCCCATCCATTCAAGCGCCTGAAATGTTTTGTGGAGCAAGAAACTTCAACCCGACTTTCCATCGACATGGAGGTGAGCAGATGATGACTGAATTTTAATGTGTGGGTGACCTTTTCCTTTAACATGTCCTGTGTCCTCTTCTTTGGCAACATAAAGCACTCCCATCCTGTCAGTTTCAAGGGTCACTTCGGCTGTTTGTACAGTGACGAGCCTGTCTTGGTTTATAGCTTCATAGCTGTTCACAAGAGATGGGCAAGATTACAGCTGCAAGCACAGTGTCATGCTGTCATTGGTGTGTTAAAAAAAAAAAAGCCACGAAGCATTAACGGATGTAATTCAGGTAGAAAAAAAACAAAACAACACCTGAATGTTATCCGCTTCATGGCTTCCTCATATTTCTCTGAGCTGCTTCTCTTGACAGCATTTCCCAGAAAAAAAGAGATGATTTATGAAAAATAAAACAGAAAGTCGACGGGCATGGATGGACCTGCTGAAAAAAAAAAAATCCCTAAAAAACAAACCTGAGAGATTAGCTCCGCCATCTCAAAATCTCAAATCTTAACGGGATTAAATTACACTGGAGTTAAGTGGGGATGGTAATCTGATTAGTGAAGTGGTGAGAAAATGAAAACGCCGATATGTTGAGTGTATAGCAGCTCACTAATCCCTCCTGGTCCGTCGAAGGGCTGAAGGTGCCCCGCAACAAAAGATGTGACTGCTGCTGTTGCACTGCAGCTGTTGGGTTAATGACTTATACTGAGGATATCAGTTAAAAAAAAAACACATACAGGTTTGTTGACTGGCATTTTTAGATGTACCCCTTCTGCGTCACATTGGATATACTGGTGACCCTGAATAGATAAGAGGCAGCCGAGCAACACTGCAAATAGGCAGCCATGTAACGTACAGCTGTTGATGTGAACCCAACCGAAAATACAGACAAGACAGCTGCTTAAATCTCTCGTTACCGTCCAAAACCAACCACCATTTTACCACGGGAATACAGTCACAGCCATTGCTAAACAACGAGAGTACAAATGAGGCTGTTACATGATAATTTTTCGATAAAACTGACTGAATTAATCAAGACTCAAGTCGGACAGCATCAGAATGGGACCCGGGCGACGCTACGCTGCGCTGAAACGTTGAGCTAGCTCTCATGTTAGCATGTTGTACGGGGGCCCCACAGACGAGAAGCGTAAACTTGCGCAAACAAAAGACACTCACCTAAATCCCCCGACGAGTCTGCGTGTCGTGTAATGGTGTCCAGGTTATAAGCAGAGAGACGATATCCAGAAGATATTTCAAGAAGTGGGCATTAGCTAGCTTCACAGCTTCGTTTTAGGGTTTTTTTTTGTGTGTGCTAGTGCTAGCAGCTAGCAACCGTTGCCCACTTAAAGAGCGACTCGGAGCTGGCCCAGTACGCACATTCTGCTCAAGTTGTCTAACGTTGTCGTCCCCAGTTGTTTTTCAGACTTTAAAGTAACGTACCTTCCCAACCGTTACTCAAACAAAACACACGCGAATAAAAAAAAAGAAGTCCTTAATTGGTAAGACTTGATGACACAGGGCATTAAAACAAAACAAAAAAAATCCAAAATGTCCACGACATTCAGCAAGGAAATACAAAAGGCAAAAATGCGTAGAGCGAAACCTTTTCCTCCAAAGTGTGCCGCACCCAGGTGTTTTCTGTCATAATCTCCTTTCGTTCAATCATGCGGCTTTGTGACAGAGTCGAGTGAAGCTACATGGAGGCTGTTTGAGAACAACATGAAGCGGTGCGTCTCTTGCCTGCGACCTCTGTGCCTACATGCAGGAGTGGGCTGTCCACCAGAAGTCGCCTCTCCAGCAGCTCCGAGCCTCCAGCGATGATGCCTTCACTGTCTCACCCAGACACCTACAGCTCGGCTCACTCAGTACATTTGCTCGACAACATTTATTTTTCATTTATATGTTCAAGTACAAGAAAGGTTTTCACACACACAGACTACAAATAATTACTTTATGGCGTTTTATTAAATCAACACACAGATGTAGGTGTGTTTTCACCACATGCAGCAGTTTCACCATTCATGCCAAAGTCCTGCATGAATGGTTTTTTATTCCAATAAGGAAATAGGAAGAGAACATTCATTTTTCTTTACTGTTTAACTCGTGCACAGCATTTGCTATCTTATAGCGCCCCCTGGTGTATATATATATACCTTTTTTAGTCCCCCAAAATATGCAAAACCTCTTCCTTCACAATATGGAAATGAACCATTTCTCCTAATCCTGTTCTGAAAGAAGAGAGATCTGGAGATGTTTCATCACAATAGCCTAATTCCTTTAAAGGAAGACATATATAGATATATTACAGGGAGTTACATAAAGCTGTAGTGAGCCATCTTGCTTGAACATGTGCAGTTTTATCATCCTTGACTAAGTTTCTGTAGCTTTGACACAGTGTCCAATCACTACCCGTCTGTATCTGGAAATGTATATTTAAGTATTTTAATGTAATGGAAATTTGATGTTATGTCTGTATTATAAAGATAAGAAAAATACTTTGTGTCTCATCAGCCTTTGGTGATCTTTAAAAAAACTACATCTATTAAAGTAGTAAAGGAAAACTTGCAGCTGTGCGCACACACACACACACACACACACACGCACAACATGATCTCTGCCATGTAAGATATTTATGTCAATAATGAAATCAATCAAGGCTGAATTTCATTTAGCAGCTTCATTTTCAGGGTTGTGGTTCAAGGGTCAAGCTAATTTATTTGTCCTTGCACAGCAAAATTAAATAATAATTTAATAATCAAATATTATGATACAAATACACTAATAATTTACAGTGACACTTTCATAGAACAAAGCAAACAGAGTATTTCTACACTTTGGTATTACTTTTAACTATTTTTACTTGTTCTTCAACTTCTGTTAAAAATAATATAGGCTAACACACAGATGAACAGCTAGATGTTGAAGGTTCTCAGTCATCCAGGTCATGGTATTTCTAACTGCTGTATCGTAGGCAACTGGATGCGTTTCGGTTTCTTGAAGACGTTTCACTTCTCATCCAAGAGGCTTCTTCAGTTCTAACTAACAGGAGGGGAGTTGCAGGATTTAACACTTAACATACGTACAAAATAACAAGCTATTTAGAGACAAAAGCTGGTATTCGCAGCCACTCACGTGTGAGTTTTTGACATTTAATCTGGCTCCATCTCTCTGACTATATTATATTATACACTCTAATCCTTCATAGGCTCATTAACTATTAATATAAAAATAAATTCAGATTATTTATTTTATAAGGGATAAGTCAGGTCATTAACAACACTAAGCGGATTGCAAATATTTATTTCAGTGTTGGCTTATTATGAAGACCTAACATTACTAGGGAATGTTAACTTTAATTCACAAAATTACCATCACAGAGTAACCGAATCAGTTAGTTACAGGATTACATGTCATGTAGGTGTAAGAACAGCACCAAAACAGTTATTAATCTTGAATTGCCACAAACAAATAAAGAAGCAAATAGATACAAAAAGAAGAAACAGTATTAAAAGTACATTGCGTCTTTCTTTCATTTGCTTTCAAAACAAATGCACATGCTAATCAAGATCGTTAAGACGGAAGGAGGTCGTTCTCATACTGCGTTTGTTCCAGAGGGGCTGCCAGAATCAACAATAAGTGAAAGTTCCTTGTCGCTGCTTTAAAAGGTCGTATCAAATTGTATTGTTTGTGTTTCCTGAGACTTAATCAGTCCTTTGCATTGAAAGAAGGCATCCTGGCACGGGCCACGTCCGAGGAAGGTTTTCAGCATGTCCACTCCATCCACAGAGCCGCCTGCTTCCAGAATCGCCCTTCTGTACTCTTTTCCAACCTGTGTTAAAGCACGCAGGAACTAATAAAGTCACTTTGCAATAAAAGATGTATGTGTACAAGTAAATAGATATATATGATATACAGTAGAGTAATAATCAGACCCACCTTTGGATTCATAATGCCATCCTTTTTAAAACGATTGAAATAAATGTCCATGGAGTAGACTTCACTCCATAGATAGCTGTAGTACTGACCATCATATCCTCCAGCCAGGTGGCTGAAACTGGCTGTCATATTGGTTCCTGCAGAGGACAGATTGTCATCAAAATGATCTTTGTTACAAATCATTCGCATATGTTCCAAGAGAAAAGGTTGAAGGAAATGAACACAGAACAGGAAGGTATTTATTGTATTTTAAATGTAATAATTTAGGTATTCGTCCTCATAGGAGGCATAAATACATATCATCACTGATGAAAATCATTTTCAGTATTCGCCTTACAATTAAACTGTTGCTATAACTGACCTGGTGTAGCAGGAACACCCAGGATGTCCTGGCAGTGCTGTGCAAACACCTCGGTCGTATCTGCATGAGGGCTGGTGTGTAGCGACTGGTCCACTTTACTGAGGACTACCTGACGCAGGTTCATCAGCCCTGAAGGAGATAAACAAGGCAGCACATCAATAAAGACTGCTGATTCCTGTATAAAAGTTAGAGTTTTATATTTTAGGAAAAAATCCAGTGTCTGACCAGTGTTGGCTACTCTGGATGCTATCAGCTTATCGAGCAGGTTGTCTGGGATTGGTGTACCATCCTTGTAGTGGCGGGACATTCTCCTCAGAGGCTCCTTCTCCCAAACCCAGTTCTCAAGCATTTGTGAAGGAACCTCCACGAAGTCCGTCTCGACCAGGGTTCCACTGAATTCTGAAAAAATGGTCTGATACAAAACAGATAGTTTAAGTTCAAGCGCAATTGTTCTAATTAGTATTAAACAGTAGTATGAAAACATAATGAAGCAGCTGATGCCTACCTTTGAACAAATCTCATGCATAACATGACCAAACTCATGGAAATATGTCTCTACTTCATGGTGTTGGAGGAGAGAGGGCCATCCTTTTCTGGGTTTTGTAAAGTTAGCCACCATAGCTGCCACTGGGATCCTGCGTTTTGCATCAGGTCCTCTGCAGCCGGGTTGGAGTCCAAAGCAGGCTGCGTGGCCGTACTTTCCTTCCCTTGTGGAAGATGACATTACAAATGTCAAACAGTAAGACTGAATCTGAACATTAACACAAATAAAAAGCGCTAATCACTTCTAGCTTCAATCTGAGATGAAACAATTAGTTGATAGAAAATTGTTTTGCAACTATTTTGATAATCAAATAAATTATTCAAGCAATTTTTCAAGCAAGTTTTAACATGTTCAAAATAAAAACTTATCTAAAAAGTGACACATTCTCTACCTTGGATGTAAGTCCAGGTAGAACTGGCCGACCTCCTCTCCGGTTTCAGTGTCATGTGCTGAGTAAAGCTTGACATCCTCATGCCACACATGTGCATGTTCCACCTCTGTGAACGTGAGACCCAGCAGCTCCTGGTAGATACCGAGCAGTCCTTCTGTCACCACGTCCAGCGGGAAATACTCGATCAGTTTGTCCTTGTTCACAGCAAACTTGCACTGCTCCACTTGATTCATGTAGTAGGGTAAATCCCAGGCATTGATCTGTCCATCAAACAGGAGGCCCTTCATCAAGCACTCCCTCTTCTTCAGTGCAAGAATGTATTTCCTCTCCTTGATTCCAATGGGCTTCAGAGTTTCATAGAAAGTATCTGGAAAGTGGGAAACATACAGTACAGATCAAAGTGGAATCTTTTTTAATCTAAAACAATTACAGCAAGTTTTTTTTTGGGCACCAAAAGTTTTTAACATCTGAACGCTTCTGTGGACACTGAGGGTTTTTATAATGCCTCATTTTCAGGGGTGCTACAGTCCCCTCAGCACCCAGGGGTTACAGGAAGTAGATAGTACAACCATACTCGGGTATTACACTGCACACTGTAGGAGTAACTCATTTAATATAACTAACTACAACTTGTAATGTATACAGCTAGGATTACATACATTTCGACAGTTATTAACCTAGATTCAATGGGTATTTATTTCTATTAGGACAGGGACTCTTACATTGTCTGAGAGCACATATCTAATTTTAAACATAGGTTTACGTAAATTTTACAATGTCAAGCCATCTTAATAGGTTAAATCTCAAAATTTCTTAATTACTCATCTATTTCAAGTGTTTGAAACATGCAAACAATTAAACAATAAGATACAGTTATATACAATGTAATAACAAATAAAACTGAATTTAGATTTTCCCCATGAAGAAGACACTAAGACTCTAGTTGCACTTTGCACTACCAATATATCTATAAAGGTAATACAAAGTCAGAGTGCAACATCTGCATTTTTCGGGTCATAGGTCAAATAATCGGTCATGATTTTTAAGCCATGGAAGTTACTTAAAGAATATATTCAATATGCACATAACTGCTGTTGAAGCCATTTCTTTCAGTTTCATTGTGTGCGTAGTTTCTGCAGTTCGCCTTTAAAGGGCAGTATAGTAGCAAGATAGTGACACACACATGTTCAGCCCCTTTTCACTGTGATATATGACTCATGTGCCGCATGCCATAAATTACTATATGTTCCACTACATACAAGAGGGCATGTGGTGCAACATACACTTCATTAAATGCAACAGGCATGAGGTGTAGCATTTCTCTCATCTAGTCGAGTCTGTCTACTTCCTCGTCTATCTAAACAGTGAGGTTTATTTTTCTTATGCCAAGCCGTTATGAGATAGTGTGAATCATGTTAAATGACAGAGTGTTTGGAAGTGTGCGTGTGAGGTTGTGAGGTGAAAGGTCAGAGAGGTCATACCTAAAAAGTCAGACACAGTGCTTGCATTCTTGGCCATGTTAATCTCCAGCACATAATTTGCATGGTTGCTATAACCAAGTAGGTCGGCCACCTTTGCCCTCAGTTGTACCAACTCTTCAAGGATCGCCGTGTTTGCCTAGAAAAAAGAAAGGCTGTAGAATAAGATATTTATCAGCAGTGGTGCAAGAAGTATTCAGATCCTTCAGTGAAAGTAGTAATACCATACTGTGAAAATACTCCACTACAAATGAAAGTCTTGCATTTAAAACTTTAAGTATCTAAGTACATCATTACCTCACGCACATTTCAGACCAGGTATACACATTGTTTTTACAGATCTTTGTAAAGTCTGTTTCAATATGAGCTCTATAGATCAATCATTGATCATCCTGACATGCAATAATCATGTCTGAGATATCATTGCCATTATGATTTGGACAGCCCCAGGACACATTCAAAGAAGCTGTAGGTGTGCAGCCTGCCGCCTGCAATGCAAGAGCTCACTGAGGCTGCTCCTTCCTGTTCCACTTGGTGTTTCACCAGCTGAATGCCTTTAATGTGAGGCAGCAGCAGGAGAAATGTTTGGTTTGCATTAGCAGTAACTTAATACAGCTCTGATACAGCTATTAGGGGAGTAAACAGTGAGGTTGATATCAATAACATCATCATTACTTCTCATATCCATGTGCGTAGGCATGCAATTTGAATCCAGTGTAGGAATGTTGGTCTCCATATAGAGAAAAATGCCAATTTTCATTTCATGAAAATCTTAAGAATTACGACTGTGGAGCACAATATTTGCAAGTGACAGCGTTATTTCTCCAGAGAGGGCTGCAGGTGTTTATGCACAAGTTAAAAAAGGACCAGGCTGGCTATGGTCTGGAAAGTGTTGAGCATACAGATTTATCATCCGATTCCAGTTACCTCTTTACACCTGCTGTGAAAAGCTGTTTCCATCTTCCTCCTGGTCTCAGGATTGTGACACCTCTTCATCAGTGGAAAGTAATGGGGATATTCAAGCGTAACTTTATACTGCCCATCTGCTGTCTTGTCCAGTCCATTGAGATAACTGTCGGCCAGGCCGGCTTAACACAAGAGGACCACAACATGAGTGAGAGAGAGGCCAATGCTTATTTATAATAAGCTTTGGCTGAGTTTTATTAATATAAGCTTACCCAGTTCACGCTCAGAGAAAACAAGAAACGTATTTTCCTCATTTATATTCTTGTTAAACTCTATGGAGAGTTCACTAATGAGCTTGGAGGTTCTTTTGATTTCCTTGGGAGAGAAAAGGGAAGTAAAAAAAAACAGAAAATTTAATCAATTTCAAGGATTTGACATGAAGTTTACAAGCAGAATTTGTGATCAAAATGTAGACAACAGGGCAACACAACAACAAAACTTTAAAATAAAAGACTCGCTATCACTTCACAACTGATTAAGTTGTCTTTTTATACAGTTTACTCAGACACCGAGAAAAACATGCTTAATTTTGTTATGTTATATCTACAACCAAATGTTTAATTTTGAATTAGTCACCTATTGCATTACCTCTTGTATATCTTTCGACAGGTGCAATCCTTTCCTCTTGCCCGATGTCACAAGTCGCTCTAAGAATCTCTTTTCTTCATGTGAAAGTTTGTTTTGAAACTTTTGCTGTCAAAAAAAATCATCACAAAAAACAAACACACTTCTTCATATGGGCAGAATTAAGGCAAAATGTATTCAACTATGCCAGACAGCTCTACGTGGATTAAGATATGGTATTGGTTACCACTAGGTTAGATCAGATTAAATTTCTTTTCCAAGCTAAATAGGATGCTGGAGTCAAATGAGGGTAAGGACACTGTACCGTCATTTGACCCCAGCATCTGGTCTTAATATAAAACACTTCAGGCCTATCATTTGTTGCCCTTTGGCTGACATAAGATGTGACAATGATCTATCGCTGGCATAGCTGCTGTGATAAATGCATCAAATCCTCACACGTTAGATTTTAATTAGCTTCAACTCAAATTTGTTTTATGGGAAAGATTAACACCTTATTATTATCTTAGTGGGCTAGAGGTCTAATTAAAGGACAGTTTTAGATGAACCTTCTCCTCTCATGAAGCATACCTGCAAGGCAGTGATTCGCTTGAAGACATCCTCCCTCATACTTATCTCCACATCAAACTCAGACAGTTTCTTGTCTGCGTCCGTGCTCGCTGTCCGGACCTCTTTAGCAGGACAAACATACTGAGGGAAATCAAGAACGTGGCGCGATGCTAAGGGAACAGATAAACACAAAACAGACCATGAATGTTAGTACCAACAGCAGAATAATAAGGCTGGTGTTGAAACATACTTTTCTTCTACAAATCCCATAAAAAGTTTTAGTCAGTCTCAGTAATTTCCAACTTTCTTACTGAAGATCAAATCTTCAAAAGCGAGCCTGAAATAAAAACTTACTTTTTAAAAACAGCTGGGTAAATACAAGAGTAAATCACGTTTTTGTTGGGGACTATTTTCAGCTGCGGATGAATACACATTTGCTGCTATACTTCATATTTAAATGTATATGGGACTGCTAAAAATAACTACAGTGCCCAGTGCTCACTTTGCATCAATGCTATTGGATCGTCGATCATTGAATCAATATATCAATACGGATCGATGCATCATTGAACCCCTACTTTCGGGTACTTAATACAACACTGATTTTTGGACGACAGAGATGCTTGGCTACACAGAAAATACTTGTTAACAGGTCCTTTCATATGATTATTGACAAAACAAAATGTAGATTACCACTTGAATTATCCTTAAATACTTACATGCATAGTCCAGTTTGACATAAGCCAAAGCTTTCAGCGTGTTTTCCACAGAAACATCCTCTATCTTTATCGCTACAATGTCATCGTACACCTTCTTTACTCTGCTAATCAAACCATCTGTCACGGTCCTGATCTCAGCTGGTGACAGGTCCCATCTCAGTTTATTCCTCTTATTTCCAGCCTGAGAGCTGCAGTCTCTGGCAGGCATCAGAGCCCCATTCTGGATGGTCATTCTCAGGACAGGTGTGTAGTAGACCCTGCAGAGGACCTACACCAGAGTTTAGTAACTTTAAAAACACATTTCACACTAGAGCCCACACTAGAGCGAGTGAACCCAACAGGTGGCACTAACACGAGCAATAAATTCTTCAAAGTCACACTTGAAACGTGCCCTGCATTTCTCCCATGCTAAGCTGAGTGACCTTTTCCCTTCCCACAGCGTCCAGTCAGGGTTAGGTTTCATTGCATGGCAGCGAAAAGCCTTTCAAAATATGCTGCGTGAGATACCTTCCAAACACCTCAGTGATTTATTTTACATTTTTATTTAATGCTTGTTTTTTTAATGATTAACAGGTGTTAATATAACTCACAGCAAATTAGTTGAACGTACAGTACGAGAGGGAGCCGGTACGCCCTCTATAAATCTGTCACACATGCGTTAGATAAACAAACAAAATGGCTGCTTTTTAACTGTAAATGTAACCGGAAGCGTACCTGCAAACGCGTGCGGTGGACTACAGCTCTTAACGCACACATGCCGGCGGTTTCATGCGTTTATCCGTGCGGGGAAAACACCAACTTTCGCCTCCTCTTTGCTGTGTCTCAGTCCCAACAGCACCACCACCGGCTCCACCACCACCACCAGCAGCAGCAGCGTCCTCCCTCTCCCTCCTCGCGCGTGCAGAGAGCGCCTTTATTTCCGCTGTCAACGCGCATGCGCCGAGGAGGATGCGATCAAGCTGACACACAAGTCCTCATGACGCGGTAGCAGGCAGCAGACAGCTGGATAAGAGCTCAGCTCAGGTAGGTGGGCGGCCGGGAGGAGGAGGAGGAGTGGGGGGGGGACACTGTAGCATCCTTTGACATATGTTAAAAATAAATCCGCTTCGTGGTGTTTGCACGGGTGTGACCTTTTTCTCTCCAGATCCGCAGATTGTGATTGTTTTAGCCCAGCATCACACACTGGGGCTTGCACGCACTGCGCGAGCCATGTCGTCCGGATCGATACAGATTTTTTTAAATTTTTTTTAGGAATATAAACACCAAACATCTGTCAGTGCTTGTGTTTCATTGAATGCATTCTGTTTTTCTTTTCCTTAAAACAAACATATGACGCATGTATAGTGAATAAAAACACATCTCGCCTCCCATTATTCTATTACATCACAGCTTCTGCATCACTGCATTTACGTGTGTCAACACACGCTGAGGGAGGAGTGGCTGAGACCCTAAAATGAACATAACAACGAGTGGTTATAGCACGTGATGGAGATATTAGGCAGTGTTTGTATTTGTAAGTCAGTTTTACCAAATTACAGAGGATTTAGTGGCCTCTGTTTTTTTTTTTTTCACCTGCTGCAAAATTATGTTTGGACCTGACAGAGAAAAAACACAGAGCAAGGGACCGATGGGTTTTTTTGTTATCATCATAATAATCGTTTTGCTTTTATCCTCCAAAGACTCCCAAAGCATCCTTGCTAAGTGGATAATGATGGAGGTAATAGAGAACAACATGGCTGTGTAAGCAAATTGCTGTGTGGCCAGTATTGTTGCAATTTGATTTAAAGGGTAACTCCATCAATTTTACACATTTAAAGTGTGTTAACAGGTCTTGGGGAGTATGACTGCATGTGTGAAAAAAAAGTGTTATAAAGCCTTTTGTGGCTCCAGTTGCACTAAGCTGTATTGTGGGTAATGTAGGCGCTAAGTTGTCTATCAGTGCACTACTATAACATTGCTGGACTCATTATGGAGAGTTTAAAAACAAATGGTCAATATCGATACAGCAGAACCAGAAATATCAACTTTTTTTATTCCACGCATTCTTCTTCCTTTTCAAAAACCTGTTACCTATATTACCCACAATGCCGCTAAGCCACTGAGTGACATCACTGGAGGCAATTAATCAGATTACATACAGTTTCCTCTGGAGCCACGAAAGCTTTAAATTACTTTTCTCACATATGCAGCAGCACTCCCCAAGACCTGTTAACACACTTTTATGTGAACAATTGGTGGAGATGCCCTTTAAAAAATGCAATTAATTAAAATACCAAAGATTTATTATCTCACGGGGAGTCTTGAGCCTTTGGGGCTCTTGGACAGTTGCCCACTTCTCTCAGTTGATAATCCAGTCCAGGATAAGAACTAATTACCCAGGACAATGTTATATGCCTACAGTATGGATGGTTATGTTGTCACATACATTTAACAAACCATCAAAAAACCCATCAAACCACTTAACGCATAAATGATAATACTGTCTCTGAACACACAAAGGATCATAAAAACATGCTTAACTAATGCTCAAATAAGTCTGTATGGTGCACAACAAGATCTTTGGCTGGGGAAAAAAATGAAAGTAAAGAGAAAGTATCCTTCTACCAGAATTGACAAACATGCAATAGATGTTGCATGTACAGAACAGATAAATAGATAGAAGTAGATTATAGAAAATATAATCAAACGGTAATAAAATGCATGAATTAAAGGCAAACATATTTTATCAATCACCTTCTTGCTATTAGTAAAGAAAGTCCTACATGAAAACAGTTTTTCTGCCAAAGTCACAAGAGTTAGAACACCCACACAGTCCTGATGGAGATGATTATTATCAGTTTCGACTCTCTTCATAAACAAAACCAAAACATGTTGTTTTTCTTTTTAATCATGAATATTTAATGTTATAGAGACATTTTTAGAGGCATAAATACAAGAAGTGTCAGTATGAATTCCTGTTGTTCACCATAAATAAATGATCTGGTCATTATGTGTTTATATGATGTGTTAACACATAGACAATCATGAATGATTGTTAATTCAGTTACATTATACAGTGAATTCATTTACAGCCTGTGCCACCACTTCAGCTGGAGGCCAGTTACTGTAAATAGAGCAGACCCATGCGTTTCAACAGCCTCTCATATCATGTTCAAGTATGAACCGTTTTTTTCAAACGGTAGTCAAATGTGAACATCTACATGTTGCCACATGACCCAACGTTGTTTATTTACTGTGCTGTGGGATGGAACATAAGTTTTGATTTATTACATAAAGATATTTTTGTTGCTGTTGAAAGAACGGGAGAGTTGCACAGAGGAGTTCTGCAGTAAAACCAAAAACATCAGGTAGAGCTGCAATGATTAGTCGCTCCAAAGAAAATGAATCGCCAACATTTTAATCAGTTAATTGTTTCTTGTTGTTTCTTTGCCATTTATGAGAGCAGATAAAGAGTCTTTGGGTTTTGGACTATTGATTGGACAACAGAGGCAATCTGAATTTGTCTCTTTGGGCTCTGGGAAATCGTGATGGGCATTTCTTTGTACAACCTTTTTTTCATTGTAGAGACTAAGCAATTTTGGAATAATCGTGACAATAATCAGTAGATTAATTAACAATGAAAATAATCAGTCGTTGAAGCCCTTTGAGCAGTTGACAATATGTTTGAGCATACGGCAAAAGTTAAGAAAAACCTGTCGGGTCATGCAGCAACATGTAGATGTTTGCATCTGACCACAGCTTCATATTTCTCTGAGAATATCTACTGTTCTGCAAATGCATAAATCTGAAATGCCCTTCTCTTTGTCACTAAAATCCAGCTAATATTCTGGCAATGTATGAACCATTAGTTAATAATCCATTAAGTGTTAACTAATCACAAAAACTCAGTGTCTTGATCATTTGAGGATTCATGAAAACCCAGCATTAATTCATCACGAGTCATGTATTACTTATAGCATGTGTTTTTTACATAAAGTGTCACCCTATGAATAATACAGCCATCGACGTGTGGGCCCCTTTCTGTTTCTCTCCAAACATCTTCCTGTTCCCAGCAGATTCTAGGTAAAAATGGCAGTGGAGAAGCGTCTGGCATTCTCTATTGTGCAGTTCCTACGAGATCAAACACATTGTGGCGCTTTGAATTCTGATGAGCAGGAGAGCCTTGAAGGTAGGTCAACCACACTGTTCACTTACACTTTGGAAAGCTTCTTTACAAATGTAGGACACTCCGCTCCTCTCCCGTCTGTTTCAGAATGAAACTAACATACATATGTTCTCAGTTGACTATCGTGGTGCGGAGAGAATAAACAGGAGTAGGTTTCATCAGCTCAGAGTGTGATGTGCAGTATGTGCGGTGGCGTGTTTCATCCCAGATGAACAGGACAGTTTAAATCTCTGTGTGTGCAGCCAAGCTCTGACTCACCAGAATCACACTGCCAACTCTCAGACTGATTGTTCAGCTGTTGTCTAAAAATCTCACAATTTCTCTCATCAACATTGATCCTGTCACTACAGTTGCGATACAGTGTTTGGAGACAACCTTTAAGATCAGTTCCAGTGACTGCCACCTCGCCGTGCCACAGCCTCTGAGAGAGATATTCCTCAATTCACTGCTCAAGGTGGGTGCTGCACAAAACGCTTTAAAGGTCCCGTATTATGCTCATTATCATGTTCTTAATTTACTAAGAAAATGTTCAAGAAGCACATTATTGTTCTCATTCTGTCCATTGCTGCAGCACCTCTATTCACTCTCTGTCTGAAGTCTCCGTTTTAGTGCCTGTCTCTTTAAGACCCCCCTTCCAAAAAGCTCAGTCTGCTGATTGGTCAGCTCTCACAGACCTGAGCAGGCACCGCCCATGTTGTTTTGGTGATTTTGCAACCATGGCCGTGCCGGGGGGCGTGACAGAGGGCGGTGACTCTTTAGTTGTGACATCACAACCTAGCAGTAATCCTGACAGCTTGTTTAAAGGTGCAGTTTGTTAATACGGCGGTGTGCATTTCCACATAAATTAAGCATTTTAATTATTTTACAGTATGTATCAGTGATGTAAAAATTACCCCAAAAGTCATACTTAAATATAAGTAAAGGTATCATGTTAAAATATGACTTTGGTAAAAGTGAAAGTCACCCATATGAATAGTGCTTGAGTAAAAGTATCTGGTATTAAATGTACTGAAGTATTAAAAGTAGTTTTCTGGCCATACCCACTTAAATATAAAAGTAAATTATACATATATTTACATGTATGCACTTACTATGGGTTGACTGATTATCAGCCTGGCTGATTAGTGGAACTGATATTCAGTATTTTTCTGATACTCCAAAATAACAAGTAACTAAAGTTATCAGCATCCAAAATGTAGTGGAGTGGAATTAAAAAAGTAGCAGAAAATGGAACAGTACAAGTACCTCAAAATTGTAATTAAGTACAGTACTTCAGCTACATTCAGTCACCGCCAAAAACTATTGAAACACGTAAATGAGCCACACCAGATGTGACATTTGTTGGATGTTTTCTTCCATCTGGAACAGATTTATGAGCCTACAGTACTTCATTGTGATGCTGTCTTGTCACCTTTATCAAACCATTTCATCTTCTACAGTTCGGCTTTTGCATTTTGCCATATTGCATAATATTTCGGTTTAATTGTGCAGCCTTAACGTGAATTTAGCTTATACAGCATCAGGATGTGTTTAAATCAAGAATGAATGTATGTTGCATTATTCACTGTCAACCCGATAAACCTTCGTCACAGCAGACATTTTGACTAATATCACTGTGGCTGCCTGCCAATGCACGCTGCTTCACTGGCACTGACTACTGACTTGCTTTCATAGAACAGAGTCACCATTAATGATATTGGTTGTACCTGTGCTTTCCCTTCATTCTTTTCTTTAGTAAATCACTTCAATGATGTTTTTTTTCCTATTTTGCATGTACTCAGAATGACAACCTGACCGTACCAGAGACGTCCCCCTCTCCAGAAGACATCGAAAGAGCAGAGCAACTTAAGAATGAAGGTGAAGTTAAAACTCTTCATACTGACTCTGATTTCATTATGTGTGATTGCTGTGCCTCTGCCTGCAGCATCACTGGCAGCAGACCAATATTTTTTAGTGCCTCAATTTAAGCAACATCATAAATATAATGAGCTTTTTCACAAATTGTTTTGAAGAGAGAACAGAGGACAGCAGAGGAACTGATACATGCGGCGTTAAATGTGCCTCAGACGTGTTTCAGCTCATAGGAATATTCAAAAACATGTTGCTGAACCCAATCTGACTAGACATTTCTTAGGATGATAAAAAGCAAAACTACTTCTATGATAACTGTTGTAACCACAGCCTGTCTTTGTGTAACACTGAACAATCCAATATTTCATTTTCAGGGAACAATCACATGAAGGAGGAGAACTACAGATGTGCAGTGGAGTGCTACACAAAGGCCATCGATCTTGACTTGAGAAACGCTGTGTACTACTGCAACAGGTATTTACAACAGCAGCGCGATTTCACACGCTGCCACTGTTTTTTCTGCATCTATTATGGTTTTTATACAACAGCAGACAGGAGACAAGCAGTGATAAATAGCCTGTGATGTCACATTGACACGATGTAATTTTTTAACTGGACTAAACAGCTTGCTGGTGAATCGACTCTCTTTCTTGTGCATCGAGGTACTACAAACCCTTTGGAGGGACCAGGGTCTAAATTAAGTTAATTGACATTATTTTGCCCCCAAAAAAGGTCCCTGCTTGGATGGTAGAATTTGCTATAAGTGCAGGGACTTTTTTCAGTAACTGAAAATTACCTGCAGAGTACCGGCATCTTTTATTACAGTCACCATTTTTAAAAATCTGTAAAGGTGAGCACGGTGTCTGAATGTTACACTTTGCAGGGCTGCAGCTCACAGTAAACTGGGAAATTATACAGAGGCAACAGGTGACTGCGAGAGAGCCATTGGGATTGATCCTACGTACAGCAAAGCGTATGGAAGAATGGGGTGAGTCAGGCTACAGAAATGTTTCATCTTACGACAAGTTACTTTGGGGTTTTTTTTCCTACGTAATCTGCTGCCTAATATATCGATATTTCTCTTTGATTTGTTTCTCTAGTTTGGCTTTGACGTCCATGAGCAAGTATCCAGAGGCAATAACCTACTTCAAGAAAGCGCTGGTATTAGACCCCGAGAATGATACGTACAAGTCCAACCTGAAGATCGCAGAGCAGAAGCAGAAAGAAGCAACCAGCCCAGTAAGTAAATAAACGCATATTAGCCCTTATTTTCTTATGTATATCTCATTGAAGGAAAAGTTCACAAAAAAATGAAAATTCAGTCGCTACCTACTCACCTCCATGTCGATTGGAAAGTTGGGTGATGTGTGGTTCACGAAACATTTCTGGAGCTTCACAGCAAAACAGCTTTGCAGCAAGTAGATGGGGTAAATGGCTCCATACAGCTTGTACAGCATAATCCAAGTCTCCAGAAGCCCTGAGATCCCAGACTGATTCAAAAAGACATTATTTACACCCTTGAAGCACAGTCGAGCTCTTCTGGTAGGGTGTCCCCATCTACTTCAGTTGTTTCTGAGAATGCTGCAACGCTGTTGTCCTGTGAGGCTCCAGAAATGTTTTGTGCGTTACGAAACTTCACCCGACTTTCCAGACTAGATGATGTCTGAATTTTCTTTTTTGGGTAGACTTTTCCTTCAACTAGCCCTGATTATTTTGACCTTTACCTATGCCTGTGTGCCACAGATAGCTGCTGGATTGGGGTTTGACATGGCTAGTTTAATCAACAACCCTGCCTTCATCAGCATGGTAAGAGTTTTAATATATACACTGTACATAAACAGCCCGGCACAGTAGAGGCTCTCTGCCGTTCAGTAAACCATTTGTCCTGGAGTCTTATGTTTTGTGTCTGGCAAGGTTGGACCAGATATTTTCCCTAATTAGTCCCCTGAGTGACAGTTAGCCCGTTAATCAACAGAGTTTATTGTCTAGTGGAAAGGGCCTTGTCTCGGGCTGGAGCGTCGTTAAACGATGACACACGGGAACGTCTGCCAGGTCGAGAACGCTTTTAAAAGCATGCCAGAGTTTTTATTGCAGCAACAGTGACAAGATACATCTAAATCAGACTGCTGTTCAGGGCCCGCAGCAGTAGATAATAACAAAACTGCCCTTTTAAATACATTTGTGTGAGACAAAGTGGATTTCAGCTCGAGTTCTGTTTACAGGCTGCAAGCGTGATGCAGAACCAACAAGTACAACAGCTGTGAGTGCCAAAAATAATTGATTGCATTTAGGGGTCGCTTTCAAGTTGGAGTTTAAACACATGCTTTGACTCACTGTCACTGTGTCACTGTGTGGTCAGTATGTCAGGAATGATGTCGAACGCAGTCGGCGGGCCTGCAGCCGGAGTGGGCGGACTGTCAGACATTTCCAGCCTGATTGAAGCGTGAGTACACTCAACTCAACATTTAAAGGATTAAAGGGAATCATTTTAAAGAGTTTTACATGAGGTATACATGTGTGAATACGTACTATTGATATTGAAATTCAATATTTTGGGAAACCGATAGCCCTCTCAGGATTGTGTGGTAAATATGAAGCTAAAAGACTATTTGTTGGCATGTAACAGTCACTTCCTAGTGTCTTTAGGGATGCTTGTAAGCGGATCTTGTTACCTTCTACTTGTTTCCATCATCATTTTACCTCTTATTTGTAGCTATTTATCCATCGAGTTACCATATAGAAGAAAGCGTGCATCTACTCATGGACGAGAGGCACGTGCTCGTGACGGCAACAGTTGTACTTGGCTGAGCTGCAACGTTGTCTAGCGTTGTTGACCAGCCTCTTGTCCATGAGTAGACATGCGCCGCCTGCTCTGTGGTTCTACAGTTGGTGGGTGAAGTTAGTAGAAAGAAAATAGTTCCCCTATGAAGCTGCTGTGGATTATCTTGAGTAACTGGGTCATGATTTTTGGAAAGACACATTAATGTTAAGATTTTTAAATGTATTTTCCTGGCGCTTAGAGGCAAGGCAATTAATTCATACAGCACCATTGGGACACAAGGCTATTAAAGTGCTTTACAGGGGCATAAAAAACACATAAAAATACGTCGAGAAGTGCTTAAAATTAAAATTTAAATGACAATAAAAACAAAAGCAATAGTTACAGATTGAAAAGAAGCTATGAATCTAATTCACAGGGAAGCCACAGTGAACAGTAATGTTTCAAGCCCTTGTTTAAATGAGCTGACAGCTTTAGCAGACATAAAACTGCTCAGGAAGCGTAAGTACACGCAAGCCGCAAGCCACAAGCCACAAGCCGAGTGACATCTAGTCACGTTATATCAAAGTGAAGATTGACTGACATCTTTGAAACCAAAACAATCTAGATCAGTAAATAGCACTACAGGTAAGAAGAAAAATATGTATTTTTGTTTTGGGGTGAACTGCCACTTTAATGCTAAGCTAAGCTAACCAGCTGCTGGCACTATCCCCATATTTACTGTGCAGACATGAGTGGTATAGACATGAGTGGTATCGATCATCTCATCTAATTTTCAGCAAGAAGGCAGATACTATCTCAACATTTCTGAAAACAATTTCATGCGGCAAAGTTTTACCAACATGGTGCGTGATATTTTATCTCTGCTGCTCACTGCAGCACGTCTGTGATTCACCTCAACAGGCACTTTTCTGAATAATGAAAACAGGACGAAACAGTGTGTAATTACCCTCTAAAGTGATGCGACATTTTCCCTTTACATAATATTTTATCCCAGCATAAGAATCTTTTGTTGTTTCTGGTTTAGTATGAACTTCCTGTGCTGTTTCTGTCCACAAAGTGAGGAGATGAGGCCGTTCTCTCCCAGGGGAGGATTCCTGTTATTTTACTGTATATTAAAAACAGCAATTTCTCACCCTGCTTTGTGTGAGCTGCTGTTCTGGTAGATTGTAAACAGAGTTATGTCGTCTCTCTGTCAGAGGACAACAGTTTGCGCAGCAGATCCAGCAGCAGAACCCAGAGCTGATCGAGCAGTTAAGGAACCACATCCGGAGCCGCTCCTTCAGCGGCAGCGCCGAGGAGCACTCATGATCTCCTCAGGTATATTTCAAACCAAACCACCGGCTCACTTTATGTAAGATTGAAATATATCCGCATCATTAACATGCATCATTTTTTTTTTTTATTACAGTCCCACGTTTTTTTTTTCCAAGGAAGGGCAACCATATGGCGCGATTTACAATCTCTACACCCATTTCTCAAGTCAAATCCCCGGCATAGCTGGATTGAAGAGACAAGGATGGGGTTGAAGGCACTTTACTGTGACTAAAGGCTCTGGAGCGGAGAGATGAGGGCCTAGAGACTGGACCATGAAATGAAGCATCCCACACATCTAGGGCAAAAACATATTGTAAACACCTAATCTTAAAAAAAGAGCCAAGAAGTCATTCAGCCTGCCGAGAGAACATGAGTAAATCCTGTCTTCAGAGCTTTCACGTGTTTTGTATGTGCTGAAAACACTGCCCTCTTCATGTTATGAGTTGAGGATCCTTCTGTCTAGTCACGATGAACGGAGGGTTTGGGAGGAATGTACTTTTACAGCCTTGCAGGGAACATTCAAGCTTTTTCTCATACAGTAACATCAGGTTTGTTTATACTGCATACTGTTTCATATTATTTTTGTAGACAGAAAACGCTCTTACCGGAGGATAAACACCATCCAGTCCTCGAACACGTAGGACTCACACATCACTGCTTTGAAATGACTTCATTTTGAATTGAGACAACTGTCTAATGGTATAGCAGTGTTTGCAGCCTGCATTATGTTGTTATTGCACTTTAGCAAAAATTAATAAATGTCCCCCCTTTAAGCATATTTAATTGTTCATTAACTGGTAATAAAGTATTCAGACAGTTCATTTTGCATGCTCTTAAATCTGGTATTTGAGATCAGATGCTTTATGGAAACAAATAGGTATGCTAGGGCAGCACAATGTTTTGTCTAAAACATGTGAATAAATGTCTTGAAAATTGAGCAACTACTGCTTGTATGTTTGTCTTTGTGTCATTATTATTGAGATGTATTTAGTGTGAAGTCTTTTGTGTTATAATGTCTTCAAATTTGAATCAGTTTGAAGCCATAGATCTACCCGACACCTTTATCAGACACTTTAAAAGGGGTAAATGCAGCAATTTAGAACTGAGAAAATCCCCAGAAAGAGTGATGAACTAGGGGTGTGAAGTTGTCAGGAAACGTTTAACAGAGAGCTGAAGTGAAACCACAAATTCCTGTAATATTCTCCCTGAGAGAACAATAAAATGAGCTCATATTGTCTCAGGGGGCAAGCAATTGGTTTTGAAAACCGACAGGAAATCAAAGATTCCAGAGATTTTATTAACATTTATGCACATTTACATCATTATTTTCAAACAAAGTGATTTATATTATTCACAATTCATTTTAAAATACAGTTTTCTCCCCTCAGGTTGCAAAAAGAGTGAAACGTCAGCGTTATGTGCAGACTTTCCACCGTTGGTCCATTCATATCTAAAACGCAAAAAAAAAGGTCAATAAAATTCCTAACTCTCGTTGCTCGTGAACGGGCAGACCACACAAACTTGTGCTACGTCGTCATATTCGTACGTCCGCTTCAGAAACGTGTCTGTGAGTCTCAATCCGGAAATACTCTGAAACAAAGAGGGGAGGAACAAGAACATTAGTACGCAAGAACAGCACGAGGACATCAACCGAGAGTTTTCCTGCAAGTGCGGATCTTACCTGCAGACCCTGGACTGATGAGAGGAGTGTGAGGGGCAGAGAGAGGAAGGCAGCAGGACTCAGTTTCCCAAGCTGCCGCCCCGATACACCACACCAGTGGATCGACCGGGTGTTACACATCTCCAGCACCAGGTCCATGGTTCTTTCGCTACAACACGAAGGACACAAAAAAGCTGATTGTAATTCAGTAATTTAATCACATGTTAATGATTAAACGCAAGGTTTATACGGTGCTTTTTCAAGAACGTTCAAGGTACCTAAACCAAAAACTTCCAAACTGTCATAGCCTTTATCGTCATATCTAAATTGCTATAAATGCCACTGCGAAAAATACTTTCACAGAATTCCTTTATACTCACAGAATGTACATCATTACCTTATTTTACCAGCTGTTCATAATTGATTGTACCTTTTGATCATGATTATTTAATGCTTGAAGGGATTGTTTCATTTCAAATATTAAAAGATTTTTGGTTGACATTGACATGTATGTTTAAAAATTCAAGCATCAAGTTAAAAGTATTATATTTATATTATATTTCCCAAACTTTCAAGACTTCATACAAACCCTGTAAAAAGCATTGAAGGTTGTCTTGTATGGGCTGCAAGACAACTATTAGGTGGATTTTTACCTGCAGTTGGTGATTTTACAGATAATGTCGAAAGGTTCTTCGAGGTTGACAGTGTCAGGAATCATCTCCAAAGACAGTCTGATATCTCCGTACCCTGGAGCCTGGAGGACATGAGGACGGAACAAAAATAAACACAAAGGGAGAAATTACATGACTTTCTTCGATTTTTGTTATAGCGTACACTAGGAATGTTTTAACTGCTAATATCACTGACGTTTAAAAGCATCCTCATACCATTCTTTGCAGCTGACTGGTCTGTAGCCTCCCTCTCTCCCCGAGATTGGTCTTCCACACGATGTCGAGCTTGCCGATCACCGTCACACCCTTGATGACGCCGGCCTTCTCCGCGTACTCCGGCTTTGGCTTCAGGCAGTACAGGTACTGCCGTGTGTCCATGGGCTGCAGGTAGGACATTTTCCCAAACGTGGACTCTCTGGGAGTGAAAGGTGGAGAATGAAGCCTAATACTGACAGTAAATACCATCGTTCAGCTTTTTTTTTGCGATTACATCAGACTAAATAAAGTGCTTTTACCCTCCGTCATCTGTGGCTGTGACCGTGTTGAGCTCTGTGACGTTGTACATCATGGAGGGCTCTAATGAGACCTTCTCCATGAACATGGGCGAGGTGGTGATGTTCTGGATCTGAGCCTCCAGGAACACTTCATCTGTCTGGAGCCGAGAAGCCAGGAGTCAGACTAATATTTGTCGCTCAAAATGAAACATCGTCTCCAAGGCGAACTGAGCAACACATCCACTTCGTTATTAGATATTAGGAAGGGTTAGGCTTGTGCAAAATCCTACTTCCTTAAAGGATAGGTTTGCATTTTTCCAAGTCTGTCTTATTCACATGCTCACGTGTGTGTGTGTACATTTATTTAGTGGTTGCTGTAATTTTCCTCCTGTCCGTACTGGGCATGAAGAGACATCTTTCCTTACATGATTTCAATGTAAAACACGGGGGACAAAAGCCACATCCCCGAGCAGTCACAACCCCGTGCTCCGGGGACCCATAGACTGTAGAAACATGGATGTTGTCTCCATGACATCACCCAGAGGTTTCTGAAGAGCCACTGTGGCTCCAGCTGTCGGCATCTTGGCGGTGCCTGACTCTGCCTTACTCCTGGCTAATTCAAAAATGAGCAAAGGGGTGGATTGTCGGTGGAGTGGAGCCGAGCTCAATGAAGCCTGGTTGCTGACAGCTGACTAGACAGCGAGCCACCAGCTGTTATTCAATTAACCCAGGTCTTTAATGTAATTTAAGCCTCAGTATAAGTTAAATGAGCTCGTTATTTAAGAATTCACAGAGGAAATTAGCTTTCGAGACCAAAAGAGTTTTTTGTACCAGGTTGTAAACGTGTTTCTTTCTGCTGTAAAGTTGTGCATTTTATTTGGGGGCTTTTATGGGAACTGACTCGCTTGTGTAGTCAGCCGCAAGTGGCAGTTTAAGTAACTTTTGTGTTTGGCACATCTGTTGGCTTCATTTTCCTCTGGGTGGGACCACATTTGTTCACACGGAGCAGAAATACTACGTGCAAAGGTTTTGAGACTACTTAAACACCATAAAGAAGCTCCATTTCCCGCTTTTTAAATCCCTTTTTTGTTTTCATTTTGTTAGTTTGTTTTTTATTTAATCAATGCCCACTTCCTTTGAATACTGACATCTATCGGCATGGCAATAGATGGCTTTGAAGCGCTTTAGTTGGCCCTAAAAAAGACAATTATTTTGAAAAACACCCACTTGATTTGACTAACTCAGAATTAGTCTCATTAAGGATGAGATCTTTCAAAGCACAGTGTGAACAGGATGAAAGATTACAAACAGCCGTGACTCTTGGACATATTAGTAATGTTTTAAGATAGACTTGAAAAAATGTGAAGCTATCCTTTAAGCTACTCTGTAGGTGATGTGAGAGTCATGTAATGAGTTACATGTGTCGATCTGACTCAGAGGACAAACACTTTACATATAAACATAAATTAAATTCTACTCAGTTTGCTCAGTGTACCTTCGAGGTCATTGTTAGTACAAGTGCTGAACAGCAGAGTGTACAGCAGAGGTTGCACGACGACAATCGACAAGTCATTCAAACTGTTCGCTCAAACATCAACTAGCTGTGTGATTTTAACCAATCAGACTATTTAAAACAGTCATCAAAACCTTTTAGAGGGACTGGCTGACTTTTCTGCTCTCCGGTATCAGTTTGTTGTGGAAGCAGCAGATTTACAAACATGTGAAAAAGGCTCACTCCTCAGTGAGGTGGTTTTACTTTAAAATACATTCAATATATTGAGATAAATGAAAAAGCTGGTATTATAGTACAGTCTTCCCACATGGACAAGCATATTAATATCATTAATAGCTTCCGTATACAGAAAATTCTGTTATTATAAAGAGTTACTTATCATAATATGACTTGATTTGCTCAGAAAATATCAAACCTTTGCTGAAAGATAAGTTCCCGTAAAATTTTGTAAAGTTGTCTCACAACTCAAATCAAGCTGCCTCAACACTGTTAGTAAAGGATTTTCATTCTTGTTTTTATGGAAACAGCTAGTTGATGCTTTTTGGAAAGTAACCGTCAAACCTTCAGTGCAACCTCGACTGCACGATAAGACACAATGAGAGAGAAGCAGAGATTAGTTCATGCCTGCAATTCATAATACAAGATCAGACCATGAACCATTCTGGATGAGGTTAATGTTAAATCACAGAGCTTAGCATCTCGGATCCATGCAAAGCCATTCCAACCAACACCTGAAACCTCGCGTTTTATTAAACAGAATCAAATCTGTTTCATTAACTTTAAAATGATCAAGACCCATCGGTAACTTATTAAAGTGATTTTGGTTTATAATCACCAAGACATTAATTGGCCTGTTGCATCACAATTAAACCCTAAAACCCACTATACAAAAGTTAAAAATGAGATTAGAGCACCATCATTCACGTCTTCAATGTTACATAATCATTTTATATCTTGACAAATAGAAAAAGAACACAGTCCATACTCAAATTTTCCCCAATTATGATAAATCGTATAATCAATAATAACCCCACCCACCACAATTTGACACCACAATTTAAAAGTCCAAGCCCTGTGTAGGATGAGTTTGCAAGAAAGCATGAGCGTCCAAAGAAAGGGCAAAGACGAACAACGGAAAGTTCATGTCGAGGACTAAAGTGTTAACACTAACGAAGACGAGTCACTTGTTTATCTCTGACAATCTTTTAGGTATTTCAAGACTTTCCATTCTTCTACTTTGCACCTTTCTATTGGCCCCAGAAAGACAAAGTCTGCTGCACCAAAACAAGGATTAAGAGAAGCTAATGTTCAGCGATGAGAACAGAAGAAACAATTACCACAGAACTGAGGTCACTCTAATGGAGAAAATAAAATACAAGACACAATAAACAAATGAAGTTACATGCCAAAGACGATGACAATGAATATTTGCATACGGCTAATATAAAAAGCTACTGGTATGAAAATGAGGAAAAGGAAAAAAGCTTGTTGCCTCTGTGAGGAAAACACTTGATCTCCAGCTCCAAACGACACGTTTTTCTGTTGCATAAATGTTTGTGGAGGTACAAGTGTTTTCCATGAGACCTGACTGATACTAACTGTCTAATTAGCATCTGGAAAAATGTTCCTAAGTATGAAATGAAACATGATATGAAGCATGGTGTATATGCTAAAGTAAGAACTTGCATGTGAGGCGATACAGTTCTTCTATTTGCAGAATGACATGGTGAGAAATACGAGTGCACACAGTCCGTATGTTGACACTTTTATTTAAGCTGGTGCTCGTGTATGAGAGCAGCTGACTTACCTCTGCATTGTAGAACTTTGTCTTCACATCCAGCGGCTTCAAGACCTGATTGAAAATAGATTGCAAACTGAACGCTGAACTTTTCTCGCACTGTACTTCCATTTGACTGATAAATATCTGTACAATCAGACTGACAATCTTCAGAAAAAAGGTAGAAATCTGAAGGATGATACTCAAAGTGTTGCCAGAGGGGAGGGAAAAGAGTGAGAACAAGTTCACAAACTGAAAGCTGAAGACCACAAGAGACCGAATCTATAGCATGGGTGGTAATTACATTCGCTCTGTTGGAGACCTGTGACATTTCTCAGGTCTCCTCCAAGCTCACATATGAGGTTGCCACTGTTGATTAAAGAGAGCGCTCAAATATAACTCACCTGGAATTTGAAGAACTTCCGAAAATAGAGCTTCTCCCCGTAGTGAGTGGTGTAACTGACCGCACAAACTAAGCTGGAAATTAGAAGAGAGGAAATAAACATAAGATTTTTTTTTCAAATATTTAACCTTTTTATCTGTGTGAGGACAGCTTCCCTGACTTGGTCAGCTGAGAGGACGTTTTGGGTTTTAGCGGCATAATCGGGTGCTTAACAAATATGCAGTGGTGAAAGAAGTATTCAGTTCCTTTCTTATGGAAAAGTTCACCCCAGAATGATATCAGCTCATTATCTACTCTCCCTCATGCCGATGGAAAGTCGTGTGAAGTCTTGTAGTCCAAAAAAGATTTCTGGAGCCTCTCAACAAAATTGTGTCGCAGCATTCTCCTAAATAACTGAAGTAGATTGACCAAAACACAACTGTAAAGTGGCTCCATACAGATTGTCTGGCATAATCCAAGTCTCCGAAAGCCCCAAGATCCCAAACTGATTTGAAAAGACGTTATTTACACCCTTGAGCTAAAGCACTCGCTTCAGACGGGTGCATGCTAGCGCCTTTTAGCTTCACAGCTACAGTGAAGATTTCAGCTTTAGAAAGGGTGTAAATAGTGTTTCCTCAAATCAATTTGGGATCTCGGGTTTCTGGAGTCTTGGATCGTTTGTTTCTTTCACTTGTTTTTTAGTGTTTTAAAGCTCCAGAAATGTTTCATGAAATATGAAACTCCACCCGACTTTTCATCGGCACGGGTGTGATTAGATAATGACCGTTTTTAAAGAGTTTATTTATCTTAAGAAGGAGGAGATTTGGAGATACGTGGTTTTCCTTGGAAAGAGAAGGGACAAATAATTGCAATCTGAAAAGTAACGATTAATGAAAGCTGTCAGACAAATATAGTGAAGTGAAAAGTACAATTGCCTCTGAGACTTGGTGGATTAGAAGTATAAAGTTGCATTAAATAAATATATTCAAGTTAAGTACCTTAAATTTATACTTTAATACAATACTTCTTACATTCCACTACTAAAATGAGGGCGTACATATACTGTGGGGAAAAACACTCACATATGTGTTCCAATTTCTTTGACTTCATGGTGGATAACATCGTCAATGCAGCACTCAGGTTTGAGTTCTGCTACTGCAGAGTTCGACGCCGACAGGTTGAGCCTCTGTGAGCTGGTCTGTAGGTCGGCCTATAAAAGGTCACATCACATCACACAGCATAACAGTTGCGGATAAAACTGTTCAGTGTCGAGTGGGTAATAAGTGTTGGACAAGTACTTCTTTTCATACAGCACCTTGACGAGAATGTCCTTCACAACCTGGTTGCTGTCGTTGTGCACGCTTATGTAACTGGAGAAGGTCTCGCCGAGGAAAATATTTCTGTGCAATGCAGAGATGCAGAAAGGTAAAATCTTTGAGCTTTAAAAGAGTTTCAATAAAATATACTCTCGTTCATTCATAAATTCTCCGACAGAAAATGAGCATTTCTTACCCAAAGTTCTGTGGTAATGTGAGCATCTCTCCCAGCATTAATATCTCTGCTCCTTTGATGGTGGATGGGTCCTCTCGCATAAGCTGATCAAACAAGTCCCCTACGGAGGCAGAAACATAAAAATTATGTGCACTAAAGTACATATTATGGCTGCAACTACATGACAAAACACTTGACAAAATGTGTCTTGTAATGTCGCAATGCTGAGCTAATTATCTCTGGACCAAGAAGAAACAAACACCTGTATCAAACACACACACAGAAGCATTATTGTTCTGTATAGGTTATTTTGGCATTTTGTTGAAAATAACTGAGAAGTAATGTAGCAAGTATTTTTAATCCTCTACGTAGTAATATTGTAACCTAATATATTACTTTAAAATGACGGTAACTAGTAATATGTAATATATTGCATATTAAAAGTAACTTGCCCAACACTGGTTGTTGCAAATATGTCCGTAAAATGAAACTTTGTTGAATTTGTTTCCATTAATTTGCTAAAAGTCAGCACTAACCCTTCTAGAGCTTTTGCTAAGCCGGTGGACTGTGAGGATATACATGATGTAGACACTGTTTTGGCAGTAAGGTTTTAAAAATGTCTTTGAGTATTCTGTGAAGTGCAGCAGGATCAGAGAGACAAAGCGCCTTTGAAGATCAGGTTTCAAAGCAGTCTGAACCAGAGGAGGATTTCACTGGCTTCAAATTTCTGTCCTCCTGTCCAACAACACGGCAACATACATCTTCTATTATGATCAGCTCAGTGGCTAATATTAGAAATGCTACTTATACTTTGATGTCTCCTACTAAGACGTATGTTATTATTAACAACAAAATGCTCGATAAATTGAGATTCTTCAGTTGGAGTTAAATATGGAACATGATGGGGAAAAAAGTGGAACGGTTCTAAGTTTCTAATGTCAAAGTCGCCCAATTCATCTTTGCGCACTTAAAACAAGCTGTCAGTTTTCTGCTGCTCTCGTATAAATAGATCCTACTCAGAAGTGTCAGTGTGATTTATGGTTTGTAAGTAGTTCAGTTGCCAGTGCAGCAAACACATTTATCTGTGCCGCTCTCCAACAGAGAGGAAAACAAACACTCAGACACTCAGCGGGGTTTCCATCTATATCTGGGAGCAGCTTCTGAGATGCAAATCTCTAATACAGATGTGCACTGGGTCCAAAGCAAATGCAGCTCAAAATCTGAATGAAATAATCCAGTTTCACTCCATTTTGTCTGTTGGTTTTTCTGCTTCTACATCATACAGTTCATGGAGCTTTAATATCAAATGTATGAAGCCAATTACAAATTATTATAGATTAATGTTACAGACTAAAAGCATGAATACTCTTTTCCAATACTCAGTTTCCAGCTTTCCCTGTTTAATGAGGTTTATGACATTAACATATTTAGTGTTATTTGTGTAAATAAATATTTTTGAATATGAATATGGAAGTCTTGACTGTCTCAAGTGGGATGTTTGTTAAATCCTGATGCAACCACAGAGACCGTTAGCCATTTGTTTTTACCGTGGGAAGCACTCGGAAAAGCAGAAGCTCTCAGCGACGCAAAAAGCGGAAGCAAGTCAAGTGCTTGAGCCCGGTCTATGTCCTTGTGTTGCTTCATATGGCAAGCCCACTGGTGACGTTAATGTCTCAAGGATCGAAGTATTCATATTCTGAAGCAACTATCCAAACCTGGCTAAAAGTTTATCCATCAGTCATGAGATGAATTCAATGAAACAGCAGTGTGTGGAGTGTGTGTGATGCACATGCATACAAACCTAACATTTTGATAATAAAGGAACAGAAAAGGTTGGTTGTTTGAAGCATCCAAAATAGATTTCTTTTGTAGCTGTCCTGCTACAAATGTTTCACTGAGTCTCTAAACTCTACAGACCATAAACAACATCAGCAATGTAAAAGCTAAACAGAAAGAAATGACACTACAGACATAGGATTTTTATGCTGATGTTTTCTCCACTGTAATCTTTAAAATGACGAGGCAGTAAGGACTAACAAAGGCTGCACAGTGTCTCAGCTGTTAGCACTGTTGCCTCACAGCAAACAGATCCAGGATTTGAACCTAACCCGGCCGACTGGATCCTTTCTGTGTGGAGTCTGCATGCTCTCCCCATGTCTGCTTGGGTTTCCAACAGGTGCTCTGGTTTCCTCCCACAGTCCCAACACATGCAGATTAGTTGATTGAACAATACACCTCAAATGAATATTCAAAAGTTATTACATGACGGTATACAACCGACGTCTGTGCACATTTTGGTTCAATTTTTAATAGTTTAATGGGTATTTTCAAATCCTCCCATCCCCTGTGCCAGCAGAATGACTGACCAAATCTGATTTCCTGACAATATCAAGACGCTCTGGCGTGGCATGGATAAGACTGACTTCTGTGTCAACATCACAGCTGAGAATTACTGATACAACAACAATGACAAGTCAGAAAATCCACAGCAATACAAAGAGACAACTGACAGAGACAGTCTGTCTTTGTCTTACCTGGCAGATCTCGATCTTCACATGTCACTGGCATGTTTGTGAAGAGTGTTGGTTTCGTTAGCCGCATCACTGTAAAGTAAAGTGCCGTTAGTTAGTGGTTGGACACACGAGTAGGGTAGTTATCGTGGTGATTTTACTGTGATATTAATGTGACCCCTACCACTAAATTGAGAATACCCTAGTGCCAATGTCTTCGGTATTCCTTAGCAATTGCTGTGTCATAAGCCAAGGTTTCCTTCCAACAGACTACAAAACGTCATTAAAATGAAAAAATCTTTCTCAATCTCAAATTTTTGCACTTCTTGGTTGTATCCACATGACAAATGTACTTTTTGTTAGTCGTCTTGTACAAAAGCATCAGCTAAATAAATGTAATCCTTCTATCTATCTGTTGTAGTATTTGGTTGTAATGCATAAATAATATTTGATGCATTGCAAGACATTTTATTTCCAGAAATGACCAACATCTTAAAGGGTGACTCATTATTACATTTAAACTCAACTATGATTTGCTGGCCAAACAGTTTAATTTTAGCAGCTGTCAGCTTATGACAACATATGACAACAAGCTTGTGCTCTGCATCCATCTCTCAAGAGCAAGATCTGGAGTCACTGTTATGTTGTGCATTATCAATAAACCACATAAATGATGTTTAATGGGTGCAAAGTCATCGGAAACAGCAGGTTATTGACTAATTAGCTGCCTGTCACATAATTTGACTATCAGTAGCTCTCCAAAGTGACAAAAACGTATTACCAGACAGGCCACATACACAGACATAACATATCAGTAAAGATATTGTAGCAATTGGGGGTTTTGGGCGCATATTTCACTCAGGAAACAGGAAACCAACATACAAACAACACAACAGCCACATATATGCTAGCTGACATAACTCTTTCTGAAATATGACGCTAATTCAATTTTAACTTTGAGGTCCATTAACGACAAGACTAGAGTATTTAAAAATTGGACCTGTCACACAAGTCTTGATTGCAAAGTACCAAATGAAGAGGTCTGATGTTGTTTTAGCTAGCGTTAGCGCTAGCAGCTAGCAGCTCCACAACAACAAATGACAACAGCCGGGCCACTGGAATATTTAAAGCCTCTGTTTGAAAACAACGTCACGAGACACTACCTGTTAAATGTTGGTAATGATGATAAAATACCTTTTAGTGCGAGTAGGTGTTCCTGTTTGGCCTGATTTACTTCCATTTTGACAGAGAAAAGTGTCTTTTCGGGTGATGTTAGCTAGAATGCTAGCTGGTTGTAATGACAGGCTAGCTGGTGAACTTTGACCTCACAGGAAGCAAATTTCTTCTTCGTCTAATTGGGGACGTTCTGAAGATGTAACACTGCCGCTCACAGTCCGGGATGAGTGCTACAACAATAGACTCTTATTTCCTTTACTGTGCCCACATTTCTCTTTTTAAGAGATTCAGGAAAAGGACAATTTTAGCCGTCAAGCGTGTTGAACTCCAGTAAATGTCCATGCATGTTATTAAAATGTTCTTATCATCAGTGCACTATGTCAGTGCATTGATTTTTGCTCCTCTGATTCAACATGGTGTATGATCCTGAATAGTTACTGCTGCACCACACTGACCTCCAGTGGTCTATAACAGCAGTGCAGCTGTAGTTCATCATTTTAAGAACAAAACTGACTTATATCGTCTTTAATGACAATCAAGATTATACTACTGACCAAATGACCAATCCAAAGGCCACAATGAGGAGGCCGAGGGAATTCACAAACTTTGCTTCCACAGGCAGTGATCTGTAAGGAACAGTGCTGTTTCTATTGCTACAGAAAATAAACAGAGAAAGTTTATAAGTGAGCTTAAGTTTTTGGAGTACTGATTCATAATGGAACAACTTTCCACTGGCATGTTGGTGAGTAGATAATGACTGAATTTTCATCCTTGGGCAAACTCAAAAAATAAAGAAGTCATTGTGTTGTAATGTGTTATTTGTGATATTTGAGCACTCACAGGGTAAAGAGCAGTTTCTCATTGATACCACTGATGCAGGCGGTCACACTGAGGATCAAGATCGCTTTTCCCATCCAGATGTGGACGGGTTTCAGGTTGCTACGGATCCACAGCGGAGAACAGGGAAGCAAAAAGCCAGCCAGGCCAAGGACCCACTATCCAACAGCATTGTGACATGAGAGGAAGGGAATGATTACAATGTATTTAACCACTAAACACCTTGTATGTGTTACATTTTGTTTATTTCATACACTAACAGTCCAAATTTGACTCCCTTTGAGGTCTCACTGATGAATACAGGTGAACATGTTCTGCACAGAGAAACTATCTGTGCTATTATTTCAACATTTATGAAAATATCACGCAGAAGAAATGTTTCCCTTTACTATGATCTAACATTTAAATGTTCTCTTTGCCCTATCTACTGTCACTCAGTGTTTAATTCATCTTTTGTAAAATGTTCTTTGCACTATCCACTGTCAGCGTTCAAAAATCTATTTACCTGCCGTGTTTACAATGAATGAGTTATAACATAATCACATTAATTTAAAGATATAAATCATTTGTTTCAGTTCTCAGCACCTGAAATGGCAAATTAGATACTTAGAGACCCAACAGTAAAGTGAGAAAACAAGATTTATTGTCCATGTAAAATTTATTGAGATGTCATTTATGGCATAGAAGAGCTTGTGCAGATGGATTTATCTTAGTTTCTGTGTGTAATATCGGATAAAAAAAATTGTTGTAGGCCTGCAGCCACAATTATGAGAAGTATTTAAAAACAACGGCTAAATTGTACTTTACTGTATATTACAAACAGCACGATACGACTCAAAATTGCCCTGTTTTCCTGCTCTTTTGTGTGTCTGGTAGTTTCATGGAATATCATGTGTTTTAGAGGTATTTTTATTTTTCAACATATCTGAAAGAACATTTTTGCTCATTAAAAAAAGACATCAGTGGATTCAGCCCTTCCAGATGTGATCAGCTGTAGCCACACAGAGCCAATCACAACAGAACCACCATAGTGTTCATAAAGTGCAGGGAGGAAACAATGTAAACTGAAACCTGATTTAACTTAACATCATCTTTAAATTATAAATAAGATTATCTAAAACCAGAAGACAAAACTCCCATAAGTCCAGAGGTTTCCACGGCGGCACCCTGACGCTGCTACATGCTGCTCTGATGATACAATCCTGTGCAGTGTAGACAGCTGTGAGAACAGAGAGGAGTCGAGCCCAGTTTCTCTGCTCTGTCCCTCCCTCATCTCGGGCAGACGTTGTGGTCACTGACCAGTTTCTCCATCCTCTTTATCTTGCGTTTGTTCTTGGGCATTGGTTTGTCGTACATGCCGTTCTTCAGCAGATGCTCCTTGCTGTGATGGATCTGAGCGCCGTGCTGCAGCTGGAAGGAGCACAGGGCTTTCAGGGGCCTCAGCAGAACCTGGACAAACAGAGGGTGAAGGAAGAGGGATGAATAGGTAACTCAAAGTAATGAACCCACAGGGATTTGTCACCCAAGTTTACAGTTCCTTTCAGCTCTACAGAGCGATGTAGGGTCTTCCTGAAATCTGTCCTGAGTAAACCCTCTTCCCAAACAAATCAATAGAGAATCTCTGAAAAAGAAACCCAAAATCTCTGATGCTGTTAGATTAACTTCCATTTCTCATCAGGTGATTGTTTTCTTGCACACAGGATCTTAAGTGTCTTAGTGCAACTGCACATTACCGGTAAGTAAGGACAAGAAATACTGGGAGCATCGCTGATCCTGCTTTTTATTTCAGTGACTGAAATTGAAAGCTGATTTAAATCGACTTTCAATTTAGAAATCAAACTCGTGACACCCTTTACTTAAACGTGAGATACTTTTTACCCCAAAAAGAAGAGCTGAAAGGAGAGTGAATATTGGACACACATTTATTAGCTGACAAAAACACGACTTCAAATGGATGCTAACGTCACTTTGTCTGCTGTTTGCTAACAACTTCCCCACATCAGCTTAAACGTTATAAGTTTCTGCTGCCCCCAAGTGGACACAAAGATCAGTTAAATCAGAAGCGGAAATTCCTTTATTAGTCCCGCAAACGGGGAATCTGTGCGTCACAGCAGCCAGGGGACAGTTCAATATAACAATAAAATAAAAAGGTAAGAAGAAAAGCTAGAGCAGAAATAGAATCGCATATACATAATATCTACAAAGCAGGTTAAATATTCACTTCCGTCCGACAAAAAGCACAGATACTCTGAAATACCAATCATAATTATTTCACCATGTTACCTCTTGGATGTCATCGTTCCGCTCCAGGATGGACAGGGCGACAGCAGCACATTCCAGCGTGGACAGACAGATGTTGGAGGGTTGAGTGCGGATCACATACTGACTGGACAGAGTCCTATTCAGCTGCACCTGTTAACCAAAGCACCGGTGGTCAGTCATGTCAGTGTGGCAGTGGTGTTTATATCGTTCAAAAGGAGGCATGCATGTAATCCAGCTTTACTGTTTTGACTATTAATCTGATACAGACAGGTAAGCACGTTTTTTTGAAGTGGAGGCTACTGATCATAAAATGTACATACATATCAAATAACTAGTTAATTCAAACAATTTCACTGGAATCAAGAATCGCTATAATAAATCAGCCAGCTGGAGTTAAATGAGTAGTTGTCCACAGTGTTCACTTGCCCACATTTGAGAGATATTTTCTTTTATTTTGCTTTTAATTAGTCATTTCATGTGGGGGAGGCGGCTTTGCCACCAGTGGGTGTAATGGAAGAATTGATAGTGTCTCAGGTGGACGGGGCACTCTTCTCGGTTCCAGCATGATTTTGGGATTTAGGGTGACACACATATACAATTTCTACATATAAATCTTGGCTAGGATATCTGTAAATGGCCTCAGTGAAAATAAATCTCTTTTCAACTCCTGTTCTCTTCACATCTAACCTCAACCTCTCGACATGTAACAACACAGTTAAACAAACCTGTTTCGGCAGGTGGAACAGGCTGTTTTTGAGGAACATGTTTTTGGCCTGGCTCCAGGTGCCGTCTATGATGATCACATTATGTTTCACAGTCCCTACTTCCTGGTATTGCACCAACTCCTCCAAGTTCTGGGATTTGGGGCCCGGATACAGGATCAGCGTTCTGCTGTCCCGACACACCGCAGCCAGCTCTGGGTGCCTGAGGGGAGGAAAGATGGAGACAAAAACTAAATGTATTGGAGAATTCAGTCACAATGGTGTTGAAACATTGTGAAATCGTTGTGCTAACAAGATATCGAGCTTACTTTTCCTCATTGAATCTCCTTCCAACGATGACGTTGCATTTTCCTTGCGGCAAACAGGCAGCGAGTAGAGGAACTGTGCGAAGTACCCGGCTCTCCTGAAAGAGCACCAGAGGTTAGAACAGCTGATTTAACCATGAGTCCCTCATAACGGCGGGCTCATCATTGTAATTAGCTGGCATGTTTGTAAATAGTATGTTTTTAGAAAGCCATACTGACGTCACCAACCACAAAACTATTCACAAAAAATAAATATTACAAGCAAAGACTTCTAAGACTGAATTCATCTGTTAATTTTTGGGCTGAGGAACACTGTCCTCTGCTGTATTCATATATTACACACGTCATCTTTAATTTAAAAAAGACGGCCCTGAAGAACCGTATCGGTCAACCCCTAATTGAAGACATCATTTTTGGTTTCTAGGAAAATTTCCGGAGCATTTATGTGCATTTTTTTTGTGTAGGAATTAATACAGATAAATTGATCAAACACATAATCGTTAGTTGGAGCCTTAGTGGGCAGGTGACAGAGATGGTGAGAGCTCCAGTGGAGAGATAAAAACAAAAAGAGGCCATTTTGTACTAAAAACACTGTACCACCTGGAAAATATCAACTTGATTTGTCTAGTTCAGCCTGCTGAAGCTTCATATTGTCTACATGTAAACGTAGGTGTGTATTTTCCATAAATCAAGGACTGTATTTTGTCCCCCACATCATTTACACTGGCAGTCCATTAGGAAGTTGTCTCTCAATGAACATGAGGACATATTAGAACAACCAGAACTGTTTTAAATGGACATTTTGGGAATCTGTCTTTTGTTACATAAATTATATGATTGAAAATGAACTTATCTGAGGTTTATTGATAATACACTCACCTCTGCGGGGTGCTGCACGACGTACAGACATGTGGACACCTCCAGGGGTTGTGATGGAAGAAAAGGACAGAGACACACCTTCTGAGGGCGACTACATGGGAGGAAAGTTGAAGACGTGAAGCTGTGATTGCCCACTTACTCCCCCAGCCTAGCCCCATCTTGGTCTTGAGCCTTTCTGTAACGACATAAATCTGTTCCCTCATTAAAACATGCCAGTTATTTGAGGAGGAGGAGGAGGAGAAGGGGGAGGACAGGGGGGAGAGTCGAGGGGGGTTTTCTTTCCTGCCTGGTCCAGACAGTCTAACTTGGCTAGCTAGCATTAGCTTCACTTTAATTCAGCTCACCGGCACCGCAAACACGTCGGTCTTCTCTCGCCAACCTCCACCGGGAGGGCCGCCAGGTCGCCGAAAGCGTCCACTAATCCATCTTCCGTCGAGGAGCTGTCGGAGGTTTCTGTCCCGTTTTCTTCGGGAGCGACTGACGAGTAAAGACTGGGGACATTGTCCATTGCGGGGTTAGCAAAAAGCTAACTTATCGAAGAAGTCAAACACAGCGCCGGCTCGGGGAGCTTCGGCATAGAGATAGACTAGCTAGAATGACCGATAACCGGTATATTTAACCGAGGGTGGTTAGCCAATTATTTAGAAGAAAGTTATTTTCCTTACGATGCCTGAATTATTTATTTATTTCTCTTTATATCGTATAACTCTAATCACATTTAGCTAACCGTTGCTTGCTAAAGCAACGCAGCTGCATTGAGATATGTTAGCAATTTAAGCTAACTGTCACTCAGAGTAGTGTAATTTTGCTATCTTCTGTTGAGTTGCGTACAGATTTTGCTTGTATCTTAATTGTAATGATTGGTCACCTCATAATGCTTAATTTAGTTTAGGGACACTGGCGAAAATATATATTTATTAGCTATGTGAATTGGCATAACTGCTCTATCTGCTGCATTTCTATGACATGGAGACTTCTTCTTGTAATGGTTATTGTTGAGCTCAACTCACTGCTGCCACCTGTCGACGTGGAGGACAAAACGCGATTTAAAAAGTTAGAAATAAAGAAAAATGCCCATTTTTAACACTATGTGTCGCCATAGCCCATTTAACAAGATGAAGAAAAGCTTTTATTTATCTGCAAAACAAAAATACTACACCTTTACCTCCCTTTATATCTCTTTATACCACATTTGTGCTTGTATGTATGACTATCTGGAAGTGTGTTTTCAGTTTCCTCTCCTTGAGCGCTACATGAAACAATTGGAAGAAGCATGTTTAAATTAAGCTCAACATAAACCTGCTTTTAATGGCCTCATGTGTAAAGTAGAACCCGACCAATACTAATTTTTTTTGTGGCTGACATCATTTAGATGTTAAACTAATCGAGAGAAATGAAAACTTTCACAGTTGCCCTGATGGACTGCAGTGCTGCTACTCTCATTTGTGGGCTCTCATAATGTTCCTCTTGGGAGTGGCTAAGTCTCGTGTGACATCTAGTGGTGCAATTTGGTATCACCGGTCCAGTCTGGTCTGGTCCCAAGCGGACGGAGGTGACGGAGACAGGATATTTTACAGTTTAACGATAAACTTCTCCTAAAATGACATCAGTGCACTGGAATAGTGAACTTCACTGGGAATTTTAGAATAACAATATTTCCCCAAGCATCTTTTTTGGCATTATAATCTCTAAAATAAGTTTTCATATCGGTGCATATCAGACAATGTACACACCGATAGTGATTTAACTGTGATAGGCCAACCAATATATCGTTAAGGCTCTAGTTTAGGATAAATACTGCACTGTCCAGCCTAAAAACAGCTCCTTATAAATCTGTGTTTTCTGCCTGATATTTGGTGTGGATGCTTTAGGAGCACTTACACACATTTACAATTTGTTAATATAGCATAAATTGTAGTAATGGCGGTTTTAGGAAACATATAAGGAACACATGCACATGTTTGCAGATATCATACACACCTTTTTGGGCTGTTTACAAGAGAGAACATGGTACAGAGACTTCTGGTTCAGAGTCGAGGTGTCAGGTTGACAGCCAGAGAGGCTTATTTATAGCTGAAGATCTACCCTAACGTTGCACAAACAGACACATGCACTCTAACCCTTTTTATTCACACTGGTGACCCAAACCTCACCCTTCAAACACGATATGATTCATGCACAACAGCCAAGCGTCTACACCGGAGAGATTGGGTTAACCCTCAAAGACAAAGAACACATTTTTGGGGGCGTCTGACTCTCTTGTATTTATTTTGTTTTTCCCAACCTGTTCTGTCAATCAGCATCAAGTTCATCTGATTCAGGAGGACCTTAACTTTCAACCTTAACCTTAACACGATAAAGCTATTTATTAGAGTGGGTAAATAGGAAATGTATTAAACCATGACAGCGAAATATAGAAATATATTTATCCATTAAACACAAACAACAAATGTAGCTGCAACCATTGCCTGACGGCGCAGGAGAAACTACGTGGGTTTCTTTGGATCAATGTCAAAGAGCACGCAATGGCATGATCACTACGGAGCCCCTGGATGGCCAAACAACACGTGTGATACCACTGAAAAGCCAAATGACTCAGCTTTCCATGAGTGTTGGAAGCATATGGAAAAAAGATCTTTGAGGGTTAACCTGGAGAAACAAAGGAAAATGTCCTCTGGATATCTGATCAGTGTGATTTTTGAATGCATGCAGTCTGAGTACAGGCAGGTAAAAATGGGAACAAATTATAAAAACTAGACTGAGATATACATCAGACTCTATTGTGATTTTAAGACCTTGAATAACACACGATTAAGGCACTTGACATTAAACTTGCTAAAAATACTGTAACTCATTTAAAGTATTATACAGTGTCCTTTATCTTTTGCTGGTTCAGTCGGGGAGACAGCTGAACTGTCTTCTGGTTTCTCTGGATCTGTTTTACCCAAATCTGCTGACTGAACATCTGCCTCCGCTGGTTCAGTTTGTTTTGAAGCTGCCTCAGTCTCACTTGTTTTCTCTTCTTCTACTGTTTTAGTGTCTTTCCCCTCAGCTGTATCTGGTTTTGTGTTTGTGACAGTTATTTCGCTGTTGACTTCTACACTTTCAGTTTGTGCAGCCAACACACTCTCGGGCAGAGCAGTCGTTTCCTCTCCGTCTCCATCTCCCTCGTCGGCCGTCTCTGCAGGAGATGCCTTCTCTTTCTCCTCCTCCCTCTGCTCCTTCCCACCAGCCTCTTCTTCTTCCTGTAGAGCAACGTCAACCGGAGTCAGAGGCGTGAGGTCCAGGCATGCCTTAGGAGAGGATGTCGCCTTTTTTCTTGGAGGGGCGACTGGCTTTTGTTCCTCAACGTCTTGTTTCCACAAGTCTTGATCTCCATGCCTGTGTTTCTCATCCTGAACTGTTGGATGATCATCTGTAGTTTCCCAGTCAAGTTCGTCTGGGGGAAACTCGAAGCTTGAGATGCCGAGGGGATCGACTGGGATTTCAGCGACTTTTTCAACCTTGATGGAAACACTTTTCTTTTTTGTGCTTTTACTCTTTGTCGCTGATTGGGTTTCGTCCTCTTCGAACGAGCGAACGAAAGGCTCTAATTCACATGGAGAAGAATTGGCGCTGGATCTGAGGAAGTCTGTGACTTCCTCCTCTGAATTTGGGATCTCACTTTTGTCAGGCTTGGACACCATGTCGCCAAAATCATACAGATCTTGAGTCAACACTCGAGGACCTTCTTCTTTTTGGCATTTTCCTCTTTCAGTTGCTTCCATTTCCACCACGGGAGTCTCATCTATGAGGACGTATTTCTCTAAATACCCCCTGGCCTCGCGGTCTGAATGCCTGCTGTGGAAAGATTTCTCAGAGGTCAGACTCTCCGTATCTTCTTCTTTTTTACGACTGCCGATTGCCTCCTCGTACAGGTCCGTGTAAAGGAACGCCATGGCTTTGGGCTCCTCCAGCAAAATGGGGTCAATGATTTTGGGAGGTCCTTTTGGGAGAAAGATCGGAGTCAGGATCTCCTCTTGGCTTCCAAACAAAGTCGAACCGCTCGGTTTTGAAGGAAGCCTCGAGCGTGCACCTTCAGCCACTCCACCTTCCTGACTTTTCAGGTAGTCTTCTGTACCACCGTAGAAGACTTCATCGAGAAGCTCACTGGTGATTTCCTCTAAACTGATTGTGTCTGACTTGTCGTTATCCACAGTTGTCGTTGTTGTTGTGGTGTTGTCTTGAGTTTGCGCAGGTTTCTCGATGTCCTGGCTCTCAGTTGTACCCTCAGCTCCTTCTTCTCCCTGCCCCTGCACGATCACAGCAGGACTTCCTGGAGCTTGCGCATCAATCAGGGTGAACGCCTCAAAGTAGTCCACATTGCCAGGAGCTGCTCTACCTGGAGGTCTCGCCACTGGAGCTCCTGGTGGATCCATCACACTCAAAGGTGAAGGCTTGACTTGGTCACTTCCTGCTGCAGCTAATCCTGTTGTTGGAAAGACCAGTTCGTAGTCAAGCGTCTCTTGAGTCACTTTAGGAACAAGGCTGTCCTCAAGATATGAAAGGTTGTCCACCATTTCCTTGCTTTCCTCTTCGTCAACAGTCGCCAGTTTTGGTGGAACAACAATGTTGAGGATTTCAGAGCCCTCAGACACTAAACTGAACAGCAGTTGCTCTTTATCTTCCAGCAGATCGTTCGCTTCTTCTTCATCTCCTTCTTCATTTTTCACGTTTGGCTGTGAGACTTCGACTAACTCCGGCCTTCCTGAGACGTTCTCAGAACTCTGAGCCAGGACTGGTTTGCTCTTCACTTTAGTTTTCTTCCGTCTTGAAATCAGCTCCTCGTCCATGACGAAGATAATCTTTCCTGCTGGAACAGACCCAGGTGTTGCTGGCCGGACTGCAACCGGAGATCCGAGTTCCACGGTGGAGTTTCCAGGCTCAGATGCCCAGGGTGTGTTGCATCGACTAGGAGTCGTCTCCCACGCAATCCCGCTGTCCTCGCCTTGCATCGTCACCATGGAGAAGGAGGAGTCCATCATCAGGCACTGCATCTTAGGCCGCACGTTGTCGTCGTGGACGGCCTCACGTAAACTGAAGGCACAGCGAAGGAGAAACAAAATGAAAGTGGGACAAAAATACATACATCTGTCTTGATTCCAGCCCTCAGAAGCACATTTAAGCTGTTATTTAATCTTTTTTTTTAAATTTAACTGTTTGTTTCCAGCATTTATGACATTTGGCCACATGCAGGAATGTTTTTGTGTTCTTATCCTGATCAAACTTGTCGGTAATCGCCCCTTAGTAGCCGGATCCCTTATTCCTGAATTTTTATTTTACTTTTCTTTACGCATTTCTGCTTCAAATTGCAAATTAAGGGGCCGTTAATCAATTTTATGTCACATTTTAAATTAAATATATTGATCTACATTTATTTTAAATGTTATTTTTGTTGCTTTTAATGGCATATTTATTTATATAATCCACATTTATTTATTTCTGTACGTTCTGATCCTCCTTAGTAAAACACCTTCTGAACAAAACGACTGAATTTTCTTTTTTGGGTGAACTGTTCCTTTAAACCGTTTAGGAGACGTGTCGTAAGTGTACTTTGTGCTGCGGTTGAACTGCTGCGTGGCATTACAAAGAGAGGCGCCCGTGGGGTGGACAAAATAATAGAAACACCTATCAGTATCAAGCAGAAGAATTCAATAGCACCAAAACTACATCGTACAAAATGATCATGAAGTTGATCATGATCTCTCTAAAACACTTTCAGAAAACCTGCATGAAGGTAAACAAACTTGGTGGCTCAGAGGGAATTTCATCCACTGACAGTTTAATATGGGAATGAATCCAATTTATGACTGTAACATAAAACTATTGCATCTGGGCGGCTTGTTGAAGATGAAAAGTTCACTCTACTTTTTATGAAATCTACAAACTAGACCTCATCACACAGAAAACATTGGCCTCTACGCTGAGCTCTACCTGTTTCGAAGGTGCTCCACTTCATCGCTGGCCTCCAGGTTTTGTTCAGTATCTTCAGGTGTCAACGCCGTCATCTCGGCGTCCACGTCTGGCACGGCCGAACCTTCTGTCACAGTATCCATTGTCGTTATATCTTGATGAATTCCTCTTAAGCCTCTCAACACGACTCAGAGCTGCTCTGTTGATCACATCCTAAGCAAGCGTGCTTGAGTTGACTTTTCATGCTCAGCGTTATCTTGAAATAGAAAACTGGTCTTCCTGTGTTTCATGTGAAGCATTTGCAACATGTTGGGAGGTTATTTTGTCATCTGTTCACACCGGCTGAACCCTTGCGTTTGACATGCAGTAAATAAGTTAATCTGAGTTGAATAGTTTCAACCTGTGACGACTTTGAGCTGTTAAAAAATGCAGCTACATGAAGTTATTGCCTCCTCTTATTTTTTCTTGCCAGGTCTAAATATAATGTTGTGCTGGTCGCCTGTATCCGGTGTCAAGAGTCTGTCTGTAGGAGGCAGAGAGGAAAGTTCAAAGTGTTCAGTCTGGTTTTCACACAACTGATCAGGGATCAAATAAGTCCTGTATTGAGCTTTGACATTTGACGTGGTGAGAGTGGTAAGGAAAACAAACCACATGATAAAAAACAACACATTTTTAGGGTGATGTGCTGATCTTATCTTTAAAAAAAATGCATGTAAAAAATCTGCTTTTCTTGACTCGACCCACACTTCCATGAAAATGTCAACACCTGTTTATGTCTGTCTCACAGATACTACAAGGAGTTGGGGAGGGCTTTTTCTTCTAGTCAACAGGTTGTATCTGGGCAGAAGTCATCCTCATGTGTCAACTAGTCTGGTTATCAACTCACCTCCATGCTGATGGAAAGTCAGGTGAAGTTTTGTTGTCCACAAAACATTTCTGGAGCTTCACAGCAAAACAGCGCTGCAGCATTCTCCTTATTAACTGAAGAAGAGGGGGAAAAAACAAACAGAAAATGTCTCAATACAGCTTGTTCGACGTAATCCAAGTCTCCAGAAGCCCCTAACTACAAAACAGTATGAACATGGTGAAACTGAGAACAACTGGAACTCATAGACAAGAAAGCAAACCAGACTAAACAAGAGGTCCCGAGCAAAAACAAAGTAAAAATAACAATATTTCCCTCTGTTGTTAAATACTGAGGTAGGAGTACCTTGAAACTTGTCTTAACTATAGTACTTGAGTAAATGTAGAAAAAAGGATTCAAAAGTCAGACTTGCATAAAAGTAAAGATATCATGTAAAAATATTACTCACCCATCAAGTATCAAAAGTATAAGTACAAGTAAATTATACATATATTTACTTGTAGGTACTGTATACTGTATACTGTATACTATGGGTCCGCTTATTGCTAGCCTGATTATCATAATCAGTGTTTTTCTTTTTTTTTCTTTCTGTCAATTGCAAACAAAATGTGCTGCTTTGGCTCTGATGCAACATGTAATCTGCAAAGTAACTAGTAACTAAAGTTATCAAATAAATGCAGTAAATAAAAAGTACAACGCCAAAATGTAGTGGAGTGGAAGTATAAAGTAGCAGAAGATGCAAATACACATGTAAAGTACAAATACCTCACAACTGTCGTTTACCAGAGTACAGTACTTGAGTAAATGTACTTAGTTACCTTCCATCACTAGTTACTAAAGCTTTCAGATAAATGCAGTGGGATGAAAAGTACAATATTTGCCTCTGAGATGTAGGAGAGTAGAAGTATAAAGTTGTAAAGTAAAGTACGCCACTACTTGAGTAAATATATTAATCACTGGTAATTAGTTACTTTCCACCATTGCTGTTCAGACACAGGAGTAATGTTGTGCTGCTAGAAAAGACATCAGCTGTTCATGTATGTTTTTATATCTGTTAACGCCACCTGGTGGCTCTTCTACAAACTATACAAGTAAAGTTGAACATCATCAGCATCGTCTTAGATTAATAACAGGTTCTGATCAGTGAAAGAAAATCACACGAGCCAAAATCAATCATGTATCATCATTTATTTCTAACACAACGTCCAGACTTTTGTCACCATCTCAGGTTTTTACATCACACAGCGTCTCATTTAAAAATACAACTTTGTCTAATAAAGTGGTCTCAGGCTCCTCGCAGGAGTCACGAAGAGCTCCACGACCAGCATGAGAGCATCGTCTGACCTCCGCAGCCTCTTTTCTTCTCTACATTAAATATGACAGCCTCATAAATTAACTTGTTTAAGAAAATAAATATCATAATCACTGTATAATAGGCCTCTTTTTTCAATGTCTGTAACACGTGTTTCTCAGGAAAGGGGGACTAAGCAAATCACCCTAAATAATAACAATAATAATATCATAACATAATATTTATCACCCCGAATCACCGTCTAAAGCTCTTGGCATAAAAGGTAATCATTGTGAAACAATCTGAGGAGAAAGCTGCAGGTTTCAGTGTGCATACAGTGTTTTTGTGTGTTATCTAGTTCTCAGCTTTAATCCCTCCCTCCACGTCGTCCACGGATCTCTTCCTGGCGAACAGGTGGGTGGGGTCTCGGCCTCTGAAGCCGGGCTGGATGTTGAACACGGGCATGTTCCTCCAGCTGGACGGGTTGTTGAAAGCGCCGGAGCTGGAGCCGGTGGCGCAGGGTTTGTTCTGGACCAGCTGGAGGAAGGTCTCCATGTCGGGGCCTAACCGGGCCACGAGGCCGGCCCTCACCGCCGCCACCGTCTGCTCGTCGCAGGCCTGCAGCGCCTGCAGGAGAGTGCTGTAGTACCTGGACAACAGGACAGAACAGGGAACTTTGAGTCCACCGAGACAGCATTTATAAGAGTTGTGAAGCTCTGCACTTGCGCTTCAGTGGACAGGTTGTACACTACTATTACTACCGCACCCAAATCTGCCTTCGTTCATGAAAGCTGCCGTATTTCCTTTAGTTTATTTCTTCTTAACGGTGCTTTTATTGTGAAATTATTTATTATTTTGATGTTTAGAGGGAATGTTAAGCAATAAAAACAAAGTGTGTCACAGTCCTCCTGATGGATTGTGGTGCCGATATGTTCCTCATCTTAGCATGCTGATGTTAGCTGTGTTAGTCAAACTACAGCCTCACAGAGCTTCAACCGGGGCTGTAGTCTCTTTAAATTCACATATTATTAAGACTGCGGTGTGTGAGACAGGTGTGTGTGTCCTGACCTGTTGGGGAAGTGAGTCGGCACCTGCACCACCTCTCCGATGGCATCGGGATTGGTTCGAGCCACAGTGCAGATGTCGAGGCTGGTGTAACACTCTTCTTGTACCTTTTGACAAGACAGAAAAAAAAACTCAGCGAGTGACGATCAGAGAGGAGCGTCGTCGGCGTCAGTGAGAGTCGGAGTTCACAAACCTCGGCGATCATCCTCTGGAAGATGTTGCAGCGGCGGATAGTCTGGAAAACCTTTGCTGAGATTCCCTGAGAGATGCAGTGCAGACTTTTCTTCACAAAGGTTTTACCCTGGAGAGCAACACACACACACACACACACACACACACACACACACACACACACAGGTGAGACAGGCAGACAGACAGACAGGTGGATGGTGTGATGGACAGACAGACTGACAGACCCACCTCCGTGTTGAAGGTAGCAGCAGTGTGGAGGAAGAGTTCACAGATTTCATGCATCCCGTCGGTGTCGCAGGTCGAGTTTTCCAGACAGGAGAAGAAACCGCAGCCCACGGCAACAGCTCCGTTCAAACATCTGGCCACATCAGCTGCAAACAGACGCACACACAGTATTTAGTACGGGACTGCAGCTGATTCATATTCACATCGTCGATTATTTTCTCCATTAATCGATTGATTGATTGTGACACCTTCATTAAGCAACAGTCAAAATATCAAAACCATTTAAATTAAAAGAATTATCAAAATAATTCGAGGGAAAAACAGCAACTCGTCACATTTGTGAAGCTGAATATGGACTAAAATGGCTTAAATAAAAAAGAAATAAAGAAATGGCTCAATAAATTCATTAATATGCCTTTAAATGCACCAAAAAATAGTTTATAAAGTAATTTATAAAATGAGATATATATCACATTTCTGTTTTTGCTTTTTGCATTTGCTTCTGTATTTATTTACTGTTGTACCATTTTTTTTTAACTTTGCCATTTATTTATTCAATTATTCATTTTTAAAGCTATTAATAAATAATATGAAATGATGTTGGATAATTTGTCTTCTGAAGCAGAAATGAATAAAGAAATATAAAAAGAAAATACAGAAATAAAAATGTCCGTCGAAATAAATAGGGGGATAATGCAAAAAGGGCAAATAACACAGAACGTAAAAAATCACAAAGTGAATAAATGAATAAATACAATGCTGTATGTATATAAAAAATAATACGTAAATGTATTTTTAATTGTATTTATCGGCATTATAATTAACATATTGAACAATTTATGTACTGCATTATTTTTTGATTTTGGCAGTTTCAGTCCTCCATAGAGTCTCAGGCGCACTTGTATGAACTGTTAGGAAGTTTTGTTTGTAAATGACATTACTTGAGCCAAACCACAAGAAGAAACAAAGAGAAACAAACTGAAGTTTTCCTGTAAACCAGACTCAAACAATAAACCGGACTCAGAACAATAAACCGGACTCGGAACAGAACCGGGACTCACTCGGGCTGTTTGCGGAGAATCGTGCCCGGCGGGGAGCAGCTTCCTCCGGGAGCATCTCGAAGCAGGCGGCGGCGCTGAGGCCGAGGAGCAGCAGCAGAGCGGAGCCGGGCAGCATGATGTGTTCTCGGGGTGCGGAGGATGGATGGATGAGGTGGCTCTGGTTCAGGTCTTCAGTCGTCCCGGTGGTCCTGCCTGTCCTGCCGCATCACTCCGCACCTGGTATTTCTATCATGCCCGGCCGGGACTGACCAATCAGAGGGCGCCTTTCCCGCGGGGGGGCGCTGTTAATGGATTATTCATGAGTGTAATTAACCCACACAGTTAATTGGATATTTCCACTCACACCACAAGATACACGCAGTTTCCGAGCAGGAAAGAGGATAATTTTAGATTCTGTGTCTTTTGAAGCATAAAACACAAACCAGGAGAAATATATTCCAAAAATAAAATTAAAAAATGGTTAAATTAGGAACTGAATAAGCGAAAAACAACACAAATTAATCACATAAGAAGTATCCTTAAAGTAAATTTTAATGTTATTTTAAACATGAGACTCTGCAGCTGCAGTTTGTTTCGTTAACAGGTGCAATAATTTGGTTTATCTTGAGTTTTCTTGTTTTTGTTGTTGTTTAACTTTATAAAAATAGCAGCACAAGAAGGAAACAGGATGCTTCAGTTTCTGATTCCAGTCACGTCTGTTGTTTTTCCTGTGAAGTCGATCAGTCGAGTAGAAACAGCTGATGAGTGCCTGTGAACACAGCAGGATTAGACTTAACTGCTCAGATCCAGAGGAAAGAGCGCTGATACATCATAGTTAAACAACTAAACTACAAGTCATACTATCATTACCAAAACTTACCTAAAGTATGAGATGTAAAAGTGGTCAAATGTTCACTGTCAGTGTTTTTTCTGTTATGCTGTAGATGTTTGATGCAGGGTTTCAGTTATGGGAAGGAGAGGCAGGATGTATGGAAGCCCAATGATGCCAGTTAAAGAATATATATATATATAGTCGTAATTATGAGATAAAAAGTCAAATTATCAGATTAAAACTCATAACTATGAGTTCAAAAGTCAGATTATGAAAGAAAACGTAAAAATTATGAGCTAAAGTGTAATTATGCGCCAAAAAAGTTATAAAATAAGATAAAAATTCATAATGATGAGATAAAAAGCCAAATTATGAGATTCAAAATCATGAGCCTAAAAGTCATAATTATGATTTAAAAAGTCATAATTCTATGATAAAAAGTTGTAATTGTGGGATAAAAATGTGTAATTGTGCAAAGTCTTAATATGAGATGGAAATTCATAACTGGGAGATAAAAAGTCAAATTAGGTGTTAAAAAAAGTTATAATTATGAAATGAAGTGACACTATTTAACTCAAACTGATTACTTTCTTTGTTAATTAAAAAAATCTGTGGTGTCAGAGAGCTTTTTTTGTTTTCTTTCTATATAAGAGCATATTGTTATCCAAGATAACTTCATCTCAGACTAGATTTATTATTTTGTTTTTGGATGCTTGTAAAACAAACATCTACTCTCAGTAGAGTGCATACGACTGCCAAGGACCAACAGTCCCATTTTGTTCAATCAATCCTGATGTAATATCAAATTAAACATATTCAAAACTTCTTATTGGTTCACAAACAAACAAACAAACAAGCAACACACTGAGCCAGTTTTCAATCTGAACTTCATTTATTATGATCACCTGAAGGAAATCAGATTTGCACAATGATGATAATGAGCAGCATAATTGTTTGATCAAAGACATAAAAGCAACATACATACATTCATTTATAAAAAATAAATATAGAAATAAAAATGTTATAAATAAACAAACACAGGAAGAATTGCAGGAAAACACTGATGACAATGATGACAACTAGAAATGAAAGAGAAATATTTCAAATAAATATAAAAACACAGATAATAACAATTATTACATGTTTTATAACACACTTTGTGTTCATGTGAAGCAGATATAAGGAGATTTTAGTTAATGAAATTGTCAACAATTATAGAAACAGTTACATGTTTCCCAAAATGTCAAACTCTTCCTTTAAGAATTGAAGGTTAATTATATAACAACAAAGACTTTGTTGGGTTTTTATGTCCCATGATTGAGTGTTAGCCAGTCAAGCTAACATTATCTCCGGTTGGTTGTTGTAGGAAATGTGGAAAAATCTGTGTGTCTTATCTGTGCGTCGGTTATCAGTAAATAGTGAGAAAGTCGTTAGTGGAGGCGGCTGCGTTTCCATCACGGCCTGCTTCACAACAGGAACCAGTGAACCTCTCATGACTTCATTAGCCCGGAGGTCAACAGGCTGATAAACATCTCCCAACGCTCACGCTTTAAGTTTTCATTAACTGCCCCTCCAGCACGCACTCGGCTCCCCAAACCAGAGTCATGTGGGGAAAATAAAAGTGGGCTAACTCCATTTATTTGCAGGTATGTGTTGATTTAAGCTTTAATGAATTCCCTGATTCGAACCAAACACAGTAAAAGTCCTCGTGAACACGGCATTCAGTCACTTACACAAAACCACATCCAAGGCCATGTTATTGTCGTTACTTTTCTGATGTTTTTCAGTAAAATACCGCACAAAAGTATAAATAGAAATTCAAACCACATCCAAACGGAAGTGAACAACACAGAGACACAAACTATAAAAGCAGGACTGTGGGAAGCAAAAGGAAACAGTCAGTCAGAAAATCATCTAAAAATGGAAAGCCGACATGGAGCTCGAGTCTTCTGCGGTTTCCGTGCAAAAATACTTTTTTTTTTTTAACTGTCAACAACAATAAAAACACGGAGGAAATAAACCAGAATGCACACAGACAGAATTTGAACAAGCCTATTCTCCCTTTTCTAAAAGTCTGCTGGAGGTTTTAATCAAACTTTTTTGATAAATCTTTGTTGGGACACTTGGTATGAAGGAGTAGAGGAAACAAATGACTGAGATAAAATAAAGTCACAATATTTTGAGAATAGGGACACTTTTATAGTGTTTTAGAGGATCATGTGTGGGCGGACTGTAACGTGACAAGAAAGATTAGACCTTCTCATTTCTCTCAGCCGCCGACAAGGACGTTACACTAAATCTGGACACAGTGTTGGACTAGAGATTTTCTGCCAACTGAGCTGGCTAACTTAACGCTTTCCTTTCCTTTCCTTTCCTTTCCTTTTATCTCATTTCCTTTCCTCTTGTTTCCTCTTTCTTGTTTTCCTTTCCTTTCCTTTCCTTTCCTTTCCTTTCAAGGCTAAAATGAATAACAATAAAATAATTTAATCCAGCGGCTCTTCCAGACTTTCCCAATTATACCTAATGGTTCAAATTATAATAGTCAAACAAGTCGTTTCTCAGGGTTGTGAAGCTCAACAAAAAATGTATCCACCATTTTACGGACGCTTCTTTCACTATTTAAGCCTACGGGAAAAAAGTCTTCCTGCCAGCCACAGATTTTGCTTAAATGACAGCACTTGGTTTGATCAGATATTTCTAGCTACGTAAGCTAACGTTATCTCCATTAATTGGTTGAAAACACTGTCTGACTTTTTTAATGTTCCCAGTTGGATTGTTCTAAAACAAGACCAAACATATCTTAATATGATCTAAAAGACTGAGGCTAAAGCTAAATGAATAACAAAAAAGTCTTCCTGATCCATGCAGATATGAAAGAGCTGCATTGTTCAAAATGCAGGGCACCGCTCCAGAAATGTTTGTTGGACTACGAAACGTCACCTGATTTTCCATCGACGTGAATTTTCTTTTTTTTTAGGTGAATTGTTCCTTTAAAACTTGATCAGACAATCACAGTTCGAGGACGGATTTAGCAAACGGTCACTTCCAGACACATTAGACACACTCACTGGGGACAGAAGGCAAAGATGTCATGAGTGACGACTTAAAATTGAAAATATAATTGGAAAGTACAGAACGTATCTGTTTCCTGTCAATCCCTGACCTGATTCTTCTTCTCTCTGCTCATACATGCCACATCTCAGTTACTTGGGGATTAGAGAAGCCCAGCTGTCCCTGTCATATTTACCCCTGTGGTTGTACTGCTCATACTGAATCAACCTTGACGTATTATATCCCTGCAGACCTTGTACCTGAAGGCAGCATAATGTTCTGAACTGATGTTTATCATTTTCGTCTTACTCAGAAAAAAGAAATGGGTCTGTGTTGATATTTCTTTAAGGCACCTCAAACACAATATATATATATTAATATATTATTAATCACAGAGTCAGATTCTGATAAATTACTGTAAGAAGTATCATAATATTGGCAACGAGGACAGAAGAAGAAGCAACGCTGTGTGAGCCTTTCACTTTCAAATTAAAGCTGCAATCAAACCGCTCTTCTTTGGATTGGATGGACCCTAAAAGCTCGTAAAAAGCCATCTGGGAAAATGTTAAACGTCATAACTTTGTGTTAAATTGAAAATAAATAGCGGCTCAAGGTTTTATTCGTCTTGGTTTGAAAATAATGAGCCTGATAAATCTGCAGACTAGCAGGGCCAGAAAAATATTTCAAGACAAAGTCAAAATATAAAAACAAAAGTCTTTAAAGAGAACATATCAAAGATGACTATTTTTTCATGTAAATTATGACTATTTTGAAATAGTACCACTTGTTCTTGTAGTATTTTGACTTTTTGCATTAAATATTTTGACTTTATTCTTGAAATCTCAGATTTTTCCTCTCAACAGTGGCCGTAATCCTCTGTGATTGTGATCATTCACTTTATTCACTGTTAATGTCGTCTGTTTGTTCTTGGCTTTTCACGTCTTTGTTCTCTGAGTTTTGGTGCAAACATCGGTAAGAAATAAAAAGCTTGAACTGTTTCTGTTGTGGATTCACTCCCTCGTTCTGACGAATCCTGTTCTCACTGTTTTCTTTGTTCAGTCAGCTCGAAGACGACGATCCCCTCCTGCTAAAACTCGAGGTCCCAACCAGACTCTTCATCAACAGGAGGGTCTTCAGCGTCCTCTGGGAAAAAGTCAAAGTTGCTGTTGTCCAGCGGCCCCTCCACCTGATGGAGGAACACGGGATGTTAATACTGTCATCTGTATACCGTCAGTCGTAGAGCCGCTGAAGGATACCCACCGTGGGCGTGAATGGAGAGTCTATGGTTCCCTGGCGGAGGCCATCCCAGTTGAAGCCCTCAAACCACCTGAAGGACAAGGACATGTTTCCATGACTACAGTCTCATCTCCTACAGAAGAGCGAAATCTCATGAAAAGCATCTTAACGGTCTCACTTGTGTTTCTGTATATCTTTCACTCCATTTTTCTGATTTCCCAGCCTCTCTGAAGGGTTGTCCCTGAGAAAACACAGATGATAAAAATGATTACGAGGACAAACAGCACCCTGTCGCACTTTATCTGGACACTTCGGGTGGATTGAAAACCTGCAGAGTCGTTTGATGAGGTTGGCAGCACTCTTGGTGATCTTCTTGGGAAACTCGATCATGTCGATGCCTCTCAGGATGATGTTGTAGGTCTTCATGGGATCAGAGCCTGAAAATGGAGGACTGGAGTTTGGAGAGGGAGACATGGTTCAAAATGAGCTCCACCTCATCCAACTACTCATTAATGCATGAGTCATTATTACCTAATGATATCACATAATAGTTTAGTAGTCACAGGGGACATTTTTCCTGCACATTGTCAAACACAAGCGATCCTGCGAGCTGGCTAATGTGAGCCAAAGATTTGCTTTTAATATCTGTTGTACCTGCCACTGAGCAGCTCAAAGACAAGTATTCCCAGAGACCAGCAGTCAGCTGAATTGTCGTGGCCTTTGTTCAGGATGATCTCCGGGGCGACGTACTCAGGAGTCCCACAAAATGTCCACGTCTTCTTCCCCAGACCCACCTTCTTAGCAAAGCCAAAGTCCACCTGGAAGAAAGAAACACACCTCATGAATATTTTCTGAGAGAAACATGATCCACATTGTTTGAAACGTGTCCGCACCAGCTTGGCGTATCCTCGGCTGTCCAGTATGATGTTCTCGGGTTTGAGGTCTCTGTAGATGATTCCTCTGGAGTGCAGGAAAGCCAGAGCCTCAATGACACAGCCAGTGTAAAACCGAGTGGTGCCGTCATCAAATGAGCCCCTGAAAGGTAAAAGGACTGACACTGAGGACGTCTTTTTCTTTTCTTTTAGTCACAAACACAGACACACAAACACACAATCACACACCTGTCTCGCAGCAGCGTCCACAGTTCTCCTCCGAGGCAAGCCTCCAACAGCATGTAGAGATATTTGGCGTCTCTGAAAGTCCGATACAACCTGCAGGAAGACAGACGTTAGACTGAAGGAATAGTTTTATGTAAGAGAAAGGCTAAAATCTCAAAAACGCCGTCTGACCTGATGATGAACGGACTGTGAGCCTCCATCATGATGCGGCGCTCTGACAGGATGTGGCCCTGCTGGCTGGTGTCCAGGATGTGACGCTTCTTTAACACTTTGAGGGCGAACGATCGATTGGCGTCATTCTTTAACTGCACCTGAAAACACAAATGTACAGAATACATTCAGTACAGACACAAAGAGCATGCGTCTTTACATTATCAGCTGCTACAGAGCATCTTCATATAGTCACCAGCTCCACTCGACTGAAGCCTCCCATCCCCAGAGTGCAGATTATATTGATATCATTAAGTGACACGCTGGAGAAGAAATCTGCCTCTGCCTGCAGTCTACAGGGAACACAGGAGGACACAGTAAGAGGGAGAAAGAAGGTAAATTAGTCTCTTTTCTAAAGCCAGAAGATGTCCCTGTTGTACAGGACAGGAAACTCATGAGTCAAGTTTCCTTCTAAATATATAAGTACCTCAAAATGTAACCAAATATACAGAAAATCAGCAAAAGCAAATGTAATTAATGCTTGTTTCCATCCATTGTGAAGGAAGAAGCGTAACGGCATGTATAACCTTTGTATAACCTTTGCCGAATTTACAAGAAGGCCCAAGTAATTAAGAATTTGTCATAGACGGCGTTTCACAACATTTATGAATTTCCTCCTAACGCCTAACTCACAAAATTGTTTCATTTTCAAAGGGAGTCTGGGGACTTTTATCTCAGGCGACAAAGGAGTAGCCTATATTGGTTACTGTTAACTTTATTGCTATTACATATTTAAATCATGCTTGTTTTAGTACTGTGCCAGTATTTTTATATGCCTTTCCACAAATATTGCCAAACCTTTTATTGGCCATTCTGTCTGCCTTATGAGAACATTTGCATCTTCTTTGTTTGTTTTGACAGGTTGTTTTTTACACAAAGAAAGAAATATCTTCGTGTATAACCTTTGCTGAATTTACAAGAAGGCCCAAATAATTAAGAATTTGTTGAGACAGATTCACACAACGTTTATAAAGCTTCTCTGAACTCAACAACTCATAAATTTGTGCATTTTTTACGGGAGTCTGGGGACTTTTTTCATAGGCGACACAGAAGTAGACTATATGGGTTACTGTTACCTATATTGTCATTATTTATTTAAATTGTGCTTGTTTGAGTACTGTTCTAGTATTTTTGTATGCACTTCTATATATTTTGTGCTTTTATCTTTTATTGGCTTCATATGAGGTCATTATATGAGGTTATTGTGTGACTTTAATCTGTTTATATTCGGACTTGTTGCTGCTTGATATACGTGCTTTCATGTTCCAAATTTCTGAATATCAGCTGACCTGCTGATGAATGATCCTGTGATCGTGAGGCATGAATGAAACCGAAAATACAAGCACAACCTCAGCGCTCGCCTGAACTGACACTCAGCCTCAGCCTCAGTCTTGAGTCGTGTCGGCGGTGTTAAGAGGAATGTTAACGGGTGCAACCTTGTAAGATTTCCATTAACTCAGGCTTTTGTTCAGTGGAAAATTAGTATAAAAATATCGACTCTAGAAATGTTGTCGTAATGTTCATCTGACCTTCAGCAGCAGCTGTTACATAAACCTCTACATGCACAAGGACACTTTCCCAAAATATAACGATGAACTCACTTTGCTTTGACCTCATCGCTGTCATACTGCTTGTTGTTGACATCGTCCAGTCCTCCAATCAGTTGTTTGAAAGACCTGAAATATGTGTAAACGAGCAGCAGAACACAAAGATGTCTTTAAAGAGGAGAGCAAAGTGAGCAACAGACTGCCCAAGCGTATAAAAACTGATGTTCACGGTTAACAAAGATCCTCACTGACTCTCTATCAATAACCAGGCATGTGACATCTCCCACAGCGGTGGCACTGGCTGTGCGAACGTCCTCTCTGCAAAAGAGACAAAGAAATAAGACATAAGTTTGTGTATTGTTGTTGGACTGATTTTTGCAGTGTTCAGCAGAGGATCTTAACGTAAAAAATCACACCAAAGATTCCCAGGAATCCATTAATTTCATCACGAAAGCCTCGAGGGACTAAACACTTGCCTGAAACAGGGAGTCCTCATAATATGTCTGACTTGAGGTGGAACTAAGTGAAGTGAGAACAAAGAGTAAAGCCACTTTGACAGGATTTTTTCCTTTTTGACAGCGTCTTTTCAAGTTTTGAGGCGTGGAACAATTGGTCTGTACCTCCTCCGTTAACGAGTGGGAGGAGGGGGAACTTGAGGCAGGTGGCAAAACTGTATACAGAGGCCCTCATCAGACCTGGTGGACAGCTCTAGTGTTTTTCCATTTGCTTTTCCATCACCAGTTTTACAGTGCAGAGCTGAGCTGTGCCCATGATGGACCTGCTCCGTAGTTGGGCCAAGCTAGGCCCACCCCGCCGCCAAGCGGGTTGCGGTGATGTCTTGCGACTGCGACTTACTGCTGGTGAAAACACGTTTCCTGTAATGCTGCTTCATAATAAAAGCTTTAAAATGACTAAATAACAAGGGGCTTTTATTGTGAAGAAGTTGTTCGTAACTTTTTAATTTTTGTGTGTGTGTGTTTGTGTTTCACCCTTTCAGAGCCTGCTCTCCAAACCAGTCCCCTTTAGACAGAGTCTTCACAGGCACCTGCTCGTCACTGGCTGAGTTCTGCTGGGAGATTTTCACCTGTAGACATCACAGATCACAGCCTCTTTTATCGTTTGTCATTGAACCGTACAGCTGTTAAGAGCTACAGTACCACAATGACCCTGTTTGACAATGGACCTGGGACCAACTCAGCCAAACTGAAGCCTTGAAACCATCCCCTTTTCCCTCTCTTTCTCTCTCTTGTTAATTGCTCTCTTTTCACCCATTGTCATCCCTCTTCCTCACCTGTCCTTCACTGATGATGAAGAATGTGTCTCCGGTGGCGCCCTGACGGATAATGTAATCACTGTCGCTGTAATGAGTCTGCGGGAGAGCAGAGAGACGTGAATCATGTGCACACAATACCTCAGATTACTGAACAGAATGTTTCCAGAGATTTGTATTTGTCAGACGTAGGAACAGATGGCAGAAACAGATACTGTACGTCTGTGAGCGAGAATGAGAAACTGTTTGGAAAATCGTCACCTCCTCCAAAACATCAGCCAGTTTGCTGAGGATGTCCTCAGGTAGCGACTGAAACGAGGGAACGCTGGGAGGAGAGTTTAGAGCGAGAGATGTGAGTCACTGTCATGTGGTGAGAGCTAAAAACAGTGAAGTGGGGAGCATGCGTGTGAGCTGTACCTGCGGAGGAAGTCTGTGTACTGGGAAAGTTTGATGAGACCAGTCCTCATCATGATGGTCTGGAAACCCTGACGGTCGATGGCCCAGAGCTTGATGTCCGTCAGGGCTACAGGCACACAGAGAAAGAGAGAGAAAAGGGTAAAAGTTACAAAGGTAATTGTTCAGAAACAAATACATTAGTCACAAATAATTGATCATGACGACTGAATGCCTTAGTAAACAATCTGCTTTCTGTTGGCATGGCTGGTGTGCATTAATGGACATTAGATGTCTGTAGGTATGTTTACTCGGCCTAAAACCAAGTCGTAACCTTCAAACTCTCCTTTGAAGTAGTGAGAACCGGCCTCGCACTGCGGAGATGTCCTCACAATGATCGTCTTAAAGTGAAATTAAAAACACACGTAAACATCAGTGGTTATCTCCCTCTGTTAATCCCATCAAAGGTTTAATTGTACAACCTGCTGCTCTGCGTCACAGTGGGACCCAGAACAAATTATCTTACAATCTTCACCTCAAAGGACAGGAAAGTGTTTAAATCCAGAAGGGCAGGTGACACAATTTCCTCCATGTTTCTCAGGCCTCATCGTCTCTTCTATACTGAACATCCATCATGTTTATTCGCATGTATACCCGTCACTCCTGGCCCTCTCTAAACCCCCACACTCTGCCTCATCCTCCACTATTTTCATTACCATAATCTGTATGAACGCACTACAGTGTGGAGCTCTTCATCCACAGAGCTGTTCATACTGCTCATCCTACAGCCTCGGCTTCATTTTACAATTTAAAGGAGCGCTCCATCAATTTGTCGACAGTCGCTCAGGAGGGAGTTTTCTACAGACGGAGAAAATAACCCTTAATGATGTCTTCATCTCAGCACAGATTCAAACTAGCAGCCCAGCGGAGAGATTCAGCCCGCGAGACAGTTTTATAAGGACTCCCACGTGTTCTGAATTTATTGTTGAATACTGATAGAGAATTACATTTTGCCTTTTTATTTTTCCCTAGTCTTTTATATTAGATTGGATCCGATTTTCTGAGCTAATTATTTTTCTGATCAAATTAATTAATTTAGAAATGTGCTTCTTTGTCTCTGATGCAGCACTCAATCTGCACATTAAGTAGTAACTAAAGTAATCAAATAAATGTACTAAAAAGAGAAAAAAAAGTACAATAAGAAATGTACAAGTGCTTCAAAATTGTACTTAAGTACAGTACTTGTACTAGTAATAATAGTACTAGTAAATGTACTGAGTTACATTCCACCACTGCTTGAGAGTGGTATCAATCGTCTGTAAATTTCCTAAAATGTCGTGCTATTCCTTTAAGTTTATCTAGAGGACTTGTTCAGAAACAGTTGCCTCGTAACAAATCCAGTAATTAAGGAGCAACATGATTCATTCAGTCATGTTTGTGTCCTCCAAATGAATGCAAGTCCAATGTTCACTCTATTTTAGCTCTGTTTTTGGTCTCCACCACCCGTCTGGCAGGGAAAGATCTGGCTCTTTAGCTGCTAAACGCTCCACAGCTAGTTTTTATCTGCGTCTGTCTGCTGTGTGGTACGAAAAACAGCTGTCTGCTTCTACTGGAAACAACGCTGATTAAAGTCGTGTCAGAAAATACACCGAAAAGGCTGCTTCTGTCCAGTCAAAGATTAAAGTTAACTACAGATAAACTTTCTATCTGCTCAGACATGTGATCGAGAGCCTGCTGGCTGATTACTTTGGCGATAATAAATGTGCTTTCTCTCTCTTTCACTCACTTGAATGACATTGAACAACACAAGGACGCTGATTGAAACAGAGAAGACAAAAGGTGAAGTCAGCGCCTCACTTAAAGATAAATGGGGTTTAAAGAGCTGTCTGATTTTTTTTTTTTTGATACCTCACACAGCCAAGAAAAAGAGTGCTGTAAACAAATTCTTGCCAAAAACACATCGTTTTATCAGTCAGGGTCTAGGCATCCCTCCAGCACATCCAAGTGATGCACACACAGATAAACACACAAACAGAAAACAGACAGACACCACATTTAAAGCCAATCCATCATCTAACGCGCGACCGTCAGCCAGGAAAATAAAGGGATTTAACTCGCAAAGCGACGACGAGCTGAGTGTAATAACATCAACAAGCGAGGTGAAGGAGACAGAATGAAAAGTGGAAGTCGAAGACATCAAGAAAGCTCATCAGTAGAGAGTTTTCTCCTTTAAGATGCCTATAAATTCAACATATTTTCTTTATGGCGACTAGATGACTTATCTTGAACTTGTAGACATTAATTCATCTACTGTATTCAATGAGATTTGGGGCCTCCGGATAAGCCGTCATATAAAACAACACTTGACTGTTGAAAGAAATACAATTATTCATTTTCTTGCTGAGACTTTGATGAGAAGTTGACACCACTCTCGTGCCGGTTGGCCTAAGGGTAACAGCGAGTATGCTCTGTGCAAAGGTAACAAAATCTATCTAGCAGCGCCTTTAAAGCTCAGTGATTAACACGTTATATCATGGTTGTGTAACAGGAAGAAAAACTGTGCAAAAAAAACGATAATTCGCCATTTTACGTGGGTTCTGTGCAGGACTTTCTTGGCTGCGACCAATAAGCTTCCTGGACTCTCTGCTGGTTGCCTGGCAACTACTCAACAACCGTCGGCTCTTCTTAAAGTTCATATTGATAACACTGTTATGTAGACGGATCTTTTTTTAAAAAAAATAAAACCTCTACAGAGCTTGTAGAAAGGTGCAGAATAAAAGTATGTCTTCTCCTTAAAAACATTATTATGATTGTGAATACATGATATCAAACGAGTATGTGAGCCAGTAGAGTAACACCGCTGGTAGCACGTGGTATTTGTACTGCGTCAGAGATCAAGAGTCTTGGTAGTTGCCAGTTTGTGGAAAAACATGTAAAAAAGTTCTAAAGTACACGCCCAGCATATTGTGCAGACTTAATATTAGCTAGCTAGCATTAGCAACATTAGTGTAAGCTGGTGTTAGCAACACAATCATAAGCTGACTAGGGTTAGCAATGTTAATGTTAGCTAGCAAGCATTAGTGCTAGCTAGTGTTAGCAACGTTAAAGTTTTCCTACTAGTTTTAGCAATGTTAGCTAGTGCACAACCTGGCAACCACTTGAGGGGGCAGATGATTCAAATAGCAGCGTTGTGATGTGCATGCAATGGAAATCCTAGCATTTTACCAATAGTAAAACAGATCCAAAATGGAGCTTGCTATAATAATCAAACCATAAGCTGCATCCAAAATCACTCCCCTGTTTCTCTTTCACCTCCCACACATCATTAACCTTACGCGCCAGATGGTGTTTTATACAGAACCATCTGGGTGCCATTGGTAAATCAAACTCTTACCAGACAGGAGAAAACCAAAAATCATGTTTTCCATTGAGAAAAGCCTTCAATGGTTCTTCTGTCAATGAAGTATACTCTCCGGTTCTGATATAACTGATGCTATAGCAGCTATGCTAACCTTGCTGGTCGTCACATCTAAACCACACCCATGGTAAATTAAATAAATGGTAAATTGATATTTTCATATGTCAGCTTATAAGCGCCAGTTCACACAACATAACACACAATCAAAATCTCATTAGCATGCTGATAGGTTTTGGTATTATTTCCTCAGATTTTGTGATATGTTTCTATGATTTCTGCTGATATTGAAATATCACAGCATGAAGCCCCACTTTTGAAAAACTAAGCATGTCTTTCTAAAAGACAGGAGTAACCAAGAAATATATGTTTTGTGTGTGTGTGTGTGTGTGTGTGCAGCAGTCTTTTGAAAGCGCTCCACAGGTGACAGAGAAAAAAAAAAAAGACTGTACAGGGATGATGATTGTGGTTGACCTTCATCACAGCTTCAATTTGCCACTGCATGAATAAATGGTAGTGCACCATTAAACCACTCTCACAGCCTGAATTCATCTCACTTCCAGCAGCACTGACGGATGTGGTGGCCCTCACCGGGACTTTCGAGGTCACACGTCCGTGACACCGACTGACAAAATCATAAGCCATTTCCGCCACGTCTGAACATCAAACAGCCCGAGAATAATGGGCTTGTTGGTGGGAGCAGCAGGTTGCTACTTCCAGTGTGTAGTAACTGTGTGTTTCGTGTGTTTACCTGTTACAGTTGCTGTGCGAGTGCAGTTGTACAGGATCGCCAGCTCCCCAAACACTTTTCCTTGACCGATGGTGCAGAGTTTCTTTCCTTGTTTAGTCACCTCAACCATTCCCTCTGTTAAAGGACAAAGCAGTGATGGCAACTAAAGCTGATATCAACATGATAACATGCTCACAAGACATGCTAATATTTAGAAGAGCATGTTAACTAACTAACATTCCTGTTCCCCTCAGGATAAATTGCACTTTGTTGATTTGTTTGTTGACAGTCAGCTAGCCTAGCTGGCTACTAAAACGAAGAAAAACACTGACTACTTTATGAGCAATGAGGTCAGAGCTTTACTGCTCACTTTTGCAAGACGGCGCACATTCCACAACAGTGGAAGAAAGAGCCATTTAAGCAACCGAACGTTAGCTAAGCATGGCCAGCTAATGTCGCTAACGGTGATCTAAGACACTGAGGTGATTATCAAAATAATCAAAAACACTGTATACGAAATCGAAAGCTAAATGTTATTAACAAGATGTACAGTACAGCTCTTACCAAGAGTGAAAAAGAGCCATAGCAACCTAATGTTAGCTAAGCTGACGGCTAGCTAACGGTAAATACTCTACAGTAGGTTAACTGTAAATAGAGAAGTAACAAACCTGACTAACTACTACTAGAGCTACATTTGCCTCCACGTTACAGTGCTTTTTTCATTTCCTTCACTTCTCAGTAAGTGCACACATGCTCAGACTGACAATAGAGATCACAATGAAAAGAAATCCATCCTAATTGAACCCTTAAGGAGAGCCATGAATTCAAAAGAGAGGATTTAGCTTCTGTTAGGAGCTTAAAGAGACTAAACCGAACGACTCGTGCTGATCAGGGGCGTTTTTAACAGCTCTTAAAGAGGCGAGGGAGCGACGCACCGCGGCAACGCTGCCTTTCAGCCCAAGTGTGTGACAGACTGGCTGTCCTTGAGAGGGAACAACAACTAAGACTTTGATGAGAGATGAGGAGTGAAGGTGTCAGGAACATATGACTGAACCGGACCGAAGCCACGACTCGAGCTTTTATTCATGCAGTATGTGTGCGAGCAGCCTTTTTATCACTTTACACACTAAAACATCTCCCAGACAATGACCTCACCATGATATCACCTCAGCTCCTGGCATAATGTGCGTCTCCTCCGGCTATTTTCTCCACATTTTACATCGTGTCACATAATGCCTCTGATGGAGCTTCTGTTTACTCGGGCTGATAGAAGCTATTTTGCAATCTTGTGCTGCCTGCGCTCAGATAAATGGCCTGTCTGTCCACATCAGACCAATTCAACGCTTCACCTTGAATTACATTTGTCCCACTGGACAGAACAGGCTCTGGTCTACAGGGAGGATAGTTTATCTGGCCGTGGTTGCAGTGTTGCCTTGTCTGTCCTCTTATCTGGAACAAATGTAGATGTATGTTTATGTTCCCCGCAGGATGAAACAGTGAACGTCTTCCTCATTTTTTTCCAAAATATTTGGTTCTTGTACAAAAGTAGCTACTTTCAGGGCTAGTCGGTGAACTACTGTAGCCGGCAAGCTAACCAATAACACGCTGGCAAGTCAGGAACACGCTACCCAGGTCACTTGTTGGTTTGTGGACTGCCATTTTGAAGCCTTGAGTTTGGTGTTTTGGACATCGCCAGGTTTTTGGAGTCAGAAGTGACCATATTTTGACAAGAGGTGGAGCTGGAGAGGATGTCCTGACTTGATCTGACTGAGAACCGGAGGACATGTCATGGTAGAGACTTAGGGAGGTAGCCTCGCCCTAAAGTCTTTTGTGTTTTGTGGCTTTTCTCTGTTTTATACCAATGTAAACTAAAACTATTCTTTATAATCTCAGCTGACATAAACAGAATTTGAACCTGACTCTGACTGACCGACAGTTTGCAGAAACGTTGACCGGGCTTACCCTCCAGAACGTAGACCATGGAGCCGTCGTCTCCCTCCTGGATGACACAGCAGCCCTTGGCTAAGCTGGTGGGATGCATACAGTCCATGATGGTGAGAATCTGCACACACGAGCCAACACATGAGTTTGTTTTTTTAAAATCACACGTACAGGAAAGATGATGATAAGAGAGCGGTCATTACCTGCCCGTGTTCCAGGTGTTTCATGAAGTCGTTGTCCATTAGAGCCCTCTGGATCAGCTCACTCGACCTACAAAAACACAACGAGGTCAGAAAGGGTTCATCCACGAGAGTGTGTGTGTGTGTTAGTGTGTGTGTTCTGCTCACTCTTTGCTCTTGCAGTAGCTGGTGAGTGTAACATCGGTGAGCTGGGAGGGGTCCAGCGCCGTGGGCTCTGCAGAGATGGCCTGTCTCTTTGTGCGCTGAGGCTCATCGGGTGCTGCTGGAGGCTGAACCGCTGCTCCTCATAGACACATGAAACAGGACATTAATTCAGCAGGCACAACCGGTCGGTCACATCCAAAGGCACGAGCTGCTGGGCCCCCCATTAACCCCTCGTTCCTCCCCATATCTGCTGGAATATGACCCACAAAAAGTCCAAGAGTCTGCAACCAAATCTGGATTCAACCTCAGAGGGAGCTGCGGGAAGTCTGATGAATGTCCTCAAGTGACGTCACTTAAGTCGGACAGCAAGTTTTCAAAATGATACAAAGTTGTTGGTGTGGAGTTAGAAAGACGTGAGTTTATCAGACCTCTGTAGCTGCCCCTCACCCCTGCTGCAGGCTTAAGGCAAAATGAGCCATTGAGTTGCATTGTGGGTAATGTAGGCACCAGGTTTTGACAAAGAAGAAGAATGTGTGGAATAAAAAAGATGATATCTCCGGTTTTGCTGCATTGATTTTGAAACTGTCGATTGTGACAGTGTTACAGGAAATACGTGATTTGAGGGGGGATGATTTGCCAATGATTGACCAATTACATTCGAGGTATCTCATGTTACGCTACTCAGCCAATCAAATCTGTGTACGGTGGCTGCTAGAAACACTGAAAACCGATGTTTTGTCTGTCCGTTCTGGACTACTGTAGAAACATAGCAGGACCTGCTGCCTCTGTAGATATAATAGGTTTCTAAGTTAACAAAAAACATTCTTCATTTCAGATGATTAGACACTAATGAAAACATGTCTCAGAATATTATCTCCACACTGGACCTTTAAGCACAATACTGAAATAATGAACATACTATAAAAACTAGATTTTGACAAATGGAGCCAATTAAAGCCATTTCAGCAGAACCCACATCATCAGACCGAAGGCGTCCTTGTGTCCCAGTGGTTTGGTTTGAGTCTGGCCAGAAATCCTTTGGCTGCATTATTTACCACGTTTTCCTTTTTTGTTTCTTCTCCTATCTATTGTGTGTGTGTGTGTGTGTGTGTGTGTGTGAGTGTGTGATGTGCAGATCAACACACTCAATCAGTCTGTCCTCTGACAACACAAACCCCAGTCGTTGACACACAGCGAGCCTGGAGCTTCAGCCACAGCCTTCTTTTCCCTTCAAGCTGCAACTGAGTAACCTGAGTCCTCCGCTCACATGTTACAGGTGGTATTTGGAGGCAATGACGTAAAAACTGTTGACATACACTTAAAGCAGATATCGGCCGTTTCGTCTGATAAAACAGTTCTCGCAGGTTTTCTCTTTTGTCTTGCAGCAGCTGCACGTCAGGAGGAGAAAAACTGAAGCCAGTGACTCAATAAGCGAATATCTTCTAAATGAGTAAATTACACGTTGTAATTATATTTTGCGGTCTCTTCCAGCCGGGAGCCTTAGAGTCACATCCTCTGTGTTTTTCCTGGAAATGCAACAATCTGGGGGCGGTTTAAGTTCAAATTCAAGTTGATTTTTCTTCTCAAGTATAAAGAAATTAGATGTCCTGAAGAGAAAGATATGAAACAAACAAAAATAAAATGTAATGTGCATTATAAATATATAATAGTAAACACTTTCTGGATGTTTATAGGCAGCATTTGTTTTACTTTTTGGGACGAGTATAATAGATCTGAAGATAATATAACAACTCAACTTATTTGGTGTCTGATTAAACTCAAATTATGTAATTTTATACCACGAGGGGTCTCAAGGCTTCCAGCTCAGGTGCAGAGCCAGAACTTCTGGAGGAATAAACACCCGTCTGATCTGACCTCAGAGAAGTGGATTCATCTTCACTCCTGTTTATTAACCTGACTGCAGCAGTGATCCACGGAGGTGTCGTCGGTTGTTTATGTTCTGTGATGTCAACTGGAGCTGAAGGGAAATGTGTTTTACCTCATGATCGTAACGTTAGGGAGAGGAGAGGGGGAGAAGAAGAAGAGAGAGAACCAGAGTCTGTGGTGAGTGCTGAAGTCAGTGATTGACCTGAATTGTGTAGTTGCTCGCTAGCTTACAGCTAACGGACAGTAAAGTAGTGTGGTTGTTTGGGACGAATAAACACAAATGATCAACCTCGGTCATCCTCGCGTTCACAACTTCCTTCCTCATTCTCTAACTTTTTCCTGGAAGTTAAAGCAACAGGTGACCAAATGAAACACGCCGTTGGAAACATTTGGGATCTAATCTACAACAAAGATCAAGTCATTCTTAGTCATCAACACAGAGTTACTTCATATCATATCTTAAACCGTCAGGTGTTGTATCTGCACCGACTCACCTGTGTTCACCGCCTCCCCGGAGCTGACTGCCTGCTGCGAAGCGCTGCGGTGTCGGTCCAGCTCGATCTGCAGCTGCCGGATCAGATCATCTTTAGTGTCCAGCTCCAGCTCCAGCTCGTCGATGAGAGCGTCTCTCTGTCTGAGCTCCTCGATCTTCAGCTGCAGAGCCAGCTGAAGATCCCTCAGGGTGCCGGTACTCTTAGACACAGCCATGTAAAAAAAAAAAATACTGGAGGAGGAGGAAGAGGGGGGAGGAAGAAACATGTTACATAACATTTTCTCAAGTACCCTACTTAAGTAAAGTTTGTGGCACTTTTACGTCACTCATTTTCTGCTACTCTTCCTTTTTCCCTTTGTAGGTTATATCCTCATGAGTCGTGCTTTACTTTCCACTTCCTGTCTTTGTCTTTTTGCTGTTCATCGTCCATGTTGCTCCCTCATTCTGACTTGACGCGACATAAACCGATGTTGGAAGAACGAAGACAATCGGAGGACCTCGTGAATGCAACATAAGTCTGCATTCCTCCTTCATTCTTCTTCGTTGGTTCATCTGTTTCCTGTTCCCCGATCCTGCGTTCTCTCCTGTTGTTGCCATTGTCTTTCTGTTGTTCTTCCTCAGTTTTCTCTATTACTCTTTTCTTTTTCTTGTATTTTCCTTTGCCTGTGTTTTGTCACCTGCTGTTTTAATTGCTTGCATTTTTAGATATTGGACTTGGGCACATGTGAAATTCACAATCAACACAACAGGACACTCAAAAAAAAAAAATGATTTGCTTCAAAGGTTGACTTTAATTACATCAAGTAAATCCCCCGTCAAATTTGATTACACAGGTTAATTGCAAAGTGTCACACTTCATGTCGAGTCGACGTAAATTAAAATTCAATATCTTCATCTGATTATATTTATATTTATTATTTGAGTATCATACATAGGTGATGCATTTCTGACTCAACATTTCTGACTCTAAACTGCATTGGATATAATAATTATATGGAATATGTGTAATTAAAAGGCAAATGATTGTTTCTTTGAGTGTATACCTATATGTAATTGTATGTAATTTAGACGAAGCAGCATTAAAGTAAATTATAATACAATGACATGATACATATATATTATTCTGAATGTGTGTCTCTGCAGAATGAGTATTTTTTTACCATTTTAAACCATTTTTAAGCAATGATTGCAGGATTTGTACTTGTAACAGAGTATTTTAATGCTTCTTTCACTGAAGTAAAAGATGTTGTTTCCTTGTCTCCCTCTCTACTTAACAAATACACAGTGAAGATGTAATTAACAGCACATACAGAGTGAATATTTATCCTGTAGTCTGTAAACTGATCCCTCATATACTCACTTTTTCAGTGTTGAAGAGCGGATCGTTGAAACGCTGCAGCCGGAGGAGGAGGAGGAGGAGGAGAGTCAGTCCTCGGTCGGTTCTGCCTCTTAATTTCCGAGCGGGACAAAGAGATCAATTAATAAAATCATTCAGATATAATTCAGTAAATTAACACGTCCAGGCGACGTCATGGTTGTGGACACAACAGCAGCGATGGACCGGAGTGAGACAGACTGAGCTTCAGAGGACAGAGGAGGCGCAGATGAGCACAGCTGGGGTTGACAGCACTACTACAAAATAAAAGTCCAGAGGAGTATTCACACCAGTACTCCAGTGAAAGTACTAATACCGCACTGTGAAACTACTCAAGTAACAGCTCTGCTTTTAAAATGTTACTGAAGTGAAAGTATGTAAGTATAATCATGAAAATGTACTTAAAGTATTAAAAGCACTCAATAAAATGTCCCCATGAGACTGTTAGACTTTTATATAAGACATCATTAGATTATTGTGACTCATGTTTTAATGTAAAAGAAGGATTAAACTCTTGTAGTCGTTGTTTTGATTATTTTCTCCATTTATCAGTTAATTGTTGCTTTGTACAAATTGTGAAAATAGAGAGAAATGGGGTCACAACCACCATCTTGCACTGCCAGATGTCAAAACCTCAGCAGCAATACAGCAATACATACCATACTCTATAAATATAATGAGATAGGCAATGTAGGTCCCCTATAGCAAGTATAATTATGTATACAAACGTGCAGATTTAATGCGAATAATGTAAGAAGATGTGCCCTGTTACATTCCACATCTGTAAAAGTCACACCACATTTTATGGCAAAAGTCTGGAAACTTATTTAAGAGATGCTGCTTACATTCAAGGACCATTTGCTGATAATATTAACGACTTTTACTGAAGTATTTGGAGTGTATATTTAAACTTGTATCTTTTAATTGAGGTTTTGCTACTTTGACCTTATTCTTATTTAACTATAGGCAACACAAAGCCTTGTCATAAATAACATTTCAGGACAAAAGCCAGTATACTAAATATGAAAGTGTGTCAATGGTAGAATATATAAAATCGACCAAATCATATTTTATTGTATTTTTATTTAGCTGTGTCATTTTTGAGACAGTTGTAATACTGTAGTCCGCCGTTGGGGGGCGGCAGCTACAATCTGTGTCTCTACCGCAGAAGAAGATAAGCTTAAACCGGAAGTTCTTCTTCTTCTTCAACACAACAAGCAAGATGGCGGCAACAGACGGAGGAACAAACGATGGGACGGGCCAGCTGGAGTTGTATCCTTTAACGTCAGCTCTGGATATTCATCTTTCAGTCATATATGTGTTCTTTAAAGAGCTATCTTTATGTTTATTAAAGAAAGACGCCATGTTAACGGTTAACCATTAGCTGAGCGCTACACGTCTATGACGGCTAACCGTCCACCTGCTGCCCAACCTGGGTAAGAGGCGCCGCTGGGTGTCTCCGGAGTGAATGTCTGTCCAATATTCAACCTATCATCTAGAGTTAAGTAAAAGTACAGTTTCTGTCCTGCTTTCAGATCTTATTTAAGTGAAAGTATAAAGATATTAGTTAAAAGTACCAAATGTAAAAGAACTGAATGTGCAGACCCACTTCAGAGGAATATGATATGACTGAAGCATTTATGTGTTCATGTCTGTGATGCTGCAGCTGATAAATGTGGAGCTCATGTTATTGACTGTATATAATGACGTACAGTTTGTGAGTTTAACCCAAAGAACAAGATTTCCTTCTGAATTTTAATATGAAGTAGCAGAAAATGGAAATACTCAAGTAGTGTACAAGTACCTCAAAATTGCACTTGAGTACATGTATTAGGTACTTCCCTTCACTTCTGACAATATATATGTCTGTGTATATTGACTTTACCGTCAATGCCCATATGCAAACAACAAAAAAGAAGATTTTCTTTTTAGACACAGACAGTGATAGATTCCTTGACCCTCGTGCAGCTCTCTGGAAGTTCCCTTCCCGTCATCTCGTGAGGCCGACATTGCTCTGCGCTCTCTGTCACCGGATCGAGAGCCAAGGAAAGGCGGCATCAGCAAACAGCTCACAGTGTCCGGCAGCAAGCTGTCTGTGTGAGAAAACACGCCTTCAACCCTCCTCAACCTTTATCTGACAGTCCCACTGTTGATGTCTTCTGCTGAACTTCTTCTTCATGTGTTTCAGGAGGTGGAGCGCAGATGAAGCTCGGATCCTCAGAGTCTCTGTGAACTCATTCCTGGATCATCTGTCGCTCGTTCTTGAGACCATGGAGATGTTTGGACCTCCTGTTTCACAGTGAAGCCTGACAGATGTTTCAGGACTGAATTGATCCTCTCATCCTCCATGTGGAGTCGAGTTTTCTCTGGGAGAAAAACAGGGAGTGACTCTGAGGACTGGCAGCTTAAACTGTGGTTGTTTCAAGCAGGAAAATCTGATGTCTGATTCTTTAAGTGGGAGTAAGGAGCTGGTGGTTTGACTGTAGTTGGGTTTTTATTTTAACTACCTTTGTTAATGTAAAAAAGCTTCTGGTACCTGACAGAACAGAGAGATATCAGTGGAAGTGGAGCTCAAACCAGCGTCAAAAATTCTTAATACCCTCTGGTTGCAGCTTGTCAAATGTGAGCAGTTTCTGTTTTATGTCTTTACAAATCAGATATTGTACAAAACAAGTAATTTGAAGACATCTATTGGTCACATTTTTGACAACTTTTATAACATTTTATAGACAAAGCAGTCAATCAAAAGAAGGACCGGCACTTAATTTAGAGCCCCGCTGTTTAGGATTTATAAGCAGTTATCATTTAATAATTGGTTTAATGCACTATACTGTAGTTTTAAGTGTTTATTCATGTATTTATATAATGCCTGTGAAACCTCCATAATTGTATGCTCTTATATAAACATGATAAATGATAACACAGTAAAACTTGTAACTGTTGACACATTCCGTGCCTTCATAAATGCAGAAAATTACCTTATTATAGCTCATAGCTACATTATAATGTGTTTTAATACCATTTAATACATGTTGAACACTTAAAAGGTAATGAAAATAAAAATTAGTTACAAACTACGTAAGATCTGGTGGTGTAATGATCTGTTACTGTGGTAAATTACAATGACTGCTGTACAGAGTTTTTTCATTAAAGAGAAAGTTGTTAAATATGTACGTTTGTAAAGATTTTTATTGTTGACACTCACTACCTCCTCCAAGGAGGTTATGTTTTCTTTTGTCTCTTTGTTTGTTGGTTTGTCATGAATGATTTCCCATAAAACTTGGACCGAGGATGGGTCGGAGCCCAGAGCAGATCTCATTAAATTTTGGAAGATATCCAGGTGTTTTTCCCCACTTTCTTTAACATTGACGGCACCCGACACAATTTCTTATCTTTTACACAGCGCAACCAGTCTTCTCATCATGTCAGTCAATCTCTTTCCTTTTGGTGGGAAAGGATTTCACTGAGTTCTTCACTGTTATGAAAGTTAAAATGACAAATGACAACTGTGTGATGGGACAATGGCATCTGGCAGTGATGAACCCACAGAGAATTATCACTGATGATTATCCAGCAGAGGGCGCCGCATGATCAAACATTCATCACCATGTTAGTTTTTTTTTCCTGATTTTGTATCAGGTAACTAAAAAAGTCTCTTTCCTCTCAGTGCACTGCGCATTTACACACAGTTTAATAGCTGTAGTCTCAGACATACAGTCAAGGTGACAGTGAAGCATTCACTGACATTTCTGAGCTATTGATGAAAAGGTTTACATAGTGCGACACCTGCTGGTCATTTTTTGCAACTACCTTTGGCGTGCTTCCCATTGCCAGTGATATTTCTAATTATTGAGAGCAGACATCACTGTTCACTGTGCATCCTTCAGAAAACCTACTATAGTACTTTCATTTTCAAAACAGACAGCTGCACATTAACAGTCAATACAATACGCTGTTGCATTACTTTATTTTATTTATTTATTTAGGCTATCTTGTTCTCTTGCATTACTTTATTAATATATGCACCAGCAGAACATTTCAAAAATGAATGAAAGGTCGTTCATTTGATATGAAAAACATTTTTTTTTTGTCATTGAAGGTCATTGAAGGTCAACAAAATCATGTGCGGCACCGCACTGTAAGAGCATAATGAAGCTATAATGAAGCTAAAGGCCTTCATAGCCGCCAATATAAGTATTGTCTGTGATCATAACGTAGTCTCGTCTGTCTGTCGCAATATATTTATGTTAACATTGCACTGTCTGAAGGCCGAGACGTACGCGAGAACCTTTATTTTGAAGAGCACAGCACAAATATAATTGATAGAGCACAGTAGCCAATCAGAGGCAGTGTTGTGCCGAAGGCCCACCCACCAATGGAAACGAAATATTGAGGTAAATTTAATTAGAAAAACGAAAAAAAGACATGCTGCATCCACAGGAGCTACAGATGAGGTGGTACTACTGTCAGCTACACAATATACCAAAGAAGAAAGTTAAAGCAGGAGAGGAAGCAGCATCGTAATGCTTAACAGCAGCTTTTATTGAATCAAGACCATTTTTACAAAACATTTTTAATCAGGAAATACTTCTTTGCAAACTACAACTTTGCATGAACATTGATTTTTGAATTACATCTTTTCTTAAAAACATCTTTTATCTCTGAATTAGTTTATAAAACATGACATTTAAACACCTTTAACCGCACTCCTTTACAAAGTGCAGGTGATGTTAAACACACGAAGGTCCCCATTTCTTTCACAAACAATGTGAAGACATTTTCTTTTTTTTTTACAAGAAATCTCACAAATACATTGCTGTTCTTAGGAAAAAAAACATAAAATCACACTGGCACTATCTTAAACTGTGGCGAATGTAACATTTCTACTACAGGTCTGCAATTTAACACTTAACAGGTTAAACATGGTAACCATAATCACTGATTTGGGATACAAAATATGAAATAAAGAAACACGTCCTTGCATCATAAATGATCACAAATCAATTATTCAGCACCAGCCCAGACCACCATTCAATCAAAATAGGCTCAGGTTGATTTAGATGCATCTTCCACTCTTAGAAAAGCATCTCGCAACTGATAAAAGATATTTGCTCTGTGCTTTTAGGTCCCAAATCTCCACAGTAAATGACAAGATCTGTGTTTACTCAGTTCAAATACGCTCTTTCTTTCGACAGTGTAGCTAGCGACATTATGAAAGGTGACACTTTATATATATATTTGATCATCATCTAACACAGACTCAGTGATAAGACTTAGTGAAATGTAGTTCAGTAACAAAACCTGTGTCACTTAAAAGACAAAGGAGGTTAAAATATAATTAATTAATACTGAAAATTTTAAAATAATCTATAAAAGTTCGGAAAGAAATCTGTACAAACGTAATGCAAATCCCAAAAATAAAATTTAGCCGATGCATCAAAAGATTAAAATAAATCCAGTGAATAAAGCAACACAAGACACAAATAAATAGCCAGTGTACACATCTAGGAGTCTTTTTTTTTTTTCTGATACGCACTCCTTTTAAATGGTTTCTAATCTTCCCATACATAACAGAACAAAAATAAAAATAAAAAAGCATAAATATAAAAGCATCTTCTTTATATTTCAGGTCAAAAAAAGCACATAAATAAATACAAAATTACTAAAACTGTTTTTATCGTTAGTATAAAAACTGATAATAAAAAAGGAGCATGTTCAGTCTTGAGACTGGTTCGTCACTCTCTGTTCATATATTTCTTTCCGCTAAACAGTTCTGTCCATTTTAAAAGTCTCTACTTAAACTGTTCCGGGATCAGATTCATCTGCGAATGGATACTCGTAGGCGGGCTGGAGATGCCTTCCGACCAATCGGACATGTTGGAATGTGGCGACGAGCTGGACCACTGGTCGGGGGAGCCGGGGGAGGGCGTTAGAAACGGGTGGTCGGGCACCTGTAGCTGGTGGTTGGGTGTGTTGTCCATGGGGCCAGAGTAGCTGTGTTGGGAGGGAGGGGTGAGGAACTGGGTGCCGAGGATCTGCGTCTCCTGCGGCATTACGGTGTGGATTGGCACAGAGCGGCCTGAGCCGTTGTTTTGCTGCATGTCGGGGCTGTTCAGCTCCATGTTCGGGAAGCTCTGGTTGAGGGTCTGCCCGGCCGTGGTGGAGTTTGAGTTCTGGTGCTGGAGCTGCCGCGAGTGCGCCTGCTGCATCATGTGCGCGGACGAGCCGAGGTGGCTGGTCTGCAGGTTCTGGTAGCCCATGATCTGAGACAGGGTGGCAGTGCTGACGCCATGCAGAGCACCCATCATGTTGTGGGAAATGGTTGGCGCCTGGTTGAAGCTTCCTTGCTGGCCTACGCCTGGGTGCATCCTGGTGAGCCAGTCTAACTGGCCTCCTCTGCCTACAGATGCACCCTGACTGTTGGGGCTGGACACCGGCATGTGGGAGAGACGGGGAGGGTTATGGTCAAAAGACATGCTCATCTGGCCCATATGGTCTCCATTGCCTTGTAGATGATTTAGAGACATGGGTGGGGACTGCTGGAAGGGTGATGTCATGGGAGGAGAGGCCACATCAGACAGATAACCATGTGGCGACTCGAGGGAATCAACTGGAGAGAGGACAGCTGACGTGTCGAGCAAGTTACCCTTCCCATCCAGCGACTTCTTCTTCTTCATCCTATTATCCTTGCCTCCATCCTTCCCTCCTTTTCCTCCGGCGCTAAGTTTGCGAACCTTCTTGACAGACAGGTTGGGTTTGAGGTTGCTAAGGTAGTCATTAGGGGAGGAGAGAGGAGGGGAGAGGCTGGAGGTGCTCAGGGGCGCGCTGTGAAGCCCGGGGCTCCTGACCACGTTGTACTCATCCAGGAGGCGGACGATGTCGTGGTGCATGCGCTCCTGGGCGATATCTCTGGGCAGCTGGTCGAGGTGGTCGGTGATCTCCCGGTTTGCAAAGTGCTCAAGAAGAACTTTGGCGGTCTCGAAGCTGCCTTCGCGGGCTGCAAGGAAGAGCGGTGTCTCCTCCTAAAAAAGCAAACAAAGAAAAGAACGGTTAATCCACTGGGTATACTACTGTGAAAGGTGTAAATACCTCCATCACAGTCTCATGATTTTCACATACCTTGTTGTCTTGCATGTCCTTGTTGGCACCATTTTTCAGCAGCACCACAGCAGCCTCCACGTTGTTTACAGCCGCGGCCCAGTGAAGAGCAGATTTACCTGCAGAGGGAAAGGAAGAGGGTGGTTTATGATAACAGCTCAACACAATAGAGGATCTTTCTTCATGGACTGTGAAGATGACAGATAAAATGTTAACTACCAGAATCATCGGTGGCGTTAGCATCGGCATGGCAGTTGATAAGCTCCTCCACCATGCCGTCAACAGCCAATCGGGCTGCCAGGATCAGAGGCGTTGTTCCGTCATGCATGCGGGCGTCAAGATCAGTGGCGCGGTTGCGGATTAAAATCTGCAAGGACACAACACAGACTCGTTTAGTTAGGTGCTTTAAAAACGCTGGATAAACTTTGTCAGAAATCAAACCGTGGAGAGATATGAGAGTCCTGTAGAGGCTAAGTCACCTGGAAAACTCCCTGTGCATCTGCGGCCACAGCAGCGTGAAGCGGAGTGCGGCCCATGTTGTCCTGCACGTTGGCGTCGGCGCTGGACTCCAGGAGGCGTTTGGCGGCATCAGATCGGGCGTACCGAGCAGCCAGGTGGAGCGCAGTCTCGCCTGTACGGTCAGTCTGGTTATGGAGGTTGGCGCCCTGGTAAATGAAGTCAGAGATGATTTCTGCTGAGGGATCCTCTTCCTCTTCACTGTTACCAGTCTCAAGTCCTCCGCCGCTGCAGGAAGCGATCATCAGGGGAGTGAAACCATCTGAAAGAAGAAGTGAGAGGATTATAGTTCGCAGTCATGTGTCTGTCACTTCGCAGAAGATTACACAATATTTTACGGGGTTTTTTATTATGACATTAAATAAATAATTCTGTACACACCGGGTCCTCTGACGTTGACATCCATGCAGTCGTTCTCAATCTCTCCCTGAGGAGGGGTAGGGGCAATCGACGCAATACGTAGGTCAGCTGCATCCAGATGCTGCTGTGTCCACTTCCTGTGGTCGGTATGATCACACAACTCCAACATGGCCTGCTCCTCGAACTGCTAGAAACACAACGTCAGCAACGTCAGCATCAGTAGCACACACGGAAACGGTTCAGGATAAAAAGTTCGGGAAAATATTTAGACAATGGACGACTCAAATTGTTTGTCTTACCCTGAAGCGCCTGCAGTCTGGATCTTCATCGTCCCATTCATTTTGATTGTCATCCATAAGATTTATGTCAGAGTTTTTCATAGGCCTGAGAAAAGAGGATGCAGGTTAGTCTAGTTACATAACATTAAACACACAACACGCGCCGCTTTCTTATTCCGCTTTTGAAGTCTACTTACTTCAATCCTACAGAATCCTCTCCCAACGGCTCTCTGCGCTTCTTCTTGCTTGGCTCCGACACTTTGAACCCCTCAGGAAACCAGAGCTGGCCGTGCTCTCGTCGCCGCTTACGAGACACCAGAACGCCAAGGCAGACAAAACCCAAAGCAGCCAAGCCCAGGAAGACAACGTACATGGGGTAGAGCTCTGAGCTTGAGGGAGTAGGTCTCACACCTGGAAAGATAGGATTTCAACGTTAAGTAATGTTTCAATAATATTGAGTATTTATTAAAAAAAAGGGCTTGATATGAGTTACATACTCGTGACAGCTTCAATATAGGGAACATTGAGATTCCCACTGGAGGCCAGCGCTCCGAGGAATGCAGCTACATCTGTGGCACTCTGGAAGCATTCAGTAGACTGCTGGTAACACTGACGGTTGTCAATCTCCAGGTACACCACAGATCTACAAGCAAAAATAGATGGAAATGTTAACATTCAACACTTTCCTGTAATACAAATATGAATATTACCGATATGTTTTAACTGTGATTTCTCTGCGGTGCCTACCCTTTGACTTGCACAGGATCCAGCTCTCTGCGTTTCCGAGGGCTGACCATGGCTGTCACGCTTTCCTTCACTTGACCCAAAACATTAGCCGGCACCGAAGCCCACTCGGGCCAACCATCCGCGGAGCGCTTCAGCACGTTGTGTTTGACGAGGTCCTGTTCGTTGCCGTAGTACGGGAAAATCATCGGTTCTCCTTTGGCATCACGGCGGAACACCACATTGGTGTGGAGAACACTGCTGAGGTCTCGGAGGAAGGCTGAGGAACGGTTTTTAAGCTGCTCTGGGGGGATGTGGACCACCAGGACTAAGTGCCCGTCTGCCAGCTTCTCTGGCATGTTGTTGGCACAATCCAGGCCGTCCCATTCACACTCTGCATTGTTGCAGCCCTGGTCACAGTGGCCGTCAGCATAGTGGTCTTTACAGTACTGGTCATACAGCGGGCTGGAAGAAAGAAGGAGGCTTGGTTAGTATTCTGCAACTATATGACTACTGCTACTACTAAAATGTTTTTTTGTCTGTGTTTTCGACACTTACTTGCACTGTCCTTCCTGTCCCTGACAATCAAAGCCATCATAGAGACACCCAGGACTGTTGCACTGGCCGTCACACTTCCCATCGTTGAAGTAGCGCCAGCACTGCAAGGCTGCAGAGCAGTTTTGCCAAGGGTCATCGAAATTAAGCGAGCAGTCTCCTCCGTCCCAGCCGCAGGCGTGGTTGTTGCACAGCGAGTCGCAGATGTGGTTTCCCGCCCACTCGTCACACTGAGGAATCTCGCAGCTCACCTCCACTTCCGGAGGAGGGGTGATGTCCCGGCCGAAGCCTCCTACAAAGGAATAATCCAGGATGTGGCACAGCAGGCCGTTGAAATTGCTCGGGCAGCTACACTGGAAGAAAGGCACGTCTGGGGTGATCTGGCAGGTGCCGCCGTTGTAGCAAGGGTTGGAGATGCAGAGGCTGTCTGTGGGGGTCTGGCACTCAGGTCCAGTGAAGGTTGGTGGACAGAGGCAGCGTGGGCCCAGGTGGCCTGAGACACATGTGCCTCCATTCCTGCAGTTTAGACTCCCACAGGAGCGAGAGTCATACTCACAGGAGGAGCCGGTGAAGCCCTACAGAAACAGAAATGGACTGAGGTTATGACACTGTGCTTTAAAAAGTAGAATTATCTCTGAAGAGGCATCACTCAGCTGTACTCACAGGAGGACATTTACAGATGAAACCATGAGGCGTGTTGCTGGCGACAGCACATGTTCCTCCATTCCTGCAGGGTCTTCCTTTACAGCCGTCAAACACCTTGTCACAACGCTGGCCTGGACAACAGAAGCAAAATGTCAACATTTGCACACACGCTTGCTGCAGTCTTGTTACGTTCTTGTCGCTGCGGGATGTAGATCGGTACCTGTGTATCCGGTGCGGCACTCGCAGCGGTAGCTGTTGGTGAGCTGAATGCAGTTGTAGGAGCCTCTCGGGTCACAGGGGTCAGACAAACACTCGTTGACGTCACCCTCGCAGCGCTCGCCTACGTAGCCTGACGGACACAAACACTGATAACCTCCGATGCGGTCCACGCACTTGCCGTTGTTGAAGCACTTGGGCTCGTTGGTCAGGGGGTCGGTGGAAGGCGTGCAGTCGTCCAAATTAATCTCACAGTGGACACCTACGGGAGACAGTAACATTGGGTTAGACATGTTCTCATTTTTGTGCTCATATTAGTTTTTTTGCAAATGTATGTACACGGATATGTTATGCAGGTGTGTACCTTGTGTTCCTCTGGGACAGGAGCACTTGTACGTGTTGATGAGGTCGATGCAGGTGCCTCCATTCTGACAGGGCTGTGACTGACACTCATTGATCTCTTTGGAGCAGTTTACACCGTGGTAGCCGGGGACACACTGAGGAATCATTATAGGAATAATGTGTTATTTATTTATTGTTTATGATCCGATTTTGTCCATCATATCCGTACATTTCCATGCGATTCAATTCCGGTTTAAATCAACCTACCTCACAACTGTAGCCTCCCAGATAATCAGTACAAACGGCTCCATTCTGGCAGGGATTAGGTGAGCACTCATCCACTTGTTCCTGGCAGTAACTCCCTGTGTAGCCGGCCTGGCAGCGGCAGTAATGTGTGTTTCCAGCATCCAGACACTGGCCTGAGTTCCTGCACAGATGAGCCACCTCCACCCCTGAAATCATAGAGGAACGAGTTACAGAATATATCAATCACAGGTTTAAAATAAAAAAGCTTTATCAGCATGATGTGAAATAACTCTTGTCTGGCTTTCATACCTTGCTGCTTGGCTGCGACCTCACAGGAGACACTGGGGATGTCACAATAGAGACCAGTCCATCCAGTCTGGCACTGGCAGGTGTAAGAGGCTCCCTGCTGCCAGCAGGAACCTCCATTTTTACAAGGGGATGAATCACACCAGCGCACGAGATTCTAACAGGAAAACAAAAAAGAAACACTTAAAAAACTAGAACAAATGGAGGCAAAGCATGAAACCAACACAGAGACAAAAGAGGACTTCACCCTACCTGACAGTTGACTCCTGTGTAGCCGTGAGGACAGGTGCACTTGTATGTCCCGTAACTGTCAAGACAAGTGCCCCCATTGAGGCAAGGTTTGGAGTCACACTCGTTGATATCATACTGGCAGTAGCTTCCAGTGAATCCAGGTAGACAGAGGCAGGTGAAGGCATTGATTCCATCGACACAGGTGCCACCATTAAAGCAAGAGCTGAAGAAACAACAAGAATGTTAAAACATGATAAGATTTGCCTTGGTTTAATTATTCAGCAAAGTTAAAAAAGTACAGACAAAATTTTGATGATGATGATGATGAGCTACCTGTCTGTGCAGTCGTTGGTGTTGATCTCGCAGTTGATGCCACTGAAGCCAGGCGGGCAGGTGCAGGTGTAGCTGTTGACACAATCGGTGCAGTTGGCGCCGTTCCTGCAGGGGTTACTCTCACACTCGTTTATGTCCTGCTCGCATCTGCCGCCGCGGAACCCGGGCAGACAGGTGCACGTGAAGCTGTTGATGCCGTCGCGGCACAGACCGCCGTTACTGCAGGGATCTGAGGCACGAGAAAGAAAATGAAATCACCATTTTAAATAGTGATGTTTGAAACTGAAGACTAGATTAGAAATGGTGAAAGTCTGTTTCTTACTTGGTTTGCAGTCGTCAGTGTCTGTCTCACACTTCTGGCCAGTGTAACCTGGCTGGCACTTGCACTGGTAGCCACCCATAGTGTTGTGGCAAATAGCACCATTGCGGCAAGGGCTCTTCACACATTCGTTGATGTCAATCTCACATGTTTGACCTTGAGGGAAGGAGAAAGATCGAAGAAAAGTTAGTCACATTGTCCTGAGGGTGGACAGATTTTGGCTAGATATGCATAAACAGGTGAAACAGAAATGAATGGATGGATACCTTGCCATCCTTCAGGGCAGATGCAGGAGAAGCTCTGGTAGTCTTCAGCCTCCTTACATACTCCACCGTTTTTACAGGGTCTGGGGCTGCAGGGTGCCAGCAGGATCTCACAGTTGTCACCTGGTGACGGAGAAGAAAGAACATCAGTGTTGGGACTGTTCAGGTAACGTGGAATAACGACTTCAGACGTAAAAAATTCCCATTATATTTGATTCCACACTCCTGTGAAAGATTTCATTTCGAAGAGTCACATAAATCCCAGTTTACATCCCACTTCCTTATCCATTTCCATGACAACTTAGCCAAACAGGAAGGCCCTTCCTGTTTCCTGCTATTGTGCGATCACAGACAGGAAACAGGAAGTGGGAATAGGGCTTGGAGCAGGCTCCAGCTCTCCCGTCATGTTAGCCGCTGTGGCATGTTATTCCAAAACATACACACACACACGCTGTTACAGGCTGATCTTTCCACACAGAGATGCCAAAAACAGGCATCCCCATTCACTAAAACAACATGAGATAGGATGGGATGAGGCTTCTGTGCGGAAAGTGAAGGATTATCTTTACAGTTTCAGACAAACAGCTGAGTCAGCAGCAAACTAGATTCCATCATCCCAGGTGTATAAGCAGCTACGTGTCATACCGGTGTAGGGCAGCAAACAGTTGCACTTGTATCCAGCCACATCGTCGATGCAGGTGCCCTGGTTGAGGCAGGGGTTGGAGGCGCACTCGTTGATGTTAGTTTGGCAGTTAGGTCCTACAGTGGCGGGATTAAAGAGCACACTTGGGTTAGATAGCGGCTAAAAGGGCGCACACTCACACTGAAAAGGGACAAGAAGGGTTACAACTGACCAGTGAAGCCTGCTCTGCACGTGCAGTGGTACCCGCTGGTCATGTCCTTGCAGGTTCCCCCGTTCATGCACGGGTTGGACTCACACTCGTTGTTGTTGATGTCACAGTTCGGGCCGCTCCAGCCAGAGTCACAGGTACATTTGTAGCTACAATCAAAGGAAAGTCAAGGTCAGTGGTGTTTTATCCGTGCCACTTTTTGCAGCTCATGCATTTTAAAGACTGGATCTGTGCTGACCCATTGATGAGGTCCTGGCATCTGCCGTGGATGCAGGGGTTGCTGCCACACTCATCCACTTGAGACAAACAGGTGGCGTCGTTGTAGCCCTCTGGACACAGGCAGGTGAAGCTGTTGATGCCATCAACGCAGGTACCCCCGTTGTGACAGGGGTTGATGGCACATTCATCGATGTTGATGTTACACATTGATCCTGGAAGGCGATGAGAAATGATTTTTAGGACAATGCAGCTTATGTTTCTTCTGACAGACGTGGATTGACGAATAGCTTCTTTGCTTGAAACTTTGCCCTCCTGTGTGGTATTCTTTGAACCTTTATAAGCTGCTTGCTGAGGTGCACTGTGTGGCTTTTGGACAATAGAGAGACTCCCTCAACATTCAACAGGCAGAAGCTGTAGCAGCTCGAATGTGTGCCTAGCCTGGTGGCCCCTAGAGGCCCCTTCGCCTCCCCTGCATTGATTGAATGGGGCCCTGTTGAATAGGCAGAAGGAGGGTTTCAGCTGGATCTGAGAGGGGGAGGTGCTGCCAGGAGAAGGGAGGGAGGGGGGGCTGTAGCTGCTCTGCCTATTCACACACACACACACACACACAACACCCCCCATCCAGGGAGAACTAACCTCACCCAGGGCTGTTTACAGGGACAGAAGGCCAGACCCTTTTCACACACAGCCGAGTAACAATTAAACCCCCCTCTGATCCCCCTCCTCCTCCGCTCCTCATCAATCAGGAGGGGAGGGCCCAACTGCCTGATCTTCAGTTACAATAGTCCTCTGTCCCTCTGTGTCTCAGTCCCGCCGTGCCCTCCACACTCACCCCGTCAGCACAAAAAGATGGAGGGGAGGAAGAGGAGGAGGGATGCACAGAAGCCTGCACACACACACTTGTTCCTCCCTGCCCCCCTTTCTGGTATAATCACACAGCCACTACCAGTCAGAACCGGCTCTGTTGGGCCATGAAAGGGAGGAAGACGAGAGTGGTCCACTTGTTGGGCAAAGACTTTGTCACTTTGAGCACGTTACAGGTGAAGTAAATAAGGTGCAACACGTTAATCTGAGATTTTTACCGGATTAGTCATGCAGTTACACACTAATAAACACCAGCTATGTGATTAAAGGCCTTTTAAAGTATCACCTTACAGACTCTTTCCAGGCTCAACGTCACAGCCTTTTCAAATGGCAAACAAAGTTAGCGCTTTGTGTGTGTGTGTGTATCAGGTTGGGGACTGTGTTCCTTTCTCTAAGCCCCACCTCCTCCTCCTCCACATCCCACACAGGCAATCTGACACCATTGTTCTGCAGGAGTGGACCCGCCAGCCACCTGTCCTACCTGCCCCTCCCAAAGCTCAGGGGACCATCCCCCTGCACCTGTAAACTCCACCCAGCGCTCACCTGTGTAGCCTGGCTCGCATGCACACTCGTAGCCGTTGATCTTGTCGATGCACCTCCCGTAGTCGCAGGGTTTGCTCTTACAGTCGTCCAGGTTGACCTCACAGTTGAAACCTGTAGATTGGACCACATGTTAGCAAAATCTCCACATTTTAATGAAGCTGACAGAGTTGAATGTTGTTGAAATGTCTCACCTGCTGTGCCTTTGGGGCAGGCACAAATATAAGTGTTCTCCCTGTCCTGACAAGTGCCACCATTCCTGCAGGGTTGGCTGAGACACTCGTTGATGTTGGTCTCACACAGGCGGCCGGTGTAGCCGGGGCGGCAATAGCACGTGAAGGAGGCCAGGCCGTCCTTACAGGTGCCATAGTGGCAGGGGTCGGAGTAGCACTCGTTGATGTCGGTCTCACAGTGCTGCCCCGTGTAACCTGGACCAGAGAAAAGAGTAAGTACTCAATAAAATAATCTGGTCACATCTAAATTGTTATAAATGCAATTACGAAACATAACTTTGAATGAATTTCAATGGATGTCAATCATGTTTTTTTTTATTTTGGATAGAAACTAGAAAAAATTGAGGAAATTTGCAATGACATTTTGCAAAAATAAACAGTGGCTTGGTTTACCTTCAGCACATTCGCAGGTGTACTTGTTGGGACCATCGGTACATTTGGCTCCATTCTTGCAGGGTGTGCTGGCACACTCGTCAATGTCCACCTGACACAGACTCCCTGAAAAACCTGCATATGCACGAAAAAAATACAGATTTAAACACTTTTCAGATTATTGTTTTAAAGGTGCAATATGTTGTTTCTTATGTAACACATTTGGTTATGTAGTCCTTTATTTTGTTCTCACCACACAAACTCAAAACGTTCTAATGTTTACAAATATACAGCTTTTAATTACATCTAAGCCCTGTTGCTTTGTTTGTTTATAAGCCTGTATAAATGTTGCATAGCGCAACTTTAATGTGAGAAATCCCGCCAAAAATACGTAGCTCGTTATAGTCTGAATATCATGGCTACACTGTGCATAATGCACAGAAAAGCTCATTTGCATGTGAAGTAGGTCTGCAGGACACTGAAGGTCCTAACAAACCATTCCTCAACACTTCCTCCACCTCCACCACCCTCCTCCTCCTCCTCCTCCTCCTTCTCCTCGGCTCTTACTGTGCAGTGAAATCTTTCTTTCAAACCGCAACACAATGGCCTCCAGCTTACCGGCCATAAACCAATCCCTGCCCCCAAATTTTGGCGCTAAGCTCTTACACAAACTCCTGCCGTGCCCGCCAAATATGCTAATGTTTCCGCAACCTGCTCCACTCTGTCCAGTCCACAAGCAAACCCTTTGGTGACACTATTAGTAGAAGTGAATCATTAACATTCAATCTGTGAGCCATATATGGTGTGCTATACTCATTTGCAGCTAGGTTAATGATCCACCCCTTTATAGCCTCTGCTCTCATTGTCCAGGACCCTATTACTTTCACTCCATTATCTCCATCGATTGTCACATATCCTTATATTTTCTCACCTTTTGGGCACTCGCAGTGGAAAGAGTTGATCTTGTCAACGCACTTGCCATTGTTGAGACAAGGCTGGCTGGCACACTCATCCGTGTTGATGTGGCAGAACACACCCTCATATCCTGAGAATAAAAGAGTTATTAGTCAAATTTATTTTCTTAGGGTTTAATAATGCTCTTAAATCACAAAGATTCGTCCATTTACCTGGCATACAGATGCAGTGGAACCCTCCGATCTGGTCCAGGCAGGTGGCATCGTTATGGCAAGGATTAGACATGCATTCATTGACGTCCATCTCACAACGAGGGCCTTCATATCCTTGGAGACACTTGCACTGGAAGGAGCCTTTGGTGTTGAGGCAGCGGCCGCCGTGTTCACAAGGGTTGGCACCTACAACGATCAACATTGAAGATACAAGTTGTCACACATGTTTGGTCATTTGAGCAGACAGATTGTAAAGGATTCAAATTTCTAAACTCAGCATACCGAGGGAGCACTCGTCAATGTCCAGGTTGCAGGCTGACCCGGTGTAACCCGGAGGACAGGTGCAGATTGCCTTGCCATTGACTGGGTTGGTATCACAGTTGGAGCCCTTCTGACATGGGTTGCTGATGCAGGCGTCATCAAGGTGGCACAGCAAACCTGCGAGCACAGCAAGTCATCAAACTTTATCATAACATTTAACAGGGCAATATGTAAGAATTTTACTAAAATTATCAACAAAATGTGAAGATTTTTCAGGTTTAAAGTTATGTCACAGATGTATTTGTATTGTGCTGCAGAGACATCTATTGAAGTTAGCATGCTAACCAGCTAGCCTAGGTAACAACTACTAGGTAGCTAGCTGTGACTCAGGTGATATGCTGCCCCCTATTTGTTTGGAGTATTCATTCAACAGGTGGCCAGTTCTTACATACGGCACCTTTAATCACATCATTAGGACCACAATCTGTGTGTGCAGTGCGTCTGGATCAGGGTCGTACCTGTGCGCCCATGAGGACACTCGCAGAAGAAGGATGCTACGCGGTCGTGGCAGGTGGCGCCGTGGTAACAGGCTGCACTGGCACAGTCGTCGATGTTCTCGCTGCAGTCGTCGCCCGTCCACCCGTTGACGCAGACGCAGTGGTAGCTGCCGTGAGTGTCGTGGCACGTTCCTCCGTTCTGGCATGCGTTGGGCATCAACTCGCACTCATCCACATTTTCTGTGCAGTATTGACCTGATAGGAGGGTTAGCACAGTGTGAGGGCAAGTTTAAAATGTTGTCTTTGTACTTTTCTGATTTCATTTTTAAGTTCACAAAAAGTTCAATGGTTGTGCTCTTAACCAAAGCTCACCTGTGTAATGTGGTGGGCATTGGCAGTTGTAGGTGTTCACACCATCCACACACACACCACCATTCTGGCAGCTGTGACCTGGGCAGTCGTCGATGTTGTGCTCACAGTGCTGACCTGTGAAGCCTGATGAACAGAAAGAGAACAAAAAGAGACGAGATATGAAAAGCCGAGGAGTGTCAAAGACACAGAAAAAGACCTAGCAACATTTGCTTTTAGTTAATAATCACACCATCTCTTCCTTTCCTTATCACTGTGCACTTTTAAGCTCCAGATAAGCTCTCCACATCCTCGTGGCGGATTGTTTCAATGCCCAGCAGATGACAATGCAATTTGTCTCCTCCTCAAACATCAAAGTCTTGAGTGGGAGTTTTACAGCCACGATAGTCTGATTAACTATCAACCCGCGGCTCTGCAGGTGCCCGTGCAGCTCCGCTATCTCGCCGCATTCCAGCACGGACACCCACGAGAGACGCACAGCGTGGGTTAAACTTTAACACACAGCCCCGCAATATCCCTCATTCATCTGCATATCCAAACAACTTGCTCTTTGCTCAATTAGACAACAACACAGCCAGGTTTCATAATGGCCAAAATATTGAACTTTTAAGAGGGATAGAGATGTGCTCGTAAAATGTGGTTTGGAGAGGAAGAGTTTCTACACAGCTCGAACAGCAGCGACCACAATTGCCCAAGATTAACCAAAGTTTTATACAATGCTGCAACGAGTTTGGGTGCCAACACAATAAAGATGGCAAACAGACCAGCTCTGTGTGTGTGTGTGTGTGAGACCTCATGAATAGGGTGTGTATATCTATACATTGATGTGTATTGAGGGGCCTTGCTCCTGATTATCAGAAGGAAACGTCTGTGTGACTGCATCCTGCCAGTGGAGGCTGGCAGAGAGAGATTGTTGGGGAGGGGGCTAGCCACTCAATCAGACTTTACTACAACAACAGACTGGTTTTTAGGTCAACTGATGTAACAGGAAAACAACAAGTATGTGTGTTGTGTTGCTGCTCTAGCCATATGCAACTTCATGTCTGCAGAAAAACCGCTGCTTATTTATGTGCCGATGTATATTTGTGTTACCTGGCAGGCAGCTGCAATCATAGATGGTGTCTCCCTTCTGGACGCATGTGCCTCCGTTCAGACACGGCGAGGGGCTGCATGGCATGTAGGTGGTCTCGCAGTGTTGGCCCGTGTACTCCTGAGGACAGCGGCAGTGGTACGAGCCCACCTCGTTCACACACGCGCCGCCGTTCAGACAGGGAGATGGAGACTGGGCGCACTCGTTGACGTCTTGCTTGCAGGTTTGACCGTGGAAGGCGGGCGGGCAGGTGCAGATGTAGGTGGAATCGAAGGCAGAGCACTGGCCGCCGTTTGCGCATGGGTTGGAAGCGCATGGGTTGGCGAGCTGGCATGCTTTACCTTGGAAAACAAAGTGACAGAGAGAGTTATTAAAGGTGCAATATGTTAAAATTGTCCACCTGTCAACAAATAGGGGGCAGCATATCACAAGAGTAAACTGCTGCCAACAGTAGCTGCCATTAGCTAGTTAGCTCAGTTAGCCGTGCAGCTGGCAGTCTGTACTGGAAGCTCAGAGCACAAAGGAAGTGTTGCTGTTTACACCGCTAGCACAGGAGCTTCGGACCAGGACGGGACAGGGCTAGCTGGTTAGCATGCTAAACACTCCTTGTAACACAATAGATAAAATGTGAAAACTTTGAGTTTTGAATGTTTTCACCCAAAATTCTTACATATTGCACCTTTAATGTTTTATAGTGAAAGCTGGTGAAAAGGAGCGCACAGATAACTTTTATTCTACATACCTGACCACCCGGGCGGGCACCGGCAACGGTAGGTAGTGAGGCTAAGGAGATCACACGTTCCTCCATTGCGACATGGGGAGCTCATGCAGGCATGGTTGGTGGGGGTCAGGCATAGGCGGTCGGTGAAACCCAGGCGGCACACGCAGCGGAAATCAAACGTGTTGCCATGGGAGACGGCTCGGCATTCACCACCATTGCGGCAGGGTGAAGGGCTGCAGGGGCTTGGATACTGGCAGCGATTGCCTACGTAGTCACTGGGACACCTGGGAGAAGACAGAAAGTAGAGATAATTAGAAAACAGGGGTCTTTTTTTGGTTAAAATCATGGGAACAATCATCCAAACAAAAGGGGAATAAGAGGAGGGGGGGAAGAGGAAGGGGGGAGGAAAAGTTTCCCGCCCAGGAAAAGTCCCACTGGAGCGCGACGGGGACGGCATGTTGTTCTAGTGTGTCTCTCTGGATTAGACTCCCTCAGAACCTTGAAAACACATTCTGCTGGGACAACAGACGCCACAAAATAGTCTAGCCGTAACAGCCCCGCTCCCATCTACCTTTCACCCCTGCGCTGTCCACACTCATCCTGAATGACCGTAGAGATCAAGGGGACTGTGCCGGCTCTGGATGTCTAGGCCCTAAGCCCCATCCAGACTAAGGATGGATGCTGCTACAGTCACATAGCTCTAACCGGCTGATTATGAGGACATAGAAACAAAGGGGGAAAAAAAAAGCTTGACAAAGATGAGGATCTTTTTGCAGCGTCAAGCTGGTTTTTTTTCACCGAAAAACCCACGGTGAACCGACTAGTACCGATGCAGCCTTTATGCAACAGTCCTGTCTGTCACATGTGGGTGCATTTAAATTCGGCCAAAAAAAAAAGTGTTTATGTTTGAATCGGGGCTTGTGTGCGGAGTGTGTAGTCGCACAAATGAGCGTGTGAGTGTCTATGCGTAAGGGACGGCATCTGTTGGCCTCCGAGTATCTCCACAGGGAGCAGGTGCGCATGTTAATGAGGGCAGCTGTTGGACAGGACTCCTCCTCCTCCTCCTCCTCCCCCCCTTATCCCTCCTCCCTCCCTCCCCTCTGTCCCCTTGTCAGATGGGGGGTACTGACAAGCCAACCTCTCCTCCGGGGACATAAAGAACCCATGTGAAGTCAGCTGTTGCAACTTCTGTCTCCTCAACCTTCCCCCGTGAACCACCGCACTCATTCTTAATTCCTCTCTTCCTTACCTGTTCCTCTTTTTACGACTGTTCTCTCTGTGCCGAGACTCCGCTTTTCACTGCTGTTTCTCTCTCCCGTGTTGACTTTTTACAAGTCCCCGCAAGTTACTTTTTACAGCGTTTTCCCCTTATGTCACACGGGACTGCTGAAAACTCCCTTGTTGATTTAGTTAGGTGAGACCAATCAGAGCTTTTTAACGGTCTCGTGTGCCCAGCGGGGAGCCACAGACAGCTCCAATTGGCAGACGATTGTAAAACAATTTGAGGAGGCTTTTGAAGTTTTGCCCAGCTTTCCCATTTCACACACTGAATAATCACATGTTTTGGGTTGTTAAATCCTCCACTCCACATCCTTCATGAAACAGATGTCATTATTAATGTGTGTGTGCGTGTGCGCTCGTGTGTGTGTGTCATCCCACGCTAACTAACTGTAATAGATCCTCTTTGTCCTGAAGTCAGCCCGCTAGGAGATAAAGATCCACCCACATGCTGAAAAGCTACGGAGCACACACCACGGCAACAGGTCTCTCCCAGCGAAGCAATGTCCCCTCAGGCCGGAGCAGATGCTTCCCCGACCTCTGACCCCAAACACTTTTGTGACTGTGGGGAAGGCCTCTTTGCCTTCTCTCCCCTCTCTCCTCTCTCCCCCGCTGGGCCCGATCTACCATCTGCCACTCTGGGGGTGACTTTTCTCCTCCGACACAAAACCATCCCCACAGTGCACTGGAAATGCCACCGCTGTGGAAAATGTTATGTAAATGGCCGAGGGCGGCGTACAGTAATTATGTGCACGAGTATGACTTCTATACTCTTGTTCCTCCTTTCATGTTGCTTATGAAAGTATTGCATGACTGTCTCTCTTCTTGATGTCTTCAACACTCACTCCCCCCCGTTTTCTCCTTAAGTGGCCATTTGTTCCTGCTCCTTCCTCCTCATTTATTTTGTCTAGTTAGCTGATGTTCCCTAATCATTAGCCAAGGTCTGACCCCTGCGGTCCACATCTGTTAGAGAGACCACGAACAGAACAGAACAGAACTGAGAAGCTTTGACAGGGAACGAGAAAAGTACTGGGTGTGGAAGGATCTGAAGTCTGACCATAATGACTGATCTGAACTTTACAAGGATCGTGGGTTTGATACAGCAGTAGCAGATCAGAACAGTGAGTTATTTCTTAGTAGGAGTTTCTGAAACTGAACTTTTCCAACAGATTAAAGAAGCTGAGGAATTTGTAACATCTTGCAAAACAAAAATAGCTTCCACGAGTGTCATAAAGAGATCATTTTGATAGTGATTAAGCTATTTCCTGTCTCGCTCACTACAAGGCGCGAAGATTTATGAGGGTCAGTCACGGCGACGAGTGCCGAGCACCTGCTTGACTAACGACTGCAAGATCACTTTCACGCTTAAAATACACAAACATGGAGTTTCGACACTTCAAACACCTTAGCGGTCGGGAACATCATAGCCACCCAAGGCAAAAACACCTGCCTGCCACTCCACTTCTTTTGATGGTTATCAGCAACAACATATCTGCTAAAGTACCTGTAGCCTGGAGTCAGTTACACAGGTAGCCATGAATCAGGTCGGCACATAACAGCTCTTCTTCCCAGTCTTTCTAGGCCCTTGAGCGAGATAAAACCATGCACACGTTTCTGTAGTGCAACACTGACCTGCCAGAGGAGTTGGTGTTTCTACATTTGACAGCCTGCGCTGGTGCCTGTGAACTTTCAGCACCCACTACAGCTAAATAGCCTCTTATCTCTGTGCTCTGACAGTGCGCTTTGATCACCCCGCTCTGAGGATCTCCAGACTTGCAGAATCCTGATCAGATCCAGTCCAGGGGCCCCCCGTCAACGCTACATTTTCTCCGCAGTAGCTTCTCTAAAGTTATTAAGAATAAAACTCAACATATAGTTTAGACACTCTGGCCCATCAGCCTCTTTCAGTATCGGAGGGGCTCTGGCATGTAGGGAATGGGCCCAACCAGGGGAGTGGCAGCCTTAGAGCTTAAACCCCAATAAAAGCACCAACCGCAGCAGGAACACTTGACCCAGTCATGCACTTGTATACTCCTGATTCGCTTAAGCCCACATGGAGCTGAGCTTTAACAGAGACCTGCTCGGTAATCCTATAGGAGGACAAATGAAGAGCGGCATTCCTTGAGGGAGAGTGGAACATCTTTTGAGCAGCACCGGGCTCGCTCCAGACAGCCTTTATGTGCGAGACATTTTATCAGCAATACGCAATACCAGACAGCTCCGTGCAAGGTCGGAGAGGTCCGATCACACCAAGCACTGCGGACTTTCACTCAGTTTTCTGTCTCGAGTCTATTCCTGTCAGACGACTCGCAGTATTCGAGACACGTAGCGAGACGGTTGAGATGTTTCCTGAGTTTATTATTAACAGTCACTTCAGACCAAAACAGTGTCTATTTCAGCAAAGCAGTCAGTCAGTCATGCAACGGAGGAGTTAAGGTCAACAACCTTTCAACTTCACTATGCCCTCATTACTGTCTCACAAGTGGAAACTAAATTTGACTCACACAGCTCCGTGCCCTTACACGTTTTTGAGCTGCCTACAGCTCTGTGGGAAACAGGAAGCCCCAGACCTTCAGATAACCTCTTGCTTCACAGAACTATGACCGAGTGCTTCCCCATTACGGCGGCTTGTTGTTGTTTCCGCGTGTCTAGTTGCCCACCACAAACTGAAGTACGATCTATGTCTAGACAAAGTTCTGATTCCCCCCGAAACTGGCGTATGTAATCAAGTCTGTGAAAATCTCTATTCCCCATCCAAATTTGAAGGATTAAAAAAATGATTTTTGTTCTGAAAACCAAACCAGACGATCAACCACACAGCTAGCCTAAAGCGGTAAAGATAAATCAAGTGAAAGCTAACCGCTAAGAAAACATATGATATTTCTGGCTAAAGCTAAATTTACTTACTGCCTAGTTATTTAGTGTAATCTGAATACACCAGATATATCAATGATAAATCAAAATATATCAGTTCTAATGAAAAAACATTATGCTAATCACATTCAAGACAGTAGCTTAAAGCTAGCTGCTGTGATAGCATCTAAACATCTCTGGCTAAAGCTAAATTTACTCTATATCACTGCTGTATTACAATATATCAGTTTTGTTGAACAAACATTTTGCTAATCTGGTTTCCTATCAAACATGAACAAAGTATTAGCTAAATTTAGTCTAGCTACATAGTCTAGCCTTGCTATAAAGCTAGCTATTGAGATGGCATCTGATATTCCTGACTGAAGTGAATTTACTCTGTCCGGTCAAAATAAATCAGTTCTGATGAACAACATAATTTCCATCAAAGCTTACACAAATTAATGTTGTGTGTGGATTTCAGCGTATCGACAAATGTAGATAAAAGGCTAGAGCATGTTTTGCCAGTCGGTTTTCCCCTCACATGCTTTGATGTTGTCCAAAGGCAGAGTTGAGGTTATATGTGTGCTACTGTAGGCTCTGGTTTATGCCAATTTCCTCTTTCTGATGATGTTGTAAAATAATAAGCCTTAAAATGTAATTTTTCTGGACGGCCTGAAAATGTCTTAACTTCCCTTTGTAGCCTACTGTATGATACACGAGTTCCCCAGAACAAAAAACTGAGCCCAATCAATGTCAGAGAGATAAATATACAGCAAGAAAAACAAACAGGACACGAGCCTGTTCCTGTTGTTAGACATGATCTGTATTGAACAGATTTAAATTAAGGGCGACTAATTTTAGAAGCAGGAAGGACAGAAAACATCCTTTCAGCAGGAAAAGGGAAACGTAGAACCAATTTTGTCTCAACACAGACTTAATCCCTCTAAACCTGTCCATAAGACATCTGATTACCACAGTTTACACCAAGCCTAACCTTGTTCTCTATGCCAACATGTGATTTCACTCTCTGTTCTCCCACTCGTGGGAACGGCGCTGAAAGAGGATTTAAATCTGCCTTACCACTCAAATCTGTGTCACCATATGCTCACAGCAAAAACCACAACATGACACACTGGTAACTATGGGTGCTGAATACGTGGGTTCAAAGTATTTTAACCTTTTGGCACTCAATCTGACTGTGTATCTTAACCTCAATCACCCAGTTTTTACTCCGAATGTGGGCCGCTGCTTTTCGCCCGGTTGCTCAGGTGCCAGCCCGTTCCCCCCAAGAGGACTTTCCAGCTATGTCACCACACATTTCCAAACTGCACTTTCCAGTTAAAGGGGCACAAAATTCAAATAGTGACGATAAAAGAAACCCACTATTGGAAGCCCTTCCCTGTGTAGACGCCACACTCTGACCCCTGATGCACTGATGCTGAATCTCCCAGTGCACCCGTGACTGATGGCTGCCCGGCTTGGCGGGGATGAATGATTAATGGGAGGAAAACCGGGGAGGAAGAAGCAGGCGCGGGGTGGGTGAAGTGATGCTCTTATCCTGTCTGTTTTTAATTGGACCGAGCAGAGATGAAGACCACAATAACAGCTTTGTGGAGGCGGAGGGTGGAGGGAGAGTTTCTGTGCGCGAGTGTGTGCACACGTGCGGGGGTCTGTGTGAAGGCCTGTGTGTGTGTGTGTGTGTGTGTGTGTGGAGTGTGCAGATTAGATATTGGTGGCCCTGGGCGAGCAGCATGGGCTCCTTCAATGGCTCCCCCTTGTCCCTTCAGAGCAGAGAAGCGCCTGCCATGACCACATGCCCCGGGGGTAAAGCCAGGCCACCCCTGAGCTTCTTTACGGTTGGATAGAAACAATGCCACAACTGGAAACCCACAAAAAAACTTCTCAAGACTAAAGGGCTGACATCTTCCTTTCACCTCACCTTTAACGAGAGCATGCAAGGTGAATCAGAAAGGTAAGAATAAAGGGAAGGTGTCTGCACCCACAAACCGTTAAAATCAATCCATGGCCTGAACAAATAGCTAACAATCTGCCCCTCTCTCCGTTCCCACTTGTTTGCCTTCGAATTTCTGCACTTTATTCCAATTAATCTCACTCTCTTGACATCCAATCCAATTACATTTCACAGCCATCTGGCTTTCTAATGGAGATCATAAGCGGGTGAGGTGTGGGGGTAGGTAGCGGGGAGGGGTGTGCATCCATTCACAAAGCAGGAGACAAGCCTCTTGTAGGGAGGGGGGGTTGTGGCAGGGGTTTGGTGTGTGTTGTGGTGTTTGGGGTGGCTGTGGCATGATGGGAAGCCCCACTCAGATTAGTCACACAGCATTATTCTGACTGCAGGACAATGGGTGACGGGCGGCGGGCGAGCCCCAGCTGTCGCCCATGAAAGGACAGAAAAACAAGATTTAGGGCTGGACGCGTCCTCTCACTTTGCTGCTGAAGGGGTCTTGCATTCATTAACCGGCCGACTGATGAGGAGGGGGTGGGCTTTTGTCCAGCTACCCCTCACCTCTCTGGAGCTGCGCTCTCCTTTTTTTTCCCCTTCCTTCTCATTTCTTCACTTCTTAAACTCTTTTCTTTTTAGGGGAATGTGTGCAGCCTCACGGAGCAATGCGGCTCCTGCAGGGGCATACAGGGGCACACCGAGCGCAGAAGAAACTCAAGGGCCCCCGGTTGCTGGGCACAGGGGCCACTCAAAGGCTGGAATGAAAGGGGGGAATATGCGGCGGCTTTCTTTCCGAGCAAAATGGGGGAAAAAAGGCGCTTTCAAGTACCGAAATTACACTACGCTGCTGCACTTGTAAGGCTGCGCGAATTCCCAAACAGAAGAACAAATGAAATGCTCCAGATAGCAGGAAGTGTTGGTGGTCTGCAGCGAGAAACATCTGGCGCTTCGCATGTCACTTACTTGCATTCTCCATTTCCGTTCGAGGTGGCTTCACACCTTCCTCCGTTCAGGCATGATTCAGTGGGTAGGGAGCATTTTAGACCTGTTGAGCACATGAAAAATATTAAAACACAAACCAACATATGTGGAGATGCAGACTGTTAAACAAGACGTTGGGATTAAGAGGGATTAAGCAGGAGTTTGGAGACATTGGAGGGAAGTTATTCATCAGTGAGATGTTTTAATACATTTCATCCTGCGTGAATTTAAATTCTAACACACATGCTGAACTTTAATTGATTTGTTACACACTTGTCCGTAGGGGATATTGGGGGAGCCCGTTGTGGACACCGGTGAGGCCAGAGCGCGTGGTGCGTGGCTTTTTTTTTTTAGGGGGGAGGGAGGGTGTGTGGGGAGGAGGAGGGGGGGGGGCGCGCACGCTTTTGCGGGGGAAAGCGCAGCAGCTGCGGGGCTCAGATGCGGGACAAAAGAAATCAGAGTCCAGCACGAGCCATAAAACACTCTCCTCGGGCATTGTTTACCGGCAGACGGGAATAACAGCACCTCCTCCACCCCCCCACACACACCCTCCACCCGGCACTCACAACACTCTCCCACACATGCAGACAAAAGGTGGCCCTCCCTCCCCCCCCTCTCGCGTACCCCCACCCCCTTGCCCCAACACACGCACCAGCATCCATTATCTCCCCTGTTATTTAAAACCGGTTCTCAGAACAATTTAAAAAGTTGATCAAGGCCAAAGATCTTTTTTTAAAAAATTTTTTTAAGAGAGAACAACCAATTAAAGGCAAAAATGAGCAGTAAAACTCATGAGTGCTGGTGCATTTAAGTGTTTGCTGCATCAGAAGTATAAGGTTCATCACACACTGGCCACCAAATGAACAGTTAACTTGCGTAAAATAACTTTCACAAGCGCGCACTGCAGCCAAGCCAAAGCGCACCGCAGTGTTTGGCTGCTGCGCTTGCAGTGAATCCATTCCCACGACCAAGAGAGGCTCTTTAAATAACCCAGTAAAAAAAGTTTCCAGGAGATTTTTTTTACAAGAGCCTACCAGCCTCTTATCATCAGATATCGATCATGCACTAACTTCTCTCCACTTTCCTCTGCAGCCTGTGCAACAGTCTTTCATCAGTTTACCTTGTGAGATGACGATCGCAGGAATCAGAAATGTTAGTTTCACAAAGAAACGATACATTCCTCCTCTTCAACTTCACAGATGTCGTTGACTCCCACGTAGGGTTGGCATAGATCCGCAGTTTAGGGTTTACTCCAGATGCTGGCTTGAAAATAAATATCCCAATAAATAAATAATCCAGAGCAACAGAGAGACGAGAGGGAGGCGAAAGTCTTCAGGAGGACTCAGTTCATAGATGTTAACCTGGTGCTTTCCGCGTTCTCAATGAAATCTGCAGGCAACTCTACAAGTTCCTCCCACTACTCCCCTGCCTCCCCCCTCTCTCCTCCCCCCCTGTCCTCCTCCTCAGGCCAAATAAAAGCTGCGTCTCTCTCTCTCTCTCTCTCTTCACAGGCTGCAGGAGGAACAAACACTCAATCCCCCCTTCACTGTCCAACAGTACAATTATTATTAACGTTAGAGAGAGGTGGGAAATAACTTAGCGCATGTACTCACTGCACAAACTACAATTAGAGGGCACTTTTTTACTCAATTCCTACATTTATCTGTCAGCCCTGGTGTGGCTTTAAGTCTGTACATATGGTCAGCTTGTAAAATAAATTAAATTAAGTATATTAAACACTTCAAACTAGCTCCTTTGTGACCAAATACAGCAGAAAAGTGTTAATTATGCATTTATTCATCATAAAAATCCAATTATAACACAATAACATTGTAGTATAACAATGGCCCATGTTCCTGTTTGATTAGATTTTGCTGATGTTACACATGTACTTTTACTTAAAGGCTAAGTTCACCCAAAAGTGAAAATTCAGTCATTTTTTTCTCACCCTCATGCCGATTGGAAAGTCGGGGGGAAGTTTCCACAAAAAATTTCTGGAGCTTCACGTCGAAACAGCGTTGCAGCACTCTCCTAAACAACTGGAATAAAGGGCCCGAGTCCCTGAAGCCCCAAGATCCCAAACTGATTTGAAAGGACAATATTTACATTCTCGACACTCTCTGTGCCTGCTAACGCTTTTAGCTTCGCAGCTACAGTGAAGATTTCCGCTCTAAAAAAAGGGTGTGAATAACGTCTGTTTAAATCAATTTTAAGATATTTGGTCTTTCAGAGATTTGGATTACGCCGGGCAGGCTGCGTGGAGCCATTGTATGTTTCTTTTACACTTTTAAAACAAATCTGCTTCAGTTGTTTAGGAGAATGCTGCGACGCTGTTTTGCTGCGAAGCTCCAGAAATGTTTTGTGGACTAGCAAACTTTGCCTGACTTTCCATCAGCTTGAGTGTGAGTAGATAATGACTGAATTTTCATTTTTGGGTGAACTTTTCCTTTAAGTCCTTTAAATGTTCTATGCAGAAGTTGCAGTGAAGTATTTGTGGTGTTGCTACTTTAACTGCGTTTTTAAGGTAAAGAATCTGAAGTTCTCCACAATTGAATGTACATTTACTCAAATACAAACTGTCATTATTTTACAGTACTTGTACTTTATGTGAGTATAGCCATTTTCTGCAACTACTACTACATTTACTTGACAGCTTAGGTACATCAAACACATATAAACTTATAAAACTTCTACTTCATCAACTTAGAAACTATAAAACATTTTTTACTTTCTAAACTTCCCTGTGACAGATACATACAATTAGCTCATCAAACGCATCAAATACTAACAATTACTTTAACTGAAATACTTTGAGTACATTTTGTTGATGACAGGAACAATATATGTAAATAAAATGCGACTGATGCATTGTATATGGAACTTCTAGCCGTGGCTTATTGGTAGTCCTCGTTTCTGGTTAGGCTTTTTAGGAATAACACAAAATACAACACTCAGGGTTGGGAGGGTAACTTTAAAAATGTATCCCAATACAGTAACTAATTACCTCTTACTGTATGTAGTCAGTAACTTAAGCCAAGTGTCAGAATATTAAAGTAATCTAACCTGATTAGTTTACGTCACTTTTGGATTACCACAAATAAAAACATATGACAACAAAAAAACAAGAGATACATATGTAAATAATATCAATATTCGGCAGAATATAGGCCCCTTTTTTTGTATCCTGATTATGTAATCCCATTACATGTATTCTGTTACTCTCCAGGCCTGACAACACTCTAGAACAGGCATAAAAACTACAATAAAAACACACAGACAATCAGCCACTACAGATTGTGACTGTAACAACAATGGCGAGGAAGAACAACACTAAAGAACAATGACTGAAAATAAAAACTCAGAACAGAAAAGAGGAAGGAAAAAAGAAGAAAAGAAAACCATGTAACTCTGTTCCCACATCTGCCTTTGTTCCAGCCGTAGTTTAATTCTGTACCTTTACTTGTATTCTGATTTAAAATGCTGCATGTTTATATTGTTGTATTTCTCCTTTTCCTCTGACATTAGTGAAGCACAAACTAATATTCTGAGTAAAGTCAGATAATAAAGATAAAACCAGAGAAACCGGTCCGTGATGTTTTCGTCTCAGTGCACACTTCTCCCTCGTGATGATGTGAGAACCCTAATCTTCATGTATCTGCTTGAAATTTGGCTCTCTGGACGCCAAACCACAACATCTTAATTTCATAAAACAAGGACGCGTGTTAGTTCCCGTTACAGTTTCATTCTCACATCATAACTGGCAGTTCCCCAAAATCCTCAAAAACACATGACATGCCTGTAATCCTTCTAGCGAAGTCTTTCCACGAGCGTAACGTGATATATGATGTTTCCATAGTGTTTCAGTTACAATCTACAGTATTTCTGAATGTAAGTGAGCGAACATGTCTGTGCCAGAATCCAATTTTCCTTTTTTTTTTCTCTCTCTCGGGGCGAGTGAAACTGTCAGGGAGTATCTGCAGAGTTTCAGCACCCCAGGGCAAAGATTATTTTATTATGAAGCCTACGCACATGCTGGTCCTTCTGTTGGTGTGACTGCCAAATGGACGGACGCCAAAAGGGGCTAGGTCTCTTGAGGTGCATGAAGTGTGGGAAACACCGGCAGAGCAGAGAAGAGAAGAGGGAGTGGGAGCAATCAGCTTCAAATTTATTGCATAACAGAAACACAAATACGACGTGTTGAGCGAAAGTGTTGGAAGTATGAAATAAAAGAGATGTGCACGGGCATGTAGTGCAATAGTAGGAAAACACCTGACCCACCGTGAGAAATGTCAAATCTATCAGGCACACGCTCAGATAGAGTCACGCCTGTTGTCAACACATGCCCTCCTGCATCCTCGTAGTAAGGTGTGGTTTGGTTTTTTAAATCGGGGAAAAGCGCTGATTTGTCAGAAACTCTGGCAGAGCGTGCTGTCTTTTATCTGTCATGAAATCTGAACTCTTGTTTCTGCCTGTAAGGGCTCTCTCTGACTTGAGACACTTATTTGTTTTTGGGGGGGAAATTTAAGGCCATGAGAAAACGCTCTGTAATAGATTCACAAGGCTGGAGAGGGGAAGAACCAAAGCTCGCAAAAACAAACTCAATCAAAGCTTAAAATAGAAACAAAACCGGGAGAGGTCGACACAGAGTGCACGAAAACAGAGTTATTTCTTTGAGATTAAATATAAATGCGACTGCCCTCTGTAAATGAACCGGGGGCCACGCTCAGAGCTGTAGAGTCTGACCTGCAGCACATTGCAATCCCTTTAACTCAGACTCCCTTCCTTCCTGCCCTGGAAGCAGGACTGGAGCAAGGCCAGAGGCTACGATAAAAAGGAGCTCTCCTTGACAAGGGATACATGATGTCATCCTACTATCACACCTCAACGTCTAAACAGGGATGGAGGTATTTTTCTTGGTTCACACCCAACCGGTTGCAACAAAGTCTGAAACAAAGCATGATGCCACAGAGTATCTGTAGCTGGACACAGCCATTGAACAGTGACCAGACAATATGATTTAAGCCTCTCTCATGGATACATTAACAGCAATTACTTAAATCTCCAATATGCAAGAATTCTGGTTGAAAGCATTAAAAAATCGGCTAGCGTGACTAAAAGTACGCGACTCAAACATTAATACATTACCTCAAATGTGTATGTTTCTGCCTGAGTCACATTAGATAAAAACATTAGATTTTTAAGGTAAAGGAAAAGGTTGGTGTTTAACAGTGAAGACAACAACTCCCATGATCCCACACTACTTCACAATGTCATCAGTCTATATCTCTTGTTTTTCATTGTTTTGATTGAGAGGCAGAAATTACATACTGTGCATTTAAGTCAGTTCTTTTCTGAAAAACACTTTATTATCTACATCCATCCATCAGAGTCGCAGGTTTTCTAACAGCTACAGAATTTCCGAATCAAACGTTAAACAAAGTACCGTTAACTTAAAAACCCGACATTTCGATTTACAATCACAAAAAAAGATTCTTCTGCCGCGATGTTCAAAGAAAAGAAATTTGCCTAATCTGCTGTCGCTGCTTCACACCTTTGTCTCTGCCAGTCTGATGACTCAGTATTTACTGAAGGGCTCGGACTGAATTGGCTGCTGTTTGTTGGAAAACAACCCCTCTGTTGGTTATCTGAAGATAAGTGATTTGAAAAGCCCATCTCTTTATCAAGAGGAACATCGACCCCCTACTGTGGTGAGAGGCCTCTGTTTGTTTTCTCTCTGGAGTATACGGTCCCGGATCGGAGAACAGAGGTCCTCAGGTGTCTCAATTATCACCCTCCTCTGATGGCTCTCACATTCAGGTTTTAGACAAGCCTCTCATATGTATGTAAGTCATGCTAATGTCAAACATGCCCAGACACACAGTAATGAGAAATGAGTGTAATGGATCAAGCACTTTGCCATATGAGCGTCACGTCCAATCCCCAGTGGCAGGGCAGCACGGAGGACAGGCCCCATTTATCACGGCATATATGAATATTGTTGAAATTTTAATGTGATGCATGCATACATAATGAAAAGAGTACTCCTTCGACATGCATATTAAACGAGTACACCTCCAACATTTTCGATTGACTCCTTTCCCATTAACGGTAGAGGAGTCGACTTCTCTGTTGTTGTTTTCTTTCTGGTGAGTCACATCTGACGTCATAAAGCCCCAAAAAACAGGAAACAGGAAGAGAGAAGTAGATCATATAACTCATCAGAGGGTTTAAATGTGTTTCAAAAAGTCATAATCGATAACATTGTCTTCTCAGTTCAGTGTCGGCTCAGTTGCTGGGATAAAATGTTGGCACTTTCTGCAAACCACTGATACACTGACATTTGTAGCATAAGTAGTATATTGACATTTCTACAAATTTTGTTGTATTTCAACATTTGTAAGGGAGAAAATTTCCAGCCATGTTTGTGGTGATCAAAACACGTATTTCAAGGCAAAATGTGATGTCTTCCTGACCCTTTGTGCTTCAACCTAATCAGACCATAAGCACAGCGTTGTCAGAAGATACGACTGAAAATTGTACCTTGAGAAATGTAAAGTTGCAACATACCACAATTCTGGCAAATGGGTTGTAAGAGTTGCAGATAAGTGGTGCGAATGGGGAAGCTATTTAAACACAACTTCACTGTAAAATCTGATAAATGACTTTACTTAAAAACAACTGAGGAAATCGATTAACTTAGAGGAGACTTCAGCTCGTACAACTTAAATGTAATAGTCTACTTTACATGGTATTTCTGAGGTAATCGGTTTTCCTGACTTTTTTAAAGTAAAGTCATCTTCTAAAATGTACCGTGCAAAAAAAAGCAAATGAAAAATGTTAAAAAAAAATAGTATATAACGATCAGGTAACTGCAGATATGTGGCCAGGCTGCCAGCATGACTGCATCACCAGTGGGCCGTCATTTTCCCGGGACAGTTTTGTGCCCAGCGGCAAACAGAAGAGCACACAGTGAAAGTGTGGCCTACATGGAGCCAGTCTAAACGCTGACGGTGTTGTTATTAGATAATCATTACATCGTGCAATCAACATAATGACTATTATGTTGCTGCATGCTAATATATCATGTCAAATATTCACTGGCTACATGCATGTGTTTGCATGTGTGTGTGCATCCGTATGTTTGCTGAAGGACAATGGAGCTCAGGAAGGGCCCGGCTCCATGCTGTCCTAGACAAGGCATACATATCTACACACACACTCATACACACACACACACACACACACACACACACACACACAAAAGACAACACCGTTATTTTGGGTCCTTCCCCCAACTTCAGCCCAGAGTGAGAACAGTGCAGGAAATGGGCCCTAATTCACAACCTTGTGACAGAAAGGACAACTGGAGAAACACAATCACACTCTCACACACAAACACACCAAATACAGAAATCAACTGTATCAGCAAATCACCCAAAAAAACGCAAATTAGATTTGCTGCCCCACTAAGCTGAGTTCAGGGCTTCAGACGGGACATTGCCCGGTCTTGGCTGCGGTCCGGAGCAGTGCAGCAGGCCATGCAGTTGGTCTTTACAGGCCCACTGATCCGATCCTTAATAGCTGCACGAACAGGTCAGGGTCGCACAGTTGGAGGCCTGTGCTCCGCTAGCAACCCATAACCACCCCTGTCTGTCTGCCTGTCTGTCCACCCTGCAGGCTTTCATATCCAAGGTCCCTCTCTGGGCAGTGTGTCGGTGTGTGTCTCTCCTGCCAGCCAAATGCTGGAACAAAGATACTCGTTATCCTTCTGAACCCACAGCCTTCCCCCTCCCAACAACCCATCACACCAAAACCCTGATCCTGTCTAGTGCAGCCGGTCTAACTGGGTCCGACTCGTGTCCTTCGGTCGCAAGAAATGAGGAGAGCGAAAAACAAAAAGAAAATGAAAGCGAGACGCGAGAATGTGACCACCACATTAATTTCCTGCTGACGTGCTCGAGACCACAGAGAAAAGAGTACGACTAAAAGTCCAGCAAGGGGATCAAAGAACTTACAGTAAAAATAAAAACCCAACAACTCCCTGCTTTATGTGTGTGTGTCTGCACACGCACGATGTGTGTGTATGACAAAGAGTGGGAATATTCAGTATGAGAGGAGATATTTGTTCAGCCGGGGAATTTACTGATGAGATTAGCTCTGGTTAGGGGGTTTGGGGGTGTGGAATGTAAACAAGAGGAGGCAAGAGGAGAGGAAGATTCAGCCCCCCCCCTACACCACCACCAGCACCTCCACCCCCATTATTCTTCCTCCCTTTGTGGCTGCAAAGACAAGTGGGGGTCCAGGAACCGGCCCCCTGTTGCTCATGTTAACTCATAGTGTGTATTCTGCAAACACTTGCGTGTTAAATCATAAATACACATATGCACGAGGGAGACACGCGAGTAGGAAATGCTAAAATGTAACGACACAGCTGGACTGTGTTCGTCTTGAGAGAGTTTTGCTTTTCTTCTCTGTCATAACTAACTGAAGGTTGATGTTCTTCCTACACTTTAGAGGACAGCGACAGTGAATAATGATCTCCCTCTTCCGCGTACATCACTGATGTTGGTGCTAATGGACGCTAATGGATGCCAGTGCGCTTTCTCCATCTCTCTTTGAGAGCAGGCCAAGTTTCGGGGTACAAAGAGAGGGTTCATGCAGTGTCAGCCAAATGAGGATGTCAAATTCCATCATTAGAGGATAATTCCGGTTTATTACGACTTGAGTTGGTATTTTTGGTAGATTTGTCAGCTGAAATAACATTGTACTAACTGTGGGTAAATGTCGTGATCTGGCAACGCTGTGACAGCGAGTTCAAAATGAATGAAAAAACAGTTTAACCAGACTCGTGAAACTAGTTTATTTGAGCATAAAACTGAAAGCTGATGCACTCAAATCAAACAAACACGTTACTGCACAATAAACAGTGTGTGCACTTTTGGAAAGTTCAGTAGGTTAAAATGAAACCACAACATCCTGGGTAATGAGTTGGGGGATTTTCTGAAACCTGTATGAACGTCTGACTCTTTTATTACGGTAATACAGATGTGAAGGGTGATGAGTACATCAACAGTGAGAGTCCACAGCCAAACTAGCAGCTGGTTCTCTGCATTTAACCTTTAAATGAATCATTCTGACTTTAATGGCCGTGCTTATTTTCATGGCTACCCATCTCATGTTTGTTCATTTCCTTTAAAAACAAAAATATTAAAGTTGCAGTGGCTCGGGAAGAAAAGTCAGGGGATTACCACAGTTATTAAGATATATCATCTGAGAGCTATGAGGTTTTGTAAAGTTTGTGCCAAAATATTTGTGCTAATCCATCCAGTAGATGGGATTTCACGGGCTAAGAAGCGAAGGGGTCAGCAAAGGTTCATCCTCAGGGCACCATGGATATCTGCACCAAATGCCATGGCAATCTAAAGAATAACTGACAAGACATTTTTTTACTCTTTAAAGAATATACTCCACCTCAATCCTGGGCCTTCAAACCCTGAAACCTACAACTCAACCACTCACAGTTTGATCAATGATTTGGGTGTGTTGTGCTAGTAGCAACTAATGTAGCCTCAAGCTATTAGTTCAAGTAGAGATTTGGGATGAGCTACAGAGGTCTGGTAAGCATACTTCTTTCAAACTCCACACACCCAGATTTAATTTAATGTCATTGCTTCAGGCAGTTTCTCAGACTTATGACGGCTCCCTCCGCAGCAACTAAAGGCTTTACACATCATCAGGTGTTGTGGCGTTGTGGGAGTGCTAAAATGGCTTGTTTGTGTGACGTAATGTTGTGAACTTTTACCCCACGCTGATTCAGAAGGTGGCGGCAACACACCTAAAAGCAGTTTGCCAAGAGCCATAACACTACACTACACTAACATTTACTAGCATTTAGCCATTTTACTTTTACACCCACTAAGGCCAAGTTGAGTAACTACACATAAAACATAACGTTACACTCTGTTGTGTTTTGGGCCATTCATGCTGCTTGTATTATCAGCCACCTCATAGTCCAGCTTCTGGTCTGATTACCAGTTTACATGATTGACCACCGCAACGTGACATCCAGTTCTCCAAAGTCTGTTTCAGCTTTGCCGCGGTAGCTGGTTGTGTTTAGTTTTTTGTGATCCCCACCACCACTGCCCAAACACACATACAAAGGAATGGTAGGACCACCGTTTTTGCCGCAATGCCCGATTTGGCACGACTGAGGACTGTTATGCGACATCAGTGAAGTTCCCCTTTCACCAAAAAAAGTCAACCTCATGGTGTCTCAAGAGGAAACACCATAAACGTCTGTAGAAATAATTATGGAAATCCATTTAATGGTTGATGCTGCACTTAAGTCTGGATCAAAGTGGTCAACTGACAGACAGAACGGCCATCAGAGCCTCTCGCCTGGCTAAGAGCAACAACAAATATACTGGAATTACCCTTCGACAAAGACATCAGTGTACATCAACACAAACACGTTTGCTCAGTCACTGAAACCTCAACATGTGACCTTGTTTATCATAAAGAAAACAATCCTCGGCAGGGAAACAGTATACACACAGTACTGTACATTTCATAATGTGTCGTAAAATCCAGGATCAAGCTGCTCTTCATTCCACCTTCCCATTTGGAGATTGAATATGTGGCGTCCAGAGAGCCTCATCCCATTTCCCAGCTGTTTATTTTAGGGACCTCCTGATATGCAGCCTGAACGTGGTGAAGGAGGGAAACATTCACCGGGGGTCTCTCATCATGATCCCAGCCCCAGGAGTGCGTGGGTTGGGGCGGCACGTATAATGGCGGGTGACAGGCCTCGCCACAATGTACGTATGATTGAAAGAGTTATGAACACCGCATGACTCTGTGGTTACAAGACAACCTCAAGAATCTGTTCTGTGGCCTTGAGACTGCGAGTCTGTGTGCGTGAAGGGGGAGAGGTAAAGGAGACACAGATGCTGAGATTTCCATTTACCCCCGAGTTCCACGTTCATTACGAATCCGTCCCGAGCAAAGTGAATGTTAAGACGCTCCAGATTAACCCTGAGAGTGACAGAAGCAGCGTCAGCTGTCCGTGGTATCACTTTCCATCCAAATGGTATGGATGGGGGCCTGACAACTGTCACCCTGACCTTGCTTCTCTACACCACTCTCCCAAGACTCACTAGACTCTCTGGGGTGGGTGGGATGAGATTACCCGCATTCACAATCTCCCCTGTCTCTCCAAAAACACAGCCATCTGCCAATCACAGAGGTGTACCGATTAAGTCGTCGTTCGAGCTATATGAAGACTAGGATCTCAGAGAATCTCCTCAAGTGGGTTTATAATTAAGAGAACTATTTGTGTGTTTGTGCGACTCTCACATGTCACCTTGACTCACAGCAGAAGTGACAGGGACAACTAGTCCGCCGGAAATTGCTGACTGGTTCATTGGCTGATTAGCAAGCCACATGTAATTTGTAGAACTAAATGTCACAGAGATAAGACACATACTTTCCTCTATCCGTAATATATCTTCACTATGTAGCATATTACTTGGCTCTCCCACCTCATCTTCACCGTCAGATCTTACCCCGTCTTTTTCATGAACAAGATGTAGGGTCCACGGCCATGCTAGTGGCTCTGTTTCTATGCTCAAAGCTGCAAAATTTATGCATTTCAGTAGGCCAACCTGGAAGTTAGCAACCTTAGTGGTTAATTTGTTTCCTCAAGGTGTAACCAATGGGAATTTTCCCTTATTTTATTGCAGAGAAAGGTTTATGATACTAACAAGCGGGACAATCTTCACAAGTGAACACCACTTTTATGATTCCTGAAGTGTGATTTTATGAATACAATAACCAGAAGTAAAAAGCTAATGTTGGGCTACACCATGATTACATTACTTAAACATCACTACTAAGCTTCCTACTACGCTATACTATATACATGTTACTATAAATTGATCAATCTACAAGTTGTAGAGTTAATTAGAATAGTTTGCAACTAAAATCAACTTGTAGAGACAGACTAGGGAGTGGATGAATTTCAACTGATGTTTAACATCCCTGACAACCTCTGTAGTATTATTTAGCCACTTGTTAGCAACAGTAGCTTTTTTAAAGACACGTAAAAGCTTCAATTTGACAAGATGGATATGTACTGACATAGTTTATGTTGTGGAACAAAAGGGGAAAAATCCCGGTTACCCACATGCCTAGTTTCAGGTATCTAGCCACTAAAAACCCATTCAAAAAACTTCACGGACGAGGGAGCCACAAGTGCAAAAACTGTTTAGTACACTGTTTAGGATAAGCACAGGGCACTACAGGAAAAGTCAAGTGATCGTTATTGTTATCAGGTCACTTCGTCCTGGCACCATGGATACCTGTACCACATTTCAAGGCAGCTTATAGACGCAGCCTGTCCAAATCAAATTGCCTGTCCCTGAACCATGATGCTAACGTGTCTTAAAAAAGAAGGCCGTCGTATGCAATCTCGAGCTGAAACTACACATCGGCTTTTTCCTCGAGCCCCGGTGGTCGTTACAGTTGCCAGGCCAGTCAATGTGAGAGGTGACGTGGAAAATGCAGAGACAGGAGCCCATAATCCTGCTAATGACAGACATTAGATATTAGCTGTGGCGCTAGGATGAATAAAGTCTGCACATGTCATACTGTACACACAGAAAGTGAATGCTAGTTGTTGACACTGAATGTACTTTTTCAAACTTAAGCGACATCGGCTCCAGACTGTGGGTTCCGTCCGGGAGCAATCAATTAAAGCCAGAACCCTGTCTTCACATTAAAATGGTATCTGATATCCGATCGAGGCTACTGGTTTCAACCAAGGCCAGGCGAAGGGGGTGAGGGAGGCCAGGGTCCTCAGGGGGATGCTGCAGGGTGTGTGAAGCAGTGGCCTGCGTGCCGTCGGCCAGCCGCCCGAGGGGGAGGCACATGGTGCCAACAGCTGCCATGGTGAAACGCTAACCCCTCTAAATGCTCCGTCCAGTAAACAACGCTGGGCTGAACACATGCCAATGGGGGAGCTTGGGTGAGGAAGGGGTGAAGAGGGCGATAGGGCCGACCCAGCTGACGCCGTGGAGAAAGGAGAATTGACCCCTGTGAAATGGCTTATTAAAGTGTGGTGGTCACAATTCTGGGGGGCCAACACAAGACAAGACGGTGGAGGAAACTCAAAACCCTCTTTGGCAAGCGGAGCGCCGTGCACGCCACAAGCCGCAGACAGGAAGCCCCAGATTCAGGAGATACTTTTATATGGATGTATTTACACAGACAGAACATGCCACATGCATGAAATGCTGATGACAGATGCTTTTATTTTGCTTGCCGTACCCAGAGAATAAGCACGCAGAGTTAATTTTGTCTCACAACTGGATGATGGGTGGAACAGGATTTGAACTCTGCTAAGTACCCATCCTTTACGCCCCCTGATGCAATTCATTCAGACCAATGTGTGACTTCTTTTACCTTTTAAATTGATAAATGAAGTGCCCTCTGTGGAGCCTGTTGGAGCTGCCGAGGGTTCCCATGCTCTCAGGCCTGCTGGGGAGTGGCAGGAGCAGATGTGGCATGTAGTATCCCCTGCTCAGTCTGTCCCTCCTTCCCTCAGTGTCCCCCTCTGCTAATTGTAAAACAATCCATCTTACACTTGTAAAAACATTACTTTCTACCTTCATCGCCTCTGCCCATAACTCTCACTTTAAAACAGAATTATCCCTGATCTCGTAGTGCAATAATTGCACCCAGTCCTCATTGATGGTTAAATGTGATACAGGGCCGTTACAGTAATCCAATAAGTGCCCTTCAAGCTGTCATTTCATTTCGCTCTCATTACTTCCTTTCTCTAACATTCGCACTCAATAACTCACAAACACACAAAAAAACATGAACTCTGCTAGATCACGCTGGATCGTGATCGTGATAAGATCATATCACTTGTTGCAAAATGTGAAACTAAGCTGAATCCACCATTGTCTCATGATAAATCACCTGAGCAACAACGCCCCCATCTGGTATTGTTTTCAAGGTCCTGAAGGCAGCGTAGCCTGTTGGCAGCTGGTTGACCACTTCTTCTCACAGTTTCGTTTACTCGCATATTAGCATCCTTCACATGTCTTTTCCACAGCAAAAACACACGTGTATTAAACTGCTTGTGCCGGTGACAGAACTGGTGCTGTGCATGCCGGTTCATTGGCTTCTATGAATGCTATTAGAGACAGTTGAATGTGTACTGGTAAAAAAAGGCCACTGTTGCTGAAATGCTACTTTTTACTTCCACTGGAAATTGGATTTGAACATTAAGACTAAAATACCTACGAGTAGGTGATGTTTCTGCTTTAATTTATAATTTATAATTATTAAATCTCCAGTGTTACTGTTAAAATGTTAAATATCCTGCCTCCAACAGCAATCTTTTTTGTTTTATAACCACATTAATATAATATAATTATATAATATAGTTGTTAACCATAATAATATCGTTATCAGCATCTACTCCAAGAACCGGGTCTCGTCAGGCTCCAACTTTGAATACACAAAAAACGTTAATTATCTGAATACTTTTCACCTGTTAAAGCACAAGGTACATGCAATGGGTGTTAAATATTATCTATAAGCCATTCTGGGCCGATGAGTGTGGTTCTGCTTCCCTCTAACAGGGAAACGCTAATGTTGAACAATGATGGAGGTGGGTTTCTCACGCCAGCATGTTGAACACTGGTTTGCTATGAAGGGATGTGAGAGATTCTCTGATAGGAGGTGCTCTATTCTAATCTTTGCATCCCGTAATGTACAACCAGGCCCACACCTGCCCATACAATCTACCCCATCACTCTATTAACCCCAACTGTCTGTCTGTCTCTGTGCGTGTGTGTGAGAGAGAGACATTGAGTAATACATAGACCGTGCCACTGCAGACCTAAATATTTGTTATTTTCTTCTCTGGCTATTCATAAAGTTATCTCTCTGCTGAGCTGTAATCTCAGTCATCACACACCTGCCAAACGTGACAGCTGATTACAAGCAGACGTGCCTCAGCAGCGATGAACTCACTCTAGGGGGCTATTGTTCAGAGACCCTGTGCCATTAACAGACCGCAGGGCTCAGGTTGATATTCAGGGGCTTATCAGGAGTTTAGACAGTGGTTAACCAAACATTAACCACTCTCCCGGCTTTCCTGTAAACATGACCTTAATGACAGGGTAGACAGAGTCTCTGAGGACAAACACTGTCAGTGGCACCAACACAGTGTACCCACAGGAAGTGATGTGGGCCGCAGATATCACTGATTGGCTGAGGTCTTCAGAGGGCCGCAACGGGAGACCCAACTGCCACTTTTCATTGAAACATGAGAACTAATATGAGTCCTTGAGGAAGTTTAAAACCTAAAATAACAAAAAAACAAACATAATATGGTTCCATACACCTTGTATGGCGTAATCCAGGTCTCTTGGACATCAAAAACTGATTTGAAAAGACAGTATTTACACCCTCTACATGTGGTCACACCCACTGCAGAAGTGGTGCACACTTATGCTTTTAGCTTAGCAGCTACAGTGAAAAGGGTGTAAATAACGTCTTTTCAAATACATTTGGGATCTTTGGGCATCCAGAAACTTGGATTACACAGAGCTGTTTTGTGTTTGTTTTCCCCCCATTTTCAAACAAACAAACAAAGTCCCCATCCACTCCAGTGGCTGTTTCGCTGTGAAGCTCTGAAAATGTTTTGAGGACTATGAAACTTCACGTGACTTTCCATCAGCATGAGGGTGAGTAGATAATGAGGGGGGAACTAATCCCTTTTGGCTTTTTTCTCTACTAGCCATTCATACAAATATTTAACTTACATGTATTTAAATCTAAACAACTACATCTGATTTCCAAATATTTTCAATTGCCTGTTGCAAAGAGGCCAGGGGAAGATGAAACAAGAAATGAGAGCAGTGAGGTGTGTGATTGTGGTGTGTGTCTCTATGTGAGAGTGCGGATGTTGTTAGCTGTGGTGGATGGGTGTGAAAGCGTGTGTGCATACAGGACTTGCATGTAAAACATAAAAGGCACTTTAAGTCACAGCACTACATCCTGAGCTAGTAACACTTAATCTCAACTTCAGCATTTCACTATGCATAAGCATTCAATAAATGCATATAACACACAATAATGTAGTTGTAAGCAGATAGAAAGGGGTTTAAATGTGTTTTAGTACATTGTTATTTGTTATCTGTTAAAGGACAGCTTTATTAAAATACCTTATAGCTGCTTAAAACTACATTATAGTGTGTTTATTAAATGATGACTGTGTATAAATACTATATACTGTGGTGAGGGTTTTAAGTTAAGTGTGAGTGTTGTGCTTGTGAAATGTTGAGTCTTTGTGAATACATTAATCTAGGAGTCTGGTTTAGACCTGCTCAATTTGGAAAGTGTCATGAGATGGCTTTTGCTGTGAATTGAAGCTATACAAATAAAGATTGATTGATTGATCGCGATTATGTGTTAAAATTATTTTATGACATACTGAGTACTTAATCACTTGAGTCATAACTCTTGTGTAATACTTCAAAGTGATGATTGTATTTCTAATAATTATCAATAAGTCCTGTGCTTTTAAATTACATCACATCAACTTTTACCTAAAATAATGCAAAACAATTGATTTAATAATGTATTATATTGATAGGATTCACTTTAAGAGACAAGTTAGGACATTATGACATACAGACAGAGATCAGGTTTGCTCAACACACTCCGCACCGAGAGGACAAACTGGGGGATTTTAGGTGTAAGCGTGCAGGTTTTGTTCCAGCCTGCCCCGTTGCATGGCCCATAGTCTTCTAGACACAGTCTAGTGGGAGGGTAGGTTTCGGTTGACAAGTCTGAGCAGAGAGGAAAAGGAGGTGTGTGAACGAGAAGTAGATCAGTGTACATCCTGAGTGTGTGAACTCTCGATTTGTTTGATTTAGTTGACCACAAGTTTTCAGGGTGGATTTTTCCATTTCCATTGAAACACAGGATGGCTTTGACGCTTTATGGAGGAATTCTGAAATGTCATGGGAAAATTAGGTTACTCTTTACTAAGGGGGAACCTGTCATATTAATTATCACAAGAGTATTTAAACATATTTCTGGATGAATACTTCAAGAATTATTCATTTTGAAATGCATTTATACATAGAAAGAAATATTATGACGTATCAGCATACTAGAGTTAGATGATTCGTATTATGATATTATTATATTACTATCCGGTGCATATTGCATTACACTAATAAGCAAAAAATAAATAAATAAATAAAAAACCAGGGAAGAAAAACCAGATTTTTTCTAATGTGCTCAACAAGGCTTCATGTCAGTCAGATAGTGGATAATATGTAGATGACACCATAGCGCCTCCCAGTGGACAAATGTCATGTCCACATTGCCTGCACTCTCCTCTGATTCTCTCGAGTACAATTATGTTATTTGCGCACCATTATATTATATATACTTTAGATTTTTTTTGCATTTTGTGATAATAACTCAAATCATACACTTACAGTATATTGTAATCTGTCATTTTAACTTTATTATATATAAATCTACAATATATTTGACATATACTGTGTCTAGTACCACTTTTCATTTAAGCACACTGGCATAGTATGTACTGCACATAGCTTGCCAAACTGGTTTGTTTGTACATGTGTTTTTAAGTATTGCAACACTTAAAGGATAAGTTCACAATAAAATGAAAATTCAGTCGTTATCTACTCACCCTCATGCTGATGGAAATTCAGGTGAAGTTTTGTCGTCCACAAAACATTTCTGGAGCTTCACAGCAAACCACCATCGCAGCATTCTCCTAAACAACCGAAGCAGATGGGGACTTGTTTTAAAATGTGAAGACAACAACAAAAACAGCAACAATAAAATGGCTCCATACAGCTTGCTGGACATATGATTACTGCCATTGTTATTGTTATTATCATTATTTAGCTTTTTCTGTCAGCTCCTTAGGGATTAGCAGGGTCCTATAATAACAATGTGCAGATGACCTACCAAAGCTGACTTCACAGCTCTCAAATCAAGAGTAGGTATTTGATATATGAGGAATGTGAAAGAGAGAAAGAAATAAGTGTCAAGAGGATCATTTATAGTGTGTTATCTGTCTTCAAAGCCCTGCCTTGATCTTGGGGCCACACCCGAGGCTGTAGCTTTTCTAACTTTATAATATCTGTCATATCACTAAAATAAACAATTATATATAATAATAAAATGCAAATTTATAGTTAATTAAACTCAAGATAATAGTTATTTCACTGTTAAAAGGCAAGGAAATGCTTTATTAACTGTTAATTAGCAATTGTTTATTGGAAAGTTGCAATTGATGTTCATAACACTTTGTAAATGGTTAATAAATACTGTGTAGTTCATCTATAAACATTATTTTGAGAGTTGCAACTGATGTTTTTAACCTTTGCAATTGCTTAAAAAATGTTTTATGAACCATCTCACCGTTTCTTAACAGGGAAATTACTCAACTAAATGTAATAAGCTATAAATTTAGCATTTATTAATGATGGTTTAAGTCACAATTGGCCATATTTGTCACTTATCTTCCTCTGACGAGTCCACTTTTCTTCTATTTGCTGTAACTGATACTCCTAAACGAATATTGATCCAGTCAAAATGCAGAGAAGTGCATAGATTTATATTAGTCTTCAACATGTTCTCAATAGATGGGTTGGGGTGGGGGGGTCATGACCTCAGTATGTCTAAAATCCTGGCCATGGCCCTGGCCACACCTGAGTGTAAACACCTGCTGTCAGCAGATTTACAATCCCACTTTACTAAAGTGTTTGCTATAATTCAGATTCTGGTTTCCCTCACTGGGACGTAATCATCTGCTTGATAGAAAACGCTGGACCCAAATGGGTTCAGGTAAACGATCAGAATTGACCGTCAACAAGCGCCGCCCCGTGATGACGCAGCCGTTGTTTGGCCTGTGACGCTGCATGTACACGTAGCCTAGTAGGATGTGTTCATTGAAGATGGTGGCTGTGTGTCAGACTCACTGTCCTGCACATTTGTAAGAATTTATTTATGTTTGTACACATTTCCGACATCGGGTAAGAGTGATTATATACCGTCGTTAGCAATGTTTTGCTCTGAACGTTTTGATCCGGTCTCTACGGCAGCCTTGAAACTGTTACCCCTGTAGTTAGCATCGGCTAGTCAGCTAGCAAGGCTAAACTAAGCACCGAAGCTAACGCTAGCTGACCAGGCAGTGAACCTGTTAAATTATGCTCGTCGAGTGTCCGGCGACTTGTAACTGCTCGGTGTGTCTCTGTCAGTGTTGAATACGTATTTAAAAAATGATATATAATCGTTTTTGGACTCTTTACAAGTCCTGGCTCCGGGCTAAATCAGGCGACTTTAGGTATCAGTGTTTTGCTGGGTATGGCGTTGAGGACATGTAGAGCAATGTAGCATTACCGTTAGCTGTTGAGCCAAGCACTCTGGACCTTTCCTCGTAGGGCAGCTTAATGTGTAACGTTAACCCGGTGTCGTGTCAGACCAGAAGGAGTGAGGTACCGATTACAGCCCAGCAAATGTGGTATAAAGATCAGAAGTCGATGGCTTCTATCTGAATGCGATGGCTAAGTTTGTAAGTTTTTGAATCATGTTGACTGTCGGCAAGTTGGCTCGGTGCTAACGTTAGCTAGCATGCCAAGGTTCCTGGTGAGTTTACAATCCTTGAAAAGATCCGGGATCACATTAGTAGCGCTCATCTGGCCACGGCTATTTACCTTCTGGCTCTTTCTGTTATCGATCTCCCTTTCTAACCTTTTAAAATGCTCAGTGTCACACCATGTTAGCCCCCCGGAACTTCCCACTGACAGGTAGAGTAATCTCATCAGCCTTCGTTAGCGGTCTGACGAGCCTATGTTATGCATTTGTGGGATCTCTATAAAAATGCCTCATCAATAACTAACATTACAAAAAAGCAGCACATATGCAGAAGTTAGCGCAAGGACTATCTTGATCTTTCATCATTAACAGCTAAATGAGCAAGTTCCTGTTTAGAAAGATAAGTCACAAGATGAGTCTTCCCTTTATTTGTAGCAGATTAGCTTTAGCACTTCGCTGTCTTGTCAGTAATTTCTTGAAGCCATCGGATTCAAAATCACCTCCATGGAAAAAGCTTTCTGCGACCAAAAGCACATGGCTTTTTAGAGGTTAAGCTATTCTGATTTTCCTCTGCTAAGTTAAACACTAAGCTTGTAAAGTAAAGCAATTTGATTCAGATTGTGTGATTTAATTAAAGTGGTCATTCATTACAATTAGTCAGTTGCGTTCTACTCATTATACTACGGTATCTATTTAATCGTCATAACATCTTCCAGCTGATGTAGAAATCGCCACGTTGTACCATTGTTTAAGTAGGATCTGAAACCTAATACACAAATAAAGGTGTGGTTAACTCCATCAGAGGCATGTGTAGCTTTTTGTTAAACACTCCCTCCTTCCTTTTCTCCACCCAGCGTTGCCTGACTTCAGTCTCTTCAGTGACATCTACTAGAGTGACCTGGTCCTCGGACCTGTTAGCTCTGCAGCCATGCAGCCCCCTCCTCGGACTGGACCTCCAGGAGCCTCTGGCCCTCCTCCCTCTGGGCCCAACATGTTCCGCAGGACCAGGCCTCACAAGCATACAGCAGCACCTACTGCCACAATGCCACCTACTACTCAACCCATGACAGACCCTTTTGCTTTTGTTAGAGCGCCTCCCCCTATGGCGGCAGGTGGTCTTCCAACGATACCCAACAGCAACCCTCCACCAATGCAAGCCCCACCTAACGCCATGTACGCTCAAGCTGGCTCAGGGCTGCCTCCACAACCACATACACTGGAGGATGTGCCAGCTGCTCCCCCTGGCCCCCCAACATCGTCTTTGCCAGGGGTGACCCTGTTCAACCCACACAATACAGCATCTTCTAGTGTTTTCCAGGCACCCAGTCCAGCAGGATATGCGTCCTCCTCACATACTGAACAGGGCTATTTTAATTCACGAGAACAGACACCATCCCTGGCCACAGAGCCGCCACTTGCAGCCTCAGCCCAGGTACCATTTCAGTTACCTTTTAACCCTGAATTTCAAGGACAGATTCCTCCTCAGCCTGTGCCCTTCCAGCCTGTGCCTCCCACCACCTCCTCTTCCCAGTGGGCCCCTGATCATGGAAGTCGTCCTCCATCAGTTCAGAATTATTTCCAGCCTACTAGTGACCCTCAACCGCAGCCTTTTAATTTACCTCCGCCGACCCAGATGTACCCCTCCCACACCCCATCACCCCATCATAACACCCCCACCCCTCCTACACAACCTGGACATCCCCCAATCCAGGCTCCTCTTCCTGTCCAGAACCCTGCAAGGCCCCCTAGTTCTCAGTGGCCTGACCCAAATGCACCCCAGCATCATAATTCCCACTTACAAACTCAGAGCTACTTCAGTCAGAGCTCTGCGCCCCAGGACTCATGGTTCAACCAACCTCCACAGGACTCAGGCTACCACCAAATGGGGACTGGCCATCCTCAGCCTCGACCTGACTCTGCTGGATCTCAGCATGCACCCTACACTGGGCCTGGGCCTAGCTCTGCCCCAGCCCCTGCCCCAGTCCCAGTCCCATACTCTCAGGAGTCTGGTACACTCTCAATGTTCTTCAAAGACAATGATGTAGAAAATGAAGAAACTCTGGCTGGAGAGAGAAATAAGGCAGTAAATGGTACTCCTGCACCCTCTCACCATCACAGTTACCCACAAGCCCACAGTGGCCTCGCTGATGTTCCTTTGGATTACAGAGGACCGCCTCTGCAAGATCTTTCACACGTACCATACATGAATGATGGCAGTCATGCGTCACAGGGAATTGCCCAGAAGCCCCCTGATTCCCAGTACGACCATGTGGAGAATTTGGAGTGTGTCCCAAACCAGGAAGTATTACCCAGTGAAACCCATGGCAGCCCTGCTGCTGCACCTGCAGCCCATGGAGTAGACCAGTTTGAAACCGGGCCTAACCTGGAGACTCCAGATTCTATTCCAAGACCAATGAGATCTGCAAGTGTGTCTTCCAACTATAGCAACATGAGCCATGGAAGTGGAACTAGCAGTCGTCGTCATCAGGGAGTCGTAGGTACCTTTATCCAGCAGGAAAGTCCACGTCTTACTGATGAAGCCAACCTGTCTCCTGCTGCTGGAGGCTACTTTGAGCAGATTGACACTTCACCCGCTGGAGATATGGGTGCGCCACAGAGCCCCCTGGAGCAGATGTGGCCTCCCACACCCAGCCCTCCCAAACCAACTGGTATCTTTCAGGCCAGTGCTAACAGCTCATTTGAACCCGTGCGCTCACATGGGGTTGGGGTGCGTCCTCCTGAAGTGGACAGGGCTAAAATGGTAGCAGAAGGGGGTCGAGATGCTACACCTGGCAACCTAGAGCATCCACCAGATAATATGGAAAATATTTATGGCCCAGGGCACCCTCTACCTGCTGGGGCCGTAGGTGGTGTGCCTCATCTTACACACCCTGTGGTTCATTCTCACTCTCGACCTTCATCCCGTGCTTTTGGGGCCAGTCGGCCTTGTGAGAGCCCCGCTACTACTCTGTGGGCTCAGAATGATCCTGCTAGCTTGAACGCTAGCATCCTCCTAGCCCCTGCTGCCCCGACAGTTCTTGCCCCTTTACGAGAGCCCAGTACTGATGTCATCCAGCCTCCAGAGGATGGGCCACTGGACCTGCAGCCCTCCCAGAGAATCCAGCCAACTCCACAGCAGCACTCAGAGAACCTAGAAAACCCACCAAAGGTGAGTGAGGCAGAGCCAACCGACTCTCATGGCAACCTTGGCTATGCTTCTCTCCTTGTGGCCGACTCGCTCCATCAGCCTGTTTTGATTGCTCCGCCAGTGTCCAATTACAGTGTGATTCCCCCCAGTAACCCTGCTCAACCTGCTAGCCTTAGGGAATCTACCCCACCTGTGAGGCCACTCGCACAGGGGCAGGGTGCCAATACTTCTCAACCACCTTCAGTGGCCTCTAATCAGATTCCACTGTTTGCCCCTGGACCAGTGAGCTTCGGTTCTTCAAGCGCTGACCAGGGTCCACTCAATCTGACCCGCGGCAACGCAGAACCGGCACCATCAGATGTCACAGCTCCGCCACAGTCACAGCCAGTCCCCCTGCTTTCAAGGGGCCAATCATTGGGTGGTGACAGCCAATCTGTCCAAGTTAATCCAACTTCTCTTGTGACTGCTCCTGTCTCTAATCATAATCAGCCATCAAATTATGAACTGCTTGATTTTTCTATGCACCAATCACAATCCCAAAACCAAGCATCTGGCCATCCTTCCTCTCTACATGAGTCTCCACAGTCTAGTAATGGATTTTACCTACAGGTCACCAAAGATGCTCAGCAGGGTTTAAGAGTGCAAGCGAATGCCCCTGCCCAGACCCCGGCCTCTTCATCTACCCCACAGGTTCAGCCAACACCCTCCCAAGCAGCTGCACACACCCAGCCGCCACCAGCTGAACCACCTAAGACATCAGATGTTCAGGCTGCACCACAGGGACAAAATGTTGCTCCTCCTCCTGTTCCTGTGAGTGGAGCACCACCCCCCCATAGCCAGTATCCAACTCCTGTGCAGGGGCCTGCTGCTCCTGCTGCTGCGTATCCTCCAGGGCCTCGAGGACCAGTTCCTCCAGGAGCCTCCCAGCCAGCTCCTACAGAGCCACCTCGACCACCTTCCTCTGCAGGCAGCCAGCAAGGCTATGGGCCCCCTGCTCCAGGGCAAGGGCAGATGTACGGTGGCTATTATGGTAATTATGGAGAATACCCTGATAGCAGAGCACCATATCCTCCTGGCCAGTATCCACCTCCACCTGGGGATCCTCGAGCACAGCAATATTATCAAGTATGTATTTTTTTCTGGCTGTATTTATGTGCTTTTTTTGCAAAGATGTACTCAACAACAGAAAATCCCTTATTGATGCTTTTATCTTTTAGGATGGTGCATATAGAAGCAGAGCAGACCCTTGGTATGGCAGATATGAGGGACAGACCCCAGCTTATCGTGATCCAAACTACTCGTACAGAGAGCCTCAGCCAGAAAGACCCAGCTCCAGGACCAGTCAGTACTCTGACAGGCCCTCATCAAGGTCAGTTAAACTGTTGTGCAGTCTTACGCCATCATTTATTCAACTCTTGTTTAAGCAGTTTTTAAATGTCTTAATCATGAGACTGTTGAGAACTTTGTAAGGACACAATGAGTTTTGGCATAAATTGCTTTCTCATGTATGTATAGATGGTTCTTGTACTTGACCTGTAAACTCACCTTTTGTTTACTTTCCTCCGTAGGCAAGGCTATCCTGAAGATTTCCACAGAGCAAACCGAAGTGCCTATAATGATTATTATGCAGAGTACGCCAAGCACTATGATTACGCAGGTATGAGCCACTGGTTACTTACTAGCATGAATCTGAAAGCATTTTCACCTTCTTTGTTGTAAATTGATTGGTTCACAAAACACATCGATCTTCCTGTGTTTATACATTATATATTATTGTATAAATCTTCCTTTCTGTATTTTTTGTGGAAGGATACAATTATGGACAGTATGACCCGCGATACAGAGCCTACTATGATCAGGCATACTGGTCTAACGATGACAGCTACAGAGGCCGAGACAACTACTATAATCAATACGTGTATCCTCAGAGGTATGCAGAGAAAGCATTTGCACACTCTTAAGTTGCACATGTGAATTCAATTGTTGCTGTGACATTGATGCACTTTTGGTAATAGATGTAGCTCTGATGCAAAATAGAATTAAAACGTTAAATAGTTTTAGCCTGTTAAAAATGTGTACTTCTGCTGTGTTACATTTATGACTTTTGTCATGCTGTTGGATTTACAAACACTGTACACTCTACTCACAGGAAAGAAGGCTATGATGATCAGTGGCGGTACTATCCCGGTTATGACGCCAGTTTCGATGATGACTACCGCCGTCGAGGAGAAATGTTCGGCGACGACTTTGACCGACGCAGCGTCCACAGCGAGCAGTCAGCACACAGCGTGCACAGCTCTCACAGCCACCACAGCAGACGAAGCAGCTTCAGCTCACGGTCGCAGCAGGTACATTTGTGGATTTTTCTTGTTTGTACTTGTGTTCTCACCTGTTACCTGGTTTTACCACCAAGGCCGGGCCATGAGCGGATATAATTTAGATGTCGTGCTCCTCCTTTTCTCACCAACACTCCTGGCTCTCTTTATTGCGACATTATTAAACTTAAGACACAAGCTGTTGTCTTGGAATTGCAAATACAGGTACTTGTTGATGTTGTTGTTTATTTGACAGCCAGTTAGGACAGGTGATGCTGCATCTCAGGTCCTGAATCTGTTTTAACTATAATCCCAGGGTTATGCTGACTTCCTAAATGTTTCTCCGTGTTTTCCAATACTGATGCATCTAAATACTTCCTGCAACTCTATGGTGCTTTTTCATTCAGGGTTTACTTTCAGTAAAGCATAGTGTGCCTTCTCTTTTGCACAGTGCTGTTCTTGTTGAAGCTGTCCCAGTGCCCTTACATGCCTTAATGGGTGGGCTGAGGATTTCTCAGAAGAAGATAAAGACGACATTGTTTGCACAATGGAACTCACTTTAACACATTTAAATGGCAAAACTTCAGTGTTCTGACAATTATGGTCTTGAAATTAGCCTTTATTTAGATTTTCAATCTTTGATACAGAAAGTAGGGCAACATGTTCCACGTGGAGCAAATTTTTGATTGCTGTTTTTTCTGGCTCCCTCTGCAAGCTGTTGTTGTGTTTTCTTGGGCTTCGAGAGTGTCGATCTCCTCATCTATCTCTTGGGAAGAAAATGAATAAGCCGTCATGCAGCTAGTGGTTTCATTCCTGTAATATCTCCTGTAGCATCTACTCTTTACTATTAGCAGTGCTTTTGAGCACCCGCTCACTGACAATTTAAAGATGAGCACCTACATAGAAACATACCTGATATGTAGGAAAGTGTGATGGGATGTTTTTATGGTATAATGCTTATATGAATAGGTTGTGCTGACATTTCAGATGACCTCCTTCCACTCTGACTCCTTAATACCTGCAGTATCTACTCCACACGTACACCACTGGGACTTGCATATTGTTCTCAGCATCATCCCATTAATTCTCTCAACAGCAAAGGCTTGAGATATAGATACTGACCTGGCTGCTCGTTCTGATAACCAAATAGTGACATGCTGCTCTCGTGGAATTAGTTTCTAAGTATAATAACTGTTTGTTGTTTGGCCTTGAAAACATGAGCAATTCACAGTTACGTTTTATTTGTTTTCCTATTCCATAATTATCTCTGTTTGTCTTCTCACCCTGCAGAGCCAGGTATACAGAAGCCAGCCTGACTTGGTGTCAGCAGTCTATGATAACACATCATCTACTTTGGCTGTTGATTACTCCTACGGACAGTACCCAAACCAGACTGATGCTTCCCACAACTACAGCCAGTACCCCTATCCCACAGAAAGCACCTGGATCGCCCCGGAGCAGCGTAAGCCAAATGCTTAGTTCGGATTAAAAACTGCAATTGAATTTTCCATAGTTCAGTTGTATACCACTAGATTTGGGAAATTATACACTGGCTTCTGTTGTCTGACTTATTTTTTCCCTCTAGCTCCTCCTCGTCCTGCAACCCCAGAGAAGTTCAGCATACCCCACCGCTGTGCCCGCTTTGGACCTGGTGGTCATCTAGTCCAAGTTCTGCCCAATCTCCCCTCCGCTGGACAGCCTGCTCTCGTTGATATCCACAGCATGGAGGTATTTTTTTAACCGATTGTATTTCAGCACTTTACTGTCTGAAGTTTTGTTCCATTGCGTTTCATGAAAGGCTGACGGCAGCATGAAGGGTTTTAAAAACAAAGTGTTAATGTTGCTGTTGTACTATTTTGATGCCATAAGTTGTCACAGTGGAAAACAGTACAGGATGTGGTCACCCTAAACTTTTTACCCATTACGGATGTTTTTGATTGATGGGTTACGTATAGCTAGCAGTATTTTTACATACTGTTGTTGCTCTTTTTTACAAACAAATAACATGCCCCATAAAAGCCAGAAAATGTATAATTTATAAGTGTGCATGATCTAAAACCATTCCCTCAAACCCACCTCAAAGACCGTGTGACCCATACACTTGCTGGCAAAAGTTACCACCATAATTGCATTATCAGGCTCTTGAGAATATGTTATGATAGTCACCGACCCTTCAGGAAAAAAAATCACAATATGATAGCTTTCTTTGTGTATTTCATTCATTGTTGGATAAAGTAAAACAATTCAGGAGACACACAGTGATTAAGCTGTATAAAGAAGTGTTTTGAACCATGCCTGTTTGTGCAGACCATGCTGCAGGATACCCCGGATCAGACAGAACTACGAGCCTTCCCTGGACCCCTTGTTAAGTAAGTGTATTTTAACCTTTTTATCCATCAAAAATAGCTTTGAGTCACTAACCTATAAAAGGATAAGGCTCACAACTGTCAGTATTTTTGTAATTAATCAACAAATTCCATGAAAATAAACCAACAAAGCAGTAGTCTCTCAATATTTTCTGACTTCTATCACCTGTCTGTGTCTCTCAACCAAAATCAAATTGTGTCCTACTGAAAATGTAAATCTAAAGGGTCAAGAAGCTAAAGTTTCTTCTTTTTTATGTACTGGCAACTAGGGATAAATAGTGTATTTGTTGGGGCTTTGGCTATACAGACGATGCTTGTAAGTTGCATCAATTAATTGCTGGTTTTGGTCTTCTCCCCTGGATTTCTAAAAAACAAGAAAAACACATCACCACACTTATTATGACGATTTCCCAGCAATCTGCATATTTTGTTTCAAACTACCTAAATAATACCGTAATGTATAAATGCATAAAAAAAAAACATTTTTTATTCAGTTGAGGTGTCTTGATATTAACATGTATAATAAGTAATACTAACTTGACACTACTGTCCATCAGGGAGGAGACCCATAAGGTGGACGTGATAAAGTTCTCCCAGAACAAAGCCCTGGAGTGTTCTCGTGACAACAACCTCCTTGACAGAGACTCTGCCCGCCTCCTCTGGGACTTCATTATGCTCCTCTGTAGACAGAACGGGGTAAGACTGCAGACATGACTGGAAATATGTCAAAGCAGGGTTGTGACGTATGTTTGCCTGAAACAACTTTCTCACTATTGTTTCTTAAGACTGTGGTCGGCACGGACATCGCTGACCTCTTGCTGAAGGAGCACCGCTCTGTCTGGCTACCCGGCAAAAGTCCTAACGAAGCCAACTTGATCGATTTTAACAATGAACCGCTGGCACGAGCTGAGGAGGAGCCGGGGGCCGGACCACTGTCCCTCCTGTCTGACACCTTCATGATTGTCCCAGAGAACGTTGGAAAGGAAACGGAACGCTTCAGGGAGCTGCTGCTGTTTGGCCGCAAGAAGGTAAAGAAAAAAACCCTCTTGAACTATATTTCAGTCATTTAATAAGTATGTTATGAAATCTGAAATGAGTTCCTGTGTAATAGGACGCACTAGAAGCAGCCATGAAAGGAGGACTGTGGGGCCACGCTCTGCTGTTGGCCAGTAAAATGGACAATAGGACACATGCACGGGTCATGACAAGGTAAAGTAAAAAACAAATGGGTGCACCTTTTTTCTTTGATAGTTTTTACAGATTTATAGATGTAATATTCAATTTTTCTGTCTGTGTTCTTTAGGTTTGCCAACAGTTTGCCCATCAACGACCCTCTACAGACAGTGTACCAGCTGATGTCAGGGAGGATGCCTGCATCAGCCACTGTAAGTGCTGCTTTCTCTCTTTATAAAACTTTGCTTTTTTCAGAATTATTCTGAAGAAGATACATAGACGGTGTTTTTTTTTGTTAATTTTTTTTTCTTCACATAGTGCTGTGGAGAGGAGAAGTGGGGTGACTGGCGCCCTCACCTGGCCATGGTGCTGTCTAACCTCACACACACCCTGGACCTGGATACTCGCACCATCACCACCATGGGTGACACCCTTGGTAGGATTGCGTCAAAAAAGCTGAACTACAAAACGTTTTTATTCTTCACCACAACAAACACGTTACCTCACATTCTGTCTGTCTGTCTCATTTTGTGCCGGCGCAGCTTCCAAGGGGCTGATTGACGCTGCACACTTCTGCTACCTGATGGCCCAAGTTGGTCTGGGAGTTTACACCAAGAAGAGCACCAAGATGGTTCTGATTGGCTCCAACCACAGGTGAGAGACAGAGACCAGCATGCACACGGGAACCAAAGGGACCTTTTAAGACAAGAGTACAGTTTGCACAGAACAAGCCACACCTCTAACCATCTCATTCTCTCCTCACTTCAGTTTGCCCTTTTATGAGTTTGCATCCAATGAAGCCATCCAGAGGACTGAGGCCTACGAGTATGCTCAGTCTCTGGGCTCCCAGCCGTACTCACTTCCCAATTTCCAGGTAGATTTTTTGGGTATTTACAGATAAATAGATTTTTTGACTTTGCGTAAATACTCCTGAGTAATAACACTGTTCTCTGCTCTTTATTGTCTCTTACTAGGTGTTCAAGTTAATCTATGCATGCCGCTTGGCTGAAGCAGGCCTGAGTGCTCAGGCCTTCCACTACTGTGAAGTTATCTCTAGGACTGTCCTCATACAGCCTGCCTACTACTCTCCTGTTTTCCTAAGCCAAATCATACAGGTATGTGCCCGCTCTCTGTCTCATCTTTACTTCTGTACCTCCTGCATTCAGATAAGTATAGATGTGGACAAGTTTTAGTGTTCTGACAGATGTGATGTGGTGTTTTTTTTGTCGACAGATTTCTGAAAAGCTGCGGTTCTTTGATCCACAACTGAAGGAGAAGCCAGAGCAGGAGTTGTTCAATGAGCCTGAATGGCTGCTCCAGCTCAGGCAGCTGGATAGACAGATCAGGGTGAGGAGGAGGAGGAGTGTTTGTCATTCTTTGTTTTTGTATATGCTTATTTTTAATTACACAAAGGATATTCAAAGTAAGGACATTTATTTTGTGTGTTGGCATGGAAGTTCTTGAATTTTAACTTGAATGTTAAATGGTCTTTGAATTGTTCTCTGTAATTTTTTCCCCACGTAACTAAAGTTGCTTGTCTGTTTTTTAGACGGGAGTGATTCAATACAGCGAAAACAGAACAACTCCTACACAGTTCGAATGCAACAGCCCCAGCTCTGACTTGGACCAGACCAGTCCACCCGAACCTGACAACATGCATGTGGAGCTGGATGGCCCCACACCTGACAACCCACTAATGAGCTCATTACTGCCAGGGGCTCCACCACAGGCTGTGCAGCTGATGCCTCCAGGTGTGTACATTTATTTGTGTTTTTAAAATAGTGCTCTTGTGATCAAATTTTTCAAACTGCGTCTGATCTCATCTCTTCTACTTTCTCTCAGCTCCCCCCTCCATCCTCCAAGATGCCATGGCCCCTCCTCAGCCTTTACCCTCCAATGATATGCCCCAGTTCTACCCAGTACCCCCTACTGGACAACCAGGTCAGTTCCCTGTCTCAGGCTACCCTCCACAGGATCCTGGCTTCGCCCCTCCTCCATTCCAGCCTCAACCTGAGCAAACCGAGATGTATCCAGGAGCCCATCAGCAGCCGTGCCCACCACCTCTTCAAGTGGGCCAAATGTCGCCACACATGCCCCCTCAGATGCCCCCTCAGATGCCCCCTCAAATGCCCCATTCACCTGTACAGATGAATCACCCACCACCCCAGATGCCTCAGCACATGTCTCAGCACATGCCTCCTTCTCCCGGGCATATGCCGCACATAGAGCACCTGTCCCAGGCCCCACGAGAGATGCACATGACTCAACCAATATCAATGTCCCCACCCAGAGGCTCCTTTACACCACAGTCGGACTTCTATGACCAGATGGCTCAGATGGTCAGTATCTGGCTGTTTAAATATCTAAAGAAATATTCTTTAACCTTCTCTGTTTAAGCAACATCACTACATAGAAGTACCTTCTTTCCTGCTGTGTAAACTTGTTAGAAAATACCACTTTGCCTTTTCTGTTGCTGCAGGGTCCTGGGAGGAGGTCAAGGACTGCTTCACAATCTTCAATGCATATGGTGCGTGCATGTGTCATGTGTAATCATCTATGCCTGAGGGTTTTCCTGTCTGGAGTCTCTACAGTTTGGTTGTTAAAAAAAGTGCTCAGTCAATTTAGTATTGCACTCCTTTATCACTGCCAGACTCGCACTGGACTGTAAATTAAAAATAAATACTTTTTTTAAAACAACTTGACCTCAGACAGTTTAGTTTGAAATTTGGGCATGTTACACTTATAGCGGCTAATGTAGCCTTCAACAGCTAGCCTCAATCAGTGACCAGGGTGGACTACAGCCGTCTGATAAGCTCACTTCTTTCTAGCTTCACATCTCCTGACCACGCAACTCATGCGGCTTCACTTTAAACTCGACAGGGAAGTTAAAAAACTGTGCTGCATGTGGTTTACACGCTGTTAACGTGCCAAGCTGAGTGTGGATAGACAACCCTATACTTAAGATACCCTATACTATATTTTGACAAGGCCACAGTAACTTTGTAATGAAAGAAAATATTTTCTGTTGTCATTTTGGAAAATCGAAATGTATCTGTAGAGTTTATATTTTGAGGTTTTGTAGTTCATAATACACTTCTGGAGCCTCAGAGCAAAATGGGGAGCAGATGGGGACTTGTTTTAAAACATTTGGACAACGCACCAAGCCTTCAGAATCCTCAAGTTCCCAAATTGATTTGAAAAGACGTTTTTTTACACCCTTCGCACGCAGTCGAGCTCGCGTACCCACTTCAGACGGGGTACGTGCTCAATCTTTCAAGCTTAGCAGCGGTGTAAATAATGTCTTTTAAAACAATACTTCGCCCGACTTTCTTTCCTCATCAGGGTGAATAGATACTGATTTCATTTTAATTTTTCACTCATCCTTAAATTCTTCTTAGGGTATAAAATACTTCCTGTATGCAGTCAGAGAAAAGAGGAATACAGGAAGCCTGTCCATGTGAAGGCCCCCGGCAGAACAAGCTCTTTCTGCATGAGGCTCATTAGAAGTGTGTGTGTACATGTTTGTTATTCTGACCAGTATTTTCTGGTTTACAGGTGGCTTCAGGACGTCGCTCACGCACCACCTCTGAATCTTCCACTCACTCTGGTGGAAGAGAGCGGAGTAACTCGGCTGTGAAGCAGGCCTCTCCACCTCCCCCTTCAATTCCTGAACAGCCCCGCCAAGAGGAGGCCAAGAAAGTGAAGAAAGACTCCCCGAAAAAGGTTCATACCCACACATAAGCTTAAAGATGTTCAGTCGGTGCTCCTACTGTGTTCACCAGTGATCAACGCAATGTCCCATCTTTCACACAGGGTGGTGGTGGTGGTGGTGGTGGCTGGCTAAAAAACTGGCTCTGGAAGGGGAGGAATGAGGCTCACTTGCCAGATGACAAAAACAAATCTGTAAGTTCTTGCTTCTTGCTTGCTTGTTCATACATTCGTACATGTACATTATTACAAATGGTCAATATTGATAAGAGCGCTGTGTTCTTTATTTCCAGATTGTGTGGGATGAACAGAAGCAGAAATGGGTTGACATAAACGAGCCTGAAGAGGAGGTCAGTACTGTCAAATTTTCTCTTCTGGCTTTTCTTGTTTAAACGGAGCAGCTGAAAGATTTATAGATCAACCAGTTCTGATGTGAAGCTTCTCTTTATAATCCGTCAGAGTAAGCCCCCTCCTCCTCCTCCCTCCTGTTTCCCCGTGATGCCCCACATGCCGGGCCCTGGAGGGCCCGCCGGACCCCCGAGTGGTGGTCCTCCTGGTGTCAACATGTTCTCCAGGAAGGCAGGTGAGATGACGGTTTGGCTTTTGGCTTCGCAAACACTGAGGAGACGCGTCATATAACTGTCTAACGTATTAGTCAGTCAGCGTTCACACCTGTTTGCTCTGCTTCTTGCCACTCAGATGTGTTTCTTTCCTCTCAGGCACGAGGAGCAGATATGTGGATGTTCTGAACCCGAACAGTAGAACAGCTAAACCAGGCGGATTGGCTCCTGCACCTGCAGACATCTTTGCTCCTTTGGCACCAATGCCCATGCCTGCAAACCTATTTGTGCCTAGTTCAGGTGAGTGTTGTGTGAAAACGAATTCCATCAATTGATGGTAAAATAAGGTGGCTTAGTTTATATGTGTAACAGTACGGTTGCAGGTTTTCGTTTGATTTTGGAAGGAGGAGCTACTGAACAATAAGCACTGAAGTAGTGAAATATTTATCTGTATCTCTGGTGCAGCTCCTGACGATCAACAACCTCTGGAGGGCAGTGAAGGAGGAAATGTGGAACAGAATTCACCAAACACCAGCGCTGCTCCACAGGTATTTCTTTTGGCTTTATTGGCGTTTATGTTTAAACATTGTTGGTCTAATTTTTAATGTATTCGTAGATTTAACATGTTTTAACATCCTTCTCAAGTAGTGTAACTGCTATTAGAGCCCAACCAAGGCTTATCACAGATATATTGGTGTCGGCGCATATGTTTTTGTATTTTTTGTTATAGAACAAATTGCAGAATAAAAGATTTCTGATGCACTTTTTTCTGTCTAGATGTTCAACCCGACATTATTACCACCTGCCCCCGAAGGTCCTCCTGTGCCTGATGGCTCACAGTCTGGAGAGGTATGACAAATTGTTCCAGTCGGCTGCTCCTGTAGCTACCATAGTACCATCATGCCACCACTGAATCATAATGCTCGAGCACTAACAGCCAGTGCGTGCAGTTTGCTCATTTGTCCGATTATAAGTTAATGTTAGAGGGTGTGTGAAGGAACATGAGAATGCATGCATGTCAACTTAAAATCTTGGCCCATTATCATGCTAAATGCGCAGCCTTGATTAAAATGTAAAATCTGTTCCATTTGCTGTTATAATCTAATTCTTTTCATGTCTGTTTTCTCAAGAATCATAATTTTCTAACGCTGATTTATTTATTTTCATTCTGAGCGGGTATATAGTGGAGACAGATCTAATCCAATGCATGGGAGATTATTAATCTGGGTTTGTGGTTTGTGTTTTTTGTTGTCTACTCTTTTTATTTCCCTCTTGCTGTCTTTAGCTCTCACGTTCTAGCTCAATGAGTTCTTTATCACGCGAAGTGAGTCAGCATTTAAACCAGGTACCTCTGGCTGGGCCTCAAATGGTCCACTCTCACCCATGCCCGCCACCCACCGAGCTCACCACATCACCACTAGTAGCATGCTTCACCGTTTGCACCTGAAGCTTCACCGCCCGTCCGACCAAGAATGTCTGCCTGCTCTCCTGCCTGCCGTCTCCAGCATTACTAACTCAACTCTCAATTTGTTGACCATTTGCCAGGTTCGGTTGTTCAGATGAGATCCAGACTTATCAGAGTTACAGTAACTACAATAGCCGTGTTTCCATCAGCACATTTTTATGTGCACTTTAAAGTAGTGCAGCATTCTTTAATCCTGGTTCTCAGGGACCCCTGCCCTGCATGTTTGAGATGTTTCCATCCCCTAACACGCCTGATTCAAATGATTAGCTCCTCAACAAGTTCTGCTGAAGCCTGATAATGATCCATTTATTTGAATCAGGTGTGATGTGGCAGGGAAACATCTGGCATAACTCAACAAAACCTTGTTGTTTTCTTTTCAAGATTGTTTTGACCTTGTCAATATTTAACTCGTACAATAGGTTAGCTATTTTTGCTCCAAGAAAAGTCAGTCAGTCGTTCTACCTCTTTGGTCCAGACTGAATCTCAACAACTTTGTTAAAGATAACATTGTGCCCAGAGGATGAAGGCTCACAGAGGTGCTAGCGTGGCTGTAGTCAACCAGTACTTGAACCCTCTGCTTGAAAGTCGTTGGGTAACTTTGAGCCATAGATCAGAGTCAAGTATGCTGGAGACGGTTGCAGGACACCTCCCTTGCTTGTCCGGAGCACAAAGCTTCAATAACCCATCATAGAGCTTGCATGAGTACTAACGTATGTGAAACAGTGGTTTGTAATGCTGCCTCACTGTGGATCCAAGTCCTCTTCGCCATGACTTTTCCTCGGCTTTTGTTGTATATTGTTGTCAAAACATTGTGTGGCATCAGGAGTACATCTACCTCTCCGTCTTTGCCCCTAGAAAAAAATGGGATGATAATAATATAAACACTGTAGTAACTCTTTTTTGTCCTTTGTCCTACAGGGAGCAGCACCCGCTGGAGGCGTCACCTTTTATAATCCTGCACAGTTTGCACAGGTGCGGTTCACTATGTAAATTATGTGTTTGGGCTCTCTTAACCTGACAAAATTAGCTGCAAATGTTTGTGAACACAAAATCATTCAGGCCTTCTTGTAACTTTGCTTTAGATGCAAAACATTAATTTGTTTTTTTCCTTGCAAAAAGTGTCACGGCATGTCCGTGTCTAAATAGTAACCAATATAGGCTACTATTTTGACTCCTGTGGAGAAAGTCACCAGACTCCCTTAAAAAAATGCTTAATTTTGTGAGTTGTTGTATTAGAAAAAACTTTATTAACGTTGTGAAACACTGTCTACATCACATTCTTAACTATTTGGGACTTGTTGTTAATTCGGCAAACATAACAAATGAAGATATTTTTCTTTAATGTACACTTTGATTATATATAGAGCAGGGACGTGAGATCCGATCACAACTGGTCACTCTAGACGCATGTTAATGCCAGGTGTGAACTGACAAAGCTGAAGTTGTCCACATGTTCTAGCCAAATGTGAACGATCTTCCTTTTCACTTCTCAATGCTCTTTTCCTTGCTGCCCTCTTTTCAGACAAGTGCACCATCAGGAGTTGGACAACGCCCCGGTCGTTTGGGCGGTCAGCGCCAGTACCCAGTGTTGAAGTAAACATCATCTTGCAGAGAGATTGTGTAAACAGACTTGTTGGAAAGAGTGAAATCCTACCTTGAAGTAAATGAAGCACATGGACATACTGCTCTCTGTCTAAAGGACCCTTCTTTCTGCCTGCACCTAAGAAGATCATAATCACGGTCTCCATGATGTCGGTCTTTGTCTCAACAGCTTAACCACTCTTTCATCTTTTTCTTTGGTTCAGTAACTGTCACTGGTGTATTTTTTAACAGGCACGGTGTTTTCTTGAAGGGCTTTTTTCCTGCATCCAAACAGAAAACAGACAGTCGATGCACTCATACACAAACTGTATGTTTGTGAAGGCATAATTTAGTGTATGATCAATAAGTTGCTCCTCTTAACAGTCCAGCTTCTGCTCATATGTAACACTGTTAACAAAATGATCATCCCAGGTCCTGTTTTCCCTCTGTGTGTGAAGTCCAAATGTCCATGTTTGATTGATTGATTGATTGTATGTATGATGGATAGAAAGAAAGCGGCACCTTTTTAATTTCACATTGTGGACTTTGTATGAACTTTTGCAGCTCTTCAGTCTTCTTCTGTCAACTGGAGTTCGCAATTTGTGTGAGAATGAATCGTGTCAATAGTGGATCGTCTGCTGTGTCGTTTGCTTTTCGTCAGTGGCCCTCCAGTAAAGGAAGGATGTTCAGGAAAGAGACTCGCACAGGCAGCACAACCTGAGAGTCTGCATCGATAGGACACTGCTCGTTTCAGATATTTATTTAAATGTCCTCCCTGCCCGTCAGAAAACTCTTGAATTCAAAGATGCGTCAGGGTCTTTCGTCCAAGCTAGGCTTCGATTTCTCCTCTGAGAAGTTCGTCAACATCACTGAGACGAGGGGTGGTTCTTCAGAACAGCAGGAATTGGGATTAAAACTGCATTTTAAATGTCGCTAAAAATAAATCTATCCAAATATTTGTATATCAGATTGATTGTATTTATGAGCTGTAGGCATAAAGGTGTGTGTGTGTGTGTGCGTGTGTGGAGAGCAATTAATGTTTTCAGATTAGCTTTGAAGAGATGCATTTATGATTCAGATGACGAGATGACGTGGATTCCTATTCTTATCATTTGTATTGGCCGCTTCTGCAGACAAATAAAACTTTATCTAAATTGTGAAATGAGAGCTAATTGTACTCTAAATACTTCCCTATCATTGTGATTCACTGATATGATTTTTAATTCAATCACTTGTCAACCTCGATGTTTCTGATTCATGATTTTGTAGACGCCAGATTATGATAACAAAAAAAAGGGTCCCCTTCTGTTTCAGAGAAGCGATTTATTTTCCCCTCCAATGTTTTAGAATTCCTCATGTAAGATTCTTGACACAAAACGGTAAATACGAAAAGGTGGAAGCAAAATAGTAATAAAGTTATTTTTTGCGCTCTGTAGCACTTTGAAAGAGATGTCTGTTGGTTTCATTCATTACAGATCATTGTGTTTTAAAGTGACCATCGTTAGATTAAATATTAGACGTGTGAAATCTCGAGAGCTCAACTTAATAGCAAGCATGTGTGCCCGAGGAAGTTTGGAGTCGAACAAAAACTCCCATTTTTATAACTAGTTATGAAGATGTGATGGAAAAATGGCTCCAATACCCTTCTGAAAAAGATATTTATTCAAGCGATACAGACAAGTATACTTGATTGAGATATACTAAAGGAAAGTTAAAGCGTTCTTGCCCTATAGAGAAAGTTTCTAACCCTAAAGTATATATTCATACTGTGTGTTTGTTGATTTTAATTTCTGATCTGGGATGTTGATTTGAGTTGTCACTGTTATGTTCTTATATTTTGGCATCCAATACAATATTTGTTTGAAATCTTTGATTTATAAAAACAAATACGTTCTTAATCCTGAGGTGGATTTTTATACATGGGTGGGTATATATATATATATATATGTATATATATATATATATATTATAAGAATAAGATTATATAGTATAGTTGCAGTACAAAATAAAAATTAGATGTAAACTAGTTGTGGACTCTTACACTCAAAGTATACTCAGAAGCATATTTTTATAGACTTAAAAAGTGGGCCGATTGCAAGTATACTTCTAGTACATTGATATTTGTGTACTTGCTACATAAAGCAGACTTGGGAAATATACTTGAACATACTATCATGTAGTAGATGAAACGTGGCTGGGTAGCATGGAGGATTTACCAATTTAGGAGGTCACCACTTAGCTAGTACTTAGTTAGCTGTTATAACTAACTGTTAGTATGCTAACTAACTAACAGCTAGGTTGTAGCTTTACTTTGTTCCTTCATGTTACATTCAGGTCACAGTGCCAAGCATCCGTTTCTGTACAAAATAAAAAACCCAAAATGCTGTTTGGGATGAAAAAATATTTCATATAGCATTTTTTTAAAAATCAATTTCCCAAGCTGCAGCTTTAGTAACTTAAGAAAATGGTTAAAATATTTTTTCTTCTTTATGCAAATAATTCCAAAACTGTGTTGAGTGTTTAAAACCTAAACATTTTACTGTTTTTAGAGAAAAAAACAGATGTTCTCTGTCTTGAATGTTAATTTAATCAAGCTAATACATGAGAGGCACAATCTGGGGCTGATTTCCACAAGACTTAGCCAACAGTGTCAAAACGTAATGAGTGTTGATGAAGCGCTGAGTAAAACATCTCTCTTGTTAGTGTGACCAAAAGTAAATAAGTCTTGGTCCTATTTTTACATTAGTCTCAAGAGCAAACACTTGTGGTTGATTATTTTTCCAATTAGAGATTCATCTTCATCTCATCCAATTACATCCCATAATTCCAGTGGAGGAGTGACACACTGACATTGTATATCGAGCCTCAGTTCATGTATAATCAGCTGTATTTTTCTGTTAGGAAAGACATTTAACCAACTTACAGTTACACCACTACGAGTACAGCACAACAACAAGATCATAACATAGCAGGACTGTTGGCATTTAGATAAACACTTCTATAGACCGACAATCTGTAAACATTTTCATCAAGCAACAATGATTCTGATGCCTTGTGGTGGAAGTTGGAACAAAACTGACGATTGAGTATTTCTGATAAGACAATGGCACTTATGTTCAGTCCATTTATCAAGCAAAGTGAGCACCCGTATTAGAAAAGGACAACATCAGGTCATTTCAGCAAGGTTTGCTAAACTCCTCTATTTTCAGTAGGTCCAGTCAAACTCAGATTGTCCACAGTTCACTCAACAATCAGTACAAAACAAAAAAATAGATGGTTATGTAAAAGATAACTTGTATTATCATGATCTCCTGTAGTGATTTGTCAGCTCTTTCCACTTTATATTATCCGAGTTCATCAAAGTTATTCATTTTTAGTGTTTTCCTGTGTGTAAAATGTTCTTTTCCTCTTCTGTTCAAGCACAGAGTTCAATTCTACGTATCCAGCGCTGATTGTGCTTTCTGAACCGCAACCTCCAGCATTGTGTGGTCACTGAGCAGCTGTTTGAGAGCAGCTGGGTCCATCTCCAGGAGCATACCTACACGAACAGATGCATATAAATAGTGTTAGGTTTATGGGCTGTAAAGACATTAAGTATTGAGTTTACACGATAAGAAAATGTATGAAGACTCACTGGCAGTGTCGCTACAACCAGAGTATCAGCTCACCTGTGATATCATTTGCATGAAGTGGATCCAGCGCCTCCACCAGTGAGAAGAGCTTCTCTCCCAGCCTCTCTCTGTCGTCGGCATCTGACGAGTCGCTGACGTCCGTCTCCTCCACACTCTGCCTGAAGGGAAGCAGCAGGAACATTATCGCAAGCGAGTTGTGCAACTGTAATTCATAAATAAATAATAGTTCTTTTTTTAATGTTTTATTTTGTAGATTAAAATAGCAAGTGGCCTCTGTAGTAGAATAATGATCGGGCACCTTGAGAAGTAAAAGAAATAGATGAGAATGGGTGAAAGCAGTAAATGGTCACATACTCTTTAAGTGTCTTCAGGGCGAAGTTCACCTGCTCTTCCAGCAGTTTTGGATCTGAGAGAAGGTTTAAAACTGCATCTTTGTGCTGCTCCAGAAGCATTCCTGTCAAAGAACAGCAAATAATGTTTGCTCATAAAATAATCTGCGTATAGAATATAGAATATAACAAGACTATCCACAGCCATGTCAGCATCTCTGTGAGCTCTGCTGAAATGACCCATGAGCCGCTTTGTGTCTAAAGTGGTACTCTGCTGCGTAATATTAGATGTCTGATGAGTCACGGGACTGATTGCATACCTGTGATTTTCTGCGAGTGGCCTGTGTTGTAAACATCCACCAGCTCAAACAGCTGCTCACCCAGAGAGTCGGAGGACGCCGACACATCGTCCTCGTCCTTGCATGATACCTTGCTGCAAAGTGGTGCGGCCACATGAGAAATACAACATTTTAAAAGGTTTTCTACAATCATATTCAATGCCGTGACAATTTCGAGAATCAACGAATGATGCTTCTTTTCACTATGATGCAAATAGCTGAGGTTGCCTTCATGGGCAACGTTACCCGGTGATTTCCTCAGACTGTTTAATGGTATAATAGTCTCTGTTACATTAAATATATCCTTCTGCACCTGCTTCACTCCTCTGTTAATGCAGAAATTAGGACTTTTGTGAACCCACATACTGTGTAAGATCAGCCTGTTCAGATCCGGTATTGCAAGCCTCTGTCTATTGCTGTACCTGGGGTCCTGTGCCAGGTGCAGGGCTCTGAGGGCTTTCTCCACAGCTGCGGTGAGCGTGGCCTCGTCCTGCAGCATCTGACCCAGGACAGGACCTGGCAGCTCCAGCAACATGCCTGAAACACACAGACAGGCTGGGGAACTCTGGTTCTATGGTGTATACACATAATGATGATAGTCAAACTTATAATGCAAAAAAAAAATGTCACAAAACAAATAACAAACCATGCATGTCACCTCACCTGTGAGTTTTCCAGCACTGTCTTTGTGTTTGGGGTAAATCAGATTGTACAGTTGCTCACCAATCTTCTCCAGATCTTCTTCCTCATCCATTTTTTTTTTAAACTCTCACATTACAACACTTGTAGATGCCATGTTGCACCACGCTGTCACTCTCTAATGAACGCTTGTACAGATGACTCTGACCTCTGGCAACTTTTTAGTTCACATCTTCGAATCACATCAACATTGAGACAACATCCACGAAATACATCACAAAATGCAGTCCAAAAATACGCAGAGTTGCTCGACGGTGACAGTGGTCGTCTTATTTACTCTGTGCTTGTCCCTCGCGTGCGGTTATGTCATCATCTAAAATAATAATTCAGTTTTTAAGAATAAAACAGCTGATATTTGGAAACAGATTTCTTTTTATCACGGCTGTCTGTAAATACGAGGCGCACATTAATGACGTAGGTCGTTTACAGAGCGCGCTGACGTAGTGTTCCTCCGCTGGGCATGCGGATAACTAGTACCCCACAAAATAACATTCAAAATATGTCATAGTTTATAAATTCGAACAAAAACAACTACTGTAAAATATTATAAATTAAGAGTATGTGTCCTGAATGTGTGAAAAATGCGTTCTCGACGTGGAAATGTGTAGTAAAACGTAGCCGTAAGTGCGCAGTGATCTGTGACACAGGTTGCGTAAAGCGGTTTCCGCTCTCTCCGGTCCTTTTCCTCCGCTAAAAGGTAACGTGGTCGCTTCGGCAGCTAATAGCCCTTCACTAAAGTGCATTTCTTCCGTGTCCTAGCTTGTATTTAGTAGCAGAAAGTAAGCAATCATTGGTGTGTTAATTGCCGTGTACGTCCCAAGTGGCAGGAATTGTCCCTATATTGTTTAGAAATGTGTAGATACGTTTGTGAACACGTCGCCCGGGCTAGGCCTCGTCGGGCGGCTTCAGCCCCTTGTGCCGAGCTGCGGAGCTAACGTTAGCAAACTGTCACTCAGTTTGTAACAACAGCTTGTTTTTAAAAGGAGTGCGAACTTAAAACACACGCTGTATGTTGTGTTATAGTATCTGAACATTGGGTCGAGATTATCTCTCTGAATTGGTCGCTAATCTATAAACTGCGAGGCTAAGTGAACATGTGTAGCTGACGGGAGTTGCTAAGAAAATGGTTGCAAATTAAAACAAATGACGCCTGTCAGTGGCTAAAAGTGACAGTTTACCTGACAACTGTAGGTGCTTTCAGTTGGACTAAGTTATTGTATTAACATTTGGTCCTGTTTTGTCCAGGTTCATCATGTCGTCCCATTTGCAGTGGATGGTCATCAGGAACTGCTCCAGCTTCCTCATCAAGAGGAACGGACAGACCTACAGCACTGTGAGTACACCACCTGTCTCTGCAAGTACACCACCTGCCTCTGCAAGACCACCTTAACAGACCTGTATCAACTTAACATTACCCACCTGAGTATGTGGGGACAACGTGTTGGGAAAAGTGACAAACGTGGGTGTCCTCCAAAAGTTTGTAAGAGTATTTCATTTCAGTACGTTGTTGATGTACTGTCAGGGTTGGAAATTAACTTTTGTCCACCTGCTACTGTGGCAATCCCTGCTTCATTCATGTAACAGGCTGTTTTGTTTCGTGAGGTTAAACAGTCAAACTCTGAGGAAAATACAGATAGTTTCATCACACAAGTGAACCGTGACCTGACATAAGTTACATTTGCTAAGTTGGGTGACATCTTCAGGCTGGTTAGTGCCTTCATGGCAGCCTTGTATCCTGCAAGGCTGATTTTCCCTGAAATCAGTCATTTCCTACCTGGATCTGGCATTTGGATGATTTGTGATCTTGTATGACCTCCAATTCTACTTTTTTTTTGTCCCAGTAATGCAACTATTAATCCTCTTATTGGTATCTGAAGCACAAACGCAGACCGAAGAAAATGTTGTGGCTTAACTTCACGTAAATGAACCAACAATGGGACTCTCCATTGTCTGTTTTTCTCAACTTAGAGAAAGTAGAAATAACGCCCCTACATCAGTAGTTTGTGTGGCATATTTGATGCCACGGGAGAAGCAAAGTCTGTGTTTTACTTGAATTTACTGACATTACAACCCGGAAATAATGTCAAGGCATTCAACATTTCAGAAATGGGGCATCTGTTCTTCAGCAGCCACATTATGAACATAGTTAAGTCGTTTTAACCACTTTGTGCATGTGTTAGGCACATATATACACATTTACAGCTCATATATACACATTTACAGCTCATATAGATTAAGGAATCAATGCTTTGTGGCTGTAGAGACAGACATGGTAGAATCACTCAGGATTAAGATCTCAGAGGACGTCTGCAGTTATTACAATTGCCTGTCTCTCATCCTGGGAGGTTTTCCCTCATACATGCTATAATTTAATAAAATCTGATGCTGTCAATGCACTGCACCAAGTGCTCAGTATGCACCCAGTAGTTGACAGTGAGATAAATGTGTTTTGTCGGTCTTTGAGGTTATGAACCACTGTTGGATCAACACAAGCTGTCCAGTGGGGTTGTCTGAATTATTTTTATTCTTTTTCTGTGACAGGAGCCCAACAACCTGAAGTCCAGGAACTCTTTCCGCTTCAATGGTTTGGTGCACAAGAAGACTGTAGGTGTGCAGCCAGCTGCCGATGGCAAGGGTGTGGTTGTCGTGCTGAAGAAGCGCAGAGGTAAGAGGCTGTCCATCTTTCATCTTCCTTAAATCAAATGTGCTTACTCCCACCTGATTTAAAGTAGTTACTCATGTTGTCAATCGCAGCAAGTGAAGAATTCAGTTAGACAGTTTTTGGAGGTTGCGGTCAGACACAGGAATTAAATTGTGCGAACGGATTTATCTCTGCACTCACAAATTCCTGTAGTCATGTAGCATTCACTTATCGGTGCAGATGAGCACTGCATATCAGAGTGTTTGCATTGTTTGTTTGCTTACATTTGTATCTTTTATCACCTCACAGGCCAGCACAAACCTGCCAGCTCTTTTGAGAAGATCACCATCAATAAGAACTCCCGCGCCACCCTCAACAGCCTGAGGCACATCATCCGCAAGAACAATTACAGAAAGGACCTGCGCATGGTGAGCTTAATTTATGACTTAAGACGGCAGAGTGCCACATGTTGTTACCACATTGGTTTGTGCGATTGCCGTGTTTTTATCTGTAGTTTGTTTTTCACAGCTTTCAATAACGTAATTGAGTTTTAATTTGTTTCCCCAGGCTGCCCTGCGTCGTGCCAGTGCCATTCTGAAGAGCCAGAAGCCTGTTGTGGTCAAAAAGAAGCGCACCAGGGCTGCCAAGACAGCATAAACTGAAAAACATGATTAATTAATAAAAGCTTCTTGTTTGTAAAAACATCATGTTGTCCTGGGTCTGAACTTGATTACATATGTGGATTCTTATAAGCTGGATTTTGCAGAAATGACGTTTGTTAATGAAGTTCCACTCAATAGGGGTCGGTGGATCAATCCCCTAAGTATCAATGCTCACAGAAATGAAATGGATCCGTGACATGTTAGATCACATCCTGTGAACATGGAAACTTGTCCTAGTGCTGCAATATATACATCTCTGGTGCAGTTTTGTTCATGTGTGAAGTGATCACCTCTTTAGTTCAGATAATTTACATGAACATTTACTCATATCTGTCAAGTTTAGCCTTGCGTGTGATTTAAATAATTTCATTAAATGTTACATTAACTTCACAAACCATGATGAATGTTTGGTTCCCTCCAGCTTTGAGTTTTCTATCACACGTGGTAAATAAATTGTACAGGCATTATTTTCAGATCAAAAGCAGCATTATCAATTTATTTGCTTTTTAGATAAAACTTTGTATAACTAGTTACAGGTAGTAAATATTTTTTAGCATGGATATTGGTAGTATATTGGCTTTCTTTTAGTATTTTTAAAACAGCTGTGAATGCCTTATTTTGCATGACCTTATCCTTAAACTGCTAGGCCATTTAGGATTTTCCCTCAATAACCTCCTAAATACTGTTTATTGATAGTAAGCAGGAAAGCTACTGACAGCTCCTGACTTGCCCTGCAGGATCTTGCCAGTCCCTCTGATGTGAAGTGTCCGCTCATGCCCAAGTCTATTCAAGTTCTTGCCAGCATGTGTTTCATATACAGTGCTGCCTAAGTAGAGCTTCAAAGAGCAAGCAAGAGGTTTTTGTCAATTAGTTTTCATCACTGAATGAATGCTATGTCCCTCTTGATCAGGACATTTGACAGACCATGTTGACAGTGTGCAAAAGATGAAATACCATTTGAGGGGCAAAATGTGTTTCCACCTCAAGAAAGACAATGTCCTACATTTTACATTTTTTCTTCTTTTTATTCAAAATTAAGCTATTTGAGCAGGTATTTTAATTTTTTTCCAATTTTTATTCAAATCCAAATTTAAACAATTGTTTTGAAAATTGTGGGAGGAAACCGGAGCCCCCGGAGGAAACCCACAGGGGCAACCACTTGAGGGGGAAAATGTGTTCCCACCTCAAGAAAGTCATTTTATATATTTACAAAATTAAGCTTTGTGGAGGTGGGAGTGGTCGAGGTGCAGCTGCGGGAGAGCCAGAGGTGGGGAGGGCCCAGAGCCCTCCCCACTTTGACCACTCCCACCTCCACAAAGCTATTTGAGCAGTAATTTAAATGTTTTTTTTCAATTTTTATTCAAATCCAAATTTAAATAAAAATTTGTGGGAGAAACCGGAGCACCCGGAGTAAACCCATAGGGGCATGGGGAGGACATGTTAACTCCACACAGATAGCACACATATAGCTTGAAGAGCATTTCTGATTAGCGACATGTCGGCTTTATGAAGGTCCTTCTTCTTCTTCTGCCTGGTCACCTCTCAGGGTTTTCTGCCTTTTCAGCTGCTCTTTTGTCGTATGTGTGCTGCTGTGGGAGGTAACGGTGATACACTGCCCCCCCCCCAATGCCCGACCACAGATGATATGTGGTATCTACTGGCTGTCCGCAGTAGAGAGGTCTGTGGTGTTGATGTTTGATGGCGAATGTGACAGCTTGAGTTGTTGAAGCCATCTTACTTCTTCCAGCTCGCTGGTTTCCTCAATCCCAGAAAGTGACGGGCTCTTTTCCAGACAGTCTTTTTTGGTTTGCCTGGATGATTCTCCTCAGAGACTTGAGTCACGTCAAGAAGTTCAGGGGCCGATGTTGTAGCGATGGATTCCTGCTCGCGCGGCTTCTCCTGGGGAACTTGGGTCACCTCCAGGAGTTCGGGGGCCGGTGCAGTAGCGATGGACTCCTGCTGAGTTTTCAGTCCCTCCTTCTCCAAGGTGTTTTGCTGGAGATTATTGTTTTCCTCGGTCTTCCTGTGACGGAGGTCATCCTGCTCAGCCCTCAAGTTGGTAATCATCTGCAAGCCTTTCGACACTGTGTCTGCGTGAGACTTGACTTCCTTCTCAAGCTCCCGCTGCAGAGCATCAGCCTGCTGTCTCGCAGTGATGACTTCAGTTTCATACCTTTGGCTGATACCACTGTTCCTGTCCAGTTTGCCTTGGAGTAGGTTGTTCTCCTGCTTCTCCACCTGGAGCTCTGCAGTGAACTTCTCATGGCTGGATGTTTGGGCCTTTTTCAGCTCCTCGTGTTCTTGTTGAAGGAGCTCTCTTTGCTGGACTTCTTTCTGAAGCTCATGCTGAAGGGTGTCAACCTGCTGTCTGACTTTAATGACATCAGTTTCATACCTGAGTCTGATCTCATTGTGGGAGGCACTGATCTGATCCAGATCTTTTTGAAGAAGCTTGTTCTTGTCCTTCTCCACCTGGAGCTCAGCAGTGAACTTCTCATGGCTGGATGTTTGGGCCTTTTTCAGCTCCTCCTGTTCTTGTTGAAGGAGCTTTCTTTGCTGGACTTCCGCCTGAAGCTCATGTTGAAGGGTCTCAGCCTGCTGTATGACAGCGTTGACATCAGCTCTAAACCTTTGGCTGATCTCTTGTTGTGAAGTGCTGATCTTCTCCAGTTCTGCGTGGAGAAGCTTGTTCTTCTGCTTCTCCACCTGGAGCTCAGCTGTAAACTTGTCCTGGCCCAGTTCATGTGCCATTTGCAGCTCTGCATACTGTTTTTCAACAGTTGTCTTCTGCTGCGTTTCCTTCACAAGATCATGCTGAAGGGTGTCAACCTGCTGTCTGACTTTAATGACATCAGTTTCATACCTGAGTCTGAGCTCATTGTGGGAGACGCTGATCTGATCCAGATCTTTTTGAAGAAGCTTGTTCTTGTCCTTCTCCACCTGGAGGTCAGTTTGAAACTTCTCCTCGTTGACTAATTGGGCAACTTGGAGCTCTTCATAATCTTTATGAAGGTCCTTCTTCTTCTTCTGCCTGTTGGTGTCTCTCACCTGAGTAGCTATCTTTGCATGGCTGAGAGCTACATCATCGCTGTACTTTCTCAGCCGCTCTAGCTCTCTGGTTGTTTGTTTTCCCTTGTTGATGTACATTTCTTTCAGTTGTATCTGCTTTTTCAGCTGCACTTTCGTGGCTTCAAGCTCCTGAAGAAGACTCTGATGAGTGTTGTACTGCTGGCTGTAGAAGTCCATTTCCTTTGGCTGGTATAATCGGTGTCCGAAAAATGCTGTTGTCTCTGATGAACAGATATTGTCCGTATCCGATGTCTTGCTCTTGAAGATTTTCTTTGCTGTTCTTTTCCTCGTGTTCACGGCTGTGACGGTTGTGGAAGAAGAATCGGATGTTGAAGACCTGCTATAGACTTTATAGGTTCTACTTGGCTTTGGTCCTTCTGCTTTGATTCTAGTGCTTTGATCCTTTTGCTTGGATTCTGTTGGCTTTTATTCTTTGATTTCACACACAAACACACACACACACACGCACACACACGCACACACGCAAAAATACTTTTTGAAAACAAACATCTGTTATGAATTTTTGGACGTTGGGCCCTCTGAGCTGAATTTCCACATTTTTGTGATTCCTTGTATATTCAAAATGTCATTTTTCACTGGTTTGGATTGAAATTTGTCCTGAGCACCAACGAGACACTACGGAAAGTTGGCAACATGTTTTCATTTGCAAGTTACAGCTTGAAATGACTTTGTTTGTTGCATATAGGTGATGTCATACCGCTGTGTGTCTGGACAAAATATCAATCGAACGCTGTGAATACATTACATCAAAGGTAAAGGCATTCCCATCAGCCTCAGCTGGAATATTGAGCTAATGTTAGGATTCTAGCATATTATGTTATGCTGTTATGTTATGTTTTGATGTTATGTTATGTTTATTGTATTCATCTTTAATACAATTAATACAAATAAGTGACTGGCTCAATATAAACACGCATATTAAAACAAATGGTTTGACGTCTGATATCAGAACAGCTGGAAACTATTTGCTGTACATGTGCAGAATAATACATCTATAAAATCAAAAGTTATAAGATTAAAACTTTCATACAGTGGAGTGGAGGATGAAATGAGGAGTCTCACAGCCGGAGGTAGAGTTTGCTTTGTTTCACCATCATCATATTACAGTAATTGATCTTACATAGCCACTGATAGATGTTGATGTTGCAACAGATGTTGCTAAATATTAGTTTCTGAGCTGGAAGCAACACTTAAAATAAAATATTTTGATCATTGCTTGCATACAAAAATCCAACGATGTTATCATCCTTCATCATTTTTTTTGCTTACAGGGGCTAAATGTGGAGGCCCGTTTCCACCACTTAGTGTTAATGAAAAAACTCAAAAAAAAAAATTTTTGGATAGATAAAAAGATATAAATAGATAAAAAAGCTGAAATTATTATATAAAAAAATCGAAATTATCAGAAAAATCCAACATTATTAGATAAAAAGTCATAATTATGACATAATCAGTCAAAATTATGGAATAAAAAGTTGAAATAATGAGAAATAAATCCAAACATATGAGATAAAAAGTCGAAATTACAAGAAACAAGTAATAGTTACGAGATGACGATAAAAAATATGAGATTAAAAAATAAAGAATTATGACATACAAAAAATTGAAATTATAAGAAGATACAAAAAAAGATGAAATTATGGATAAAAATCCAAAATTATTAGAAGTCACAATTGAAGTGATCAGAAACATGTAATAATTATGAGATAAAAAGCCAAAAAGTCCTGTACATGAATCAAGATCGTAATATGCTTCACTCAGTATGGACCTTTAGGAGGAAGAAGTACCAGAAGAGCCATCGTCCCTCAACACTTCAGAGCTTTTTAGGCCTGTGGACCAGACATCCCACATCCTGATAGTTTGGCTGCAGTGGTTGGAAATAGGTCAGTAAGTGGGCACTTAATTTTACTGACCTATTTCCAGTGAAGTTTGTTGCACCGTCTGCTAAAAGATCTCAGCACCAGTTCAGCATCTGGAGGCAGTTAAAGTGTAGCTGAAACCTACACAATTATTCAGGGACTATATTTGCAGCGGTGTGTCTTCTGTACCTCTCAAAATGAGATGTTTTTGAAATATTTATACATCTATGGACTGTAAGGACCTGGTTTGAGTCCGTCCTCTTCACTGCACTGACTGATGTCCCGGTGATGATGTTCATGCTGTGACAAAGATGAGCTGCAGCTAATTAAACACCAGGAGGATGTCCGTCTGTCCATTGATTTATCTGAGTGACCAGTTGGAACATTGCTTCCTGTTTATCCACATTTCTGGCCTGTATTTTTAAATAAATCCCCAAACACACAACACACAAGTTTGTTTACACAGCATATATTTTGAGCATATAATTTTCATTTGAATCAGATCACACTGATGCAAACAGGGGACCTTCTCTTGCTTTGGTTACTGTGACAACTGATGTGGAAACATCGGATGGATTTTAAAGCAGCCCACTGGCAGCTTTCCACTCATGGCTTTGGAAAGAAAGAACAAACTGTTGTCGCCTCCCCATGAGTTTAAGCTGACAGAAGAATACTGCACCAATCATTCCTGCAGTGAGGCGCGTCTCTTTCGCTCAGGATTCGGACGTGTGCCTTTGAGAGGGATTGTTGACTGTGAAGATGTGATAGAGGCTGTGTGCTGCGGTCGCTATGAGGGGACTAAGGCCCGTGCTTTTCTTCATGCCTCTGGCTCTGCTGGTCCTGCAGAGTCGCAGCTTTGAACTACAGGATACAATTCATGCTCTGATAGAGGAGAACATCCACCTTCATGACCAGCTGGAGAACCTCACCCAGGCCCTCAGGGAGCTCAAACGGATGCTCTGGCATCACTCAAACGGTACTGAGTTTCACTTTTATACAGAACAAAACATGTAGAAGCCTGAAATATTTGGTGTAGTTATTTAATAGGGACATTATGAGAGTGGATAGTTATTTTCTTTGTAAAGTCGAATAAGAACGACTGATATTCAACAATATGACTCGTAGGATTACTCAGAATTCACCAGAAAATGAAAAAAAACATTCATCTTAAAGCACAATAATCCAAACAGAAGTCATTAGCTCTGTGTAAATCATGCAGGTTCACTGTGTAAACTCATAATATTATCATTCATTCAAAAACAGATTTTCTTTTTGTTTCTAAGCAATAATTTTTCCATTTTTTCCAGAAGTACTGGATGTTCTTTAAAAGGTTCAACCCACACCTGAAATGGCAAAAAAAAATAAAAATAAAAATAAAAAATCTTGTTTTTATCTGTGAGACCCAGGCGAGACTTCAGTCTGGATTTCCATAAATAAATATAATAAACACATGACACAAAGGAGTTAATATATTGAATATCTAATTTTCAAATGAGGTATTGGGCTCCTACACTACGCCACTCTGCATTTCACAACACATACTGCTCGTGCATGCATACGCAAATAAAACCCACATAACATTCAGCATTGTTTCATGATTCCACAGAATTTAATCCCACGACAAAGATCTGTAATATACGCTCTCTGGTTTTATGAAACGTTCGGCCTCCAAGGTCAGAACGGCTGCCTGCACTGTCCTATAATTTTTGTGATTCCCCTTGTTTCATTTCCTGTTTGTGTCTGTTATCTCTTAATCCTTCCCTCGCTTCAGTCATCCTTGTTCTCGTGTAGCCTTCTCTTTGTAGTCGTGTGACCTCACACAGAGGAGAGATATGTTCCTGCTATTGAGTGTTGGGGTTCAGTGTGTAGAGAGAAGTATGAGCAGAGAGGCTTAAAGCTTTCAGTGCACTTCACGATGAAGCAGGTGACATCTGTGTCCAGCAGTTAAACTTGTGAAATGAGAAATATTGCAGATTTGTAATGAAAGAGAAGCAGTAGAAACCATTTTAAAGGGTTTAATGTGATAATTATACTCTTTTTTCCAGCAAAACACACATAAGGGAATTCATATATTTGCTTCAAAGGTGCAATATGTAAGAATTTTAGTTGCAAACATAAAAAAAACCAAAAATGTGTTTAACAGAATGTGAGGAAATACCAGTTAAGTCTATGTATTGTGTTGAACAGATATCTTAGCATGCTAACCAGCAAACCCCAACGCTCCCCTGGTGCTCTAAGCTTCCCGGTCATATTGCTAGATGCACAGCTAATCAAGCTAACTTGGTAATGGCACCTAGAGTGAGCAGCAGTTAGCGATGTTGATATGCTTCCCCCTGCTTGTTTTTAGTATGAACTTGATAGCTGACCAGTTCTGACATAGTGCACCTTTAAAGGATAAGTTCACACAAAAGTGAGAATTCAGTCATTATCTACTCACCCTCATGCCGATGTAAAGTCAGGTGAAGTTTTGTAGTTTTCTGGAGCTTTGCAGCAAAACAGTGCGGCAGGATTCTCCTAAACAGCTGAAGTAGATGGGGACTTGTTTTTTAAATGTAAAAAAAAAGTGGCGTGGCTTGTCCAGTGTGATCCAAGTCTCTGGAAGCCCTGAGATGCCAAATTGATTTGAAAAGACGTTATTCACGCCCTCAAAGTACGCGTTGGACAGGGTACGCGCTAACACTATTAGCTTAGCAGCTACAGTGAAGATTTCAGCTTTAAAAGCGTGTGAATATTGTCTTGGATTACATTGGACCAACTGGATGGTACATACAGGGCCATTTATCCTTTTTTAGTCCCTATCTACTTCAGTTGTCAAATGTCACCAGACTTTCAATCAGCGTGGGGTTGAGAAGATAATGACTGAACTTTAATTTTTCAGTGGACTTATCCTTTAATACATGTGTGCCGGGGATCAGCCTTCACATCTACATCCGACATATCCATTCTGTGTGTTTAATACAGACCCAGATCATCACGAGCACCACGAACATCACAACGAGGATGTCCAGCATCTGTGGGACGAGTGGTCAGAACACGGTGCGTATCATGACTCCAACACTACTGTGAAGTCAAAGAGGTCAGGTAGTGGATGTGAAAGGCTTCCGGCAGATTTGCTGCATTGAGCGCGCATGTTACCATACCATTAGGTGGCATTGATTTCATGGCTGCCAGTCAGGCTTTCGGGTCAGGAAAGGGGTCGAGATTAATCAACTCTGCCACAAATGAGCCTCCCAGCAGCACAATAGTTAAAGGTGCTAGATACACTGCACGAGGTGACGCAACTATTTCCTGTTTTCCCTGGCAGGCATCAGTGCAGAGACCCATCAGCTGCTGGAGCACGCCTTTTGTGAACATGACCTGCACGGCTCAGCTGCTCCCCTCCATGAAGAAACAACCCTCCTGCTGCTGACGCTGCCTTGTCTCACCCTGCTGCTGATGAGCTGTCTGTAGGCTACATTAGCCTGGTGTCCACTGAGGAGCTACGCACAACTTCAGCTGCTGACGTGGTTGCTCTGTTTTTTTATACAAAGTCAAATCCAGCTGCCAGGATAAAATGTCGGCACTTAACGTTTCTGCAAACCACTGATTTGTTCACATTTGTACACGTCATAGGCTGCGCACCACGTCGACTTTTCTACAAAACATGTTTCACATCACATGTTTATGACCTGACGTCCATGTGTGGAGGTCGAGGGGATGGTCGTGCAGTTACAGGAGACGAGGATGGCAAGCTAGAGACCGCAGTTTGAGACAGCCTTTTAACTTTTGTAAGTGTGGAACCACTGGATAATTTTGAGAAGGGGACACAAATTTTGTAGCAACAAAAAATTATACTTTTGACAGGAAGGTTGGGACGTGTCAGCCGTGTTTTTGACAAGATCTTGAGACATCTCCAGCTGCGTGAATGGAGACCAAAGTAGTAATAAAAAAGTCAAAACATGATCTTTTCCTAACCCTAACCCAGTGGTTTCTGTGCCTAAACCTAACCAGATCATAAGCACAGCATTGTCACAACAAAAGGTAGAAAATTGAACCTAAACAAATGTAAAGTTACAACATATGAATGATTTTGCAGAGACGTTCATCGCCAACATTTATTCTGCAAACTATAAAAAACTAACAACTGGAGAGTGAGTTTTGATATGGTCACAGAGATTAGCTCCAGCTCTGGCTCATCATGTTCAGAGTGATTATTGAGTGGACAGAATTGGTTGAGTCGACCTATCCACAATCTGTGTTTAGACAAATGACCTCTGGGGAATTTACTGAAGTGGAAAGAAGCCTGTTGATGCTGGTGTATCATCACAGAGGAAGCTGTATCATAGCGTGTTAGACCTGGTGACTCGTCTGATTACGTGCTGTGGTTATGTGTTGTTGATCAAGCAAATACGCAGCAGTTGTTTTGTTATGATAGTGATGATAATGGAAACTTTTGGCTCTTCGGTGTATCCACAGATGTAACTTTGGCTACTGCACGCGAGTCCAAATTTCACAATGTTAACAAATCAAACTTTTACTTCTACTTTGACCACAAATCATAAAATCATCATTAAATTTCAGGTAATTAAGACTAAAAATTTCACTTGTATGGAAATTTTTCACAGCAGACATCTTGTCTTTTCACAGAAGGAAAGCACAGGTGAACTAATAACATTAAGGATAGCTTTGTTTTAACTATGAGTAACATTAATCACAGCTGTGTTTAACAAGTCGAAATGTCTGCTGTGAAAAAGGTCCACGATGTCTGTAAATACCAGTATTCATCTGATCTGTGAATACAATAAATGACTACAAATGGGATGAACTCTGCAGCCCAATGTGTTTAAATATTTGATTACTAACATGCTGTTGACTTCAAGTGTGTTCGTGTTCTCATTATCTTAGAATGATCCTTTTATATCCACAGAGGGAGCAGGTCCTCCTCCACAGAGTCTGACATATTGGTGCAGAAGGGACAAGCCAAACACTGACTCTGGGGAGGGCCTTTTCATTTTTTTGGTGGGTTTTAGCAGCCACTGCGAGGGATATTTCATTTGTTGCAATCTGCAACCTCACCACTAGATGTCACTAAATCCCACACACTGGACCTTCAGCTGAATAACTAAAACTGATTGAAAAGGAAAATCAAAGCTGCATCTGTTGACTTTCTTTGGCTAGTAAGGGACAGCAGAAGAAGCTGTCAGGATGACACCGACTAGCAATACTGAAAACTGACGTTGCATAGCTTGACAGGTCGGCATCCCGTGGACCGTGTCCCTAACAACTCCAAAGGGAATATCTAGCTCTTCAGTAGCGTGTCATTACGTTCACCTGACAGTCTCTAACTTTGTCAGACCTCTGTTTGGTGCTGTGTAGGTAGGTTTATTAAAGCTTTAATTTCCGGCGTATGTTTGAAAGTCGAATGAAATTAAAGTATGTGGGTTGAAAAACCAAAACAATGAGCTCAAATCAACCAAACCCAAATCAAACTCCGATTCAATTAAAATACAACAGGCAGCGAGTCCGAACGTGTTTATTTTTCCCACTATTTGAAATGGTACAGCACATATAAAAGTTATAAAATTAACTCAGTCAGTCAGTCAGTTTTGGCTGAAAGGTTTTGTAATCTACAGAGTGAAACACATTTAGTACAACAAAGATGTGCATGAAACAAAACAGAGAAATGTTTTTTACACAGTGAATAAATAGTTGACAAAAAAAAAAGTAGCTCAAACAAACCATTTAACCTAACATCTAATCATTCTCAACCACGTGTTCTCTATATCTATAAAGGATTAAATTTACTCTTATGAAATATAACTCATGTTAACCATGGAATGATGAAACTCACTGATGTTCTGTGTGCATTTACTTTTGGCTTCAATGCTGGTTGGATGTTGCTGTGTGAGTAGAAACAAAGCAATCCCGGCTCAGTCCGTCATCACTACAGGGGTCCACGTACATAAAAATGATCTAGTCCATGCAGACTGTGTACGCATGTTTTCCCAAGCATAAATGATTGTTATATATCATGGCTCTAGTCTATATCAAGGTCAGAGTCCTCATCGCTCACATTGGTCTGTATGATGGCTCCATTGCGAACCGTCTTGGGGACGATGGGGGACTTGTCAGGCAGCAGGCCGTACTCCTGCAGCAGAGCCTCCACGTCTACAGCGAAGAAGTCTTCCCCGAGTTGGTCTGTGAGCCGCACGAAGTTCCCGATCAGGTCCCCTCCTTTGTAAACGAGCAGAGCGGGCAGAGCACTGCCTCTGAACAGTGCGCTGGTGCTGATGGCCGAGCTGCGTACGCTGCAGAACTTGACCAGCGGGTATTCCTGGGCCAGACACATGAGGCTGCCACTCATGGCCTCGCAGCCCGGGACATCCGGCTCGTAGATGTGGATCATGACCAGAGTGCTTTTGTCCTCCTTGTCCAAAGCCTCCAGGAAGTCCTCTCCGCTGGTGAGCTCATAGACCTGCGCGAAGCGTTTGCCACGGCAGAGCTGGCGCCGCATCTCTTCAATGCGCTGCATGCGGTAGTGCTGGAGGAAGTCTTCATCATCCTCTTGTTCCTGGAGCATGTTGTACTCTTGCATGGTCATCTGTTGGGAAGACAAAGAGGAGAACAAATCATAAATAGCTAAACCAGGAGACTCTTAGCTTAACATGAAAACTGGACAGCAACCGTGTAAGATGGCAAATTGTTCTTTTACACTTAGTATAAAAAGAATATCCCCTACAATGTCAATTTTCCTTTGAAAAGAGCAATCTTGCTGCGTCTTTTACAGACGCTCCAATTATACCACATTTTACTCTTGACTCTTCGATTACTTGTCTCTAAATTGGCTGTGTATAACTCTATGACAAGGATAAACCTCTTTCTTATGTCGAACAGTTGGCAGATGCACTGACGCAAAGTGAAATCAAGTTTGTCACTGCGTTTACTAATCCATAATTAGATGATATCAGAAAATAGAGGATGAGGGTGCAGAGAGTCCACTATGTTAATCAGGCTGTCTTAAATTAATATCTTGCCCGTATTTAGTCTTTTCCCACAGCAAGTGTCCTATTATCAAGTGTGGCACAGTTTCAAGAGGCAGTCACCCATACACTGCCAGGACGGTATGAGCAACAAGATACTGAAGATAAAAGGAGAATTTCACATGCATTTCTTTCCTGTGAACTGTGTGTGTTTTGTTCCCACTCAACTCACTTTGCCTTTTATTTTTTCCTGTAGCTCTTTCTGTTTCTCTTTGTCTTTCTCCAGGTCGAGGTCAGAGCGGCAGGTCATCGACAGCTTCTTGATCAGTCTTTCCATCTCGTTCTTCTGCTCTTGTTTCTGCTCCACCTCCAGCTGCTTGTACTTCCTCCAGTCATTGATGACACCCTTTGGTCCTGGGATAGAATAACCAATGTCACTGTTATCATGGTGAAGTACCGCAAATATGTATTAAGCTCTAAATAAGTGGTAGGGGTTTTTTTTGTGTGCATGTGCTTGTTTAAGTACCTGTGTTGACAGCGCTCCCATCCGCGCTGTAGTCTATCTCCGGCTCCTCGATGTTGCCGTCCCGGATGGTCTTGTTCTCCCCATCCTCATCCTCGTTGTCGCTGCCTTCGTCCTCACTGCTGCTGTAGTAGTACTGCAGCTTCTCTCCCAGGATCTTGTCATCCAGAGTCGTCATGACAACGGCTCACCTGAGGGCAGCAGTTATTAATGTGTTAGATATGGGCAGCAACAGGGCTGCACGATATAGTCAAAAAGTGAGATTGCGCATCAATGCAACTCACCAATACAACTTTATCAAAACATAACACTGAGCTTAATGCTTCTGTATGAGTTTATTATTCTGTTTCACATGACTGATGACTGAGAGCTCATCATTCATCTGAAAGTCTGTATTTTAAGCAGGAACTAAACTAACTAATCTCATACATTTAATCCTAAAAACTGCATTTGAATAAGCACTACAACCTCCATTTTGTTGAATAATTTGACTAGCCATTTGCATGAAAGTTGACAGTTGACACAATACTACCATTTGCTTCATCCTTTAAAGCCTCGCAGATAAAAACCTCGTCAGATTAACAACATTGTTTGTCTCACAACAGTCCAGCAGAGCACATTAGTAAATGGAGCGTAATAATCCAGATCGACGGCCATCCAAGCTGTCATAGGTCGGTGAGAAAGGGTTTATTTTGAAAATGGGGCATTGACGCTATTCATAGCTTATAGTAAAGTGTGTCGCTTTAGAAAACTTGAGCTGAGAGGTCTTTAATGGTGCACTGATCCGTATGTAAGCCACCCAAATGTGCACAGATGGAAGGACAAGGAGGCAGAGACCCTTAACAAATCCATTTCAGTTTTGACGATGATATTACGCTAAACCAGTGTACAGCTCTTTTCTGTGACTTGGTTGCAATCTGATGACCAAACAAAACAATACCCCTCCACTGCCTCTGAATATAATGCATCTAATATATGTAAACAGCAGGAGCGAAGGCCTACAGCCAACACCTAACATGAAGTTGTATCTGTGAAGCCCTGCCGATGTGACAGCTACGACAGCTAGCTAGCTAGCTAGCTCGCTACGTCAGCTAGTTATGTTAGGCAAGCTGTTAACAGGTATTGTAATTTACGAGCTCACCTATCCACACACGACTGTAAAGAGGATAGAGACAATCCAATTAACTCATTTATTAAGTAGGACAGGGGCCGAACCAGCACTGCTCGTGTGAAAGTGAGCCATGTTAGCATTAGCAAACTGAGCTAGCTTAAACTGACTTCCTGTGACAACCAGTAGACATCAGCTAACGTAGTAATGGTAAAATATACCCTGACTTCAGCTTTATACACTGTTATAAAAGCACACAAAAATGCACCTTTAGTTACTTATGAAGTATTTATATTGAGCTTACCTCGAGTTTATGGTCAGCTGACGGTAGGACGATAACAGCAACTCCCACTGCTCCCTAGCTCATCTGCTAGTTTAGCTGCCGCAAGCAACCCTGCCTAAGTATGATGCCTTCACGTGACACGGAAATATCGTAATCATGAACACATGCGCAAACAGAACCGAAATGTAGCCCCGTGTTGCGTTTTTTAAGCTACAATAATGGTGAGGAGGACATCAAAAATCAGTGTCGCTCAATCTGTTTTATTCTGGTTTTATTCCCATCAAGTTTAGTAGATTCAAAGTATAACACATGATAGACTCATGCTCTCAAGTGATTTAACTGTAAAATTGTACTTTACTGACAGCACCCAAAGGCAACACGATACCATGGGTCATCCCACTGACGTAGGAGATGTGGGAGGTTGCTGGAAGCAGGACTGGGCAGTCTCCATCTTAACAACTAGAGGGCAATATAACTATTAAATATCATTACAACTGCTGCTGGCAGGCTCACAAAAATTGAAAATATTTGTTGACTCTCCCAAAAAAAATATTTGTGCAAAAGCTAATATGATACCAACAGGATCCAGGTTTACTTTCCCTTTTGCTAATACAAATCACTGAAAACACAGATACGGTATCACGTATGAAAGGCCTTATCTCAAGAGTGTCTGTAGATCTATTTGCATTTTCTGGTTACAAAAATGTTCTAAGCCATCATGTATCCAATGCTTCGGCTTTACGTGTTTTTAAACCCGCTGTGCATCTTTTTTTTATTTCAAAAGCTTACGCCCCGCTGTTGGATGAGTCTCAAGCCAAAATAAACAGTGGATTCACAAAAAGCAGTGGGTGAGAAGAAGTGGAAGTGGGAATTGAGACTGAGAGGCCCAGAACAAAGGATAGAGAAAACAAAGCTTTGCATCACCGCCAGTTTAAATGAATGGACAATAGTTCCCTTTGTGTCTATAGTTTTATTTCATTTACTGGTTACATTTCATTGCAATCATTTATTTTTAAAATAAATCTACAGACAGAACATATTACTGGACAGTCTTCAGGCAAACAAAAATCATGTGTTTATGTCCTCACTGTTTGTTCAAGCGTGAGACCGAGCGGTTAAATTAAAAAAAAGAGACGACTTTTCATACCGAGCTCCGAGTCCTGTGTGATTCTCCAGTGCTGTTCAGACAAACATCAGTCTGTTTGCCACACATACTGTTCATCTTCAAAACTTTATTCTTTTAATTAGCAGCAGCCCCCTGCCTGCAAAGGGTCATAGCTCATCAGTCCTTCCTTTACTGTCGTCACTACCTCTTTGTGACTGCTCCTCAGTTGGTAAACTAAATGCCACATAAGGACACGTCTTCATGTTTAAACAGGCCAGTTTCTTTAGCGTGGCAGAGTTCACTATGTCAAAGCCGACTTGGCCCCCAAAGGTGCTGGGCTTCCAGTACTCAGGAGAACATATGGGGTTTCCCAGGAGGCCTTTGAGGGAGAAGGGGGCACCCATCTCCACCATGCTCTCTCCAAATATAGTGCCCGGTCTTGTCCTCTCCAACATCAAACCGGGATAAAATTCAAGAGCATCAATCTCACCGTAGAACTCTTCAAGCTCCCGGGCTATCTCCTCGTTATCTGCAAATGGTAACCACAAGTGGGCACAGTTAGTAAAAATATCTAACATCAAGGACATTAGTCGGTCTTTGGATCAGTCGGTCAGTCCACCACTTTGGCTGGACATTTGGATGGAGGGTCTTATCTTGAAAAAAGGGCTCGATGTCCCTCCAGATTTTCACTCTCCATATTTTTCAAGTTGGTGTTCAATCGGCAAGTAGTGAAATGGGGACAACTCTTTTGTTTCAGATTCCCTTTGTTTATAGGACTTGCCACTGCAGCATATCATTATCCCAGCATTCGAGATTCCCACCCTGAGCGTGACTTCAGAAAAAAAACGGCCATTGTGTTTAGTGCTGACTAGCAAATGTTAGCATTCTAGCACACAAAGCTAAGACGGTGAACGTTGTAAGCTTTATAAATCGTGCTAACAATCTGATCGTGAGCATGCTAGCATACTGACTTTAGCATATTCTGCTGTGGCAGGGAACTACCTGATGTATACCAACATGAAGTCAACATCCAACTTTCTATCCAAGTGGTGCATTTAGTGATATGAATGTATGTTTTTCATCCTCCAAAGCAGGAACAGCAAAGGTGTGTACAAACATTAACAATGGCTCCATTCTATTAAGTGTCCTGGTACACGGTGACAGTGAGTAAGTATGCATAATATCAGAGCCCTAGAACAAGCTCACCTAAATGGAATGCAGCCTTCATATATGTTATGAATTCCACCTGTGCATTTCTTGCTTTGACACGTCAAAATGTCTGCAGAGAAAAGGATCTGTTGTATAAGCAACTGATAGCAACGGAGAACAGTCTTTAAAGATGCCTTCGAGTGGAGGGGATGCAATTCATTTCAAGAATGTCTGTTGGGCTGCTCTCACGTTCTTGTAAAAGTTGTAAATCACATGCTTTTGGCGGTTACACTGCACGTTGTGTGGTCTGAACACAAAACTGTTTGTCTTACCAGTGAACTCGCTGAACGATGTGTACGGCTTCAGGTTAAAACGCTTCCTGTACTCGTTGAAGGGCTGCACGCGGAGTTTGCGGGACTCCTTTATGGTTGACACGGCCACATGGGTCACCACGGCATTGATGTTATGGCCCCCACCAATCTGTAGGACAAAGAAGAATCTCAACATACTGGAAATGAATTAACTTCAGGGAGACATCAGCATGTTTTGAAGATATACATGTGGATGTGCTTTGATTTGTCCGGTGGCTGCTGGGTTGTATATGTTAACCTGTGATTAAGTTTCAAAAGTGTATGCTAATGAAGGCAAAGACATCAATTCATTTTCCAGCAAGTACATACATTTGTGTATCTGGCAGGCAAGGGAACCCAAACACGATATTAACCCTTTCATGCATGGTGTCGCACTACAGTGGACAGATATTTGGAAGTCTTTTTGAACCATTTAAAGTGGAGTAACATGTCCCAATCCTTCGGTGGTGGACCCCCAAAGCCTCGCCCACAATAACAGTTGATTATTATCTTTCTATGTCTATGTCTGTAATCTTGAGATATGGCATCATTTGTTTAAAATGGTGGAGATGCACCAAGTACCTCTGGAATAACTGTTCAGTCTTATTCTCAGAAAACCAGCAAAATAACATAAATTTCTCCCTGCGACTGAAAATACATCTGCCAACTCCAGTGGACGTTATGTGGCAAAGGGTATATTCCATCTAATTAGGTTCTGCCTTTGTGTCTTTTATTTAAAATGAAATTTAAAATAAATAGTCTGAATATAAGCCCAATAGGCAGAATATACCCTTTTGCGCAAAAATCTGCTGAAGTGGACTGTAGTCCACCGAGTGGACAGAAAAAAAAGATGTACAAGAAAAATATTATTAAAAATCTTAAGTGTTTCTCACACCTGATTTTTTATAAGATGTTAGGAGGGTTCAGACCAACATAAAGCATCAGCATAAATTTAACAATCCCCATCAACCTCAGTTAATCTTACAACAGCACAAAATAATGACCCTAGTGTTTACAGGATACAAATCCAAAGTGTGAATGGGTAAAACCCTTTACACGTTTATTTAAAGATATCAATACTGCAAATTCTATCCCGCTGGGAACTACCAGTTAGTTTGAATTACTGATCTTCCTGCATATGTATCATGTTACACTGTCTGTGGTTAATTACCTGGCCGGCAGCTTGCCGAGCGAAGGCGTCCACCATCTTATCAATGCCATAGCGTGTGATAACAGAGGTGTTGAAGATGAACTGCGTGTAGGACAGCTCATCTCCGTTGATGAAGAAGCTGTCGGGCATCATGGGGTGCCAGTGGTAGAGCTGGCTGAACTCTAGAGCGATCCGGTTGCCATACTGGAAGTTGGAGTTAAAAAGCAGGGTGGGATCAAACTTCAGCTGCAGCCGGTATCCGCTGAGGTGCTGCACGTACTCCTCTATCACGATCTTTATTGTCTCCCCTGAGAGGAACATGCGGAGACACAAAACGGGGGAGGGCAAGAAAGATTAAATGTAATGCTTATCTCTACTGAGTCACGACAGAACAAGTTTAAACTCAGGTTGGCTCTATTAAAAGGGGCCATCCATGAGCTTCTGGAGAAGTGTGCTGACATACACTGTCATTAAAAGCTTTAGACAAACAAAAGATGTTAAGAATATATATATAAATGCATGAAATGAATAGCGTGACATTTCAGGAAATAAGCTTTTTGCTAACTTGCTACATTTGCTAGATTAGGATTTATAAGAGTTTAATGAGATGACTAATATCTTTCAGTTAAATATAAAGCTGCAGCCAGCAGTGGGGAAATAGCAAGTCTGGCTCTGTGCAAAGGAAACAAAACACACCTACCAGCCCCTTGAAAGCTCTTTAATAAACACATTAAATCATGTTTGCTCAATCGGTACAACAATGAAAGTGTAAAAAAAAACATAAACTTGGGGCTTTTAGGTTGCTATGTGCTGGACTGTTACTTGGCGGGATGCAGCACAACATTAAAGGTGCAATATGTAAGGACTTTAGTAGAGAACATAAATAAATGAATTAAAATGATCAACATCATGTGAAAGACTAACAGTTGCTATACAACATTAGTTAGCATGGTAACCGGCTAGCTTTGGCTCGTCCTGGTCCAAAGCTTTCGTGTTAGCGGTGTAAACACAACACTCTCATTCTTTATTGCTAGCTGCACGGCTAACTGAGCAAACTAGCTAAGGGCAGCTACAGTAGGTAGCCGTTAGCAGTTACTACACTGAAAAAAAGACCAACTTAATTGATTTGTTTCAATTGGTAACACCTAAATGAATTAAGTTCTTTGAAATTAAGTTAATAAGTTAGATTAACATTAACTTTCCTACGTACTGCACCTTTAATTAGTGAGCTGAAGAGTTTCTAGTAGGTAGATTTTGTTATCTGTTTCACCGTTTCCTGTCTTTGTGCTACGCTAAGCTAATGGGCTGCTGGCTGTGGCCTTAAAGGGATAGTTCAACATTTTTGGAAATATGTTTATTTGTGAAGAGTTAGATGAGAAGATTGACACCACTCTTATATTTGTCTGTTAAAATGAAAAAAAAAAAAGTGAAGCCCAACTCACCAATGATGATGAGGCGTGCGGTCTGGAAGAGCTGCTCATCATCCCAGGTGGGATGCTCTGCCTTCAGGATGTCACACACTCGGTTATGCTCCCTCAGCCACAGTGTGGCGTACATTCCCAAACCGGGCAGGAGTCCAAACACTTCCTGACCAATCGCTATCTGATCCTCAGGAGGGATGCCAGGGGGGTAGCTCATCTTCACAGGTGCATCAGCTACAGAGGGAGGGTACATCTCGCCGTTTATTAACTGATGGGAAAAACAATAATTACTGATTATACATTGCAGCTCATACTCTGTAGTCCTGCAGCAATATGTCATTTAAAAAGCAAGTTAAGTTTATTTGCATCTATATTTTTTGGCAGATACCTCTCACTGTTTGTGAGCAACAGATTTGGATGACAAGACTTTTTGATTAATGCAAATTACAAAACTGTTTCACTCTGTCTGGAATTTAAATGATTTTTTTTCCAGTCTTAATTAACATGTAAAAACAAGTCTTTGCACACATGTTTTCTCTATTCAGAGTTGTGATTCTTTTACCTGATACTTGAGTTTTCCATCTTTGTGAAGCCTGAGCAGGAGCTGACGTTGCAGGTTGTCTCCATAAATGTGTCCCGCATCCACCTGTGTGTTTTGGAAACTGTTAAGAAGAGTGCTATTCTAATAAAATGTATGTTTATATAAATGGACAAAAGATCTAAATGTACTTACCCCATGCGATAGAGCCTTAGTGAAGCCCACACCCATGCGATTGTAGGTCTTAAAGAACTGGTGGGTGAAGTGTTGTGCGAAGAAGGCGAACATGAGGTTGGAGCCCTGGGGGTCAGGTCTAAACGTCCTCCTCTTCAGCAGCCTGTCAACCAGCAGCTCAGGGTCAGGCAGTCCAGCCTTGCCTGAAGAGAGAAAAAAACCCCCACAGCGTCAAACACGGCAGAGGGCAACACACAGATACGCCACGCCTCTAGTCATAATACTGAAGCAGTGTGTCTGTGAAAACAGTACTGATACAGTTAACGCATCACGCTGTGCCTCCAAGGTCAATAATCTTAATGCATGTCACTGTGGTGGACGGCTTTGCTTCAGCTGAAACAACACGGAGCGAGACCATGTTTAGATTACATATTATAGATACTGTCACATGTTTCCTCCTCATAATGCATTATAATAACAAAATGATACAGTGGTGGAAAGTATCTATGTTTACAGTACAGTACATCAGTATAACTGTAAGGTACTTATAGTTTATCTGAGTATTTCTATTTTATGCTGCTCTTCTTTTTATGCCACCTTACTAGATATTAATATTTTTTAAGTCAAAACATTAATCAAATCAAATCGCAATCAAAATAAAACAAAAAATGCAAGTAGAGTAGGTCATGGGCGTTGTTGATGTAAATCTAAGTGACTCAGTGCACTCAGAGTTAAGGATTAGGTCATGGTTACATTTGTATTCCCGTTATGTTTAGTCACGTTCGCTCACGCTCTGACTCTCTCCCACAAATGAAAGTGACAGGCGACTAACTGAGAGGCACGGTGATAATATCAAAATATTGATTATGCAGCTTTAAACTTGATATAAATGACTAACCTTTGACCCCCAGAGGTGTAGGGCAGTCCTCTGGCACAGGAGGCAGAAGCCGAGTGTAGTAACTCAGATTAGAGTAGGATTCCCAGTTGAGGTAGCCGTATTTAGAGTTGAAGGTTGGAGGGCTGGGTATTAAGTTGGACCTTACTGTTCATAAAAAAACAAAACATTATAAGATACAATGAATACATGACAGCCCTGAGTAAATTTCTCTTGAACGACCCTGCAGACTCGAACCTGTTAGAACCAGCCTCATGAGAATGTCCCGTAGGTGGGTGTAGTTAATGATGTCCCAAAGCCAGTGGAAATGGGTGAGAATGTAATGCGCCGCATCCGGGCTGGGTTTCAAGAACAGGCGCACTCTGGTCCAAAACTCAGCTGTGGTAGGAAAGACACGTGCAAAAACAATGTTCTTGTTACTGGAAGTTAGAGCAGATGTGAATTTGGAGGACATTCCCCCGGAATAACACAGTCATTATGTCACGGTCCAACGGGTCACAATGCAAGCTTGGCTTTCATTTCATAGCCTCATTCCCAGACCCTGAATCGCCACCCACATCATCAAATAACTCGACGGCTCATTGAAAGATGTGGAACGAAATGGAAATTCTGTCTGATTATCAGTCTAGTGGTTTTTAGCATCCTGGGGTAAAGGCTTGATAACATACCAGGCAAAGCTGCCTGCCTGCAACTGCCCCAGCGCTCCTCAACTCCAGGGGCTCCAGGCTTACTGCGCCAGCTGGTCTGTGCTAATTAACTTGAACATTCTTATTATGCAAAACAAAACTACAAAAATTATACAGACTAATTATTGAGTAATTATCGAGTCACAAAAATTAATTATTCATGGTGGAGTGTTAGTAACCTTTGGACTCATAGTAACCGCAGACATCATCTCACTCCACCTCTATCACTGATGCTCTGTAGACGGGTAGCAATGATGTTCTGTCTGTCTGGTGTCATGCCAGTTTGCGGTGTTTCCAGTCAGGATGCTCTCTATTGCTTCTCTGTGAAAGTCCTCCTCTGTGAGGTTCATGCCAAGGAACCTAAAACTGTGCTTGCTCAGCTGATGTAGACAGGGTTGCATGTCTCTCCCCCCCCTTTTCTCTAAAATCAACTATTAGCTCCTTGGTTTTGCTGACGTGCAGTAGACTGTACTCTGTGCGTCACTCTGCAAGATCGTTAATTTCCACCCAATATGACTTCTCGTCATTATTTATACTGAGGCCGATGACGGTGGTGTCATCCACATGCTTCACAATAGAGTTTTCGTCATGTCTGGGATGACAGTTATGGGAAAACAGTGTGAACTGGAGGAGGCTGAGCCCCGGTGTTGAGCAATAACATAGAGGAGGTGTGACTGCCAATCCGTACTCTCTGGGGTTTGTTTGTGAGGAAGTTCAATATCCAGTTGCAAAGTGTTGTACTCAAGTTTTGTGAGATTGTATTGCGAGATTGTATTGAATGCTGAGCTGAAATCAACCAACAGCGTTCTGATGCAGGTGCACTTATTGTAGAGGTGTGTGTAGATCGAGTGGAGGGCAGTGGATACCAGAACCAGTTTCTCAAAGTACTTCATCATGAGTGCCACAGTAAGGCCAGTCATTTAGACTATCTTTGATTTTTGTTAAACTCTGGTGAATATTATTTACCCTAACATGCAAAACGCCAGGAATAAAGTCAAGCTTTTGTAAAATACTGTAAATGACAGTTGTTATGGCATAAAACCAATGATCTGTTGATCTTTACAAATCCAGATAGGATAGTCTAACGATAGCAAAGTGTCATAGCTGAAAATATTTGTTATTTTCAAATCGGATATCCAATTGCTCCAATTGCCACCTTAAAATCGGAAGGCACATTGCATCGTGGATTTGGAGAATCGTCACAATTTTAGTTGTGTTTTAATTTGTTAGCAAACATTTACATAATAACCTGTACAGCACCAAGATTTGCATTAATTGAGTCATATTTCTGACCACCTGGCAAATGAAAGTCCAATATTCACACTATGTTTTGCTCTGCATTTGGTCTCCACCAGCTCCTGAGGCTTTCCTGAGGGAAATATCAATCTCTTTAGCTGCTACACGCTCCACTATCTTTACCAACAACTCATTGACATTGTTTGTCTGTCGTTTGGTGCTGAGCAAGTAGCGTACAATAGATTTTAATTACTTTTTCATGTAAAATAGCTGCTGTGGCCGTAAATTATGATTGGAGAGCGATAGCCCAAAACAGTAAAGTTGCTCGACAGCTCTATGATGAGCTGAAACTTGTTGGTTTGTCACTACAAGCAACATCTTTCATTTTGTCACATGAGCCCCTTTTACACAAGGCAGGACTGTTGCCACGTTATTCCATCTCGCTTCTGTATAAAAGGTGCAAAGACCAAATGGGGTTTCGTTGTTGTTCTCACATTGTCATTTGATACATTACTATTATGTGAATATGGACTACAGCCACTTTAACACAATAACTCAAATGCAAAAATCCCAAATACTGTATCAAAGGAGGGAGACTGTGCTCCATAAAGATGTTCCAACGTTGATTGTGTTTGTGTAAGATGAGCCACATGAGTGGGCTATTCTGTCTTGTGTAACTATTATTGTAAGTGAATGTTTTCACTCAATCCCATTTCCCCCGACTCCCATATAGCTTTTCTTTCCTTCTCCTCCCACTCGTTCTTTCTTTTTTTCTCTACCCAATTACAGTAATGGGTAATTGTTGTTTTGCCTGATGAGCGTGATGTAACTGTTTGACTGTCTGCCAAACACATCACGTCTGATTAAGGACTACAGTGTGTGAATGTTCCTTGTTAATGAGAGGCAGACAGGCAGAGTTTGTAGGTGGTTCAGTGAAGAGATCAGCAGAAGCAGCTCTGATCCAGCTGGACTCTCTCTACCTCCAAATATTTGGGTCTGGACGAGGACTCCCAGGTCTGTGAGCCAGCAGCTATGTTGCTCGATTTCCTGATTTAACAACAACAAGCTGAAACAGTCTTTTTCACCGGCCTACCATCTAATCCTTTTGGTCTCATGTACAAAAGAATATTTCAAATTCCTTAAAAATGCAATAAGAAGGGAGGATATGAGAGCTGGTCTCACGAGAATAAATGGACTCACGGACGGTGCAGTTTTCTCCGTAGTAGCCGGTGCGAGTGCAGTCGCACTCATACTTGTCTTCGCCATACCTCACACACACGCCCCAGTGCTGACAGGGCAAATAGCAGCATGGGTTCACTGTGGAGAAAAAGAAGATGAAGTATTGTCAAAGGCTGTGAGGAATGCTTATATAAACTCAGGCAGGCAGATCATATATGAAGCTGTGACACTGTCAGAAACTAAAAATGAGATCACATATTGACTCGAAACTCCACTTCCTCCACAGTGATTAAATTCACACTCAAAAACATCCGCCTTAGCAACGGAGTGGATATTAATCTTCAGTATTTGTCACTTAGCCAGACATGAAGTCCCAGCTTGAGCCTTCAGGGCCATCATTCATTAAAAAAACATCTGCTATTTAAGTGATGCAATCCCATCTAATTCCTGCTCTTAGTTCAGTTCTCGCTTTTGGTTAAAACACTATCCAGTTTCTCAAAAATATACTGATACTTGTTGGAATAGCACAAAAAGGACAACAACTTGAGCTCATTTCTCAAAATTTCCCCTCGAGGAAACTAGATGATTTGGTCCAGATTTTAGGGGAAAATACAGATACAGTTCATGCAAATAGTTCAGGTGAGTTAGTTGTGTTCAGTTTAAAAGCAGTTGTGGATCTGCAGAAGAATTTCCTTTAAAAGATCAGCTCAATTAAACCCGAGTAAATCTTCAAAAAGCATCACAAATTACACATTTTTGTAGGTTAAGCTGACCTGCTATGCACTCACTCACACACTGGAGGTTACACTAGTGTTTAACTGGTTGCATTTTACTACTCTGCACTGTGCAGCCACGACTGGAGGCATGTTTTCAGCTTGTCTGGATATCAAGAACGCCTCGAGGGAATTTCTATAAATTCTAGTTTTACTTGAATGACAAGTCTGACATCAGTGCCTAGCAGCTTCTTTAACTTAGTCAGATGAGAAGATTGATATCAGTCTTGTATCAGTCTGTTACATATAATGTTACAGCCAGGCAGGCTGTTTAGTCTTTATGCTAAGCTAGCTAAGCTAACCAGCTGCTTTGTGCAGACTTAATATGAACAGACAGACATGAGAGTGGAATCAATTTTCTAATCAGTCTCTCTAAAACCGAACTTAGCAACCACGCACATGTAACTTAGTGTGGGAAAAACAAACCACTCTCGGTTTATCAAGTGAGCTGAATGAAAAGGCCTTTGTTCTACAGCCAGAACCAGAGGCAGTCGTCTAACGGACACATTGACAAGATAGAACAAGCGAAGCTCATCGATAACAGTTTCAGGGTGAAAAATTTAATCCTCTTTAATTACGACAGCGGATGTTTGTGTCAGACATTCCTCCCTTCTTAGATTCATGTCCTAAAAAACTGCAAGTTTATAATATTATAGAATAGTTTGGGGTGTAGCTCTAGAAATATGTATGTTATGTGATAAACTATACAACATCCACGTAAAGGAAAACTCCCCTGCCCAAAAGCATGACCTGAGAGAACTTGCATACACTTCCCTACACATGCAAAAACATGCCTCTCCCTCCAGCACACTCAACAACATCACTAATCACAACTGTCTGCTGTGTAATCAACCTCGACCCTATCTGATCTTACAGGTCACATTAAGTTCAAATCTCATCATCATCATCATCATCATCATCGTCGTCGTCATGCCATGATACTACAGCGTTGAATCAGAAAATGAATCACTGAGACAGCAGTTTATGGTGAAAGTGTTTTCTACCGTGACTCTCACTGTGTCTGGAAAGTTCCTCCTGTGTGGGCCTCGACCGCAACAACATCTCATTGAGAAATCTTAGGATTTAGCAGCACATAGACGCAGAGGAGACGAAGAAGGTTGTGAAACTTTTTTGTTCGCGTGTGTGTGAGCTGGTGCTGTTAGCCCGAGGGCAGGATGGTATATTGTGTATATGTAAGGGGAGTGATGGGGGCTGTTAAGGTCCAGTTAAATGACACAGGTCAGACAGGAAAAGTCTGTTTGGGGGCTTCATCTCTTAAATATTTATGTGTGGATATCCAGTTCCATTAATCTGTTAGCGCTGAGTCTTTAGGGAGGTAAAACATCTTTCAATAGATTTAATGTACATTTACTCAAAGATTTTTACTATTATTATTACTATTATTACTATTATAATATTTAAACACAATAACTTTACTTTTATTCAAGTATTACTTTTGGGTACTTTTTACAACACTGGCACTGGAGGCCTGATCACGGACTTTTTAGGGTCGACAGTCGACCAATTATCGGATCTGATATTCAGCATCATTCTGATTGTCAGAATCAGTTCTCTCTTAATCTGATTGCAGTTAAAATACATATAAATGTGCTACTTGGGCTCTGATGCAGCATGCCATCTTCAGAGTTACCCATCATTAAAATGATCAAATAAATGCAGTTGAGTAAAAGGTACAAGATGTGCCTCCAAAATGTAGTGGAGTGGAAGAAAAAAGTAACTCAAAATTGTACTTAGTTACATGCCATCCCTGCCAATGTTTTTGAATGATAATAAACAGTAAACTATGTTTTATTGTGGTGCATTCCCTGAGGTCATATTACTGTACCGGGAGCCTGCTAGGGCCTGTCTTTGTTATCAGGGTTACGGGAATGTCCTCGAAAGCCTAAACTCGTCCTGTTCAGAGGACCTGATAAAACCACTGCGAGAAAACACACACACATGCACAGACACATTCAAACCCCACTGAACATGTGTTTCCTGCATCTGTCTAGACTGACAAATACAGGCATAATAAAACACCTAGTCCAGACCCCCACTGACCCCTCACCTACCTGTGCTGGAAGTAACCTCATCACCCAGGCATGCAGGCTCCCACAGCAGCAAGACAAGAAGCACAACTGATCCTAGAACAGAGGCTTAAAAACACACACAGATTCAATCAACTTATTGTTCAGGAGACGAATAGGGGTGAAACATGAAGCAGCCACACCAGCAACAATCAAGACATACTTACATCTCATTACAGCAGCCTCAGTTCAGGAACATTTCATTCCAACAAATGAGAAAAGAAAAAAAAAAGTGTGAGAATCCAGTAAGTTGTGAGGAGCTGCTGACACACAAACACACACACACACACACACACACCACACCACACACACACAGACAGTGAGAGTAACAATGCAGCAGGACCAGCAGCAGCAGCAGCTCAACAGGTTAAGTCCTGGCTCTGTGTGATAGTGCAGCCCCCGTCGCACTGCGCCTTTTACCTGCCTTCACACGGGAAAAAGGGAAAGTGGGACGGAGACTTGTGCCAAGGCAAGTGCGTGTGTCCCCCCCTCTGTGTCGCCCCCTGCTGGTTGAGCGCCCCACTGTTGATTTCTGCCTCTCACTGCGGATGCATGCTTTTTATCTTTCTCCATGTTCAGTCCCCTCCCCTCTCACCAGGTCAGTTTGATTTAATGTTTTGGATAAGAGGTATAAATATTAAGAGATTATACCGTGTGATGGGATGGAAGCAGCTGCTCCTCTCTGCTGATAAGGAACGCCATCCAGCTTCTGGGAAGACATTCAGACACGGCACAGTATGAAAAGGCATAGGTTTGATGGCTGAAGCACATTTTTCTGCATCAGTTTAATGCCATAATAGGGAAACCACCACCCGTATGCATTTAAAGTGTGTTTACAGGTCTGAAGTCATGTCATTTTGGATCAGAATCAGAATCAGAAGCAGATTTATTGGCCAAGTATGTGCACACGAACAAGGAATTTGACTCAATCAATAGAAAAATTAGTATACGAACAAAATAGTGCATGTAGTCTGACAAATTCCCTCCAGAGATGTCACTCAGTGGCTAAGCTGCATTGTGGGAAATGTAGGCGCCAGGTTTTGAAAAGGAAGAACGTATGATATTAAAAAGTGTTGTCTCTGGTTTTGCTGTATTGATTCTGATCATTTGTTTTTGAACTGTCCATAATGGGTGCAGCAATGCTCAAAACCTGGTGCCAACATTACTCACAATGCAACGTACAACCCATCTGCCAGAATGAATGTTAAATAAGTATGTTTCTGCAAGACCACAGATTAGTTAAAACTTAACATTTCTTTCTGTTTAGGTTGAAATTTCTATTTCTCTCTCATCACAGTGCTGTGATTATGCTCTGCTTTGTTTTAGGAACACAAAACACTTGGTTAGGGTGAGGAAACAACGGTTTAACTGTTTTGATCTGCACAAAAACAGCTTGAAATCTCCGCTGAGTCCAACAGCGGTCTCCAGTTTGGCAGCCATGTGGCCTGTAATAACGCCACCAACATTCGCTCAACCCTTCAATAACTTAAACGTGATATGCCACGTTTGCTACGAATGTCAATCTTGGACGTATCTGTCTTTTGCAGAAACGTTAGCTGCTATAATTATATCTGGGCGTGGGCTGCAAAAGGTTTAATTCTATTTATTACCCTTTAATGTTATTTGCGCCAGTACTTTTCCTGCTATGGCAAATCTAAATGTCTTGTAGGGAAAAAAGATTTGCTTCAAATAAAAGCAGCCGCTCCTTGACCTCTTCACAAAGGCTTTACTTTGAAAAACCATAACAATAAGAAGACTTTGAACACCGATCAGCCAGAACATTAAAGGCGAAATGGGTGAAGTAAATTACATGAATCAACTTGTCACAATGCAATGTTCTGCTGGCAAACCTTTGGTCCTGATATGTGTACATACCACGCACCCATTAGCAGTACAATGAGCTCTGCAAACATTTTCAGGAATGGCCTGAGTGTGGTAAAGGCCTCAAGGCATCATCTGGCATCCAAATTTCAAGGATTCCAATCTGATCGAATATTCGTGGCAACCATGGAGGCTCCACCTCACAACCCCCAGGACTTAAAGAAAACACTTTCAAAGCCCAGGTGCCAGACACCACTGGGCACACCCAGAGGTTTTGAGTCACGGTGGGGCCGCCGCGGATCAGACCTGTTCCAGCCTGTCCCACGGATGCATAATTGAATTGGTTTCTGGGGAATTTAGAGGTCATGGCGACTCCTTGAGCTCTGGCAATGGCGTTTGCATGGTTGGTGCATGTCAAGTTAAATCCACACGGATGCCATGACTCAAGGCTTCCCAGCAAAACATTCAATTACAATGAGATGATAAACTGTATTCACTTAAACTGTTTTCCTTTTAATTTGGTGGCCGATCAGTGTATATCCCATTCCATACAAACAGATACAATACAATACAATGGGTTTATTATGCATGGAAAAGTACAAATTAAGTAGAAAGATGTAAAAAGGTAGGAATTATATTGTATTGATCATAAACTTTAAATAAAACAAATTGGGCCATGGGCATCACTGGATTACAAGTAAGGGACCACCAAAATCATTAGGATTCATCCTCTGGGCAACATGAATGTTTGCACCAAATTCCATGGCCAACAATGCTGAGATATTAAAGTGTTGGGCTGACGCCCCACATAAACACACAGCATTAGCAAGACTGAAAAGATGCACTACAGTGAGCTTAGGTACATGAAAAATAAGCATTAAAAAACAGATACTTAATCAAGAACATTGCAAACAAAGCAGAATGTAAGTTTTTTTAACAGTTGAACAACAGGAACCACAGTGAACGTTTTTGTCCCACCGGTTCTTCGGCCCGTCTCGACCTCTATCACTCCACTGGAGTGGGAACACAGCAACAGCACGGGTCACGAGGCCAAATTCGAGGAGCTGTGTTAGGACTATGTGGATGTAATGGATGATATCGCCTCTGACCCTGGAGGTCAGGAAGCACAGAAGAGAGTTGTGTTGCACTCTAGAAGACTGCTGTTACCAGGGCAGAAAGTATTAAAGTGAGATTTGATGTCTTTTTGGTCCATTTATCTACATTTATTAGCCTGGTCAGCACAATAACTACTTAGAAAAACAACAGGGGAGGCGTGCAGAAACAGCTGTTTACAATTTTTAGGAAGGCAGGGTCTGGCACAGATTAAGCCCTTTCATTCAGTGTTTTTTTTAATGATATAATGATTAGTGAGGCTGCTTTTAGAGTTCCCAGTTTCCATGTGTGCAGTAATGTCACTGCAGCAACTATTGTAACACATTTAAGCAGCCAAACTAAAAGCTGTTGTTATAAACTTGGTAAACTTGACAGGACAGATGAAAACTCTACAGAAGAAACAGAATTAAACTTGTAGCTTCTGAAATAAATATTTTTCAGATGGCTCTGATGGAGCTCAGGATTTAGTTACTGCTATACCTGGTGCGTAAATGTACACAGTGGAGGCACTTGCATTTCTGCTACAGGGGAGTCCCTGCTGGCACATCCTCCACATGAAGTAACTTAATCTGGATGCACACAAGAGTGGAAACACTGCTAACATATAAGCTGCAGTGGAACTGACAGAAGAAGAACGTATAAAGTTTCACAGCACTGAAAGACTACTTTGTGTCTATTGGTAATTACACATCTGAACGGATGAAAATGACAGGCAGAGTACCCCAGGGCTCCATTCTGGGGCCTCTACTATTCAACATTTACATGCTTCCTCTAGCTCAAATAATGGAAAACAACAAAATATGTTACTTGTGTAATTTTTATGCCCTTGTAAAGCACTTTGAGTTGCCTGGTGTCTGAATTGTGCTATACAAATAAACTTGCCTTGCCTTGCCTTGCCTTAGCACTTTCATTGAGGTGGACAGTATGTTGGCAGTACCAAGAGATATGTTGAGAAATACTGCTGCAATGATTCCTTGCATGTTTATCTGTTGATGATGACGCATTTGTGCTATTGCAGATCACGAATTTCCAGATCCATCAACAGATACACATTTGTTGGCAGAGTACAGGCAGGTACCAGGAAAACACAGCCTTAAAAACCCTTGAAGGCATAATATGCTGCAGTATATGTACAAAAGCTTATGTGTAGACACATTTGTGTTTCGGATGAATCAGGAGAATAAAGATGTTCATAAAACTCCGGTGTCTATTGTCTACTGTAAAGCCACTAACGCTTTCACTGATACACATCACTGTTTTCCTGATAAATCAATCTTTTCCTGCAGAATAAAGAATGACTGGTGGGTATTCTCCACTGTGGTCGGTCTCGTCGGACGGTTTCCAGCTGCTAACATGAAACTAAAACTTTTGACCCATTTGTGAACTTGTCTCCTCCTTTCCTTCCCTCCTGCCTTCAGTATTGTTTGGAGCCGGCTAAATATTTAGACTTGTTTTGTTGTTAGTGATGTTCGGAAACACGCCGCTTTGCCATTAAAGCTACAGATTTTGATCTGTCTTCCAGCTGCACGTTCAGGAAGTGAAGTCGGCAGGGTCAACCGAGGTCCTGTAAGGGCATCTGTGCAATGTCCTCTGTGCTTTGATGCTGTTCTACCTAAGAGAGCTGTTGGGTGGTATGTTATTCATACAATCTTACTTTAATGAATAACTTGGCCTAAATCAATGTCATGTCAGTGAGGAAGCCTTGCCAAACTGTGAATGAAATGTGATTCTGGAATTTTCTTAATCCACCTCATACGTAAGCACTGAAAAACAAAAGCACGACTCATGATTTAGTCATGGCCTCCTGGTGATCACAGACCACTATGACGCTTTGCGATGAGTTCACACTGAATTGATCATTGGGTAAGGAATGTTAAATCAGTTACCTAATTCACTGACATGCAATCAAACTAGCAGGCAGTGAGTCACATTGAAAATATACAGTATTTCAAAATCTTGTATTTTCTGGGCCTAACCCTAACGTTAACTAATGTAAGATGGCTGATTTTAAGTTTTCAACAAGGGAAACATTTCTTGACATGGACCTAAAAAATAAATAATAATCATATAATTAAAGAGATGACACTAAACGAGGTTATATGGAGACATTTTCTTATGCTGTTCCATTACAACTCCGTTCTTTTACCACAACCCATATTGTTTAAACACCTAAATATAACGTAACAGTTCCACCTTGGAGCAAAAACGTCCATCTTCATTTGTAGGCTTGCAATCATTCGTTCCATTGTGTAGACCCGTTTAAGTCTCTGCATCCATCGGGTTATTGTTGGTGGTTTTATGTTCTTCAGTTCAGTTATCATTTTCTTGGCAATCAGTAAAAGTTAATTCTAATTCCCATTTTTCTTTGATGTTCCAGGTATTTGGGGGGATGTCGGCTGTCAACTGTTTCATGGAGGAGTCTATATTGCAATCAATTGGCATAGCTCTCGAGATTGATTCATGTTCTGCTTTTGAATTAAATTTCCTGTCATTATCAGATACATAAACATAGGTGACAGTATGCATCAACTTTGAGGGTTTATTTGTGCAGTTACTTCTTTTGATAAGATGAAACGAAGTTAAGACATTACTAACAGCTGTTCCATTTCAACTGAAGCCTCCATCTAAAAAGCTTTGTGTAGATTTTTCAGTAAGTTTATTAACATTCAAACCAATTGACCCGATTTTCTTATGAAAATGGGAAGACAATTTTCAAAACATCTAGATTACAAACAGGAACAGCAAAACCAGACAGTGTTTGGACCTCAAGGTGAGCAATTTCTCTCTAAATATCTGAGTTTCGCAACCACACTGGCGTTAGCTTAGTGTCATTTCAATACAATTTAGCAGATTTGTTCATTCCAGATGAAACAGGTGTAGTATAGATGCAGTAATGTGTATTCTTAAACATCTAAGATTCTACTGACGCTGCTACAAAACCTCCAATACAGTGATTCATGTATCTAAGAACACCTTTTATTTTAGATTTGTGTTAGTTTTGACATCCTGAAACATTTTTTTTTTTAAACCAGTGATCTGCACAAATAAACCAAGTAAGAACATCTCAACAATCTGTGTATATCTAATCTGACACCAGTCATGACTTGTGTTTAGCCACTGTTGGCCAGATAATAAGGGTTAGAGACCAGAGACAAGACAAACTCCTGTTCAACATCACATTTATTTAACCAAAAATGTGTAATTTAGGATGAGCTGGAGGCGGCCACTGCAGCACGTCTGGGTTTGGGGGTGGTGCCTTCCCTGAAACCATTCCTGGAAAATACAAAAAGAAAAGAAATTAGGTTGACCCAGACAAATGCCAATTTATGGAAAGTCACCAGTGACCATTTGTCATTCCACGAGAAAACACTTGTTCTGTTATAACAAATGTCCAAAAGCTTTACTTATACCACAGAAGAGCTTCTTCCGCCGGTAGCCACGTGCTACTCAGCTAACTAGCAACAAAATTGGATAAAATGACTGGAGTGATTCTTAACTAAATATTTATTCCACCTCGACTTGTTTAGACAAGAATAAACAGCCAGGTCTGTGGCACAAATGATGAAACTGTGACATTAGTCATGCTAATGTTTTATGTTGGCAAACAACAAATGGCATTTCAGAAAAACAAACAAAACTGCCAAAAACAGAATGAGTCATCCCAAAAAGAACCACAAGTTTGACTAATTACAGACATTTTGACTATCAGGGGAAGCACAGGTTTAACTAACAACATCAAAGTGTCCAAGTGAGCCAGCAAACAATACTAGGATCTTGGAAGTGGTGTGACTTTTGCACAAACAGTTTTAAAAGTAAAACCCACAGTATGACTGCAAAATTAAATATGCTGAAAGAAAAAAGTGATGAATTGCAATGAGCAGGTGTTCCTTTACTGGAGATACTTGAAACTCCCAATGCTCCACTTAAGATACCATCAAGCTCACAGGTTCTGAAGAGTGTCCAAACTATGTACTTGTCTTACAATGATGCTTACCTCAGAGAAAATGCTGATATCATTTTGAATTCATTTGTTCAGACATTTATTTTTGACCATCACTGGTAAGCAGCACTGACAAGTCTAATATTATAATAATACCAATAATAATAAATAAGACCACAGACATGCTACCAACACAATCGCAAAACTACAGCAAAGCAAAAACAATTTCTCTGCCAAATCTCTTGTATTTTATCTTATGCCTAAAGTAAACACACTCGTCGAACACCACATCAATCAATGGAGCTGTCCACAATTCAGTACACCAGACTTCCCCTCCATTGTCGGGGTTTAAAAGGGCATTACAGATAGTTTGTCCCCCTCTGGCAGATTGTGCAGAAGTGAAACAAAGTTTGATTCAGGCATACCTTCATTGTGACCAGTCACGTTCCCACAGACATTTAGTTTATAGCCTCTTGTTTACAGCGTCTCCCAGTAAAAAACTGCGGTGTCTTGTACACTCAGTTCAACCAAAGCGGTTCAGTAACGACATTTATCTTATTTTCGTAAATATTTGTTGGGAATTGTTTGTGGATACTCCATATGTCTTCTCCCCCCCACCCCCTCTCTCCTAAACCAAAATTTTCATGATGCAACATCAACGATCTGTAATGTAGTCTGGGATTTTTTATAAACATTTATCTAACATCTCTATTAACAATTTCACATCGAGACCCAGAAGTCAATAAAATAATCTCAAGGGGAAAATATGCCATTATTGGCTTCCTTTTGGCAGTGAAACACAAGAGGAACCCTGTGTATATTCCTGCTGGGAGTGAGTCAATGCTACTCTATGTTTATCAAGTCAGAAAGATTTACTACTATCAGGTTTACTTTAAGTGTTCACTCAAGCAAATAATCACTGATCTTTGTGTTAATTACACATTTAACAAAATATTAAGTCTTTGCATCAAGATGACATTTCATTGTTTATATTGCTGATGCCAAAATGATGAGAAACCCATTACAACATTCAGCCGAAACAACCTCTCATCTATAAACACTTGTTGATGGGCCCTGTGTCATCTTAGAAGTACACTGCATCTCAAAGATCATACCTGAATCTGCGGTAGACGACCTTCAGGTGTCTCAGACGGCCGGTACCAGTGGTGTTCCTCCTCTTGGCCTTGGCGCTCCAGTTGTCTACAAAAGCAAACATTTGTAAGCATCAAGGCGGCCTGGCCATTTACATCAATGTAGCCCTAGATAATGTACCAGCAGTGTTGGTGAACTGACAATTGCCAGAATGTGGGAGCTGTTGATCTCTTACCAAAACAACAAAAACTCACATGTTGCAGCACCACATCATAACTAGGTGTCTGTGGTCTGTTTTGTTGCACTAAGGCAATCAAAACATCCTCCAGGACACCCGTTTCTGATGTGTGTTTACCTGTCGCTTTTAGAGTCAACTGCACACTCTTATGCAATGCTTTGAGCACAAGGATAGTCTTGTCCATCAAAACATTCATAGGGTGACTTACACTTTCTCTTGCGCTTCTCAGGGTAGCCACACTTGCCACAGGAGGACTTCTGCAGGTGGTAGGCCTTGGACCCACAACGACGGCACAGGGTGTGCGTCTTGTTTCGGCGCTTTCCGAAAGATGAAGTTCCCTTCGTCTGGAATGCAAGAGAACAGAGATTAGGAACAACTCAAGACTTCACTCATTCAACTCACAGCTCTGACAGTCTTGTCTCAGCACAGAAAAATTAATCACTGAAAGTCATATGTTCAGACATTTGTGTTTAAAAACATCACTGACAAGACTTATGGCAGCAACTGCCACTCGATGTTGGGTGTGAAGGACGCAATATTATCAAGCACTATCTCAGTGTTAGCAACACTTAGGGACTATGGTTTATACAGCATCCATAAGGTAGTAACTCGTCCAAATTCAAGTCCTATGCCTTTTAGAAAAAAGCATATTCAAGCCTGCATTAGTCTCAATCGCAGGCTAACAAGTGTCTACACTTAGAGGAAGCACACTCAGTGCTACATGAAGTGACTAGCTAGTTATGCTAACCGCTATGGAAAAGCTAGTTAGCAATAAAACTGGGAACAATTACCTTTACAAGACGAATTATAACATTAACTCATCCCCGAGTCTCCTGTCGGGTTAACTGAAGTTATTCGGGGTAGTCTAAACGTGTTCTGCTTTTCCACCGGCTGAACCAGAGCCATTTTGTACCCTGCACCTCACTGCTTTGAGCAGCAAATACATGCTAGATGGACGCGACAGCAACAACGTCAAAATGTATTAAAATGAAACATCATCTCAAAAATAGTTCACCCAAACAATAACTACGTGTATCCGACATGGAAACACTTAAAGTCCGAGTCAGATAAACACCACATTACACAGATGTTCAAAGATTTCTGTCTGTCAGCGTTGCAGCTTACCATTTTCGTCCGGTGGCTAAGGGAAAAGAGGCCGGAAGGGGAGCGTGCGCTCCATCAAATTCCCTCCGTGCTGTTTCCTGTGTTACAAAGAAATGTGACCCCGCGGAGCATTTTGCAGATTGATCGATCAGAAATAGCTTTAGGAATATTCAGCGAAAGGAGATTTATTGATTATTTTTGATTTGATTGTCCATATATGTATTTGACGTAGTTTAAAAAAGAAAAGAAAAAATTTTCAGAGAAAGGGTTTATCTATTTTAATCAAAATTAGCTTAACTGGCAAAGTATGTGTAGGCTATGGCTATACATTATATTTTGAAGTTGCTTTAGTACTAGATTTCATTAAGTGGGTGATTATGGCAACAGTTTACGCATCTATATTTACATAAAGATATAAAGATGGAAAGTGATGTACATGTGTAGTTTAAACTGTTCATATATGTTTCTTAGATTGTAGATAAGTGGATGTGTTTAGTTTTACAGGGTTATGAACACTATAACACTGATTTAACTTAATCAGAGGGATGGCCTGTGGAAAGAAATTGTTTGTGGTCGTTTTAGTGTACAGTGCTCTGTAGCGCCTACCAGAGGGGAGAAGCTGGAACAGGATGTGTTATGGATCTGCTGTATATTTTCCTACTAGTTTCCTGACTCTTGAGATTTTGGTCAACAACAAAAACTTTTATTTGTGTAGAACCTTTTCAAAACACACAGTTACAAAGTGTTTCACACATAGAATAAAGTGCACAAAGCAAAACCCAGCGCACAAATTTATATACAGTCATACATACCGGCATACATTCATACACAAACATGCATGATGCAAAGACTACAGTTTAGAGCAAGATGAGAAATAAACATAAGTAAGACAGAACAGGGAGGATTTATCAAAATGCTAGAAATAAGTTTTCAGCAGGCCTCAGATTTGGCAGATCTGGTGGAGTGGTAAGGGCTGCCACCAAAAAAGCACAATCATCTCTGGATTGTAAATGTGAACAGTGAACAGATAAAAGGCTCTGATCAGATCACTGAAGTCTTGAATAGAGGGCAGGCTGGCACCAATGATTATTTTCTGCAGATCTCTTTTAATTATGAAGTCACAGATGGTCTGAGAGACAAAACCTCAGAAAATACTTTATAAAGCATTTGAACTATATAAACCATTGTCATCATATCACCTGGGAAAAGGGGACACAAATAGCACAACTAGTTTGTAATTTGGATATTATATAAGATGTCTCAGTTGCCATTATGTAGCCTATAACTTGTATAATAATTCTTAGCATGCTGCCATGTGCTGTGAACTGTACTTGATGGTACTTGAAACCAATTGAATGCTAATGTGGTAGGGACAGGGAGATGGAGGAAGCTGGGTCAGTTGGGCCTCACAGCTCATTTATCACCCCGGCGCCTTGCAGATTAATCCAGCCACGGACATGTTCTCAGCCCTGTGGACACGCTCCGGGTAGTGAGATTGCCGATACGAGTCTGAAATGAGCTTCCTTTGCAGGGTGACGGGGTCACTCCGTCGAGAGGAGTTGCTGTCTCTTGTAAGCTTCCTGTTGGAGATATTCTATTCAAGTCCAAGTGGGAGAAGCCTCGGGGAAGATCCAGAACATGCTGGAGGGACTCCGTACCCAGTCTGTCCTGGGACAGCCTCAGGTCCTGAAGGCCACGGCTCAAGAGAAGGAAGTGCGCTTGCTGCCTCTACATCCTTGACCCAGATACGCAAAGTGGCAGAAAACAAAATGATGGATGGCTAAAAGCAAGAAAATTCTAATTTCTGTGTTTCCGTCTGACTTCTGAATGTTTCAGTGATGCAGATTCTTTGAAGCAGCTCTACTAAAATGTTTGTTCCTTCTACAATATGTGCCACTAAAACCCTCACTGATCACTTGAGATGCAGAAATTCCCACATCTCAAGAGTCCCACACTCTTATGACCACATCAGATATCACTTCTATCACATCTTCCTACGCCTCTGCCGCCTGCAAAGGTGTTAAAGCAGCCCAGACTGCACCAGATGGACTCTGATGACGCGATCAAACAGCTGTCAAAGCGGAAACTGGCATAAATCAATGGGACTGATACAGTTATCAGCACCTGTGCTGGAAAGATTCACTGACTTCTCTCAGGAGTTTGTCTCTGAGAAGGTGCTGCTGTCATGTCAGCAGGGTTCAGCTCCCCACAGTGTTGATGTCAAGGACTGAATAAGTCTTCAGGCCTTAAAACAGTGGGAGATGTGGAAGTTTACTTCAAAGGTAGTATGCATGCAAAATATATATTCCCATGAGAACTCATAGATGTGTGATAAAAAAAGTCGAAATCATTAGATAAATATTGACTCTCAATCTCATATTGATGATTATTTATCTCATAATTATGACTTACCATGGGGAGGGTTTTTTTTCATCAAGCTTAGTTTGAATCTCTTTAATTTTTTGGTGTAGTCATAAGTATGGAAGCCCATTTCTGCCAGTTCAACAAAAAAATGATGAAAACTTGGACTTAACAAAATATAGGCTATTAATAATAATAATTATGAGATAAATGTTGACTTTATATCTTCTCATTTATAAATATCATCATTTATCATTATCATATATACATATATTTATGTTTATTTTGACTTTTTATCTAATAATTTCCAATTTTCATCCAATAATTTTGCCTTTTCTCTCATAATGTTCACTTTTATCACAGAATCCTAACTTGTTATCTTGTAATTTCCACTATTTATCTAATAATTGTGACTTTTATTTCATAGTTCTTGTTTACCATTTCAATAGTCTTTTCATCAACGTTAGTTTTCACCTTATTTCTTTTCTCTGACTGGTGGAATTGGGCTTCCATACATTAGACAGAAGATCAGATAAGGTATTTTTTTAAATGTAGTGCAGAAAATATGAACTCCAATGAATAAAAAGCTTTGAGGCAAACACTGAGACAGAAAAACAGCTGCAGCAGCCTGAGATCCTGCAGAAACACATGTGCAGAAATCACAATGAAATCCATCCTAATTTTAGATTATGTAATCTCGGACTCTGGTTAGTGTTTACCGGCCTTATGAGGTCAGGTGAGTTGGTCTGTGTGGTATATGTTGTGTGCGCAGGTGCATGCTGGTAAAGGAGAGCCTGACCTTGGGGTTTTTTGGCTGAGTAAGGAGCATCTGAATGAAGCGCGGCGCGCCCCCGGCTGCCGGGCTGAGAAAAGGCGCACCCTCCTCCTCCTTTTACATTTCAGTCACGCAGTTTTGCTCAGATTTCAGATGAAGCATGGAGGATGAGTGTGTGTGGTGTTGTTTCCCGTCGCAGCTCGCATCAGTAGCCTAATTTGAAGGAAAAACGAATCGATTTGTTGTCTGATTTAACAATTCTGGATTAATTCTAGATTAAAAAGCAAAAAAAACATCCTCTGAGCGCGTTATTTTGGATAATCTGCATCGCTTGCATCCGATCGAGCGGCTGCACCTCGTCGAGAGCGCACGGTACCCGATAGAAATCAGATCACCTCCTTCTGCCTGCGGGACGTTTTGCGTTTTTACGCGTTTGCAAAAAACAACAACAACAAAAAACAAAAATAGAGGGATTATTTTGGCAGAACTGGATGTGGTTTGCAATTGAGGTCACAACCGGCGCTGAATTGCGATGCTCCTCATCCAACAGCAATGATGCTGCGGCATGAGAGCAGTAAAATAGCCTAGAGAGGTGATGGACAATGACCTGTCCAGAGGGTACGAGACAGCGGCGCTCCTGGTCCTGAATGCAGCGGAGAGAGACACCTAACCGGGTGTCACCGTCAGCCCTGGATGCTGCGCCGAAGGATGGCATACGCCGACCCGTCGTCGGGGAAAGACATACTCGGCAATAGGTCGCTTTGTTTTATATTCATTTGCGCATTTGGACTCGTCACACTATTGCAACAGATTCTGTATGGGAAAAACTACATTAAGAGGTAAGTGTCGGTTATTTCTGTCCATCGTCATTAATGAGAGGCAATCAGAGCGCAGGCCTGGCTGTTTATCACAGAGCTGTAAGGATAACACCCAGCCTTTAAACAGCATGCCTTCATAGAGGTTTTGTGTGAGGGGGGGTTCTTGTTTCCCAATCAATGACTGATGAGTGGTGAAGGATAATTTATGAATGATAAACTGATAAATTGTTTTCCATGTAGTCTGGATGAAGTCAATGTGGGGACGCATGTGGAGGGGTGGGGGGGGCAAACAAGCTTTTAATGGCTGAAAAGAACAATAGCAATTAACCATCCATCTTTTTTTCCCAGTGGCATAGAAAACAGTTTCCATTGGATTTATTTTTTTCGATATTTTCTGAAAACGAAGCATCACATTCACACCATACACAGTGCTCCAGCTGTGTATGGTAATGTTTTCCCTTTCTTTTTCCAAAGATCTTTATTTGATTTTTTACGTTTCAAGCCTTCTTGACTGGTCGTAGCCTACATCTTACAGAGGCAACAGAAAGCTATTGGAGCTGATGATGATTACAGACACCAACACGAGAAAAGATGATGTGTATTTCTTATTGGTCCCCCCCCCACCCCCTGTTAAATAAGTCATTTTCTACCAGGCTGCACTCGGTGCACACACGGCCACTGCAGAGCCATGTTTTATAACACCTCTGCAACAACACTGAGGCCCTTTTTTTTTTTAAATCCCCCTGATGTGGACTCTACTGGAGTCCACTTTTAACCCATTTATCTTCTAAATCCTTTACAATCCGAGACAAATTTCAGTGTGAGACGAGCAGATGCTGAGAAGCCGGGATGTTTGATCTTAAGGTGGTTTAAAGAATCTCACAAAGACACACCGATTCTCACTCCGAACCAAAGGAACAATCTGAAAACTTTATCCCCACCTCCAGATATTTTGCTGGACAGCACATATATGTTTACATCAACGCAAAACATACATGTGCTGCAGTCTGAAAGCTCCCCCCACAGCTAACCCCTCCCCTGCCACCCCGCTGGGCTGGTCTGACAGTACTCAATGTGGATTCATGGCATCCCAACCTCTGCGGTGAGATGCATGAATTCAGACCTGACACACGCACCTTTCTCCCCTCGTAGGCCACTATGCTCCCAGAGCTCGGAGCCTATAGGAGAGAAGGGGGGTGGGAGATGAGCCGCACAACAGAAACCAGTGGGCTCGGCGGCAGCCATTTTGCTACAGTCTGTCTGCACACACACCTCAGTGCAAGTGGGGGAGAGAGAGAGAGAGAGAGAGGGGAAGGAGACGGCGAGAGTGAGAGACTGAGAGGGAGTGTGGAAATGTTTGCATGCGTGTGTGTGTGTGTGATGCAGAGAGAGAGGGAGAAGACGTCATCTTGTGATGCCTCTCCAAGCATAAACAGTCAGGACTCGTTGTCCACATGGGTCCGACCACACCCAGCCTCTTCCCCCCCCCCCCCCCACCAAAACCAAAGCCAAGCATGAGGAGATGCTGGCAGGATGTTTTTCAAGCAGAAGCACAGGAAAAACAAAAAAAATACCAGCAGCGTCTAGGCTAACACGGCAGCAGAGGAGACATTTGGGTGCTTGGATCAATCTTACACCAACTGGCTTTGTGCACAGGTCCATCCCGGATCGCCAAAGGCCAAAGGGCTCTCCTCTGAATGTACGAGGACGGCCGTTACAGTCAAACTAACTCATGAACACTGCTGATGAATCTGGCTGTCGAGTTTCCCCTGCACTCACATTACGGTGTCACATCAATCCGCCTTCACTAACATTAGAACGAAGTTGTGGGAGGATGAGGGATTGTAAAATGGCAGATTGAAGAGGGAAGCTTATTATGTAATCACACTGAGTGACATCCTTCTGTAAAGGAGGACTCGAGGGGGGCGATACCTAAAAATACTCTCGGCGAGGAAGAGCAGCAGGAAACGCCCCATGCGGGATGGAGAGAGTTCTGAAAACGAGCATTTGGCTGCAGATAATCATCATCTTCCCTGGTAACCTGTTAAATCTATAAAACATGAAAAATAGGTAAGAATGCTGATCGCAGTTTAAGAGTGGTCAAGGTGATAAAGTCACGAAACTCCATCAGAAAATCAGAAACCTTTAAATACTCTGCAGATCAACACATAGATTCATCAATTAATCCAGCACTTTCCTACACGTGACTCCATTTCTGAGCCTTTCTTGATGCATTATGTATTTGGGTTGCATCTCCCCTATTCTGAGCAGCTTTATGAGAGGTTTTTTTTTTTCAGTCTCAGCATGCAATTGACCGAGCTGTACGCGGATAGATGGATTCTAGCGCGCAGCAGCGCATCGAACCGCTAATTAATCATTTATAAGCCACTGCACTTTACAGGAGTGAGTCCCCGTTAAAAGGAAGCGAGGTAGAGAGGAAACACGGTCCATTCTGCAGGATAAAATGTTGGCAGTTAACGTGATGCCTTCACATTTGTACACAAAACTGACATTCCTATAAAACGTGTCATATCATCAGTCGTTTACGTTACATGTTTACGACCTGACCTGAGCTACAGGCGAGAAGCCAGTGACCACGGTTCAAGACTGCGTTTCAACATTAGTAAGTGTGAAACCACAGGAGATTTTTAAGGAGACCTCCGGACAAATTTCCAGCCATGTTTGTGGTGACAAAACCTAGATGTTTTTATCGAGACCTTGGGACATCTCCAGCTGTGCATGTGGCAACCAAAGAAATTGCGTTAAGCCAAAACATGGCGTTTCTCCAAACCAAAAACCAAGTGGTGTTTGTGCCTAAGTCTAACCAGACCGGAAGCACAACACTGTCTCAAGTTAAAATTGAAAACTGAACCCAAAGAAATGGAAAGTTTCAACATATCTGTGGTTTGAAGAAACGTGCATTACCAACATTTATTCCTGTAATTGGGTTGAGGAGACATGAAACACTGTTTTCATACATAACAGCATTACACTTCCTGTTCTGATCAGGACAATCTAAAGGAGCCTTTAGTGGTTACAGGAGCTGCTCCTGGTTTTCTTCTCAGTCAATTTGCCTGGCCCTACTCTGAAAACCAAACTCACATAATGCAATAGTGAAGTCGTTCCCGCTTCCGAGTCCCATTAACATTGCTCAAGGGCAGAATCAGTGCACATTAAGTCGTCTGTTGTTTAGATTGCTGTCTGATTTCTGCTCACAGCCGAGTCAATAGGAGGATGAAGACAGTCGATTGATCTGCGAGTCAGAAGTAGTCACGTGAGTTTGATGAGGGTTTCATTTCGTTATCCACGATACTGGAGAATATCAGTCTTGCGTAATCTCTGCGTGATATTCGAGTTAGAAATCAAGCTGGTTTGATAAGCAGACAGCTGCCCTCTTATGAGCACACACAGCCCTCTGATTTCTGCTCTGCAGTCGCTTGCAGAGTGTTATCGGCATGTTGAAGTAGCACTCAGAGAAGCCAAATGTGCCTGCGTGTAGTTCAGTATTGACACGAGTCCCCGATGATGAATGCCCTCTCTCATAATGCACCCAGAAAAGGCTTTTTGGGTTCAGTTTCCCTGCTGAATTTAGCAGAGCGCCCACACAGCACTCACAGGAACGAGTCACACATGAATACTCGCATAATAATCAGTTGGTAAGAGGAAAAGTTGTACACCCACTCATATTTGGATGTATGGAATTTAAATAGGCTGTTCAAAAAAGTAAGACAAGTCTGCTATTGTTTCTTGATTTAGCTTATTCTTCTGTTCTGCAGACCTTCATTTTTGTAAAAATACATAAATGAGCCACGGCACTGCTGAGTGACATGTTCCTTCATTGCAGTGATGTTTATTATGAGTCCACACACACCGTTCTGCCCAAACGCACAAAATCTGAGGCTGGAAATAGTCCCAACAAACACGCAAATTTACTCCAGTTTGAGTAAAGTTTGCTGTAGGCTGCAGTGTCCCCCTGTTTCAGGAAATACTGAGCCTCTTTAAAAAGACATTTACGTAGATTTAAAGGTGCAATATGTCAGAATTTGGTTGAATACCAAGACTCAAAGACAGCAAAAATGTATAATATTGCCAGATTCACAATGAAATATGTACGAGGCCTTGATATTGAGTTCTCCTTTGTTCGGAGGCCAGAAAAGACCCTTTGTAGTCCGTGTAAACAGGCTCTGAGCATACTGATTACCCTGATCTCTCTCAAATGCATCCTCCCGATGCGAGGGCTACAAGCCACCTGCACCAGATGTCCTCCTCTGATAAATTCAATGCGTTACTTTAAGTGAAAACTGATGTAGCAGAGGCCGAGATATTCTGACCTCTACATGTCCAACAATGCTGCCAAAAGCATCTTTTCATTAGACACGTTTCTGTTACTAATTTGTCGATAACCCCCGATGGCATCACTTGGATTAATTACTCAGACCGGACTGAGCTCCTCCAGAGGAACTAAACAAGATTAGAAAGCTGGTTTAAACACCTTTTAACTGTCTCATCTGGCTATAAACACAGTCCAAATTGGCTATTTTATCCTATCTACACTTGAGTTGGCATCTCTTTCCTCACTAATTTGACATTCACTGCAACATTGGCAAGGATTATTGTTCCTCCCTTAACTCTCAGTGACTTTAATATATTGAATTACAAGTGTAACACTCCTGCAGGCCAATGCTGGAGAGTGTAAGTGGTCGAATCACACTCAGGACAGTGGCAGCAGCCCAGCAGAGCATAAATTAACCGTTCAAACTTATGATGTCAAGAAAGGAAAATCAAATTATCATTATTTTATACAACCATCTTTGGTGTCACACTCTGACTGTTTTTCTTGAGCCAGAAAGCTGGTCCGCCTTATTGCATATGTGTGTGTGAATGTGCAAAAATTGTGCGAGTGAACACATGGGGCTTGGTTGTATGTGTTTGACATCTGCACAATAAGGACAATAAATCCAAAATAAACTGACTCATTTTCTTGCTAGTGCGCAACAGTTTAGCCGACTCAAAGGGGACGAGACAGGAAATTGGACCGGTCCCGTTAATTTCTCGGATGATGGATCTCTGAAGCCTGCCAGAAATGGAAGGAAAAGGTACCTTTCCAGCGTGACTGACTGCACAACACCTCTGAGGAAAGAGTGTGTGTGTGAGAGAGAGAGAGAGAGAGAGAGAGAGTGTGTGTGTGTGTGTGTGTGAGAGAGAGAGAGAGAGAGAATACAAGTTTTCCATCATAGTTTGACGACCCAGCCCTGCATGTGTGGACTGGGCCGCTGATATCGCCCACCAGGCTTTCCTCAGATGCTTTAGTGAGAACACAAGCTACAGCACAATTTTTACATTTTCCTTCTCTACTACTACTACTACTACTACTTGTTTTGGCATCTGCAGGTTTAGGAAGTTAGCAGGGGGTGGTGATGTCACAGGACTCCATCACGCATTTTAACTCTAACTTAACCTGTCTGCATGTTGACAGATGTTTCCGTCAGAATTTTCAGCCAGATTCACAGATCTCCGTAATAGTCACACCCTGCCTAGCCGATATTAAGAAGAAAAAAAAACGCCCTCAAAGGTAGGCCAGTTTGAAGGCATTTTAAGTATTTTCACAGAAAGCCAAGAATGCCTCTTTCTTTTTTTTCCTTTTTTTTTCTTATTAGTTTGAAAGGTATAAACTCTCATAATTTTTCAGTGGTGGTTGCACTTCAGATTTGCTCTTGCATGTTGTCTGATCCCGTTCACCTCGACCCCTCCCCAGATCTCCAAACCCCATCCCCCTCCCCCTCTCCCTCAGAAGCTGGTAGAACCACGGTCTCCTGTTGATGTACTGGCTTCTCCTCGTTCCTCTGTGTCCCATCCAGCACCCATTTCTCCAAATGCCTTGTCCTCCTCAATCTGTGTCTCATGTGTTCTGCACAGCTCTGTGTGTATGCCATGTACATAGTGTGGACACTTCTCTCTGCTCCCCCCTATCTCCCCTTCTCACATCTGCATTGTCTCTCTCTGCGACCTGGATTTACCCCCTTTTCCACTTTACTCTCCTTGTTACAATAAGGCAGGAATGTGCCAGATTTTTGTCCTCCCCAGAGCTCCAAATCCTAATTGCACTGAGCAGTAGATTTCAGTATCTCTGGTTAGCCTCGATTGGTTTTGAACCAGCATTGTACTGCTAAACTAACGACGCCAAACACGGGATGAAATTCATCTCGTTAAGCGAATTACTGTCTTGCTTTTAGAACTGAACAGAGAACACTTGCAAAGGTTTCATCATCTTAGCTAAAACAAGCATGAACAGCCCCATTCAAAGTGTCAACGATATATAAAACCTCAGAAATACACTGCATCATCAGGTGGATGTAGACAACCAGTTTCATTGTTCCTTATTTGTACGATTTCATCCCAGCATCTTGTTCCTTTAATGCATCCCTCCATCGTATTGCTCGTTGTGTTCCTTTATTACTATTATTACTATTATTATTATTATGATTATGATTATTTTTAACTCACCTCATTTACCTCCACAGCCACAGGTAATATGCTGCAATATTATCCATCTTCCAAAAATACCACACTACATCCTATCTATCTGATGTGACAGCATTCATTCAAACAAATACCAAAAAGCAAATTAAATCCCCCGACCTTCCCTCAAACATTATTATGAGTACATTTTAAAAATACACTAAACATTTAGAGCTTCCCAAGACTCGGATGCACCTCAAATGGGGTATATTTTAAAACTAGACATAGCTGATATTAATAAAAGTTAAATAGAGAAGCTAAATTTGCTGTATGGATTTATATAAAACCTGTTTAATTAAATCTAACTAGAAAGAATGTCAGTTCTGTGGCCCTCTGCCCAAACCCTAAAAGGAAAACTATTGATCAGGTTCAAAGAGAGGAACCCTCTGGGGCGAGACTATTGGCATAGAAATTTGGCTGGTGTAAAAACTTAATGTGCATTTCTCACATTTGAGTGCCTGTTTAGTGCCTCATGATCGTGCAGCAAAAACAAGCAGCATCTTGAAACGATGTTGTATTTGCATGTGAGTAGAAAACAGTTCAAGACTATTTTAAAGTCGTATTTTGAAGCTCTTTTTTCAGTAATTAGTCGAATGTGTCGTACTTATTTTGTAACCTTTGCTGCCTCCGTGGCCACAAGTGGTATTTACAAAATAATGGCGCATTGGATTTGCCTTCATTTTCCAAGATTGTCTTGAGTCTACCCGGGATTTCAGACTACAAATTTAACTAGTTGCCAAGTTTTTCATTCTAGCAGTCGACTAGTCGTTATGTAAGAAAGACGCAGAGGGACGTGTCCCAGTGAACAACGAGAACTGTGCTTTATAATGCAGAGAGCTCGTGACGACATACTGTGTAGGATCACATTTTAGGGACATAACAAGAAAATAAACAGCCATTTGGTTATTCTGAACAAAAGAGGAACAAAATAATCTGTTGTTACTAAAGAGATGCGGCCTCACGGGGCACAGGTATCAGATGGCAGCTTGGTTGCCATGGCGACGGACGAGAACATATGGCCTCGCGCTGCATATCTTGGCACCTTATGTCTATGTTTGGAAAGATCAGCCAAACACTGTGACAATGAACAACATTGTTTTTTTGTGTTTTTTTAAGCTGATGCAATAACAACAGAAACTTGACTCACCAAAATGGCAGCCAAACTCTTAACCTAACCCACATCCAACACTTACATACATACGAATATCGAGCCTGCTTCAGCTGGAGCCTTAAGCTTGCACGTCAGCGCCTAGTTGACTGCTACCTACAGTGTCGACTAGCGGCTATAGTAGTCGACTAGTCGGTGAAAACCCCGGGAGTCCACAGCCTTTAAACGCATCATCATGTTTATTTGTGACATGCCAAATATACCACAGTTACAAAAACAGTCATAAAGTAAGGAGACATGTCAGATAGACAACAGCTATCTAAAGTTTTCTAACATTAGCTGCTGGTCTTACACCAGACCACGTGAAGCTATGCAACAAAAATCCTGATTGCATGTAGTGAGTGAAATGAGTAAGGGTGTGTTTTATTTCTCACAGTATGAATCCAATAATTCATTAGTAAGAGGGAACAAAATACTATTTCTTCCTTCAAAGGTTAAAGTCTGACTTTAACACACAATAAGAAAGTAACTCAACATTTCTTAAGTTATTCCTGAAACATCTAACCTAATGATCAAACTAAACCACACCTGCCCGACATAATTAAAAGACCCGTTTAACATAGAAACCTCAATCACAACCACCCCCCCAATCCCAAAACATAAACTCACACACACATCTTGTCCAGACTGCACGCTGACTGCATGTAAATACAAATGTTTTGCTGCAAGAAATGAGGCATCAGTGCACAGACAAATGGCAACTTATTGGCACCTTGATATGAACTTTACCACAAGTATGAACCCTTTCCACTTCCTCTGCAGAACCATTTTGTCAAATCCACCAGAACACAGTCACACCACCATACTGAAGACATTATTTTTGTGTGCTTTTGGTTAATGTTGCCATTTCAGTGTAATGATTGTTTTATATGTGTAATATGAATCTTTAGCTCTTGATCAAAATATTGATTGGTTATTGCCTCCATGTTATTATTACCTGTTTGCATGAACATCTGTGTGTGTGTTTAATGCGCACGATGTAGAATCAGATCAAACTATCAAGAAATCAAAATGTCCCGTCACGTCAGCCAGCACAACTGACGTGCATTAAGACATTAATGCAGCTAATTATATAAATGTAAATATTAATAATATACTGCCTCACACAATAGTAACCCTCCAGATGCTAACCTGCTATAGCCACATAATCCACCTTTTTAATAAACAGACTGATTTCTATTTATCTTCCAAATTAATACATAGCATATTTACATGTTAATCACATAACTCTCATCATAACCAATTAAAAAAGTAAAAAAAATGAGAGGTATTATTTCTCTTAGGTTAGTGTATCACATTGGTTTAGACTAAGATGTACTAGAATCTGGTGCAAGTGTCCAGTAAGCAGTTACTATCCAGTCTGTGACGCCTCAAATCAGTTTCATCACTTCTGTCATTTGTCATCCCACACTGCTATACTGATATTCTGTTACTTCATAAAGTCAGACCAAGACATTTTGTAGTAAATATAAGATATTTTCCTTTTACACACTGTTTTATTTATTGCATTTTATCCACAGTTTTTTTATTGTTGATTCTGTTGATTCTTCTTGTGTGTGGGGAGCTTTAGGCAGAGGATGACTGTGTCTATCCCTCCAGGTATCTGGAAAACTATGATGGCCCCTTTGAATACAACTCCACTGCATGCAGGGAGCTCAGACAGGAGATTATGGACGTCAAAGTCCTGACAATGTGAGTGATCATAATGACGTGACTTGTCGTCAAACAAACGTTATGTAGAGTAACATCCTTTCCCCCTACCCACCCCAAGGTGATCCTCAAGCACCAGTCAGGTGAGTTCATTATGAGGCTGCGAAACACCAAAAAAGGGACTAGAGGAGAAAATACAGCGAGGATAAGAGTGTACAGCCATGCTAGCACAGCATTGTTTCGAGCTACATGCTAACGTCAGCATCCTGGATCTAAATCTGGATCCAGTGTCGGAGGCGGAGCACCATTCATTCCTATGAAAGCTGCTCAGTGGCACATGAAGCCCAAAAAGCTCAACCTCACAGGTATAAAATACCCAGATCTTCCACGTCTAATTAGCTGAGGCCGATGAGAATGTCGTTAGTTTGGGAGGTATAGATGAAAAGTCATTATAGTTCATCCTAATGGGAACATGAATGTCGTTGCTACCAAGCTAATTGTTTTTAGATTTTAGATTTTACTCAAAACCACAAATGATACTAGCGAAAAAAAGTCAGGGGATCCCCGAAGTGCTTCTTCCTCTGGGGAACATGAATGTCTATACAAGATTTAATAGCACTTAATCCAGTAGTCGTCAAGCTGACCACCAATGCCATCGCAAAAGCCACGCTGCTAACACTGTGACAAAGAAGTGTGTAGTGTCAATATAGGATTGATGGTATAAAGTATTTTGTATGCTTTAAAAACCCATTCAGTTTATTAAACAGTTAGTATGGTGGTGTTGTGATGACAGGAAACAGCTAACTGCCCGCTGCAAATCTTCACAATACAGGCTCCAAAAGTAAAACTGTGGGAGAGAACGATGCTTAAATCTTGCCACAAAAACTTCTTTTACAGCTGAAAGCTGTTACTCTCAACTTTTAACTACACATAATGCAGCACATTATTGGCCAGATTTTTACACCCCTCAATGAGCCAATTATGCTGATGGCAATTCGAGCAGTGCATTTCTTCTCGCATGATTGTGAACATTGTCCAGTGACCTTTTGTGCGTGACCCTCAGGCTGCCAAACTCCTAATGTTGAAAGCATTCTTGGAGCTTGACGAACGGCCGCGAGCCACTCTGGATGAGGCAGAGAGCGACTGCTGTCACACTGCCAAACAGACAGACGAGTAATGGTGCCACCCTGCCTCCCAAAGCAAATCACATCCTCCAATGATCTCGAAGGAAATGTCAGTTCAAGGACAGCTATTTGCAGACGTGCTCGATGAAGCCTCTGCCTTTGCATTAACGAGTCTAGATCCAGCGGCGTCAGTAGAGCCATCACAGATGAACCACTACAGTTCTGTGTTGTTGTTTTTATGACGTTTCTTCAATTTACTTTCCATGTAGAGACATGGTTAATCGGAAAAAACATGGCCAAGGGTATCCTTCCTCATTCCACAAGTCTCTCTGCCTGTCTGCCAGGGTGAAAACCTCAGAGCTGTTTGAGAGGTGGCGAAACCTGCAAGTGTGCAGATGGGAGCAGAACAAGGAAGAGACGAGCAACTTCAAGTAAGCATTACTCAGTCTCAGCAGAAGAAATGCACATCTAGATTTCTTGTGTCTCAAACGTGACTTCATCACCACTCAGATTGCACACTGAACATGAATCTTTTTTTTTTCGTTGTTGCATTTTTGGTGCTTTTAAAGGTATAATACGTAAGTACTCTGCATCAAAATGTCTGAAAACTACTAGAAAAGATGAGTTAAGTTGGGTTATGAAAACAGGTTTACTCCAGGTGACGGTGCGTTCATTTGGTATCCCGTCGCAACAGCAAGCGCCGAGGGTGTGTGTGTCTGTGTGTTCGGTCAGTCACTGAACTCAGCACTCACCAGACACTCCGGTTCTCTCTCTTCTCGTTTCCCCTTACGTCCATGAAGTAAAATACATTTCCCCTCCAGCTCCAGTCGGCAGTCCACATTACAATACAGAAACGCCTGTCAGTGGCTGTCACCTATGCAGATCTTGCTGCAGTCGGGTGGATTAATAGGAGTGAAGATAAATCCACTTTGCTCTTTGCTGACTACAGGTTGCCGCTTGCCACTCTGAGTACGAAGGTGACACTACTCTCTAGAGTAGATAGGCTATAATGTAGTATATAATTGAGTATTTATAGTATATAATTTGGAGAATGTTATGAATCCAAAAACAGAGAGAGAAAGGGCACAATAACAAATAGGTCTGCTACTTCAGCACCACAGTCAGCGCCATGAATTGATCACTACACAGCAGAGGTAGGCTGCTGATGTTTCAGAGGCATGCACAAACCCTCAGTCAGATAAAGGATCAATGAGTCAGGCAGACTTGACTAACATTCAATTAAACAACCCCTCTGCCTCTGCCTGCACTCCCTCTCCCACCAGGGGATAAGAAGAGGGATGGCAGGTTAAACAAAATGAAAAAATAAAAATGTTTCTTTACTGGATGCAATATTTCTAACTAACTCCATCCTCTCCTCGGTGTCCTCCTGAAGGATGTCTCTGTCTCGATGCTGTAACGCTCCCTCCTTTCTGTTCACCACCAAGAGGAACACTCCTGCAGGGACCAAGCTGAGGTACGAGGTGGACACCAGTGGTATCCTTCCCATCACCACTGAGGTCTACAAAATGTTCCCAGATGTGAGTTCAACGCCTGTTTTTTGCGAGCGGGTCGCTGCGTCTTCTCAATCTAGCATTGTTTTCATGCTGCTGAACCTTACGACGAGATCTGTCTGGTTACGAGAGCCCTCGACGCTCAGTGCTGTCTGTGTGAATTTAACGAAATGTGTCTTCTTCATCCAGGATATGCCATATTCCAAATCACAGTACAAGAAATGTGCTGTCATTGGAAATGGCGGCATCATCAAGAACAGCAAATGTGGAAAGGAAATTGACTCGGCAGATTTTGTGTTTAGGTATACAGAATATAATCCTTCAGTGCACGAAGATAACCACAATTCATTTTGCTCACAATTAAGATTTTGATCAGATATTATTCTACCAAGCGCTTATTAAATGAAAATGGCAGCGAATTTAACTGCAAGGCACTAAAAGAAAAAGCTCTTCCCAATTATTATTTTGACGTGTTTCAAGTCATTTCAGTTGAACGCCTTCAACAGTGGACTTTTCCTTTTTTTGCAGGTGCAACATACCACCCATTAATGAAAAGTACGCAGCTGATGTCGGCACCAAAACAGATCTGGTGACAATAAATCCGAGCATTATCACCGAGAGGTACTGTAAACATCTGTGAGAGCGAGACGTCCGATATCTCCTGTGTCTGTCTTACGTCTTCTTCTCTTTTGGCTTTGTCCTCTTCACGTGTCACAGGTTTCAGAAGCTGGAGAAATGGCGGCGACCATTTTACGAAGTCCTCCAGAATTACGAGAACTCGTCGGTGGTGCTGCCCGCTTTCTACAACACCCGCAACACCGACGTATCTTTCAGAGTCAAGTACATGCTGGACGACTTCGACTCCCAGAGAGGCGTGTTTTTCTTCCACCCGCAGTACCTCCTCAACGTGCAGCGTTTCTGGGCGGTGCAGGGCGTCCGCGCCAAGCGGCTCAGCAGCGGCCTGATGCTCGTGACTGCCGCCTTAGAGATGTGCGAGGAAGTCCACCTCTACGGTTTCTGGGCGTTTCCCATGAACCCCTCCGGCATCTTCATCACTCACCACTACTACGACAACGTCAAGCCGCGGCCGGGCTTCCACGCGATGCCCCATGAAATTTTCAACTTCATCCACATGCATACTCGTGGGATCATTCACGTACACACGGGGCAGTGCACGTGATCCCTCACTCTCAAGCTCAACATTTTTGGTTTGTTTACGTTGTGTTTTATTTCAGTCAGCGAGGCGGTTCACCATTTCCTCCCTATTTAAAAAGACAGTCGGCCTTCAGAGCGTCAGATTCTCTGCTCTCACTTATTCAGCGACACGTTTGAAGGTAGCCTGCTTTAATTGCCAACATACTTCTCTTTTCGATGTGAACCTTATGTTGTTTATTCAGCCGATCAGATCACTATGGTTATCTCTTGACTCACGAAACCGTAGGATGCTTGTTTTTAATGTGAAAAGTGGTCTTCATAGTGATGTTGTTTCTGTGAAGTTTTCTAGTGGCTCAGCTGTACAGAGGTGTCGTTTTCTACTCAACGTTGCACAGATATTTGCGCTGTCATGGGCCGCGGTGTGGGTGTCTTTTACTCATCCCCCCCTCTCTCCTCCGTCTTTATCTCGGACTCTCTGTGGGTCTGGCAGCTTTTAAATGTTTCTCTAAAAACAAAACCTGGACCTTGGTATTATGCTAATATTAAAAAAAAGAAAATGATGAAAAAAAGATAAAGTTGTAACATCCAATTGTTTACTTTTGTAATCTGTTTCCTGGGTGAACATTTTAAAAAACACTATTAAAACGGCCTGTTTTCACGGGCCTGACGTCTCCCATTTGAAGTTTTCTCTGGTGAAACGAGAGGAGCAGTGAGGAGGAAGTTTCAGACAAAAGCCAGACAAATATTTTACAACGACTGCACTTCAAGAAAAAAACCCTTCAAGGCCGATGTTCAAATTTGTAAAGTACCGTAGCTCTGTTGAGCGATCCAGCCTCTCAGCTGTCATTCATGTCTTAAAGCCATGCTGCCTTATGAGATATCAAACCCCTGTATACGATATGCAATGCACCCATGTGTTTTTGCTTATCTCCAAATACATTAAAGTCTTAGTTTGTTTCTTGAGCGTCCTTAAATCGAGGGACACTTAAGACTCTCTGAGGTATAGAAATCCATGTGCAGTCCACAGCTTATATTCTAATGGACTTAGCGAAGTTTTACTCCCTGTAAACTTCACTCATAATCATGTAATGCTCTGCATGACTTTACTCTATACTTGGCTTTGTGTGTGCCTGCTTCAATGATCACTGAACTATGTTTACACTTAAGCCTCGACTGAAGTTCACGGTGCGTCTGGAGACACGAACATTTTAACAGAAAGTGGATTTGTTGAAGTTAATTGTATAATAGTGGATGCAGTTCTCGTAGATAAAAGAATGATGATAGTTGCCGCCCTTTTATGAAGTGCTACGACACCTCTATTACACTGTATTATTTCACATTCCCCCTTCAACTGTGAACAGTCAGTCTGCATTTAAAGCACTGGAAAGCTGTGCGAGTTTTTACTATTTATGTTGTACACTGCAAAAGGTTTTAAGAGACTGTAAATGAATATTTTGTCACTCTTCTGTTCATGCTCGGCTGTCCTTTCTATGTCGAGGACATCATTGCTACTGAGGTTTTAAAAAAAACGCGCTGAACGTTTTCTTTCCATCGTTTGACTCCAGAGATGTGAGTTCAAGAAAAACGAACACCAAAAATCTTTTGGCTCGACCTCTAAATTGTTGTACAGACACACCCTTGAATCAAGAATGGGAAAGGAAGGGAGCTGGTCTGTGTCCTGAATGGAGGTAATATATAACACAGTGCTTCTTAACTGACTCTTGATCATTTCTTTATACTGGTATTGTGTTTGTAAATAAACTTGTTTGGATTTTCTCACTTGTATGTTGACGGAGTCTTTTTTCTTGTGTTTAACCATTAGTGCCTTAGCTTATTGATTAATACTATAATAAAATATAAGGCTACATTTGCCACAAATAAGAATATGACTTACTTTCAATGATAAACTTCCTGCTTTTGCGCTGACCACCAAAGGGCCACAGATGAAACAAGATGCTAACTGGTCATTTCAGACCAGTTAACCTGCCGTTTGTCTCCTCCAATTAGCTCGTTAAGCAAAGCTACTGTCAACACCTCAATTATTAAGCAGCGGCTGGTGTCGGTGTCCGCTCACTGCCTGACTCAGCAGAGGACGGCCGGACGTATGGCAGATCATATCTGACCTGTGCTGACTTGTAATAATTACAATAAAGGTGAATGAAATCAGTTAGAAATAAACATCAGTGGATCATCTGCCAAGTTTTATGACGATAGTTGGTTTAAGATTAAAAGATAGATTTGTGACTGACATTCAGGCACGCTCATACAAATCAGAAATGATCATTTGATTTAATATAGCCTCATGTTGAGTCAGCTGAGCAGCTAGCATTAGCTAAAAGTAAGTCATGAATTAACAGCTGCAATAGTTGGCTAACATTGTGGTTTGTTAAAAATAACACTAATGGTTGAAATAGCTATATATAGGCTAAAGTTGCCTGAAAAGGTTTGGATAAACAATAGGTTAAAAGTAATGAATTAGCTAACGGCTGAAATAGTTAGCTAAAAGTACTGGATAAACAGTTGAAACAACTGGCTAACGTTACCCAAAATATTAGCTAACATTAGGGATAAACAGTCTATATAGTTAATAGTAAAATAATTGAGTAATGGATAAACATTTGAAGTAGTTAGCTTAAAGTTTTAAATAAAAGGCTGCAGTAATTAGCTTACAGTAACAGGTAAACGGTTAAATAACATTAGCCTGCTAACGTTTCCCAGAAGTTTAAGTTGAAATTATTAGCTAGCTAGATACAAGTAATTAATAAACAGTTGAATAGCTAAAAGTAATGGATACATGGTTTTGAATAGGAGGAAATTGAGTAGAATAACAAATAGCATTAGTTGTACCAAATGCTAGTGTTAGAATAGAAAGTAGTTAGCTAATGTTGGCGGTGGAGAAACAGTTCAAACAGATACCTTTAGCTAGCTAAAAGTAATAAACGTATGTTTGAAACAGATAGCTGAAGGACAGGTTAGATAATAAAGAGCTAAAAACAAAGTGTTGATGGTTGAAACAGCTAGCTAAAAGTAATTGACAAACTGTTTAAATACTTAGCGTTAGCTAGCTAAGAGTCATGGATTAACAGGTGAATAATTAAAAGTAACATCATTGAACAAAACAAGCGATCAAGAGGAAGTTCAGGTAAGTTAATAACAGGTCATTTTACATTAGCATTATTAACATCCAGTTACTTTAATTGAATATAATGGAAAAGAAATAGAAGAACGTGTTTCGGGCCGGTGGACTTTAAGACAGGTTCGCAATGGACACAACAATTCAGAATATTGGATGTATATCGGATTTATTAAATGTGATCAGTTAGGAATACTGCAGCATTTTGTGTTTCATTGTTATGCGAATGATTCCTCAGTGCACTGGGTCAAAATGAGGTTTGACTCCGCAGTCATCCGTATGTCGGGTAATCTGATGTTGAAAGATCAATATGACCAAACTCTGCCCTTCCTTCCCCCTGATGCCGACATTATCAGGTGTCAGGTGGCAGCAATAAGACTAATGGGATGATTTGGCTCATAGTCAGGTGCAAATGTGAAAGCCAGTGTGATGGAAGTGCAACACAAATTTGCACAGACAGAAGCCACGCAAAATGATCCTGTTGTCTTTCTAACTTCTTCGTGTTGATCTGCAGTTGATGTTAGTCCGTGTAATCATTTAAACACGCTGTTCTCACGATTTTATCCTTTGCTTTGGACTTTCAACACGTCTCTTCACAACTTAAACAGCCGAAATACATCGCCGTGAGACACATAAATCATTGCCACATGGCTATTTACTCATCCATGATAAATCTTAACACGCAGTCAGTTTGTTTCCAGTTATTAGTTGTTGTTTTTTTCTCTAAATGTGATTTAAACACGTTGTTATATCAGAATAATCAAACAGGAGCGGTTGTCAGGGAGAGTTTGTGTGTATGTGTGTGTTTATGTGTTTGTTTGTGTGTCCGACTGTCTGTGTCCGTGTGACTGCGGGTAAAAGCGAGACGTCCCGGCCCGTAAAGCGATCCTGACACCATGAATAATGGAGAGTGCCGTGGCAGCGAGGATAAGTTCTCTTTGCAAGGCTCCTTTTTCACAGGGCTTTCTCCCGTGGGTCACGTGAGGACTGAGGTGACAGTAATTTTTCATGAGTGGTGTGTGTTGGTTGTATGGCCATATATGAACCAGGCAGGAGATCCTCTAGACAGCCATCACTCCCTATGCGTGTCCTGAGTCCGTATACCTGCAGCCGCACACACAGCCAGGCGGTTCTGAACCCCACGATCGCAGAACCTCTCCGCAGCCAAGGGTCAAATGAATTGTCTTACACTATTAGAAACTCAAGGCAGCACTTACGAAACTAAAGGCCAGGGAAGTGGATGAATAAAAGATGCCGTCGAAACAGAAAAAATCCACAGCTTCGGAGGAAACCGAAGAAGTCGATGACGAAGTGGAGGAAACGGAGCCAAAGTTAAAGGAGAGGAGCAACGGTGTGACCCGTGGGGACGCCACAAAAGGGGAGAAGAGTCGGAAGAAACACAAGAGCGCCGAGAGTTCGGAGAATCAGGAGGCCCCGGAGAAAGAGAAGAAGAAAAAAGAGGGCGACAAAGCGAAAGAGAAAAAGAAGAAAAAGAAACCAGAAGATGATGCTGAAGCCAGTGCTGTGATTGAAAATGAAGCAGAGGAAGGCGAGCAGAACAATAATGAGCCCAAGACCAGTTCCAGAAAGGAGAAATCACAGAAGCTCAAAGAGGAAGTGACTGAGGGAGCGAAGGAGGAAAAGAAGAAGAAGAAGAAGAAATCCTCCGCGGAGAATCAGGAGGGAGAGGAGGAGATGGGATCCAAGGACAAGAAGTCCAAAGACGGCAAGAAGAAGAAGAAGTCTCACAATGACGACGACGAGGAGCCCTTGATCGAGGAGCAGGAAGAGGAGGAGGACTCGAAGAAAAAGAAGAAGAAGAAGGCGAAGAAGGGATCGGCAGACAGCGATGAAGATAAAAAGAAAAAGGGTAAAAAATCCAAAAACAAACAGGTGGACTACGCTGTGCTCTACCAGAATGAGCTGCTGGACTATCACACAGACTCATCGGATGGATATGAGGACGAGTACTACAAAAAGAAAGGTAAGAGCCTGCCGAGAAGCCTCACCTGTCGTATTTCAGTGTCGCAAATCTTAAATACAGATTTCCTTCAGTTCCCTTCAGCTCTGAACAGGAGCACCCAGGGGATCCCTCGGTCATTGTTCTTGGGCGAAAGCTCAGTTATGTTCTACATGAATGGAGCCAAACAGAAGCTCTTGGACAGACAGGTGCTGGGTGCCGTCCCAGTCTCTGGGGCCGGGGAGAACCAACCAGGGCCAGAGGCAGGGCCCGGAGCCAGAGGAGCTGTCGTAAAAGCAGATCAGAGGTTTTCAAACAGAGGAGAGCGAGACCCTGCAGGAGGCCCTTTTTTTGTAGTGTTAGGTGGAAGGTTAGCTGAGTAACTGTCATCCAACCAAAGTCGTGAATTAGGTTTTATTTCCACCTTTTCCTGAGCTTTCAAGTGCATTTTGGCATTTAAAGCCCCGGCACAAGCCACTAAGTCAACCTTTGAGTGAGGTTTATTCTGCTACACTCCTGTTTTGTCAAGAATGAACGTCCACGCTCAAACCTGATGACCCGATCTCTCCGAGAAATGATGTTTATACGACTAATCCGCAAATGTGTTTTCAGAGAAACATGATGCCACCTGAATCATGTTCTGTACTAACATAATGAGCAAATGTTCTCAAGAAATGTATCTGAAAAGTCTCAAAAGATTCATAGTAGGGCAACTGCAATATTTGGGTTTTCCGCGATATATATGGCGATAAGAAAAACTACAGGACTTTTCACCCGCTAACTTGAATAGGACTATTTGGAAGGAATGGTACGTTGATGAAGACTGACTGTGATCGGTGGATCGCTGTACCTGTCGCTTACAAGCAGCAAACATGTATCCAAGAACCCTTAAATTGCACTAAATTAGGCAGATTTCTCTTCGTCGTGGAAACGTAGACCCTCGTGAGTCTCGCTTCTCTCGTCTCTCGTAGCAGGACATGTTTGAGTTGATTCGATTTACTTGACATTCCCTGTCCTGTGATGTGTCTATTGTGCGTCTGCACATTGCAATGTCCATGCTGAACAGTAAACTGTGTACCCCTAATTCAGACTGAATGCATCTGCAAAATGGATAATGTAGACTGCAACTATGGCCTGACATTGTCTTTTATAGTTACGTTTAGGCACTCGCACTCTTTTGATGACAGTTGGGTAAAGATTGAGAGTCGAGTGGGTTGAAGCACAACACAGGAAGTGCTTTCTGTATTATTCGACCGAGACCACAATCTTTCCCTTCATGCACTGCCAAATTTCTTGGAGACAGGGTCGCCACTCAGCTGTATTCAAGGGTGGTTTAAATGAGAAAATGCACATGAACACATAAACATGTCTGATCTTAAAAGCTTTTCATCTCTTAGCCCACATTATGTTGACAGAGAGCTGAAAATGTGACATTTTAATGTGTTTTCCAGCAGACGGATAAGTGCGACCATAAGGTAACTGATTGAAGTTAATGCACTGTTAGCTCCTTTGTGCACATTATGAAAGGAGCATTAAGTGGCATTATTTAGCATCGGCCGTGACACATGACTTTCTTGCCTCGCTGGTCCACTCAGGTTTGTGACACTCTGAGGAGTTTATCACGGCTCAGTTTTACCAGGCCACAGTCTATCTGATTTTATCAGGTGTCTCCCTTTCTCTTTAATTCGGCTTTAATAGCTCTGCTCACTGGTAATTAGGTATCCGTGTCCCTATCGGATCGACTTTGGTCAAATTGCTCTTTATCAGGCCTCTGCCTCTCCTTCTCCTGGATGTTTTTAGGTAATCTGTCTGTGTCTTCCTCTCCTCTGCTGAATGTATCCTCTACTCCTCTGAATCACCCAGTACAACCTACAGAAAACCCAATCTTACCTGCTGGACTCTGACACCCATTTTATCCTCCATCGTCTGGGTTTGACCCAAAGTCACCCCAAGTGTCCTATACCTTATCTTACATAACCACAGGAGAGAGGAGTTTACCTTTTCGTGCAGTAATGCAGCAGGACTATAGAATTACCGCTGCACAAAGGAGGCTATTGAGTCACAGTCAACAGCCAACCGCCGACTAATCTCCTGTTGAAGATTTGATGCTGTTACTGTAACTCAAACCCAGGACTGTTTCGCAGGTGTGACTTTTAACATCCTCTCCAAAATATACAGGTCCGTTGTTCTTCTGATTATACAGACTATAATGCATGTTGGTAAGTGAGTGGACTGCATTTTCTAACAAGACTATGAGTCTACAGTCATGTTAGCAGCTGTGAGCTGAACAGTTAGGTAGTTAGACAAAAAACAAATGAAGTACACAATCCACCGCATTCCTAGCCCCCATGATACCTTGTGCTAAATGTGGGGTTGACTTCCAGCACATCCTGTCACTTAACCTGAACTGGCGTTTTCCATGATAACAGGACGCTAATCCTTCTTCTTAATGCAGTTGGTACAGTGTCTTATTCATTTATGAACTTACAGGTTGACAACTTCATCAAACTATTTTTAATGCATAGCCCACTTAGCTAACGCTTGTAAAGTCTTGCTGGTGCATTAGTTGTTATGATACTTTGATACGTATGCTAGGTCCGCCTAGCACAGGAAGTGTCATGGCAATCCGTCCAATAGTTTTTGAGGCTATAGCAAAGGTCTTGGGGTCATCAAAGTCAGTAGGCTTAATCATCTGGGCGATACGAATGACTCCACCAAACTTCATTGCAATCCTTTCCAAAACTATTGAGATATTTCCATCTGGACCAAAGTGGTGGACCAACAAACCAACTTTGCCATCCCAAGCTGCTAGCCTGACTAAAATGTAAACAGTGACCTCAGATGTGTGCGTGTCCACTCCTCTCTCCCCCCTCCTCCAGCCAAACTCCTTAAATGACACAAACTGGGTCAGATTTTACAGACTGCTGAGTTCTGACCCTGTTTACCTTTCCATCAACCCGGTGGCTCGGTCAGACAAAGAGACACATTTGTGAAATGTGAGAGAAGCTTGGCCGGTGTTTCACGGCGGACATGGATTCGCTGCAGATTCGCCGCATTGAATTCCCTGGCAACAGTGTGTGGAAGGAAACATAATGCTGCCTAATGTTTATAGATTATTGGACACTGTCTGAGGATGTGACTTTGTGTTTGTCCTTTTATTCAAGTTTTTACTTTTTGAATTATTGATACCTGTATGTGCTTTTGCTATTTCAGGATTGTGATATTTATTACAACATGGACAACACTGCACACATCCTCTTCTCTGCTTCTTTTTCTTTCAGTGTACGAGGTGGTCACTGTCACCGGTGACGTAAAGGGAGCAGGGACGGATGCTAATATATTTGTTACCCTTTTTGGAGACTTTGGCGTGACGCCCAAGGTTCACCTGGCAAGCAAGTGAGTTCAGAAGGGTTTCACGACGACGTAAATGAATTACAGAATACTTTTATAAATATCTCGTATGTAAGACTATATCGGTCTGTGAGACTGAGACTATATCAGGTCTCAGTGACTCACTCTGCTCTGATTTGTTTGCACTTATTATATTGCAGTCGATACATAATGTATAATCAGTAAGCTTAGCTAGATTCACGCTTTTTCAATGTCAGCTGTTAACTTTTCATCTGTTCTATTCCTCTCTGATCCTTCAGCACAGAAAAGAGGTATTTTTTAATCGGTCTGCCTAAAGGATGGTCATGATTCTGTCCTTGTGTTTGGTTGTATTTTGAATATAACACTGTATAAGAGATCTTTCCTGCTCTACATAAACCTAAAGGCTAAATCAGCTTGCGCATCAAGAATCTCTTTGACCTGTTTGTCAAAACCAACTCAAGTCATTTGATTGTCAGAGGAAGCAGCACACGCTCATCACAAAGGTTTGGCTGTGGTGCAGGAATCTCTCTTCAATACAGTCGTATAAAGTGTCGGACACAGAATATCTGGAGTAAGGAGGAACTATGTGACATGGCCGGTCTTCTTTTGCATTCAGAGGCAAATGAAAGAAGACCACGATGTCATTTCTCTGGATGATCAAATGACTCTCAGGGGATCTTATCAGCAGCGGGCTCCCTTTATCTTGGCACACATTGATTGACAGATAGGGTTACCTGTGCAGCGTATAGGATATACCAACTTATTGTTAGCCTCACTCCACCATGTCACCCACACCTTGTGGTGGTCTCATTCATCTACCCCAGACAGCATCAACATGCCATGTATTCAGTATCTCCGCGCTCGTGTGGCCGTAGTGCTGCTCAGCTGACGATTTACAATACACGGACGTTGATGGGTCACTTTTGTCATATAAAAACATGCTAGTAAGGAGTTTCACCTTACTCCAATATATATTAGGTCCTGCCTGTATTGTGTAATGGTCAATTTAAACTTCACAACATGATACAGGTAAGGGAGGGCTTCTATGTCTCCATGCATATCTGCCCGATTGAACATCGAGGCAGATTAAAAATGCTACTTTTTGGAAATTCAGTGTAATTATAACAAAAGTCAAATTGCATGAATTCCAAAATTTGCATTGGGTTTGCTTTTTCATGTAATCAGTGTCTCCCCATCATTCTCTTACAGGTGATCTTACACGGAAACAGAGAACGAGGGCGTGTATTCATGCGGGTTGGACAGTGTTTCAATCCTGGCAGCTTTATTTTATTTATTTTTTTTACAGTATATGACACCATGCACCTTAATTATGGGAGACTTGGCATTGAGCATGAGTTGAATATTGAAGGGAGAGGAGAACAGATGGATATGTGGGTCAGAGACAAAGGCAGGCATTCTCCGTTAATGAAAACGAGGGTGTCTGATTCGCCGTAGCTGGCGGAGGGGCTCCTCTCTGCGCACAGGCCCGGTTCATCTCTGCGAGGGGTAGATGTACATGAGGAGGAGGAGGAGGAGGAGGGAGCGTTGAAGTGGCCGAGCCTCGGGAGGTTTCAGATTATACCACTGCCATGAGACCACCGGGGGCACGATAAGCCGGATCAGTCAGGAGATGTAATTTACTGGTCCAGAGTTCAGTTCAGTCGTGGGTCTGGACTGTGTTTCCTCACCCCCCGTAATCTCTCTCAATCAAATAGAGCATCTTTCTCTCATCTCTCATACACACACACACTTACACTTCTGTCAAATTCTGACATTTTCCATGTTTCCTCAATTTACAGAAGCCGAACTGCATTTGAGAAGAATAAGACTGATGTTTTCCGCATAAAAACACACTACGTGGGGCCTCTGAAGAAGCTGAGGTACTGTGCAACTGACTGTGTGTGGTAACATATACATATATACAATATAATGGCCCTTTGGTGTTTGCATTGGTGCAGCAAATACTCAGAAATCACAACTACAGGTCACTGACAACATCACAGTTCTTGCTCCATAGTTAAGTATACCTCACACAGGATAACAGCAGCTTAACAGAGAGGATCACACAGAAACATTTCTCACTTATTTACCAGCTGTGCGGCTGGCCATCAAAGGATTTCATCCGGTGACATAAGGTTAAACCCCATCTGTTGTTGGGAGTTAGCGTCTTACTCCAGAGGAGGCTGAGTTTCATCACAGCCGCCAGACGTGAACAGAGAAACGAAAAAGTCAGCGAGTGCAGAAAGTGGAGATGCCGCACTGTGGCTCAGAAAATTGAGAACCATGGAAGTGGATCTGGAGTTGTGATTGTTATCAAACTTCTACTTTCAAGATAAAAGAAATCTTCTACAATATTTTTGCAGACAGATAAGTGTACGTGAAATAGGTCTTAAAATTGCATTAATAATGTTCATTAAAAGGTATTAAAATGTCAAAGGAGGTTGTTAAAACCTCCAAAATCCAAAAGTAAAGTTTAGCTTGGAGAGCGCAAACTTTTCTCTTCGTATTAAACTGCAGTGATCACCGTTAGCCACACGTCCTGAAGTTTATAGGAGCCTGTAGCAATATTTATGCTTGTTTGTCTGAATGTGAGCGCATAACTTGGAGTCCAGTCACCACTGGTGTCTGGATTATTGTGTGAGAGCGGGCAAGCAGCTGTTATGGTAAATGTTACAGTTTGAGAGCAAAGGTGACTGTTTCTACAGCTGTTTTGAGACTTCATTATGCAATCTGCTAGATTTCTTTAAAAGCTAAATAAATAAACTAATAAATTCACACATTGTTCAGATTGTGGAGATGAAATGTTGTAAAAGAAAATGTATATTTAAACTTTCCTCTTTAACGTCCTTGGAAACCTTATTGTTTGCTTCTTTCTGCCGTCTGGTGAGAACTCTGTTTATAGGTTAATGACTCTTGTCTATGTCAAAAAACAATGTACTTTGACCCTGCTTACTGCTGCTTGTGGCTTAATTTCCATTGTGTTACTCCAGCCAATGTTATTCAGATCTCATAATATTTATATGTCTGAACCACAGAAAACAATAGTCTCCATTCTGTGGTATTTACCAGTGCACAAGAAACACAAAGCCATGGCTGCTTGTAATGTTGCAAGCTCATTTGTGATAACCTGCAGGCTGAATTCATGTCACGTTATGATGGTTGACTCCCCAGGATCGAGCACGACAACACAGGGATGAACGCCAGCTGGTTCTTGGACCGGGTGGTGGTGACCGACATGAACCGGCCCCATCTGCGCTTCTATTTCGCCTGCAACAACTGGCTGAGCCGGGAGGAGGGGGACAACCTGTTTGTCAGGGACCTGCTGGGCAGCATGAACCCCATGGATGTCCCAAAATGTAGGTCACTCTGGGACAAACGTATAATAAAAAAGCGGACACAAAGGTTTACGGAGGGTAAAACAAAAATAACAGTTGATTAAAATTCGGAAAAGCCTCCAGAACATTTTAGAGAAACTTGTGATCAATTGCGAGATTTGAGCCGAATAGAGGGATATATTTTCAAATGAAGCCACCGCAAATGAAAAATAAGACAGTGTTAGCACCATGTGTCGGGCCAGTTGTACACAAAGGTGTCTGATAGCCTACACATTTTCCTAATGTGTCGGGTTGTAATTGAATTCCATCAGAGTGTAATCCTCGGGTAAACCGGCCCATGTGTCCTCTGTTGCAATGTGATCGCACATCTTATCTTCACACCTGCAGTCAATCAAGCAGAGCGCTGTAGAGCCACAGGGCTCAGATGAAGACGAGAGGGCAGTGTGATGTGAGGGAGTGTCAGAGCAATATGTCACACGATGCACACACACACAGACACACACTGTTATGAATATTTAACCTGGAAACCATCTCACTGCGGATTAGTAAGAAACCTGCTGAGTGACAGTAGAAAAGTCCAGCTAATTGTTATTATACAGTGTATGTTCTTGTTTCTTGTTGTTTTGCAGTGAATAAATACATAGTGAGTGTGTTCACTGCTGACATGAAGGGAAGTGGCACTGACGCTGATGTCTTCCTTAACATCTTTGGAGAGTACGGTGACACAGGTACTCTACAACTAGTGATTTCTTTTCTTTCCACAACCAAAACTGTTGTATGATTATTTTGACTGTAATGACTGCAGCGACGTCCTCACTGTGAATTCAAAGGAGAGAGACGACTGGACAGCGACAAAGACAACTTCGAACGTGGGTCAGAGGACAAGTTTACGATAGAGGCGCCAAACCTGGGACGGCTGAGGAAGATCACCATCGGACACAACAACAGAGGCTCCTCAGCCGGCTGGTTTCTGGATAAGGTGTGTACAGTTTTACACACATGCATAATCTTTACAGATGTGCACACATGCATGAAAACAACATGATCGTGCATAACGTGTCTCTCCAGGTGGTGATTGATGACATGGGGAATAAAGAAGTGTATGAGTTCCCGGTTAATCGCTGGTTTGCAATGGATGAGTGCGATGGCAAAATACAGAGAGATGTGCTGGTTGGATCGTTGCAACCAATGGGTGAGAACAACACAAGCCACTATTTCTTGATATTTAAATCCTCCATGATGTCGTGCAAGGAAATAAAATAAGAATAATAATAAAAACAAATTAAAACTACTAAAAGAAATGATTCATTTTCCCGACTCTACTTAGGAATCATATACAATGTGCAAGTGATGACTGGAGATGTGAGGGGTGCAGGCACCAACTCTAAGATCCACATGGTCATGCACGGCTCCAAGGGCGTAAAGAACAGCGGCAAAGTCTTCCTGGAGGGCGGTGCTTTCGAGCGCGGTCTCATCGACATTTTCAACGTGGAGATCTGCGAACTGATCAGCCCGCTCAGCAGGGTCACCATCGGGCACGACAACGGGGCTGTTGGTGCTGGATGGTACTGTGAAAAGGTACAACACATCTGTTTTTGGTATCACAGTGATTCTCAGAGTGTCATTCGAACTACCAAGCAGCCATTTAACCCTCTAGGTGGTGATATACTGTCCGTTCACGGGCACTGAGCAGACATTTCCGTGCGGGATGTGGCTGGACGAGGACGAGGGGGACGGACTGATTGAGAGGGAGCTGTACGAGATGGTCTCGCTAAGGCAGAAAAAGCAGAAGAGTGAGTGACTTCATTCAGCTCAGAGATCTCTGACCAGTGAAAGAAAAGCAAAACACACACAAACTAGAAGACTCCGGTGTCAAATGTACTCTTCTTCTGCTCCAGAGTACCCATGGTCCCTCTGGATTTGGACTTCAGATGTGAAGGGGGCCGGGACAGATGCGCAGGTGTTTCTGCAGATCTACGGAGAGAAGGGCAAATCTGATGAGATCAAACTGGAAAACAACTCAGACAGTTTTGAACAGGCCCAACTTGATAAGTTCATGGTAATCACCTGTTAAACTGAGCCGATCACACTCTCTTCCACTGTTAGGTTCTCGCACTGACCTTTAAATGTTTTGGGATCGCTTTAGATTGAACTGCAGGACATAGGAAAACTGCTGAAACTGCGCATCTGGCATGAGAAGAGACACCCGTTTGCTGGATGGCATTTAGCGAGGGTGAGACCCATTGCTCTGACCCTCTGATCTGTCAGTGTAAGCTGCTGAGTCTGTTGTATTATGTCCCCTCTGAGCACTAAGATAGCCACCAAATCAGGGTCTAATCCTGCACCTGATCGCAGAAATAAAGAAAAGTGTCTGTGTTAATGAAGCTGCTAGCTCAATGTCTTCTAGAAACAAGACAAATAAGCATGATCTACGTGATAAAACCGAGCAATTAGATGAATAACAAGCAAAAGAGGCTGCAAATAGCAAGAACGCTCATGCTAAGAACAACATGATAGGTGAGAAATGGAAATAAAACAAAGAAAGGCATGACAACAAGAATATTTGTAAAAGATAAGAATAAAACAAAGAAAGGACAATTGTGGATCTAAGAGGCCGAAAAGGATTATTAAACACCAAAGGATTTGTTAACGCCAGTCCCCAGCCACTTAAAGCCTTGTAAACAAGTAAAAAGACTATAATCCTGAACGATAAAAGGAGCCAGTGCAGGTTATCTTAAACTGAGGCGATATGCTCTCTCTTTCTTGACTAAATCCATCTCACTTTAACTTGTTAATTGCTTGGTAAATGCGTTTCCGCAGGTCACTTTGCTCAAGACTCTGACGATGGAGAAATATTCTTTTCAATGCGGCCGTTGGCTGGACATCAATGAAGATGACAATGAGATCGCCAGAGAGCTTCCAGCTACTGGAGCGCACATCGAGGAGCCGCTGCCCTGTAAGAACACAGCACATGTCAACAGTCGGTAGTGTTAAGTACCATAATACGAGTGTCTTTTCTCTGTTTCCTTTTTCAGTGATAAAGTATCGTGTAACCATCTGCACCGGCAACGTCAGCGGCAGCGGCACCGACGCCAGCGTCTTCCTCAATATAATCGGCGACCTGGGTGACACAGGGGAGCGACTCATGATAATGAGCAAAAACAATGTCAACAAATTTGAAAAGGGCAACGTGAGTGCATCATCGACTCGCAACGATCACAGAAAATAGATAAATGATGTGTGGGAAATGTGCTGCGAGCATCTTTAACCAGTTTTCTCGGTGTCTTCCCGCAGCACGATGAGTTTCTCATCGAGTCCGTGTCCCTGGGCCAGGTGCGCAGAGTGCGTGTCGGTCATGACGGCCGCGGCGGAGGCTGTGGTTGGTTCCTCGATAAGGTGATGGTCAGGGAGGAGGGCCAGCCGGAGTCGGTGGCCATTGAGTTTCCCTGTTTCAGGCAAGGCAATAACACCTTACACATGAATAAAAGGATAAGTTTGGGAAGATATGTGTACACTTTCTTGCAGAGAGTTGCATGAGAAGACTCTGTCAAGTCTGTTTGGTAAATATGAAGTTGCAGCCAGGAAACAGACTGGAAGCAAGAGTAAACAACTAGCCTGAATCTTTTCCAAATAACAAAACTTGGAGATGAATTTGGAGGAGCTGGTTGGCAGGTTTGAGAACTTTGGATGGAGCCAGATCAGCTAATCTTTCCAGGATTAATGCCAAGTTAAGAAGACTGGCTGATAACTGTAGCTTCTTCTTCATGATACAGATCTGAGAGTGGCATCAAGCAAGCAAACAAATAAGAATAATTCCCAAATGTCGTAAATGTTTGTATGTTTTGTGTTTAGAGTTTTCCTCTTCATTCTTGTTGTAACCCGCCAAAACAGCAGCCAGCTGGACCAAATTGTCCAGACAGTCCTCAAAGCCGGCTAAATAGGCCACGCTTACATTCACTAGTTCTCCAGTGGTGTGTGTTTAAGTAGTTAGGCAGCTGATGGATGGGTTTGCCACTACAAATGGGCACTAAATGCACAGTGGTCAGCCAGCTGTCTTCTTCAGTAACTGGAGCCAAACCACAAGGCTGAGGTGCAGTGTTACGTCTGGAAAGAGGCTCTTCCTGTCTGTCTGTCTGTCTGTGCTGTGCTGTTAAAAGTGAACAGCTTGGTCAAATGCAAAAGAGTTTTTGCGTGTTTTGCGTAGAGTGGCACCGATTAATCAATAACCACCAACTATTTTGATTATCGATTATTTAGATTAAGGAAAAATTACTCAAATTCTCTGATTCCAGCTACTTATTTCCTCCTCTATGATGGTAAACTGAATATCTTTGGTTCGGGGACAAAACAAGACATTGTTGCCATCTTGGACTCAGCCAGCAGCACTTAATAGAACGAAAAACCAACCAATTAATCTAGAAAAGAATCAAAAGATTAATTGACAATAAATGATAGTAAGTTGCAGTCCTAGTTCTGTGTTTCTTGCGCTGGTTGTGTTCTGATTTTTCCTTTTTCAGATCAATCATATTCATTGTGTGATCTTAAATCCTCAAAATGATCGAAATGAATCGAAATGTGCTCACTCCTATATGGTTCAGTTTGTCTGTGTCTGTGTGTTTTTCGTCAGGTGGTTGGATCGTAACGAGGACGATGGACAGATCGTCCGCGAGTTAGTTCCGGATGGAGACGGCCTGCGTCTCTTCAGTGAGTGCAAAAGAACGTTTCAAACGAAGAGCGGGTTAAGCAAACTAAAAAAAAGGGCGACATATCTTGTATCACGCTCATACAAATTACATTAATGTGCGAATTTACATCCTTCTAAGATGTCGGCTACCACATAGCAATCAAGACGGGCAGTGTGAACGGGGCCAGCTCCGACTCCAGGGTGTTCGTCAAGCTGTACGGGGAGAAGGGTGACACCAACAAGATGATTCTGGCCGTTTCCGACAACGACCTCAGGAACTACTTCGAGACGGCACGCACTGACATCTTTACCATCGACACCTTTGACATCGGAAAGGCAAGTTCTTCAGACGTGAGAGGTTATCGTTAAGCCGTTACTTGTGTTTCCTAGTTCTGTTTTATCCTCCTTTGTCCTCTGTGTTTACAGATCAATCGTCTCCTGATTGGCCACACTAATGAGGGCTTGCGCGCAGGATGGTTTCTGGACAGCGTGCAGATCTCGGTACCGGTTCACGGGATGCAGTACATGTTCCCGAGTCACCGCTGGCTCTGCAAAGACGAGGCTGATGGGAAAGTGGAGGTTGAGATCTATCCCAGTGAGGTCTTGGACATTGAACAATGTAAATAACAACAACACAAAAAGCACCGCACAGAGTTGAACTCTACTCCTCTGCTCTGCGAGATGTTTCCTCCGTGTCATAATGCTGTGATGTCCCTTCTCTAACAGTGATCAACTATGAAGTAACCGTGGTCACAGGGGACATGCGTTGTGCTGGCACCAATGCCAATGTCTTCTGTCAGATCTATGGAGATGAAGGAAAAACTGAAGTTCTTTCCCTCATGAGCCGCTCCAACAACTTTGAACGTGGCACCACTGAGATATTCAAGGTCTGTATTAAAGCCTGTGTTGTCAACGTATGTCAGACATTTACGTTCCTTGTCTGACCGCCGTTTCATCCCTACAAACCAAGATCGAGGCTCAGGATGTCGGTAAGATCTACAAGATACGTATCTATCACGACGGGAAGGGCATCGGAGACGGCTGGTTCCTGGAGACGGTGGACATCAAGAGGCTGACGATGGCGATGGTGCAGGTTGAGGTGAAGAAGGAGGAAACCAAGAAAGACAAGAAGAAGGACAAGAAAAAGAAGAAGAAAGAGGAAGAGGAGGAGGTGGAGATAGTTGAGCAGCTGCAGGAAGTGGTGGAGACGTTTACTTTCCCCTGTAACCGCTGGCTGGCCAGGGACGAGGAGGATGGAGAGATTGTGGTGGAGCTGCTGACTGAAGACAATGAAGACCTGGAGGGTAATCAGAGCATGAATGTAGCGCGTTGACCCACATGTTCTTTGCTACTAAAGACCAGCTGGTTTGTTTTAATGTCACTCATAATGTGTACTTTCTCACTTTTTCGCTCAGTGAACTCCTACGAGGTTCATGTGTTCACTGGGACCATGTTTGGGGCGGGGACTGATGCCAATGTTTACATCAACGTCTACGGAGAGACCGGCGACACGGGGGAGCGACGGCTCAGGAAGTCAAACAACCTGAACAAGTTTGAGAAAGGCGAGGTCAGCTTTGTTTCCGTTCTGGATGTGCTCGTTTATCTGTGTGCGCTGATGGAGACTCTACTTTTTAAAGGAATAATTCAACATTTTGTGAAATATGCTCAGTCACTGTCTTGCAGTTAGTTTGGTGAGAAGTTTCACACCGCTCTCATGTCTGTCCGTTAAATACAAGGCTAGAGCCAGGAGATGCTTAGCTTAGCTTAGTTTAAAGAGTGGATCTCTTACCTGGTTCTGTTCAATGGTTGAAAAATCCATTTGAAACCACAACTTTATATTTTACACACATTTTTGAAAAGAGATATAAAAAGTAAAACAAGTTTGAGCTTTAGAGGTTTTCCCTAACATTTAAAATTAAGTTTAAACTTAGACTAGTTGGCAAGTTAAAAAAATAAGAAAACACTCACATAAAAGTCAATAATCTAACAGGAAGAACTACATTTCTGAGGAGCTTTTCTTAACATTTTATTAAAAAATAACAGCTTTTGTCATGTGAAAAAGACAAATGTTGCAGTCTGCAAGACTCTGATCTTGATTTGATTGTTCTTTATGAAGACATTTGACGAGGAAGACATGACATTTTAGTGAAAATGATGTCAGTATGTACTTTAAATGTACACATAAAAATAATAATGATAAGTTTAAACCAGCCAGTATTTCTGGTGCTGACTAGTGAGCGTTGAATCAACTAGTCGATTAATCGCACACATCCCTGTCTCTGGTGTTGGACAGAACCAGGCTAGCTGTTTTTCCCTCACTTTCCAGCCCTCGTGCTAAGCTAACCGTCTCCTGGCTGTACAGAAGCTTCATATGTAACAGACAGACGAGTGATACCCATCTTCTCATCTAACTCTCTTCAAGAAAGCAGATAAGCCTATTCCCTCAGATATCAAAATGACTGCAACCTCTGAATATACTCAGGCTTCTTATCTTTTCATACTGTTTTGAATGACACTGAGAGCTGAGCAGAGGCACTGTAACATGCAAAAGAGTAAAGACATTATTGTTATTTTCCTGAGTATTGTGCACCTTGGGCACGGAGCAATCTAAAGAGTCTAATTTGCAGACGTGCCACATCACAGTGCTTCTCTTCAAGACTGTAAAAACCTCCGCAAGAAGTGTGATATTGCCTATAAGCATCATTCTTCTACTGTTGATGTAATGTAGATGTATTTGTCTGACCTGCTGTGTTCCACATTGTTTTACACGATTGTTATCAACGATACTGTTTCCCGGATAGGTCTCTGTTGTCAAATAAATGTTGAATCTTAAGAGCCTTGCAGGTTAAATAAAGATCAAATAAATAAGTAATGAGGTTCTCAGGGACTGCTAACCTAAGTCCTTGTTCACGTGTGACCCAGGAGGACATTTTCAACATCACGGCGGTCGACCTGGGGATCCTGAAGAAACTGAGGATCCGACACGACAACAGCCAGGCGAGTGCCGGCTGGTTTTTGGACAGAGTGGAGATTGTGGATAATAAAGACGACACCACGTAAGTCATGATGATGTAAAAAGGAGATAAGAAATTGTTTTCACATTGCTGAGTCATTTCTAGACACCAAATCAGTGCCACAGGTTTCACAAATCAATCATCCTGCAGAGCAGACAGGACCTTTACACATAAAGTGTCTGTAGAGCTCCACTGTGTGGTGTGAAATGGTATTAATGGTGCCTGTGGAGACATCAATCTAAATAGAGATGGCAGTTTTTTGTTCACATTTTTGTGGATGATATGTTTTAGGTACTTCTTCCCTTGTAAACGCTGGCTGGCTATAGACGAGGATGATGGACAGCTTGCCAGGGAGCTGGTTCCTGTGGACGAGGCCTTTATGAGGAAAGGGGACGACGATGAGGAAGACTCTGAAGCCACACTTGGTCTGGAGCAGAAAGGTGAGAGCGAGATTATGGCTATCAGCTTTTTTATGAATAGGAATCATAATCACACAATGTTTCATTCATTCTTTTTTTGACAGCAATGTCAACAACATACACGGTGAGGATAAAAACTGGCGACAAGAAGTACGCAGGAACTGATGCTAACTGTTTTATGATGCTGTACGGCACCAAGGATGACACAGGTAATGCTTCAGACTGTTATACTGCGTTTAGTGTGTGTGTGTGTGTATTTAAGCTATTAAATTACTCTGTGATGTGCATTTTTACAGGGATAATAAACCTGAAGGCTTCAAAGACTCATAAGAACAAGTTTGAGCAGGGTATGATCGATGAGTTCACGGTGGAAGCTGTGGACATCGGGCCGCTGAAGAAGCTGCGTATTGGACACGACAACTGTGGTACAGTAGGACAGACTTCCTGCCTGCGCAGTAAATAGTGTAAAACTAGTTTAAACACACATGTGATCACAAAACTGTATTTTGATGTTTAAGGTGGAGGATCCGCAGGCTGGTTCCTTGACTGGGTGGAGATCGATGCTCCGTCTCTCGGACAGAAACTACGCTTCCCCTGCGGTCGCTGGTTGGATAAAGGGGAGGACGACGGGGCCATCGTGCGGGACCTTTTCCCTAATTCTCTTCAGACGGAGCTTTACACACCATGTAAACCCCACTTAGTCACTTCATAACAGTCTACGCAGCGCTCCATGAAGATATGTGTCATTTAAAACACACTATTGGTTATATTTTTCTGTTTTGTAGTTGTTCCTTACGAGATTAAAACCTTCACGAGTGACGTGTTTGGAGCCGGCACAGATGCAGATGTCTTCATCGTCCTGTACGGACGAGATGCAGTTTGCAGCCAGCAGAAGTCTCTGTGTGTCAACAAGAGAGAGAGGATAATGTACTTTGAGAGAGGAGCTGAGGACATGTTTATTGTTGAGGTACAACAACAGTCTACAGTCATATATAAATAAGTAGAATAGGGGCATTCATCACGCTCTTGAGACCAAGGCAGTGAAGAACAGCGAGACCATCCGTGTATTTCTAAATACACTGTTTATTTAATGATGTTTTCTGCTTCCTTTGCAGCTAGAAGACGTGGGGGATGTAATTGAGAAGATCCGTATTGGCCATGACAACCGCGGGGTCAACCCAGGCTGGCATCTGGACCGGGTGGAGATCAGACGTCTGCTCAGGAAGGGAAAGGTACCACCTACAGGGGTGGAGGATGTGTTAAGATCCTTAACTTACAAGCCCGATTTTACAGTAGTTTAAAACATAAATAAAACATAATGTGATGCTTTGCTAACCCTTTTTGACATTATTTAATGTTTGACCTCGTTCGCTGTTAACAAGGATGGGTTGAAACAGATGACTGTGTAAATAGACGTTACTACATGGGCTCTGAAACACTAAGTGAAACCATTGTCAGTGAGCACAACTAGTTTGCAAATGATCACATTCAGTTATTCAGTTATTATTCACTTTTTATGCAACATCCTAATTTTTTGGGCTGGTGTGCACTGCAAGACAAAATCCATCAGAAGTAGCTGCACTGAAAATGTCACCTCAGTTAATGTATGTATTATTAGCATAGGTTTAAATGTACTTAAGATTCAGAGCTTATTTTAATTACTATACTATTAATATACTGTTGGGAACTTAAATCTATAACCAGATAACCATCTATAATAAGATAATCATATATTTTGGAGACAACATTTTAATCTGTTAAGTAACTACAGACTTAATATTTGCCTCTGGATCGTCGTGGAGTGGAAATATAAAGTAAATATTTCTCTTTGCCAACATCTCACTACTCACGTCCACAAGTGACACACAACACTACTTTTGGTCAGTAGGTGGAGATGTTCTCCTCACAGATAGATATGGGTGATCTAGCACTGTCATTTACTGAGCTGAGCCCCACACAAAGACAAGACCCTCCGCTCACTGATTCTCCTCTAAGGCACAAACACGCAAATTAAATCACGAGCACGTTGTTTGGCCCTGTACCCCTCCTCAGTCTCTTTCTCCCTGTAGGGTTCAGAGACTGTCATCTTCCCATGTGAGTGCTGGCTCGCCAGGTCGGAGGACGATGGAGAAACGGTGAGAGAGCTGGTGCCCTCCGACATCATCACTGAGAAGCTCTCACGAGACGGAAACCTGAAAGTCACTGAGGTCGAGGTGGAAGACGCTCTGGAGAGTACGTTAACAAACAACACATCCGACTGCATTTATACTCTGAAACATGGATATCTGCAGGGTTTATCTCACTGCTGTGCCCCGACTTTTCCCTTTTTTTCTGAGCGTTAGTTTGAAACTAGGGACAATCTTCCCTTAATGAGTCTCTGCTCTAACAGTGGCATCAAACTGCGGTTGAAAATTGCTTTCTTTACACTCTATATTCTGCCAATTACCTCAACCGGATCCCCTGTGTGCTCGTCTGTGATCATTTTCCCCCGCTACAGCTCACACATACAAAGTGTCAGTGATGACGGGCGATGTGTACGGTGGCGGCACAGACGCCAACGTCTTCCTCACGATCTACGGGGACCAGGGGGACACAGGGGAGAGGAAGCTCAACAAGTCGGAGACTAACAGCAACAAGTTTGAACGAGGATCTGTAAGAAAACACCTTTTGCGACCATTTTTCACTTTAATCTGGAATAACAGAACATATATCATATGAAACAATGATGACAACATAATTATACTTCTGTTAATATGCTCAACTTTTATCTCCCCAGGTGGATAAGTTCACTATAGAGGCCGTTGACCTCGGACAGGTCTTCAAGATTAAAATCCGCCATGATAACAGTCTGGTGAGTCCCGACTGGTACTTGGACCAGGTGGAGGTGTTCGACGAGGATACAGAAGAGGTCTTTCTCTTCTTGTGTGAACGTTGGCTGTCCAGGAAGAGGGAGGACCGACGCATTAAGAGAGTCTTCTATGTCAAGGTAGAACGACACACATCTGACACGATGACCCGAACCTTAAAGTGCAACTAGACAGCATCATGTTAGATTGAATACATTCCTGCAATAACAATGAATATCATTGCACTATCAAACATAGACTGTGTGTGTTATGTTCATTCAGGGTTATGAAGGAGTCAGAGAGGGCCTGAATAGTAAAAAGAGCCCAGCCCTGACAGCGAAGAGCGTCGACAGTAACATGAACAAGAAGAACAAAAAGAAGAAGGAGGAAGAAGTTGAGCTCCCGAGTAAGAAAAATCAACAATCTTCAAACACAAACATCTTTACATTAACTCTTGCTCTGATGAATAAGTGTTGTCCCCTTCCTGTGCAGTCATACCATATCACGTCACCATCTGCACCGGTTTGGAGCGCGATGCGAGCACCACCAGCAGGGCTTTTGTGATCATTGTCGGGGCCAATCACACCCAGACAGAGAGGTTGTGGCTGGAGCTGCCGGACGGGGTGCAGGGCTTTGAGGCCGGCTCTCTGGAGAGCTTCGAGTCCCACGGTTCAGACGTGGGGGAGATCAAAAAGGTCGAGGTGAGGGGAGGGAGGGGGAGGCGAGCTTTTAGAGTTTCAGTGACGATCGTGCACTCTCGCACAGTCACGTACACACATGAACAGGCTGAAAAATACACCCACGTCGCTCGAGGTGATTGTTTCTCTCCCTCCCTGCAGCTCGGCCATGATGGGGCCACTCCTGAGAGCTGCTGGCTGGTTGATGAGCTGTCTGTTGCTGTGCCAACCAAAGGGGTCAAATATATTTTTGCTTGTAAGTGCTGGCTGGCCAAAGATCGAGGAGATGGTTTGACTTCCAGAGTGTTCAATGTGCTGGATGCAGAGGCCATTTCTATCTCCAGGAAGGTATGTAAGTGTGGCAGAAAGCATATGACTACGGATGAAGCACACATACATCACCATCTGACGGGATATTTTTAAAAATGTGTGTGGCCCTTTAACTTTGATTGCCCTTCAGTGAATTGGGTGGAAGTTGTGTACAATTATATTTCAAGCAACATTATAAATGACAAGTTTCAAGCTTATAATTCCTTAAAGAAAATATATTTTTAACTTCTTGTCCTGTGATGTCTTAAAGGTGATGATGCTAATGGGAGAATGTGAAGAAAATATAGTAAAATGTCAAATATTTTCCTGTCAGATCATTTACGAGGTTACCGTAGTAACAGGAGACGTCCAGAACGCGGGGACAGACACCCTGATCTACATGTCTGTGTTCGGAGCCAACGGCAGCACAGAGGAGATGCAGCTGCAGAAGAACGAGGACAGGTAGCCAAACGTGGACGTCAGAAACAATAAGAGATAAAGAGACGGTTTAATAATGCTGCAGGTTATAAACTCTGTCCTGTTTGCTCGGTGGTTCACAGGTTTGAGCGCGGTCAGGAGGACACTTTCAACATGGAGATCGATGACATTGCCCCTCTGAGGAAAATGAGGCTACGTATTGATGGCTCCGGCAGTCGACCTGACTGGTTTCTGGATCAGGTCAGCTCACCTTAAAGGGCAATTCCACCAGTTTTTAATCACATCAATGTGTGTTTAAAGGTATTGGGGAGTACTACTGCATATATGTAAACACTTGTGTTGTGTTAAAAGACAACAAAAAGCAAAAATAAGCAAATACATAGTTACAGATAAATTATGAATCGGATTATTGGAAAGCCACAGTAAACATTAATGTCTTAATCTCTGATTTAAATGAGCTGACAGTTGTAGCAGACCTCAGGTGTTCAGGACGCTTGTTCCAAAGTAGTATTAAAAACTAAAAGCTAAAACCCATCCCGGATGACCTGAAGGGTCTAGGTGCTTCACAACGTGCACTTAAATTAGATATGTATCGGCCTGAGACCGTTTAATGCTTTATAGACGAGTGATAAAATTTTACAATCTTTACTTTGACACACAGGAAGCCAGTGCAGTGATTCAAAGACCAATGTGGAAGAAGCGAGCTGACAAGACCTTAAGCCCTATGTAGAGAGCATTAGCTGCTTCTAGCAAAACACACTGAACTGTCAGTGGTTGAGTTGCGTGGCAGGTGATGTAAGTGCCAGGTATCGACAAAGAACAACAATGCATTGAAAAGAAAGACGTTATATCTGGTCCTGTGGTATCAATATTGGTGGTGTCAATGTACCTAATGTAACCTATACAGACAGACTAGTTTTCAAGAGATGTTTACATGCAAGAAAACTGTCAGAGATTACATAAAAAAGGAAAGCTTTAATCAGGTAAGAGTCCCCAGAATGAGCTGATCATGCACTCCACACAGTAGTGTCAATAGCTAATTGGTTACAAAGACGAAGCTGCAGATCTCATCCATAAAACATAAAACCAGGAGCATAAAAAGCAGAACAGTATCCGCTGGCTTCTTCCAAAATCAATAGTACAAAGCAGTCACAGGTTTGTGTTTTTACCCTGGCACTGTATGCTGCTGTAGGTCACAGGATCATCAATGTATTATATCACGCAGACAAACACACACGCACACACACACACACACACGCACACACACACACACACACACACACACACACACACACACACACACACACATCCATCCCTGCCTGCAGGAGAATGGTCAATGATTCACCCGCCCACAAAGACACAGACACATACGCACACTCATACGCAGCAGGGCCCAGAGTTCCTGGAGTGAGCATATTGACCCATTTTATTCACCATGCTGTTGTTTCTGGCATCATAGACACTCACATCCAGAAAGGAGCGCTGTGTGTTTCTGTATTCAGTAGAGAGAGACAACATTTAATTTTAAAATTTTAGTCCAGCACTATAATCGCCTGCCTTAATATACTTTACATTTCCCAACATTTTTCTGTGCTTTTTCTCTTCGGCTGACCCTGTGAGGACAACATCACTGCTCACCTCCAAATTCAGTCTGAAGTCTCAGGCCGGACTCTTTGATGAAATAGAGCACATTTCCTATGCAAATGTCTCCTCTGGTAAAGGCACCATGCCTGCAGAGCAGCAGAGCAGTCAGGAACAATACCGAGCCCTGTCCGTCCGTGCCTGGGACTCAGCGGCTGCAAACGTCTCCTTGACTTGACCCTGCACAGAGCCTTGTGTGTTCAGCATCACAAGCAGATGTGCTGCCTTTATGGATTGCAGGGCCTGTGTATTGAAATGGACACAACAGTGCACCGGGCAGACCGCCAGCATAGTAATCTGCCCAAATAAATATGCAGAGTGGAGAGCTAATACGAGTGTGGCTGCCTGAGCCGAGTCTGACATGTTTCTCAGGACTAGCGATCAGACATCTTGGGAGAAGCAGGGTTTGTGTACATACCTGCGACGTTAGTGTCCACGATATGACTTTGGATGACATAACAGTTAATTATATCTTATTATAATAGTGTAATCCAAGTCTCCAGAAGCCCCAAGATCAAACTGTTTTGAAAAGACATTATTTACACCCTCAACGTGCAGTCAGTTAGCATGCTGATATTGGCATTTAGCACAAAGCAGCACTGTGGTGAGTTAGAAACTCACAGAGCTTGGCTGACATGGCTGTAATACTTGAAGTCTCGCTCCATATTACACCAGACTTAATGGTTAAAGTGAGTTGTTACATTTATGTCAGGATTCTGAATGACTTTTAGATAAAGTGTGGTATTATATGTGATGAGTTGCCTCTGTGAATCCAGGTGATCATGCGTAACCTGACCACAGAGGAGGTGTCTGTGTTCACCTATGAGGACTGGCTGTCCAGGTTACGAGGACCCAAGAGAACCATGATCTGCGAGATGGCTGCTGTGGTGGACGAGGAGATGATGGTGGAGCTCACCACCTATATCATCCAGGTCAAGACCAGTGATTGTGCAGGTCAGAGAGCTTTTTTCTTTTTCCTCCATTTTCCCCAGTGAAACTAAGGATACATTTTTATGTATTTCTATATTTACAGTATATTATCACATTCATTGTATGTAAGAAGTGGTTCCCAAATGTTTGGCTTGTGACCCCTTAAAACGAAGCTTTGTCTACAGGTGATTTATAACTGCAGGTTGCACATGTCAGTGTTTAGTATTATTTTATTTATTTCTAGCAGTCACAACAGAAAAAGAAGCGGGCCGGGGATTGATCTTTGGGGAACACCGTTAGTGTTTGGATAAGGCCTACAGGGTATGGCATCTGAAGTGTTCAGGCACATTTAATAAATGAGGGCATTTCAAGTCCACTTCTTCGTTACATCAACATTATTCATCCGTCCACTCACCCACCCTGCCACTCGTCCACTCATCCATCCATCTCTGGGTCGGGTCAGGTTCAGGGACACTCACAGTGAGCAGACATCCTCTTTCATCGGTGAAATCCTTCAGCAGATTCTCACTCAAAGGTCAGATGAGACGTTTCATCTGTCGTGTGTTCTGGGTCCACCATGCCATCACCTCACTGGTGATTGTACTCTGAACTCTTTAAGAATAAGGCACCTGTGGGTAGGTGCTTAAATGGCAAGGTTGGATGGTGGATTGACATTGGGGATCCCTGTGGTGCCACAGCCGGTAGTGGCTATTTATGTCTTTCACATCACTGTCAAGGCTGAGCTAGATAGATGTGATACATAGAGCCTCCTTTAACCTGTCCTTGTGCAGAGCTTTGTGTCTCTCAGGAGGATGTGGAATAATTCCTGTTTGACTGAAACGTTGCAGTGAAAGAAATCCTCCTCAGAAACCCTCCACGTGGCTTTGCTCCCTCTTTTCTTCATGCAGAATGTTTCTGTAGCTCTGTAGTGCAGCTGATCAATACGATAGTGTGGCGAGAAGTCTGAGCCGACTTCAAAGGACTGTTCTCTGCCCTTGGCAGTTACTGGAAGCTAAGACGTAGCACTGCACCACGACTGGGGCTCTGGGAGGAATAATGAGACACACACTCACACATACAGTCACACCCATTCAGACAACATTACATAGGCGATGCTGTGCATCAAGCAGTGGTCTCCTTTGGGATCATTGTGGGAGTGATTTGCATGTATAGCGTGAAGAGGCAATGAATGTTAAGCATGCACATGTGCAGATAGTGAGGTATATGAAAAGAAAGTGATCATTTAAAGGTAAAAACAATATAAAATGAAATTCCTAAAGTAACTTCAAAAATATCTAAACAGCTAAATGTTGCAAAACATTTTAATTACTCATCAGATTTTTAAAAAATCGTGTTTCTAGCTTAGTGTACAGACACAGGGATAAAACTAGGACACTGAAAACATGCTGCAGTCTGAGTGAGGTTTGTGCTCACCATCCCATAATACACAGTCACTTAGTGTCTAACCTGCTGTAATGAAATAATAAAGCACAGCGGGATTATAGATGTGCTGTCTGAGTCACAGAATGCAGATTTTCTCTGCTGCTCAGTTTATTTTCACTCAGGGTTTTGCAATCTCAGTAATTCTTTCAACAAATAATTCAACAAATCCCGACAACAGTTGAGATGCAGTGCAGCTTAAAAGATCTACAATTAAGCAGAGGCACTTGTAAATGTATACAGATGAGGACAAGTGGATTTTTTGTTAACACTTTTTCAGCTTCATGCTGTTTAATCTGAATAATTTAAAATATCTAATCAGAAATGACATTTAAATTATATTGTTTGACTCAAACTATAGCCTACTTTTTTATGTAACCTGTATTATAGGTGCAATATGTACGAATTTTATTGGAAAACATCAAAAATGTAGTGAAAATTATCAACAGAATGTGACGAAATAACAGTTTTGAGGTTATGAAGTCTGTGTACTGTGCTGCAGAGATATCTACTGAAGTTAGCATGCTAACCCATTAGCCCCGGCCACCGACACTCCCCCACTGCTCGGAGCTCCCAGTCTAGACCGCTAGCTGCAAGGCTAACTGAGCTACAGTAAACGGTAGCTGCAGTTAGCAGCGATTGTTCTGCTGATCCTGGAGTATAAATTTGACAGGATGCCAATTCTTAGGCCTACATATTGCATCTTGAAGCACAGTAAACACAGTATGTTACCAAGCTCACAGTTTGTCACATTGTCCTTGTTTAATCCAATCCCATGTTTTTTGCATTTAGAAAATTGAAACAGGACATCTGCTAATTTCCTCTGAAATGGGCGACTCTCCTCTGTCTCCACAGGCGCCGGCACTGATGCCAACGTGTGGATCATAATTTTCGGAGAGAATGGAGACACGGGGACGCTGGCATTGAAAGAGTGCAGCAAGTCCAACAAGTTCGAGCGCAAGCAGGTGGACACATTTCGCTTCTCGGATATCCTCAGCCTGGGAGAGCTCTCCAAAGTACGAGTCTGGCACGACAACTCAGGTCAGCCACTCAGATGTTCAGTCGCTCTGCCTGCTGGGCTGATTAAATCCACTCTTTCTAACTGTCATGGTAAAAAGTTTTATAGTTCACTCACTGAAATTACATGTCTCAGTCACTGCTTGTTTGATTTTGACGAAACCTGAAAATCGATGGCTCAGTGGAGCTGCTGTTGAACGCTAACAACTGCTATGTCACAGTCTGGCTTTGAGACAACCTGAAAGGCTGACGCAGCATTTTACTCATTGGCCTGAAAGATTTGCTGCATCACTCATGGATCTGTCTTCAGCTTCCTGTCTTGTTTGTTTCAGGTCCTGCCCCAGGATGGCACTTGGACTATGTCGATGTGAAGGATGAGATCATGGACAAAACATTTCGTTTCCCCTGTGACCGCTGGCTCGCCAAGAACGATGATGATGGACAGATAATGAGAGAGCTGGCCTGTGCTAACAACGACTACTTAGACCTCAACGAGAAGACGAGTAAGAACATAGAACGCATTAAAGATTTCAGTACATTGTCTATTCGGTGGCATCTTCACAGTAAAAGCCTGCTTGTATTTTGCTTTTGCTGGATGGCTTTTAAAGTGAAGGAGCAACAGTGGGATAGTCTGTTTGCATTAGGTTAAGCTCACATTACAGGATTTTAGCCCTGATTTTTCCACTGGCTGGCAGATTTTGTTAACTGTTAATTGTTTAAAGATGCCATCCTAGAGCTCGCCGACGCCTCACAGACCTCACTGGATATCTATCCGGCTAAATATCTGGTCTTGGCGAGGATGGGTGGGAGAGCCACGCAACAAGAAACAGCCAATAACAGCAGACACTCCTCTCCTCTCTACCCTCTCTCGTCCTCTCCCCTGCTATAATCCGCAGTAGCTCTCCAAATCCAGTCTCACTACACATCTATTTGTATGGAGTGGGCACAACAATATAGTTTCTATCAGAATGCATCGTCGTACAAACAAGCTTTTCAGTATTTGTAACTGTGTCGTCCTTGCTGAAGCACGATACCAGCAGGCAGTTTCCCATTTTCAGTTTTATCCTTGCTGTCACTGCCTAATCCATTCTCTCACATTTATTCTATTATTTTAATTCTTTGTTTGTTTGTTTGTTTTGCTGAAAATCAGCACACAAACAACTTGGACTCGCGTGTGTGTGTGTGTGTGACTTTGCAATGTGTGACCCCCCAGTCTCTGATTACTCATGTTGTGTGCAAACCAAACCACAACGGCTGCAAGATACTCAACACAAGACAGGAAGTACAGAACAGTCATCCGAGGACTTAGACGTGCACGGTGACCAAGGCTTCAGCGGTGACTTATAGTTGTGATGGAAAGAGAGTGAAGGGTGAACAAAGAGGCTGACATCAGTGAGACAAAATCACCCTGGGTTACACGTTGCATCCTCTCCGGTGCAGGAATGGTGGACACGAACAATGAAAACTACGATATAGAGAGAGGATTACTGAATATAAATGCATTAAATGGAACTTGCAGAAAAAACCTGACAGTGCAGTAAATAATGTCTAAATGAGGTGCCTCTGCTCAAACTGTATGCTTGCACCCAGGTATATTGTTGTTTGCACAGATTTCCTACGCTCCAGCTTCAGCTCTTTTCCTCACATTCACTGCTTCTTTGTGCTCAGGAAACGTTTGCTCTCAGATATTTTGTCCAAATTCCCAAACCAACAGAATGCAAGATGTTATGCTGACCAATGAAATGATCCTTGCTTTGTTGGGGGCACATTTGCTTTTAATACAGTTGAGAAAGTGTAAAAGTATATATAGCTGCCCGTAGGGGATGCTCGAAGAACTAAAGTGAATTATTTGAACATGAAATCAATACGTCATGCTCTCAAAATGAAAGAAAAGCCCTTTGTTTGATTTCATGAAGCTCTTTTTTTTGTGCTATGTGTATGATGTATATTTTGTGTTCAGTGCAGGACACGACTGTTTGAGACAATTTACCCTCTGCTCGTCTGTGTCTTCTCTCTTAAAGAGTATGAAATTTGTGTCACGACTGGAGACACGGACGACGCTGAAACCAAAGAGAATGCCTGGATTGTACTCGAGGGGAAGAAGGGCCGATCAAAAGAATTTGTAATGGAGAACTCCTCGAAGAAGAAGAGGTTCTTGCGGTAGGTATTTGCTGCGAGATTAACTCAATGAGCTGCAACTTGTTTGCATGAAAAAGCGCAGAGAGACGTCGCTTTCTCTCCCTCTAATTCTCCCTTTACACTTATTATGATAATCCCTCCAGCTCAGGTACTTGAGCTCAGGAGAACGCTGCAATCCGCTATGATGACATTACCGTCCCGTAGAAAATGTAGTCTGACGCTGAACAAATTGGCAGTGGCATGAATTTCAAGTACGCGGGCCAATTAAAGGGACTTGCTACTCACTCTAACATGTTTACCTCCTTCTCTTTTCAGGGGAAATGTCGACAGGTTCGAGTTTTCGTCCAAGAACCTGGGTGACATCGCTGGTATCTGCCTGGGCCACACACCCAAGGATGGAAAGAAAGTAAAGGGGGAGATTTACTGGTATGTGGAGGAGGTCGTCGTCACTGAGAGGGAACTGGGAAACAAGTAAGACCTGTGTTTCTGCCCAGTGGCCCACATTACCTACTCGTGTCATTTGCTGGTAACAAAATAAATTATTTCATCTTCACCTCCAGGTACTTCTTCGTCTGCAATGCCCTCATCCCTCTTTCTCCAAAGAGGGACGATTTCTTGACCTTCGAGTGCTCAAAGACGCTGGAGAGCTTCGCCAGTAAAGCTCGAAGCCTGGTGCCCGTCAAATACGAGATCATCGTGATCACAGGCGACGAGAAGGGAGCTGGTACAGATGCCAATGTTTTCATCACTATCTACGGCTCCAATGGAGATTCAGGCCGTCGGCAGCTGCGGCAGAAGTTTCGCAACCTTTTCGAACGCGAGCAGACGGACCGTTTCCTGCTGGAGATGCTGGACATGGGGGAGCTGCAGAAAGTCCGGGTGGAGCACGACAACTCCGGTCTGAGCCCCGGTTGGCTGCTGGATCGCGTGGAAGTCACCAACACAGCCAACGGCGTCACCACCATCTTTCTCGGTGGGAAGTGGTTGGACACTAAGAGGGCTGATGGGCAGATCTTCAGGGTCCTCTACCCGAAATATTAGAAAAAGTATTACTTCAGAGAGATCTCCCCTCATGTTTAAAAGCAAAGACCAAAGAGATTCTGCTCTGGCACGTTTTATATCTCAGGAACTGAGACGTATTTTTACATTCATATTGTTTTTTTTATTATAGTATAGTTGAATATTTAATGCTACCTGTGAATGAAATACTGTGACAATATCTCTTCGGTCAGGAAACAGAATGTGCCATTCTTTATACATTTCATATGTCAGGGATGGTTTCCTCAGTTGCTTTGTTATAATGGAGGTTTTATAAAAGATTAAACTCTTTTGTGATACTCATAATCGCAGCTTTCATCCTGTTTGAACCACAAATAATTTATTTAGTTGGCGCTGCAGTTCATTGCAGCTCCACAGAGTGTTTTAGCATCATCATTTGGTTTTACGGCCTGAAAATTTACTGATTTAATTGTACTGCGTCATCAATCTGTTTCTCGGGGCAGGCAGCAGGTTTTGGGTGGAAAAGCTCTAATAAACCAACTGTACTCAAGCAGCCTACGGCAAACGGCAGACAAAGCTTTCTGGTGGAAAAAGTGGTGCTTTTAGCTGCTGAGGAGCCAAATATTTCTCTCACAGCTACAAGGAGGGTGATCAGTGTACATGTATTCAAAAGGTGACCAGGAAAAACTTGGACATAAACCTGTCACCTATAGTTTTCTGAAGAGCTGTTGTGTAGGTTGTTGTGGCGGCTCTGTGGACGTATAATGAGAAAACGAAAAGATCTTCCATGTTGTTGGATCTTCCACCATTTGAGACAGCTAACTTCTGGTTTAGCACGCAGCTAACACATACCGGGATAAACTTACTTATTTGTGCGGCTCTTCTAGACTTTCCAAATGTTATTGAACCAAATGTATCAAATAATGATAGTGAAATGAGTCATTTCATGCAGGTTGTGAAGCTAAAAAAACACAATTATGTAGTGTCTTTCATAAAGTCATCTAATGGGAAAATAAGGATAAATGAAGCCTGGCTGCTAACAGCTAGCTAGAGAGCCATTAAATAACATTACATAACTTTAAGCCTTAATATAATTTGAGCAAATGAACAAAAGCTGACTTTATTTTTATTTATTTATTTATTTTTTTACAGATTTATAAGGAGATAATATGTCCATTTTGAGTTTACAGCATGACCTGCTGCCCCCAAGTGGCCAAAAAATCAATTGTTGCTGCTTTAAAGTCTTGTGACGATTCTAGTTCCCATATTTTCTAGCTGAATTCTTATAAAATGTGTATTGATACCCAGCGCATCTAAAATGTTTCCACCTGATGTAAAGGCATAAAGACAGCTGCATTTTCTTATTTTAATAATAATATAATAATAAGTGTCAAAAGCTCGAATTTTAACAACGTTTTATGACCCGGGAGAGAAGCACAAAAACAAGTCCTTGTCCATTTTTGTCCAGTTTATTACAAAAAGAGCACATACAAAAGGATAATATACAAGCCATGAAATAAAATTAAAATTAAAAAAACAAAACAGAACAGTTTGGGTTTAGCAATGCAAATCATTATCATTATTATTAGTAGTAATAATAAATAAAGTACAAAATTCCACCACATGTGAATCTAACATTTACCCATAATATGCTCATCCATTTCTTCATCAACACACTCATCACCATTAATGCGCTATTGCTTTAATATTAATGATAAATAATTCTATTTTCAGATAAAATATCCTATATTGAAAAACATTGCGCAGTCACAGCTAAACAGCAGAGTTTCGTACAAGGATGGCGGCAGCCCTTTCACTGGCACTTTTTGGGATATTTTCTCTTCAGCTTTGTTTTTCAGTTTCAAACAGCGACAAAATTAATATTTTTTTTTTTTTCTGTTATATTCTTTGTATATATTTTCACCATATACTATTAAACCATTGAGACTATATCGAAACCTGAGAAAACATGCATTTTTAGAAAAGGTTGTGCTTTAAAATCCTCGCCTTCCTTTTTGAACTGTGAAAGGAAACAGAGGATAGAGTCTGAGAGGAGAGACGGACGGTCAAATGAAGAAGAAGAAGAAAATGAAGAGTAGGAGATCGACAGAATAAAGAAGTGAACCGAGGAAGAAGTCGTGTAGTGTTTGTAAAGCCCACAGTGAGACATGCCTCTGTAAAGAACTATTTCCACAATATGTAAATGCTTCAGCACGACACACCAACAGCTGATTTTTGAGAGCAATGGCTTTTGTAGACCTGTCAAATGTTGTCTTGGCTCCTTCGTGACTCATTCTTTTAATTAATTATGCAACCAATAAGGCATGGTGGCTTCATGGACTGATTGTTATTAATGGTCTCAGTAATATGGAAATATCTCCTAACACTTAAAGCGAGGCACTTGTTATGCTTAAAACTACGACAGGAAGAAGAAAAATAAAAACAACACCAGAGAGATGAAACTTAAAAAGATAGACACAAAGAGTTAAAGCGAAGAAGGAACATGCTTCACAGACGATCATTATTAAGACCCATAGTGCATTGTGAGAAGCAGAGTGTTAAAAAATAAAAGCCAGAGTTCTTCTTAGTGTTGAAATTACTTAAACTGTTTTTTGCCAGTGAGAGGGTTCCCATATTTAAACGAGTGAGTGCAAAAAAAAAATCAAAAAATCAAACTAAAACCAATTCACTTCATTGCAGTTTGTCCACTACATCACAGCATGGGGGATCAGAGAAATTGCATTGAATGGAATGTAACCAAGATCCACAGCACCACATGAGAGAGAGAGAGAGAGAGAGAGAGAGAGAGAGGGAGAGAGAGACTGAGATAAAGAGAGAGAGAGGGAGAGAGAGAGAGACGGAGAGCGGGCTCAGTAGCTCAGCCTTGGACAGTAAACATCGCACAGCCAGCTTGTGGAGATCAGACAGCAAGGGCTCTATATTTTTTCTCGAACTTTAGTGTTTTTTCCGAAAAAAAGTACAACTGCATGCAAAGCATTCCCATTTAAAACAATGCAAAAATGAGGTAATAGTTTTTTTTCATAGCATTTTTGTGTTATTTCTAAATAAATAAATTATGATTCAGTCGCCCCGGCCCCCAAACAAACTATATAAAATTAAATACATACCCACAATATCTACAGTTAGTAATAAATTATGATTGTTAAATACTTAAGGCATCTCAACTGACAACACCCTGTGTAAACTATGAAAACTTCATCACGGATGACTCCACTACAGGAGGAGGCAGCGTACAACGCTGGCAGTGCACACGACAGGGGAGGAGGAGTAATCCTTGTTAATTGATCCCTGGCCCACTGAAAGAGTGTCTGAGCCAAGTCTTATCCTTTCCTATCACAGTGCATAGGACAGAGAGGCGTCCTAAAGGCGTCCTTTTCAACCACGTCGACACAAAGGGTTAAAAAAAAAAGAAGAGAAGATGTGAAAACTGAGTTGTTTCAACAGCCTGGACGTCGTCCTGCTGTCTGTGTGCACTGCGAGAGCGAGGCTGCCTCCGTCGCACCACCACGTTCTACATGTTCTAGCGATACAGCATAGCAACCAGCATAGCAACCACGAGGGGAGGTCTGTCACACAAATAACACAAGATCAATACGCAAGCTCCTCTCTCTGCTGAAACACTGCATGAATCTATACCTAAATATAAACCGGATGCAATACCGAGGAAAAAAACCTTTTTGTTGCTATAACTATTGTCACATGTGCTTGTTCTTTAGGCAATAAGGTAAACATCAAAAAAGAGGATCCCGTTGTTGCCGCCAACAGGGGACAAGGGATGAACACACGCTACAAGTCAGGGGGAGCAGCCACTGACACCGTGCTCATTTTTTTTTTTTTTGTTTGTTTGTTAGTGTTGAGAAGATAGTCACAGCTCAGATTAACTAAGTCATGCAAAGCCATCTCTGTTCCTTTTTAAAAAATCGAAGAAACGCTACCGAAGCTAACAGCCCGAGTCGACGATGAAACATGCATTTTTCAGTTCACGCTGTTCTGCCGCTGGCCCCTCGCCAGATGAAGATACAGGTACAAGGGCAGCTAAGTCTTCCTCCCACCTCTCTCTGCAGCGCACCGAGTTTCCTTTCTATCATCCTCTTTTTTTTTTTTTGGCTTTGTGTTGTATAAGCACTCCAGTGGCCGTTAACCTACAGTGAGTTAAGGTGTTGCCTCGAACCCTTCAAACGCGCTCACATTTACACTTTCCAAACCATCCACTCATTTGTTAGGCAGAGCAAACACACATACACACACACGCACGCACGCACACACACACACGTGAACCTGCGCGTCAGGCTCAAGCTACACGGTGACGAAATGCATTTTGGTAAAAACACTTTCTACCTATTTTTTTCTTTTTAATTTTTAAAACACACGACGACTCGATCGCCGCTCCGATCGGCTTCTGCGGGCAGCGAAAGAGACCTACTCACACGACACCATCTCACACGACACCAACCCAAGGTAAATGTACAACTGTATTGCAAAATGTCAAAGCTGCATGATAGGATTAAAACACTCAGCTAGCCGGCGCACAACGCGCCAGATATCACTTGTTGGTTACTGCTACTCTACTACGACCACAAATGATCTTTAGGTAGACATGGCATCAGAGCATTTAGTTTCTCGTGTGGCAGAATATTCATTTTTGATTGAAGTGTGTTTGAAAAGAGAGAAATATATATATTTATATATATAGAAAGAGAGAGAGAAAAAGAGAGAAAGTAGCCAGCTCAGTGTGGGGTTCAGTGTTTTCCACTCTCAGGACATTAAGTCATGGCTTTGAGGACATGCTACACAGCCCGGAGCTACCTACAGTACAACACCACAACAGCAACAACACCCCACTTACGACCAGCAAGCTACAAGTAAACCCTGTGTACATGAGTATGTGTGTGTTCGCGTGTCTTTAGCCTCCAGAGGGGATGTGCTTCTATATAAAGAGAGACCCTCGCGGCCTCTCTCGTGCAGTTAGTTATCCTGGCTTGGCTCAGTAAAGCGTGAGTCAGAAGGGTGATGATGTCACATGAAGTCTGGAGACATTTGGCAAAGCACCCAACGGTGGGGGTGTAGAGGGGGGGAGGGCCGGAGAGCCGGGGTGGAAGGAAGCAGGAACCACGCGAGGGTGATTGACAAGGAGAGGAGGGGTGTTTCATCTCATCAGCTGTCAGGGTTCAGCTGTGTTTCGATGTCAACCCGACAGATTGGACACTTCCTGCTGGTGGCCAGCCATTGGTCCACACAGCCCTGGTGGAAGAGGTGCATGCAGGGCAGTCTCCTGGAGGACACAGAGACAGAGACACATTTTAATTCACTTTGGCAAGCGTGACTCTCCCGGTGCATAGTTGAAGAACTTCTGCGACCAGCAGGGAGTTAATTTTGTTCCTTCAGGCACGCAGAGACGACGTCTGTTGAGTCATCAATCCTACATGCCTTCCAGACAGCTGAGACTCCACACGCTGTAAACCGACCCCCTTCCTTTGCCCCACTTGTTCGCCACTGATTTCACTCTCCCACTTAGTTTTGAATGCACATGCACAGTAGGTTCACACACTCATGTCACTGCTTGTAGGATAAGTTCACCTATTATTATCTAATCAGCGCTGTGCAGATGGAAAGTCAGGTGAAGAAAAACATAAAATTGCTCCATACAGCTCATCCGTTGTAATCCAAGTCTCCAGAAGCCCCAACAGCTCAAATTGATTTAAAGAAGATGTTATTTACACCCTTGATGCGCAGTCGAGCTTGTGCACCCACTTCAGATGGTCGAACGCTTTTATCTTAGCAGCTTCGGTAAAAGTTTGGCTTAAAAAGGGTGTAAATAACGTCTTATCAGATCAGTTTGGGATCTCAGGGCATCCGGAGACTTGGATTAGGCCAGACAAGCTGTATAGAGCAATTTTATGTTTGTTTTTTTCAGTTGTTTTTTTTAGATTTAAAAATCCATCTACGTTTAAAATAAATAAGTAAATGGTTCCGCATTTTGCTTTCTGGCAGAGAGTTAAATGAGAAGATCGATACCACTCTCATATCTGGCCATATAATTACGGCAGCAGAGATTTTGTTGATCCCGAGAGAAATTTAGACATACTGTATGAAGTGACAGCCAGCAGCTGGTTAGCTTAGTTTCACACAAAGACTGGAAACAGGTGGAAAAAACTAGCCTGGCTCTACTGAAAGACAGTAACAAAATCCACCTCCTCACTGTCCGATCTACTGTTGTGTCAGCTGTGTCAAGCTGAATCAGACAGATTAATGCTGGACTTGTTATAATTCGGAGTGACACTCTATTTCTAATGTGAACAAGAGGGAAGATTTGGCTGTTGGTTAATGGTTTGTGATATAATTAGCATTTGCTGACAAATCCCTGCCCAGGGACTGCAGCTGAAAATTAGCCAAGGTGGCTAAACCAGTTACAGAAATGTTTTTAATCTGCAGTACCCCGTAACTCTAAACTGTATAAATAAAAAAAAAAAAAAATAGTTGATTAATAGTTGATGGTTTACTGATTTGATATATAATCTACTAATTTAATTAAGTCTAACATTTTTATGTCAACACAAAATCCCACAACATCCCTTAAATTCTGTACATGTGCATCTATATTTCAATTTATTTATTCAAAAGAATAGTTTGCCATTTCGGGAAATACGTCTATTCGCTTTCTAGTGGAGAGTTAGATGAGAAAATCTGACATATAGTAGGACTAAAGCCAGCAGCAAGCTAGCTTAGCTTAGCACAACGAATAGAAACAGCTAGCCTGGTGGTCCAAACAGAACAAAATCCACCTCTGAAGCTCCAAATTAACACGTTTTAATTTAAAATTAACCACTTGCTGGGTGTGGCTTCGTATCTATCCTACAGACACAAGATCGGCTCAATCTTCTCATTGAAATCTCTTTAAAGTTAATTTAAAGAAAAGGTAGGATTCTGAGGCTACGAAGCATTTCTGACCTGACGTCCTCCCCGTCCTCCAGCATGGACAAACAGATTGTGCATTTCTCGTCCACATCTGTTTCCTCCTCCTCCCCGATCTTCAGCTGCAGGGGCTTCCTCTGTTCACACATCAGATTACAGACAGACAAAAAGGTAGAGTCAGAAAAACCCAACGAGAATATATTCAGCGGTTTACTTCTTTGTGTTACTGCGCCCCTACCTTCTTGTATTTGTGTGGAAAGGTGAACCTCTCTATGGTTGTCTGAACTGCTCCTCTGCTCACACTCCCCAGCCGGTCCTCCAGCTGCAACAACTCCTGGAGAGCAGACACAAAGGTAAATAAAAAAAAAAAACACTGATACAAATAATAGAAGAGCTTCGAAGGTTTTTTATTCTCAATATGGCAAGTTTTTTATCGCTCGAATCGAGGGTCTAAGGACAGAGGATGTCACTCGCTGTACAGTAAAGCCCACTGAAAAGAGCTCAGATTTTAAGCCATGATGGACAAGAAGAAACATTTGCAACTGAGCAAACTTGGCTGCTAAACAGTTGCAAGTGGAACTCGAGGTGAGGTTGTTTTTAGTAGTTTGGACCAAGTTAAATTTCTCTATGCAACGCTAAATCAAAATGCAAATGAGGTGGCACTAGATTTGGAAACTAGTATTCAGAATCTGGTTTACCTCATAACTTTCTCTCACGGCAGTGGCGTGCCTCGAAGGATTCAGACTCTGCAGTGCCAGCAGGTGAAGCTGGGGGTACGGATAGTTTCTGATTTCATGCACAACCTAGAAAAAGACAACGCTTATTATATTAGAGCAATGTTAATACTGTAGTCAGCTTTCCACCACTGCTTTAATGCATTCTGTTTTCATTACTTTAAGGGTCATTATAACTGATTAAAAGCTGTGTAATACCATGAAACGCTGATGTTTTCTGAGATGGTTAACGTAAAATAAAAATCTCATAGCGCTGTAACCCTACGCTAGAGGCTTCATTAGCCACTACAACCATAGACTCAGCAAACTGTGAGTCCAACTATAGGATTGCAATACTAGATCAGTGCAGTTCTCTCATAAGTAAATACATTTTAAATTTCATCAACGCTGCACGGTTGTATGTCTTTACATCCATAGGTATATATACATATTGTATATATTGTAAAAACGTTAAAGGAACTTAATAAAAGATATTAAGGGAGAAAGGTGCCATCTTCACTTAGAGTACAGAGGACTGATGGAAAGCTTCATCACTTGACCTTTTGGATAGAAAATGTCATCACTTCATTATTTTGTTAATTTCTGTGAGAGTTGTCTGTCAGAATTAGCGTATGAATACTTGAGTTATGCCCAAAATGGTGTTTTGTGAGATCACCGTGACCTTTGACCACCAAAATCTAATCAGTTCATCTGAGTCCAAGTGGACGTTTGGGCCAATTTTAGGAGCTTTCCTCAAGGCGCTCCGAACATATTGTGTTCAGGGGAATGGGACGGACAATCTGATAACATAATGCCTTCAGCCAAGGCATAAAAATAACAGGGTGACCAACATACCACTTGTGCAGAGGATGTGTTCCTGGGGAAGTGGTGCATTCGAGGGGAGGCCAAGTAATGCTGATAGTGCTGCGGAAGCTGCTGGAGCTGGTACTGGTGGTGAGGGAGGCCAGCATCAACACTGAGATCCCTGCAGGCAGACAGACAGGCGACTAAATCATCATCATCACCCGTGCTCGGCAATGTGACAGACAGACAGATGGGTGCGGAGATGAAAGGAGGGGATCGTTATTCGACTTTACAGAACTCTTGTTTATCTACGACGGTGACTCACCAGTCGGTGCCTTCGGCCAGGTACCGCTGCTGCTGCTGTGTCATTGGCTGGGGAACATGGAGGGGAGGGGAGTACTCGTAGCCTGAACGCAGCCGGTGAGGGTTCAGGGGGATACGCTCCTGGGTTCTTCTGCAAAGAGACAAAAGATACATATATTTGACTTTGGTTTTCTCTTCTCTTGTGCGTATCTGTATTTGCATGGATGTAACTAAGGTACATTCACTAAGGACTTTTGAGTACTGGTAGTAGCTGTACCTGGAGTGTGGGAGAATCCTGCGGTGCTGCGCTTCAAGAAGCTGCTGCTGGATGAGGTATTGCTGGTGTAAGGCCTGAGGTAGGAATGGAGGCCCCGGCACATCCTGGAACTGAGGGGGCGCGGGCAGGGCAGTGAGGGGCGGATGGTGTGCCGGGGGCAGGTGGGTGGCCAGGCCGGTCTGAGGCGGCTGGCTGGCGTGTCCTAGAGGGAACTCTGCTGAGATGGGCGCCTGGGGAGCGCCCAGGTGAAAGTGTCGGCAGGAGGTAGCATGGCTGTGTTGATGCCTGGTGAAGTGTGCTCCTACGGGGGGATAAACGCAAGGGATCAGCATCGAGCCGGATCAAAACAGAAAGACCAAGACAAACCAGTGAAATGACACACAGAAGTGCAAAAACGACTTTCTCACGCACACAGATACACACAAAAAACAATCATACAGAGAACATAAAAACAAAGTAGACCTGACACAGGACGGGACGAGACAGACACAACAACAGATGGAGGACACAGACCCCAAGACCCCCGTGGAGCACCATCTAAACCCACACACAGATTGCACCCAGTGGCCTGCCTCTCCACTTGCCATGGTGCAGCCAGCAGGAAGGATGGATCTTCACTAACAGCCTGGGGTGTTTCCAAGATGATCTACAGCACAGAGGGCTGTCTGTCGACCACTGCTAGTCGATTTTATAGACGCAGACTCCACATCATGTCTGCCGTTTGAGGGAACAAATGTTCAACTGCAGGTTTATCATTAAAACCCTCCACGGCAACAACAAAAGATTATCCGCCTGCATCTCTACCTTCCCCCACCCTTCATATCAAGAGGTGGATGAGACGTGAGATTGCACGGTAGTCCCACCGAATCACCTCGGTATCGAATTGCACGAAACAATCAATACGCATTACTCCGAGCTCGGAGGAAGGAGGGTGAGGTGGGGACAAACAGTTACTTCTTCAGCTTCCCGTAACTAGCTTTCTGGAACAGGGAGCAGCCAGCCAGCAGGGTCTGAACTGAGGACGGACTGTGCACTGTGCATAATGAGGTATCTGAGCACTGTGCCTTTGAAATAATTGACTCATCTACTGTTGTGTTTTCAAAATGAGTCAGGCAGATTATAGCCGGACTTGTTAAACAGCAATGCGAAGTGGCGATGTATGTCTAATATGAGGAGAGGATTTGGCCTGTGATATATTTAGCACTTGCTGACAGCAGACGGGTCACCGAGTCAAGATCTAGTTTACGAATTATTAAGTCTGTATTATTCTTATGTCAACTCAAAACCCAATATCTCTTAAATATACATATACATGTGCATCTATACAATTAGTCCATTGATTTAAAGGCATAGTTTGGCACATTGGGGGAAAAAATGCCACTTAAACATGGAATTTGAGGTGTTTCTTGCTTGTAAGAAATCAAAAAAATCCTGTTAAGCCTATTAAGCTACTTTGCCTGTTGTTAGTTTGCATGGTGGCACACTGGTTAGAGTACATGACATCCACTGCAAAGGTTGTAGATTCAAATCCTGTTATTTCTAGCCCCCATGTTTCCTGGTGCAAATTATCGGTGCCACCTCCAGTACCTCTTCACCGGAACCAATGTTTTCCATAACAGGACCCTGCTTGGCGCTGCGTATCATTAATTTATGAAGATCTAGGTTAGCAAACTTGATCGAGTGAATACAACTTACACTATTATTATTGCTCGTTCACTTGGCTAACACTTCTAAAGGCTTCAAAGTGCCATCAAGTGCGTCAGTCACTCGGCCAAGCACCAGAAGTTTCACTCTTAATAGTTTCACGAAGCTTTGAACACTTATTTCTAGAATGAACCAACTTATTGTAAGACTTAAGTCATGTAGAATTATGTAGATAAATTTGTTGTTTTTAGTCCATTTCTTCTCAAATCAAGCATTCATTCATTATATTTACTTCCCTCTTTCTTGCACTGCTTTCACTTTCTGAGAGTTAGAGAAGACTGATAACACTCAGATGTCTGCCTATCACAAAGGCCGTAACAACAGCCGACCGTCGGGTACGGCCGTTGTCAGCGTTTTTTTGGCCGATTGAGCATGTAGAATCAATGGCGGCTCGGATCAGTGAATGAAAAGAGAAACAGGTAAAGCCCCTTGAGGCTGTCGCTGTAGTATCCATGACTTCACCAATTTAGTGCAGCCTCTCAACACATTCTCGATTGGAATCGGCTATATTAGTAAGAGTGTTGTCAGAAATTGCTGCTTAACCACATCAACGGTATCAGAGACGTATTTCCTTTCATGCGGGCGCAGAACGTACGACCTTTGCTCGTCTTTGCGGAGTGTTCGAGCACTGCTTTTTGGCAGAGAAAAGTAGACGTAAGGCGGCACAACACCCCGCCTTCATCGCAGCTAGTTCTTGGATGTCGGGTTGGTGTGTCAGGGTCTTGAGGCTGCAGCTAGCAAGCTTAGCTTAGCACAAAGATTGTAAACAAGGGGAAACAGCTAGCATGGCATTACAAAGTTACCAGATTTTGTTACCTTAGGCCAGAGCCATGCAACAGAGCCATTTACTCCCAAATCTAGTTTTTGTGCTAAGCTAAGCTAAGCGGCTGCTGGATGTAGCCTTATATTTAACAAAGGGGTATCAATCTGCTCTAATTCTGTACCAGAAAGCAAGTAAGCATTTACCCCAAAATGTCAATCTATTCCTTTAGTTACTGCGAATATGGTATATTTGTCATGGCTGTTGTTTTTCTCATGTAGCCTCGGGACATGTGAAGCCAGTGAACCTCGAGAGCCGCGAGCAAACTGAAAACAACATTTGTCCGAGGAAGTAGAGCAGAAATGTCAGACTCGGTGGTTTGGATTGGTAAAAGGCTGGACGTCACTTTTGTATGGCGCCTGTGACCCGGTAAGACTGGACTCAGTGTGGAGCTTCGGGTAAATATCACAGTATTTGTCTGTGGGCTCCTTCACAGCGTGAACGTCTGACATTAATATTTGACATACTGCAGTGCTGCCAGCAGTAGCAGCCCTGATTTTGTTATTGTTACATCTCTTGTTCCCACTTGGACTTACAGAAAATGCCTGATTGGTGCAGAACAGACCCCCACCCACCCATACACACACACACACACACACACACACACACACTCATCCACCTCTCCTCACCCCTGAGCTGCTGCACAGACAGCCCCTCCCCCACGTTGTGGCTGCGGCATGGTGTCCCTGTTTGAGTGACAGCCTGTAAGCCCTGCCCAGCCGCGACTGCAGCAGTCTGACATCGAACCTGTCTCTCCCTCTCTCTCTCCCTCCCTCCCTCACCCCTCCTCCCCCTCCTGCTTCCATCTTCCATCACTGCAGCTTTACAATCACACCTCCCCTCTAACATAATCCTGTCTTCTGCCCGGTGCGGTGGTCTTCCACCACGTGACACTGTGAGCCGTGTGTATGCAGACTCTCGTCGAAAACCCTCCGCCGCACCAGCTGATATCACTGATTAGCACACTCACAGTCACAGTGAGGGACTAATGAGTGCTATCAGCCTCCATGTTGGACTGAATATCTGCTTACAAATGACTCAACCATGGCACATGCTTGCACGCCACTCTGACCTTGATGCTACACATCGGTCAAATAAGGACAGGGGTGGGTGCTGGGGTGGAAGACAAAAAACATCTGATATTAATGTGCTGTGAGCCAGTGCAGCTACTGTGAAAGACCATATGCATTATGGCTGTTGAGTTATTTAAAAGTCTGTTGCTGCTGTCGGTGGAGAAAGTTGCAGAGCACACATGTCTCAGACACACCTTGTGTCTGCACAGAAATAACTCAAGACTATTTCAGACACCGTGAACAGATGTAAGGCTCAAGTGGCTGGAACATGGCGGCGAAGAAATACCATACTTTAAAACTGAAGTTGTTGAGTTTATATTTAAAATAATATATACTTGAATTTAGTGACACCAGAGCCAATGCTGCATGTTGTAACGAATTGCCTCACTTTCAAACATTTGACAGAAGCAATGGCTTGTTAATGCATTGTTTTAACAACCCTTGAAAACCTTACATTGAGAAGAAATGAGCAATTGTGGTCTATTATCTATTGTCAGACAATGTAAATATTATTCATTAACAAAAATAATGTTTACTCTAAGCTTTTAATTTAATGATATCACAGACTTCCTGCAATAAATCATCAAAAGCCTCATGTGCGCTTGTAATGTCAGCTGACTTGGGTTTAGTTATGCTGTTGTCACAAGCCATAAAAGAGCGACTGAATGACTTTATTTTTACATTATATACCTGTGAGCAGCGACATGCCTCTTTCTATGACTCAAGAGTTTAATTGTATAAATAAGCCAAGGTCTGCTCTGCCTGTTAACATGAAAAGGACTGAATGAAAGAAGGTAACAGTTTACACAGAGGCACTGGTGGCATTTGAAATAGTTGCCATTTAGTGATTGATCCAAATTAATTAACCAAATTAGCGAGACGATTGATAACACTTTCACGTTTGAGCTGGTTAGCTCAGCTTAGCACAAACACTGGAGACATGGGAAACAGCTAGCCTAGCTCCATCCAAAAGTGGCAAAATACACCTAAAGCAACTCTAAAGCTCACAACTGTCCTTTGTTCAATCCATACAATTACATGTTCTTATTTTATGGGGACAGACTATCATTGGCGACTATTTCACAGCCAAGAAATGGTCTGGCACCCAACGCCCCATACAGTAGCTATTGATGTTTTTAAACTAAAACAAGATATCATGTGTGAATTTGCAAGCTTTAGAGATGCTGCAGGCAGATTTAGTTATTGATGGACACAGCCAGGCCAGCGGTTTCCCATGTTTCAACGGTTTGTGCTAAGCTAAGCTAACCAACTGCTGGTTGTAGCTTTGTATTTAGGATACAGACGAGAAAGTGGTATCAATCTTGTCATATAGAGAACTGAAGTCACGCCCCTTCCACTTGACCAACATGGGACCTTGTTTCAGAAGAAACATGTATGATAGTGAATGGCGAGACAAATTAATTTTTGATCCAGTTTGAGTTGTGCCATGAATTACACAATCAATTTAAAAGATAGAGATTGCAGTTTGTCATAAAACTCATGAAATTAGGAATGGGAAGACTACATATCCAAGAGTCATGTTAGTGACGTTTAAACATCCAGCAAACCTGATAACTCGAGCCAGGTCCCGTATATTAGCTAGCTCACAGAACTGACTACCTCTCCTTTCGCATAACTGCGGTTGTAAAAATGGCCAGATTTATTCTGAATTGGACCTTTTTTAGAGCTTTTCTTGTGCCGAGGCGGCGGCCATGTTGGGGTTGGTGACTTGTATCGAGCGAGACGATAAAGTTCACTGACAACACAAAAAGTTATTTTACTTTCTTTGCGACAAACTGCGACTTTCTTGATATGCAAAATATCTTTCAAATGGAAAAACATGTCATTCATGGCACAATTCAAACAGGATCAAAAATGTACTTGTGCAATTATTTTTCTGAGATAAGGTGCCATGGGGTACGGCTGAAGGGGCTCTCTATAACTGTCCAGCAGAAGGCACACAACAGGATTTCCCTAAGTGTTAAAATATTTCATAACACACAGAATGTACCCCAGTTTAATGTATACAGTATGCAATAAATAAAAAGTTATTTTTTTGTTAAGATACCAAGCAGTCAACACCTCGAAGTAGAGCTCATTGTGAACCATGAGACAATTCAATTGTCAAACCATTTATACCGTGGTGTGTAACAGTTTCATATCTTTGGGTGCATTAGGCCCTTTCCAAGTGCTTTACAGCAATACTGGACTTTTATTTTGTTTTTGCATCAAAGTGAATTGGTTTGTTTGGTATTTATGTTGCTGGATTAGCCAAAAATATTGTGGTTGGTTTATGGAAAAGCAATTTTTCTATTACATTTGCAAAAAAAATAGAAAATGTAACCATATATAGACATTAAATGCAAAATTACCGTGACAGAGGATTTTATCCATAACGCCTGAGGTTGTTCCAATGTTAAGTGATCACCAATGAACACCAATGAGAGTGGATGTGAGGGAGGCTGTGTTTTGTTCTATAAACCACAGTGTATGGATTAGGAGGGAATGACAGCGTGTTAACATTAAATATCAATGCCGGTGTGTTTAAGAATAAACATGCTTTCTTTTTTTCTTCGAATGCATAGAAATTTTAGTCGTCCCTACTCCAAAGTAAGCAGAGCATCAACTTGAAGAAACTCTGTCAAAGACAGCTGAGAAATGAGAGCACATAAAGAGTGAGGGGACCGTCTCAGTGACAGCACAGTGTGGAGGGAGGAGGGGAGGAACACATGGAAATCAGCAAAAAGCACACTGAAGGTTAGAAAGAAAACTACAGTCTTTATTGGAAAATATTAGTATGTGTGGCACTGTGTGATAATAGTAATAATAAGAGTAATATCTCCTATATAACCAGAATAATACCATGCAAATAAAGACCAAAGGCAAGGCCCGACCATGCTCTCTGTAGGGTTAACAGAACAGAAGCAGCATCCAATGAGTAGATGTGTATGCTTACAGCACATTTCAGTATAGCAGGGACATCTCTACACAAAGTTTACATTGGAATCTGCTGTTCAATGTGGAAAAACAAAAGTATAAAAATGACCATGCATTAGGATCTAATACAAGAACATAAGGTAGAAAACCACAACCAAAGAATAAAAGACATTTTCATTCTAAAAGGAGGTCTACAGCAGTGCAGGATATACACATCCCTGTAAAATGGATAGCATTCTGGAGGTGTCTGAGGAAAAGACTTGAGACGAGGGGCTGTGCATGAGAGTGAATTGAAAAAAGGGGAATTTTTTTTTTTTTCTTTCTCTTAAATGGCAAGATGAGTTAGCCCTGAGTCTCGCCAATTTATTGTGAATCAATTCAGCTAGCGGGGGGAACAAAGGCTTTCACACATGGATAGGATTATGAGCAGCTGTTTGGACGCCACTATAACAGGTGCAGCGGACCATAAAAAGGTGAAAATAACATCACACAAATCAATTTTTTTTAGCGCTGCAGGTTATCGGCCAATTGGTGAATTACTGTTCGAGAAGGTGATCATACAAGTTGCTTTGCTGATGACTGGTACAATGCACCTTTTGCAAATAGAGGGGGGGGGGGGATGGAGACGATTTGGAAGAGTTCGATCAAGCCTGGCTGTAATCGAATCGGATCGGGGAGGATCAAAATGTATCCACTTTACAGAAATTTACAGCAGAATGTAGTCTATCCACACTGAATGGGAGAATCACAATGACAAGTCTGTAGTCAAGTCTAAATGCTACAATGGGTTATTCACTGAAGAGCAACATGACAGTTTAAATAAAGACAAACTGTTTTCTACAGAAGGTGTTATTCTTTAGTCTGTTACACAGAAGGATACGGTATGAGTGGGAACTCGGTTTTAATGCCAATGTCGTCTTCAGATGGAAAGAGGAAATGAGGAAGAAGGGGTTCACAATACAGCTAGATGCAGAGAACAGGCAGAGGCTACGGCAGACAGCAGCAGATGATCGTTAGCTACACAATGGAGGGGGACAAAGGTCTGAGAAATGCGGAATGTAGAGCCAGCCTCGATACTATGGAACAGGAAAAAAGAACACAAATAAAAGCACAATGAAATCATTGGTGCTACTGCATGTAGTTTTAACAATGCAACGTCAAATTACTACCATTATTATTACATAATCAACACAGGTAGCCTACTGCAATGGAGGGTGATGTTACTGTTGTTGTTATAAGCCCAATTCAGCGAGTGTGATTATTCATATTTATGCTGTTTTTTTTCTTCTTCTGGGCACCATTTTATAGCCCTAAAAGACCAGCCATTGCCTCTTATTCAGAGGTATGGCCGTTAACACTGAGAGAGGACCTTTAAAATTGACATTAATGAATGTTAGAAATCAACAGACTCGATGCCAGTTGCGCACAAAGGGGGCAAAACATCCTCCTTGTCATGTTACCAGCAAGTCAGCTCAGATTCGAGATACAGCTGCCCTGCTCGGCCACATTTAAAATGACAAATCCCCGACAGGAGATATTATTAGCTAAAGCCGAGCTAAGTGAGATGTGGCCGCTATCACGCTCGTGTTATTCAGTAACGTTAGCTAGCAGGTGACTGCACACAACCGCTGTAAACACCGAGATAATGAAGCGGACCGCGTTAGCCGAGCACAGCTGAGGATAAAAGGGAGAGAGAGAGAGAAAAAAAAGCGGGGCTGCCATTTGACAGCTGCAAGTCACTCGGTGCCGTAACAGGCCCTGAAATATCCGAACACGAGCGGAGGTTTTGTGAGATAAAATGTCTCCTCTCGTGCTAACTGCGTTTTTAACTCGGCGACCGTTAAAAAAAACGACGCTACAGCTAGCAAAGGGAGCTAACGTTATCCACACGCTAGACTGTCGCGGTTGTGCTGGCTCGCGTTTTTTTTTTTTTTTCGCTAGCAGGTGTCAGCTCTGTTTACATCAACTGAGGACATTTAAAAGAGGGAAATGCCGAGAGAATTTGTTAGGGTTAGGATAAAGAAACACAGAGAGCTAGTCATACCTCTATTTCTAACTGAGCCGAAGACGGGGAGAACCAGATATCCAACATGTACTAACACCATCCTGGGTCCTTCTTTGTTGTGTGGGCAGCCAGTGAGACAGATGGTCCATGGAAATGATCCCCTCTAGTCCCACAGCACATTCAAACGGACAGGCTGCGCTGCCTGCACACACGGACCCGAGCAGCCAATCACTGGACCCCTCCGATCAGGACCCTCCGGCTTTGGCACCCCGCTCCACCAACGGGATGAGCGCCGGGGCGGGGACGTCTGTGTTTTGGACAGCCCGCCCCCCTGCCATGACTGGGTGCGTGGATCCAGCAGCCCCAGATAAGGTGCTTAATGCTGCTGGTTCCTTATCAGGGACTGTTAAATCACACTGCATCCCAACAATGACACGCATATACTGTTCATTTAGGACCTGAGGTGTATGCTACTGAAATAGAGGCATGCTTATCAAAACAATTACAATGGAAACTAAATATTAACCAGTTACATTGATTTTACAACATGCATCATATGATGCATTATTTAAAGGTGCTATACCTAAGAAAAGTTGATTTTTGAGTCTCCCAACTCGTCAAATACTGACTTATTGGGATTGTGCCGGTTTCTTATCAGGGACTGTTAAATTACACTTCATCCCAACAATGTGCCACAAATGATAATATAATACACTTTATTTACATAGCGCCTTTAAAAAGAGAGTTTTTGACAATCAAGCAAGAGCAGGAAACTCAAGGAAGACAATATTACAGAATAAACACTCGACAGTCAAGCCAAACACAAGGAAGTCTGGTCAAAGGTGATTTAAAACAAGAAGACAGGATAGAAAATGTAAAAAAAAAAAAAAAAAAGTGTGATCAATATATATCATATGATTATTTAAAGGTGCTATATGTAAGCAAAAGTTGATGTTTGAGTCTCAAGAATCCACTTTTCTTAAAAACAGGACCTTTAAGATTAAAGGATAAGCTCACCCAAAAATGAAAATTCAGTCATTATCTGCTCATCCTCACGTCGATTTAAAGTCTAGTGAAGTTTCGTAGAAAACTTTTCTGGAGCTTCACAGCAAAACAGCATCGCAGCGTTCTCCTAAACAACTGAAGTAGATGGGGACTTGTTTTAAATCACAGAAAACAACAAAGAGCTTGAGAGTGCTATACATTAGATGTCAAACAGGGGCTAAGAAAATTAACTGGTCAAGTCGGAGGCTTGTGTCACTTAACCTCCTTGGCCTTGTCTAGGCAGGCGAGGAATGAATCTCAAATAGCAGAGAATTTTTTAATTGAATTGGTTCTCAAGAGCCCGAGTCTTTCCATCTGTGTGACTGAAATCCTGTCAGTCATCGTTCTCTGGAAGGAAGGAGGAGAGAGTGACTTCTTTTAGCAAGGATCATCCCCAGCATCAAAGATCAAGATTGTTTCATAGCTGTGGGAAAACGCAGAGTGGATTGAGAGCAGCCGAAGATGGAAAGTCCAGCTTCCCTCAAGTGGGATTTTGAATGGAGTGCTTGTAGTGCTTTTACTTAAGAAAGCACTTAAGCATTGTACACATATTACAGGTTTGTTAGTTTTGACTATTGTTACTCCCACAAAATTCTAACACCATGAGATTTTTAATCAGTAATCATCAGTAATGTGGAAATAATGACTTAGTGGGTAAAGGAAGGTATCAGAACAAGTAGAACAGTCTGGTGAGTTCAGAAAATGATATCACTTTACTGTAATGCAGCCTTTAAAACCAGAAAAAGACACAATTCATGCCATACACAATATTTAATGCAGCCGAACCACAGATATCTTCTTTTTTACTTGTCAAAACCTGGTGCCTACATTACCCAAAATACAACAGAATGGCCGACAGTCCGGTCGGACACAGCCGTCGGGGAAATGTAGCTGAATAATCTCCTACAGATCATTAAATAATATTCAACGCTCATCATAACACCTTTAAAAAGCAATGTCCCTGTGTTGAAACGTTTTCATTTACAGCAGATATGCTAAAAACTGTCTGTGTCCTGAAAAGCTCTGCGCCTTTAGTGTTAAGCCTGAAGGGTGGAGGAACAGATGGGCACGGGGAGGCTGAGGGGGTCACAAAACTCTTAGTCCCATATGTCCTCGTCCTCCACTTCCCACCATCTAATGCTTTAAGCCTGCGGTGCCACACAAAGAGTCTTTCACTGTGCTTTACTGTCAGTGCAGGTCACATTACTGCAATTAGTTTCCTTTATTTACAGCTATCACTTTCTACAAAACCTTTATAATAAATAGTATGAAATCAGTAGCTACTGTAATATTTGATTTTCTTGAAAGCTGAATTTTCTTTTAGTCCAAAGTGACGTCTTCAAATGTCCAAAACTCAACATATTCAGTTTATAATGGCACAAGACAAAAAAAGCTGTAAATCCACTCATTTGAGAAGCTTGATTCAGACAAGATTCAGCTCTTTTTCTCGGCGATTCATCAATTTATTGCCTTTTTACAACAGAAATAACAAAGATTCATGACAGAAGGAAGGAGAAAGCTAAAGTTGTACACACGTTGTGCTCACTTATAATCAGAAGTAGTCGTATGCGTTTTTGTTGTTGGTTGTGAGCCCTCTGGTAGTGGTCATTAGCAAGCGAGCCGTCATTTTGAATAAACCTAGAACACCACTTGTACCACTCAGAATCCAAAGCTGCATCATTTAACACTTAAAAGACATCTGCAAGAGTAAGAATACGTATTTCTGGCTTTTGAGAGTGAGCCAGCACGCTCGCTGCTCTGTGAGGCCACCACTGCCCTGTAAAAATTAGCATACAGCTGATGTTCTGCCCCGGGGGTGAAAAGAGCTGGCTAAAGGGCTTTGGTTTCAGGAGAAGGGCCCCGCGGACTGAATTGCTCCACTCCCTCATTGTCCTCCTCATGTGAACTCCATATGTCCCCCTAGTGGCAGGTGTCACAGTGTGACCTCTGACCTGGCATACCACTTCTGTGGGTGAGGGTGAAGTTGTATTGTTCGCAGCGAGGCAGTTGTCTAGACTGTTTGGCCACAGGATAAAAGCAAACAATGAGACGTGTCAGTACGTGTTGTACCTATGATGGTGATTATTCTCACTTATGCGCACAAGTACACACTCGAAAAAACACTTTTTGATAGATTCGGGCTTAAGATGCATTTATCAGTGTGCTGTAGAGCTGCAACGATTGGTCAATCAAAAGACAAATAATCGCCAATTATTTTGCTAATTGATCGCTTTAGTCATTTTTAAGCAAAAATGTCAAACATTGGCTGGTTCTAGCATTTTAAATGTAAGGATTTACATTACCCTGGGTTCTGGGAATACTTCTAAAACTATGAAAGATGTGTTAAACCATTGGTACCCTCCTGAATCTTCATTATCTCAACTGCACATTGGTGGTAGTTGCATGTTTCAATCCCTATTTGTTACCATATAGGAGCTGAAACAAGACTACTATGAAAACATATTTAAATCCGCTAGATGCTAGATTTTCCCCCGAGAAATTAACAAAAATGTGGGAAAACACCTTATCCTGCACTATTAAAGAAAGTGAGAAAAAAAAAATCCTGGACCCGTCCCTTTATCTGGATCCGCACCAAATGTTAATGGGGTCTATTCTGGGCTGAGATCCATCCTCCATCCAAGTTTTGTGGAAGTCTGTTCGGTAGTTTTTGTGTAATCCTGATGACAAACCAACCAACAGAGAGAACTTTTAAAAGTAGACTTTAAAGTGGAAGTGTGGCAACAACCAACCAACCAACCAACAACACAGGAAAAAATGTGTTTATTCAATCATTTAGTCTCTAACGGAAACATGAAAGCAGATAGAAATTGTGCCAGTCTGCCAGCCCGACTGGAGTGCCACTCAGCCTTCATTTTCCTGCTTGGTGGCAGACAGAGTAGCATGTGCAAACGAGGTTGACGGGGAACCAAACAAACGCCGATGGTGTCATTACCTATTGACATTACATTGTGAAAATCAACATTAAAGATAAAACAAAACACTTGTCTATTACCAGCTGAAGTTACACTGTTTGCAAAAGCTGTTTTCGAAAGGTGCCTGAAAGGATGCAAGGCTGTAACAAATTTAATTGTCTCCAGTTCATAGACTTCAGTCCCAATTAGACTTCTTCTGACAGCCACCATGACACGGACGCATCAAACTAAACATGGAACAACAAAGATAAATCCTCACCAGTTCAATTTTCCTTCCCTAAGCCTGACACCAGGCGTCCTAAAAGTCACAGCACATGAGCAAAGACATCACAGCCTGCTTGTGAAATGAACCACTGTGTTTTCTGCAGACAGGAGAATAAATTACAGAACAAAGGGGTCATTAAATAATGCTCTATTTATTTAGCTTTAAAATAGTTTCTTTTTGTTCTACAGACATATTTTCAAGGAAGTCGAGGACTTGCAGAAGCAACAAAATAAACACCTTTTTTTTTTGTTAATTTAAAATACTGACAGTAAAATAAAACAAAAATAACAGAAGAGCGAGGCTAAATTACTGGTAATGAGGATAATATTTGACTTGAGGTTAAAGATGTGACCAAACATGCTATGTGCAACCATAGTCGAGCATCACTGCCCTTATTTTCTACCAAACCTCTATCACTAAAGACACGAGTCTCACTAACAATTCATAATAATCCTAATTAACAATAGCAAAAGGGATTTTGCAAGCAGAAGTGGTCTGGTAAAAGAATTGGTGTTACAGTGGTAGGTGCTTTACGTGGAAAGAACTGGCCAAAGGAAAACAAAAATAATCACATTGTACTGTCTGAATTCATGTCACCTCATTTCACAACACATGTACGGACTTCCAAATAAAAAGATTTAGACTTACAGAGCAAAGACCAGAAGCAAATTTCAAACTGGGAAACGAAAACAAACTGAAAACATAAATTCCATTTAGACTTTGGTTTAGTTACTTATATTTAAAATTTCCCTTCCCTTCTGTGACCAGCAGAAGTAAAATAATTTGACTCTACGATTCTCAAACATGGCATTGGAAAGTAGGTGTTATTCAATATGCAATAAAACAAATGTGAAGTGTTAGCACAGTTTGTCAAGTTGGATCATTGATAAAAGATTTACCAGCCTGGCTGCCGTACTGCATGAAGACAAAAATAAGACCACAGGGGAAGAGAGCAAGCAGGCCCTGAGGATCAGGGTAAAAACAGTTCACACAGGAAAAGTGTCTTCTTTTTTTTTTTTCTTTTTTAAACGCCACAAACTCAACTCCACTTTTTACTCTTTTTTATACGTGTGCTAAATTCACATCTATTATTAAAATATTTATTGTTGAGATAGCAAAATTGACTTCTTTGTAAGGTAAAAGAATAAGCTTTATACGATTCTAAAAGAAAATAGTGCACATTTCAAGGCATTCAGGCCATCTTGCTTTGCAGTATTCAATGGAAAATGCATTTCCTCAGTTGTTATAAAGGGGTCCCCAGAGGTTTTAAAGGTGTTTGCATCCACTCAGGATAAGCATGCAAACAATAAGTGCACCCAGTCAGCACTGCAGGGTCATACATTCACTGACAACTACGTCACCTGGGACGCTCGCAGACTCCCAACACAAAATATGTCTATAAACAAAACATACATCATTTCTATTGCCAATACACCACCACATATAGTAGTGCTGTGGTGGAAGTGAGTATTATTTTGTAGTGTGTTTGTAACAAGTGTGTTTGTATTTTCCCTAAATCTGGGTATACACCAGTGGTTTTCTGTAAAAAAAAAAAAAAGAAAAAAGAAAAGAAAAAACTTTTTGTAATATTGTAGTAACAGAAACAAGAACTGTGGATTGAATTATGATATTGATTGATTAAAAGAAATTTTGGGAAATGCGCTTAATTGCAGCTACGAGGAACTTTCATTATTTGATGATTCTGGCGCCCCCTGTGGCCGAAAGCGGTATACGCACCACCGCCAGCTAACGGGTGCCTGGTAGAAGCAATTTTGTTGTGAAAGTTTAACATACCCGATTAATGTTATGATTTTAAAGGGAATCGGCCCCAGTGACGGCTTTAGAAATAACTTAAATAGCTATGAAGATATAGCCAATCATCTTGCTAATGGTTCTGTTTGCTTATGTGGGTCCTGTAGAGGCATCGGTGTTAAATTGAGATGGTTTCATAACCAGTTAAAAACTCTTTGTAGTTTGTTCCAATATGAAGCTACAATTAGCCACAGATTAGAATAGCACAAGGGCTGCAGATGGGGAAACAGACATTTTTTTTTACATTTACGTTTTGTATACATTGAACAAAATGAGACATAATGTGTTAATTAGAAAGCCTTCGAGGTGCTGGTAGGTGGATGGATGTTGTTACCTTTGGACAGAACCAAGCTAGCTGTTCTGCTCTGCTTATAGACGTGTTAAGCTAAGCTAACCAGCTGCTTGCTGTTGCCTTACTGTGTATTTAACAGAGAGAGAAAGACAGATGAGTGGTATCAATTTTTCTGGTCGAACTCGTGACAAAAATCAATTAAGCCCATTTCCCAAAATTTCAAACTATTCCTTTCAGACAAATCAAAATCCTGCTCTGCAGCACCAGAGAATAGGCCGGACCTAAGCTGCACAGAGGATAGTAAAGCAAAGCGATCCATGCAGACTGAGCTAAATGTGAAACCAGTGGTGAGACTTTTGAAAACAAAACTGACCCTAGACATCAATCTATGGTCTACTGTACAACATAAAGTGTACCAGCTGCCATTTTTGTCTTGAGCGCAGGTGACTGCGGGTAAAAATGCCGAATCAAGTCTGAAAAGATGTCATTCAGAGTCTGTAGTGAAGCAGGTCAACAGCCGTGTCATGATACTGACCTGCTCTCAAGCAGCAACGTGAAGTTTTCACTTGACAGCTTGCAAGCACACAACACAAAATCACCACCTACATCCGTTATCAATGGGTAAACTGAGGTATTAAAAGAAGGTAGGATATTGCTATCATTAACAGATCAAGTCACTCTTGCGTATATTTCCACCTGCGCTTGAAGTGCTGTGCCATTTTATTAAAACTAAAGTCAGAGCTGAGGAGCCAACATCAGGGAATCACGTCAGTAGAATGGCTTTGATACATATGATTGTTTAACAGTAAGTTAAAAACAAACAGTGCCCTGGAGCAGGAAGAGTCCACGAGCGGTTACAGGCGAGGCCGCAACTATAGGAAGGATTTCAGCCATAACATGGAGGCAAGGCGAGAGGGACGAGAGGAAGAAATCAGGAGTCTTCAGTGTACAAGTTGTTTAAAGTAGGTATTTGTGTCCGGCGTCCTCGTCGAGTGTGAGGTCCACCACTTCGGGAGGGGACACCCAGTTGGGCTGAGGGGAAACAGTAGTCCAGAGCTGTGGTTGATTTGTGCTGTTTAACTGCTCCACTGAGCTCTCCTTCCAGGTGGACAGACTCTTTATCACCCCGCCGCATGGGTGGGCACATCTGGAGTTAGACAAAGACATTTAAAAAGTTGAAATCATTTGTAACACCAGAGAGGGAGAGGAGAGGGGGCAATTCACACTGTCAGAAAAATGTTTCCCCACTGTAAGTCTTTACCGTGCTTTCTCTTGCACTCCGACTATTTCCACCTCACTGTCAGAGGAAGCAATGTTAATCTGGCCCTTGTTGTGCTGAGAACTTTCCTTGTGCGACAGCTCTGCCTCCGCGTGGCCTGAAACAAACGAGAGGAACAGAGTCACACATTGTGAGGAGGACCGGAGCAGCATAGAGCTTCAGGCCTCGCTGACACAAAGACTGCAGCTGCTTTGACACAGACAAGAACAAAACAATGATGAGTCTGACACTTGGGTATAAAAAGCTTGCTGGATAGCAGGGACTGACACATTGGACAGAACATAAATTGTGAACTTTATGTTCATGTTTCGACAATGCCGGCTAGTCAGCTGCAAAAGGTCAATTCTGTTGTCTTGAAGCAAGGAGGAAAGACTTTTATAGCACCAAATGTAAGCCAGTAGGATGAAGGCAGTTGTACTTCAAAGGCGTCTTGCTGAGATAAAAAGACCATTTCCCCCACATAGCACATTGCTTACTGGTGACACCCATGCCTCTAAATGTCCTGTCTTCACTGAGAGGAGTGGAAATGATCAGTTTTGGATTTACCGGGTTTGTAACTGACCTGAGATAGAGCTCAGAGCTCTTATACACCCAGAGTGAGCTGCCATATCCTGGCCTCTGTGTGTTTTTAGCTCATGCTTTATCACCGTGGGCCGGACTGTCTCCACACACATACTCTCCTGGTTAGAATCAGTGTCTGAAATATCATAGTGACCCACTACTGGAGGCCCGTCTGCAGAAAACAAAGAAAACACTTCATTATTCAATTCATGCCTGGGAATAGTAGGAACTGGACACTGCGTCCATAGTTACTACTAATAGGAACAAGGAAACACACCATATTTTCCGCAGATGAAGCGAAGTAAAACATGTTGGGCTCATTTAGCTTGATAGCTCCAATATCGTGAACGGTTATAGAAACCTGCCAGGTTTTCCAAGCTACACTAGCGAGGCTTTTCTCCTTTTATAACCAGGGTTGTGTTTGCAGTGTATTAATAAATCTTTTGCAGCAGCTTTTTTTCTCTCCATTTATTGCTTTTAAAATAACAGCCATTCACATAAAAACTACACTAGAATACAGTCATTACAAAACACTTCAAAATGATCTTACTCAGTGAATGAAATGTAGTGGGGGTAATAAAAAGCCAAACAATAGATTAGTAACTCTGTGGAAGAGCAGGTACAGGTATCTTTGTTCTACCCTGTAAAAGAAGTCCCTGGGAGAGAGAGAGACACGCACACACTGCTATCCAGACAAGACTGTGGGTGTGTGTGAGGGGGTTCGTCTGGACAGCATGTACTATGAGAGAGAACGCTGCCTATGAATAGCTGATTGGGCTGAAATAGGCAGGTAGCAGGGTTACCGGAGAAACCGAGGACTTGCCAATGTAAAGGCCATGTATTAGAGATAGAAAAAGGACTCATGTAAACCAGGATTATCTCTTTGGTAAACAATGGACTGTCCTTAGTGTTTGTTTCTAATGCACACAGTTTGTGATTGTATGCACAAGGCTCCCTTTAACTGTGTTGATCAAACAGTTGATTTAAAGGTCATTTCAGTCGTGACAAATGCAGGACAGCAGTCGTTGGAGTAATTATGCACCATGAAACAAAAACAACAATTTTCACACAATTTGAAACAAAACCATTAGGCTAAGAGAAAACAACCAAATAGATAAAAATGTTCAGTCGGTCACCATTTATCAGCATAAGCAAAGCTGCACCTTGCACACATGCTGCTGATGAAAACTAATTTGGCCTTGCACATTCTAGTTACTAATATAATCACATGCAAACAGGTGGGAGAACTTTCCATCCAGCTTTCAGTTATGTAAAACTGACAGTCATGGGGCTACATATACACATACAGAAAATGTAACACTCTTTTTTTTTTTTTTTAAACATCCTAACTATAAATATGATTAGGCCTGTGATGGTTAGATAGTGCTAGCAGTGTTAAGAACTGTGACACTATGGTCATTTACATCAGCAAAAGGGAGTTTGAGGAGAGGGTTGAGGAGTGTGTCCACCTCAAAAAGACCACAGGATCTGAACCAGAGAAGGCCACTTGATCTCTAAGTTTTTAGGAAATCGGTAAACATTGCCATGCACCATACTGCAGCTGTATTACTGCAGTACATTTGTTAGTTTGATGCCTGGATTTTTAGTTTAAAGTCAAGCTGCGGAAACACACAGTGCCCTGTGGAGACACAGGCCAAGCTGGCAGACCAGTGCATAACTAAAGATAAACTAGGCGAGTATTATGTGAGTGAAGATTTGAAGCTCTTGACATCGCAGCTAATAACCACAACGTAGGAACCCATGCCTTATCTGATGTCCATAATCTATACATAGGCTACTAAAAATAATCATTGGGAGTCATTTCTCCCTCACTAGTTTCTTGTTACTGCACAAAGGCAGTGATAGCAGCAAATGTAACAGAAAGGCAAACATTTAAAATGTAAACTTCTAATCTAATTATGTAATAGGATTCTAAAAAGCAAGAAATTGTGTAGGTTAGTATATGTGTGTTTATATTTATAGGCAAATCTGTGTTTTTAAATGTTTTGATGTTAGTAAAGCTATGCCACCAAAATAAAGGTTGTCACAAGATTTTAAAAGTCATGAACCATTTACAAGCAAAGTGCAAACAGTTCAGGAGGAAGAAGAGTAATGTAGAGTGTTGAACCTAATTTCTAAAGAAATAGTACTATGATGCTCTATCGTTCCCAGCATGAAGTTAGAATGACAAGGCACATGCTATTAAGCAGCAGCACGCCACATAGCACTGTCATGATGGCTGCCCAGGTGCTGTAATGCACATTCTGTATGAATGACATATTCAGCTACTGTGTGTGTGTATGTGTGTGTGTGTGTGTGTGTACAGCTGGTCAACAAAAACAAACAAGCCATACATTAAGCAATACAATAAGAGCCCTGACTCAACAGTCTATTGAGATTTGCCCCGTGTCCGTGTCACAGATGCTGCAGAAATCAAACAGGTGAGTTGAATTATTCTGAATGTCACATCTCACAGTGATTCAGTGCCAGCAGGTGCACCGGGCCTCAGGTCTGCACACAGTCAAGTCCAAATGACCAGCTCAGGCCCAGCTGCTGTTGATGGTATATCTGTTTAGTGACCTCACATCATTTACCTATATTAATACCCATTGCCATGCTTTCTGCATCCACACTTGGTAAGATCAAAGAGCGAGGAGTGAAGTAGAAGTGTAATCTAAACATTCAAGAGACCAGGGTCTGGAACACCTAGATTTCCATTCTGAGTGACCACTTCAGGTAGGATGTTGTTGTTTATGGGGGTGGGGGTGAGACTGTTGTTCTCTCGTGCCAACATGTAGGCAGCCATAGTCTCAGCAGACTCTGACGAGGGCAAATAGGAACTGGGCGGGGACGGACGTCCCCCCTGGGGGTGCTGCCCTTCCAGGGCATCACTTGAGCGTTTGGACGAGTCGTTGTCCGAGTCGAGGTGTGCAAGCTTTTCCATCCAGATGCGGAAGCGCTCCTCAGTCTGTCGCTGCATCACAGCAAAGCGCGTCATGGCCTCCTCCAGAACACTGCCGATGCCGTTCCTGTCCCACGTACTGGTGTCCAGCAGCCCATGAATCTGGGCGCCCACTCTGGATCTCTCCGATGCACGTCTGAAGCCAGCTTTAAAGACATTGAGGCCAAGCCATAAGAAAATACAGTAGCACGTTCATGCTTCGGAGGTGGACTTTTGTATTAAAAGAGAAAATGAGTTTGTTTTTGGTTACGTGCAGATCGACTCTTTCATGCTGATGGACTACATCATGCAGTTGTAGCACTCAAATCTGTGTGCGGAATGTAAAAATGGTTGAAACATTTCATGTAGTACGGATCCCTAATGTCAGAAAACTGGATGTCTCGGGCGACTGATTCAGTGACTGCTTTGGAGAAAGTGTTAACTGGAAAGCCTTAAGGTAAACGCACCCATTTCTGGCAAATTCATTACAAAACTATGATAAAGAGATTAGTCTAAACTACATTTTCTACTAAAATGAATCATCTTTGTAAAAAATAAGGTAGGGTTAGTATCAGCCAAACCAGGCACCTTGAGTAATACCACTACAGAAACAAAAATGGGACTAGATAGAGTGGTTCCACAGTAACAACTGATTTAAACAGAGACCTTGACACAAGACAAGCTTAATTCTGAACTTCATGGAAAAGAAAAACTGCCTACCAGAGGAAACCCAACATGTTATATTCTAAGAAATACAGTGAAAAAGATCAGCCTCAACACCAACAGCAGCAGGCCTGAAAAAACCACCCTGAAGCAACTTATGGAAAACTCAACTCACCCAAGAGGTTCTACAACCATCTGAAAACATTACGTATACTGAGGAAACAAACACCGGGCCAATGTACCGTCCATACAGTCACTGTGTCTATTCTTATTAGATACTTCTGTGCTTGAGTTTAGTCTATAACTTACAGCCATCCTCAGTCAGAACAGTATATGCATTAATATTTTGTAGTCTGTTGCATAAGAGCTATCTGACTCAGGGTTGCTACACAACCCATTACAGGGAAGAGAAACCACCTGTTTGCAATTCTAAAAAAGCTTCATCGTCTCCTGTGTAGGCAGAGTGAAGTGTATGATAGACCTGAGGAATATTCAAAAGCTTCAGTCAGAGAAAGAAAAGCAGGATATACTAAATGAGTCTTGGAACTTCGACTAGCACAGTGACATTATACATCATTGTCTATTTACAGCAACGGCTGAGGATATAAATGGCTCACTTGTTGAATTGCAGAACTCACAATTTAGGTTAGATTAGCACAGCTCCGTTTATATCAGTCCATGAGTTGAAAAATGTCCACTAGACTTCCACAGCATGCAAACGATGAGACTAAGTTCCAACAAAACATAATGTTGTCGTACTACAAGTGACTTGGCATAGGCCCTTCTAAAACATACAGTCTGTGTGTCTACAGACAGGGTGAATGAAGACAGGTGATGGGTGAGAAAACAACCAAAAGAAAAAAAGGAAAAAAAAGACAGTGATTTATAGAATTAACACAAACAAAACAGTGTTTGTACTGATCTGATGACTTTCTACAGTCCCATTACATTCTTACTATATGTAGCAAGTGGAAAAGGTTGGTTTGCCTGAACATTTAAAGTCATGCAGGCAACCTCTTATTGTTCAGCTCTGTGTTTGACTCTTAAGGCTAATCACCTTCGATCGTCAAGCTGTGGATCTATATGTTTTTTTGTTACTATGTGACATCTTTATATGGGATATGTAAGTGGATGTTACAATTACCCTGAACAGTGGAAGAAGTACTGTGCTGTAAGTGTGTGTAGTGAACATGGGATGTTACCTGAAATATCTGTCTTGATTGTCTTGCTACCTCCTGAAGTGTCATCGTCGTCGTCCTCAGAGGAGCTGGTGCTGGAGTCACACGTGAGCTCGCTGTCGCTCGTACTGCTGTCCTGCAGCAGGTTATACTTCTTCCGTGCTGCTGCCTCTCGTTTCTGCCTCAGCAAACGCATTCGCTCCTTGTGTTTCTGGCTCCGGTGACCTTTCACTTTCGCCAACTTGCCGTTGGTTTGTTTTTCCTGCCCTCCTGCTGCTACCATAGTGGGCTGGCAGCGGTTTTTCTTTGCAGCCATTGCATTAGGGGGCATCTCACTCTCCGAACGTGACCGCCGAGACTTCCTCCCCCCTGCGCCCGTGGCAGATGTTTGCCTCCCTGTTGCCTGCCCGGGATCATTTGCAGCTTCCATGCTGCCCCCCTCCTCTGCTCCTACACGAGGAGCAGCACCTTCTTCCCCTGAGGACAGTGTGTCTGAGTCAGCAAGGTGGCCACTGGATGAAGGGGAGAGCATGCAGGGGTTTGAGGAGTCACTCTCATAGATATGACGAGATACAGGCTTGTCACTCCCTGTGGAGGCATGCTGGGACTCTGGGGAGTCTCTGCGTAGCTCCTGCATCAGGCATGGCATGGAGAGGAGACTCTGCTCACCCTCTGTATTCAAGGGGCTGTCTCCCTCTTTTTCCCTCGGTGGTGAGCTGGTACTGGTGGTGGTCTCTGTTTTCAGATGGTCATCCTGCTCTCCCTGAGCAGACGTCGTGGCTGATTGTGCTTCATCAAGGCACTCTATGGGGCACTCAGCATCCACAAATTCCTCTGCCTTCTCTGAATCAGCCATCTTCATGCTATTAAAGCCCAGAGCCCAAAGGTCCAACAAACATGGACCAATGTGCCTGGACCAGAGCTCACCTGCTGGGATAACGAAAACATACCACCAATTACAATTCACAGTTTGAATGAGAGCAATATGTGCATCTGTGCAAGAGGCGTCTGGGAGCATGGGGCGTGATATCTATTTGGTTATTTCCACAAAGCAAACGGTAAGAATTGTTTGCGTTGCCAGTCTGGCTTTCTGCATCTGAGGAGATAACCTCAAATATGTGTGGAATAAATCCCAACATATTATAAACGATAAACTCCAGAGTTAGCACCAAGGTATACCATTACTTCAATTAGTCATTTTGCAATATTTATGGGCAATATTTATGGGCAATATTAAGTATAGTGGACATTTCTTTTGAAACATGTAGATCTACAGTTCAGCTATATAGATACACACTGGTGGCATGTTCAAGCTTTCTCATCCCTTTTTCCAAACTGGCTTTAAACTTATTTTGAACATTTTGTACTGGTTTAACATGCTGCAGGACCACTGACTGTTCAGTTCTCAGAAACAACAGATGACCTCATTCAACTTGATGCAACAATTTGGCCAGAAAGAAATCCCATTAACGACATTGCTAGTATGCACTTCGAGTGCAAAAACGTTACTTCACTTTGATTTTTGATCAACTTTTACATCTCACACAGACTGAGAATGTTTTCATGATAGCCTGTTTAATATCCTCAGCCACAATGAACTAACTGTATTTAAAATGCGACATTTATTGGTGATAATTCGTGACTTTAACGTTAGTTAGTTGTGTCTGTGGTTAGCTGAGGCTAACACAGGCTCGGATCCAGACAGTTACTTTTAGCTGCGTAGTGAAGCTAACCTCGGTCATAACCTTACGCCCAAAAACTTGGCGAGAAAAAGACGACTAGTCATGGGAACATTTTCAGGTTGCAGGGCAGCTGCCTCGCAAGAGTCTATAAATGGAAGCAGTATCTATCCACCCAGAGGCGTAACAAGCAGGATAATGTCAGCAGCTAACGCTAGCAGCTAACGCTAGCTCAGTCAAAGCGATAGCCAACTTAGCATTTAAAATCGGCTGCGCTAGTTGTAACTTACCGCGGCGTTAGTTGTACTCTTCTTTTCCCCGTGTCAGACTTATCGACATCTTCGGTAATTTGGAGCCTCTCTGATTTGCGATGCATAAACAATGCACTGATAAATACACTTTATTTATTTACTACTTGGAAGAATCTGAATGTGTTTTGGCGCAGTGTGCTCGCAGCTTCGCGAGCTCTGTTAGCCGTTAACAGCTAGCTGTATGTTTATTTTAAAATGTCTCCATCATGGCCGCCCGTCTTTACAAAGCTACATGCGCCACTTCCGGCCTTTTGTTCACGGTCGAGCGCCCCCGTGGGTCGAGTATTAGTACTACAGCCACACTACAGTCAGTCCAGTCATACTTGAGTAAAAGTAAAGCTACTGTGTCAAAATATGACTGGTAAAAGTGAAAGTCACCCATACTAATAGTACTTGAGTAAAAGTCTTCAAATCTAGTATTTAATGTAGAATACATTGTAGTATAGAGTATATAATAGTCAAATTAACATCAGCTGCTGTGTACATTATTTTTACTGAACTGTGTTAATTACCCCAGATTGGCTGTTTGGTAATTATATCAGACACAAATTAATCTAGAAAATGGCACTATTTTCAGCAAAGTATGAGCTCAGATAATAGGCATTAAAACTAGATTTTGATGCCCATTTTTAAGACAATACCTCAGGATCAGATAATAAAGTGCTTTTTAAAAAAAAAATCAAATCGAAAGATAACACTAATTGGACCTATTACTTTATTTACCATCAAAACGAAAGCAATCTATATTTTTGGTGTAAGTTTGGCTAAATCTAAAGCATTGAAGCAAACGTGTAAATTATTATAAGATGTCTGTTTTTGACCTATACTATTACATTTTCCTGGAATCAACCAAAAATTGCTGGAAATATCCCCAAGCTAAATCTTGATAAGTCGGATAGTTTATGACCAGATGGTTCATAATGATAAAATCATATTAATAAGTAGATACACGTTTAAATATAATATTTGTCATATCTCCTGTATATTTTGACATATTGTAATAAATCATGACCTACCCGGTGTTTGACAATATCATACTTCATGACATTTTGAAAATGGAAAGAAAGAAATAGAGACAAAAGAAAAGAAAAGAAACAGAAGTAGTACTTTATTTTGAAGTACTTCCGGGTCACTGTGACCTTTCTACTGCTCGTCTCCGTGTCCGCCATCCTTCTCTCTCCGCTCCGGAGCAGGACAGACTGAGCAGGACACCGACATGCTGTCTGTACGCGTCGCAGCGGCCCTTGCCCGGGCCCTACCTCGCCGGGCTGGATTTGTAAGCAACTTTAAATCCTTCGTGTTTCGATTTGTGTCGATTTTCTTCACTTAATCCCGACTTAATTGAGTTAAAGCGCCATGGCGGTGTTGTGCATGCACACGTCTTTGCACCGGAGGACACCGGGCCCTTCACAGAAGTTAGCTAGCTAGTTCCCACATTTGTGACAGACGAGAACTACCCGCCCACTAAACCGTACATTGCATTATTAACAGTGACTTCACGATTAAATTGACCTTTCAGCTGCTTGTTATGGTGCTAATGCATCGCCAACGCACATGACTAAGCTAAAGTGCAGTAGTGACGAATGTAATTTGGTAGTGAAGGTCAGGTTTGTCTCACTCCGCATGCTAGCTTTTCGCAAGTTTTGCAAAGTTGATTGCAAACATGGGGTGATATGAAGCTTAATCTCATTCTGTTCTGCCAGATACAACGTTTCTTTTAAGGCTATTAACTGTTAGTACAGACTGTCCTGTGACTCTGCAGAATATACGACCTGTTTTATGTTTTGGAAGTAGGATTGTCTACATACAGATTTTAGCTAGTTGTGAAGCTGTTTCTAAAATCTCCATTGACTTTCAGTTCAATCTGGATTTAAACAGTCTGCTGGAGGATTTAAAGACAGATTTACAACCTGTTCCCTAGGTGGCAGCTCTGCTTTCTGTCCAGCTAGTAATGACATATGGCCTTGTTTTTGTGTGAAACACAGGATAAATATTAAAAATTTACTGATCAATACTACACATTTAGCAAAAAATCTTACATTTTTGGCTCATGTTGTGTTAATTAAGTGAAACATTACAGAGTCACAGCTTAGGAAATGGGATAAAAATCTTTTTTTATTGTGCAACGAAAACCCAGATTGTTACGATAGTCCTTCTTAAACCTTGCGAACAGTTTTCAAACATCGCAGTGTTTATCTTTCATAAAAACGAGTGGATGGTTAGTGAAAAATCGCCCTTAAGAATTCAACTAATTAAAAATGTGTTAACCAACAATCAGGTATGGGCACAAAAAGTGTCTCATTACAAAATAAAAGTACTTTGTTCATCAAAAATATCAAAGTAAAATACAAAATAAAGATATGACGGATGGGAGCTCCGTGATTATAGTGCAGCCATTACTTTTTGTTTTTGTTTTCATTCAAATTACTACACTACAGTGGATAATGTTGATTTCTTTGCTTGTTGTGTTAAAGGTATCAAAGAACGTTGCTGCAGCATGTGTAGGAGCCAGGAATCTACACACTGCTCGTCCATGGCTGCAGAAAACAGGTGAGACCTTTTATTAACCTGTTGCATGAGAAAATTAATTACCCAATAGGGTTTTCAAACCTGTTAATTAGTGGACTTTTCTTGAATAACACTTTACAACCGTTAAAGGCACAGCCGAGGTGTCGTCCATCCTGGAGGAGAAGATCCTGGGAGCCGACACCAGTGCCGACCTGGAGGAGACTGGTCGTGTGCTGTCCATCGGTGATGGTATTGCCAGAGTGTACGGTCTGAGGAACGTGCAGGCTGAGGAGATGGTGGAGTTCTCCTCTGGGCTGAAGGTAAGACTGATGATACCACTGACCTCTACTGCTACAGCTTGAATGTTTTAGGAGAGTAAAAGCTAAGTTGTTAAGGGTAATTGGCAAAAGGCAGTTTTCTCTACTGTCTCAGAAACTGCTGTCGGTGTTCCTTCGGTAAAGTTCACAGGCACTGCTACTGAATGGTAGTAACTGTTGTTTCTTCTCTTTTCCAGGGCATGTCTCTGAACTTGGAGCCTGACAATGTCGGTGTTGTGGTGTTTGGTAACGACAAGCTCATCAAGGAAGGAGACATTGTCAAGAGAACAGGCGCTATTGTAGATGTGCCTGTCGGTGAAGAGCTTCTGGGCCGTGTCGTCGATGCTCTGGGAAATGCTATCGATGGAAAGGTAAATGATGATAATGAGCTATATGATTATATTTCTTTGTACTTATAGTAGAACAATTAAAAGATGAATGAATATATACATATAGACAAGATAGGAAAAAATAATTGTTTGATTTTAAACCCATGAGGAGATAACAATATCCCTGCGTTCCAATACTATCATACTATTTAGTATGCCAGAAATAGATTGAGTATATCCCAATTCGAATTATGTAAAATGTGGTTTGCCAAAAATATCAGGATGTCCTACTACATCGGTGGTCGATGTTTGCAGTATGCAAGCCAGCATGCTTTTCCTGCTATTCTGACCCTCAATCCTCTGCGCAGCGGAAGATACGTCTCGTGTCACGGTGTGTTGCGAGAAAATAAACTAAGCAGAGAGAACAAAAACATTTGACAGCTCACTAACAGATGACCGCTCATTTGACAGAATGACAGACACTGCAGTGACAGATGACAGCGTGTTAAGTACCTTTTTATTTTGTACTCCAAAATTATGCAACAAGGCTGCGACGGATATAGGAGAAAGGGTCAAAGTTCAAGGCGCACTGTCATGACAAATTGGTATGTCCCAATTGTATGTATACTGCATAGAACAGTATATACTTTCGTAAGGGAAGCTGTAGTACGTACTAAAAGTAATAAGACAAAAGTATTTGATTGGGAACGCACCCTGTGTTTTAAGATTTTGTTAAGAAGTGTCTACAGATTTAGATTCCCTTAAACCCTCAGACTGTTTAATAGTTTAGAGTCTACTAAACAAAAGCTGCCTCTCCATGCCGTTTCTCACTGACCACAAGAGCACTTAACAAGCGTAAGGGAATTAGTAGGCACTTATTTTTTTTAGATAAATCATACAGATAAGATGGGGGGGGGGGGGAAGCCATTGACCTGTTCCCTAGTGCTAAGTGCAAATGACTCACTCAGAAAGTCTCTCTTACAGATATTTTCCCATTAATTAAAAAAATGTTTTTAATTTCACTGCAAGGAGTCCTGAATCATCCTCAAAAGTTATGTCAGAGATACATGCAATCAAGTTGTTGATCATCCAGAGATATGCAGCTGGGTATCATCTGCATAGCTTTGAATATTAATGTTTAGAGTGAAAGACTAAATTCATATGCCAAGTTAGTTTATCTTCTAATTTCATGGCTTGTTTTCATAAATGTCTCTCTATTATAGAGTGGATTTACAGTATCAGGCCTTTTTGATTGAATAATTCACTGGTCATGAGAGAAATTATTTGATGCTTCTCCTGATCTTTTTGTTCCTCTATTTACCTCACAGGGCCCCCTTGGTGCCAGCACCCGCAGGCGTGTGGGTCTGAAGGCCCCAGGCATCATCCCCCGTATCTCTGTGAGGGAGCCAATGCAGACCGGCATCAAAGCCGTGGACAGTTTGGTCCCCATCGGCCGTGGACAGCGTGAGCTCATCATCGGCGACAGGCAGACGGGGTAAGAGGACTCTGCTCAAAGGGAATAGTTGAACACATGACCGCTTCTGATGTCGTCCCTAGTGCCACTGAAATGCTGTCACATTATTTTTTCCTTCTGTTGCTGCAATGTAAGGTGGTGTCCTGATTTAACTTTTTTTTTTAATTAATTAAAACTGGAGAGTATTGAACTCCAGAACTCAAGATTGATATTCTCTAATGTACAACGTTTGTGTTGCAGCAAAACCGCCATTGCCATCGACACGATCATCAACCAGAAACGCTTCAACGAGGGAACTGACGAGAAGAAGAAGCTGTACTGCATCTACGTCGCCATCGGCCAGAAGAGATCCACAGTGGCTCAGCTGGTGAAGAGGCTGACTGATGCTGACGCCATGAAGTATACCATCGTGGTGTCTGCTACTGCCTCTGATGCCGCTCCCCTGCAGTACCTGGCTCCCTACTCCGGCTGCTCCATGGGCGAGTACTTCAGAGACAACGGCAAGCACGCCCTGATCATCTACGACGATCTGTCCAAGCAGGTGAGTTGGAGGGGATTTAAAATGAAGAAATCCAGTCGTTAAGGTAAATTTGCAGATAAAGTCAACCTGATGTGGTATCTCTCTGCAGGCCGTCGCCTACCGTCAGATGTCCCTGCTGCTTCGTCGTCCCCCCGGTCGTGAGGCTTACCCCGGAGACGTCTTCTACTTGCATTCCCGTCTGCTCGAGAGAGCTGCTAAGATGAACGACAACTTCGGCGGCGGCTCCCTCACAGCCCTTCCCGTTATCGAGACGCAGGCTGGTGACGTGTCAGCCTACATTCCAACTAATGTCATCTCCATCACAGACGGACAGGTGAGTGTGTGACTCGCTCCAGCCCAATTAAAATCCTGAACCAGTCACTAAAAGCTGTTCTCTCACTCAGATCTTCTTGGAGACTGAGCTGTTCTACAAGGGTATTCGTCCAGCCATCAACGTCGGTCTGTCTGTGTCACGTGTCGGATCTGCTGCCCAGACCAGGGCCATGAAGCAGGTTAGTCTTCCTCGTAATGACCCATCTCCCTACTTCTGTCACAGTGAACGTCTTTGATTCTGACTCGTTGATTTCTGTCAATCATCAGGTGGCTGGTACCATGAAGCTGGAGCTGGCCCAATACCGTGAGGTGGCTGCCTTCGCTCAGTTCGGTTCTGATCTGGACGCTGCCACTCAGCAGCTGCTGAACCGTGGTGTTCGTCTGACTGAGCTCCTTAAACAGGGACAGTACTGTGAGTACATACATTTAGTATTACGATGCCTTCAGTAGGCATCTTTTTAAGAAGATGTCTCCATTCTACAGTTGTCTTATGTATCGTGACTGTATGCTTTCAGCTCCAATGGCCATTGAAGAACAGGTAACAGTCATTTACGCTGGTGTGAGGGGACACCTGGACAAAATGGAGCCTAGCAAGATCACCAGGTTCGAGAAGGCCTTCCTGCAGCACATCCTGAGCCAGCACCAAGAACTGCTGTCAGCTATTAAGTAAGTCCAAGAGCTTCTCAGCAACAGCATATGTGATTTTTGTTTTTTTGCGCGTATGTATTTGTAACCAATCTTTTCTTGATTGCAGGGCCGATGGCAAAATCTCTGAGGCATCCGATGCTAAACTCAAGCAATTAGTGTTGACTTTCCTCTCCAGCTTCGAGTAAAGTGAATCTGGTTGTTTTCATGTCTTCATAGTGCATCGTCAGTTATACTTTCTATGAACTTTAAAAAACAATTCAAGCAGCACTTGATCTTTAATGTACAGATATCTCTGAACGGAGAATAAAGTATTCCAACTAGTTGACTTGAATGTCTCTTCTTGCATTTGGAGTGCTGTTGGGTCACTTTACCTTGATGATGAAAGTATTATTTTTGATTGATTTTTGAGTTAATACTGATGCTGATAGTGGGCACAGCCACAACACTAAACAATTTGCTTCTATCCAACGAAGAACTAACGAAAAATTGCTCAGAGAGATGGGACCTAATGTATGAAATCATTGCTAAAATCTTCATGACTTGTCTTAAGTGCAGTTTGAGAGGACGTGTACACTTGAGAGCTGCTGTGACTCTTCTGTATTTGATTCCTTGCACCATTTTAAAACAAAACTGTGTTGTGGATTAGATAGGTTACCATTTTGAATGAAGTAATGGGGACAATGTGATGGCAATTAGGGCAATCCTCATTCAACTAACATTTTTTAAATGTATTCTCAATGTACATCTTTCTACGGAGTCCCCTAAGGGTCATGGTGAGATTCTGTAGTTAAAGTTACTTCTATGGCTCAAGACTCCACTTTGAGGGTTGTGATGGTTGATAAATCAAAGACACAATCTTCCTGTAGTGTTAAAAACCCAACAGGAGCCACCATGCTTACTTTTTCTCTATATTCATGACGGCCATTAAGCATTACATCAGGCAGACGATTATTTCAAAATCCTCTGTAAGCCAACAGTGAATGCATCCACACCAACCATACTACAGTGCCCTCTGCTGGCAAGGAGTAGCACATGGCATATGTCCAAATCTTGTTGAATTATTTGGATCAATTTAAAAACACGTTTAATGTTACAGACCAGTGTTTTAGAAAAGGGTAAAGGGTTTTTTGTGTAAATTCTGTCTTTAAATCCAACAAAAGTAATCATAAACCACTGAACTAACTTCAAAGTAAAACTTTATTGGTCAGAGTGAATCAAAACATTTCAAACAATAGAAGTGAATATAAATCTTCATGTGGATGTTGATGAAAACCAGAAATAGTGACTATAGTTTATATCAATGTGAGTGAAGAAGTGCACAGTAAAACTTTTATATTTAAGTGACGGTGTGTTGGGAATATTTAACAATTTGAACATATTCAGTGGCAGAGTGCGTTCATCAAAAAAATATATCAGTTTGAACAAGTGTAAAGTCACAGTGATTATCAGTGAGACAAACTTAAATAAATGAAGCTCCAAAAAAAAAAATACAACATTTAAATAAATTAGTAAAAAAGATAAATTAATATTAAAACCACTAATCACACCCGACAGCTGCGACGCCTTACACCCAGTACTGTTTGGTGTGCACCGCAGGTCTGTGGTGTTTGTGTTTAGGGACGTTGTTCTGTTTGACGTAGCACGGGTCGTAATAATCCCACTCCAGCGCTGAAGCCAGGACACCGTTGGACAGACTGTCGCTGTCTGCTGACAGAATCCGCAGGGACACACCTGAAAAGAAACTTTGTTTTTATATTTATGTTTTAATTCACAAGTACTCTCATGTGAATAATGATTTCCACACAGTATCCTCAGTCTACCTGGTTTATTGCCAGTTTGATGCAGCACCAACATCAGTTATTAACGACAGCCATACTGATCAGAGTGCAGCTGAAGGAGGCTGAATCGTACCTGCACTTGCACCAAAGTCGCTGTCCAGTCCAGAGCCCACTGCAGATGTGTTCAGGCAGGACGCCTCTGAAGGCGGGTTGGCGTACTCGCGCACCATGTCTACTTTGTCAAACACGTGCACTGCAACACCTGGATTCACATCTGTCAGCATCTCGTAAGTGCTGCTCCGATGACCCACGTGGTTCGTCTCGTGCTGCGAACAAAGGACAAAATATAGACCTCACTCTCTGGACAAGGAATAAAGATTGTTTCATGCTTTATACTGGGTCTTGGGTGTTATTTCTGAAGTGATACTCTGAATATTGGTGTAGAGAGTTTGTAGCAACAAAACTCAGGTATTTTGTGACGGGAAGTCGTTACATCTCCAGCTCCGAACAGGTATTTGAAAGCCAAAACGTGATCTTTTCCTAACCTTAGCTAAGTGTTTTTTGTGCTTTGACCTAACCAGACCATGAGCACGGCCTAAAGAATCGAGTGATAGAGCGATTTTGACCTGGTGGATTATCAGTGCCAAGATTCAGCATTTTTCTGATCATCAGTATCAGTGTTTTTTGTGTCTGATTGCAGAGTTAAAGTAATGTCAATGATTTAATTTTGGCTCTGTGGTCAAAATTATGTTCCCCCCACAACACATCTGATTGGTTACACGTCACAAGTGGCTCGTCAGCACTGAATAATCTGAATCTGCAAAGTTAGCAGCAACTAAAGGGGTCACTTTTTTTTTGCCCTGGGGCCTTCAAGCAGCTTCATCCGGCCCTGCTGCTGAGTGCACTCACTAGATTTGTACCTGAATGCATCACCATCTGTCAACATTCAGTGGTAAAATAACATGTAAGCAGTTTTCATGTAGGTGTTTTTGAATGAATACCCATAATTTAGTCACAATGTCCCCTAACAATGAGCCATGAGTCATGAGTGATTCCCACTCACCGCTGGAGAGTTTGGCGGAACCAGGTTCACTCTGATCTCCGCCTCTGAGTCACTGGACTGCGGTAGAACCGGTGCGCTCTGGCACCAGCCCGACGCTTTGCTGACGCTGTATATCCGTGAGCCGGAGGCCAGGTCGAGTCTCTGGCTGAACCCGGCCGCAGGAGACGTGGCCCGGATGGTGCTCGGCGCCCTCAGGGACCCTGAGCCGGTGGCGCCGTCCGGCCTCAGGAGCCGGAACCTGTGATCCACCCCGGCCCTCTCCCTGGATGAAGCCCGGGAGGAGGTGACGGGATGGGGCAGGACGGGCTCCGACAGGGACATGTAGGCTCTCCTCCCGTCCTGCAGAGGAGGGAAGGCCACGTCGGACAGTCGCCTGACCCTGTGCAGGGTGGACTGCAGGAGCATCTCCTCTGTGTCCTCTCGCTTCAGCCTGCGCCTCTTTGACAGGACCAGCAGCTTGTAGCCCAGGAACAGGCAGTTGAGCAGGAGCAGGACGACCACACAGGGGATCAGCAGGAGGACCACCACAGTCAGGGTTGTCACGGGGTAACCTTCAGTCAGATCGGATGCTGTGGTCTGACCTGTCTGCGACATTTCATAACAGAGGACATGGGGGGTTAATTTTCAGAGAACTGCTGATCTCAGCTGAGATTCACGTTGTCTCTGAGCGCACAGGTGGCTCAGTGTGTCAATCAATGTGCACCACTGTGTGTTTGAAAGTCTTGTGTATCTAGTAACAACACAGCAGCCTGCTGCTTTAATGTAAACGGCCTCCAGATGTGCCTGTCGTCCTTTATCCGCCTCGTCCTCATCATTGTTGACTGACACTGTCAGTGTTAACAAAGCAAAGGCTTGATATGAGACGACTATGCAACGAGGACGAGGACCAGCCACCTGGATTACAGATCAACAGGTGTGTTGTATCATGTGCAGGATGATTCGTTGTCGTAGCGACCAGTCGCCGCTGGGTGGCAGCAGGTGGCCAGACTCCTGCATCACTGCAGCCATGAGGACTTCAGCCTCTGAGAAACTTTGGTGGGAGAAGAAGTTTGACGTAAAAGTACTGATACTACACCAGTACTGCATTTAAACCCTAACATAGATATTTAAGTCTTAAATACTGTTTTAGTTTGTTTTTTGTGGCGGACCCTGCCACCTCTCTAGCTTCAGACAGTGTCCTGGGGACCTTATTTTCCTCTGAGAACAGCTTGTTTATTCAGTTATGGAGAAAGATAAATGTTTCTGAGTTTGTATTATTACCTCATTAATTGAGTTTGAATTTCTTCTCCAAAACTACACAGTGACCTTTTTTTTACATTACAAATTATAATATAAGCTTCACCCCTTTGGATATAATGATTTTGGATGAATCTTACTGGTGCTTTATTGTGGTGTATGTTACATTCCACTGCTGTAGTTGTGTAAAGCTGAGATAACTTCCACTACTTTGTACGCTTTGGGGTTGTTTAATCTACAGCAACGTATGATTATTATTATGCTCGTCATATGTTTGTAGCGTAACTGTCCAGTAAGAACAACACATCTCTAAAAAATCAACTTGTCATGAAAAATAAGTGCAATATCTGTTCATGTGACTGTTCATGGCACTGCTCGCATGTGTACATACGATGCCATTGTGCAGTGTCCCTTTAGTCTGATGAAGAGCAGGCTTGCTCCAAACATCGGTACTTTGGTTCATTAAATAATCTCAATATTGGAGCCCTGCCGTGTGCGAGCTGTCTTTTTGTGTCATGTTTTGCTTACATTTGACTCAGCACCTGGCCGTTTTGGCTTGGATGTGCATGTTCACTCCTACTTTTGCATTTATGTTTATGCATTATTGCCTCTATGAAGCGCCACATGATGTCCCCGCTCTCTAAAGATGCTATTTGTAAGAAAAGTTCATTTTTGAGTCTCATTCCTAACTCATTAAGATTGTAGGTTGTGTTGGCATCCCAGTGCTGATGTTGTCTTAAATACAGGACCTTTAATTACTTACTTACTTATTTGCCTCGGACTTGTAGTGGAGTGGCAGTAAAAAAATGGACCACAAATGTACTTGAGGACTTTTGCCTCGCACAACACAAGTTTGTCTCAAAGAACGGCAGAGAACAGAAGTCTTTAAATGAGTTTTTCTTTATTTGTCATGCCTCCAAACATGTCTCTCTCTCAGGTAATAATAATACATCAACATTGCTGAATATATACAAACATTGCAAATAATTCAATAGAACATTTGACGGATGAATCTCTCTTAGAGACAATGTTTTTGCATTTTGTACACAAAGTAGATCTTTGTACACAAGTATACTATGCTATTGTAATAAATCAATGCAAAAGATCAGTCATATGAACACCATATAACTATAATAATAAAGTTGTTGTTTTTTTCTTATTATGTTTCTACCATTTAGGTTTAAGGAAGTCTGTACAGACTTGAATAGCACACTGATTATCCTGCTGTTGGTTTGCAAGTATAACAGTAAGGATCACCTTTTCATTCAAGAGAAAAGCTGTTGAGTCAATGGACGCCCTCAGATACCAAAGACCCCATTCATCAGTCCTGAACTCGCTGCAGCACAGCTGTTGTGCGTCACGCCTGCAGAAAGTCACCCTCCCTTGCTTGAACACACTTAAGCGCTACTTGCCGTCTCCAAACACAATAAGAGGTTGTGATTGGTTGTGATACTAGCACCTTGGGCAAGGCTGTGTTTGTGAATTGATAACAACATACACACATGGTGAAGCTGCCTCAATCAGGCGATTAGATGTTTTTTGTTGTTTTTTTTAATAAAAAGCAGGCTAGCACTGGGCCAGGCTGTGCTTGATGATCTCTCGGGACTGTGGTGGGATCCTGTCGGGGAAGAGCACCTGGAACTCCACCACGAGGTCGCCCCGCTGGGACGGGCTCTTGGGCATGGGCAGGCCTTCGCCCCTCAGCCGCCGGACAGCACCTGGTTTGATGACGTCGCTGCACGGTAGAGGCATCATGCGGTTGTCAAGTGTTGGGACGTTTACTGTGCAGCCGCAGAGAGCCTGGAGAGGGAAAAGGAGGAAGAAGAGAGAACAGGGTTAGTCATGTAGATGGGTTACATTCAGAGCAGGTTTCATAAGGCTTTCTGAATGGCCTGACTGAGATAGGAACAGTCGGATGCTTGATCTTTAAAAGTGTCAAGTTGCATAACCGATGTCTGTCTTAGTAGAAGCATAACCATTTTCTGTGTTATGCAACAAGCCGGTGTTACAGATGTTATAATCGTTGCTCTATTTACTGGCTCTGTGTGGGAGTTAGGTGCTTTAGTGACTGAAAGGAGCCACAGGAAGATGGAGGAGCTCTTTTGAAATGCCAGTCTGTGTGACTGCTACCCTGCTAATCTGTGTGTGGGTTGGTAGAAGTGAGAGCCAGCGACTGAGCGAGCCAAAAAAAAAAGAAGAAGCGCTGCCACTCTGGCCTGCCGTGTAGAGGCAGAGGAGTCTGCAGCACACATAGTAGTTGAGAGAGAGTGAAGTGCGATTCGTGGGGGCAGTCAGCGCCGAGGCTAAATTTAGCTCCTGCTTTCTCTCACTCTGCAGGGGCCGATGAGGTAACCGAGGCGTTGGCAGGCTGCTGCTGCTGTTCTGCTAGCGGGGGTCTGTCAGCCCCATTGAAAACTGGGGGGGCTCAGATACCCGTAACAGAACGCCATGTTCTGTTCGGTTCAAAGATATTACCTTCGCTATGTTTGGCAGAGATCGTACCTTCTGCTCCTGTCTTATTGACGCCTTTCACTAATCGATTTTCTCCGGAGTGCATCACTCAGCGGTTGTGTAACAGGACAAGAAGTGTTGGATGGATGTGAGCCTCACTCTGTGTAGGTTTAAGTGGTATATCTACTTATAGGTGTTTCGTAATAAATCATCGCTCTTAGCCCTGATCGACCTCTCAGTGTGATGTAAATGCACCAAACTCACCTCTTTAAGGGTGATCTGGGCTGTGAAGACGATGTTGGAGCCGTCTCTCTTGTACTGGGTGTGCTCCTTGTCCCTGAGGATGAAGGTGATGTCGGCAGGGGTGCTGTTGGGCGTCTCGTCTCCCTCCCTGGGGAAGGTGATCCTGGTGCCCGCCTTCCAGCCCTTCTTCACCACCACGTTCAGCACCTTCTCTTCGGACCGCAGGCTGCGGCTGTCGGGGTTGAGGCGGCTGCGCGTGATCTTGACGTGCTTGGTGCAGCCGTGCATCACCTCCTCCAGGGTCACCAGCAGGTCGTGCACCACCTCGTCGCCCTGCAGACGCCGCTGGCCTCGGCGCAGGCCGCCGTCGTGGCAGGCGGACCCGTTCACGTGGCTGAAGGGGAAGCGCCTGAAGGGGTTGAAGAGGTCGTCTTCGTCGGCGTCGGAGCCGAAGAAGATGTCGAAGTGGTCTGAGCCGTGGAAGAAGGAGGAGAAGGTTGCGTGGGGGTCGCCGTGGAAGTTACTGCGGAAACCTTGGCTTTGGCCTGTCATTGACATCCCATTTTTAAGGCCTGAAAAACAGAGAAAACAAGAAGGGGGCAATTAAAATCTGCACACTTAGAAGTATTGAGGAAAAGTCTTTTACTGCTCGCTGAATAATTCATCATCCCCACAGCTGTCTGTGTTTAGCTACTTTAATCAGAGTAGTAGAGTTCCTCACATCAGTATTTAGCTTTGATATTGACATGAATAGTTAATACGCCAGCCTACGCTACTGTAATTTGCCAGATGGCAGCTACTATTTTCAACTTCCTTCCCTCGCTCTCACCTTCTTCTCCAAACTGGTCGTATATGCTTCTCTTCTTGGGGTCGGTGAGGATCTCGTAGGCCTCCGCGATCTCCTTGAACCTGTCCTCGGCGTCGGCGTCGCTGTTCTTGTCCGGGTGGAACTTGAGGGCCATCTTCCTGTAGGCCTTCTTGATCTCGTCCTCGTTGGACTCGGGGGTGACACCCAGGACTTTGTAGAAGTCCTTGCCCGTGGGCTTGATGGCGAGGCAGGGCGTGTCCTGCTCAGACTTGCTACTTTCCTATTGAAACAAGAACAAAGATGCATTCATGAGTTTCATTCATTTTATTTTGCATGTGTCTTAAAACTGAATCGCTAGAATCACACGAGCATGTAAACTACACACTATGGGATGGATGACGTCCAACTGCTGCACAGTTCCTGCAGAGATTCAGACACTGCATGGGGGAAAATACCCTCATCTCTGCACTGCTGTGCCACTGCATAATCCATGCAGTTTTTCTAAGCTGATGCACAACACAACGTGAGAGAGAGAGAGAGAGAGAAGAGGGGGGCCAAAAGATTTTCCCCCAACGACCGAGATCCTGTGCAGCGATTGGCTGAGCGACTCTTGCCATTTGAATGAATCCACAGCAACAGACACAGAAAGATGCCGGTACAGCAAAAAACGCTTACAAATGTACTGATATAACATCACTGACAGTGTATTCAACATGTACATGATGATTTTAAAAGGCACTTACCGCTGATGAAGATGAGCCCGAGCTGTCACCTCTGTGCATAACCCGCACTTTGCACTTGACATTGACATTTTTGTGCTTGACGCCGAACTGAGTCCAGATGAGAACCATGATGTCTGCTGGAGAGTTTGGGTTTCTTAAGTTAAAGGGTTTAAAAGTGGCTACTTGTCGCTGTCCAGTTGCTGCCGGTGCTGAAGTCCTCTGTGTCCGTGCTGCCTGAGCTCTCCTCGGCTGTCTTATAAATACCGGCCGCGGCAGCTCCTCTACTATCCGCTCACCCTCCCACGCGGCGTGACAGAGCTTTCCCCGGGACCGCCCATTTCCTCACGCGCGGCAGGGGATGCCGGTGTCCTCAGTCGGCTCGGCGCGAGGCCATTGGTGCTCCGGAGATGATCACGCGGATGTTGCAGCCCTCCATCTCCATCTCGAGACTTGTTTCCGGAGATCTTGAAGGCAGAGCCGAGCAGACAGTCACGACTCAGGAGGAGCTTTTCTTTTTTTTCTTTTTCACAGACAGACAGAAGAGAACAGAACAACCAGACATGCAGCGAAAAGGACCCTGCTGGCTGCCCAGACAGCCTCCAGACAGCCTCCAGACAGCCGCTAACGTCCTCAGATGACTTTAGATGCACATTTTGTGGATTATGAACCCACGTGTTTGATAAATTAAGGCTCTTTAGATTCACTGTGAGTGAGGGAAGGAAGAAAAATGAACATGATTTCTTATTTTAGCTGGTTTTCAGGGCTAGTTCTGAATAGAAGTGAGTAGTTAATGAGGAACGAATGAGGAACGACTTGATAGTTAATGAGGAATTCCTGAATAACTATGATCTGAGCACTATATAGTATATCGTGACTGACTGGGAGATACTACATTAATGACCCCTTTTCAACCAAGGCGGTTCAGGTGCTGGTTCGGAGCCAGTGCCTACTCCGGAACCAGTGGCTCCAGAGTGGCAACAACACTTTGCTGGCCTAGAACAAAGAACCACTTACATCAGGGGTGTAATTAAGTTTGTTTTGGGCATAAAAAAAATCAGTCAACACACAGTGCACCTTTAAGATGAACATATTTCTGCAGTGATACCCGTGTGCCAAGTTATATAGTCAGACATGTGAAGGAGTAGCCTACATCCACGTTCGGCTAATGCTTACATAATGTTCGCACACAATTTTATGAACGCCTATATGGTTTCATGCAATTCAGTGATTCAGTTTAGCAGTAAAAGAGGTGGGAGAGCATTGTGAAAAAAGCCACTTCAAGGATAAGTAAAAAAAAAAAAATTAATACGAGGTGTTTATTGCTTGTAAAAAGTAAAAAACAAGTCTAAAAACAGTCCATTTATCTCACTGAAATGCTCCTTTCTAGTAAGTGTAATGAGATATTTTTGATGACTTTTCACAGATCCTTTACTTAAATAAAATCAAAACACATTCCTACTCGAAGGAGACACATTACACTCGTTTACCAGGTTCATAATTTTATTTTGGCTTACTGCTAGAATAGGTTTACATGTTTTAGAGCTCAAAAAACACATTTTCTCCTACTGTCTTTAAGATTATCGTGTTTTTCAATCACATTTATGTGTCAAATAAATGTAGTGGAGTAGAGATATAACATAAAATTGAAACAGTAGTGCTAATGACTTGAGATTGCACTTGAGTGGATATTGGAAATGGAGTAGTAGTTGCTTTCCACCACTGACTGACAAGGCAATATATATAGAGATACATATACCTTGGTGAAGTATACATATAATTGTTGTGGGCTTGTATTGCATTGTACTTCCACTCTCCTAAATATAAAAACGGATGTGGGAGAACCAAATGTTCACCTTTTAATTTAACATAATCAAGTGCAGCAAACGACATCCTTAAAAATGTCCATTAACCAGCACTCGAAATGTCGCCGGGTTTATTTCCTGCCGCTGAAATTAACTTGGACCCACACTGTTCTGTTAATGGAGTTTCACAGTAAAATGTCAATAAGCTTTACAGCTGCCGTGTTTATTTATTGCTTCCTGTATCCATTCGAATGCGCAGGTGTTCGTTTAAATGTGTCCGCCCACGTAGTTCTGCATGGCAACTGTGTGCATAGTGCCGCAGACAATAATTGCGAACTGATGCAAATGAGGCACTTAATAACCAACAGTAAACAGCTGTGGAAAGGAAAGTGCAGCTCCAAGTTATGTAACTGAATGTGTTAAAAGCCTTGTTCTGTTTGGGAAGTGTTCAAATATCTTCTTGCTGTGAAAATCCGAGATAACACCTCAAAAAGCTTGTTGACTGACTGAACGATGCCGATTACCTAATCAACACTTTTTAGACTGTCGTGTTGAGTCCACGATAAGAGAATATTGACTTGAAATTTGACTTTTTAAAAAGAAGTCCTCATAAACTCTCCCCTTAAAACAAGTTTAAGTTGTTTTTTGAACGCGTTACTTCACATGAACGCATTTGATTTTCTTTAAGTAAAGGATCTGGATGCTTCTCCCACCTCTTTTACCGCTGTTTCCTTGAATTGCATCAGCCTGTAAAGGTGTTTTTTATAACCTTTATAACCTCATGCAAGCATTAATTGATCTTAAAGCTGAAACCTGGATGTACTCCTCCACATATCTGACTGTTTAACTTGGCACACGGGCAACACTGCAGGATTATAGCCTGCTGAAAATAACTACTGTATTCTCAAAGTAGCCATAAAACCCTAAAACGGTGAGTTTAATTTCCTGCAGACTCACATCCACAGCGAAGGCACATAACCTTAATTCATGAAGCGCGTGGGCTCGACAAAATGTGAACCGTCTCAAGTCTCAGCGGTGAGGGGAAACGCTTATCAGCAGTAGAACAGGTTGAGTTGTGCTGTATATACATTACGTAACATACACAATCTATATGATACCTCCACCGAAGCTCTGTCAGGGTGCAGAATAGAGTGAAAAATGTCAAGAGATTATGTTTAATCCCTTCTCATTGTGAAGATCCACGTCTACTCTTTCTCAAAACTGACATTATTGCTCTACTGGCAGTTATACAGCGTCTTTATAAGACACGTTACCATCTAAATCTATCCCACATTTTAACCAAATTATTAGAAAACCTGCAAAATAAAATGCGAATGAAAGCTAGTTTCCACCCACTACCTTCATGCGATTATTAGGAGTTAGTTCATCGAGATAAGCGGTAGGTGGCGTCGATTCTCTCGTTGGAAAACCGTTATACCGTTGAGCAACAAGAGGGTGCGACAAGACGACGCGACGACACAATGTTCGCAATGTCAGAACTTATTCGGAAAACGTTTCCATCTCCCAATACAGCCCGTTCTCACTCCTAATACAGTCAAACACAGCAGCCTGTGTACAGTTTGACTCTGCCGTTACCCCTTTAGCATCGCTTCTTGAAGTGCCCCTCCAGTGTTGTAGTACAAAAGAGCGAGAAGAGTCTGAGGCAGCGGCCGGTCGGGGCTGGTTGACGCTGGATTTTCCACCCTGAGACTTGAGGTTTGTATCTTGTGTGTGAGGATTTTTTTGTTTTTAAGTTATGTAACGTAAGTAAGTTGACAAAGCTAAATAATGTAACAAATTTAAGTAACTGATGTGACTGAATGTAGTTATTTCAACCAAAAATACGATCTTTTCCTGAACCTAACGGAGTAGTTTTTGGTGCCTGAACCCATCCAAACCCCACTAATATGATATGTCATGAATTGTGATCAGTTTTTCAGCAGGCTTTATTTTGAAGGCCGCTGATCAAGCTGCTGCATTTGGGAGTGAGAATATGCCATCAACTATTTCGAAAAAATATACCTCAAGCAGGCATAAAAACTATTTTTTTTACGAAATTTAGGATGTTTTGTCAAATTTTCCGTTTCCATCAGCCTTTTTCTACAGTGATACTAAAATTGCATTTAAATACCTCGATTGTAACACAGCTATAGTTAGATTGTCAAAGCGTTTACATGTGACAGGATACATCTTTATGGTTCACAGTGCACACAAAAGGCCTTTTTTTACTTAAATATGTTGACACAATTCTTTTTTTTTCAGTTAAACTGGCAAGACCCTCCCTCCACTCTCTCAAAACAATCAGGCAACCCTCCCTTCAGCTATAAAAAACCACATAACCCTTCCCTTTCTCTGAACCCAACTACCTTTTTAATAATATATGTACAGTTCCAAGCCAAAAATATCCTTTGTATAAGAGAATTCATGGGGAAAGTCTATTTATGAGGGCTTGTGTGGCGTTTCCGATGAATAAAACATGCAAAGAAATATCTAAAAATATCTCACAGACCCACATAGTGCTAGTCGACTCAGAAATCATCACTGCACAGCAAGTCATCTGGTTGAATGGCGCTCGAAAAGGACTCACTTTCTATTTAGAGCTCACACTACTCATACTACAGGATTACCACACAGCGTCGACCATGCAGCCGGCAGTGCAGCCATGGATATGGAAATCAGTGTCACAGGGAGCGTACATACATGGCAGTGCTTCCTCCGCTGTGATGCTTCATACATCCAATGAGGGCTGGAGTTTCCTGTGGATTCTCCCTCCGTCCTACAGGAAACGGCAGACAAATTTGGTTTGAACGTGTTGAGCCAGGAGCGTCATGCTCCAGATAGCAGCTCTTACATATACTATTCACAGATCGAGCAGGGGAGAGTGAATCAGAGCAGACTGTTACATAGCGCTCATTTTTTTTCGTGCCCACGGGAACAGTCTGACTGTGTGTTTGGCCTGTTTTTTTTTTTCTTTTTCACACATTCAAGCTGTCTCTCTCACAGAAACACATACAAAGTTGCCTGTCAGTCTCAGAGAAAATTACTGCTAATTACGGTTCCAAGCTCCACTGACACTGTTATTGTAAGGTGACGCGGAGGCGGACAGCTCACAAGCAGCCCAGCGTTCTTACAGTGCTGCCTGATGTTCTAGTAAATGTACTGAACAGCCGCTGTGTCCTTTTGTTACTTACCCCGGCTTTTATCTGCAGGGCTCCAGTTCAAGATGTGCATTTTTATTTATTATTTTTTGCCATCAAATAGTTATTTTGTAACTGGAAACACAGGTTAGAATACCTTCTTTTGTTTTGCTTTGCATGTACATAGCAGTCATGAATACTACCCGATGACAGTATCAGTTAGTCGGTACACAACTTTAGTCCAGACTGAAATATCTCAAAAACTTTTGATGGATTACTGTGGGATTTGGCACAGACATCCACGGTGCCCAGCGATTTAATCCTGATGACTTCTGTGATCTCCTGACATTTCCTGGAGTGTCACCAGCAGGTTGAAGCCGGTGATCCCCCGACCCTTCCACTAGCATCACCATGAGGTTGACATTTTTGTAAAGACATTCTTTTCCCCTACAGACTGACACAGTTATGATCCCCTGACTTTTCATCTGAGCATTACAACTGCTATCTCAGCTACCTCACCTATACTTCCCGTTCACTGCTAATCAGCATGTTAATAGCACGCTGACACACAAAAACTAAGATGGAAAACATGACACGTGCTTAAAATATGTATCCGAGCATTGAAGAAGATGCACTTCATAAATCCCTTTACAGAGAAACTCCGCTTCAGTTTTTTCTCACTCTCACAAACACTACGTTAACACATGCATAATGTATGGAGGCGTGTCAAACAGAGGGGGCTGCCCCATGTGAGGCGCCAGGAGCAGTTAGGGTTTCGGTGCCGTGAACTGGCACCTTTCCAGCTACCAGTCCGGACTCTTCTGTTCTGAGCGGATCTCTGAACAGGCAGCCTTCTGGTCCCTGTGGACTCGGCTGCTGCAGTCCTCTCAATGTGAGCGTGTTGCCATCAGCATTCAGCTCAAATCACCATTATTCTGAAATAAGAACCCTGCAGCTGTTAGTTCAGTGACTGCCGGGCCCTGTCCATGGTGCTGAATCGGTAGGGGTTCTGCACATAATAGGCTATCTTTCCGCCAAATGACGTGCCTTAACCCTAACCCGAACACGACACTAAAATATTCAGGCAAAAAGCTCCAGGAAGAGTGTATTTTTGAGACAATGGATTTTGAAAGCAGTTGGCTTTTTGTTTCTGGCCTGGTTCTCGGTCCAAAGGGACATTTTTTGGACTGTTGGGTTTTGGAATAAAGGGCTGTCGGAAATAATAAGCAGTCCCCAAAGCACCACCCGGCACAGCCTCACAGAGCTGCTAGCGTGGCTTTATACTCTTTAGTCTTGTTCATATTTGATTTATTCAGTCAACTTTCCCAACATGACAGTCTAAATATTATTTCAAAGCTCTCTGCACACTGCAAATATTAACATTCTGGTGAAGAGACACATTTATTTATCTTTTTTTGTAAGCTAAATATATTGAGTCTTAAGCTACTTGAATTATCCAGCTGAAAAAACAATTAAATGATTGGTGGAAACACAAGAAGGCAGGCTAACATATAGCTTAGTGCAATGGAACGACCATCCAAGTCAGAAACTCAGGCAAGATCTGCTTAACCCTGTAGCTTTAGTAAATCAGCTGCTGTATTTGCTTGTGAAGTTCGCAGACTTGCCATTCAAACACCCGTTTGCAGCGAGCGTCCATGTTTTTACGAGCAGTGGAATGCTTTCAGATTGGAGGTACCGACTCGGAAGTTCTGACTCCCACTTGCAATTGAAGGCACCATCAAGTCCCAGACAAGTCATTCCAGTCAAGTCCAAACTGAATCACTGTTCATAGAAAACTGACCTACTTCTCCTGTTCTTTTGTCTTTCCTGCTGTCGTTATCTTCTTTCTGTTGGTCCAAATTTAACTGCAGTTATAAAATACTTTGGCCTACATTTTTATATGAGACTTTCTATTCTTAACTGACAGACAGCGGAGGAGACAAACTGCCGGTACAGCACAAGCTCTCTCTCTGCATATATGCATGTGAAAGTGTGACTTTGCTGTCTCACTCCTTCCTGTTAGGTTTTGTGGGAGCAGTAGGTGCTGCCTGCAGGTGAATCACACTTCTGTGAGCACACAGCACTGACACGGGGAGGGTGACATCTCACATCGTCCCACTCTTTCCTTCAAAAAGGTCGGCGGATGAATCAACGCTGTGTAAAAGGCCGGAGAAAATCCACTGACGAAGGTCACTTTTACCTACCGGTGATGTTCTGGGCAGTTTTAATCACCCGCTGTGGAGCCTTCCTGTCCTGGGCAGCGGATGAACCATGCCAGTTTGTGATGTTTCCTGTAAGGATGTTTTCTGTTGCTCATTTCTTTATTATATATGTCTTTATTTATTATATTTTTTCATATTTGATTACAAAGTGTACGTACAAAGGACTCAAACCCCCACAGCTCATGTTCCCTCACAGAAAGGAGGGAACATGAGAGTAGATACTGACTGCACAGTTTAATGGCTGTATAAAAATGAATCCACATATAGACTGGTGCTCTATAAACCTGGCTTTCACTTTGCTTTCCGGTCTGACACTGGGCTGGATTTTTGGTTACTGATTGTTAGTCCCATTGAGCCATCAGGCGAGCTACATGTGACACAGTCATCACCTGCAGAACTGGCAGAATTGAATGCACGGACTAATTGGTTGAGCATGGTGTGCACTCAGTCCGTTTCTGGCTGGTTCTCTTGTTTTGCTTTTGCTTTTGTCTTTGAGTCTTAGTAATATTGGATGCCTGCCTCACTCTTTGTACTGGATATGGCTCAAGTGAGGTTGTAATGGGGTTTTGCGTTATGACCGATTTTGGGTTTGTTTACATATTTTGTTCCTTCCTGTTCCTTCATGTTCCTTCCATGTACTGTAAAACTTGTAGGCTTGGTGGTGTACTGCACCTTCATTTGCTTTAACCAAAGGAACACTGTGTGAAACAAACAGAGTGCAAATTGTTACCTCACGGTTATAGAGTAGATTCAATAGGTTGATTCTTACAGTGTGCAGGCTGCAGTGGACAAGAGAAAGTAATCTCGAGCAGCATTGAGGAAAGTTTTCCCCTGTGATTCCTTTTGAATATTAAGTAGACGACTGTCTGATTTGAGGAGGTTTTCGGTACAAACGGAGAGCAGAGAGAATAACAAGTCATATTTTATCACCAGGCAAGAAAATGAGATGTTCTCATTTTCAACTTCTTCCCCCTCCCTCGTCTCGCACCTTCCCCCCCCGATGGATTGCAGCTCCCACACATGTCCAAGAGTGTGACTGTTACGTGTAGCACTGGCTAGACTGAAGCCATGTGCCTCGGTGCACCAGACGGGCAGGTGGCAATAAAGATTTACTCATCAATGTAAATATAACTGCAGACACCAGTCCCAGACAGAGTGCTGTGTGTGTGTGTGTTTTTGTTTTTTGACATCTTGGGAGCTTCTTTTCACAGAGATGAAAATCTCCTTGCTGCAGGGGAGAAGGAGACCGGCTGTCCTCGAAGGAGCAGATGAGGACAGGAGATGAGAGGGAGAGAAGTGGAGGAAGGAGATAACGAAAAGGGTTTATAAAAATGTCAAATTAAGGGAGAGGCAGTGTGAGAAGCCCAAAAGAGAGGTAAAGAGAGACGATAAGCGGAAACAATAGGACAGCTTGGAGTACAGACGGCAGAGATGGATTGTGCCTGGCAGAGAAGAGGGTGTTTTGCTGGGGGAGCAGTTTATGAAATCTCCCCTGCAGCTCACTGATGAAACGCTCTGGCTGCTGCATTTTAAACCATCTCGAAGTGACCACTGAATCTGTGCCGTTGAGACTTCGAGGAAATCGAATAACACCACGTTTCATAGGATTTATATTATTGCAAAGTTGGCATACATAACTGTATTCCTCCTTAGTATTTTCCTCAGTGTGATTAGATTTACATGCACCAACGCAGGGTCTCTCTTTCCTTGTCAGGTGCTGCCCTCTGCTGTGGAAGAGAGCTCAACTGCATGAGAAATGATTTGCCATTTCGAAAACATTTCTCACTCGGATGCCAGCCATTTTATATAAGAAATATTGTTATGTAAGGGATGAAATGCCAAAGCTGTATACCGCCAATGCCGTTCCAACAATTAAACCAATCAGGTAGGTGAATGTCAGGACAATCATACAAATTCACTGCAGTCCACAAACTGGACGCTTGGCCCTGTGCTCTCCCTCAGCCGGGCCTCTTCTTGGCCTCCGCTCTGCTGACTGTGCCGAGCCTTCTCCAGGGCCTTTAATTGTCTCTGGTAGCGCAGATTCTCCTCGGGGTAGGAGACCGCTGAAAGAGGCAGTCTGCAGATGGCCGGGATCTCGGAGGAAATGAGGAGGAAGATGAGAGTCGACAGGCAGAAAGGCCACGTGCAGGCTGGTAATGCAAGCTGAAAGGGGGACATCATAGGAAGGGAGTGCATGACACATGATATGAGAGACATCTGGGTGTTCGGATGATGTTTATCGAGTTTGACTCAGGGAGGAAGTTTCTTACCACGGACATCAGCTTTGAGATCGCTGCGGTCATGTATGCGCAGAAAAATGCTGCAAAGAAACATGCTTTTTACAAACCGTGATCAAACATTTCCAGCGCTGTGATCCTGCTGTTTGTCAATCTTACCACATATTAGAGCCAGGAGATGGGTTTGCCATGTTATGACATAGAAGACCCCTCCAATGGCGATGCAGGATAGGGCGCTGTTATATCCCCACAGCCCTGAGTAAATGTCCTCACGAGGAGCTGCCAGAGCAAGTCCTGCATCACACGCAAGAGAGGAGTTAAACATTCCCAATAAAACTCATTATCCAATGGCACAAATGTCAGATTTGAGTCAACAAACACAGTCTACACAGCACCATTTGAGAAAACATCCTCAGCGGACCTTATGCATATTCCTGTGCAAATGAAGAGTCTTATTACCAGACAGGATGCCAACAGCAGAGCCCAACGTGGCATGATAACAGATAGTTGGTGAGGAAAGCAGCAGGGCCAGAAGGATGAGACCTCCTGTCCAAGGACTGTGGCAGCCGTACACCTGGCCAACACCAACTGGCACCGACAGGAAGAGCTGCCAGTGGAAAACCTCCATTTACTTGCATTTGAAATAACAAGCACGATTTATGAACTAGGATACGACATGTGCAGTATTGCGGTTGTAATGATTTCAATTGTGAGGAGGACTTTCAAAGACCTGAGAGATGTTGAGACTGTCCATGGAGTCATTACGAAAGTGCAGATTTGACCTGAAATCCACCTGAAATTGCAGAAAAAAGGTTAAAATTTCATTTGCATCATCTGTGACTGTGCGACTGTGTTTGTATGTAGCAGGGCTGTACTGTACCTCTGGAAAGTAGGCGTGATAGGCTCCTGTAGCTGCAACATGAATACACACCAAAATATTAAAGGGCAGGGTGAATATGGGGAGGTCCCATTTGCTGGCAACTGAGGACAAAGCACTGGAGACCACTGGGCTGTGAAAAACAGGAAGCAGGAAATGGATTATTGATTAGGAGGAAAGGCAAACCATAGTACACACTGACCCCACCAAGATCGCTTATGTTCACCTCAAGGTTGAAGCTTTTTTTTGCTACTGAATTGAGTGAAACGGTGTGTTTGTCTGCAAACATTAGCATGTGAAGGTAACTATCTTGCTAACAGTAAGACACAGTAAGTAAGTAAGATAATCTAGCATTACTTTCAAAGCCAAGCGTTACTTTAGCTAAATTTAGGGGTTGATTCGACTATAGAAACCAGCAAAAGCTACAATTTTAAAGTATCCCACCTGCTCCAGGCTGCCTGTGGCTAACTGTATCAACAGCAGGAGGTCAACAGAAACGCTAACCATTACCTCCCAACGCTAGCAGAGACCAGGACAAATGAAACTGTTATATTGCGTGCGAACCACCTAGTCTCTCTGGTCGACTAACCACTGCTGGGTGAATGCGTCACCAACTGCGCCTGCTTGTGATATTTTCCAGGAAAGTCGCCACCGACACTCCAGTGTACATCTTTGGTATTACAGCAAATGCGAGGGCTTTCATCAGTGGGCCGTAGGCTCAGTCATCCTTGTGTTACCTCATTCGGCGATAGACAGCGACTTAACAGATATTTATTTACATGAAAATCTTTGAGATTATTACTTTAATTAGCTAGCTACCTGTAGCTGATGACAGCATTAGTTGTCCTTTCAGCCGGGACTATTGAGCTAGAAACAACAAGATACTTTAGTTTATCTCTCTCTGCAATTAAGGACCCATTGTTTAAGAAATTACTAAGAACTTCAAGTGGTTAATTTGCCGCTGTTAATACTGTAGACTGCAGAAAGATCGACAGGCTAGCAACAGTAACTAAGGGGACTAGGGAAATGGTCACCTTTGTCTCTTTCCGGTTTGCAGGCTATAGTGTGCAGTTTCCAACTGTGTGCAATCAAATGAGTCAGATGAATTTCGAAAGAACACTTACCACAACATGGACATGAACACATTTGGCAGTAACAGCCACCAGTACCAGCTCCCTTTGGTAGAGAAAACAGCCATCAGCATCCCCACCAAGGTGCCGTTGTAGCCATATAAACCGGCTGATACGGCCTCCCTGAGGTGAATGTGACAGATGTTGTCAACATGAGTGAAAAACACAATTAAGAGGAAAAACACACTGTGAAAATAGCACAGTGTGAAAGCTAAAGAAATTGTTGCCCCAGGGAATGAAAGCGGAAGAGACGGCGATAATGGCTTCATGGTAGGAGGAGAATGATTTTTTTTATTCTTTGATGAAGTCACAAAAGGAAAGGGAGACGCCATCTGACCTGTTTTGTCCCAGTAAGATGGCGGACGCAGTGGACACTACGGTGCCCAGCAGACCGTTCAGAGCCCACCAAGGCTCCTGCAGGAAGAGGCCGGTCGTGATGAGGAGCCCACTGAGAGGGTTATTGACGAACATGACCTGGGCCACTCCTCTGAAAACCCAGTCCAGCAGTTGGATTACCAAAACCTGCCCTGTCAGAGATGGATGGACTTCATTTTAACCGTCAATTACAAAGAGACTTAAAGGGGAAGTCCGTTATTTTTAAACCTGGGCCTTATATTTACATGTTTTGGTGTGTGAAGACCAATATGAAATCATGTAAGATTTAAGTCTGATTTTTTCAAATCGAGGTTATCACCTACGTTTCATCCATTCTCTGAAGAGATGCATGTCCCCAGTGAGAAGCCCGACAGCTCTGAGGAGACAGGAGCGGGCTGGAGCTTCCTCATGTGAGGGCTGGTTGTTATTGTCCATACGTACTGTAAGTAGAGTTCATCACAATCGTCATTTATGCCTTTTTAGTTTCATTGAATGTGTGTTTTATATGTGTTTTCTGGGTTTTGTGTCTTTTTCCCTCGACACCTGCACTGCATCTGCCTCATCAGCCCTTCCTTCCTTCCTTCCTTCCTTCCTTTTCCCTGCCTATCAGCCTTTCCCCTGTTTCTAGTGTTTTTAGGTTCCTTTCCCTCACCTGTGTTTCTCCGCCTCATCCCCTCGTTAGTTTGGTTTATATCAAAGTCCAGTCTTTTGTCTGAGTCTGATCCTCCCTGTCCCATCTCTGAGTGCTTTTTCTGGCTTTTGATTCCTCGTGTTTTCCTGGTTTGTGCTTTGCCTTTTGTTTGCCTTTCTTTCAATGATTTGTCTGCCTGTGTCTCATGCATTTGGGTCGACCTCTCCTGCTTCACCCTAACCCTTATATGTATATGATCAGTATTACACCCGCATGCATCGTCACTGTGTGCATGTTTGCTTGATGTTAATATTTAGCTCAAGGCCGAATGTGCAGCCTCACGGAGCTGCTAGCATGACTTTGTAGACTCTTGAGAGTCTTGTTCTACTTCTGTAGCTTTTTGTCTGACGCCCAACAAAGCACCCCACCGTCTGTATGAAATTATTCAGATGTTGTGTTCATTAGTGTTTCAGTTCTACTAATTTCGACCGTGATATTGTCGGATATTGTCAGCCAAAGCCGACGCCTCCCTGCACAAACTAAATCAGCGTGGGTCCCTTTGCTCCCTGAGGTGTAAACAATTCCAACAGAGAGGTGTGAGCTAAAATCGAAACCTCGCTGCCAGTTTGCCACATCGTTTTCTGTTCCTTTTATATTTTTTATATCTTTTTGAAGGAGTGATCAAAGCAGATTTCCCGAAGAGTTTCCCACTGTTACCGTCAAACATCCTCAGTCACAGCTCTCTGCATGAAAGCCTGCGTGTGTGGATGTTGCCCGGTGAGCGGTGAACCTCTTGATCTCGCAGCTCTGTCGGCTGCCTCTTTTCTTCTGCGCCACAATACTTCTTAAGAAACAACAAATATGGGAGCTACTGAACACAACTCTGCACAAACTTTTGGAACTGAACGTGTAATCAAACATAAAACAATCAATAACACCTCTTATAAAACCATCATTGAACCCGTGAACGTGTCCAGAGGCAGTTCAGACCTCATACTGTTGTGGCTTTTGTTATTATTACCTTCCCTTTGTTTGAGCATCTCATGAGGCCCCTGGGAGTTGCTGTTTTTCCCTCACAGTACTGCAGATTGCTGCTGTTGCTGTCAAACTGTGGTCACACTCTTTACTCTTAAATACCAGGCGCAGGGTCAGCGCTGATTTGTTCGTGTTGGGATGAAAATAGCTTGTTGAGTGGTGGCAGCACCTTGTGTTATTGTCTGCTTTCACGCAAATCTGTTTTTTTTTTTCAGCCAAACTCAGCGACAGCAACAACATCACTCTTCACATACAATCTGCAGGAGCCATTTTTGTTGTTCATGATTAAAGAACTACAAAGGCGTCGCATTTAAGTTTAGCAGTTTGTATTTATATTTCCGTTTAGCGTAACGCTTCGTACAACCATTAATCACCATTCATCAATCACTCATCCCAACCCAGACCTTCAGTCAACAACAGTCGACACAATCAATAAACAAATAGATCAACTGCTCAACAGATAGAGAAATCTTTATAACACATAATGAGCATACTTTTAATGCATTATAATGCACCTGTATAATCATAGTTATTAGCACTCATTGATATTTATAATGCTTTATAACAACAATAATCTTAACTCATTATCACCCCAATGTCAACGATGCATTATAACGCATTATGAACGTATTTGTAATGTGTTATAATGTGCCTTTAGTGCCATATAATCCTAGTTATAAGCAATCATGAATATTTATAATGTTTATTATGTCTTATTATTGCATAAAAAAGCATACTTACAATGCAATATAGTGTGCCTATCTTATACAATATTATAAAGCATTTCACAAAGACTTATAAGGTCAAGTATCAATACTTCATGATTGCTGGTCACTCACTGTTTTTGCACGGATTACAGTGTATTTGAATTCTACATTTCATTTTAAAGATGATGATTACAGGCTGATGATAAGTGATGATACGTGGTCATTGTTCGCTTTAAGTAAAGTGAAAAAGAGATGAAACACACTAACATACATTATGTTAACGTTTATTCATGTTTATGATGCATTACAGACATCAGTGTAATACATAAAAGATTTCTGAATATTAAAGACTGCTTATAACTATGATAATACGGCACTATAGGTGCATTGTAACACATTATTTGTATATTCATAAAATGTTATAATGCATCATAGATATAGACTGTGATGCTTTATAATAAGGTCCTTGTGATAAGTGTTAGTTAATTGGTAACAGATGTTAATAATAGAATAATGTTTATTATTAGATTATAAGCCATTTAGAAACATTTATAAGAAACATATTAAAAGTTTATAGAGCTTAAGGATGTTAGTTAAAGCTTTGAGTTTCTTGTGTTAACGTACATATTATGCCATTATTAAACCTGTACTGAGCTTATTTGTTGCTTTATTAAGATGAATACATGTATTATTATGCATTTATATGCAGGTAAGTATGGACTTATTATCAGGTAACTGCTTTTTGCAGCTGCCGGATCTAAAGCAGGAACAATGATAATGTTAATAGATGCTTTATTGTGCACTGTTGACAGTTCATTATGTTTTTTGCAGCCAGCATTATTTTCTGATTCGTGGTGAGTTTGATATATGAATTTATAAATATTTCCAGCATACAATACAATAAAGTAACAGAGTGGTCAAAAAATGTTCTGTTGTTAAATTTACCAGTCACATAGTATTAGGTCTGATTACTATAAGAGCACTTTTGGTAAAACCTGAAGCTGCACTGCATCTGTCATTACATTTACAAGTGAATCATTTTAATACAATAAAAATCAAAGGCTTTTTTCTTCTTACCTCTTTGAGTTGAAGATTAATCACAGCACTCTTATCTACCAGCTGAGTTAATGAAGGCCTACATGCTTTCTTTAAAAAGAGGACAGATATAAAGGACTCTGCATGATATTATGCAGCCTCCTTTTGTCGATAATAACACTCCTTATTGTCTCCTTTCTGCAGGACCCCTGCCAGGAGCAGAGACCAAAGTCTCTCTATTCATCTCAGCAGCTAATCAGGGAGAAGAATGTTCTTATTAGGAAAGTATTTCCTGCTGGAGCCAAACAGTGGCCTTTGTTTCGTGTTGTGTCCGCCTCTGAGAGAAAGGGGAATGTGCCTGTTTCAGGAGCACATTAGGGGATTGTTATACGTGGTCATTTCAATGCATTCAGGTATTATAGATGTACATGACTATATGATTAATTGTCCTTTAAAACATGCACACATTTTAGAAGAAAAATTAAATTAATTCTGATAATGTCACCTTTTAAAGGTCCCATATTATGCTCATGTTCAGGTTCATAATCTTATTTTGGGATGCTACTAGAATATATTGCTTTAATGCTCAAAAACACATCTTTTTTTTTTGTTTTAGCTCCTGTCTCTTTAAGACCCCTTCTGATGACCCAGTCTGCTCTGATTGGTCAGCTCACACATGCCTGAGACAGCACTTTTTGCAACAACAGAGCAGCTGTGCTAAATCAATTCTCACCAGCCAAACTAGCCGCTAGGCACATATTATGCAAATGTGTGACTCTGTGACATAGTGTGATGTCACTGACGAGGCGTTTACGGAGCAGTGTTTTCTGCAGGACAGAGGAGCTTCTGCTAGTGCAAAGTTTCACCTTTTTAAAGTTCAAAGATCTTGTACATGCAACTTGTGCAATGAACAACATGCAACAACATCAACATGGATTGAAACACATTTTAAAGCCCTTTATTTTGACCAGGTTCATGACTACATAGATGAAATGATCTTTAGGAGAAAACGAGGTTACACTGAGCTTTAAGTTAATCATCTACAGTTAGTGACACAAGGCGCAGTCGGTAAACTTGGTCTGTTCATCCTCTCCACAAAACGAGGAAATACACCACGTTGATGACAATGCAACCAGTTTAAAATCTACTGTGTGGAAGCAAAATACAGTTTTTATAACGATGATGTTACTTTTATTTTGAAATATATGCAATGGCGGTACTGAGATACTGAATATTAGGATATCCATTATTAGCAATATGTGTAGTTGCATTACAAATTCTTATGTTTGTCATGTTGCATCGTGTTCAGTAAAAAACATTATAACTTACAATCTTTAGAGTCTGTAAGAGATGATTAAACAGGGACAAAACATAATAATATGCACATACAGTACAAACTTTGTGGTCATATATGCACAGGAACTGTACACATAAATACACAGACGGACTGATGCACAAACATACAGTCACGCACGCACACAAACTCTCACACGCACACTTACACACCCACACACAGGAGCATTCTTTGGAGATGCGGTGTCATATTTTCGTCTCGACTTTAGAGCGAGTCGACGCCGTGCTGAGTGCTGAACTCCTGGAAGTCCTCTGGGATCGTGTCTGTGGAAGGGAGGTATCGTGAGACGCGTTCAGAATCTACAATCGAGTGAGGCCGAACTATTTCTATTCCCGGTTGAAGTCGGTGTTTATGCAACAACGAGATAAAATGTAAGTATTAATGCTGTCCCACTTTTCAGACACCAATTAAGAAGACATGTATCGAAAACAAAGTTCTTTGAGAACAGCAGGAAGACACTGCAGACATTCAAAACATAACAAATAATGATATATTTGGACTTTTTGATTATCTCCTTACCATTGCAGCGGTATTTCAGATTGGACCAGATGATGTTTTCTTGAGAGAAACAGAAAACACCAAGTCGTCCTCCTCTCATGGTTGTGTCAATAGTCACGCCGGAGTCTGCCACCAGCTCTGTTCCTTCATAAAACCGGGCCCTAAACAAACAAAAGATGGGATTTTTGACTTCATTTAATCTATGTCAACATTTTAGGAAATACACTTTTGTTTCACCTCTCGTTAGATGATAACAGTTGGAGTACCATGACGTTTTCAGGATTAACCCCGGTGCTAGCGATGGCCAGCCATGAATAATGGGAAATTAGGGGTGCACCAGGGTTGCCAAGTCACTTACACAGGACCGCCATTTTCCAACAGTACCATTCATTCCTGAAGATCTAGTTTAGCTAGATATGTAGACAACTATTTTGTTTTTTGTCGTACCTGATGTATCCAACCTGTGGGCGATGCTGCAGGTACCAGCGATAGGACACCTTGTCCTTCCAGCCCACATTTCTTGGGTCTTTCCACAGCAGACGAACCTGATCGTTGGTGTCTCCCGTGTGCCACAGCGAGTTTCTCAAATGCTCCCCGGGGCCTGATTGAGACTTCACAGCCTGACAAACAGCGACGGGGAGATGAAGAGAAGTGAGGAGGAGGAAGTGCGAGCAGACAGACAAGAGAACAGCAGAAATGCAGAAAATATGTTGCGGGATAAAAATAGCGAGAATCCGCTCGTGGGGATTCGTGACATGACTTTCACCTTAAGCTGGATGCCGGGCTCGGCCACAGCTCTGAAGGGTGTCGCCTGCCAGTAGGTCTGTTCGGTCTGCTTCCACATCACCACGTAGAAGGAGGACGAGTCCTGGTAGCCAAAGATGAAGCCGGCGTAGTCGTCGTCTGTCACTGTGTTTACGTGGAATGTGCCCTCAAAGTCCACTCCGCTGAAAGCAGTGTAACCTGACAAAAGAAAGTGATGAGTATTATTAATACTTAGACTGTTTTTCAAGGACATTATGTATTTCAGTGACTGATAAACACGTCTTACCAACAGCAAGTCCTGGGTCACTGTTCATGGTCTGCACAATTTCCATTCCCTGTTTGAACAAGAGACAGACGTTGATGAGGGATTCTGCACTTTGATGCCCTTATTTGTCACGATGGCATAAAAATCTCGGTTATAGCTGCTGACTTGCTTTAGTTTCAGCTCCCAGTAATCTCACCTGGTTCAAAACAACCCAGTTGGGGTCAATCTGAGCGTCGCCCTCAGGGTCCAGCACCACCGTCTGATAGGCCCTGAAGTCAGTCAAGGTGACCTCGGCATTCTCGGGACAGTTGTCAATCCTGTCAATGACTTTGTCCTGGTCGAAGTCAGACTCGCACACGTCTCCGACTCCATCATCTAAGGGACAACGGAAGAAGGATTTAGCCGCCTTGAATTAAAGTAAAACGAATATTGTTTGGTGATCACGGTTCATGCGCAGACACTTGTTAAAGTAAGTTTTTGATTACAGACACTGGGGGGGGGGGTTTGTTCTGCGAAATGATACGCTCCTTTCACTCCTTTTTTTAAACCCAGCGTGTTTCCTGCCTTGTCACAATGAGAAGGATTTCAACAAAAAAAACGTCAAAAAGACCTGCCTCCGAAGAAAATTGATGTCCTTTTCAAGAAGCTGCGAGGCCTGAATATAAAACACCGTCAAATATGCTGCCGAAGAGCAAAAAAAACTGTCCTCTCTGAAAGGGCTATTCACATTTTTTAGCAAAGTAACAAGAATGTGTGTCGCATTTTTGATGTAATTTCGACGGATTGTATTGAAGCTCGCTCTTATCTGTGCCCGGCTGAAATTGCTACAGTGCATTTGCAGCGCCGTGGCTCCTCTCGCACATTTGATGGTGTTCTCGCAATATGCCATGTGTAGCCTCTGAATCTGTTTGATGATATGGGTTATTGAATGGTTGGAAATAAATTAGTTTTTTTTTTTCCTCCATATTGGAGTCATAATACACTACTAAGACTGTGAATGTACTACAGCTGTGACATAAAAAATGTCACACACTCGGTGGTTCTTGGCATAAAAGCTTCATTCTGCGCTTTTGATGCTCAATGTAGATGCGTCAGTGATTCGAGTTTTAAAGGGGCACTGCAAAACTCTGAATTTTAATATTTACAATATTAATGAGGCAATAATACAAACTCAGAATCTTTTTTTTTTCCATTACTGAATAAACAAAGGAAAATAAGGTCCCAGAACACTGTTTGAAGCTAGAAAGGTGGCAGGGTCCGCCAAATATAAACAAAGTAAAACAGTGTGAGATTGTGTTGTCCTTTAAGGTCAGTTCGTTTAGTCAGTCGTGCTTTTTAAGGCATAAAAGAACAGCCAATGAAGATCTCTCCCTTCTGATTAAAACTTTCCCAAAACATACATAGTGCACCTTTAAACTTTAGTGGTTATTTTTCTATTCATTTCCATGTCATACTTTTCAAAACAAAATTAAAGTTGTGCGTTGTGAGGGACACCCTGAAGGACTCGCTCCACTTTAATCACCGAACTCTCTGACTGCCAACAAAAAAAAAAACGCCTCGCCCCACTTGATTCATATTGACACTCCGCTCCCATTGACTTCAGAGCCAATTTTTACACAAGTACTGTCACAATGAGTCACAAAAACAGGCGCAGGCGCTTTCAGCCGACAAAATTGCCACTTAATCTGCTCAAGGTTGTTTTTGCTCGATGTGCGTGGGTGTGAAACCGGGGGCCCAAAAACGCATGTAAGAGTTAGTCAGGAGCAGAAGGGAAAATATGAACGTTTGTCTTCGAGCACCGAGCCCTTTTCAGCCAAAGATATCAACAATATAATCTAAACACTGCTGTTTTGATTCTGTGGCGTATGAAAGTCTGATGTGTTCGAGATGAGTGCTCACTGTTGTCGTCAATCTGGTCAGGGTTAGGCACCAGCCGGCAGTTGTCTGGTCCCGGCGGCAGAGTGTCAGGGATCCCGTCGTTGTCGTCATCATCGTCGCACTCGTCACCGAGCCCGTCTTTGTCGGTGTCCAGCTGGGAGCTGTTGATCACGAGTGGGCAATTATCCTTGGTATCCTGGTGACCGTCGCCATCACTACAAGAGACACAATCACATGACGTAAACAAAAAGCTGTAGTACTGGCAGGAGTAGCAGCGGGGAAAACAGTGCGTATATGTACAAGAACACAAGGCAGAGACTGAAAATATTATGACCTGTCCTGGTTCGTGTCGCAGGAGTCTCCAACCAGATCGTTGTCAATGTCAGACTGAAACAAGAGCAGAGAGAGCAGAGTGCATTAACTGGAGAGGAAGGAGGGAAACAAACAAAGCAGATTTTAATTTATTTTTCTGATTTCTCTCTGACATTTGCTTTTTTTTGTACAATACTACTGTAGATACTTTAACCTCTTTGAGTCTTACATGATTTTTTTAAAGGTGTCATTTGTAAAATATGGCCAGATTTCAAAAGGTAACTCCAAAAACACAGGGGGCAGCGTATCACCGGAGTCACAGACAACTGCTGCTCTCTGCCAGCTATCCTTACCTGTAGCTGACTACTACTGCAACCAGCTTTATTTTGTTTGAGTCGAGTTTGAATGAAGTGTTTTACAATGAGTTGATGAGGCAATTCAGCTTGTCTTAGTTTGGTAAAAGAGAGAAGCTCTAATTTTTCTGTTTGCTGAGGAAAATAGATGTTAATTCCCTTTATTTTTTGTTATTTTGTTCATTTCTTACACTAAAAGCTAAGAGAGCTTGTGAAACACAGCAAACCATCCATCCATCCATCTCTCTGGCTGTGACTGACCTGGTTTGGGTTGGGGATGTCGGGGCAGCTGTCGCAGGCGTCTCCCACGCCGTCTCCGTCCCGGTCCAGCTGGTCTCTGTTCTGGACACGCTGACAATTGTCCAAAAAGTTCTTCAGGCCTGCAGTAACAACAGAGGGGGAGGAGATGGTTCGTGTTACATGCTGAACATAACTGATGACTATTGCCATGTATGATATACTCACCGGCGGAAGGTTAAGCTACCTTTTAAGTACAGAGAGTGTTTGTCTCACAAAACTGATAAAAGAGAATCGTTATGATGAGTGTTGTTTGTCAAATATTGTATTTTGTTTTTGTGTTTTGACACTCAGGGCCACCGTAGTTTTGGGCTATTGGTCAGATAAAACAAGCTATTTGAAGCGTCTTCTTTGACTTTAGGGGACTATAAAGGTAATTTTTCAATGTTTTATGTCATTTTTTGTGAATGAATGAAAATAATTGTTAATAATAATTGGATGTTTACTTAAAGGGACAGTTCAACACAAAATAAAAATATATATATATTTTCCTCTGGGCTGTAGTGCTGTTTATCCATCTAGATTGTTTTGGTGTCTCTGTATCACTGTGCAGACAGAACTGTGCATCTATTCATGGACAAGAGGTTTGTGTCGGTCACAGCACAGGGTTTTCAAATTAATGGTGTCCTCCTCAGCTGAGCTGTAACGTGAGCCAGCTTAGTTAGCTCGCCTCTCATCCTCTCAGTGCAGTTCGGTTGAAGGAAGAAAATACTTTCTCCTTTAAAAGTCATGAAGACACATCGCTGTTGAGAATTTCTTTCTTTCTTTCTTTTTTTTTTGGCTCTATTATTTTTGCGAGAAGGCAGACGTCTCTATGACCGATATCTCCAGAACTTGGCAACTCACACCAAAAAAATAAAAATGGATAAAAAGCACAACCGCTCCTTTAATCAATTTGATTCATTTGAATTGAGCTATGATCTCTATAATCAATCAAACTTTTATTGTATTATGGTAAATAAGATATTCACTTTCTGCCGCTTTCTTGACAAACTGAGTTATATCTGTTGAAGTACTTTGGAAATTTAAATTCATACGACCACCAGTGAATTTATCTGATCAATAGACGCTCAGAGAAATTGAGACATTACGCCCAAACTACAGTTTGGTCATCTGAATGGTTCTCTGGTGTGTTATTTGTAATCTCACCACTAGGTTGCACTGTTGCATTTCCTATGCAGGTGAACAGCAGTTTGCGGTCAGATGCTATTTTTCATTCCTCGCAGGGAGGCAGCAGCAGCACCACAAACACATAAAGGTCAAGCAGCAGCGATAAGGAGAAACTATCTTCTCTCCTGTGGGGCTTTTTGAGGTGTAATCATACTCGTGAATGATCAAAGCTTGTGTTTCGCTCTGGGGTCAGGCTGCTGCTGGCCTTCACTTTGATTTATTTATTTATTTTCTGCAGTGTGGTTTCTGATGTTCACCTGGCTTATAACAAGCATCCACACTACATAACAGGAATATATCTCCCAAACATGATTTGGAGAGAAGTGCACTGGAAAATCCGACTGCATGACTGCGATTCTTGAATAATTTAATGTAAGAGCAGGGTGGAGATGTGAAGGAGAGAACAGAGTAATAAGTCATAACAGTGAGTGCCTTCAGTGGTGCTGGTTATATAAGCACGAGCGTCAGTGTTAGTGATGTAATTTCTCTCCATACCATCGCCATCCATGTCGTCATCGCAGGCGTCCCCTTTGCCGTCGCTGTCGGTGTCCCTCTGGTCGGGGTTCTCCACCATGCGACAGTTATCGCAGGCGTCGCCGTGGCTGTCCTTATCGCTGTTCCTCTGGTCCACGTTGGGCTTCAACCAGCAGTTGTCCTGAGACGGACAGAGAGCACAAAGGTCTCATTCACAGCCTGCGTGTTACTGTCAGTATCAAAGCTTGTGTTTACATGTAGTACTCAGATCCTTTATTTATCAGTGTCATCAGCAAGTGTACTTTAAGTATAAAAGTACTCACTGTGCAATAAAATGATCCCTGTCAGTGTTTCACCATTCAATGTGGCATTTTTGGATCAATATTACTGCTGCATTGTTTCATTTTACTGCTGTACTTCCACAGGGCTCAATTTTCCTCAGAAAAATGGCACAAAGCGTCAACCGAAACCAAAAAAGACATTGTTTTATGCGGTTGCTATCCTCAGGTAACAGCAAAACAACTGGAATAACTGTGGAAACCCAAAGAGGGCGAAGGGTGCACTGACGTCAGGGACTCTAGGTAAAATTGGGATTCTTCCTGTTGTTTGCTTTGGACAGTAGTCGGGCTGCTAGCGTTAGCCAAGTTGCAGACTACCACAGGAAAAGACTGGGAGGGGGGTGGTACAGTACTTGAGTAAATGTGCTACATTTGGGTGTTACAGGAAGTTTGTGCGTCTGTCTGCTTCAGAGCTTAAACAATTAGTTGATTCTCTTCTGTGATGATAATTTTACTGTTTTCAAAGAGTTGATATCACTCATGTGTCTGCACTGTAAATATGAAGCTATAGCGAGGATCTTAGTTCAACACAAGCGAGGCTCAGTTCAACGGCAACAAAATCTGCATACAGCCCATCTAAAGCTCACAAATTAAGACTTTACATCATGTTTGTTTAATTCTTACGTGTTTAAAATTCTCTCTACTTACTAATTTTGTACAGATTATAAAAACAAAACCAATAAAACATTAATTAGTGCAGTGTAGGCAGATTTTGTTATTGTTGGAGAGAGCAAGGCTAGCTGTTTCCACTTTTTATACTAGGCTAAGCTAATCGTCAGCTCGCTGTAGCTTCACATTTAACCAACAGACATGAAAGTGTTATTGATCTTCCAATGTAACTCTTTAAGTAAGTTAATAAGCCTTTTTTTCAAAATGTCAAACTGATCCTTACAGCCAACAGTCTCTGGTTGGTCCATGGTTCTTGACAATGTCCTTCTTTGCATGCGTTCGTTAAAGCATTCCCACCAACCTGCTCATTTGGTATACCGTCCCCATCTGCATCATCATCACAGGTGTCTCCATAACCATCCCTGTCGGCGTCCTCTTGTCCAGAGTTAGGAACGTAGACGCAGTTGTCCTGTGAAGAGACGTTACAGTGAAAGAATGAAGAAACAGGCCCGCCGATCACAGCACAGGTGCATTTTTTTACACTGCTTACCTTTTTACAGCTTGCATCTTTGCATTTAAGTTTCTCATCTGGGTATCCGTCGATGTCGGTGTCCTTCCCGCACAGGTATCCGTTACCGGCCCAGCCAATTCCACACTGACAAGACAAATGAAACCCTTCAGAAACTCAGACAGCACGTGTGTGGAGTCGTGAGTGAAAAAAGTGTGAAATCCCACCTGACAAGTGATGGTCCCGTCCCTCTCTAATATACACTGGGCGTTGATGTCACAGGGGTTTGTCAGGCTGTTGCCACAGCTGAGCTCCGGCTTGCAGCCCTTCACCTGATCTCCTGTGAAACCTGTCTTACAGCTGCCGCAGTGGTACGAGCCCTGCGCAGGAAAAAGGACATCTGGTTTCTCTGGACAGCGATTGAAAAGCCACACAAAAGAAACAACTGCCCCACACGAGCCAAAGCGTTGAGATAATGCTCGACGGCAGTCTCACCACAGAGTTGTGACACTGTGAGTTTGCAGTGCAGCCGCCGTTGTTGGGTCCTTTGCATTCGTCGACGTCGTCACAGACCTGAATCAGGAAAAGTGATCAGTGATGGAGTGTAACCAAGTAAATGTATTCAAGTACATTTTTGAGTTACTTGTACCATTTCTGCTACTTTATACTTCTACTCCACTATATTTCGGAGGCAAATATTATACTTTTACTTTACTTTTACTTTAGTTCTGAGTTACTTTGCAGCATCGGAGTCAAAGTAGCACATTTTAAAATGTACTTAATATATTTATGATTTACTTGTACCTGTACTTGGTGTAATACTTTAATACTTAATACTTAAATATTTTAACACAATATCGTTACTTTTATTCAAATATGACTTTCGGGTACTTGTTATAACACTGAAAACTGAAAATGAGGAACATGAAATAAAAATAAACCTTTAATTTTCTTCTGATTTCAAGGTTACTAACATGACCGTATAAAATACATAATGACCAGTGATGGTTTTTATTTCAAAGAGTGATTAATACTTTTTTACTTTCTTTTTAAAGCAACAATATGTAGAAATTGGCATTTTGTGCGATTTGGCGCCCCCCACAGTTTCTGAGTGCAACACCACTGTCGTAAATACAAATCCCAGGTCTGTAACGGATGTCAGATGTAACGTAGGTGCTAACTACAAACAAAACTCATTACATCAGAACGATGTTATGTGTTGAAAAGTTTGATGTTGAAGTCAACATGTCTGTAACGCTGTGATCCTACTACATTTATTACACAGTGCAGAAACAAGAGACACTATTCACTCTATTACAAGACACTGTACCATCAAAATGACTTTGAAGATGTTATTTTAAGGTAAAAAAGTGACATAATGTTGCTTTAAATTAAAAAAAAAAGTTTATGAAATACAACAAACAGCCAAAGACTGAAGCAGTGGCTCCCGACCCTGTTTTGAGGTTGTGTCCAGTTGGGGCCTCTTGTCACGTGTCAGATGTCTATGAGTTATTACCAGCTCCATCAAAAAGAGATTTACTCTTTAAACTTCTCACATGGTTTCATTTAAATAACTGTTCCAGTCCCGAGGAGGTCAAATGTTCCAATAATTCACAAAAAAAATCAAAGATTAGAGAGAAATCCAAATATTTTTCTTGTGACCTCTGGAACGACTTCCAAACTGTATATGAGCAGAAGGTAGAAAAATAGCCTCGCCTCATTTTACTGCCCACGAACACTGAACTTATTCTGTAATACGGAACATTCCTCCACATTTTTCCTTCCTCTTTATTCCCTCCCCCTCTTGTCCTCTCCCCCTGTGCTAAAATATTTGTCCTGGCATCGACGACGAGTAAATATTTCACCGTTATGCAACTAAATAATTGCACCAATTATTTACGGGGGAAAACCTTTTTGTAATGATCTTCTTTCATGTCCTTGTTGATCTCTGCTGTAATTTGCATCCCTCTTTTTTCTTTTTAATAGTCTTTGTGTCAAAAGGTCTTTGCGTCCTCCATGTTTTACCTGTTTGTTGGTCTGGGCGAACAGAACACCCACGCCCTCCACTGCCAGGCCGCTGTATCCCAGCGGACAGGCGTCGCAGCGGTAACCCGGGGCTGTGTTCACACACTTCACTCCGGGGAAACACGGGTTAAACTGGCACTGCAGAAAAGGAGGACACGAGCGCTGTTGAAGCTGCAAAATGTATGTGATTCTCACAGGGCTTCTCCACGAAAGCTTTTAGGTTTGATGACACTTTTGCTCATGCAAAAAAGAGAATGCTGAAGGGGCAAGTCCTCAGAAAAAGGGTCAGCGCAAACAGGAAAAGACAGACAGGCAAACGCACTTCTACCCTCACGAGGACATCCCTCACACCTTTACCGTAGCTGAAACTTTTACCTTTACCTGTGGCATTTATTGCTGAGCCTCATTAAAACATATTAGCTTCTGTGAAGTGCCTGTAAGACCCTGTGGGCCACTTTGATGATCCCGTTGCCAGATTTAATTTCTCATGCCCCGAAAAACTGGTGAAAACTGCGAGTTCTCATGGAGCTTTTCGTGCTCTAATTTCTTAATTCATGTCGCAGTCCCAGTCCGGCGAAACCAAACACATTGTGATGAGTGCTTGTTATGCGTACGTCACCTCTCTGCAGCCTTCATTTGAATAATGAAAGACCATCCAAAATAAACAACAGTACCTGCAGGCCCAGTTTATTGGTTTGTCTACACGGTGGCAGAATTTCTGTGTGGAAATATACAAATTTAATCAACAGAGCCACAGCCTCCGGCCCAAACTTCCCTCATATGGATTGAAAAAAATCTGCACATTACCAGCCCTCACATTACGTGGCTATTCATCTTCTTTCAGGCATCAAATTGTGGGAACGGACAAAATGTTGGCTGGTGGACTCCTGCCGTCAGCCGCGTGATTGATCGAAGTATTTACTGCTAAATTGTACGTGAGATATATTTTGCAGTGAAGATGCTCCTCTTCTATACACAGTGCGTCACAAACAGATGCTTCAAGGCCAAACACCTGCACAGTGTATACTATAGTTCAATAACCGCAGTAAAGCTCAGCAGTATAGTCATATTATTACTTCCTCCTTTGGTTTGGCTGAGTGGTAATTAATTAACCAGGTGGCAAAGGTGTGATGGATTTTGGCACTTAACAGTTGAAAACAACCAGGAGAGATCCGCTACTAGAGCAACTTTTAACCGTGGCGTGAAGAAGGAAAACCCACGTCCAGCTCTGTTTTCTACCTTCCTAAAAAACTTGAACGTCACTTGAATCCGAATTTGAAATATCGTCATTTAAAATGTCTTTATATTGTGGTGTGATTGGGTTTGGTTATGTCTGGACATTTATTTTCAAAAATGATTACTCATCCATTGTGTTCATCCGGCCCACATAGCGTGTGGAATGATGGCACCTGGGTGGTCCAAGTCTGGGCTGGATTAACAGGTCTGGTGTTGGCCAGATCTAGGCCAGAACAATTTTGCTATCCGGGTACATAATTAATTCTGTGAAGCGATCATAAAAAAAAAAAAATCTGCGTCAGTTTGCCCTCCCAAGCAGGTGCAACTAAACCTCTCTGCTCCGGCTCAATCTGCCACTTTTGAGTCTGAGCCAAGTCATCCTTACACAACCTTTCATAATGAGTTAACTCACTTTATACTGCCTATATCTGATCTCTCTCTCTCTCTTTCTGCCCCATCATGCTTGTTAGTGCTTTCATCCACTGGTGAAGACAACAACATGTATTTTTTTTAATTCTCCAACTGTTTGATGATTGTTTTTTGCAAACTGGTGACGTCTTGCTGCTGGAGCTTTTTGCCCTCTCTCCCACTTAAAGCCATATTTCCTGAGCCTTTAACCTCTGTAACTATAATCTAAATCACAAACAAAGCTCTCGCCCCCTAAAGTACAAGAATCGAGATTGGGCCAGGCGGCGACGCTTTGGTAAAATCGACTCACTCAAACACACACGAACACACAGTGAGTCTCACCTCGTCCACGTCGTCACAGTTGAACCCATCCCCGGTGTACCCGTCAGGACAAGGACCACACTCGACACCATCCGCCGTCTCTATGCACATATCGTCGCGGAAACAGACGCCTGAGGCACACTTTGGTTTCACCACTTCAGTACCACCGAGACCTTTAAATACCAAAGAAAAGAAAAAAAACACATTTAATATAATATTGGTTGTCAAACGATCCAAAAATAGTCACCAGGCATCACTTTTACTGTTGAGCGACACGACTGTTATTGGACGTGATCTTACCGCAGGCCTGACACTCTGAGATGGTGTTTCTCAGAAACGAGGTCTCTTTGACCTGGAAAAGGTCAAACATAAACATGTTTATATGCAGCCATGCAAGCTGTCGGGGGAGGTCAGGGGTGAGAAAGCAGGGATTAAGTAGCCTCAGAGGAACCGTTAGGGGGGTAGTTACCTGCTGAATGAGGACGTCTTTCAGCTCATTAATCACCTTCGTTAACTCCAGCATTTGATTGGACAGCTGCTTCGTGTTGACCCCTAAGAGAAAGGGACTGTTATTTTGTTAAACCGAGGCAGAGCTGGGGGGATTCTCAGAGTTTGCTCTCGAGTCACTCAGACAAACACTGACTGTTGTTTTCCTAATGCTGGGATTGTTTTCCTAGGGAACATTTGGCCCGCTCTGTGGGCGTTTGCAACGAGAGGATCTTACCCAGAGTTTGGACGGAGTCTCTTTGCTGGAAATGGCAGTCTTGTAATGAAGCAACATTCTCGAACGAATCCCCAACCACCAGCTTGAGCTCGTCTAAACTCTCCTGTTAGAATAAAACGGGTCAAAGTAGACAGCTGAGCCATTTGGAAACCCGGGAAACAGAAACAGATCCATTATTGTATGTAAATACTGTAAGTGAGGGGTCACCTGGTCTCTGGCTTGCATGGTCTTCAGCTCCACCATACCATAGCCTGCTGGCAAACCCTGGAAGGCCGCTGGGAGATCCCTGACCGTCTCCACCAGCCTGCAGTCCAGATGCAGCTCCACCCCGCCGGGCCCCTGCTGCTGCATGCCCCTCAGGTGGAACAACAGTCGGTGTTGTTGGCCGTCTGCCAGCACCAGGTTGTTGAAGGTTACTGAGCTCATCCTCTTGTCACTTCGTTGGTAGCGCAACACCGCTTTGAGAGGACAGAGCAGGGACGGCAGCAAAGAAGAGACAATGGTGAGAAACAGGAGAGGAATAAGGACTATTGGACCACTGAATGCACGCCCTGTTACTGAACACATGTAAATTCATTTTCTATATGCAATCTCCTGCTTTCCTGGTAAAATAAATGTTAAATAAATAACTTTTAAAAGTACGATTTACAGTGAGCATTTACTGTTAAAGGTTGATTCATCCAAATTGCAACAAGACAAAGAGCCTGCAGCCTCGCTCATGGCTGTGTGGGGCTGTACCTGATGCTAAATGGTAACGTCAGAATGTTAACATGCAAAAAATGACAATACCTGCACCCAATACAACAGAGGAACATTTTATTTTGAACAGCAAATTATAATTTAAGATTTTGCAATGCTTGTCTCCAGACCTCACTGTGACCTCTCTCTATTCTATAAACTACTGAATTAAGAAATGGACAGAAACACTTGGAAGGAAATTTGTGGATTATACAAAATAGCAGTGAAGTCTATAGGACATGGTAGTTAACATAGGCAAAAACAATAGCCACTTTAGAGTAAACCCAATTTGTTGAAGGTGAAAGGTACCTAAGAAATCATTCAGCCATAAAGTGAATTTTGTTTTGCTGCCATTCTTCTTTTAAAACAAGATGCCGTTGCTGCGAGCAACACAACACAACCCAAGAGGCAGAAACCTCAGAGGCATCTCAAAAATCAAAAATGTGGGACTGAGAGAGATAAAATATCCACTGATAACAAAGTTTCTGACTGAGATTTGAATATTCACCAGCTAGTCCCTAATTGTTTCCGTCTGCTGTTTGGTGTCGAGGACACGGTGTACAGTTTTTAGCGTAGACGGGATGTAAAAACCAAAACAATGAGCTGAGAGATGCTAAAATGCGCCACAGAACTGAGGTTAAGCGCAGAGCCTTGTGATAACTCTCCGTGGGGTCGCCGTTATAAGCGACCCCTTTTCGTCATTTAACCCACTGTTAATCTAAAATGATTAGTGCGGCTTTAAACGATACCAGAGCCTCTTTCATGTTCTCCTACCTCTGTTGAGCTTCCCCATCACAGTGAACTCAAAGTACTTGCTGTTGTCCCTGGGGTTGTACAGGCCAAACACAGAGGTTCCGGTCTTGGGCTGCAACTTGAAGGTGGTTAGGATGAAAGCCTCGTTCACCCCTTGCTCAGCCAGACCCCCCTGCAGCAGGTCTGGCAGGCAATCAGGCGAGGTGAGCAGATCATAGACTGTTGACAGGAATGGGGAAAGAGAGAAGTGGTAAAGCACATGAGTAATGGATGATGAGATATGAATATTTACAAGCTGCAGCCGCGCTCCAATCCCAGAGTAAACACATCCTGAGTCGACAAGGAGAAGATGATGATGTTGACCCAGTGTTTGTTGCTCTTGCGAGACGCTGTGTCAATCAGTCAGCGCAAACTTGGCAGGCGGAGTTGGCTCGGAGAAATCACAAAGCTGTTCGGAGCAAATCAGAGCTGTGTACTGTGACGGTGAAGTGCACGGTGTTTATTATTATTTGTTGGGTCGGCACCGAGGCTCTTTAGCTGGTAAAGTGTATATAACCTCACAATTCTCGCACTGTTCTACAGGCAGAGGTATGTTAGTATTGGTTGGAGTGAAATGCCGGAGAGACAACGTACACTTGCTCACATGGTTAGAGTCTTCCTTTAATACAGTGGCTCGGGAGCTGGGCAGGCCATGAGAGGATGTGCGGTGAATCTCTAGTCCACCATCTGCTCGCATCATGAATACACAAGTACCCTGAAAGCAGTCTGCGAGGCCCGCTGTCGTGAGGGAGCAAAATTGCTCCCAAATGCTCAGAGATTGGCCATTGTCAGCCAAGATTGCGAAGCATGATCCCCAGATGAGATCTTTCCCTTTTTTATTTTTTCTCCATTTTTATCTATCTCCTCTGCGAGTGGTCCCTCGTGTTTTGTCCAGCACATGCTGAATTTTCAGAATTACACGGGGGCTTTGAAACCGTGCGCAGGTAAATGTGACTAAGCCACAGACGACGCCTGCTTACACGAGATGAGCCTTTTGTATTCATGATTGCCGAGATCACCTGGTGAGAATTACACAAACAGATAGATCACTTTATGACTCGGTGGGACGTCGTGCTCCGTGAAACTGGCGAAAGTCCAAAAAAACGAACAAAACAACGAGAGAACAAATCAACCTCGATGCACGCTTCATGTTTTTCGAGTTACTGTATCGCTGCGAAGACACACAGTCGGATGAACGCTCGCACATAAAGCACACGGTCCTGCTGCTGTTCATTAATCTTCTGGACAGAGGGCTTTCTGGGGGTCAGGGTCGTCTTCCACCAGAGATGCTGAGAAAGTGCCTCATTTCACCCCGTGATTAACCTCAGGTTTCAAGCTTCGTAAAACTAGTTCAGCTGAAAGCCGTAAAGTAATCCAGTGTCTTGTCCTCTCCCTAACACCAGCATATAAATCTATCACAGTGTGAATGGTCGTATTCCTCATTTTACTGCTTAACAAATCATCAATTTTGAGTGCTCGCACGTTGAGAGCTGTGATATATTGTAGTGTTATGGTTAGAGGTACCTAGTCGAACATTAGTAATGATGAAGCATCATCAACATCAGCTTGTGATTAACATAAACAGTGAAGTCACTTTTTCTCAACAGCCATGAGTAAGCTACAGAGTAGGAGCAGAGATCCATTATAGGTCATGATTTAATGGTTTAACACTAACATTACGCTCTCTCCGCTGCATTCGCTGGCCTGAGTGAAAAATTCTAATTTATACTTCCAAAGGTCATTTATAGGTGATTTCTGGCAAATGTAAGTCCCAATTTCACTCTCTTTTCGCTCTGTTTTTGGTCTCCACCATCTCCTGAAGGAATTATCTGGCTCACTGGCAAGATGCTAGCTTTATCTGTCAGTGGTTTGGTGCTGAACAGGTAGTGTTCAGCGGGTTTATAGTGCTTTGTTGTTGTTGTTGCTGCTGAAAACAGCTTCCTGTTGAGGCCAAAAACAATGCTATTGTATGAGAGCTGCACAAAAACAGTCCCCCACAAGTAAACAATTAGCTGAAATTAGATAAAGCTCAAGGTTTATCATTACGAGCGACCCCTTTTCACATTGTCTTTAATAAAAATATAGATTATAGCCGCTTTAAACGAACAGCATGCCATTTCTGTCGCCAAGGGGTCTCTCAATCAAAATAACAAAATATGTAATTTTGATGACGTGAAGTAGCATGGGATCACAGGTGTGGTTGTCTTTCATAGTGGCCAAACCGTGTAATTACAACGTCACGTGATGCACTGGGGCCCAAAAAGACTTTTTCCCATAAGCTTACATAAGCTTCCTTTATCACTTTCTGACATATCATGATGGATTTATTACGGGAAGCCAATCATGCGGCTCTTCTAAACTTTCCAAATGTTGTCATACCGAATGGATCAAATCAATGGAACGAGTCATTTCTGGGGGGTTTTGATGCTAAAAAAAAATTTCATCCACCATTTTACAGCCACTTCTTGCACAATGTAAGCACATTGGGAAAAGCCTTTTTGGGCCCTAGTGCATCACGGGACGTTGCAATTACACGGTTTGGCCACTAGGTAGAATCGGCTTCAATGCATATGTTCTCTGGAAGCTATAGCACCTACAAGACATAAAGGAGATATGTCCTACGATATGAAACGCACTGTTACTTTGAATAAAATTAAGAATTTCTCTGGGTCTGAACTTTGTTGGAAACATTTGGGACAATAAGCACACAGCTCAACAAAATGAGACAGTCTAGTAATTTGTATGCTCTGTAATGTGGAGGTTTGACATGATATACCTTTAAAGATGTGCTTTACCCTGAGCAGAGAGCCAGTGCCAAAAGTAGAAAGCGAGTTTTGAATTCCAGGAATCTCAGCTCCCTGTGAAGTCATCCTTGAGACATTAATATTGATCAATAACCTCAATAACCCTTTTGCAGAGACAGAATGGCTGTTTTTGTGCGTCTACAATCTTACTTACAGTGGCTGTAAATTGGCCTCCCTGTTTAAGAACGCGGTGAATTCCAGTCATGCAGACAATGAGCCATTTGCAAAAGAAATGGCGGATGATGAACTCCATTAATTTGGACTCGTTTTATATATAACATTAGGCAGCCATTGCCAAAAGATTGTCGGGATTTATGGGCGCACGGAAAGCTCTGCCATCAATCACCGGAGTGGTTTATAAGAAGCTGATACACTATAAACACCACTGCTTCCACATGTCGTCTGCGGCTCCGGTCTGTGCGTGACCTTGAACAAATTTGTGTGACCGTAAGTGGGTTTCAGCAGGAGAGAGAGAGGGAGAGAGAGGAGAGTTTCTGTGTATGTGTGACTTGAAGTGCAATACTGCGCACAGATCACCTCTGATTATTCCCATGTGTGTGACCCAGCCGGGACTTTGAATTAATACGAGCCAGAACGCTGAACCTCCTGAGCCGGAGTAATCAAGCAGGATCTGGCTGGATAGATATGAAAAGCAGGGTGACTTTACTTCAGCTGGAAGATAGTGGGCTCAAAAGTCTGTATACTTTTACTTCTTATCTTTGTCTCCCTCCTGTCACAAAAACAAAAAAAAATTGTACTCCAATGCCTCATCTCTCCTACAGCTGACAGGATATTTAGCATTTTATTCGTACCTCAGTGAGTATCACACGCCATGTCTAATCCTTTGTGTTCCTTGGGTCCGCATATGATATTCTCTTTCACAGTGTCTGCTTTATCCATTATGCATTGAACTCATACATAGTGTGTTAAAATACCCAGTGGTGGAGCCATTAAATCTTTTCTGACAGATAATGAAAATGGAGGATTACATCACAGCCAGGATGTCAGAAAAATGCAGCATTCAAATGAAATCAAAGACATCTATCTTTTTATTGTGTGTGTGTGTGTGTGTGTTAAAATTTAAACAAGCAGAAGACCTGGAAAGATGTTCGTTTTGTGTGTCATCCCCACCGGCAACCGCAGCTGCTGCAATCCGTTATCTCCGATCAATATGACACATTTTGCCAAAAAACATGAATAAAAAATGTAATGATGTTTAAATAATCGAGAAAGCAAATTCAAACACTTCAAAATAACACTCACCCAAAGCTTGAGCTTCCACGTGTAAGCACAGTTTTAATAGCAGCTGTGAGGCCAGAATCAGGGCCGTCCAAACACCCATTTTGTCCTTCCAACTGGTCCCAGATCAGCAGTTTCTCTGGAGTGTCTTATCAGTATGTGACACAGTGGCGGTTTCCCGTATGTCTGCGCCTGCTGTGAGTGGTGCCTTTGAGTCCTTGCCTCCTATTTGAATCAGAAGCGACACAAGACTGTCATTTTAAGCCTAATAAAGTTTGCTTTTGTGTGTGTGTGTGTGTCTGAATTGGTGTGTGAATGTGAAGATCGCAGGAGTCTCACTGAGGGAGGAGCATCGGGGCCAGAACCTGCTTTTAAAACCTTCCTCAGACGGCCACATGCAGAGAAGGAGTGACCTGGGGAAGCTTTTTGCATTGGCTCCCACTGGCTGCTACCAATTCCCACCGGCTCTTAGACAAATGTGCTGTACATGAGTAGCTCCTAATCCAGTCTGTCTGGACACTGAATTCATGTTTCAGCCCATAATATTTTTAGACTCATGAGTTCATGCTTGTGGGGGGGGGGGGGGGGGGAGCATTTCTGAGAATGTGTTTCCAACCGTCAGCAATCAGATTTTGAGTATTTTCTTCACACTCTCTGAAACACAGGGAGATTACTTCACTTTCCTCGCAGGGATCAGATGTGACACCTTTTCTGTGCGCCCTTGCTCCCCCCCACCCCCCTTCATCTCCGGGCAAAGTCAGGAAATGAGCGCTGTGGAGCCTGCGCCTTAAAGGTGACATAACATACCCCCTTTTCCACGTGTTAACACAGTTCCCTGGGGTCTCAATGAAATGTCTGTAACACGCTTCAGTCAAACTACCAGAAAGGATCAAGCACCCTTTCCATCCTGTTTAAACAGCCTTGTTCAGGACGGCTGTGTTAACCGGCCAGCCGAGCTTCAGACAGGCTTCTGGCTCAAACGGCCTCCGGGTCGTCAGCATGTCTGGCACCACATTTGGCAGAGATGTGGAGGCTCAGGTCCTAATGATGTTTGTTTTTCCCTTTTTTAACTCGCCTTTTGCATCTGACTTCTGAAGCCGACCGAGCCTTATTCCACGGGTGAGCAACTGCCATTGAGCATAAAAAAACCCAACCTAAATCTGTATTAATGATGTTTGAATCCTTCACTCATACAATAAAAGTCCCGGTGAGGTCGACGTTCCCACTTAAAAGGGTAAACAGGAGTATCTATAGCAACAAACAGTAGCAAGTGAGTCATAGTTTCCATACGTCTACCACAGGTGTGCCTTGTGGTTCGTCTGTGCGCTTCGGTATTTTGCTGTGCACCAATCTGAAGTCATCAACAGGACACCCAGAGTTTTATCTGCCATCTGATTGGCTTTCAGAATGAGCCTTTACAGGCATTCAGGTTCTGGATCACAGAACGCCACACAGACCTCCATGCATGATCTGCAGCTGCGGTCCCGAGCTCAGCAGACCACATCAGTCTGCTGGAGGACCTGGGCTGAGTCACATTCATGGTGCGGTTGATGAGGTCAGACAGTGAACGCTGCAGCCGACTAGGAGATAAAACCAAACCCCAAATGTCTCTGACACCATCTCCTGACTATTTTAATACGTGGGTACCAACACGACCCGATCCCGAGACTCGGGATATTCACGCTCAGCTTCTCACAGACATTAAAAGTTATAGCGTTGCTGCAACGGCGACGACAATAAAACGTATCGCATTACCGATGAGTTATGCACGGCCCATCTGAGGCAGAAGTTGAAATGCAGCGTAGAAAAGACAGCGAGGGCTGTTTGTGCTCTCAGGCTGACAATTAGCATTTTTCAAAACCTTTGAACCGAAACGGAAAACAAGCCAAACTGGTCAGAAACGAGGATGATTAAAGGTGAATAATAGGAAGCATGTGGTACGCTAACAGCAAAACAAAGAAAGATGTTTTGGAAGAAGAAGGAGAAACGTGCATGACCTACAAATATTGTATTGATTGTATTTATTCTCAGATCCACCCGACTTTTGGGGTTATCCAAGTTTCTTCAGCTAAACTCAACATTTCCATTAACTCATAATAAACAAATTACTGTTTTACGATACAGTCATGATGTTGTTATTCTTCTTCTGGTGCATTGTTCCAGGATCATTTGGATTTATTTGTCTGGTGTGCTGTTTAATCAATTTACTCATGCAATATATAAAATAGTATTATTCACTGTCACTACAAATATTCTGCCTTTTCCTGCCTAATCTATTCCCTTTTCTTCTCTACGCACACGTAACGGTGCCAGGCCGTCCTCATCAGAAAAGCAACCACGTAGGTCGACTATAAAAGCAGCTTATTATGACCCATATTTACGTTTCCTGTTAGGCGGCAACCTCTGGTGATTATTGCAGCCGAGGAAGCCAGTCGGGTTAACCAGGCACAGGGCTTTCATTCAACAGGGCGCCGTTCATGTCCGCTTTGAAACCATAAGTCAACTACTGCCGTCGCTTTTTCCAAAAATCAACGAGCGAAAAGAACAAATGTGAAATGACACGCGATGACACTACATTGTTCAACCCAAAATACTTCCACACACTGCTTCTCAGATGTTTGGTGTCCTTACTGTCCGCTCAGGACGGCTCAACTCGCTATATCCCTCCATTTTCCTGGCAGTTACATTTCAAACAGGATATTATAGCTGGAACATGAACTTTTCACCTCAGCCTCAGTGACAGCCCAGTCAACAGTGAGCTCTTTTAACTTACTAACACAGTTCAGTCAAGTTACTTATGTAGCGTAGGTATGTTTCTACCAGAAGTCATAGAAGTAACACATTTATTTTAAACCTAACCATGTTCTCTTGCTTAAACCAAACTGCGAGCGTGCGACGAAGGTCTGGTACACCTGTCGCCGGTATGCCGCCAGCGCTCACGTTGTTTTTGGAACGGTGATGTACAGCATGTCGTTCCAGGAGTCTCGATTCGTTCAGCCGTCTCGGTACGAGGATGTGTCGAACGGCACACATGAAAATATTTGTCTTTGTGACATTATTTGGTGTTGACTCTTTGGGAAAACAAACTTTTAATGTCAAAGGAAACACAGTATTAAAGAAATAATTACATTGACTGCATGAAGGTTCCTTTTCACAAGACGCTCTTTCATAAAAACGACTTACATCAGACGCCTTATGTTTGAGGAACGGACGCAGACTTTAACAACACGGCTGGTGGTGACCATAAGTCTCCTCGCTCCTGCGCTGAGTGCTTAAGTGCTCATTACACTGTGGGATGCAGCGTCTTACAAGCTCTATACTGTCGTACCTGATGAAGTTACGTAACGGCAGCCAGTCAGCAAGTCAAAGGGGTCTGATCCAACACCTCATTAAATCTGCAGCATCTATCAAAACCTTTACCCCGTCTGGTCGAAGGGACACACTCCAAACCTAAATTACAGCATTAAATTGCCTGAATTTTTTAGCGTTAGACAGACTGTAACTCTGAACTCAAGGCACGGGCTTAATAAATGGACCCACATCCTGCAGCATATTTAGGCTGCAAACTCTTGAGCCAAATTGGTATGTCATGGTGGATAAAGCTGTTGAGTTTCCTGGAATCGTCTAACACAGCATGGAGGGCATGAATACAAATTATACATCAAGTGTTAGAGATCCAAAATTAATCAGAAAATTTATTCTGAACTAATATGGAACAGAAAACCTTTAGAAACGAGGCGCTGCTCATTACAATTGTAGATTGTTATTGAGTCCTTCGCCTTGAGGTATTCAAACCAAATGAATGCATAAACACATATTTGTTGGAGAGGAATCTGAGTTCAACTACTAGTCTAAAAAACAGGATTTTTCACATCCTTACGAAACCAACTTTTGGAAAATTACAGGGAAGGGATGAAACCATCGCTGTATTTCTTCAATTCCATTTACCTGACCGAATCGCCCGCCTTCACATCTCTCTGTGAAATCACTCAAAACGCTCTCAGTTGTGGACACTGTAACATAAACCTGAACGCCCTTCTTGGAAAAACATGGCCATTACGCTAGAAGATTGATGATAGGTGCATAAGAGCATTCTCAGAATAGCCTCGGTGCAATGGGGGAACGTATCGTTTCTAAAACAACAATGTGGTTTCAGTGTCTCACTGAATTTCTCAGTATCATGCGAGTGTACTTAATGAAGGCCCCCGCAAAGCCGCGGGTCAGAGTTGCGGTTGATGGTTTTGCCATGTGTAAGCTGTGAGTTCACTCTCAGACCATCTCAGACTATCCGGTTGCTCACTTCAGTCACACACACCAGCTGGATACGTTCACACTCACTCACTCGCTCTCGATGCGTGTCTCACCTACACCTTACCACGTCATGCCGTCGACGGAGACGGCTGTAAATCACCACTTTAGATACTTGACACCAGTTCAGCCACGCAGCTCTCGCTTTCTCTGTTTTTCACACTGACACTCCCAGCGCTACCTTTTCTCATTTTTATGACCTTTCACTTTTTCTTCTTTTACTCTTTCTGCCACGCTAGCAGCATGGCCCTAAGGATGGCAACGTCAGATCGCCGCTGTGATTAAATTTGATTCATAGTCTTCAGAGAACGAATCCAAATACGTGGTCGCCGTTCTTTTCCTGTAGCTCTACAGAGGATTGAGGATTTGGTGAGAGATTTTGACACGTTTTGGATGGATTACCACAAGATTTTGTACAGACGTAAACCTTGTTCACACAGCCGCCATTTAACTCTGATGTTATGCTCAGGGTGGGAAGCTAACATGCTGTTGTCAAAAGGATCATGTTGTATGTAGGTAATCTGACATATCATTATCACCTCAGCTCAACCGATAAGACAATGCATTGTGACAATCTTCAGGGACATTCGGGCCACGTTTAAAGCTAAACCAACACATTTTATGACCCATTAGCTACCGTTAGCATACTGTAGGTAACGTTAAATAAAACAAATCCAGGATGTGTGTTGATATTTGACAGTTAATTTACTGCTTTCCTATCAGGTCATGTAACACCATCAAACGATAATGTTAGCTCGGAAGTCGTTGAATGCTAATATTAGCTGTTGTCTCACATTTGCTTCTAAAAATAATCAAATCTGTTGTTTTACCTTGAAATTTAGCCCGATGTCCCTCTGGACTTTCATTACCCATTTGGTTTTTCAGCTGCTAATCCATGGAGAAGCTGTGAAATGATACCAACTGATAACTCTTAATCTAGCAGAGGGGTCGACAACAGTTCACATAAACCTACCACAGGAAACAACGAAGAATTTTGAACAATGGCGGACATCCGAAAGTAATGGAAATGACTTTCGTTGATGCATCACGATGTATCTACAATGCCGCCTCTTTCTTAACTGGTATTGTATCGAAAACTCCTCCGCTGTCGCCATTGTTTGTGGTCGAATCTCTCGAGATGGATGTATCTATTTCCAACATAAAGGGGACATAAATAAGCCTTTATGCTCCAGAAGAACTGACGATGATTTACCATCCAGCAAGCAGTTTGTTTCCTCTCCTCAGCATCCATTATAAACCCACGTACACTTAAATGTCATAAACACTGGCCTATTTTACTCAGCTCAACATGTTTGTGAAAGATTCTTTGCAGCAAAAAAACATATCAAACAATCGCTTCAGGATGTGAGGACAAAACACGCCTACGCATTATTGAGTAGCTTGTTGACACAGCACGAACAGCACTGCATTGTGCTCCATTGAGTCTTATTCCAGGTGCTCTCATTAATCCTTCATAGTTCTGGCACATTGAGACCGAGCGTGTCTGGGCTAGGAAGGTCCACTGTATGGTGACAGACGGCACATACTGGGAGAACATAATGGGTCATTTGTTCAGACGCCGTCAACACGCTGGTGTGTTGTCAAAAATGACACACAGTATTAAAAATGCAAGAAACTCTGTCTGAAAACAACCGTTTCCATCTAATTAAGTAAATTAAAGGCAAACTTGTCGCTAACAGTTAGCATTGTCCTGGTTCCCTTGACAAAAAGCCTATAGCTTTTCTAATTAGAAGGAAAACACCTCTGTGGCAAACACAAGTCTAAAAATGAACACCACTTATTTGTTGTGGGAATGAAGTTTTAGGGCTCAACACTCATTTTCTGAATTAGATGTAGCAATGGAAAAGTTTGAGTATGAATATTTTGCAACTAATGTCAGCCTTTAAAGCCGGACTATGAGTAGATGAGTGTCCGTGGTCGTATTTTATGGAAAAAATCTCTAATCGTGTGTTAACCACAGCCCTTATTTCAGGCGTCTAATCAAAAAACCTATTGCCTTTGAGACAAGGGAACCAGAAGTGCAGAAATGCTAACCTGTTTCCGCGTTTTAGGACTCCTGCGGCACTATAAGTTACCCCTCCTAGCGTTTCCCTGTAGTATTACTGTTGGCACAGCTGTCGCAAAGACAGCTAACAGTAGCAATGTGGCTACTGTTAGCAGCCTGGTTACTTTCCAAAGCCAAAAAACAACCATAAGAATCCAAATTTGACCATGAAAACCAACGTCAGTGCTATTAAAAGGCAAAGAAAAACAGCTGGTTGTATTAATTAGGCAGGTATGTTACGTACTGATCTTGTTGACTGGCCGAGTTATACCTGGAGACCACGGGAAAACAATGCCTCTTCCTGTTTTGGTTGACGCACTTCCTTTGTGCCGTAATTCAACCTTCATAATTCCAGGAAAAATCAGTGAAAGCACAGTGAAAGCGAGGTTTATAGGGAACTAAATATATATCGGATGGTGCCTTTTTTACTGTGCAAAGCAAAGAAAAGTTGTCTATTACTAGTTCAAGTGTTCAAAATCCGCTTCAAAACGTGTATAAAACATGTTGATGGAAAGACGGCTAATGTTTCCAGCAGTTCAATCATCATACATCATCACTGTCAGACTGCAAAACACAGTGATCTGCCCCTACAGACTGTATTTACTGGACCACAAATCAAATAATGGAGATTGTCGTTAATGTGCACGAGTGGGACTGTTTGAGCCCCACACCACGAGAACATAAAAGTTGTTCACTCGTGTGGGAGTGCAGTGGTTTAGTGAGCTATTATGTGTCTTGATTTTTGAGAGGGAGTGCGTCATTTTGTTAGTGGAATTATAACCTACTATTCCTTATAATAAGTGGTTCATGAGCGGGACGTGGGCCACATGTGGTAAAGTGAAGTTACTTGAGACGGAGGCTCAAATTAGTGACCTTGTTTGAATGTTAAGGCGCGGACGCTGTGCCAGTTCAACCGAATTTCTTTTGTTACATCCAGACTCTTTGAAACTGGACTCTTTATTTCCTGTCTAGCGGTATAGGAGCAGGAATATAATGCATTTCCCAGAGAGACAGATGTCAGATCTCTAAACTGCAGTCCAGGAAATGAATAGATTTCTTCCACATTTCAGCCTCGGTCCCCTCCACCTTCGGCAGCATGAGGTTAGGATTCAGACTTTATTTCGTAATAACCAAAATGCCCAGACTCCTGCTTATCACCACGTGCACGCGAAAGTCTGCTATTTCACTTTTACGCTCGGAAAAAATCACATGTGGCATTTACGGCTGTTCGCTGTTGTAACTGTCCCCGTTTTTCAGGGAGGACATTACAGGGTCGACGGATCTTAACGCAGTCCCCTGCTAAGAAGAAAGTCACGAAGGTTCACAGCAACAGGGGATGAAACTGTGTAAGAACATGGTGATTTACAACAGCCTGTCCCACCTGTGACTGCCTGTTTGCTGAGGATAAATGGTTTTGGGGGGGAGGAGAGGCTGAATCTGACACAAACCGCAGGCCAAAATCCACAGCTTAAAGGATAACTCTGCTCTGTTTGCATAGCTTTCGTTTCTCTTCTTCATCAGTGGGGCAAAAGAAAATGATTGGACAGGTGGGAATAAAGCCAAGTTAAGCCAGATTTGTATTCATTTGATTAGTGTTGGTTTTAATCTGGTTTTTAGTCAACAAAAACTAAGAGCGTGCAGCTGTCATCCAACCTTGTGTACAGTTACAGTACGGTTACAGCCGGCAGCTCAATAGCTTAACTTCTAGTAGGTGTCTGTGCTGGTGTGTGTGTTTACATGGTCACAGCTCCTTGTCTAATTTAAAAGGGACTGCAGATGCATTTATTCTGTAAGTACTATTTCCGGAAACGGTTACGCTAGCCAACATTTCTGGCAGAGATATGCTGAAATGAAGGATGCTGTATATTAGTAAACACGTCCAGCAGCTAATGCTTTTGAAGAAGGGACATTTTGGGCTTCTATGGTCAATTAGGAGCGTATTATACGATTCTGAAGGTAGAGGCGGGTTGTTGAATAAGACTGTTTTAATGTGGACCGCCAATCTGAACCCCAATTGTCAATATAATAATCCCAGTGGACCAAAAACCCATTTGTCCAACAGCTTGTTGTCCCGAAAACAAAAGCCCACTCCTCTGAAGGTCCACTGTGCAGAAATACAAAGTCTGGCTGGAATTTTTGGCCTTAAATTCTCAGCGTATTTCATATTTTTGTCATATTTTAGTTTTGAAAGGTTATACCTTTTTTACTCTAAGTCTTGTTTAAAAGGCTTAAAAGAAAAGTTCACCCAAAAATGAAAGTCAGTATCTTCTCACCTCATGCCAATGGAAAATCGTTGCCGTTTCATAGCTACCAAAACATTTCTGGAGATTCACAGCAAACCTGAAGAAGATGAGGAATGATGTTTGAATGCATAAAAAACAACAACCGTAAAACCAAGAATGGCTCCATCTCAGTTCTCCTGAACCCTCAGAGCTGTAGACAAGCTGTTTGTAGCCATTTAATGGCTTTTTGTTTTTGTTTTTTACATTTTAAAACAAGCCCACGTCTACTTTGGTGGTTTAGTAGAGCGCTGCAACGCTGTTTTTCTGTGAAGCTCCGGAAATGTTTTGTGGACTATGAAACTTTACCTGACTTTCCATCAGGATGGAGGTGAGTAGATAATTACTACATTTTCACTTTCCGGTTGACTTAACCTTTAAAAGCGATCTCAAAATACTTCATTAAGTCATTAAAACCCCAAATGGGCCCACCTAAAGTGTTGATAATCATCATCTGGTGAGTACAATGTCACCAAAAACTCGCCCAAATGCAGTCCAGGATGATGAATGGACATTTTACAACCACTCTCTCATCAAAGTGTTTCCGTTTGTTTCTTGTTGTGTTCAAGTGATGCCCAAACATGTACTAGTAACTAGGCATCGTTCGCACGTGTGCATGTGGGTGTGTTACGTGAGGATGCCTGTGAATGGAAACCAGGTGCTTTTGTGCTTTGCCAAGACGGGCTTGTTGTTGCATCGTCAGCTCGGTGTGTCTAGAAGTAGCTTAATGAGCTCAGCAGGACCCCTCACATCAAACACTCCGCTAATGGCTGATAAACTCATTGGGCTCGGTCAGGCCGGACAACAAATGGGCACGTTTACGTTCGAGGCCCTCAGTGTGCTTCTCGGGCCCACCATTCAGAATCCAGGCCAAGTATTTTCATGAGATGTTAAGAGGAAACGGGCTTCTGCTTTATGGGAAGGCAATAAAACGTGAAATCCTTGACTGGTCAAAGGAGCAGCTTGTTTAAAAAAAAGAGAAAAAAAGACAGACTTATGTGAGGTAAGGAACGACAAAGGCAGATGGAAAGAGACACGCTGGTGTGATGTCATAACGTTTCCGTAAGAGTGAGGTTAGACGACAGGAAGAGTCAGCACCGGTGGGGTATAAAAAAACACCAGTGAAACGCACACCAAAGAGCTTATCAGGACAAATCAACAGTGATTTGCAGTGATCTACCTCGTATGGAAAAGGGAATAAATGTTAAACAGATGCTTGTGGTTCATTTGCACGTTGTTAACAACACAGTAGGTCGTCTTTCCTTTGAGTTTTTCTACAAATACTCTCCAGAGGACCTAAAAACTAATAACGTTGTACACATACAGTATAAGTTACTGCCCCGAGCTTACCTCAGCAAATCTTTGTGCTCTCCCTGCATTTATTCAACAAGACGAACATGTGTACAAAAGCCACTGCCAGGATGAGACAGGGGGAGCAAGAAAAAAGACCCAAGAGGCACATTAAGGTTTTGAGGAGTGAAGTTTAATGGGATCATGATTGTCTTTGTCAGAGGTCAAATATTTAATTGGTTTATGGGACAAAAAGCACAACCAGAGCCACTTCTACATTCACTCAGCCAACTAAAACTCTCTACATTAGATACACCATCAGGGCATAAAGCCCACATGAGCCACTTTTAGCAGCTCAGTCTCACGGAGGGTCATTACTTTTGACAAATGACAGACATTTTGCTTTTTCAAAGGTTGGGGCGAAAGGCTACCACATATTATCTTTCTCATTTCGTCTGAACACACTGTTCCCACCGAACCGTTTTCATCTCTTCCTATCAAAAGGATTTATTGTTCTTGCTGGGTGAAACTCCCTCTCTCCCTCCTTTTCTCTTGTATCTGGGCAATCTCCTCTCTGATTATGCTTTAGCTGGTTGAGATCAGTGTTACTCTCCGGGAGAGTAAAAATGACCTCAGTCTGACTCATTGGTCGGCATCCATCCGCTCCCCGGGCCCTACGACATGCACAGACTGACAGAGAGGTTGACAGAGTTAGACAGACATACAGATGAACAGAGAGACAGAGGGACAGACAGGCAGGGTCCTAAGGTTGACCCGTGACGAAGAAGGAAGGAGGCAAGTAAGTGCAGTAGAGAGGGCGGACTGTGACCTTATTGGCCAGACTGTTAGCGGATGAGGTCACTGGGCTACAGCCGACGTCACAGCGTACTAGTTGTCGAAGCGGCCAGTCGCTTTCCGATGTAGATCCTGAAAAGAGAAAGACGCAATCGATTAATGTCCACCCAGCTCGAAACACTTTGGATTTCTCGACGTGTTTAAGCTGTTTGAACGAGGCTGCAGTGAAATTAACGTCCGTATATGAAGAATTTGTAGGGTGGTGTCTTTTTTTCGACTCAAACCCATGAGCAAAAGTTGTAGGAATGCATTAAACAGTGTGTTTATCTGGTCTAACACAGCGGTTCTGAAGTCGCAACCACAGAAAAATCAGGATGCCGTTCACGTCTGAATAATGAGAACTTGCCAATTGCAAAACCCATCAGCTGTTAGAGCCACCAGAGGCAATGGCCAATGTTTCGGGGCTTCCGGTGTGGTCAGCAGATGCCGGATGACAAACATCTGGGCCAAGAATTCTGCTTCTGTGTTAACAGTCTGTTTCAAACACATTGAGTCACGTCTGTCGTACGTAATGTGCTATATAACTAAACTTGACTTGGTTAGCAACCTGAGATAGGAGAATGGAGTTGGAGACGACCTTCGGGCTGATCTCTATAAACAGGTATCTTACTCATGAGTGTAAATAAAACAATGTGTGACCAATGTGCTCCGTCTCTTTTGTCTCTTCTCCACTATGACCTAAGCCCGCTTAGACACGACTCTTGCTACAGACTACAAATAGAAACAAGACCGCTTCCGTAACCAAAATACCCCTTTTTTGTCAGTGTTTTAGGGGTTTATATTATATTTAATGTGTCTTTTTTTCTGTATTTTGTGGGCATGTAAACTTTAATGTCATCTCATCTCTTGTTATTTCTTTGTTTCATTATTTTTAAGTACTTTCAGAGTGTTTAAGCTAACGTTAGCATCTCTGTCCCGCTCTATATTGGTTTTAGGGAAGTCTGCATTCCAGAAACTGCCCCATTCATTTAATTACTCAAGCTAACATTTTTATTTGATCTTAAGTTTTTTCTTTTACTAGGACTAACTAGCTGCATGCTGTTTAATTCCTCTTTTGCTACATTTTCTTTAGCATGATAGCACTTAGCTACTTAGCCTAACACTTAGCCATCAAGTGCAAATTTAAGACCCTTCTACAGGGATGTAATTTGGAAACACGTCAGCTGGAAAAATTAAAAAGTCAACCACAGACAGTGTTTTAAATCGACTCACGGATCTCCCATTAATTAGCTGTCTAGCTATAGTTGATGAACTCTGCCAGCATCACTTGATATTTAATCCAGGAAAATGAATAGTTGCCAGCTAGAAATGAGAAGCTTCTTTTGTTTACCTCGCTCTGAAATCAAGAAGAAGTTGTTTCAAAAATGACTCAGAGGTCAGTCTCCTGTCGTTATATACCATGTGAGAACGACTATCTCGACAGGTGAGTGGGGCTTGCTACTGTCACAGTTAAGTCACATACAATGGGGGGGAAAAAAATGAGTCTATGTTTGTGTGTTCGTCTCACCCGACTCCAAGTGTGAGCAGGTGTGAAGCCAGCAGTGAGGGACCAAGGATGAGGAGGACATCGGAGGAGAAGATTCCCCTCTTCATCACCTCTGTCTTCCTAACGCTGAGGGAGCTCTGCTGCTTCGGGTGCTGAAACACAAACTCTCTGCAGAGAGGAAGAGAGAGGACGAGGAGCCCGAGATGAGAGATGCAGGGAAGAGGGAAGATAGAAAGTAAGAGATAAAAAAAACAAAAAGAAACAAAGTTAATGAGAACACAAGAGAGAAAACTCAGAATGCAAGGAAGGTAGCAGAGCTCAGAGAGTCTGAGACCATTAAGAGCTACTACCTGTCAAACAGACTTATTGTATTGCAGAAGATTAAATGTCAGGTGTGGCAGTGTAAATAAAAAAACAGGGTGATTCATGTGTTTCTCAACACTCAAAGGTGTAAACAAAACTTAAAACACAGAACTGCTGTCAAAGTCAAACTGAGGAGACACAACAGACAACAACTAAATCACAATTTTTTTTTTTTTGCGAGCAAAACAAACCTTTTTTTCAGCCGGTGCCAAAAACTAAAGCGCTGAATGTTTCTTTAATTAAACATGAACACATTTCGTTTGGAGGGATTTATGTAGGGTAACTTTTCTTCACAGTGTCTCCTCTGACAACTCGCACAGTAATGATGAGACTCACTGTGCCAACAAACTGTTACAGCACTTAACTAACCATAAAACCACAAATTGTTGTTTTTATGTACCGGTTTGTATGCGGATTAAACAAACAACATGTTAATTGGTGAGATTTAGCGGTGCTCGTAGGGTGAGTTTTGAGCTTGAGAGTGAGAGACTCGCTGTTTTCCACTGCTTTCACTCTTAGGCGAAGCCAAGCGAATCACTTCCTGTCTCCAGTTCCATGCTTAAAGGGCAACGCCACCAATTTTACACATTAAAGTGTGTTTACAGGTCTTGGGGAAATACTGCATATGTTAAAAAAAACAAAACAAAAAGTAGTAAAAAGCCTTTTGTGGCTCCAGAGAACGCTGCATGTAATCTGATAAATTGTCTCCAGTGATGTCACTCAGTGGCTATGTTGCATTGTGGGTAATGTAGGTGCCATGGTTTGAAAAGCAGGCCACTGGTCGAGCATTGCACCTTTATAACACAGTTGGACTCATTATGGACGGTTTCAAAACAAACGATCGTATTCTTCTTTCTTTTCGAAAACCTGGAGCCTACATTGCCCACAATGCAACTCCTCAAGACCTGTAAACACACTTTAATGTGTAAAATTGGTGGAGTTGCCCTTTAATGCACAAGAAATGCTACTTCTTCAAACTGTTACATACCTGTACATCTTCGCAAGTACTTATGAGTACTCTAACGTCTTATGGTCGTAATAAAATACTACTGCAAACATAAATAAATATAAAATAAAGTACAATGAATGACTTTAAATGAGCTGGCCTCACTTTGGTGGCATATTTTCAGGTCTACTGGACCAATCCCAGACCCAGTCAGTGTCTCCTCGTCGGTCAGCCTCCTCCTGCAACGTATCAGGGGTCAGATGAGGTAAAACAGTAGACAAGGAGGAGGAAGGAAAAGTCAACACACAGGAGAAAATCAGGTCAGAGACAGTGATACAATGCAAGCTCAGCACATGTGTATTGCTGGTATTGATATTCGCTTTGAACAGAAGTTCAAACGAGGAAATATCAAACAACACATCATTGAGCAAGAAGCAAGCGCTCACATGCAGCGCAAAACAGCAGAAAACTGGTCTGACTCTCTTGGATGTCAGTGGGTTTTTAAAAGAGACGGATTAACTATCGAGTGAGCAAGCAAGTAAATATCTCTGCAGGCTGCTTTTAAACTGGAGATGATGGCTGGAAAGTAGGAAAAGTGTCCAAAAATGTTCTCTGTGTTTCGGTAAATGGTCGACAATAATGTGAAATAATCACCACCAGTATGGTCCTTTCACAACAAAAATACATGTCTGTGTATTTTTTTTGTGTGTGACATATTTACTTAAGGGAAGATGAAGTCATTTGATTAATATTAACATGCCAGTCGCCGTGGTTACATGACAACATTTCTTCAATCTGATTGAAATCTTTCTGATTACAGATTCCAATTTAACGCTTTACATGGACACTAAACGAAGTGATCAGATACGATCTGCATTTACACGCCTCAAAGCCTTTAATCAGAATTGAACTTTTTTGACATGTGCAAAGTGGTTCTGCCGGCTGCGAGGCTGCTAATCTGCCGGAAATATAACAGAAGAAGGAAAGATGAGAAGTTTTCGTTCCAACTTTGTCGAGAAAATTCAACGCGTTAATTTTCTCCGTCTGTCAATAAAATTGACAAAGAACCCACTTTGTATTCTGGGAGCAATATTTGCGTTTCCGGTTCGGTGGATTCGTTTGAACATTTAGTTGTTTCGAGCCTTTCAAAGATTGAGGCGTTTAACAATCTTTAAATCACAAAAAAAACCCTCCACAGACTAGTTGTGTTTTGTTTTTGTCCCTCCCAACATTGGTGAACATGCGAAGAAAGAATTTATTTATGCAACCAGGGAGAAACGATCGGCTCAAGCGTTTACTTGTTAAAATGCACTAATATTTTTCTATTAAACAGAAGGTTATTGAAGGTTTACACTACTGGATCAGATCAGTTTCTATCAGTTGAGGTGGTGACATGAGGCTTTTATTCAGATTGGGCTATTATTCTGATAATTAGTGGAATACTATGGTCTAAACTCTGCTATCGTCAGGATAATGAATACCTGTATGGTGACACAGTCACTGTCCTGATCGCTGGAAGGTCTTTGGGAACCAGTGGACTGTGGAGTCCCCACCTGTGGAGGACTGCGGACCGGAAACAGACATTTACAATGTGGGTTTAGTGCGAAGCAATGAACACCGCCATTTAATAATTCTACATTTGGGTTAGAACAAACAAACACAGATAAAGTAAACACATATTGTGGAAAAACAAGCAGAGCTCCACAGAGCAGAGAACGAAACTCATTACTGTGCAAATTATTTTTACACCTCGCTGTGCAGCTCCAACCCCCCAAACCGCCGAACAAAACAACAAACTGAATCCACACAAACAGTCTGCACTGTTACCTGTCTCTACTCCTCTCACACTCAAGCTGTGCCTCCAGAAGGATCCTCTCCAGCTCCCCCTGCAGGGCGGAGGAGATGCTGTCCTCCGGCCCCGTCAGACTCTCCCTGCGGCTCACGGCTGCGATCAGCTCCTCCAGCTCGACCCAGGAGCCTGATGAGGAAACAAGACGAGCAGCAGAGTTTGTAATGATGCTCAGGCAGTCAGAGGAGGCAGAGAACAGTAGGGCTTCGTGCACATATGTTAGTCTGCAATGAGCCAGAGAGGAGTCGTGATGAGGAGAGTGAACAAATCTATGGCCTTAAAATTGAGTGTTTGCATAGAGTGGATCTGTCACTGGACTCAAATTATGGCATTAATCACATATAAATCAACTATCAGCTGAAGTATATTGAGCAGATTTGAGAAAATAGTGCCACTCTGCCCCCCCATCACATGTTTGTGCACTACGTAACTTCAGTGAGAGGGTCGGATCACAGCGTTACATACATGTTCACTTCAACATGCATGTTTTCAACACATAACATTGTTATGACGTCATGAGTTTTGTTTGTAGTTAGCACCTACATTACATCTGACAAACTGTTACAGACCTGGTGTTTGTATTTACGACAGTGGTGTTGCACTCAGAAACTGTGGGGGGCGCCAAATCACACAAAATGCCAATTTCTACATAATGTTGCTTTAAGTACAATTTTGAGGTAGGCCTACATGTAAGCATTTGCTGCTACTTCCACTCCACTACACTGTGGAGGCAAATATTGTACTTTTAACTCGCTACGTTTATTTGATAACTTTAGCTACTAGTTACTTTACATATTCAGACTATTATTCATTTATTATTATTTTGCCTTTAAAAATTATTTCTCTGATAAAAGACTTCGATTTTTGCTCGGGGCTCACTCAGTCAAAATTCTGACGACAAAAGATGTAGTTTGGCGACTTCATGATGTAACAAAAACATGATTGCTGATGAAAATCCTTCTCATGTCACTCACTGACATATCCATCTGGAGTTTCCCCATAAATTATAGCAACAGGTGACCAAAGGAAATGGACCACTGCCTTGAATAAAACGATGGATTCCTCTGGGTTCGAACAGTGTTGGAAACATTTTGTATGTAAATACACTCCCCCAAAAATATATTTTAATGCAGAAATGTTTGTTTTTTCCCTGATTATTCCTTTGTATTGTCAAAATCTTTGGTTCTTTTGTTTGTCATATTTCTAGCAGTGTTTTTAAATCACTGACCCCTGCAGCTTGCGTTGTCCCCAAGTAACCGATTAATCCTATTCTGAGGCGAGTGGACTCATTTGAACCATATTAAAACGTTACAGCATTGCTGTGAAGTGGACAGTGAGTGGACAGGTGTGCGCGCTGACATATGGTGACTTATAAGCGGCACCACAGATGTCCTGACGTGACATCCGATGACCTGAGAGACGCCGAATGCAGGACGGACATCCGGCTGGATGCTGCTCTTACACACACACGTACTAAAACACACACGCGATGAACTCAAGAGTCCGATTCCCTCTTTTATCAATGAGTGCCGGACACACACACAGCACATGAATGAATGGACGCAGGTTCACCGAGTACATGAGCAGGAAGCGATTGACTCATGCACACACATGCACACTGGTGTGTATGGCGTGCACACATACCCAGAGCCAAACAGTAGGGCAGGGCTAACTCAGGCTGACAGCATGGTTGCTTACGTAAGATCTTATTTCTGTTAGAGATTAGCCATTCACCCTCTCTCCCATCCTCCCCTTGTTTCTCTCTTGTCATGCTGCCTGTATCCCTCTGTGACACAGGCAGCATTTACAAAATGTCAACACCTCATCTGCCTACCAAAGTATCACTTGTCATCGCTCTAATCTTCACTTTTTTTGGGTTTATGACACTGCAACAGCAGCAAGAGAGGGTAGAGACATGAGTGGGAACAGAGCTGGAGGGAGGCAGGGGTGAGGGAGGGGGGGCGAGGGAAACTGTGCCATTGCCCTAGTTATTTTTCAACAGAGGGGAGTTATGACATAACAAGCGCCTTGTTGCCTGACTTATCTATCTGTCGCCATTCTGCGGCACTAAATCAGTTTCTATGGTGCAATCCTGTACACATTCATCTGTGCCACTGCCAAATCAGCTTTATGTAATGTGGACGAGCGCTCGACGCTAAAAGACTCAATGAACTGCGGCGCAGCGCAATCATTTCTGATTTCTCGGGCTATGAACGTCAGCTTCTTCTCGCCGAAGGGAGGGCAGTCAGATTGTTCTGGGAAAACGTGTTTTTTCTTGACTCAGATTTATATTTTATTCGTCTTTTTCCTCGCATGATTTACAGACGAAGAGGCTGAGTGGTTACACCGAAATGATCCGAGAAATGCCTCTTGTGTATGACATGAACCACAAAGGAGCATTTTCCTGTATGAAATTGACAACAAAATAACTTTAAGTGTGTTTCCGTCCACCTTTGTTATGCTCTTTTTTTAACTTTACAAGTAAATAATGTCGTTCATGAAGAATGTCAACTTACGTAGCATTGCTAACAGTGTTTATACTGTTAACGGTGCAATATTTCTGCAATATTCTGCTGTTGTTTGTAGCATTTACTATGTAGCACATATGTTACATAATGCAATAATCCATGTTATCTTCACTGTAGTTATGGTTTAGGACAAGGCACATGTTTTACATCTCTATTTCTGGTAGCAATTTGATTTCAGAATGTCAATACATGTATATCGTTGCAACATATTATAGTTTAAAGGTACGCTATGCAACTTTTTATGGGCCTATGAACAGAGACGGGGTCTTGATACTAGGAAGAGCAGTTTGCAAGACCTAACATGAGTTTTAAACCTACTTTAAAGGCACATTTTTACATTTGAATTTGTAAACAATAGAGCAAAACAGGCTTATATTTGGATTTAGGATGGGGTGAGTTACAGTTATTTTATACTATTTATTTGTATATTTTATTTTTACTTACTGTACTCCTGTTTCTGTTTAAAGGGGCACTATGAAGTTTGGATAAGACATTTTAATATTTACAATCGTAAGGAGGTAATAATACAAACTCAGAAATATTTATTTTGCCATAAGTGAATAAACAAGCTGTTCTCAGAGGAAAATAAGGTCCTCATAACAGTGTTTGAAGCTGGAAAGGTGGCAGGGTCCACCAAATATAAACAAAGTAAAACAGTACTAAGACGTGTTGTCCTTTAAGGTCAGTTTGTTCATTTAGTTTATTCAGTTATGAAAACCAAGAGTTTATTTATTTAGTTTGTTGAGGAATAAAAAAAAATAATTCGATGAAGATCTTTCTCTTCTGATTAAAATATCTTCCAAAACAACATAGTGCACCTTTAATGACAATAAACAGAAACAAACAGGCCTCATTTTCACAATGATTTTCATACTGGGAATTTAATATTTGGAAATTATCCTGAGCATCTGTTTCTTTTATTCCTTAAAAAAAAGAGAGAGTTTTCATACGGGCACACGTCAGCAACATAAATGTCGATACCGATGTATTTGTTATAGGTCAATATCAGCCGACAACATCGCCCAACCGATATATTGGTCGGGCTGTGCTTACTCTTGTACATCGTCTAACATTAGTTGGTGGACATGTGGATTAATTCACTTTAGTTTTTATGGAAATTATATTAAAATATGGATGTAAACTTGACTAACAACCATCCATTCAGTAGATCTTAGTTGAAAAACACCACACGCTCCACTCCCGATGGTCACAATCCAACATCCAGGAGGAAATCCACGATCGGCTCCCTTTTTGAAGTATAATCCTCAACCCCCCTTACATCATTTTCATACGGCCCCTCGGTGCCCTGCTCTCCATAACATTGCACCACATGTTTTTACCCAGCATCCCTTGTGCCAAGCAATGTGCACACAGCACAGTGGGGCTATAAGCGTCAGGAAATCTCCACATCTTAATTGGCTTACAGAGATACAAACAGGTGAGTCAGGGAATCCGTTTACACAATGACACTGTCAGTGGCAACAACAATGACATGTATTAAAACTGACAGTGCCTTTCTTTCCTGTGTGGCTGCTGCTGCTGCTGGCACCATGTCTGCAGCTGCTGTTTGATATCTGCACATCAGTCCTGTTAACACACTGAGCTGATGCATGGAGGGTATGGGAGGGGAGGGGAGGGTAGGGGGGGTCATTGCTCACATTGTTTATATTTCTATTTTCAAAATAAAATGCAATGATGTGCACACACATGGCAGCTTTCACACTGATGCTGGTTAGCTGTTTAGCAGCTGCATGTGAGCAGAAAAAAAACAAAAACAAAACACCTACGTCATGGCTGTGGAGGTAAACAAAACAAATATGAGGCTACAACAAGGAGGAGGACAACGGCCTGGTCCGTGCACCACCACCACCACCACCACCAACACTCACCGTAGAGTCCGTCCTCTGGTGTCTGCGAGCCGGACAGAGACATGTCTGAGCGCCGCGGGGTGCTGGATGGAGGCAGAGAGAGAGATGCTGATACTGAGCGAGGAGGACAAGCAGGTGCAGACGGGCTCCTCTCCTGTGCGCGTTTCTCTCAATCACTCTTGTGTTTGTTGTAGTCTAAAAAGGACACAGGGCACCGACGCTGCGCTAATCCTCCTCCTCCTCCTCCTCCTCCCCCCTGCCCTCCTCTCCCTCCTCCCCCTCCCTTTCCCCACGTGTCAGGAGCGAAGAGGTAAACAAAACAGGCTCACAACAACAACAACAACAACAGGGTGCATGAGGCAGCAGCAGGTGAGCGCCCTCAAGTCTGCCCCTCAACCACCAGCCACCAGAAAGATTCATTAAAAACAAATATTGATTTACAAAAAAGTGATCTAAGATATAAGATTATCTGTGAGCTGTAAAGTGCTTATGTAAGAAACAGTTTTATAATACACGTTTGATACACAGACAGCGCTTTATATCCTACATACCACACACTCGGTCTTCTCTCAGCTCGCTGTTGATGATGTTACATCATCTGTTGGAGCTGTTACAAAACTGGAGGGATGAAGTCAGGTCAGTTTTATGGTAAGATTGGGTAACTCTGCCTTCTGTAAGTGGTAAGTCATGGGTTGGGTTTCTGGTTTGGGTTTCCAGCTTTACAGATTTCCGTCAGGCTGGTCTTTATCCTTTATATCTGCTGATAAAAATAGTTAATCAAACTAATGGATGTTGGGATGTTTCAGTGCTTCTGAACTTGATGATTGTTTATTGCTTCTTCACTTCTAACTAACTGGAGGGGAGTCGCAGGGTTTTAAAGGTCCCATATTATACTGTTTTTCACCAATTTCACACAGCTGTCAGAGGTCCAACAACACTGTATTTGAAATGTACTGACCCAAACCCATCCGTGGTCCTGAGTATCAGCTGTCTGAAAGTCGCTCAGGTGAGCTCTCCTGAGAGCAGCTGTTTCTGCGCCTGCACCTTTAATGCTAATGAGCTCCGTCCTGCCACGCGCCCCTCTCAGGGAGAGGATGCGGCTGACGCTAGCGGTAGCATGTGCTAATGTTTACGGTGGATATATCACTATGGCTCGCCGAGATGCTGTCGTTCAACCACACCAGTTTGACCCAGAATCGGACCCAGAAGCAGAGGCTCAGAAAAATACAGACTCTGCGGCAGCAGCAGGACTCCCCGACACAACCGCCCGGCTCCCATCCCCCACTGACCCGCAACAGGTAACGTCTAAAAACAGCTAGCGAAAGCTGTGTTTGTCTCCAAACTCTTGGACACTGTCCGCATAGTCTCTGTCTCCAGTCTGCACATGTTTCCAGACTTTTCACTGTGACAACCAAGCTCCCTCGTAATATTATTAACATTAAACTCGCTTCAAACGCCGTTGCATAGCGACCGAAGCGGAGCTAACTAGTTAGCCAATTTCAAGCTGACGTCACCAAACTCGTAGGCAACTGTAAATACTATCAACACGTGGCGACACTTACCTGTGGCTCGGGTGCAGTTGCTGGGTCCGTCTGGTTGGGACTGATCCTTTACGAGGGTCAGTGTCGAGGCAAAGCCAGCTTTGTACTGACCCTGTCGTTACGTCACGACAGGAGCTGAGTCTGAACAGCCTGTAGGAAACTTGTTTCACCAGTGGGTGGGCTGCAGAGACCATGCAGGACTGGTTTGCTTTCCTCATTCTGGGAGTTGGTGGGCTCAGGGAGGTCCAGTTTATATATGTAGACACCAGAGAAAACGTGTTTTTCCATAATATGGGACCTTTAAACTCTGTGTGGGAGTGACCTTACAGAGTCATTAAAGCCACTTGTGGGTCGTTGACCCAACCGGCCTTCATGTGGGATGTTAGGGCTAGGTGAGCTCAGGTGTGAATGGTTTTTAAGCTGTCTGGGGAGGGAACTCAGCACAGCTTTGTCAGTGGGTGATAGGTAACGTCGTAGGCCACCTCCTCTGTCCAAAGATGGTCGTTCCAGTTTGACATAGATGGATTATTGTACTCCACTTTCCACCTGTCTTCTTCACTGGAAGTATTTGTGTCATTCGCCGAGCTTGAATTCACGCAAAATATTTGCGTCCTTGCACTCTCTTTGTATGCAATCTGGACGTGAGTTCAACACAAGTGAACTTTGCAGAGCGAAGTTGCAGCGACAACCAACAGCAAAGACGTGTGTGTGGTTGACCCCTCGAACTGAGCTTCAGTTTGGTGTGCCTCACTTCCTGCTCTGCCCAGAGTCAGCACTGGGAGGTGACGGCCAGTTGCCTCAATAGCAACACCATGTCCCGTCTTCTTCATATACTCACAGTATATTTCCCAGAAAAGAAGCAGTTTTAATTTTGTTATGGACCAAATTGTTGGTTGAGGGTTGTTTTGTCAGGTTGTCGCTAAAACCATTGGAAAACGTCCTCTGAGGACCATGATTGTCAATATAAAATTTAATGAACAGCATGAACACTTTTATATAAAAGATGGAGATGAATATGCATGAAGATAATATTAAAAGTAAAGACACGTGTACTCTTTTCTTGAGGTGAAAGCACATCCACTTACCTGGAGCTACCAGAGCTTCATGATGATCAACAAAACAGTGAAGTCAAACCAAAAGAGCAAAGACATTATATAAATAAATACAGTATTTATGCCTTTAGCCTTCATCATTGAAGTGCATCTTGAAACTGAAGACACTGCTTTTTCGAAGCATTTATTGCGTGTGTAGTAAAAAAACCCAAAACTTAAAGATATGTCACTGGAATAAACAACAAAATTAAAAAAATATTTCAACAAACACATGCAGTAAATGTGGTCTGTTTTTGTTCTGTGATTGTTTAGATTTTCCTGAGCTAACGTTGGATCCCCGGGCTGAATTATTATTCCAGTCCAGCCCCTGCATAACTCCACTGTCGAGCAGTACACATCATTTATTTGTCAGGTTCATGGATGGATTATGATCCAATGAGCCCCTGGGCACAGACACGGAGGCAGGCCTGTGTCGTTTTCAGCCGCTTCGCTTCTCTTTCAGCGACATTTTGCAGGTCATCCATTACTCTTAACTGCTGCTGCTGCTGCTGCTGGTTGAAAACTACACCTGAACTAAAGCATTTTGTTACAGTAATGACAAAAAGAGGCTGGCACGTCGATTTATTTTCAAAAACATTTTAAGGTAAAATGAACCTTCGTCCTCGGTGTCATCAAAAACACATAACAAACAAAGACTTTCCTCTGAAGGGCGACCATTAGACCCACCTGTTTTTATAACTAATACTCATGTAGAAAACAGTGTTATGGCAGGAATGCAGGAATGGGACACTACAATTCCTGGTTTGTGTCCAGTCTGTGGTTAGTTTCAGGCAACGTGAGCACTTTGGGTGAGGTTAGACTCAGTTTATCACTCTTGGTTGGTCCTGTCTAGCTCAGAGATGATAAACACCTGTATGTTTTCATCCACAAATCCCTTATTGGACGATCACCACCCGACATAACAGCTATGCTGTCCTGGACCACGGGAGCCTCTCAGACTCACTCTAACTGTCCTATACTTCGAGTCCTGTGGGTTTATTCTGAACTTGGAAAATCTGCCTCTCTATCCCTGGACAATTCAGATGATAATCACAAAACACTTCAACTCAGTGTGCAGTTGTTTTCGCTGAGTATTGTTCTTTTGAAATGTTTTAACTGCATATTTTGGTGTATCTCGACATCATTGCGAGGCTTAAATAAAGGTCTGAATGAATAAAAGGGTTAGGGAAAGATCTTTTCTGTTTATGAAACAGTCACGAATCTAAAGGATCAGCTTTGGTTAAAGGGGCTTAATGTAACGGTATTAGTTTACATACATTAATCACTTTTTATTGGTCATATGTGAGTGGACTGTAACGTGACATGAAAAATGAGACCTTCCCCCGTCTCTCACGGTTGCCTATACAAGCCCGATGACGATTTGTTGAAGTAGTTGTTGTAATGCTGCTGGACTGTGGGTTTCTTTGTGAAGGACTGGGATCGGATTTTCTGCGACAGTCCAAAGGATGTGTCTGTATGCATGCTGTCGAGTGCCTCGTCTAAGTGCCTGCCTCTGCTCCGCTGACAGAGAGCAACAGTAGCTAACGTTAATTTAGAAATGGAGTCCACTAACATAAACTAACGACCGGCTTCCACCACAACACAGAAGTCCCACAGAGCCCATTGAAGGTTAGAGATAGATTGTGATTTCAGTTATTCTGCAGGATTTGTGTACATGGACAGAATTTGTATTATTTGAAGTTGTGCTGTCATGAAAAAAAAATGTGTCCATGAGCAGGAATTCAGTAGATTAAGTGTCTTTTTATTGTGACAATACTTCTATTTTTCAATACTTGAGGTTATGTTGAGCGTGACAGCAAATCATCAGCCTCTGCACACATCAGTACTCTTGTTTATCCACATATATCATGAAATTCATCAACTACCTGACATTTTGCCCCTCCAGTCTTTAGAGTTTCTCCTCCTTCCTTCAATCACACATGGGTAAGACAACCGCAAAATGTGAAAAGACTAAAATATGGAATAAAAAAAACGTATACTCACCAGTACTCATAGATATAAACGGATATGTACACAAATATATGTGTCAATGTCAAAAGTCTGCCACAGGAGAACAATGTAGTCCATATCTTCGTAATGTAACATTTCACATCTGAGTTATATAACTTGATTTTACTTCTCCCAGTGCCTCGGACAAGGTGTCAGTTGTAATTCCCTTTGCACCGTTGATTCGAGTTATAGAGACTTCCAGAGAGATAATGTCTAATAATAAGAGACTCCATTGAGAAATCTGAAGTCTATGTGGAGCCTTCCACCTTAGTCCTTCACTTTTCGGTGGCTGTCAGACCGAAAAATAGAAGGTGACAGAGATCTTCGACTTTTACGTTACTTTCACATTTTCACATTCAAATCATCTTTCCTCGTCGATGCATAAATAGATTAAACTACAACCTGTTTTGAAAAAAATAAACCTCTTCACCTCTCTGGTCTATGCAAATTGTCCTCATTAAAGATCTTTCTCGCCGCTGTTCAGATGTGTGTCTGTTCGCAGGCCAAATTATTCCGAGTTCATCTGTTATATTAGAAACAGTAATGCTTACTATAATAAAATTAGTTTAAGCTCATTGCCAAAATCTAGAAAATATTAAAAAACGCTCTCCCTTTTTAATCTCTGGCAGGCTGCAAAAGGCTGGAGAGCCTTTGATGTGTGCCTTAAAAACATCAAATGAAATGGACCAAAGCAGATCAGGATGTTCATGGTTGCTGCATCATCACTTTATCAGCATCACATACCTGGAGAACATGTGAGAGCCCGGCGCTATATTTAAACATTTCTTTAATGAATTAGATCAAGAAGTGTGTTTCAGATCTCTCTGTTTGTGTCGAATGAGCCCTGCGGCCAATGATTCATCTATTTCTGTGACATTCCTTTAAGACGCTTGGCATCGGTGACATCAGCAGCGCACAGACTCAGTGCTGGATTTCATTCATGTAGCCGAGAGCAAACAGAGACATAACGCAGGAGGATGCGCCTCTCATGCAACAGCAGTGCTCATCATTGTAATGTTTATACCCTTTTTTTGCGTTAGTGATTCAGTGAACACAAAAACAACAGGAGGTCAAATGAGATATTTGCAGGAAACACTTTTTTTCTTCCCTGAATCATTTGGAAAGTGAACCCTTGCCTGATACTTTAAGAACAACATCACCACCTGGTGGAGAGAGCCACCAGAAAAGCACATGTCTTGAGGCAATTTTATGTACCGGCAGCATCGAAATGAAAACTTTCATGTTGCTCAGCTCCGCCGTGATTGAACTACGACTGCGTTAGATCCTCTAAACTTTTCTGCAAATCACTTTCCAAGACTTATCCGAGGTGGACACGAAGACCGAGCGCTGAGAATGATGCAATGCATTGTTAGTGCCTTCTGATACATAGCAGCAGCCAGAAACCTCTCCACTCTCACAGTCTATCTTCTCACCCATTTATTATGTTGCCAAGCGGCATTTCTCTTCTGACCTCCAGCCTTGTTTCTAGACAAGGGGACAGACACAGAAAGTCATTAATCGGCCCAGAAACAAAGCAGCAAAGTTCTCTCATCCATCAAAGGAACTTAAGATCTTTGACAATGTCCTGGGCCCGGCTCAGATCAAAGAGGGAAATGCCAGCTGTACTCGGTCCGGCAAATGGCTGCCAGCCGTGCTCATCCATCATGCTTGGAACTGAGATAGCAAAATAATAAAATCTTTTCAGGTAATGGCCACAGTTAGATCTCACTATTAGACACGTCCCCTAAACTACAGCCTTGTATTAGGCTGTGATGGATGACTTGATCCGAGTGTACATTAAAGGATCTGCTTAAAATTCACCTTTCTGCAGCGGGTCACACACAGAGGCTGATTAATGAGTGCCAGTGAAACTAGTGCTGGTCTTTGGTGGCTCTGTGGGCACTCCGAAAACACAGTCTGATTGGCTATATGCAGGGAGCTTTTGGATTATTTTGATGAATAATAATTACATTTCCCGGGCTCGCCCCGAGAGGATGAGGGCTGATTCATGTGGACACACAAAGCCAGGGAAAGAGTGAGATGAAAATAGATTAAAAACAGCTACGATGTGCACTACAGACACTTTAATATGACATGTTGGCCATTTGTAGGAGAACAAGACACACGTTTACATGCTATCGGCTCTGTTAGACTGCATGAGGCACAGCAGTGATTTTAGCTAAATGCAAACACCAGTGTGCTAACATGCTAACCATTATGCTACCAGTATGATGCTACACAGGCTCCAGGTATAGGTATAATTTAATTAGCTATTTAGTTACAGAGAGTGGCAGTGATGACATATTTCTGTTGGCTAACCAGAAGTTAGCGTTGCCCTGGTTCCCTCAACAAGAAGCCTATGGGATTTTTGAATTGGGAAGATGGGCTCTGTAGCAAACACAAGTTTATGATACTTACACATTTTGTTCAGCAAGATAATTAAATAGATAGATAAGTTCTTCACAGATTACCACACAATTTAATGATTTTTGAAGCGTAAACTCAATTGCCAGGAGTAAAAAGCTAACGTCAGGGTATGCTAGGCTACACCACCAACTTATTGGACAAATTATATTTTCGACCTGATGATGGCGCTAGATCAGTCAGAGCCTAATGAGGATATGAATATCTGTAACAAAGTTCATGACAGTCGATCTAATAGATATTAAAACATTGCACTCAAAACCACATTTATCAACTTCATGGTAAAATTCAGAGGATCACCAAATTATTGGTTTTATCATCTGAAGACCATGAGTTGTTGATATATTTCATTCTGACTGACCAAAGTTGTCTTCTAGCAGACTAAAACATATGTTTATGATATTTTAAATGATCAATCTGTATTGATCCCAATAAAAATATATTACAATGATATGACAATGCTATCTTATCCACTGTGTCCTGTAAACATCTCCAAAACACGACTTTTCAGTCTTGTTTCAGTTCCCCCTTCCCCGTCCTGTCCTCGTGTGTTTCCCGCCACTGTGATTTTCTGCCCTGCCCTGATGTGTTGCACCTGTGTCCATTATCCCCTCCTGCCCTGTGTATAGTCTGCGGGCTCCCCTGTTGCCAGTTTGTCTTTAACTCTTAGTAGCGAGCGTTCCAGCATTCCTCCTCCTTTTCGTGTTTTTGACCCTGTTATGGATACTCTGCCTTTTGCCCAGCCTTGTGATCTGTTTGCCTGATCTTTTTTGGATGTCCTGTGTACCGACCTTTTTTGGCCAGTAACCTCGATTTTAAGAAAAACCCTGAAATATGCAAGAAGTGCATCATATGATCAGTGAATATATGCCTCTTAAAATGCTGTGATGGTAATTGATATGGTTTTGAAATGGTATTTTCCAAATATCTTTGAAGGAGAAAACAACAGTATGAGTCTAATGCGGCCTGTTAGCATTCTCATCTCTGTTTCATCTCACCCAGCCATGTGTGGACAGCTGCTGTCTGTGCCTTGAAGTCTCTAAAACTATAAAGAACTATGTTTTTTAACTCTCCTAAGATGCCTTGACCTTCACACAACTCCACTATAATCACCAGTGGGACAGTTGAGATGGTGGAGAGCTTCAAACGTCGTCAAAATATAATGGACGGTAAACTAAACACCACCTATAAACACTGCCAGAGGAAACTCTTTGTCGCCTGTAAACTCAAGGTCCTCTCTGTAGCCGATAGACGCCTCCTGTTTGGAGTCTGTCCTCCTTTCATACTCCTCCACCGCTCCATCTGCTGCTTCAACAGGCTGACGGTCTCCAACAGCCTCAAACATGCACTGATTCTGACATCACTCGTCTTTCAACTCTCGCAGACGTCAAATGAGCTGCCGAGCAAAGCTCTCAGTGCAGCGCACGACCCTGACCACCCCGTCGACCAACACGTCACTCTGCTTCGATCCGGCTGCAGGTGGAGATTGTGGCGCCTGTTCCTGTGTTATGTGTAGAGGTTTGCACAACGCATATTTATTTTTATAATAGTCCATGTTGTAGATTTATGAGGATCCATGTTTTACTGAGCAACAATCTCCAGATAATCTTCTTGTACTGCTTTTTGGAACAGGCACGTGAATTGATATGAAATTAGCTCCATCTTGACTAACTACAACATTTAACCAGCACTGACGTATGGGACCGAATATTTTTGGTGTGGCATTTTTACCATAGAGTGATACATGGCTCTGGATCTGTAGCTGCTAAATGTGTTCATCAGCTAGTCTCTGTGTGTGTACTGATTGTTAGGATTGTTAATTATCACCATAACCGTGTTAGCACGCTGATGTTAGCATCTTACTGTACATCTAACATTATAACAAGAGGTATTGGATATTATTATATATAATCTCATTATTACTAACGAGATTTATTACAAATGATACTTCTATTATTGTTTAACCCATACTTAACTTTTTTGTTGCTTCATTAACATTACATACTTTTTTACAATGCTCTTATTAGCAGTAAATTACTTTTGCAGCTGCCAGATCTAAAGCAAAAAATACACTTTTGTTGGGGTTCATAGATCTTTAATTAATGATTAATACAAGTGCTTATAGATGTCTACATTTTCTCTTAAAGGCCTTATTACCTATTAGCTAACACTTGCAGGGACCTTTTATATAAAGCGCTACCTGGTATGTTGTTATAGCAGGACATCCTCTGCAGATGAATATTGATCACTTGTGCTGCTGGATCGTTACCACAGTGTGTAAGGAGAGATATATTGGCACTTGCAAAATATAATGTAGCCTAGTTGTGCATTCACTGTGTGGTATATTTGAAATAGCTCAAAGGCCAGACTCTATATTCATATATACTCCATGTATTGCATAGGCATGTCTTATTATATCCTATTATGTCTCAATATGGCGGCGGATGGCCCGTCCGTTCGGCTCCTATTACTGTAAATTCTGTGGGAGTAATTGTGCACTTTCCATGAAATTGTATGTGAAATCCATTCAAATGACGATTCCCAGAAACGGGGTTTGAAAGTGTAAAAGTAGAACATCTGAGAGATGTAAAAACAAGATTCAGTGGGATGTTAATGTAAGTCTGATAGAGAGAGAGAGAGGAGATAGGACAAGATAAGTGATCAGAGCTGATAAAATGGGATGAGATGTCTCAGCCCTTGAGGCATGTAGGTGTAGACTTTATCTCTCCATCTCCGCTGTATGGAGTGGTTTCTACTACCCGGCCTCAGGTGACAGCGATGATGGGGTCGACGTACGACAATTAAAATGAAAAAAAAAAAAAAAAAAAATCAATTTGTTCTAGTCATCAAGCCTGGACAAAAACAACACGTTCCCTCATGCTCAGAACTTCAGAGCAAAAAATACGTGATTAATTTAATACAGATTTTCGGTTTCTGTTTTAATTTGCATGCACAACTGCAAACACTTACGCATATTAATTTAAAAGAGGCCTGAAAACCCAGGAGCGCTTTAACCTTCGATGACTGTGGATCTGCCTCTGCTTCAGAGGGCCATTGTCCATGTGTCTCTATTATCCTGCTGGTCACGGTTCCCCGGCTCTGCCCCCGTTCATATGGGAGATATCTGTAGAATAATTCTACCTGTCTGTTCCTATCTCCTTCTCCCTCCTTCTCTCCCCCCCTTCTTCCTCTCCCTCTCTATGCATGACCTTTCTGCATCCCCCTCCATCTGACCGTGGTGTCCTGTCAGCTCTTTCCTTTCCTCCACCTCACACTACTAGCTGCTCTCCCCCCTAAACCTCCAGTGCCCCTCATTTACACCCCCTACTGACTGCCTCTTCCCTCCCTGTCCCTTGGTTCCGCCCCCTGGATCACTTTGCTCCCCTCTCTCCTCCCCTCTCCTCCTCTCGCTGTCTCCCTCTTTGCCCTCTGCAGCTGTACATACTCTGCTTTTTAATTAGACCGACTCACTAGCTCCACCTCCCTCTGCCTCCTACTCTCCATCCCACACTCCTCCTCCTCTCTCCCCCCCCCTCCATCCCTTTGCTCACAAGGATACAGGGGCTTGCATGGCGACACAGAGAGGGGGTCATGATGGAGAGACGCAGCGAGAAAGGGGGAGAGAGGAAAAGGGAACAAGACAGGGAGAACTGAGAGGAGCATCTGAGAGGATAACTGCCTGTTTGCTCACTCTTGTCTTCTTGCTCCCCCTCCTGTCCATTCACTTCCACTCACAGCACAAACGCTCAGACAGCTAGGTAGGCACAGCGTAGAGCTCAGAGCTCTGAGGGATGGATAAAGAGGTTCCCACGTGAAAGGCATGAATCCACGGGAGGAGAGGAGGGCGAGCTAGAAGAACACACAACCAAGAGAGGAGAAAGAGGGGAGGAGGAGAGGAAAAGGGGAGACAAGAGAGAGGAGCAGATGGACTCTGCACAGAGGAGAGGCAACGGTGTGAAGCTCACCGAGCAGCAGTGACAGAGAGGTGGGAATAAAAAGCAAACACGAACGCCAGGAGGGATGGAAGAATGGGCTGAAGAGCGGTGAAGGAATAGCGGAGAAGAGGAGCGAGCGTTTGTGGGAGACAACACAGAAGAGGGAAACAGGAAGAGAGAGATGTGGTATGTGTGACTCAGTTCTGTGTCCTGATGGAAGATAGTACAGCAATCTCCCCCATCAGCCTCCTCTCAGCATCACCATAGAGATAACGAAGTGGGAAAGATCCGAGCCCGAGACAAGATTTAAAAAGCATCACAGAAGTATCTGTTTTTATTTCGTGCAGCGATGAGTGTCTCTCACTTACTGTTTTTGTTTTGGCTCTTTCCACATTTGGCTAAATTACACGAGGAGGGGGAGAGAGACGGGGCATGTCCTTGCATGTGTGCACACACGTGCATGCATACATTCTGTTTATGTGTTGGGAAGGTGTGCGTGCGAGGGCGCGCGTGTGTGCGCACATATTTATCCTGACAATGGGGGTGTGTTAATGCACTCACAGTGTGCGCTGTGTTTGTGTGTGTGTGTGTGTATGAAATTTAGTGAAATGGGATTGTACGTGCGTGTGTGTCTCTCTCTGTGTGTGTGTGTGTGTGTGTGTGTGTTTGGATGCTGGGATTTGCTTTACTGCAGGTGTGGGAGTTATTTTCCGAGATTGTGCAGCTTTATGAGGAGCTTTAAAGAGTGAGGAGCTTAGATTGGTCTGTCAGTGATGTAGCTTTGCAGATTCCAGCAGCGTGCTTTCATTGCTTATTTGTCATGAGAAGGACTCTGTGTGTGTGTGTGTGTGTGTGTGTGTGTGGAGGGGGGTGTACGCAGAAAGTTTGAGGAGGAGGAGGAGGAGGTGGAGGAGGAGGAGGAGGCACTGAGTGAGGGAATTCCATTTGTATGGATCTCTGCGTGTGTGTTTATGTATAAGTGCAATGCATGCTCCTCTGCCCGCATTAGCATCTCATTTTCGAGCAACGTGGGAAATTATTAATGCATTTCAATGGCACTAATACGCTTTAGCATTATGATAACTCATTTAAGAGTTTAACATCCCTCTTGTTTCTCATTAACTCATCTCATAGCAATCTCCTCACTGACACGGATAATACAAATATAATTGCACATGCGCTAACTCACGCGTGCACGCACTCGCCACGCGCAGGTGCACATTTACACACACACACACACACACACGAGCACACACATTCGCCGTGTGAATAAAAATGCTGTGCTGTTAATCCTGCCTGTCGTCGCACAACTCTTTCCTCTCGTTCTCTCACTCCCACTGCTCCACATTACAGTATATTTCCCTTTTATCTTATCTCATCAACGTGTCTTTTAAGGGGTCAGCTATCTCCATCTCGCAGCTTCCTCTTTTTTTCTTGATCTACTATTTAATCCTCTCCTCACATTGCTCATAAATCTGTCTCCTCCACTTACACGTCTCTGGAGCCGACACCACACTTTTATACTTTTGCCGTCCTTTACTTTTCTCCGCACTCTAAGAATCCGTCTGTCAGCTGGCCAGGTGTTTACGTCAGACTGACAGAGGCTTTGCTTTATAGGTAACGCACTATGATGTACTCTTGGGACATTAGTTTGGACAGGGACATTGCAGCACGACGGCCCGGCAGAGAGTAACCCCCCGGGGAGTGGCTTTCGCTGTACGTTCCTACATGTTGAGTGCCGCTGTGCATCGGACGTGTCAGTCGAGCAACCTGTTCTGTTTTGCTGCTTACATCCACACAGAGACCTTTGGAAAATGTAACCTTTCTGAATCCCGTGGCAGAGCGTAGAGAGAGACACACAAAAGCCGAAGCATAAAAGAACTAACCAGCCAGAGAAACAAGACAATTAGGCATCAAGAGAGAAAACAATGTTTACTCTGGCTTCCTTTCACCAGATACTCAAACATCTTCAAATTTGCTCACAGTTGGCTAAGTATGCTTATCACAATCCATTGGCCTACATATAGGGATTTCATATTAGGCGGAGGATTTTGGTCAAAAGAGGACAGATGGAACAAATCATTTCTGGCACTCACACTCGAAAAAAAGTTAGAAGTAATCCGGCCATCCTTCAAGGAAACTGGAACAAGGAGGGTGGCCGCACCGTCCTCTTCAGTGATGAGACGGCCGGTCACTTTACAGGCTGACGCTCGTGTCTGATCGCGTGACAGTGTGAGGGGTGTTTAACCTTGTGTTGTTAGGTGAATTATCGCATTGTGAATTATAAAAGTGCTTTGCGACAATGCTCATTGAAGTTTTCACATCCAAAGCGGTAAAGTTATGCACAATAAGACTTTTTGCGTTTTCACCTGTGTAGCTTGTTGTTTGGTTGGTTTGTCAGCAGGATGACACAAAAACTACAGAACAGATTTAAATGTAAATGATAGAGGATTGGTCTCAGGCTCAGCCCAGAATAAACCCCATTAACTTTTGGTGTGGATCCTGATAAAGGAATTTTTTTTAACATTGCGAGATGTTTTGCAACATTTTCGTTAATCTCTCAGGGAGTAATGCTTGGATCAGGTGTATTAAGGTGGTTGGTATCTATGAGCACAATTCAATGCAGATCCTAGATCTTGTGAGCAGTTATGGGTAGTTTAAGAATTAGAGTGGTACAAGGCTATTGAGTTTGATATCGGCTTGGACTTGATTGAATTAAAGGTGACTGTTTGGCCTTGACAGAGGTATACTCTTTACCGAATGCATCAGCTTTTCAAGTAATTCAAACACATTTCCTCATGACCTATGAACCCCTTTTGTAAGTGATTCAAATAGATATTTGAAAAATGGTGCATGAGAAGAACAGGAAATATATCAAGCTATAAACATTAGACTGGGGCGATATGATATTGTCCCAGCCAAATTCCGCGAAAGCTGATCATCTTATGGCAAAGGTGACTGGTCGTCTCATTAAAATCCCTTGGCTTGCCATTTTTTCCCGCTTTAAACCTGCAATTCTGCTTAACTGGTGATCTGGCGTTCTTCTCAGAAACTAAGTCTTCAATGTCTGTATGTTAAAGCGCTGCATACGTGACGCTACATCGGGCCAATTAACCTGCAGTATCCTCTACGAGCCTGGTCCGCAGCTGCTGCCACGACAGTTCAGCGTGCATTTTCTTTTCAAAATAAAAGCCTGGCGATTCCGTAACAGCTGTTGTAAAAAATAAAGTGCATATGATAGCAAATACAGTATTGCGATATTTAGCTAATATCTAATATTGGCTCAAGCCTAATGAACATACATGCTAACCTGACTTCTTAAACCTGCAATAACTGATTTTTCTGACATTTGGTGGCAGTAAAAACCCAACACTGACATATTATTACCTTGAGGTTTGTACGGCAAAATTACTAGAAAGCTGTGTCATATTTAAACATAATGCAAAATGATCATTCATATTTAGTCTTTGGAGGTTTCTGGCCACCTCCGTATTCACTCTGCTGGGAAATATTCATTCTCCACCAATTCCTGAGGGAAATATTTGGCTCTTTAGCTGCTCAACACTTCAACGGCTAATGTAACTGTGTCTGTCTTTGCTAATGTTAGTGGCTAGAGCTGCAGGACTAAAATACACGTAGACACATACTTGTGTGGGAACTACACCTTTGTCACACTGTCGTTTACAGCTCAGTTGGCACCTTCTGCCGCTTCCATGTTTGCTTTAACGCTCATGCCAGAAACTTCCAAGCTTCCTGTTTGTCGATTCTGATTATTTAATACTCACTGCAGATAGCACCCGCCTGGTGAAATATGGCTCGCTGCGATGTCTGACTGTAAGTGCCCAAACTGGATGCCAGTACACAGTCATAAACAAACAAACAAACCAGCGTTTACGTCTTGCAGCTATTACACAGTAAGCATCTGACAGGAATAACAATGGTTGTGTTCGCTACGTTGCTTCAGATATATAATGAATTAAGAATCTTAATTTAATTTGTGTTTGTGTAATTTAATTTGCCATTAAGCATGATCGGGCTTAAGATTTCATCAGTCAGAGGTGGCTAACTCTGTATCAGCAATAAAGGATTTTTTTCTGAGGCACAGATCCGATACCTTTACCTATTTCACTCTCTTAAAGCCAAGTTGACCTCTGCCTCAGTATTGCTTATGCAGGCGTGTGGATCTGTTTACACACAAATCTTTGTCCCCACAAGCTCCTTTATGGGCTTACATCTGCATTTTTTAATGTGCCCGCTGGTTTTATTGTATCAAATAAAACGAAACATCCTCCCGTTTGAGGCATCGCCGCCCTGCACTGCACTGCACTGCACCGCACGCAATGCTTACCTAACAAAATATTCATCTACAGGCGACTCTGAGGGAGTTGTACCTGAATTTGAGATCTCTTTGGACAAGAACCCAAACACCACAAAGCGTTCCTGCACTTTGCATCTGTTGAGCTGACTGCGCCGCAAATCCCTCTGACAGAGCGCAGGTATAACTCTTACCCTTCCTTTTGCTCACAGGGCCAATAACTGATCATATAGCTTTTCTTAGTTCCTCTCCAGTTCCCCCTTAAATGCCCTGACACGCTGATGCTCCTGATTTACCACTTCACTGAACCCTAACCATGACATTTCCTCTGCTGCCAGGGGTTGTTCCCTCCTGCTTTGCTCCCTGTCCCCCCCTCCACCACCACCACCTCCGCCTGTCTGCCTCCCTCCCTCCGCCTCTTCTCCCTCCTACTTATTCAGATTCCTACTCCTCTCTGTTTGCTATGTGTCTCATAGCATCTCTAAATATAACCGAGCATGTCTACCTCCTCTCCTTCCTCTTCCTCTCTCTGCCTCCTCTTCATCTCAGTGCTGTCTGACAAATTTAAGCGTGCCTAGACAATCTGATCTGACATGCCTTTACATAACAATTCAATCCACAGCACCTTCCACCTCCTCAGCACAGTGAGACCCAAAGGTGTGTTATTGGCATGGATGCAATTCTCAACATCCCTGAAAGACTCAGGCTCGGAATATTATTAGATCTGCGCAACCAGAGTCGTGGCTTCTTGTGTTGTGAATGCATCAGATATGTTTCTGAGAGTCGGCACGGCTGAGCACAGGGAGATCAGATGTGACCTTAGCATTATCATCTCACACGCAGCCATAAAACCACACACCCAGGGACGAGGATAGGAGCCCATAGTCACAGGAAAGCCTTTTTCCGAGAGGTAGGCAGCTAGCAATGAGGCTGTAGTAAATCTTAAATAATAACTGAAAAGAGTTATGACCCTTGCTGGCATTATGCCGTCGCACACCTTCCTCCTCCTGCCTGGTGATTTATCTCTTGTCTGCCAATAGAGCTCGACATGAAAATGTCACATGTGGGAAAGAGCTGGCCTCAGCCACACGAGCGAGCCCATGCAGCATTAAGAGGGTCCGGATTCATTAAACTGTCAGCGTAAATTTTGATCCGAGGGGTAGTTTGCAGATCGAGAGGGAGGAACTGTGGGGGACGTGGGACAAAAAAAAAGAGGCAACGGGAGCGAGGAGGGAAGGAAAAAAGGAGATAGAAGATAGAGAGAAGGTAGCATCGGGATGACACTCCATTGAGGGAGTAAGGGTAATGGTCCTGTGACGGATGGATGCAACCCGGAGGAAAATCTGTCAGGGAGAATGTTGAAAGTAGAGAGCTTTTTTACAAGAGATGGGTAGGAAGAGCGACGACTGGAGTGAAATGGGATATTAATGAAAAAAAAAAAAGGAGTGGAAAGGTGATTTTTTTATCCAGAAAGAAGAAAGACAATCATCAAGGTCAAATTGGGCAGTGTAGATCAAAGCAGGTTAATAATATGCTATAGATGCACCTTTTGCTTTTGTCTCTCAGCCTCTGTAGTGCATGATTCAGCCCTCCTCAGTGTACTATTACTCAGGGCAGTTAAACAGCTCATCTGTATACGCTGCAGTGATAAGAAAGTAAAATGAGAAGGAATCCCTTGGTTTGTTTCTTATTCCGAGTGTGTATGGTTGATATTTTCCCTCAAGGCTCATGTCGGCTGTGACTTTAATCACAATTTATCCTAATAACCATGTTTTTAAAGGGGGTTGACGGTGGGGGCGCGGTTGTAACAAAGATCCTACTCTTCGGAGCCGCGAGAAGAAAGAGAGGAAAACAGAGGACGTAAATAAAAGTGGCAGCCCCTCGGGTATCTCTCTCCCTAAATAACCTGGGAGCTGTGAAGGAGTCACTAATTACCCCTCCCACAGAAGAGAAGGGGAGCAGAGTAACGGCCAGTCACACTCGCACACAGAATTAGCCCAGGCCTGTCAGTGTCAGAGGCAATCACAAGGAGATAACAAGGCGTGGATCCATAGATCGTGTAAGGCAAACGACAGCATCACGCCTGACTGCCAGTGGCACAGACAGGAAATGGAAGTGATATATATACATATCAAGGCCATAGATCGTCAAAAACAGAGCGCAGAATCGGAATGACGAGAACATACTACTAAATACAGCAAGGCAGACAGACTGTCACACAGTGACCAGATGAATCAGAAAGGATGTCAGCATGGCAGATCATCAAGGACTGATAACAGGGCCACAGACTGTTAAACATGGAGGAAAAGGAAAATCTGTAAGACACACGCAGACGAGGAATACAATAACAGTCTGACTGGGCACCAACGAGCAGGAATAATACTGAATACCACCAGAACTGCTGCTGCTACCACAAGACATGTACTTTAAACAATAATGTTAGTAAATGTAGGGCTGGGTATCGAACTTTGATTGGGGCTCCGACTGAATGGACTAAATTCGGGATAATGTTATGCTGCAGTGTTCCAGGTTGTGACACTTATAAACGTAGACAATCTGAAAAAAATGTTATCTTTTCACCACTTCCTGATTGATCAGCAACTAAAAAGATGATGGATAGTGAAAATCTAGTTGGACATCGGCCATATATCGGCCAGCAGTGTTGGTGGTAAGGCGCGACAAAAGTAACATGTTACAGTAATAGATTACTTTTATCAGTAACAAAGTTTCATAATGCATTTCTAATAGGATTTGTGGTAATATTATTACAGTCACTAAGTCCGGTAATGCGGTACCACCTGAAGTTAAGACCCCCTGAATCGCTGGCAACTCGTTTAAGCTCCTTCACAGGCGCATAACGATATAAATGTTTTAACTTTTGTCAATATGGATATGCTATATATGGTTAGATCAGATCATTCATTTAACAGAAACCAGAAGAACTGAAGAGTCATTCATTTAGATTTGCCAGCGTGGTAAAAGAAATGGAAAAAAGTGTTGACTCCCTACCTTTGAAGTGGTCATAAAGCCCAATATGTGTCCACCGATCAGTAATTTATATTCCTTTAGCCCGTAAGGGTCCGTAGATCGAAAGAATAAAAAAGGGTTTTTCATCAAATTCATCCAAGTTGTGAATATTGTCCTGTATTGTCCATCGCTCACTGTCTGCCAACTTCATTCATCATTTCTATTCTTTCTGCCCGATGTTGTTGGGTATGTTTGTTTTCCTATCAGCTCTGGCCAGACAGAGTGCAGTTTTATCACTTGTTTTCCAAGCAAAATGACCTCAAAGTTTCAAAGTTTTGAATGAGAGTAAAAGGTTTTATAGTCAATAAAGACTAGGTTAATCCCAGGCTAGAGTAGTGGAACAATACTACTCTCCATTGGGAACCGGTTTTGAGCTCAAGATATCGGTACCAGTATTGAAATGTTTTTAACACATATGTTCAAAAGACAGATATCACATGTAAAAAAGGGGGAATCCCAGAGAAAGGAATATGAAATACACATTAAAAATAAGTATCCCCTTCAGCCGCTGTGAATAGGTCTTAATTAGGTGGATACTCTTCTATTGTTGATGATGTACTTGCTGTTTTTCTGCACTGTTTTTCTTTTGCCACCTACATCCTTTCATTACTTTCTCTGAATTGATGTCTTCTCTTTTTCCAGTGTGTGTTGACCCCAGCGCTCATGCATTTTTAAAATAGCTGCCTATCTTATATCTTCCTCATTATCCTGAGGAACAAGCACATTGTGTCTCAATGAGAATGCAACAATATGGGGACAATTACGGTCTCTTACTCGGCTTCCTTTTCTCTTTGTCTTTCTGCTCTCTTTAGGAGCTCACGCTGTCTTCAACCATGAGAGGATGAGTCACTGAGAGAAGAGCTGAGAAAAGAAAGAAACCGAGAGAGATTGTGATAAAAAGGACGGGAGGGAGAACGAAAACGCGCTGTAACAGATAGGCCATTATGGGGAAGTACGAAGGCCCATCCCAGACTTTGGCCATCCAATCTCTTGAGGGCCCAGGGGACCAAGCAGGTGGAGAAGGGGGTGCTGCCAAGTAGACGAGCCAGTGTAATGGACACGGAGAGGATGGACAGGCTGAATTCCCTTCCTTCCTGCTTATTTGTGGGTAACCTCCCTGGCCTCATCAAGAGTTCGTCTCCCTGGAAAGTTCAAGAGGAATGGGACTAAGGAGCAAAAGTGCACAACATTAAAAAGACATGGAGCCGTATGGACACTTCTCACATTTTAAAGAATATTTGATGCTGCATATATTTATTTTTGTACAAAGGTAAGAGTAGAGACCCAGAACGATCTCTGCGTTTGCATTTATCACAGTGATCTATACTTAATTTTTACTTGCTGTGTGTAATGTTACCACACCTTGAACTGTGACTATGGTAATCCTTTCTAGAGGACAATCTTAGCAAAGGAAGTCCTTGCTGTATGGATCTGAGATAACCTGAGCAGCTGCACACAATCCTATAACAGCTATTTATGCTCTGTGATGAAACTGGATCTCAGTCAATCAATTGTGCAGATCTCTCAGTGTTACAATGAATATATAGTAAAGGGGAGATCACTTTCCTTGTTGACGCACTAACACAGCTAAGCCTTCACAACATCAAACTGCCTGCAGCGCCTGTGGATGTTGGGGGAGCAAGAGAGACAAAAGAAATGGTGAGCAAAGAGCCCAATCACTTGCTCACAGGCCAAACCAACGGCAAGAGCACCTTGGCGGACAAACTGCCCGGGACAATGACTGTGCGCTCTGTGCTGCTCAATCGAGACTCCCCAGATATCGAGAGCCGCCTCAAGCGGCGCCGCAACCGTACCCACCAGGTCCGCTTTAAAGACCTGGAGGATGGCAGCAGCAGCAGTGGCAACAGTGGGACAGGAGAAAACAATAGCCATCAGAGGCCTGCCACAGATTGTGACAGCCCACACCCTCTTCGAAAACATAGCAGTAGAGCCCCGACGCCATGGGCTGACAGGGACGGACTACGGGCGCAGGGTCTGCCTGGCAAAACCTCTGTGGTAGGGGCTGTGCGTGGGGACATGGCAAGTACTATCGAGGTGGTGGCTGCTTTCTTAGCCAGGGCCCCTCCTCATCCACTGACGCCGGGTCCTACACGTCGATGCTGGGCACCACCACAGACTAACTCCCTAACCTTGCCAATGACACGCAGGGCCAGTACGAGCACCAGCACAGCCATCCAGACCTCCCCATGCCTGAAAAAGCCCCAGTCCCTCTCTTCCACACACACACGTAGCCACAGCTTCGGGGACTCCGTGGGCGTGGATGGGGACGATGAACATGACTCTCAAGATGAGTACCTTACGCACAACCATGTGTTGTCGCCTGGGTCCAAGGATCAAAATGATCCTCCTGGGCCTGGGGATCGTGGGGAACGAACTGTGGTAGAACGGAGGTCTAAAGCCTCCAGGACAGAAATTAAATCAGCTGTTAGTGTTATAAAAAACTCAAGGCACAGCTGCCCCCCTTCAGTTCTTCACAACTCTGAGCCATTATCCTCTGTGTCCTGTCGAGATGGCCCTAAGCGTCAGGGAAGCAGCACTCCCTCAGTGGTCAGGAGGAGAAAGCGACTGAATAGGACAACGAGTGATCCTGGGAAGGAAGTGCACTACTGCACCACTCTCACTCAGACTGAAAGCCCCCGTCCAGCCCCGCAACCTTCAAATACCAAACTCTGTACCACTCAAGTTCAAACTGAAAGCCCTTCCACGCCTCTAAATTCAAAGTTTTGCACCGCCCAAAGTCAAACTGAGAGTCATGATCGGTCTTTGAGTGACAAACAATGCACAACTCAAATTCAAACAACCAACTCTTGTCCAGCCCTACCTCCGAACGCTGAACAGTGCACCACTCAAATACAAACAGACTCGCCCTGTCGCTCTCCTCCTAATCATCAACCTTGCACTACTGAGACACAAACTTGCAGCCCTTGTGCTTCCCCACCTCTGATGGCATCACCCAGCTCAATGCAAATTCAATCTGAGAGTCCTGCACCCCCGACCATGACTCAAGACCCTCCTGACACCCAAATAACTACTGTGCCTTACTGTACCTCCCCCCTACCAACGCAGACCCCTGATCACTGCTCTAAGCCACCTTGCTCCTCTCCAATTAAGCCAGCTTGCACCACCCCTCCTCCACCCATCGCACTGCCCATTCCTTGCTCCACTTCTGCATCTACCGTAGTCCAACACCCTATTCCCTATTATACAGTTGTGTCACCACCGACAACGCCCAGCACAGCTCTTGTTTGCGCGAGTCCTACCCCAACTGTACCACCATGCCCCACCCAAAACTGCACCTCCCCTGTCCCAAACATAGTATCATCTGCTCCCTTAACCTGCTCCAGCCCTACCCCTGCTATAACCCCTGACACAACTCCCTTGGACGCCGACAGACATCCAACCACTGCTCCAAACACAACACATCAACCATCCAACACCACACTTCCTACAAATCTAACACCCTGTACAATTGTAACTCAAACTGCTCTGTCTTGCACCTCCATATCCTATTACTCCACCACACATCCAGTTGGTCCCCATGCCCCTCACACAAATTCTACGTCACCTTCTTATGCCACTCTCATACAAACTGTCTCTCATTGCAACATACCATGTAAAGCTCTGCAAAATACCTCTGCTGCTAACACAGGCATAACTCCCTACTCCTCCCCTGTCCCCAAACTAAAATCTTGCACTTCTCCGCCTCCACTTGTGAAAACATACGCGTCCACTATTCCAAATGCACAACCAGGTGCAACACCAACTAAAGCCGTTCCTCTGTACTCTTCCACATTTCGTGCTGCGCCACCATACACCCCTCCCTCTCAGGCCCCCTATAATGCTCAGGATAAGAGGGGCATCCGACTTCCACCTCCTCCCCCTCCACCTCCACCTTACACACCACGCAAAAAGGGAAATGATCCGCCAGGTCCTGCAATCCGAACACCCATGCTCAGGGCAGACAGCAAGGCGAGCAAGAAAGATAAAGAAAAGGAGGAGAAAAAGGAAGATATAAAATGTACAGACTCACCGAAGCTCTGTGAGAGAGCCAGCTCTCTGAAGCACAGAGCTCAAACTCCGCCAGTCGCTGTGATGAAGGGAGAGAAGCAGTCCTCCAACTCCTCTCCTGCCAAGGCTTGTTTTAAACCCAGCTGTCTCAGCTCAGCCCAGGCTCAGCTTGGGGTGCTACACAAAATGCTCTGCTCAGGAGCCAATGCCAGGCCCAACACCCCCAACAGCCAACACCCTCTCCCTCCAAACCAGCAGGGTTGCTCTGGAGCCAGGGGCTGCTCTGGTTCAGGGGAGCGGCCTACAGCTGGGCCCCTGACTGCCACCCAGGCTGACACACTAAGACAGGTCCAGGAAATTCTGGGTGGGCTGGTGTCTGGGGCAAGGTGTAAACTGGACCCAGCCAGGGTGACGGAGAAACTCCTGAGTCCCAACGGACCTCTGCATGATATTCGTAGCCTGCAGAACCAGCTCCACAGCCTGGAAGGGGTCCTGGAAACCAGCCAGAACACCATTAAGGTCCTGCTGGATGTCATTCAAGACCTTGAGAAGAAGGAAGCCGAGAGAGACGGGTGAGGAAATATTTCATTTTGGTGGGACAGTATACATTTCATGACTGAAAAGATAATTCCTGCACAAACCACAAATCTATTCTAATCAACAATGTTTTCTGTCAGGTCGTAATAAATACTACATGACATAATAGCAAGCTTACCTTATCACTATTACATCATCAACATACAACTGCTGAGTCATTGTGATGGCTATGCACACTTGCATTTAATTAGCCCTGGGCTGACTTGCGGCCACGTTTAGACCGACCTGCATCAAAAACACAGACATTTTATTCATTTGACTGCAGCCAGCCCATCAACACTTTAGTGAAGCCAAAGCAGAGAGCTCTGGTGAAGAAATGAAGGACTGCAATGTGTCGTCACCTGTCCAAAAGTGCACATTCCTGGTGCTTTATATGGTAAACTGTGTAATTTAACTGATTACCCCACAGTTACGTGACAAAAGATAATTACTGCCTCTTTGATAACTTAATGCTGTTCATATTTTTTGGTGTATAATGAGCCTTTTAAAGATATGGATTTGTTATTTTAACCTGGCTTTTAGTATCTCACCGATACTTGAAGCAACACGCCCCCACCAGCCTCTTGTGTTGTTTTAACTTAGGATTGTTTTCAGTCCGAATGGCCGCGTCACCTTTAGAAAGGCTGTGTTTAGAAAGACAACAGCACTGCAAGAAAAACACAGTCCTTTCATTCATTTCACTGCCTCAGCAGGGGCTTGTGACACAGAGGGCTCCAGCAAAGAAATGCAGTGTTGTCTGACAGGGAAGTTGACCCTGGCTCACTTTTGTCACAACACAATGCAGCCTCATCTTGCAAGGTGCTGCGGTAGCCGAATATCTGCAAGTGCACATTCCTAGATTACTTTGTAATGTGACCGCTTTATTTCTACTGTTTACCTCGCTATCATCAAAAGATAAAATGTTGCCGTGATAACACGGCAGAGTTATAAAATCCTGTCTCATTGTATTATATGAGATATACTCAGATCTAATCGTACCGACCTTCCTGGATTGTATTTTATTGTCTCACCGCTTCCCAAAACAACACATCCACAACAGTATGGCTGTTTTCCAAGAAGGTTAAAGGGGCACTATCTTGTTTTGGAGAAGAAATTCAATCTCAGGATTGTAATATTTGCAATATGAATGAGGTAATAATACATACTCAGAAATATATATTTTTTCCATAAGTGAATAAACAAGCTGTTCTCACAGGAAAATAAGGTGTCCAGAACACTAATTGAAGATAGACAGGTGGCAGGGTCCACCATATATAAACAAAGTCAAACAGAATTAAATTGTGTTGTCTGTTTGTTTATTCAGGCATGAAAACAGAGAGTTTGTTTACTTAGTTTGTTTAGGCATAAAAAAAAAAAATTCAATGAATATCTTTCTCTACCAATTAAAATGTCTTCCACAAAACTTTACAGTGCACCGTTCAAGATTTAACCCTGAAAATCAGAGCCGATAGTCAAAGGTCCAGTGTGTAGGATTTTGTGGCATCTAGCAGTGAGTTACAGATTGCAACCAACAAAATAACCCTTGTCTCATCCTCCCCTATGTTGTACTCCCCCTCAACAAAACCCCAAAAGTTCCTCTCTACAGCCAGTGTTTTGTTTGTCCTTTCTTGGCTACCGTAGAAACATGGCAGTGCAACATGGTAGACCTGCTCCCTCTGTACACATATAGAGCTCATTCCAAGATTTAAAAAAATACAGAGTCCTGGTTTCAGGTGATTATATACTAGTGAAAGTAAAGGGTCAAAGGATAAATCTGAGGGGTTGTGAGATGATTAATGAAGTAAAAAACAATAAAAGAAAAACAACATTCTGCTCATTTTTGGGTGAATTTATACATTACCCATGTGTTTCTGGTGCTTACCTCTGCTTAAGCCCTTAACTTGAGTTTGTTGCATAGATAACCAAGGCTCACAGTTTTGTCCTTTGCACCACATGTCCAAGGTGCTGTTTAAAGGTAGCGTTTGCTGTAGTGTGAAATGTTGCATAGCCCGGGGGTTAAATCAAGAGTTTTGAAGAGGGGGTTTGCCTGGTTTTAAATCTAGTGTGAAAGCCCAGAGCAAAAAAGAGGAGCTATCCCACATTTGAAGTTGTAAATGTGAAATGACTGGAAGCCGCAGGCTAATGGAGCTGTAAACCCAAGGCTAACGGAGGGCTCTCCACTCGGGCAGAGTGTGGTGTGAAAAGCCATCAGGTAGTCTGTGGCCAACTTTGACATGAAGTCTTCTGTTAATCCCTCAAAAAAATAAGAGATAGATAGATAGATAGATAGATAGATAGAAATGGAAAAATAAAGAGAAAACAGGCAGGGAGAGAAGAACAAACAGTGGAACAATACAAACTAGAGACCTGGAAAGTAAATGTCAGCATGCAGCCGATGTGCCTGCTGTTTTATTCCCAGACAGTTAATTTCTCAAGTGAGAATCTGCTTCTCTCCACACAGAAACAAACATGGGGCAGACATGATGATGTGATCATAGCTTTGCACTAAAAGACCATCTCCTCTCTCCTGGAATGAGGTAGACAAGTGGGGCTGTTGTAGGCAGATTATCCTTCAAAAAGGGGGAATACACAACCCGGCGGTAATAACCTCGCTGCATCATGTGCCGTGAATATTACGGATAGATGGTTGTTGTGCCTAAGCTTCGCTGTGATGCAGCTCCTCTATTTATAGCCAATCCCGGCATTGTGAGCATTGTAAATACTTTGGCAACAAAAGCTATGTGGACAGACCACAATGTAAATTTGGCGAGGAGTGGCTAAAACAGCAGTGTGAGTGACAGACAGAGAAAAACAAACAGCAGATTGAATGGGAGACAGAAGGTAGGCGAGGCTGTTGTTATTTTTGTGAAGTTTCATGTCAGTCATGTAATTCTCGATCTCAGATATCTGTCATGTCAGACCACAGGGAGCGGTTTTGGGAGCTTTGGTTTCACCCATTTTGCAGCAGCTCTCTCCTCATGTATGCATGCAGCATCGATAGGAATCAGCAGTTGGCTGTCATCATGTTAGTGGTTTCAGATGCTCCATGCCTCTTAGTGTAAACCCTTTACCATTCTCATCAAGTCTTTAATTAATCTGCTTCCTACATTGTAAGCTGCTTAGTAATTTCTCCCGCCTTATCACACCAAAATAGTGCATGATGCGGGGACGAGAGAACTCTTGGATAGGAGGCGATAAACACAAGACGGATGTATGTCTATGAATCCATGGAAAGCCTTGACTGATATCTGAGCGGCGTAATCCAAATCACACTGTTAACACCGATGCCAACACTATACTGTGCAGACGTCGGGAACATGTGACTGTGCGGCCTTCTGTCTCATAAAGTGACATATCTTGCGAGTGAGAATTCAGTGATGGGGCTAAGTGTAATGCGTGCAGACTTGACTTTTACCTCATAAGCATTATTTTATGCCTGGAGTAATAATGTGACTCATGCTTTTTACGTAACAGCCTGAGCCTGTTGGAAGGGGTATCGTTCATTAAAAAATGATCAGGGGGCGATTTCAGAGAGGATGTCGGTGCATGTGCATGGATGTGTGGGAAAATGATAACCCGAATATGACTTTGTGGGCTCACACAGACACACACGCACGAAACCGCACTCGTGTACGCCTGATATGTCATCCATGTGCTTTTCAACAGAAGACATTCCTACAGAACCGGACAGGACATTGAGAACTGCGGGACCTGCAGGGACTGCGCCTGCATCATCTACAGGTATGTGGACAGATGTGAGCCCCTGTGAATTTCTGCATATTTGTCACTTGTTTCACATGTGAGCACTGGGAGCGCAGTGCGTGTCTCGTCGCACAGTTATGCGCATCACGCTGTCATTTCCACTCACGTCAGTTCGGGGAGTTCAGTTTTTATGGCTTGGTAGGATTGTCGTTCTGCTCCGTGTGACAGCACAGCCGGATGCAGCACTTTGGGTATGGCCACTCGTCGCACAAACACCGCTGCAGGTTTGATCGCTGAACACAGTTATGAGAGATTTATTAAGACTTATCACACACACTCTCTCATGCTTCTCCCTCTCAGGTTTAATGAGGTGAACAACAACACAGACTTAAGTCGTGCACCCGTGTGCCCACTTGGTTTCCTCCCCCCTCCTCTACCCTTCTCATTTTTTTCTACTCCTTCCTTATCTCTCTTTTACACACGCAGATGCACACAGTGTCAAATACACACACACAGACACACACACACAGGCAGAGTTACTGCATAATCATTCCGCTCCCAGATTTGAATTGAAATCAATCAATTAACAAACAGGATTTCACACTTTACAGGAGGGTGAAGAAAGGCAAAAAGAAAAGTGTGGATTGCTATGAAATTGAAATCCGCTGTCTCTTAGTTGTAAATGTCAGAATTGAAAAAAAAAAAGGCTTATTAAGTATAAGAAGCAAATCTTGCAGCAGCAGACAAGAAAGAAACAGTGAAGAGAGAGAGAGCAGGGAGGACTTTCAAAGTGCTTACACAGACTATTATAATTCGATTATTACTGGATTAACCTGTGAGGCTTGACACATGAAATATTTATTAGAAAATTCAATTTATTTTAAATTTAGTTGTCTTTTGAACGTTTTGACAGAATATAAAAGAAAATATTATATTTTAATTTTCATATGTGATAAGTTTTTGTTTATTATACAGTATATGTTATGTTCCCTTGAGGTTTTTTTGTATGTATTTACATATTTTTTGGAAATATTTTAGATATATTATTATAAAGATATATATGTATGTGCATCCAGTAACACATGGATATTATAATAATCAATTTGTCTGTAATTCTTTATTTATTTATGGCTATCTATGTGTCAGCTGTAATGTGTGTGCTAACTACAAACAAAAGTCATTATGTCATTACAATGTAATGTGTTGAAAACTCATATATTGAAGTAAACGTGTGTAATGCTGTGATCCTGAAGTTACAGAGAGACACCATTCACCCTGTTACAAGACACAGCACCATCAACATGATTTTGAAACTGTTATTTTAAGGTAAAAAAGTGACACAAGGTGGCTTGAACAAATAGCTTGACAAGGCATCCATCTTGAATTTGGTAAAGCACTCCCAATCCACGCTCACAATCTCACAGGCTCTCAGGCACGTTCCCAGTAAGTCAGGGAGAGCTTAGGGCTGTCCCACTGTCAAATCTTCAAGTGCATGAGGGCTCCCTCGCAGACTTTTTGAGCCCTTTATGGCCACTTTCCTTTAGTCCACATTTCTGCAGGCTTTGCCTGAGGGAAACACTCAAGATTCATATTGTTGTAACTTTTAACACAAGGTTACCAGCATTTGTTACCAGGGGAAGCCCCAAAAAAACGATGACGGCGCTCTTGAATATCTGATTAATTTCATTATTCTATATGCAAAGTTTTTCATTCACAAACAGACATTTTCTACATCACAACCCAAGATATTCTCCTGGAACTGACGATCTACTTAAAGCAGACTTATGCTCATTTTCGCGTTCTTAACTTTTTTGGGTACTAGAATATGTTTACATGCATCAGTGTTAAAAAACACATCAGTTTTTTTAGCTCCTGCCCCCTTCCTGAATACCCTCCTCTGATTGGCCAGCACACACAAGCCTGTGCCAGCACCACTAACATTAACAGAGCAGCTGTGCTAAATCAGTCCCTACATGCCAAACTAGCCGCTAGGCATAAATTATGCAAATGTGACCTTTTACATGCACAAGAACTTATATAAAACACTGAAGGAACAGGAGAAAAATGAAAAAGCATAATATGCTTTTGAAACATAGAACTTTTTTTTTTTTCACTGAACCTTTTTATTGTGACAAATTTTAAAACGTGAAATAGAAAGTCCCAAACCTGAGGGTTCAGGTTCAGTGTTCACAACATTGTGCTTATGCTCTTGTAAAGTTAAGGCTAAAATAAACCACTTGGTTAGGGTTAGGAAAACATCATGGTTTGTCTTAAAATACCTGTTTCAATGGTCCGACCTTCCGTGAAAAATAGCCGCTTTTGGTTGCCACAAAATCGTCGGGAAACCTCTGCAGACCCGGCTGTTCTCCTTGAATTACTCTGATAATCTATTCGAGGATGTTTAACACGTGCCAGATTATATCCGAAAGGTTTTAATTATTGATCGTGTTGACGATGTCGAGGTCTCAGAAATTCACCTATCATATGTGTTACAAAGTCATTATGTGTTAAGGCTGTCGGTGTAAACAATTTAAAGTGGTGATATTAGTCGATTATGTCATGAATCTGAAAGAATAACCCAATTAACAGGCCAAGTTTCATCATCAGTCTTTTTAATTGTGGACTAGAGCGGAGAAATGTGCCGTGTGTTCACCTTAGACTGATTGCTTTCAGTGATTTGATGCTGCGCGCTCACCTACTCGTTCCTTATTTATTACTCTGCAGCGCTAATAAGGTGTTTCCTGTAGCTGCGGCACATCCTCGACATTAACCTGATTATCAAACAAATGATATTAGTGCTGAGGTTCAGTTACTGTAAACCACATAAATGATTCAATCAAGCTATTATCCTAATCTGGTTATTTTTAATTTATTTATAGTGTGTATGTGTGTGTGTGTGTGCGCAAGCCTCCTCAAGAAGAAGAAGAAGAAAGACGCTGGGGGAGGACGAGACGAAAGACAGCTGAGGATAAGAGAGCAGAACGAAAAAGAGATCTGTGAGAAAAGATCTGAGATTTAGAAATGGAACAAGAGAGAGCGAGAGCGGAGGGAGAAGAAGCCCATAAAGAAAATGATTCATTCAGAAACTAAATACAGCTTCATCTTGAAAGATTGGAATATTACAGCGAGGGTTACTGCTCAGGAATGTCAGTATGAGGCGGCGATACTTCCTCATTTTGAAGAAAGGGAATACAAATGAGGACAGTACAGAGAGAGTAACGTGACAGAAGATTAATTATCATCCTTATACTGTATAATCATCTGTTTTTCTGCTCCAAGTCTCTTTTGAAATATTCCTCTTAAGACCACAGCACTCAGTCGACATCCCCAGCCACTGTCTCATGGTCAGATGAGGACTTATCACTCAATCGACCTGTCAAGTCGACATGCCTCTTTCATGTGTGACAAGAGGATTTCCCCGCTTTGAAAGGGGAGGAGATTTTCTTTTCTTTGAGGGCTCAAGTCTGAGCTGAGTCTAAAAAGAGAATTTGGACGCGATAGAGAAAAAGGTGTTGGGGGCGAGGGAAAAAAAGAAAACGATAAAGTGAAAGCCTGAAAAGGGAGTGAGTGATGGAAAAGCCATAAAATCTGACAGGACAGATTCCATCAATTAAAAAGCCTCTTGAAGAAGTCTTAGCCCCGTAAAGAAAAGCCCAACTCAGCAGCTCACTGAACGGTATCAATCAAGTCGAAAAGCTCAGACAGGAATTTGTTTAGAAAAAAGAAAATAGAATATTTGACCTGAGTTAACCTCATACCACGCATCACAGTAACTGTGGTTTAGAGCTGATATCAGCAATAGTTTTGTATTAACAATGGATCAAACAATTATGCTCATTATGCTAAATCAGCTCAGCTCTAGAGCATTTTAGCGTCTTTCAGCTCATTGTTTTGGTGCTCTGGTCCACGACTTTAATGTTTCGGTTCACTGTCACCCTTCCAGTATCGTTGTCAGCTGCAGAGAACGGCTAGATTATGTAGATATGAAACAAAAACATCCAAACTTTTGCAGTAATATTCCCAGATTTCGTCTCTCCTTCCTCCCATTATAGACACCGGCTTTTAATAAAACATCCACCATGGTTAATACAACTCTGACTATTCTGCTTACTATTTGGTAACAGTTTGCTTTGTTAATTGATTAATTCAGGTACAACATAAAGAGACAGATGTACATAAACAGTATTTTTATCAAATAAACGGAAAGAAATACAGATATTTACAACGTAACAGTACAATAGTGGACAGAGCTTCAGTGTCAAGTGAAGCTAACGCAAAAGTTGCTACCACGGCGTGTCCTCGGGTTCTCAGTCAGATCCAATCAGGATAGAGGTGTCGCAGTGATTGTCCACCCCGGCTCCTATCTGAAAGAACTAATTAATGGGGCTGTAGCAGCTGTAGCTCAGGACGTAGAGCGGGTCGTCCAGTAATCGGAAGGTAGCTGGTTTCACTCCCCCGGCTGCATGACGAAGTATCCTTGAGCAAGATACTGAGCCCCAAATTGCTCCTGATGAGCAGGTCGGCACCTTGCATGGCAGCCTCTGCCATCAGTGTATGAATGTGTGTGTGAATGGGTGAATGTGAAAAGTGTTGTAAAGCACTTTGAGCGGTCAGCAGAGTGGGAAAGCACTTCAGAAATAGAAGAAGTCCATTTACCATTTATGTACTTGTTACTAACTTGAAAAATATATTTTTGCTTAATTGTCACACCGGCTCCAAGGAAAAACCAAGATGGCAGCGGGCGTAGTGCCAAGTGGGAGGCTTCAAAACCGTCGGCAGCAAACCAATGGGTGATGTCATGGTGGGTCTACACTTGGTCACAACCCTCGTTTTTAATGGAAAAGTTCAGATAAATTTGCACTACCAGCCCATCACTAAAATGAAAGATAGACAAAACATATAAATATATATAAGGAAGCTAAAATGACAGATACCAAAAAACACGACTGCAAACGAATGATGATGACACTCAACGATGTGGAAATAGGCAACAGGTTGCATGCTACATATTAAGTTTATCAGGTGAAATCAGTTATGTGTTTACAAGTTGTGCTGCCCCCAAGTGGCAGAAAAATCAGTCTGGATTCTGTATAGCGAGAATATTTACACAAGTTGCAACGGGCTGCTTTTTTCAATTGTTTGTCTTTGTTTTTATTTTAAAAACCTAAATAAGAAAATGACGTTAAAAATCTAAAGCATTCACTTCAAAGTAAAAATCAGGAAAAGGCAAACAGACACCTAAAAGTCAAAGAAAAACATCATTAATATGTTGGCTAAGTACAAACTACACACCTGTGTTTAAGTGTGTGTCTGTGTGTTTGTTGTGTTGTTACATCTTTCAGGGCAAAGCTTATGTAAAAATGCTAATGACGCTTTAAGAATGCAAATGTAGATACTAGTGGCTACAGAACGTAACATTTTCCACATTTTGTACCCAACCAAGCCTCATAAACAAGCACTTCATTTGTTCTGGTTTTCAAGCGTCTCTCACATTACAGGAGGAATAATGCATGATGTATGTGATGTTATTTATCCAGCACCAGTGGCACATTAACTGCATGTTAATACGTGAATCTGATTGTGTGGCCGAGCAGGACTGTTAATTACCGCGCCGAGTTGTGATTTTGTCCCCGTTATTCTTTTTGCTAATGGCGTACGGGGGCCGTGTGGAACAAAGTAGGGAGGTCTAACAAGGAAGTGTTGTGCTTAATCCCTGTGGAGTGTGCGGAGACGGCGGCCTAATCAGATCTGTGCTCTGCTGCTTTATCTCTGCTGCCGCTCTGTCTGTTGCTCGATCACGCATTTCGCTGGAGGAGCTCGATGGGCTGCTACTCCGAGATGGATTAATGACTCTCTGGACCGTACGTTTTCCAGCTAAACCATGAGTCCACTAAGAGTTTTTTTCGCTTCTCAAACACAATCCGTCACCGCCTTCACTGAACAGCAGATAATTGAGAAAAAGGTTGCTGAGGAGGCATTCTCGCTGTTTCTCTCTTTTCCTGCTGGCTGAATGTTATCTGTGGGGATGCCACTCATGCTTGTTTGATATCTGTGGCCTCATTTCACACTCGTATTGTTTCCTTTCTATTCCTCTCATTTTACAGTCCGTGCTGACTCTCCTAAGCATCCTTTTTGTAGATGAATGCCTCCTCGCATTTGTGATATGCATATGTGTGCCAGGCGTGGTGGCGGCGGTGGTGGTGGTGGCAGGGTGGAGGGATCCTCTCTCCAAGACTGGTAGGACGAAGGCCGCAGACTGATCCATCGGGAGGGCTTGAGACGAACATTTTGTGACAGCGCCTACAGTAACAACTCATCACTGACCATTCTCACCACACACCCATCATGAATCAGCGCTTCCTGACGCACATCGCCACTGACACAACATCGCATGACAGGACTGGATACTCGCTGCACGCTGTCCTTCGATTGCGATAGACCCGACCAGAGAGTGAGTTGGTGGAGCATAAGAGAGTCTGGGCACAGGGAAGGAAATTTGGGATGACTCTTCATGCATCTTAATATCTCCTCTCATTCAGTCTCCGTACCTCTTCCCCTCTTCCCCTCTCTCCTCTTCGTTTTCTTCTCTTTTTTTTTAACAAATGCCCAACTCTGGTGTGCGGTGAAATATTCATCCACATTAAAAATTAATCACGGCGGCTTTAAAAGATTTTAAAAAGTAATAATAGTGTTAAAGGAGACCTGGAGACATCTCGCCGTTGGCTCGGTGTGGGTGAAGGACGGCTGCCAGACACGTTTGTCCCATAGATCCCCGTGATGGAGCGGCGCTGCATGTCTTGCATGGTTAAACAGGCTGCATAATAAAAAGTCTGATGAAGTCTCTGAGAGAATTAATTGTGATCGCGATGAAAAATTCTAAACAGCGTGTGGGGAATTATCATGAATCCCCGTGTTTTTTTGCATCGGAGTCGAGGGAACGTGGAGACTTTGTGCTCTAAAGTGCAGAATCTAGTAAGAACAATGCATAGTGTCTTTGCTGCCACTCAAGGCAGCGTTAAGAGCTGTGGGCTGCGGTGCATGGAGCCCTCATTCGCACTACTCCTGCCCTCTATAATGTGCTTCTGTCTACTTCCACGTCTCCAGAGTGCTACTTCTCAGCTTGGGCTCACGTTTCCTTTCACCGCCTTTGATTCACTTTCTCATGTGGCCCAGAAGGGCATGGCAGTCCAATTCAAATACTCTCCACACGGCTCCAACACTGGCCCATAGCTACTGACAGCTCCTCATTGTCCTGGTTTTATCCAGACGAATATGGCGCTCTACAGACATCAGAAAGAGGCGCCTTTTCCAGTAGATTGCTTGTGTCACTTCCTCGGCTCCCCCCCCCTCCCACCGCCACCACCACCACATTTCTCCGTTTTTCTGCGCTTTGAATATAAATACATTTCACACCTAAATGGGGATGAGGAGAAGTGGTGCAAACTCGCAGCTCCGGATTGGGTATAGGAGCGGCAGGAAAGAGGGGTGAGAGCAGCGTCAGAGAGGAGGTGAGTAGGAAAGATTGCCCAGGCAGCTACTTACAGCTCTGCTTTCCCTTTCCACGGCCAGATGAACCGGAACCCGAGGTGTTTCTGTGCACAGTTTATTCAGGGAAACCAACATCTGCACTATACATACAGTGTGCGAATGAGCAGAAACTCCTCCAAAATAAATCTGTGCCTCAGTGTGTGCACATTGAGCCGGGGCTCCTCTCTGAAACACGGTGATGTGTGAGCAAATTATAGATGAACTTCTCATGTTCACGGTCACAGGGATATTTCTGAACCTGTATCCAGCCTCCAGCCATTCATTAAACATTGACAATTCGCAGCCATTATCATAACAGGGGGGGAAAAGACCTGACTGAATAGAATATAAAATGAATTCCCGGGGAAGATACAGAGGTTAGGAGAAAGGAGAGGGAGGGAGTGCGCTTCTTGTATTTGAAGATGCAAAGCAAAAGAGACAGAAAGAAGAAACAACAAAGTCTATTACAGTGATAGAAAAACCTGTGTGTGTGCGCTTGTGTTTGTGTGTGTAAAAGACAGAGAAGACACAAGATGAATTTTAAAAGCATCTTTAAAAACAGATCAGGCAGCCCGGTGTCTGGTGAAGTTATTTTTACATTGGCCTGTTCAGCTAAAGTTCAGTTCGTGCAAGAAGCAGTGCGTTCATATATCTCTTTACCCTTTATGCTTTTGTATTAACCACAATCTTCCCCTGACTCTAAAGTGTCTATAATCTATATTCTTCTAAAAACAATACATCAAATTGACAAGTGAAGGAGGTGTTTGCGCTCGGAGTGATGAACCTACAGAGAATTATCCCCCAAATCGGCAACTCTTCTCGGCTTGTTGTTTGGCTGTCGGGCCCAAAACTTTAACTTTTCTGGTTCACTCTCGTAACGTCGTTTTAAAAGGCAACCGCACAGTGTCTGCTCAGCACCGAACGGCAGACAGACGATTGTTTTTCTGATTACATTTTGTAGGAAAACGCTTTGTAGCAAAATCGCTGCCTGGATTATGTTCAAGAGTAGGAGGCGCAAGGTGACTCATCGCAGGTTGTCGGGGTGGATGGTGGGCAAGCAGAGAGCAGGAGTGTGACACTGGAGACAGGTGCTGCAAGCGCTGAGGTTCAGGCAACAACACGACTTTGTTTAATGTTGCTGGAAAACCACAGTTTTGGTTAATGTTAATAAAGTACTTCAACTGGGTACTTAAAGTCACTTCTGACTTTTTCCATATTCAACCAAGTGCTGTAAGCGCCAACACATTAAAACCTTAAAAAAGTTCATTGTTTGCCAGAGTTTGTGCGAGTGGATATTGCCGAGGAACCAAATGAAATACTGTGAACTTCTTACTGATGTGATCTGTATCAACCACTTTTTTAAGAATGTTTGCTCATTATGTTAATAAGAAATGAAATATGCATTACAATATGATCTCATGGGAGTCTGTATTTCCTGAGTTTCGGATGTGCAGGAAAGTAAGTACAAGTAAAACGGTCATTGTTAAGTCAGTTTAAGGCCCCGAAACTGCCTGGTTAAGTTTAGGAGAAGATCGTGCCTTAGGTTAAAACCTTCATTTGTTATTTTATTTTAATTTTTTATTCTTCTTTTACTTATGTGACGTAAGTTGAATACATTACATAGGTTAACGACTGAATGGGTTGATTCCCAGAACGACATGACCCTGGCAGCGTGACAGCGACAGGTGTACAGGACTTTAGTTGTATGCTGGCAGTTAGGTGAGGTTTAGGAACACATTGTGGTTTGGATTAAAACAGCTATGATACAAATATAACTTAAGTTACGCAATGTGTGAGCTGTAATTTAACTACTTTAATAAGTTAAAATAACTGACCTTTGATTTTTTTATTCACACTGGACACAAACAGCAGTCTCCTGGCGGTCAAAGTCAAAGTGTTTGACCCGACCATCTGTCCCCAACCTCCTCCTTCTGTGGACTTTAAACTACTTTGCCTGACTTCCTTTTTGTTGCCGTAGTATTAACTACAGCCACTAGAGATTGCAGCCTAAAAAGAAATGTAAATATTGATCGTATTAAGCTGATTTTCCCGGTCGACCTTTACGGTCGGACTCTTGGATGCACACAGGACACTAGCACATTTTCCTGGGTATAAGTCCTGCGTTTGTTTAACCCGTCCATCCGCACAAATCTCCTCGAAATGTGGACTCTCTTGCTCTCTGAGATTTGCAGATTAATGCAGATGACACAGAAAAAGCTAAAATATTAATGACAGGAAGAATAATATCTAGGATGCAAGTTTTCGTTTCCTCTGACTCCCTTGTGCATCTGCACGCGATCCCACACTGGAGAGGTGGACTGCATATAGAGGTAAAATGTGCCATAGAGAGGCAGTTACAAGAATGAAACACATTGATTATGTATTGTTTGCCATTAAACGGATCAAAATGATGGTTGAAATATGAGAACTACCTAAAATAAACGGTATTCATGCCGTGAAGAAAGAAAATAAACTGTATACATTTTGAGAGACCCATCAAAAACTGCTGAGTCCCTTCAGCTAAGCAACATCAGGATAATCCTCAGATTGCAGAGCCTGGATTTGCTCGTCTTTCATAGTTCAAATTGTCAGGTTGTCCATATCTGACAGGGAATTGATCACGAACATGAACAGATTTCTTCCTCGCTGTGTGTCTTAAACCAAAAACAGAGAGCGAGAGAGGGGCGGGGGAGAGACGGAGTTAAATAGAAACCGATAGAAAGACAACAAGAGAGGAAAAAAAGAGCTGGTGTGTTTTCAGTTTAACTGGATATGAGAGGTTCTCGTTTCTCTAAAGAAAGATTTGTCAGATTCTTGACACTGACCTTTTGCTAACAACCCTGTCAGAGCCTTCAGACCTGTGTGTGTGTGTGTGTGTGTGTGTGTGTGTGTGTGTGCACATGCGCACCACTTCCCCCGTGGATGAGGCTGATAATGGAGAAGTGGTGTGTGTGAAATGTGTAAAGGGCAGGGCAGGCAGTTCTTCTGCAGTAATCCATCTTTACTTGAGGGCTGAGCCGCGGAGCAACAGGCAGCTCACAGGGGAGAAGGAGAAAATACACTGTCGGCATCACTCTCATTCATATGAAACTGCACGGAGGAAACGCTCAGCCAGCGGGGGCACGAGATTTTCACAGCGAGAAAACAAGAAAATAGAAATGAAGAGTATTATTTGTTCCAAACACTCTGTTTTTCTTTTGCACCTCTGACAGCGCGACAGTTACATAAAAACAGCCACAGTGTTTTTGTGAAGTGGGAGCTGTGTGCGCACGCCTAAAAACCACATTTGTCTCAGACCATTCACCGGAGATGCGAAAGCGTAAAATTGTTATACGTCCTTACAAATGTGTATCCATCCACTCACGAGTTTGTTTGTGTGAAGAAATGACATATATAGGGCTGGGTGTGAAACGGAGGGAGAGGCACACCGAGAGAAGAGGGAGAGCGAGAACCCTTGTTCATGCTGTTTGGCAATAATCACAGAGCCGTGCTCGTGCCAACAGTGAGTGCCAGATGGTGCCCATCACCGATGTGCCATGTCTTTGAAACGGGGAGGAGAGAGGAAGATCAAGAGTGGCATGTGGAACAGGGAAGCACTGCCTAATGTGGATGATGTGTCATATAAATACTAATCACACTAGAATCACACCCACAGCTAAATTAGATCCCTAAAGCTCTTCCACTGGCACCCACTCTCAATCTTCTCCCTGCTTTGGCTCTGCGCTCATGTCATTATCAGAGATCGTCGATAAATGAGATATTAAATGCTGAAGGCTAACATGAGGGATACGTTTCCACTTACTATAGTCTAAATAGTGTGTATGGCCTCCACTTTGTAATGGGGCTAACTATTTGTTTTATTAATTGGTAGTAAATTATTTGCTAACGCTTCATGGGTCAGTTATAAGTTATATGTTTTCTCGCGTTGCCAGGTTGTAAGAAATCTCTGACTGGTGTTCACGTCCAGCATGAGGGTTCACGCGTTCCTTAGCTGCTCCGACCAGAAAAAAATGTTGGCTATGTACATTTCTGCAAACCGAGGATATGTTGAAATTAAACATTTCTTTCTATTTTATGTGTCACAATGCTGGTTTTTATGTTCTGGTTAGGTTTAGGCACTTGGTTCGGGTTAGGAAAAGATCTTTTTTAGCTTAAAATACCTGCTAGCCACAAACACGGCTGGAGATTATCCCGAAGTTTCCTGAAAAATATGCAGTGGTTTCAACTTTTTCAAATGTTGAAACGCAGTCTTGAACTGTGGTCACTGGCTTGGCAGCCTTACCGCCTGTAACTCCAGCACCGTCCCCTCAGCTTCCCGATATATTACATACTGTGTATTTTTAGGAATATCAATATGGCACGCAGGCTATGACATGTACAAATGTCAACTGTAAGGAAGGAGAACATTTACTGTCCTCATTTAGTTTCACACGCCACGTTTGAATGTAAATGACATCATAGTTGGCAAGTCGTACACCAAGGTTTTTCGCTGACTCTACAAGTTCTTGTTTCCAATTGAGGGGGCGCGAGTGTGAATTTTCCAGTCGGGAACTCGTTTCTCTGATTATTTGGACAGCAGCATTAATGCACTAACAGTGTCGTTTCACACCAACAACCAACAACAGATGTCACTGTGAGAAGAATGAAAAAGGAGAGCACGAGTCCAAACACTGCTTATTAGTTTCTCACCTCCATACAGCTGCTGGTCTGCTGAGTGGCCGAGATTGTGAGATTGTTGGTTTCGGGAAGTTAATGAAATGGTCTGAAGCGGAGGACGGCGTTAGCAACATTGCTAACACTAGCAGCCTGGTGACTTTCCAAAGAGAAAATCAACCGCAAGAATCCAGAAAAATCTTAGTTGGTTGGTTGTATTAATAAGTAGATCTAGTAAAGTCTAGAGGGAAACAGACTTTGACACGTCACCGGATCATCTCCATTGAGTGAATGCCCGTCTGTTCACTCTCGGTTTCTATCACGCTCCCTCTTCACTTTCTTTGGGCTTCCTTTTGTTTGCAGTGTTGAGTTTCCACAGTTATTTTAGTTGGTCCACTGTTACCTGGGGATTGGGGACCATGCCTCACAAACAATGCCTCTTCATGTTTTGGTTGCACAATGGCAGATGCGCTTCGTTTGTGTCATAATTAGACCTTTATTTTTTTGTGAAAAAAAATCCATCCTGTCGTTAGACTGAATAGCATAGTGAAAGCGAGGTACACGGGGCAGCAACCCATACACGGATGGTGTCATTTTCTACAGCTATTACACTGTGCAATCACTCCCTACTTATCTACTCATATCGTCTATTGCTAGTTTAAAGGTCCTTTTTGTAAGATGGTTGATTTTTGAGTCTCATCCTCAAAAATCAGCTGTCTTACAAATAGGACCTTTAAGCTCTCAGCATGGCCCCTACGGGAACTCGTTAACCGCCTCTGCAGACCACAACGTTTAAAATTTCAAGAGTTACGCACCGAATACATCAGCTACACCACATACTGCTCAGCCGTGTTTGCTGATGCCGGCAGTAGAAGCTTGCAGAGGGCCGTAACTGAGCAGGAATTAAGCAGCAAAGGTCCAACCGACCACTTACTGTTTCTTTCTGGAACGGGGCTGCGTGGCATCCTGACCACAATCGACTTATTAACAAAATGAACATCTGAATTCACTGATCTATAAAGCATTAGTAAATGACTATTTAACATTAATAAGATAAGACAATCCTTTATTGATCCCACAGAAGGGGGATTCTGGGTGTTACAGCAGCAGAAGGACAGAAATAAGTAAAGATAGTGAAGAAATAGGAAACATTATCACGGCGACGGCCGTTCTTCTAGTTAGTTCAAACACATCATATGACCTTCGTCAGTAAATGGCATAATTTACATACAGATATGAATTAAAATCGACCATAAACTTTGGGGATATATTAATTTCCTCCATTTTTTCTTTACCTGTTGCTCTATGAATCTTTTGGACACGAAAGCCGCTTTGAAAAAACCTTGGGAAGTGTTTGGCAGAGGCGACAAAACAAACTACATTTACTCTGTTAAATATGTCTGTCATTTATTTCTGACCTCTTCCCTCGTCCCCTCATGTCGATCTGCTCCCTATTTTCTGCATCTCTGCACATACCCTCCAACGATCCTCCCCACGGCTCACCTTCGCCCTAAATCTTCATTACCCCTCGAGACTGTCGTTATCCGTCCCACCTCCAAAAGCCAGGGAGGTGAAACAAATAGCACACCCCCTTCACACAAACAGAACTATGAAGAAAGCCTCAACGCGTTTGTGTGTGTTTATGAATGGGTGTGACAGAGATAAAGACGGATGGATCTCAGCTGCTAGCTTTTGTTTTTTTTCACAGGTGGCAAACTGCCACCCTGCCATCACACCCCTCTCTCTGAGATCTCCTCTTATAGCCTCTCATCCATCAGAGCCTTCCGCTCCAGCAGCTATCACTCAATACCTCAGTGGTGCTGAGGACAAACAGGTACTGCGTGCAACCAGCCGTCACCTTTTCGCCTTTTAATTCACCTTGGCGGACTTACTGTACGGTTACTTGTTGTTGTAATATCTTGGTGATGTTTCAACAAGTAATAGCTCGCAAAAATGTCCTAATGACAGGAAAAGTTTTGTGTCTACCGACTGCTGAGCGTTGGATAAATATCCATTGTGGGCGCGAGCTGAGGGAAAAATCCTGGCGTGAATGTTCGGACAGACTGGGTAAGCACACCTCGTCACATATGTTGCACTAAATTTGGCTCACAACAGCCCCGGGAAGCCGAACAGTACATTTTGGTCCAATTTCCTCAATGCCAGCGCTCAGCTATTATCGACACAGATCTGCCCTGACTCGGGTTTAACTGCACTGAAACTCTCCTCATGCTCAGACTTCCACTGAATTGCAATGACATGTTCAGCAGCTCATGGCCCACAGTAACGGAGAAGGTTAATCGTGCTAGCTCAGACTTTCCTGCCCAGTGATTGAGAAACAACACCGTACAGGTAAACTGCAGACTCGACTCTATCAGCCGACACTTCTGTTCCTTTTAACTGTGCAAAGATTTTAAGAGTTGGATGAGAATTCAATACCCTCTGATTAGCTTTTATTAGGAAACAGGAGGAAACAGCTAGCCTAGCTCGGTCCAGATGTCACAAAATCTGCCGACCGACATCTCTAAAGATCACAAATTAACATCTTTAACATCTACAGTGTTCAGCATGCTCATTACTGCATTATTACATCACTACTCCTAAGTACATTATAACTTTATAGTTACTTTATAACTTTGCATCACAGATAGGACACATATCTTCCTTCAGTGAACATCCTCTCCGGTGAAACACAGTCAAACAATCTTAAATAAGGTCATCATGAATCATTGGGCGCCCCTGCATAAATAAAAGATAAGTAATGTTGTGCATCTCGCCTCCCGGTCATTCTTTAGTTTGGAGTCCAAAGTATTTCCGCACATCCGATTTAACTTTGTGTTGTGGGGGGATGCCATGGGCAACTGAGTGTTAAGTCAGGATGACAGGTTTAGGATTTTGGATAGAAAGAGAAAGGTGTAACTTGTGGCAATTTAAAATCAATCAGGAAATCAATATAGAACTGTGAGTTATCGAGCAGGACAGCTTTGCACGGTTGTGGAGCTATCTGGCTTGCAAAAAAAAATTGCAATTCACTGTCTTACAGTTGTACCAGACTATTTCTTGGCCAGGTGCAGTTACTTTCTGGACGATTGTTTTCATTTCAAGCACATTTTCCAAACTTTCAAATTTTTGCTTTAAAAACATGACACATTATGTCCAATGTTGTGTTTACAGCTTGTTTCTGCTGCATCCACGTCAATCATTGCAAAAATGTCGGCATTTTTTTTTCATTTGTTTCGTCGTGTCCTTCATCAGCCGTACCTGTCCTACTTGTGTTGCCATCACAACCTCTTCTGTGGTACTTTCAATGACCAGTTTACACCTGACAGAGGTGTTAACAGCATACATGCACAGTGAAGTCCCAAAGTAAACCAGTAATGAGTGTGAATTCACAGCGGACAGCTTTTTTTTTTTTTTTCCCACAGAACAGATCCTGGATGCTCAGGACTGCCAGCCCCGCTCTTGGCTGCTGGCTCAGTGTATGCAAGCTTGTCTCATTTATGCATTTTGTACAGCATCTTCCCATGGCACAATGAGCTCTGCAGAGTAAACAAAGCACCGAGAGTTAGACCACAATAGCGGGTCAAGTCTTAAGCTGGTACAGGATGACTCTGATGGGACTGTAAGCTCCCGGCCTACATCTGCTTTTATTTCCTCATCCCTAGCTTATGTTTCCTCGGTAATCAATCTTCACCTCACTTGCTCTTTATTTACAAAGCTATTTGACGCAGAGGATTTTCTCTGATCTTACACCTGCCATGTTCTTCATCTGGTCTCTTCAATAAACAACATTTTTGTGTGATTTGTTTATGCACGTGGAGAGAAATACAAACAAGGTGAGAGGCTGCCCTTTCCCTCTCATTGGGAAGGGCTGTGCTGTTGATTTTTGAAAAACAAAGCCCCGTGGAAAGAGCCAGAGGTCGTTGATAAGGTCACATTAGCTAAAATCTTTCCGGGTAATTGCTATGAAAATGTAAATATTTGGCATTCATTATCACACAATGGAAAAAAGACGCAAGCAGGAGGACAAAGACGGAGGAGAGGCTGTAACATTAAAGCCAAACAAGGTTACTTTATTTAAAATCCCCCTTGTTTACTCTGAATCGCTGCCAAGCACTTCAGCACTTAGTTATTAAGCCAAACGTATTGACCTTGAGCATTCGTATCCTCGCACACATAGTTTCAATACAATATATTGTTCTGTCCTGTGCTGAGAGGTGTGTGGCGTAATGCGAGCTGACTGCCCGTGATGTGCGTTTAAGCTGTTAGCATCCCATGATTAGCATAAATTATATCGCATAGTCAAACCCGACGTGGGTCGCATAAATCATGTGATGATGTGTCCCTGAGGTATTAGTCATGTCTACAGTGTCGGTGTCCGTCTTTTCTTGCTCCGTCACACTGTCTCCTCCCAGCCATACAAACTGAAATAATACTTCTTGCCTGAGTCTGCTATCGTCTAAGTGAAGTCTTCTGTGTGTCTTCAGTTTTCTTGATGAGATTTTTTCCAGACCTGTGTGAGCTTGATGAATAGAGGTGTTGAAATGCAAAGATTAGTGATTTCTGTGTCCCCCCCCAAAATAAGACCTCCTCCGATTGCTCGCTGTCAATCGCAATCGGTTCAAGCCATCAGACAATAGGTGCGTCAGCCAGCTGTCGATATATAAAATGAATCTGACAACAATGAACCTTGATTGTAAACAAGCTGACGGGGTGTCTAGCTTGAGATAACACCTTAATTATCTCATTATCTTTAGATGTAAGACAATTTCTCATGATCACAACTTCATTATCTTGAGCTGAGTCTGTCATCCCGACACACTGATTTAATTATATTATTTCCAGATATTAGACATTGTTCAAAAACTCACTGTGAACCAGGCACCAGCTAGTCACAACGCCCATCAACATGTTCACGTCCTGCACCATCCTCCACTGACAGATGTCTGCACAGAGCCCAAAGGACACTAAAAGACGACACCCACCTCAGCTAGTCTGTTCACCCTGCTGCCATCTGGCTAAAGATACAGAAGTATCCGCTGCCGTACCACCAGACTACAGAGCAGCTTCATTCCACTTTTTTTTTAAACCCTTGTTTAAAAAATGACAATAAATGTACCTTTACCTTCTATATAAACACCTGCCAAACCTCACAAGGTTAAAACAATATCAGCCAACGCTGTTGCAGCTTGTAATTTTTTACATTAGCTTGAGACAGTTTTCCAGGCTGGCTAGCAGCGTGCACAGCTCCATGGGTGGCAATGTCAGACTGATCGTCCGTCAGGTAGAAGAATCCTACTGAGTTTGGTGATCAGCTGACTTTTCCTCTGGCACCACTGTGGGTTGACATTTGTGATTTTTGAATTAAACATGTAATGGTTTGGTACAGATATCCACGGTCCCCTGAATTGTAAAAATAACTGTAATGTAGCATCGTCATTAGGTCAAATCTTCTCTTTATTTAATACTTTGGTTTTTGACCAAATACCTAAGCTCTACTTTGTGTTTAGCATGCTAACGCTCCAAAGTGATATGGTTAACATAAGCAATTTTTTACACATGAACTCCCTTGCCCCTGCCCTTTCACACATGCAGCACTCACCAGGAGATTGTTAGACACGTTCTCACCTGCTGGAAACACTCAGTGTGGTGTTAGGTGTAGGTGAAGGCTGGCTGCTGGGCAGAGGGTGCAGGAGAAGGAGGAGGATTCATCTGTAACGATGACTTTTTTGTGTTGTTATCAACACTAGGCCTACAGTAGATGTATTTGGACATGTCCACATCATCAACAAAAGATCTGAAAGCGATTTACAGGCAGAAAAGCTGCAGTCACTAATATGCCCACTTGCTCACTGGACACTGACCCAAAAAAAACAGATATAAGGCATTATTTACCTTAACTTTCGCCTTAAGAGCAATAAAAAAAGAGCCGTGCACTGAAACAATATCTGAGGAAGATCTTTATCATTAAGCATTCAGTGTCGTTCTGCTGCAGAGTTCATTGAAATGGATGAGCCGAACAAAATCACGCCCGGTCGAATGAATTACAATCATGAGCCAGAACCAAATGTCAGACTCTGTGACGCTCTGTTTACATCTCACTCCAGAACCGGCGCAATCTGAATCCTGATGCAGGCGTATCGGAGAAGGATCTTTAAAAATCCGACCACAGTTTGGGACGCGGTGTGACAGCCAAGCAGCTGACGGGACCGTCTCAGAATAATAGTCCGAGGAGAGTGTGATACCTCAGGGTACAGCCTGTCCTCCTGGGTAGTAATAGGAAAGCTGTTGTGTGTATGTGTGTGTCTGGATGTGTGTGTGTGTGGATGCTGAGGGGTTGTGGAGGTCACAGGAGATGGTGGAGCGTCGCACATTTATCTGTTGTGCGTGTTGGCACATACATGCATTGGCGGGTGCGGTAGCTCATCACAAATGAGCGGCGCTCTCCACGGAGATCGACTGCTCGTGTAATTCCTGCCGAAATGAAATGTTCTCTTTTTACAAAAAAAAAAAAAAAAAAGATATTCAGCCTATAGGAGAGAAAATTGCAAAGATATTTTGAGTTGATTGCCTTCGCGCTGCTATATTTCTGCTCAAAGTGTCTCCTCCGCCACTCAGCAGAAGCACAGAGGAGGAGAGATGGAGGAGAAATGATGATCTCCTGCTGGTGCTGTTGTATGAATGTTTTATAGATGGAAGGATGAAATAGAGATGAAGCCCCTCTCAACCTCCATACTTTTATTATTTTAAAATACTGGTTTAGAATATTGTTTTCAGCTTGTCAAACTTTTCGCCTGAATCCAATCTGACTGCACTTAATACCCTCATCTGCAGAGAGTGCAATACCGTGCTCTTTCTTCTGACCATCAGCACTTACGTGTCATCTGACTGCAGTAAAAAGAAAAATAAATAAATAAATGAAAGTGCTATACACACAAGAAGTGCCGGCAATATTCACAACATTCCCTCAAATTTTGCCGTTCATTTTCTCCTCTTGTTTTAACTGACAGTCGTGGATAACCTTGAGTTGCAGGCAAATAATGTTGTAACTACAAATCTGCTGATTCAACCCCCTCTAGAGATGCGCTGGAGTAGTGCTCTTGGGCAAGGTCACTGTCTCCCAATTCGGAATGATTAAAAAAAAAGAGGAGATTTGAACAGTAAATCTCTGAGGATGGCATAAGTAAGGTCACACAGCGGGAATGGATAGTGTACTGACACGAGCTTTACCGCAAGAAATACCAACTTTTCCTGCAGGTGTGTTGACTTTGATGTGTAAACTCTGAGGTCACAGAGGTAATCAGATTACAGCAGAGACTGACAGTTATTTTCACCGTCACTTAATGGGTTGGTTATTTTCCTGATTGATCAACTTGCTGTTTGGTTTATAAAATGTCAGAAAAATTGTGAAAAATCTCAATCAGTGTTTCTCATTTTGTCCACCACCCAAATATTTTCAGTTTACTGTCACAGAGGAGTAAAACAAAACAACAGAAAGTATTCACATTTATTACTTATAACTTTTTCCTCATTAAAAAAATACTGAAACCGAATAATCGATAATCAGAATAGTCTGCTATTAATTTAATCATTCAGAACCGGTTGATCGTTGCAGCTCTAAATTAATCTCTTATATGTATTGCATATACTACAACCCACACCTGGTGGTAATCCACCATCAGTGACATCATCAACATGGTTGCTACAGGGACACACCTCATCACGAATATTCATAGTCTTATAGAAACAACTTTTTACCTCTTTATTAAAATTATTTTGGTTTTGTTTGTATCGCGCCTCATGTCTTTGTATTATTCAGTCGTTTAGCTTCACTTCACCCAAAAATGAAAATTCAGTTATTATCTCCTCACCCCCATGGTGATGGAAAGTCGGAGGACTTTCCTAGCATTCTCCTAACTAATTCTCTCTAACTAAACAACCCCCCAAAAAATAATGTAATCTAAATCTCCAGAAGCCCAGAGATCCAAAATTTAACATGTGGTCGACCTTGTGCGCCCATCCACAGATGGGTTGCACTCTAATGCTTTTAGTTGAGCAGCTACAGTTTTTAACGGCTTTAAAAAAGGGGTGTGAAAAATGTCTTTCCAAATCAATTTGGGATCTCAGGGCCTCCAGAGACTTTGATTTAGCTGGACGAGCTGAACGGAGCCATTTTATTTATTCAGTTTTCTTTGTTTTTGTTGTTTTGCATTTTAAGTCCCCATCTACTTCAGTTGTTTAGCAAAAATGCTGCAACGCTGTTTTGCTGTGAAGCTCCAGAAAAGTTTTGTGGACGAAGAAACTTGACCGAATTTTCTATCTATTTGTGTTGGCTAAATGAATACAGGCCCGTCTCTTTGTGTACCTTATTTTCAGTTTGTCTTCTTTAAACCTTGTTATTGAGACATCTAAACATTTGTGTTATAGTTTTATGATCTCTTGATCTAAAGAAAACACACCTGAGTAAAAATGATGTATTCTCTGAACTTTTTCTAATGTTGAGACTGTGATAAACTCCGGTGTTGGATGTGTTAATGACACTGAACTCGCCTGAAGAAAGTGTAGTCAAGCCCCAATACTAAAACGCTGTCATCTTCTCTCTTGTTGCATATTGGATCGTGATTGACTTCCACACTATCGTATAACCTTGAGCAGATTAATGCGCAAACAGCCTTCTAGTGTCACACTCTACACATCCATCATTCTGCAAAGTAAAGGTCAAACATCCGAGTACGCACAACAACTCCTGCGAAAACACAGTCCTTTCAGCTTTAGTTCCACTCTGGGTAGAATGGGCTTGCAACGGCCACCTATGAGCTCAGGTCAACACACTAGCGCCATCATCTCTCTCTGAAACCTGTATTATGGCCTGCATCATCTGTAAAACACACCTAATTTGCCCAGAGGCAGGACCCGAGGTGGGGCGCAGCCTGGAGCCAAAAAAGCATAGATGTGCGCAGAGAACAGAGGAAGAGCAGCGGAAAGAGCTGTGTTAGGTTCACAGCATCCTGCCTGCCACAGTTTGTGGGCTCAGTGTGCAGATAATTAAGGTTGAGGGTGGACAGCTCCCTACAGCGCCAATGTGCCTTCATCACACAGAGCTGTGGACCGGGGCTATTCATTTTCACAAAGAGGGAACACAGCGGACGCAGGGCAGGAGCCACTGGGGAGCTCTATAGGAGGCGGTATGGTGGCACAAATAGGGAGGCTGTGAAGATGGGGGGAACGGAGGACTTTATTTACTCTGTTCATTTCAGGGAGGTAGAACAGCAGCGACCGACTCTATCACTTAGTTTGCCACTGACTAGTGCCTCATTTTACACAGCTTTGGAGGTTTGTTTCAAGCTGTGAAGCAGTCCCAGCTGCCACAAAGAGGTTTAGTTGAAGTGGCGTTTTTCTCCTACCTGCTGTAAATATTGCGGAGGGAAGAAATCCTCTCCACTGCTCTTTGCACCCACTCACTTTTTCGCTGTTTACTCTGACCGGTACCTGCACTGTGCTCCTGTCTGGAGTTTGATGTTTCACCTGTTTTTTTAGATAACTAGTGGGCATCCAGCGTGAAGTATTTAAGTGACTGAGGGAGTGGGAGGTATGAAGTCAGATGGATATGAATGTGAGAGTCCTCATTGTTCTTCTCCAGGCCCTGCTGCTGCTGCTGCTGCTGAGCTCAGTCCTCCTTGTTTCCTCTGCAGCACTTCTCTCCTCGTATCCTCAACCGAGGGAGTCCTCTTTATTTCCAGCATCTGTGCCGTGATGAGAAACACCAGCTAACTAGGCCACTGCATAATAAGCAAGAATAGCAGCAAAGTAAAATGAATAAAAAAAAAGAAAAGGGGGGGATCAGTTCACGAGGGGAAAGCTTACCCAACGTGTAACTGCTGACAAAAGTAATTCACCAAGCAAATATTGTCTTTATTCCTTTTATTGCAGATGCATTCATTTATTATTGCCTACCTTTACCTATAGCTTCTGCAGGGGTGCATCAGAGTTCACATCTCATTTCGGCAGCGAAGCCCCTGAGCTATACTGTCATGTGACTGACAATGCACCTTTGCTGACTTTCCGTTTGTGGTGTGTGTATGTCAACTGCAGTCCTGGGATTGCGCTGCAACATTTCTGTGATACTCAGCGCTTTAGAGCTTGATTCACTTTGTCAACAGCTTCATTATTGTCCACTAGGAAGTGGCAGATGCGGGAGACTTCACTACTTCTCTGTGATGCTTAAAACCCATTGTACACGGTCAGCACAAAATGGCAAACAGACACAGTTGGCTACGATAGCTGGTGAACACAGTGGAGCATTTAGCAGCTAAAGAGCCAGATATTTCCTTCAGGAATTGGAGAAGACCAAAAATGGAGCTAAAAGAGGGTGAAAATGTACTTTTATTCATCAGTTGGCCAGAAACGACTGCAATTGTTTGATAAACCATTAGTGCTGGCATGTAAATAGGCAACTGTTTGGCTAAGAAGGTGATGATATATGTCGGTGTGCACAATATCGCCATGTTGTTGTTCCTGGAACATTATGATAAATGCTGCTTGCAACAGACCAATCATGCTTCAGTAATGTCATAGACTAGGACTAGGAAATAACACCCATGGGAGAAGTTATCCTTTCAAACACAAGTTTCATTTTGTGATAGGCTATATGTTTAACCCACATCATGTTTACCTAAACCTTACCAAGTCAACTGATGTAGACATGGGTGTGCGTCTTTACCTTCTTTTTTCCAAAATCAACAATCAGCTCCTTGGATTCGCTGACGTTGAGCAGTAGTTTTTTCTCTGCGCACCACCAAAGATTGTTGATTTCCTCCAGATATGAACTCTCATTGTTGTTTATAATGATGGTGGTGTCATCTGCATACTTCATAATAGAGTTCTCTGGGAGTGCAGTCATGGATGTACAGTGTGAACAGGAGGCTGCTGAGCACACAGCCATGGGGGGCTCCGGTGTTGAGCACTCTCAAGGTGTGTGAAGACTGAGTGAAGGGCAGTGGATATGGCATTATCTGTGGATCTGTTGGTTATGAACATTTACTGGTGAGGGCTCACTTGCTTCAGAGGTGGACTTGCTTTGTCGTAAGTTGAAATGATGGCTAGTTGCAAAGCTATGACATCACAACACCGCGATTGGTCGGTTGCAACGATGGTGCTACTGCTGCAGTAATCTTGATGTACCAGGAACAACACCAACATGGCGATATCAGATACAGCATGTCAGTGTTGTGTTGTTTATGCTGTCCCAAAGTCAAAATCAGTTTTTACTGGTTTAAACCTCAAATCACTGACCTTTTCCCGCATCGTCTCTTTCTCTCTTTCTCTTTCCAGTGTAGAGCATGACTTCCGTCTGCAGGAAGGCCAGGTGGTACGCACATGGAAGGTGGGAGACCCTCCCGAGGGCATGCCACAGCCCGCCACGCCCCAGCCCACCACACCACACCAACAAGACTCCCCCCAACCGGTGCGACCCCCTGCCACCACCAAGAAGAACAGGAAGAAATGCTTCTGGTTCCTCTGAGCGCCGGAGGACGGAGCAAAAGACGTTTTGATACTGTAATGCACTGCGTACCCTTCTTAGAAAAACCACGAAATGATGGAGATCCGATTAAAAAACAAGCGTGGAATGAACCGGAGAATTAAAATGCAAACACAAAACTGTGGGAGGAGAAGGAGTTACAAAGGTTATGGTTTTAGCTGCTGCCGTTGGAGTTGATGGGAATGATTTGATCGGGGCGCACATGTTGTTACTGCTCTTAAAATGCCTCTTCAGCACTTATAGGTTTGATACTGGCGCAGGAAAGTAAAAGTGCTGAAGTCAAATAAAAGCAAAAGTTCAGTCCACAATATGAGTCACAGTTAGGAAGCAATTAGGAGATAGAAAGAGAATAAACTGTACAGAGGGTGGAAGGTGGCAAGGAGCAAAGTACAAGAGGCAATACAGCAGAATATTTATAAAAGATGAAATGAACAGAGTTTATAAAGAGAGAAGAAGACAGAGAGGGAGGATTCATCTTCATTAATGGACTAATGAGGGTCAGAACACCAGCTTTTATATCCAGAGACATTTAAAAAGAATTATTATGACCTGTATTTAAAACTTTTAATATACTGTAATTGATGAAAAGCTACTACACGTGTCTACATGCACATACAGCGCACACATACACAATCACACACTTAAACACATGAACATATTTACAGAAAAAAAAGCGTATATACATCGAGAAAATGAGTGAGTTGAGTTCTGTACATAACAGAGCTATTCTGCTTGGATGCTATATTTCAGATATGGATTACTGCTCTATAAAAGTATTTTACCACAGCTGGTTGTGCGTGTTTTTCTTTTTTTTTTTATTCTGGGTTTAAGCCATAGTGGAAGAAATATTTTCACCCTTTACGTAAAGCAGCTATAATTGATGCATTTACGATAACAATGCATCAAATGACAATGTGAAAGGGTGTCCTCGTATACAGAGAGTTATCACCTGATTCTGCAGCTCCCCTCAGCTTTATGGAGCTTAAAAGAGAGTTTCGGCTCATTATTTTGATTGGTTCACTCCCATCCCTCTAATAGCACTGTTTTAAGCCACAGCAGGCAGCTGTTTTTAGAAAAAATTACTAACGGGTTTATAGTTTTTAGTAGGGATGAGTAAGTAAACGATTATCTGTATCGGTACCTGTTTGACCCAACTAAATGATCTGTATCTTTATAGAGAGGTGAAGTCCCGCCTCCTCCGTATGCCTCACGGGACCTTATTTTGGAGAAAAATGTGTATCGTAGTCAAAGGCAAGAGACAAAATGTGTGCCAATTACATATGTTTGTCAATTTAAAAGATAATTTTGCAAGTCAAGAAAATCTAACATACATAAATATCTATTACGTTCTGTGTTAAACTACATCGTCGTGCTCAACATATATCACCAAGATCAACATGGCCGCCACCTCAGCACAGAAAAAGTATGAAAAAATGTGAAAATCACAATAAATGTGGCCATATTGAAAGCTGCAATTAAACAAAGGGAGTCAGTCAGTTCTGTGAAGTCGTTTATGTGTCTGTTGGCTGTAATTACTTATTTTCACAGTCTCATATTTCATTAGTTTTATGACAAACTGTGACTTTCTCAAATTGAACAATTATAAACCTTTATAATAGATTATTAAATGCTGATTATAAAGTGTTACCAATCTTAAACAATAGATTTTTAGTATATTGACACTGATGTGTAAGTAGTTCCTGCTATAGCTGACTGAGGTGGAATAGTTTTTTAAATACTTTATAAACAGTTACAAAGATGCCCAAAGGGTCACGAGATAAATCTGACGGGTCATAACGTGATTAGGTGAGAATAAAAAAGAGGTTGTGCTATTTTTTTCTCTCTAGTATTTTATTTTTATGTCGTTTAATTTCACCTTTGTGGACGTTCGACAGTTATCCACACGAAACCATCTGAGAAGTTTCGAGGGAATCTCTCGTTGCTGGACCTGCTAACGACTCTTTGACCTCTGAATCGTGACGAGAGGCTTCAAGTAGAAACAGCTTTTTTGCGATAAGTCAAAAAACACTGGTTTAATCCTTATTTTATAAATGACATCATATGTTTTTATATGTAAAATGTAGTAACTACCAACTACAGCTGTTATATAAATCCTGTGTGTCTGAAGTATGAATGTAAAGTATAACATAGCACAAGGGCATGAGTTTATTATTATTTAGCACAGTAGGGTAGATAAATGACTGTGGATCTATAACAGAAAACACATTATACATTTCTAATCACAATCACATGGAAGGGACAGACGCCTCTCAGTCCTCAGATGGCGGCTCAGACAGCCCACTTTCCTGGACACTCCAGGGCAAGTCTCAGGAAATTAAGCCTCAGCTGTTTGATGGCTGTGAGAAGCCCCAAATATTACTACTTAGTAATTCATGACACACATAAGCTGCTTGTATGAGGCTCTGAGGTGGTATGAGATCCTGGCCTAATTTATTCCAAACTTCGGAAAGTGTTAGCTCTCAGTTTGTTTGCCGGCTTGTTTGGATTTGTACGACTGCTGCCAGCTTCCGCTTTGCCTCAAACAAAAAAAAACGGTTAGAAACAGAATCGGTTTTGTTTTGTTTGTTTTTTTTTTGTTGGCTGGGAAGGTTTGTTGGAGGGAACATGTAGCTACCGGACTTGCCGGGCTCTCGAGACAAGAGCACGCGCGCGAAAACTGTTCGACTGAGGCCTCCGTGTTCACCGCCTTAACTCCTGCAGAGCTGCACTCAGGTGTGGAAGTGGAAAAAAAACAAAACCTTCTGCTGCCACGTTCGCACACAAACCCTGCCGGGCGCACGCACGCACACGCTCTCACACGATTGCACTTGACACGCACACACGCAATCTCACAGCTAACATATTGTCCTCAGACCAACACAATGCATTATCTCCCCCGCAGTTGTTCCTCTCTCCCTCACAACCGGGCGCGCGCTTCCTCCTCGTAGCTCTGTGTGCGCCTCGCAATGCTGAGAGGAGTGTAGAGTTGTCAGTCATTAATCTGCTACAGCACAGCCTGTAATCCTGATGACAGAGCAGAGCGGGCTTACAGAGAGCAGAGAGGATCTGAGCCCAGCCTGGAGTGGGGAACAAAGGAGCCGGAGAAGACTGGCTTTGAATCCATAAAGAGAAAGGACGTGTGTGTGTGTGTGTGTGTGTGTGTGTGTGTGTGTGTGTGAGAAGGGATTCAGGGGTGAGGTAGGTAACTATTTTGTCAGCAATGCTGCAGTGCTATTCAAGAATGCTGGCACGCACAAAAGGGAGAAAAGCTGTACATGGAAAGCAAGCCGGGCCGCCGCTGTGTCACACCGACACATCAGGTAAATTGGCTCCGGTCCACGACGGCCATTATGGCGCTCTGGAGGAAGCACAGAGGCCTGCAGAGAAAGAGAGGGGAACGAGCCTGTTTAGAGGCCTCTTCAAAGAAACATCAAGGGTCAAAGTTGGCTCACGCAACTCAGCGCAACATCAGTCGACGCTCGGGCTGAAAAAACGAAGGAGGAAAAAAATAACCATGTCTCGAGGCATCAACAAGCATGCATAATGGGCATGTGAAAACAACTACAAGTGCCTGTGCATGCTGAGAGGAAGCAGCAGAGCTAATGCTGCATGAGTCATTGAGCTTAGGCTGCTATAGAGATATTATGTTTCACTTTGCCACATTACAACTAAAGAGGTCATTTCACAGTCAATCAGACCGGGGAGAGTCGGAGGTGCCGGAGACGTAGTAACCTGTCCGCGTGTCCGGCAGCGAAGTCATCGCATCTGAAGCCTAATGCCGTAAATGTTTCAACATAAACTGCGTCTTTCTCTCGCGGACTTCATAATGATGCTGATAAACAAGCCCCAAAGTTGCAATGATACTTGAAAGAAATTCCTTTTCTTTGAACTGAGATAGGAGCCTCATTAGTGACCAAATAAAAGAAAAAAAATGGATTGAATGTGGACCAGGGGATCCAAATTAAAAATACACCCACACACACACACACACACACAATGCTTGGGCACCTCCTCTGGCACGTCTCTAGATTTCAGAGGAATCACACACACATACACACAGCATCCCAATCACATCTACATGTGTAGCACTGCAGCTATGTGTGTGTGTGTGTGTGTGTGTGTGTGTGTGTGTGTGTCACTGGGACGTGGTAAATAATGAATTAAAAAGTACCCGTTTCCAGACGACCTGCCAAGTTTCTGAGTCAACTGCGATAGCTGCAGATTGGTTTAATAAAATATGAGCTAAATTCTCCCCTGCCACTGCTGTCACTGATGCAAAAATGGGCAATGAAATGTAAATACAATCACGACGGAGCACACAGAAACACGGCAGACCTGCGACACCGGGGTTTCTCCTAGCGAGGCGAGAGATGCGATCGGCTTCCTGCATGGAGAGCGGCGACACTTCTTTCTAGAGGAGTTCTCCGGCCGGCTGGCCAGGGGAGTCACAATCTGTCAATAAACTGCATAAGTTTTGATTAGTTTTGGACATTTTGCCTTCACAGAAAACTTCAAAGCAAAGATTTTAAGAGAAAGAGTGGGATGATATTCGACGAGGGCCCGGAACGAATCTGTGATGTTGGAGGAGGTTCAGAAGAATCAGAGGATCTTCCCAAATGTATATGGCTGGAGCTTCAGGAGGCATGTCAGCACAGAAGTTTTGAGCAAAGTTTTGACTGTGTGCTCATTCCTTCCCTTGTAATGATTTCTGTTACATGTTTTTATTAAGATGTGTGAGCAGCAGTGCACTGTTTAGGCCTCAGATGCACTCACACATCAGTGTAAGGAAGGCTGAAACATGCTTCTCTGCACTGGGGTCATTCCACATTCACACGGTCGTTTCTTTGATACTTAACTTTTTTCTTCTCCATTCAAAACCCGCTTTCCGAAAGAAGTTGGATCAACTGTCGAAGGTTGAATTAGGTCGTGGTCTGACTGATTTTAGCTTTCTGGAACACGGTCGCCCGTTGACACAGCATGGCGGCAACACTTTGGCACAACAGGATGCGGCGCCATCCGGCAAAACACAGCAGTGGCCAATGAAATTTACGAAGCACACATTCCTGGAAGAAACAGATCAGAAAAAAGGTATTTTATGGCAGCAATTTAAAAGTTTTATGCAAAAATATAAAGTAACAACCAGCGTGATTCAGCATGTGACTCACGATGGGAATTACAGCTGTAATCTTATGGCTCCATTCCTTTCTCAAGAGCAGTTTCTTTTTACTTCATTAGGTTTATTTGCAAAATAAGTTAATAAGTTTGCTGTTCTGAATTGAATCTTTTTACGAAATGTGTGATTGCCTTGAATGCAATCAATGTAGCAATTAATATTCTCGCTGTTTACACAAAGGGGAGCAGATTTGGGGGCAGGCAGTGAAATTTGAGCGCAACAATAAAAAGAATAGCTCTGGTCAAGTGCTACCTGGTGCTCTTTGTTTGCACCGAGGAGCTGCTGTGTCACTAATATTGTTAACAATATCACTTTGGGTGTTTGTATTCTGACACAGTTTAAGGCCGTGATATTGGATATATATGAGATGTTGTCGGGCGATGTTGTTGCGAGTATGTTTTTATCGTTGGCTCTGTAGTAGCCTTCCCTTTTCATGCACTGCAGTGGTTTCCCGCTGTCATCACCTACTCTGACCTCATACAATCCCGTCGTTACACTGCCTAATATCACACATGTGGAAGACCGTTTAAACAAAACAAAACAACAGTTTTTTTACCCGAGCCCTTTACGTTTCCACCACTTTTCAACACAAAGTGATGCCCTTGCGTATCACTTTTCACCGTGTACGATCACAGAAATATCGACGTTATCGCATAACTATATCTCTGGATTAACAGCGTCTTGGAGACTGGTTACGCGGTAGTATGTATTTGATATTGTCGTGCAAAAGTAAAAGATTTGACAGCTCACAAGCAAAAGAAAATAAAATCAACAATGCCGCTAAATGTCACGCTGCAAAACTCCCGACACCGAACGATGAGAGTTTACGAAACAGTCAAAAGACATTTTGAACAAAGAATAAACAAGAGTTCATGCCTGTGCTGCCTGCAGGGCAGTCAATGTGCTCAGGAACACGTTTGACAATTATTTTCAGGGGAATGTGTCACTGTTTGAGAGGAGTGCTCTGAACATCAAAGTCAGTCTCTCTGAAGACATGTTAGATAACTTCAAAGTCCTGTGACTGCTTTGCCGAGAGGTGCTTTCCCTTTGTTTTGTTCAGCGGGTTTGTTTTCTACTCCATTGTGGAGTAGATGATAAAAACTGTGAGTGCATATTGCATCATGAACCTGTTCTTTGTAATTTACAATTCAAGGACTCGTTGGACATTGAACATGACTATAAATGCCAAAATATTCTGACAGGTTGGTCTCCAAGCAAGAAGCTCTGAGAGCTTCTTCTTATTCTCATTCAGACATTGCCATGAATTGGTGTGTGATGAAACAACAGACAGAGTTATTATATTTTGAATGATTTTCTTCATTTTTTATTTCTGGCTCCATTGCACATTTATCCTGCTAATTAGAAAAGGCTTCAGGAACATTATTTCTTTAAGGCTCTTAATTTTCCTGATTCACAACAGAGAGCTCGTCCAAGAAAATGCTGATTTTCTTTCAGATCCACGGTTCACAGGGAAAGTCCTTGGCTGCTTTGTCGGACCGGCGTTGTCCTGCAAGTCCTCTGGAGCAATTTAGCTCAGAAGTGGTCATTGCAATCGATATCCTGCTTTTCCCTAAAACACTACCTGATAAAAAGTTCCCCAGACTGTCCTTGTTGTGAGCAAAGGTTGCGTCTAATTGATATTAAATTATGTGTAAGTCAATTTTAAGGGATCAAAAACCGTTTGAACAACTGAGGACTAAAAGCAGGGAAAAAACAAAAGGGTAACTAGAACTACCTACCACACGTCTAAAGCTCGTTAATTAACACATTATATTTCAGCTCAAGAAGTCACGACATGTAACCCTCCACTGAGACTCACCTCCTCCACAGTCAACACAGTTTTTTATCTCGTTGCATAAAGGGAGACTTACTTCTCGTTGCACAGCCGCGTGTTGCAGGATGACAAATAAATGAACCTTGATTGCTTTGCATATATTTTGATGTAAAGTCTGACAGAAGACCAGCTGCCGCCTTATCAGAAGTGATAGCTGTTGTGCTGACTTTTATTTCCCACAGCAACAAGAGTCTGCTGCCTTCAACTCCTCTTAATTAGCGGAGGATCCTCCAACAACATGTAATATACATCACATTATGAACCTCATCTACCTGCAGGTCTCTGGGCACATAATTATATGACTAGCGCTGTGGCATTAATTGGAATTACTGTCCCTGAAGATCAGCATCAGGAGATATTATAGAAGTACGTCTTAGATGTTTGGGCCCGGAGCCTGTTAAGTTATGTCAAAGTATATAAAGTGTACAATGAACCAGACGAAGAGGAAAGACAGCGTTATGGAAATGAAAATCATGATCTGTCCAGTCCATCAATACACTGCATCCCTGTAGTTAAATCAGTAAGATAGCAGTAATTTGTACTGATGACTTTGTATAAATATGATTAAATAACATTATAAGAGACGTGAGTATACAGCAGCACTGATGAATAAGTTACACTGCCAGGACGATCATGTTCAGCAGGCTGATGTGATGCAAAGCAGGCGACCGTTCTTCCGAAATAATGCACAACTAAAATTAACATACTGGAGCACGTTGCATCACATATTCTGGTAATCCACAAATTCCCATCAACTCCAGCCATCTGCATTTCTCCGTGTAATACACTATTGTGGCGTAAGAAACGCGCACTAATAAGGTGATTTGGCACCGGGTGAGAATTTAACATCGGCTGCGACAGTATTAAATGATGAAACAGCCCTTAAGCTTTGTAGAGAATACAAAGGGTTTCATTTAGTTCATCTTTTCCAGTTTCTCCTCAGGTTTTCAACACAGCTCTTTATATAGCAAATGCACCTTAACAGTCTCACTGCAACACCGCCTGAAAGTATGTTAATGCTGTTAATATTATATAGCAAATCACAAGTGTATCAGACTGTTTTGCGCCCTGGATTTTGCTCACGCAACATCTGCAGTATACAAGCGTCTTGGTGAAGACTGGCCCAATCCCAGTGTCGTCACTCACAGACTCGCAGACTGCCGGTAAGTCAGCAAGGGTTTAAGATGGGTCCACTGTCTCATCGTCAAGTGCGTGAGGGCTCTCTGGCAGACATTTTGAGCCCTTTGTGGCCACTATGGGTGAGTCTGCACTTCTGCCTGAGTTTGACTAAGGGAATTACCCACAGATCATAGTGCTGTAACATTAAACACAAGGTTACCATGGGTTATCAGGGTTGAAAGACACAACAATAATCCACAAGCTAATATTTCGAGACACAAAACACACTTTGGTCTCTTTTCATTACCCACCGTTGAACCGGTGAAGACGAGGGCAAGACAGGCTTTTTTCATACTTTCTTGTTTTTCTTGAAAAAAGTATAAAAACAAAAGTTAAATTTTCTAACGGTGGGTTTTGTACATTTACTTGAGGAGGGTCCTGGCCCCTGTCTCTGTTGATTAACACGCTTTAGGGGCACTTTGGGCCGAGTCAGGCTAATTGTTTTCCTTTTTTAAAGTGCTTGTGCTAAGCTAAGCTAACCGTCGAGAGATTGGTGAGTGTGGCGTCAATCTTCTCCGCTAACTTTCCACTACAGTGTATGAGTGCATGGGTACTATTCATATAAAATACTCAGTGTTGTTAGAAATCATGCATGTGCTGAAGCCAACAGCCCACAGATTTGCATTGTTACGGTTCAGTACATAGCCATGTGCTGTGGGTGGTTTCTCAATTCACTCGCTGCAGTAAATCACCATTCAAGTTTCTAGTTTTTCCCATCTGTGTACAATTAGAACATTCAAACGCGGGAATATCTTGATGGCGGTATTGTACAGCGTGAAGGATTTCTCTTTCTGATTGCTTCAGATTGACCCAGTTAAAGCAGTGAATTTTTATGTGCAGGGATATCACTTCACAATGCACAGACTGCTGTGGCGCCAAGGGGAAAGGCATTTGGCCAAAAAAAGAATTTAAAAAATCCATCGCCTGCAGGCAAATATTATCCTCCCCCCGAAAAATGCTTAACACATCCTCCGGGCTCAGGATGAGGCTTTCAACTGCAAACACACAGGCCACATATACGATCAGTTTACACAGTGACTACATGACTGAGAATCTCATTATGTATGTGGCTCAAATTATAGCAGAGTGGTCACATTGGCAAAGCGAGCCTTAAGCCTTAAGCCTACTTAGGTAAAAGTACCAATACAATAGTCTAAAAATACTCCATTACAAGTACAAGTCCTGCATTCGAAAGCCTACTTAAGTAAAAGTACTGAGGCATTATCAGTAAAATATTTGGCTGCTGTTATGATATTATTAGATTTTAAGTTTCGATGCATCGATGTGACTGTGTGCCGACTTAATAAACAGTCAGCCTCAGTCCAGTGTTTCCCAACCTGAGGCTTGAGCTCCTCCAAAGGGTCTCGAGAGAAATCGGAGGGGAAGTGAGATGACTGATGGGACTAAGAAACTAAAGTTCTGCTACATAAATCTGTATTCATGTTCTGCCTGTTCTCCTTTTGTGTGAAGTATTGAATGATTTGGCCACTTTGGGCCTGAAAAACTTATTTAAATGAAACCAACTGAGAAGTTTTGATAAGAAAGCTCCTCTTACTTTAATCTGAAAGGTAACTACAGTAACTACAGTTGTTAAAATGGTAACTGCACGATATTTCCCTCTGAAATGTTGTGATGTAGAAAACAGTATAAAGTAGCAAAAATGGAAATAAGTGCTTCAAAATTGCAGGCTATTGAAGTATAATATGGCTATAGTAGGTGTCACTTCTGCTGGGGACACATCCCTACCACATTTTAAAATGGCCAATTTGTCCCCATCACTTTCAGTGGTGGGAAGACTTCTGAAAATCTGTACTCAATCTGAGATATATAAAGAAAGTCATAAATATGAGATAAAAGTTCAAAGTATGAGATAAAAAGTCATAAATATGAGATTAAAAAAATAATAAATATGAGATAAAAAGTCAAAATTATGAGATAAAAAGTCAAAATTATTAGATAAAAAGTCAAAATTATGAGATAAAAGTCAAAATTATTAGATAAAAAGTCAAAATTATGAGATAAAAAGTCAAAATTATGAGATAAAAGTCAAAATTATTAGATAAAAAGTTAAAATTATGAGATAAAAAGTCAAAATTATGAGATAAAAGTCAAAATTTATTAGATAAAAAGTCAAAATTATGAGATAAAAAGTCAAAATTATGAGATAAAAGTCAAAATTATTAGATAAAAAGTTAAAATTATGAGATAAAAAGTCAAAATTATGAGATAAAAGTCAAAATTATTAGATAAAAAGTTAAAATTATGAGATAAAAAGTCAAAATTATGAGATAAAAGTCAAAATTATTAGATAAAAAGTTAAAATTATGAGATAAAAGTCAAAATTATTAGATAAAAAGTCAAAATTATGAGATAAAAGTCAAAATTATTAGATAAAAAGTCAAAATTATTAGATAAAAAGTCAAAATTATGAGATAAAAGTAATATGAGATAGAAAGTCACTTTTGTTTTACTTTTTACTTGAGTTTAAAGTAGTTTTTCCAACACTGGTTTGACAGGGATCACAGGAGGAGTGACGCCTGTCTGGTCTGTTTAATCAGAGAGTAACATAAACAGGAAGCTGTCCCATATGGACGGTGTGGGCCGCAGCAACAGGTCGGATCCTAACAATGGACACACTACAGCTGATCCCCGGCTCCCATGTTGAAGCAGTAACGTGAGCTGCTTGTTCCCTGTGAAGGAGAGTCACGTCTTGACAGCTTCAGCAGAGAAGATCCTTCCGTTTCTGCGCAGCATCTCGTGAAACCGGCTCCTTTGCGACTTAATTTGTAAAACTTTCCGCAATGAGAAACACTTTCCTCAGGAGAACAGTGTGCAGGGACGACGCGTGAAACACCTTGGCACCGTCTAATTAGTGGAAGCCTTTTTATCCCTGCAGCGATGGTGCGTTTTTACGCGCTGTGGATGGGAACTCTCCTCCACTTCTGCCATGCGACGATTTACACCAACGACTGGGCGATCAGAATAAGAGCTGACCGGGAGACTGTCAGCAGGATAGCAGAGAAGTATGGATTTACTAACATGGGTCAGGTAGGTGTGATCAAACATGCTGTAGGCCTGTAGAAGAAGCTCCATACGGGGGCCGAGCATTTGCAGTCATGACCTGAATTTTTGTCAAAGTTGTCTGTTTTTAGTCTATGTTGATATACAGTGAAGCTCAGAGTGTGAACACATTTAGTCATCAAGCCTCCAGCTAGGCCTCATCCCACTGAACAGGCTGATCTACAGCAAAACTGCAAACTACTGTCTTGAATCTTAAAAAAACCCCAACAACCCACCATTGTCACTAAATGATGTAGATTTTTAATAATGATCAAGGCTAATAGTGTCATCAGACTGCCACATATGTAAATATCCAACTCAAGTTATAGGATAAATTATAATAGGCCTGGGCGGTATGGCTAAGTCTGTCACAATAGTGAAGTTTCATTTCAGCCGATATCGATAGTTATTGTGTCTCTGGGCTCCTATCTTGAGCAAACAGGCCGGGTGGCGGGTTGGCCGGCCTGTCCGCAGCGAGCGAACTGTGAAAAGTGAAGTTTTTGCACCAAGTTATGGACGACAGAGGCACTGAGATAACTTCAGACGTATGCTGTAGAGTCAGCACCTAAAGCGAAAGGACGTGCAGCTCGTAAAGCAAATGTACTTCACACCACACTGTGCGAACGGAGAATAGACATATTTAATGTGCTATTTCTTCTGTTTAACTTGAGGGAAGTTTTGAAAGTTCTCACACATAGCTCCTTTAATTCCTTTGTGTTTGGAGTCCACTGTCCACCATCTGCCAGGCAGAAACTAAAAGTGCCCATGTGTTTAATTTCTGTTCGAGCTTTAAGACAAACTTGACTGTTCAGATGTAGCTTTTATAGCCGCAGTAGATGATTAACGTGCTAAATGTGATAAATATAACTGGTAGAAGTGGGGCTAAACTTCCACTAAGCACTGCGCGATGAAGTTAAAATATTAGCTTAATCATATAGACTGTTGAATTTTAATTTTGTGGAGTCCTGCAGAACTTTTTCTATCAGGAGTCAGCAGCTGCTCATTACACATCACATTACAAGCCTGTCGGGATGTGCGTGGGTGTGAGATGGATACCAAGATGCCAAAAAAATCTAATTTGTTCTCTCACCTCTCACCTTCATTGCATTATTCCAACCCTGACCTTAAAATATTAATTATCCAAACAGTTAAACCTCCAAGAACCAGGATGCAGGACTTTATTGCCATTTTAATAAGGGTCACAGAGAAGTTGTCAGCACTCGTGTGCGCGAAAGGGAAAGAAACAGAAATCAATCGGCCGGGACACGTCGATGCACCCAGAGAATGAGCAAATAAAAGCAAAATCAATAAATAATAAAGCAAATAAATAAAACAAGAGTGAGTTATCGAGCCCAGGCCAATAAAATTCGACACATGTACTCCCCGGGGATGGGTGTTGTAATGAAAGTTGCAGGTGTGGAGTCCATGTTTCGCTACACATGATGTGAACGAGAAACTGGAAAGACACTTTGCTTTATATTGCTGAGGTCAGAAGTCAAAAGTAAATTTCAGAACGGAGACATCAGAGAATAAATCAGCGCTGTGATTTATTCTTGTCAGCCACAGAAAAAGGCCGAGTTATGACACAGTGTTATTAAACACAAATTACCAGCAGATCTCTTCTTATGTATTAAAAAAAGCTCTGTTTACGTCACGGCGTTGTGGACACGCATGAGCAGCAGTGTGGCCGGAGTCTCGTGGCTCAGGTTGCCACCGCCTGAAAAACTATCACAGGTGTAAGGTAGCTGCCTTAATGAAAGACACCAAAGGCAGTTTCATAATTTAACAGCTGTTTAGCACAGTGGCAGAGCAGGATGAACAGCACACCTTTTACCTGAAAACAAATTAATATGGAGGGTTCGATGTCTGTTTTGCACCAGATCGGAGGCCTGAAGAGTTATTACAGATTTCGGCACCACGGGACGGCGAAGCGGTCCAATGTGCCCAACGAAGAAGTGACTGTTCGCATCGCCAAGGAGACCAAGGTATGGTAAAGGGATATTGGAAGGATCTGCTGGATTATTAATCAGCTGCATGTTCCCTCCCTGCCTGCAAACACAGAAGCACACACACATGTTCATGAACCGGCCTCTTCTACACACTCAACTCTGCACATCGCGGCCTCACAAAGAAGATGAAGGTGCCCAACATAATGCCCGATATCACACACCAGATTAAAGATAATCGCAGTTTATAAGTTGGATCTTATATTTTTGTTCCACTAAGTTTAACTGCTGAGATCTGGGAAAACATTTTACATTTTCCTTATCAAACTTAACAAGCTCTGTCCCTTTTTATTTCCTGATCATTAACTGATGAAGATGCAGACTTTTTTCCTGGGACATGTAGCTTTATCCCCAGTCTCTTCTTCATATAATATCTTGTACATACAGTAGCTATCGATGGCATATTTAAGACCCCTCCTACAAGATCAGTGAACTCGTGGATTTAATGGAAGCTTAATTATCTAGCTAGCTACAGCTCACATCTGCCAGCAGTTTCAGTCGCCAGAATTTGACAGACGGACCATGAGGACGCTGCTTTTCTTCTGCAAGCAAGATCCCATAATTTAAGAAATGAGTAAAAATGGTAAATCTGACACTTTTATCAACATAACAATATGTGCTCTGCGAGGACGACAAACAGGAGGCTAACAAGCGGTCCATTACGGACTACTACCATTGTTTTTGGTGTGCATAAAACAGGGAAATATTGGACAAATTAAAGATTTGATAAAAAGGTTAAGGAATCACCAAAATGATTACATTTCGAGATGATGAGTCACCCACAAATGTGAACCTTGTGGACGCTACAGTAAAAGAAGAGGATCAACAAAGACGTAGGAGTTCATCTACTCAGGAAGATTTCACCAGAAAAGTGAAAAATGTGACCTGTTGGTGGCGCTAGATTAAAAGTCAGAGGATCACCAAAGCTTTAGGATTCATCTTCAGACGAACGTCAAAAATGTCATGGCGATCCATCCTGTAGCTGCTGTTGTCTGAGCCAAAGTGGTGGACATCTGTACAAGTACCCCGTGTGTCCCTTTTTTAAGGTGGAATGGCTCCAACAGCAGGTTGTCCAGAGAAGAACAAAGAGGAACCCCAGAACCAGTACCACCTACTCTATTGGCCCAAAGACCAAACGCCTTCCCACCGCTCCTCCTCAGTCCAGCCGCGCCCGGACGCTGCACTACAATGACTCAATGTGGAACAGCCTCTGGTACAATGTGAGTCAGATTTTATTTTATTTTATTTTTTTTCTTCCCTTTACAGAGCTCAAGTCTGAAACACAGACACACAAACCCAGACAGACAGAGCCCAAAATAGAGCCTGATTTATTCTTTACTCCTAAGGGCTGAATTTGATGTCCCACTATTTGCTCCACAGCGCTGCAGCGAGTCCAAAGGCTGCCCGTCTCGTATGAACATTGCGGAGGCCTGGAGGAGAGGCTACACTGGGAAGGGTGTGGTGGTGTCTGTCCTAGATGATGGCATTGAGAGGGAGCATCCGGATCTTGAGCCAAATTATGTAAGTGCCCTGGGATGGGACGCCGTTCTCGGGAAGGGGACATTAATCATAAGCAATTTGGCAGAGCTCTTAAGTGTAAGAGCGCAGAGCTGGGACAGATATTGCAAGCAGAGCTTTTGGGCCAAAGGTTTGGAAAGGCTGGCCAAGAGTATTGGAATGGACATTTAACGTCTGATCCACTTAACTGTCGAGTGGACTGGTGAATAATGCTCTTTGTGATTTGTCTGATGAAAACAGAGACAGATAGCCGCTGGCGTCTTATTATGCGCTGCTACTTACTATCCATCTGATTCAGGATCCTCTCGCCAGTTATGATGTGAATGGACAAGACCGCGATCCCTCTCCGAATTATTCCAGCGGTGCTTCTAACTAGTGAGTACTTCCATATTTCTTGATTTCCCTTTGCACCTGTTTAGCGGTTTCTATTCCTCTTTAATTAATGCGCGCTTTTCTTTCCGTTTTTCAGTCATTACATGCATATATGGATATGCAAATTCCCCAGTCTGAATTCAGTCTTCTCACTGGTTTGATGTAACGGAAATAGCACGTCTTTCTCCTCATGCATATGCATCTAACCCCATGTTCTGATGTTCTCCTCCTTCCTTCCAAGCCATGGGACTCAGTGTGCAGGGATGGTTGCTGCGGCTGCAGATTACTCTCACTGCACGGTTGGAGTCTCTTTCCAGGCGCGGATAGGCGGTGAGTCCACGTGACGGCGCGTAGACCGAAGGACTAATAGAGGTCAAAGTTTTTAACATTATCATAACTCCTCTGTCCCCTTCGCCCTTAGGTATCCGTATGCTGGATGGAGACGTGACCGACATCGCAGAGGCCCAGTCACTGAGCTTCAGACCGCAGCGTATTGATATCTACTTAGCCAGCTGGGGGCCAGAAGATGACGGGGCCACCTTGGAGGGACCTGGACCTCTGACTCGTCTTGCTTTACAAAATGGCGTCAAAACAGTGAGAGAAAGAGCGAGAATAAGCGCTTGATATTTGTTTATGTGTGCTTCATCTTTTCTCCTTATCGATGTGTAAATATCACTGATGAGTTAAAGACCTCTGTCTGCTTCCCCAATTCATCTCAGGGCCGGCACGGGAGGGGCTCTGTTTTCGTCTGGGCGTCAGGCAGCGGAGGGCTAAGAGGTGACCATTGCTCGTGTGACGGCTACTGCAGCAGTATCTACACTATCTCTGTCAGCAGCAGCACTCAGCGGGGCAGCCAGCCAGATTACCTGGAGCGGTGCTCCTCCACACTGACGACAGCTTACGCTGGTGGGGAGCCGGAGGAAACGGTGAGTGGAGGCTGTGAGTCACACGAGGAACGTCTTCAGTGTCTTGGTTTAGTACCAGAAGATATACGATGTGCTGAGATGGGTATGTATGTGTAGCATTGTAGGTGTGTCATTTCTATATGATTTACCGATGATGTTCCCGGGCCACCTAGCTTACCTGGAAGAGCACAGGCCTCATGTACAAAGCCTGAGTCCTTAACAGCAGCTAAGCAGTGGCGGTTTGATGCCGACCCGCAGCCCTTTGCTGCACGTTGTCCCAGACATTAATGGAAAAAAATGTTTCCAAAAATAATAAATAACAAAATAAAAAATAACTCATTTTTATTTACTTGTGTTTAAATGGAGCTTTCCACCCCAGGGACTTCCTGGTTTCCCTTTAATTCGTCTCAACCTGCATCGTTCTTTTCAAGAAAACTCAACTTGAAATCTGAAATATTTGAAGCTACTGACATCTCACGTGTGACTCCAACTACAAACGTATTTAAAACTGAGAACAAAATGCTTTTGCCGCAGTCGAGTCGACAGAGATTACGAAAGAACTGACTTCTGTGCTCTGTTTTGATATTCGTTTTGTTGCCTTCGAGCCTCTGAAGACACAACAGCCGCCCCCTTCCAGAAGTTCGGAGGCTGGAGGAGCGTTTATGACATATTTGCAAACATGTTTGTTCTCTCTTTTGATTTAACAACACATCTGAAAATCCCTTTTTACATCATATTTAATGACGACACTTCTAACTTTGGTTGAACTCGAAGAGATGCCAGCTGCTTAAAGCCAGAAAAAACACATTTGGGAAACGAGACGCGGGCTGAGGGGGAGCCGTGTTTTGGGCGATCAAGCGACAACTTCTGCGGTTGAGTGTGATGGTCTGAGACACCTGTCAATCACACAAATACGCCCCAGACACGCTCCATATGAACTTTCTTTCTGGTAAAATGACAACTTTCAAATTCACAAGACACGAGAAGAAGTGAAATTAACTAGTTCGACCCCGGCTGTTGTTTTTCTACAACCTCACGTGGTATTTGTTCCATTCACTTCAGCAGATGCCGACTATTTTTGGAGCCATAGTTTATTTACACTTAAAGCCGTCAGAGGAACTGTGTTGTAAGGCACGTCGGCAGATGAAGCTCTTTTAATTATACAGTAGGAACCTTTGTAAACATCCTTGAGGCTAAACTTAGACACAGGAGGCTTACAGTAGCATGCCAGCACAGGCAATATGGCCAAATGACAATCTTCTTTAAATAGATTTCCCTATGGAATCCGTCCTACTTCTACTTTTTTTGCCTGATTGATTGGCAAGTTTTGTGTCTTTGCGTGGCAGCGCACCAGAGAAAGACTAATTATGCAGTATGTAATTACGTGGCTGTTGGGAAACGGTATCGATGAAAGAGCAACGCATGCACATCGTCTCCAGATACTGTATTTATTTCAGCAGGCTGTGTGTTGATGTAAATCACATCCTCGTCAGACAGAATTTTGTTTTTTAATAAACGTGCGGTATGGACTCAGATGGCAGATACTTATCTCACTTCAGGTAATTTGCCGGGGTCATGGTTAAACAGAGTTAGGCGCCTCATTAGAGTTAATTGGATGAACACTGAGAGCTACTCCTCTGGCCTCAGGGCTCACTGAGGGCTTTTCCACTTGTGTTTTCTTTCTGCAAAATCTCCTGTTTAGCACACCTGACAACATGCACACGCCACAAATATGCAAACCCGGCAATACTACGCCATCTCTTAAAGTACTTGATGTGTAATTTGCCATTTAAAAAAGTCAGGAAGGTCAGGTGGCACCATGAAAGTGTATAAAATAAAATTAATCATAGAATAAAACAAAAAACTGCAGAAGAGCAGATAGACTCGAAGCGTAAAAGTACAGGCTGCAGCACAACATAACTGCTTAACCATAATTTACACTAAAAATCCCTCCTGGTTTCATCCATTTATCCTGATATGCACCAAAAGTGAATGGGGTCTCTTCTGGGTCGAGACCCATCCTCCATGCAAGTTTCACAGAAATCTGTTAAGTAGTTTTTGTGTAATCCTGCTGAAAAAAACCAACCAGCCAACAAACCAACCCATTAATGGACATGGCTGAAAACACAAGGTGGAGGTAATAAAAATATAATAAAAAAGAAACCTAATGGTGTTCGGCCAGGTGGCAGAAAGAATCAAAAATGAAAGGAGGAAATTTAAGCTTGAACATTTTGAAAATAAACAAAACGTGGTTTTATGTAAAGTTAATAGCGTCGAATAGCAAATAGTGTGCTAATGTCCAGCCAGTTCACCCAGCAGAGAAAGGCACAGTCCCGTATAACCGCAGGTGAATACTGTTAATTATTAAAGGCTGAACAGATCTGGTGTCCTCGACAGGCAACGCTGGGTCCACGGCAGAGCTGCAGCCGGGCTAAATCTGAGACCTCCCTCTCCTCCTCCGTGGCCGCAGGCATCATCGCTCTCACTCTGGACGCCAAGTAAGCATCTCACACACCCGCATACAAAATCCATACATGCAGGCAGAGTTAACAGGTATGACCGGGTAATGATCGGATAATGATTCCCTGTTTGACCTTTTCTCAGCCCTCTGCTAACCTGGAGGGATGTGCAGCACATTATCGTCCGAACATCAAAATCTCATCCTCTTATTGCTCCTGACTGGCACGTTAATGGAGCTGGATACAAAGGTATTCCCACTTGGTTTCAGCTAAATTTCTATTTCAGTAGTTGCAGGTAGTTTGGAGGAAATGAATAATTGCACGATGTCTTTTAATGGCAGTCCTCCCAAAACGTATAATAAAGAAGATAAGTTAAGCTTGATAAGCATATTTTGGTAAACGTTCTCTCAGCTCTTTTTAGGGAAACTATCAAACAGCGTGCATGCAAACTAATGAGATACTGTGAGAAGAACAGTAATAAACGCCCACAAAGTCTCAGGAGAGCGTGATGTCTTTTATAAGTTACAGCGCTTTTTATGCCCCAGCTATTGTGGTGTATGTGTGTGTGTGTGTGTGTGTGTCAGTGAGCCACCTATATGGCTTTGGCCTGCTGGATGCTGAGAGCATGGTGAAGGAGGCTGAGCGCTGGAAACAAGTTCCCTCGCAGCATGAGTGCGTGGAGGAGGCCCCCATCCAGTTGAGAAGGTATCAGACCAGCCGCGCCGCGAGAGATCTCCGCTTTGAGCCGGGGCTTCCCTTGATTCCTCCGCTTTCATCGCACTTCATCTATTTCTGTCTCAGCTCTCGCACGGCTTTCTCTCACACACTTTAATGGGTGTCATTTTCTTTATTGCTCCTCTGCCTGTATCTCTCCCTTGTTTCGTGCCTCCTCTCTCATCTCTGCTGCTCACTGCGTCTCTTTATTCTCCCCGTCTCCTCGCAGAGCTATTCATCCCGGCTCCGCGCTGACGTCTGTGTACGAGAGCGCAGGCTGCTCCGGCAGGCCCCTGCAGCACGTTGTTTATGTGGAGCATGTCGTCGTCCGTGTTACCATCACTCACGGGCATCGCGGCGACCTTTCCATTACGCTCGCATCACCTTCAGGCACCGTGTCGCAGCTGCTGGCGAACAGGTAACTAAGAGCAATGCTCAATCAGGAACAGGATGTGTGGAAACGAGAATATTACAACACTCCCCCTCTGGCTTTACCTCGTGGTTACTACGTGCAGCAGCAATCTGTGGGCCACACTTTTTCATTTGGAGCACAGCACAGTGCTAAATTTCATCAGTCTGGCACCTTGTTGCATTAGGGGAAAAAATGTGGATTCTGGCAATCACTACTAGAAAATCGCAGGGGATCAGAGAACTGGTATTTGGGCAAGTTTCTGGCAAAATTAATATCTGGCAAATTTCTGCTGCATGCAGTGTCTCACTTTAGGCCAGCTCTGCAAATCTAAAAATACGCTGCAAATTAGCAACCAGAGCCTCCGAGTGTTGATTAAAGTCAAGTTCTATCCATAACTTCACATTTACTGAAATAAAGTGACATTTCCGTGCACCATGTGAAAGTCGTCATAGTATCACAGTGACAGACCTGCACCTTAGTATCATGTGATGAACTGTTACTTATTACTTTTAGTGGTAATCAGCGGTAGTGGTAGTACTAGTAGTGGCTTAGATATAGTGGTAGTAGTAGTGGTAGTAATAGTAGTAGTAGTAGTGGTAGTGGTAGTAATAATAGTAGTGGTAGTGGTAGTAGTAGTAGTAGTAGTAGTAGTAGTAGTAGTAGTAGTAATGGTAGTGGTAGTCGTAGTAATGGTAGTACTTGTGGTAGTAGTAGTGGTAGTGCTAGTAGTAGTTTTAATAGCAACACAGGCAGCAGTAGTAGTAGTAGCAGTAGTAGTAGTAGTAGCAACACAAGCAGCAGCAGCAGTAGTAGTAGTAGTAGTAGTAGCAACACAAGCAGCAGCAGCAGTAGTAGTAGTAGTAGTAGTAGTAGTAGTAGTAGTAGTAGCAACACAGGCAGCAGTAGTAGTAGTATTAGAAGCAGTAGAAGCATAGTAGTTGGTAGTAGTAGTAGTAGTAGTAATGGTGGTAGTTACTGTAGTAGTAGTAGTAGTAATGGTAGTAGTTGGTGTAGTAATGGTGGAAGTACTAGTAATAGTAGTGTAGTAGCAGCAACACAAGCAGCAGTAGTAGCAGTAGTAGTAGTATGTTGGTAGTAGTAGTAGCAACACAAGCAGCAGTAGTAGTAGTAGTAGTAGTAGTACTAGTAGTAGTAGCAACACAAGCAGCAGTAGTAGTAGTAGTAGTAGTAGTACGGTGGTAGTATTAGTAGTAGCAACACAAGCAGCAGCAGTAGTAGTAGTAGTAGTAGTAATAGTAGTACGGTGGTAGTATTAGTAGTAGCAACACAAGCAGCAGTAGTAGTAGTAGTAGCAGTAGTACTAGTAGTAGTAGCAACACAAGCAGTAGTAGTAGTAGTAGTAGTGGTACGGTGGTAGTATTAGTAGTAGCAACACAAGCAGCAGTAGTAGTAGTATTAGTAGTAGTAGTAGTAGTAGTACGGTGGTAGTATTAGTAGTAGCAACACAAGCAGCAGCAGTAGTAGTAGTAGTAATAGTAGTACGGTGGTAGTATTAGTAGTAGCAACACAAGCAGTAGTAGTAGTAGTAGTAGGAGTAGTAGTAGAAGTAGTAGTACGGTGGTAGTATTAGTAGTAGCAACACAAGCAGCAGTAGTAGTAGTAGTAGTAGGAGTAGTAGTAGAAGTAGTAGTACGGTGGTAGTATTAGTAGTAGCAACACAAGCAGCAGTAGTAGTAGTAGTAGTAGTAGTAGTAGTAGGAGTAGTAGTAGAAGTAGTAGTATGGTGGTAGTATTAGTAGTAGCAGCACAAGCAGCAGTAGTAGTAGTAGTAGTAGTAGTAGGAGTAGGAGTAGTAGTAGAAGTAGTAGTACGGTGGTAGTATTAGTAGTAGCAACACAAGCAGCAGTAGTAGTAGCAGCAGCAGTAGTAGTAGTAGGAGTAGTAGTAGGAGTAGTATGATGATGATGATGATTATGCAGTGTTGTGGTTTAGGCCTCTTGACGACTCCACTGAGGGATTTCAGAACTGGGAATTCATGACGGCTCACTGCTGGGGGGAGCAGGCAGCAGGGGAGTGGACTTTGAAAATCAAGGATACTCCCTCCCAGAAGAGAGACAGCGCCGAACTAGGTCTGCTCATTCTCTCTGTAACATTTCAGTACTATGAAGCACACATTAAAGTTCAGCTAGTACGGCAGCTGAAATACAGTGCAGGCCTCCCGGGACAGACCTCTTATCTTGCCCCGCTTTTTTTTTTCTTTTGCCATAGGGATGCTGAAGGAGTGGTCCCTGGTGATTTACGGCACCGCGGAGCAGCCGTATCCCGTTCATCGCAAGCGAGCCCGATCGGCCGAGATGCCGATGGACAGTGACCTCACTGAAGAGTACAGTGGTGAGTCATTTATTAAGCTGTCCCTTCTCTCACAGCAGCTGAATGCACTTGAATGCAGATTTACAGTGGAGTGCAGTTAAGGCATTCATTAATGTAAATAAGGAACTAGTATCAAAAATCTGGACAACTTCCCTGTTGTTGCCCTGATGGAGCTGTGACTTTGCGTTCGCCCTTCCAGGACCCTGCGACCCAGAATGCAGTGACGATGGCTGTGAGGGGCCCAGCCCGCAGCAGTGTGTCACGTGTTTACACTTTTTTCTCAAGTTCAAGAACAACACAAGGTTAGCATGATTGCACAGCATCGAGTAGAGTCAGGAGACCCAGAACTCATTGTACAGTATTTGTGTGTCCTGTTGCTGCAGAGCATATGGCTCACACATATTGCAAATGCAAACAATCAGCTGTTGTTTACTGTTAATTTCTTAGAAGACAAAAAGTGTCATTGACCATGGTTTCACATTGTGGTGGTGAGAATTTCTCTCCACCCTCCCACTCGTGTAGAGAGTGACACCTCCTGTCCTCTGTGTGCTTTGGCCCGTGTCTGTCCGATAGGATGTGCGTATCAGAGTGTCCCAGGGGATTCTGGGGTGACCGTCGGCGTTGTAAGAGGTGCTTCTCCTCCTGTGTGAGCTGCGCTGGGAGTCGCAGTGACCAGTGTACTTCCTGTATACCTGGTCATTACCTGACCGAGGGGACCGACACCTGCACAGCCCGCTGTGGGGATAACTTCTACCTCGACCACGGTCTGCCTTTTTCAATCTCGGAGTGTTTTGTCATATTTGTTTGTAATTGGATTCAACAAGACAGACGAAATATCCTCGAGTGAACCTTTAAGGGTCTATTGTTTGGAACCAGCTGCACACGAGCCTGCTAATGAATAGTCAGTTGATGTAACTGCAGTTGAGCGGCGTGTGAGTAAGATTGATTAATCGCTCTGATGTGTATTCCATGTGTATTGTTTGATTTCCCCCCACAGATGCAAATATGTGCAGAAAGTGCAGTGAAAACTGCTTGAAGTGCACCTCCTACAGCATCTGCACAGAATGCAAACCAGACACAAGGTGAGGCAAATTCTCTGATGATGCTTGAATTAACTGCTCGGTAAACACTGCTACTTCTCCTCCAGCCGCCGAGAATACTGATTCTCCCCCGTGCAAACACAAGACCCTCTGCAGCATCTTAACAATTTGAAAAAGCTACAATATCTTTTCAACTCTGCATTTTAAAAAAGAACGTGTCAGCCTTCCCTTCTCCTGCCTGAAAAAGAAAAATGGATCTTCATTTCCATTTTGCAATATCATCACGGGAAAAGGACAAAACAGCTCCGTCAGATTCACCACATTGTCTAGAAGTAAGAAGTTTCCGGAGTACTGTGACTCAGTTCGCCAAGTACTTGTGGTGGTGTGCTGTGGGTTGGAAAACTGAGTCTGCGGTCTAAAAGGCAATGAGTCATCTTGACGGTGTCACATGATTGGCCGTGTGTGTGTGTCACGGTGCCACATGCTCTCTCGCCCTCTCCAGTCTGCAGGGGAATCGGTGCCAGCAGAGCTGCGCGGCGGGATTCTACCATGAAAAGCAGGAAGGCGCATGCCTGCCCTGTCACAAGGCCTGCGCTACCTGTGCAGGTGAGAGCGCAGGTCAAGGGTCGGGGGTCCAGAAGTGTATGAAAACTTTAAAACTTGCGACACGGAGCTGTTTTCGGTCCAGCTTCGTGTCCTTCATCCGTTTAAAAACATGTTCGCTTCTGCCTCACTGCGCCATCAGGTGCAGGTGTTGAAGCATGCAATCGTTGTGCAGAAGGCTACTTGATGGAGGAGTGGAGGTGTGTGCCCTCCTGCAGTGCTGGCTTCTACGCCACAGAGCCAAACCCAGAGATAGCTGATGGGCACAGGATATGTAGGAGGTGAGCTCACTGGTGTGTGTTCAGGTGTGGGTGGTTTGTTTATCTGCTGATGGCAGGCCTTATTCTGGTGGTTGGCTTCTGTGCTTGTTTTCAAGCTTGTATTTGTTTTTAAGCGCCTGTATGGATGTTTTTTTTTTCCTCTCTGTGATTTTTTTTTTTTGATTTTATTTCTTTTACGGCCAGTACGTGTGTTTGTGTGCGCATGTGTTCAGTCTCGGTGCTCTCCTCTTCAGGTGTGACGCCAGCTGTCTCACCTGTGTGGGGCCGAGCCGGGGGAACTGCAGCAGCTGTTCCAGCGGTCACAGCCTGCAGGATGGAGTGTGTGTTGTTAACACCGAGTGCACAGACGGTCAGTCAACCATCTTCTTTCTCTATTACGTGTTGGCTCACTGCTGTCCAATAAACATAATGCAACCTTAACACATTTTTTTTTTTTTACTTCTGTATCATCACAAATACAATTATTTTCTTTAACTGAATTAATATCATATGTACACAACAGCTGCTAATGTTTGATGAGAGCATGAAGGCTGTTTTATATCTGTCTATGTATATTTATTAGTCAGGGTTTCTGTGTATGTGTTGTATATGTGGCTTCCTACCCTTGCCATTTGACATTAAACCCACCTCTGCGCCTCAGATGGTTACTCATTTCTCAGTCAGCATCGCACTCTCGCTCTGTGTCCATCAGGAGAGTACCATGACAGTAACGGAAAGTGCCACGCGTGCGATGCAACGTGTCTGAAGTGCACAGGGCCGCAAAGAGGAGACTGCATCAGCTGTGTTTCTTCACGGTGAGTTGGTCTTGACTTTTCAGATTCAGGGTCAGAGAGGAAACGAATACACCCCGCTGTTTCTCGGAGGAGGAGAAAATGGTGTCTCACCAGTGTGCAGAGAACAAATAATGATGTACCAGAGATATTTTTACCATCAAACTCGTACGATGCTGATGAATTTGATATAAAATAATTATAAAAGCCAGAGTCTTGTCTTGTCTTGCAGAAAAGGAATATAATATTCATAATTATGTTTTCATCTTGGAGTGAATCTTTTATTTCTACAGAGGGAGCGAGCCCTTTTCAATGGAGTCCCCCATGTTGCACCTCCGTATTTCTACAACAGCCCAGATAGGACAAACCAAACGCTGCCCTAAAGAGGGCCATCGTAGGGGAGGTTGGGACGAGGGGTGCTCAGTTGATTGCAGTCTCCAACTTTCACCACTAGATGTCACTAAATACCCCACACTGGTCCTTTAACTGATGAGTCCTAATCGACAACCAGTGTTGGGCAAGTTACTCAGGAAGTGTAATAAGTTACTCTTTACTTATTAGAAAGTAATAACATTACTTTACCTCACACTTGGTATCAAAAGCAATTTGTTGCTTTACTTGTTAAATGACTTTTACATAAGGTGCGTTCTGGCGACCCAGTAACACTGCGTTACTTATTATAGTAAGAGAAGTTACTATAGTTACATTTTGAAATTGTTAACCCTCGCACTGCTCGTTGCTGGGAAATGTATTATTATTACAGTAATCTATTACTGAGTGATCCGTTACTCCCCAACACTGTCGACATCTGTTACGATAAAGAATTAATAGTTCCTGTGACATTTCCACAAAATTGTTTTTTGAAATAAAAAACAAGCGGTCTGTTCTCAAGATGAGAGAGCTTTTCTTTGCCATGCAACATTTTTTGGACTTTTACATTTAAAAGACGTCGCTTTGGGAAGTTGTGACTCGATCGGATTGAATTTGAACAAGTCATAAAAATCGCCATTGCCAAGAAAATTGAACCAGTTAACAATCTATGACAAAAGACACACTCATTTACTGTATATAGTTAGTAATAGGAATAGATTAGGGTGTTTGCTACTGTTTATATCTGTGTGGATGTATAGATGCATGCATATGTGTGCAGTACAGAATTTCAACTAATCAGCATCAGTATCTAAAAGTCCCACATTGCCTCTCAGTTTAACGAACCATCGCCAACCCTCCCTCCGCTCTGCCTGTGTCAACACGCTCAGCTTCATCTGTGTAACTCTGCCATATGTTACCTGCTGGGATGTAAATGAGTTCAGCTCATTTGCATAGACATAATTCATGTCTGTTGATTTTGTGGTGTCGCAGCTGAAAAAGTGTTTTTTTTTTTTGGACGTCGTTGTCGGCTGCAGGGCTCTGGATGACGGCCGCTGCGTCGAGGAGTGTGCCAAGGGCAAGTTCCGGTCAGGTGGCCGGTGTCACCTGTGTGACCACACCTGTGCCGCCTGTGTGGATGCAGGAGCTGCCAACTGTACCAGCTGTGACACCGGTGAGGCCTGAACAAGCACGTATACAGTATAAGTTTGTTTGGTGATCGTCTCCTTTCCAATTGCCAGAAGAGTTTGACTTTCTATTCGTTCTTTTTTTCCTGTCTGTCAAGTTCAGCATCAGAAATGCACCAGAGACAGGAGACAGTCGAGAGCAGCACATCAAATGCCAATATTTACTCCATGGTTGTCTCTGATCTGGTCTCCACTAACTTCTGATGAAATATTTGTCTCTTTAGCTTTAAATGCTGCACTCTGTTCACCGGCTGCTGGATGACTTTGGTGCTGCCTGCTGTTTGGTGCTGGGAAGTTGAAGAAGCCAAAGTTCAGCCGAAGTTCAACATCACCGCTCTTCACACCATGATATGCTGTTTCTCCTCCAGATAAGTTTGGATTGGAGCGTTACCTGTATAAAGGCCAGTGTTTGGACGCCTGCCCCGAGGCTTTCTACCACACCAAAGAGAGGAGCTGTGAGCGCTGCTCGGACCGCTGCCGGCTCTGCACGAGCCCAACTCACTGCCTCAAGTGTAACTCGTCCTACTACGTCTCCGACGGAGTGTGTGCGAAGCTGGAGTGTGGAGAAGGTAAACAGGCTCACAGCGTCATTCAGCGTATGAGCTTATTAAAGGATAAATTCAACCAAAAATTACAGTTCAGTCATTAAAAACTGATGGAAAGTCAGGTGAGGTCTCAGTTTCTTTCCGACGCCACATTAATGCACTATAAGTGTCAAAGATAAAGCCTTTTAGTCACACCAGCCATCATTCGCCCTCTCACCCTCTATTTCTAAATGTTTCTCTCTTTCTGTGACACTCGCATTTTCTTTTTTCCTCTCAGGGGAGGTGGAGGATCCAGATTACGACGACTGCATGTCCTGCGAGGAGGGCTGCAGGAAGTGCGTCCTGTGTAAGTCACGGCTCAGAGGCCCAAGCGAACGCTGCCCACAGTAGAGCGAGCTCTCCTCCCAGTGTGTCGCCGACCATGTTCGGGAGTTTTTCCTGGTAGTTGCTGTTAAACAGGAGAGCTGAGTTTTTTTGTCTGCTTTCAACAGATAACCCCAGGCATTGCCTGTCCTGCACTGAGGGCTTTTACAAGTAAGGCTGTGTGCCTCACTGTCTCCATGTGTGATCTCGCCTCTCTGCACCCGCTCTGCCTTTCAGTTCACTGCCATGCTAGAATAAAAAAGGGCCCTTTTTTTTCGCTGTGAGCGTACAGTGTGTTTGTGTGTGTGTGTGTGTGTGAGGGGAAACTGCAGGTATATATATAGACTGCTGCTTCTGTTATCAGTTTTCAGGATGGCTGCTACAAAAACTGCCCGGCTAAGACGTACAGCGTGGAAGAGGAGATGACCTGCGTTCCGTGCGACGACAACTGTGTGAGCTGCGATGAACACGAGTGCTACTGGTGCGAGACCGACCTTTTCTTATCAGGTAAAACTGCCCCCACTTGACCCAAGACGTGAAGGCATGGCGTGTTAATTACAGAGGTGGAAGAAGTATTCAGATCCTTCACTTAGAGTAGACAGATTACACACTGACATACACCTTGTAAGCATGATATTAACAGATTTATTTAAAGGTGCACTGTGTAGTTTTAGGGGAGATTTAGTCCATTAATGTGTATATTTACAGGGTGATTAGAGTTATAGAGGCTATTTTGCACGGATATAAATACGGGTGTGCCTTGAGATTTCGGCTCGCCCTTTGCTGTGTGTAAACCACAGATTTGAGGTATTAAAACTGGATTCAACCGGATTTTGACAGCTGTACAAGAGAGGAGGACCAGAGAGGACCTCAAATTAAAATGCAGACACCGCTGTAAGCTCCTGTCATTTCGGTTCATATTGTGCTTTAGTGGCGCACGTTACCAAGCAAAACTGCAATTAATCAAACCACTAGATAGTAAATGCCTGGTGGTAAAGTCTGTGGAGCCCCGGGGCAGATCCTCAATTGGTCGTACAGCCTTGACTGTAGCTGTCGAATAAACATGGTGGAGGAAAAGTGCAACATTTCTCTCTAATATGTTGTTTAGTATAAAGCAGCACAACCAGAGATGTTGTGTTATTCATTCCATACATTTTACTTTTTTGTCCTTGACCTACATTACCCACAATGCAACTAGACTGCAGACAGTTCTGCTTAAGTTTCCATTGTTCTGCTGGTAACGTCTAATGCAAAGCCGCTGACCTCAAGTAGAGCTGAGGAGCGTTTAATGCAGTAGTACTTTGATGTAAAAAATATACTTCAGGTAAAGTACACGTACTTCAAATTGTGAACTCGCCCTGCTAAGTGGACTACATACAACATAGATCTCCAGAAACCAGAGAAACTTCTCTCATTTTCCCCAGAGGGGAGTTGCGTTTCAAAGTGTCCTGACGGTTTCTATGGCGACGAAGACACCAATGACTGCGAGGAGTGTCACCCAGACTGTGTGACATGTAGCGGCCCGGAGGGCGATGACTGCCTGTCCTGTGAGGAGGCGAAGACGCTGGAAAACGGAGAGTGTGTGTCTGACCATGAGGTCTGTCCCATTAAGACCTTTCGCAGCGGTGAGACTAATACTTATGTATTCCACTAATCCAACTGTCTGCCCATAATGAATCAGGGATTTGGGCACTTTCACAGGGGCAGAAAAGAAATCTTGGAGGGTAATTGGTCTGTGTGCCACCGTCCCTGAACCCTGTACCAACTTAAGTACTCAAAACGGTCAGAACTACTGAACGCCAGCCAGATACGGACTTTGAAATAATTGATTGTATATGCTGAACGTTTAGCTCCTCCGTGGAATTAGTTGGACAGACCTTTAAACAACATATGGTAATTAGTGTGAAGCTAGACATCTTAATTATAGGAACTAAAATAACTCAGAGAAAAGTACATAGGTTAATACAAAGGTTGAGAATGAACACACACAAGTAAAGTTATTCTTAAACTTTGAATCTCAGCAACTTAACCTGAAGTCTCAAGCTTTGAAACTTTGAACAGCAACATGCTGATTTAAATTGTGAAGATGGGTTTACATACTATTCCTACTTGTTGGCTTTTTAATTGCTGTTGTTCAAGACACAAGTCTGCACTTATTGGTGCTGAAATGGCTCCTGAAACACATCATGACTCAATATTTCATCACTTGTGCATCGTTAATGTGAGGAAAGTTGAAAATACAAACTGAATCCTCTTACTTACAAGGTGGAAGAATCTGTGTCAGGTAAATGTAAAGTAACTCTTGTGTCTGTATGCTAAACATGAAGCCGGGCTATTCAAAAAAAGGGGGAAACAGCTAAGGTTGCTCGGCAAGACTAATGGAAGAAATAGTTCCATGCTAATGTCTTTTTCATTATTTTCACCCAACCGGATCATAGTTTTATTACATTTTCAGGCACGTGTGTTCACATTACGTGTTCCTCCCTGATCCCTCTAAGTGCAACCACAAAACAGGACCACTGCAACATGCACCTGAACAACAGTTCCTACTGTCACAGATATAACCCTCGTTAAAAAAAACACAACTTGTCTTTTGTACATTTCTGTAAGTAATAAAGTAAGAAATTATTAATGAAGCAACTTTCTAGATCAGATATAAAAAAGTATGTCAAAATAAAAGGCCAAAAGAAGGACTTAACATAAAAACAAATAAGATATAACGTGTTAATAGGTACCGTTTAAAGGTGTTTGTGGCCAGGCTAAGCTAGCTAATTGGAATTGAATTGGACTACTAGCACTAGTGTTGCAATATATCGTCCAGCAACAGTCTTTTCTTGCTTTATTATGGATGGATGGAGAGAAAGTGTGCCATTAGCCTGTACAGTGATGCGTACTACAATGATCCTGGATCAGGGGCAGGTTTCCCTCTTGCTGTTACGACTGTGTCATTTATTTAACCTCCAGATGACGGAGCGTGTGAGGACTGCCACCCGTCCTGTGAGTCCTGCTCTGGAGACGAGAAGAATCACTGTACAAAATGTGCACAAGGTCTGTCAGTCACTTACGAAGCCCGCCACAGCAGTTTCATATTTTCCTGGTTACACCGCAGCAGTGACGATGTTTGCTCTTTCTTCCTCCTCCAGGCCGGTTTCTGACCACACAGCAAACATGTGTGTCAAAGTGTCCGGGGGGTTTCTTTGCCAGCCGGCTGAGCGGTGTGTGTGAGGCCTGCCCTGCAGGCTGTTTACAGTGTGTGGACGCTCAGCGCTGCACTCGCTGTCAGAGCACTCGTAAAGCTCAGTTTTTCCTGCAGGATGGACAGTGTGTGCAAGAGTGCGTCAGGTGAGGGGTTCACCCTGTCACTGCTGTTTTTCGTTTCATAGTTATGTACATTATTTAATCAGGAAGTGGAGATCTCATTTATGATTTAGACCCGAGTACAGAATAAAAAATCAAATAGAATAAAATGAAATAAATAAAGAATGAAAGTGGTAATGGTAATGTACAGAAGCCCTCAAGGCAAGTTTTTTTTTTATTATTTCACAGGTTTTTCACTCAGTTTCACATATGGAGAAATGTTTTGTCAAAAAATGCACGCAAGAATTTTTTTTTTCTCCTGAAAAACATTTTTTTCTCACTTGCCCCTCTGGGCTTCCATAGTAATGACAAAGAACAGACAAAATGACGTTTAAAATATCATTGGAACAGATATAAAATGAAATAAAAATGCAAGAATATTCTGTGGATATTAAAAAAAAGAATAAAAATACATCCACGGTAAAACAATGCTGGGAAATTTAACCCTGCTGGCAAAATCACGTTGAGGCACGATCTCTGAAGAGCCAAAAGCAAAACTAAGAGGTGTCTTTGACGGCCATGATTTTGACATTTCCTGCTTGATGTTTATGCGCCATTAAATTGTGGCATCCTTGATATTGAAAGAAGAGGTCCTTCATGCTCCGTTAGCGCCGAGACGACCACTCTAAGTTTTTGGCCATGAGGGCCCTTCTTTAATTTTATATCTGCTGCCGACTCTGGAGCAGTTTTTGAGCGATACTTTATAACTACGTGATTGTCTGGATTAATTATTGGCAGTCGTCTGTAGACAGAAGCACGGAGCAGAGCAGAGCAAAATGTCAGTTGTCTTGTTTACCCCAGCAGCAGCAGCAGCAGCAGCAGCACAAATTCATGACAGCATATTAGATAAAAAATAAAAGATATATCCAGTCCAACTTGACACATGTCAGGTTTATACTTGCCATGGTCTTAACTAGTAATGTATCAGTTCAGTGGTGCGTCTAATTTATGTCTGTTAAGCAGCTTGATGTGATTTCAACAGAATCTAGATGTTAAGCATGAAAACAAATGCAGTGTACATGCACGATAACCCCAGTGTACCTGTATCTGTGTGTCTGCTGATCTCTGCCTGGCACCTCACAGGGGTTATCCTGCGGGCCAGGTGTGTCGGAGCTGTGCGGCGGGCTGCGCGTCATGTGTGAAGAACGCCACGCACTGCCTCGGCTGTGAAGAACCTCTCCTCCTACACAAGCACCAGTGTGTGGACGAGTGTCCTCCAGCGCACACTGTGCGGGACGGGGAGTGCCAACACTGCCCCTCGGCCTGTCGGGAGTGCGGCCCACTCGGGCAGTGCACAGGTACTGACACACAATGCAGATGGTAACAAACTCAGCTGCTGGAGCTGGTTCTGTTTGATCTCTATAGCTCGCTGCAGATTGTGTTACTATGACCTGTAAGTGTGGCGTTTGATATTTTTAGCCGCACTCGCGACATGGCTCTAGGCGTGCCAGTTGGTCAGTCCACCATTTTGATCCGAACTGAAATGTCTCAATGTACGGGCATTCATAGTACCCTGACGATGTATCCTAATAGACCGTATTCACATGGCAGCCATTTTCATCTGACATCGCGCTCAGGGCGAGTTTTGCTTACTCGAAACAGTCACCACTGAACAGTCATCGCCTCGAGCGGGACCCAAACTACAGTCATCTGGGTGAAAGCGCGACGAATAAACCACCCGACCGTCCCCTGACCTCCCTGTGACTGTCTGGCACTTTGCATTGTGGTCATCTGTTGTGTGTCTTCATAACAAAGTCAGATTTTTTTTCCCCTCCAACTACCGTGTGCAGTAGACTTTTCTTCCTCCTGCATTCCTCTCTAAGACTTTAGGGTATAGTTTCAAAGAGTTGTACTAAATTGTTCTTCCATTCAGTACTAAAAGCTGTCCTTTGTGCAGGCTGTGAGGAGTATCACTTTCTCCACGAGGGCCTGTGTGTGCTAGACTGTCCCGAGAGGTTCTTTGAGGACAGCGAGCAAAGGGAGTGTTTGCGTTGCCACCCCGACTGCGCTTTGTGCGACGGCCCCAACAACAACGACTGTGATGCCTGTGCGGACCCAGAGGCCACTCTGCATAATGGGGCATGTCTGGCAGCCTGCCCGTCTCATACCTATAGAGACGCTTTAACAGGAGAGTGTAAAGGTACAGCAGCAACATAAAGCACAAGTTTTGTTAACTCAGGAATTATTTGAGAGCCAGAAATGCACTCCTCTGATGAAAACTAAGTCGAGATTCAGTGATTTTGTTGACTTTTTTCTTGTTATACATTCAGAATTTACTCTTTTAGGCGTGTAAAAAATTCAGAGATGATCAGTTTCTCCTAAAACTTCATTTTCTCCTCGCCGATGCAACATACTCTGTCCTGTAGAGCGTCCTTCATGCATCTTCTCAATTATATTCTCTACTATGCCGGAGTGTGTTTCCTGACTCAGACTAAAATAGCATCTCTTTTCAGACGGGTAACAGGCAGCTGTCAAACCTTGAAAACAAAACAGCGACGGCAAAGACAGTTCCCTAGAGAAAGACACATCGCTCTAGTTTTGTTATTCAAAAACACAAAGCGTGGTGTGTTTCTCCCAGGAAAATGTTGTAGGCGATGCCCACTTTTGTTGCTACATACAGTAGCTGCCAGCAGTGAGACATTTAAAGGGAAGAACATTGTCGTACTGCGAATGGACGGAGGGGGGGTTTTAATATTTATTTTCATCCGAGCTGAACATAGGCTGCAGACAGTGTTTTCACGGATCACACTTTGATAACCTAATCGGCATTCCTGGGCAAGGAAAATGTGTTTATATAGCACATTTCATACCCGAAGGCAAAGTGCTTCACAGATAACACAGGGAAAAGCAGAAAGAGGCGATAAAAAAACAATAAAAACAAGCAAACAAAAGCACACAGAGTAAAAACAATAAAAGCAAATAGGTGGAAACTACCAGGTAAGGCGTTTTATTATAGAAAAAATAGGAAAAAAATATGTTATTCAAGTCTTTTACCTAGGACGGTAAATGTTTATTATCAGCATGCTCGTAGAGTAACAGAATACATGTTACAGGATTACATAAATAGGATACAATAGTAGCTTACATTACTTTTATATTGTGATACTTGGATTAGATTACTGACTACAGCTAATTACAGCGTTGTAAAAAGTACCCAAAGGTGATACTTGAGTAAAAGTAGCGACGTCATGTAAAAATATTACCTTGGTGAAAGTGAAAGTCACCTATACAAAGAGGACTTGAGTAAAAGTTTCAAATATCTGACCGTAAACATACTTAAGTAATTTTCTGGCAATAAACGTACTTAAGCAAAAAAGCAAGCAAAAGTAAATTATACAGTAAATTATGTCTGGTTGAGTGATTATTGGACTGGCGGACTATCAGATCCAGTATTTAGCATGTTTCTGATAAATGGAGTCCGTGTTGTATTTATCCAATTGCAGATAAAATACATTTATTAAATAAATAGTAAGTGGCTTTGGCTCTGATGCAGCATGTAATCCACAGAGTAACTACTAACTAAAGTAATCAGATAAATGTACAATATTTGCCTCCAAAATGTAGTAGAGTGGAAGTGTAAAGTAGTAAAAAAAGGAAAGTCAAGTACCTCAAAATTGTACTAAGTACAGTAGTTGAGTAAATGTACTTAGTTACATTCCATCACCCGGTTATTAGTAACTGTATCAGATAAACTATTTACTACTACATAAAAGAAAATATTGATTCTTCTCGGTGTGCTTCACTGAAGGTGTGATAACTTTTTATTTCTAGACTGTGATGCCTCTTGTCTCACCTGCTCCGGGCCCCACGCCGGCTCCTGCACCAGCTGCAGAGACGATCAGAAGCTGGACGGCCACAGCCATTGTCTCCCATCAGCCAACAAGTGCTCTCCTCGCCAGTACGCGGACCGGGACGGGGAGTGCCATCCGTGTCACAAATACTGCCACAGGTGCTCAGGTCCCGGCAAATCTCACTGCCTGAGCTGCAACCAGAGACATCTCCTGCTCAGTGAGTCGAGTTTGTGAATCCTCTGAAGCCTGCGTGTCCTGGACAGCTCTTCGGGCCTCCGCGGCTTGTTTGTTGTTTGCGTAGCCGCATTATATTCATGTGTGTCTGTTGGTACAGATGGCACCTGTGTGGCAGAATGCCCCACCGGCTACTACGAGGACGAGTCGGCGCAGAAATGCGAGCCGTGCCACCCTTCCTGTCAGTCCTGCGTCGGAGAGCACAGCCATGAGTGCCTCGCATGCAAAACCCACCTATTCCGTGAGGGCAAAGAGTGCGTGGAGACCTGCCAGCACAGGTAGTTTAACCTGCTCGCCGTCCAGCTGTGCCGCTCATCCGTCACATTAAGTGCGGTCGCACGAGGTTGTCATTAATAAAAGATCTGCCTAGTCACATAATGTCACTGTGGACACTAAAGCATTGCTTGTCTTTAGTTAGCTGGACAGGGGTGCGTTCTGGAAGCAGAAGCTAATTTAGCCTGAGATTTAAATAGCCGTTCATGTGGCCTGTAAAATGCTAATTAGACTTGATTTTATTTGGGGTGCAGTGATTGAGAGTGTTAAATTAATGTGCCGTTAAATTGAGGTGCAGTTAAATACTCAAGAGAAAACAGGAAAGGGATACAAAGGCTATTTATTCCTGTGACGTGCCACCCTCGATACTTTCAGCACACAGTGAGAGAGAGAATATCAGTTTGATTTTATCATGCAGAGCCCGTGCCGGTCTGAAGTGTTTTGTTTTGCCTGCACTCCCCTTCTCATGGCGTCTGAGTAGTTACTGTTGTTTATAGCCGTATGTGACCGAGTAGCTGTGGGAAGGAATCTCCTTTGAGGACGAACAGAATCTCATCTAATCTCGTCTAATTTAATTGAATGTAATCTATCATAACTTTCTCTCGCCATCCATCCGATAGTCACTATGGAAACGCGGGCTCGAGGATGTGTGAGAAGTGTGACCCGAGTTGCGGCGAGTGCATCGGGGGTGGGGAGGACAGCTGCCTGAGCTGCGCCATGGGTCTCATCTACTTGCGGAAAGAAGGCCGGTGCCTCCCCTCGTGCCCGCAGGGACTCTACCACGACGCGGCGCACAGGACCTGCGAGCCCTGCCACGCCAGCTGCAGGGCGTGCTCAGGTACGAGTGTCCACTCAGCAGTTATCTCGTGCGATGCAGATGAACACACATGCAGATTACATGAAGGCGATGAGATATTGATGTTTCTGTTTTCTCCGCGGACTGCAGATGTGATTTGATTTGACTGCTCAGACTGTGTCATGTTATAGCACAGGTTCATGTGTCCCGAATGTCCTTCAAGAGGGCATTCATTTCAACAATCCTGGAATAATTATGTGAACAATTAAAGATTATTTATCTAATCTAAAGTTAAAGAACAAGGCTGGCAATATTCTGTATTTGTGTTATCGTCAGCAATTCTCAAGGAAAGACCAGAAGCAACAGTGTGTTGGTCCATCTCCCCAGCCGGCGTCATGAAAATGTCGCCACCAAATTGAAAAAACTAGTCCCACCATGCCTATGTTTTCCTCAGTGTACATCCCCAAAGCGTTAATGACAGTAAAAAAAAAAAAAAAAAGGGAAACTTTGGGACCTGGCCAGTCAATAGCGTGTCCGTCTGTGCGAAACACTCAATCATCAGTTCATTCATTAGTTAAAGATAAATACCATTTGTGCAGATTGTGTCTGTAGGTCGAAGCAAATCAGAAAAACAGAGGTTTCCTCTACAAGAACACAAAATTATAATACAAACTGCCGGTTGCACCAAACAACCAGTTTCTCCTAACACAGTCGACAGAAAAACACAGGAAAACAGTTCAGTCTGTCGACGCTGCTCTCGTCTTCTGAAAACACACACAGCGTGGACGCTGCTGGATGACCCACTGGCCCCAGCGTAAATCTTTCCCCGGATTAGTAGCTGGAGACAGCCATGCACAATCACCTGCTCCAGCGGGGGAGGGCAGCACCTGGAGGACACGGGAGCACAGAAGAGAGCAGCCACACCCACACACACAACCACTGACGGCTCTTGGGCCGCAGCACTAACTCCATTTTTTACTGTGAAAAATATGGCCCGACCATAAAACACCTGTTTTTAGAATGGAGTTTGGTTCACTTGTCTGTCCACTCGAAAGGCCGCCAGGAGCAGAGAGTATTTTAATGTTAATGCCAGACAATAATGAACCTCAGACGGCATTAAATAAAGTGGAAGTGGGGCTGAAACCGGCATGTTTTTCTAGGCTACTTCTCTGGGCTCGTAGTAAAAGGTCACACAACTATTAAAATAGCGACCGTCGCCCGCTTCAGCGATGTAATTAGTTTACAGTAAAGTCTTAATGACAGAATAAGTGACAGATGTCAGGTTAGTCCACTTTAATGTAGGCAGACTGAAAGCACACTTATCAACCCTGATGTCTTTGTTTTGATATAATTACGCTGGACGTAGATCAACAGCAATATAGAGTTATTTTCTGCCTGACTGGCCATAGGATGTTGGCTCCTGAGAGCTAAAAAAGCGACAAGGTGTTCTTATTTTATACTATTAAAATTGGCAACGCTGCTTGAATTTGCATTTACCGTCAGTCAAATGAAAAAAGCAGCGTGACCTGACGCCAGGAAAAGTTTTAATAACATATAAAAACACTTATTCAACGTGCTCTCAGTGTACCCACTTGAGTTTTTGCTCTCCTTTTCTCACAAGTTGAAGTTTCTGTGCACACAAAAGGCTTATTTCTCTCAAGATTTGATTTGAAATTGTTGCAAAAGCAGAGGTGTTAGTGAGATAATCCATCCACCTGACACGTGTAGCATATCAAGATGCTGATTAAACGGCATGAATACTGCATGAAAAATGGGAGAAAAACAAAAGGTGTTGTGTTTGTATTTTTGTTGGCTGAAGGAAAACGTGGTGTCGATACAGGCGTATATTTCTTCTCTCTATGGCAGCACCGGGACTCTTTAAAAACAAGTCTACATATGTGCCCTCATTTTTATTAAGTTGCCAAACATTTGTCAGTAAATTTAAAGTAAAGGTAAGAGAAAGTAAAGATGTTAGTGAATTACTCAAACAGTAATAAATGGTGTATCGTCTTTAGCGTACCAGATAATATTTCCAGCAGAAAACATGTCGCCGCGTGCAGGAGTGTGGTTCGTAAATCTCGGACAAAACTTGATTAAGTGCTGATTTTGATATTCAAAAATGCAGAATACCACCAGCCTCACGCAGACGCTTTAACTTCTCGTCTATCTGCAGGAAAAGACTCCCAGTCATGTGACTCCTGCTACCCTGGATACCTGCTCTCGGATGGCATGTGTGAGTCCATGTGCGATGTCGGCCGGTACCCTGTAATGAAGGTAACCACGCTTAGTTTTTAATTTCACAAATATTAACTTTTATTTAAAAAGTCCTCGCCGTGTCCTTGCTTCGCCAAAATAATTATTAATAATGTTTTGGCCCCGGGTATCATATAATGTAATTTAGACTAACTTATTACTGCACCAGGAGAAATCTCAAAGCGCAGACTGAAAATGATTACTGTGTCACGATTCCTAAATAAATCTCCTGGCTCGTGCTGTGAGGCAACTAATTGAAACTGTCTGGCAGGTAGATGCATATTAATTGATTAAGCTGAAAGGCAGTGCATCTCTTAAACTCTTACTTTTAAAAAATGGAAGTTTTGCATGTCTTTAGAGGCGGAGAATCAGCGGCTGTGAAGTCAGATTCTTGCCGTTGCTGTGTGTCTGGGTATGTCGTCTTTTCAATATCAGTCCTTTCTCCGGCCCCTCATTAGGGTTCAGGCCACGCTTGCGAAGACTGCGACAGCTCCTGTCTGGAGTGTCGGGGGCCCGGTCCAGCCAACTGCACCGTGTGTCCGTCTCAGGCCATCTTAGAAGCTGGAGGGCGCTGTCTGCTTTGTTGCCGCCATGAGGAGGAAGAGGAGGAGGAGGAGGAGGCCTCGACACAGCAGCAGGACTGTTGTAACTGCACTGAGACTCGAGGTAGGCTGGAGGTCGTGACTGGGATTAAGAGTCAGAGTTGTGCTTTTTCAGGTCAACGCTGACATTGAGAAAAGTTTTATCATATTTTCTGGTTGTGCAGAGGGCTGATCTGTCGGTTTGACTTCTCTGTGTTGATTATATCGCTGGAAAAGTGACAGAAACTGGAGCTGGAACTAATTAACTCACTCATTGTTGATAAATCAGATTAAATGTATAATAATTATTTGATTGATCAAGTAGTCTGTAAAATGCCAGAGAACAGAAAAAACGGCTGTCATAATTTCCCAAAGTTTAAGGGCGAGGCGTTCACATTGGTTTGTCTCAACAGCAACAAGTCACATGTAGCCTGAGAGGCAAACCAGGGGAAAGGGTTAGATATGTAATGTAACTACTATATTTACTCAAGTACTGTTGATGAAGGTTTTCAGTCATCCAGGTCACGGTACATACTTGTTTCCGTTTCTTGAAGACGTCTCACCTCTCATCCAAGAGGCTTCTTCACTTCTCACTAACTGGAGAGGAGTCGCGGACTTTTAAACTCTGTGTGGGAGTGTCCTTACAGAGTCGTTAGGGCCAACCGGTTAAATCCACCTATGTCAAACTGAAGCGTCCGTCTTTGAACAGAGGAGGTGGCCTACGACATTACTTATCACCCACCTACAATGCAGCACTGAGTTCTCTCCCCGGACAGCTCAACAACCATTCACACCTGAGCTCACCTCGCCCTAGCAACCCACATGAAGGCCGGTTGAGTCAACGACTCACAAGTGGCCCTAACGACTCTGGAAACTCAGAGCTCACACCGGTCCTTAACGGCTCTTTAAGGACACTCCCACACAGCGTTTAAAAGCCTGCAGCTCCCCTCCAGTTAGTTAGAAGTGAAGAAGCCTCTTGGATGAGAGGTGAGACGTCTTCAACAAACTGAAGTCCAGTTGCCTACGATACAGCACTTTACTCAATTATTACTCAAGTACTGTACTTCAGTACAATTTTGAGGTAGTTGTACGATATCATATATCTTGCCGGCAAATATTTTACCTTTTACTCCACTCACAGCAATGAATGACTCATGACTAATCAAGCAAAAGAAATGCTTAAATATTTAGACAGCGCTGTAACTAGGACACTGGTGTCTAAACTTCCTGTCTTTGTGGGATTTCCAGGAGTGTGCGTCCTCAGCACCAACTTGGCGTTCAGGAACGAGGAGGAAGAGGAGGCCGGCGGTAACCTGGCAGTCTTCATCATCGCCTGCATCCTGTTGGTGTTTGGACTGGTGGCTGTCGTCTTCCTCGTCAGACATTCCCGCTCCAAGAGCGCGCCCCCGGACATCACTCCCCGAGGCTACGAGAAGCTGGGCTCTGGCGGGGGCTACGGGGGTGGCAGCAGATTCGGCGGCTACAGCTCCTCTTCCTCCGCGGGCCACAGCGGCCGCGCCAGCTCCTCCGGCGGTCGGTTCAAGGAGGCTGAGTTGGTTGACATTGGTGAACGTCGCCTGGGGAGCAAGGATGATGACGACGATGAAGATGAAGATGAGGACATCGTTTACATGGGCCAGGACGGCACCGTCTACAGGAAGTTCCGGTACGGACAGCTGGGAGAGGACAACGAGGACGAGTTGGAGTACGACGATGAGAGCTACACGTTCAGATGAAGCATAAGAATCTCCCTATGGAAACACTTCTTTCTCTTCTCTTCCTCACTCCTCTTCCTCCCTCTGTGCTGTTTATCTCCTCCTGGCCCGAGGGACAGACCCTTCAGTGGATATGAGTTGAACCAAATGAGACATGAGAAGCTATTTATACTGAGCTACATTTTACAACCGCTATCCATTCACAAAATGAAATGTGCTGCAGACAATCCTACATTGTTCCGCATCCTTGGAGTTTTTACATAATTAAGGTTGATTTTCTAGACTTAGTTTGGAGTATAATGAATTCCCGCATATATATAACATAATTTATCACGATCATTTACTAGTTTTGACAGTTTCTTTAATCATATTATTCATCTTTTAAATTGTTGTGGTGTTGGATTAAAAGTTTAAATTTAATTAATCACAGTTTTTTCTTTTGCTTTTCTTTATTCCCAAGTGTTTGCTTGTCATTTTGAAAATGTGGTTCTGTTTAAATAAAGTCTTTGAAAAAAAAAAAATGCATCGGAGAACGAGTCATTCGTGACTTCACGAGGCAGAAAAACTGATTTGTCATTTTGCAGCAACTAACAAACACGACTGAAAACAACGCTCAGACTTGACTCCATTTTTATTGAATTACTAGACAGTGATCCATGATTGCTTTGCACATCCTCAACACACCAAAGTAGAGGACGCATGTGTAAGAGGAACATCAGTTATGTATGAGGGGACATGCACTGATGCACAACACACACTCACACACACACACACACACACACACACAGAAGATATTGTGCTTTACAGAAATCCCATTTTTATTTTCTTCTGAGGTTTGTTCCTGTTCGATCCAGGAGAAGCTGAAGACATGATTCCCACTTTATGTGTATGGATTTGACTGAAAACACACACTCGCACGCACACACTAACACACATTAGCAGAGCTAAAAAGGACATGCTCTCACATTGCACTGACAACTTGGTTTCATATTTATAAAAAGGTGCAATATGTAAGATTCACATACTCGAATATCACGAGAGCAACCCTTACTGCTGTCGTTAGCTCAGTTAGCCATGCAGCTAGTGGTCGAGACCGGGAGAGAAATGTTGATGTTAACACCGCCAGCACAGGATCTTTGGTTAGCACGCTAACTTCAGCAAATATCTCTGCAACGGTGTACAGAAACATCAGAACTGTCCAAACTGTTATTTATTCAACAGTTTTCCACTTAAATTCTTACATATTGCACCTTTAACTAATTCCTCCTCGCTTTCAGATAGACTCTATAAAGTTAAAATATCTATTTAAATATTTAATTTCCAGTTTTAGAACAAGTATTAAGGACTTAAATGCAGTAGTTGGTGATCGTCTATGGCACGAGGGTATTCTCTGGCTAAAACCTTGAGCCATTCTTATAGATTGCTGACACACTAGTCACTTATTTATCTGAAATACTGAGAGTGTGTGACCAATAAAGGGTGATATTATTGCTTCACTGCTTCTCATGCACACACAACTACAACACTATAGACTCTACGAATGGATTTGCGCAGTGCACTGTCTGGTGTGTAATTGCGTTTCCTACCCTACCGTGAACGATGATGCTACTCTGCAAGTGCTGCCAAGCGTCGCACTCGACTATTCAGCTCTCCGGACTGCAGGTGGAAGATACAGTAGGTGCTACAGCAGCCATAAAGAATGAGATCTGAGTGTTTACGGGAAACATCGTAAGTTGTGTTTTCATATTAAACTCCAGTGTCTAATTGACAAACGCTGACACACACACACACACACATACACGCACAGTAGCTTAACAAGCCTTTTCCTTTGTTTTGCAGCTCCAATCCGTGAAATACAACAGTGACTTCTGAACATCGAGGTGACCCATCCACTTAGGATGTTTGAGTTTAAGAGCTGCTGGCACCGGCCGCGTCTGGTCTGCTGGAAAGAACAAAACAGAGGCATTAAAGGACGGGTATGTTTATGTATGGGTGACAGACTGCTGACACGAGGCCATTTCTCTCCCATGTGTGAACTTAAACGTCTAAGAGGACTTACTCTGTTCTGCCTGCTGCTGCTGGCTCCGGTCCCAGCAGAAAACTATTCACTCTTGAATGAAGGGGGGGAAAAAAAAGTTGAGTGGTTGTTAGAGCAGAATTGATCGTTGCGACGCACTGATATTTAGTGAATTTAAAGACGTGCAACTTATGATTCAATACACAATTTGTCATTCGGAGATTAATGTGTGAATCCTACAGTTTTGTTCCTGCATTTATTATCAGTGTAATAGATCACTCTGCAATAAAGACTGGCTCATTTATTTCACCGTAATGATAAATGAGATAAAGAGATGCATTTAGCATCTTTAGCAACTTTTTTTTTTTCTGTCTCCTTCCTGTAATTGCAAGCATAGCCAAAACCAATTGGTCCTCATCCAGCAGAAGAGTCCCTGTGATCTGAAAGTGAGCCATCTGATAAATGAGCGCTCCAGCCAAGGATAAAACTGAGGCAGGGGCCGCTGCCTCCACAGAGGGGGAGTAATGAGAGGCAGGAGAGTCCATGCTTACTTTGAGTGCTCGGCTGCTTCCTTCAGTTCCTTGTCAAGTCTAGAGGTGAGAGTTCAAATGACAAGATGAATAAGAAGGCATTTTAAAAAACAATTCGGGGCTTTGAGGAGGCGGAGGTGGTGCGGCAGTGTTCGGGGGCTTCGAGGGACTCACCTAATGATGCACTCTGGGATCTGGATGCTGTCCATGGGGATGAGTTTCTGCAGCTCATCCAAACTGGCCACATACTGTATCTTACTGCTGAACTTGGCGCTGTGAGGACACATTAAAAGAGAACCGGCTTCGCATAAGAAGAAAACAACAATCCTCCCAATGGCTTTTTGCCAAGGGAACCAGGAGGGTGCCAACTTCTGGGTTAGCCTACAAACATCATGTAGGTCATCCCTATAGCAATCCATTCCTGTCTGCTTTTATTTTAAAAGTAAAACTACAGTAGTTTAATACTAGTAATGCTACAGTAGTCCAACAAACACGTCAAGCAAGAGGTTACAGCCGTGCTTTCAAACTTTGGAAACAGCAATGCTTTGAGCTAAAAGCTAACATCAGCATGCTAACACCGTCACAATGACAATGCAGATGTGCAAATGTTGAGCAGCTGTAAAGCTTAGCTTAGTGTGTTTACATGCCCACATTAATTAGCACTGACAGATAATGGGAATCATACAATTAGTTCTGCAGGTGTTTGGTGATAAACACAAGTATCTGACATATAAAAACTTCATGTGAATGTCTGAAACAAATCTGATAGCACTGGTTCGGATATTTCACTAAAACCAAAAATATCAAATGGTCGTGCTCGAGGAAAATTGACGAGATCACCAAACTCTTTAAAATCCATCCTCTGGGAACCCCTTTACAAACAGCTAGCATGGCGAGTAAAAACAGGATAATCGTACCTGATGAAGGGCTTGGTAATGGCTAGAACGGTCCTGATAAACCATGACGGGTGAAGAATAATGAAGGATTTCAAATTCTTCCTGAGCCTGAAGACAATAAAATACATCACTTGTTAGGTATGTCCACGTCGGGGCTCATTTTCACTTTCACTTGTGATGCCAATCTTTGAGGGTCATGAGAAATCATTGTCTTATCAGATAACAGGAGCGCACCTTCTGTCAATCATCTGATAGCATTTCTTCAGCCAGCCGAGGCCAGGCATTCTTCTGTGCGGCGTGGCTCCATTCAGGTACACAATCATGTAGTCCTCCGCCACCATCAGCTCCAGCGTGCTGATCACATAACTGGAGACAAACACACGCAAAGTTAAACACTGATGATGTTGACTTCTGTCTTGGAAAGAATTAGTTAATATTTTCTTTTGTGGACTCCCACAGACTCGATGTATACTCTGCACTTAGGCTAGCTTTATAAAGTGGAAGAAACAAACTCAGAATTAATATTTACAATATTAATGAGGTGATAGTACAAACTCAGAAATATGTATTTCCTCCATAACTAAATGAACAAGCTGTTCTCGGGAAAATGAGGTCCCCAGAACACTGTTTCTAATATAATATTTACCATGTTCACATTGTAGCCTGTAAGCATGCTAACATTTTCTAATTAGCTTAAACACAATGTCCAGCTGAGGCTGTCCTTATTTGGTCATAACAAGTCAAAACAAAATTTTAATTTAATTCTGAGGGGGAAATTAATGGACCGTAAGTAGCAATTTTTTCTCTGGCTCATGCTGGGATAATGTTCTGCTGCTGTGTTGAACGTAGGGAATCTTAAATTGTTTTCATTTCACCACTTCTGAAAAGATGATGGGTAGTGAAAATCTGGAGGGACATCAGGCCATATTTAAAAGTTAAACATCATATTCGATAACCCATTAGCAACGTTAGCCACTTTCTTATTAGCATTACCATTATATACGGTGCGTTTCACATCCAGGTTGAAATACATTTGTCCAAGATGTAGCCTGATATTATTGTCTTTCCTATCATGTCATGTAACTATCAAATGGTAACGCTAACTTGGAAGCGGTTGAATGTTAGCTGTTGTCTAAACAGACGAGCAAATTTTGTTTTATGCTGAAATATGACTCCACCTCCCTCCAAATTTTCACTAACCGTCGTCTATTTAGTTGCTGGTCACCTGGGTTTATACGACTTGCTACCTGGAACACAGCCGTACGCCATTTGTACACCGTGAGTAAGAGGAAATGGCCGCCGTGTGAGTAATGTCAATGTCTGGACCAAATTTGATGGCGATCCATCTAATAGCTGCTGACATATTTCCACATGGACCAAAGTGTTGGACCGACCAACAGATCGACATTGCCATCCCAACACATTTCTGTCTCTGTTGTATTTAATGTGGTGTTCGACTCTGGAGATGCAGTCTGCTATAAATGACAGACGTGAATAGGACAAAACCCTAATAGATCAACTTGGATAATATCATTGTAGTTCTTATGCTGTACATAAATTAACTAAACATAAACGAGACGTTATAACTTCTCATTTCATCAAACCGCTTTCTCAGACACTCCCCAGTTTTGCGCAACCTTATCAAAATGGTGAAATGCATGAGCAAGAAATGCAGAACCATGTTTGGCAACAATATGAGGAAATACAAGACATGTACTGTGTTGCTCTGTATTTCAAAAACCGGCAGCATTTTGAGAAAAAAAACCTCTCCTCTGATGTCGGCTTTGAAAAATTGGTACAAATGTTGCTCCGTGGATGAGCTGTTTTGCTTTGAATTTCTTCTTTTCTCCTCTTCTCTGCATCCATCTCAGCAGCTCAATCAGACTTTTACCTTTAAAAAATCCAATACTCTGATTCAAACCAACAGAAACTGTTATCTCTCTCTCTCATTTCTCTCCACAACCCTCCCCTCCCCCTCCATCTTCTCTCCTTCTTCTCAGTCAGCAGGGAACTTTGTCACCTCCTGTGAATATAAAGTTAACAATATTCTCGGCTAACATAGTCCTTCTAGTTTCCACAATAACTTCTCTAACTTCAATGACTTTGGGCTCAGTCTGACTCTCCGCTCCTCCCGATCCAATGTCATTTTCCAGCTTACAAACCAACACCGCTGGTCCACTCTGTTTCGTGACTATTGTGATCATCTCCCACTGACATCAAGCTGCATACCAATGACCACCCAGCTATAGCTAACTCCTCCTCGCAAGGATTCAGACCTCAAGCCATCTGGCATCCGAAACTGCAGACACTACGGTTTACCTCCTTTCATTTCTATCCAAAACTCTCAGATATGCCAGCTTACTCAATATCTTTCACAGAACAGCCTGTGGGATCCCAACCGCACTGTCCAAGCACGAAATGCAACTGTGCCAGCAAAACAGTGAAGACATCAACATGGGAAGTCTCGGCACACAAGATGGGCTATCACTTTATTTCGATCACTTTATTTAGATAGCTTTTCTTGCTCGGAGGGGCTGTGGCTCGCTTAGTTGAAATTCAAAAAGGACTGCACCAGGTCTTAAAATGAAATTAAAACCAGAGATATGACTTTATATGAGTCTACAGCAAGGCAGGCAGCTCTGTGAGACTGTAGGCACTGTGCTACCTTGAGCTAAATGCAATTTGAAGATGCTAACATGCTCAGTGACAACGCTGGCGTTCATCGTCTTAATTTAGTGCGTTCGCATGCAAAGTTTTGCTGCTGGCTGATGGGAATGCAAGTTTTTTTTCAGGTGTTGGACACAAAGGTTAAAAATGTTGCTAGATGAAAACCAAAAGGATCACCAGACTCAAGGCTTTGTCCTCTTGGGACCATGAATGACTACAAAATGGCAATCCAACATAGTCTTAAGCCATGCTAGTGTTATGGTACACAGAGATGGCAATAAAGGCCAGTCACTTTGTCGGCACACCACTCAGATATCGTGGTTCCCAGAGGATGAATCCAACCGACTTGGGTTATCCCCTGACTTATTTGTGGCACCACCTTAAGGTTGACATTCAGGGTTTTGATTGAAATGTCTCAACAACTATTGGATGAATTGCTATGAAATTTGATTCATTCGTGTTCCTCGTGGGATGAACATTATCACTTTGTTGACTCTTTAACTTTCTCATCCTCCAATCATTTGATTTAAGAAAATTAACCGCAAAGCCAACGAAATTCCTCTCAGCTGCTTTTTGTTTGGTGCAAACTCACCAATGTTAACACACTAAGATGGTGAACATCGTACCTGCTACACATCAGTGTGTTTTGTGAGCATGTTAGCATGCTGATGTTAGCATTTAGCCCAAAGCGATACAGCCTAACAAAGCCACTATACTATTAGCTTCTCGGATGAGAGGTGAAACGCCTTCAAGAAACTGAAACAAGTCCTATTGCCTACGATACATCGCTTAGATTACCTGGATGACTGAGATCAACATATACTACTACTACTAGTTTCATCGTTTTGGCCACAATATCAGTCAAGACCAAAGTGGTGGATTGAATGATCATGTCACAGTTGTGGCTGAGAAGCAAACATTAACATTTCCTTCATACCAAAATTGGACAAATTGCTGAAAATTAAAGAGCGAGCGAGTGTAAAACAAACTGGAAAATTAAATCACATTAAGTGCGTGTTCGTCACTGAAGTGTGATACTCACAGGAAGAGGTTCTCCATTATTTCATGGTAGTCCTCTCTGTTGCTGTCTGGCAGGAAACAGGCTGCGAACACTATGATGGCATTCACTCCGTTGCTATAGTAGCCTGAACAAAAACACGTGAAAATAAAAGTAATAAGAGTTAACTTGACCTCGTTCCACTGTCGGTGAGCTCTTACCTTAATTAGCATAGTTTTCATAATTTGATTGCTCCCATATTTTCCTCTTTTTTTGTTCAGTTTATCCGCCAATCTGCGTCCCCTTTGTCTGACAGTCGCTCCGTCCTGTTTCTCCGCACTACTTTTCAGATTAATGTAATTTCCTTTTATTCAAAAACCCATTCATCACCAGATTTGGTGTCACTCAGACAGAGGGTCTTTTATCTAAATGACAGCGCTTCTAATATTGAATGTTCGGTGACAGACGTCTCTGTTTCCATGGGACGGCTGGGTTTCAATTAAACCCACAGCGCAGTGGGAGGAAAATGCACTACCGACTATGGTTACGGGTCTGATTTCCACTAATAATGGTAATATGGCCAGTGCTTATATAAGCCACAGGCTCACTAGAGAGAAAGCCCACAGTCCTGGGGTCTTATAGGGCCCCACAGAGAGGGAAGAGAGAGAGAGAGATGGGGCCCCTGCCTGTGAAACTAATATAGTGTGACTCTGTGCCTGGCCTCAGTTTATGACCCAGGTCCCACAGCAGTCGTAATGCAGCTATAAATGGGTAATAAAGATGAGATTAACTTCTGCTGGTTTAGTAAGGGTTGGGCTTTCACGGGAAAATACCTATTCCTTCATTTGGTGTTGTGAAGAGCTGAAATGATCTCTCAATTAATCAATTAGTTGAATAAACAAAAAAAGAAAAGGTTGGTTTCGATAGTCACTCAAACAAGGGCGGGTGGTGTAGCGGTACAGTCATTGCTGGAGGAGACAGTCGGGAACCGTTCAGCGACAGGAGAGATTACTTTTTAACTTTTGGGATTAAAAAGTTGATTTATCTTCAGTCCTGTTTATCAACCCGACTGCAGCAGCAATCCAAGGAGGTGATCATGTATTGTAATGTCGACTCGAGCTGGAGGGGGGAAGCTCTAAAAGACTTAAAATAATCGCTAACACGTTCCCACAAGTGTTCAGTTGGGTTGAATCATATTATTTGAAGTTACCACGCACGATTCACATCATCTCCACTTGTTTTTTTTTGGGTTTTTCCTTTAACTCAACACTTGTTTTCATACCAGAGAGTTGTTTTTGACAGCGGCAGCCACAGTTCATTAAACGCACAAGTCATATTATTGTCAAGTGGCCACTTTGCCAATTTTCCACCCGAGTCCTCTTCTAAAGTGAAGAGGATGTAAAATTCTGAGAGTTTCCTCTCCGATGCCAACAGGATGATGTAAAACTCATCACCTGGCTTCGGCTACAGCCTGTGTTTTCTCATTCTGGTGTTGGCCCACCTCCACGGTGAGAGGAGGCATTTCCAAACGAGACATCATTCTGCCATCTAGTTATCTGAGAGGTGGCGGAAGCCAGCTAACAAACAATAAGTCATTGTGAGTCTGTGCACCAAAGATTAAGACTTTCATCACACGGTGTTACTTCTGCAATCAGATATCCAGGCCAACTGAGAACTGAAGCAGGAAACCAGAAAATGTTTACTGTGCTCAAACTCTAAGCATTTATATTAATGCTGGTAATTTGGGATATTTTTTCAACTCGGATGTTTATTTAGTTTGATCTTTTCTGGTCTTATCTAATCTGGTGATGTCCCAGCATCACAAACATGCATATAACATCATTTACAATTAATACTGGGTATTGTAGGACGTGTATTAAAGGACAGGTTCACATTTCTTTCTGGTTAATCTTAAAACAACACTTGTATATGTAATTTGAAACCGTTTTTGGTTGCTGTATCTGTTACTTCTGTCCATACATGCTGAAGAGAGATCCTTTTTCAAATTCCTGTCTATGAACACAGATCCTGTGGATTATATTTTGCTATAATCTCACAAAGTGGTGTGATACTATGTTATAAAATGCCTAACAGGTCGAAGGCATGTTTTCCCAGCCCTGAGTAGAGTCTGAAGGTACAGCCCCAGCAACGTGCCAGTGAGAAAATATTCCCGTCTGAGAGGGCTCACCTGAGGCAGAAAAAAGTAATTTGCTGTGGAACAAGGTGATGCTAAAGGCAACTCAGATGAGCATATTACCATTCTGACTAACTCAAAGCTTTTCCCATTTGAAGTTTAGTGACTGGAAGTATTCAAGATGGCCATAACATCTTCGCTACTATGGAAAATGGCTGTTTTTTTATTCACCTCCGTGGGAGATGACTCTCATGTAGGGTTCAATGATCTTCATGTTGATGCGGTGCTCCTGCTCCCCGATGATGACAGTCCTCCACAGTTTGCCGTCCTGGCGCTCCTCCTCAGCGCTGTATGTCGGGATCGGATCATAAGGCTCACTTGGTCCACTCCTATTGGCCGCATTGGGGTCTGATGTGAGAAAGGACCAAACAACGAGTTATATTTTAATATTTACACCCGTCTTGACGGCACAAAAAGTGGGAGACTAGCTAGAAAATCTGTGATCTTTGTCTTATAAACTGTACCACGATGATTCAGGATTATAGGGGCATACTGGCGTTGCTTTTATTCTGAATGACCCACCTTCCCAGTCCATTTCATGGTCCGTGTAGTCGAGGTAATCTCCCTCATCTGGAGTATCCAGGTCGTCGACGTTAATGTCGAGATCATCTGGCGTCTCCCCCAAGTCATCCTCGCTCTGGTCCAGTGACAGGCTGATACGAGGCGCGGACAGCTTTTTTCTTTGAGTAGCACCTCCTTGCAGAGGCAGAGAGGTAGGAGGGACTAGAGAAAACAGGACATAAACACAGTTTTTAACATCAAAAACAATTTCTTTATATTCGCTTTTGAATAACTGTTGGTTTGTTTTGAATCTAAGCATGGTTTCACTTAATCTCACCTGGCCTGCCTTCGCCCCCCTCAGAGTTCATTTTGCTCTCTGATGCCAGGTCCATCCGCAGGAGGACCTGCGAGAAGATACTCTCAGTAATTAAATGATGATACAAAAAAACAGATTCACCAGAGGCATCGCCTGTAATTAATCAACATTTAATGATCTGCAGACAAGAGTATTAATCTAAGTGTTAAGTGGAGTACACCGCTTATTAAATCAAAATTTATGCCAAACTTTAAAAGGAACAGTTCATCCAAAAATGTAAATCAGTCACTCTCTACTGCCTCCATGCCAATGGAAAGTTGGGTGAAGCTTCATAGTCCACAAAACATTGTTGCAGCATTCTTCTAAACAACTGAAGCAGATGGGGAGGCAAAAAAATACTGAAAAATAAAAAGCTCCTTGCAGCTCATCTGTTATTATCCAAGTGTTCAGAAGCCCTGAGATCCCAAGTCGATTTAAAAAGAAGTTTTTTGAGCCGAAATCTGTATCATCTAGCTTCGTAGCACTGTAGCTGCTAAGCTAAAAGCGTTAGCACACAACCTGTCTGAAGTGGGTGCACGAGCTCGACTTAATATTGTCTTTTCAAATTATATATATTATATATTTTTTTCAGTTGTTCCCATCCGTTTCACTTGTTTAGGAGAATGTTGCAACGCTGTTTTGCTGTGGCGCTTTCCAAGACTTCTTACAAATTAAACTACCCTACAGGAAATGAAGTAGTAAAAATAAGCTCCACTTGACGAGCTTCACTAGATCTGCAACAGAAACTAGATTGTCATCTTGTCAAGATAATAAAACTTGTTTTCTTCAGATATCAAAATAAGTAGGTCATGATCTCAAGACAGCTGCACAAACATTGTTTCTGTTGAAAATCACCATCGACCGATACATTTTTTTCAACCCCTAAATATCAATACAAGCATCGTTGTCAAAGCTCCAGTATCGGTCGGGCTGTACTAGGAAGCATAAGTACAAGAGGCCCCCCAAGCACCAGAATGTGTTAACGCACCGTGTATTGATTTCACTCCATCAATAAACCGATTTTAATCTATTTTTGAAGATAGACTTCCACATTTGTCTGCAAACAGGGAGATGAAGACTGCTAAGGTGGTAAGGGGAAACAGGAGAATAGAAGGAGGTGGTAATTGGGAAAGCTTTCGAGGTTAAAGGTCATCTTCCCCTGTGAATAATCCTCCCATTCGAACTGGAGGAGGAGGGGGGAGGATGCTGAGGGGGGAGGAACAGGGCTCGTTACATCATGACAAGCTCACCCCCCCCCGCCCCCCTCCTCGCTGTCTTTTCTCTAGTGCTGATTCAAAGCGAATGACTGCACGCTCGCCTGAGCACAGATTGGGCAGAGATGCAAATTCACAGTGAGTCACGTGCGGCCATTCGCATGAAAAAAAAAGAAAAAGAAACATCCTCGTTCCTCCTCGGCACACTCTGCCCGGAACAAGGAAGATGTGATTGCATTAGCAGCTGCAACAGAAAAAAAAACAACAAAAAAAAAACAAGCTGAATGGGTGTTTCCTTTACAGTGGGCGATGACTGTCACGATTATGTGCCACAGAAATATGTACAGTATGTGCACACGCACGCACACACACGGATAACAAACATAAAATGACACACGCTGCTACAATTGCAGAATAAGAAAATCAGCATCAGCTGTTATGTGCAGCCTCCATGGAGGATGCTGAGCTGCTTCACATCCACTTCCACAGCACAGTGCTGATGACAGCAGCCCCTCCCTCCCTCTTGCTTCCTGTCTGCTGGCTGTGAGGGAGGAAAAAAAAACACAAGAACATATCCCTCTTTCTCCTCTTTTTATCTCCACACCGTAACATCCATCTACTCACCGCTGCTGGGGCTCGGGAATCTCTGTCCTCTCGCGTCTCAGAGCATGGATGTGCTTCCAAGTTCACTGCCTTATTTCCTGCTCCCAGCCTCTCGGTGGAGATGCTCAGCTTACAAACAGCTCACAGCTTCCACCATTTTGTGGTCACATGATCTGGGCCATTACCAAATAAGGGCGATCACCTGCTATAACAGCTCTCTGCCACAGCAGCTTCCTCAGGCAGTGCAAGTGACTATAGGAGGGTGTTTGTGTGTCATTATTATCCTCAACTGGAGGGGATAAACTCTGTGTGTATGTGTGAACTGCTGTTGTGTTATTACTACCCACGAGGAATGTGGGACTACTATTAAAGCCTGACAGTAGATTTAGTGAGCCTGGCTGCGCAGCTACATTTTATTAGCCCTCGGGGTAAAGAAAAGAGCAATAACAATCAGAAACGAGAACATTGCCAGCTTCATGCGCTGATAATATTCACACGGTGTACCACACGCTGGTAAAAAAGAAAACCACAGTGACTGATCCAAAGCAAACATCTAATGCTTACCATTCCACTGTCTATAGGGCAACTTCAAATGTGTCCTTTATATCCTGCACCAGCACTGAACTTTTCAACCCTTAAACAAGCAACACGCAGCCACAAAGCAGATAAAATCAATAGTACCTAGACAGTCTCTGCTTCCGTGTGGAAACAGGCATTGTTCTCAGCTCAGGTCTAACCTCGCTGAATGCCTCTTTTCACTTACCACTGCTCAGTCCCAACAGTTAAGACAGGAAGACAGAGCAGCCTGTCAGACCTTTACACATTGTGGACCGCTGTTAGTACAAAGGTTGGGACCACGCCTGGAGTAGGGACGCGCCAAAACAGCCTTTGGTTAATCAGTGTCATGCAGCTGCAGTTATATATCAGGAGATGGGTCACACGTTTCTGAAACCTATTTCTCATTTACATATTTGGTAAAACTTTGTGATAAACATCATTAAAGCAACATTATGGAACTTTTACCTTAAAATTTTTGTACATTTGTACATTTGTACAAAATGCTATTTTCTACATAATGTTGCTTTAATAAAAGGTGACTTTGTAGATAATTACACTTTAGTTAACCGTTGAACAATGAAATGCTTTATAAACCATTTATTGTGCAATTGTAAAGGTTTATAAACAACTTTATAATGGCCAACCAAATCATGTTTGTAGATTAACTACACAGTATTTATTAACCATTTCAAGTTTTATAAACACCGGTTACAACTTTACAATAAACAACTGCTTAAAGTGGAAATACACAGCTTTTTAAATTTCCCCTCCCAGCGTTACTTACTGGTAGCATTAGCAACATGGCTACTGTCCAAAGCAAAACAAACAGCCTTAAAAGGAGACTTGTGTTTTTTTACCTTCCCAGAAGCTCCTCTTTCCCACACAAAACACTGCTCCTGAAATGCCTCGTCGGTTGTCCCGCGACTTTGTGACATCACACTACATCAGCGTGTCACATACTTGCATAATTTATGCCGATACTCACGGTAGAAGTGAAGCTCACTCGAAGCTGAAGACACGACAGAGCTGACAGGAGACACGGTGAGCAGCGCTGGGTCAGGCGTGTGTGAACCGACCAATCAGAGCAGACTGGGTATTTAGGAGGGGGAGGGGCTTAAAGAGACAGGAGCAGGGAATACAGTGCTGCTGTATGAAAAGGCAGAGTAAAACACTTGGTTGTATTAATAAGTTGGCAGATTTTGTAACTCACTGATCTAGAAGAAAGAAAGCTGGTTCTGATCCGGGTAAATACATATGTGTGCGGGAACACAACACCGGAGGGCTGTCCATCGAATACCCGTCAGTTCACATTCTTCGCCTCCTCCATCAGCGAGGCTCTTTTTCTTTTGCAGTGCCGAGTTTCCACAGTTACTCCAATTATTACAAGGGTAACCTGAACACAACAAAAATGTCTCTTCCTGTTTTGGTTGCACAACGACAGAAATGTGACCTTCATTTTCTGCGAGAGCCCGGTGGCAGACTGAATAGCAGCTAGGTTTCTAGGGAATCACTCCCTCCGCGGCTGCTGTCATTTTTGTGAAATAACTGTTAACTAAAGTTGAATTAACTATAAATCTACCCCTTTTTTGTGTCAAAATAAAGCTCTGTGCAAAGAGACGAGAAGGATATGGAGCAGCACAGAATGCAGTTCTTTTCAAAACTTTAATATTTATATTCTTAAGTAAGTGAAATAAAAACAATCGTTTCATAGGCGACATGGTTGTTGCACACATACAAACATTAGGATGAACATAAAGTAAAGCACTGTAGTTCCCCGCAGGCTAATACCTTTCCTCCTCCCAGAGCTTGTAATCCTAAAATTATGCCAAGCCGGTTTGACACGTTTGAACGATTGTCTGACGAGCAGTGATCATATAATAGGAGGTTGTCTGTAACAATTCAGTAAAACAATTAATTGACATTACAGCCATGTAGAAATAGAAAATATGCTGTTTGTGTTGCAAGAAATGGCACGTGTTTTACAGTCCTGACATAAATGTGAATTACCTGACGCTGCTGTCTCTCTGATGTTTTTGAACAGGCTGCGACCGACAGCACAAAACAGATTAAAAGTCCATAAAAGTGTGACAACATGTGACTGTATGACGGCCTGAACGAGAACCGTCTCTTTGTCCCCCAACCTCCCTATTCCAGGTTGAAGTTATGCAGGTTATCGATGAAGAGCGTATCTTTGACGGCTTTGAAGACGACCCGGATGTTCTCCGTGTCTGTGGCACAGGTGAAGTGTTGGTAAAGGGGTTTGTGGCGCTGGCCGTGGTGCTGGCTGAACATTTGCAAGATGAACTTTTTTGCTGATTCGGCGTCGCACCGAGGCCCTGTGGAGGGGGGAATGGAGTTATATAGTTTCTCTATACCGAGCAGTAAAGACAGATTTCAGATGACTGTTCGGAGAATATTGCACGTCAACGACAACACAGTTCTGCTCCTTTGCTTTCGAAAACTAAGAATTAATGCTGCAACTAATGATTAATTCATTAGTTGATTTACTTTCTGCTGATGGATTAATCAATCAATCATCGCAGCTCTCATCAGGATACCAAAACGAACACGGAAATAAAACAGCAGACAGCGAACTTGGTGCACCAAATGGTGAACAGGAAGCGACTTCGGACACAGCTATGAATGCTATTTCACGAATGCAGAGCAAAAGGAGATCACATGCTTTACCGGTGTAGTTGGGGAAGTAGGTTGCCAGATGAGACTGTGTGATTTTCTCTTGTAGCAAGTCTGTTTTGTTCAGGAAGAGGATGATGGAGGACTCCTGGAACCAACTGTATGAGAGGATGGTCTTGAACAAGGCGAGGCTCTCAGTCAGACGATTCTGAGGACGGAGGTGAGAATAGTCTCAGACAAAATACTGATGTGCAACAATAAAAGCTTTTTGAAAGCTGGAGAGTGAATAAAGGAAGAATCACTGAGCAAGTGCTGAACATTTTGAAGTTCCAGTGATTTAAAGGCTTTTGACCTTACATCATTCTTACTCTCGTAAAGGACTTGATCGTACTCGCTGAGGGCCGCCAGAAATATGATGGAGGTGACATGCTCAAAACAGTGGATCCATTTTCTCCTCTCTGAACGCTGACCGCCCACATCCACCATCCTAGAGACACACGACCATTGATTCAAGTGAAAAATATAAAAGTCACTAGATTGCAATATAAAATAAATAAACTGGAATAATTTGGTAATTTGAGAAATACTCTTACGCGCTCTCTTGCCGGGAGTTAGATGAGAAGATGCTAAATATGTAGCTATAGATTAGCTTAGCATAAAAGCTAGAAATGGGGGAACAGCTAGCGTAACTGTCCAAAGATCTACTGGCATCTCTCAAGCTCACTAATTAAAATGTAATAGCTCATTTTCAAAATCCAAAACAGAAACAGAAATGTAAAAACCACAAATTGTAGCTTTACAGGGTATACGGTAACTCCCTAGAAATACCACAACTTGTCTTTTATACACTTTTGTTTGCAAAAAAATGCTGTAGTGGGGCAAAAAAGAGGTGTCAGTGAGCTTTAGAGGTGCTAGTACTTTTTTTGTCCTGCCCTTTACAGAAAAACAACCATATAAGTAAAAAATGAAAGCAGCGTATTACAGTTTGCTGTTTGGCAGCGACCTCTTGTGGCTGTAGTAATTATTACAGATGCAAAGGAGGAAACCACAATGTTTTTTCCAAACCTAACCAAGTAGTTTTCTTGACTAAACCTAAAGCATAAGTGGAAGGTCCAGTTAAGCTGGACTGTTAAGCTACAAGGGTCATGTTGTTTTGGGAACGGTAATATACTGTATATCGTTATTTCGTTATAAGGATGTGTTAGGTTTTTTCTTATTTACTTTGAACAAAGCAAGGTTAGCGCTTTCCCTCGTTTCCAGTCTACATGCTAAGCTAAACCCGCTGACCCTAATCGCATATTTACCATACAAAGGTGAGAGCAGCATCAATCTTCTCATCTCTTGGCAGGAAAGCAAAATGTCAAACTATTGCACTAACATTCGTGCTCTCTGAATTTGTTATTGTGCCAAATAGTTTCAATCAATCCCAAACCGCTGGATGCTTAAACCAAATCAGGGGTTTTTCAAGAAATTCTTTCACTTTCCTTATATATTTTGTGGTTGAAGGCAATAAAAGCACAGTACCCTACCTGAAGATAACTTTTGAGAGGTCAAAGGGGTACTCTATGATGCCTGTGGTGGGCACCCTGACCCTCAAGATGTCCTGGAGGGTGGGGACGTAAGACAGAGCTGTGATTCTGTCCAAATCGCTCAGGTAACTGAAAAGACAACAAAAATGCATCCAGTTTAATATCCTGACATAAAGTTTTATAAGCATTAGAAGAGCCGTGGGTTTCTGTAAATGATCAGAGATATATTAAAGTCTTACTATTTGGCAGAGTCAGATAACTGGAATTCCCTCCTGCGGTCGTAGCACCTTTGAACACCGTGGTCATTCCACACTCGCTTAATGGCATCCGCCTGCCAAGCCTCCAAAGTGGACACCTGGTCTGCCTCCACTTGGCTCAGCTTCTCTGCATGGCTCTGACACACACACAACATCCAAGAGGGATTTTTCTAAGCACAAACTTTCAATCTTTGACTCACCTATTAATAGACCATTAGGAGGATGAGAACTGCAACATAACTTCATCTAGAAATGGGTGGACTTTATGGACACCAACAAAAAACTCTGGTTGACAGAAACTCATTTTTAGCCTTGTTAGTGGCTCTATGGGTGCCACTGTTGGTTGGTCAGTCGAGCCACCAAGTAGATCTAGGCTGACATTCATGGTCCAGAGATGAAGAATCCTTATGACCCCCAGCTTTGCCTCCAAAGAAGTTGAAATTTGTAGTTTTGACCCAAAACTATTGGATGGACTGCCATGACATTTGGTGGTAAAGTGTAACAACTTTTGCGATCCCTAAACTTTCCCTGCAATGCCTTAATCAGGCCAAATTGGTCCAGAACCTTTATTTAGAGCCTGTCTTCATCATTTGTGTCCAGTGTGAATCCAGAAGTCAACGGTACATACATAAGGGAACGTAAGTCACTCAGCCTAAACCTAACCAAGCAATTTATTGCCTAAACCTAACCAAGTAGTTTATTGCCTAAACTAACCAAGTAGTTTATTGCCTAAACCTAACCAAGTAGTTTATTGCCTTAACCTAACCAAGTAGTTTATTGCCTAAACCTAACCAAGTAGTTTATTGCCTAAACCTAACCAAGTAGTTTATTGCCTAAACTAACCAAGTAGTTTATTGCCTAAACCTAACCAAGTAGTTTATTGCCTAAACCTAACCAAGTAGTTTTGGTGCCTAAACCTAACCAAGTAGTTTTGGTGCCTAAACCTAACCAAGTAGTTTATTGCCTAAACCTAACCAAGTAGTTTATTGCATGAACTGAGTAATGTTGTTGCCTAAACCTAACCAAACAGAAAACCCCAAAAATATTCTTTTAAATACCTGAAAACAATCCAAGTGTAAAAGTAAAAATCCAAAACGTCTAACAACAGAGGGGACACAAGCTCCCATCGTCCAAATGGAAGTCACATGTAAGATTCATTTTTCCAGCACAATTTTGCTTTGTCCATCTTTGTACCATGCCACCTGACTTTCTAAAGGCTTTGTGACAGAAAACTTCTCATATACCAACATAACCAACATTCAGAATGTGTACAGTTTCTCACAATGTTCTGGTCGTCGATATATTCGATTTGTAGAGACTTCATGGCGTGAATCAGCGCCTGGATGGCTGTGACGATGTTCTGAAACACCAGCCGAGTGAAACTCTTCTTGTCAGCTTCACTGTATCCGCGGCCATGGATGATCCTCATCTGTTTGATAAAAGTGCTCTTCCCACTTTCACCCGTCCCTAGGCAAACGAGATGAATAAGACTGAAGGATGAGAAATGGGACGAGATCAAAGCAATGAAGGAAAAGGACAAAAATAATGATAATCTGAGCATCAATCGGTTGTGGCTAAAGAGGATTTCAGCAACAACAACAAAAAGGCTGCGTGAAAGAATATTAGAAAATACGAGTATGAGTATCTGTACATGAGTGGGAGCATGTACACTTGATTTCTTCAGGTGTGTGACAGCTGCCAACCTTTTATTTGGTTCCATAAAAACGCACCATTACTAATATTATTACTCAAGTATGCAAGTATAACAGCAGACAAGCTCACAGTTCACTTACAAAAAACAGTACAACACAGATAAAGAACAAACAAATCAAACATTAAAAAGAAAGATAATTGAAACTCGCATTTCAATAAAAATAAAGTGTTCATTATTTTCTTATTTCTCCACTGCTGTTTATGCCTGTTGTGTGTTTCTACTTAACTCTGAGCGAAACTGGAGGTTTGTGTGAGTGCCTGTCAACCGCCATGTGCCCTTGAGCGAAACAGTGAACCGCTTCCTGTCCCCGGTTGTAAATTACTCTCGATAAGAGCGACAGCTAAGCGCCCAAAATGCCTAAAAATGTTGACCATGAGACTGACCTTTACAGGAGCATACTCCAGTCAGCTCATGTGTAATGCATTGTTTCCAACATGACCGACAGTCAAGCTTTTATAAGTGGGGCTATTTTGATAGTTCTATGGGAAATAAACAGGCCTCGTAAGATTTATAGAAGCTGTAATAAATTTCATTTGACTGGTGTTTACCCATCATCATGGTTGTCAAAATGCTGCTCTGCACTGTGTGACAGATTTATTCTCTTTTTATGTTCTGCTCTCTGCACTTTTAACTCACCTGTCATTTGTTTGGCACATTCAATTCAGACAAAAGCAGCAAAACAAAACAATAAGAAAACAGACCGCCTGTGTTGTAATGTCTTTTGGAACGAAGCATTATTGTTGCGAGAAAAACGTCCAAACCAAGCACATAAAAACCCCAACACACACTTACCTAACTATGTAGTTTATCAGGTGTTGGTTCATCAAGGTTTCACCAAAGAATGTAACCTGTCAAACCCTCTTTAAACAAAAAAGCACACATACCAAAGCTTGCTATCTATCGATCGGAGCTCAGTGGCACTTGACTTCAGGAAGGCAAAAAATGCAGTCTTTCCTTTCTGCAATCCTAAATAATAACTAGTTTGCATTCCTTCACTTTCCATCTCGTGCCATCGTCGGGTCAAAATTCTGATTGGTCAAATACTTTTATGAACAAAACTGACATTCCCATGAGCCTCTGCTTTGTTTTATGTGTCACAGGAGCCAACAATTGGGCTGTAAAATAATATCACAATAATTTAAGGCCACTTCGTCATTACAGTATATATTGAGATATCTTTAAATCTCCTCAAAATCACTAAGTAAAAAGGGACAAAATCAATATATCATGATACATTTTCAGGCCTGGTTCAAAAATAAGAAAATGTCATTAAAAAGGATTGACAACACTAAAAAAAATTAACTGAAAGTACAGCCTTGGTAAATAGACTAAAAAAAAAAAAATCATGTTTCAGTTTCTAATAGCAGGTGCTGTTGTGGATGCCAGCCTGTCCGTAAAAAACCCTAAAACATGCTTCATCTTTTGAACAAATGATGATGGTTGAATTGAGTTATCACAGCCAGCTAACGATGGCTATCCCGGACATGACATCATGACTTGGCTCTGCATTAAAGTAAATGTTAGCATGTTAACTTAGATGGAGACTGTGGTAAACATTACAATCTGTCAAGCTAAACGTCAGCATGTCACCATAGTCATTGTGTTCACGTTAGCATGCTGATGTTAGCATTAAAGCATTGTTGTAAAATGTTCCACTCGGTACATAAAAAACAGTCACAATTTCCCATTTTTAAACTCTAAAATAACAAAGACAGCGTCTGAAATTCAATAAACAGGCTATATCACAATGAAACTACAGCAATTTTATTTCTTCCTCTCAATAAATCACTTGGATAATACAGCCTACTGGATGAATCATCATTTAGTAAGTTCTCCCTTTACAGGAAAATGTTTAAACTTTACAGAAACATGTAGAGTGGTGTCGTTTATAGTCCTAAAACCCAGAAATAGGTTAGCATTGTTGCACATCCATTAAAGCTGTGGTTACTACAGGCTTAAGATATTTACACGTTTTGTTCTACGACATAAAATACCTCATTAAATGTCCAACAATTTAATTATGAAGAGACTCATCTACTCACTAGTCTATCTTTACAACTTTTAGATTTATCAATTTAAAGAAAACATGTATAGTAATTATGTAGTAAGACGCTTAGTGTTGGCGGCATTTAAACCATGTGACCGCATGTAGTCTGTTTATAGCCTAACATTAGCTTTTTACTTCTAGCAATATAAGATTATCTTGCTAATGGGAGGGAACCAGGGCGATGCTAACTTCCAAGTTAGCCTTCAAAAATAGGTCATCGCTAAAGCACTCTATACAGGCCTATATATATATATGAGTAAAGAGTATTTTTTCAAAAGTTCAACCCAAATTTACACAGCTGGCTCCTCATCACCATTGTTTTTTAGTAATTAGACTAAATTAACCTGCTAGTACAGTCCACAGCCTAGCACGATTAGCTGACAGCTGTCTAGATTTAAATGATACAGGGCTGAAACGATTATGATTAATTTCATGGATGATTAATCTGTTGATTATTTTCTTGATTATTCAATGACTTGTTTGATCTAGTCATAGAAAATGGTGGAAAATGAGGATCTTTGTTTCCCAAAGTCCAAGATGGCCTCCAAATGTCTTGTTTGGTCCACAATCCAAAAGATAGAGGAGTGAAGGGAGCGAAATAATTAAATAATTCACATTTTAGAAGCTGGAGTCAGAGAAATTAAACTTTCTTTTTATATATATATATATATAAAAACCTCCTCAAACTAATTATCAAAATGAATTTATTAGATTAATTGTTGCAGCTCTAAAAAATCACAATATACACATTTATAGAGTCTATTTAATGTCTATTAAGGAGTGTTAATTGTCTCAGCAGGTGAGCTCATGGTTGTTAATTATTTCCAACCATTTTATTCCCAGAGTGAACGTGTTGAAGTTAATAAGTAAACTTTTATAAACACTCACCTAAAAGCAGCAGCTTCAGCTCCCGGTGAGAATCTCTTTTATCACGTCGAAGTTGCCTCTCTATTTCCCTGTGTATCCTCAGTCTCTCTGCCTCCTGAGCAGACAGGCAGCAGTCATTCATCGTTGTACCAGAGCTGACCAGGTTTTTACTACTCTACAGCTGACAGGGATCAGTGAAATGAGTGGGTAATGGTTTCTCTCGGACCTGCTGGAGGAACTTGTGTCCCGGAACAGGTGTGTTGCCGACTCTGAGCAGCAGTCATTCTTCCTCCTGCAGGATCCAGTTCAGGTGCATTCCACATTCCTGCTGTGCAGGAGAGGCGGGCGGAGGGGCAGTCTCTCTCAGAGAGACAGTGTGACTTTATGGAGACTGCTGGTGTGTATCTGCTTACAGGTCCTAACTCCCATGGGCTGCTGAATTTGAAACTCCTTCCCCAGGTGGAGAGCAGGAGGGGAAACATAATGGAGGACAGCCTGGTGCAATATACAACAAACCTGTTTATACTACTTTTAATCTGCTCCAAACATCTAATGATTCTTTTGTTGGTCTCATAATAGCCTCCTTTATCTCATCCAACTCAGCTTTCTAAAAGGCCCGACTCACATACAGGACAAGTAAACTTCAAAGGGCGCAATAGCAATTTCTTTTTGCACTTCCATTAAAGGATAAGTTCAACATGCAATGAAAAACAGTCATTATCTACTCACCCTCAAGGCGATTGAAACTTGGGGGAAGCTTCTACGCTGCAGCATTCTCCGAAGCAACTGAAGTAGATGGGGACTTGTTTTAAAACATAAAGAAACAAACATAAAATGGCTCCATACAGCTCGCCTGACATAATCCAAGTCTATGAAAGCCTCGAGATCCCAACTTGATTTGAGAAGATGTTATTTACACCCTTTTTAAGCCAAAGATCTTCAATGTAACTGCTAAGCTAAAAGCATTAGCCCCTACCCCCTGTGAATTGTGTGCACAAGCTCGACTGAAGCAGCAGAAGCACAGATATCCTGACTTTCACGAATATGCATTAGGATCCAGAAACACTTGAACGTACATGTCTCATCATGCAACTAAATAACTTCTTTCATTTGCACCCTCGCTGGCTGCTAATTGTCCATATCCCTACAGCCACATGGCAAGATATTATTAATGTGACAGGAGAAAAGAGTCTACGCTTACAGACGTGTATAATACAAAATAAACTTAATTGGAAAAATGTTGACAGGCCAAGAATTGGAATGTGGATTAGAGAAATGTTAAGTGGCCCTGCATTTATATAGTACTTGTCTAGTCTACCGACTACTCAAAGCACTTTACAGGGCTTGTTACATTCACCTATTCATGCACACATTCATACATCGATGGCAGCGCTTCCAATACAAAGCACCATCTGACATTTCTATACGCAGCCATTCACACAGGCTCAGACACCGGTGGAACAGCCATCAGGAGCAAATTGGCATTCAGCATCTCGCCCAAGGACACTTCAACTCCAACGTGCAGCTGGGGGGCCGGCGGATCGAACCACCGAGCGCCCGATAAGTGGATGTCCCACTCCACGAAGAGCGGGTAGTTGAGCCCAGATGGGGTCAAACGTGTGAATGGTAAAGATAACGGATAATGTTTGATATGGAGACCTTTAATGTACAGGATGTTAATGGTGGATTACATTACAGTAGAGCGGGCAACATTATGACCTTGTACATTTATCTGAGAAACACCCTATTAATTAATTTTTACTTTATTTATTTTAGTCTTTTTCTGCATTTTTATTGTATTTTTTGTCTATTTTCTCTATGGCTGTACTCAGTTGATAGGGATGGGGTGATGGGGGGGTGTAAGCTGTGTTTTATATGACTTCACTGTAAAATGCAGACTGAAACAGACAGAAATAGTTAAAAACTTTTCTGTCTCCAGATGGTAACACAGTGTGAATTTTAAATGAAGTCCAATCTGAGATAACCCTGATGAAATCTCCATTACACAACTGTTTCCACAGGCTGTGTAGTATATAAAAATAATTGTTAGTTGCAGCCCTGTTATATAATGCATTATGTATTTGGCTGGAGCTGGGACTGATAGATATATTCAGGGAGGATTTTGGTTTGGATTGATTAAATGTGGAAGGGACCAACACAGTGTGCCCAGCAGCCTCCTCATCCTCCTGCACATCACTAGTGCCACGTCCTTCTGCTTTATTACTCTCAGTGTCCGTCCTCCTCCAAAAATAAACACTCTTTGCCACTCCATATATCCCTGAGTCCCTGCGTACAACACTAAATATATGGACCTCTAACAAAAGTGCTGCTGCAGGCTCCGGCCAGATGGATGTACCACAGAGGAGGATTTCGGGACCAACACTGCTCCAGATGAGCCGACGGAGCAGCCAAGACGACAAACACTTGAATGCTAAACAAACACTGTGTTGGAGCTGATTTGTAAGCACAAGACAAAGGATGGGGAAAAAAAACTGAGCGACAACAAATGAACGGCAAAACCTCTGTTTATTCATCCAATCACATTAAAAACACTAAGACTGCATTAAGATATCGCAGTGACAGTGAACCATAAATTAAACCGTTCAAATTAGGCTGTAATTAGTTCTAACAAGAAGAGAAGGGTCGTGTAAACATTAGGGCTGCGGATACACTCTCATTAGCTTCTTATTCATGCATTTGATACCCTTGAACAGCATATAAATTAAGCTGGAGAAGGCACTAGTTTAATACCTCAGAGATTATATAACAGAGCCGTTCTCTCTTTATAGCAGTTAGCCTTTCAACGCTGACCTTGATGCAAGAAAAGGTGAAAAAACGTACTGTACCATGTTATATTTACAATATGCATTCAGATAAATAGTGGTGAAAGTCCTAAAGCCCTTTTAGCAGAAGATTTTTCGGAAAGAAAACTTTTTAAAGGGTAACTCCACCAATTAAACACGTTTAAAGTGTGATTACAGGTTTTGGGGGGAGTACTACTATGTGACAAAAGTGGTATGAAGCTTTTAGTGGCTCCAGAGGAAGCTGAATGCAATCTGATTAATTGCCTCTAGTGATGTCACTAAGCGGCTAAGTTGCATTGTGGGTACTGTAGGCGCCCATTTTTGAAAAGGAAGACGAATGCATGGAATAAAAAGATCGATTTTGATCATTTGTTTTGAAACTGGCCATAATGAGTCCAACAGTGTTATAGGAGTGCAATTATCGACAAATGGACTGTTTTTCAAAACCTGCTGCCTGCATTACCCACAATGCAAGTTAGCCATCAAGTGACATCACTCAAGGCAATTTATCAGATTACATGCAGCTTCCTCTGGAGCCACAAAAGAAAAATCTTTTTCTTTAAATTAATACATCTACACAGCACGTTGAAAAGTGCAGAATAAACGTATCTCTTCTCCTTTAAAACATTTTGATTGTGAATTAATAATTAAAAATAATAATTTTGTTGGGTCCGCAATGATTGTTTTGTTTGTCTGTGTAAGAATTCCTTTAAAACGGTTTGTGAGGCAATCGCGTTAGCAACGATAACATTAACTAGCATAAGCAACGTTAGCGTTAGCTAGCTAGCATTAGCAACATTAGCTAGTGCAACACACTGGCAGGCACTCGAGGGGGCAGATGATTCGAACAACAGCGGCGTGTGATGTGAATGAAATGGACGGGGGGCGACGGACTGCCACATTTAGCAGATGAATGTTATCAATTTCACCTTTAATGTGTAAAATTGGTGAAGTTACCCTTTAATCCAATAAAACAGTCCCTGAACACTTGATTCTACAGCTTTGACAAAATACAGACTTAAAAAAAAGGAAGCATAATCTGGTAATAGTAACATTCCCTTTGAAATGTGTGTTAAATGACATAACAGTACATTAATGCTGTGGTCATGAAAAGTGGTTTAAGACCGAATAATGCCATCACAGATAAACGCAACGTGTGAGAAGCTCTGGTGCAACTCGAATTGAGATTGTGTAAATGATAATACCCATACACACATGAAGAATATCAACACAAGAACCAATGTTACAAAAAGCAGTGTGTGCAAATCAACATCTGCAATATAGTAAATGTGTCATTAGTGTTCGTTATAACTCGTTTCCCTTTAAGTCAAGACACAAACTAAGTTGAGCGATGCAAACAGTTTTTAACTTAAAAAAAAAAAAAAAACTATGACCAACTGGGGTTAGTGATGTGAGGTGCTGCATTGCAGTTAGTCTACATTCACTTCCACAGATTCCCTGAAGGAGAGACCTAGTACATTACAAGTCCTCAGAAGCTTTTGAGGCCACAGAAATACTTTTTTCCCCCCTCTCAATCCATCCATGTGCATTTATACTGTTACTGCTCGGAAACGTTCACAAAGAGCTCCATAAATTTCAGAGTGCATACTGTAATAGACTCCTCACTAAAGCAGCGCTTTAATTGTCAGGACACACTTCATTATAGCTGGAGACATCCATTTTCAAAGAGCCTAACAGGAAAAATTGAAATACATCAGTAGTACAGTCATTTGGCGACAAGCTCTGTAGCTTCTCAATGTCCTGTTTTGGATTATAGTGTTCAGCAGCAGTGTGAGGCAAACTGAATCACTGCAGAGCTCCCCTGGCTGCCAGCTGTACAAAGCCGATTGAATTACAGCGGCAACGCCACCGATTTAAACCAAGTTGTAGACTTCCAGGTTGCCCTGCAAGATGTGGTCCTTCACCGCGCGGAAGACAAATCGAATGTTGTTGGTGTCTGTGGCGCAGGTGAACTGGGTGTAGATGATTTTTTTCTCGTTTGGATTGAGGCTGACAAACATACTCAAGATGAAATCTTTTGCTGCCTCGACATCCCGCTGGGGACCTGGCAGAAAGACAAGGAGGGCAACAACAGCACATGAAAGTCACTGTAGCATTTTCAGTGGGTACAGAGACGCTCAGGAATATAAGACAGGCGAGTGCTGTAATATAAAATGGTTGCAGAGCATTTAAGTGAGACGGTTAGTTTGGAAAGAGGAAATTAAAGCAACTTCCTCTTACGGATGAAAAGGTCAGTTCATAAGCTATCAAACACACCCTTGATCAGTACAATGCGTGCTGATACAGGCAGACATCCTCTGGCACAACCAGTAGCTTATAGTGGCTAATGTTAGCTAACTGTATAGATATATGCTACTATACAACAGCCGCTAAGGGTTTCTTAATTAAAATAACAAAACAAAAGACATAGATTGTAGGGTGTCAAGATTCAATTCGATTTAAGAATGTATTTATTTTTCAGCACTGATATCTTTGCCACTGTTTCGTACCTGGATTTGTAAAGATCAACAGATCACCGGTTTTACTTCCTGACAACTCTTATTTACGTTTTCAAATATTACTTCAAAAAGATGGCTGTATTTTACAGCAGCAGCTCAACTTTATCCTGGTTCAAATAATATTCACCAATAACAAAGATTAAAGAGTTCAACACAACACCCAGCCTGCAGTGATTCAACAAAACCACGAAAAGAAGAAATACGGAAATTCAGTTTGTTACAAAGTTCAATCTTTCAAAACTGTTCTGAGTAAACCCTCTTCCCAAAAAAAAAAAAAAAAAAAAAAAAAATTCAATAAAGGATCTCTGAAAGAGAAAATAAATCCAACGTCTCTGTTGCTGTCTGAGTCATTTCCGGTACCAGTCAGTTGATTTTGTTTGTGCACACAGGATAAGTGTCTGAAAGCTGCAGGCTACCAGTGCGCTAACTGTGTTGTCTTTGAAGTGTTTTACTTTGGATGCAAGAGGGATAAAAAAAAAATACTGGATGCATCGCTAATCTCGCTTTTGATTTCGATGAGCTGTTGAGCTCATTTTGATAGATTTTTTTGATTTAGTACCAAAATCGTGACAACACCATGAAGTAGCGAGAGATCACGGGAGCTGTTGTCTTTTTTTTTAACAATGCAGATGAAAAACTACCTGATGTGATTCAGGCAGAACGGTAAAAGTTTTATTCACGTCACATTTAGTCACTCGCTCTCTGACATATCATCAGATGTTTCCCTGAAAGTTACAGCGACAGGCGACCAAACGACACGCACCGCAACCTTGAGTAAAATAACGGATTTCTCTGGGTTTGGACATTTGGGATAATGCAAGTGCACAATTAAACAAAATATAATAGTGTAAATGTTACATATTGCATTTTTTTAATTAATACCAGTTAACATTAGCCCATGTGAGCTGCTGGTCATACCCGTAAGCGGTTGGCTATATTAGCAAAACCACTGAGTGTACTGAATTAGGTAGAGTGTGTTTTTAACTTCTCATCTGTAAAAGGAAGAGTGTGATTTCTTCTTCTCAAACTATATGTAGTGGCAGCAGCAAATCTAAATAAACCAACAACAGACCGAGTTGCTTGATCAGGCCTTCATAATGTTGCTTCAAACCTAAACACCATCATCCTCTGCTGCATTTTTGATCACTGTCCCCTTACCGTCATATTCAGGGAAGTAGTCGACCAAATGCGAGTACATGATTTTCTCCTTCAGTAAATCTATCTTGTTGAGGAACAAGATGACTGAGGACTCTTTGAACCACTTGTAGGTTATGATTGTCCGGAACAAGGCCATGCTTTCCTCCATGCGATTCTTTAAAAAAACACAAGAAAACACACAACACAAACACCTCAGCACGGGCATGAGCATCAATATGAAATCAGATATAGCGTTCGACAGCAGTACTTCAGCAGTGATTGTCTGTGCGAGCAGATTCAATCGGTGGTAATCTCATGAAGTGAACAAGCCTTGCTGAGAGGTGCACTCTGCTGAACAGAGCGACTAAAGAGCTCCCCCTGCAGATGGACTACGTGCACTGCCACCATAGAGGGTCGGGATGAGGTTTATCAATGTGACCAGAGAGAAAGAAAGAGAGAGAGAGAGAGAGAGAGAGAGAGAGAGAAAGCAGACTAGTGCTGGGGAAAAATCTAGGTCATCTTCTCCACCCAACAGGTTTGGCCTTAAACAAAAGAAACAATGTCCCTTTGTATCCCTCCATGTGATTTCCTGATCATCCCAAAGAGAGCCCCTCTTTCTTTACTCATGCACAGACTAACAAATCTATAGAAGGAGATAATGTTGTGACTGTTGAATATAATTGTGTAGGCATCTCACCTCATTGACGGACTCAACGAGGACCTGATCGTACTCGCTGAGCGCCACCAGGAACATGATGGAGGTGACATTCTCGAAACAGTGAATCCACTTCCTCCTCTCTGAACGCTGGCCGCCTACATCCACCATCCTGAAGCCACAAGTTCAACCGAACATTAAGAAAACCAATTCACAGCCTTATCTGTATTACTGACATTATCTAAAATCTCTGTTTGGTAAGGTGCTTTAAAGCTCTTAAACAGCATTTGCATTTATGGCCTCAAGGTTAAATTGTGGGAAAATAAAGTTTCACTTCCTCAGATAATCTCCCAGTTTCAAAAAGGAGACATTTAAATGTTTTCAGATCCCTTAAATGATACCAATTTAACTTCCAAAATCAGCCAATATCACACAGCTAATGAAGCTTGTGATAATACAGTCTAACCGGGCAAAATACGATCATGGATCTCTGTCAATTAACTGCAAAATGAGGTCCGGCTGTGCTCAAACAAGACTAACAAGACATAATGGCTTCCCATTAATGTCTGTACTTCCACGACTATGCTGACACAGGAAGAGACGAGAGTCTGCAGTCTTGCTAGCAGCGGTGTAAGGCTCTACTTGGGCACAGCGGTGCTCTGATAAATGCTAGCATTCGATATGACGACACTAACATGCTGGTGGGTATAATGATCACCAGGGCTGCAGTCCAAATCTCATGCTGTTTCTTTTTACTTGTAGTACATACAGCAGCTGCCCTTACAAAATATGTACTGCTGCACGACATATACAACTTCACCATAACATTAAGACATGAACTTTGACCCTCTTGCTCATACATGTGTCACAGTCTGTTATGGGAAATTTGAAGGAACATTACGCGATTTGGGAATACAGTCAGTGAGCTCTCATCTGTCATCATGTTCACCATTTAGGAATGCTAACATGCTAACATTTAGTAGCACACTAAACACAAAGTCCAATCCAGGCTGACTGGAACGCTGTTAGTCATCCTTAGAGGAATGGAGGGAGGTTGGCTGACACGACAATAACGTACAACTGGTAGAGTTTTAACTTAATACAGTAAATGAGTGGGACAAATGGGATTTTTGCATCAATGTGATGATATGCATTGATTTATCAGTTACTTGGTTACACGTATGAGCTAAAAAACAGACAATCCCATCATCTCATTCCCTCGACAAACACTTTATCTACTTTCCACAGCACATCAGTATCAGGACACTACACACACTATGATATTAGATTTTATCTATATTGGCCGCGCCAACTCCCAAGCACGTCTTTTTATGTTTATGGTCCAAGCTGCAATAAAACCATTACATTATATAATATAACAACAACATAAAAACACTCACCTAAACACCACGTTCTCCAGGTCAAAGGGGTACTCTATAATACCTGTTGTGGGCACCCTGACCCTCAGAACATCCTGCTGCGTTGGCAGATAGCGAGTATCAGCAATCCTATCCAAGTCATTCAGATAGCTATAAACAGAGGACCGGAAAATAAAGCAAAAGCAGTTACAGAGAGTGATATAGAACCAGGAGAGGGACAAAAGAGACATTTATTGTAAAATATTCAAGTCATGGATGTTTCTGTTTCGGCCATTTCACTATAATGGATTCTTCAGTGAGAATTTAAAAGGTGTTTCTTTGCTTTCGAGCCTTTTATCAACAACCTTAAATGGAATAAACACTTAACCTGAAGCCTCTGAGCACATTAACCAGACAACTGGCAGATGAAACAGTGGAAACTATTTGGCGCTGTCCGAGGAGTTTCTGCGCACACTCACTATTTGGCCGAGTCGGAGAGCTGGTATTCCCTCTTCCGATTGTAACATTCCTGGATGCCCGGGTCACTCCACAGGCTCTTGATGGCGTCCACACAAGGGTTCTTCATTGTTGTGACCTTCTCCACATCGACCGCACTGACAATACTGGCGTTTGCCTGAATAACATCAGAACAACATGGAAACCTGTGATTAGAAACAAGAACGTTTGCTTCCATACCGAATAATATGTGGTTGTCTACACGTGATCACCAGTAGGATATACCTATGATGAGAGATGGTCAGAGAGGTGATGCCAAACCTTGCAGCAGTGCTACCAAAAATGAAAACTCAGTCATCCCAATACAGATGCAAAGTAGTCCACAAAAGTCTCCAGTCTCCTAAGCAACTGAAGTAGATGAAGACTTGTTGTCATGGGATCCTAAATTGACTTGAAAAGATGTTATTAACACCCTTTTTAAAGCCAAGATGTTCACTGTAGTTGTTAAGCCAACAGTGTTAGCGCACATGCCGTCTCAAGTGGGTGCACAAGTTCAACCATGCCTCAAAGGTGTAAATAACATCCTTTGTAATCAGTTTGGGATCTTGGGGCTACCAGTGACTTGGATTATGCCAAATAAGCTGTAAGGAGCCATTTAATGATTTACATTAGTTGTTCAGGAGAATGCTGCAAAGCTGTGTTGCTGTGAAACTCCACTTCAAAACTGAATCTTAAGTTTTGGGTGAACCTACCCTTTAAGCATCGAGAGTTCAAATGATTTGAACTTTAACCTCGTTCACAGACGGCCTTTAAAGAGCATTCAGTCTGACTGAAGCCAACCAAGAATGTTTATTAACAGTTGTTGTTCATCAATTATGTTATGTAACTTATATGATTACGCTGAGCTCTCAGCACTCATTCCCTGCTGACTCATCGGCACCACTCGAATCACTTTGCATTTGTAGACTCGAGCTGCGCCGATCAAATTAAGGTATGAGGTTTGAGGTTCCTTTAATGTCTCCCGTGGGAGAAATCTGTCTTGAATTAAGGGAACAGCTGCATCAAACCAGTCATTACATATGTAAAAGCACATAATAGTTAGATAAGACGAGATGAGATAAAAAGTTGATCATAAAGCCATTCACACTGTTTAAACGTACAAATATGGCACACTTCACAGAGCAAACACGCCTTCATACATGAATGACAAACAACAATACAACTAACTTTACACGCTTACAGAAACAGACATCTGACTCCTGCTATAATCCCGGACCACAAGCCACCCACAGTCAACTAATGCAACAATAATGTGCTGCACAACGACTCACTACTCGTATGCTTTCGTGGCATAGACTGTATAAAATATGGACAGAGCTTCCAAAGTCCTTTAACCTGCATTATGTCCAGTGGCCAGCAGGGGGCGACTCCCCTGCTTTCAAAAAGAGGTAATGGTATGTAAGCTTATGATAAAATGACCCTACTTCTCGACTGATTTATAACCTCAGTAAACATTTTCCAAGGTGTGTCACCACCCTCTCTGTCAGATCCAATCAGAATATCCTCCCTGGCTCCACCCTTTCTTCCAAACATGGTCACTTCTGGCTACAAAAAACCAAGACGGCGACTGCCGTAATGCCAAACTCGAGGCTTATGTAAGAACTACCTGTCAAATTCATACACAAAACAAATAGAGGGCACGAAGGTAACCGCTAACTGTGGCTGCCAATAGCAAGTCAGCTCACTTAGCTGTGCAGCTAGCTGTTTGGACTGGGAGCTCGGGCACCACAGGACTTTGGACTGGGATGGGCCAGGGCTAGCTGGTGAGCATGCTCACTTTAGTAGATATCTCTGCATTCTAATACATAGAAATCAATGTTGTTTTTTGAATGTTTTCAGCTACAATTCCTACATATTGTTCCTTTAAAGAGTCCACAAACCAGTGGGTGAGGTGTTGGTGGGTTTACACTTGATTCATAGGTCTCGGTTCTGGGTTCTTAAACGGATGTCCTGTGTCTTCCCGTAATTCCCAATCTCTCCATCTCACCCTTAATTGCTTAATTTGTGTCTGATTAATAATAAATATTTCCCTTACCGCGCATGAGTTGTGGACCCACAGTGCAATCGATCAGCTCGAAAAGGAAACACTTAGGGAAAAACTTCTCGAGCTTTTCGGAGCACTTTAAATGGACTTTTATGGGTGGCGTATTACTCTGAGTCTATTTACTAATCAATAAACAGCCTTATTGCACAAGGAGCTTCTGCAGACATACTGCAAGTCATTTTGTGGATGGACAGCTGTGTATCACGTCCACATGGTTTCTTCCATGACTGTAGCGATAAGAAAAGAGAGATTGTGAGTCCTGCCATACTGTGGTAAAATCCAGCATTATGAAATTGATCTTGGCACAATGTAAATTGGAAAAAAACAGTTTATTACAGCAATGTTAACAATGAAAACAATACTATCTGCCAAGATGCTTGTTGAGTCATATCTCCGATGTTTGGGAAGTAAAGGGAAGTCATTTTCCTGTTATTCTGCTTTTTGGCTGATTCAGATTGCTACCAGAGCTTGTGAGTCTGTGTTCAAAACAGCCTGAGAAGTTTGGTTGGTTTTGTGTTTTACATTTATGGGGAAGCCACCCTCGAATGCATGAGCCAATACACGCAGTACAGAAGTAGTAGGAAGCAATTTTCCTGTTTTTCCGTTGTTAGCCTGATTCAAATTGCTACCAGAGCTTGTAAGCCTGTGTGTTCAAACGGCCTGAGAAGTTTCATTACTTTTTTGTTACATTTATGGGGAAAGCCGTGCCCTCAAAGGCCTGTCCCTTTTCATGTATCTTTTACAATTGATTTTAACGGCTCCTGCTTCACCGTTTTCATGCTCCCGCCCTTCTCCAAGGGATAAATTAAAGGGATTCTTAGGAACTGCTGTGTCAGTGTCTGTTTGTCATTTTTAACTCTTTTCTTTGTGTGTTCTCTGAGAGCAATTAAAACACTCAGAGCAGTTTCCTAAAAGCTCACTCACTCTTACCTCTAACTCTAATATTCAATGCATCCAACCGACTGTTAGCTAAGCCTTGTCCCCCTTACTGAGATTTTTTGTATTGTTTACAGTTGACTCTGTATAAGTGGTACTTATCCTATGTTTACTCGATGGCCATCAAGTGGATAGCATGCCAAAAGAATAAAAAGGGGCAGGGCCCAGGCAAAATAAACATTTCATTTTAGCATAAGTCGGTCTGGCTGCATAGCCTGCATATTTGTACAAGCGAGACAAAGGTCAAGATTTATGATATTTATGGTTACCGTCACGAGAAAAAGCTTTCTGGATGAAGACTAACAATTGTGTCTGATGAACACAGCGTCCCCAAACTTCCACACAATGGAGATATAACACAAAGTGGATGTGATATTGTGAATAGGGCTTTTTAGCTACAACCTGCAGCTCTATAGGTCACTCTGTTGGTCGGTCCGACAAATAACTGCCCAGATGGCTGTCGAATGACAAGATGCGCCTGTAAGGACTTTGGTAATGTTCTACTATAGACAATTAGCTTGTTAGCCAAACATGCTTAGGCTTTATTACAGCAGATAAACACACAATCTAATTAATTTCTGACACTTTTGCCTGTGTCTTCTTTTCTTTGGAAAGGCGAGACCAAGGAGACGCCACCCTCCAAACTCTGAGTGTCTCGCTCACTGCGGGGCCATAACAACACTTGCAGACTCTCTGTTTGAGGAGGGGTTTGGAGAAGTGCCTCTCGACCTCTCCGCCCTGCACTCTGCACTTGAGCACTCATAACTGCACGCTCATTGACAAACAGTGTCATCCTGCGAGCTTCCACTAAACAAAACAAAATGCTGACTCAGACTTGGTTAATGCCACCAATGGTCCATGAAAGCCACACGAAGCCTCCCTCTTTCTCCTGTCACACGACACAGGATGTGGACTCCTGCCGGTGTGTCACCATTACCTGGTACTTTAACTTGTGTTTGTGTGCACCAGCACCTTTGTGTGATTAATAAGCTCCTACTGTTGGTATGAAAGGAACAGATTCCTGTATGATTAATGTGGAGTTCTCGGTCTCCCTTCCCCTTTTGTCCCTTACTTGTGTTTGGCTCAGGAGTACCTGTCTTCACATGCCCGCGGTGTAACATCATATGTACTTTCCGTAAATAGACAAAACTCTCCAGCAGCGGGATTGCAAAACTAAACACCGTTGCAAATTACCAGAAGTGCTTCACCCTGAATACACACTGCAGGCTCTGTCAGTGTCTGAGACATGTAAACCTTGTACGTGCTTCTAAGAGACAGTGAGTGTGGCAAATCCTCTTACTCATTGTGTCTGTGTGAAGCAGTAAAGAAAGGACAGAGAGACAACAGTCTGGTCTACCTTGTTCTTTTCATACTTGTAGGGGATCTGTAACGTGCTCATGGCCTGGATCATGGCCTGCATGGCTGTGAAGATGTTCTGGTAGACCAGCCTGGTGAAGCCTCTCTTGTCCTCTTCAGAGTACCCACGGCCGTGGATGATCCTCATCTGCTTGATGAAAGTGCTCTTCCCGCTTTCACCAGTTCCTAAACAGACAGCACAGATATATTTAGACGGCCCAGTCGTATCGACATCTCTATAAAATGTGTCATGCTAGCATGTTTCTGTCCTGACTTTCATGTCTAGGGGAGGAGGGGATGGCAGTAGAGTTACAGGTGAGAAGGCTGCCAAACCAACGACCACAGTTCAAGACTGCGTTTGGAAGTGTGACACCGCAGGATATTTTTAAGGAGAACAGGTATTTTAAGACAAAACGTGATCTTTTCCTAACCCTTTGTGGTTTTTGTGCTTAAGCCTAACCAGATCATAGGCACAGCGGTGTCACAACATAAAATTGAAAATTTTAAATTGAACATAAAGAAATGTTTTGACACATATGTGGGAGACATGTCTTCTGCCGATTCGGTTGCTTTAAACAGAGCATTATGTTACAGACTCATACTGACTTAATGGATATGGCTGATATTATTATATGGATTTTTTTTTATTGCAAACAAATACCAATAAAAGAAAAAAGCAATGCATCAGTCTGTCCTTCGATGCTAAACGATTTCCCTTTCATGTCTGCGGCAATCAGTTCTGTAAAACTCTTCCTGTTTTTAGCAAACACCTCAAACATAAGTAGATTTGTTGTGGACTATTTTCAGCTCATTAGATTTTGGTGCAACAGTATCTATGGCAGCAGGATGTTGTGTGTGGGATTGGTTCATTGATGCATTTTTAATAGTTTTATTATTAGCCATGCTAGCGGCTAACGGCACACAGCTCTTTCGATGGCGATGTCAGACTGTCTGTCTACCACTTTGGTCCAGACTGAAGTATCTTGCCAACTATTGGATGGATAACGATGGACTTTGGTACAGATATTCATGGTGCCCAGAGGATGAATCCTACACGCTGGTCATAGCATGATGTTTCCTCATGTGCCACCGAGATGTTCATATTTCTTGTTTTCTGCCTTTCATTGTCTAGTAAAAAGTTCAGTTTGTCTCAGATTTTGGTTTCTGACACTCGATCAACCTCACCTGCACTTTGTGTTTAGTGCAAATGAGCAAATATTAGCTTACTAATATGCTAAACTAGGATGGTGGCTACAGTAAATATTATTTCACCGCCACAGTCACTTCCAGGTCACAATCGGCAGTTCATTTCAATTGCGAGGACGTGTGAAATTGTCAAACTTGTTTATTTCTGTCGCAATTTTCAGCCGTTACTTTAACATTTCAAGACAAATAGTGAAACACGATGGTCCGACCTGTACAGACCTTTTGTTGTGCTTATTTCATGTACTGTGTTGCTTTGCTAGTGTCTTTGATATCTACACAACAGCGACATCTCACACTAACTGGTAGTTTTGGGTAAAGTCAAGCTGGTAAATTAGGTCTCCAAACTAATGTTAGTGAAAGTGTTGTTATTAATAAGATATGTGTGCATCAAACAGGCATTTTACATTAATTAGATGTATACACTTAGAAATAACATCATGAAAAAAGACAATTCAAAAATTGTACGTAAGCGGCTGTCTAAATTAACAAAAGCAAAGGCAACAAGTGTTTGTCGTACTGTGTGTTGAGTACTTTCACATCGCACTCTTATGCAATCTTGGAAGTAGTTTTATTACAGTAGTCTGGGTTTTATTTTCTTCTCGGGCCCTGTGGGTCTTGTATTTACTCTTTGAGTCAAGTTTTACAAACAGTGGCTGCATGTCTCTTGAAAAAGCTGAACTAGAAGTTGCAGCATTTCCTCTCCTGTGGCTGACGAAGTGGAAATGAGAGCATTCGTTAGCCACATTCAGAGTGAACTGAAAACAAAGTGTGTCACTTTGGTATGTAATTTGGAGAACTTTTAAACATCGGATGGATTTATTTAAGGGTTTACACTTCATATGATTATTCTGATTGATCTAAATCTAGATATTTTACTCTTCTTTTAAGTATGCAGTCATTGTTTTCAGAGCACTGAAGCTACACATCCGACTTTTGAACCTTAAAGGGTGGTTACGCAGTCAGCATGAGTCAATCATTTCTGAAAGCAGAATAACCAGCATGTCAGCAACTACACCTTACACTTAACTCACAGATATTGCTGAAGCATCCTTTAATCATCCTAAAATACAAATAAAATGTGGCCATCCAAGACCACACCGGTTCAGACTATTGTGCGTCTGCTCAATAGGTGGTTATAATCAGTGATGGAAGCACATTTACTGTACTTGAGGTGCTTATGATTTACTTGAGTGTTTGATTCTTTGCTGTTTTGTTCGACATTGCTTTGGCAAAGAAAAGTACTTTTACTCCACTACATTAATTTAACAGCTGTATAGTTACTTTAAAGATTAAGATTACTATAGTAAGTACTATAAAAATAACTTTCAAGCACTAGGCCTGTATGAAATAATTAAAGTTAGAGCCCTCTCAACCAGCTGCAACAGAAAAATCAACTTACACATCAATGCATCAGAAATAATAATCAATAATATGGTTAAAGAAATCTTGCATGAGTATCTTTCCTTTTAAATTTTAAGTAGTTATAGGTCTGATACTTTTGTGGCATTTTCACTGCACTGCTTTAACTTGTGATGGAGTATTTATACATCGTGTTGTCAGATTAAAGTACAGGATCAGAGTCCTTCTCACACTCCCGGTAATAATAATTAATGTGTTTGGACCCACTGTGATATTGCTCTGGAGTTTTCTGTGGTTTGCTGTACTGTGACCAGACACAGCTGCATCATTTTTACAGCGCACATTAACTGTTCATATTTAGCTACAAACACATCATTACACACTCAAGTACTTTCAAGGCCAATTAAGTCAAGGATTTGTTCATCTATTTATTTATTTATTTATTTACTTACTGTGAGGAACTTTTAATACATTTCTGAAGTATTGAGATCCCTACTTAAGAAAAAGTTACTAAAAGGAAAAGTTGTGTCTTAAAAATCTTAATTAAGTAAAAGTATATGTGTGGTATTATTACATTTACTTCAGTGCTGCGGTGCACTTTGGTACAATTCTGAGATACTTGTACTTTATCTGAGTATTTACCCTCTGCGTTTTTAATCAACAAGATTAATCTGAAAGCTATAGTTTCTAAATATTTCGCAGATTCAGATTTGACCTACAAAAGATACATCGTCTGTCTATAACACTAGATGCTTTGTTACAGATGTTGTGTTGTTGTTTTCAGTTCCACCAAAGGTGATTTCCTCTCTTCAACTTCTCCCATTGCTTAATTTTTTAACTGTTTGACAACCGAAGCATCTGAGGTAGGGTTTAAATGCAGGACTTTCACTTGTAATGGAGTACTTTTATATCGTTGCATTGGTATTTTTACTTGAGTCAAGGATCTGAACAGCTACTAGGGTAGTTTGAGCTTTAATGCCTCATATTTTATCAACTGATACTGATATTTCAACCCTAAAGTCTCAATCTGAAAAGCAACAACAGCTGTGAAATTAATGAAGTTGAGTACAAAGGACAAGTACAAGTACCTCAAAATTGTCCTTAAGTACAGTGCTTGAGTAACTTAACTAGAGCTTGACTGATGTATCGCTTGGCAAATATTTTTGGCTGATATTGGCCTTATATCAGTATCGGTGTATATGTTGTCCGATATGCATCATTATATTAATAATATAATGCAGAAAAAGATGCTCGGAGTTATTTATAATCATTAAATTCCCAATTAAGTTTTACTCATTCATGACTGCTGTCATTTTAGCCCATAAAGTTTATTGTTAAACTGTAAAATATCCTGCCCTCCCTTACGTGTCTTTGTCACAAGTGTTTGATATCCATAAATGAGGGATCACTGCAAAATACAATTAAATTAAAGCTAAATTAAATAAAGTTATTTTTTTTTAAAAACAGTAACAAAGCAGAAAAAAGAAAAGAGGAGAATGGAGCCTGAACACACAGCACAACAGCCTCCATCCGCTGAGTCAGACTATTTACAAGCTGATGCTTCAGTAATAATAAGCTAACACACTATAATGTAACGTGACTCTGACGGGGGCCACTCTAATGCATTATGGATACTTTCACTCCTGAAAATGGATGTTTACTGTAGCAGTCCAAGCATTTTCCAATTAGCTAAAGGATTTAGTCACTTTTTTTTGGTTTAAATTAGTTAATTTATAGCTAATGAAGGAAAGTATGCACATCAAGTACTGCACTGAAGCACAGTTTTTGGATACTTAAGTGATTTACTGCTGTTTAATACTTCATCTCGCCCACTTTAAGGAAGAAAATATTGTGCTTATTACTTCCTTACATACATTTTACAGCTATAGTAACTAATTACACTAATAAATAACTAATACATGTATACAATAAGTAACTAATATGTGTTGATGCATTAATAATTACTAGGATTGGGCAATTTATAGTTTTTATATCCTTATTGTGATATGAGACTATATGTAATCTTAGATTTTGGATTTGTGATTTTGGATTTGTGATTTGAAGTGTTGTCTTCTCCTGGTTTTAAAGGCTGCATTACAGTAAAGCTCTGAACTTATCAGACTGTTGTACCTGCTCTAATACTTGTCTTTACCCAATATATGCGCATTACTGATTATTATATAGTAATATATATAGTATTTATCAAAAATCTCATTTAGGTAATATCTAGTGAAAGCAACAACAGTCATCCCTACAATACAGAATTAATATCAAAGGTATTTGGTCTGAAATATTGTGATATTTGATTGTGTTGCCCTCTCCTAAAATGTATGAAGTGCTATGAAGAGATTTTAAATTTAACTTTACATTTAACTTTATAATTACAACTTTATTTTCTAGTTACTTTGCAGATTTAGAAATTATAGCTGTATCAACAATTAAATTATGACGTAATATTACAGATTAGGATAAAACTGTATTGATTACGAGCTACCAAACTAAATAGAGCAGTTAAAGCACCTTTACCAGCTTCAACATGAAAGTGATGAACATGTTAATGCATCAATCCACACACTGAAGTAAAAGTATCGTATTGTTGCGTTGGTATTTTTACTTGAGTAAAAGGATCTGAATATTTCTGTCACTACTGCTGTTGAGTCGTTCGAGCTACAATGTATTTTACTTTATCGAGTGATGTTTTAATTGTAAAATCTTGACCTTTAAAGTAACTACAGCTGTGAAATAAATGAAGTGGAGCAGAAAGTCTCTCTGATTTCTAGTGGAACAAATGTGTGAAGCAGCACATAATGGAAATACTTGAGTTCAAGTACCTCAAAATTGTCCTCAAGTACAGTACTTGAGTAAATAAGCAAGTTACTTTCAACCAGAGAAAATTTTAAATGAAGTTTTAACATGTTTATGCACCAGTATCACAATATAATGTGACTCTGAAAAAGGGGCCTCTCTAATGCATTATGAGCAGTGATGGAGTGTAACTACGAACATCTACTCAAGTACTGGTACTTTGTAGAGGTAAATATTGTATTTAGTACTACATTAATCTAATAACTTAAGCCACTAGTTAATTATTAGATTACATGTTGCATGAGAGCCAAATGAGCACCTATTTAATTCAACTTATTTAATTGACAATCTGATTTTTTTTTTAAAAAACACTGATTCCAATAATCAGAAAAATGCTGATTATTCAACTTGATAATCAATAATCAACTGACTCATAGTATACAGTGTATACATAAATGCGAAAATATGTATAATTTACTTTTACTTGTACTTTTGATACTAGAATACAATCAACATCAGACACTTTAAAGGGGCACTATGTAGCTTCGGAGAGGAAATTAAAACTCAGAATTTAAATATTTACAATACTAATGAGATGATAATACATTTTTTTCCCGTAAGTGCATAAACAAGCTGTTCTCGGGGGGGAAATAAGGTCAGGGGTGGCAGGGTCCGCCACATATAAACAAAGTAAAACAGCATGATGTTGTGTCGTCCTTTTAAGGTCAGTTTGTTCATTCAGATTATACAGCCATGAAAACAAAGATAGTTTATTTATTTAGTTTATTTAGACATAAATAAATAAAAAATCACTCAGTAAAGGTCTTACAGTACAAACTGACCAGCACTTTTAAAGCCAATTAAAGGACAAGTCCACATATTTTTAAGGCAGAATATGATTTTATTTTAAAACTTAAATATAAGACCTGAATGGCTTATTTCTCCTACCAGACACGTTTTCCCATAGAGGCTGGTGTGTGTCGTCTCTTACCCAGCAGAAGGAGCTTGTATTCCCGTCGGGAGTCCCTCTTGTCCCGGCGGAGCTGCCTCTCAATCTCATCGTTGATCCTGCGAGCCTCTTTGGCCTCTGGGCTGAGGCAGCAAGCCCCCACGGAGCTCAGAGTCATTCCTCCTGGATAACACGTCCCCCTCCAGGGCACACACACATACATAATGTCGGTTACAGAGGAAGGAAAAAGCCCCCGAGTATCCTAAAGTCAATTTATTTTCATTAACCCCTCCTCTGCGTACGCCAACTGTGTTTTCTCTCTCTCTGTCTCTCCTGAGCTGGAAACAAAATGTAAATTTTAAAGGAAGTTAACCTCTGAGGCTGTTTGTATTACCTTGTTCCTCTCTCGTGAAGAGGAAATTAAGTTTGTGCAACAACTTTAAGTGGATTTGAAGTGAAGCAGCCGAGGCTCTCCCCCCTCCCCACCACCTCCTCTCCTGTCCTCTGGTAGCTGAAGCTCCGGGCGTGGTGGGACTGAATATGGCGGAGTTTCACTTTATAGCGCCGCGAAATAAGAAAAAAGTGGCAGAAGTCCTTCCCTCCGGAGCAAAAACAGACGCTACTCCCAAGGCCACGTTGTGTTGTTGCTGCAGGAGAAGCTCCGTGTTGATCCTGCTCCGCCGTCCTGCTCTTGTTTGTCCTGCTGCCTCCTATCCTGCGTGGACGCCAACCAGCAGTGAGCATGTGACGGAGGGCAGTGCTCTGATGGGAAACCGTGTGGGCTTTCACTATTACATTATGGGAACTAATTTCCGGTGTTATATAGTAAACCACGGATGCATGTGACAGTTTGAGCAACGGGGCTGACACATCTTCACCTCCGATTACTGTCCAAGCACGAGCCAGTTATGTCTTATCGCTTTTCTGTGTCTACGTGTGCTGAAGGAAGGAAAGAAAGAAAGAAAGAAAACACTTTGGTGAACTGTGACACAGAGTTTATTTTACTCAACACCTGCAGGGACTACAGATATCAGACACAAGAGATACAGGTATGAGCAGACAGAAAGAAAAAAAATACACCACTCGTGGACTCCTCACGTCAAACTGCAGCTTTAAAAGTGCTTCAAAACTGGCAAATTAAAATTTTAAGAAAGAAAGAAAGGAAGATAGAAAAAAATGATTTATCAGATTAGATATTAAAGGACAAGTTCACCCAAAAAAGAGAATTCAGTCATTATATCTGCTTCCACACCAGAGAAAGAAAAATGGATCAATATCACGTAATCACCTGAAATTGAAAACAAGATATCTTTTTTTTAATGTTATGACAAGCTATATTTGTTATATCAAGGTATTTTCACGTTACATGAAGCTATTTCCACTTATATCAAGATATTTTCCACTTATATCAATGTATTTTCACTTCTATCAAGGTATTTTCCACTTATTTCAAGATATTTTCACATTACATGAAGATATTTCCACTTATATCAAAATATTTTCTACTTATTTCAAGATATGTTGTTGATGTGTTCTTCTAAGCAACTGAAGTAGATGGGGACTTGTTTAAAAAGGTAAAAAACATAAACATAAAATGGCTCCACACAGCTTGTCCAAAGTAACACAAGTCTGTTGAAGCCTAAAGATCCCAAAATTACTGTTATTTCCAATTTTGCCCGGTGGCCACTTGCAGTATTGCAACAAAAAATTCCCCTGTAGCCTTTAAAACTTTTATTCCCGACCGCCAGTATTAAAGAGACGTCTCTAAAACAGTTGACCAGACACTTTGGACGTCAATTATGACCCTATTATACATTTTTGACCCATGGAGGTTTTATATAAAAATTTTACTTGAGCTGAAAAACCATGACATCATCACAATGTGAGGAGATAATGAATTTCCATTGTTGGGTGAACTTATCCTTTAAGTTGCTTTGCAGTGAGTCCATCACGTTGAGTGGCAGAAAATAAATCAAATAAAGATAGAGAGAGGAAAAAAAAAATTAAAATTACCCAACTTTTCTTATGGCACCATTTCTTTTCAAGAAAGTACAAAGTATCCTGGGCCAATTTAACCACTCGTGAAATTACTGTTTCTATGTAAATATATACACACAAAACTTTATACAGCTCCTTGTCTTTCAATGAAAAACAAAAAAATCTTAAAATTTTCTTGTTGCTATATCACACTGACACGTTTATCCCAACTTTAAGCAAGAAAAATACACCGATTCGGTTTCTGGCGGAGAGTAAGCTAGCTAGAAGAGAAGATTTATTAGTGGTACAGATGTTCTCCTCTAGCTACATCTCTCCACCAGACACAAATTAGCATATTTCCCGAAATGTCAACCGACTCCATTAAAGCCCATCTTACAAAAAGCACTTTATTTGACAGTGGAAAAGGATGCTGGATGTAAAAATTAAGAGTTTTTTTTTTTTAAACTGGTTCTTTAAGAGCATGCATCTTCATTTGAAGAGTGTGCTTAAACATTTGAGGGGACAAAAGGAAAAAAAAAAAAAATTCAAAATCACATAATGCTCCTTACAAAAGATTACATTCTGCATGCTGTACTGAAATGAGGGAGATAAAGGCCGGGGGAGGCTCACAACACCGAAAGTTATCACACAGATGAGTTTACTCCAATGACGGCACAAGAATATCCTGAAATATAATGAACACCAGCACAGAAACATGTTGTTGACTCCTTGTTTTGCTGTTTGACAGCTTCAGATATCTCCTCAAAATAAACATTTATAGATCGATGGTGTAGTGTGTGATATGAGGGGGAGGGGGCACATCTACCAGAGGAATGTGGGCTCTGAATAGAAGGAGCAAACAGTTTGGCAGCATGGCTTCAATCATCTTCTTCACTTCCTCCTTTCTAGAAGAACCGACCAGAGTACTGCCTCACACTGAAACGAGACAGATAAAATAAGTACATTTCATGATAACATGAGGAATATTTATCAGAACAGGACCGTGACATGGGTCACACGCTTTTAATACTAGAGGTAGAGATTTTTCATGTGGAGCTCAACAGCATGTCATAAAAAGTATGCCAAGGTCAAGGCTGAAAATAAATTATGTCTGCAAGAAGCAATTTGACTGCTGGGACCAGCTTAGTCATTTAGTGATGTGTCTGTGAACCGAAAGCTCTTCGAGACGAAATACTGGTGCAAGAAAAAAAGGCTCAACACCCTCATGTTCTGGCGTAATGTGCAAAATTACCTTTATCTATAGCCCTGAGCCCTGTTTGCACAGCACTAGTATTACCAGGGGACCTCGTGTGATTTAGAAATTGCCACCACACGTTTGTGTTTCATGTGGCGCATTCGCAAAGGACGAGCCAAATCAGTATTTTACTAGTATCTACTGACATTATCTCCTGGATATAATGTCAAGGCTCCGTGTAACGTCAACCTTCAGAAGCGAAGCGCCTGTTCTGCAACAGCCACATTATCAATATAGTTGAGAGTGGTGTTTCAATCTTTCTACATGTGTTACAAGTGGCTGTACTTGAATATGACAACCTCATATTGTTAGTGTTCTGTATTTATTTTTCTGACAACTTTTAACTTTTACTCCCTACATTTTACTACAAATATCTTTACCTTCTACTCTTAACATGTTCGAAACAGGTTAGTTTCTTTAGTTTTAATGCATTTGAGGGGAATTACTAATTATTACTATTTTGCATCATTGCACACTGCCTTCCCAACATCACAAGACGGATTTCAACCCATCAGTGCATATCACGCAAGGCAGATGAAAGATGAAACGACGTAAAAGACGGAACCAGACAGAAACAGACGGAGAGGGGGACTAGAATGGGGAGAAAAGGCTCGTTAGTGTCTCGTATCTGCAGAGAGCCTGCAGCCCTCTGCCTGGACTTTCTTATCTTATCATTTTTTTTGCTGTGCTAAGAACGCTTCACCAATCTAAAATGTTTAATGAGACTCAATAATTAACTATCTTTCTGGTGCGTTTACGAACAGCTGGGACAAATCCTCTGATTCTAACATCAAGTTTAATAGTCTGAATTATATTAGCTTTGTACAGAAATGGCCGCTAGAAATGTGCTTCAGAGGGATACTTTTATACTTAGAGTACATTTCAGAGCAGAACTTTTACTTGCCTACTCTGCTTTTTAAAGTCAAAACAGCCTATTTCTGATGTTTAAGGGAAGCAAAACCCCAAATCACAGACATGCCGATTAGCGTGCATCTATCATCATCACATGACCTCTGTGGAAGTCCCGAAATAATACTAGTCCTGTGGGACAGTACAACAGTCTTTAATACAAGTTCTTTCCCACAGTGTTTTCAGTAAAATATGAGGTTTCAACATGAATTTGATTGCATTTAGGCCGACAACAAATGATTATTTTCATTATCAATTTATCTGCCGATTACTTTCTCAAATAATTTTGTCTTTAAAATGTGACACAAAGGGGAACAGTGAAAAAAAGTAGTAAAAGGTAAAAACAGCTAAAGCAACAGATCCTCTCATTAGAGAACCTGAAACCATCAATTATTTTAATTATTTCCTGTGTGTATACATGTTTATACTGTAAATAACTGTATATATGGTCCTTGTACCTTGTAGCCTTGTTGTTTTTGCTTTAAAAAGATCCCCTCAACACGTCTTAAGACATAAAAATCTGTGATGCGTGGATTAAGCTGGAAAAATAAGTATACTTGTCATATTAAACTTCTTAAAATGTCACCTGTTACTGCACCCTCATTACAAATTCCAGAATATATTAATCAGCAAATATTTTTTTTGAATTTCACAAGTTTAAGAGCTGGACACAAGATGTCTCCTGCTTCACTGTAAAGTCCATTCTCAGTGTATGTGGGCTGAAGGCTTCAAAGTTTCCACATCACACTCGTGTATGCTGAATATTGGACCCAGATTGGCATCTAGACAATTTGTTGCTCTTAAAATCCAACTTTCACAGAGAGAGAAGATTTACAGCTTAAGAAAATGAAAAGAACACACTTCAGAGAGTAGCTTAACGACTGATTTCTCTATCGACGTGTTCGTCCCTCGATTTTGTTTGGGAAAGGCTCCCGTTTGCAGTGTAATTGCAGACTCATCAGCGATATTTGGTCGGACCAGCCCCGTCTGGTCACAACATTATTAGCCCCGTCAATCATTTGGGAGAATATTCAGTCGTCAACCTACTCTCTAAAGTACGTTCTTGCATTTCCTAGAGGCATTTCTCCATCAGAAGTCATACGACATAGATATGATGGGTTTTATTGTTAGGTTCCTTGTCGACTAAGGAAGTAGTAGTAACAGTAAATGCAGCGCATGTTGTAAAGTGCAATAAAGATAACATAATATGGTCAACAAACATATTATAACGTATTATATGGTTTATGTATTTTATTAATCAGACTGTGAGTGTCTCACCTGCCTGCAAGACAAATTTACATTTACACTTTGTGTAAATTTGAAATTTAAGTTAACCGTTTAATGCAGCAAATGAAAAAAAAAAACAGTAGTGAATAAGCACACAGGCCATCAGAGGAGGCCACACTGCTACTGTGAGATGACTTTCTGGGGGCAATCATAGGAGCACATGCCTGTTCTGCAGCAGGTACTGAGCGTTCTGGATCTGGTCCTGTGTTCCTGTGATGGTGATGATGCGGTCCTCAGAGCCCTCTAGTGGTTCATCAATCTTGATGGATGCCCCGGACTCATGGCGGATCTGCTTGATCCTCTGGCCGCCCTTACCGATGATGGAGCCAGCCAGCTGCAACACAAGCACACAGGAGTCAAATGTCCTCTCTGTCATTCCTAACTGCAACAGTCATGTTTCTGGAGCGTGAATAGATGTCTTACTCACATCTTTAGGGATGGTGACCTGTGTTGTTATGACTGGGCCTCCAATGTCACTGTATGAGCCTCTCCCACCTAGAGAAGGAGGTGAGAAAGAACATTTAGGGCGAGTTTTGTCTTTAACTAAAGCATGCAACAAGAAGAAACACTCCCTTTAGGTTAGGAAACAAGACACTAGGACAGTAATGATCCGTCTCCACTCACCAGACTGAAAGTGCTCCCAGGAAGAGTTGTTGTCTTTGAAAGGAAACAGGAAAGTGAGGAATGAAAACACACCACAGGGACAGAGACGAGATAGTGTGATAGTAAAGAAACAACGCAGCAAAGGCACAAGACTGATATATTTGTTGAAAAGTGTTGAAAATTATGTTTTTGTGTTTACATCAGAAGTGTTTATTCATTGATGTGATTCTGAAGGTGTGGGGACATGTTGAAACCTGTAGCCACACTTTTTTAATAGAGTTTAATGTGTCATCAGGCAACCAGACAGGTTTTAAACAGCTGAGCATTACAGTAGAAGGAAGGGGGTATTCATCAACACTCACCATATCCGCCTCCACTCTGCATTTCAGGACCGATTGGAGAAAAAAACAAAAGGATAAACATAAATCTGTTTTACTGACCCAAAAATGACTTTTGTTATCGGAACATTTTAATATTTTCTGCACTATAATAAACCACACACTCTGTATCCATTCTGCATTATATTACAGACAGCCTGGCCAGAACTCAGCAGGATCATTTTTTGTATCCAGAACAGTCTGAATTATCTGAGGCACAGATTCAGCCGAGTGCTGGAAGTGTTCCACAAGTCTGTGCTCATTCAACAGCATTAAGCAGTCCCATTTTTCAGCAACATTAATGCTTCAGATATCCCATTCCACTTTATATGAACAATACATGGTCTGACGGACACTGAAGCAATCTTAAGTAACGTTGGAATCATCCTCAGATAATGACTGCTTTGTTAATATCAGTCTGGAATTATTAATCTGAACCACCATCTGACCATAGCAATGAAAAATATCTTAAAGCTAACATGTGGACACAACCTCACTCTAACAAGGACACACACAGTCATTGATGCAAAGAACATGAAAGTGTCAGCATTTATGCTGCGTTGCAGACAAGACAGAACTTGAAGATTCACCACCTCCTACTAGAAAAAGTACAGTGGAACAGTACTAGAAGTCAGAACACTTGTAAACTCAGGTCACATCCATCGATCCTGACTTCAAGAGGGAGCAGCTGTCTGACGTCACAACAATGGCAGCGACCATGGGGAGGGGTTAGGATTATTTGTAGACTACAGTATTTCTATTAAACTCAAGAATGGAATATTAAGATAAGTTTCCAAGGATAAAAGGGCCAGTAAAATAAAACGTTTAAACATGTCTGGTACCTCGTGTGTCGTTTTCCCTCTAGTATTAAAACCTAATCACACTACAGAGTTCGCACCGCTCTCAGACTTTTGGTCAGTCTGTTAGGAAGAAGAGGGGCTCTAAACAGATTGTTTTATTCCAAGATAGAGCATCAGATGCCATAAAAAAGGAAACATACAATATTTCAAAGGGCAAAGATGAAGGTTAGAAAAGGAAAACATGTCACTGAACTATTTTACGTTAAAGTAGAAGCAGGTGGCAACTTGGAAGAAACTTAAAACTGAGTCAAATATCAAAACTTATTTAGTACTTGGCCCTTTTTAAAGAGGGACTGAGGAACAATCTGGGACATTACTTTTTTTTTACTCATATTTAGGACATTTAAAAACAAAGTGATAATTTGCCTCGACCCAGTAAAGACATCGACTTTACAAAGAGTTAATAGAGCAGCATTAATTAGAGCAAACTCAAACCTGAAATAAATAGAAACATTTCTGTTATTTGAGCTTGTAATCACTTTTCATTGCCACATACATTACACCAGATGTTGGATGATAAAGCTTTTGGATGAGAACAACATGTTTAACCTTACATCTCAAGAATAACTGACTATTATCTATTGGTATTTAATTGATCATATGTAATGTAATGTAATATTTATTTTTTAATTCTTTCTTCATTAATAGTTGTTATTTTATTATACCTATTATTCAATTATTACTTAATTTTAATGTATTATTTGTGTAATATTTAACACCATGTATTGTTATTTTTGAATATGATGCTTCACAATAAAAGCATCTGCTTGCAGCTAAGACCTGAAGGGAACCTATTCAGGAGGTGCGTTGGTTTCATCTGCTCGCCTGGTCGATCTCTGGACCACGTACTCAGCTGCTCTGTGGTAACCAAGGAGACAACTGTTGCCAGGCAACAACAGGCCTAGATCAGTGTGCATACACAGTGAAAAAGCAGCACAGTGTCCGTGCCTCTGCTCAGCGCTTGTACTACACTCAGAAAAAGGCATTCCAATCACCTCATCTGAAAAATAATCCACAAACAGCGACTGCACAGTCGGACAGCTACAAACATACAGCAGCACCTTTAAACATGATGGCACTCACCATGCTGTCATAACGATCTCCTCGTCCTCTTCTGTCACTACGGACAAAGAGGTATTCATTAATATAGTTTCTAGTCTAGAAGACACTTAATACTACAGTATGAAGCAGGTCAGCGCTGTGAGATTGGTATTTAAAAAGCTGTGAGTGTGAAAAGACATGCAGACTCAACAGATGACCTGTGACCAGACTCTGAATCAGGGCTGGTGGGTTGACATTCTACCACTGAGCCACTTCCACTGATATCTGTCGCTCTGCTTGTGAGAGAAATTAAAATGCTGACAATCCTATTCCATGTTCACCTTGGTCTGTCATCCATGCTGCCATGATAGCTGCCGTGTGAGAACCTGTCTCCCCTGCGAACAATGACGGACGAGAAAAAGTGCGTCAGAAAAATAAAACAGAAATGTCTGACTAAACATATTGGGCATCTATGGGTGTTTCCACACCAGGAGTTTGGTTCATGATCAAGGAAAACATTACAAAAGCAGACTAGAGTTAATTTCAATGAACCAAACAGGTTAGGCGTGAAAACACCACACAGTAGCTTATCCTCACCCTCCTCTTGGTGGCGGTGGTGGGGGAAGAGGCAGATTACGTGCTCGGCTGCCCCCTCGTCCACCTCTGCCTAGTGGTGGTGGGGGACCCCGCCGGGGGCTCATATCGTCGTAGTCCCGTCTGGAAGGAGGCATGGGTCTATTGCCACGAACAGGGGGCATGCGCTCAAAGCCCCCACGCACACGAATGGGGAAGCCACCGATGGGTCGCCTGCCTCTTTCCTCGAATAACATGGTGAAACCGCCGTAGTCGTATGTCTCATCGTAGAAATTAGGGTCATATGGCTGGGCACGACCTTTGATTGGCGCCTGCAAAAGAAAACACTTGAAGCTGTGCTCTGTTTGGAATAACTGCTAACATTAGCTGTAAAGGCACACAACTGATAACACTACTGAACATTTAACGATGGTAACTTAAACCAAAATTATAATTATGGACTTCAGCCTCCAGTCTCATAACTATTCCTACATCTGCAGATCTCACAAGACCTTACCTCTGACACCAGCTCCAGGATCACTTTTATACATTCAATGACGCGTTCTGGTTTTCCTCCCACCAAGACGACTCTGTCAGTGGAGTGTGGACAGCACTCCTGGAACAACTTGATGGTGGTCTGGGTGTTCTAGTGCATGAAAACATTACATTTTTGAACATTTTGAACATGACATCAGCAAACATCATACATGTACTGCATCATTAACATCATGGCGAGGTTCCTGCCAATCTGAACTCTGTCCTACCTCTCTCAGCTCTTTTATCTTGGCACCTTTTACCCCAATGATGCCCCCTGCCAAGCTCTGATGGATCAGCAGGCGAAGCTCACTGTCAAAATCAATCCCACTGTAATGCTGGTACTACAAAAAACACAAAGCCAGATCAGTGATGACAGTAGGGCCTGAAACTCTTCCCATTGTTGATCAACAAAGCCTCTAGATACTCTATGTAGCCATAGTGGAGAAAAAATGGCCATCCTACTGTGTGCAAGGAAAATGAAAACATGTTTAAGCTAAAATACATTGCACCATCTATAAATATCATCTAAACAAGAATATTGGGATTCATCAAAACCCATATTTTATTCAGGATTAGCACCACACTTCTGCCTGATACACACTGCTTGAATACTTGGTTTTAGAAGATCTGATCAGGAATATCATTTCAGATCTCATTTATTAAGGAAAGACATTTTTTTTAAAGTAGCAACCTTAATAAAAGGACAGCACATTATAAAATGCAATGTCATCAATCATTCTGGACTGCCCCCTGTTCACGTACACATTATTAACAAGGTAATTAACATGGTGGCTTACCTCCTCTAGAGTAGGTATGATTTTCAGCAGAATCTCTCCAATCGTGTCGATGCTGGCGTTCACACTCAGGATCCTGTCAGGAACCATTTTGGCCAAAAGCAAGGCGTTACAAGGGGGACAAAAAGTAGAACACAAAGCAAATCCTGACAAAAAAACAAAAAACATGAGAAGCAGTCCAGCAAATAGATACGGACAAACTCACGAAACATTTCAGGCTAAACTAGACAGATTAAGTAACCAGCTGACATGCACTCATTCTAAGATTTTTCAAAGTAAGAGAAGCCTTGGGCAACTTCAGAACGGCTCAAAATTAACTTGAGACTGGCCACACAGAGTTGGAGGGGAGAAGGGTGCGAGAGAAAGAGAGAGAGATCTTCTATTTCCATCCCACCACCAGCAAGTTGGGGATAAGGAACGTAAAAAACTGAAACAATGGCTTGCCATGACAATTGCGCCACCAGCACACCTTCTCATCGTGACCAGGGGTTGGGGGAAGAAGAGGGGAGGGGTGGGGAGGAGAGGGCTTGGGGCTGAAGTGACGAGACGAGGTGGGCAGTAGAAAACAAAGCAGAGGGATTGAGGTGGGGAAGGATATGTGAGTGGCTACCAACTACTGGAGGTGGAGGGTTTGGGGGGCGGGGGGTTAATGAAAGGTTTGGCAGACAGTTGTGATCTGATGTGGCCTGGCAGAAACGTAAAAGAAGAGATGAAGCACATAAAGTAGGCCCAGCTCAGACCTGGTATTAACATCCATCCTGGGTGATCCAATTACAAATGGACAGCTCCCTTATTCTGTCTGTTCACACCTGGCACTAACATGCGTCTCGAGTGACCACTAGGGTTGACGCAGTGACGAAATGTTCCCACTGACTAATAACCTCGCGACAACACTGGTCACACACACTTACAATAGAAGACTCACTCACTCACTAACTGTAGAACGCTGTGTTAATGTAGTGCTAATGAAAACTGAACACTTCCTACAGCTGAAGCTTCAAATGCTGAAGCATTTGACTGGTGAAACACAAGTTAACCTGTCTTTTGCATTAGGCTCGTCACTGGAACAGCTGATCGGAGCTGCCAGATGAAGACCTGCGGGCAACACGCTGCACCTCCTCAACCTCCAACTTCTCAGTTCCCTCATTAAGTTATCAGGTTCCTTGTTGCCAAATGTACAAGACGGCGCAAATATTTAAGTTTGTCATAGACGGCTTTTCATAGTTTGTTCTTGCTCAATCAATGGCAAAATTAGAGAATCTGGGGACTTCCACCTAATGTGGTCTGAGTGATCAGATCTCAAATGGGTCTTGGAGGCATTCACACCCGTACTTCCAGCTGTTCACTTGTGATTGGCATACTCAGGACAGATGTTAATACAAGGTCTGAATGGGGCCATAAACAGACGACATTAATGAGTGACAGGGATGGAGCCTCCAGACAAGAACCAGTGCTCGCTCAGAAATCATGGACAGTGATGCTGACAACAGTGGGGGAGGGAGGGTGGAGGAAAGGGGAGGCCGGAGGTAAGGGGGCCGGGTGGGCCACAGAGGACAGAGCGAGAAAAAGATGTCTGCTTTCCACAAGTTTCATGGTAAAACTAAATACCACAGCAAGGGAAAACAACATCCAACAGCTGTGTCGCTAACCATTAAAAACACCAACTACTTGGTAGTGGGCTGTCAGTGATTCTCTGCATGGACAATAAACTTTAATGACAAAAAGTCCAACTCAATGGAGATGCTTCAAATGGACAGAAAAATATAAGGGAACAAAACACGTCTCTTACAAGTGGAGGGGGAGGGGAGTTTGGGGGAAGGGGGGGGAGTATTCTGTCATGTATATAAAAATGTTAAAATGAAACAGAAGGCAGGTTATCAAAAGACATGTGTTTCACTGTTCTAATCAGGCAGTGAGGCAATAACTGGTGGGACATACCGCTCTGGGCCACTGCTGTCTGGGACTGATACACTGGCATTGTACTGCATGGGCCGAGGTGGTGGTGGTGGTGGTTGTGGTGGTGGTTGTGGTGGTGGAGGAAGTTGGCATTGGGCAGGGGCATTCAATCACAAGATGTCAAGTTAGGCGCCCGTTTAAGGAGGGGCACGGTTTATGGAAGGGGCCAACCGGGAGTGTCAGGTGGGCGGGCGGGCGGGCGTTCAGGGGCGGGCGGAGGTTGGGCCAACGTCAAGGTGGGCAACGCAGGAGGGGCATGTCGATCCAGTACATGGGCAACGGAGGAAGGTGGCCAAAAATAAAAGCAAAAAAAGTAAAGGAGAAGGGAAGAGGGGGAGAAGGAATACATTTTTAATTGAATACACGCTAAACTTTGACCCAAAAGTGATATGAGAAAAATTGTGGTGAGTGAAGAAGAACAGGAAGTGTGATCTGGACAGAGATAAGTATAAAAAAAACAGTCTTGAGCACTACAGATTAACGTCCCTGGAGAAAAAAAAAAATTCGACTCAGGCTTTCAGGCACCTGTTGTCACTTCAGGGTCACACATAGCTTCAACACTGAGGGGGAACTGGAATCAGGTTGAAACTGAAGACTGGAAACAAATCCAACAGATCTGACTAAGAGGGCCTTCCTCCACATGAGCCAACTTGGTTTCATCATTATTGACAAGTGATCTTTGACTAACAGTTCTCCTCTGCTGCAGGTAGGTCAGCAGCATTTTATCCGTTTACTCACGTCTGTGCGTAGGGCTTTTATGTTCTTGCCTCCTTTTCCAATAACAGCGCCGGCATTCTGTGAAGAAAGAGCAGGTTTTTTGAGAAATAATTCAGATCTTTGATTAATAGGAAAAAATATCATTAGCATGGCCTAACAGCTAACACCGGGTCTTTACTTTGCTCTGAAGCAGCACACGCAGCTCCACCATCTCGTCTGCGTTGCGAGAACGTTTGAAGGCCTGCTCCTCATCCATGTCCTCTGCTGGGCGTTTACCTGAGAGGGAAGACGATTCAGGTCAAATCCAAGTCTTTCGGACCACGTTGTGAGCAAACAGAGTGCAGGATGAGGAGAGGTGGACTGTGTTTACATCATTGATGCTTGGTGCTCAAACTGACAGACAGTGTTTACCTGATGAACTTTTAACGTAAAGATGCCGACCATATTATCATCACCCTCTTGGTGATGGTTGATGTTATGTACTTTACCTGTCCATGGTTTTAAAGTTGTGGCTGATTGGTGTATATGTTTATGGCCTAAATCACTGCATATATGTTCTATGTGACTATGAGTTACACATTTTTATCATCTTGTTATGCAACCTTGTAATCCAAGTGGACATTTATACCAAGTTTGAAGAAATTCCCTCAAGGCATTCCTGAAATATCACCTTCACAACAATGGGCCCAAGAAAAACCTGAGAACATAATGCCTCTGGCAACAGCTTTTGCTGATGAGGAGACATAAAAACGCCATCTTTGATTCTTCAACTTTTCCCATATTTCAACCGATGATCTCACTTTTCTAAAAATAAAATATTGCTGGATTCGCATAACTCACTCAAGGACTAATTGAAGTGTCAAAAATATAAATACATGGCGAGTGCTAGGTCTACAGCACGTTCCACCCCATGCACGAGTTTCATGCAGCAGCCAACTGTATCCTGGATTATGTCCAGCACCACCATGTACCCTTCCTGGATTAAAACATGGGAAGATCTGCTCAGGGCCCACTGAACAGCAGTATCCTGGACAGGAGAACCCCTCAACCATCTGACATGTCCACATGCTATGAACTGCCAGCCAGAAATGTTCAATTTTTTTATTTTTTCCTCCCTTGAGTGAACTAATTAGCTGGTATATCTGCACACCGGCTCAGCTCATTTTCTACTTAATGCTTGACTTAATTCATGCAGTTTACATTACGGTCATGAATGGTTGCTTTTGCCTTGATCAGAATGAGGATTGCGTATGATCTTACCATTCGTGTCAGTGTTGCTGAATGTGCTGTCTTCGTCCTGCTCTTTGATTTTCACCTCCATTGTCTAGCACCTGCACTGGAATGCAAACAGGCTCCTCTCCCTGGATCTGCTAAAAGATTGGGGGCAATAACACAATCAACCTGGCTACATATAGACGTGCAAAGATACCTTTATTCAAATACTCTTAATTGGGCTGCATCTAACAACTAACGATGAGTGAAGCAGCAAAATGTAACTTCCTGGAGAGGACGGTTAATTGTTGAGTGTCATTGTCTTGTTTTATCTAAACAACAGTGCAAAAACCCAAAGATATTCAGTTTACCATTAGACCTGAACAGACAAATCAGTACCGGCTCGGGCTGGGGATTATTGTTTAACTCTTAGTACTCAATACTTAGGTATTGAAATATGATATCAAATGACAAGACATTTGTTGATACTCGATAGTATCAAGGCAATTCCTTTGGTGCCATAGATGTTTCAAATTTCAACACCCAGCCCTAGTATCATCTTATATGTAGTCCAAAAATCCGATGTGACATTTGTTTTTTAGAGATTACAATGCAGAAATCCAGATGCTTGGAATAATTTATTACTAAATTCTCAGCAAACCTTACGGTTTTGTGCACTGATGTCATTTTAGACAATAAAGTTTATTGTTGAACCGTAAAATTTCCTGCTTCTGTTGTATCTTTGTTAGAGCAGTATAATAACATTTGAAGGATCGATGCCAAAAATGTGTTTTAATCAGCCAATATATATGGATATCGGATTTTTTTCTCCCCAATATTGATAAAGGCATCAACCCCAAAATTCGAGTGTCGGTCAAGCTCTGTTTACCATCACACACATAAAATGAAAGAAAAGCAGCAAATCCTACAGAGAATGTTTGACAATTTATCCTTTGCAGCAATTAATCGATTATTCAACTAGTTGGGAGATTTTTCTTCTTTTGATCAACTACTTTATTTTAATTGTAATAGTTGACAAGTGAGGTTAATGCAGGTAAATCCAATTAAATCCTTCGTCGACGATTTTTATTACAAAAAAAAACAAAACAAATAATCCATGATGTCATTTTAGACAATGTTTATTGTTCAATTGTAAAAAATCTGCCTCCCTGATATATCTTTGTCACAAGTGTTTGAAAATTGGGGGATCATTTTAAATAATATGTGTTTGTTGGCCGATATATCGATATGGGCATCAACCCTATGCTCTGTTTACCATCACAGAGAATGTCTGACAATTTTCTTGGTGAATGACTGAAAGTATTTAATCGATTATTCAACTAGTTGCAGATTTTTCTTCTTTTGATCGACTACTTGATTTTTTTATTGTAATAGCTGACAAGTCAGGTTAATGCAGGCAAATCCAATTAGATCACTCTTCAAACACATGTGTGCAGCAGCAGCATGAATGATGTCTGTGCGGTTCAGTCAGACTCCAGGACTGAACACCTTAAATATAGCCACAAGTGTCCTTCGTATTACTACCCTGCATAAGCTCTGCCACCTACATGCACTGCCCACTGTTGTTGGTGAACACTGCAAAAAAACCCAACACAGGTTGGACTTCTCCAACCTTGGGGAGATGCTAGTCAACGCCTACATAGTTTAGGAATTAGCCATTTTAACTACCGTGCACAAACACACACACACACAGCTCATGCCCCCCTTTTGGATGAAAGGCTCTCCAGAAAACACATATTAATGGATGCAATAAGATTAGCCATTTGTAAAGACAGCTCGTCACGTACTGTAACTTCTGATTCCCTTTCCCCTTCCACCTAGATCCAAAGCAGCCAACTGTACATTAAGGAAACTGCGCAATTCCTGACACATTAAAAAACAGACAACGTGTTTTGTCACCTGATCCGGCAGAAGTTAGCTAGCTTCTGTGGGGCTAAGTTGACGTGACTCCAGCTAACGGCTCTTGCTAAGCTAGCCAGTTGTGTGTCTTTTTTTTTTTTTTTTTTGTCGGCGAGGCGTGTCCAGCAGCTTCACTGTACACGTTGCGACTGTACAACACTCGCAGACGGAGAAATAACACAAGCACGGCCGTTCACTGCCGTTAATGTCAGCGGTGAAATGTCGTTATGTGTATCGCAGCTAACGGCACGGGTCAAACGAGGCGACGGTGCGTGCCGGAACAACAACAACAACAACAACATATAACGGTTAGGAAAACAAACCTGCAGCAAAACCACGTTCACTGCGGTCGTCCACGGTTCCCTCGCCCCGAAACGTTCGCACGTTTTCAGCATGGAGAGGAGACACCGTGGATGAGCTCGAGCCGTCGACGCTCAACCGTTGGGTTGTTAACTTACGCTTGTCGGGTCGGCACAGGCGGGCGGAGATAGGACACGTTCAATTCACCGAGAGGAGTGGATATACCGCACGGCCACGCAGGACGATTTATCAAACTCTCACTGATGTCCGAGGGCGTTTCTATCCCGAGTTGAGGCTCACAGGCAGCTCTTCAACTCAGGCTACCTACAGCCCCGCCCCCCTCAGGCAGACGCTCCCATAAACAACCACTGTCTGACTCTGAGACAAGGGTTTTATGTGCCTGAATTCAGACTGACAGGTTAGCTGTTAAAATATGTGCAAGGTTTATCTGAAGCCCACAGTTCAGAGCTTTATTACTGCAAGTTTAACCAGATTTTGAGAATAAAATAATTAGTGATTAAATTAAGGGTGCAATATGTAAGGATTTTACATGAAAATTACTAAAATTATCATCAGATTGCGAAGAAATAACAGTTTGGAAGTAATGATGTCCATGTATTGTGTTGCATGGATATCCCAGGGGGCCTGTACTATATATATATATATATATATATATATATATATATATATACATATATATATATAGCATATATATACATGCCGAAGTATCCTTGAGCAAGATACTGAACCCCAAAACTGCTCCTGGCGTGCAGCTGGCACCCTGTGGGGCAACCTCTGCCGCCAGAAGGGCCCTGCGATGAACTGGCGACTTGTCCAGGGATATGCCTTAGCCTCCGCCCATAAGAAACTGGGATTGGCTCCAGCAACCCAGCAACCCCCCGAAAGGGGGGGATAAAGTGGCGACATCTCCCGCGACCCTCACGGATAAGCGGCAAAAAGAAAATGAGATGAGATGAGATATGTATATATATATATACATATATATACATATATTCTATATATATATACATTCTTCTGTTCTTTTCTGGTATCCCTGCCCCCTTTATCCAATCAGGACAGAGAACTCCATGAAGAGATGGTCCTGTCCGCTCATGAAGGTTGAGAGAGCTAGCAGTTGGCTGCCACCTTAAAATCCACATACAGCATCACAGGCCATTCGTATGAAAGCTGCTCAGCGGCACATGAAGCCAGAAAAGCTCAACTTTCGAGCTATAAAGTTACCCGGATTGGCCATGTTGTGTAGCCTGCTGACTGAGCCGGCTAACTACTAGTTTAGTGCCTGCCTAACTTGAATAGAGTAGAATTATTTAATCGTGCGACTCTTCTAGACTTTCCAAATGTTATTGGAACAGATGGCTCAAATTGTGACAGTCAAATGAATAATTTCAGGGGGGTTGCGACTATTTAAAAAAAATGTATCCATTGTTTTACAGTCGTTTCGCTCTCACAATGTAGGCTTATGAGAGAAAGTCTTTTTGGGCACCAGTTCATCACGTGACGTTGTAATTGCACAGTTTAGTCACTACAGAAGTTGGCTTCAAGGTATGAATGCACAGAGGACCAAAGTTGTCATATTTGTCAAATACTCCTCATAAATGCAAAGTGATGACTTATGAAACAGCATGGATTTATATTTACTTGCCTATTCATACAGTGTAGCTGTATAACATCTGTAAGGTCATTTTATCTGAAGTTGTGGAAATCAGGTCTGATAAAGGTTTTCATTTCATCTTCACAGAGAAGAAACTGAAGAAAGCAAACAGAAGTTCTTACCAAACAAACGAATTTCTTACCAAACAAACATGCACTTCAATGAAAGTAAGTCTTTTTTTTCCTCATCCTTATGCAGACAGTAATCCTCCAGGTCAAGACAACCTTCTTATCAGTAACTAAACATGAAACTCTGGATGATAAAAGCCTTTGAACAGTTATGTGTGAACTTGAAGCTCCAGAACAGCAAGAACGAACAACTAGCAAATGACTTGAATATCCTTAATCCTGATCCCCAACACACCTGTTTTACCACCAGGTCTATTTCATCACCATGATATTCACGTCAGACATTGATGAAGGCAAGTTCAACCATGATTTGCCTAATTGGATCAAAAAAATATTGATTTCCCAAACAAAGATAACTGATGAATCCTATGTGACGGTCTTAGATAAGTAAAATTAGTTGTATCAGATAACTCAGATCACTTAGATAAGACGTGTTCACAGTGTTGGTAATCCTCAGACTGAGAGACTGAAGGTGGATAGTACAGGATGTAGATCAGTGGGCTGAGTCACGGCTGCTTCGCTGCATGCAAGGTTCAAGACAAGTCTGCCACCAGCTGGTTCAGGAGGAGGTAGGAGCGGAGATGGAGGGAGTTGCAGAGTTGGATGATGCAGAAGTGGCACCAAACTAAATGTACAAGAGGAGGAGGATCTCTTGGTCTGACATCCTCCACAGCTGACCTGTGTCTAGTCCAGTGCAGGGATCATGAAGGTTTCAAGCAACAACTATAAAATCTGATTTGTGGTGACCTTTCATGTAATTTCGTCATATTGCAAGGATAAAGCACATTTTGAGGAGCTTTGGTTTGGATAACCTGAAGTTGACCGCACCATAAAAACACACAAAAAATGTGTGTGTATAGACCGAATAAACACAAACACATTAAAATTAAAAGGACATAAGTTCAGACTTATTAATCTCACATCACCGCCCACTTATTGCAAAATCAGGATTCTGAATTATGTCCACACTTGATCCACTTTAACACCCCCCCTTTCTTCTCGTAGTGTTGTCATGCTCCTTCAGATATAGGCAAGGATCTATTGCAAAATAAAGAGCTCTCTTCCCTCTCCTATACTCTGAGGTTACCATGGAGACAGATATAATTCAGTTCTTGATGTTTCTCATAAAAAATAAGCCTGCGTACATATTTTCATCTGCAACCATAGCGACACTTGACATTGTCAGCGCTATTTGTAAAAAGCAAGTCACCATAGAGACACTAACCATCCAGGCAGTGTCATAGATCATGTGTCCTGGCTGAGTATGCCTCCTCATTATGAGTGAAATTTAGGAATAAACAGGACTTATTTAATCATTTGTTACCACCTTGATGTTTAGCACTGCACAGTAACACTCAAAAGACTGAAAAATAAAGGGATTTATTCACAATCATAAAAATGTTTTAATGGAAAGTGAAACTTTTATTCTGCCCCTTCTAAAAGCTCTATATATTTTTTTAATTGTCTATATAAAATGTTATCAATTAAATTATAAAGGGTAAAGGTAAGTTGCAATTAATGTTTGAATTATTGATGTATTATTCATATTTATATTGGTGAGTGGACGCCAACATCAGAGCAATAATTGCAGGTTATTTTCAGGCATGTTACCACCGTGATGTTTAGCACTGCACGGTAACTCTCAAGATACTTATTGGTCTATGTACAAACGTTATCAATAATACTGTTAAAATGGTAAGTTGCAATTAGTGTTTAAATTATTAATGTATTATTAATGTTTAAATTATTGATGTAGCCTATTATTCCTTTATAAACTGTGTATTGGTGAGTAGGAACCAACATCAGACCAAAATACTTGCAAGCATGTTACCACCCTGAGGTTTGGCGCCGCTCGGTAATTCTCAAAAGACCGAATAAAAGATTTATACAGCATTTAATTTGCTCAGTTTGGAGCATTATTTCTGCACCTTTCTAAAAGCAATATGGATGAATTATTTTTTAAATTATTAGCCTACATGAAACATGTTATCAATAGTTGCAATTAATGTCTAAATTATTGATGTAGCCTGTGATTCATATGCACTGTATGCTGTGTATTGGTGAGTGGACACCAACATCAGAGCAATACTTGCAGGTTATTTTTAAGCATGTTACTCCCTTGATCCACCTTTCGAAAAGCTCTTTAGATTAAAAAAAATGTTTTACTTTATTTGCCTACATTAAAATGTTATCAGTAAGACCTTTGAGGAAAAGGTAAGTTGCAGGTAATGTCTAAATTATTGATGTAGCCTATTATTCATATGTATACTGTGTATAAGTGAGTGGAGGCCAATGTCAGAGCAATACTTGTAGGTCATTTTCAAGCATGTTGCCACCTTGATGTTCAGCACTGCATGGTAACTCTCAAAAGACTGAAAAATAAAGGATTTATATGACATTTAAATTGCTTAGTTTGGAACATTAATCCACTATCATATTTTTTTTTTCTGGAAAAGTGGCTCTTTTATTCTGCACCTTTCTAAAAGTTCTGTAGATGTACATTTTTTTTAATAATTTGCCTACATAACGTAACATAATGTTATCAATAAGACTGTTAAAGGGAAAGGTAAGTTGAAATTTGCGTCTAAATTATTGATGTATCCTAATACTCGTATATATTATATGACATTTGGTTTGTTCATTTTGAAGCATTAATTGTGCACCTTTCTAAAAACTCTATAGATGCTTTATTTTTTAAATAATTTACTGACATAAAACTATCAATAAGACTGTTAAAGAAAAGGTAAGTTGCAATTAATGTCCAAATTATTGATGATGTAACAATCAAAATAACGTGAGTGAGTCATTAAAAAACAAAATGTGCCACAGTCTGTTCCTTTTCGTGCTACAATTACAACCTTTACAAATGATTTCAGTGGGTTGTAATTTATATGTTGATGTAATGTGTCAAAATTAACAGATACAATCTTTATCCTAAATGATCCCCCCTTATTCCTGCTCTATCGTGCACTGATCAGTGATTGGAGTGAGACCCATTTGAAGCTTGCAGACATAGTATAGGTAATTATTTTTCATAGATGCACCCCGTCTTGTGCGTCAACCGTACGTCACACTATAGGCCTAATGGCCAACCGTACAACAGTGTTGGTGTGGAGAGAGAGGGGGGAAAAAAAGCGCTGCTTTCATCCAATGCATGGCTTCAGAGTAACTACAACACAAGAGTTTACATCCATATTGTTGTTGTGCCCACCACAAACAGCTGGCATCTGACCCACAGCTGCAGCCTAATGAGACTGCAGCATGTGATGTTTTGGGGTTTTTTGTTGCATGTTAAAAATATAAATATATATATATAATTTTTTTTTTTCTTCTCTCAAACACATTCCTATAAATACAACTTGTCAGAAATGAGATCTCCGGGGTATCATCATCGCCACCATCTCCCCTCTGTAAACCCGATCCCGGTGATGGCTGGGGGGAGATGCGCTCGTCCTCGGCGATAATCGATAGACGCATGCAGGTAGCCTTCCTCCCTACACACGCAGCATCACCACGCATCCTTACTCCACTGTGCAGTCTCTCCTGTTTTCTCCCCCATCACCACACATATGAGAAATCGCTCGTGGGGGCCGTGCCTATTGATCTATAAACATCTGGAACACCTCATATTTGTTTTACAAGGCAGAGGCGAACAGTCTGTGCCCGAGATAGAGGAGTGAGACAGCAGCAGCAGCAGCAGCAGCAGCACCAGGACGGACCACTTGACACCTTGCTTCACGACATCGATATGCAGTAGTGTGATACCAGCTCTGCGGAGACAGGAAGGCCAGTCCATGGCATCTTGATATTAAAACCGTGGGCTCTGCGCATTCCTCACCGACGGCGTAGTCTCTCTCTTTTTTTTTTTTTTTCCTTTCCTGCGGAGTCGAAAAGGATTAACTTGGCCAGATAAAGGCGGCGAGGGAGGAAATCTTAACATTAATTCAATTTGAGCAGATTCTGTTTTGGGGGATTCGTGGGGGATATCATTGGACCTGCGATGGACTCCAGCGCGGGGGAATATGGCATGGCTCGTCTTGGATTGTTTTTGGTTTTGATGGGGCTGTGGAGATTTAGCGATGCTTGCCCCGCATCCTGCTCTTGCAGCATCTCAAGGATTGTTTGTATTGATTCCGTACCAGGGATCGAGGATTTCCCTGTCCTCACGTTAGATGACATGGAAAACATCACCGAGATGTAAGTGTATGAAAACGATCGTGCAGACAGGCGGCGTATGAACTTATTAGGATGCAATGCGTAAAGAACTACCTTCGATCGTAGGTCGCAATAATACCCGAGGGCTGGGATTAAAAATAATACTACTAATAATAATAACATCAGGAGCAATATTAATAACAGCAGGCCTGATATCACATATTTCATGTCCAACCCTTGTGGATGGACAGAGATCTGTCTTCTGCGCTTAATGTCAAACCCAAAAACGTGTGATTTTAGTCTCATATGGGTTTGTCAGATCATGTAGCCTAGTGTATGTGCGCGCACTTGTGGTTGTGTGTGTGGCTGACTAACGACGACGGTGTGTGTGTGTGTGTGTGTGTATGTGCGTAATGGTGGTGAGAGTGCGCGTCAGGCTTATTTGGACTATACTCGGTGTTTCCTTTACAAAACAGCTCCAGAGCCACTGATGGAGTAAAAAAATGTGCGTTAGGCCCCAGCGCAGCCTCCGAGGTGTTAATTCGGGCTCTTTTTGCTTGGGGGGGGTGGCGGCGGTGAGACGAGAAACACAGCCAGCGTCTCCAAATGACCACATTACACATGAGATCACATCAGTTGTATACAGCCGGCGATAGTTATGTAGCCTCATCTGCGTCAGTGTGTGTAGGATTGTCTCGGCTGCTACAAGCCCGCACAAGTGTACAACTGCATTGCCGAAGTAAACAAACCCTTCACAGCATCAGGAAAGATTAGACGTTGTCCCTTAAAACAATGCACTAAGTTGGAGTTTGTTTAAAATTTTTTGGTGATGGGTGGGGAGGAGGCACTTTTGTTTATTACAAGTTAAAGTATCTTCAGAAATCTACAGGGTCAGTGCTGCTTCAGGAGTTTTGTCTTTATTCCCAAGGATTACAAATGCGAGAGAGGAATTTTTAAATCCTAGGTGGAGATGCCCAACAGTCTTGATTGGAGTTTTTATTGTATTTTGTAGCTGTGTTATGTAGACACAGGCGCCATGTACCACTTTATGAAATGGCTGATTTCGTCCACATCACTTTTTAAAGCTCAATTTGTAAAAAAAAAGTGTTTTAATGGTGTGAAATTATGACCAAATAACATTAACACGGTCCAATATGTACATGCAGTGCACTCTAAACTAAGCCTAAGCAACAGCCTACAACAAGTGAAGAAAAACTGCTCTTATTTATTAGATAAAAGGGGTGATCGGCATACCGTAGAATCAGAATATAATTTCAATATCAATCAATATTGTACAATAAAGTATCTTCAGAAATCTACAGGGTCAGTGCTGCTTCAGGAGTTTGTCTTTATTCCCAAGAATTAAAAATGGGAGATTTTGAGGAAGGTGCTGAGAAGCTCAACAGTCTTGACTGAAGTTTTTATGTCATTTTGTAGCTATATTATGTATAAACGGCTGATTTTGTCCCCATCACTTTTAGAGCATATAAGATGTTACATATTAATGTTAAAGATTTGAACCCAGGGCCTAATATATACATGCAGTGCACTCTAAACTAATCCTAAGCAACGGCCTACAACAAGTGCAGGAAAACCGCTCTTGTTTATTAGATAATAGATAATAGGTGTGATCAGCATACTGTAGAATCACAGTATAATATACTGGATGGGCTGATAGCAAGCTAGCTAGAAAAGCCGAGGGTTTGCAGTCATTTACAGTATAGAGCAACTATAGCCTACACAGGAGGTTACAGTGTCGCTCGCTTAAGAAGTGTCTAAATCACATATGTTGAAGACTATTTAACAAACATAATTTAATCTGAGTCCTTATGTCTCCACCACTTTTTGACACAAAGTGATGCCGTTGTACGAAGGGATGCACGATATATATCAGACCAATACTGGGAAATGTATATTATCAGCTATTTATTGGTGTCTGTTACATGCTATGAAGCAAAAGTGCTTCTATTGACTTACTTCTCTACAGGAAGACAACATGATTGCAATTTGCAGCACATGATCCACGAGGATTCACTGAGGAAAGGAAAAAAGTCAGCAAGTTTTAACACATTAAATCTTACTCTCAGAGCTCTGGGATATCTTTGCTCACTACATCTTAGCCTTCCTTACTTTCAGGTGCGCATAAACTCCACGTTAGGAACTTTAAAATACAAAATTGTGAGATTATCTGTCTTTGTTACCTTAACTCTATCGGCCATGAAAAGCAGGTTTATTATCGGTTATATTGCGCATCGCCAATAGTGTGTTTCAAAAGTGATAAACTGATGAATTTATGTGTCTACCCAGAAAACTGAGGAAAAGATTGCAAGATGTAGACTTTAGAGTTTTTATTTTATTGAATACAATCAACAAAACATGGCTCACAGGGCTGTACATATAATAAAAACAGCAACAAAAGGCAACATTAACAAAACACATTAAAAAAGCATTAGAAAAAGAATATTTGTTACTTAACAAATGTGCAATAAAACAATAATAAGAAGCATTACCAGAATATACAAACACGTAGAGGTCAGAATGTTTATATACAAGAGCACATATAAAGACAACATATGTTACTGTGAACACAGAGGGCAAGTAAAAGTTGGATAGCAGCAGATGCAAAAAGATGTGTTTTGAGTTGACTAAGATATGTTTTAATTCACCTTTTGTGGCAGTTGTGGCATTGCAATAAAAAGCAGGTACAATTTCATCTTTATTTAAAAAACCCCCCATTATTTTTGTATGTATGGTGAGAAATACAACTGATATAAACAATGTCAGCAACAGTACAGAAGAGCACATCTGTCACTCTAGTGTGTAAATACATGCTGTTGCACGGGTTCACAATATACTGACAAGGAATATGACAGTTATGTAGGCAGTTTATATAAAATTTAACTGACTATATTTGCAAAAAACACTATCATGGTCATCAGATTTTATATATAACATGTCCATATATGTCTCACACAAATATGCTTATAGATGTCATGTTCACATAAGTCACTGTATGCTAACATTGCTAATTTTAACTAAATTCATTTGCGTTTGTTTAAAATGTGTCATTACCAAAAGTTTAAAAAAGGTTTTAAAGGCTGCTAAAAATGTCTGACCCTTCTACATTTAAAATCTGCCCAATATAACATGTAACTAACAAGATTATATCACACACGCAGTGTTTCAGATCAATTTATTCAGCTGACCAGCAGATCATCTCTGCTTTAAACTTTACATTAAAGGGGCTCTGTGAAACTTCTGTGTCGTGCTGGAAGCTGTTTGTTAGTTTATGCTGTGTTAGCTACTGTTGCTCTCTGCTAGCGGAGCAGCGAGAGACAGTGAGACGAACAAACCATTTAAAAACAACTTTTATAGGCAAACCGAGAGGGACGGGGAAGGTCACATTACTATCTCCTTGCACATGGCCGATAAAAAAGTGATTAATACATGAAATTTGTTACCTTGAGCCCCTTTAAATAAATCCATGATGTTGCTAAGAACCTGTGTCGTAACATGTTTTTCTTCTATTTTTGTTCACAGATACATTGCAAATCAAGACAGACTGTTTGACATCAATGACAACAGTCTGAGGCACTACATAAACCTCAGAAACCTGTAAGTATCATCCCCTTTTGTTTTTTCACGATGTATCACGATGTATTTCACTAACTGATAACTCTACGATTTAACTTCCAACAGAACAGTGATGAGAACGAGATTGACGTCTATATCATCAGATGCATTTTACAACAATACGAGACTTCAATACGTGTAAGAGAACGTTTTAAATACCCTCTGGAGTTGTTTCATTGACGTACACGTGCGTACAGCCTTGTTCGGACTTCCATTGCTTTGCTTTCTCATTTCAGAAACCTCAGAGACAACAACCTGTCGACTCTGTCATGGAGAACGTTTCAGAACTTTAACTCGTCGCTCCCGTAAGTGTACGCAAAACTGTCGGCGGTGCGCACCCAAAGACAACAAGTTTCTCATGTGCTGCTCGTGTGCTTGTATTTTCCAGGCTCTTTCTGTCCGGAAACCCTCTGGATTGTGTTTGTGAGAACTTGTGGATCAAACTGAGGCTCCTCGAAGACCCCGACAGTCAAGACCTGAAGTGCTTGGACGACAGAGGAAAGCCGAGGTCCTTCGTCAAGCTCACTCCGCCCGGCTGTGGTAATGTGAAACCGCGTTATAATAAGCAGATATCGAACATTTAGAGGGACAGAAAAAGAGAGGTCGGAACAAAGGCGGAAAAGGAATCTGCAAACAAATCAATGTAAAGATATTTCATGTCGTTTCACACAGTGGTTCCCAACGTAGAGGTCACCCCAAGAAACGTGACACAGATGCAGGGGAGTAATGTGGAAGCTGAGTGCACCGCCTCAGGCTCCCCTCCTCCTGAGATCCTGTGGAACCTTGATATGCTCTCTACCCACCACGAGGTGAGCAGCCTCCCCTTTAAACCTCTGGTACAGGTCCACCACTTTGGGCTCCTGGTTTTTTTTTTTTTTATTATTGGTCTTTGAGTGGAGCGGAAAACATCTTGGGAAATTTGAAGCCTGTGGCCGGAAATATTACTTATGAGAGGAGCTCAAGTTTCCTAGCTGTGAACTAGAATAGGATGAAGGTCATGATAGGATAGAGACGTAGACTTGAGACTAGGACTCGTGTAAAATGTAGGTTTGGTGATGTTCTTTCATTTTATTTTACTAACAAATCCCACGAAAAGACCACAACACAGACTTAATCCTACCAGAACGTGTGTGTCGCTTATTCCTCTTCTTGAGAGAAAGAGTAAAAACCCTCTGTTACAGGTAAAACTCCTTGAATAAAAGTACAAAAGTACTCGCACCAAAATATACTTACAATAAAGTACTCATTGTGCAGAATGGCCCCTTTAGAATAGAATATTCCCTATTAAATGATTGGATTATAAATATTAATGTCCATCCCTTAATGTTGCTGCTGGTAAAGGTGGAGCTAATTTTAACTTCTTTATACACTGCTGACTACCTGGAGATCAATAATGTTTTATCTCATCATAACCTTTGACGGTACATCATGATGTATTTGTTATTCGTATTTTATTATTATTATTATTTAAGGGTTTTTCTATAAAAATGTCTTCTGATACAGCTACTATTACTTTTAAAAAAATGTGGTCGGTAACGTAATCCAAGTGTGACAATATAAAAGTAATGTAGCTCGATTACTTTCCGTTACTTTTGGCTTTGATTTTTTAAATTTTCTTTTCTCTTGACATTTTATGGAAACGTGGCTGTTGTTGGTCTTTTCATAGGATCTGTGACAATAAGGAAAAATAGTCGTATCCTTAATCTCGATGTGTGGTGTAAATATGTCACGACTGTCTCGGGTTGATATGTTATAGCAAGTAGCTCACTGTGTGCATGTATTAGAGACAGTGGTGGGTTGTGGGTAATGTAGGCGGCAGGTTTTGAAAAGGAAGAAGCATGTGTGGAGTAAAAAAGGTGATATCTCTGGTTCTGCTGCATCGTTTTCGATCATTTGCTTTTAAACTGGGCATGATGATGAACAGCTGACCGCTTTTCAAAACCTGGTGCCTACATTACCCACGATGCAACTTGTGACATCACTGGAGACAACTTATCAGATTACATGCAGCTTCCTCTGGAGCCACAAAAGGCTTTTGTATTACTTTTTCCCACATATGCAGTTGTACTCCCCTAGACCTATAAACACACTTTAATGTGTAAAATTGTGGCGTAACCCTTTAAAAAAAAAGAACGAGTGACTTTCTTAGATCAACATCAAATCGATTTTACACACATGGGACATGTAATGTAAATATTGATGCTGTGTTTCCAGGTTTATCCTTCAGGAATGAAGAGCACCCTCACCTTGTCGGACCTGTCTCCTGATGACAACGGCAGGGTGATCATATGCAGCGCTGAGAACATGGTCGGTCAGACGGAGGCCACGATTCAGCTCAACATTCTCTGTAAGGACTCCTACTTTTCTGTTAGCACTGACTGTAAATGTTAACCAACTATAGCATGCGTCTAATTTCCTCTCATGATCTTTTAAATGGTGTCCTCAAGACTTTGTTATTTCCAGTGGAAGCACAAGGCTCCTCAGTTTGTTATCATTACTGTCTCTTGGGAAATCTTATTGACTCTCCATGTTTCCTTTCCATAACTCTTCCTCCTGTGAAGCTCCTCATGCCCGACCACACTCCTCTGCTTGTTCGCCGCCACATTTCTCCTCATTTTCCTCATCCACGTTTTCCTGATGTCAGTGTTCAGATGTTGTGTCATCAGTCTCTCTCCTCCTTTCTAAGTCCATAACTGTTGCTTTTCCTACTGGCTTTTACTCCTGGTGTTGACTTTCCTATCACCCCGTTATTACTCTTCCTCTACTGTTGCCTCCGTGTCAGTTGCCCCCACCATCCAGCAGCTGCTGGGGCCGGAGCGCGACCACCACTGGTGCATCCCCTTCAGCGTGACGGGGAACCCCAAGCCTGAGCTGCAGTGGTACCACGAGAACAAGCTTCTCCTAGAGCAGGACTACATCCGCACCATGATCCACCTGTTCACCGAGAGCGAGTACCACGGCTGCCTGCAGCTGGTCAACCCCACGCACATCCACAACGGCATGTACAGGCTGGTGGCGAAAAACGAGTACGGCCATGACGAGAAGACGGTCTCAGCCCAGTTCATCGACCCGCCTTACGACCCTACAGGTGTCATTCGTTCTGTTAGAAATCAGTTCATTTCCGAGGCTGGTTTGTACTTTCAACAGCTAACATATAGATTTGTTCCCCTTTTTGACAGATGACCCCGACTACTACTGTAAGTAATTATTCAGCTTTTTAAATGCAGCAATTTTTCTTTTTGGTAGTTTTACAATAACTTTAAACGCAGTTAAAATGAACTCTTACTTGTTCTTGTCCTTGTTCTTGCATCTCGCCTCTGCCCAGACACGACAGGTAGGTGTTTGAACCTTTAGAGCGCTCACACTATATCTACACTATATATTCTCGGGATTGGGAATCACCAGAAGCCTCACGATAAGAAATCATCGCAATTCCTAAAGATACAATATGTACGACTTTTGCATTAAAATGACAAGGACTTCAAGTCCAAGTTTACTCAAGGTCGCGATATCTTACGCGATAGAGCGAGGAAGGAAGTCCACAATTGTGACAAAACGTAACGTGAATAAAACTAAAACATTACCTCGTCCATGAACATCAACGATTCAGGTGAATGAGTGAACTCAGCACTCACCAGAGACTCCGCACCGTTTGGCGGTATGCTTCGTATTGCGATAACATATATTGGGATATATTGCGATTTGTTACCTTTATTCAACTGCAAATTACTGTAAGTCCGCATGTGGGAAAACTTTGTCAACATCTGTTTTATCGAATAAGATAACATTTTCATTCTGTTTCGCTCGCTTCAATCTGTTTTAATTGCAGCTAAATGTCAAGCAGATAGATTCACTTAAAAACCTACAGCAATGTTAATAATTTATATTTTTCAAGGTTGTGCATCGATGAAACATTGCCACATAAAATATCATGATACTATGCTGTATCTATTTCCCCCCCGCCCGTAATATATACTGTAACATGGCACTCGTCATCAATAACTTTTATTATCATTGTTTTCAAATATTCTGACAAGCATTTTGATTATGATATTTGCAGACCCGCCGCTCCCTCCTTTGGACGACAGCGTCGCAGTAAGTGATCCTCATCAGTCCTGACCATTTACAGAAATTTATAAATCTTTTTCCTGGTTTTGTTTGAATTGTTTTTAAAAAAAGGTCCAAAAATAATATGTATCAGTGTTTTATGTATGATAAATATGTTTTTTTTTACTCCTTTAATTTGTAGTTATAGGGATCCCAACCCCAGATTAGTAACCACTGATCTAAAGGACGTTTTGTCGACCGTTGTGTTTCTAACAATCTTTGTGTTGTCTTTTCAGGTGTATGTAGTTGTGGGAATCGCAGGAGTTGCCTTGACCGGTTGCGTTCTGATGGTCATCATTCTGAAATATGGAAGAAACTCCAAATTTGGTATTAAAGGTGAACTAATTTTCTTAAAGGAGTAGTTCGACATTTTGGGAAATACACCTATTCTTGTATCGCTTATTTCTTGCCGAGAGTTACAAGGTGACACTCTCATATGTGTGAGGCTAAAGCCAGCAGACGTTATCTTGGCTGAGCACAAAGAGCCAGCTCATTTCCAGTCTTGGTGCTATGCTAAGCTAACCAGCTGCTGGCTGCAGCCTTGTATATACACATGAGAGCGGTATTTGACTCTCAGCAAGACAAAGAATTTCGCAAAATGTCGAATTATTCTTTTGTTAATTAAGACTATGTAACACACCATGATTCTGTGTGTTATAGTTTAACGTTATTTTGTTGCACATATTGCATTTGATTTGTCAAGAAATCCTCTGATGTGTGATCAGTTCGTTCCAACTTGCATAACGTAGCTGTATGATTGCACACACAAACACACCCTTACAGTGAGTTTACACATGTACAAATAATTCACAGGCAGGTTTAAAATCTTTTTAGCGGGGTCGAAACTCATGAAGATATTTAATGTAATGAAAATGTGCCATATCCTGCACAGTTATGGATGCTTCATTAGGCGAGTTTTATGTGATAAATACATTGATGACAACACTTAAATATCCTTATGTCTGCTTACAACTACATTAAACCATTAATGAAGTGATTATAAAGTACTTATAAGTACTAAATCAGAGACACAATGACTGTAGAGGAATTGATAAGTCCTACTTTGTTCTCATGTTGATTTAGTCGGCCTGTGATCTGCTGATACATTATTGTCTTTGTATACAACTTGTATTTTCTCTTTTTTCTCCCTCCTCCTCTTCCTCCTGTATGACCACAATCCTTCTTCTCTCTCCCCTCCCCTCCTCTTCTCTGTCCTCCTCTGTGGCTCCCCAGGCTCCTCCTCAGTCATCAGTAATGACGATGACTCTGCCAGCCCTCTTCATCACGTCTCCAATGGCAACAACACCCCGTCGTCCTCGGAGATGGGTCCAGACGCAGTGATCATTGGGATGACAAAGATTCCTGTCATTGAGAACCCACAGTACTTCCGTAACTCCGGCAGCATGCTGAAATCTGACACGTGTGAGTTACTGCCTCGCTCGGCAAACGGCCGGTAACCCGGACCTTTTCTGATAAATCCATGCAGGGGTCACTGCCCGACGCCATATTTATTGTCAGCATCCTGCTGTATTGTGATAGCGACTCCTGCTCTTGCAGGGGGGGGGGGCAGCTGGACACTTAGCCTACACATGATGTTCAGACACACAAGCTTGTTTACAGGAGGTCAAGTCAGTAGAATCAAACATTTTTTCATTCTCGGACGCACATGATTCATTTTACTTCTGAGAAATTTTATTTGGAGCTGAATCGAGTTGTTGATTGGCTGAAAAATAACAGTCAGCAATTGTGATAACTGTTTAAGTAATTTATCGAGCAAAAATGTTAAACATTTGCTAGTTTTAGCCTTTAAAATATGTAGATTTTGTTTTATTTTTATTGTGATTTATTTTTTTCTTTTACATTTTTATTTGTATTTTGTTCATTTCACATGTATCACTTGACACGGTATCAGTGCAAGTGCAACTAAGTCTCTTCTAGAGGTTTTCTTTTATAACACTGGTCACAATTATTAACAACAGAACAAAGTAAGCTTTCTCCTGAGATACTACAAACAAAAAGGAATTAAAAAAAGAAAAGGGAATCAAGACCGAGCTGGTAGATGCCATGAAATAATATATTTCATCATATTCTCACTCAAAGTCTGACCTCAAAGGGCGAATATGTATAAATTCACTTAAATTATGAGGAGAATGTGAATAAATAGCAGTTTTGACATTAAGGTCTCTATCTGGTGTGTTACAGAGATATCTACTGAAGTTAGCATGCTATCCAGCTAGCCCAGGCCCGGTCCAATGCCCAGGCCCTGGTTCCCGAGCTCCCAGTCTAAACCGCTAGCTGCATTGTAACTGAGCCAACTAGCTAACTGCAGCTACTGTTAGCTAGTAATTTTCCCCCTTTTTTCCCTCCCTGACGGCCTGAAAGTATTTTGTAGCAGCGTGTTATCATCGATACTCCATCCTTCAAATGAGATGTCACCCGCGTTTACAGTACCACATCTGAACGGGATGTTGACTCCAAATACATGATTACATTTTTATGAATTTCCTGCCAAAAGGGAACAATAATCTGGCGAGATCTGAAAGTCGCTAACATTTACTGCCACTTCCCAGAAGTCGTTTTTGCAAAGGTGTAATAAAGAAATTCCAACAGAATTATTGCCACGAAGTCGAACGAGTTGTTTTGTGTCGTTTTAAATACCTTTTAGTTTTGGACTGTTCATCAGACAAATTATTTCATCTGAAGACGTAAACTTGTGCTGTAGAAGACAGCGGGTGGCTTTCCTAATATTTTCTAGGTGAATTTATGAATTACCAAATCAAACTGCTCATCATTTTTAGCCTAATTTAATTTGACCTGTAGACTTAAAGGGATATATTCCTGACTAAAACACTCAAACTCCTTCCAGTAAAGACATTTTACGTACACCAAAATTCCCACTACATAATCAAGCGACACTTGTGACCTTGAGCCCAATTTGTCTTATTTCTGCATTTCAGTCGTCCAGCACATCAAGAGACACAACATCGTGCTGAAGCGGGAGCTGGGAGAGGGAGCCTTCGGGAAGGTGTTTCTTGCCGAGTGCTACAACCTGACACCAGACCAGGAGAAGCTCCACGTGGCAGTCAAGGTACGGATCAGGAAGCCACTCTCTCAGATAATCAATGCACCTGTCAATCAGTTAGTGATTCCTATTGACTAGATGTACATTAATGTAGACAACGCTCCTGATTGTGGCTCCCTTGTCATCGTGTCTCTGCCCTTCGTCAGACTCTGAAAGAGGCCAACGAGAGCGGCCGGGCGGACTTCTACAGAGAGGCCGAGCTTCTCACCAACCTGCAGCACGAGCACATCGTCACCTTCTACGGAGTGTGTGTGGAGAGCGACCCTCTCATCATGGTGTTTGAGTACATGAAACATGGTGACCTAAACAAGTTCCTCAGGTAGGTTCATTTTCACACGAGCTAAAGGAAGAGTTCAGCATTTTGGGACATATACGTCTTGCTTAGATGAGAATACTGACACTGCTCACATGTCGATATGTTCAATATGTCGGCTACAGCAGCCTAACAACAATATATAACAAAGCCTTAAAGGTACACTATGCATGATTTTCTTTCTTACGTTCTTATTATTTTGCTGTGTTCGGGCTGATTCCCAGGTCGTCATAAACTGACTGATTGGTGGCTGCCAACCCATTTCTTGGCTGCGAGCTGTGACTTACTGGATATGATGTTTAATTAGTGGCAAAACCCACACACATAAAAACCATTACAATACAAGCACACAGAGCAGAGTATGCGAGTGGAAAAGCATCCTTGCAAGGGAGCATTTCTGCTCCCGGTCTTGCAAGATCGGGTCTGTGACTTGGCATGCTGTCGAGGTCATTGTCTCTCTGGCTGTGCAGCTGTAGATCCTCATCCGGACATTCCTTCAGCTCTGCTCTGGAACAAACTCTCAGCATTTTCAACTGTCTCTGTAAACATGTTTGTCCGGTAACCCCTGATGGAAGAAGTATTACAATCCTTTACTATTACAATGAAAACGGTGAAGCACATTGAAGGTTGTAAATGCTGAGTGTTTGTTCCAGAGGAGTGCTGAAGGAATGTCCTGATGAGGATCTGCAGAGAGAGGATGACCACTGCAACATCAACACAGGATGTATGTGAGGGAGGAGGGAGATTTTAATTCAGTAGCTCAGATCACACGTGAGATGATGCCGGAGCAGCTACAAAGAACGACTCCGCTTCCTCCGGACTCACAGAATGTGTTTACCTGCTACATTGGCTCGTGTGTTTAGCTTTATGTCCAGAGCAATATGGGAAAATCACTTACTATGGCTCTCAAGCGATATAGTGAACTCTTGAGATTAGAAAAACTTGAAAATGGATCACCAGAAAGAAACGTTTCATTTAACCAACAATACAAAACTCAAAGATAATTCATTCAATTTTCATTCAATTTACAATCTCAGAATATAAATGGTAGAAAGTTGTATTTAAAATCGCCGTTTTCTAGTGGACGGGGTCATTACAATGTGTCATTTTCTTCAGTGATTGAAGCTCTGACGAAGTGTTTCTGGGTGCAGGTCCCACGGTCCTGATGCAGTGCTAATGGCAGACGGTCAACACAGTATCCTGGTGGAGCTCACCCAGTCCCAGATGCTGCACATTGCCCAGCAGATTGCTGCTGGCATGGTCTACCTGGCCTCCCAGCACTTCGTCCACAGAGACTTGGCAACCAGGAACTGCCTGGTAGGAGAAAACCTGCTGGTCAAGATAGGAGACTTTGGCATGTCCAGAGACGTTTACAGCACAGACTACTACAGAGTGAGTCCAAAGTATTTTTTGATTTTTGTCCCCATTCTCACCTCATCTTACACACACACACACACACACACACACACACACACACACACACACACACACACACACACACACACACACACACACACACACACACACACACACACACACACACACACACACACACACACACACACACACCCTCTGATATACACACAGAAATATGGAAATGCGGCCACATCGTCTCAAATATGTAATTAGAATTTTATTCCAGTTTTGGCCTGAAATAGCTGTGTAGCTGCAGAAATGACAATTTCAACCAGAGGTATTTTATCTATTTTTAATACCATTTAAATGCAAATTCTATAATCTGCATAAAATTACTGTTTCGATGGTAATAAAGGCCAACAGTGCAAAAAAAATGCATCAGCCATGTCTCTTTCTCCCAGGGCAGCGAGTTAAAACCTCCCTTCACTCGGCATGACCGGCATCATATTAAACCATAGAGGAGTTATAGTATATTGTATGTAAATATCACACTTTGATGGATAAAATAAAAAAAAGAAGAATAAATTGTCACGTTGAGGAGCAGATTGAATTATTTTATTTCCCGTCTCAGATCCCACAGTGCCCTCTGCTGCCCGAAGCAGAGTCAGAAATCCAAACACACACACACACGAGAAACATCATCTCAGTGATGCATTTGCCGCGGCAGATAAGATCACCATAAACAGCGCCTGTCACTAACTCCTGATATCAAACGTTTTTATCAAAGCGAAATCAAAAGCATGCACGCAGCTGACGATACGAGGCCATCTCGTCTGCTGTAAGCTGCTACAGTAAATTAGATCAACCAGGAAAACTAATATAACTGCAGTTAACGATCGGTTTAGTTGTGAATGAAACTAGAATTATATAGAATTACAGTCACTGGTCATAAAGAGTGTCATATAGTGTCTATATGAGGTCTAACACAAGACAAACAAGTTGTAGTTTTAAAGGAAGGTCAATTTATTAAATTAATTACAAACAGTCAAACAAAACAAACTGACCCAGCCTCCCAGACCAACCCACCTGGGGGCTAACCCTCGACCCTAACACCACAGAACAACTAAACCTGAATTGAAATGAAGCCACGAAAACTGGACTACCGCACCCATCAGATAAACATAAATCAGAAACATAATACCTCAGCCAGAGAGAGACCAGAGCCTAGTGCCCTACCCCCTCTTATTGGATTTTCCCAATCAGCCAGACTGCTATCACCTGGCAAGGCTCGAGGCCAATCACCAGCCACAGTGCCACACCCTGGCCAGCAGAGAGGGAGCGTGTAACAATAGTTACGCTTCACTGTTGGGTAATTGGTGTCGAATACGAGCTAATGTAGGTGAAGTGGTGAAGGGATGGACGTACAGTAAAGGTGATTAGATAAAAGAGGCGACGGGAAGGGAGGGAAATGCGTTTAGTAGACAGGAAATAACTGATGGAAGAGCACAGAAAGACACTGATTGGGTGAGGAACAGCAGGCATGTTACAGGAATGCTCGGGTGACTCAACTTAATTGCTGCGTATACACTCAGTTTCCAGTTAATGAGGTACACGAGGCAGAAAATAATGCGGTTTAATACAACAGTGCTGCAGTAGATCCAACTTGTATGAAGGGTATGATGTTAAGATTTGTTTGCATTGTTGATTCAACTGTGTGCTCACTTAAATGTGTTGTTTTATGGGCTACAAACAGGTGTTTCCCCACCCAATTAGTTTTTACATGATGATTCTTCTTTTCTCTTCTTAGGACTCCCATTCACTTCCACATGGTCGTTATTAGTCTTCTTGGCATTTTACTGAACATCCAAACCCACAAAAAGTTAAATTAATTCCTCAGTATCAATCAGTAAAGTAACTGTGAACATAAAACAACCAACAAAAGTGTATATCTACACACAAACAATGGAAACAAACGGCTGTGTCACATAATATAAGTGCTATTTTATTCAGTATGCCTGTTAAGAAGTCAAGGAAAAGCAAACTCATAAGAATTTATCATCTATTGACCCTGAATATTTGCAGCATATTTCCCAGCAATCAATTCAATCATTGTCAAGATATTTAATTAAAAAAACACAGACCCAGAACTACATCACAGGGCAGAAGATGAAAAGTCAGAGGATCACCGCAGTCATTAAAATTCATCCTCTGGACGACATGAATGTCTTCACCAAATTTCACGTCAATACATGCAGTAGTTTCTGAGATATTTCAGTCTGGATCAACCAAACGGCCACACAACCACACATGTGGCTAAAAATAAAGCGCAGTCAGTTCAACCAGCAGCTGTTCAGAAGATGTTTTTACTCTCTGATGGAGACTCTCTCTCTCTCTCTATCTGCAGGTGGGCGGTCATACGATGCTGCCAATCCGCTGGATGCCCCCAGAGAGCATCATGTACCGGCGGTTCACCACAGAGAGTGACGTGTGGAGCCTCGGCGTGGTGCTGTGGGAGATCTTCACATACGGCAAGCAGCCCTGGTACCAGCTCTCCAACAACGAGGTCAGAGTCACACGAGCTCCGCAGTTACTGCGGTCACCGCTGGCTCTCAGCGGTCGAGCAGTGTTCATAGAGACACTTTAAATTAGTAGTCTGCCTTAAGTTCATGATATCCATTTACACTGACGTTATTATATCATATTCATCAAAAGCGTCCATGTTCGCTTTCTTCCTACAATGTTTTTGTCATTTTCTTATATTTTAACATTCAAACAAAGAAGCAAAAAATGACGATACAACAGTTTGAGACCAGAATGTCAACTAAACCAAATAATAATATAGACCAGCTCAGCTCTGAAAGCTTATTTTATCTCAAAAAACAATTACCACTGCATAAATGAGAAAACCTAATGATTATCGTATTTAAATCGTTTTCATGTTGTTCGCCAAACATCAGACTTTGTTTCGTCCCCCTCTCTCCTGCAGGTGATCGAGTGCATCACCCAGGGCCGCGTGCTGCAGCGGCCCCGCACCTGTCCTAAAGAGGTGTACGACCTGATGCTGGGCTGCTGGCAGAGGGAGCCCTACATGAGGCTGAACATCAAGGAGATCCACAGCATGCTCCAGAGCCTCGCCAAGGCCTCGCCTGTGTACCTGGACATACTGGGCTGATGCACCGGGCCTCTTGTATGTACTTTGCGTGCATGTGTGCGTGTGAGCTGGGTATGCTGAGAGTGCGTGTTTGTCTGCACATGACGAGACGGAGGGAAGAGGAGGAAGTGAGGGTCGTGCGACTGCGTGAGCGCCCGCGTCTGTGTACAGTACCTGGCTGTAAATGTTACTGTAAATGCTATCGTCCGTGTCCTCATCACATCGAGAAAAAGCCTTAAATTTTGAGTGATTTGCTTTTTGCTTCTTCTTTTTTTTTTTGTTTCTTATCCATCCGCAGACGTTAACTGAGGCATGTTTCACAAATGGAAACCAAAATGCATACAGGATTATGTAACTTTATCCGAAACCATCAACACTCCTATATGTTAAAGGCATAAAAAGAAATGACACCCGATAATCAGAAACAGTGATTACTGGGTTATTCTGTCGTCATCGCATTAAAATAATCACTCACTGCTGGGAACGAACAAAGGGAAAATAACGTGTCTCCATGATGGACAGTGTGTGGACACAACTTTGTAGATAGAGCTTCGTCTTCTTCGTCACACAGAGCAACATAATCTGCAGGAGGAGAGAGCGACTCATTAGGCTTCTCCTCAAGCTTTCTTTCTTTTATACGTCACGGATTAATATTTGTGTTTACAAATCTTGTTTCTGTTTTCATACGGAGCAGCCGATTAGTTTTTTTGAGTCGTCTACGGAAACTTTAAACCTACACGTATAATATCATCGAACTGGTCTCGTCAATCTGCGTATAAATAAAAGGACTTTATGCTTTCAAATAAAGTGCAGTGCATACGTCAGAGTTCAATTTTTCCTGCAGATGATACATGGATCCTTTCAAATAGCTTCATTTTTTAAGTGTGAAATTTGGATGCATAACTGAAACGATTGGTGCATCATCCGCATGCTGAATTGGTGCTATTTGAGAGACTAAAGTCATGTTGTTTGTACTCAAATTGGGCCGACTATTATACACGTATGTTTAAAACAAAAAATCAGTGTGAAACCCAGATAGATTCTCGTTAATGCCTGTGTCTGTCATGTATAACCTACTCTAGTCCGCTGAAGGACTTCCCCATGTAAAATCAGTGTTGAAGTTGTAAAAACTCAAGGGCAAACAGCTTTTTTTGAGTTTTTTTTAATTTTTCAATAACATTTGTCATATTTCATGTAAATATCTGTTACAACAGGTCACTTTTATTATCGAAGTGGTGTTTTTAAACGTTGTTGGAGTGCTCTCCTCATCTCGCAGCCTTTTCATTTGATGTATCTAAAGCACAGAGAATGAGGACTCGGCGGTGTTGAGCTGTGCCTATCCCCCCGCCCTTAAAAAAAAAAAAGAAAAAGTGAGCACAGTTTTTTTGTTTTGTTTTTTTCATTCACCAGCAATGCCATTTAGCAAATCGTTGTTGTTCGGTGGCCCATATCTGTAAGTGATGTGGTTTTGTATGCATCTTCAGAAGCAGGTTTTCAAATGTCGTGATGAGATTGTGTTCATGGTTTGACGAGAGGAGATGAACTTCGGGATCTTCTCTCAGAGAGACTGTCGGGGCATTTCGATGCAATTTGCTGTGCACTAATGTAGATCGAATACCTTGAGGATTTCTTTGTTTTCAGCACTTTGGTTTTGTATGTATTGAAGTTGCTACTCGTTTATTTGTCATTTATTGACATAACAAGAGTGTACTTTAAAGATCTAATCTTAAATGCTACATAAAAGGGTAGGAGACCACAGTAAAAAGGGTTAATTAAGAGTCTGATTGGCCTTAAAGTGTCCCAGGGGTGCTTTCATCTCTCTGAGCTGCCCCACAGCTCCTCACTTTGGGCATCGGTAAAGCACATTTGTACAGGCTGAGGACCTTTAAGGGGAATTCTGGTATTTTTAAACCTGAGCCCTTTATTTAAATGTATTGGGAGTGTAAATGTTACCAACATCGCTCCAGCAGTTCACCTCAGCACACAGCACGGATCCAACGGCTGCATTGTAATCCCTTCGACTGTCAAAGTTACATCGACTAAAAGTGTTGTTATTGTAAGTGACTGACTATATCACAGAAATGACTCCGACCTTTTTAAGATCCTTTTGTAGCCAGAAACACGAGTCCCGCTCTGAAATCTCGCAAGAGGTGAGGTGTTGCAGGAAGACGTCAGAGTTGGAGAGAGGAGACTGATTGGAGTTATTTCCAAAGTCATGGCTGAGTATTTAACTGATTTTGACAATCTAGCTGAGGGAACAGCTGCATCAACTCACCCTGCAAGATTTCAGAGCGACACCTCTCCTCGAACAACACACTGTGTTTCTGGTTAACAAAAAGGATCTTTGCAAGGCGACCAGCGAGGCAGTTAGCCAGCTGGCTAGCTAGCTACCCTCGCAGGCACTTCGTGGAGATTCTCGACTCCGAAAAATGCTGGAGCATATTATCCATTCGCCGTCTGTTTTCATAAAATGGCCCATATTTGAAATCTACGCAGTTCATTGCTCGCGTAAAAAGTTCTCAAAGGTAGAGTTAGTGATGAAATAATGTATTTAAACTCCAGTGTGGTGCTTGAACGAACTGCTGTCTGACAGTGAAACGCACTACATACTCAATTTCACATCATCGTTATTATGTTTCCGTCACGTTGTCTGACACTCAACAACCTTAACAACAGCACTGTTAGCGGCCGTAACTTTGACTGTTGCAGTTGCCCCAAAGGATTACACTGCAGCCTTTGCAGCCTGCTGAGACGATCTACTGGACCGACTCCAAAACTTTTGCTAAGTATAAATCATTTACACACCATGGAGCCTTGGTTTAAAAATACTGGAATTGCCCTTTAATGCATCCTTGAAGTTTATTTTCCAAATTGTCCTCGATAGTGTCGTTTCCTGAGATTAAAAAGAGGCTAAAATATTAAAGTAAGTCTGGTGGTCCGAGTGTCTAGTACGAACTTCTGTATTAACCTTAAGCTTGATAATGAGTGTCATGTATTTCCATATAGAGGCATAAAGCAGTGCGCCTCTTTGCTGAGACAATAAGTTAAGTGCACTTTGTAGCGTAACTTAACCCCCCCCCCCTCCAACCCCAACCCCCCTAAATGCACAACCTGAGCGGCTGTGCTCAGCGCTCTCCGCCTCGACCTCAACTGCACTTAATGACGAAACAAAAACATGTCGCCCGTGCTACGCCGGCCATGAACGAAGCAAAACTCTGACACACTGTCCCGGATAAAAATGTCCCTCTATGTTTTTATTACAGCGTTTGTCAGTTCTGTATAATAGTCACGTGTCCGCTGTACATAACTCGCTGTCCATTCTGTACAGTTCTGATATTTGTCTATATCAATAGTAGGCTACGTTTAATAGTATAATCTGTTTTAAAGCAGGTATCATGTCAAAACTGTGTGACATCTATTGAAGACAACGTGTTATGGGCCACTGGCAATACATACTATATGTAAATACGATTTTATTTGTGCTACATTGTATAATTTCTTTGTGCTCGTTCATGATACCAGTGAGAATACAATCCTTTTTTTTTTCTTTGGCAACTTTTGATCTGCAGAGGACTTGATTTGAACAATGTGTTTTTTTTTTCTCTGAAGAAAAAAAAAAAAGAAAAAGAAAAAAGATCTCCTCTGTCCTCTCCACTGTGATGGGGAGCTTACACAGAGGCTGTCTGAGAAGCTGTCTGTCTGCAGGAGCACCATAGACTCTGGATTTGATTTGAAAATAAAAAATAAAAAAACACATCAGGATCTCTCCTCGCTGACAGGCGCCCCCCCCCCCCCCCCAGCAGACGTGTGGCCGAGTGGCGAGGAGGCCAAAGGTCGCCTCTCGGCCAGAACAACCCCACCACTCAACCTCTGACTGACTGTAGCCTATTTTGATCCTCTTTCAGATGAATAACTGTGACTTTGCATCATGAATAGTATATTATTTTGAATGTAATCTAGAAGGGTCGGGACCTTTTTTGAATGTAATCTATCTCGAGGGGAGGGGGGGTTAAGGATTTTTTTGTAAATACATGGTAAAAGAAAAAAAGATTACAATTTTCATTCCTGTGCAGATAACAAATTTTACTTACTGTGTGAATACAAAGAGAGAGTGCGTATGTGTTTGTATGTGTGTGCCTAATGTCGCCAAGATGGCTGACATCCGTATGCAAGAGTGTGTGTGTGTGTGTGTGTGTGTTTCAGAGCGTGTGTGTGTGTGTGCTCTCCTGGCAGATTTAATCCTGCTTTAATCAGCCAGTTCTATCAATCAATTCAATGCTTTGTGCATCATGTGAGTAGCTTATCCACAATTAATGGAAATGTTCCTTGTGATACTGTGCATTTAATAAAGGTGGTATGTCTTACAATACGCTCGTGTGCCCTCACGATCCTTCTCGTCTCGATGTGCACGACTCAAAGGAAGCGTTCAGCGCTTTGGTAAATATGCTTGTATGCTTTCTTGCGCAGAGTGAAAATGCATATTTGAAAACATATTGAGCTCATAATATACACACATTGTTAAAGATTAAACCAGTGGTCCTCTCTGACAACTGCGGCAGGGTCCGCCAAATATAAACAAAGTAAAATAGCATGAAACTGTGTTGCCCTTTAAGTTCAGTTTGTTATTTCAGCCATGAAAACAAAGAGAGTTTGTTTATTTAGTTTGTTTAAAAAAACAAATAAATCTGTCAACTAAGATCTTTGTCATCTGATTAAAATAACATCCCCAAAACTACATAATGCACCTTTAAATCATTCATAATCTGTGACGTAATCAGTAACTAAAGGTGTCAAATGAAATGTATTGGTAGATAATCAGTCGATAATCTATTTTTCTTTTCTTGCAGTTGGCCTTGTTGGGTTATTATACAATATATGGCCTCCAACCAGATATACTATAATAGCCCTGTGTTGCATAATGACTAATAAATGACCTTGTGCATCTTATAGGACTGACCGCTCCAGTCAGCCAGCTGCTGACCTGTTAACTTGTCCTGTGGAGGCTTTAGACAGTCTGAGCACCACGCAGACTGTCTGTTAAGGTGTGATTGACATTTAATCTGTTTCCCCATTGCTGTTGGTGGTGGGCTACTTTAAGAAGAATCCAACATGTGTCATGAAAGGTATCCCGCAGGCACCATTTGTTTCTAACAATAACTACCGAGGAGTGACACGGACAGCTGCCCTAAATGGCCTCAGACACACACACACACACACACACACACACACACACAGAGGACTGACCAGTGCAAACAGCTTCTTAGATGCTCTTGACAAAGTATATTGTCGCAGTTTTTACACGTACACTGAGGGACTCTTATCCTGCACGGTGTGTAACCTACCTGTTTTTTTGTTTTGTAGTGTTACTGGTGAGAAGCTCCACTCTCCACACTCAGTTGCTGAGTCCATCCATCAAGGTCGTCCTCCTCAACAGATTTACCTCATGTCTTTCATGAGTGGGGGGGTCACCTACTGCCCTCTGAGGGAGGCTTCAGTGTGTCTGCTCCAGGATTAAACACAACAACCCTCCTTTTGTCTTATTCTTTAAAAAAACAGCCCAGGAGGACTTAATACTGCGCAAACGTGTACTTCAATGTTCTTGCTTTTCTGGTTTTATCTTACACTGACTGCATGATGTGTCTTAGTGTCTACTTTCATTCTGTAAATTTTGTTTTATTTATCTTGTTTTATCATTCAAGCCAACCTTTACCAACATTTTTAAGCATGTAAATATTCGCTAAATGGCTTATGAGACACCATAATATAGTTTTAAACATATATTTTCATTAATGATTTGTTTATACGCCAGCCTCCGTTTATAGATTCCCACAGGAGGCGTTATGAATGTTGACAAATACATTGATAAACAATTATATGGGCTCACAACTACATTATAGTGTAATTTGAGCTATTTATTCAATGTTTATATATTTATGAATGCTAAATACCGGGGCTTAAAAAGCCATTTTAGAGGCCGAGGAGCTGCAGGTGTGCAGCCGAACACAAACATCTGTGGACTCACAACAACGACACAAGGTGCAACGGTGTGATGGTCTCTTGGTTTCATCAAAAGCTGTGCGCAGTTTATATTTATTGTATTCTAAATTTACATTTTTTTAAAAAAATGTCCGCCCATGTCTTAGAACCATTATGAAAGTTAACGCACAAGTTCAATATAGCACATCTCATTGTATTTTACATAGAGGGTAAAAGTATAGGCATGAAGGTGGCATGATTCATATCAAGGCTCAAAAGAATCAGAAAAACAAACATGAATAAATAGAAAGTGCTAACCTTAGCAGAAAGAAAAATAAGAATTTCTTCTCTTAAAAAACAAAACAAAACTGCAGTGTGGAAAGTCTCAAGCTCCTGTTACCCAGCAAAGAAATTAAAACAAGCCATCTAAAGCACGTGGACTGACGCTAAGCAGAGTGAATGCTAGTGTGAGAGAGAGCAATGGACATACTGTAGTTGGGCGTCTGTACTTATCTATAAATTATAAAGTATACTGTACCTAAACAGCTTATCACTACACATTAACAACTAGGAAAAACTCTTCTTCTGTTCCTAGTATTCATCTGATGCATGTGGTCGTAATCGACATATTCAGACAGAGAGAAAAGGCATTGTGGAGCTGAGAGACACACACAGCAGCGTTTTCCTCAGAAGCTACTGCCGAACCCAATCGTTTTCTCATCATTCAAACGAAAAACCTAACACAATATATCGTTAGAGTTCAAATTCTGCATGTCAGATTTGTACATTTCCAGTACGTATTTTAACCATGTTTGAAAGAACCATTTAAAAACAGTTGAAAGCTTTGGGATATTTTTTAAAAAAGGGTTTTAATGACAAGGTCATTAAAAGTCATGCACGCTGCAAATAACTGCATGCAGTAGTTATGGTAACCCATCCAAGCACTTTTTATTTATTAATAGTCATAAACACACACAGCAGCTTCATCAGAGGAGCCTACGCCCTCTTGACTTTTGAATGTGGAGTATTTATACGGAGAGCCGTTTGCATGTCACAGGAAGCAAAGGTCTGCCACAGCTGCCTGTAACATTTACCTGATAAAGAAAAGTTATGTGGATTGATTATCAACTTCATATATATTTCATATATATTTATATATTTCTCTTCTCTCGCTCGCTCACTCAGTTGCTATTGCGCACTCGCACATTTATCCCACTTGCTCTCATTTATTTTTGTTTACAATGTAACAAAAATGGTGACAGGCCTGAAATTACAATCACCAACAAAAAAAAAAAACAAAAACAAAAAAAAAACAAACTCAGAAAATTGAGGAGGGAGAAAGGAGGGTGAGGCCAGGGAGGACTGCTGCTGTTTGCTGCCCATCACTGACAGTTGCAGCAGAGAGGACACAGTCTGCTTGATGCTCGGACATCAAAGAGGAGGCGGCGGAGGCTCCTTCCCCGTGGAGCTGCGCTCTCTGAGCTGGAGGTTCTCCAGCGCCACATCTAAAGGCATGATATCCACGCAGCCCATGGCTCCGAAGTCGGCGAAGTCTCGGCGCTCGTCCTCGTCGGAAGAGGAGCTCTCCTCGTGCATCAGCGTGGACAGAAGCAGCTCCTGGACGAACAGGCTGCGGTCCGCGCGCTCTCCTTCTAGAAACTGACGCTCTGCTTCGGACATCTTAGGTTCATTCAACCTGGGAGAGGAGGAAACATTAGATTTTAATATATTCAGATGATACACTTATTAGTTGCTTTTCTGTTTTTCTTTCTATTTCTATTTTATTCCCATAAATGTACCGAGTAAGCCTGCCTTCTTTTACTATTGTAACAGTCCTGTATGTAATGCACTGCACTGGTAACAATGTTTTAAAATGTGGTATTTGAATAAAGTTATCATTATAATTCTATAATTTAACGTATTTTGATAGCTTAACCTGTTGTACACTGTCAATCACACAACAGTATTAGTATTGTGGGAACGGGAGGCATCACAAAATTGAAACTTGTGAAGAGAACAGAGGAACAGCTAATTATAAATGCACAGGAGCTATGAGTATCTTCAGAGCTCCTATAATGTCCTCCTGTAACTGCTTCACCACAGAAAAACTTCCATTATATTGAATTTTGAAATACAAAAGGTCAAGCAGGTCATGTTAAAAAGGTGAGGGTGGTGATTTTCTTTACTTTTCTTATTGATAACAAATCCAAAGAACAGATCAAATCCCATAATGAGCTGATCCGCACACATGCATCGTCCGTTTACCCGAAGCCTGATAGCGTCTGCCTCTGTGGTCCGCAGACTATTAAAAACACATTAGTGAACCACAGTGTTTTACAGGCTGCTTCATTATGATGAACGTGGACATTGTGGTTTATTTTAAGTCGATCCCACAAACAACGTCCTATTGTTGTAAATCCTTGCTCGTGCACTGAAAATAGTCCCCAATGAATGCTCTACTGGAAACTACAGTTCACAGCTGTTTAGGGAAATTATTCAGTCTTACGTAAAAGAAGTGCGCACATATTTACGGCCTGTTGGAACCAAAGGGGCTTCTGGTCTTTGGATGGGATTTGTTGAGAATTACAAAAACTCAGACTATTCATCGTTCGAACATCTTAGTTAATTGAAAACGCCATAATAACGTTAATAAATAACCCAATCCCCTATCCGCATAAGCCTATCACAGATGTGCAAAAATCATCGATTTCCCAGTAAACATCATCTTTAATTGTGATTCACTAAGTGCTGTAAACCACACTTCGAAACCATCCAGCTGGCCACACTCACCGTGCTAATAGGAACTGGGAGTTGTGGGACGAGGATGAGGGATTGCTTTCACCCACGGTGGCAGTGTTGGCAGTTGCTGTGCTGGGTGGAGGGATGGTGGTGCCAGTGTTGCCTGGGTTGTTGCTGCGTCGTGTCGCGTGGCGTCCCGTCTCCACTTGCTGTCGCGCTGCCTGAGCCTGCTGTCGCTCCAACTGCAGTTGCATCTGGAGCTGCTGGAGCTGGGAGGCTGAAGGCCCTGACGAGTTGATTTGCCCCCCTGCCGCACGCCGCACACCTGACAGCTGAGACAACAACTCTGCAGGAGAGACAACAAAAACAGGCTTCACTGACGGCCGTTTCTAAATAAGTCAGGATTTTAAAAAGCGACACTGTAGACGGTCGGAGAAAGACAGAAGAAAAGAAAAACAGGAATTCCAAGAGAAATAGTTTATTCATTAGACTTTGAACCGTAACCCATTTAAAGAGATTATATAACTTGACTTTAAAAATATTCTAGACTATTAATATTAAATTATATCCTGGCAAACGCAGATTAAATACAGTCACTGCTTTTAACATGTGTAGAAGTGCCAAATATTCATATGATTCCCACACAGACTTGACAAAACTGTCTTGACCCAGTAATTACAGGGTGACAACAAAAAAATGTGTAAAGGTAGTTTGTAGCATTATTTACCGTGTAGTTTAATTAATAAAATAAATAAGAATGCTGGCAATACATATGTTACAAGTCATCTATGTTATAACAAAACATTTAAGCAATTTTGGCTTATATTCACTAAAAGCAACTGTAAAAAAGTGATGCTACAAATGGCTAAAAATGTTCATATTCATCTATAAAATGGATTCTGGTGGTATATAATTAGTTTTGGGACTCGTCAAAGATCCAACTCTTCCCATCTGGCAGTGATGAGCCTTCCGGTACATCAGTATAACCTCCGATTCTCACCTGCGATTGGGTCCATTGCTTCTCTGTTACTCGGGGTGTAGGTGGAGCTCTGTGATGAGGAGGATGAAAGTCCCCCTGTGGAGCCGCTAGTAAAGTGCATATTTGTCCGTCGTGCTCTGGGACCGCCGAGTCCACGTCCAGGGTGAAACATCCTGCGTACGTGTCGAACACTGCTGGACTCATCGTACACAAGCACTGTTAAGGGTAAATGCCGTAATGTCACAGTATTTTTATTTTTTTTTTTTGTTATACACATTTCTATGTAAACACATAGAACATAGATTCATGTAGACACTCAGTGTATGGAGACCCAGAAAGGATATTAAATCTCTTGGCGCTCTGTGTTCAAGTGTGAGGTGAGCTGTAAAGTCATCTGTGACGTGGTTGGGGTCCCCTCCAGGCAGGGCAGCACATATCGGACAGATCTGAAATGAGAGAGAGGTTTCTGTTTGAGATCTTACAGCGAAACATCAGAGAAGTACCAAGCAGCACTGTCACTTTTTTAGAGTAACGTTTTACACTGACACTAAATGTCGTTAGTGTGCAGCGTTGCAACGAAAGGCAGGTCTGAGAGCAGCTATTGTTCAGGGCTATTCACATAAAATCCAATAAAGTCAGTTAAAACAGCTCCTAGGATGGCCAAAGCACACCTGCCCTGCTGGGTTGCGGGGACATCTTGTAACTGCAACCCCGCCTTACCATTTCACCCTGTTTGTTTTCAGCCGTTTCGGAAGTTGTGTTAAGTTTCTGCTGGTGAAAACTCAACGTTTCCGGATTTTTACTGCCCCATTGTGAATGCTTTTAAATAACTCAATAACAGGGGAGTTTTATCATAAAGAATTTATCGGAAATTAAACGTGTTAATCACCAAATTGGGGGAGCTTTGTTCAGTAATACTGCAGGGAGGATGAGTAATTACAGCAGCAAGACAAGCGCTTTATCAGCTGAAAACACACCTTCAAGCAGGTAGTCCTGTTGTAATGGAAATGCAAAGCCCTGCCACACTGGTCTGATGTGCTGAGCAAACAGGGTCAAGCCAACACATGTGCATGGAGAAGCCACGAACTGGACATTCAGGTGCATTGCTTAAGTAGCCTTCTGATTCTGATACTAGCCTCTATCTGAGATAAGGAGCTTACAATCTTCTTACCAACTCCACAGCCCCCTCAACTTGTAGTTTTCAGACCCAACGAACACCGACTCAAGTGACTTTGGTGTGTAGACTCAGTGTAGTTCCCCTTTAAGACTAAATGAATCATGAGTAATGCTTAATGTACCGATATATGAGCAGATGTACTAATTAATACACTGCACATGGGACAATCAGGACATGTTTTCTGGCTGAGCAATTTTGACTGAGGAATTCCTTAAAGAAGAAGTACAGCCCCTGGTCTCTCTGTGGAGGTAGTACTGGTATATATATATAAATCGATGGATAAATGGATATAAATCCAGCAACACTCAACACAATAAAATCAACAAGTACTTCAATGACTGGACAGTTGATTGGTCAGTTGATTGACTGAAAATTAAGTCAGCAAATATTTTGGTAGTGGGTCAGAAATACCAAACGCTGCCTACTTACTTTGTCATTCATGAAAGTAAACAAATAACTTTACGTTTTGGACTGTTGATGAAACCTGAATACATCGCTGTGGGAGATTATAATGGGTATTTTTCATTGTTTCGTACATAAACAAGACAACTAATTGAGAAAATAAGTGTCAGATTAAGCAAAAATTCAAATCAATTACAGCCCAAATTGAAACACATTGGGAAAAAGTTGTAAAGGCAGTGAACCCCATCATGTATCAGTTGTCAGCAGACACCACAGTGCAGACCACCAACCTTTATTCATACAGAATATTTCACCACAAACGACCCCATTCAGGCTAATTACTACACATCACGTTCCTTTGTTCACACAGCCTGCATCACAGCACACAGACACCCGTGCATCACATCCTCGACTGACATTCAGAAGCAAGTTACAGAAACACTTCCTCCCTCACAGCTGTTTTTTTTATTTTGGTTTGAAAAAAATTATCTACGTTAAAAGAATGACATTGTTCTGTATTTCCTTAACTGTCAATGAATCCAATTAAAAAGGCCAAAACCATCAATCAACTGATGCTAGTAACAAGTCCCATCTGTGTATCCAATCCTCTGTGCCATAGTGCTCTATTCTTGTCTAAAAAATATATGAATGAGAAGCATTGTTGCACTGGGTGGCATGTTTCTACGTTACGATGAACACAGCCACTGTACTCTATTTTGAGTCAATCCCACGTACAACATCCTGCTGCTGTAAATACTCATCACTGCAACTGTATTCATCCATTGCTGTAAATAGTCCCAAACAAATGCACCGTTTATCGCTGCTTGAGTAAAATTTGCAGTTAACTACAGCAGCCAGCTGTTATACTTAGCTGTATATATTCATGATAAGTATTTAAAGATATACACCTTAGTATGAACACATGGCCTTGGGGCCAAGTGCAGACAGGTTTGGGAGGTTGTGAAGTATTGAGAGACAGAATAACATCAGCCTTATCCATCAAAGCTCTCACTTTTAAGTAGTGACGCTCTCTCTGCTGTTGACTTTGCAACAAAATCCAACAAAACAGTCTTTTCACTGTAGCTTGGTTGTAGCACTGTTGACTTGGTTTCACTAACAGACCAGTTGGGTCTACAAGGGTCTCTTTTTTTAATCGATGACTGCTAGTGGAGCTGCAGTTGTCCCACAATCTACCTGCTAGCCAGTCAGGCAGTGTCAGAAGCAGCCTGACCCTCTGCGTTGCTGGAGAGTAAAAAAAAGTATAGCTCCATCATAACTTGCTAGCTAGCTAATGTGCCATTGTTACTGCTGATTTGTGCACGACAGTCCAGCATTTTAAAGTAGTTAAATGCTGCATGCTCCCTCTTTAATGGCATATGACGCCTGAAATTGAACTTAAGTCCGGCAGCAAGGTTACTGCACTTTGTGCTGCTCCATTAATATCAGTGCAGACTGACAGGGTAGGAGCATGGTTGCTAATGTTAGCTCATATAGCACCGCTAATGTAAATGGCTAGTATAAAGGAAACACTTTTCTACACTATCGATGACAACTGATGACTGATGATGTAACTCAAAAGTGCACTTGAAAACAAAGGTAGGGGTAAAATTGGATATGACATTGGGTCAGAATGACTGTTCAAAATCTGTAATCATGATCTCCTTAATGTGTGCAGTGTACTCACCACCTCTGTGGAAGTCTCTGCATGTTCTGAGGTGACATGCTCCTGTAGGGACGTCTCTGTAAAGCCCATCTTGCCACAGTAAGGACATGTGAACGACTGGGGTTGCTCTACTGAAAAAGTGTCTCCTCCATAATACAGGTCTGCAAGAACACAGTAAACAGAGCAACTGTTATTGTAAATCAATACTTAGACTAATAACACAAATATAAGAGCCTCTGTACAAAGTTAAACTCAACAAATGACATGAATCAGGACTAAAAATACACTGAATGATTTGTAATCACACAGCAGGTGACAGTCAACTCATGAAATATGTAGCAATCATGGTGAGACAAAAGTATCTGCCTGGGCTTTCAGACAGCTCCTTACCATAGTCTACCCTGGTTAATATACACTGCATGGGGTGCTCTGTGGTGTGTCTTGTCGTTGTGGCTCCGCTCTCGTAGCACGATGCACACAGGTCGTAGTCGTAGCAAATTAAACACTTGAACCGCCTTCCTCTAAAGTTCCCTTTTAAACATGCATCGCAGCTCACACCTGCAAGAGAGAAAAAGGGGAAAACGTAAAGTCAAACGAGTGGACTTGACAATAAAGTCACAAATTCCTTATAACTGCGTCTGCAGAGGGCCGACTGTGAGAAAGCAATCTCTATCTGTGGGCCAGTCTCACTTACATGAGCATGTGTTTTGGAGTGGCACCAACCCACAAGTGCCAGCAATGAAGAACTCTGGCATTCCAGTAGGCAAAGTCTCAGAGAGACGCCACAAACACACAAAACAACTGAAAGCTGTTTTCATTGCAGCGTTTCTTACTCTTTAATGTGTCCACACATTCTCAGGTAGCATATGTGGATCTATATGAACTGTACTGGTCAGGAGAGACAGGAGGTAGAGCTGAAACAAACTAAAGCACCGGACTACATGTCAGCGATTTTCTATAATCTCCAAATAGATTATCACTATTGTTACAAATCCATATATCAAATATCATTGCATCGTTCTGCTTTTTCTGCCCTTTACTACATGATCACAGCGGAGATCTATTCAAGCGCTGGCCTACTGCTCTGCAGACACAACCGGTTATTTTCTATGAGACATCACAGTTATATCATTATACACAATACTCCAACTTCTGACTCACTGACATTTCCTTTAAAGGGAAAAAAGCCTTGTTTGGTGAACGTTGGCTAGCATTAAGTATTTAGGGTATTTCCTTTGTCGAGACTGAGCTGACGCCTTGAAACCAAAAGCTTCAAAATATAAAAGAGAGAAAATTGCCACAAAAAGTAACATTTATTAACCGAACCCTGAACAAACGGATCAACTGGCAGGTATCGGTGTTGATTAAAGGCTGGTTGCACCACAGCAGGGTTCACAGAGGTACTTATCCCCCCCTGAGTGGTATAAAGTGTGTGTGCCCTCCTCACGTGACCACACAACCCACTTCCACGAGTAATTACGAGTGCCTGGAAAATAATTGAGTGTCTTCATCTCAAAAACTAGCCTGCCCACCAGGGAACAAGTTAACAAGTACTTCGTCGTCCTACTTAAACCAAGCTACTTCAGTAGTCCCCTCGGGTCCAGCTGGGGCTACCTGGCTGTGCCGTGCTCCTGTTTGCATTATCGGACACCATAGCAACTTCTGAGGTGATCAAACATGACGACCCTCCTGTCTGGCCTGCTACAACTAACATAACGTGGTGGGGACTTGAAGTGAGCCAAATTTACACCCTCCATCTGGTTTGCAGTTGAAAACACACCGTAACATAACCCTAGCTAGCTAGTAGCTTGCCAGCTAGCTAACTTAGTGACTGGTTTATGGTCAGAGGCCTCAGACTTTCTGTCTTCTTCTTGATGACAGTGCATTCGCTAACAACATTAGGTTATGTGACCAGACGGGACAGTATGGCGCTAACATTAGCATTGCGGGGCTCTTAAAATCAGCACCCAATACAAAATATAAGCGAAATATTGTTAATAGCTAAACTCGGGCGTGCTGTTATGGTAGTGTACAACTAGTAGTGTTACGGGAGTCAGTGTTTGTCAGCGTTAAGTCGCAGCTACTGCAACGATTTCTTATGTTAGCATACGTTAGCATGCTCGCTAGCCCTAGCTAACATAAGGTAACGCAGTACCTAGCATGGGCTAACTGCTAAGCTCCGCAATGTTGCCGTATCATTGCGAGCACGTTAAGAGAAGTTTCAACATCCTGCCTCAAATTAAGGGACACTGGCGATATGCGTACACCGGAGCTGCAGATGGGAAATGCGTGTGTGTCGGGACAAATCTGAAAACAAGCCGCGAAAAACGCAACACTCCCCCCCCGCTTGACTTGAATAAGCACTTAGCGGAGCTAGCTAGGGGAGCTAGCTGCTCAGGTAATGTAGCCACCAACCCAGGCGCTGTGGACCTGTTTATCAACTCACCCTCATGTCGGGACATCCTACAAACAGCGGCGCAGCCCCTCCTCGGGCTCCCCAGCGCGGTTAATGGGGAACGATACAGTCTTTGAGATGCTGAACTGGGAAAAAAGCCTTCACCCTCGCCTCTTTTTCGAGCAAGATGGATCCGACAGCAGCTTACAGTTTGTTCTGCTTCCCCTCCCAGAGTGTCACTTATCGCTGCGTGCTGCTGGTGGACGCTAGGCGGCGCACTGACACCGCTCGGGCCGCGACGCCTGCGCGCTGGGGCGGGCTGCCCTTATCACTGCCTCGCAGGCTGCAATAGCATTATCATCCCAGCGGTGGAAAGTAACTAAGTACATTTACTCGAGTACTTTACGTCAGTGTTTTTATTTTCTGTCAAGTCATACTTCTGCTCCACTTCAGTTCAGAGGGAAATATTGCAGTTTTACTCAATTACACTTACTTGATTTGATTGAACTTAATTTAGCAGATTCAGATAAATAATGTTAATTATTACAGGTTGAGTTAAACTGTATCGATTTGACAAGCTACCCTGCATTAATTACAATTAGCTCCACCTTTACCAGCTGCAATATTAAAGTCATATTTATCTTTGGGCTGCACAATTCATCAAATATATGATCAAAATGGCTTTTTTTTTTAAATAAAGGTAAAGTGCTCTCTGGATGTCTTGTTCTCCGGATGTCAGAAAACATGTCTACTCCAAGAAAATGTCACATCACCATCATGTCTTTAATAGGATTATTCCCACTAATTGTAAACACTATAATATATATATTTGACCATATTTTGCTTCTGAAAATAGCCAATCTGCATGATGAGTACAGTATGATGAGTTATATTTTTTTGCTACTGTTGTACTGTTACTCTTTTATTTCTACACTGCGGTGTTAGACAGGAGTACTTTGAGGACTTCATCCACCAGTACATTTTTTATTTTTTAATTAAGGGGAGGTAGTGGGATTTACAGCAGACAATAAAAAGAAGAAGAAATATGCAAACATTAAATTAATAAAAACAAACAAAAAAGAAGAAAATGGTAAGTAAGAGGAGATACACCTCGTGTTCAAGAAATATAACATAACAATTACAAGAAAACTGAGTGAGCAAATGTTTAACTTTAAATAATGGGGGGGAAAAAACACTTTTCCTATGTGTACTTGTGATTATACACTAATGAAAACACAATTATGGACATTTAATTACATTTCTGCCAATATATCCTCCTAAATCCTACATATTGTCTGGAGAAAAATGAAGGAACCGGTGCTGCGTCTTTTGTAAAAAGTCTTTATTTTTGTACATAAGACTCAGTTCATTTCTGTGCTGATGAGGACGCATACAGTCTGACAAACCAGTGCATTACAATGAAGACTTCACAGCAGTGTAGAAGGCTGGGGTGGAGCTCACGGCCCTCACTTTGTGCCTTCACCAGGAGGCTAACGTCTGAGAAAATAATCCCAGACCACCTGAAGCGAACAAAGTCAGAGTCGTGACTCCACCCTCGTGCATAAGCCTGATGTAGCCATACAATCTTAAAATGACTAACAGTTATCTGTACATACAATTTATTACATGTGCTTCATGTCAACAGTGGAGAGTGAGAGCTGAGGAGTATTTAAATAGTCTAAACCTCGTCCTCTCACCGTCTCGTGAGGGGAAAAAAGTCGAGAAAGAGGCACAAACCCAGTCTCCCCGATATACAATATAATCTATTTTAACATACGGTGTAGCTGTGCAACTTCTGGAAACAAAAACAAGACAGAAAACCTGAAAGAAATCTTTGTAAGGTACTCTGTACCGCATATGGGGAGACGCTGAGCCTACAGTTTGCTAATGCTTTATATAGTTTGTTACGGCTCGTCTCCACTACAAACCACCGACCAATGAATCCCACTTACTCTATGGCAACTGCTGGTGACTGGTTAGACATGTATTTCTACATTTGAGGAACATTTACTTTCCGTTTTTTGCAAATTAAAAGGTTGAACATGAAAACATGCTACAGTCGTATCTCATCTCAATCATGTTAAAGTCTCAAAACAGTCATTCACACGGCTTGAAACGTCACTTTCAATCAAATGAAACCGAAGTAGTGGATACAAACCCTCATCTTTGTGAAGAATAATTATACTTTCTCATCAAAATATAACAATATTTACATATTTATGCATCAGCTTTGAAATTGTGAGACAGGCCAGATGCTTTTCTTCTACGTCAAATGTTAAATGTCATCGTTCATGATATCTGTAGCACCTGAGCAAAAATCGTCTTCTCTGACCACTGATCACAAAAAAAACATCTCTTAAATTACAGCAAACACTATTATGTACATTTAAAGCTTTACATTTTTGAGCATTTACTTCTATTTACAGTACAATCAAAGGTTTGCATTCTGACGCTAATTACAAACATTTAACATCGGCGTTGGGACGAGACGGTTTTTGTTTTTTTTCAACTTTCGGTTAACTGAGAGTAAAAGTATTAAAAAAATAAAAGCATACAGACTGAACCTTTGCTGAAAAATAAATCTCGTGTTCGGGTCAGTGTCTTTAGCACTAACGTTTAGAAATGTGCCACGTTGCATCGTTAAACTTCAACAAAAAAAGACGAGCAAAATGCTATAAAATGCTAAAAAAGGTACAGTGTCGTAAAACTAATCGAGCACGTGAGCTTTAAAACAAGAGTCCAAGCTACCAGACAGACTAAAGTTCACATATTGTACGTCTCACAAGCGAGTAGACCTCTGAACATTGCTGCTGTAATGACATAGAAAGTATGTGACATGGCTTAGATCTTCATACTGAAACACCTGAGTACTTTTTTAAAGCTAATTGCACCTATTGTAGCTCTGAAGGTTTTTATAAAACTGCTCTATGTAATACAGATAAATGCTACTTTGCCAACAGATGCCCGGTAAGTGATGGTTTCTCCCTCCTACCGCTCCTCACTTGAACTGCTTGATCAAATACTCTGTTATATCTGCATAAAAGAAGCTGATCTAGAACAAATAGCATTTGCAAATACTTCACACGAGGTTTACAGTCAGTGCTGAGGACATCTGGATTGCTGAAAGCGCGAAAAGGACAAAAGCCGGGGGAAGTATTTGCAAACATTATATGACCCAGGTCCAGTGAATGATAACTGTGTTTTCCGGGTCGTCACTGTGTCGTAGCGCTGAGGTGTCTGTGGGTCTTATGGCGTTTCTTCCGTCTGTGCGACTGTCTGTTTAAAAGTCCGCCTGACGCTCTGTGCGAGCTGATGGCGCCGGGAGCAGTCGGCCGTCCTGCTGCTTGCCGCTGGATGTCCGGATACCTCAGTCCATCATTTCCTCCTTTGAGTAGTCCCTGGATTTTCTCTTGAAGAAGCCCATCTGGAGGAGCAGAAAGCTCAGTTAACAAAGTTTTACTTCTCAAAATGTTGAATTATTAAAAAAAAAAAAAGAAGTACTTGAACTCATGAACTGAATTGTAATATTACCTTCCAGAGAACGAAGATGACGAGTGCTAATATCAGCAGTCCTATCAGGATGCTGAGGATGATGATCCAAATGGGAATCCCTCCTAAGGTCTCCTTTGACACCTGGATCGTCACCTGATTGGCACACACACACACACGCGCAGAACAAAAAGTGAATGTATAAATACGTGCAAACAGACAGGTATTTAATGGCAAAGCTTAAATATGACTTACAATCCTGGTCTTGCCGCTGCTGCTCAGCTGAAACAGGTCCATGTTTCTGATCTCCAGGGTGCCGTTCACCGACATGTGCAGACTGGAAAACTCGCCCTGTTAGGATAAAAATACTATAATGTTTGATCTTCTTCTTCTTCTTCACTTTGTTAGTCTGTTATCATCAATGTCAAAAGCAAACAACAGAGGCAGTTAAAGCAAGTGAAAAGTGTCACCATGAACCCACCTTGATGAACGTCGGTTTCCACACTCTGAACGTGACGTTGACCTGACTGACTGCAGCATCGGGGATGGAGCAGGTAAACGATGCACAGTTGAGGTTTTCACATTTCTGTAGAGCATATCGAGCAGACATGATAAGATGGGGAGGACTCACGAAGAGGTGTCTCATGAAGAAAAGCGGAGCTTATTGTGAAAATAATAAAATAACAATACAATTTCATGTGCTAAAAATGTGGGATGCAACACACCCTCGAACAACTTTGAAATATTTGAACCTCAGCCAGGTGTTTTTTTGTATTTAATGATGTAAGATAATGGCACATTTCTACACACTAAACAAAACTAAACAATTAAACCAAAAAAAGGCTAGGACCTAAACAAAAACATGACTCACCAGTAGGAAGACGCTGAGTGATTCTTTCTTTGGATTGATGGGACGTTTAACGTTACTTGGGTTAATTTGATCCGGGTTGATCCAACTCGATGCGTCACATTTCACCTGCACAGAAAGAAAAGGCAGATGTGATGGTGGGTCTGTGTTTATGTACACTTACACAGCAACAGGTGTGTGTGTGTGTGTGTGTGTGTGTGTGTGTGTGTGTGTGTGTGTGTGTGTGTGTGTGTGTGTGTGTGTGTGTGTGTGTGTGCGTGCGTGCGTGCGTACCCCTGGGCTGTGGGCGACATGTGTCAGGTACAGTAAGTTGTTCTGCCGAGGAGACAGATGAGGATACGTCACCCTGAGGTCAAGGGGCGGCATCACTGTATCAACTGGCTTCTCCACCTGAGGAGGTGTGAGACAGAGAGAGAGAGAGAGAGAGAGAGTGGAATAGAAAAGAGGCAGAAGTGAAGTGGTCTTCACATCTGGATCACCAAACATCTGCATACTCTACATACAGTATATATGTCTCTGTTACCGTGTAGGTGATGTTGACCTCCTCTCCAATCATCTTGGTGTCATTGAACTCACTGGCATACTTCTCACCCTCTTTTACTTCAATGTGTTCTTCCTTAGGTTGCCTAGAAGATGCATTAACAAAAAACAACCTCAGATCTTTCCCCTCTCCATCAGATAGATGTTCATTCAAATATATTAAAAGGTTTTGACATGAGGAAGAATGACTTGAATAAAAAAGACAAAAAAAAAAAAAGCTCCGTCGGGCCTGAGGGGACCTGCAGAGTCAGTCTTTATTATTTATCTGTTATTTAAGTTGTAAGTTTATAAGAATTCATTTCAACTGCGTGAACAGTATCTTCATGCGTGATGCGCTTCAACCAAGACGCTCCAAAAACAAGATATTTTATACACCAGAGTCTCACTGTACAAGGGTATCATACTTGTCAAACAAAGGTGTAACTATTAGTTATACATTAATCACGACTGCGGTCCATTTACATGAGTAGTACCGCGCTATCGTTAATCTTATTAGAAACACCTGTGCTTTAACTCTCATGGCAAGTCAAAATGTCTGCCATGAAAGGACTATATAGTCCAACTACTCACGCTGAGAATATGAGTCCGGCTTCATACTTCACAGGGACGGAGATGTGCACAACGTTGTCGTGTAGGGTAGAGGCCAACTCTTCACTGTCACTGTGGGGAATGAAATAAAACACATTCGTATGATCCGAATGCACAAACAAGCACCGAATCATTTCAAGGCAAACATCCTTAAACTGGAAATGAAAAATAAACCCCGGTGCTGATTCTCTCACCTGGTAGCTGTCAAGTTGATCTGAATCACCTCCTGAATATATTGAGGACTGACCTCAAATATCACTTTGAAATTTTCCTGTGAATATTAGATCACATTACATCTTTAATTAGCAGTAGCACAGTTAAATTAATACGTTGTACAGACAGTATGCAGCCTGGATCCTGATGTAAACTCACCTCTACATTGCTTCCCAAGAAGGGGTATCCAACAGCACACTCCACCGTAGTGTGATTCAGACTGCAGCTCTTCTCCGGCTGACAACACAACATGAAACACAATCACCACACACATCTCAAACCACACGCAGCAAAGTGAGGCGGACAGATGAGTTCTAGAAATCTCACCTCTACTTTCTTGTAGTTGATGTTGGGTGTGAAGCTGAGGATGACTTTCGTGTTGTACGCGTTGTCTTTGCTGTTTCTGATGTTGATGTTCACGTCAATCTTGTCTTTGTCTGATTTGATCAGCATCCTGGAGGAGTGAATGAAAGCCAATCAGGATACTTGGCTGTAATGCACGCACCTCCCCACAGGGAGGCAGTCACGCACTGGAAGGGTTCACCGCTAAGGAGGTCGAACTACTGTGCTGTTGGTGACTTTGTTATACAACAAAGTCTGTCTTAAATTAATGCTCTCATGCTCATATGTACATTACAAGATTTTTTTTGGTCGCTGTCATTGTTCCTACAGGCCGTGAAGAGATCCTTTCAAAAAGGATTGGCGTCTTCTTTCTGTGCAAAAAAAGCATTTCGAAGCTCAGCTGAAGATAATAAGAGGCTGCAACAGTCTGTATTAGTCACAACATTCCTCCAAAGTCACAGTTTTTAGTATGAATTTCCCTCAACAGCAGTCCCACAAGAGAACACTGTCCCACTTTATTTGGCTAACTCAGACAGACGAAGCCTCACATTAACCCCGGCTGAACTTTGAAATGCCTCTTTGCACAGAAAGAAGTTTTTCCCCTCATCTTTGGTATTGTAATTTGATTTTGCACGGCTCTCATTGCGGCCTGTATGAACAATTAGGGCGACCTTTAAGACAAACTTCCACTCGTGCCACTTACCTTTCTACACTGGCCTCTGCTTTGAGGGAGAGGTCAGCAATGCACTTCTCATCGCTTCCACAGTCCACTAAGGGAATCTGCAAGACAGAGACGCACATTTTCAAGTAATGTGACGTGAAACCTTCAAGTACCCCGTCTGTCAGAAATGTGTTTTGCTGCTCGTTACTTCGCTTGGATATTTGAGCTTCACTGTGCAGAACGGTGTATGTGTAAGTTTCTCTGTGATCACCTTAAATCAAAGTCTAAAATGAATATGAACAAGCACGATCTTGTGACATCACAAGTAGTTTGGAGTGGAGCACAGCTATCTCAGAACCAGACTCCAGCCTGAAGCAGTGAATGTCAGCTGAAGTACTGAGTTTACCCTATCGCACAGTTGTTACCATAGCTACAGCTGGCCTGTTTACTCTGATTACAGACATGTAAAGTGTAGACGATCGTGAAAAGGCATTTATTTCTATGAACCCAGACATTATTTCAAATTTCTGTCTGAACGCTGCCCGACGGGTCCTGATGGGATGCTCTAGTTTGGAGGCCAATCATGGTCCAACATGCACCTTCCTCCTGTGTATATACACAAACTGACAATGGACTTCTGAGTCCAGTAGGGATGTATTTAATGCAGTTGTTAAATGTTTAAATGTCTGATTGATGACCTGCTTGGTCTCATAGTTACACTGAAAACACTTTAAACTAAAAATCTGGCCATATCTCACAACTTGACCCTTTTTTTAAAGACATTTCTGATATGCACTCTTCAGAAGATCAGAAACGGGCGGATAAATGAGAGTCAAAACTGGCAGCTGCTGCTGTGTATTTGTTTGTACCGCTCGCTATAAGAGTGCACTCCGATGACCTTGATTTCCTTTGCCTTTTCCCCCAGAGTGTGTGAGGATCACGGCTGTATTTGTTCCCATTCTCAGCGCTCTCCCACCGGACCGTTAAGATCAACATCTTCTCCTCTCCCAAGAAAGAGACTAGAATATCATGTGCAGCACAATGTCGCAAGAAAAACTTCAGCATCCGTTTGATGACTTCCCGCTTTCTGTGTGTGTGTGTGTGTGTGTGTGTGTGTGTGTGTGTGTGTGTGTGTGTGTGTGTGCGTCGCTTCTTTTCCTTTCAATAACAATAACAGGAGAGGTCTGAGCAACGCTTCCTTGCTCAAGTGCAGCGTGCGTCGCTGCTATGAGAACAGGGGGAGTCAGGATGTGTCAGGAGGAGGTGGTGTCGTTACTACTGTTTATCACACACACTCAGGCTTTAATTGCATTCTTTGTTTTACGTGTTCTTTCGTGTATTTTATTCCCTTTATCTGTACACATCACTCACTGCAACAATTATCTGGAAACCCTCTTGTTAGAAGAAGTATGCATGTGGGAGTGTGGGAAGACTCTCCTGACTGTCGGTGTTGAAACACTAATGCAGCCCCGAGGAAACTCTGAAGGATGGCAGTCAGCTGTTGCAGATGCTAATGCGCTGTAACAGCGCTGTGTTTGGAGCCAGACAAGAACAAGCGACGCTTAACTCTTGGATTATAGAGACAGACAGATGGAGGATGTTTAAGACCACGTTCAAATCCTTTCCTGTCTGTGACTCTAATGCTTCTGCTCACTGTTATTCGCCAGATAACACTTGAACATGCTGAGAGAGACTCTTGTAAGTGATATAAAATTTTTCTTACTGTCTTATTGATGGATCGGGGAAGGCTTTCATCCAAGACGGGGCCTTTGTCCTGCTCAGCTAGTCCAAACTCCAGAGACACCATGAGAGGGTCTCGGAAGTCGGGCCGGGCCTGTCGAGAAAAAAGTGGGAGAGAAATAAAAGTTGGGGGAGGATGAAGAGAGTGAGAAACTAAGCAGCAAGGACTTAAAATGGACTTGCGGTCCATCCACACAGGTGTTTTCACTTATTCAGCTGATTAGACGCCTACTCAGGGATATACGGGCGTGTACAGACCACGCTTGATTGCATTATTTTGTGCAATACATATCATTCAGTGATTATGAGCAACCAAGTAAGAAAATAGTGTTGACATCAGCCTCTGAGTCGTAATGAATGTAAATTAAGTTTGAGATATCAGAAATTTCCGACGGCGATGACATCCCTAACTTGGCTGAAATAGCTGGATTGCTCCATCGCTGGCAGCTACATTGAATTAAAATCCAATTATAACACTGATTAAATCGCTTCAGTCCATTTAAAGTTTGTTTGTATTGAATCTAACTTAATGTAACACAGCAGAAGTCTTTCGTATTGTCTTGTCGGCCTGCTCGGCTGAAAAAATGCTTAATGAACCAGACTAACTAGAAAAACCTGTGTGGGTGAGCAGGGTACATTGAAACATAAAGACACCAGCTGAACAATCCTCTAGGCGAGGGGAGGTAAGGCATTATTGAGGGTTTTTCTTGAGCCTGTGCCAAATGTTGATTACACCTGAGATGGAGAATAACACGAGGAACACAAGCTGCATGACTGACTGGAGTCAGTTGTTTTAAACGTGATACAGACTGATTATACTGTATGTAACCTTCTTGTAGCCGCTACGTTGGCTATTGATTTGTTTTCTCTACTTGGCCCCTGTTTATTTCATGAAAATAATCTTTTACACATTTGTGCACTATCTATGTATTAAATACAGTAAATCAATGCTCTAACACAGAAATACTTAAGTGGACCAGGCAATGGCAGTTCAAAATATCATCGCCTTACACCGAAGCTGTTACATCCATCGATCCTCTCTTTGAGCCACCAGACCCCTTTGACAAAAACAGCGATTTTACTTTGCAGAACTCCGGAGTTGTTGGTCTTCTGCTGTCTCGATCGGTTAGTCTGTTTGTTTTCTCATTTGACTTTTGTGTCTTAAAGGGTTAGTTCGGATACACTTAAGTCGCACGATAACACAAAAAAAAAAAAACGTAGGCAGCAGTAGACAAGCAACTCCTGTGTTCCTCAAGGTAAAATTACCGTTTCTGTCGAAGGAGTCTGGTGGCTTTAAAGAGAGCAATATGACAGCTTCAGCTCCCTGTCGGAAAGGGCTGTCTGACGGTAAACTGATACTTAAACTGATATTGAGGTGTCTATAATACCTGTCCTCCTGCTGCTTTTCCAAACTGGTGCCATGCTGACCACAATCTACTGCTGACAAAGTGTGGATAAGTGGATAAGTGCTTCATAGAACCGCAAAACCAAACTATCCCTTTAAAATCTAGGATTCATTTGTAACACATCGGCTTTTGGTTCATCTGTCCAGGTTTGGGTCTGGTCCGTCTTGGGCTCAGGTAAGATGGCTGCGGTGCTTCTTGTGTCCGGTACAAACTCCCTGACCCTCGATGACCTCTGCTCTGGACTTTGAGGGAAAGCTCTGCATAAACTGGCACGCTAGAACAGAGCAGGTATTCATGATCTGCACACACAGCAACAACAGCTGTTTCTACTGATTAGTTCCTCCGTCTCTCGCCTCGGGGCAGCTAATCAAAGAAATCCTCTGCTGCAGTGAACGACTGGAATGAGAAACTCCGTCCACATGGCTTTAAATGTCACATCGCCCGAGACAGATTAGTTTCACAATAGGCAGTGCGGTTGACATGCTCAGGTGTCAAGCTGTGATGAACAGTCTGTGACCTGCTTGTCGTGCCACTTGTAGAAAACTTCCTCGACCGAGTAAAGTCAGTTTGTCACATTCTCAAAACACCTAATTCGCTCTCTCTCATTCTCTCTTTGCTTTTTCTTGTTCGTTCTGCAGCTCTCCTAGTGGCTGTAGATGATTTATCGCTCGGAGCAGCACGGGGCTGCACTCGGCATGCTTTGATCAGGACGGGTCTGTTTCATGTTAGAACCGATGTCTTCCTGCTCGGCATATGAACGCTCACGGCTTTGTCCTCCTGTCTCCTTTCTGGCTCAAAACACCATTTGCACCCAGAATATAACTTCATGAATGGACGTCACAGAAAATGAAGGAGTCCAGTTAATCTGAATGTAGTGTCTTGTGGACTCGGAGCTAAATATTAAGTTTTCTTTATAGGTAACAGGCATAACTAACCCCATGTGTGCATCATAAAGATCAGAGTACTTGCCGACATCATGAAGGTTTCTGTCACACATTTTCTCTCTCCGTCTTTGATGGTGAAGGTCCTGGTAATCCTACGATCGCTTTTATCATCCATGTTAATAAATGAGGCCCTGGCTTTTGCACGCAGAGCGTCCAGAGTCAGATCATAGCGAATTTCTGCGGGATACAATAGATAAGACAGTGTAGAGTAATAAAAACACTTTGAATAAATGAACGAATCGATCAACACGGGACGCTGATGGCTCACCCGCTGCGTAATTTAAGTCCGGCTGGTCAGATTTGATGCTGTAGGCGAAACACACCTCAGTTGTCACACACACTGATTTGCGTCCATAATGTTCACACTGAGACTGCTGCAGGTTGATTTTAACAGGGTCGAACGTCATGTTGGCGCGGAGCTCGGCAACATCTCTGGACCTGGTGACATAAAACAATCGTGCCAACTTCTGGAAAACAGTGTATACACGCTTAAGTGTGCACAAGGAACAAGAAACGGATGCATCTTGAGCATAAAACTCAGCTCGCACTGTTAAACTGCTTTCTAAACTACAGCCAACAGTCCAGGAAACCCAGCTGCCTGCTGCCAGATCCTATTTAAACTCTAAGCCACTTGGGAGATGGAGTTTTCACACAGTCTCAGCTGAGCCTCTGCCAGTAGAAGCTGTGGGAGAAGGTCTGCCTGGGAAGTTAAATCATGGCGTGGGCTGATGTTTGTGGGTTGAATTCTGTCGGCTTACGTCCAACAGTATGTAGCCAGAGGTTTTAACAGAGCCATCATTAGGAAGTTGTTACTCTCAAGCCTACAAACCCAGCGGGACACGCACAGCTGTCTAAACCCGAGTAGGACAATGTAAAACGGACATGTAAGATGATGTGTGCGGGATGCAGGCGCTGACTGTGTGGAATGTGTAGTTTAAGGAGTGAATGTTTATACGTGGGGATGGGCCTTGTCTCACCAGAAAAGCGAAGCCCCTCCCAGACCTCCTATGGTCACATCAGTGATCCCATCTCCATTCAGATCCATGACTCCATGTATGGACTGACCGAAGAACTTCACCTTATCACCGTCCCCACCTGCAGGGATACGCTAAAGAGACCAATTAGAAGACATTACAGGGAAATTCAGATTTATTTCAACGTGGCATATATTCCTTAACTGTGGCTGGTGTGGCTCAGTGGGTCATGCTAACTTTGCATGGATCTGGAGCCGTTAAACATCGGGAGTGAGAATTTTTGGGATTTATCTTCACTCCTGTTTATTAACCTGACTGCAGCAGCCATCCGCAGAAGTAAAGACCATTGTCATTGCTCGCTATCTTACGGCTAATGTACAGTGATCAAGGTATTTGGGGCAAAGCAACATGTGCAAACACCACATACTTTGTTTTGAATGAGTATTAGTTTTCCTGGAAATCCGTAATGGAGGTGTAAAATGCAAAGATAGCATGACACAGTGACCAAATTAACGGAAAATGGGAAATAAATACATATTACTGTTAAGTGGGTGACACTGAAACAGCTCTCACCTGTACATATTTCTCCTTCAGTGAGGTCTTATCTCCATGATAGATGTAGACGGCCCCTCGGTGGTCGTTCTCAAAAGGAGCACCGATCGCTACATCGTTGTACCCGTCAAGGTTGAGATCTGTTATGGCTGCGATGGCTGTACCAAACCGGGCACCGCATGGTTCATTTTTGTTGGTGCAGCTGTCTGAGTGGGCAGTACAACAGGACTGATTGACAGGCTTTAAAGTGAACTGGTGCTCAAACTGGCCGTCCTGGTAAGGGACAAGGAGAGATTACAATCAGCGGGTGCGCCATCGCAATCTTAGTGTGAATTTCTGTACAACACAAAGAATCAATCAATCATACCTTTTTGACTTTGTACACGTAGACTTGTCCCTGCTCATTTCTTTCTGTGCCCATGTACATCGGAGCGCCGACCAAGAGGATATCCGTGTAGGAGTCGCCATCCACGTCGACGGTCTGCAGGACGCTGCCAAAGTAGGACCCAATCTGCACAGAGGAGTCAGAAATCATCTGTCAGTATTGATCCTTTCAGCACTGAAGTCAACACAGTGCTTAAAGAGAGTTGAGTGCCTAAAGGGTTAAACTTATACTCAAATGTAGGATCTCTGGGCTTCAGGAGACTTGGATTATGCTGGATGAGCTGTATGGAGCCATTTTGTGTTCTTTCAGTTGTTTCCTAATGTTTTAAAACCAACTTGCAATCTACTTCAGTTGCTTAGGAGAATGCTACAAAGCTGTTTTGCTGTGAAGCTCCAGAAATGTTTTGTGAACTGCAAAACTAAACCCGACTTCCCATCGGCATCAGGGTGAGTAGGTTCATTTTTGGGTGAGCTTATCCCTTAAGCTATCCAGACATTCTTGCAGGGATCAATACAGCCTTTTCTTATTTAAAGTCCATTAGCAAGTATAATGTGAACAGCTCCCTGAAGCATCATCTTGCAGCTTTTCACACAGATTGATGAGGGATATCTTTCAGTCCAGACGCCAAAGAGAAGGAGACTCACCTGTTCTCCTTTCAGTATCTGTGAGACGACAGTGTTGTTTTCTTCATTCAGACGATAAATAAAAACCCGGCCTGTGTGGTTGTACCGCGGTGCACCTGTGATGTACAGCACTCCATCAGGGGTGGATGCTGACTGGACATCATAGCCTGAAGAGACATGTGGACATTGAATTGAATTAAAATCATATATAAGGAGGCATCCTCAGGAATGTACACGCACATGATGCCATGAGAAAAACACACTCTGTTTGTGGGATATTTTTAGATGCTCCTTCAAACAGCCGTTTACATCCCACTGCGTGGAGGAAACTATAAAACACTACTGGAAACTGGCAGGACACACTCGCAGACAAACACACAAAGGCTGCGTATGCAGTTGGACCTTTAGGAATGAGCATGTGCCAACAGCTGAGTTTACAGTGCGCGAGCCTGGACCCAGCAGTGCTCTTTCTAATGACATGTTGATTAAATAACTTGATATTAAGATGCTGCGGTTGCTCTGCAAGCCATAAAAGGCAGCAGGACGGAGCGCATATTATTTATGTGACAGAGAGAGAGAGGCATCTGCTGTCAAAGTTAGATGAATTACATATCTTACTCCTCCATGCAGCTCGATATTTATTCTGCAGCTGTAAAATTTCACTTGAAAAACGTGGTTTAGTCATCTCTCTGTGTTTAAAGCTAGGGGTGGTTAACTATTCTAGAAGCATGTTTTACTCACATTTGTAGAAAATATCTAAACATCCCGACAGCAATCAATAAATCAAATGCTCTGACGAATAAAAGAAAAAAATACAGTGTCTGTGGCTGTTGCAGGCCTCAAATAAGCCCGTTCAATAGGCTCATTTTGTGCCTGTATGAAAAGTTTGGAGAGTCTTCCACAAGCTATGGATGTATTTCTATCCATCTATTCTTTGTTTTGTATGTTTCACTTTGTTAAGCGTCCTTGGGTACCCTGAAAGGCGCTATATAAATGAAATATATTATTATTATTATTATTATTATTATTATTATTATTATTAAAGCTATTATTGAGCTAGTAGCACAAGAATTGCAGAGAACATGCAGCCAGAATGTTCCAGTTCCAACATACTAGCTTGACATCGGTGAGTACGAGCAATACCCTATAAGTGAGACATGAGGTAGCAATGACAACAATACGCTGTGCTCACTGAGTGCCACTTGTAGAAAACCTCCTGAGCCTGTTGTTCAGCAGTTAGCTAACTCATTAGCACAAAGTACACAGCCCCTGAGCCAAAGAACAAGTGAGCAGTAGCAGCGGTGACAGACTGTCCTTCAGCCGCTAACCAAGTAGCACAAAGCACACAGCCTGTGAGTCGGAAAACAGAGCTAGTGCAGCAGTAACAGCCTCGTTCAGCGGCTAACGTTAGCACAAAGCACATAGCCTGTGAGTCGAAGAACAGAGCTAGGGAGGCAGTAACAGCCTCGTTCAGTCGCTAATGTTAGCACAAAGCACACCTACAGTAGAAAGGATAACCTTAATCTGGAAAATGGAAAAAAAAACTAGAGGCCAGACTGAAATTTTATGTAGAAAAAGAAAAAGAAGCTCTGTTGCAATGAATGTTACAAAATGGACCTGGGTCAATATATAGTGTAATAAAGTGACTGTAATTCAACTTGGAAGCAAGAAAACTTCAGGGCTATTAAGACATTATGAGTTATCTCACCGATATAGCCAGCAAGACGTTCATACCCGGCCTCGGCGTTTGGGTCGAAGAACTGGTTCTTTCCTGGAACAATTGTTTTTCCAGCAGTATGCATCACCACTGTCCCGTTCCAGTCATACGCTCCCACTGCTCCCAGTAACACACCTTCCTACGGGAGACAACAGAGCTGATATCAGGAACATCCAGATAAGACAATAGCAAATAATTTGTATTAGTGATGATGTAAAACATAATAATGGAAGCTGTGCTCTGATGCTTTACTTTAGTAAAAGCAGTCATGTACCACGATGCACAAATACTCCGTTACAAGAAAGAGTTCTGCACACAAAATATCCATTTCATGATATTTTATTGACTTCACAACAAATCGATGTACTCTGATAACTTGCATCTGTAAATATGAGCTCATTTAGATACAAGTCAACACATAGAACCACACAATCAATCGTTTTTCTGGCTACAGGAAACAGAGTTATCTAATAGGAAGAGGAGGGGTCACACAGGACGTGACATGTATCATTACTCACAATTAACTGCGTCAAGAGGCTCTTTAGTTTTGTTTGGTTGAATGAGCCACAGAGGCAGTGTGCACAGCGGTCGAGGCGGTGACACACGTGAGTCAGGAAGAGAGGCGTAAGAGGGGAGCCTGTTGGTTTTTAAACAGACGTAGGAAATACCTAATGAATTAATTCAAGAGGCGTGGAGGGGGATTAAAGGCGAGCACGTTGTTTTTACGGTAGTGAACAAACATCTGATTCAACCTCCCTGACTGTCCTCCGTGCTGTACGTGTCTCGTGTTTGCCTCTTCAGCTCTTTTTTCCCTGTCTGGCTCGCACACTCTCGTGCAATCAGACCAAACACGGTCAGTCTGATGCCTGCGAGCAGAGAGGACAGAGGGAGTCTGTGTCTGGAAAACTTCTGACCGAGGTGAATCACCAAAGGGTTGAAGATGCACCAGCGATAACACTGTGGCTTTGTGTCTGGACGAGTTCATTAATGGAGCAAACATCCACACCTACACAAACACTCGCACGCATGCACATCGAGCAGTTCCTTTTTTCACTAAACGCCAACGGACACGATCTAAAGATAAGACTCGACTCAGTCACAGCCTTTTACAACTGCAAATATGGTATTTGTGTATTCCTGTGACATAAATAATTAGATGTAGACTTACTTTAGAAGTGTGTGCACTAAAGCCAGCCTGGGACATCTCCATCTCAAAGGAGGAGGTGAAATTGCCAGTCGTAGCTGAGGAAGGAAAAAACATTTTAACCTTTTGAAAAAAATTAAAAAAGGAAATAATGACATGCTGTTAGTATCTCAGTGCCACGTTGCTGATTAACTGTTGAATCACGGGACTATTTATAAAGAAAATAACCTGCTGATACATTTAAAGGATAGCTTGCTGTTTTCCTCTGTTTCTAAACTTTGCATTAAGCTTAGCTAAGCTAAGCTAACTGGCTGTATCTTCGATCCTTTCATTAAACTTTCATCACGACAGAAAGTCTGGCCAAGAAATAGTCACAACACATTGTCATTGTCTGGTAGGTGGATTATGTTATCTTTGGATGGTCTTCGTGCTATGCTAAGCTAACCAGCTTCTGGTTGTAGTTTCATATTTACCTGCAGGCGTTAAATTGGTATCAATCTCAATCTAATCTAACTCTCTGCAAGAAAGCGAATAAGCATGTTTTCCAAAATGTCTCATTATTCCTTTAAAGCTGTTGGGTGTCTGAGGGACTGAGGTAGGTCAAAACATTGAAGTGTGAGCATGCAGCGTTCATGTTTTGCGTTTACCTTCCAAGGCAAAAATCTTGTTCCCCAAAGCATCCACAATGGTCAGCAAGGCCACCTCATCAGACACGTTGAAGAAGTGATCGTGTAAGGGCTCGCTGGAGATGGACTCAATCTCTTTGATGAACTTGTGCACTTCTTCTGAACTTTTGTTCTGACGATTGTAGTCTCCCAAAACCTGGAAACAACAGTATTAACTATTGAATAGAATTCAAATTATGTTGCTTATTTAATGAGTCTAATTTTCATCACAACAGTAAAATGTCTTTGAAAGGCCTGTCCACACGCTAACACAATCTGTGAAAACAACACAAAGGTAGTTTGTACCCACAGCAATGCCAAACCTCTCGATGTCATCTTCGTCACAGGCTTTGGTGACGTTTTTCAGATTGTAGAAGTCGTGGGACTCTCCGTCAGTCACAATCACCATGACCTTCTTCACCCCGGGTCGTGCACCGCGCTCTGGCATGAAGGCCTCTTTCCTGATTGGAAGAAAGAAACAATTACTGGAAAAAACTGCTTCCAGCTAGAAACATCTCACGAGCCTCATTTAACCTTATGGTGAGACTTTCTGCAGCTCCCTCTGGAGCCAAAACACTACCAGCTATGTTTGATCGAATACATGTTGGCATCGGGAAACTTCTGCTTGATAGTTGTCTTGTACCAATATGAGCCCTTCATGTTGATGTCTAAGTTAAGGAGCCTTGCTGTGTCAGCAACTGAAATATCACTGTCTCCTTCAAATGCCTATTAAACCCTGCCAGGTTGTGTGGCTTGTATGGTGGCCCAGCGTTTCCAGGCTAGCCCAAATGTGGGGGAGGGGTTCGTATGTGGTACCTGGCAGTGTCGATGCCCAGAAACGTCATGGTCTTGAAGCCAGTTTGCTGAGGAAGGTCTTTGACGAAGTCCAGCAGATCTTCAGTGTTGTCAAACTGGCTCAGGTTGACACGGTGAGTCACAGTCTCACCGTAGGACACAATGCCCACCTGGAAAACACACACATTTTCATATAAACGTTAACCTACATTGACTCTTTTTCCTTCTCTCTCCTTCTACGCTCTTCACTCCTCTGCCTCCCCTCCCAGACAGTCTGCTGAGGATGTGGTCGGGGCTGGTGGGGTTGATATGACACAATGTTCTTTATACAGAAGGCAGAGGACTTCAGCAGCCATGGAAGATGTGACTTACAACCGCCGAGCTGCACAGGGAGAAGTCTTTCCAGTGTTTCCCTCTGGAAAACTCCACAAGCCCCAGGCCAGATCATCGTAACCATAATAAAAACTAACCACCCATTCGAAGTGCGATCCAAGCAAAGAGAACAGAAATATACTGAAGGTATAACTTAGTAAGAGAAAGGCTAAAATTACTTTAAAGACTGAAAAGGCTTCAGTTCATAAAGTCTGCTTTATGAAGGACATCTGACAGTTATTCCTGCTGCTGGCACCAAGCGGAAAATTCCATAATAGAGGGCACTTAAGTCATTAAACATAATATGAAACAGCTAATATATTCCTTTTTCTCTGTCAGTCTTATTTTTACATAACTCGTCCATTCATCCACGTATTTATCCATCCCATCTGGTTCCACAACCTGGTGTTTAACACTACAGAAACCCGTATGTTTAAGACATGATTATAATTACTATATTTCATTATGAATTATATATTTTTTTCATGAAATCCTTTTGTTATTCACGGTGCCGACCTGTGAGAGTTTAGGCCCGATCTCAATGTTCGCAATGAAACGCTGCAGAAAGTCGACGATGCTGCTCCAGGGGTAGATGCTGTTGGATCCATCCAGAACGATCACAATGTCCAGCTCCTTCGCACACTCTGAAACAAGAAACTACAGCTCACTATATTGTAAGTTTGGTCCATGAGTTGTGTTTTAAGCACATCTTTATACTTTTCCGAAGATGGATGGCCAGTGTCTCTAAAATATCTGATTTCCCTCAAAAGAGAGAAATTAGATTATGCAACACATCCAGTCCTCTTCCTGTTTACTCCCGTTTGTGCCCACAGGAGACACACAACAGGATCTCCAAACTGTAATAATGAAGAGCAGTGCTCCCGACCCGCGGGTCAGGAATTAATTCATTAGTTTTGTGGTTTTTGTTGCATAAACATTTTTTTTTTTAAAAAAGCACACATTAAAGGATAAGTTCACACAAAAATTAAAATTCAGTCACTACTGTTCATTCATTTCTGGAGCTTTACAGAAAAAACAGCGCTGCGGCATCCTCCTAAACAACCAAAGTAGATGGGGACTTGTTTTAAAGGATTAAAAACAACTGATATAAAAGCATAAAATGGCTCCGACCAGTCTTCGGAAGCCCTGAGGTCCCAAACTGATTTCAAAAGACGCTATTTACACCCAAAGTCTTCACCATAGCTGCTAAGCAAAAAGCATCAGCGCACGCTCTGTCTGAAGTGGGTGCACAAGCTCGACCGTGTATCAAGGGTGTAAATAACTTCTCCTCAAATCAGTTCAGGATCTCATGGCTTCAGGAGACCAGGATTACGCTGGATGAGCTGTAAGGAGCCATTTAATGGGGGTTTGTTTTGGGTGTTTTCTTAGATTTTAAAAAAAGTCTCCATCTGCTTCAGTTGTTTAGGAGAACGCTTCTCTTCAACCCAGCTTTCCATCCGCATGAGGTCGAGTAGATAACGAGTGACTTTTCATTTTTAGGTGAATGTATCCTTTAATAACTGAAAGTTCGAATTGTTAGGCACGCTGAGAAAAAAACACTACCCTAAATATGAAGCTACATCCAGCTAACAAATGAAACAATTGTACCACTTACTGTATGTTTGGGAAAGTAATGGAAGGTTAATAAGCTTAAATTATCACATCCGTCTCATTTCATAAGATGTATTTCCAGGGTGCTGATCCATTAGACATTAAGTGATTGGCCTAAAACGGGCTAATTTAATCGTTCGTTCAAAACTCTTTCAAAAATGTAATTAGGTTGTCTCATGTGAATAAAGAAAGCCAAAAAGTCACTAAAGGCTGCACTATTTACTTCGATTAAAGACCTGGGATATTATTCTCAAAGTCATTTTAATGAGTTATAGCAGCACTTTGTGATCAGTCTTGTGTCTGTGTTTGCTCAGTATCAGTGAAAGTAATACCGAAAGAACCAGAGAAAGAGAAACAGGAAGAGAAATTGGCTGTAGACTGTTTACTCTCCGGTCCTTTCGAGGCTGTTTCCTTCCTGGGCAACAGAATGCAGCCCCAGTAAACTGTCTCCTAACTTGGGCATGCAACCCAGCAGAAGGGCTGGGCTGGGCGGGGCTGGAGAGGGATGAGGTCGCAGACAAGTTTACATTAAGAAGAATGCTCTAATCTCCCTCTCGGCCGAGTGAGGGTGAGTGTGATGTCAGGATCTTGGGTGGTACTACTATGAGGAGTAGATTATAATCTCTTATCCCCGACAGGCAATTTGTGTGGATGGCCGTCGTGTTCTCCCTTGTTGATCTGCTGTGTCTTGTTTTGCGAGGCTGCCTACCTTGCACGGCTGGTGCCATAGAGTTTAGGACCTGGAAGGAAGAGCTGACATTCGCGCAAACTCCTGAGATATACTGCTGCTGCCCGCACATGTAGCCATACTGAGGACCACAGGCCTGTGGAGACAGGAAACACACACAGAAACAAACTGAGTTGCTTGAGAAACTACAACTGGTTAGTTTTCCACCAGTATGAGGTCATGGGTGAGAGGAGGTTCAGGGCTACCGAAGAGGAAAGATCTACTAAAACTGAGGATTACACAGAGACTATTAAAAACCACCATAGATCCCTTCGTACTTTACTTCTCCAAGAGAGAAAAAGAGAGGAGAGAAACATAGAATCTGAGTCTGCAAGGAAGTCCAGGCTTTAAAATTACCAACAATAACTGGAAAATTGAATTACAACTATTAATCCTTCAGCCTCGTTTCCTCAGATTCCCCTGCACGCTGCACAACTTCAGCGCGTTTGTACAAGAACAAGAGTCTGCAGCTATGTTAACACAAGTGGAGACCCACCACGGTTTGTGGTCTATTATTTTAGAGCCTCAAGTTTGGCATTATCGTCGACGCCATCTTGTTTTTTGGAGCAACAAGTGACCCTGACCCTGATGAAATGCCGAGCTAGCGTCTTGTCAGTCGCAAGGTAGACACACCCTGAAGTGTTTCCCCCGCTTTGCTGTCTATTTTACTTCAAATGGGACCATAATGAACGCCAAGCTTTATCGAAAAAGACTTGAAAATAGCAATCAAGACCATAAGCTCATTGTCGGTCATTTTCTCATAAGCTTACGTACAATCCAGCTTCTTTTTGCAACCAGTGGAGACTTCCCCTGCTGGCCATTATTAGCACTTCCAGATTGGCTTCACCTTTCAGACCAAAAAGCTACGTCCAGAGATACAGGACCTGCCATCGCAGCCCAACATTATATTTCCTTCAACCAAATAACAAGTTGCGTGAATTTAAATACATTCATTAACCACTAGTCTGGGGTTTCTGTCATTTTCACACCCTGATAATCTTATACTCATGCTCAAATAAAGTTTTACTGGAGATCATAAACCTAGAAGGCGTGACAGCCTCCCACACACATACATTTCTGCATTTATGCAGTTGATTCACAGCATCCTGTTACATTCCCAGGACATGAAGCCTCACTGGGAAACACGGAGGGTCGAGCCCACTGTTTCCACAGAGAGCAAAGGTCCAGAGAACATATACTTGCTGCCCAGTTTCTTGCAGAAAATATGCAGCTCTCCTTTTTGCATCGGAGGATGTGATGGAGGATTTACTGTATAGCACGTTTATATATCAGAGCAGCTTCCCTCTTACCAGAAATCCTCCGTTGGGATTGGTCACCAGCGTGGTTCCCATGGTCATGTTCTCTTTGACTTCGTGTAAGTTCGGGACTGTTGTGTTTTCTAAAAAAAAAAAAATATGGATGAATAAACAGAGAGAGACAAACAGAGAGAGAGAGAGAGGAACAGAGAGAAGGAACAGCTGGAGAAAATTCCTCTTCAGTATTTTCCCATAGGAAGAGAGCCGCTCGACCTCCTTTTGATACTTTTTTCTAGACGTAATAACCACTGACATGTGGCTAATTATAGCATGTTTCATTACTTTTCCATACTATCCCTCGGTGTGTAGCTTATTGTAACTAATAAGGGAAACAGAGAGCCAAACAAAATGTTTTGTTGATAAACATCGTAGCTGCAGGGACGCAGGAGGAGAGGATTCGAATCATTAAGCAATCACAACATGTGGCTAAAATTAGCATGTTATGACAAACTATTGCTTCAATTTGGAAACGCTTTACTTTGCTGTCCTTGGGGACCCACATATTCTCCCACTCATTCGCATGCCTTTTCAATTTTGAATCGAGCTCTTGGGGGATTTTTGATATTCAACCATTGCTGATTCTCATTAGCAGCCAGTTATGACTTTGGCATGCGCTCTCCTTTGAAGAGACATGCGCCGGGACTGTTAGTAGTTAGAAGTTTGGTGTGATGAACTTTAATGACGTAAGTTAAGTCGCATTTTTTATCTGTGTGAATACAGTTTCCCCGCTTTATCCATATTTCCTTCCTCTGCCTCCTGAGAAAAACTGATGAGGAGATCCTTTTATCACTTCACACGAGTTTTATACAGTTTTATCTCACGCAACGCAATAACACTCTGTTGTGAAATAAGCTGGTTTTAATGTAGCCTATCCTTATTTCTTATACTATCTGATAAAATGAGTGACATGGACTAAGATCCTGCACCTCATGACACATCCACGTGGGACTGAGAGCAGCTCTGTGGAGCGGCAGAGGAAAATAAACGCTTTGTCTTCAATGAACTGTGAACTTTAGATAACTATCAGAACAAATCACTTATCACACAATCCCTCTTGGTCTTGGATGACCTTTTGAAAATTAAAGACAAATACAGGTCAGATGCCAACAGCTTATCACCAGAGTATCCGACAACTGCTTCTCTTCACTTGCTATCCTTGGATGTAGCTAGCTTACATTAGCTAATTAGCTCATAGCTCAGCTAGTCATGGAGGTAGTTGCACTAGAGTTTGTCCGGACCGGGACGGCAGATCAGAAGAGGAGTCACCGACGGCGAGGAGGCCCAGCTCAGTCTGGTGTGAGAGTTCACGCAGCTGAACACCGAACTGGGATTGAACACAGCCTCCAAGACCGACGGAGGATACAGTAAGGAGGTGATTTACAGTAAGGAGGTGATTTACAGCGGCTCTGACCAAGATTATGACTTTGGGGAAGTGCAGTCGGAGAGAAGTGACAGTGAGTCGGCTATCAGCAGTGGTGCACTGTACATTTTAAACTTTAGACTATCAAATTTACGTTGTACAAGCTAAAAAGTTTTAACAACTTAAAATTGTTAGTCCAGTTAGCTAAAAGCAATAAAGACAAAACCCATAAGAATGTATAAGAAGTAAATAAAATAAAATAACAGAATTATATATTTTTTCAAATTTGGTTTGTTGCTTTTATTTAATATTTAATATTTTATTATTTAATATATTTATAAAAAAAAGTATAAGATCAGCATATTGAGACATCCTCCATTGGTAAGTGCTTCTTCAGCCTGCAAGTCTGCAGCCTGAATTTGCAATTGTGCAGATCTTATTGTTATTGTTTGTCATTTGGATCCAATTTTCCAAACAGAGTGTAAACATATTGTAGAATTTCATCATGCATAATAGTCCTGGTCTAACCACTTTTTATATTCATTGACGGAAACATGATAAAAAATTACAACATGACAACCACACAAATTTAACTTTGCTCATTGTGGTTTGGCACTTTTCTCTCCTGTGCTGGATTAGTCTAAACCTTGTGGAGACAGGCCTGGCAGTGGGAGAGTAGGGCGTCGTCAGCGGGCATAGACTGAAATTACTCTGCTGAGATGTGACTGACAAGCAGTTTCCTTCAATCAGACATCAACTTCAACTCTAACTGCTCGGATTTTGCATCATGTATCCACCAAATCTGAGTTAAAGTGCTCTGGCTCCGGCTGCCAGACTCAATCGATTCCCGGGGGATGTTTCCCAGACTAAACTTGAGTTTGTGAGATTTTTGGCTTTTGCTCGTCTCAAACATACGAGATAAAACAAACTCTGCACTCGTCAGAGGGAGAGCATTAGCTCCAGCTGTGACTGTATTATCAGCACCTTAAGTCTGTAATTACCAACATCAGGAGAACCGTAAATCTGAGGTGTGAACAGCGCTGTTGAAAAGTCTTAATCCCTAAGCTCAGAGTTAGTGTGCAGCTCTACTGTACACACCAGCTTACAGCACTAATAGAGGCTTTGTGGACTGCTGACCGGGAGCTAAGTTGTGTTTGTCTGTTTAATGAAGATATAATTGGAAGGATGAAACATTAAAACCTTGTTTATTTACTGTCTTCCTGTTCTGATGGGACTCACTTCCTCCCCATGAGACCCAGTCAGATATACACTAGATTTAAACATGCAGTAGTACAAATACACAAAAACTGTCCACAATACAGTACATATTAGGGCTGCAACTACTAGTTTTCTTCATTGAATAACGTCACAGTGATTTTCAAGATTAATCAATGTGTAAAGATAGTGAAACATGCCTGTTCCACTGGTCTTGTTTTGTCCAAAAATATGTAATATGCACTATGTAAGAATTTAATTTTGAGAAATTCCAAAAATTAGCAAAAAAATATCAACAAAATAAGGGAAAAAATAAGGCAGTTGACATATCAGAGACGTCTTTGTATGTGTTTCAGAGATCTACTGAAGATAGCATGCTAGCCAGCTAGCCGTGTAAACACCAACACTTCCTCAGAGCTGTGAGCGTCCAGTCCGGTCAGAGTCAGCTAATAGACCCATGAGCTAACTAGCTAATGGAGTATGATTTCCACAGGTGGCCAGCCATATATTGCACCTTTAAAAGGTGTTTACAGGTTCTGTAGGGTACTACTGTATATACGAAAAAACATAGTACAAAGCCTTTTGTGGCTCCAGAGGAAGCTGCATAAATTGTGCATGTGTTGCATTGTGGGTAATGTACACACCAGGTTTTGAAAAGGAAGAAGAATGTGTGGGAAAAAAAGGTGATATCTCTGCTGCCCACATTACCCACAATGCAACTCAGCCACTGCGTGACATCACTGGAGGTAATTTATCAGATTACATGCAGCTTCCTCTGGATCCATGAAAGGCATTTTACTTCTTGTACACATATCCAGTTGAACTCCCTCAGACCTGTAAACACACTTTAATGTGTGAAATTGGCGGAGTGACCCTTTAACAAGCATTCAAACAGACACAACATGCACTCGGCGTTCTTACTGGGCAGCTCCAGTTTGACACACGTGTTGTCCTCCTTCCCCACAGGACACTTGTAGACGTCTCCCGTCCGTCTGGCCGGCTGACCCGACAGCGGCGACCCAATCAGAACCCTGAGCAAATAAAGAACAGTTGTGATTGGTTCGTTAGAAATCCTGCCAACAGCCACACGGCCGCGTCACAGTTTCACAATTGTGATAACAAGCACAACCCAAATGTTATTGCAGAAATTAAACATTGGCAGGCTGGAAGCGCCGAGTGACTTTTTGAATTTCACAACAATTTAGATTTGCCTTAATTACACTTTTAGAGTGAAATTAAACATAAACAGCTGATTGGCAGATAAAGCTGTTACAGTTTATTATAATTGGCTTATAAATCATGGCTGTCTAATCATTTTGTAATAAAAAAAACACTTAATTGTCTCTTAATTTTAACCTTATTACATACTAATGTGTGATATGTTGCAGATGTTTGGAGATTGGTGCAGTTTTATTGTGTCTTGTTCAGAGTGTGTGTGTGTGTGTGTGTGTGTGTCTGAACCCGACATGTATGTACAGTATGCACATGCCTGCACGCCCGCCTGTGCTGCACACACATGTGCGAGTGTGAGTTTCATAACATCGTGTCACTCCGTCAGTTAACTGATGCTAAAAAGAGTCGGTCATCTGCCTTCGTCCAAACACTCGGGCTTATTAACATTCCTGAACTTAAATGGGCCCGGGTCATCTACAGCGAGACACAGAGTGGAACAACAACACACTCCCCGCTGCCTGTGAGAAACACCACCACATTATTGATTGAGTCACGACAAATACTCAACAAGGTGAGACATTATCCTTTTAATTCTTCTATAAATGATGTTTAAATGATGCGTGTGTAGTTTCTCAGCTCATCTTTCATCACTGCAAAAAAGGTCAATTTGAGAAAATCATAATATCATCAGATTATTAAACTTGTTTTAAGGTACATGGTCGGGATTTTTATAATATTTGATGGCTTGCCATGAAGGTTTGTGCCGACATTCATAGTGTCCAGAGGATTAATAATGATCTTAGTGACCCTCTGACTTTTCATGTAGCGCCACCATCACGTCAAAATGTCATTTTTCCGGTTCTTCGCTGCAAAACTAATGAGATCGACAGAGAGCTGAAAGTGTCTCCACTTGCTCTATGTCATTTCTGGTAGAGGAACATCGAAACATCACAGTATATTTTTAATGTGTGTTTTCTTTTTGAAAAGTACAAACGTAGATAGGCTATTTGAGCAAAATCCATCGTTTACATGTGTTTATGTTTCCAATCTGATTTCCAGCGCACAGCTGACGCATGAAGTAACAGAATGCGTATTTAACGGATTGCAGTTCGGACAGGGTGCAAGCCGACCGCCTCCTTCCCCAAGACGAAGTGGTGTTGATCTTCTCATTCAACTCTCTGCAAGAAAGCAAATTAGCACGTTTTTCTATAACTACTATTTATCGGAGGTCAGTGAGTGTTCAGAATTTTTATGCTGCTTCCAAGAAATCTTATCAAGTCATTTTCCTTCAGATTTTCTTAGTTTGATAGCAAACTTCCCAGGAGATCTCATACATTCTCTACTGTACATAAACAAATAAAAACGTGTTTATTTGTCAGAGATTTTTTGCAGCCTAGCTTATCAACTCAACAACGTGACAGTTTCCTGAGAGTCTTGTGAGAAGAGACGGAGCTCGTGGTGTGATCCGACGTTGTTTCTCTGAATTGTCTCCGCCACATTTTCTCCGTGTGGCCGACCCACCTTTCCACACTGCTGAGGTGCAGTGAAGAGCTGAAGGGTGGAGGTCGAGCGGAGACATCTGTGACTAATCAGCCACCTCCCAGTTGTGCCAACCTGCGTGTTACATCATCCCGTGATTGCCGTGTTAGTCAACCATAATAGTCCCCCACACGGACGCAGTGCGAGCTACATGTCATCTCCAGTTTTATTACCTTCAGCTCTCTCCATCGCTCTGTTTTATCTCTTTATTTTCTCTCAGTCATCTGTTACCGTTCATGCCTCAGCTTTCTGCCTGCTTCGCCCGATTCGGTTCTCACAAACAACTCCCCCGATCGGGCTCTTATCGCTCAAACAAGTGTGGGTGATACTTTTCTGTGAGCGGGAACAAAATAGCGCTATCTGGAGATCAATCGGAGCCAATGTGTTTCCAGAGAACAGTTTGGAGGTTCAGTCACATCTGGCTCCACTGATTAGCGGTGAGTGAGTTACCGTAACTGATCTCATAAGGGCTTGATAAGATCGTTGCTGCAGAGCTGCACCAGGTACAGATATGTGGGAAGGAATCAGTGTTGCAACAGGTTGGAGTAACCGGAGGAGAGATGTCGAGCAGAGAGCCATTAACCACACTCTAATAGCTTTTAACGGGGTTTTTAAAAATGTGCTCCCAGACGGTTTCAGAAAGGAGCCACGGACGCTTGGTTTCAGTGTGTTTAAAGGCTGGTGGATACTCTGGTGGGCAGTTTATAGTTAACAGCAGAGGTAGTAAAGGAAAGATCCTCATTACAGCAGCAGCTGGTGTGCTCTCCTTCGCTTAGTTTTACAGGTGAATTTGGGGTTTTTCCCCTTTTGTTAATGTCGTGGATTTGAATTAAACTGAACCGCAGCTCTCGGTTTAATGAAATGTTCTTAAGCAAGAACATTTGTTTTTGCCAGGCCTCTCTTTAAAAATACTCGGGAGATTTTTCGGAAAAGTTAATGATGATGAGGACCACCAGAGCAGAGGTGTGAGCTTTTTGAGGAAACACAAAAAAGTTGATACCGCTCGTTAAACACCTTCGCCTGCACGTTGTAGTCCAGCATACATCCGAAACGAAAATGCCAATGAATGTGTGTTTCCATCTTCTGCTGCTTTGCAAATATTAGGAGTTGGGTGTATCGAGATCAACAGCTGGTGGTCGAAAGCCATCAAACCATTTCAGAAGACGTATGTCATGACACATTGGATGAGTCTGTCTCCATCGCTGTTTGCTTTTATTAACAGGACAACTTTTCCACCTCAGCCAAGCGTCAAAACATTTTTTCGATATTTTGTTGTTGTTTTTGCTTTTCGAACTTCCAGCATTTCCACTTGTGTTTCCTTAAAAACTGGTGGGATTTTTACTCAAGCCAAAGTCGAGTCATGGAGAAAGAGCTGACCAGCACTGACCAGCGCCTCAACAACTCAAAACTGGTCCATTCACAGCGTTCGGTGTTTGGAAAACTTTCTCTCGTTCATGTCTGAGACGGACTCGTGTTTCAATCAGCACCTGTGAGACGAGGAGGAAATTGTGTCGTCATGAAAGATGAATGTTAAGACTCTCACCATTTCCCCTCGCTGTTCTCAAACTGCTGCACGGTGTAGCCGAACATGTCCTCCAGCGGCCCGCTGAACGACAAACCATTTTTCTGGTCCACGTTGAAGGACGACACGCAGGCCAGCAGCACTGCAGGACCGGAGGGAAAGAAAAAGGTTAAACAGAATGCAAGAAAATGTTGTTTACTACACATAATGAGGCTGCTGAGACCTGATTGATCTGCTGTGCTGCTGTGTGAGTTTGGATTAAATAAACTGAGGGATTAATAAATAATCAAATCCTGAAATAAGAGACATTTGTATGAATTTTCTCATATAAGGAAGCCATGTCAATAAGTGGAAGGTCCGCTTTAATAAACATTATTAATGAAAACAGTCAAGATGCGACCCAGAAATGAAAAATAAACAGATCCAGTAATAGATTCATTCATAAATAATAGATATTTTGATAATTTAGCCACAATATTTATATAAATCAGATGATATTGAAGATATTTAGTTGTATAGAGATGGTTAGCAGAGATGACGATGAACTGTATGAGAGTCATTTCGGAGGACACTGGAGGAATTTCAAACATCACTGTGAAGCACTTTGGTCGGAGTCCAGTCTGACCTGCAGGACAATGGCTTCCTCTCTGCTCTCTGCACAGTCTGCGTCCGTCTGCCACCGAGCTGAGTATATATCACAGAGGCTCTATATAAATCCATCCATGTCTCATTGTGCCGCCGCTACAATGACACTCTTTATATCGACCTAGGCAGGGAATTCCTCCAGTGCAATTTATTCAATTCCCGGCCTTGTGAGGGAGTGCAGAGGAGCGGGGGAACAGTGGGTTTATAAAAAGAACGTGCAGACAGAGACCACATACATGGAGACGCAAATAAAAAAGCAGCTATTTGTTCTTTGATGATGATGTTTTGTCGCTGATGTGTCTGACCCAAACAAAATAGAGAGCTACCATATGCTGTCTGGACTCGGCTCCCACAGTAATTACAGACGTTTTAGCCACGCTAGCGCCGGAGATCAAGCGACGACGGCTCGGTCAGTCGGTGTGCCACTTAGGTCCAGTCTTAAATATCTCAACGCTTATTTGATTTAATATGAAATTTTGTGGACACATTCATGGTCCCGAGAGAATCAATCCTGATGACTTTGGCTTCCTCTAACGCCGCCGTTATTGGAGGGACTGCCGTGACATTTGATACACATATTCACATCCCCCTTCAGGATCAACTGTAATAACTCTGGTGACGCTCTGACGTTTCCATCATCATCGGGTCAAAATATCAAAAAAGTCATCCTTGGAAACTGTTTTCCTAAAAATACTTGGCAGGTGATTGGACGAACCACCTGTACTTTCTTTTTTTTAATGTATCATGTATGTATAAATGAACCCTAAAAAGACAGAAATCGTGAATGGATGAATAAGTGGTGTAGCCTCTTGTTCATGCTAACAGGACACGCTCTGTAGACACGGAGACACACAGGGATCGGTGCATGTATGTGGACCATAACTCACGGAGGATTAGATGCATGAATTACATGTAATTGGGTCTGTTTCCAGCTCCTCTCGCTGCTCGTCTTATAAACAGAGGACTTACAAAAACACACTGCTGCCAGTCATCATCCAGTCATGTTTAGATGTTAATCGCCTCGATTTCATATGAGGTTACACTTTCTACACTCCCCTCTGGTAAAGAGAGCTAGACAGAGACATAGAGAGAGAGAGAGGAGCAGACCTGCAGAGTCATACACTGGAATCCCAGACAAGAAATATTATCCCCCCTGTTACTCCCTCACCCCTTTCTCTACTTCCTCTGTTACCCCTCTCCATCTCTCAGAGAAGCTCCATTTCCTGTTCCTATTAACCTGATTATAGACATCCCCTCAAACCCGAACGTACACACACACACACACTCACACACAGAGCTAATTTAGCTGATTTAAGATGGCTTCGAGCCAACCAGGCCTTTTCCATTCATCACAGTCTGAGCTCAAGTACAGTTCACAGTCACGCTGGCTTGAGAGGTAAATTACTCGAGGACGTCCTCTGCGTATTGGCCGACAGGTCTTCTGCGTGTACCAATCTCATTTTGCTGTGTTTGGGTGTCTCCTGGCTCTGTTCTGCTAAAATCAAAACCCAGTGTGTTATGCAACTGACTATTTCAGCGAGCTGGGCGAACATCTGCCCTGGAAAACCAATAAGAGGGCTTCTGCCTCTGTGGATGGAAATGGCCTCATGAGCCTCTGAGGGAATGGCATATAAAGCTGTCCATCACTGTCTGGAGGGTTCATACTGTGCTCTATTACACATGGTGAGACGAGGGAGGAGGAGGCTATTGGATGGATTGACATGAAATTTTAACACAGACTTTCATGGTCTCCAGAGGATGAATCCTTCAGACACTGGTGACCCTCTGACTGTTTCTCTAGTGCTACCACCAGATTGACACTGTTTGGCTTTTCGTGAAATTTTTCAACAACTATTGGATGGGTTGACATAAAATTTAGGACACAAATTCATTTTTCATTCAGGACGAATTGCGAGAACTGTTTCAATTAACAACCTCAGGCTGTCAGTGGCAAAAACAACAGTTTGTTGTGGTTGTGGTTGCTGGTTGTAATGTAGTCATCTACTGCACCAATTCCAAAACTTTTGGTAAGTATGAATTATTTACACACCAAAACACCAGAATTTTCCTTTGAAGGTCCAGTGAAGGATTTAGTGGCATCTCCTGCTGAGCTTACAGACTGCAACCAACTGAACACCCCTCGCCTCACCCTACAGTGGCCACTAAAAACCCGAAGAATGCTAGAGCCGGTGTTTGGTCGGTCGTTTTTGGGCTACTTAAAAAAACACAATGGTGCAAACATGGTGGACGATGAAAACACAATGATTCTTAGTTTCAGGTGATCACACACAAAAGGAAATCATTTTATTCCATTTCTACCAATAGATTCCCCTAAAGTCTACACACTGAACATTTAAACATCATAGCTGCTAAACGTGAGCATGTTAGCACTGTCATTGTTAGGTGTTTGCCTGAATACAGCCTCACAGACTCTTGTTTCAACAGAGATGAGGCCCAGCAGATACAGTACAGTCCATATATGTCCTTGTTTATCGTAAGAAAAAATCTCCTTTTTGCTCACCAGCAATTTCTAATCTAATTTGGTTTGAATATCAAAGCCTTCAGACTACAGTGACCAACCAATGAGTCTGTTTATGGTCAAGCTCCATGCGTCCTGAGTGATCCTGGCAGCCTGTCAGCCACACTAACCACAATAAAACCCCGCTGCCCTCTTGAACGCTGTTATCAAAACCAAAACGACTCCATTTCAGCATGTAAAAATTCTGCAACGCATTAAACCAAGTAGCAAAAGTCAGATCTGTGTGACGCAGCCAGGGCAGAAAGCTGCACAGATCAGCACCTGTTGGCCTGTGAGACATCAAAACAGCAATAAAAATGACCCAAAGTCAGCACCTGTAGGCTTCAAAGCTTCGTTCAGCCACCAGTAAAAACACACACCCGACTGGCACCTGCTCATCTGTAACATATCCAACCAGCTATAATCAGCTTTAAAGCTTAACACAAATCAGCACCTTTGGGCAACAAAGTCATTAAGTAAGCCTGAAACTCAAACTTAATCAGGTGTGGTGAGAAACACATGTCAGCCGTAAAGCTGACACGAGACAGACAGTAAAAACAAACACTCTGAAATTAAAATAAGCAAACATCTGCAGTGGTTCGGAAACTGGATAACGTTAATGACACATCAGTAAGAGTTAAAGAATGGATGGATTCGTGTTTTTATGACGGACCGGTGTCTGACCTGTCGAAGGAACAAAGCCAAAAAGGTCTTTGGGTGGGACCTGGACCTTCATGCACCATGTGCTGGTGTTTAACAAGAGGCACGGCTGGCAGAGAAGAGAGAGAGAGAGGCTTCATATTCTGGCATGACCACTGGCAGCCTAGAGCGTTGAAGAGGTTATGAAACTGAAATATTTCCAGATTTCCTGCTTTGTTCTTTTATCTTTATCTGGTTTTCTTCTCCACTTCTTTCGCAGCCTTCCCGTAATCCTCCTGTGATTTATTTTTATACCTGTTCTTCAATTTCTTCTTGTTTTGTACCAACACTTTCCTCTCTAATCACTCCAGGAACGGTAAGTCACGAGCTGATAGTCTGTCTGCTTTCAGGTCTTTTGACTTTGACTTAATTTTCTTATTTGGCCGTCTGCTCAGTCGCTGCTCATTTTCTTGGCAAAACGTGCAGTATGTGGGCGTGTAGTGGACGCAAGAGGCCGTGAATGTAGGCGTGTTTGTGCCTTCACAGGCAGAGGAAAACACGAGAGGCCAAATTCCTTCGAGTTTTAGTGTTAATATCTGTAGGCAGAGGAAGATAGAGATAAATAAAACAAGCTGCAGCATGATTAGAAACAGGACTACAGGTCAGTAGACATTCTAGTGGGTCTATAAGGCTGTACCTAGACACCGTGTTATCACAAATTATCCTCTGGGGAACATGCACAAAGTCAATCCAGTAGTTATTGAGAAGTGTCACTCAAAACCACAAACGTGAACCTAGTGGCGGCACTAGAAGAACAGTCGGAGGGTCATCAAAGTTGGTAGGATTCATCCCCTGGGCACCATGAATATCTATACCAACTGTACCAGAAATCTATCTCATAGTCGTTGAGATTTATTTCAGTAAAACCCAAATATGTCCACCTCGTGATGGCACGAGAGGAAAAGTATGGAGATACCCAAAGCTCCTTCTATTCATCCTCTGGGGAACATGAATTTCAGAAACAAATTTAATGGCAATCAATGCTATAGTTGTTGAGACATGTCATTCAAAATTACAAATGTCTGGGAAATACCAAAGCCAGATGGATTCATCCTCTGTGGACCATGTAGATCTGTGTAAAAACTGAACATGCATGTGATGTTTAAGATGTCATGTTAATCTATCCGATGGTTCCTGAGACCAAAGTGGTGCAACAATGTTAGCATGGCTAACGCTGTTCAATCTGTTTCCTCTCCTCCACCCATTCATTCATTAATTCTCCCATCCCTCCCTCAATAACATCATCCATCTCTCTACTACTTCCTCCATCCATTCATCTCTGTCCCTCCTTCCCCTCCCTCCACCCATTCCAGCATCTCTCCGCTCCCCTCCTCAAGCGTCTTTTCATTCATTGACTGAACACGTTGGGCTCGACGGTGTCGGTTTCCACTCTCTGAAACTTCCAGATGTATTCTCCTGGGATCTGCTTCTCACTGGTGCAGAAAACATGCAGCCTTGCTAGCAGAGACCCACGCATGACATCATCCCCCCCGACGGTTGTCGAAGCTTTCATCCCCCCGAAATCCTCTATGTATATTGCAGGGGTGGTTGACACTCTCCTAACCATCACCCTCCAGACACATTACTATGTCTGTTAAATCTGCTGATCACAACAGTTTGAACATACAGGGAGCGGCTGGGACGAGTGGGCTTCTGGGATGGATCAAACGCCTCTTGGGGAACTAAAAATACACACAGCCACGGGTCAAAGAATGACCTCCATCCAAATTCAATAAGCAACATGCAAAAATAATCACGCTATACGTCATGCTGTGAGGCAAACAGTGAGAGAAAATACTCAGGGCAAACTCCTGCGAATCAACAACTCTTAAAACATCATCGCAGGTTTATTTTGCAAAGTCAGAGAAAGCAAATAGAAACTTTGAGAGGACACAGACACACAAACGAGAATCTAATGAACAGGAAAAACAGAGCAGAGAACAATTTCCTCTAAAGCTCGTACATTAAACAGCTCTGACGTAACAATAGCTGTATATCTCATTTTAAATAACATAAACAGCATCTATTACATCATAATACTCTCGTTAAAGTTTTATAACACCAGTACTCCTGCTATTTATTTGTGCTATGTTTAGTGGTTTTTAATAATAAAGTGATGCTAATGCCCGCTTCTGTCCACTTATATTGCTAAAAGTTTAATCAGTGATAGATGAATACATGAACAGTAGAGTGCTTCGACTTCGCCGTCTGCTGCTAAGATGGATCGAAGCAATTCATTTATAGCAAAAACCCAGAGGGGCTTGGCTTAATGGTGGTTTCAAGCTCAATCAAAAGGAAAGGAAGTTTTACTTTCTTACTTTTATGCTTTCTTTATATCTTATATCTTAGTTTAGCACAAAGACTGGAAGCAGAGGGAAACAGCTGGCCTGGTTCCCCTCGAAAAATCACCTACCCGCACATCTTAATCTTGTTATATCTGGTTTGTTTAATCTGTAAACAAACTGAAATGTAAAAATCATAAGATTTGTGGTTTGAGTCAAATAAATATGCAAGTTACGTTCAGGGATGCGGGAAATCAGTCACAGTTGGGGGTGCTGAAGGGTCAGTCTACATAATGACGTTTTTTGTATTCATTTGAATAGCCAGGATAACATGTATCTAATCTTTATTAACAATAATTTACAACTAATTTGAAAACATGTTGCACCACAGCAGACAGCAAACTAGTCAACGACAGCAAGGAGATGAAGAGGGACAGAAATCCTGCGGACTTCCTTATAAAATCTCAAGTTGTTGAGTTAGGAGAAGCTTTATAAACTTTGTAAAACGCTGTTTCTGACAAATTTTGCCCCACCAGAGTGCTAATGTTACGTCACCGTGTCTCATTTATATTTCTGTATTAAACTGGCTCATTCAGGCGAACCCAAGACACTCGGCTACGTTTCACCTTGGACATCGTCCTATGTCAATTCGGCAGACATTGCCCGACCCTTATGCATAAAGCTTTACAGTTTGAAGCATTGGGCCACTGACCGAGCTGCTGTATTTGGCCTGTTGGGAGTCTGGCTGGGTCTTACAGTTAGTGATGTGCTGTATTTCTTGGCAATAGCGTAGCAAAACTTCAGGAAGTCACTGCATCCAGCTATTGGCACCGATTGGCCCCCAGCTTTAGCTTGCGAGAGTCGTATCAAGCTTCTCATCTAGTTCTTGGAAAGATGTTGAACCACGCCTTCAGAAGTAAAGATTGATTGTGATCCAATGAGGTTTTGTTCATTCACTGTATGTGTCTTTCTCAAAGCTGCTCCGAGAACAGAAACACACCCATGTTTCGTTAGGCCCTTAGAAAGACGCTGAAATGACTGTTTAGCGTGGATCATAACAGCAGATTAGTCTAATTGTTGGTTGAGGGATGCTTTGTAAATAAATCGCTTACTAAGCAAAGATTGAAAAGGAAAAGACGAACAAACAATTACATGCTGAGAAATGTGTTACTCCAAGAGCCCAAAATGTACAAAATTTATTGGAGTTTTTCTGTTGATCTAATTAAATAACTACAAAGAAAACAATGAAAGTCATAAATACGCTTTGAACAAGAGCGCTCCAGTCCAGGTGCTTTCTTTATTTCTCTTTCTTGAATCATTTAATAATTCATTGGTTCCTAAAATATTGAATTCATTAATGATTTTGAAGTATTTAACTCCATTTGTTTGATGTGAAAATCAATTTAAGATGTTCTGGATCGAAACGCAACGAATAGGGGGGGGAAAAAAAGCAACATTTGAAACATATCCACGTTAGTGTGGACGCGGCCTCAGCGGGGGTGAATCCCTCCCCCATCGACACACTCCCTCTCCCCCTGTCAAACACACAGATGTGTTCGAGGCGGGTCAAACCTCCCCCGATGTTTTGTTGCTCGGCTGTTATTTCAAGGCTACTCTAGAACAGTAAAGGAAAACACCCCACAGGACAAACACGGTTACTCTGAGTAAGACAAACTGGTAAAAATATAAATCTAGCGTACAGACTATAATGATGTGATGACCGGATTTCCCACATTAGGATTGTTATTTGACTGAATGAGCATTAAGCGAATCGAGAGAAATGTCTGCATGGTATGAACCCCCCATTTCCTCCCGTTGCTCGAGAAATGTGCAGAGTATTTCTCTTGTTCTTGCAGGTGAGCGGCCAAAAATAGATTCAGCCAACAACGGCGGAAAAAACATTCAGCCGTCTTAAACATCAACGGTAAATGTCAGGTCTGGTTTCACTTTGATTCTGAAATGCTGTCAACAAACTGAGGTCTCTGGAGGTCCTTCAAGGGCAGGTACAGGCGCTACAAACTCGATCCGTAGCTTTAAAGTGGTTTTGAATTTCTGTTTTTTTGCGAGAGATGGAAAAAAGAAAATGTATTCTGATGAACGGGGTCTATTTGTTTTTTTCTTTTCTTCCTTTTTCACTATTAAAATGATATTAATGGCTTCGATTAATTCATGCCAAGAGATGGAAGATATTTGTTTGTATTCTTCCTTTGATTTTCATAATTCACTGTGGTTTTTGGTCGCAGTAAATCACGTTGCCCTAACTGATAACAATGAAATAATTGTTTATTAAGCTGTTTCGCAAAGTAGAAACTTTCCCCAGAGACTAGAAACTGTTTCCACTGAGCAGGAAGAGTCTAAATAATGATTTGGGGACTTTTTTATACCCCCAAAAAGTCCCTGCCTGGGAGATAGTACTTTTCAAAAGATCAGCAGTGCTGAACATTTACGATTGGTAAAGCGCTCGCAGCATTTCACTTCAGCCATAATTTTTAAAAGGCCGGTTTTTGGTTTTTTTTAACATGGAGCTGCAGAGGAAAGCATTTGACGGATGAACTGACGACAAAGTCCAGGCCTTAGTGAGCATTTACGCTGAGGACGAAATCCACCTGGAATTGGACACAGCGTTGTATAGTCGCAGGCTAAACTGACGTGTAAAAAACAGCCGACTTATTGCACACGTCAGTGGACTCATTCGCCTAATCTTTATGGGTCTTTAGTCCACGGTGGAAGCGTAGAAAAGCGGTGGAGTGCAAGGGAGGACGTGCAGTGATAGATTCTGGAGGACACGGTGCAAAGAGGGGAGGGGAACGTTGGCAGATAAGGTGAGAGGGAGGATTCACCGCACAGAAATAGGCTATCCAATAAAAACATATTCACGTTGAAAAGAAAAGGCAGGTTGACAAAAGGTATTCAAGAGTGCGTATATTGATACAAGGGGAATCAGGATCAATTGTTTTTGCTGCAATTCTCAAGATGTGTCATTTAATATTGATTATCTGATGACTCCCAATCAATATCATATTGTCTTACATCTATAGAAAAATACTCTCTGCTCTTTTTTCCCCATGTGAACTTGTTTTGACATCAAAGTCTAGAGCTTCAGTCTCAAACCATTATAATTTTTATGTTATTACATGATGTAAGAGGTTTAAAAGAATAATTAGCCTCATCAATCAATATCTGACTGTCACAGTAACAGTGAAACGTCAGAGCAGAGGAAGCCTTTTTTTCCCCCCAGGAAACTGTCGCGGCTGTTGGTGTTCGCCTCTCGTTGGAGAGGTTAATGTGAACACGTTGCCCCAGGCAGACGCCACAGCTCCACTGCTCCCTGTATGATGCCAGTTTGATGGATAGCTCTGGCCTGCCGCTGGCCTGGAGAGACAGGGAGGAGGAGGAGGAGGAGGAGGAGGGTGGAGGGCTGGACATGCCTGGTGCACAGATGCAGCATTGCTTTGGTTGCAAACACACACACAGAAGCACATACGTCTAAGATCTGTAGCTATCACCACTAAGCAGGTAGTGAGAGCCCCTTAGGAGTACAAGTATGTCCGTGTGTGTGTGTGTGTGTGTGTGTGTGTGCGTGCATGCGTGTTTCTTCAGGGAGGACGTTGCAGGGTCTCAGTTGGCGCTCGCTGGCTACATCAAGGAAATGACTTTAGAAGACCTAAATCCTGTACTACAATAAAATCTCTTTATCACAAACTACACCCAAACAAACAAAACAAAACAAAAGGGCTTTTCAAAGTAACCTCAATTCTGGGAAAGCATAAAAGTTTAAAGGGTATGTTCAACCGAAAATGAAAGTATCTACTCCCCATCATGCCGACGGAAAGTTGGTTTGAAGTTTCGTAGTCAACAAAACATTTCGGGAGCTTCAGTCGATGGGGGACCGAGGACGTGCTCTTAGAAAAGGCCTTTTTGACTTTGTTTCAACACTAAGCATAAGCATCTGCTGACTACTAATATCGAACACAGAAGCCGCAGAGATGACTAACCGTCTCATCTGTTCGAAAAACAGAACCAGTACTTGTCTGCTCTCCCTTTGACCTCTGCACTTTTTACTCCTCTCCTTGTTTTTGTTCAAACTGGAGATTATGCAATCTCCCCCCACCACAGATCCTCCACATCGTATCTGCAGCAGCTTTCCTCTCCTGACAGCCTCCTTTGCACCTCCCTGTCTGCCTCCTCCCTCCCTCCTCTTTGCCCCCGATGCCTCACAACAACTGTGCGGTGCCAGAGGTCACATGAGCGAAAAATACCACAGCACCAGCAAACTATCTGTGGACATGGCAGAGTGTGGCTGACGGAGGAGATAACTTCAAGTAAATAACTGATAGTCTGTAGTTGTCTGAGGGGGAAATTAATGTTTGATAAGTGTGGGGGTGCAGTTTAAATACACTTAATAAACATATGAATGAAGTATTTCCTTCTTAAAGTATTTCCTCAATATGCAAACAATTAGCCGAGGGCTTGATGGGGTTAAGAGGATGCTCCTGAAAATGCTCAAATTGTAACAGCCTGAAGAAAGGTGGTGAGGGGTGATGAAGTGTGAAACACATGCAGAATGCTTTTATGTGCTCAATGTGTGTCTCTGTGTTTATACATGTGTGAGGTTTGACCTTCCCTGGAGGTTAAGCCCTGCGTAAGCTGACACGACATGTGATGTCGCACCTTCAGGGGCGTCTTGTTTATTTGAAGCTCTTTTATGACGAATATCAGTTTCTGGACGGAGTGTGTGCATGTTGTCGGCTGAAGTTCGGGGATTATTCTGCACTTATCTCACTATCGTGTCAGTATGTGTGTTTATTTTGGGGGCTTAGAGGCCACTTACAGGACGATTAGGTTTTCAAACACTTCGTGAAGATACGTTGTCCGGGGGAAGTTAAGTTCTGCATGCTGCTGCTAAAACCATACGACTTCTGGAGATGACTTCACATTTACAGTCAAAGGACAGAAAAACGTTACCTTGGCAACCCTGAGTTCCCTTTTATTCGTCTCACTTCTCCGTCTGCAGCTATAGCAGAGACAGAGACATAATGATGGAGCGATGACTCAGCTCTGTGGCAAAACCAAATCCGGCCATGTGTCACTGATCGTCATCAGTCGTATGAAAAACATGATTCATGTTTATTTAATTAGATTTTTTTAATGTAACACGGCTTGTGTGTTCACAGCTATCCAAGTGGCTCAGTGATAATGGTGTCAGAGGATAACTGAAGTTCACAAAGACCTTGAATGCCTATCTATGTTTATGTTTGACAGGCATGACCAGGTTCACCATCTTATTTGAGCATATTAGCATGTTACAGCATTCACCAATTAAAGCATTAAACATAAAAAACAGCTGTTAATGGCCTTGTAAAATATAAACAAAAGAGAAGGAACAAAATAAACATGAATCTCTGGATCAAATTTCAGTTTTGATTTTCACTCAAAACCAGAAATGTGTAAATGAAAATGAAAAATGAAAGTAGCGAGCAAAACTGTCGACCCGTAGGTGACCCGACATAGTCTCGGCTAGCTGAGACGGCACAGTCTCGGTCCTGTTACGTGAGCATAGACGGAGAACAGTGTTGATAGTTCTGGATCGAGTCGGGCAAACACTCGGCCAAGTCTAGGCCAAGAGATACGAAGGGTGAGTCCAGCAACACACAACTGAGTCTGGAGGACACCACACGTGTCATATGGCTTGTTCCTATTGGCCCAAGATTTTGATTTCTAGATGTGGGCCACATACGTCATGCCCAACACGGCCCGAGTTTGGTTATCCAGTACATATCCAGTCAGATGTCCTCTGTTCCACCCATATGTGGCATAATAGTACACTGCTAGCTGACATTAGGATTCAAATGTAATGAGCAGCTAGCATTGCTAAAAAGGTAGATGAATTTGCATTGAACAGTTTGCTAGAAAATGAGAACATTTATATTTCGAGCCTGCCACTGAGTCCTTGGTTTGTCTTTCCTGGGTTTAGTTATCCCAGCTTTAACATTTTTAGAGGCTAGGATTATGTTAACCTGCAATGTTTCAAATAAGCTTAATAACCTCGCTTAATGTAAATTCAAAAGCGACTGCATTATGGCTGGACCAGTGTCAGCTTTGGTAAATCCACTGCTTCTGCTTTTAGGCGGAGTCACTTTTATTTCAGGATTTAAGATTCATAACATTACTGCCATAGTAACATAATTGAATGAAATCTGTCTTGGTGAGCTCACCCAAACACAGACAGGCTTTCATTTTTTACAGCACACTCAACTTACTGGTTAGTACGTCAAAATGTAAGTGATGAACTTCATCAATATTGAATTGATCTGTAAAAACGGTATCCGGTGGCCTCGTACTTAAGATGCATACCATATAAACCCCAACACCCACAACTAGGGCCCTTTGTTATAAGTCATACCATAAGTTCATATCTGAACCATATGGTGTCCAACAAAACAAAACATCTGTAGTTTTGGATCTCTTAACACTAACACTCCTTGCAAGCTAAATGACATGACTTGGGGGTAAAAGGCACAGCTGCAATCGGCTTTGACCGATGCCAGTAATGCCATCACTGACGTTACAAGCTACATCAGCTTTACCTGACCTCCAACATCTTTTCGTTTTGCATGGTTGCCACATGCTGCAGAGACAGCAGAATCAGTTACACATCTGTAGGGAGTATGAAACCAAGTCATGTGGGTGGCCTCTGTGGTTTCACAGACTCGGGGCAAAATCTTTGAAGGTTCCTTTGACTATCACAGCTCTTAAAGGAAATATGCTCTTCTGTGTCGTATTTATTCAGTAAGTGCAACGAGTGCAACTTCCTCTAAGATAAGCTATATTTTGACATCAGTCACCTCGACATGTACACAAGATGCACGAGTATGTCTTCATCTCAACGAGCTTCATGTGATCCTGCTCCAATAAGTACAGTGGCAAGTAAAGTTAAGTATTTAAAATAACCTGTTGCAGACTTCCCTAAAACAAAATACACTTTATATGTCACTTTCATAATAACAAATAAGCTCGGCCAGGGGTGTCTTAACTTTATGTGGAAGCAGAAATATGTGAACATGCTAACAGGCCCCTAACTACTTAGACAATACTGGAAAGATGATTAATTTCAGTGTCTCAAACAAAAGGCAGGCGACAGAACTGACAAAGACAGGCTGGTTACATCCAGAAACTACAAAGAAACAGAAATCTATATGACGTACAAACCAGGACGAAGCTGGGAAACACAGGTGGGATTGCAAAGAATGACAAGGGCATAAAAAATGAGGGGAAAGTGAAAGGAAAGGGCGGGAAAAAGACAAAGACAGGAAGTGGAAAGTCTCAACACGACACGTGCAGATTAATTTTACAAAATAAAACAGAAAAAATCTAAAATGAAACCAAACCGGTGACAAACAAACTGCAAATCCTCATGTTTCAGTAGTTAGAATAAGTCTCTTTGAACCAGCAAAATGCTTAAATTACATTTTGGCTCACAGCCACACCTGCATTTGTAGCTGATGGCCACCATGACCAGCATGCTTCATAGATGTAATTTCCAATTTCAACCAATTTCCAATTTTCCAAAATGTAGCCATGGTTTCCCGGTTGTCATGTTTGTTTTCCACCAGCAAATGCCAGCTGATGTGACTTTTGACTGTAGGTGGAGACTACTGTACCCAACAACCACATGTATTTGCAGTTGTCAAACCACACAGCTTCAGTTTCCTGCACAATGGGAGCTGTGGTGGTTTCAGCGTTTACAGAGTCACATCTTCTACTTGAAAAGTAGCACAAATTGTGTGTTTCACCATCAAGATCCATGTAAATGATACACACTAAATCAGAAATTGTCAGCCTTTGACGACCACTGGATCAACAAATCAGCTTGTTTCATTCTCGGTTCTGCACATTGTGGTCTCGGTGCATGTTTGTCTGTGAGACCGTGCCAACTTTGGTTAGCCATAACACCATACTTTGCAAAGGCCTGCAGAGCTGTTAACCTACCAGGACCAAAATGCAAGTCTAAACTCAGTTGAATGCATAGAATGCTACACACTGCATCCGTCACACTTTCAATCATTTTAAAAGTTGTTTTTGTGACAATTTTGTTGTTTTTCAAGCATAAAGACAAGTTTGCAGGTCATTTAGATGCTTTGTGACTGCACTTGAATATGAAAACCTTTGGTTGCTCCGAGCCTTCGCGGTTATCAGTAGTGTTCAATGAAAAAATGGTCGATCTCACGACGCAGCTGCTACCAAACCAAAGGTGAGATTGAAGTGCTTCTGACACTCTGTGAACCACAGTCAGTCTATCAAAGTCATAGATTGTCACACGGGAAATGTAAAGGGTGAGCTAAGTGTTTTTCACACAGACATCCTTATTCAAAGTAAGTGTGAAAACCTGCACCTCTACCACATCATATAGCACTGACCAGAAAGGCCTTGACAACTGAAAAACATATATACATATCAGCATATATCAGCAGTTTTGTGGAGTTTCCATGACCGACTTGACTGCTACTGTAACTGCTTTATTTCTTTTTAAAGTGATAATTGTTCTCTTGATTGTCCACCAGTCCAGGCTGTCAAACTGACACTCTGACAAATGCATCTTGTGTATCTGGGGTGCCGGAAAGAAAAGCCAGAGGAAAATCATCAGATCGCCAAAGTCAGGGGGGTTCATCCTCTGTGGACGATGAATGTCTGTGCAAGATTTCATGTCAATCTTTCTAACAGTTGTTGAGAAATTTCAGTCTGGCAGTAGGTCCGGCCGATAAAACTACAGCAATGTGCATCGTATGCATTACATGCAAACCAATGGAAAGACTATAAGAAATACGCCCTGGCTCTTCGCTCTTCGAGTGTCTCCAGGCTTGTTAGGTAGAGCGAACAGGCCGTCCCTTACTGCTGCTGCTCTGCCACACCGCCGGTTTGCTCTGCCTACCAGCCCAGAGACACTGCAGCTGCGTCAGCCAAAACAGTCTGCAACTACGTCTCACAATCCGCCGCATCAGCTCCACTGTTGGTGTTTTACAGACCAACCGCCACACATTACTACAAGAGTGAGAAAACGAGTGCTGCCAGAGAGGAAATTGTGAACAGGTCAGCTCGCCAGTATGACAGGATTTTTATGTATTTATGTCATTTCATTTGTGTGTTTTTCCTTGTTGTGTCATCATAATTGTAACCTGTGTGCCCTGATAAAGTGGTTGAATTCAAAATAAAGAGGTTCAGTTCAACCTTTTTTTGCTTGGTCTTTAAAAATGATATTAATAAAGGACAGGTCATTAAAAATCATCAATAATTATTGATATTGACCGAACTCATAGGCATGTTAGTGACTGGGTCTGACAGTGTCATAATGCAGCCAGCAGAAGTCAGACAATAACTTGATTTCCTGTCACATCTTCAAAGTGTTCAGTGGAGGTCGAATAACTTCAGACAACAGTTCCACTTAACTGATTAAACAAAACGTCCACTAAAAATGAACACATCAAAGACGCTGAATAAACTAACATGACCAGATCTTAATTACTTAACATTCCTGGGAATCTGTCTGCTGCTGCCAGCAGACAGTTTATGTCAAATTAGTGCTGATTGCTGCGACTCAGGGAGTGAGCTGATTCAAATGAAAGATAGTGGAGATAGTAGAGGAGGAGGAGGAGGAGGAGACATATTGCTAATGACGGAGATGGCCGGGTTCACAGAGTCTCATAAATTCAATTAAGACTTGCACCCAATGACCTCGCAACTTTTAATTAATCCACCGCCTACTTACGTCGTCTGATGCGGATTTCCACGAGCTCATTTTAATGCAGAGAGAAGACAAATTCCTAAATCTGAGGTGTGAGAGACTGCAGGGGAAAAGCATCCCAGAAAAACATCTATGTCCTCGCTGTGTGACAAGACATCTGCACAGGAAACCTTCTTATGTGTCAATGAACTGATGAACTCAAACAAAGTCTGCACTCACCGAAGCTCCTCTCTCCCGCAGAAAACACTGCTCCTGAAACGCCTCGTCAGTAGCCCCCGCCTTTGTGACGTCACACTACATCATCATGTCAAACGTTTGCATAATTTATACTTGGCATCTAGTTTGGCCCAAAATTGATTTAGCACAGCTGCTCTGTTGTTGTTAGCTGTGCTGGCTCAGGCATGTGTGATCTGACCAATTAGATCAGACTAGGTATTCAGGAGGAGGGGCCTTAAAGCGACAGGAGCTAAAACAGACAGAGGGGGAATACAGAGCCGCAGCACCGGACAATATGTGAAAGCTGATGTGTTTTGGGCACTAAAGCACGTAAACCTATTGTAGTAGTAACCCAAAATAAAATTATGAAGCTGAAACTGAGCATTACATGTCTCCAAATCATCTCAGCTCCAATGATAAACCCACTAATTTGGAGACATTATCTTGGACTCTGGGCAGCTGTGATGGACATTTGTCCATGTTTTTCAGTTACATTCTGCAAACTAAATGATTCATCAGGTAATATGATAAAAACAAAACAGATTCACTGATAATGAAAATCACAAGTTGCAGCCCTAGTCTCCAGTATAGGTGCCGCTCACGGCCTCAGTCAGCTTGGTCACTCTGGTCCGACACATGCTGATTGAAGCCAGGTGGCCCTCTCCTCTGCGGGACCAAACTCAAACCACCTGTAGCCCCATCTCCGTTAGGAATTTACAGAGATTAAATACTGCCACTACAATAACCACATGTGGGCCTCTGAGGCGGGCAGAGGCAGCTCCCATAGCACAACACAGGATCTCCCAGTATGGTCTCAAACCGGTGAGTTTCTACCCAGTTTGAGGTCATACACTCCAAACAGCTCAGACTACAGTACCGGAGCTCAGCAGGAGCTACGAGGAGTTAAGAGTGTGAGGAGTGTGCAGGATGGGACATGAGGCAATAACAGAGCTCTCACTGGGTTAGTTCAGTGATTACGGTCCCTCTCATTCACAAACGATCAAGATCATTGTTCGATGACCCGCCGCAATCTGATTGGAGGAGCGAAACAGGGCTGGGGCGCAGTAAGCCGAGTAAGTAAACCTGACTTCTGGATGATTTGCTTTGTGAGCTTCTGCTGATCCCTCTCCACACACAAACACACACACACACACACACGCACACACACACACACACACACACACACACACACACACACACACACACACACACACACACACACATGCATTCATCTCCATTTCTAACTCAATTCTCTAATGACCATCACAAGCCAGTATCACATGTAAGCGTAGGAATCTGAGAACTAAAGAGAGACATGCTGTTTACTATCCCCTCTCTTTCTTCTTCTTCTTCTTCTTCTTCTTCTTCTTCATCAAACTCAAGGAAAGGCGGTTCACTCGACTTTGCCGGTACTTTCCGTCATGTTTGAACTGCTTTGACGTGACCTAGGAGTTAATTCGCCACTGCTGCTCTGGAGTTGAACCTGAGAGCACAGCTTCACCAATGGGACTCCACAGATATCCATTACAAATAAAGAGCCTCTTGAAGCTGGTGTAAAGACAACATTCGTTTCACTTTTTCACCTTCCAGAAAATTAAAATCCAATTATTGCTGATGATCCCACTCAAGCATATTCATCCAAAGATTCATTCGAGGGTTTATTTTGTCATCAGATCTTGGACATAATTCAGCGTGACACATGCTTTGCAAACAGTTTCTGCAGAAACATGACAAAGATACTACACACTGAAGAAACATTTCCGTATGAAGCATTGAACATACTTATGACGCATTATAACGCTCCTATACTGCTGTATAATCATCGCCTAACAATAATCATAAGTCATTTTGATTACGATGTCTATAGCGCATTATGAACATACGTATAATATGTCTATAATGCATTATAGTGTACCTATAGTTATACACAATCATAGATATTCAGAATGCTTTGTAACAATAATCATAATACATTATAAAGCATTTTATGATGAGCTATAAGGTCAAGTATCAATACTTCATAATTGCTGACTCACTCACTCACTAGGATTTGCAAGGATTAAAGTGTGATACAATTCTCGAAATGCATTATAATGTGATTATAAGTCACTGTAAGTGGCCATTTGGCGCCTTTTGGTAAAGTAATGAAATCCCTGTGTTACAGGCAGATATGATACATTACAAGCTGCTCAAAAGTCACTGCAAGTGGTCACGAACAGCACACAAACATGCACTGATATTGAATGAATGGACTTTGGACACTTTGGTGCTTTAAAATATGATTGCACAGCACTGTGGGGGCATTATAATGCAGTGTTCACAACGTGTTGTAATGCAATATAGACATCAACGTCATAATGAGTTATGATTATTGTTAAAACGCATTATAAAGATCTATGATTGCTTGCAACTATGATCAAACAGTGATATAGGCGCATAGTAATGTATTATACATATGTTCATAACGTTTTAATGCTTTATGGGCTTCTTAGAAAGTGTTACCCATGTTTCCTTAGGAGCAACAAAACGTACTTTTCCATTAAGTTCTGACACTGCTGTGTAAACACTGGCATGCGCAACATTCAATTAAGGACCCATAGAGTAATTTGACTGACTGTAATGACTCCATTATATGAGGCAGTGCCATGCTTCTGGTGCACGTAGAAACAATTAAGTGCTCTGCGGCTTCCCTCAGTCAGAATAAATACCATCTGGGCAATACGGACGGAAAGTATTTAGGGGCATTTTACGAGGACACTGGTGCCACCACCTTTTACTGGGAGTGCAGGCAGCGTGAGTGACACATTTAATGGATGCTTTTTAGTCTTCAATTATGCAGACTGCGATGATCTAAGCTGCTGTCCAGAGTGTGCGTAAAAGATGCGCCGGAGACCTTGGCGCGGCACACAGGCGCTCTCTCCGCCTGTCACTCGTTATTTCATCCGGAGGTCAGCACAAATTGCACAATTCCTGAATAAATGATTGCTTACCAACAGCTGCCAGCGTTGTCAAAGTGAAACGTTGTCTTGTCCCGAGCATCCTGACGCGCTGAAGATGTCCAGAAGCTTCAGTTATTCCACGGACCCTCTCCCCCTTTCACGCTCGGTGTTTTTTTTAAACCCGTGTAAAGTGAAATCGCTTAATTAAAGGGCCTGAAAGTCATTCCTGTGCTCCAGCATCCACAGTTTGACTGTCGGACGTCCCGTTTCAAACTCACACGGGATGGGTTCTGTTCCATTTCGGAACAGCGAACGGGAGGAGGAGGAGGAGGAGGAGGACCTTACGCACAGGACCTACGATACGCTACGTTTGAGTGGGCTGGTCTGCCAGTGCATGGGAAAATGTTAGCAGTGAAATAACAGCAACGGAGACGAACTGTCAGACGTTAAACAATTAGACCAGAATAGTCCTATAATCCTAATCCTTTAAACTTAGATCTACTGTAATTAGACATTAAAGACGCATTTCAATCGCATCATGTCAGAGAGGATGTTAGTGTGTTAAAGTGCATCACACATCTGGACACATCATGAGGGATTCAGTGTGAGAAAATTAAGTTTGGGCTTTTTTTTTTATGTAAAAAAAATAAGTCTTCCTCTAATAACGAACAGGTTTTTGTAATCACAGCCATGTAGGGAGGAAGATGTAGAGCAGATTTTTAGGCAAACTTTAACATTGTTGGTTTTGCTCCCTGATAAGTTCAGTAAAATTGCTCTTATGCCCCTTTGGCACTCAGCCCTCCCCTGCAAGTCATTTATTTCCCACGGGTCCACACTGACCTACCAGCTGCGGTCCTGTGGTGAAAGTTAGGGCTGCTGTTCATCATTAAAAAAGAAGTTTTACGTCTGTGTCAGAAGCACCTAAAGTATGTTTTTTTCACCTGTCCATGCACAGAGCCATACAGTATGCACTATATACAAAGTCACACATTTATTTTCTATGATGTGACAGAAGATAAGTTGCATTGTGTTATGGTTAGCTTATATGTAATCATCCGGCCAGCTTTGGAGGAGTCAGGCGTGGACCTTCTGGAGGAATAAACACCCAGAGTCACATCGGACTCTGCTCTGACCTGGAGCCATTTGCCGACAGGAGGACATGCATTCGGAAATGGTCATTTAATCTTTGACATCTGCATCTGACGCCAAAACAAAACATTTAAAAATCAGGTTTTTAGGATTAAAGAAACAAATGTGAGTGACGCATCGGTTCAGCTGCTTGTCTTTGGCCAGTAGCTCAGTTCCTGTGCTGGAATGAACAACACTAATTCAGCCCCTGGTGACTTATATGGCTACAAAAAGTGCAGGGTTACAAATCATCTGAAATTTCATAGACAGACAGATTATCGTGATTATTAGAGGAAGGGTGGTGGATGAAATTCAATCAAGGGGGAATAAAGAGGGTGCAATGTTTCCATACCATGCATTAAAAATAAGTTTTTACCTACTCTGAGCTTAAAAATGATACCTATTTTCACAGTTCTTCCCATCATCCTGTAATAGAGCTGTAAAATTAATTATTTAAGTAGTATTATAGGTCACTACAAGTAGGAAACCACATTGTGACATCTTAGCATCCACCAGAATTTACCTTTTTGGCTTTGCACCAGTCCCACAGGTGAATTGGATATTTTTACATGCGATGAAATGAATGAATTTAAGCTTTTACATGCAGAATTGTGATTTTGACATGTGTGATTTATATACTTTCACATGTTTTTCTCACACATGTGGATGAGAATTTCCACATCATGATTACTGTTGTTCCAGGACCATCATCGCGACGGTCTGACCCCGCTGGTCTGAAGTCAGCGCTTGGTGACACGTGTTGGTGTTGTTCCTGAAGCATCATAATTAATGTCACTCCGGGACCATCATCTTTTTTACTTTTTGATGAAAACCACTTCAGAGCAAGCTGTCGTGGCAGAGTGGGTTAAGCGTAATACTTTCACTCAGGAGACCGGGGTTTTAAATTATACTGTTCATTTATTTTTACACAAATGTCACAAATGTTACTTTCTTGGAGCTGTTTTGTTGACTTTGGTTTAAATATACCCTTTGACAATGTTAAACACGTGTATGAAAGGATAACTTCTCCTCAGACACGTGAAATCACGTGAATTTCACATTTTCTCACATGTGAACTAGAATGTTTTCATGTAAAAAAATGAAATTATGTCACTTATGGACTGGATATTTTGACCTGTATGCCTGTATCCATTTCTTCAGACGTTGAGGAGAAGAACCGCCGTTACCCCTCTCCATTTCTGTGTGTAAATATTATGAATGTCTATACACAACAAACTATAAACATTAACATCATTACATCAGTTGGCATGCAGACTGACATATTTACTATACATACAGTATATCCTGTTGTAACCTTCCTCATTACATAACGATGCAAACACACACAATACGGTAAAGAAAATATGGAAGTTCTCAACATATGCCGAGCCCAACACGTGCACACTTTAAACGTACACAAAGACACACAGCTGTATCAGACGGGATCTCAGGAACTCCCTGAGAATGAGACAGTTTACAGGAGTCCTTCCTGTCTTCAGCCCTGCAGATATCTGACCGAGAGTCAGGAAGACTCTGATTAGTTTCCGTGTACTTCCCCCACAACATACCCTTCCCCACCCATCTCCCCCCTTCCTCATCCTCTCAGACACCTCAGCCTGCTCATATCCTTTTGTTTCTCCCGCGAACAATGTATAGAAAGTGGCACTCGCATGTTTTCATTCTTGACTCCTGCGCAGTTTCCTCCCCTTCCTCCGTCCCTTGCCTTTCATCCCGACACACTATATTCCTCCATTAGCCACGGAGGTCTATTCTAATGTGCTTTACCTCTCTCTCCCCCTTTAAATGTCTGTATACATGCAGACAGGAAGAGCGCATTAGGGGCGTAGAAGATGCAAGGCTCTCAGGGTCCCTAATGAATCAAAGGCATCTTCATTCAATTTCACAAATACTTCACTTTGAGCAGAAAACACATTCGTATTCTCCAGTCAGTGTAGATTTACTGAGCTTTTCTGAGAGCTAATGAACACAAACAGTGCATCCCAGGCCTAGTAAATCCCTTTAAGTGAAGGAAATTAGCTTGCTTCATGCAGCCCGACAGACAATATTTATTTGGAGGCAGAGTCAGTCATTGAGTCATGCTGACGCTGAGCTGCAGACCCTCTATGACCAATAACAACCACCCCCCTCCATTTAAAGCTATTTAGAGGGAGCATCTGAGGAATCTGTAGTGTATACAAGAGGACAGTGCTTGTGTGTAGAGTAGATGACAGCTCACAGTAAACGCATACTATGTATGGTATCTTCTGTTACTTTGAGACTAATTTGAGACTACATTTAACTAATATCTGTAGGCACAAATGTGACGCTCCAGAAATTAACTTCTGTAAACTCGGGGCAGTGATCACCCCGGCACCTCCAGTCAATCATAGTCAAACAAGTTAACACAGAGTTTTTAATTTACAACTGAATTTTAAAGAAATTCTTCCTCTACTGGTTGAATGAGACACACCTGCTTTTTATTGGATTTTAGTGAAACTTATTTTTCATAAAAATTTAAAGACAAATGTTACGGTGGGGTTTTTTCTTAGGACCCAAATGCAGACATCAAAGACAGTAAGTCAGTGAATAAAGGACTTTATTTCACAAACTGTGATTTCCGGAGGTGATGGGGAGAAGAAGATTAGACTTGCAGGCAAGCAGGCAAGCAGGGTTGGCTGGAGCCGGCATGGAGGAACACAGGAGAGCAAACTGGAAGTGTAGTGTAGTGTAGTGTAGTGTAGAACGGCGCTGGAGTATGAAGAACATAAAATCGCAGCACTACGTCACCGTATGTGGTGTAATAATCTAGCGCTGAAGTGGTGGAGAGACCAGGTAGATGAAGCCAGAGGGTGATGAGATGATCTGGAACAGGTGTGCCACTCTGCTGCTGCTGCCACACACACAGGAGGAGGAGCAGGTGATGGAGAAAAGGAGAGGGGAAAAGCAGGTGGGGGGAACCGAACACAGGAGAACAGAAGAACAGCAGGACTGCCACAGGAGCACCGTGACAACAAATCCCCATTATTGTGAAAATGTCTTTTTTCAATAGCTCCCAGGTCATTTGACTGATTAACTCAAAGTCAATGCATACATGTCTTCCTATACTGGTTGAATAAGACACACCTCTTTTTATAGGATTTTAGTGGAACATTTATTTTTAATGAAAATTGAAAGAAACATGCCCATTCTTTATGAAAACATCAGCTTTTTTTACACCAGACTTCCTTTTGTTTGGCTCGACTGCTGAGTGTTTATTCTTTAATATTGTCTTACTTGCTTGATTTTCAAAGCACTTTGTAAACTCTGATTTTAAAGGTGCTATATAAATAAAGTTTATTAGTAAAAACCAATAATCTTTTCCTTGAACGGTCCTGTCTTCTACACTGGACAAGGCCAGTTTCTTACGCTGGTTTTCTGTTAAAGATTTGTAGTTTCCAGGCTCGAGCTGCGATAACCCTGATCACAACCTCAGAAGTTTCTCAGACTTGACAAGGCTCCAACTGTTCTCTCGGGCTTCCCGTGACAACACTGACTGGCTTTTATGAATAAAATCAGTGGCACGCCCCCCTGAAGAGGCATCTTACACCATCGAAAGACAAATTACTGTTGTTTGGCGACAGTTCATTCGTCTGCACAGACCATTTTTGAGCTTATCGAACCTGTTACTGACCTACAGAGTACCCAGTATTTCATGAAATAAATGATGTGTGGATAATCAGTGGCCCCGAGAAATGTTTTTTTCTATTAATATCATATACAAAACCAGAACATGGTACAGCAGCCAATTCTGCTTTCTAAGTTTGTCTCTGCAGACAGGAGCTGCATTCACGATAGGACAGATACAGCAGCTTATTTCTATATAAGGACATAGTGGCTCTATACTGCGGTAGAGTATGACTTAGTCTGACTTTTGCTTCTGTTTTTTAATCTCCGACCAAGCCAACGAATGTGTATGATAAGACCGGGCCCTGTTAGTGCTAGCAGTGCCGGTGGTTTCTCGCCAGCATGACTTAGCAATACACTGGGGATGATCTTAAGTGAAAAAAAAAGAGAACGTCCTCTGTCAGCTCAGTGTGAAAGAAAGCAGACCCATCCTTACTGATTCCTCTTTGATGAGAACAGCCTTTGACTATGTTTTGAACTCTTAACATTAACCAGAGCAAGGAGAGCAAATGGAAATATCTTGAGCGTAACCTCCCCATGGTCCACTCTCTGGTCCCTGTTCTTTTATACCGATGATCTGACTACAACAAATGTTCGGAGAGTCATCAAAAAACAGGAAGTGCTTCATGATAAAATGCGGCTGGAAGCGAATGTGATAAGAGGATGTGAGCTTTATTTCCTGGGTCGTAAACATCAGCTTCATCTTGGCTCATTAGAGCTGATGGTCCTTCAAATTATAACTGGTAAAACTTTGCTTTTTGCCAAAACACACAACATTTTTGCCCCATTTGACATCATCTAAAACTATCAGGAAGGGAAATTGATAGATACGCATCTAAATACTTCTGGAAGAGAAACCCATGAAGAGTAAAGTCAAGTAAGTTCAATGTTTCCTCTTCATTCTCAGTTCAGACTCTGATGCCTACATGGGAGCATGTGAGCAGAAATTAGCCCACTGTCTTCAAAGTCACCCTCCAATCCCCCCTGGGCAGGCGAAAACAACAATCTGACACATGTGGACAGCAATTAGAGGTCTCTTCCGTCTCCTCCTTTCATGGGGCTCTGTCACCCCTCTCTGAGATGCTGACAGGACCTGGAGCTTCACATCGCTCTGCAGAGGGCCAGCACAGGGTCTTGACCCCTTTGACCCCATCAACACATAGTCAGAGGGTCGGTTACAGCCTGGCCAGCGCTTCTCTGTCTCCCACAGACACTCTGGGCACTTCTGCCCTCAATTACCAGTGGCGAATCGTTCTTCTCTGCTGAGTAAAGTCATGCATAACGCTGACATTCCCAAACTCACTGGCTTGCATATTCAAGCCCTCATGTCATGCAATGCCATATAACTTAAATTGTTTCACATGCGTCCCTGCCTTTAAGAATACAGTTATTACTGACAGAGACAAATGGATATATTCCTGTCAGCACTGAGGACTTGAGACGCACAACTATTTCTCTGAAACATTTTAGTCATGCTAGCAGCATGGCTCCGGGGTTGGCAGCGTTGCTTGGTTGGTTGGTCCAAGCTGAAATCTCTCAGCAACAATTGGACAGATTGCATTCATGGTTCCCAGGTGATGTAAGACATAAGACGGAGCTGGAGATTAATAAATGGGCCTCTAGTTATATTGCCATAGAGCTGAATTTTATGCAGCACAAATGATGTTATTGGCAGGAGCTGGCAGTAGCAGACTGTTAAATAATTAAACATCATACGTTTTGTAAATGATCTGTGTACCACCAACCGTAAAAACTGATTGGTACCCATATTGTGAGTGATCCTCCAATATTTCCTCCAATATTTCCTTTTTAAGTGAAATGGACCAACAATTATTGGATGGATTCATATGAAATTTGGTGCCGACATTCATGGTGCCCAGAGGATGACGTCTAATGACTTTGGCGATCGCTCGGCTTTGTTCCAGCACCACCAGTGGGTCAAATGTTCTGGCTTAACCAGTTAAATTTCCCAATATCTACTAAACTTACTGGGACACAATTTAGTACAGCCATTAATCATGCCAAGACAACGAATCCCACAGATTTTAGCGTTACCCTGACTTATCCTCTAGCGCCACCATCAGGTTGACATTCGTGGCTTAGAGTGAGAGGTGACATTTTTGTCAAATACTTGGGTTTATGACCAAATACATTAAAAACCTTGTCACGAACATGGTTATCAATTTTCCTGCTTAACTTCTGCATGTTACCGTAACATTCACTGTAAGCACATTAGCTCGATGATGTTAGCGTTCAGTTCAAAGTCTATCTGATATCGTCGTGTTGGAGTTGATCCCAGAACATCATAATTAATGTTACTGCGGGATCACTTCTACTTTTGACTGCAACAGATTCCACAATTTGAGCGAGCCGTTATGTTTCTGTGTTTTACCATGTATGACTGCAACTGCCCAACAATGACAGGAATGTGATACGTCCCCAGACTCTGGTGTCAGTGCACAGGAAATTTGGTGGGGCTTTGCTGAGTGGAGTGGATTGTTAAAAGAAACTGCACTGAAGTCCCTCCATGCAGGCAGCGTAACACCAGTTTTCCTTCAAAAAAGTTGCAACATGAAGCTTTTGATTCTGTTAGAATGAGCTACTTTAACAAGTTTTCTCTTTTGTCCCGATGGACAGACGTGCATGTATGTCAACAGGCATGTACACATGTTTCACAGACATGCACAGTTGCTTCCAGCATGTGACATCACATTCTTGGCATGTCACACAGCCATTGTGATTGGAGGATATCACATTCGGCTCAGGGTGCAGTCACTTCTTGGCGTGACATCTGACATGACAGCATCATTGGGAGGAGACGGTGGGGCGGTCATAATTTAGCACAAGAGCAAGTTCTGCAGGGTCTGCAGCCTCCCACCAGTCACTGACCTTTCAACGAGCAGACAGTGGCATTACAGTAGTCCACTGTAGTCCACCCACCACCTTTCTGGACTTGCCATGATTTACAAAGGGAGACAAAGCTCAATTTATGTGGCAGAGACCACACAAAGAGTTCAGTTTAATGGGGAAATGTCACATGTCATGATGTTTTACAAATATTGAGGGGGTAGATGCACAAAATCCAAAGCTGCCCCACTGTAACACTGTCAATCGCACATACTGGAGCCATTATTGTTATTAGTAACACGTGCTTTTCCTACTCCATGCCTACAATTATCTACTAACTTTGAGAGTTGGTTGAAATTCAGGAATACATTTGATTATCAGGTAAAGATAGAAGACTGAACATCTGCTACATGTATGCTGATATAAATGGTAGGGGACTAACTCAGAGTTCCTAGTTGTCCAGAAACAACCAGACCTTTGTTGTTTATTTTGTTACGTATTTCAAATGTTTCCAGCATCGTTCAAACCAAGAGAAATCCACAAGTTCACTCAAGCTGTATTTCATTTGGTCCCCTGTTGCTGTAAATTCTGGGACAAATTCAGAGAGTGGGGAGTAATGTCTGCACCACCCACCGGAAACTATAGTCCTCTCTCGTCTTTTTCTTTGCTTCTCTCTATAAAGTGAAGTACATTCCCCCTCCAGCTCCTGTCGGCACTCACCTTGGTTCACAATTCATCTTGAACCATGAACCTTGGACATGAAAACCTGACAATGGTCACAGTCAGGTTGATAAATGGGAGTGAAGATAATTATTTAATCCCAAAAGTTTAGTCTGAACCACCCCTTCCGTCGGTGAACGTCTTCAGATCGAAGGAGAATTCGATTTGACTCCAGGTGTTTATTCCTCCAGAAGGTTGGGCTCTAATGAAAAACACACTTTTATTAACATTATCTTATAGTACCATGTAGTATTCTATGTTGTAGCTACTAAACAACACCTTTATGGTATTTTCCCCCACGTGGTTTCAGTATAATGTCATAGCGACTGTTTAAATTGTATAAGGCATGCCCTGGATGTTTATTACATTTTTTTTGCCAACTCAGTCCGTCCAAATACCAGGTGAAGGATGTGTTTATCAGTTGGCTGTCATGGGTGGTAAAGCTGAGCACTGTCAGCGAAATATTCATAACAAACCCACATCAGGAACACCATATGTAGCAGTACAGTCAAGTGAACAAGAGATCTGTTACTGAGTTAAAAAAGCGTTGGACACAAGTGACAGTTTAAAACAGTCAAATTAGAGGCAGGGAGGCTTTAACTTTGCCGTCAGTCTTCTTTTTGTTTATGAATACTCATGTCAGAGCTGTGAGGAAGTTCATTTTTGACAGGTTTAGCTTTGCTGACTCTGACCGGCCTCCTGTGGTGAATATGAGTCCAGGGGCTGAGAAGGGCATGAACGCTCCAGTTTAGGCTCTCAGGGGGTCGACTCTCCTCAGGTAATATGCCGTGGTGCTCAGTGGGAATATCGTGTGTGTGCCGATGTGTGTTTGACCCGTCTGTACTCTACCTCCCCTTGAGTTACCAGATGATGATTAAGATCATAAGGTCTCCGTGGCTCCTCATCAGGTTCACTTTGACTTGACTTTTTCAACCACAAATCCGTGTTTTGGGTCAACATCAGTCGGCCTCTGACCACAAATAGGGAACAGCAGAAGAAGTCATCTGGTCAGGATTAATAGTGGCAGGCACAGAATGAATCTGAGAAGAACCACCTTTTTTTAATTTTTTGTTGTAACAGTTAAAACCCTTTTAAGTTGTTTTCAGTGGTGCAGCAAGATGTATTTAAATATTTTACTTAATTAAAAGTCAGCCATAGGACTGTGTAAAAGTACTCTATTTCAGGTAGAAATCCTGCTTTCCAGATCTTGAAATAAAGAGGTAACGTTGGAAAACTGAACTTAAAGATATAATATGCAAAAATCAAAACGCAGAGAAATACGCAAACGATCCAGCCGGTGGTTCAGTGTCGCCCGTGTGAGGTCCGTTTTCATAGGGTTACATACAGTACCTGATGAAATGTATTTATACTTTCCACCGCTGGTTGTTTTGCCTCAAACTGAGCGGGGTTTATCTTGACTACTCTATCGCTTCTGCTGAGCAAATAAACCAACTGTTCAGTATGAGGTCAGCTGTGCTGCTGGTCCATCAGCTGTTCCCGGTCTCTGCGCACTAATCAGAGGTCTCCTGAGTGAACAGTGTTGGTCGACTGTCATCTGGTTTTATCACACTAACAATGGAAGGTTTTAACATTCAAGGCTGCAAGTTGACTTTTTCTGTGCATGCTGTATAGATGTGTGTGTACGTGCAAATATAACCGTAACATGTGTCTGTACTGTGTGTGTATATGTGTGTGTGTGTGTACAGTTTCTTACAGCTGGGTTTCAGAGCCTCTGGAGGGGTCCCATTGTTAAAGGCTTCCTGCAGAAATCTACCAGGGAGAACAGAGGAAAGGGAGGATCACACAAATCTGGAGGCTTAACAGAAAAAAAACATTTTTGGTTTCGGTTGCAGAATATATGATAACTATAACATACTGCAGGAATGAGTCCTAAAACCTGGAAATCAGTTTGTGTCTCTGCACTTCCGGTTCCCTCATTTTTAAGTCAATGGGTTTTATGAATGGATGAGAGAGATTTCCACGTTTTGATCTATTAGCTTTTTAATTCTGCTGATCGCATTGACGCTCCAAAAGTCACAAAAGTGGCGTTCATCTGTGAACATGTAAATATTACACATTTGTGTTTGCCACAGAGTTTATTTCCTGCAATAATCCAATCCAAAAATCCCACTGGCTTTTTGTGGAGGCAACGAGAGCAATGCTAACTTTCAGGTTGGCCTACAAATATAAGAGATCCTACATACATTGTGTGGGGCTATGAAAGTTTGGGAAGAAAAAGAAGTTAACATTGCTCCTCAAAAAGAAAAGTACATTAGTACAGTACAGTAACATAGAGCGCTGTAAAGCTGAGGGAAGCTGCAGAATTTGCAGTTTGCAGCTTTCCCATTGCCTTTTGATTCATTGTTTATTAATATATAACGGTAACAAACCGTGGCCAATTAATCAGCCATTTTCATCGAGCTAACTCTTTTTTTGAGACTGAGCTTTAATTGTTGAAAGTACAAAAATGTTTCACATGATTAGTCGAACATTTCACATGTGTCATGTTTTCTGTTTCTGGCTGATCCTGAGACAACGACTTCATTCAGCCGAGCGCACGTGATAAAGGACTTCCATTTTCTGTTGACTGATCTGTGTCCTAGATACGGGCCTTTCTAAACGCGCATTCAAGCCTCTGCCGTGAGGTAAAATTACTCTTTGGTCAATTGCATTATACGCTGTGGATGTATTGCCTCATTGTTATGTTTATTATTCATGTCACTGTGAATGGGGCGAAGGCGAAGCACTTCCCGTGATTGTGCCGAGCCGGAGCAGATGTTGAAACGGACATTATTTTGCTGCTTTTATTTCGTTCACCTCATTATTCTCTCCCTCTTTCACTCTCTTTCTTGTTTAGTATTCTTTCTGTTGACTGTGCTTGTGCCATACAGCCATATTTAGCCCACCTGGCCTCCAAGCCAGCATGTCCTTGGACGTGCTGCGATCATAATCGCTCCATGAATTGCACCAAGCTTCTGTTTCACACCAGGAACAATCAGCAGCGGAGAAATTTGCACATGTGACCTTTAGTTCTCTAATTATTTCCATACAGTTTGGCCTATTTTCCTATCTCGTTTCTTATTATTGATACAAGCTGCGAGAAAACCGATAGCATCTTCATTTTTGAGGCCTCCACACACGAGCCCCAAAACTGCGTTTCTGCTTTTTCTCAGCCTTCTAGTGTTCACTGGGGCTTTTGAATATCACAAGCGATTTAATATAATTATATTTTCTCAGCCATTATTCTCCTGTGAGATGAGGTGTAGCGGCCAACTCAGAGAATCTGTAATTCACTTACTGCAGCGCAATGGTAAGTGACTCCCCTAGTTCTCTCTGCGGGGGTGTTGTCTTAAAACATGTGTGTATCCGAGTGCGTTCTTGAGCATTTATGTAGAGGGGGCACTAGGGGTCAACCCTTTGCCCACTCCAGAGACAGGAAATGGCTCCAATATGGGCCCGAGTGTGGCCTCCTCTCAAGCTCTGGGGAGTGATTTGGGCTTCTTGTCAGGACCAGGGCTGCAGGATCAGTGAGAAAAAATGCTCTAAGTGAAAAATACAGATGTTGAGTCTGGACCATTTGAAATCATAGATCTCTGGTAGGCTTCACAGGGACACAAAGGTTTATTAATAGTGTCAGTGGGGCAGCAGACGATGTGCTGATATGTCAAGAGAGATTTATGTCAAGTCTAATATTTACATTTTAAAGCTATGGTGGTTTTTTAAATGGATAGATGGATAACTTCTACTCATTTTCATGCTTTTTATAAACATTTAATTTTAATATACCAGCCTGTATTTATTGCTTTAGTCTGACTAAGCTAGTATCCCCATATTCTGCAGTGTTTTACATCTGTACACAGGGGATTTATTAGACGTTTCGCAGGCCTAATGCTTGCGCATGTTGTCATCTTGGACTGTGTGCAACTATGCTACCTATATGGACAGAGTGTCGGGCGACTGTCTTGGTAGTGATGGCTGTAGAGATGGTTGTTTACACAGAGCATATTTCCAACCGCCTGGGGAATAATCTATCCGAGGAATTTTTAGGGCCACACTTACGGGCTCCTTAACGTCAGGAAAGAAGACAATGTTTGTTACTTGTAGCCTTTTTGTGATGTGTTATGACTTTCTCTGCAGAGGTCATCGTGGATTAATCGAGCAGAAATCCTTTAATCCGTCTGTCATGTCAGCAGTGAGTTTTTTTCATAATATGCCACATTCAGGGAGGAGAAATACATGTCATTCCTTACAGGTGGTGGTAACATTTAAAGAGGCACTCCGTAGTTTTGGAGAAGAAATTTTATATTTACAATTTAATGAGGCAATAATACAAACTCAGAAATGTTTTTCCATAACTGAATAAACAAGCTGTTCTCAGAGGGAAATAGGGTCCCCAGAACACTGTTTGAAGCTAGAAAGGTGGCAGGGCCCGCCACATATAAACAAAGCAAAACAGTATGAAATTGTGTTCTTCCCCAAAACTACATGGCGCATCTTTAAACAAGCTGTAATTGTACTTTTACTTCAATATTTCTAAAGTCACGGGGGTGAGTATTTCTAATTCTGTTATTTCCGGACATTAAAGCCGAAGTAGACAGTTCCAGTGAAAGACGATCAACTACTGAGTCTCATTTCCAAGTTGACAAATACCGATACACGTTGGCCATGTATTGTATTGATGTGATATTTGTTTGAGGAACAAAAAATCCCAACAACAGATGACGTATGGTACCAGTTCTCCAATGAACATTGCAGCTGTCTTGTCTTTAAATGTTTCACAGCCGGTGGGGATGGAGCGCCTGGTACCTGACACAACCAACCATACAAGGACGGCTACGTCTCCCGAAGCAAGCGTGGACCTCCTCCTCCTCTCTGACAGATTGAACGCAGCAACACTCAAATATCTTCATATGCAACATTATGGCACACATATCACCACTGTTTTGTAGGTTTACCTTTCTGGAAGAGGACTCTTGAGGAATACTGCAGTTATGCAGAATCATAGAGCCATTTTGTGCCTAACGACATGACATATTTGTGTATCCAGAAACATTATTAAGGAAAATTAGCATCTTTAAAATGTGAATCCTTCAGACAGAGATTAAATAGATAGCAATCACCCATTAGGCTTGAGAAGCACAGGAGTCATAGGTCATGAATTCATCCAACGTCTAATTAGATTTTAGTTTCAGTTTATTAAATAATAACATTATTATGATTAAATTTAAATCTGTGCATTTTGGATCATATGACATACATGTTGCTGTTACGTGGTGTATTTTGCACCTGAAGTACCTGCAATATAACAACCTCTGTGATGTTTGAGGCAATGCAAGACAACACCGCACTGATCACGGCATGAAAACTCCTTTATGCCAGTTTGCATGAACAGTTAACGGGGAGTTTCACTTCCACTACAGGTCACTGGACCTTTTTCCTCCTCCTCTTACATCTGTTATTATTGTTCTTCCTGATATGTGCTGCAGGGTCACTGTCCTAAGTACTGTATTCAAAAACATGACCAATGACTCAGTAACTGTTGATTTTTTGGAGCTAAAGTACACAATACAAAAATGTTTAGTTATGATGATGATGCTAATAACATGTTTTTCTTCCCTTTAAATGTCAAGCATTTCAACATCATAGCAGAAAAAGCACAAGTGCATCTAATGACATTATTAACAGCTGAATCCATTTAGTTGTTCCCGTTCCAGGACCAGGGTGTTGTGCAGGTTTTTTGATATAATAAAAAAAGAGGCCCACTGACAATCCAGCCCTGCACTGACAGCTTTTGGCACAAGCTTGCCACTTCTCCTCTCTGCCCTTCCTTCATATCTGCCTGATAGCTTTGACGGCATGAGGAGAATCCTGGAGTGTGGGAGTTGGAGGGGGAGTGAGGTCAAGTGGAGGACTTATGGGAGTTTATTCACTACGTCGCCATCAACAAATGGACCTCTGCCAGTGATGAAGTGGTCCTATAATAACTCACATACTGCAGCTCAAGCCAACACTATGCAGCCTCACCTCTAGAGATGCTTACCAACATTACATGTTGGAGATTGAACATGAAGAAGCCGGTATTTCCCCCTGTTGAGTTTATTTAAAGTCTTTCTTTGGAGTATGAAATAATCTAGGTCTTTTCTCAGTGGTTGTGATGTGCCCTCCGTAATCCCATCATAACAAAAGAGATTACATGGACAGGATGTTCCTGCAAATCTTGATCTAAAATAGCATTCAGCAGCAGCAACTGTCAAGTACAGATCAGTGGAGGAAGAACAGCAGCAGGCTAGTCCTTCATTTTCTGCACGCAGCCTGCCACCTTGTGTTGAAAGTCTATATTGCATTAGGTATTTAGTGGCTTGTTTGACTGATATAAACAGTGGTGTATATAGTTTATATTTTCTGAATATAAAGCTGAGATATAAATGATAATATTTCATAAAATATATTGTAAAATAAATGGCTATTTGCTTACTGTTCACACTTATGGGTGCTGCCAATGTCATCTTTTATCCGCTTAATCAGTTAACACAGTGTATATATGCGTTAATCACATTTCTAAAACAAAACAGATTGGAGCTAGGAGGCTTGTTTTAAACTTTTAACTAGGGTAGTTTGGCTGAAAGCAATGAACCCTCCTTTTACCAGATTGCTTTCCTCCACACCCACATTGACTGCAGGCTATCATTATCATTGTGGATGCATTCATACAGAAGTCTGCTCATGCTTTATGTTAAGGTCCTTGTAATAAGCTTTAGTTAAAAGGTAATACGTAGGCCTTTAAAAGTCTTTATAATATCCTTATTAATGTTAATAAGACAATATAAGCATTAAGCATTGGCCCCTCAGACTGAGTCCTGATTTAAACTTAATGAGGCATTGATCTTGCTTAAGATCTGGTTGCTGCATGGTTAACTTGTAATAAGTGCATAGTTAGCTGCTTATAAATGCATAATAAAGTATATATTAATATTAATAAAGCAACAAAAAACATAGTTTAAAGGTTTAATGACACAATACATTACATTACATACACACAATATTACACATTATAAGAAACTCGTAAGGCTCTTGTTAACGTTCTTACGTGTCTATTAACTGTTAACAAATGTCTTATATTCAACAGCTTATTTGTTATGTTATTAACGCTGTTATTGTCGTATTAATGATAATAAGTATCTTATATGACGTATTACTAAAGGGCTTTGTTTCCTATTAACTAATGTTTAATACAAGTACCTTAATATAAAGAGTAACCCAAATTAAATCAACTATTGCTCCGATTTTTAAAACTTTGTTGTAACACTGGACCAAATCTTTCCATCTTAACTGTATGCAATAAAGTGTAAATAACATTTTATACGCTTCCTGAGTTGTAATTCAGTTTATTTATTGTGAGTGCTGCTAAGAGTTTAAACAGATGTGTTCAAACTTCAAATTTACGGCATTTCCAATGGCACGTGAATGCAACAGGCGAGATGTGTTCACGGGTCGGTTCAGATAACGTCGTACGTCACTGCCACCATGTTGGATCAGGAAGTGGGCAGAGTCGAAGCAGGATTCCCGAGCCGAGCTTAACGTAAACGACCGTCTTTACTCGATCGGTCCACCGTTTCCCCGTTCTCCCCCCTTTTACCATCCAGGTTACATGCTGCGTGGCTCTCTGGCTGGTCGAGGTAGGCGCTTCTCTTCGGATTTGATCGTTGTGCAGCACCAGCTATGGCCTCTCTCGCCAAGAGAAACTCGGGCCTCGTCCAGCGGAGGACCGAGGCCATTCGCAGCGCCGCCGCCGACAAGGAGAAGGACTCCGGCGGGGAGGAGGACGAGGCGCGCCGCGGGGAGGAGGACGACGACGACAAGGGGGACTCGAAGGAAACAAGGCTCACACTGATGGAGGAAGTGTTGCTCTTGGGCCTCAAGGATCGAGAGGTGTGGGCTGTTTTTTTTTTTTTTAATCCGTCAGCCAGGCTTATTCCTTCGACGCTGGTTCATCCGACACGAGCGTAGCTGACATTATGTTTACGTTGCGTCACGTCAACAAAGTTAACTTGGGTTTATTCGAGCGGCGGTTAATGTTTGCTAGGTTAGCCTGACCACAGCGCAGCTCGGACTTTCAAGGCTTGGGAGTCTGTTTAGAAGCATCTTAGCAAATATACGTCGAGTAGCTTATAGTTAATTTAACGTATTTAAGTTAGCCGTGCCAATTATTTAACGTTATCCAATTTTTTTTTATTGCTTCACAGCATCCATCCTAGCTTGAATAACCAGTTTACTGTCTACGTAACGTTCGCTGTCGTAGCCTAACGCAGTTTTCGTGACAACTTCTTGTCAGTGATGTTCCTCCTTTTCAACCTGGGAACACCGCACCTCACATAGCACATACTCCGAGCAACACGTCAGCCAAGTTAATAAACGCCGCCGCCGCCGCCGCTGCTGCTGCTGCACATTGGCTCACGTTATTTCCTCCTCCTCAGGGTTACACGTCTTTCTGGAACGACTGTATTTCTTCCGGTCTCCGCGGGTGTATGCTGGTGGAGCTGGCCCTCAGAGGGAGGCTACAGCTGGAGGCCTGCGGGGTGAGGAGGAAAAGCCTGCTCTCAAGAAAGGTGAGAAGTGTGCTGATGTGTTCAAGGCTCCAGAGGAAAAAGCGAGCATCTTGTGCTCAGTCCAGTCCCCAAAACAAAAATGTCTCTGCAAGGGTTGTAACAGTGAAAGGATGCATATCTTCCCCACTCAATGTTTTTTTTTTTGTACACAGCCAAAAGTCACAATCACATTGCCTCAGGGAGCTTTACAATCTGTACAGCGAATGACGTGCCTCTTAGGTCCTCGATCGGGAGCGAGGAAAACTTGCTATATTGGGGGGGAAAAAAACCTTTTAACAGGGGAAAAATATGTTAGAAGAGGAGGGATCCCTCTCCCAGGACGGGCACACATGCAACAGATGTCGGGATGTACAAACCAGAACAACAAAGTCACAGTTTGCATATATCATTGACAGAATATCTCATACGTGTAAATTATAGGGTTGCAGGATGTGGATTTTTTTCAGCCGATGCGATAACCGATAATTACCTGACTCTTATGGATGATACCGATAGTAGAAACCGACATTTTTATGCTTTTTCACGCACGTCTGAGTGCAATAAAAGCTTAGATGTAGTGAGCAGAGATGGTTTATTTGATATTCCATAGCTTTGATAAGATTTTATGGTTACACTTGAAGACTTTCCCCCCAGTTCTTCTTGTAAAACATAAACGCCGACACCAGTGATGACGTGTGTGGCTCTTGTCTACATTGGCGTGGCTCTACAGGTGCAGCAGTGTGACGTTATGAGTACGACATCAGCGTGTTTGTTCTTCTTCTGTGTTTAATGGCTGCTCACAAACCACCACCTGTGTGTAGATGCTGCACTTTTTTAAGTCGACAAAAGTGATTCGGCTTTGTTTTATCGGCTATAACTTCTCAATCTGCTGACGATTTATCCGTCCGATATATCGTGCACCTCTGGTGATGGTGCCCGAGTCACATGGCCTCCTCTCCACCATGGTAACCGGGAAGAGGACAAGGCCACACAAGATAATTAGCAAAAAAAAACATCAGAATATAAAAAGGTATACATTTACAAAGGTACAGATAGAAGGAGATAGTAAAACAGAAGAGAGGATAATCGATGGGAACCCAGGGTATGACGATCCAGATCCGTACTCTTCAACCGTGTTGCCACATCCAGTTTCAGAGGCGGTGTGGTGATTCCTGTTCACACAGGATGTGAGTGTGTGGGATAAGTGAGGTAGATTTGAACAGGCATCTAGTTCAAATACGTCTCCTTTTGTTTGTCCAAGGTGATCTGCAAGTCAGATGCCCCGACAGGTGATGTGCTACTCGATGAGGCCCTGAGGCACATAAAAGAAACCCAGCCTCCAGAGACAGTCCAGAGCTGGATAGAGCTGCTGAGTGGTGAGATAAGCCCTTCAGAGTTTGCTAACCAAACCTTGGACTAATCTACTTATTGTTTCTCCTGTTGGACATCCGAGGGACATGTTTTCATCTCATTTCACCTTGTGTGAATAGCTGAGTTGTCAGTATACTTACGTTGAAACAATCAATACTAGTTTACAAAGAAATATTCATGTCAAAGTTTGTGGATATTGTCGTTAACAACATTAAAACAAATGTAAAAATAACCCGGGAGCTGCAGCAATAAAAGTTGAGCTGATTTAATCTTGATCACCGTGAGCCAGACATTTAAAGTGTTGAGATGATATCAATACTGTGTGTGTATCAGTGTGTGTTTAATGTCCTAAGGTAGCTCTCATGTTGTCCATCAGGAGAGACCTGGAATCCCCTGAAGCTGCACTACCAGCTCAGAAACGTTCGAGAACGTCTGGCAAAAAACCTTGTGGAGAAAGGTGTCCTCACCACAGAGAAACAGAACTTCTTGCTTTTTGACATGACCACGCATCCGCTCACCAACAGTACCATTAAACAGGTGAGGTCCCCTGGGTTCGGTGGCTCTTTGTTCTGTGATCAACTTGATTTATGCTATTTTATGGTCAGTCTGCGCACATGCATGTTCAGCTTTTATGACTGAGGGTGAAAGTCAGTCTCAGCTTAATTGTCTGCAAGTTTGTCCTGCGCTGGCACAATAACATCCCGTCGAAGTCCAGCAGACATCAAAGCCCGTGTTCTGTCTTCTACAGCCGGCATATCTGCTCTACAAATCACACATCCTGTGCTCTCGTCGAGATAACATATTTCAAGCTGCTGTATACTGTATTTACTGTATACTACGTCTGGGACTGTCTTGGATTAAGGTTAGGTTACAAACATGGACACATGTCTTGTCCCGCCATGTAAAACCAAACACACGCTCTTCTGTGTGAAAGTACACTGCTTCAAAACACTGTCTGTCTGTGACTTGTAAGCTACGGTGCATGTTTGTTTATTTAGAGGATAGTGCCCTCATCTTATTAAATATTTTTTTATATTAATTAACGAGGTGTAACAATATTGCTCACTTGCTGTGCAAAGCACAATTATGCTGTTTCATTTTGAGGGGGGAAAAGCTTCCTACTCCATGTTTAAGCCTTTTGTCCCGTGAAGAAAATTGTATTTTTCACACCACCCAGTACTGAAAGCATGATATAGGAGTTAAAATATGTAATTCGGGGGTGTGTATGGGTGTTGCACGATTTTACTGCCCTTATTTCCCTGTCTTAAAATGTCAGTTACACCAAAAGTGTGCGTCAAAGGAGCACTATGTAGTTTTATTCAGAAGAAAAAGATCTTCATTGGCTGAATTTTTGCCTAAATAAACAAAACTCTCTTTGTTTTCATGACTGAATAAACAAATTGTCCCTAAAGGACAGCACAATTTCATACTGTTTTACTTTATTTTTGGCTGACCCTGCCATCTTTCTAGCTTCAAACAGAGTTCTGTGGCCCTTATTTTCCTCTTAGAACGGCTTGTTTATTCAGTTATATTTGTATTTTAGTGAGACATATTGTGTTTATTAGTCTGCTTTAGAGCTGCTGCTCGGACAGGGCAGAGGCTATCTGTTTCCCCCTACTTCTGGTCATTATGCTAAGCTAAACTAATCATCTTCTGGCTGAAGCTTCATATCTTTCAAACTGATATGAGAGGGGGAAGAAGTCTTGTTTTCTTAAATGTTTAACTACTTCTTTAATCTTGTTCCTATTCAGGTTCTTTTACTTGATGAATGTACATAATCCACGTGATGCATATAAAGGCTGTAAAACACATGTGTTACTGCCTACAGCGCCTCGTCAAGAAGGTCCAGGAGTCCGTTTTGGAGAAGTGGGTCAACGATCCCCACCGCATGGACAAGCGGATCCTGGCCCTGATCCTTCTGGCCCACTCTTCCGACGTCCTCGAGAATGCCTTCGCCCCGCTCCAAGACGACCAGTACGACCTCGGCATGAAGAGAGTCCACACTCTGCTCGAGCTGGAGCCGGAGAAAGAGAGCGCAAAGCCCAACGCCAACGAACTTATGTGGGCTGTGGTGGCTGCGTTTACTAAATGAAAACACCTGACTGGTTGGACTGGAAGATCTGGCTATGGTCTGTGTTATTTAATTGGTTGAAGGACTTCACTTAATGAGATGGACTTCACTTTAATGAGACAATCTGTTTTGGTTGGGGAGCCTGTTTGTACATCTGTTCCAGATGACGTTTTGGTGGTAGTCCATATTAACCCAGTGCAATCTGATTGGTGGTGGGCCTCACCAAGTAACATTTGGTTGGTTTTGAACGGTCTCTGAATGAAAAATGACTGGCTGGTAAATGACCTGCCACTGCTAGGCTGGATATACTTGTAAACATCGACACTATGAACAGACGGGCTTCTGTTAATGTTAGATGACATCAAAGAACAAAGCAGGTGGCAGCAGTAGTCATGGTGAATATGAAGATTTTGACTGGGGCCAAGTTTCCCTCCACACTAAGGAAACATCATCTCTCCGTTACGACAAGATCTCACCAGTATCAAGTCCTGGTCTCGTCTCCATACTCTCCCACACGCTTATGCAAGGATAAAGGATAGCAAATCACACTGCTATTGATGCTCTTTGCACTCCCGCAGGTCTCCTGCTTCCACCTATTCATTCCCACTTGTGTTGGGAGTACATGCTTCGGGTTACTGTTAGACTAGACTACCTGAATGTTTCGTCTCTGTATCCTCATTTAATTCTCCTTTCCCTCTTTCCTCCTCATTGCACTTTGAGGAGAAAAGAGTGAACACACACAAACGCTTGAGTTCAGTTGCTGCATTATTAGCCGGGTAATTTGGCCGCCATAGTCCCAGACTGACATGAAGAATTAAACCGTGAGTCTAGCTAAAGTCTTTGTTATTGGTTTGCTTTTTTTTTTTTTTTTGCAATGGGTCCATTCTGTTCTGTAGAGTGAGACCAGTCTTCCATTTCTATTTATGTTGCTAATAGATGCTTGGAGTAGCCTGCCATTTATCATACTATTTTGCACAGTCAATAGCCCTGTAGGTAGGATCGTATTTATAGAGATTTTTCTTGGGTGGTGAAGATGAGATTTAAAAGTATGAACCTTAGCAAAGATGGTTAAAAAAAGAAATCTCACTTATTTTCTCTACAGCTATTGATCTTTAAGAATACTTAAAAATCATTCCTCTGAATATATAAATATATATATATTGAAAAAAGGTTCTGCTCCTTTTTTTAAGAATTTGAGTTGAGATGTAAAGATGCAGGAAAAGTGAACAGCTGGCTCGCTGTGAACATAAAGATTTACACAATGATTGTTCACGGTTACATATACGAACGGGCTGAATGGATGTTAAAGGGTCGACTCATCCAAATACAAGAAAACATATTTTCCCACTTAACGCCAGTCATGCAGGTAGTTTCAGTTTCATTTAGCTTCTGAAAAATGTCTCAGAGATATCTGCCTCTATCTCAATATAATGATCGAAAATGGGATTTCCTATCAGCAGTAGGGAAAAAAAATAAGAAGCAACCTGTTTGACTGGAGTTTCCTGTGACAAGCCAACACTGTAAACGTTTTTCCTTGGAAGGGCGTTGCACCGAAGACAACATACCTGAAAAATGCATGTGAATTCACAATATACCGACAGGTCAGTGTATTTTGTAATTTGGGTGAATCGACCCTTTAAGTTTCCTTCTTGCAATATGATGTATCTCTCAGTTTGTGTGTCATGTCATAATTAGATGTTATTTCTATATGAGATGTTGTATTGTTTCATACATGCAGATGATGAGAGGGTTACTTGGGCCCCAGATTAATCCTCGTTTTAGACTGAAACTGTTCAACAACGTGCGACCTGTTGCAACGAAATCTCCAAACATGCTTCGCTGCAGGTCTGTGGATAACTTCTGGTACAACGTAACATCACGGTTGTAACCATCATTCTGGTCTGATGAGTCTCATCTATGTATGAAGTTACATCACATATTGTTTCATGGCATACTTATACTTCTGTCTTATTTTTTCTACCTACAAAACAACCAATAGGTGTGAAGAAGCGTTGAGCTCCGTTTACAGCATAGAGACCATGCATGCTATTGGTGGAGGGCCGGGGTACTTGTGGATGTAGCTACAGAGAAAAGGCTTGTATGTAATTATTAGTCATTTTATGTGTACGATCTAATGGAATTCAATGAAAGGGATCTTCTCTCCTATCCTGTATAATTCTGTATGCTTTTTGTATTACCACACAAAATAAAGTAAGGATCCTTTAAGTGCCTGAATCTAGCACTGTTTTGCTGTTGTCGTCTTTTGTTCCGTATATTTACACTTATAGATTTATTTAATCTGTGTAAAATATAGTTTTCTCCAATTCAACTTGTTACATAGCACCGTAAATGTATAATGCAAATAACATCTGGGGCTTAGAGTGATGTAGTTTTATCAGATGCATCCAGTGCTGAAATGATTATGACATTTGGTAAGGAGGAAATCAAAAACTACTTTGATAAACGATCACTTGTGTAAGCAATATATCAAGCAAAAATGCTGTATATAGGTTTAGGTTTTGGATTGTTAGACAATTGTGATTTAAGGATTAGTTGGGGAAATAGTCAACGGATTAAACTTTAATCCTTTAATCATAAAAGGAATAGTTTGACTCTTATTCACTGTTCTTGCTGAGTGTTTGATGAGAAGATTGACACCATTCTCCTCCTAATATGAAGCTACAACCAGTTAGCTTAGCTTAGCTTAAAAGCTTTACACATCAGCTTGGCTGGCCTTGTACAAAAGAAAGAAAAATCTGCCCACCGGCAACTCTTGAGCTCATTAGGCTTAAGCCAATTGACATGTTTCAACCTGTTTAGCCTGTACAGATACAGAAGTGTAGAAATGACTAGCTGTGTCCCCTGAGTTTCCAGTCTTTATGTTAAGCCAAGCTAACAGTCTGCTGGCTCCAGCTAAATATTATTATTTGCTTTTTTCTTGAAAGTTAATGAGAAGATTGATACCACTGTCATCTGTGTATGCTAAATTATGTAGGTAGGCTTCAGCCAGTAGCTGCTTAGCTTAGCTTAGCAAAACGTTTGGAAATCATTCATGTATAAACAGGGAAACAGCTAACCTGGCTCTGTCCTAAAGAAAAAAAAACTTGCTTCCAGCACCTTAAAAGCTAATTATCCTTTCAAAAGTCTAAAAATGACTAGCTTTACCCTGTTTTCAGTCTTTATGCTAAATTAAGCTAAGTGGCTACCGGCTCTAGCTAAATTCATTTATTTACTTTCTAAGAGTTAGATGAGGAGATTGATACCACTGTCATGTCTGTATAATACATTATGTAGGCTAGGTCCACCCAGATGATTAGCTCACTGCAACAGATAAGTCCTGTGATTTTCAGGCTGATATCTTTAAATTTGACCATTTACAACAGGGGGAACGCATCCTGACAGCTTGGAGTATTACTGTCAGATACTGTTCCCCCTCTGTTCAATAGGAAAGGAGGCTCACACATCTTTCAAATTCATACTGCTGACTTCTTTCCCCACAACAGACAAGTCCTGTGATTTTCAGGCTGATATCTTTAAATTTGACCATTTACAACGGGGGGAACGCATCCTGACAGCTTGGAGTATTGCTGTCAGATACTGTTCCCCCTCTGTTCAATATGAAAGGAGGCTCACACATCTTTCAAATTCATACTGCTGACTTCTTTCCCCACAACAGACAAGTCCTGTGATTTTCAGGCTGATATCTTTAATTTTGGATATGGATAATGGATAATATGAATAATGGATAATATGAATTTACCATTATCGGGATGATAATTATCTGTCCGCTTTACTGTGCATCCCTACTTTTTATCATGTTATCCTTTCACAGTACAGTGTACCTCTTGTAGGAAATGCATTTTATTTTTATTTTTTTGTATCTCAAACGGTTGTTTTTTGTATAACCATTATTAGTTTGTGTTTGTTACATCTTTGTATAACATGACAGTCCATTATCTTTTTTGAATAACACAGCCTGAGCTGAGGTTTTAAATGGGGAACACCTCTGTCTGTTTTGCTTTAAGCAGGTAAACAGCTTGCCTGGCTCTGTCCAAAGGTAGGAAATTGCCTACCAGCAGCTTTAAAGCTTATTAATTATCATGTTATAACCTCTAGTTGGTATAGAAATGTAATAACATTTATGTTGTTACATCACTTTATGTTAAGCTAAGCTAAACAGCTGCTGACTCCAGCTTAATACTGTTATTAGCTGTCTTGCCAAGAGTTACATGAGAAGATTGATACCACTGTCATGTCTGTACGCTAAATTATTTAGGTCAGCTTCAGCCAGTAGACTAGCTGGTTAGCTTAGCTTAGCACAAAGTCTGGAAACCATGGATGTAGCCTATAAACAACGAAACAGCTAACCTGGATCTGCTCATCAAAAAAAAAAAAAAAATTTGCCCACTAGCACATCTAAAGCTCATGTTATAACCTGTTTAAATCTGTGCAGATGTGTAGAAATGACAGCTCTTTGACTCCATTTTTCAGTCTTAACTCTACGCTAAGCTAAGCGGCTGCTGCCTCCAGCTTCACGTTTAACATACAGTCAAAAGAGTATCAATATTTTCATCTAACTATCAGCAAGACAGCAAATACATTTATCCCCCAAAATGTCAAACCTTTCCTTAACTTGCCGGAAACACATGACCAGATACTAGACTTATTAAAGGTGATATTTTATTAACATTTCATGATCATCCCAGCAAAGACACATAGAAAGACATTTTTTAGAGTAAATGCACTAAGACTTAATTCTTCCAAGTCTTAAATATCTCCAGTCTACATTCGTGTGAAAGGCTTATAGAGCTTAACATGCATAAATGTCCACATATAGAGTAGTATGTACAGAATACATGTGACAATCAGCATTTTACAGCAGATCACGTCCATCCAGATGTTCTGCGTTGGTTCCAGTCACCCATGGCTCTGAATCAGTGGATCAACAGCATCCAGCACATGTGGCTTTCTCTTCAGAGTCCCAGTCTTGAAAATGGCAGCAGTCCTCTGACAGTCCACATCCAACATCTTCATCAGGGTGTTTCCATAAGCTTACATCCCATGTGAGAGCCACCATTTTGACACCTGTGGCGAGTCCGTATGAGAGACTCCTCTGCTCAAAGGCTCTGAAGGACTTAAATTTTCAGAAAATTCCATTTCCTCTTTATGTACACTGACATCACGTGTCACTTGATTTTAGTGAAAGTCTTGTAGTTCATGATCAGTATTTCCAGCAGCTTGACACTCCAGTAGAGTTTGTCTCCAACTTGACGGAGCTCGTGTGCGCAGAGTTCGACGGCGGCAGCAATATCTGAGGGCAAAATACACATTTCAGATTAGACAGGTTGAATATCCGTGATAAGACACGTGAAAATAAACTAAAACCAGGTTGAGTTCAATGAAATCTGTTTAGACACTCACCGTGACCAGTCATTTTCACAGCGATGGTGCTTCAGAAAAGAGAAAAAAGCTTCAAATGTTCAGTTTTTCTTCTCTCTCAGTGCTTAAATAGCTCTGTAGTTGTGGCTCGACAAGAAGGAACAGGTTTGAACTAATGATAGCAGTGCCGGTTTAAATACTGCCTGTGACGCAACTTTATGGCAGAGGAATCCCCGTCAGATGCAGCCAAGTTCCTCCCACTCTGAGGTAGACTTCTCTGTTTACAGTAATGTCATGTGCACCTTTAGTCAACAGCATTACATAAAACATGTACTAATTTTACACTTTGTGGAACGCAACACACATCTAGATTGTTTTTTTATTGAGTTGTACTTTCAGTTTTAATTAGCATAAGCATGCTGATGTGGGCATAGGGGCTTCATTCACATAAAAGTACCCAATTTGAAAATGTGTCATGATTTGACAACATTAAACGATTAACTGAAGATAAAAACGCATAAAAACCTTATGAGGTTTTGAATGAGGTCACAGGTAACTTTGCGCAGAAAATCAAAACAACAGCAAATCTAGCTACAGTGTGTCATGAGGAAATATTTCATCATGATGGACCGCACTGTTCAATTTTAAGAAATCTTATAACACTTATATAACCCCGCCATAAAGATTTATCGCTTCTTTCAGAGTGAAGTTTGAATGCACAACAAGAGTTCATGGGAGCATCAGTGTCTGATTTTGTGTCCTAATGGGCTGATAGTGATAAGATGATTAGACACGGTGGTTGTTTTTTTCGTGTACAGCATTGTTGTAACACTGACGTCATTGAGTAAAGAGAAACACTGCATGCTCAAGATGTCATGTGATCAACAGAGGGTGTTTATTTTACATCCAAACATCCATTCACTCAACCAACACCGCCTATAATTAGATCACACACACCAGGGAAGTGACCCACTGTGGAGAATGAGCTGACTGACAAAGATAGATAAGTGCAGGAAGTTTTAATAAAACTCCTACAATTCTTCCTCAAACTAGGATCACAAGGTCACAACACTCTGCTCACCACAGGCATCATGAACATGTTAAGGCTTGTCGGCAGCAGTCTCTTCCTCTCTGCAGGAGCAGGGAAATACCCCGGAAACTACGCAGGCTGCAGTCAGGTGACCTGAGCACTTGCAGGCTGAGTTACAATAGCATACTGGTATGTTTGCCATGTAAAGGCTGTGACTAACTGTGTATCAGTAACATTTGACAATATCGTGGAAAGATGAGGAGGATTGCAGGAAATTGAAGAGGTTAACAGAAAGTTGTGACTGAAACTTTGTGAGGTAAAGAAAAGGAAAAAGGAACTGAAGCAGAATTCAATCATAATGACTCCAGTTCCAAAGAAAAAGACAAATACTTAAAGTATGAAAGGTAGAGGTAGTTCTTGATTGAAAATGAAACTAATTGGAGAACTGAGAACAACTCACAGACACATGACTAGATTCATGAAGGGTCACAAGGCAAAGAAAAACATAAAATGACAAGGAGCTTGTCCGGTATAATCCAAGTCTACGGAAGCCCCTAGATCCACAATTGATTTGAAAAGACATTATTTACACCCTTTTTTTTTTAAAGATGAACTCTACACCTTGGCTAAAGCTAAGCTAAAAGCGTTAGCGCGCACCACGTCTGAAGAAGGTGCACAAGCTGGACCACACATTGAGAATGTAAACAAAATGTTGGGATCTTGGGCTTCTGGAAACTTTGATTATGCCGGATAAGGTGTATGGAGCCATTTTATGTTGTTTTTTAACATTTTAAAAGAAGTCCCCATCCACGCCAACTATTAAGCAAGATGCTGCAATGTCGTTGTGATGGGAAGCTCCTGACTTCCCATCTGTGTGAGGATGAGTACATAATGATAATAATAATGACTACATTTTCATTTTTGGATGAACTTATCCTTTAATCTTTAGCAATGCATGTGTTTAATTAGCTTTTATTATGATTTTCATGTAAGCTATATCTTAAAGTCTCTACAAAACTATTAGGCCTAACTGTCAGATACATGTAGTGGAGTTAAAAGTACAATATTTAGTTTGATTTCATTTAGTGAACTAGAAGTATAAAGGTGCATAAAATGGAAATATTCAAATAAAGTACAGTAAGCCTGCTTTCCACCACCGCTCAATTCAAGCACAATATACCTGATCAGTGCAGAAAGGTCACATGGCTGCAGAAGCCGCGGGCCCCGCTGCTGATAACAGAGTTATAAAATGTTTTGTCCTCCAGGTTTATTGCCACATCCTGACGGTAGTGCGTAGAGAGAGGGTGTTTTCTTGGTATATATATGAACTATGAACACGCTTATCGGAGTCACTGTACCTGCACAGTGCTCATGTGATCTAATGTATGTCAAGTCAACAAACTTCGTATTGTTGTTGTGTTGAAAATATCTTGCACAAGATTTCATGAAAACAAATGACTATCACTTTGGGTGGCACTGAAAGTGCAGCAGTGGCAAGGTGTGTATTTGTTCCTTTGGGAGAAAGAATAAACAAATGAAATAACTAACTACAATAATAAAAATAACAGGTTTGCTTTATTGAGGACTGAAACTGCCAAATAAGTTTGTGGAAATGAGTAGGAGGACATGCATAGGTAAAATAAAACAGATAAAAATAAGTAAATAAATACATTTTATTAGAAAAGGGTCGGAACTGACTACAATGTCATCAATTAGTGTTTTATAATATCATAATATTCTGCATTCAGCATATTCCATTCTATTATATTTTATATTATTCTTAAGCTTTTTAACTTCACTTAAACGTATGCACCTGACATTGCAACCTGTAAACCATGAACATACCACCATCAATCACCAGAGGGCAGCAGCTTCTTCTTTTTTATTATTATCATATTTACTTTTCATCATACAGACCAAACAAAATGAAAACTACAAACCAACTATCAAATACACATAACCAACATTCAAAAAACAAAACAACAACAACAAAAAGACAACAACCACAGAAAGCCAGAGCAGACAGAGCCACGGTATGTACACCAAGGTTTAAGTCCAGAGACAGAGGTAGTCTATTAAGTTGTGCATATTGTGAGTTGATTAAATGTTGATTTGCATACTGAGTATATTCTATATTCTATATTATATTATCTGTCCTTACACCTGACCTGGCAACCTATAAACCATGAACATACCAGCATCAATCACCAGATGGCAGCACAGTCTTTTTTTAAATTATTATTATTATTATCATATGTAATTTTCATCATACTGAACAAACAAAATTACAACTACAAACCAACCAACTATCTACTACTGCTACTACTACTAATACTACTAGTAGTAGTACTACTACTACTAATAATAATGATAATAATATTAATAATAATAATGATAATAAGTAGGACAAATACATATTATGTTTATATTATACAAACATTTAAATTGTTTCTTTGCTTAGAGTACAGGAAAAAATAAAAACAATCATCATCATCACTGCGCATGCGTCAGTTCAGCCGTTAGTGTGCCCGGCAGCTCCCAGTCTTTAACAGAGGAGAGAAACAGTCAGTCAGTCAGTCAGTCAGCTAACAGACCTGTTGAAACACGGCTCTCCTGTCCTGTCAGCAGCAATGAAAAACCTGCGCTTCAAGGACTTCTTCTGGGTGAGTTTCTCCTGCTGAGTTTTCTTTTATCCATTATTATTGTAATGTATTTGTGTATTTTGTAATTTCGCTCGGCAGAAGTCAGACTGGCTTGTAAGTCCTGCCGTTACAGGTGTGTGTTTTGCTAGCTGAATAAGTAAGCTAACGTTTTTTTCTGTTTCGCTCTGACTTCTCTTCCTATATAAATGTGGCTGTGACGGGAATTAGAAACACACTATGTTTGACCTCATTCAATAAGTTCCACTTTCTAGCTCTTGGCAGCTTTTTTATGCAGTGTTGGAGCAAGTGAGTGTAAGTAAATGTACTAATACAACACTAAAAACACACAGTTAAAAATCTTGTATTGGAAAAGTATATAAATAAGGACTAATAAAGAAAAATAAGGCCCCTATTGTTAAACTATTAAACTATACTACATTATTGGGTTGTTATTACTCCTGCATTAATGTGTAACCTGCATGTAACTGTTCATTTTATATTGTTATCATATTTTATGACAAGATCATATTGTAAAATCTTAATCTGCAAAGTATGTAGTTTCTATACTTGTCAGATAAATGTAATGGAGTTAAAAGTACAGTAGTTAAAGTAGCATACATGGAAATACTCATGTTACAGTCCATCACTGGCTAAATGAAAACCTAAATTTGTCTAAAGACTCTTGTAGCCTTGTGTCTTTAACTCAATAACTGACAGATTTTGACATCTGCATGTTTAGGCCTCTGATTACAGGCTGTGACCTTCAGCTTACCCAAATTATGGAGAAGTGCAGTCGAAAACATCAATTTACACTCTGTGGCTAATATCTTAATGTTGAAGCGTTTATTTATGTCTGTGTGCAGCGTTGTCAACGTTGTCTCGGGAACTTCATTGTGTGATTTTAGAGTAAAACAAGTTTAGACAGAGCCTGCTTTTTCTTACGGTAAACGGATGGGTGTTGGTCCGAGCAGCGGGGGTAGGAGCTGTCTGAATCTGTTCTGAAGTAATAGTATTTGTATAATTTAACGTCTGTCTATAAAAGAGCCATTTAACCATAGCCCCGTGAACAGATTGAAATATTTTCCATCTCACTGCCAGAACACTGACCTGACCTCCACTGGTGGCTATGACGCTATCATCCTGTATCTCAACGATGGCAGGAGGACATGCAAGGAAGTGGAGGATTTCATGAAAGCCAGGTAAGGCCATGATTTATATATGTGATGATGAAGCAAAATATTTGTATCTGTTCTGCTCTCGCCCAAGTTTACAAGACTGCATCCTAGCTCTAAACTACTGAACGGCTGTGCTGGTCTGGGTACTAGCTGTAATAGTTGTTATCGTGCAATCAATTGATAAGAACTAGGGCTGGGAAATAAATTTGTATTTTATTGTTGTCGTTGTTGGTGATAAGGCATTAGTGTTGTCTTTTCCTGGTTTTAAAGGCTGCATTAAAGTAAAGTGATGTAATTTTTTGAACTTACCAGACTGTTGTCTTTACCCACTTAGTCATTATATCCACATTACTGATGATTATTTATCAAAGATCTCATTGTGTTAGTATTCTGTGAAAGTAACAATAGTCATCTCTACAGTATTCTCGCAATGTCGATGCATTTGGTCTAAAATTTGGGGATATTAAGTTTTGTCGGCCAGTCCTGGCATTTATGAAGTGTTTTTGAAGAGAATTCAAAATATCAATATATTGTGATTTGTGATATGACCTAAAAATATTGTGTGATTATTTTAAGCCCTAATAATAATAATACAAGTTAAGGCTTCAGAGCCAAGCAGAGCGTAACTAAACCATAGGCCGTGGTGATTCTCTTGATGGTTTTTTAATAGTCATAATAACAACTTGGGGCCAATGACACCGATATTAGGAAGTAAAAAGTTCCAACATCAATATATCGGCCTATATAAAGACAGTTTTTGCAATAATCCCCCAAATTTGTGTATCAAACATTACACAAACATCTTTTTCTGCATTGTAATCTCTAAAAACATAATTCCCTGATACTGATATATATGTGAGAGGCCGTGATAATAATATTGGCCAATTGATATGCTGGTCTATGAAAGCCAGAGACAAAGACAAAGGAGGAACATGAACTGTAGATTTTGCAGAGCCACTATTGTGAGAATGTTTATAGGCGATAGTAGTCTAGGACATGAAAACGTTTCGAGTGTATGTGGAAATAATGCATTCAAAGACAGCAATTAAAATCAAATCTTTATGCAAGGCTGAAGGTGCTCAGGAGTGCACACTCAGATGCACAAGAAACTGTAGAGTAGACATTGTATGCTTGTTTTTTAAGATTTAAAATAAAAAAAAATGCCAGCAATAGTCAATAGTCAATGCTGTGGTATAAAAAGCTGCTGTATCTGGACCTGTAATGACTGTTTTAAAGTCGGATCGCCAAAGCTTGTTTTGCATTTGAATTTGAATTGTGGTGGACCAGCAAAGAATGAGGAGTTTCCTATCGTTCAGTGCTGTAGCTCCAAAGCCTTTTATGACAAATACAGTATTGTGAAGCATCATCTAGGTAGACTTTATGAAGGGGTCATACAAAGTTGGATATTTGAATTTTGATTTCCTTCTTCCTCATTTGATAAGTAATCTGTCCTTCCTCCCTCCCACACACACACACACACACACATACACCCAAGTCCAGTTGGCACCAAGTAAAACAAAACAAACTTCATCTGTTGAAATTGCAGTACAATTATTCAAACAACTTCAACTTTAATGATTAAGTGAGGGAACAGAGGCGCCCTCACAGCAGAATAAAACACACAGCTGTGAATAGAGTAAGGAAGCATGGTACATAATAAATAACTGAATGTGTACTCATGTAAGAATGAAAAGAAAGGCATTTAACCACAGGGTACAAGAGTTTGCAAAATACTTATACCAAAACCAATAACGATTGCAAAAGAGATATAAGATTGGTTATTTGTGCAGACATGCATTCAAACCTTTGCACCAGATAGTATGTGAACACGTGCAGTCTCACAGAAAACCCTTGTTTTACTGCACCGTGTCACTTGAGTTTTTACTGTGTAATGGCCCTGTGGATTATGCAGACTCAGTAAAATGATTTATTTTAAAAATTCCACATCATTAAAACTAAAATTAATCCCTGCAGTTGTGTCCTATGTTGATTTTTTTCTTAACCAATAAAGATATATGTAGGAATTCTGCATTAAAATGTCACAAAATGTTATGTAAATTGTTGAGTTGTGTGCTTACATCCTGCGTTTCATTTGGTCGCCTGTCACTACTTCCGGGATAGGAGGGTCAGTTTATGAGATGAAAGGTAGTGTGAATAAAACTTTAAAACATCCCCTCATCCATGAACATTTACGAGTCACTTTGGAAAGATTTTTATCAGCAGTGGTGGTTGTTTAATGGTGTATTTGCCACCAGCAAAGCATGTTTGACCGCAGGATGATTTGTGTTTATTTGAATTATTCTTTCATTAAATATATGTGTGTTTACTCGCCCAAAACAGCCAGATTTGTTGGCTCATTGAGGGTGTAGATACACACAGGGTGCATCTGTGTCTCTTTTGTTTCTCCTCTATCCTGTCTGCAACGTTTCATTCATGAAGCCGTGCATACTTAGTAGTACAGAGTAGTCCCCTCTGTCTCCAGTTAGCTAGATAAACACCTGACAATCTCTGCAGATCGCTGCTGCAGTCAGGTTGATAAATAGGAGTGAAGAAAAAGAAAAATCCACTTTTTCAATCGCAAAAGTTAACCCTAGTAATGTCTGAGCTCTCCTCCCATTGGTTAACAGCTCCAGATCAGATGTGACTCTGGGTGTACAGTATATTCCTCCAGAAGGTCTGGCTCTGCACCTGACACACCCGACCCAAACAACAGCCAGCAAATGCCTCTAGAGACCTCTAGTGGCAGAAATTCAGATCTTTGTGCATATGTTTGCATGCTGGACTCACTTTTTTCTGGTTGTTTCTTTCAGGGCATCAATTGAAGAGAAGTACGCCAAAGATCTCCTTGGTTTGTCCAAGAAGGTGTGTGGACACAATGAGATGAAGTAAGCAACCTCAGTGTTGAGATGCTGTTATTATGTGTTTGACCAGATCTATTTACAGAGTCTGTCTTTACAGAAGTGAAGAGGTGCCTTCTACGTTATGACTCAGTTCCAATGCAGACAGAAAGATTAAAGCACAGTTAAAGTCAGGTCACCGAACGTGGGATCATTTTCACTCTGTGGCCGTTCAAAAGCAGAAATGAGGGATTGCGTTACTTAGCAGTTCCTTAATGGTGTTAAAATCAGTCAAATTTGATCAGTCAGTGTTGACATGTTGTTACTCTATCAGCAAGGCTAGTTCCCCTTATGTTAGTGGTCATGCAATTCGTGAAACTTTCAACTCTGTTGTTTCTGTTTCTGCAAAGAAAAAGGAAGAAAGTCTTACATTTCATTACCATAATCATTTTATATGTTTGGTCTGGCTCAATAGTGCTACAAGTGGTAGAAAACTACACATTGCAGCTTTAATTTCATCTTTGTGTGTCGCTCATATCAAAGGGTCTTGTGTGTATTTAATTTACAATGTGAACTCATCTGGTACAGATTTTGTCGTGTATGAAAACCTTCTGCAATCTTCTTTTCTTTTGCCTTTTTAGCACATTAAAAAAATCCTTGGACATGTTCAAATTACGTAAGCCCTTAACTTTTTAAATTTCAATAACGCTTAAAATACATTTACTGTTTGTTTCAGTTGTTCATGTTGTTACCCCTGCAGAGACTGAACATGTGAGCCTATCACACTTACAACTGGCGCACAGCATGAGGGAGGAGGCCAAGAAAGTGGAAGAATTCAGAGAAAAACAAAAAGAAATTAGGAAAAAGGTTAGCTGTTTTACCAGCACCGTGATTAACTGAGGCGACTGCGCCATTTTGCAGCACATATTAAGTTGACCTTTTCATTTCAGTTAGAGCAACAGATGGATGCTCTCCACAAACAGAAGACTTCACAGTTCAAGAAGACAATGGATGTAAGTAAAATATAAGTTAGTTATTAAAGGCCTGAAATAAATTACTATAAGGGCACTTTCAGACTTCCCCTCAACAGCTTTTCAGTTTCTTTTCCTTGCAATGTGTTATTGAGTCACATGCAGGATTAATAATTCATAGAGATCATTGATCTGCCAAACCAAAGCCAAAATCAAGATTAATTTATTTAGCATTTTCTGGTGGAGTGTTGAGGATGAGTTCAGGAGTGTCACAGCCTGAGGAAAGAAACTGCTCTGTAGTCTGGTGGTGGTACGGCACCGGATACTTCTGTATCTTTTGCCAGTAGGGTGAACAGACCTGAATACTAAAGGTCTAAAAGTGAAAGTGCCAAGCTTGTTTTTTAACTGCTGTTGTGCTTAAGGTAAGAGGAAAGGAAAGACTAGGTCAAACCTAGTATACGACTTGACCGTGAATGGTCAGTGTGCTCCTGGGGAAGTAGCGCACGTCATCATCCCACACCTCCCAATTTTTTTAGACCAGGGTTTTACATTTCAAGTTGTCCGAGTTCAAAGGCTTTTGTCTGTTTGTTTATTTGTTTGAAACGGACTACTTCCCCCCCTACAGCGTTTTCAAGCGCTAATATTGTTGCTGCCCACAGCCAAATTGCTTCCCATTTTAGGAAAAGTCACAACTTCCAACAACACAGGACATAAGTCTTGAATAGAGAAATGAAAGCAGATAGAAGTGGTTTAATGTGAGATTCCCAGTCAGTCTTCATTTTCAGGAGGTTTCCCGCCTGGTGAAAGAGAGGTTTATAGGGAACCAATCTAAATGCCGATGGTGTCATTATTCTACTGGTCTTCTATTCTTCTAATCAACATTTACTTCATAATGAGAAGTTGAAGCAAAAAACATTTGCCAGATTAACATGTCTCAGGGATTTTAAACAGTTGGCCATTTCTCTTTAAATGCTTCAAAAACAGGAAGAGAAAGTAAGAAAAAGAAAGAAGAGAAACATCTACATTTGAATAAATAATATCTGAGTAAATAGGATTCAATTGTTCATAGGATATTCAGCCTATGTTTCAACATGTATTTGTTGTTCCTAAAAACTGACTCGGGTTCGTGTGACGGCAATAAAGTATGTCCATGGCTAGATCTGAGCACTGAGGCGCTGCATAGCAAAGTATGTATGTTTGGTCTTCGGCGTTTTTCTGGTAACACTTGTTGACTTCTCGCTCCTTCACCCACTAGCATTTCACAGAATACCACAATAGAAAACCATAATAGCCCTCTGTGCGCACTCGTAGCTCACGGCGGCACGCATGAACATGAAAAAAGCTTAGAGGCATCCTGTTGATGTCACTGTTCACACCTATTTTTTCTTTGAAAAGGCAGCTCTTGAATGTCTGATAATCTAACTTTGTTACTCACTCACTCACTCAGTCAGGCACAGACTTTCATCTTTATAGAACTGGCAGTGAACAAAGTGACAACGGCAGATTGTCCATTTATGATTAATATCTGAAGAGTTTCAGTTGCGTTCTGAGAACAGTGAAAATGGTCATCCCTGTCTCTGTTCTTCCTCTTTGGTGGGGGAAGTTGTGTTGACCAGTCTAGGAAGTGAACCACGTGGCATCATTTAACACCTTTAAAAGCACTGCCAAAAGAAGAAGTACTTCTCATGCACCGTTCCAATGAAGAATAAAGATTAAAAGAACTGGATACCAGTATATTAAATCAGCCCAGAGGTAGACAACACCATGAGCCTTGTGACATTATTAATCCAGTTCCACCGGTGCCGCTACCTTTAATCACATTTGTAGGGATAAACTGTTTCTCATGCATTGAAGATAATTAATGCTGACTGTGGTGCTGTCCCCAGACAAAGAAGACATACGAGCAGAAGTGCCGAGATAAAGAAGAAGCAGATCAGAATGTGAACCGAAACACCAACACCAACAACACCAAGCACATAGAGAAGGTACAGTGACAAAAGCGGAGCTTCTCACTGATTTAAAGTTTTTGTGTTACAACAAAGGATCAAATATAAACTTGGAACATTTATTTTCTCCACGTTTGGACTTGCACAACAGTTGTTTTTAGCCTATTTTGGTCGCCATCACATAAAACTACCCACAGTATGTCAATCTGCTAATATAAAGAGAATATAAGTGCTATTAGATGATGATTCTTACCATTTTCTGACATTTTAAAGACTCCCTGAGATGAATCAGTAATGAAAGTTGTTAATTGCAGTCTTAAACAGGATGTAAACAGCATATTAATGGACCAGTGAAAGACTGATTAGAAAGCTTTTATCCACAACATGTTAGAGTGTGTGTGAGAAAGAGATTTCTAGAAGCCAAATGCACACTGTAGCGCTGATTGGCCATGTGAGGTTATAAAAATAATTACAATGCTTCTGAGTAGATTATGATAAGCTGTATTGTATCTCGTGTCCCATTAAGGGAAAGTTTTGAGACTGTGCTTGTCCCCTAATGTGAAACAAGTAGGCATTGTTGTGCGGAAGAAATCATTAATACTTGTGTGTGTGTGTGTGGTCTGATTAGTCCAATCTGGCTGACTCATGTTTGACTCAGATGCAGATATAGCTACTGTTAAAACATTAATGAGATAACAATAAAATGTTCCATTTTATCTCAGTGCCTCAGACTTCCTCCATCTGCTTTGTGTATCAGCTAACTTATGTCTGCGACGCAACAGAGAGACATTTTTCATATGATTTGATGAGCAGTAACCTCTGTTTGTTGCTTGTTATGCGTTAGATCCGATGTTAAAGACAACATGTTCTTTATTCATCGTCTTTCAGCTCTACGCAAAAGCACAGCAAGCAAAACAGAACGCAGAAGAAGCAGGTATGTTTGCAAAAAAGCCTGCTACATGTTGCCTTTAATTCATGCATTCAAACACACAGCATTTGTGGTTGTAAGTCACATTTCACAAAAGCTTTTGGGTGGGTGAGATATGCATTTAGCTCAAAGCACTGCTGTGCCTAAGAACAGCTTCACAGCGTCGCTCTCAGTCTTGTTAGATAACACTGAAGATCGATATAAGTGATGTGTGAGGACAAAAAAACAAGGCTGATTTGAATATGACTACAGTGCTAATACTATGACACACCACTTGAGAGACTGTAGTGTTTAGTACAGCGTGTTTGGGTATTATTGCCATATTTGCACTGTTAATACTGATGTATGTGTTTGACTGGCAGACAGGTTGTATCAGCAGAATGTGACCACACTGGGAAAGGTTCATGATGACTGGCTGAAGGAACATATCAAAGCCTGTGAGGTAAGACTTTGAAAGATTACAAAATAACTTACAGTACGTATGTATACTGTGTACATGAGCTGAATGTTTCTGTAATGTTTCCCCTCACAGATGTTTGAGAAACAGGCGATGGAGCGCATTAACTATCTGAGAAACACAGTCTGGACTCACCTCAACCAGCTTTCCCAGCAGTGTGTGAGCAGTGATGAGGTACAGTAACTTCACAGCTGCTGTAATCAAGATTTTAACATTAACAATGGATCAAATGAGGATACTTAATGTAGAAATGCAGGTTTAAAGTCATTCGCTAATGAAGAAAAACATTTATTATGAAGAATCTCAATTTTAAAAACTTTCTTGGACAAACCTCAAAGCGTATCTTTAAAGACGTGGCTTCATCAGACTCCAACCTTGTTATTAATGTCTCTCTTTATGTGTGTGTGTGTGTGTGTGTGTGTTCACAGCTGTATGAGGAAGTGAGAAAGTCACTGGAGCAGTGTGATGTCCAGGAAGATATTGAGCACTTCATAAACCTCAGACGGACCGGTGACAAACCACCAGGTATATACAGTTAACCAGTGCTTGGGTGCAAAGTACACACCCAGAAGAAGGTAGTTCTCAGGAAACACAAGCATGCGCTGCTTTATCTCTGTGTGACTGTCTTCCTCTCTGTCAGCTGCTGTCCTGTATGAGAACTTCTACAGTGGTCAGAGGTCTCCAACTGGAGCTCCGCCCTCTCGACTGCCTCCACCAGTAACCAGGTAAACAAGAGAACGACTGTTTATCCATCTGTCCTTCCAGTTTATATTTCATTTAGTTCTCCGCTACATTATAAGAAATCAAACTAACTGTTGACATTTTTTTGTGATATTGCAGGAGGGGGCCATTACCTGATCCAACAAACAACAGTAGAGGTGTGTGTTATTAACTTACTGTGAGCGGTGTGTTGCTTGCTTTATGAGGAAGCTACAGAGGCTCATGGTTTGAGCAGTATGTGGTTGGTCATGGCAGGATGCAACTTAGTTTAGAGCTGCTACAGGGAACTTTCATTTCCTGTTTATTCTGGTAGCGCCTTTGGACAAAAGATGACAAGAGTGATACAAAGTAAACTTGAGACTACCTTAACACTAAAAATAGTGTATTAGCTACATCACAAAGCTAACTCAACCTTCACATTACCGCAGCTGTCAATGTGACCAGACTTGTTGTGATTTTCACCTTGTATGTACTTCTTTTGTGCTGAGGCGACGGCCATATTGGTGTTTGTGACGATTTAAGGCTGGGCTGAGCTGCCCAATAAAAATAGAAAGTCGCGCCAGGACTGTTACCTCTGTCACAGACCTTGAGCCTGATTTACTGTAGTGCAGGGTTGCTAGACACTTTATTCTCATTTTGTGCACCTTAGACAGTTTTGTTATGGGACACCATATTATTTTGTCGTGTCATGTGATGGGGCAGTCACTGAAGCAGCTGCAGGATAGCGTCTGATCACCATTAAGACAACTGAAACCTCTTTCATTTCTGTCAAGTGACACTCGTAAGTGTTGAGCAATCTTCTGTAAATCACGGAACATTTTACTGTATATTAAAGCAACATTATGTAACTTTTTACCTTAAACTTAACTTCAAAATCATTTTGATGGTGCAGTGTCACTTGTTTCTGCACTATGTAACTTCAGTGAGAGGGTCGGATCACAGCGTTACATACATGTTTACTTCAGCATACAAGTTTTCAACCCAACATGCCAGTTTCTACGTAACGTTGCTTTAACTTTAATAACTGTCACCTAAGGTACTTTCAGTTGTGGCATTATTATAAACCAAATGTCCGCTCATGCTTTCTTATTTAACCACATTGCTTTCATCCTTGTTTTGATTTCAGGTGATACAATCTACTCAACAGTGCAGGACGCAGGGTACAGCGTTATCCAGTACTGACACACAGATCAGCCGGACCAGTTGAAGTTGTACAGTTTGTAATGGACATGAAGGTTACACAAGTCTAATCACTTCCTCCTTTGGTATTTCCTGTATAGATAAGGACATATACCCGATGGAAATGAGCGTGATAACTGTGTCCATGCATGTTTTTTATTATGTTATTTCTGTAATAAATAGAGCAGTAAATTACATTTTATTTTATTATTTAGGAAATTCTTTAAATGAAGACTTTGATCAAGTATTTTGATGAAAGGGACACACTGTAAAATTGGATAATGAACATATAACAGGACATCCAGCTAAAATAAACATAACAGGTCACTTCCTCTGTCTAGATACAGAGCCTATTTATTACCTGCATGTTTATGTTGCACAAGGCTCAATCTTCGTCATGATTGAATTGTAATTTATTGTCAGTTTTGTATTTATTTTGTGGATCTGCACTTCGTTCCAGTTTTCAAAAAATAAGATGACGTGTCATTTGCTAACTTGTTTTCATTTCCTCTTAGATGTGAGAGTAGCCTGTCAACTGACAGCGATCTTGTGATTGGTGATCACACACACAATAATCTTTACCGTGTATCGTGTATGGATTACTACACACCCTGTTCCTCAGTTAACTTCTGTATCACACAATTTTGAAAGTCTTTTTAAATGAATGTGCTTAACGAAAGCTCTTTTTCTATCGTAAGAAAGTTAACTTTGATGAAGTTTCATGCCTCAGATTGACATTAATTGAAATATTTTCTGTATACTTGAGGAGGATTGTTCGAATATTTGCACTTGAGTTTGCTTTATTTATGTTAACTGAGTTTGAAACTGCAGGAGTAAAGACGGATTAAAAGTCATTTCTGTGTACAGCTGGCCTGGTGTTGGTTTTGTATTAAATTAAACTTGTATGAATGTTTCTTGTTTCACAGTTTATCTTATCTGTGATTATTCCTTGATACCTAACCCCTCATTAACTTAGACATCACAGTTTTACCTTTAATCTCTGTTTTGTCCCTGCCTCCACACCTTCTATCTATCTATATACTTTTTAAGGCAGCATTTTATTTTGACTATCAACCACGACACAATAAAAGGTTCCAATAAAAATGTGTACAGCTTTATTTCCGCCACATTTGGCAACATAATTATCTCTTAATGATTTGTCCTCTCAAATTTCAGCACTGCCTTTGCATTTCATATGATACAGTCAGCCTCAATGTGAGTAAGAGTTTTCGTGTCCATGAGTTCATCTTTAGGATGCTCTCCGTCCGCTGGGTGCCGTTTGTCTGAAGGGGCAGAGAACAAGAAGGAAGCATTTCCTGCATCCAGTCTCAGGTTGTTTGGTGGTCCAATGTCACACAGCGTGCTCTGATTTGATCAGATCCAGAATCAGCTGGATGGTCCTCTCACCTACAACAGACAAGGACAAGAATCAGATCTGGCAAAAAAATAAATAAAATAACTTTACTCATATTTTTATCCACAGAAACATCTGCTTGAAACCTGTAGAGCTTTATATTATTAACCTTTATGTGAGTTTATTCAGAAATGTACATATATTACTAACAATACAGGATTCTGTCATTATTCTGACAGTAAGATAAAAATAATGTGTTTTTTGAACATTAAAGCATTAAAGACCCAGAATAAAAGTATGAAGCAGAAAATGAGCACAATATGGGAACTTTGAGGAAGATTATAGCTACTATTTTAAATTCCACACGTAAAACCATTCCTTGGCCTTCTATCTATTAATTATATTCAAAATGCACAAAGGTACAAGGTAATCAGTACTTGTACGCATTTTTCGTGCCATAAGTTGTATTGAGACGCTTGAGTTTACCTTCCAGACTCATCCTTGGGTTCTCCAGCTTCTTTTCGAGCAGAGAGTCCATTAGCTTCCTAAGATGCTTGAAGATCACACCAATCCGAACAGGAGCCTTTGAGGGGGAACAACATGGATTTAATTAATAAGATCTACTTCATTGGCCTTCAAGTTTGCAAGAAAACTGCTGCTGTTACAGAAGAGAAACCAGAGAAACCCTGGTGACCTCTGACCTGGAAGTGGATCCATCCATCCAGAGTGATGAGCCTCTCTCTGTGCTGAATATCAATCTCACCTCCGAACAGCATCATGGGGAAAGGAGATATCAGAGTGGTGTCTCGCAGGTAGATCTTACTGTACTTCACCTGTGGATTCACTTTAATTAGCACCAAAGTGACCTAATAAAGCAGATATTAGACGTGTACACTCGTCCCCCGTACCTTCTCCTGGTACAGCAGCCAGCCGTGTGTCTGCAGGTTGCGGTTAACAGACGAGGGGTGGACCTGAGCCTTGCCTTGGGGCGTCTCCACCGTGCAGGCCACTCGCTCCAGCACGTCCACGGAGGGGGTGCACAAAACCCGGGCCACGCTGTCGTAGAGCCCCGCGGTCAGCACCGCGTTCAGGATGGAGATCTGCTGCTTGGACAGCGAGGCCGCCTGATGCTTGGAGCGCGACGACCAGAAACCTGCCTGCTCCATCATCCTCATCAGCTCGTGCTTCACATCCTGGGAAGAAGAGTGAAACACATGAGATTAGACAGGAGGTGGAAGAGAGAGATGATCTGACTCAAACTGACAGTCACAGTTACGAGTGTGCACACAGTTGTGTGTTACCTCTATTGTGAGGAGAGCTGTACGATTGAGGAAGTGCTTCCTGCAGTAGGACATTTCTGCTCTCTGTCCGTCAGTCTGTGAGTTCTTCCACCTGACAGCAACGACAGGTTAACAGAAAAGTAGGTCAACAGAAAGCAGAGAGAGATGTTGAGCTATCAAGATCGATTATTTCAGATAAGTGTCAGAAAGCTGATAGATGATTTACGCTTTTGCTAAAATCGACTCATGCACATTATGAGTCACTGAGCTTCCTAAGTAGCAATAGTTTGTGCAGTGGTGCCGAGTGACAGTCTCCTGCTGCACAATCCACTACTACTTCCGACAGCACTACGGCTCAGTCTGCAGGTTTGGTTTCTCATTAAAAACATCTCAGTGACATGAAACACACAGTCTGTCTTTGTCCATACCCCATATATGCACTGTATATCGTCAGGTGATCGGAGTTGGCCAATGCCAGGGCTGATTTGGCCAGGTTGGCTTCCTCCTTCCTGTTCATCGGTGTGGAGAAGGGAGACTTCTCCGTGATGGCTGCCGCGATGGTCGCCTGAAACAAATTTCTTATTAATATTCCTTCGAAGCTAGGAAACTAATCATAATTCCAAACATAGAGTGATATAATATAGTAACAGTAGTAATAATCCTTAGGTTATTGTTTGTGTGTTTGTTTTCTGAATAACGAGGCGGTGGGACGTACGATGGGGTCCAGGCAGCCGAGGATGGCTCCATAGATGAGCATCTTGCCAATCTTCACATTGACGGGCAAACTGGCCAGGTGGAGTCCCAGAGGGGTGAGGAGGTGATTGCTGGGGTGACACGCACCGATCTTCCTCAGCAGGTTGACGGCGTTGCTGACAGACTGGGGCTGTGGAGGATCCAGCGCTCGGCTGAGGAAGTCCTCCGGGGAGCCGTACTGACATTTCTACCAGAGGGGAGAGAGGGGGAGTGAAGAAAAGCTTCGATAATGTTTCCATGTGTGGTGTCTGAATGGTTTATATACCATGATATGTAGGCAAAGCTCCTCCAGTGGGACTCGAAGTATCTCTGGAATGGAGTAATCCATGAAGGAGTCAAACCTGAGGAGGTTAAACAAGAGTAGAACAGATCAGCACCGGACCGTAAACAGGAATCTGAGAACAGTTCATGTTTGTCCTTTTTTCCCCTCCATGATGGATTACCACCCTCCGTACCTGTACTTTGGGTAGAGTCTGAAGCAGAAGCCGTTTCGGACACGTCCTGCTCTTCCCTGCCTCTGGAGGGCGCTGGCTTTGGAAACAAAAGTTTCCACCAGAGAGCTCATCTGGCTGCTCTCATGGTACCTGAGTGTCACAGCACGCTGGAGTTAAGTCTCTACAACAAAATAATAATTACACCACATTGGTCTAGACTGAAATATCTCAAGATCTTTCAATCAATGTTTAGCATGTCTGGCAATTTACTTCCAGGAGGGTAGAAGAGAGCTGAGAGCAGCGATCTGTTTTAGCTTCATAAATAAAAAATCTAACAACCATATCATGATATGTAAGACTTCTCTGGTGTTCAGTGTTCAGGTGGCCTTACTTATTTTCTTTTGTCTTTCCAGTGTCGATGACAAACACGACGTCAGGGATAGTCACACCTGTCTCAGCAATGTTGGTCGACAAGACAATCTTAAAAGGGAAGCAAAGACATTTTCAGAACTTGTGAATGTTATTTCTTACGGAGCACCACAATCATGTTTTCGTTTTATAACAAACAAAAGAATCAGCTGTAGTGTGAGATCGTTTGAACAGAAACAGAAAGGACTCTGCTGAATCCTTTAACATTACTTTTGATTGTTCTGTTTATTTATTATTCGAGGCTTTATCACAAAAAAGTACCTTTCTAACTCCAGAGGGTGGCACTGTAAAAGCAGCACCCTGGTCCTTTGATGAAAGAGTCGAGTGCAGAGCGACAATCCTGAACCTGAAAGAGCCGGCCACAAACCACAGTGAGCCAAATACAAACGTTAAAAGAACAGTTTGTGCGTTTCACCTGCTGGAGGATCATTTTGAGTGTACACTGGATTACAGTACATTACATCAGTCAGTGTTTGTCACCTGTTTTTGTCTCTGAACCTCTTGTCTGAGGAGAGCATGTCGTACAGCTGCTGGATGTGTGCCAGGCCTGGGAGGAACACGAGAATGGCTCCATCCAACTCCGCAAACTGTGGGGATTTATCTGGCAGAGCGTAAAAATACAAACATTTAACTCAAGACTTCGGTACTCCGTGCTGTATGACACAAGCATGATGATGTTTTGTACCCAGGTAGGCGACGAGCTCAACCAGTAAGTCCATGTTGATCTTATTAGGGTTCATGTACTGCAGCACGTGCCGAGTCCTGCTACTGAAGTGGTCCAAATCTGGACCCAGGTCCCAGCCGGCAGAAGAGTCCCTCATTATCATCTCCTGGAGGAGGCAGACAGGGTTACACATACATAGATCACACCACTGATCACGCCATGCATACTGTGTTGCAGAAAGGTGGTGTTACCTGGTGTTGCAAAGTCTTGCCACCTTTATGCGTGACAGCGATGCTAACTTCCTCCTCTTCTTCAAGAATTTTCTGGCTGTACTCCGAATCCTTCTCCAGGACGTAGCCCATCTCCTCCACTATGTCTTCTAAGTGGGACACCTGGAAACAAAAAACACAGGAGCTTCAGAATATCCTGGTTCCTCCAGCTTGTCCCTGAAGTCCACAAACACAAACTGAAGCTCCTCTTACCTCCACTGGGAAAGTCCTGCCAGGTATGCTGATCACAGGGCAGCGGTTGAAGTAGTTGGAGAACTTTTGACAGTCCACTGTGGCGCTCATGAGGATCAGCTGCAGGTCTGATCTCCTCATAACAACATCTTTCAGGATGGTTAACAGGAAGTCTGACTGGACACTGCGCTCATGGACCTGAGGAGATGGAGGTGAGGACGTAGGATAAGATGGATGATGAAAGGAAGCACAGGAGCAGATTTTCCAACTCAGTGTCTTGTTAAAAAAAACGCATTTCTGCATCAAGCCTAAATTATTATCTTGCTGGCTTTTTGCAGGCACGTAGACACCAGCTGTCATTGTTAAGTACCTTTCTGCCATCTAGTGACCGTTCTTTTTGTTCCCAACTGACAGGGTGAAATATTGTTATTACATTTTAAATTAATTATTTAAATGTAACAATATGGCCTTGGTGTGGAAGATTTTAAAAATGTGGCGTTTATGACACGTGATATCATTTGAAAATGTAAATGACAGTTGTCAGAGCACGAAACCAACGACCTGTTCATCACGACACCGCCAGTACCTCGTCTACGATGATGTGCGTCAGGGAGCTGAGGTGCTTGTCGTGCTGTAGTTTCCGAAGCAGAACTCCGGTCGTACAGTACAACAGGCGGGTCCACTCCCCAGACTGATTCTCCATCCGGATCTGGTATCCACACAGCGACGACTGAAACGAGATTTCAACATGAAACGTGATCGTTAAAGCAGGTGACGGTGCATCCTTTCAGCCCACAATATCACGGGTCCATCAAGTATTGAGACGTCTTGGTAAAAATGTATTTCACCTTCGACCCCGGTCCATCCTCGCAGCCGAGCTCCTGGCTGACCCTGCAGGCCAGGCTCATGGCGGATATCCTGCGGGGCTGCGTCACCACGATGTTGCAGGGCTGAGCCTCCTTACCTCCTGTTAACAGCTCCTCCAGGATGAACTGAGGAATCTGAGTACTCTTTCCACTTCCCGTCTCACCGGCCACCACCACCACACGGTGGCGCTGTAGAGCCTCAAGGACACGATGCCGGTGTTGGAACACAGGAAGCTGCTGTCGCTCTGCCTTGTAGGTAAAATAACTGATTAATTACTTGTTATCAGTTTGTGTATCTTTAAGATTAAAACCTCTGAGGATATCTACCTGCAGTTTGTGGGCCATAGAGGACTTCTTCAGCTTCTTTAAGAGCTCTCTGGATGCCTCAAGTGCTCCTGCCCCTTCCTTCCTCGAGCCTCTTTTCTCACTCTTGTCCTCCAGATTGTCTACTCCTTCCCCAATATCAAGTCCAGCCAGGTTCTCCCAGGACTCTTCAGGCTCATCATCCGCATCCCCACCCTGCCCCAGCTGGCCTTGAGATCTAGATTCTTCCCCTTGGGTCTGGTTCTGCTGCTGTTTGAGTCTGGTCAGAAGCCGTGAGATGAACTGGTCTCGAGGTTTGTTGGCAGCAGTGCGGGTCTCCTCCTGTTTCTGCTGCTCGCTGTCTCTCCACTCCAGCCACACGTCTCTGTAGGTTGGAGGAAGGAGCTGGTGCACCGACTGAGAGGGGTGGCAGTAAATGAATTATTAAGATGAGTGAAGATACGACAGAAAATGTGAGTCAAGCAGAAACAAAAACAACAAAGGTATCCTCCACATGTATTACCTGTCCTTTAACCAGGGTGTAGAGTGCCAGTGTGGCTGCCAGATGTTGAGCCTGCATGCTGTCCTCAGTCACGATCGTCGGACAAACCTCAAGAACATCATCCGGCCTCTGAACACGCACCCTGATCAATACAATCAGTACAAAATATTCCCATATTTAGTTACATACTGATTAAAAACAATGGTGTGTATGAGCACAATAACACAGAATTGTAAACTTACTTGCATCTCCAGTATCTACCAGCTGCGACCTTGTGAAAAGCCGGTGCTGGACTCTTGGGCAGGTTCTTCCGGACCCAGTCGATGAGGAACTGTTTGGGGGACTTTCCCGTCCAGCTGCGAGCAGTGTAGTCGAAATTGCGAATGTCCTTTGGCTCATTCTTTTTCACAACTGTGAAGGAAAATGGAACAAAATGATCAGTAAAAGGACTTTTTTCTCAAAGCCCTGTCTATTTTTAACCTTTTGCGAAACTTTTTATCCATTTTCCCCAAAAACTGAATAAACATTAATGGCTATCAGCAACACTTCAAAAATGTGAAAACATTTTTTTTTAAATAAATCAGAATATTCACATCTGGACTGTTATGTTTAATGTTTTTTAAATGCATGTTCATTTTTTTTTTAAATGTGGACCGCAGCAAATAAACCATAATAATACATTTTATATGCAAGTGATGTGTCAGACTCCTCAGTTGGGCTAGGGTCCGCAATATGGATGTGACCTACATGTATAGAGCATCTATTTCTGAGGTACTTTACAATATATTACGCCTGAATTGCAGTTTTACAACCTGAAGTTACAACGTTATATTCACTAAATCCAATAAAACACTTTGAACATGTTGTGTTGAAGTCACATGATGATTGAACCTTTCTCCGCAGGAGGCTCCTTTTCTGCTTGTTCGAATAACTTGAAGCTGAGGTCTTCTTTGTCCTCGCTAACAGGAAGTACTTTCTTTTCCTTCTGAGGCGCGTCGACCACTTTTAAAGCCGGGTTGAAGACGGGGTGGGACTCCATTTGCTTCATTTCTAGAGACAGGAAATACATGCATTTATTTGTCGGCGTTGTTATATCTAATTAGAATACAAGCGATGCATAATTTGTGGTCCTTGTCCCTGATTAGGATTTTGAGGAATAAAACACATGATATTACACTCTAAAATAAACAGAAAAAACTAACAACAAAACAGACATTGACAAGCAGCCACTACAAACAGTGACTGTAAACATAAAGACATTTGTTCTATATAAGTCAGAAAGTATGTTGGAAGAAACTCTCATCTCTGCATGTGAGGACTGAAGCACACCCACCTTGCTGTATGATGCGTATCCTGTCCTGTGCCATCCTCTGGCCCGGCTTGTCTGCTTTTGTCTTGGCAGCAGCTGCCATTTCTTTTGCGTCATACAGCTGAGCAGTGAGGATCAAATACCTGTCGTTCTACACAGCAAGAAGCAACACACACAGTTAATACACCACGTCACATACTTTACTACAGCAACATAACTCTCTGAGTCCATAGAGGTGCTGAAAAAGACAAGTCTTCCATGCTGCCTTCGAGCTACAGAAAAAAAGAATCTATTCCTTTAATTTTTAAAAAGAGATCTCAGTTTTAAGTAGCTTTAATTTCACTTACTGGATCAAACTTTTCATCCAGTTCAGGATTGTGTGTCTTCTTCCCTCCTTCCTCTTCCTCCTCCTCCTCCTCCTCCTCTTCACTGCTCTGCTCTGCGTACCTTAAGATCCAGTCCTTCATGCTCGCAGCTTCATCCTTCTCTGTTGCCTGGCAAAACACCACATACATACAGGTCAATTTGGTCTGACAGTACACAACTGTATGGCTAACACATGCATAAACACACAGACAAACCTTGGCGGTCTCTCTGTGGGTGTTGGCGGGCGCTTTGGGGCTTGTTGGAGCAGGTTTCTGCTGAGCAGGAGGCTGGAACCTGGGCCTGCTCCTCTGGTTCTCCTCCTGCATCTGCTGGCTAAAACCTTCTGGCAGCTCATCTGATGTACAGACAAAATATGAAGAAGGTCACAGATTTCATCAAGAGCTACACAGTGATGAAATCATAATGACTGCTGACGCTCGGTTACCATCTTTAAGGTTGAGGCAGAGCCAATCGAGAGCGGAGTGGAGATCGCCTCCGTACAGCACGCTGCTCTTCATCGCCTCCTCAATGTGCTCTCTCTTAAAGTTGAACTTCTGCAGAGCTGTGTACAGGTCCTGGAGGCCCAAACAAGACAACATGAATGCATTCAGTCATGGAAACAGATCTAAGAGTCAGAGGGATGATTTTGTCTTTACCAGCAACTTCTTGCTCGTAAGTCTGCCTGATATGGGCCCTTTGTCTCCATTCTCCTCTCTGAAGTCGTTGATCAGCTTGATGATTTTCTTCTCCAGGTCAGCCTGGATGGTAACCTGTGTCAAAGTGTTAATAAATCATTATTAACGTTTTGAAGGTGAAACTCACTTGATTAAATGGATGAGACTGTGTCAGTATGTATAGTATTTTAATGTGTTGTGACTTACTTTAAGAATCGACTTGTCCGAGACTCCACCTGTGTCAACCTGGGCTGCGTTGGCAAGACTGTAGGTCTTCGGAGCTGGAGGAAAGAAAAAACATAATTGTCTTAGCTTGTTGTTTCATTGCACAGATATAATTTTGAACAGTAAAGTTCAGTGTTGAGCAGCAAAATATTCTGACTTTATTTACATATCTTCGTCACAAGTGTTTTATAACCACATTTGAGGGATCGTAGCAAAAGATGTGTGTATATCGGCCGATATATATATATATATAATATCGGTAGCAGCATCAGGCCAGTATCTTTACTAGTAATGGAGTAATATTTCAGTGATGTGACTGTACTCATACTTGAGTATAGATTTTCAGTACCCTTGGATCTGTTGATGCTGAGTTTATTTTTTAACAAATACACTTTATTTTTTAGATTTAATCAACAACATGTCAAGCAGATGTGGCTCCACCACCATTCAAGGGTTTTTATTTTGATAAATATGTATTCAGTTGGTTACAAGATTAGCTGTGTCGTCTGACAATTGTCTAATGTACAGCCTGTTGTCACCTTAGTATGTTTACCCATCTGACAGGCAGCAGTGTGTCATATTATGAGATGAAGAAAGGCAACAGAGAGACAATTATGAAGCTGATTCTGCTTAGCTGTTGCAGTTGAAGTACACTAATATATCTCACAAACACAACACAACATACAGGGCTGAACATGACAGTATGAACAGCTCTACAATACAGAAACATTCAACACAACACCTCCACATAGCTACAGCATGAAAATGACCACACCAGCATCTTTTTAGACAACGTCACCGCCTGGCGACTGGTAACCAGTCGTGTTTGTGAATCTATTACATTAACCAGGTAACACCCACCTTTTGATTTGCTCTCTTTGGCTGGTTTAGCCTGTTTGCTGCTGCCTGGCTGTTTCTTCGCCTCCTCCACCACGCCGTTCCCCGCTGCAGCCGCACCAGTCCTGCCCGCTGCTGCTGCTCCAGCCGCCGCCGGGGCCAGCGGGGTAGCCGCTTGCGCCGCTGATTTCTTCTTCTTTCCACCCATTATGTCACAAAACACTGCCTGTCTGCGCCTCCTCTATGTGGCTAGGTGATGCCAAGTCATATACAAAGTCGTGAGAGGTGGTGGCGGCTGCGAACAGAGAGCGAAAAATAACGCTAACGTGTGAGCTTCTCCACATTCATGTCAGGCAGGGTAAGGTTTGGACCGCACGGCTGCCGTAGTACCCGGAAGTATTACCGGGGCACAACCTCGTGTTGAATTGTGGGAAAAGTGCCCCCAACAATCATGGCAGACACCTTTGGAGATAGTTTGTTCAGCGTGTTTGACGATGAACAACAAACCACAACAGCCAAAAAGATACCCGCGTCTTTGACAGCAGATATAGGGTAGGTTACTGAGCGTTTTGCATTGTAACGATTGGCGTTTGAAATCAGAAAGATCGATTGTCCAGGAACCCTGAACGTAGCATCATGTGTGCTCGTGCCAGACAGTGAAGCAGCGTCAGTAACGTCAACATGCTAGTTAGCTAACTCGTTAGTGAAACACATGCTAAACTACCTGATTTTGTTCATAAGCGTTGTCTCGAATAGGTTTCTTAGATTTTTTGTTGTGTTGGGTATATCTTTTAAATCATTTTTTTTTTGTGAGATTGTGATATTTAAAGCAACAACAGCCTAATTTAGGTAGCTAACCGTTGGTGTAACGTTAACGTACCTGTGTAACGTCATAAGACAGGGTAAGCTAGCTAACCTCAGTTCTGCACTTTTCCCTCTTTTCCAGGAAACCTCCAAGTAAAAATGGCAATGACAAGGATGTTGGTCCATCTCCCCGGGCCAAGAGGGAGGCAGACAGTGACGGTGGAGAGGAGGTGGTGTTTGGGAAGAGACCTCGACATGAGGCGGTGTCTGCCAATGACCTAAAGTGAGATGAGTTAACGTTATACCTCAACACTGTGTGCCTGTACAGGGTGCTCAGGTGCAACCGGTGTCTGCTGATGTACCCCACGTACATTTACTCAAGTAGCTACTCAGATACTACATATCATTTCCATTTTATGCTATTTGGTCCAGCTGTTTACTAGTTACTTATTTAGTGTTGACGTAGAATTGTTAAAATTAGCTCGACCATGACTAGCTGCTAATCTATGACATTCGTAGTATTTTTGGTACTTTAATATATATTTATAAGCTATATACGTATACTGAGTATGTTACGTGGATATTGCTGTTTGCTTAAAAAACGACCTTCCTCCACTGCTCACACTGATGCAGTGATACAGCAGCTCAGCAATAAATATTACCCTCATTTTGTTAAATCATTTTTAGAGAGATGTTGATTAAACTGCATGTCATTTAAATAAATGACTTTGAGTGTTTTCAGTTGGAATATGTAGTAGTAGTATTTTTTCAGTCATCATACATAATACAGTAAATGTAAATGGTAGAAACAAAGTCAACTGCAACAATAAAAAAGTCATTCACACTTACCTCAACCCCTCAAAAATCACTTTGTCATTCTTTTGCAAACCAAAAGCAAATTACACACACACACACACACACACACACACACACACACACACACACACCGGCTTGTGATGATTCAGAAAATGTAATGAAGTTGCTCTGTAGGTAACGGATGCTTTTTTTTGTTCACTTCAGTCTTGCGGAATTTATGCCCCAAGTGAAGGTGGAGCAAGTCGAGACTGTGGAAGGATGCTCACATGAGGTAAAGAACATGTATGAAGCAAAGTTACAGATGGATGACAAATTAAAGGATTAACCACGGAGAGAGTGCCAGAACATCTTAACATTTCTGAAACTCTTCTGCAAGGATTAAAAGACCATTCTTCATTTTCATTTGGTGCTCTAATTTGTTGTCAGTTTATATACCAACAAGATACCAGGATTTCTCTTTTAATTGGTCACCTGTCTGATTTCTCTGACGTTAAATGTCAAATTTGAAAGTTCTGCTTTCTCCTAACAGGTCGCTCTGCCTGCCAGTGATGAATATAAACCGCTGAAACCACGTGTGGGGAAAGCAGCAAAGGTATAATAAATAACACCTTTAAATTGGATCTTCTACTTGTGGAATTAATTTTTGTCATCCAGTAACAGTGAAATACATTATTAAAGCATTCATTCATTTTTTGTAACAATATCTTTTAGGTCTAGTTGTTTTACATAACTAACATTACTTGCTTGTCTTGCAGGAGTACCCTTTTGTTCTTGACCCGTTCCAGCGTGAGGCCATCTTATGTATTGACAACAATGAGTCTGTGCTTGTGTCTGCACACACCTCTGCTGGCAAGACTGTCTGTGCTGAGTGAGTATCTTCAATTAACATGACACCATGAAGGATTCTTTGTTAACATTTCCAGTTAACTTATTTTTTTAGACTTACTTTCAGTTGTATTTCATTGACTATGGTAATGGCAGATTAGTTATCTCCTCTGATTTACTCTTCTATTCTCCTCCTGTAGATATGCCATTGCGCTGGCCCTCAGAGAGAAACAGAGGGTGATCTTCACCAGCCCCATCAAGGCCCTCTCCAACCAGAAGTACAGAGAGATGTATGAGGAGTTCCAGGATGTGGGACTGATGACCGGTGATGTCACCATCAACCCCACCGCCTCCTGCCTCGTCATGACAACAGAGGTACGACGCAGTTATGTCTTAAAAAGCATTCGCGTTATTAATAGCTTTGTCTAACATCACTTTTATTTGAGGGGGGTGTTTGGAAAATGTGAAGCAGCCCTGAGGGGTTAATCTGACATGATAAACTGCTTTACTCCAAGATCTTGAGGAGCATGCTGTACCGAGGCTCTGAGATCATGAGGGAGGTGGCGTGGGTCGTCTTTGATGAGATCCATTACATGAGAGATTCAGGTACGTACCGAATACGGTTTGGAAAACATTTGGCCCTATTGCAGGAACCATATCAATAGATTATCTCCCAGCAGGCATATACAAGTAATTCAAGATTTTTTTGTTGCTTTCACTTTTTACTCAATCTAAGAATTTTCTTTTTTGCTTGTTTTAGACTTGCTGTACGAATCATGTACAGACTATGCGTCTTTCTCCACAGTGCAAAAAACACTAATTTGATTTTAAAAGTTTTTTTCAGATAAGATCATTTTAATTGTCATATTTCAGCACAGCAACTTGTTTGGTTCATGATTACAGAACATTTTTCACTCTCTTGACAGCTGGCCCAGGGTTTTGGATAAGAATACAAACATTTTGTCAGAGAGGCCTGTTGTTTATATCAAGTCCCTCTTCTTTTCTGTGTATTTCAGAGCGTGGTGTGGTGTGGGAGGAAACCATCATTCTTCTTCCTGACAATGTGCATTACGTCTTCCTGTCAGCCACCATCCCCAATGCCAGGCAGTTTGCTGAGTGGATCTGCCACCTACATAAGCAGGTTGAATGTTGTACTGGCACCTATTATATTTATAAGGGTTAAGTTACTTTGTCCCTCCTACTTTATGTGATACAAGGAGGGGACAATTGTCTGTCTACATGAAAGGGTCACAAACATTTCTTAGTGTTTTTTTTACCCTTTGTGTTACATAATTAATGAGATGTTTCTGTCTCCTGTAGCCATGTCATGTAGTCTACACAGACTACCGTCCCACTCCACTGCAACACTACATCTTCCCAGCAGGAGGCGATGGACTCCACCTCGTTGTTGATGAGAATGTAAGCTCAAACACAAACTGCACTTTTTGGGGTCTGTCAGAGCTATGAAATACAATTGAAGCCTAGATTTGCCTGGATGCATCCATTACGACCATATTTCATAATGAGACATAAAATATTGTGTGTGTTGCTTTTCTTCAGGGAGACTTCAGAGAGGACAACTTCAACACAGCTATGCAGGTGCTGAGAGACGCAGGGGATTCTGGAGGCAGCGGAGGGGGCAAATGGGACCCAAGGGGACGGAAAGGAGGCACCAGAGGTGCGTGTTTGTCAGTTCCCAAAGTTTAATATCAGTAATTTCCATCATAATTCATCCTACTCACATACATGATATCCGTAGGTCCATCCAGCGTGTTCAAGATAGTGAAGATGATCATGGAGAGGAACTTCCAGCCTGTCATCATTTTCAGCTTCAGTAAGAAAGAGTGTGAAGCCTACGCTCTGCAGGTGGCCAAACTGGATTTTAACGGAGGTTTGTGTATTTGTTATCCTCACCCAAACTTTTTATTGGACACATTCTTAGTTAGAAGTGGCTATATTAGCAAGAGGGGTGTGAAAATTAAAAGAAAACGCTGCTTTATCATAATAACAGATTAATTATCTATAGTCATTAGTCTTCAGGTTTCCCTTTCTGAATGACGAATACAGACTACTGCCACCTGGTGGTATGGAGAGTAATCATCTCTCAAATGCACATCTCTGGCACAGAATGTAAACTAGTTGGCAGTCAGCTGTAGTCTTTGCGGTGTGTTCAGGCGCAGCTCTTTGGCTGAGACACAGGCGACATGAGGCGATACAACAGCAGGTCTTCGTCTTTGGTGTCGGTGCGGTGTGTCTGTTCCCTATGCAAGCAATTAAAAGTCTTTCTATGTCGCCAGTAGAAAGTGATTGAATGTCAGTCGGATATAATTTTCCTTTCAGCTTAATTTATGTTGTGGGCTGCTCACTGTGCTACTCTCTGATCAGATATAAATTCAGAATGTCAGCACAGTGATCAATGCGGACGTTCATGGTGAGATTCAGAGTCGGTGAGCAGATTGTCTTTGCCCGCTGAAACGCCAAAATAAATACATTTTTGTGTCAAATTGCTATGAGAGTCAGGGAGGGAGTTGAAATTAGGCAAGTGAAACCTCGCACCAAAATGCTAAATTGTTGGCAAACCAAGCTGAATAAATCCTCCCCACTAAGCGAATGCCATGAATATGGCTCATTGTGCCTGCACAGCTGGTCCTGCTGTTCGGTCCAGAGCATAAGTGATGTTGGTTCATGAGGACAAATCTCTGCTGGATGGGAGATAATCCAGCCGTAGATTGAGTTTGGCTCGTATCCACCTGCTTCAGGCTCTGTCAGTGAAATAAAACATGATGCGTATGAAGTCTTACTTAGGAAACATTTTCCTCCCTAGTCTTTGGTTTGTTTTCTCTGCATTGTGACATTCTTATAAATGAGGAGGTTTGTTTTAATGCTGAGCTCTCCCAACACGGCGCTGCCAGTGTTTTCGTCAATATTACAAAAAAATGGAAAAACTCTGCCAACCATAATTTCTCATTTCCAACCGCGTCATGGGTAGTGAGAATTTTCTTTTACAGATTTTCTTTGAAAATGAGGCTGATGGTATCCAGGAGTAGAAGTCAGATTGAAGAAAATTCTACTTGATTGAGGAAAAATTGAAGGAGTCAAATTATTTTATTAAACATACTACAAGGAGTTGTTTACTGCTTATGAGACTGTCTCAGTTTAGTACAGTTGCCTCTTTATGATGTACATAAGAAATTTAGACCATCAGCAAGAAGATTGGTCATTTCTATACAGTTATTCTTGGTTGTCAGATCAGTTTCCATCCATATCGTGCATCTCAATTAAAGTTAAAATCGTTGTGGCTTCCAAAAACAAATGCACGTGCCTGCCAGATTGAGATCTTTGTGTCAGGAGGCTGTTGTGCCCTTATTGCTTTTGTCTGCAGGGGCCGCTGGGATCGATTTTAAAAAATGAAAGCTGCTTCAACTTTTTTAATAAGAAACGTTCATGACAAAATGTGAGTCATGTTTTTCATCACTACAGAAAAATTGTGTCATCATTTTTCCTGACATCTTTACTTGGAATGAGCCTTGGTATAAACCTAACTGTTTACAGTTCGAGTTTCAATCGTGTGAGTTGTTTTCCTTTCTTTGTCTGTCATTTGGAAACTCATAGGGACCAATTCTCTCTTGCAAACAGTGGAGAAGCCAGATAGTTAAATCAGTGTGTATGTAGGCAGGTTGTTGGTGTTATGCAGCTCCTCTGTTTGTGTGTGTAGGTGGGTTATAATGAGGAGAGGGAGCCACGTAGCTCTCCTGGTTTCTCCCCAACCCCCATTCCCTCTCTTCTACCTTGTCTGCTTTCTTTCTTCCATCCATCAGTATCTTTTGCTCACTCTGTTTTTGTGAACACTAAAGACAGAGCCCCCCCCCCTCTCCCTTCCTGTGACACATAGTTTCTGGGCAGTGTTTTGTGGAATGGCAGAGCCGTGTTGGAGTCAGGGGACCGGCTGGTGCCGAAACACAAACCAGCTGACCGAGTCCAGAGCTGCAGCATCAAACAGACAAATTATACATGTTTGGTTAGTTCATGCAGAGACATGACAGGTGGACATTAAACCAGATTGTGTTGTTGTGATGCTGATGTGCAGCAGTAGTAGTTTTCTGGTTGTACAGCAGCGTAATAACTATGTTTGTCCATCCAGCAGTTTGGTCATGAGCCATAATTTCAGCAATTACGGGTCACATAGCTGTGAATCGGTTTTGGATATTCATGGGCCACAAAGGATAATTCCTGATGATGTGATCTTTTGTCCAACAATAGGTCAAAAGTTAGGTCAAGGTGGGGGCGTTTTTGGGTAAAACTGATGCTGCAGACGCTGAGGTATCCTGACTTTTAGCCCAGAGTGAACTTGACAGTTTGAAATGCAGGTCTCTGCCAAAGCTACGATTACAAATGTGTCACTTGAGTCATTGTCTCAAACTTGGCAGAGCCCTCTCCTCAGCCGTAAAAGAAACTCTGTTACTGTTTTTTCAGGTGGATACTCCTCATGACTAGTAAATCTCCTGACATGTTTCCCTGACAAACATTTTTCAGAATGCCTTGAAGTTTGCCATTGATATTCACAGTCCCTTAGAGGAATCATCTTTATCTTTTGCTGCCCTTCCTTTAACACCAACATCAGACAGTTTTTCCACTTGCGTGTTATGAAGGTCAAAGATCCGATTGTAATGGTACGATCATGCTTCTCAGAGGTGGAACGGTTTCCTTTTCAGATACCCTCTGAGCTTTCCTCTGGAAAAACACAAGACTTCTTGCTCATTGAATGGCTTTTAAGTATGTTTTCATACAGCGTAATGAACTTGTGCTAGCTCTAGGGGGCTGTAAGTGGAGGTGTTTTAGATTTGTGACTCTGGGTGTTGTGTTTATAAAGAGGATGTACTGGCTGTTTAACTGGAGCCATGGCCTTGGATAACCACTCTTTTCACTTTGGACTCTGAGTGTGTTTGTCTGTGGTAATGCTTTGTTATTAAACTATTAAAATAATTCTCATTGACACTGAGGTGACGTTAAAAATAAATATTGGGATTTTGTGGAAGTCCAAGTTTGTGACTAACACTGGCACCCAAAATAGTTTCATGGATAAAGAAAGACTTGTGACTAAGTTTCCACATGGACAAGGACGGACAGATGTAGCTAACCAGCCACAGCAAACGATTAGTACAAGAATAAAACACTGGCTGTTGCGGGAGTCGGGACACTCAGTGCATTCACATACAACCCATTACAAGAAAAGCATGAGTTAAAAAGGTGGCAGCAGTCAACCACTTGTTTGTTTTTATAGTAAGACCTCAGCTTCAATCAGTGGCCTTTAAACAACAATTGAACATTATGGATATAAGAACTGAAAGCAAATTCTCTAAAATAACATAAATTAGACAAACTGTTGTGTTCATCAGATAAAATCTGTAGTTAACACAGACCTGAAGCAAATGCAGCATCATCATATTGTTGCTCAATCTCAACCTTGGTGGTTAAACTTTTCCTGCAAGCAGTTTGCTAAATTACTCTCCGCCTTGTCCCACATTAACCACATTTGCCAGAAGAAATTATATTTGAAGCAACATTTTTAAATCACCCCAAATTGTCTGCGTGGATGAGTATCTGAGACACACGGGTTCAGGATGTAAGAAATGGCTTTAATTTAATATTTAGAACAATTTCTGAACAGCTGTGAGAAGACATTTTTAGCAAATGCAAACATATTTCTGCGTTCCAGATGATGAGAAACGTCTGGTGGAGGAAGTGTTCAACAACGCTGTGGACTGTCTCTCAGACGAAGACAAGAAACTCCCTCAGGTGAGCAGGAGGAAGACTCATCTGTCTCTCTCTGTTTCCTCCCATTACGTGTGATGTTTTTATGACCATCACGCTACTCTCACTCCAGTTTTTGAAGCCAGTCTTGGCACCTTGTAAAAGCTCAGAAAAAAGTGGCCCTGAGCATTTCCTTCGGTCACTTTCTGCTACGAGAAGACAGTTAAACTGCCTTACTGTAAATAGCTGCGCACATAATGTCAACATGGGCTCAAACACTGTGCGGCTGTTATTCTACCCCGCTGCGCTGAGTCACATTATGAAAACCAGCAGTGTTGAGGTAATGGTTGTCAGTGGGTAAACCACTACGGCACGAGCAACAGCACACATTTCCACTACAAGGGTTAGACGCCTTTCCACTCTGTCTCTGTCTATCAACGAACTGTTGAGTTTGCACTGTCACTAAATACTACAAACGCTGATCTTCCTCTCACTGCCCTGGGTGTTCATCAGGTGGAGCATGTGCTGCCACTGTTGAAGAGGGGGATAGGAATCCACCATGGAGGCCTTCTACCCATCCTGAAAGAGACCATAGAGATCCTTTTCTCTGAAGGCCTGCTCAAGGTACCACTGGCTCTGCATCAAAACACACTCGAGTGTTAACTGTTAACTGTTAAGATAAGTCTAATCAAGGTTACTGCAAGTGATTGATTTGTAAATGGTGTTCAAGGAATGTTCAACCCCAAAAGAAAATGTCCCAAAATTTAGTTAAGTATTAATGCTGAGAATTGATAAACAAAACTGGAATAAGAAGAATTAAAGGTACCCTGGGTAGTTTTTGACCACTAGTGGCGCTGTGGAGCTGTGTTTTTTGCAGCCTGTGTCCCGCTGCTAATATCAGGCAGTTTCATGTAAACTATTTATGTATATTTAGAAACTGTTTGCCTCCTAGTGAACTACACCAACCAAAACGTATTTTTATCAATACAGCATAGAGTTACAGGGGCATTGCACATTAATAACATTTCTGCTACAGTAGACAGTATACAGTTTACATTAAACTGGAACTGCGATACTGTGCATTTAGCAAAGCTTATATAAAACACTATAAACTATATAAACTAGTTGTATCACCGTACAGAAGAAGGCATGCATGTACGAGTTAAAAAGTTTTTAGTTACATGGCTTTTAATAATCCAACAGTGTCTTAAGGTTGTTCTTAAACCTGTTTGAAGTTTTTCTTTTTCTTCAAGAGCACGTGGTACACCACTCGTACACTGTTTTTGGACTTTGGCTTTCCAAATGTTTTTTATGTGGAACGAAACACATTGAACACATTTATTAAGTCTCAAGGATACACGCAATGCCTTCTAGTAAGAAACATTCAATGCAAACGTAAACTTGTTTGAAAACTCTACAGGGATTTTCTGGATCGAAAATGACAATTGTAAGAACACTGTGTTGAGATTATGCTAATGTTGTCATTTTCTTAAATTCCCAGGCGCTGTTTGCTACAGAGACATTCGCCATGGGTATAAACATGCCAGCTCGTACTGTGCTTTTCACCAGCGCCCGCAAGTTTGATGGCAAGAATCACCGCTTTGTAAGAGCTCTCACACACACACACTGTTATTGTCACATGATGGGTCAATTGTCTTGTCAAGAGGAAATTATCTCTGGATATTCATTACATTTTCCTCCTCATCCTATGTTATATCCAAAGTCCTAAAAAAGCACATTATGTTGTGTAACTGCAATTTCCATAGCTGTGGCTGTGGGCACACATAATTAAGAAAATGAGCCCAAAAAGTGTAGTTTTTGTAAACCAGGCATCCATCTTTGGAAATATTCCTCTGCCTTTTAAGGGGAGCTGTGGTTACTGCACCCTCAGTAAGTAGCCAGTTTAAAATAGTGCAGCTCCCCATAAACTGTGCTATCTCTTTAAAACAACAGCTCTGCCCCGTGTGCAGTGTGGAGTCGTCACACAGTGTGTTGCTGTGAAGCCTTTATAAGGTCTTCAAGTCCTGCAGCTCGCATCGCCACATAAACAGCCACGTATTGTTTATAAGAGCTGGGGGCTGTGTGTGGAGCTGCCGTCACTTAGAAGCACCCTTCATCTTCACTTCATACACACTGACTTCCAGCTCACACACACGCACAAAGGCTGTGAGAGAGGAGGGAAACTGCCCTCCAAGACGTTCATCAGGAACATCTGGTGGATCTGATGGTGCCAAAGCTCCACGCAGGCACTCACACGTTTAAATACACACAGCTCTCATTCCTGAAGCACACTGTGTTTCAAATCAAGAGCTGATCTCATGGCATGCCTGAAATGAAGATCAGATTATTTCGACACAAAAATAATCTTATCGAGACTTTTTTTTTTTTCAGCATTTTTATTGCTGAAAGAGCAGTAGATGTGGAGTTTAATCAGAGCCATGTGCTTTGCAGAGAGTAGTCCTCAGAGACTTATGGAAAACTGGTTCGGTCTCTTTCTCAGAAGACGGATTCCTCCTCAATATCTCTATGTTACTAATGCAGACACTTGGCTAGCCACAAATTGTAGAAATACCTCATTCATTTTCCAAAACATTACATCCTCTCACTCAAATATGCAATATGTCCTCTCCCTGCCTTTTTTCAGCAGTATAATTTCTTTGTCTGATAAACAAATGCCTGTTATATTACAGGCGTAGGAAAGCATTCACTAACATTTCTCTCTCTTAATGTTGTGTGCGTTTTTGTGTGATCTAGATTACCTCAGGTGAGTACATCCAGATGTCTGGGCGAGCTGGGAGGAGAGGAATGGACGACAGGGGCATCGTTATTTTCATGGTGGATGAGAAGATGAGTCCAGCTGTGGGCAAACAGCTACTCAAGGTACCGTGAATATGGCTGCTACGTGTTAGAGTAGTTTTTCTGAATACGACTGCTAGTCATCGATCATCCTTTGCAAGCCACTTCAGTGCTGTCTGCGCCTCCTTCTGCTTCAGTCCCATCAGTGAAACAATTAGTTTGAACGATTGAATGGAAATTGTCTGAAGTGACTCTTAAGTTGTTTCTCTATGGATCATCGGGCCACTTGGTGCTCAGTCACAAGCTTGACAACTCAGTCACAAGGAAGCCAGAAGCTCTTAGTCTTTTGTCTTTGATGTGACACATTAATAGCTGCTATAAATTTGTAGCTGCGTAGCTTTTGAACAAGGTTGTGTTAATGTAAAACTGTTGCTAAACTCCAGTGGTGTCTTGGAGAAAGCTGTCCAATACATATCTGTGGTTGTGGCGTTTCAGAGGGTGTGATGGCTAAATCCTCCTCACTGTTTAATTTGAGGAAAGTGATTTCAGCCTGGTTTTATTTAGACCTCGTAGCTTTTTGGCACTTTTAGTAAATTGCAAACAACACAATGAACACATGTGATTAACCACAGCTGTTTATAATTGCATGAAAGCATTTCTTTTTATGTTTATCTTTAATCTGTCTGGTTTTTATTGCGCTCTGCAGGGCTCAGCAGATCCGTTAAACAGTGCCTTCCACCTGACCTACAACATGGTGCTCAACCTGCTGCGCGTGGAGGAGATCAACCCGGAGTACATGCTGGAAAAGTCTTTCTACCAGTTCCAACACTACAGGGCTTTGCCTGGTGTTGTGGAAAGTAAGCATACCCAACCTAACTGCAAATGGGCACGTGGACCTAAACATATAATAGAACTGAATAGATTGGTCACATTGTCACTGAAAAGCTTCACCAAAAGCTTCCCGGAGGCTGTGTTTTTTATAATTAAGAAATAGCAAACAACTGTGTTTGGTAAGATATACAGAAGATAAAAACAAGCACAGTTTTGACTGTGACGACTGCAAGTTGACTCTGATTCCGCAAAGATATTTCATGTCTGTTATGAATTATCATCCATGTCAAGAGGTTGATGTTTGGAAATCCTCAGTTTCTATCCTTGTCTTGGAGTGGCTTAGTTCTAGCCTGATCTTTCATCATATTGTTGATTTTCTATTTTTTCTGTGCAGAAATAAAGAAGTATGAGGAGCAGTACCACACTATTGAGATTCCCAACGAAGAGGCCGTGGTCACTTACTTTAAAATCAGACAGCAGCTGGCCAAACTGGGGAAAGAGATACAAGAATTCATCCACAAACCCAAATACTGCTTGCCCTTCTTGCAGCCTGGGCGACTTGTCAAGGTAGAGCGTCACACACTTACAGTTTGATGACAGAAATTGTGGAGTTTAATGCTTCATTTAACAGCTCTGTGTTTTGATCCCAAAGGTAAAAAACGAAGACGCTGACTTTGGCTGGGGTGTCGTTGTAAACTTTTGCAAGAAGTCTAACGTGAAGGTAAGTCTGTGTCACAGTGTCACACACATGTGACTCCCATTTATACTTTTCTGTGACTAATATGCTTTTCCTCTTTTAGGCTAGTACAGAGTCGGAGCCGCTGTATGTGGTGGAGGTTTTGGTCCACTGTAGTAAGGACAGCGTTAAAGATGCTGCGACTGAAACTGCTAAACCTGCTGCTCCAGGGGAGACGGGAGAGATGCAGGTTGGTGAAGCAAATGCACAACAAAACACACATCAGACCTACAAAGATGTGACAAGTTTGACTGTAACTCTAATCTTTCTCCAGGTGGTCCCAGTGATGCTCCATCTCCTGACCTCCATCAGCTCAGTTCGCCTTTACATCCCCAAAGACCTGAGGCCCTTTGACAACAGACAGCTCATGCTCAAGTCCATACAGGTACAAGATGCAGCCATCTTGACACAAAGAACTGGCACAGCGGAAACTGAAATCATGATCTAAATCATTGCCTCTAAACATTTTGTCTGCAGGAGGTGCAGAAACGTTTCCCAGATGGCGTTCCTCTGCTCGACCCCGTCGATGACATGGGCATCAAAGACCCTGCACTGAAGAAAGTTATTCAGAAAGTGGAGGCCTTCGAGCACCGCATGTACTCCCACCCCCTGCACAGCGACCCCAACTTGGAATCAGTTTATTCTCTCTGTGAGAAGAAAGCTCTGGTGAGTAACTGACGTTCAGTTCGTGGAAGAGTTAAAGGCCAGCCGTAGAAAATGCTGTTAAATGTCAAACCTCACTGAAAGCCACCCATTTAATGACAGACCACAGTCGGGTCTGGATCTTTTTTTTTTATCAACATTGGGTACCTTTGTTAGCTTCCAGTCGGTGACCTTCCATTGTCTCTTCCTGCCAGACAGGTCGGCTTCGGCCATATATACTCACAGACAAACACAGGAAGAAAGAAAGGACATTATTCATACACTGCCTCACCTTCAGTCATAGGCCAGAAAATAAAACAAAAAACGTATCGCAGCAATCAAGGGAAAGAATCTTTTTTACCAGGTCGGTTTAATTCTGCATAGTATTGTGGACCACACTTCCTGTGACATTTCAGCATTTTATTGCAAGGCTGCAGCACAACTCCACGCAATATCCTGCAGTTATAGACAAAAGAACAAAAGAAACGAGGATCTGTGTCGCATTTATTCTCTCCGTGCTTTCCCACGAAGAAGTCCAGAACAAAAAGAGAGCACCATTCTCATAAAACAAATCAGTAACCAAAACAAATAAAACTATCAATACATGAATTATTTTCATGCATTTAATTGTTTAAGGTCCAGTGTGTGTGTATGTTTTCATTAGTCAACCTGAAATTAAGAAACATTGTGTTTTCATTAAGTTAGAATTGAGTCAAGTCTTATATTTACAGAGGGAGCAGGTCCACTTCCACAGAGACCTCCATGTTGCACCGCCATGATGCACCGCCACGTTGCTACAGTAGCCCAGAACAGACAAACCAAACCCAGGCTCTAGGGTGGGCATTTCACAGTTTTAGTGTTCAGTTCTGCAACCACACTGCGAGATGCTACGAAGTCCTACACACCGGAACTTTTAGAATAACTCAATGTCACAGCCATACGAGGGATTTTGTGAAGTTGTACAGTCATGCTTCGAACTAGATGCTAGTGCTAGCATGGCAACATGTCCACAGTGACAAGGCTGACGTGCCAGTGTTTAGCAGCAGGTATAACATTAACCCTGTTCATTATCTTTGTTTAATGTGCTGAGTACAGCTGAGGCTGATGGGATTTTTTTAGTTTTGCAGGTATTTGATGGTATACGAAAGTGTTGGCCTGGTGGTGGCGCTAGTTAAAAAAATATTAGAAAGTGATTATCAAATTTATTGCAATTTATTCTGATTCAGAGCTTAAAACAAATGCACCTAATTGCACGGTAGTCCATCCAGAAGTTGTTGAGACATTTCACTCAAAAACACAAATGTCAGCGTCATTGAAGAATCAAAGTCAGAGGGTCACCACAGTCAGGGAAACGTCCAGACAAATGTGAAAAGTAATGAAATAAAACCATTACACTTCCTGAAACACAGAACGTTCCCTTTACAGGAAAGTGTATGAACTCAACACGAGAACAAACAGAACTTAATCTCATAATAATATGTCGGCAACACATGAGGTGTGGGGAAAAACAGCAATATATTGCAAGAAGTCAGTGTGTTTTTATAATCATACAAAGATATAATTAAATCTTGTTCATTATAAAGCACAGCAACATGCTCATTCTGTGTGCTCTGCTTTACAGTGAGATCAAGGGCTCAGTCAGATGATTCAGTTCAATTCACTACAGTGCACTGCTCATACTGGGGGAGTTAAAAAGGCAGAGTGTGATAGATGCAAAGCAGCCACATTGGCTTTACTAGTTGTGGAAAAAAGGCAAATCAGGTCATGTTTGACAATTTAAATAAACATTTACATCCCTCTGTGGCTTTCCGTGTGTTGTGAAATGATAGGGTTTTACAGTAGAGTGTAAACTGGATTACTTTATGTTTGATTGGTCGAGTAAGGGATTATACTGCTCCTCTGTCAGCATCTCCACAATCCCTCGACAGCCCTCTGCTGCTAATCCTCTGTCTTATATCTGCAGCTGACCCACACGTGGCCTTTACAGGACCGTTGCAACACCTACTGTTGTGGTTCATTTTAATACTTCTTCTTTGTGGTGGGGCTCTTTGGGCGTTGGCTACTGTGAACATCAGAAAGTTTAAACTTTATAGCTTGCTGAGTGCATGTGTGATAGACACAATATCTCACACCAGTACGGAGAAAGTAAGGGTTGAATTTCTCTAGAATATAATCTAATCTTTTGATTAATAAACTTTTCTGGAAACATTTCTTTGTACATGTGTTTGCTTCTTTGACTCTGAGGTGTAAAGGTTAAAGTGCATAATGGAAATCGCTGAGGACAGATAAGGAGGCTGATGAACATTTGTTGGCAGATAACTCAAACATTCCACTTCATCACTGTGACAGTTAGTGAAGTGTTTAAAGTGACCTCATGCACATAACAGCTGGCAGATATCACAGAGCTTTTAATCATTTTAATCTTTTTATAGAAACCCTGGAAGAGCTTCCCCGAGTTCGTATCCAGTAAACTTTACGTGCGTGTGTTTTTTGTTTTAGATCGCAGCGGACGTTCGAACAGCCAAGCGAGAGCTGAAGAAAGCTCGGACCGTCCTGCAGATGGACAAGCTGAAGTGCAGGAAGAGAGTTCTGCGACGCCTCGGGTTCGCCAGTCCCTCTGATGTCATCGAGATGAAAGGGCGGGTCGCATGTGAAATTAGCAGGTAGGGAGCTTTGTCATATGAATACAGATGTAATATTGCTGCTTAATTTGAAGGAAACCGCATCTACTCATGAACAAGAGGCTTGTAGTCGGGACCTGGCAGGGCCGAAACCTGAGGGAACATCTTCATTCACCTGCCCTTACTTCCTCCAACACCCATCGTCAATCAAGGAAGAAATTTATTAAATCCTGTTTGATAAAGTGATTAAATAAAAAGCATCTAATCAATGTCTGTGTGAATCTTTCCAGTGGTGACGAGCTCTTGCTGACGGAGATGATTTTCAACGGCCTCTTCAACGATCTCACGGTCGAACAAGCCACCGCCCTGCTGTCCTGCTTCGTCTTCCAGGAGAATGTAGGAACGAACGCACACAAACACTTTTAATTCCTCTAATTCTCCGCACAAACAGATATTTAAGCCTCTCCCGAACAACTGAGATAAACGGCTGATTCCCCTTCCCACACGTTTCAAGCTCCAATCGCATTCTTGGCCTCTTCCCCTGCAACGCAACCAAAACAGAAACCTGAGGTAGATGTGTGTTTGTCTTGCCTAATGAAGCCTATTCTCTCAATGAGGCAATCCAGCATCAGATGGTTCAACAAACCTTTTCTTTGGCTCAGCATCCGCTCGGTCCTCAGAACAACAGAACAAACTCCTGTTTAACTCTGTCACAGCTCTCGTTGTCTGTCTGCTGCGAGGGGGAACGACGACAAGCAGCTGTCATTGCATACCAATACACGACCACTGGGTGTGTGTGAACAGCTGTCGCCTGTCATTAAAGAGCACCTGCTGCTAGTTTAGCTTGAGATGACAGCAAACCATCCAACCTGCGTGTGTTTTATAAACCAATGACATAATCTGACATTTAAAGAGCTTTCTATCGACAAAAACAACCCGTACAGAAAGGAGCCATTCTCTCACCTGCAATGTTGACTCGGCAACACCAAATACGTGATAATTTTGGCGTCATTTGTGATGTCTGTGAAAACAGACATGCAAAAAATGTATTGAAGTTATAAAATACAAAACAGTTATGTTACAAAATCAAGCAGGATCAAATGTTTGAATGTCAGCAGCCTCATTTTAGTGTTGAAATAAAATAAAAAACAGCAGAGGGACTCTGTTTGTGTTGTGGCCGAGTAGATCAGTTTGTTCTCAAACACACGTTTGCCTTCACAACATTAATGATGTCATTCTGCCCTCCAGGCCAGTGAGATGCCCAAACTGACTGAACAACTAGCAGCGCCCTTGAGACAAATGCAGGTGAGACGACTTAAACAAACCTGAATTTGTTTCTAATCATCGAAAGTTTAAATTTGGTGGAAACACAACCACTTTTTTTTCCTGTTGCGTTACAGGAGTGTGCGAAACGCATCGCCAAAGTTTCAGCTGATGCCAAGCTGGAGGTGGACGAGGAGACGTATCTAGGCCAGTTCAAACCTCATCTGATGGACGTGGTGTACGCCTGGGCTAACGGCGCCACGTTTGCTCAAATCTGCAAGATGACCGACGTCTTTGAAGGTGCGCTGCTTATACTTATATCAACAGACATGACAGGAAGTTCTAATACAGGTGTTACACAGGTATATAAGTCCACCTTTAACAGAATTTCAGTGAGAAACTGAGGTGCACAGGTACTTGATAATTTAAACTGTATGCTTCTTTATGCTACTCCACTGCATCTCATTTATGATGCTTTCTACTTCACTACATGATTATGACAGCTAAAGTTACAGGTGACCTTTCAGTTTAAAGTTTAACATTAAATAGACACATAATAAACTCATAAAATATGCCTCTTTGTTAAAGATTAAACCGGTAGCTCTCAAATCTTTTAGGCTCGTGACCGCTGCAAGGAAATCAGCATGTAGGTAAAGCCCCTCGTCAAGCACGTCAAACAAAGACTGACTTCTCCTCAAAACTGCTCAGATCACTGACTGTTTGATGACTGAATCATCTCACGACCCCTCAGATTTACCTTGTGACCCTTTCGAAGGGGCCCGGCCCTCAGGTTGGGAGCCACTGGACTGAAATACTAAACTCTATATAAAGTAGTTAAAACCTGCTTCGGCCTAAACGGTAAAATGCTGCTCTACATCAATGCATCATTATTAGAAGTCAAATAATGGCCTCCAGTGATGTCACTCAGTTGCTAAGTTGCATCATGGGTAATGTAGGCGGCAGGTTTGAAAAAGAAGAAGAATGTGTGGAATAAAAAAGGCAACATCTCGGGTTTTGTTTTGTTTTTAGACTTCTTCTGGAGCCACAAAAGCCTTTATACACTTTTTCACATCTGCAGCAGAACTCCCAGAAACCTGTGAACAAACTTCAATGTGTAAACTTGGTGGAGTTACCCTTTAATTAAAGGCTCTCAATATTTCTTCCTTACTTATTCCTCTGCCAAGTACAACATGACCTTTTACAAATCCTTTTCACCTTTTGATTTCTTCACCATCTATTGCACATTATTATTTATTATGAGTGGATTGGTTCAGTCCATTATTCTCCTCAGGTTTTATCTCCACCTCCCAACAGTGACTTCAGCTGTAAAATATTAAATGTCAGCGTAATAAGCAAGTCATGCAGAGTTGAGAAAGCTGAGGGAGTATCAGATGTGCTCGAGTGTGTTGGTGACGGAGAGAAACGGAGCATTGGGAAATAAATGATGCTGATTGATTATCGTTTTATTTTACAGCTGTGTCATTTCCTTTTTACTGGGAATTTAATTTTGTCTCAGATCATCAAGTAATTTAGAAATGCTCCATTTAGACCAAATAAAATATTGTATTGATTCATCATTGTTTTTTTATTGTAAAGTGGGCTACAGTCACAGTTAATTTGAATTAATTAATTGGAAAAGTACTACGTAAACACTGTTCCTCACAATCATTCTTTCCGAGGAACCTCTTTGAAATTATAAGGAAATTGTGTAGAGTGTTTGTCAAGTTTTAAGAAGTGAGTCACGCACACTTTAAAAACTGTGTGTGTGTCCTGCAGGGAGCATCATCCGCTGCATGCGACGTCTGGAGGAAGTACTGAGACAAATGTGTTCTGCAGCCAAGGCCATCGGCAACACTGAACTGGAGAACAAGTTCGCTGAAGGTAAGAAACATCAGAGCCAATAATAATAAGTAATTCGATAGGAAATTAATTAGTGATGATACGCCAAAAGTTCACTGCTTCCAGCCTCTAATGTGAACACTTGGTGGTTTCCCCACTCTTCTTCTTTGATACTTATATTTAGCTTTTGGACTATTTTTTGGATAAAAACAGATGTTAACTTGGACTCTTGGCCTTCTTTTTGACATTGACCTTCTTTAGTCTCTGGCAATCCGGCCTTTTGTACACATGTAAACAAACCCTGGAGTTTAGGTCACTGAAAACTGACCTTTTGGGAAACTCCTTCCAGGGTGAAGGTTATCAGAAAATTGATATTTTTGGAAATGTTGACACTGACAGCCATATCGCTTTCTAATTGGGTGTTTGGCAAATATGAACTCAGAATATGCGTTATGATATTGGAGTATTTAAGTTTGTAAATGGATGTTATAGTATCTATATTTACACAAGCGGACATTGATAATATAATGATGGAAAAGATGATGATGGCTGCTGACGATGTTTAAATAAAAAGCACATTATCCTGGAGGATTCTGGGAAAAGCAGTCATGTTTAAAGATAATCTGCTTCCCGTTTATACCGACACGGGCATACCTAGTGTACGTGAATGGCCATTTGTTAGTTTGGACAAAAACTTTGCGAAGTGGTGCTAAAACGCTCGTCTGGACTGAGGTGATTTTTCTGTTTTTTACATGTACCTGTTCACGTGGGGACTAGGCCTTAATGATTGCTTGAGAAAAAACAATTGTCAGATTTAATTGACATTCACAAAGGTCACAAATCGCTACATCTCTGCTCCGCAGCCGTTTAAGACATGATTCGCCCATGTGTTCATTCAGTCATCACCCTAAAAGGTGTGAAACTTGTTTAACTGAAACATTTCTCACTGTTTTAAAGTTAAACCTCTGATTTGTTAAAGGTAGAAATGATTTACTGTCGATTTCTGTCTCTGCAGGCATAACGAAGATCAAGAGGGACATTGTATTTGCTGCCAGTCTCTACCTATAAAGTCCAGCAGTTGTTCTTCTGGTGGATAAGTTATGATTAACCCTTCTTGGATCTCTTGGCCCTCCACTTTTTCACTTTTTTGTGTCACATTTGTCACTGAGAATAAACGGCACAATATTTAACCCCAACATGTTCATTAATTTGGCTTTCATTTGGAAAAAGATCTGATTTCTGATTAGTTTTTTTTTTTCATCCCAACAATTTAGCTGAACTTTGTCACGTCCTGTTCAGTCGTCTTATCCACGGTCAGAATTACACGAGTGACGTTTGTCTGAGGATGTGAACACTTTTCATTGAACATTCATGCTTTTATTATTTTCGCTTACAACGAGCAAAGTGGTGCATAATCTGACGAGAAAGTAAACAACACAAGTCATGCTTTAATTTTATGTGACGGCTCATGACACGATACATGTTTCATCTGTGTTCATATTAATAAGTAAAATGGCTTTGTTTTTCCTTTTTTTTTCTTCTTTTAGACATTTGTACATATTTGTAACATTTTTTTTCTTTTTCAATAAACGTCTGTATGGTGATTTGTTTTACATACAGATTATACAAAAGTACATTGTTGTCTGTTCACTTGATGTTTACATTAGTTCTTAGATACACAGGAGCTGTGATAGCAGCAGTAGCAGTCCAGCAAAGGCAACACAGGACTTTAAACTGACCGTCTGCTCTTCAACTATCTAACCAAACATGATGCAAGTCGAGCTTACTCCGACTACGAGAGGTCAGACGGCTGGAGAACGAGACGGCAGTGGCAGTGACCTGGAGTCAGCAGCTGAGGGTATGAAGCAGTTTTAACCCACCAGCAGGGTTTCTGTTATCTGGTCGCTACCTCCACCAAGGAGGTTTATTTATGAGCAGGATTACATAAAAAATACTGGATGCTCGAGAATGGACCCCATTAACGAATTTAGGAATTTCTCACTTTTCTCTAGGACTATTTGATATTTTCACGCATTTCTCAGGGAACCATGCAGGGAGAAGAAAAGAAAAAAAGATTTTATTGTAGACAGACACTCGATCTTTGAATCTCATTTCGAGGTCATTAATACTGATGCTCTGGGATAGTGATGCGCAGCATCAGTGGTCTCCCTGAAATTTATTTAAGATAAAAAAACATTTTATCCAGGAAATTGATTTTCTATTTTCAGAAACCCTGCCCTCGGGTCTAGGATCAGTCTTATTGTGCAGCACCTTGTAGCCTCGAGAAGCAAACATTCCTCTAACGAATAGCCCTTTAATTAACACTGGACTTAAGGCAGCAAAGTTACAAGACTCAGCCCTCTCTGTGGGTGCTGAAAAACTGATCCTAAATCGGATCCTTGAGCGGACTGACTCCAGGTCAGGAAAAGCACAAAGCAAGATTACATTCACAGGTTTCCAACCCTCCCCTCTCTCTCCCTCCCAGCAGTGGTCAGACCCTTTAGTGGGTGCGTGCAGTAAAGTCTTCCCACCAGCTCAGTAGATACATACATTAATAAAATGTTGGTTTCTGTCCTTACAGAATCTCTAGCCCCTAATCTACAGCAGTCTCTGAAGCGTGTCTACGAGGCTTCGACAGGTTTCCTTACAGATTGAGAAATCAGTGGACTAAAAACAGCGAATCGCCTAAAATTACAAAGTCTTAACATCTGGACAGGCCTGAGGTTTAGCTTCCAAAAGCTTCTTCTGGGATGCACAGTCCTCCAGTAGCTTCCTTGAAGTAAGAATCACTGTAAATCCATGCAGGGTTTTTGGATGAGAATTTGCGTGAGATGAAAGGCTAGAGAGCTGGGAGTTCTGGTGTGCGTCTGGACAGAGCTGAGTTCATCGTCCACCTCTCGATTAGCTTAGTTTGGACTCTCGAAGTGGTTTCCATTCGTCGGGGTCTCCTGCAGGGTTGTGTGTGGGATGTCCGCTTCTTTACGGGGATCGACGCGCAGCTTGAAAAAGTCGGACACGAAGAAGACCTGGAGGATACACGGAGAGGATTTAGATGGGAATTATTTAGAGGTGTGCTCTGCTTAAAGAAAAACATAAGCGATGAATTGGTAACAACATTAAAGGAATAGTAACAATAGTTTAACATTAGGACACATAACGTACCACAAGGAGAGCCATGAGGGCACCCTGCAGGAGCCCTGTCAGCACATCGCTCCAGTGATGTTTATAATCTGACACCCTTGAAAGTCCTGTGTACACTGAGGCAGCGATCAGGAAAAACTGGATTGTGGGTCTCAGCAGCCTCGCCCATTCAGCCTGGAGCCGAGCCTGCAGATAGAGCTGAGAAAGAGAGACGGGCCTTGATTTGAAAACATGGAGCAGCTGTTTGTAGTTTCTCACAATAAATAAAAGTGTCACTGGGAAACAAGGACTGGGAGTGTTGTTGTAGCTCTGGCAGTCTTGTGGCAGGCAGCATTCCTGCAGGAGTGGCAGGAAAATGAGCTGCAGTGATTTGCAGATGACTCAGTGCGTTTCCATTTCCACTTCCACACTAGATACTAATCTATCAGGAAGGAAACTGTTCCTGAATTAAACGAACATCCTCTTTTTTATGCTTCTGCTCCAATATTTATTTCCTCCTCTGTCTTTAAAGTCCTGAGCTGCACTTCGCTTTGCAAAACTGACCTTGAAATTATCATCACTGATAAAAGTAATCAGCAAAACACGGACTGATAAATATCACAACATCTCCGGAGCAGGACGAGCCATCATAAAAGAATCTGCTGAATGTCATTTTCCATTGCGTCATAAACAAGACCTTTTGTTTCCATTAAATTCAGGGCGTGTCTGACAAACAAGCTAAATCGCTTCATCCTGATCCATTCTTCTCTTGTTTGATTGTCAGTAGGAGGGAAAGAAAAGCACTCCAGGGTTTGTTTGGAGGTTCATGTTTAAAATGTCAGCTGCTGCTCCTTTAATTTTCCCTCGATACAGAGGGAGAGGGAGCTTTGTGTTGGTGCCAGGACTTTGTCCCCGAGTCTATTTATATCTGCTGGTGTTGAATGAATCAGCAGCCTATAAAGTTTATCAAGACCGGACAGTAAATTTGGCTCTGAACAAACAACGGAGGGTAATCAAGGATGATGGAGTTAAAAAAAAACTTAAATGCCAATTACGACGATTACAACTGATCTATTTACAGTTAAAAACAAAAAAACTAGATCAACTAGAATGTCCTGTTCTGCAACCTGTCCCTGAACACAACGCTCCAGTAAATACTGATTCATATGATACCGATCGATATCTTACTGCTTCAGGTACTTACAGCCAGGAACAGCATGCAGTACATGGAGAAAGAGGAGTGGCCGGAGTAGAAGGATAGCCTGCAATGGAAAGACAAAAGCATCGCTCAGCACTTTGTTATGCACTTAACTCATCTGCGGCAAACGTAAAAAGCTGGGTCATCTTGTTGTTTAACAGATCCCACAAGTCAACACAACATGGGACAGCCTTATTTCAGGTTTGTGGTGGAGTGAAGTTTGTTTGTTGAATGAGGAGAAGTGAATCCTCTGTGTGATGTTGAGGGATGTTGTGGACGGCAGCAGCTAAAAACGAAACAGGCCCTCCAGTCCTTCCCAGCTGCCTTAGTGACTTCCTGTTTATAATAACAGTGCTGTGTTTTAGAGTGTTGTCTGGACCTCGTCCACAGCAACAGCCATTAATACACACACACACACGCAGTGTTAAGTTACACTCTACATGCTTATTTTGTGTGCACTCATTGAAGGATCAGGGGGTTTTGTGGTCTACAATAAGATTTAGAGTTTAATCTTAAATATGGACCTGGTTTGGGGTTTTACTCTGCAACGAAAACCTGCTGTGAATCTCTGTAGACATAGACAATTAAAGTCTTTATCACTGGTTCTGGGTATTTTTGGGCCATGGCTCTGGAAATATCAATCGATTCACCACTTTGGTCCAGACTGAAATACTTCGACATCATCTAGCATCATTAACAGGTCAGGTTGTCACTTATCATATGGTGAAAATGTTCAACATATCATATTAGATTGATTGGCAAAAATCATCAATTAAAAAACTTAATTTAACGAGAACATTAGCATGCAAATATGCTGAACTAAGATGGTGAACTTCGTAGATATTCTGCAAAACGCCGCCATTGTCATTGTGAGCATGTTAGCATTTAGCAAGTGAATAGGTAACTATGCCCGGCCAACTGTCCAAAAGATATAAGCAGGAAATCCTTTCAATTAAAAAGCTGAAATCAGTGTATGTTTGGAATTTGTGATGATATGCTTTTACGAAGGACTGATTAAAGGGTAAGTTCACCCAAAAATTAACATTCAGTCATCTACGGAGTGAAGTTTCATAGTGCGCAAAACATTTCTGGAGCTTCACATCAAAACAGCATTGTAGCATTCTGCTGACAAAGTTAAAAAAAAAACATAAAATGGCTCCGTACAGCTTGCCAGGTGCAATCTGGGCGCCCAGAGATCCCAAATTGATATGAAAAGACGTTATTTACACCCTTGACGACTTGACCCACTTAAGACGGGGTGCGTGCTAACGCACTTAGCTTCGCAGCTACAGTGAAGACTTTGGTTTTCAGAAGGGTGTAAATAACATCCTCTCAAAACCTTTTAGGATCTCAGGGCCTCCAGAGACTTGGATTATGCCTGATGACTTCTATGGAGCCATTTTATGCGTTTTTTGTTGCTGTTGTTTTACATTTTCAAACAAGTCCCCGTCTACTTCAGTTGTTTAGGAGAATGCTGCGACACAGTTTTGCCGTGAAGCTCCAGAAATGTTTTGTGGACTACGATACTTCACCCGACTTTTCTGCGGCATGAGGGGTTAGCCAAAAATGACTGAATTTAAATCTTTTTGGTGAACTTATCCTTTAATCGACTAAAACTTTTAGCACCAACACTGAATAATTCAGGCTGATCAAACACACTTTGGTAACGAAACCCAACTGGTAAATGCAATAATAATGCCGACCTATACATCCTCTGGGCACCACATTAAAACTGCAGTTTGTTCAGACCCTGTGAGGCCTCCGCCCGTTCTATACTAACAGTATCCTTTCTAATGAAAAATATATTTGTCTCTCATGGAAAAAACTGTTTTCATCACACACTTTGGATGCTTTGGGCATCTTTGCTTCTTAAATGCTGACAACATACAGCACAGCTCTGACCGTCGGCCTCCTTTCTGCTCGGATAGTTAAATTAAGCGAAGGAGGCATCAGATTACAGTAAAATGATCCCGAGCTCCTCTCTCCTCTCCTGCTGCATTTATTAGCACCATGCCATCCCTACAACACACGCGTCGGCGCTGAATATAAATAAATAAACATTAATCTAAAAAGCTTTGGATGTTTGCCACAAATCGCCGTATCCTGTACCACACCCTGGTAAATGTACAGGAGATAACCCAGACAGACAGACAGGCAGACGGGCGGGTGGGCACATTTCCTCTCACCTCTTACGTTTAAAGGCTGCCTCTCCGGGAAGCAACACTCACTCTGTTAACGGAATAACCTACTTTATCTTTAAATAATGTAGAAGAGAAAGTTCCTCAAAGCTTCCTTATAAACACGTATTAAATAACCAATACAGTCGGCAGCTTCTGCTTCTGTAATTATTGCAGGTCTTGCCTACAACAGAAACAGAAGTGGATATCCTCTCCTCCCACTGTACTTCCTTCTGCTCTGAGCTGATAAGTCAAATCCAAACAAGCAACACATTCCTGATATTACTCAATCCCAGTGGCTCTGGTCTCGTGCAGTAGATCGCTCGACCTACACACAGCCTTGTGTCATCTGAGTGCAGATATTTACTAGACACTAAGTGTTTCACAACTTCACACAGGCGTGGCATCACAGTGGTATCACCGTTATGTAACACATAATCGTTAATGCGTTGCTTCATAACACGGCTGACCTTTTGGACCCTCTGTACGTACACCGTGTTACAAAACAATGGCGAGCGCAGAGGTTTGAGGCTTTTCCTGTAAGATTTTGTTAAGCCGCTGAGCAACAAAACCAGAATCCAGAGAGCTACAAGTTTGAACGAGGATAACCGCAAACATCTGAAATCATGACACAGTTCATGCAGCAGTTCGTCTAGGAATGCAACTGCTGAGTGCAAATAATCTGAAATTAATTGTGCTTAAGTATCAAAAGTAATTTTCTGTAATAAAATTATACATATATCATATTATTGATTCCAATATTCAGCATTTTTCTGTTTATTGGACTGATGTTTTTCAAAATCTGATTGCAGATGCCATATTAATTTAAAGGAGACATATTATGCTCATTTTCAGGTACATAATTTAATTTTGGGTTACTACGAGAACAGGTTTACACGCTTTAAAACTCAAAAGACACATCAGTTTCCTCATACTTGAGGACACTTAATTGCATTTGATACCAGATTTTGGTACACTGCATATATGACACACAACTGCATCAAATACTCATATTTGAGACACGTGATTTGCGCTACAAAAGATTTTTTTATCCAAAAAAAACAAAAAACTTTGAGCTCCAGCGACCTACCTGCCCTCATTGGCCAACCTCTGGTCTCCAGTGCAGGTGAACTCTTCGATATAATCTCCTGCCGAACAGTTGATGAATTTCGGATCGGGCTTGCACACATCCAGGAAGTGCGGCCTGAGCCGGCCAATAGAATACTTGGCTATGTCGGTCAGAGACTGGCTCATGGCGGCACCAAAGAGGAAGGTACCGACGGCTTTGTAAACAGAGGCGACATAGCTGCCGAACGAGGACTTAGATTTGATGCGCTTCAGATAAACTAAAAGGCACTCGCCAATGATCATCTGTAAGGAGGAGAAGATACACAGTTAGGTTTGTAAAAAATATGCAGAGTAAGAGTAAAGATGCAACTGAACAACATCCAACAACATCAGAGCCGTCATCAATAACTGGGTCTAAAATAATGGAGTTCTGCCTGTTACTCAAATTTCACACAAAGCTCTCTTGTTTGTGAAACAGTGATTAAAACAATAGTTAGTTTTGTTAGATAAGATCAACACCACTCTCATGTCTGTTTGCTGAATAGCCACAACCAGCTTTAGCCAGATAGCTTAGCTTAGCATAAAGAGAGAAACAGCTCAACTTCAGTTTTTGTACGAATTAAACAAATGAGATTTAATGTGTTAATTATTGAGCTTTACAGGAGCTGGTAGGTGATCTTTTTTCCAATCTTTATGCTAAGCTAAGCTAACCATCTCCAGGCTGTAGCTTCGTGTAAAACGGGCAGATACGAGAGTGTTGCTGATCTTCTAATCTAATGCTCAGTAAAAAAAAAAAAGTCCAATAAGCTTATTTCCCAAAATGTTCCTATAAATATTATAGAGAAACAGCCACAGGAAGATGTCCACTTAAAATATTCATGCATTTTTTTTTAAAGTTTTAATTAAAAGCCTCTAATCAGAGTATAGTAAAACATTTTGTGTATTTGAATTTTTCGTTTGCGTTCATGCCGCTGATTCATGAATTCCTCTTGTTGCGCATGTTGTGGTTCAGGTGCACGTGAATGTGAATGTGTCTCAGAGGGTTTTGACTCATCTCACATAAAAGTGGTTGCAGCTCTACTTCCTGTATATTTAAAAGCTTTTAACAGGAAAACCAACAACTCCTGCTGATGAGTATTTTAAGATTAAATATCTGATTTATCTTAAAGGAACAGTTCACCCAAAAATTTAAATCCAATCATTGTCTACTCAACCCCATGAGAGAGGTGACATGCGCCACACAGCTCGTCCAGAGAAGCCCAGAGATCCCAAATTGATCTGAAAATAACTTATTTACACCCTCTATACAGCTACAGTGCAGATTTCAGCTTAAAAAGGGTGTAAGTAACATCTTTTCAAATCAATTTGGGATCTTGAGCCTTCCAGAGACTTGGGTTATGCCAGACAAGCAGTACAGAGCCATTTTTACATTTTACAGTCCCCATCTACTTCAGTTGTTCAGGAGAAGGCTGCAACACAGCTTTGCTGTGAAGCTCCAGAAATGTTTTGTGGAGACACTTAAACTCACCTGACTTTCTATCAGCATGGGGATGAGTAGAGAATGACTGAATTTACATTTTTGGGTGAACTTATCCTTTAACTTACTTCAGCTAAAGATGTTTTATATGTAGGAAATGGCAGTTTAATCAATTTTGAAGATACAACCTGCTGTATTTCATCTTTCTGTAAAAGGGTATTTTCATTTTATACGCCGAGTTGCCTGAGTCTTGTCGGCTCTTCACCTGCCATCACATTTTTAAAATTCCACCTACCGCTGCGCTGCCTGTGAAGAGTTTTACATCTGCTGTGTTTTTCGTGTCTTTCTGCAAACTGTTGCTGCAGCTGCAGACTTATTCAGGGCTTCCAAAATAAAGGTCACCTTTCTGATTCATCAGAGTTTGGAAAACATTTTTCAACAACATGCAGTTAGCAAATGAATTTACAGTTAATGATGGCGTATGAAAGCAATACAACATCCCAATACATTATTACAGGATAATGTATTCAGCACCAACCATGGATTAAGACAAAACAGACAAGAGTGTAGAAATGGATCAAGATGAATATTACACAGAGAAGATGAAACAGAACCGTTAGCAGAAAACACAACAGATGCACTTACAGTGAGTATTGTGACAGGAATCATGACACCTCCTAACAACTGATAGGAAATGGTGTCCTCTTTATAGGGGTACTTGATCGTATCATCGTTACAGAAAAAGCCTCGGCGGAAAGGACTGTGTTGCGCAGTGAGTATTACAAATGGGAGTCCAGCTAGCAGAGAAGCAATGAGAGAAAAAAAAAATAATACAGGTTAAAAGATCATGTCAGTTGGCCTCGGACCCCTACCCACGATGCAACACAGCAGCCGTGCGAGAGTGTCACACCAAACGTTGCATCCTCTCTGAAGACGGCGGCGTCCTTGCGAACTTTCAGGAAGGTGCAAATATTAAATGGTTAAAGTGATGGTTACATGCTGACGTTAATAGAAAAAAAATGACATTTCTGAGCAGGTTATTGGGCTTTCCTGAGAGGTGAGCCCTCGTTACTTCGTCTTTCAAGATGCGGCAGGTGCAGCAGGTGTTTTTTTCTTCTCGGGGATTGTATTGCTAGATTGAATTCTCACCAACAACCCCGCAGAGAGCTGAAGCTGTCAGCGACTGAGACGTAAGAGTGATCTGAAACTTTCTAACGTTACACACTCTCACACTGTTTCTCTCACATAGACTCTCCAGCTCCAAACTCCTGCGTATTCTCCCGGCTGCTAGAAAATGAGTCGACAGTAACGTTTAAGAAAGTGCTACAGATTGGCACCATGACTCATCATACATGAAAGACTACAGACAAAGATGGAAGACATAAATCACCCACACCACAAAGCAGCAAGCGAAGGCAGGCAGGCAGACCCACACACACACACACACACACACACACACACACACACACAGCAGCAGCACTTTCCTTGCCTCTGTCCATCTCCAAAAACAATCGCTCTGTTCCAGAAGAGCATTCCAGCTATTTTAGGGAGCGGAGGGACGCAGCACGCAGCCTGCATGTCTGCTGCACTAATTAAAAACAGCAAGAGGAATTCAAGCCAATAGATCAACTATAAAAACTAAATGATTAATTGAAATCAAAAAAGAAAAGAGGAAAAAGCCTTACTTCATATTATCTCATTATTAAACCCAACTAGAACAACGCTAATTCACTTTTGTATATCCAAAATATTTAGGGGTTTGACTGTTTGATTAAAGACTTGTATTAAAGAAAGTGACACAAACACTGGATATCCACATACTCTCCTGTACGACTACAGTCAAAAAAAAGAAATGTATTATTATTTTAACAAATCAAAATTTGCAATATGTAAGAATTGGCCATCTGTCGAATTCATAGGCTACACTGGAGCAACTGCTAACTGCTGCTAACTGCAGCTGGCGTTAGCTTGTTAGCTCAGGTAGCCGTACACCTCTGCAGTCCAGAGCAGTAGCTTGGATCAGTGGGGAAATGTTGGCGTTTACACCGCTAGCACAGGAGCTTGCTAGCTGGTTAGCATGCTAACTTCAGTGGATATCTCTGCAGAACTGTCAAAACTGTTATTTCTTCACATTCAGTTGACAATTTTAGTTGCAGTTTAAATGTTTTCAACTTATATTCTTACATATTGCACCTTTAACTTGATTTGAAATCATATAGGGCGATGTATCAAAGGCACTGAGTACATAAAAAAGTAACCTTTATACTAATAAAACTTGGTTTGAGAATTTCCGTTTTGGTTCGGCTTCACTTTTTAGTTAAGATTGCGGGTCTTTGTTTTGTTGATGTGGAAGCGTATAAATAATATCACAAAAATAAAAGAAACTAAATATTGACCTACACTGTAAAAGCTGTAAAGTGCCTTTACTTGTAAAAATTGAGGAAACGGATGAACTCAAATTTACCCAGTAGACTAATAATTTTAAGTTTTTTTTTTTTTTTTAGCAGAAAGCTTTATAAAACCTGCTGTTGTAACTCAGATGTTGGCAAAATAAATGTGTGTGTGTGTGTGTGTGTGTGTGTGGACGCAACAGGATTTTACATTTACTCGATTTGAGCTGATTTGACTTTGCATCAGTTTTTAAGTGGACATCCTCCTTCACCTTCAGTTCTTGATAGGGTTAGGAGAGGTGATGTTTGTGAGCGGAAACCTCACACTGAGATGGGAAACAATAGCAGAACTAAATCAAACACACTGTGCCTGTTTGCTTTCAATAACACGTAGACGTGCTACTGTAGCAGCTACTGAACAATTCAAAGTGTTATCAAACAGGAAGCTAACCTCGGCTCTGAATGTGCCAGCTCTACCAGTCCCAACAGACCTTTCTCACGGCAGACATGTTGCCTCACCATCGCAGGAATAGCACAGGAGTAGCTGACAACAATAATAATGGCCGCTTTCCATGTAGGTGTGCCAGTTAACCACCGTACAGCATGCTAGAGCCTGGCACACCTTGGAATGCATCACAACGATCTGCTACACCTGCGGCTGACAAGTCAACATGCCCGCCACGAGACGCGTCATGCCCCAGGTGACACCTACTTACGCAGCTAATGGGCAGGCTGAAGCCCACAGTGTAGAGCACTGTGGAGGTGACTGTGCTGTGGTGGAAGGGGTACTTGATGCTTTCGTCGTTACAGAAAAAGCCCCTCTGATAGGGGCGGACCTTACCCAGGTTAAAGGCTGCCAGGGGCAGACCTCCTGTGGACGGAGAGATCAGGAGGAAGAGGTCAAAGGAGAAAGGAAAGTGTAGGCACCAGAACAAAGTGTTGAGATTTTGAGATCTAGAACCGTAATATAATATTTAAAATCTTTGTGACAGAAACCTTTGTAAGACTTTATTCTATATGATCCCACTGTCAGAAAAGCCAACCATGTATTAGTCTGTCTCTAGATATGTTGCAACTAGGGCTGCACAATTAAATTAAATATTATCAAATTACCATCTGCACGTGCAGTAGTAGCACTAAAACAATTATTATTAATAAATGGTACATTTATATTGAATCAGACTTTTTTTTTTTGAATCAGGTTTATAAACATCAGTTGCAACTTTACATCAAACAACTGCATTACAAACTGTTCATGAAGCATTTAATTGTTTGTTAACAGTGAAATAACTATTAGCTTAAGCTTTATTAACTACAAATTGTGTCACCAGTGCAAAATCTAGATTGTAGAAGCTGAAATTACATTTTTTTTTCTCTTTTTAACTAAAAAAGCACTTTAGTTCTGCAGAGTCGACAAATCCTGTTGTCCAGATGTAAGAAAACATGTTTGTTTGTCACATTTTCATACATTTCCACTGAAAATGAAACACAATCGTGAATCATAATGTAACCGAATCTCTGTCAAAAATAATTGATATTATTTTTGCCATATTGTGCAGCTCTATTGTGCAAATAGATCACTTATTTGTAGTTGCACCTTCAATACAAAAGGCTAAGCAGTTCCTGAAACTGCAGGGCACTGTTCTTCAAAAGGGTGCATTTATTTGGCACCACTTCCAGCTACTGTAGTGAGTATTCACACGTTTTCAGCCCATCGAGTACGATGTGTATGTGGGATCGACTCATTCGTGTTTATTGTACAACAGTGTAGAGTTTTTAGACAATACACAGAGCAACAGAGGCTACATCGGGTTACATAGACGATACTTGTTATTAAGATCAATTCATCTTTAGTTTGGTCGTTTTCATAAGTTTTGAAACACATAATTTTGCAAATCATGTCCTCTGACACTGAGCCGCAGACACTGCAACGTTACACATTACACACAGTAAAGACACTCAACAACAATGACTTCATGACTCTAAAACATGATGTTATTCTTGGGCAGTGTTTCAGGAGAGAGGGGGGACCGAGAAGCTTTTTTTGCAGGAGCACTGACTCACATCGGTGTGAAAGGAGCTGTGGATGTAGCTAAGCACTCCCTGTAGATAAAATACCATAAAGATAACAGATTATGCTAATGGATCTTGACAGTTCAAAGTCTGCACGTAATGCTGCTGTCATTTTTCCACTTGTTTGGCCCGTTTGGCCCATTGTACTGCGGAGAAAAGACACAGTTGTCCGTCCATTCAAGCGGAAAACGAGGGTCTGCTATTGAGCTGGAACGACGCCATCACATGAAGATATACCTCAACAAACATCCTGTAAACTACTTTATAATTCTGTCTGGTATCTTTGGTCTAACTGCCGTTTCTGCAGCTGTCCACACTGTCAGCTGATTGGCTGCAACAGCTGGAAATGCGAGAAAGCCTGGACAGAAACACACATGAGCTGAGGGCAGGACGCCCGAGATACTTTCTATCTGCGGCAGTGTTACACTTTAACTCTCTCTTATATCTATAACAACACACAGACAGAAAGAATAATGTGGATATTTAAACACGAATACATGTTGGGTCCTTTCCATTTTAATCTTTTATCGAGACTAAATGGCAGCCTGCTCAGTAAAAACCAAATTAAATCAGCTGTGTGTGCTCTTGTTACATTACTACATGTATGTGTATGTTAAGTCACATGCAGCTGAAGGAAACAGCCTCAACAGACTATCACAGACGCCTGGTTATAATCTAATAGTCTGTGTCTGTAGCAGAATAATCGAGTTTGCTTCTGCATCAAACAGCACAGTCATAGTTTGTACAGTCACACAGCCGACCTTAGGAAATGATGCGAATTTAAAAGAAGTCTTGGAAGTCTGGCCCTCGGAGAGCAATGTTTACATATTTTAAGATTCTGGATCGAAGACTAAATGTAATTTTAAGAATTGAGAAACAGCAGATTGAACTATTAATCCAAGCGGAGCATTTTAAACACGACTGACGGATATGCTTAAACGAATCATAATAGCAAATAAGTCGTTTTAAGATTTATTGTAGACCGTGCAGTCCCTGACTCAAAGGGAGCTATAACTTTGAGTCATGGAACGAATCAATCATTCACAATCAGACGTATAGAGACATCTCTGCAGCTACACTGCAAACCTGAAACTGTACAGCAACGTGAGATCTAATGCAATGATTCGTATATGCAAGTGAAATGACAAAAATGTGCTTTTAGGTGTTACTACAAGTCAAGATAATGTTAAATATCTGAGACTGTGGTTTTAGATGTAAGATAACAACAAGTAAAATGAACCAACGTACTGTAGTTCATTGATATTTTGATCTGAATACAGCTCAGACCCTCCCCCATGATGAATTTAGACCTACTGAGGGGAAAACATGTGGCTACGTGAGCCAGGAAACTTGAGGTGAGCTGTGACAGTGCTAGTTAGTTGGTTTTAAGCATTAAAAACATAACCTGTTGGGTGGCAATCACATTTATAACATCTGTAAAGACCACCACAATTTCTGATAATGTTTAACAGTTAACAGTGGTTTCAGATGTAAGATTGTAGCCAGCGAAATTAACCGTTTAAACAGTAGTTGACGCCAGTTTCAGGTCCGCCCTCATAATGATTTTAGACCTTTTGAGGGGAAACGGTGTGGTTACATGAGTCAGGAAACTTAGGTGAGCTGTGTCGATGCTGGCACGTTCAAAATAAAGCCTGTAATGTATAGAAGTGCCATTTATAACACAGTTGTTAATATATAAGCAAGTTTACATGAGTAGAAATCAGGCATATACAGTGCAATGATTCATATATGCAGACGTAAAGACTGGCTGAGAAAAATACTTTGATTTCACACATTTTAGTACAGTTTCAGGACCCTCCCTCATGACGATTTTAGCCTTTTTGAGGGGAAACGGTTGGTTAAACGAGCCAGGAAACTTGGATAAGCCGTGTCAAGGCTGGCAACTTTAAAATAAAGCCTATAATGTGTAATAATGCCATTTATAACATAGTTTTCAAGTCATATGTTGGGTTAATGAGTAGTGATCAGGCATACAATGTGATTATTTTCGAGAAAATGAGCTGGACATGACTCTCAACTACGGAAACATTAGCGCAATATAATGTATATGATATTGATTACAGTAATTATTAATGTCATGGTGCATCTGTTGCACCAGTAGCAGCACGTGAGCATCTGAAACAACCTAAAAGACGTTAAACTGGCTCTCATTTGCATACAATGGAAACAAAGAGCACGCCGCTCTTAATGCGCGGAGGAGAAACTACAGCAAAACTCCCGATACAGGTGTGACGTCAACATATTGATTGATTAGTAGCAGCACCAATACAGGTTAAAAAGGACCGTTAACATCAGTAAAGTGACATTATATCACGCTGTCACACTCGTGTGCTGCTGAAAACATTCACCACTCCCTTCACGTGATGGCAGGCTGTTAAATATCCCAACACAAGGATTATATCAGCTCACAAATCGTCTTAAAACAAATGGACCGCAGCGGAATGAAGAAAGGGTTGTTGTTGTTGTTGTTTTTAAAAATACATACCGAGGATAAGACAGGCGAAGTCGAGCAGCACAAAGGGGATTCCTCTCGTCTCGAACATGTTTGCTCTTGTCCGTCTCCGTCTCGAGTCCCTGAACTGCGCTGCGTCCTCTCCTGTAATAAACACCAGGGGGACGACGCTCCTCCTTGGGAAGTCGCTGCTGCTGCTGCCTGTCCGATGAGAAAAGCCCAGCGAGTGGCGTGAAAACACAATGAAACGTCGACGCCAGGAAGAGGAGCAGAAGCAGACCTCCCTGGCCGGAGAGAGGCGCGTATCAAGAGGAGGAGTGAAGCGTCTTGTCGTTGTTGTTGTTGTTGTTGTTGTCGTCGGTTGGCGGTGAACTGCAGCAGAGCCGATAGCTCCACAAGTCTCTCATGGTGTGTTTTTTTTTTAGATAAGAAAATAAACACTCGCTCTCACGCAGGGGAGGTTATCTGGGCGAACACCTGTCTAGCTGACGGCTGTAGCCCGGTGGTGGTGGTGGTGGTGTGCCTACCTGGAGCCGTTATCCGACCCGGAAAGCTCCGCGCGAGGGCGACCCGCGTCGGTGGGCCTTGTGCTGCCTTAAAGGGCCAGCGGAAATATCGGAAATACGAAGCTTAACCTCATTTGCGCGCTCGTTAGAAGTCAATTTTTTATTTTTAATTAATCACCAGCGGGTTTTATCACAGAATACAGGAAAGGAAGTGTGATGTTTTGGTGACTATCCTATCTCTTTATGATCCTTTCTGTCAAATCTAAGAAAATAAAAGAAATATATTTAAGGCTACAGCAAGAGTGGAAACAGCAACATAGGTAACAGAACACCCCTAAAGCTCATCAACATTAATTAACACATATCGTTTGTAAGTTTAAAATTGTCGCAGTGTCATGTGGGGTTACGTGCAGAACTATCTCCCCTTGGCCAGGCGCAGTTACTTCCGGGAGACTTGAATGGTTGCCAAGCAACCAGCGGAGACTCCAGGAAGTTGGTCAGCTTTGACAAGAAGGAGTCTGGCATTAATCCAGACTGTTCTGTAAATCCATGACGTATATGAACTTAATATCTGCAAAGGAACTGCTGAAATGTGCACAAGTCTACAAATCAATAGACCCCGAGTGTATCAACCTTTATGTCATATTGAAGACCATCTCTGTATTTAAATTTGCCAAGCTTTTATAGCTTAATTATATGGTTTTATTCATGCCTTGTTATTTGTAATTCTATTTTTTATTTATTTATTTTTGCATTCAGCATGTGAACGTATAGGTTTATGGAAATGTATAGATTAAGGCTCGCTGCTGAGAAAACAGGTGACGAATCACAGAGTCATGTAAAGGCTCTACTGACATCACAACTGGGGCAAAACCTCAATTTGATATTAGCTGTTTATTGTAGGCCTGCTTCAATATGCATTGGTTACTTGGATGAGAATGACAGAGTTTTATCTGCATGAGCCTGTGCAGCATTTCTGTGGATAATAAATCTCATGTCATGTGTATTTCTTCTACAGCATTATTGTTGTTGTCAGTTTTGAAACCAAGGACACAATCCCTTTCAAATGTCACGATGACTCGTTAACATCATATCTTATTTGATTGACTCTGGCCTGTACAGTGAGAAATAATCACCGGGGGAATTTTTAAAAGCCACCTGTTCACTAACCCCATAAGTTATTTATCCAGTGGGAAATTGGGCTAATTTACTGAGAAAACATCAAATTATACATTGACCCCATTTGTTTGATAATGTGATAATGTTTATATACACTAATCTGTAATTGAATGCGTCAGTCAAAGCATACTAATCAATTTAATCATCATCAGTTAATGTCACCATGGAACAAAGAGGATGGTAGGTCAGCTGTTATCATAACTGTCATTGATATCAGCTCACTGGCTCCATCTAGTGCTGTGGAGGTTAAATTACACTAATAAAATAATTTTAAAAATATTGCAGTTGTGATGAATACCAATAAATAATAGCTCCAAAAACTTCAGAAATATTAAATTATTTATTTCCACCTCATATTGTACACTGAGTTTGTTAGGTACACCTAGCCAAAACCAAAGTCCTGCAATAAATCCTACATTCATGCAGGTGATAGTGTTCAGGTTTTATTTATTGTTATTCTGTGTTTTATTTTTATTTATTTATTTATTTTTGTTAATGTCTTAACAAACAGAGCTTTTGTATGGAGGCCTGAAGTGTGTTTTCTCGCAGACTTTGTGATTTTAAATGTCATAATGACACAAATTATGAGCTTGAAAACACTAGGGAAAACACACTTCAAATTCATATTACACATTCTATCCACATTTCTTTATGTGATTATTTTTATCAATTTATTCAATATCAAGCAGGTGACATAAACACATTATAATAAAATACACACGATGCACAAAAATGTTTTATTCAACTCATTTACATGAAGTGAAAAAATAACGAACTGTCAAGAAAGTCATTCGATGCATCAATCCAAGGAGCGTTTCAATGGCAAATAATAAAAACATGTTTGCAAAAGTGCCTTTTTTTTTTTACATCTTTGGTCATCCACCAAAAGTACAGTTCGTTCTGACCGACTGAAGAAGTGCTGGGACGAGAGTTATGAGCGACCGTATGAAAACAATATACAGTAACCATCAAGGCAGTTTTATCTCTACACCAAGAACATCTCCAGTTACTGTGACTGCGGAGTAACACACGTAATGTCACATTATCTCTTCATTAATGCTCTGTGTGTATGACAAGGCACACAAGAGTCACATCTGATTGACAGAAACAAAAATATAAAGACCAATAGTCTCGTTCTGACTGAAGATAAGTCGTCGTCAGTGTCAGGACAGTGTACAAAATCACTGTAAGTCAATTATTGTTTTCCTTTATCTATCCGTTAAGTGTCCACAGATTAGTTATGAGATAAAAAACACAAATTAATCTACAATTAAATTAACCATTTTAAAAATAAACCTATCTTTAGACATATTTTGGGCATAAATACATACGTCTCATACTTATAAGGCGTTTGAGGGGGGAAAAAAAACATGTTTTTCTTCTCAGCATCATTCCCACTTCGGTCCACACAGAATACTGCGTCAGATATCCAAATTCTTATAAATGATGGCATTTACAAAATAATAACACACATAAATTAAGGAATGAGGATTACTGATCAATAATTTATATTAAAAAAAAGTGTTACAAGGCCATTCCAGGCTTTAAACGAGTCCTTCATTGTTTATTCGCCAACATGCTGGTCACTTTCACTCCACTAGGTGGCTCTGTTTCCTTACATATAAAATCTTGTGGGTCGGTTCAATTTTCACTGAGCATCCTGAGGAGACGGACTGGGTTTTATTCACAGGAGGCAGACGGTTCAGAGAGAATTCATAGCTCAAATTTAGCTTCTGTTTTTCTTTCTGAAAGGCCTTGCTGCAGTTACAAAGAAAAAATTACAAATGGACAATAAACTACAGACGGATGCTTCAGACTGGAGATCTGTTGAAAAAGTCCACTCCAGTTCTAAAGATGAGCTCCTCAAGCAGTTCAGTTCTGAGTCATCTTTATTTCATGTTGTCCTTCCCCCGAGCAACTAAGTGCTCCGAGTCCTTGAAAAAGAGTTTTAAAAAGTCTTCACATTGTTTCATGAAAGGAAAAGTTCAACATTTTGGGAAATATACCTATTCACTCTCTTGCAGGGAGGTAGATGACAAGTTTTATACCACATCTTATCTGTGTGCTAAATATGGTGCTGACTCTAACAAAAGTAAAAACAAATCTTTTTTCTTTCTATTTATTGACTATTTTGGTCAAGAAATAGTCCAGCACATAACCACCTTTTTTACACTTCGACTATTTTGGGTGTTTTTAAACTAAAAGTAAAATATATGATACTGGCACAAACCATCAACATAAAAATGTATTCAACAAAATACTTTTAAATAGAGTAAATGTGGAGATTGACCTGAATTATTATACCCAGTCCACCCCTGCTTGATGCTAAGCTAAGCTAATCACTTAATGGCTCTAGCTACTTATCTAGCGTACAAAGATGAGAGGGGAAACTTCTCATTCAACTCTCGGCAAGAAAGTAGCATTTTTACAAAAATGTTGAACTATTCCTTTAAAATTTGACATAGTTCAGATCAGTTGAATTGTTCAACTGATTGCAGTCGTCGTGGTGATCATAGTTCAACCAGCACTTTATGTCTTCTTGGGGTTTGAGTTTTGCTGTAGCTTCTGTTTGCGGAGGTGAGCTTCGATCTCCTGCCTGAAGAACAGCATCCCCAGCTGGCCGTGCGAGGCCTCGTTCATGGCCTTGGACTGCATGCACATGCGGTACTGGTCCGGTGGAAGCTCATCGGCGCAGTGTTTCTCGTGCCACAGGTGGAACAAGCCTCGCGACGGCGCTCGGACCACGAGGAGGTTGCTGTGGAGGTACTTCCTGTACAGGTGGACATCTTCTCCACCCCAGCCTTTGATGTCGATGTCAAAACCTCCTAGAGACAAGAAAAGTAGAATGTAGGATAACATTAAACTGCATTATAACGTCATGGGACGTGTTGTTATGTAAAAAAAAAAAAAAAACTTTTGATATGCGAACATAACGAAGCAATTAATGTTGTCAGAGCTGCGTTCACTACCTCTTCAAGGAATGCTGATTGTGAATCCTGATTAGAGTCTACAGTGTGTGATCATAATCAGTTTCTCTCCTCACTGCCTGATTTGTTGTTTCATGAGGAGGCAGTGGGTTGATGTTATGTACCGCTAAACACTTTCTGACCAGGAGTGTTTTAACCTGCAGCTCCAGACATCTGAACTCATCACATCTGCTTCTGCTCACACTTTGTGTCTCTCTGCAGTTTCAGTTTTAATTATTCTGTCTTTCTCAGTCTTTCTTTTTTAACTCACGCTCCAGGGCTAAACAGAGATAAGACAGGAATTTGAACCCAACAGATAAATTGTTCATTTGCTTTTGTTCGAGCACTCGTGGCCTAAATAACATACAGTACTGCATTATTTACTTAATCAGCTTTTAAAGAAATAGTTTGACGTTTTGGGGAAACACCTATTTTCATTTCTTGTCATGAGCTAGTTGATAATGTCGATATGTCTTTGCGGTAAATGTGAGGCTGCGGCCAGACGCTTGCTAGCTTAGCATGAAGTCTGGAAACAGGGAAACAGATAATCTGGCTTTGCATAAACACAACAAAAATCAACCTATCTCTAAAACTTAACATGTTATATCTTGTTTGGTTGATCTGTATAAAAACCAAAAACCTGATAAATGTGGTTTCACAGGAAGTCAGTGCACCATGCCAGGAAAAGTCTAACATCCGTTTTTACACAGATTAAAATCACAATAAATCACCAGAAATGTGCTCATTCTTTTGCTGTAAAAACAGCATGTGTTTTCTCATCAAGCACAAAAACAATTTGGTAACATTTTGAGAAAGATCATGGTTTGGTTTTAAAATGACCGCTTAATTAAGGTCAGAGGATCTTTGTCATATGGTTAGAATAACAACTGCTTGGTTAAAGTTAGGGAATGAATGTGGTGTTAAAAAGACAGGGACATGACAGCAGTCTTTGTGTTCTTTGGACTTTGCCACTTCATTGTAAACAAATTTGTTATTTGGTTGAGTTTAGTTAGTTTGCTGTGAGGAATGCTGTTGTTTTCGTGGGAGGACGACCATCTCAACATGTAGCGTGATAACTAGTGAGTTTTAGAGGCGTTGGTAGGTGAATGTTTTTATCTTTGGAGAGAGCCTGGCTAGTTGTTTCCCCTAAATTTAGTATTTATGCTAAGCTAAGCTAAACTAAGCCTCTGCTGGGTTTAACTACATACTGACTTCTATCAACAACTAATCTTTTGAGGGTCCTTAAAAAGAAAATGTTCATGTAATCGTGTAAATCAAAAGTGAATTCAATTTAACACACTACATTACATTACAAGCATACATAAATACATGTTCTTGCATTTAGGACTGCTACTAACCATTATTTTCATTATCAATTAACCTGTTGATTATTTTGTCTTGATTAACTGATTAGTTGTTTGGTCCATATCATGTCAGAAAATGGTGAAAAATGTTTTTTTTTTGTTTTGTTTTTTCCAGAGCCCAAGACAGTTGAGATCTTAAGAAGATATGTTGGTAGATTTTTGCCGTTTTAAAATATCATGAATTTTGACTTTTTATTTTTATTTTTTGGGGCTTTTTAGTGCCTTTATTTGACAGGATAGTTTGAAGAGTTTACAGGACAGGGGAGAGAGAGAGGATCAAGAGCCACATGTCGCAATTCGAATCCTGGGTCGCTGTGTTGAGAACACAGCCTCTTTACATGGGGCACATACTCTACCAGCTGAGCTACTGGGATTACCCTGGATTTCGACATATCTGCATTTAAAACCAGTTTAAGTTTAATTAAATGTGACCAACAACATCAAAGGTAGACTCTTTTGTACGACTGAAAGAGATGAGCAATAGATAACTGTATCATCTGCATAAAAATAGAAAGCAGCGTTTGATAAATTATCACAGAGATTATTTATAAAATAGAGAACTGAAGTGGTCCAAGTACGTAACACTGCGGTACGCCTTTTGGTACAGGAAGGAAGAGAGAGACCCAGTAAACTTGATACATTGTGTTCTACATGACAAGTATCATTTAAGGAAGATGACTTCCTCAAATGTCTTTTTTTTGTCCACAACCCAAAGATATTCAGTTTACTGGCACAGAGGATTAAAGAAACCAGAAAATATTCACATTTAAGAAGCTGGAATTGGAGAATTTGGAATTTTTTTCTTTAAAAAAATGACCCAAAACAGATAACTCTTGACAAACGTGATTAATCTACCAATCGTTGCAGCTCTACCTCCATATATCTCTTGGCAAGAACATGAAAAAGGGTTTTTGCCTAAAATGTTAAATTATGCCTCCCAAACAGACCTGGCCTTTTCACAGCCTTGTTCATCATGCGGCACAGTTAAGTGAGAACATTTGCAGGCTTATGTGTGTGGGCCCTAAAACTGTAAACCACTTTAAATTTCACCGCAGCCTTTAATTGATTTCACTACGGAGGGAAACTAAATTGATGTAAATCTGTCTAGAGAGCCAAAAACCCCTCACCGAATACACAAAGGGGAGTGGACGCGTGGCTGAGATATGCTAATGTATGCTGCTGCTGTCGCTCAGAGCTGTTTCATGCAGAGTAATGTAATAAAATCTCCCCCCAGTTAAGAACAGTAATGTAATATTGAACCATTTGTGTTCTGATGTTTCTCATATCCATTAAGCTATGGCACCATTAACGTAGCACTGCACATATCTTGGTAGCCTTCCAGGAAGACCATTTTTACCCTGCGTTATGTAACGCCTCTGCCTCTGCTCAGATAATCAACCCCCAAAGAGCAACTGTTTATATATTCCTGCATTGCTAAAATGTGGTGATGGGTATGACTGCAGTGCATGCTGTGCTGTAAATGTTGTTCTGTAATATTTACCTATGTTTATGAAGTCGGACCGGTACTGGCAGGTCATGCCGAAACCAAAATCCCGCCAGAACCCTGTGTCTTTCTTGATTACCTGCAGAGAAAAGAACTGAGAGTTTATAAACAGAAATATATCAGCTCAACACACACAGGAGCCACTTCAACACCAGCATGTTTCTGCGGATTGAACACCTGGCAGCTGGAGAGGGAAATATTTCTGAACCTTGCAGCAATGTAGCACAGCAGCGAGTATGATATTTTCCACAAGTGGCTCATAGAGAGCGAGAAAACAGTAAGGATAGGTGATAGATTTGATTGGTGTGAGTTACCAGCTGTTGCTCCACCGGTGGGACGTGTTCAGGACTCCCATAGATCAGAGTGGGGTTGTACTGGCTGAATAACACCGGATAGAACACCTTTTTACCTGAGAGGGCGCAGAGACAACCAGGTTTTGACTTCATGGGAATGTGCGTGTTTTTATGGCAAGCCATTTTAACATTTATTAGATTTCACTTGACCACCACCGCATTCTAGGTAGCACGAACAACAATTCCAGATCTTTCTAGATAGATTTTGACGAGTCCAAACTCCTTTAAAGGCATAATATATCGATCATAAATGTCTCACCGGGCTGTGTGTTTAGCCGGCAGGTGTTGAGGAAGTCGGCGGTGAAGTAGATGTCGACGTCGCAGAAGAAAAGCAGCACGTTGCCTCCCTTCCAGGCGCGGGCACCGACGTCTAGACCCCGTCCCCGAGAAAACTCCTCGTCCAGCTGCAGCAGAGTGTAGTTCTTGAAATTAACTTCCCTGCCGAGACACAAAGATAGCGGTTAGACAGAGAACCAGGCGACATTACATTTTTGATGAATTTAGTCAAAACAAAAAGAGAATAATCAATCTCTCCGTGGTGAACTGGAAAGAGAATATATAACCGCTTTCATCAAAGCAAGACATCATTTCACGGAGGATTATAATGTGAGATATTCTCACTTTATATACTCGTTATCAGTATCTAAGTCGTTTCAATCCTTGCTGTGTATCTCACTACATTTTTTATATATTCATTGCATTTATAAGTTCATTCATATCAATACTGTATATAAAATCCAAATTATGAACTCACTTGTTCTTTTGCTTGGGGAAATGCAAATGTATTAAGTTTCTCCTATTTTAATTGATGCAATTTTCCTTTTAATTGTTCTGTGTTCCCTTTCTTATTGTATTATTGTGTGCGTTTTTAAATGTTCTTCTAAAGCATTTCTTTGCCTTAAATAAAGCGCTTTTAATCGCCAAAGTGTTTTTAAACAAAACGTTGTGCCAATAACTTGATTTAATTGGACTGAAAGAGAGGAGATACCGGGAGTGGCTGAAATTAAATCACTGACTTACAGAAAGACACAGAAGATGGATATTGATTGATGGTTTATGTGTTTGTTAAAAACTGCTGGATCAACGACCATGAAAAGTTGAAGCATCAGCTTCACGGCCTCAGTTTCTGTGGGGACCAAGCTACTTTTACTTAAGTTTGAGGTAATTTGATTAAACACAAATTTATGAACAAGCACCATTTGAGCACAGTATCAAATTAAATAATATAGCTATTTAATCAGGATTTTGGCACACTGCCACTCTACAAGACAAGGGCATCAAGATTTAGTAAAAATGCAGGAGCCAGCTTGTAGTGCAAGTGTTCAGTATTAAGTATTCAGGTCTTTTACTTAAGGAGAAGTAGCAGTACTAAAGTGTAGAAGTACTCTGTTACAAGAAAAAAGCCCTACATTCGAAGTATCAGCATCAGAATACAATTAAGGTACCAAAAGTAGAAATACTCATAATTACTAATGCACTAATGTGTTCATCACTTTAATGTTACAGCTGGTAAAGGTGGAGCTAATTTTAAACTCTCCATCTGATGTGACTCTGATGGGACCAAATGAAATGCGCTGTAATCTTAAGTAAACTTGTGGATTCTGCTGAGTTTGAACAATGTTTAAAACATTTGGGATAATGCAGAATTCTTACATATTATATCATTAATTACTCTATATGCTGCTGCGTATCTTAACCTACAATTATATATTCTAGCTTATTATCCAATTTATACGATACGATGCGATACAATATGACGTGGTACGATACATTGCAATGCGATGTGATATGATACGACACGATACGATACGATACGATACAATACGATGCGATGTGATGCGATGCGACACGACACGACATGAGACGATACGATACAATACGATACGACACGACACGACACGACACGATACAACACGACACAATACAATACGATACGATGCGACACAACATGAGACGATACGATACGATACGATGCGACACGTCATGAGACGATACGATACAATACGATACGATACGATACGATACGAGACGATACGAGACGAGACGAGACGAGACGAGACGAGACGAGACGAGACGAGACAAGACAAGACGATATGATACAATACTGTGGGATATGATACGATGCAACTGGACGCTGTCACACTGTGTACAGTGCATCTAATGGGTTCTTAAAGGCAACAGAGAGGGAATACAGTAGGCTACAACTTTGCCCTGGCTTTTCCTTTGTGGGTTAATCTAGTCTTGGTAATCCTGTTTTCTGCCCTTTATGTGTTTAATATCTTCCACCCGAACACGATGACCTCAAAAACTTCTTCCAGAAGTTCACATCAGCACAGCATTTTGCAAAACTGATGTCATTTCCCCAACTCCTGGTCTCCTCTCTCAGATTCCAGTCATGATACAAAGAAACTTTAGTGGGTACCAAAAAAAATAATTGGATGAGACAACAAAGCTTCCTCCATCACTGGCCTGAAGTTTTCCACGGATGTGGTGAGAGTAAAGAGACACAGCTGGATCCAGATGTACACAGCTGTGGCTTTTCTGCTTAACCATAACAATTCACACTGATGGTGACTAATCCTTTTCTCATGCATGCACATACACAGACGTCTACACACACACACTTGTATTGACTGTGGTTAGAAGATACAGAGGAAAAACTGGTTTTCTGACCAAGGCAGAACAAACAAGATCTAACATCCTCCTTCAGTCATGTGATGTTTGATGATATAACACATGTGAAACAGTAAAGAGAGAGAGAGCAGGTAAACAGAGGCAGACATACACAGCTTTGTCAGAGGAAACCAGGATGGCCAGAGGAAACACGCTGACTTTGTTTTTGCCAGAGGTTGTTTGAATCATGCTTCCCACATTTCCATCTAGCTGCCTTGAGTGTAGATGTCAGCGAATAATGTGTGTGTTACTGTGTAAAAGCCTTTGTCCATCCATTCAGCCTTGACCATAAATAAGACATAATAAAACCTTTTAATCATGGTCAGGGTAGCCATTAATCAAACATAAACACAACGCCGCTTATGAGCATTTAATTTGTTTGTTTGAAAGTAACTAAAGCATCAGGAACAATTACAAGACGTCCTTATGTACCTACATGTTTAAGTGCTGTCAGTCAGCAGAGTTCAGTCTCCTTGTCTGTCTACAGTTTATGAATCCAAACAGACTCGATCTGTTTCACAATCTACCCGAGTCCCATGGGAGGCTGACCCACCCGCTGGCACCGGACTGTCCACAGATGGTAGACAGAGACAGAGCACAATAGCGCCGTTTGTCACAAATGATGTTAATGCAATAGCAGCTCTTTCACATGTTGATTCAGTCTCAACTTTAAGCTCATTTTTTTTCAAAGATGAAGACAGAGCTGTGAACTTTCAAGAGGAGCATCTCGGTGAGTGAAGACACAAAAACGTCCTGTTTCTTGCAAATAAACATTTATGTTATTCTGTTTCAGAAAAAACATTTTGCCCTCTTTTTAGTTTGACATTTTAGGGGACCAGGGCTCCAGACTAACTTTTTTCACCACCGCTCCAGAAAAACATTGTACACCATTCCATCCGTAGTGACTATAAACCTTCCCCAAATCAATTTGTAGTTGCTTTGCTTTATTATCATCTACAGTTGTAAATGTAAAGTATTAGCATCCAAAAGCTCTGTCACATTACACTGCGGTTCACTGTTTAATGTATCATGTTCCTCTGAACAGAAACTCTTGCTGTGTGTTAAGCTCTGTTAGCTGTAAGCTCTGTTGGCTCTGGTAGCTCCGTTAGATGTGAGCTTTTAGCTCTTTTAATTGTTAGTTCTGCTTAACACACCACAGGCCTGCTGTTCAACAGCTGCTAACAGCTAGCTAGCTCTCGTTCCACCAAATTAAACACGGATTTGTTGTTCAAAGTAGGCCTGTAAGGTGAGTCCACCATCAATCATGATTTAACTTTTGGCAAACCGCCCCTCTACCATCTGTCCATTCAGATTTTAACCGATCGTGTTTTCCTGGGTCTCATAATGAGTAGCCAGCCTGAGAGGACACTCTCCGTTTTAGCGCTTGGTTCAGTTTGTCTCCCCAGAGTCGTACTGGGTAAGATCTCTGTTTCTCCCAAACACATTTTCTATCATCCCAGGGACAATGGGACGCTGTTATTCTTGAGCCATGTGCTGAATAGCTTTGATGAGAACATCAATACTACTCACATATTTGTACATTAAATATGTAGCCAATTAGGTTAATGTAGCAGAAAGGCTGGTAACGTGGGAAAACTGCTAGGTTAGCTCTGTCAAGAGGTAAAGAATCCACCTACATTTGTTTTTACATTTAGTTTTTCGAATTATAAAAAAACCCTAGCATGGCTAAGAATCTGCCTACAAGCACCTCTATAGATCCCAAATTAACACAATATATCTTGTTTGCTTATTGGCTATTTTGATTTTTCTACAGGAGGTTCTGTAAGACCTAATGTGAGATTTAAAAGGTGCTGGAATGCAGATTTTGTTGAAATGTGCCCCAGGCAAGGCTTATCTTTCCCTTTGGTTTCAGTCTTTAAGCTAAGCTAAGCTAAAGAGCAACTGGCTGTAGCTTCATATTTACCTACAGTCATGAGATTGATCGCTTCTATGATAATGATACAAGTGTAGTTTCCAAAATAGTTGAGCTGTTCCTTTAAAAACAGATTTCTGGTCTACCCTGAGCCTTGTTTTAAATTTCAGCAAAGTTAAGTGAGAACATTTGCATGCCGTTAAACAATGAACCAGTTTGAATTTCACTGCAGCCTTCAATTGATTTCTCTGTGGAGGGAAACTGAATTGATGTAAATCTGCCTTGAGAGCCAATATCCCTCACCTAATATACAGATGGAGAGAACACGGGGTTATGAGATATGCTAATATATGCTGATGCTTAAAGAGGGGAAGCAGGAGAGAAACAGACAGCTTGGTAAAACATCTGCCTACAGCCAAAGTTGTCGTTATGTGTCAGTTCTCGAATGGATTAAACACGATGGATTAAGACACTAAATGATGTATTAATGTGTGAGTTTTAGAGGCGCTTGTAGGTTGAGTTTGTCAAATGTGGACAGATGAGGTTTTTCTCTGCCTGTTGAGGCCTGAAGCTAACCATCACCTGGCAGTATTAAGCATACGTGAATCTTCTGCAACGATTTAGTGAGCTGTATGTATTTACAGTACATTTTAACAGACAGTTATAAATAATTAACTAGAAGTTTTATGATTGAGATATTTTTCTGACTGCTGATTTTATTTGGGGGAAAATGTAATTGTCTCTGTTTCCAGGGAGCCTAAATTGATGTATTATTCATGCTGGTGAGTGTACGTTGAGTGTGCTGGCCTGAGTGCGTTAGCTTTTAAAATAATTCTCCAACGTTTTTTTGGGTCCACTAACCCATTTTCTGAGTCTCAAAAATAAAAAGCCCAACGATACAGTATGACCACAGGCTCTGCTGCTGTGTGTCAAGTGGAAAAGTCTTTTTAAGCCCTCGATATCCTTGTTTTCTAAATGGCTTTTTGTATTGTGCTCTTTTTCTTCCCGCCTCCCCTCAGGCATCAACACCCATATCTTGGCCTAAAATAGTCAATTTGTCTCTTGTAGGCGTAATGGCTGGTACCTAGTATGGGCTAAATTGTTGAAATTGTGTCGAAGTGAGGAGCCTGTTAAGAGCTGTCATGTTGCGTCTCAGCAGCAGGCCTGATCCTGTTAGCTCTGCTCAGGACAACGAGGGAGACCAGATTTTCTCTCTGTGTCTCTTTTCTTTCTGCCTCTGTGTAACCATGTGTATGTATTTGCTCTTGTGTGGTTATAGCTTGAGGACTGAGTGCAGACATAGCGCTTATTCAATGTGAAAAGTCACGGCTGTAAGCGCCTATATGTGGCCATATCCAGGCTTCTTTTCAGTCCAAACACGTTCCTGAGATACCAGTGAAGCATTTTTCTCTTGCGGTATTGCTCTAGGGACGGAAACGTTGGTCGGTTGGTTGGTCCAGACTGAGATCTCTCAATAACCATTAGATGGATTGGCACAACATTTTCTCCAGAAGTCCTCTGGCTTTGGTGATCCTCTGACTTTTCATCTAACGTCATCAGTTTGTCAAGTATTTAACTTCTCTGAATAGTTTCTCTCTTTAGCAGCAGACAACAGACAGATCAATGAAGGGAATGGTATTGGTGGAAAATTAAGTTCAAAGTCTGATAATCCGGACCGGGACAATTCATAACAATTCATTCCCTTTAGCTACGTAATGAGATTATACTTGGTGGATAGTGAATAGTAGCAGCCTGTAGCGCACAGCTGATGACCAGTGCTGCTGCCGCCTTTGCTTTCAGACAGAGAAACTGGTTTCCAGTTCACATTGCTGGTCAGTCCCAAGCCCCCAAGAACAGCGCCAAGCTTTGAAGCAAATTTGACATAGTGGCACATGATGCGCACTGGCCCAAAAGGCGTTTTTCCAATCAACTTGCATTGTGAAAGAAGCAGCTTTAATATGTGATTTTTTGAGCGTCACAACCCCTCGAAATGACTCACTCACTCATCTGAATTTGCGCCACTCGGTCCAATCATTTCTGGAATGTCGAGAGGAGCCACGCCGTTAAATTGTTTTATTCCAATTCAAGTTAGTGGTCGGCTGAAGTCTCAAGTGCACATGCGCTAATGAGGCACACAATGTGGAAGCTCCATGGAAAATCAGGCTAATTTTACCAGGAAGTCGAACTTTGTCGGCTTTCATAGGATTGAACGGGGCTCAGCCTTTGACGCTGTGTTTAGATTTTTTCTTAATAGGTCCATGTTCACAATGCCATGTAAAGCAAGCACGAGCATCCCATGTAAATCACAATTGCGCACCCTTCAATGGGACACGAGGTTACAAACAAACGTAACGTGCCTCCACCTGTACTCGTGGTTAGTCCAACGCCGGTTAATTAAGCAACCTGCACCTGCAGGTTCAACAAGAAACTTTGCCTCCACAGACTTTCATCCCCATCACTAAGTCACTTTTTCATCTTGTTTATTTCGGCAAATCATTACGTAGTTTGCATTCGAATGTTGGCCTCACAACCCTGCATAACGTTCCACATTTTGAAGTTCATGCAAATTAAGTTGTTCTAATTGTTTGACAGTTCTGCGTCACCTGGAGTCCCACAACAAGATGTGTACGAACTGGGCGAACTTAAAATTGCGCTGCCTTTCGGGTTCTTTTACGCAAGCCACTGCATCATAAATACATTTGAACTGCCAGCTGTTAGCTCTCCTCAACCTGGGATTGTTTAATGGCTGCAATGACTTCTAAACAACACATTTCTCCTGCTTGTTTGTCACCTGTCTGGTGTTTACAGAGCAGGCAGGCTGGTGTATCCTCTCCGGACTATTGCGCGCAAGAAGGAAAGAGCTTTACAGTGAGCTGGGGAGACAACAGCCTGTGCATGTAATGGAAAGGTAAGTGCAAGCCATAAAAAATGTAGACTTGTTGTGATCACTCTCAGGCTCAGCCCCTCAGGCAAGAAAGCTAAACAAGTTATCAACAGCAAAGTAATTAAATGAATGGGGCCCACGTTGATCTGTAAAGACTCAAACTGCCTTTAAAGTGAATATTAGACAGCTTTTGAAACTCCTCTGTGATTTGTCAATCATTTCCTCTACTCATAATTCTTTCTCAGTCACCTTCAGGTCGACAATATCCTGTTGCTTCCTCAGAGCTGTCAGAGGCTCTTCAGAGAGTTGTTGACCTGAACTGAACTGAACAAAACGCCACAATAGCATGAAAGGCTTAATGGAGAGGCTGCTGCAAGGTGGTGCAGGGGGAAAAAATGAGGTAATGAAGGAGCAACAGAATGATCTCATCCGCCGTTTCTTTGTCTGCCCAAATTTCTGATCCTCCTTTCATCTTAACGTACTACTTCCCTTGAGATCCTTGTTTGTGCTCTTCTTCCATGCTGGGAAAATCTGTCTGTTTTCACACTGAGCGTTGCTTTCCCATCTTATCTTCACACCTGCCCTCTAACTTCCTTTCTCACAGTTTTTCCCCTCAGCCATCGCCTCTCCTCTGCGTCTGACACACACTGCTTATTCATATGTATCGACTGGTATCTCTTTAAAACAGATCAGTCATTCTTCTCCCCACTCTACAAGCTCCATCCTCCCTCGTCTCCCTCTTCCTCTTTATCTCCTGTTGTTCTGAATCATTATTTTTCTGCGTGTAAGGCTCAGAAACGTACATGCCCCCTGATGGTTTTGCGCCCGAGTTCAGGCTTTGAAGTATGGATGTGGAAGCGATATACTTGAAAGTTCAACAGCTGATCCTATCTATTTTAATCAATATCCCTGGTGTCTGGCAGAGTGCTTGAAAACCGAGGCTCTGATTTTTTTGGAGCATTGCTTTCCATCTTGTATACTCTACTTGTTTTGGCTTTTGTTACGGTGGAACTGGTTTGGCTTGTGATGTACACACCCAAATAGTTAGGACCTGTAATCCAAGCACATTTCAGATGTATTTAACCCCTGAAGAGGAGTTGGTAGGGGTTAGAAAGCTGGTGGAGATCCAAGACAATTCAGATCTTACTAGACTCACTGGAAATTCGCCTCTAGTGGTTTATGTTGGCAGCTTATGGTGAAATAAATGCCTTTTTTGGAACAATGTGAGCAGGGAGACTGTGCTACTAAATATCAGAGGTGTGACTGCATGTGATTTTACACACACACACACACACACACACACAAAAAGGAAAAATAGCTAGAGGTTGTCAGGGAGCAAATCACACCACGTTCTAGAGGTGAATTTAATTTGTAGGAAGGGCAGAGTGGAATCAGATCGGCCACTAATGATGCCATCACTGCTGGGAACAGATATTGACTCGTTTGAGAGTGAAGGTGTGTGCGTGAACTGCTTCCTTGAGTTTCAGACCTTCAGAGTGACGACGTTTTGGCTGATGCTCAGCTCTTCTTTTAGGGTTCGGACCTTGTCTTTAGGGTTAAGGGCTGCGGTAGTAAGAATTACCATTATTAATTATTTTAAAAAGAGCTAAATGAGGTTTATTCATTAGGAACTGCAAGCAAGGGCGCTGTATCAGTCAATTAGTGTGACTGATTAGTTGATCGATAAAAGACAATCGCGGTAATTCGAAGTCATTTATCAAGCAAAATTACACAAAATTGGTTCATTACAACGAGACAAAAGACCATGAATCCTAAAGACTTAGTTGATCCTCTGACTTTTCCTTTGGTGGGTTCACATTTTAGGTTTTCAGTTAAACGCCTATTGGATGTATTGCAGTTATATACAGTTTGTATATGTTCTCATTGAGGCAGGAACGTACAGTACAGGGCGAAGTGTCTCCGTGATTAAATGCAGCAGCTTCGCAAGAGGTTACGGACACGTTCAAAGGGTACTATACGGAAATGACTCTGGTGGAATTGCAGCAATAAAGAGGGGCGAGAAGCAATGTCTTTTAGAAAGGGAGATACTGGCACACATTTCCAGTCCGTCCAGTCTGGAAGCTATTTACAGTGTTTCTCTTGTTTGAACACATAAAAAGTGACAGAATAATTATGTAAAGAAAGAAAAAAGGGCACGAGAGAAATCCTGTTCTCACCTACACACACCTGGCCTATCGATGCATCCATTATTTTACACACTAAACTAAATTTACTGATCCAGAAAAATCAATAGATAACTCGATAAAGAAATTAATCTTACTTGCAGCCCAGTTTCACATGCGCACGGTGAGCCTTTATGCAGTTTGTGATTATATCTCTGGACACTGTATGTGTGTATCTGCCTCCAAAATAATGGAACCAAAGGTAGTAATCTTCCCATGATGATTCCCATTCAACTCTACCACAGTCTGAAACCCAGATAAAAGAAAAGTGGAGTACAGAGCTGATTACAGGCGCTGATTCGCACCCAGATAAGCTGCTACATAACCAGTGAATGCATTGTCAGGCTGTGAGAAGAATACAGAAAGCCTGAAAGAGTTCAAGGCAGAGCTGCTGCTCGGAGAGAGAAATTACAGCGTACTTATCCAACACTCCCCTGTCACTGACTCTACCGCCGCTTACTTCTGCTCCGGCTGTTCTTCATTCAGTGTGTGTCCTTTTCAATCACTCCTTTGAGAAGTCTTGCGCACCAAAATCATTAAAACTACAGGTTTGTTTTTGTTTTTGTGTTCTTATTGTGTCTTCTTTGCGCTTCACATGACACATTTAACCTTAGGTGATATTTAACGCTGCCCTTTTTTTTATCTTCACATTCCCCCTCGGTGACAGCAGCAGGCAAAGACACGGAGGGACAAAGAGACGCTGTGTGATACTACACATCCAACTGATTCAAGGCCACACAGAAAAAAAAAACCTTCGACAATCGTCACCATAGCAACCCCCTCGGGGACTCTGCGGCCCGATCCATGGCGGATCTGACTCCTGATCAGCCGGCAGCGATTGTCTCCAGAGGTGTGGGTGTCCATGTTAGAGGTTTTGCGTGAGTCAGGGATGATCACAGGTCTGTTGTAATTTATCTGTGTTGGCTGGTAGCTCTCAGCTCCTCAGTGTGGGTGGCACACTGCTCCATTATTCATCAGACAGATGACTGGCTGTGGCAGGACGCCGAGCCAGGAGGTGTGCATGTGTGTTTAGGGAGTGTGTGTTGTGCGAGAGGGAGACAGATTACAAAATGGGAAGAGGAGAAAATATTTTTACAGAGCGGCTACATGACTGCGGCAGCCTTTTATTTAATTAAATAAATTGCGTTCCACATTCTGCGTCTGGCCTCTAATACAAAGATCCGATTTTGGCTGTGCTTCCAACCCACCTGGACGTGTTCTCCAGAGTGCTGCGGACCTCGCTCATCTGCTCCTTCCCGAAATACACCACGGTCAGATGGACCCGGCCGTCCTGCCGCACACACACTTCCCTGTAACGTGCACACAAACACACAGAGGAAGGGACATTAGGGATGAAAGCGTTCTCGGAGTGAGCGGGGCCGGGTTGCAGGAAGGAAGAGCTCTGTGGTCAAATTAGAGGTTTTAAAATGAAGGCCTCGTTTTAGGTTCTGTCAAGTGTGGAAATGATTAGCCGAACAACAACTCAGATAATTTATAGCTAAATCGTTTAAGTCATTCATCAAGAAAAAATGTCGAGCATTTGCTGGTTCAGCTTCTCGAACGCGATGATTTACTGCTTATCACTGTAAATTTCCTCTCTTGGGGTTTTGGGCTGGGCAGGCATTAAAAAGACGTCATCTTTGGATCTGGGAGTCTGTAATCTTCTTTCTTAGACTGTTTCCTTACATTTATAGATGAAAAGATTAACTAATAAATCCAAAATATAACCGTAAATTTGATTAATTATGAAGATAATCTTCATTTTCAGCTATAATCCCGGCTCTCCTCATTCTGACTCCACATTAAAGCAAGTGAGATTGTACGCGAGTGAAAAAGAGACCAGGTGGGAGATGCCCGCAGGCACTTTGATGGAGACATGTCAAATATATTACACACATGCTGAAGATAATTCAACTCCTTTCTCACAGCAAGGACACATTTGTCAGAGTTTTCCCCAGAAGCACATGGGGGAGAATGTCTCATAAAACACAACTAGATGAGCACAAGCTGCTTTAAAACTGCTAAATTCGTGCGGAAGATGCTGAGTAACCATGAGTAACAGGATTTTCACTGTCATTATAGATGCTGCTGTGTTAAAGGCTCTCTGTAAAAGCTGGCGTTATTAGAAATAATTGATTTTTTGCTGGGATCTGATGAGGCATTCTTCATTTTGTCACTGGAGCCACAAAGTAGAAAAAAAACCCACTTGAAATTATTTCATTATGTGAAAAGAGCAACATTTTCTTTTTAAACTCCAGGGTGCCAGACTGCACATACTTGCAATTTGTTTGCGTTGGTGTGAATTCACATTTTATCTCTGCACTTGGGAAACATATCACAGTGCATCAGAAATGCAGTTATTTTCCAGTCTAAATGTAAAAAAAAAAAAGAATATTTGATAAACATGCAGTTACTTCGCCGTTATCGCACCCCAAACACACACACATTGAATATGTCCTGGCACACCTTTAATATGGATGAGGGTAAAGTGTTTGCTCAGCGACTCGCCGAGTCTTTCAAGTAAGTACACTTCTTTCCATGCCGTATATCAACCACTGCTGGTCTGCCCAGGGGGGCATTTTAATGGGCTGCAACACTGCTACTAAGCAGGATTTACCATGTAAAAAGAGCTGTGATAAGCAGCAGCAGCAGCAACACAATGAATCACAGACATTAAGGAGGATGTTTCCTGAACTGACGCTGAAACAAGCACGTTTTGCTGTTAGCTGATGACATTTGACTGCCCATCAGCTTGTCTTTATCCACAATGGTTTACCTCATACACAGACATGCCTGAATCTATTTGTGGTATTAAGTGGTACATTTGGGATGCTTATTAGCTATATCAATAATATATATGAAATTACACTTCCTGTGGGCATGTGGTGACTGCAAGGTCATCTTTATTCATATTCTTGTCTGAGTCATTTAAATCTCTCCGGGTTTTGTTTACATTCTGATTATGCCGACCGACACTAAAATAAATGAACTGATAAGACTTCAAGTGCAGTTTCAAAATGTTAATTACATGTTTCTTCTCCTTAAAAAAAGAAAAGGAAGCTGGAAAAATCGTCTCTTTCTTCTAATCTCTCCCTCTCCTTGTCCCTGTCTGCCCAATTAAAATGTAAAACTGAAATTCAAACTGAGTTTGAATAACAGAGGATCACATTTTCCTGAATTAGTTACGTGCGACAGAACCATTTTGAATAATTAACTGCGGCGCTTCTGTTTATGTCACAACGCTTCTGCGACTTTGTGAGTACAGTAAGAGCTGGAAACAAAACAAAAAACATTCACACAATGTTTCTGACTCCCACCTGAAGTTGTGCATGAACTGTTTGAACTTGTCTGTGCGTCTGGACAGCGGGACGATGATGTTGATCGGGACGTTGACCGTGTCCACCCTCTCGTTTTTCACCTTCATCAGCGGCCCGAATGGACGGAAGAGGACGAGACGCCTAAATTCATTACTCGACTCCCCCCTGAAGGTCAGCTCGTACAGTGTCCCTTTGTCCTTCTCTGTACGGGTGATACCTGATGGGTGAGACGCAGAGACATGAGCTGCATTTATGCACAACAGCAATATACATTATATAAGCCTGTTGAAAATAATGTGCTCATTCGATTCTTCATCATCTAGGGACTGCAGGAAATGTCTTCTCATCTCCCTCTCGGCAAGCAAGTATATTTCACAAAACACTTAACTGTTCCTTTCAATCTTGTAGCTGCAAATAAATAACTTCTATCAGTTGAACTTCTAATAATATGATGTATATTAACGTTAACTTACTATTAATTTACAAAAATGTATGATGCATGACAAAATGTAAATGCAGCCCAGAATAAAAACTGAGTTTCTGTTTCAAATGTTAGTTTCTGTGGTTATAGTTCCTCCCCTAGTCTTTCTTTGTCGCAGTGATTTTGTTTTTCTAGTTTCCTCCAGGGTGCAGCTTTTGTTTAAATCCCTTGAGATTTCTGTGTTTCTTAGTGCCAAGGATCATGTTGTTCTCTGTTAGTTTTAAACATCCAATCTTAGAAGATTCGCTGGAAAATAAACATTTTTTTAGGGAACATTTTTAGCTTCAGCTCCATCATTATGTCTTTGTCAAATCTCTGTGACAGACTGATACTGTGAGGGGAAGAAACGAGGGCGTGTTAGGCCACAGGAGATATTGTCCATGCAGTCTGCTGCTGCTTGACAAAGAGCCTTAACTGTACATACACATATAATACACCCAGCACACATACACTGAAAGGGAGGCTATTCTGGTCATCCAGACCAATGTTCTCGTTGCTGGCCTTACGTCAGCTTGCCCCTCCAGAGAGATGTTGTTTTCCAATTACTCTGCTATTACAAGGATTATTGCTTGCAAATAGACCTGCTGAGGTCAGTCGGGGTAGGAGGAAAATGTAAACAGAAAGGGAGAACTGAAATTAGAGACAAAAGAGAGACTGGGAGAAAGCGGAAGGAAACACAAAACTGGAAAGTGAGCAGAATATAGAAGCAAAAGAAACTGAACTAAAATTAAAAATCATGAGATGAAAAGTCCAGACTATGTGATAAAATGTCATAATTATGAAATAAAAATGGAAAATAATGAGATAAAAAGTCAAAATGATGAGATTAAAGTCTAAATTATGAGGAAAAAAGTCTAAATTTAGAGGTAAAAAGTCAATTGAGGCGATGTTTTCGTCATTTCTTTCATTAACTGGCAGAAATGGACTTCCATAGCAGACAGACACAAAGAAGAGGGACATAAGTAATAAAGAGAAAGTGAAGAGCAAGTCAGTAAATGACAGAGGAAGGAGGAGGAGAGAGGGAAGAGAAAGATGTCTGTGGGCAAAGATTTACAGTCTGATAGCGGCTTGAAAAATTAAGGCCTTCCTGTTAAATTGGCCAGCTTCCTGTGATGGGAGGCCTCATTTCCCAGAGGGACTCGATAAGCTCCCATTTAATAAGCACGCTCAACAATTTAGACTAAATGCCTTCACTTCCTGTCTCTGTCTTTCTGTCTCACTGCACTTTTCTGTCCCTTTCCGAGGACAGAACTCGGCGGTTGGTGGGTTCGCTTTGCATACCTCCACTGTTTGTGTGCAGTTTCAGCTCACTTGCTTGCTAATGCAGCCCTGAAAGCTCCCTGAAGATGCTTTTGTCAGTCTGGCGATCTAGACTGCCTTTCACTCGTCCGGTTGCTCGGATAAATCCCTGCTTGTCCAAGATTTGCTTATAATCAATGTCCATTAAGCAGCATTAAAAGCCAAAATGTGTGCAGGGTGCAGTCGCCGCTCCTTTAAAAGCAACCTTCACTCTCTTTCTGCCTTGTTGAGGAATTGTAGAGGCTGTTTATGTGAACACACACAAACACACACAAATGTATGCACATCTGTTAAGATCACAGTCACGTAAACACACACATAGATTAGACAGGACAGTACACATGTAAGAGGCTCCCTACAGTGACCTATGGCTCACTTCCTCTCAGTCAGGTGCCCCCATTACTCACTTTAAAACCTCCACCCACTCACACACTGAAGATGGTGACCTTCAAAGAGCGGATCACACACAGCAGATACACACACACACACACACACACTGAAATACCATGCTTGAAAAGATGCTCCGTGTGAATGAGGAGCAGCTGTGTTCATTTCCTGAGGTTCTCATCAGAGCCCTGCAGAACAAACTAGGAGGATATCCTGTACTTGTACACAAACACACTCACATATTTCTGACCTTCCAGGGATTCATGTACACAAAAAAAAGATCAAAGTGTCCCAGGGTTGAAGAAGCAAGTGTAGTATGGTCCTCGGACGCAGAAAAAACAAGTTGTCAAATGCAACCCTGTGTCAGGGAAGTTACGTTCATGTCATGCTTGTTCGTTTTCTCAATGGTGACAAATGTTATTATCTACACGTCAGACTGAGACAGTGAGTTTGTCATTAACATACGTTAGTCGGAGCTAACATGAACATGTACCCTGACTGGATCAGCGTCTTGTGAAACCTTGGTTGGGTTTACACAACGAAAGTACTTAAATTAAACTTAGGGAAAGGTTGTGGTTTCAGTTAAATGTCAAAAGCATGTTCTGGGGGTGCCCCGGTAGATCAGTTGGAAGATTGTGCCGTGTCCTCGCTGCAGGGTTTGAATCACCGGGGTTCAATGCTGCTGTGAAGGACGCAGCTATTTGTACACGGGGTGCACGCTCCACCAGAGCTACTCAGGCACTCCTGTAGTTCCTAATCTGAAGTAAAAGGAAATTATCCAGTTGTCTTTGTGAGAGTGGCAGCAATAGTAACACAACTTGGAAATGCAATTTAAATACTCTGTCAGTGAATATGAACACTCAAGGTCAACATTTTGAATCTTTCCTAATATGTTAGTTAACATTTCCTCATAATGTTAATAGAAAACAGGTAGCATATCATTTCTTACCTTCTACGAAGTCAGATGGTGAATATACTTTGCTCGTCTTTTCGGCTGCACCCCTGCTTTCTTGTTGGGATGATGGCACGTTGAGGCTGTGCAGGGCCGTCTCCAGCACCTCCCCCAGCTCCTCTCTCTTGTCCTTCCTTACGGGCTTCTCCTCGGGGTGACGCGTCAGCCCCATCTCCAGCTGGTACACCCTCTGCAGGGTGAAACTCTCAAAGGGCAACACTGCGTACTCGCTGGGCAGCCTGGTGCCAGCACTCACCTCGGCCTTCGACAGCTGGCTCCGCAGGAACTCCTGGAGGTCCGTCCTAGCTCCCTGAGCTTCACCGAGACCTCCACCCTGCGAACCAGCCCCAGTGTCCTGTACCTCTGCTGGGCCCCCGGCGGCTCTCTTCAGGCTCTCCTGCACTCCTTTCAGCTGCTGGCTACGCTCCTGCAAAGCCTCCTTGAGCTGAGCAATCTCCTTCTTCAAGGAGGAGATGTGGAGGCGATGCTGCTCCTCGCGCTCTTGGAGGAGCACCTGATAAGACTGAACACCAGGGGGTCTACCACTTTGAGCAGGAGCTCGGGCTCCTCCTGTCCCTCCTGCTCCAGCTCCAACTCCCGGCCTTGTGCCCCCCAGGCTGGGGTGGATGGGTCCAGCGCGGGGCAGAGCAAGACTTGGACTGCAGGTCATCACATAGAGGAGCGACAGGGAGCAACAGAGAAGCACCAGCACGACTCCAACACGGGAGACCCAGGCTAGCATACCACGCCGCAGCATCGCTGTGTGTAGCATCAAAACTCAAAGAGTTAAACAGCCACCCACACACACACACACAGAAATATCATGTAACCTCACACACTTCTTCCTCGATGATAACAGTCCATTTGTGATGGCCAATCAATCATGGCCAATCATGGCCATCACCCAGAGCGGAGGCTGGCGACTTATCAGTGTGAGGTCATTTAGTCTGAATTAGGTCATTGCCCCTCCATCCCCTGAGACAGTAACTGGTTTTGTCACAGGCAACGTGATGTGTGAGGGTCAAGAGCTTGTAAAAAAATAAACTTTCTCCCTTTCTGTTCATCCAATTAGCTCCACAGTCAGCTCGAAGACATCATTACATTGTTACATCATCTGTAACTCATATGTGACTCAGCTGTTGCATGTGCTCTGACTCTCTCAGTCAGTCCATGACGTCCTCTTCCTGTCCGTCCGCCTGCCTGTTACCAAGCATATACAGTGTCTCAGGAAATGTCTGGGAACGGTTGAACATTCAGCCACATCAGCCCAGATGAAGCAGGGTGATGCATGGGCCAAAAATGCTCCGTTTCATTAGACAGCAAATCCTGGCTGGCCAGCGGTAGTTTCCTCATGTTGTTTTCCTGACAGAGAAAACAGAAAGCAGATGTTTGTCATTAGAGAGAAAATTATCCTTAACATCATGACCTCCACCAACATTACTCAACGTCACTTGTGTCATTAAAAAATCAAACATGCCAGGCCACTTTCAAAATCTTGGCTTGGGATGGCAAAGGGTTTAACTGCATTTGCCAAACTAAGCATTCCTTGAGGACTGCAGCTCCCGGAAAACAATGTTGTCACTGATGTGTGAGAATGCGAGGAGGAGGGCAAGGGTGTGCGCTTTAAAGTACACAAATGACAGCGTATTTGTGTTGTTGTGAGTGTGTTCAGTGGATACAGGGAAAATATCTGGGTCATATATATTCATCTACACCTGCAGTATACATACAGTAGGTGACTGTAGTGTCGTACTGCTAGAGTGCGCTCTATTTTTAAAACGTATTTATTCAAGTTTAATTTAACCACAGCGCGTCTCGAGATACAATATCTCTTTCAAAAGACCCAAAATTATATCCTTGTCTATTTAAAACCATTACATTCATCATTAAGCATTTCTAATGGGAGTGTTTGAAGGAGTGATACAAAGGCAACGTTTTTAAATAAAGTTTTTCTCATAGTTTATTTTAAGCCCAGGGTTCAAACCTCTGGGTGCTCCAGTTTTCCCCAGCCACGCTGCAAAATATGCAAGTAAAGATAATAGATGGATCGAAGCTTCATATGAAAAGAGAATTATGCCAAGTTCTTAAGAGACATTAATATTTAGCCGTCTTGATAAGGGGCTCCCATCCTGGAGGTCAGGACCTCTTAAAGAGTCCCAGGAAAAATCAGAGGGGTCGCCGTCCCTAAACTAGGAATTGAGAGCCAGGGGATGGTTAGCTTAGCTTGGCATGAAGACTTGAAGCAAGGGGAAACAGCTTGTCTGGCTAATCCAAACAAAAACAGAAGTGTAAAAATTGACTGTTTCTTGGTCGAGTGCAGATTTCCAGCAGAAACTCCAAATTATGTCGCCTCGGACAGAGCCAGGCTAGCGGTTTCCCCCCATTTCTAACTAACCACCAGTGTTATACATGTTTGTCTAACACTGCCATAAAGCAAATGAGTGTAACTTCCCAAAATGTCAAATTATTCCTTTAAATATAGCCTAAGACTACGCTCAGTTGCATGTTAGCATTCGTAGCTTAGCATAAACACCTGAAACAAAGGTAAACAGCTCGGATAGTGTTGTCTGAAGGTAACGAAATGCACCTTTAAACTCCTCTAAAGTACACTAATTAGCACATCTTGACGTTTAATTGTACAAAGACCAAAGTGTAAAAACAAGGAAAAAGTTATGGGTTTTGTTACCTTTCAGGCAGACCCATGCTAACTGCTTACGCCAGTCTCTAGTCTTGATGCTAAGCTAACAAGGCTCCTGGCTCCATATTTAGTGGGGAGGCATTAGAGTGTAATCCATCTTCATATCTAACTCTATCTATTCCTTTTACGGCAATACCAAAAGAAAAACAACTTCTTTATTCGGATCCCTCTCGTATGTTTTCTTTCTTTTTTTCCCTGTGAAATACTTTAATCTCTTTAGGCCTCTAAAAATCCTTCGAACGAAACAATCCAAGTCGGAAAAATCGCACCCTCACAGCTCATTGCCACACTAAATTAATGCCACAACCTGACGAGTAGACATTGCTTCATTTAAAGGGGTCCAAAGCCAAAATAGCCTCATAAAATGATCACTGACAAACATAAAACCAGCGAGGAAAAGGTGAGTGACAGTGATGTGTATTAGGATGTGTGAGCATGCATAGGTTTTTGTGAGAGGGTGTTTCAGTGTTTGCGTTACAGTACATATCTGTAAATGTATCTCTGTGTATCACTCAGTCTCTCTTGACTCCCCACACAGTCAGCTCTTTGACAGGGCTGCCAGAAGCCGAGCCTAATGAAAGGATTAGTATATGGCAGCAGTGAATACTGGACTGTGCTCTGACAGACGGTTGAATCAGGAGAGACGGGGCGTCTCTCCAGTAGGACCTCCACCGCCAACTTAGAAAACGTTTGAGGAAAGGCTGCTCAGGGGGAAGCGGATGAGCGAGAGCTGTAGAGCGAAATATGGCTGCTGTGATGGAGTACCATCCTTTCAATTAAAGGAAAATCCTCATGATGTCATTTTATGAGACCATAAATCCTCAGAAAAATACGGCGTGACATTAATAGTGTGGCTGCGGCTTAATAACTTTCTCTGGTTGGTTCGCAAGCGGCTCTCATTACTTTCGTATCCATGTGAACACAAGCTGGGAACCTTAAAATAATTACATCACTTCTCCCAAATGACTTTGACTTTCCTGCTTTCATGACTTCCCATAACAAACAACACTAATGCTAGTGAGTGACCACAAGCCTTTCACACAAATGAAAGCATGCACTCAGTTCTGACATTGTGGAGGTCGATTTGCCTTTTTATTAGGGACCAAAGCACTACGTTAGGAGTGAGGAGCAGAGCAACATGCTTATTCTCACACAAACATAAAACAAATACCACTTATCGTGACCGCAATAACTTCTGCCATTGATAAATCTGTTGATTATTTTTTTTGTTGATCATGTTGTCTTTACAATGTAAGACAATAAATTGCCAGAGCTCAGAGGTGATGGATTAAATGTCTTAAAGCTACAGTCAAAAGATGATTAGCTAACCTAGCATAGCGACAGGAAACAGGCCGAAAAAGTCTCTCTGTCTCTGTCAAAAGCTACAAAAAAAATCCACCTATCACCATTTAAAGCTCACAGAGTAACACATTATTTCTCAGTTGTTCGATGAGCACAAAAACAGAAGTGTAAAAAAAAAACTAAGACATATTACTTTTTAAAAATCACCAAACATATCACAACAGATGTACAGATCCTCTGTGGCAGAGCAGCCGAACCCTGTTGTTAAGTTACAAGAGAAAGACTCATCACTGAAAGGCGGCTGGTGTGACTGAGATTTATGAGCTCACAGTCAAACCACTGGGAGTAAATGATTTGATTCAGTCCTGGTTACTGGACTCCACATGGGGATAGCTATGGCTGCCACACAGCAACACCGACAGATAAATAATCATCTCTGATTTTTTTGTTGTTGGAGGGATGTATACACAGGCGTCTGTAATTTCCTGCTTTGAGTTACTGTACGTGTGCCCACGTGATGCTTATCTTTAAAGAATATATTGAAAGAACATGTGTTTGTTATGGGATTTTTATATTTCCTTCACACATTGTGTAAAACAAATATTATTATACTAGGAATGATTCAGATATCAAGAGAAGAAATATTATGCATTTCCATTAAACTTAACTGTTCTTGCTAGCAATGTTGCATAGTTTCCTCAAATCCAGTCCAGTTATGGTCTAGAGAGAAAAATCTGATGATCCCCAAACTCTTCCTCATCGGCGTCGTCGGGATTACATTTTACAATTTGTGCAATACTTTAATTTATGACCGAAAACCTGCAAAGCTATTGACATTCCCATTAGCCTCATCTGTTTTGTGTTTAGTGCTAATTAGTAAATGTTGCATGCTGGTGTTAGCATTTAGCTCAAAGCATCGCTGCGCCTACACGGAGCGCGGCTGCAGACTCTGAGCCGAGTCAACACTGTGAAGAAGTTACCCCAAGGCAGTCTTTCACTTGAATTACAATTTATCTCTGTGTTATGTGAACAGCATAGCCTACAGAAAACGTTGTTGATGATATACTTAAGCTCCTTTCCAGTAAACCCAAATGGAAATGACATTATCTGAATGTGTGACTTTGCCTTTGGCACCTTACAACAAAACACCTCGGCTGACCTCAACCACATTTTACGGCATATTAATATATTTCATTAATATATTTCATCATATTTGTGTTTGTAATAATTCCTGTTTAATAGTTTAATCACAGCAGCAGTTAATTTCAACAGGAAAAGTGAACCTTACATTACATTGAAGAGTTCCTGTTTTTCCTGTGACTTCCTTCTCTAAATCTGTCTGGCAGAACAAGAACCTGATAACAGTTTCCTTGCATTTGTTTCGACCTCTTGAGTTCACGCAACCTCCGTCAAAGATCTCATGCAAAGGCGTTTGCCAAATCCTCTTTGCATAACAGAGCTAATAAATCTACATGCTGTCAGGCTTGTTTACCAACAGAGAAACAACACAGAGGACACATTTCTACCACTTCCTGAGATGACAACTGATAAATGTACTCTCCCCCCCGTCTCACATATTTCATTCTCTCTGCTAGAAATAGACAGCGATGCAGCGACGAGAGTGGGAGAGGGTCAAAGACGGAGAGATGAAATAAATAATCAAGCTGCCAAAAGAAGAGAAAAAGAGAGAGGGGAAAAGAGGATGATTTAGTTCTTGTGGGTGACCAGAGATGTTCCCAAAGCCGAGCTCTGCAGCATCTGGTTCAGCCTCTGAAATCACTTCCCCACCTCCTGCTGCTGCTTCCTGCCCACGGGACATTTGTGTGTGTGTGTGTGTGTGTGTGTGTGTGTGTGTGTCTGTTCCATTTGCAGCAAAAATATTAATGTTACCCTCTTAACACCTGTTAGAAGTGCTCTGTTTATCTTTGTTGAAATGAGTCAGAAGGGTATAAGTGGATGTGAAAAAAGAGAGCATTGAGCGAGGCTCATTTCTGCATTTCTTCTCAGTGCTCGGCCCTGTTACTGGTCGACAGTCACACTAACACAGGAGAAATCGCACACAGGTAACAGGTTATCCGTGTGTGTATGCTCCCCTCTGTCCTACAGCCTACACAGGCCGACCTTTAAATGTCTGAGGCATTCGAGAAGCAACCTTGTGACCCTCTCATCACGACAAATGCGGCATCTCGGACGTGCTGTCGGATCGAAAGAGCCGGTTCTCTTTCCTCGCCGCTGGTATTTAATGAATTCGAGCTCAAGCAGGTCACTCTGAAAGAATAATGTATGCACTGAGACCATACAGTGTACGCTCTTTTCAAAGGCAGGCACACTCTGCAGATGCATTAATTGAGAGGATTTGAGTGCGTGTCTGAGTGCGAGAGAAATTGCAAAGAGAGGGGGAAACCACAGAGGAGATACTGTGCATCTGCTTTAAAGGATCTCATCAGTGTGACCGCATGTTGGAGCTCTTCAATTGCAAGTCTTAAGCTAATCTTAAATCGTTGCCAACTGTTTTCAGGTTCACGCTCAAGAGCCATTGTTTTCCGAGAATTTCTGCATGTTATGCAAATCTAAAAACAGACTTGATTCATGAGCTGTGCAATCCATCACAGTTAAAATCCACTTAGCATTAAGTTTCGCCAAAGTTACATAATCGTCGAAAGTTTAATAAATCTAAAGCAGATGGATTGATTTAATGTTGCAATTCGATAGAGTTGAGGGACTCGAGAGAGAAGAATCAGGAAAAGGATGGTTAAAATCTGATCAGCAGAGGTTAAAGCAGGATTATTGGCTATGCATTAAAGGACAAGTTCACCCAAAAATGAAATTATTTTACATTTTTAAACGTCCTCATCTACTTCAGTGGTTTAGGAGAGCACTACAATGCTATGAAGCTCCAGAAATGTCCTGTGGACTACGAAACTTTACCTGACTTTCAATCAGCATGGGCGTGAGCAGATGATGACAGATTTTTGTTTGAGCTCATCCTTTAAGAGGTGAAGGCATAGCTACGGAGCCTTAACATGTAGCCACTGAGGTTGATGTGTGCCTTTTCAAAAAACTACATATCAGAGCAGCAGAGACTACAGAGATACAAACATGGGGACCACAAGAACTGTGACTGTTCACCAACGGCAGCTTCTGAGAATGATGCAACGTGAAGCAAGTTTAAAAAAGGCTCTGTTATTCTCTCATTTTCAGAAACACACCTCTACCACAGCGAACACACTTACTGTACCTTTGGGAATATAAATAAAGCGCTATTCACTCATCTTGTGTTGTGGTGTTGCTGTCAATGAAAGGAATGCGATGAGCCATAAATCAATACCTGCACAGTAGGTGTCTACAACACGACTGTCATTAAGTCAAGTCAGGTCATGTCAGTTTTATTTACTGTATAGTGCCAAATCATAACAGAGTTATCTCAGGGCACTTTTCGTGTAGGGCAGGTTTAAACAGAACTCTTTATATTGTTATTATTATTATTAACCCCTTGCACCCATTTCTGTATAAACACAGTTTCACATAATGTGACCAATAGTGTTTCTTTGTTAGACCATCCCTGACTGATAAACACCCAGGTCTTTCAAACTCCATGCCACCAGACTGCACACAGGCTCTTTGTTTCAAATGAGTCGTCATTAAACCCCAAGCTGAGATAACCTCTGGTGACATCATTAGACTTCACTCCTCCAGAGCCGCTGGAGACATTAAACAACTGTTTCCACAAGTCGGAAAGTATGATGAGCGAGATGAGCTTTATGCGAGTTCACCTTTAAAAGTCTCCACACTACCGCACAATAATATAATAATAATAATACAGACTTGATGTAATAAATGTTGAATTACACACCCGAGGAAAGTTTTGAGAGGCTGATCACATGTTTCTATGGTATGGTAATTAATCTAAACCAATGGATGCCTGAAACAAAGTACATTTCATTTTTTTAATCACAGTGGTTTGCAAAATCTGTAAATAGGGATGCACAATATGGATTATTTTCAGCCAATGACCGATAATTACCTGCTTTTTATGGCCGATACCAATAAGATAACTGATAATTTCACGTTTTTGTATTCTAGAAAGAAGTTCAGTACCTGTAGTTCATGCACACCTGAGCGTTACAAAGGCTTAAATGTAATAAGCAACGATGGATAAAGTAATATTCCATATTCTTCTTCTTCTTCTACTTCTTCTCTTGATCGCAAACCAACTTTCAAGGTGCAAACAGCCAGCTACTGTATCAGAGTGTGTGAATGCCGAAAGCAATTTGGCTTCATATCATTGGCTCTGTTTGTTGGCTTAGAGTTGCACCAATTTCCCAAATTTCCCAATATCAGCCCAATAATTTCCTGGTAGGATATATATCGTGCATAAACTATATTTTATCTGGAGAAAATCAGCCATAAAATGCAAAAACACAAGTTCTTTAAACTCATGGTTTCTCATCCAATACTCATCCAAAAACTAGACACGTTTATATGAGAGCGCTCGGACGCATTAATCTTTTAAACAGCACCCCCTCCTCACATACACATCAAATCTATCTAAGCAAGTGGCCTCTGTGATCATTGCAAACAACCCGATAAACCGCAGAACCATGCATGTTTAAACTCCGCTCCATACTGTCTGCCTTCGTCTCCCTCTCCTGTCTTCCTACAGCCTCTAGTGGGCTGTGTATTTGTTACAGGTCAAGGATGTTAATGCATTTCATGAGCACGCTGGCCTCGGCGAATGTCGGGGCTTCTTCTGCTCAGACGGCTCTGTCTGAACTCGCCCTCCAGCTATCTCACTGTAAAAATGAGGAATGTCCTCTTGGGAGGAAACAAGGAGAAGGAGAGGAGAGATTAATTAAGATAAATGTGAAAATGAGCATGCAGGGGACAAAAAAAAAAAAAAGGAGACTGGTGAGAACGTCAACCATGCCCACAGATTACTTGAGGGAACTATTAAGCTGGTAGATCAGATACATGGCGAGAGGAGAGAATGAAGAGGAGTCAGTATGAAGTGAGCATGTGGGAGGAAAAGAAGGCGCGAGACTCGGAGAAAGGTTTCTTTGATGTCTCCTGTCCCCTCAGGTGATTCTCCCTCCCATTCATTAGGGGCCGGTTTCCCCGGAACCTTCCTGTCGACGTGCCATCTGGAAGGCCCTTAAAAAACACCACATTACACTCCTCTGCTTCACTACAAGCGGCCCGTGTTAACATTCACCCGCCGCCATCCCTCCTCCTCCTCCTCCCCTCTCCCTTTCTCTCCGCTGGTCCTCAAAGTGTCCCATTTCTTCGAAGTTAGGTTAGATTGTATCAGATGAAACATTAATGGGCCCCATGGGGAAAATGGGTCACAGCAGCGGCAGAGAATATAGAAAAAGGGGTAGATAGAGGAGGTTTTTCACACATTTTCTGACAATTTACACGCAGTTAATTCGTAATGAGTATAATCATTAGATGCAGCACTACTGCCGCTGTGCCCTATGCGACACTATGCTTTACTGAGCATTTTAACGTCTTTCAGCTCGTTGTTTTTGGTTTTGCAGTTCAGCTATGGGATCAGATGGTTATCCTACTGTTATAATAGGCACTGTGACCGGTCAGGATGTGTTATTATGTGTTTATTATAATTTTTTGTTATAATTTTATAACAGAAGATTGACGTATGATTGTGGCCACTCAAAATGTGTGCTGATACAATAACAACAGTCCAGATTTCCAGGACGTGACACAAAATGGCTCCACACAGCTCGTGTGGGGTAATTCAAATCTCTGGAAGTTAACATACAATCTTTGTTTTATCAGTCTGCAATAACAGTATAAGTTTAAATATAGACGGCCGGTTTAAAGTTGATTAGAAAATAAGGAAGCTAAATTTTTGGGTGAACTAATCCTTTAAGGGATCCTCGCTTATGTTATGTGTTTACTGGTATGTTGTTATGAAATTGTCTCAAACGTCAGCTGCGGTATACCATTTGCACATCGAGTATCTCGCTGGCTCTTACCAAGAATGGGGAAATGTGCTTTGTTAGCGTTTAAAGACACAAGAAGTATCTGTCAGCCATCATAAACAAGTGACTGATGCTATCTAAAATGAACAGCGGGGTACACAAACATTGATTTCAATGTCCCTCGGAGTCAAAAAACAAGATTGATCTATCTCATCAACCAATACAACAACACCAGACACCACACGATTCTACAATGTGCTATTTGTGTCCATCCAGAATGGGGAAATTAGTGGGCAGCTTCCTCATTCAGTAAAACACAATGAAAAACCACAACACAATTCCAGCAGGGCACTGCTCATCTCTGCCTAATTATAGTGCGATATAATAAACCTCGGTGTTCAGTAAGACACTTCCTCTGCCACAGGCCTCGCAGTCGCTGACAGTGAATTTACGAGTGGAACATTATCAATAGGTGATAATTTCAGAAACAATTTCATCTTTATATTGACAAACTGAGACCGAACTGACTCTAATAGTGGATGAGAGATTGGTAACACTCGACCGAACTGTATTATGCATGCAGATGAAAAACATTGATACCGATAATCAGAAAAATGCAGAATATTGGCCCAGAGATGCTCACTGTTAGCAGAGTGGAAAGAGGCACTGAGATGAGGCACATCCTTTGGACAGTCGCACAAAATCTGAGTCCTTCACAAAGAAATCCACAGTCCAGCAGCATTAAACAACTGAAACAAATCATCCACAGGCTTGTACAGACAACCAAGAGAGATGCTGAGGGTCTCATTTTTCACATCACGTTACAAGCCGCTCACATATGGCCAATAAAATAGTGATTAATACATGTTTATTGCTACAAATTGTTACATAAAGCCCTTTAAATATCTCTGAAATTTAAAACATCTTTATCAAGGTTTAGCACAATCCCAGTTGTGGAGACATTGGTACAACTGTCTCGTTGTAAGACGACCCTCTTTCAAATCAAGATCTTTAAATGTGCTTTTGTATGCAATTTGTTTTCTGCCTTTTATCTGGACCCTGAGTCTGTAACAAGGTTTTCCGCTCATCGCAGCCCATCACCTGCAACACACCATCATAATTGCACATCATCACTTTTGCAATTCTTGCCACTTGGGCAACAGAGGTCCGCTGAACGAGAATCTACCGTACGGAAATGTTTGGCAAATGAGTTGTGAAAGCGGTAACAACCGCGAGCCAAGAACAGCGAGGACCAGAGCTCATTACTTCCCTCTTCTCCCTGGACGGTAAACTACCACACAGAAAATATTACCCAGCTAAACAGAAGAAATTTCTCAACTGTAGCTTCTTTGCGTGCAAAAGCACAGTTAGTGGTTTGGTGTTAAGCACTTATAACAATATTTACAACTGAAACAGCTCCACCTTCTGCTGTTGAAAGTATAAACTGGCTCACCTGATGACAGTTAAACCTAGGGGCAACATACACTTGATTACCATGCATAAGCTCTACTTTTAATTCAGTGGTTTACATACACCAACTTTATCTGAATGAGCAAGGGCAACTGTAATATCATCAGAGGTAGCATGTCAATACGCTGCAGGGGACGTTACATCAGTGCCATTAAAACGTCCTGTTATCTGATCTGTGAAACATGAGAGTACATGCTGTCTGCCAGGCCGCAGACACACAATCCCAGACTCTAAACACACATGTAGGACACACACACACACACACACACACACACACAAACACACATGTATTGAGCATCTAAAAGGGGGCAACTTTATCTTCCAGGCACAGAAGGCACATATATGTCATCAAGTATCACATCAATTATGCCAGCGAATCACTCATATAGGGTACAGGCATGTCAGTAATTTACCCTGTGCATACCGTATGTGTACACCCTGCAAAGTCTTTCTCCTCTCTGCTTGCTAAACAACCCCAAATCCCACATAATCTCCGGTTTCATTCTTCCAATATGAGCAAAACAACTCTGGCAGCTTGCAAACCAAATATTTCTGGGTGCTAGGTGCCTGCTAGTGAGTGCACTAAGCAGGATTAGGACCATTTCCCTGATAAAACCTCCAGCACACTCTATGTGTGGTGTGGTGTGTACGGTATGCATGCATGTGTGTGTTTGTGCGGGTGTGCGTGTGTGTTTGTGTGAGTGTGAGCGAGATGCAGAGGAACACTGTGGAAAAAAAAGAAGCCTGCACTTACACTGAGTGCATGTAATTTTATTATCTGGGTCTACTCCATCCAACAGAAATTACGGTGGGCGGTTTTTTGTTTTTGTTTTTTTTAATTCCTCCCTTTTTGATTTAGCTATAAAGTGCCCCACAGACTGATTACCTGGCTGCTTTTTCATAATAATTGCAATTAAGGGCTTTTCATTTATATTAAATATGACAGAAAACCGCAAGTATCAACTGCAAGGATGGATGAACACATTCAAGTTATTCTCACTGTGCAGAAACGTTTGTCAGCTTTCAATAGTGAAAGTGGGGGGAAAAAACAGACATGATTTGATTACATTGCACATGAAAAGCAGCTGAATATGTCCCATAAATGCAGCAAACTTAAAGTTAACATTAAGCAGCGTGCGAGTGGTCAACACAAGCTCACTGTTAAGATGTTGTGACTATGATTTTTTTTAACATTATGACTGTCAGCTGACTAAATCTGTAGTTAACATGCCCTCTCGCCCGGGACCCAACTGACCTCTTGCTCCCCGAGTCGTTGCTTCAGTCCATCCTGGGTGAAGGTCTTGTGTTGTCCCGGTGCTGCGGTCCCGTCCCGCAGCCCTCCACCGGTCCACTGCCGACACTTGCGGAGTGCGGGAGCGGGTGTGAGCGTTTGTACCGCCGTGTGGCGTCAAGCTCGCCGGAGTAACACATGAACACGAGGGGTGCTGCCTTCACAATAAACACACTACAAGCTTTTTCCAGTTGATGATTTTTAAGGCTGCTAAACTACTGTACTAACCTGTTTCACGATGATTTTGACCGGTTAAAAGTGCTTTAAGTGGGTTTCAGTTTGAGTTTGACCCAAGTTGAGATACCAACTGTCGAGAAGTTAACGTTAGCTTAGCGTTAGCTGTCATAACGTTTCTGGGAAACGGGGGAAGCTAGCCGCCAGCTCCTCCAAACCTCACTTATATTAGACTAACATATAGGCTATATTTAGCTTGTTTAATAATTAAAAAGGAATTAAACAAGTGTAAAAACAAAAAAAATGATGGTTTTAACAGGGTTAAGCTAGGCGTTTCTGATCGGAAATCCAGGAAGTAAGCCAAGGTTAGCTGTTTCCCGCTGCTTCAGTCATTATGCTAAGCCAAGCTAACTGGAGCTTTATATATATACGATTTCAATCATGAGAGTGGTGTCAATCTTCTCATCAACGCTCTCCAAAGTAAACAAAGTATTTCCCTACATTCCCTCTTTATTTGTGCTCTACATCCTGTAATTCAACCATTAGCAAGTGCCTCAAAGTTTCTACATTTTTGGCACTAAAATATAATTTATCCTACAAAAAACTAGAAAGAAATCAGTTATAGCATTTTCTTTGCATACATATTTTGCAAATAAATTGGAATTGCGTCTCTAGAGGAAATAGATTGGTGTAGTTTGTAGTCTTAAAATCCAGAAATCAGTTAGCATTTTTGCACATCTGGTTCCCACTCTCAAAGTCGAAGTTTTTTAAAACAGTTTTTTGGTTAAATGCCTGAAATAAGGTCTGTGGGTACCACAGGCTTAATATATGGACACAATTTGTTTACATAAAATACATAATTAAATGTCCCATAATTGAACTATAAAGGGCTTACATAAAAAAATGGCGGTTGCCAACAAATGGCTAAATGAGACTACAGAATTTGTCAGCAGGAATACTCATCTACTCACTTGTCCGTCCTTACAGGCCGACTTTAGTTACAAATTAATCTAATTTTATCTTTACAACTTGTAGATTTAGGTAAAAATAATGGTGAATGGTACATTACAGGACAGCACTTTATAGTAGCATGTGTGAAGAAAGGTGTAAAAGTAGCCTATACAATTGCAAGGTATAACTAGGCTAGGCTACACTGTGATATTACTATTTTTACTTCCTTAAAATAAAAGTATATTAACTCAGATGTCCTTCCACCTCACATTACCATACATACATAGGCCAGACATGCGTCTTATTTTGAAGGTGTTGAACGGAAGTCGTACTTGTTGCCATGGTGAGCTTGACACTGGCGCTCCTTCATGCGGGCTCCGGCGGCTCTCCTCCCTCCCCTCCCGCCCCGCTCCTCGCATAAAGACAGCCTTGTTAGTTCAATTCAAGACACCGTTACAGGAGGAGGAAACACTACTGCCTTTCATTTCCGAGGCCAACAAGAAGTCCGACTGACTCCTATAAATGTGAAGTCGACATAAAGATCCGTCTTAATCTAAAGTCGACCTGAGGGGCTGTGCACACAGACCGGGCTCTCAATCAGGAAGCACACGCAGAAAAACAAGAGCACTCAGCAGCTGCCATGTGGATAAAATCATGTAGATGTCAGCTGTGACTCTGTGGTGACAATATTCCTCTGTGAGCCTGAATGTTTCCAATTATCTTATTACTTTTCACCCGACTTAAACAGCAATGCCACTGTGTGAAAACACTCCAGCCATATCCATGTTTTTAGACTACAGAGCCAGGAAAAATGGGGGGAAATATTGACCTTTGACCTCACATCATGACACACACTCACACAGTCTTAAAGCTGATATGGTAAATATTTTTTATTAATTTCTATTATTTTTTTTATTAACTTTTGTATGTAAATATTAGCATTTTAGCTCAATAGCTTCCAGGTCATGTGATGAATTGACTCAAAATTATGTTGGGATCATGTAACTACACTGGCTGCATGAGATGCGCCTCTTGTTTATACATTTTGAACCTCTAAATATTTTTTATTATTTTTTATATGCAAATATTAGCATTTTAGCTCAATAGCTTCCAGGTCATGTGATCAATTGACTCGAGATCAGTGTAAGATCATGTAACTACACTGGCTGCATGAGATACGCCTCTTGTTTTTACGTTTTACATCTGTTCATAATTTTTTATACATTTTTAGGCTATATGTAAATATTAGCATCTTAGCTCAATAGCTTCTCAATAGCTTTAAACACAGTATCTCTGCTTTAAATATCCCACATTTTTATTTTGAAAACATGAAGTCGGTACACGCTGTAGCCGTCTTCTCCGTGTATTTACTGGAAAGTCTGCAATACGGGTGAACATGAAATGTTGGAGTGGCTTGCGAATGTCGAATATCCAACTTAAAACTAACTTCACTGAAGTCTTGTCATGATGTATTTTCCAGCTGGCCCAAGACGATTTTTTTAAAGAGTTTTGGCTTTAGAAGTCACCCCACAAAGGAAGACTCTTTCAGTTTATCACAAATATTAGCATTAAATCATCATTTTGAGGGTACATGGTTTTCACTGGGCAGGAAGGGTTTGAATTATGTAACCAGCAGCGTAAATGATGTGGAGTAGAAAGTGCAGTATTTGCCTCTGAGATACAGCGGAGCAGACAAAATTGAAGTTGCATGAAATCCTAATATGTCTAGTCAGCACTTGAGTAAATATACTTACACTTCACCACTGGGTCAGAGCCTTATACTGTGTTTTGTGTGTGTTTGTTTTCAGAATGAGGGAGAGAGACAACGTGAAAATGGGACAGGAAGAGAGGGACAAAAGGTAAAACAAATAATACATGTGTATTCTGTTAAAATGTATGTATCTGTATAATTGACCTGTTGTTTTGTGTGTTGTCTTCTCATTTCAGAGGGCCCCATGCCTGCCTTTGCCTTGGGCCCCAAATTTCTTAAATCCGCCACTGCACAGATATATTGGTATTGGTGTATATGTTGACCAATATGTGCCAATATACGAACTTTACGAGATTTATAATCCTGAAAAAAACTAAGGTCCCCAGAACACTGTTTGAAGCTAGAAAGGTGGCAGGGTCCGCCACATATGAACAGTAAAACAGCAGGAAATTGTGTTGTCCTTTAAGGTCAGTTTGTTTATTCAGTCGTGAAAATGAAGACAGTTTGTTTATTTAGTTTGTTTAGGCATAAAAATAAATAAATCAGTGAATAGAGATCTTTCTCTACCGATTAAAATGTCTTACCCAAAACGACAGAGTGCACCTTTAAATTTTAATTGAAGTTTACTGTTACAAAATCCGATACATCCAGACAAAATCACGCTTGTATATATAAGTCTTTAACTGAGATTGAATGTGAGGACAAATAAACTTTCCTCCGTCATCAGATGAGAATGGAAACAGCATACTAGAAGTACTTCTTCCTTCTCCTTTGTGTACTTTGCATAGTTCTTCCTACTCCTTTTCAAACATGTCAGCTGTGTCGTTTTTGACAGCTTCTTCATCAAACTCACTGTGGAGGATTATTGTTTTTTCATTTTGTCGTTCTTCATTTGTTATTTGAAAGCGTTTTTTTTCCTTTTATTTTATGTTTTTTGACATGCTTGAATCAAAAAATCGAATAAAACAACTCTGCACATAATTCTGCACGGCAACGCTCAAACTAACAAACAAACAAACAAAGAAACAACAAGAGAAACACATTCATTCTGCTCCAGTGGATTCAGGAGAAGCCTCCCTCAATTACACAACTGCACAGAGACACATTGAAGGATTTCCCTATGGAGCACCTGAGTGCTACTTTAAAGGTTAACAACAACCTCTTCTATAATATATAGCAGCCACTCCTCGATTATCTTCCCAGAGATCCTGTTGGTCTGTTGAACCTTTTCTTCACAAATAAGTCACAGACACTGTCATATTTCTTCCTTTGACACGATGTTAATGTAAGTAACAGCGCATATGATATAATCCATGTGTGTTGATGTAGAGAGGGCTCAGGACTGTAGGATAAGAAACAAAATCATCTTGAAACGCTTAATTGCAACCTATATTCCTCTAAATTGATTATATTGATATTTGCAAGGGCTGCTTGGAGGCCAAAGCTTACCATTGGGTTTAATTTGGCCCAACAGATGCATCTAATTTGAATTAAAGTGCTCTTTATCAAATCAAACAAATCAAATCAGTTTTACTTATGTAGCCCAAAATCACCATCACATCCTGTCCTTAGACCCTCGATTTGAGTGAGGAAGAAATTGTCATAATGAGAAAAAAAACCCTTTCAAATGACCAGAAGCCCTAATTATTATTTTTTTATCATCTGAGCAAGGTAGGCAGTGACACTTTGCTTAGAAAGTCGGTCAATTAAGGGAACTTGGGATCAGATTTGGACCTGCGAGGAGAAAAAGTTTGGGAAGTGGATTTATACTATGTGCCATTGAAGTAAAATACACAGTGAGTGCGGAGGCTGTCCTACATGTACACACCATGTCACATATATGGCAATATAGTGCCCCCACATGGTTGAGAATGGAACTGCAGCTTCCACAAAAGTGAACCAGAGAAAACAACTAGATCAATAAAGTTTCTAGTGTGACTCTCAATACATCACGAGTAGGTTTGTCTCTTTCTCATGCTAATTTGAGTCTTGTGCTTTTGTTTTTGTCTTTGAGGAGTTGCATCATTTTGTTCTGACGTACTGCGAGATCCAGGAATACCGCCGAGACCTTCCTGTGATGAAGGACCGCATAAATACACCTGATCCAACCCGAGGAGAACCATCATCCCCGGCTTGAATCATTCCTGACTGAAGCCTGCGGGCGTTACCTGGTGTGACAAGGTGTTTCTTTGAAGACTCGCAGCATTTATGACAACAAAGCAGACCGACCTGTGGAGAGACCGACCTGTGCATACTCATCGTGATGTCATCACTGCCTGTTGGATGGATGTTTTATGTACAAAGTGATAAGAGCGGTGTCAGCGTGCACGAGGGGGGAAAAGGCAATTAGGATGTGAACGTGCCAGCATGTTGGAAACAATGTCCTGCGGGCTTTCTGCATCTTAACGAGACATGAGGGAATCACTTTGTTTGTTCACACATACAGAGGCTCATTGACACTGTATTATACGTGCGAGATAAAACAAAGAAAGACAACATATCTGTGACCAAAGAAAGTCATATGTGGATTTTTTTTTTTTTAATAATAACTGTCTGAACAACTCAATAAAAAACAAAATACAAAAATAGAAAAGCAGCTCGAAGTAGAACTACAAGTCCAACCTTTAATATACAAAAGCAAGCTCTCTGGAAAGCAGTTATCTACTTAATATGGTCACAGTTTAGCTGTTTAGTGCATTAGCCTACAACATCAACAAATGCATTGTTTAAATAGAGACAAACTACAGCAGCCGACTTGTATTATTCAGACTAAACAGACACGCCTGAGGTTTGTCTTAAATGCATAGAGTGTTTGGTAAAAGTCAGCGAGTAAAGCAGCGTTTCCCATCCTTTGAAAAGGTGCAATGTGTAAGAATTAGCTAGTTAGCTCAGTTAGCCGTGCAGCTAGCGGTTTGGACTGGGAGCTTGTGGACAAGGGGACCACCAGCACACTTGAGCTTTGGACCGTGACAGCCAGGGCTAGCTGGATAGCATGCCATCTCCAACAAGATAATATAGAAATGGCTATTTATTCACGTTCTGTTGATAATTTAAGTCGATTTCTGATTGTTTTCAACTAAAATTCTTACATATTGCCTCTTCAAAACAATCAATATGTAGTTGCAAACGCTTCGTCATAGGATGACTTGTGAGCAATTGAACCAAAGTTAGATTTTTCCATGTGAGATTATTTCATTTGAAGGGTTTTTTTTGACTATGAAGAATTAAAAATATCAAGGATTTGACGGGGAAAAGTCAAGACTGTTGTGCAACAATAATATATTTTGTTCTGTCTCGCCAGGTTGGGAACCACTGAACTTAAAGTACACGTAGAAACATTTAACTTTGGTTTTGTTCAGCTCTCTAACGTGGCTGCAGGAGCCCCAGTGAAAAGACCGGTCCTTGTTAACCCTTAAAGTTCTGGAAGATCTCAGCAGCATCCAACCAGGACCTGAAGCAGGCCAGGCCTCGGTCTCGGATCTGTTTCCTGCCCTTGTCCGTGATCATGTCGCCGTTCTCCTTCACAATCACCAGTTTGGGCACAGCTGTGATCTTGTAGCGCTGCCTCAACTCACTAAGATAGAAAACAGGGATAAAAAATGGGACTCATTACAGAAAGACACCTGTTATAACGGTTGCTTTGCTTGTTCAGCTTCCAAATTATATGCTTGACAGCGGTGGAGGCTTAATTAGATCCAGTCACACACGGTGTTTGTACTCTAATAATTTCAATTCTATTCAACTTCTGTACTACATCTGAGAGGGACACTGTGCTCCACAACATTTATGGAGTTACTTTGCAGATTTTTAAATCCTATAATGGGCATATCAAAACCGATGCAAGGTTATACAGATGATTAGACAACCGAACAGTGTTTTAAAAAGCTAGAATCAGCTCCCCCATGGCCAGCTTCAACTCAAAATGCATCCGACACATTAAACTTTAATGTAATCCAACTGCATTGCATTATTTCTGATGCTTTAATTATTTAAGCATCAGTAATAATTATCCAATTACATTTATTTGACAGCTACCATCTATACATATTCATGTTTTCCAAACAAAACACAGGATTAGCTTTAAAAAACAAAAAGCAGATTACGGCTGCCACGAAGGATTATTGTCATTACTGATTAAGTTTATCCAACCATCCCAACATATTCTCACATTTCACACACTGAAACATAAAAAAAAGAAGGTGTCACTTTCATTTTCAGGACTCCCTGAAAAGATTAAAGGATAAATTCACCAAAAACTGAATATTCAGTCATTATCTACTCCCCCTCACGCTGATGGAAACTCAAGTGAAGGTTCACAGTCTGCAAAACATTTCTGGAGCTTCACAGCAAAACAGTGTTGCGGCATTGTCCTGAACAGCTGATACAATAGTAGATGGGGACTTATTATTTTTGCGTGAACTTATCCTTTAATATGACTTTCATCTGTCCATGTAATGTGCCTTTTGTACATCTGCTTCGCTACATTTCGCAGATTCATAGTTCATATGATTACTTTAAACATTCAGATGCATTGTTATTGATTTAACTACACCGTGAAATGCAATATGCATACTGTTCCTCTTGAACAGCGACAATATCAAAATACTGCATACGTAATAAATAAGTAGATTAATCAACAACAATGAAAGAAAATGATTACTTTTCAAACACAAATATTGATTGTTTCTGGTTTCAGCATCTCAGATTTTAAACTTTGCTTCCAATTTTACCCAAACTGAATATTTGGGGATATTTCACGACAGATATGAAGACGTCACCTCAGCCTCTAAAACTGGGACATTTCCTGCCATTTTTTTTTTGTTTTTTGTTATTATAAAGCTTATATTTTAATAGTGTTATTGATACTTTTACCTAAGTAAAGGACGAGAGCACTTTCTCCCCCACTGGAGCTTCACCCGGTGGGGGTTTGGACACAAGAGGACACATTATGCTCCTGCACAGTCACACATTTAATCTGATTTGATTCTGTTATAATAAACAACATATCACATGTCCACATATTGACAAAAGAAAAGACAAAAAATGGACATTCAGACCATAAAGCTATAAAATTACAACTGAAAGATCAATCTTGAAGTCAGTCTCAGCTGTTGGAGACAGTTTGTCTGCTCTGCACTTGAACCTCCATTAATCCCTGAGAAGAGGGTGACCCTTTTACATAAGCAGCCTAATAGGCTGTATAGACAATAGTGTCACATCCTAATAAGATAAAAAGACAAATAAAGCACAACCAAGAGCAGCTGACTGTGTTTCTGACCTGCTTCACACAGCCTAACATGTTCAGGAAGTATTCACACACTTTTTAAAAAAAAAAGTTCAATAACCAGACTCCCTTTGACTTTTCACCAGATTTGAACACTTACTGTTTATAATCATCCGTCCAGGGCAGAGCCAGCCAGTCTCCGTGCATGTCGTGGTAATACTCAACCATGTCGTCGGACGACTTGTCGGAGGAGACGAACACTATCTCAAACTGAGCAGGAGGCTCACCCTCGTCCACCAGCTCCGTGTAGAAGTCGCACAGGATGGGTGTGAAGTCTCGACACGGCGGACACCATCCAGCGGAGAAGTAGATCCCCACCACCTTGTTCCTCAGAGCCTCCTCGGGGTCGACGAAGTCCCCGTCTTTATTGAGCAGAGTCCGGCCGGTGAACACCTCCACCATGTCTGCTGAAGTCTCACAGGTTGACAGCTCCGAGTGAGGTGTTTTTAGCTCATGTTTCCACGGTTCGCTTCTCCTGCTTCACCGTCGTGTTTACCTTTCTGCTAAAGCTCCTTACAGCCAATCCCGGTAATCACCTGCGGACCAATGAGGGCACGAGGAGACGGTGTTGTAGTCCATTAGCCATGTGGCTTTAAACGCTGCTCGTATGCTAGTGATCTGCAGCTCAGCTGCAGCGCGACGTCTCACAGCGGTTTCCGGCAGCCCATACCGGCGCATGCGCAGAGCCGCATAATGTGCTGTTTGCTATTATTAATGGTTTATTTATGTTTTACCCTCCTAAATCTATCTTAATATATATTTTTTAAATATAGGCTGCCATATTCAACTGTTTCTCTGCACATTTTTATTATTTATGATTTATTTTATTTTAGTCCCATTGAGAGCTGGCCAAGGCAGCAGCCGTACAAAATCCCAACATAATAAAATGCCTAAAACATGATATACAAATGTCAACAATAAAGCAGGAGAGCAGGTATTCAAACACAGTGGCCTCTCAAAAAAACAACAACATGCCTCCTTCATCAGTGGTATAAATGTGCTGTACCTCAGATGTCTTTGCAGTTTTCTTTAAATCTGTCAAAACATCTACATGAAAAGCTTTTCTTCTCTTCTTCTTCTACTCTGTCATTTTCTCCTTTTCTACCTCATTTGTCGCTCCTTTCTTCACTTCCTTTTCCTTCCCCCCTGCTACTCTGTCCCTTCACCACTTCCTTCCTCCACATTTTCCATTTTGCATCCCCACCTCTCTACATCTAATATACGCTACTCAAAATTAGTTAGAGATATTGGGATATTTTAGTGTTCCACTTGATTGTTTATTCTGTGACATATCTGAATTTTTATTTTGTTATTTTGTGAATATTTTCGGTCCCCAAATCACACATTTTATTTGACTTTTATTGCATATCTGTTCACAAGTATATATGCACCCATATCCCAATATCCCTAACTAATTTTGAGTAGTGTATTCTATATTTCTCTACATATATGCCTCCCCCCGTCTGTATCTGTGGGGCAGTTTAAAGTTTGAGTTAGGTCTTAGGAAGCTGTATTCATGCACTATGGAAATAAGACACTAAATGCTTTTTGCATGTTGAAAGTCTGTGTATAACATTGTAATCTGCTGAATCCCATTTAAAATCCTAGACCAATACAATTTAAAGTGTGTTGCAAGTACATGTGGAGGTCAGTGTGCTCCTGTCTCTCCTTGTTTCTTTAGTGAAGTGGACTGAGGTGATTTGGAAAGAAACCCGTCCACTCTTCTTCCTTGCGAGCCCACCGCTGTCCATTAGTGGAGTCAACTGCTGTGCTGAAACACTGAAGGGACTTTTTCTTTTTCAAACACAAGGATTTTTTTTTTGTAATCTCCCAAAACAATTTCCGCCAACATGAGCTCTAATTCCAATTTATCCAACATGCGACGGCTGGTGGAGCAACTGAAGCTTGAGGCGAGCGTGGAAAGAATCAAGGTAAAGAAATAAAACAGTAGAAGGAAAAAGAGCTCAGGGTTTACTAATGAGTTTATCTTGACTTTTAACTTTACTTTAATAATGAATTATAACCAACAAGAAAGCACTACTGTATAAGATTCAAATGATAAATTACAATAAAGTCATTTGCTTGTGTTTTATGTTTTTATTTGTTAACTGCTTGTCTTCTTATACTGTTTTTTTTTGTTAATACTCTAACTCCTAACAGTATATCCAGGCTGTAGATTATAATTTATAAACCAATGGTCTAATAAACATTCAAGATACATTTAGTTTAAACAGTTATGTTGTGAATTTAGAGGATGATGAGACACCCCTATGATACATTAAAATTTGGGATAAATGTGGTTAAACACTGGTCACAGATAGTCTAAATATTTAAAGACTACTTGTGTGATAATGTAAATGTATGTTTTTGTATAAAAATGCTGTCTTTTGTGCTTTTAATTCAACCGTCTGAATTGTTTTCTGTGTCTTCTGTATTGAAAACCAACATTTTAATTGCTCACACTGATTTTCTGATTAATTCCTTTATAATTTATTGATTTTTAGCCTCTCAAAAGCTTACTTTTAAATGTTTTAAATGTAAAAATAGCTGAAAATGAACCTTTTGGCCAACATGGCTCATCCACAGTGACATTGATAACCATGAACAAACCATTAGTAAGAATAACTTTTGCGTTGCCAGGTTGTGGAAAATCATCCTCATGCGTCAAACTTGTGATGTCCTTTTAGCCCAGATTTCACATAGAGACCCCTCATAATAAGACATCATGTCTGCAGTAATTAATAAGTCAGCAATAAAGGGTCTTTCTCAGTTTCAGCCATCAACAGAACCACATCAGCCAGCTGCATTTAGAAATGCTAGTGTTTCTCCATTGTGTACACACAAGACCACCGAAAACGCTAATCTAAATTATAAATCACACGCTTGCAAAGCTCTAAGCACAAATCACATCATCATTACACTTTCTTTATCTGGAGAACGCTGCCCTTTAAAATGCCGCACCTTAATTTGCCACACTTCTCACCTGCAAGTTGGCAAAACACTTCAGTCACCTGTCAGAGTATAAAAGCGGCCTCAGGTGGCCTCAGCTGTGTTGGGAGAAACCAGGAGCAGCGTTGAAAACAAAGAGGAAAACGAGAAAGAACAGAAAAAGTGAGCCAGTAGTTCTGAATGAAATCTGTGCAACTCTGGTTTGAAGTCTAACAATGCTGCAGTATCATAAGTTATGAGTTTAGTAATTCGAGCTCTTTGGATAGACAAATGTGCGTTATATTATATTCTGATGCAATAATTGTGACAATGTAATATTTAAATGATACTGTACATCCACAGTATTGTAGATATATGGCAACACTCTATATACTGTAAAATACTGTAAAAAAAAAAGACCCCATGAAACATCTACAAACAGTACTCTGACATTATTGTTTTAAATGTATCACAGCAGTGTTTAAATGGATGCTCTGTAAGAGATACTCATACAGTATGACAGCAGTGTGCATCATTTTGGTGGAAAAAAAACCTTTTTTGCAAAACTGTTTGCAGTTTTGTGTTTAGAGTTTTGAGAAACTGAGCTTTGGATTCAGGAAATTTGTTATGTGGAAAAAAAAACTGTAATAAATCATTAATAAAGGGTTCATACAGTGATCAAATCAAATGTATTTATAGGTTATAGTGTGTTTAAAAACAACCAGAGTGCCAAACAAATTAGCCAGCCAGTAAAAAGGCATAATAAGCAGTTGTCAATGCTAATAATTTTTTTCTTAGAGGCCCTTTTCTAGAAGGCAAGTGGTCAGACACTGACTGGAGGGTTGTCCCTTATTGATTAAATAGCTGGCTAAAAATACAGCATGCATGAGAACAGAAAAGTGGATGGAAAAACCTTGCAACCCAAAAGTTATTCATATTAACGCGACTTAGAGCTGGTCTATAAAGCATTAGTAAAGATTTATTAACTCAAGGCATCATTAAAAGCTTGTAAAACCACTGCTAAAGGCTGAATCATCACAAACTGGTACCATCTAAGTAAATATGTCTGTGTTTACAGGTGTCCCAGGCGGCTGCAGAGCTCCAGCAGTACTGTCTGCAGAACGCGGGCAAAGACGCCCTGCTGGTGGGAGTCCCAACAGGCAGCAACCCCTTCAGAGAGCCACGCTCCTGCGCTGTAGTGTGACGGTCAGAGTCCACAAAGTTTACAGCCTTTAACTGTGAGCAACATCTATGATTGTATGAAAAGAATAAAAGAGATTTTGCACCTTTTTCTTTGCAGAGGAAGAAGATGTGGAGACAACTGTGGCATCTCACACAGAAGAAAGGATCTCCATTTTGTTTTTAAACTATTTTTCAAGATTTAATTTCATGTTTTTGAAGAATAAATGTTCTGTTCTGCTTTTTTTTAAACACATTAAAGGGCTTCACATAAATCTACTCCATCTGAGTCTTTATTTAAACACCTTTTGAAGGCTAATCCTATAAAAGCGTTGTCCCTGGGTGGCGGCACAGTCATATAGTGATCATCTATGGATCACACACAGCGGATGTTTATAGCCGGGCTCTAAATTACGCCTAGGAATCTCGCAGCGTCCGAGCTTCCTGATGTTCAGTCTAAGTTAGGAGCACAGCCAGAGAGAGAGGAAACTGGGTCTTCCTGTTCAAAAACTGCAAAGACACTCAGCACAGAGTCACACTTTATTCCGCCTTCGAGCTCCTGAAGATTTTTTGGGAATTTATGTACGAGCTCGAGGCGATGCTAGATTAGAAATAAAACATGAATCACCACCATGTGGAAATTGGATGTCATGAATCATGTTTTAGGAGTGTTCAGTCGCATAAGTCAGAGTCTGTTTATTTTATTTATTGTGTATAAAATCAGTAAATATATATAAATTATATATATTTGAAGTTGTAGACAGTCACCCCAGAAAAAGTCTAGATCAGCCAAAAAGAGGTCTAGCCAGTCATGAGCTCCCTACTTTGTCACTTCCTTTTCCTTTCACTGCACTGCTGTGGGACGAGTCTCAATAGTTTTTTTTTTCCCATTTTGATGCCTCCTTTCCTAACATCCTTTTTACACACTGAGGCTTTCAGATGTTTCTCGTTTCTAAGACTTCTTGCACGAGAATGAGCAGAAACAAAACAGGATGCAGAAAACTAAAGTTATCTGTATGAGAAAATGAAAAATAGGCAGGATCTGGAGAGGAATGTGAGGCTGATCCCCATCCGAACATCAAGTTTGTGCATTTATGACCCCAAATAACTTGCAAAATACAGAAGAAAGCTTTCCATACAACTTTTATCCGTCTATTTTAGCTCAGCATGCTTTAAATAAGTTACCAGAGAGACAAATCCTCTTCAATAAGGCCCTTTGAAAGATGTGAAACTAGTTTTCCACTGACTATCCTCATTTAAATTCTCAGTTATGTAACATGCAATGTTTCTTAAATGTTACATTAAAGCTGTTTTGGTATATATATTTAAAACACTCCAAGCTTTTATATATTTCTAGCATATTTCTATGCTTGGTAATATATATTTTTAAACTTTGTTAATTAAGAGTTTAAAGCTTTTACTTAAGACTCACACATAGTGTATTTACCAGTACTCTTTTAAATATGCCAATAATTAGCGTTCATATAAGTCTTTATCTTATGTTACAGGGAGGTTTTTGACTTTAAAAATATAGAAACTCCTGCTCAGTGTAACTCTGGGTGCAGTGTTTTAGATATAGGATGCTGAAAATAATGTTTTTTTTTATGTAATGATGAGTGTTGAAGGCGCTATTTGTCAGAAAAGTAGATTTTTGAGTCTCATTCCAAACTTGTCTTACCTTTAAAAACATCCAGCTATTAACCAAATAATTAGAAATATTGTCACGCTATTTATAAGAAATGAATGTGAGATGGGGCAGGCGTTCATGACAAACAAAAAATAACATCAAAACACGGTGTTTCAATAAAGTAACAACAGGAACACATCATAGTGGCGTGATTAGAAACAGCAAAGTGACCAGAGTACATGTAGAAATACAATAAAGCATAGTATAATAAAACAGTATGAGCTTAACATTAAGTAAGATAATATAGTACAATATATAATGTATGGGGAAATATGTATAACATAATAAATATGTGGCACAGCGTATAGCATATAATATAAAGTACATAAAAGAGTTGTAAAGCATGAGTATGATATATAAGAAATATAATATAAGTATTTATGAGCACTTGCACAGCAGTTAGAAGTGCTGTGACGTATCAGAGTAATCCTGGATGTTGTGCGTACAGCCTGACATCACTGCTGAGCAAACCTCTGACCACGCTCTGCAGAGATAAGGGCTGTGAGATGTCAGACATACCTTCAAATCAAAGCTGACGACGTGATGCCACCATCCACCTGCACTCTTCATCGTCACAGAGGCTCATCCACTAACTTTTGCTCCGTGGCTTAATCCCAACATAATTTTGCTTTTCATTTCCTGCTGCTCAACCCATTCAAACTCCTGTGGTGACGGTTCAGCGGTATAGCTCAAAGGATGTTAATGTGTGTAACATGCTAGATACAAAACTAATAGATAGACCACATTTGACCTCTTTAACGATTGACTTGAAGAGCTGCAGTTTATCAAATTCTTTCACAACTTGATGTTTTTGCACAGCATGCACACTCATATTCTTTCTGATGTTTTCTTTTCCTTTCCCAGATGAGTGGCCTGTTTCTCAAATGCAGATTAAATCATGGGAAAGGCATGAGAGAAGCAGAGAGGCTGATAAACATAACTTAACTATTATGTCATGTCTCAGTGCATGATTTGGAGCTGGCCACACACAGGTGCAATTAAGATAAAGAGGTTGAAAGTAGGTTAACTTACAAAGCGTAAATGTTTAGGTGTCCCAGCACAAAACATTTACAGTATGTGATTATCAAGGGAGCGTGTCAACTCATGCCATCTGCTGGTCATGTCTAGAAAACAAAAATATATCACTGAAGCATTCATGTGCAAGCAGCATTTTACTGCAATATTTGCTCGATGTGGAGCTAATTTTATATTGTCACGTGTTGTTTTTGTACATTTTCAAAGCAATGTGGATTTACAGCTGTCAGATAAGTGTAGTGGAGTTAAAGTTAAATACATCTGTCAATATATAAACCGCAAATACTCGTGTAAAGTACAAGTATTAATGGGTAGCTCGTTGAACTTTCACATCACATTTTCTTCACAGCTGATTCAGACTCTGCAGGAGTCAAAAAGTCCAGATGCTGCAGCATGTAAAAGCATGTTTCACAATGGAAAACATGAACGGATTTAAAAGTGTTCAACCGTTAAACTGGTTGCAGTTTATTGTGGACGAGTGTCCCGCCTGTCACTTAATTCTTAAGAAAAGGAAAGCCCGGTATAAAGGTGCAGTTGTTCGTCGACGAGGAAATAACCTGAATACCTTGAATGGAGTCTCCTTTAAAGGTGTGGGGCGGGGAGCAGAGAGCAGAGTTGGGTTTCAGTACCACCCCTTTTCTATTCACACACACACACACACACACACACATACACACTGGAGTGCACTGCAGTCACAGTCCAGGGAGGCACTTTGGGCTGTGTGTGTGCGTAGGTTAGAGTCTCAGGCTTTCCTAGATGACTGTGAACCTAGCTGCCATCAATGAAGGACCACAACAGGACGCACGACTGGGGAACTTGCACAGCGCGTCCACACCTTTTTCAAAGGTCACTGATCTGGTTTCACTCCTGTTCGTCAATGAAACTGAACTTTCATGTGTCGGGTGAGGACTTTTATCAAGTGAGGAGATGGCCAAGGTGTACAGACTCTATGTAGGGATACTAACAGGTAAGATTTACTGCTGTTTTATCCTTTTACTATGACCAAAGTTCATCTTCTCTAAACAGACTTCTGGTTTTAATCAAATATGAGAGTTTGACAGCCTGAATCAGACTCATCAGAGTGACGTTCACATGTAATTACTATTTTTAACGTGTACTCCTTGTGACATTTGTCTTCTCAAGTGTTGTTTTGATGGTCGGAGCACCTTGTCATCAATGTGCCTTCAAAGTAAACGCAGCCAACGCAGGTCTGGAGACAGGGCTGTTCCCTTCTGGGCTATTTTTGTACAGACTTCAGTGTCGGTTAATGATTGAATGAAGAGTCCACCAGCAACATATCATCTGTGGTTACTTATCTTGTCAAACATTCATCCTGTGGAATGAAATAAGACAATCAGGAGCTCTTAATATCCTCAAATATGCAGGTTTACACAGTCTGCGGTGAGCTTTTAATGTCATTCAGGGGCGGTTAATATGTTTTTGTGTTGAGAGCAGTAAAGTGTTTGTGTGTGAGAGAGACAGAAGAGGGCGTGAAGGAGAGAAACTGGCACTCTGAGGCCGGCTGGCATCATGAGTCAGCTATTCACCAAAAAACTCCTAATGAGATCCTGTGTTTTTCTCCTGTCATCTCTCCTGCAGATCCTTCTCGGTTATGTTTGTCTCATGTTTGCACATTTCTCACACGTGCACACATTTGTTTGTTTCGAGCGCGTGCATGCGTACGTCTGATTGTCTTTTTTGTTGTTTGTGTTTCTGGCTGCAGCTCTGGCCTTGTGCAAATACTCGCTGGCAGAGTGGAATGCGACGGACGAGTCTGCCAATCGGACTGTGTCCCACTGTCATCGCCACGGCAACGGAGACAATTGCACAGGTAGATACGGACAGGTGGCGAGAAGGCGGTGCCTTCCGCGGTGTCATATTGCTTTGAAGTTTTGAAGGTGGAGGTTTAATGTGGAGAATGGACAAAAGCACTGATATGGATGTAAATAAGATGCAAACACACCTGAGCACGGAAACACCTGACAGGAGAGGAAAGACAGAGACAGATGCAGTTAATCGTGCAGGAGTCATACTTCAGGCTGCCCAGGGAGAAAAGGATTACTTAAGTAAGGTGTCTGAAGTTTGTTTGTTACTAACTTTGTCTTTGAAAAACATATCAACACTCTCTCGCGGAGAGGAAGACAAACTAACAAACAAATTATACTCCAGTTCAGTCTTGTAATTCAGTAATTCATTAAAATATGTTTTGTCTTTGACAGATTAACTGTGTCAAGTGAGAGAAAACATTTTTCATTATAACTGCAGGCTAAAATAGACTACACATCACTCTATACAGTATAAGCCTACTCTATGTAACATATAAATTGGCTGTGTCCAACTTTAACTATAATCTCTTGATACCTGATTTAACTTTACAGTCACCAAAAATGGTCTGAATGATGAGCATACAGTATATATTTGTTCCGACATGCATTTGCAGCTACACGATGCTACATACATTGCATGTGATATTTCTGAAGATGACGGGATCTTGTTGAAAATTTGAAATAATTTATCTGGGTTGTCGACACAACCTACAGCTGTAATGAGGGAGCAAGCAGGGTTTTAAATCACTTAGTAGGCTAATTTAGAAGCTGCTTTGTCAAAATGTACTTTTTACTGGAAAAAAATCAATATTTTGAGACACATGCTTCTTGTGTTTCATGCTGAGAGATAGTTTTTAAGATTGACACCGCTAAATGTGAAGCTAACCATACAACAGGTCATTTTCACTTAGCCGAAGGACTGAAAACAGGTAGCTAGGCTAAACATAGCTCATACCACAACTTTTATTTTGTACACAATGCTTTTTGTACATGTTACTTTAATTAGCTCGGGTGTTGGCAGACATTTTTATTCCAGTCCAAGCTGGCTGATTTCCCTGTAAAACGACACTTAGCTAAGCTAACTGACCAGCAGCAGGTTAGCTACACTAGCAGAAAGACTGCCCTCTAAAACCACAACTCTGCACTGTGTTTTGTACAGATTAAACAAATGAGATAACATGCTAATTACTTACATTAGGTGCTGCTAGGTGTTTTTGTTTCATTCCCATGAAGTTAAGCTAAACTAACAAACTGCTGGCTAACTACAACTAGCAGCAGGTTAGCTAACGTAGCAGGAAAACTGAAACAAGCAACTCAGCTTCCTGCTAAAACCACACAAATCTCTGCCCTGTTTTTTGTACAGATGAACAAATGAGATAACATGTTAATAAGTTATAAGGTGCTAGTAGTTTCTATTTCATTTCTGGGAGCTAAGATAAACTAACCATGCTGGCTAGCCACAACCAACAACAGTAGTTCAGCAGAAAGACTGGATACAGGATATACTGTAGGCTAGGCTAACACTAAACACTTTTAAACTGAAGAGACTAAAGATTAGACAAATGAGAGTGAGATATATATAATATGTTGGTTATCTTAGTGCTAGTAAATGTTTTTATTCCCTTTCATGCTAGCTATTCCCCTGTTAAACTAAGCTAAACGAACCAACTGCTGGCTTTGGCTTCTTACTTAGTGAACAAACACGAGAGTTGTCTCAATCTTCTCATCTAGTCTTTCGTCACGAGACATACGACTTAACATATTTTCCAAACTATTCCTCTGAACTTTGCAACTGGATATTTTTCTTTTCACGAGGTCATGGCAGCGAGCCGGATCTCATCTTTCAGCTAACAATCGAGGCGCTCTCATTGATGTCACCTGAACGGCAGTATTCTTTTACAAGCTCGTTTTCAAAGTAAATCTCATGGAAATGTGTTGTAAAGATAGCGGCAGCCCGCGCTATAAAAAGCACAATGTGTAACTGGTGGTCAGAAGTTCAGCGTGACGCCTCTGGCCTACTAGCAGCTGTGATAGGGTGTGTTTTAGTGTTTGTTTGTGAGCGAGAGAGAAGAGAGGGAAGAGATAGACGGGGAGAATTGTACTATAACTATATCTCAACTCGGCACGTAGTCATTTAGTGAGGAACTGTAATAATTGAGACACGTGGCTAATGAGACGCTGATGACAGTAGACTCTTCCCAGCAGTGATTCATCAGGACTCCACGCTGGGATCGTATTGCAAACAGTCTATTTATACATTAGGCCGGCCATGCCAGAAGGTGACCGTGTATGTCAAAGAAGCAAGCTGACAGAACGTGACACACTTACACAAATAGTTTTGAGCTTTGAGTCCTTCGAACACGATATATGAAAGCTTGTACCGGGTGTTTATTCCTCCAGAAGGTCTGGCTCTGCGCCCAACTCACTCCTCACACTCTGCAAATGTCTTTTGTTTTGTTCTGATAAAGAGACTCCTAGCAGCAGAAATGATAACTTGTGTGTTGAACTGCTCGTATACTGAATTGTCTTTGAACCCAGATGCAGGCGAGTGGGATGGCGGCCATTTCTCAAAATGTCCTGAAGAACTCACAAACTACTGTGTCCACGGGGAGTGTCGTTACATTAAAGATCAGAAGGCGCCGTCTTGCAGGTGAGAGACGTCCGCTATGTAAAAGATCGTGACTATAACAGCGACTGAGAAATATAAAGAGATAGATGTATTTCTCTTTCTTTGTCTCAGGTGTCAGGCTGGTTACATTGGTTCCAGGTGTGAATATCTGGACCTGGACTGGCGGATAGGAGAGAAGCGAGAAATCATAATTGCCTGCGTCATAGCCGGGCTCGTTTTCCTCATTCTTCTCGTCGTGTTCATCTGCATTTGTTCACAGTAAGTTTTATTTGTGCCTGTTGTACAGACAAAATATGATTTGCCAAAGTATAACGCTCACGTCTGTATGTTAACAATGTATCGGGAGCCACAAGACAGTTAACTTAGAAACGCAGGGAAACAGCTGGCTGTGTCTAAACGTAACATAATCCATCTATCAGCACCTCGAAACCTCACGGATATGAAATTGGTATTGCTGCATACAAATACTCGGTTCCTGTATAAAACGCGGTTTCATCTCTTGTCAGTCGTAGATGCAGATTGTGTTGGCGGAGGAGAAGACGGAGAGAAGAGCCAAGGAACGGGACGGAGAAGCTCAGCATGATGGACACCAGCACGACACACACAGCTTTAACGGAAGATTCGACGGAGCCACACAACACCAACGCTGTGTGAAAAGTGTGCGACCACGAGTCTGGAGGTTGTTTAGACGTGAAGGATTTTGTCCTTAATGCGACAGCTGCTGCCTTTTGTCTCGCAGTGATGGCAGCGGGCTGCAGGAGGACCCTCTGTGCTCAAAGGAAGGACATTTCTGGATGAGGGCTGTGTTCAATCAAACAGCAGGGCAGGAGTTTCCACCCTCCTCTTAAAGGGCAGCCTTGTCTGAAACTCTGATGAAGCTTCAGGACTAAGAAGATGCCTTTCTGGATTTACAATAAACACAAGTCGGGGATGAGTTTTCCACTTGTTGTGCGTTGGCATGGACACTTTTTTTTTCCCGGATGGCGCGGAGCCACATCTGCTTGTGGCCTTTTCACTTCGCACTGCTGACTGCACGGCGCTAAATAAATTGTTGCTATGTTGGAAAAAGCTGTGACACCAGCTGGCAGCCGATAAGAACAGCTGATCGGACTATTGGTCTGCGTGGGAGACGCTGAAAAATGAGAGGAGAGGGACTGTGTGCAGATACTACACTCCATGCTCTCTTTGGGAAACACTTGCCACGTAAACAGATTATTAAATGACTAGAAATACGCACTATTACTGTTTCAGTATGCTATATCTTTGTGTCATATTGTTTCTGCGACTCGGATTCAGAAAGTTGGGGACGCTGTGTAAACGTAAATAAAACCAAAACTCAATCACGTGGCCGAGCTCGTGTAGTCATATCCTCTCTACAATCCTTTTTCACAAAGTAGTGAACCTCGTCCTACCTTGTGAACCTTGTTCATACCCAATTGTTGCCAGAGATGCTAGCTAGCTAGCTGCACTAGTATAATCACGCCTGTCAAGTTGATTCTCCTCAGTAGTCGACCTTTTTTCCAGTCCAGGCTAGCTGCTGGCTAGCTACAAAGTCCACCAGCAGCGTGTTAGCTTAGCATCGTCACTTAACTTCCTCTAAAACCAAAACTTTTGGTCTTGTTTTCCGCACAGATCAAACACATGAGATAGACTAACATGTTAATAGTTACCTTGAGTGGTGGCAGGTGTTTTTATTTCATTCCTGGCAAGCTGTTTCCCCTCACTAAGTTAAGCTAACCTACTGCTACCCGGCTAGCTACACCCAGCAGCAGGTCATCTTAGTGTAGCAGAAAGACTGGAAATCAGAAATAGGCTAACGCATCGCTTAACTTCCTCCAACACCACAACTTGTCTTTTTTTAGCTCTTATCGTGACTTTTATAATCTTTTTTTTGCAAAGATCAGACGAATGAGTGAGATGCAGCCTAACATGTTGATCAGTTAGCTTAGGTGCTAGTTGGCCTGTTAACCTGTGGCGTGTCGTTTGAAACGTGTTGCTGCCATCAGATTCAGAATAAGCATATATGTACAAAAATCAATTAAGCTGATGTTAAACATTTAATTTATTGTCTTTGCACTGTTTTCCATTGAGTTTATGTCAAAAAGGATTTGCCTATTGTCACATTATGTTATATTTATGTGTTACGCAGTGTCCCAACTTTTATGGAAATCTTTTTTATTTTATTTTTTTCACAGTATCGATATGTCATAATCGTACACAAAATCAACCGTTATCGTCATGTATTCCTCTCTCCACATCATCGTCTCCATATAATCTCACGAAGAATATTGTTACTCGTCGACATTAGCAATGCAAGAAGAGCCTTCTCTGTACTGAAGGTTGCAGTTCTGGACTCCCGGGTCGGAGGAGGACAAGGAGAACTTGTGCTGGAGGCTTTTTTGAACTGTATATTTGGAGCCGAACTGCGTCGGAGCTACAGAGGCAGAACAGCCGAGCCTGTGTGTGGAGGCTCGACCGACGTGAAAGTGCTCCACTGTATGAGACAGTTCCCAAACTGCCAGCCTTTCACTGGGCTTTTTAATGTGTATATGTATGTGTATTAAGTCTGCATCTAAAAGTAGAATGAAGAGAGTTCGGACAGAGTCAGCGAAGTCTGTTTATATGTCACCTTAAATAAATACCGTACGTCTGAATATGTGTTGGCCGTTTAAGTAGAAAACTCCACACAAATGCCACAAAATAAAATCTGTTGCAATGAGATCCATATTAGGTAGTTTTTCCATAAGTTTTCATAAGTTTTCCCAGAAATGTTACTCAGTCGGTATTTAGTTTTGATCTCATTGCAGAACAATGAGCTCAAGTCCACAAGATAACAGTGCACTCGCACTCCCACACAGATAAATGTGTCAGCATCTCCAAAATGCTCCATGAACGTCTGTTACCCTCGTTACAGATGATCAAGTTTACGTTTTAAACTTTTAATCAAATACTTGTGTGTGCCAGAAATGTGCGAGACATGTTCAGATTGAGTAACGATCATTCTCCCCGTACTTTGGTTATAGTTTTATTATGCTGTTGTGCTGCTATGGTGCTGTATTGCCAGCTGGAGTCATAAGTTTCATGGTGCCGGTGCCAAGAAATTCCAGTGTGAGTGTGAACATAATACAGCGTCGTCCTCCGACACGATGTGACTTAATCCTGTTGGCACAAGGAAATGATCTTTCTCGCTTTGTCCTTGAGTCAAACACTGTTTCAAACGGCAATCTGTAGAGGAGCAATTTGTAAGATATGGCCAGAATTTTATGTGTTGAATGTGTAAAAGATTCAACAGTATACTCCACGGATTCAGCACAGCACTCCCTTTCCCTTCAGTCTTTACAGGTATTGATCGTCCAATTTAACCTTCAGCAAGAAAGACAGTTTAAGTGTTTCCCAAAATCTCAAACTACCTCTGTATCTCTATTTTCTTTTTCTTCCCCGTCAGGCTGTTCTTCCTGTTAATCTACCTGCCACCTGTTGGTTTATTTTTACCCGGTTTCGGTGTTGGGTGGTGCTGTCAACTGCTGTTTTTGGATGCCTTCTGAAAATCTCATCAAGGATCATTTTGGTCACGGTCTGCTACTATCGAATCCTATGAAGAAGACACTGCTAATCCTTAATTCAATTCAGTGACACGGGGATGACTGACTTGTTCTTGGCTTCTCTTTTTGTGAATTTATTCACTGCCAACCAATCCAAAACAATAACGCACACTGAAAACACTGTGACACACTGTTCCTGCTAACACCGCCCTACAATTTTGTACTCAAGGACATCTATTCTCTGCTCCGTTAAACCACGAAGGTGTTTGGATCTTTGACCTATTTTCAGGTGGCCCTTAATGCCCGGCCGTCTTCAAAAGAGCGACAGCTGAGGAATGCTGGAGTTTCTATATGAGGGGTGTGTCTGCAGGACTTAGCAATGAGGCTGATAAGAAAGACAGATACCAGCCAAACTGTAGTAGATGTTTGATTTGGAACGGAGACGCAGTAAAAAAAATCTTTCATAGACGCCTTAAAAACGGTGGACTGTCAGTTGATATCAGACCTGGGATGAAGTGTGGATGTGAATAGGGCTCGTTCAGTAACAGCTCCATCTGTTCCCACTGGTATGTGTGAAAGCTGCCGGCTCCAACAGCTGTGCTGCGACTACCAAACAGTTTGACTGGAGGACACTGCACCACACTGGGCACCACATAGATCAGCGCTGGGAGAGGACGTGGGGGAGCTGTTCAGTACATGTGTTTTGCATTCAGTTCAAATCAATTCAAGTACAGTTGTTGTAGTTTGCACGCACAACCACTGGAGGTCAGCAAAACACCGACCACAACAGACAGAACATGACAAGGTGCATTTAAGTACAGCTTGATATACAGTACATCTGAGAACCCAAAATTATATGATATAGCTTTAATTAAGTCCACCTCAGCAAAATATAACAATAAAATAATAAAATGTCATAAGATAATGTATAATAAAGTCACAGCTTGCATAATGAATAGTTTCTGCTTTTGATACCATTGTTGTAAAAAGGAGCCGAAACGAATATAGAGGACTGAAACTGCCAAAACCAAAAAATGATTAAATATCTTAATGAACAAATAAATGGCTCAATAAATAAACTGACATTACATTAAATGCGCCAAAAATTATATTAAAACTAAATGTAGGCATAAAACAATTTATAAAATGAGACATAACTTGATATTTCTGTTAGTTTGCTCCTCTATTTATTTACCTTTCTATGAATTCCTGCATTAATTTACTTTCCCAATTCATTTTCCATTGAATTTATTCATTTCTAAGTAATTTGCATATATTTATTACTGTATTTATGCATTTTGCAAGACAATACATAAATAAATAAATAAATACATACATATATAAATGTATTAACTTAAAAAAACAATGCATTAATACATACAATTGTCAAACAAATTAAATGAACTGGGGATTTAATACATACACAAAGTCAAACTTGAGTAAAAGTAACAATATTGTGTCAAAATCTTACTTTGGTGAAAGTGAAAGTCTTGTTGAAGGGCTCGGAGTAGAGCCACTGTTCCTTTGCAACGAAAGGAGCCAGTTGAGGCATGAGGGGACTCTGATGATGCCTCCTAGTCGGCTTCCTTCAGAGGTTTTTTGGGCTTGTTGAACTGCTGGGAGAGGCCAGAGAAGGCCTACACTTTGATGAAGGTATTATATATATATCTCATCTGGTGTCAGTCCTCCATACACAAGGTCATACTTATCAAAAGCATCCAAAATGTAGTGGAGTATAAACGACCAGAAAATGGAAATAATAAGGTGTAGTACAAGTACCTCAAGACCTAGTTCAGTACTTGAGTAAATGTACTCAGTTACATTTGATCACTTTGAGAACATTTTAGTCAGAGCACTTAGCAGACGATGGGTTATACTCCGTGGATGCTGCAGGAATCGTTCTGACTCGGTGAATTCATCCACCTGACACCAGCTGTCAAGTGAAGAAGATATCCTCCAAAGGCAGGAGGATCAGGAAGCCATTTGCAGGGATGGCAGGTGCTTGTGACCGGGAGACATACTGGTTATAGAGGACATCTTTCCTGTCACATACGTTTATCAGTGCTGCAGAGGATCAGAGGGAATCTGACATGTTTAATCCTGCAGACGATTTGTGGTTTGAAATCTTCAAGCGAAGGACAAATGTTTGGTGAAGGAACATTACACAGATGATTTGAAACGACTCTTTTATCTCGATTCCCGGAAAAACAAAATGGATCGGGGAACAAACACATTAATATGGACGGAGTTAATGCCCCGCTGAGGTTCCTGGATAATGTGAGACTTGGTTTCCATGATCAGTTATCATCACCACTGACTATACATCATTTCGCCCACATGCTGTTTCTCTTATCATATGAAACTATACGGCATAATGAAAACAGGAAAACTGCTGGAAAATGAACCTTTGAATTTGAGGCCACACTAAGATAATCATCTCGTATCCTTTGAGCTTAGATGTTCTTTGATGGTTTTGATATGCATTCGCAGAACTAAAGGTCAAATCGTGTACATATCTGTAACACATTAAGGAGTGTAAATATTAGCTTTCCTCCGTTTTTTTGTCACAGCAAACTGTTTTTACATTAAAAATCAAAACACAGCACATCAAACACACTCCCAGACAGCCTGGACCCTCCCCAGTGTGCATTCAGAACCAACAGATCCACAGAGGACGCCATATCCACTGTCCTCCACTCAAGTCTTCACACACAAGCTTAATTTAATCTGTTGGCTCTGAATGCATACTGGGGAGGGTTAATTTAATCATAATGTAAGCTTGTGTGTGAATACTGAGTGGAGGGCAGTGGATATTGCATCCTCTGTGGATCTGTTGGTCCTCCAGCACATCAAGGACAACATCCCAGCCAGCCTGGGGCGTCACCACTCAGAACTAACAGATCCACAGAGGATGCCATGTCCACTGCTCATGACTCAATTTTCCTTCTACAGCCCCGGTGTTGTAAAATGACTTTTAAGTGAACCTTTAACCTTCGAAATAGTGGTGAGGACCACTATATCTGAATATTTTTAACAAACCAAGTGAAATCAGATTCTTTTTTATTAGTTGGTGGACCAATCCAGGGATAGGGATGGACTGCAATCAAATTTGGTATGGACAGTCATGTTGGAGGGCTCTGAGTACAGCCACTGCTCCTTTGCAACGAATGGGAGCCAGTTGAGGCATGATGGGAATCTGATAATGCCTCCTAGTTGGCTTCCTTCTCAGGTTTTTTGGGCACGTTGAGCTGCTAGGCGAGCCCAGAGAAAGGCCGAGAATTTGATGAAGGGATTATATATCTCATCTGGCCTGGGAACACCTCAGATTACTCCAGGAGGCGCTGGAGAGACCAGGGCAGAGCGATGTCTGGTATTCCTTGATGAGCCTGCTGCCACTGCAAACAGACCTCAGATGGGTGAAAGAAGATGGATGGATGGATGCTCTTGTTATTTTCTTTCATTGTTCGTTAACATGAGCAAGCCCTTTACTTCAAGAGCTTGTTAAAGTGATTATCTGAATTATTGCTGGGGCATCTTCACCAACAATAGACTACCCCATTATTACCAGGTATTCAACCAACTCCGGTTAGTTCTTTAAATTATTAGTTGCATCTAAAGACTTTGGATTTGGAAATTGGACTTTGTAGGTAGAAAAATATTCTCTGTCTCATTTGCACTCTGCTTACAGATGAATTTCATTATTGAGCAGATCAGCGCCTCGAGATAAATTATATAGCACCATGTGTTCGCTCTTTGTCTCATTGTGTTCTCGGTGAAAGCAGAGAGATGACCCTCAACCACAGCAGACTGACTGCTCACGTCTTACAAAAGAAAGTAAAGTTGACAAGAACCTTCACAAAAAGACAAACAATCACATTTTTCATAAATGCCCATTTTAAATTTACATAATTCATTTTGTTTTGATGTCAGTGGGCTCAGAAAATGCTTTCAGCACCGGCAGGAATCTTTTGTTGCTTTGGAGAAATTCGCTTCTGAAGGAAATGCTGAAAGTGGCAAACAAGAACAGTTAGACTACCTGAAAAGTTTATTCACTTTCTTGCCGGGGGTTGAAGGGCAAGATCAATACCACTCTCACACATGTGTGTTCAATATGAAGCCTGAGCAGCTGGATAGCTTAGTTTAGTGAAAAGACTCATGGACTCTCTGCTGGTTGCCCGGCAACCTCAAGGTGGTGTATAGACAGGAAGTCAATGTGCCGGCCAAAGAAAGAAAGAGTCCACAGCGCGGGGCTGAAGATGTTTACTGACGTTGGTTTTGTTTGATGGCACAGTGGACACATTTCAGCAGTGATTGATTATTTAAAGTGGCATTTGTTGTCTTTTCACTCTGCACTGATGCTTTTACTGTTTCCTCTTGACATTCAGAAGAGTTGGTTGTCGTTTACTGGGCAACAGATCCACATATTGAAGGATTTGGGGAACATTTCTGTCAGAAGTAGCTTCTTTTGAATGGATTTTTAAAGGTGGTTTTCAAAATCTCATTAATTATAACGATACTACAGTAGTGTAGTGTTTGTTTCTCAAACCACCGAGAGACTTAGTCGTGGACTTTTGTGCAACATGTAGACAGAAGCGACAATCTCTTCTACTTTGAAACCACTATTATTTTGGAGAAAGCGCATCAGAGACTTTCCTTTTTAAGTCAATTGAGAAAAAAATGCTGTGTTTTCCAGCAATAGTTTGGTGCTGCCTTGTCCATCGTTATCTTTGTATACAACTGAATAACTGTCTGGTTTGGAAACGTGTCAGCAGAGAGATGGTTGAGAAACATCACTTGGTGTGGCCCTCCACTTCTAGCAGAAGTCTACAATGCTAGACTACTAAAAAAAAAGAAAAGGGGGCTGAAGGGCTGAAGCTGTTTCCCTCCTTAACACTTTTAATTCACCACTGCAGGCTAGTGGGTTTTAATTATTGGTTGGTTCCCTTGTTGGTGTTTCACTCAAGAATCTTGACCCTTGTAATTCTGCTCTGTCTGTGAAAAATGTTTTAATAAAGCCTCCTCCAAAAACTCTTCATATTTTCAAGTGTCTGGTTATGATCCCCACCCATTACACTGTACTTCACCTGTTATCCTCCTCTTGGATCATTTCCCCCACGTTGACCTCCATGTTCTCCAGAAGTCAGCTCATGAAAGCTTTTAGCATGTGCACCTTTGACCTTCACTGCAGTCAACAGGTTATATATGTGTGTCTGCGTGAGGGAGGGAGGGGAACAGCTGATTTACACAGGAAAACAAAAAAAAAAAAATCAGTTTTATTTGTTTTCATACCCACCTGAAGACATTTTCTCCATATAAGATGAATTTTAAGACGTGGCTCGGTCACATGTCATCTGATCAGAACCGCGGACAGCGCCAGTTTGCTCCCGAGCGCTGCGTCAGGACGCACAGAGAAAAGCTCAGAGCCAACCTCATAAGGAGCTCTGTGAGGGGATGCAAAGCAACATTAAGATATGATGTGCTTGTATCCGATCACAAGAAACCTAACCCGCTTTCCAATGTGTTGCTTAATTACCACAGAGTCTAAAACCCGAGGATTTCTCTCCAAGAGGGGACGCGTTTGGATTTACGGGCATGCTTTGAGCAAACTTTTGGGATTAAAGTGAAAATGTCTGGAGGATTCATGGACACAAACTACGAGGGCTCAGCAGGGATAGTCTACGCTGCAACCTTCAACTTCAGCCCTTTTTTCAACACCTCCAACAGCTCCGAGGGCGACTTCTCCCACCTGTCGGACTCCGATAAAACGGATTCTGTGGGAGATGGAGCCGCTGTTGTGAGAATCATGGTCTCTGTCATCTACTCGCTGGTTTGCGCGCTGGGTCTGGTCGGGAACTTGCTGGTCCTGTACCTAATGAAGTCCAAACAAGTGTGGAAAAAATCCTCTATTAATCTTTTCGTGACTAGCCTGGCGGTGACTGACTTCCAGTTCGTGCTGACTCTGCCGTTCTGGGCGGTGGAAAACGCGCTGGACTTCACGTGGCTGTTCGGCAAAGCGATGTGCAAGATCGTCTCCTATGTGACGGCCATGAACATGTACGCCAGCGTGTTTTTCCTGACTGCTATGAGCGTGGCGAGGTACTGGTCGCTCGCCTCGGTGCTGAAGGGCAGAAGGCGGCGGCCGCACTGCTGCTCGGCGCGGTGCATCACCGTCTTCATCTGGTGCGTGGCTGTCTCCGCCGCGCTGCCGCACGCAGTCTTCTCCACCACCGTGACCGTGTCCAATGAGGACTTGTGCCTCGTCAAGTTCCCCGAGAGCAACGGGACCGCGCAGTTCTGGCTGGGGCTCTATCACTCCCAGAAAGTGCTGCTGGGTTTTGTGCTGCCGCTGGGCATCATCTCAGCCTGCTACCTGCTGCTCCTGCGCTTCATCACCTCCAAAAACATCAACACGTCGAGCGCAAAGCGGCGCGCCAAAGTCACCAAGTCTGTCACCATCGTGGTGTTGTCCTTCTTCCTCTGCTGGCTGCCCAACCAGGCGCTCACAGTCTGGGGCATCCTCATCAAACTCAACGTGGTTAACTTCAGTTACGAGTACTACACCACGCAGGAGTACGTGTTCCCGGTGTCCGTGTGCCTGGCGCACTCCAACAGCTGCCTGAACCCCATCCTGTACTGCCTGATGAGGCGAGAGTTCAGGAAGGCGCTGAAGAAGCTCTTCTGGCGGATGACCTCGCCGACCATAAGGCCGTTCACAGCCACCACAAAGCAGGAGATAAACGAGCAGGGTCCGGTCCTGGCGCCCGTCAGCGCGCCCGAGGAGCCCGCTGTGTTGTTTTACCCTCCGGGCGCTGTGATGTACGACAGGCAGGATCTGCCGCAAAACAGCACTTAGTGTGAAGTGTCAGAAGGTTATTTTGTTTCATCCTCTAAAGTGTTTTTAATGCGTTCAAGTTAATTGCTCAGTTTCCTGCCTGAGGCCTGAGTTCAGGCTGGATGTGCGTTATAAATAAAGGTGAGAAAAGAGCAGAACTTGTTAAAATCTCACTGATGACTCAGACAAGACTTCAGCCTCTGCACACACATCTGTGATTTTATATTTAAGTGCTCTTCGGGACATTATCCTGCGCGTAAAGACTGAAGACGGAGCAGCATTTCTGAATGTTTGTGTTCAAAACTGTCACCAAAAAATAAATAAAAAACCTTTTAATGTGCAAGTAAAGTGCATCTTCAACACGTGAGACACTTGCTTGTCCTCTTTATTTGTACTCAGTGAGGATGAATAATGTCCAAACCGAGACCAGGATAGTAATTCAGGTAGTTTTATTATTAAATTCGGGGGAATGGGAGCACTGGTGTCAGCTTGGTGCTCAGTGAGCTGGAACACATCTGGACAGGTGTGAAGAGAGGGCGCCAGAGCGCAACAGAGAGAGAGAGAGCACAACCAGTCGGGCACAACAAGTCTCCCTATAGGCGCGGACACGACACAGATGCCTGCTGATATCTCCTCTTTCTCTCTTTCACTACAACTGGCCTACTAACATCAGGCCCTGGGTTGCCAAGAGCCAAACCTGGCGACAAGCCCACCTTTGTGCTCTGATATGTAGCTGCATGGTGAGGGGAATAACTCACATTGAGTGCTGAAGCTTTTTTCGCTACTGACTGGTTTTACAGGAAACATGTAAATACGCAGAGGCAAATTAACACTTCACCTTCTGTTTCACGTGGTCTCATGATGGGAGAAGTGGGTCTTTACGTCACTTCACAGTAAAACTGTTCCCTAGTTTTGCAAGAAAGTTGATCAAACATATTTATTCAAGGTTGTCGTTGTGAAAACTTCTATAAGTTGACAAGATATCTGCCATTTAACAAACAAGTCTACTTTTAAACGTCTCCATTACTTCCTTTACTGTTAATTGTGAGTAATTTCATCTGGTTTAATAAATGTAATTACAGTAGGCCTGTTAAACTTGAATGTAACGTTTTCAATTTCACTTATTTATGTGGAAGAAAATAAGTATTCTGTAAAATGTTTTAATATGTTGTTCACTCTTGCAGTTTTTTCCTGTTATTTTACATTCAACATGTAAATTCAGTTAAATGTAAATTTTTATTTTATGTATATTTTTGTGTAAATGGAAAATACAAGGAGAATGGTGCAATGAACAGGAAAAAATCCCTAAAATTACAGATTTTTTTACATCAATCAATCAATACATTATTCTGAAAGGGTTTTTTAAATCATAACCAAAAACCTTTTCATGTTTTCTTATTTGTTTTTGTTTTACTTTGTAAGAAGTTAATGAAAATGTCAGAAGAGTTTGCCCGCCTTAATGTCACGGTCCTTTATTTTTCACGGTTAAAGCGCAAAAAAAGCGCAAACGCAAAGCTTTGAATGTCAAGTGCACTTAAGATAAACCTGATTTGTTATCTCACAGCCAAGCACAAAAACAAAATCCCTCTAAGTGTCTGCATGGCTTATCCCATTAATTATTGCTTTAGAGAGAGCTTGTTCAAACCTTTAATTAATATTGATTTAAAGGAGACATTAGGAGCATTTAACAGATAAGATCGTGTGTTTTTGATTTCTGCAGCACCATTAGCCTGTAATTAGGGGTGTTTAGTGAGGACCATGTGCAAGAGCCATTAATTTCAGCACCAAACATTAAGTCAGCTTTCACAACATCACCCCGTTAAGTACATTTAATAGCAGTTAAATGTCAGACATGGAGCCGCCTGTTGGAGCTGCAGTAATTAATAAATGGTTTTTGTAACTGACGGTACATTTCATCTTGAATATACTCAAGTTACTTGAGTTTTTATCCAATAATTTTGACTTTTTTATCTCATAATTTCCCCTTTTTCCTCATAATTTGGACATTTTATCTCATGTTTTACTTTTTCCATATAATATGTTTGTTTTTTTATCTTATTTGATCTCAATTTTGACATTTTTCTCATCATTTTCACTTTTTTACTCTCAACTGTGACATTTAACAGCAGTTGAATGTCACAGATGGCTCTGTTTGAGCTGCAGTTATTAATAAACTGTTATTCTTGAGTGTGTCATCCTGAAGACAGACAGCTTTTTAATATCCACTGATAGCAGCATAGGCTTATTTTAAGTATACTGTTAATTGAGGTATTTGTCAGGAGTCCAGGCTGAACCCAAAAGCAGACTCAAGAGAAACAGGTAAGGTGCTAAATGATTTACTTTCACAGGCCGAGTTGGAAGCTGGCTGGCGTTTGTTTGCGGGGGAAAGAACATAATTTCGGCTGGGCTGGTGATCCTGGACAGGAAAACTGATGCCACAGCTTGGCAGACAAACAGACAAGCAGCAAAAATGTTGCAAGAGACTGGTGGCAGCAGCAGCAGCAGCAGCAGCAGCAGCAGCAGCAGCAGGGTAGCGTGGAGACTGGGCCCTGATATCAGACAGGTGTCCTGATTACTGATGAAGAGGGGGAGACAGAGGGCAGGTAAAAACCAAAACCAGCCACACTCCACTCATACTGAAATTACAGAAAACAACCAGAATACACACTCACACAGGCAAGCGGGTGTCACGGGGGATGAGTCACGATGGCATTTGTACTTCACTTAAGTGTTTTCATATACTATTATAGTACTATACTAGTATACTAGTATAGTACTTTATGCTCCACTGCATTTGTTTGGCAGCGTCAGTTACTTTACAGATGACTTTTTTAACAAAATATGAATCAACTAATAAACGATGACGTGTTATTATAGATTACGTTACCAGACAGAATATAAAGTAGTTAAAGGTTAACTAACAACGTTCACTGCCACTACATATTGTAGACGAGCACTGAAACTCACATCAAACTATGACCGGATTTTTTCGTTTTTGGGTGACGTTATCCTTGAAAATGTTTTCAGACACATATCTTTGTGTACTGTTTAGCTGAGAACGTTTCTTGCCAGACTGCCATGCTGAAAAAACAGAGGCGGGGTGGACATGGACACGCTGCCAGCTGGCTACAAAAAAACACACACACAACAGTCACAGGAGGTGTGATGTCATTCTCTGTTCAGGACACCATTACTCCACTGGAGCTTTACACAGCAAATCACAGATATTTGACCTTTAAAGGGGCACTATGTAGTTTTGGAGAAGAAATTCAAACTTATAATTTTAATATTCACAATCTTAATGAGATAATGATACAAACTCACCTTTATAACAAATAAACAAATTAAAACAATATGAAATTGCATTGCCCTTTAAGGTCAGTTTGCTGATTCAGTTTATTCAGTTATGGAAATTAGGAGAGTTTGTTTAATTGGTTTGCTTGAGAAGATTTTCCTCTTCCCCAGAACTACACAGTCCATCTTAGAAAAGTAATCCCCATCTCTACCAGCTGACTTTGAATGTTTTTTTAACTTTTTGCCACTTCTACTAAAGCAATAGATCTGAGTACTTCCTCCACCGCTGACTGACATGTTTAACTTCCAGATTTAACAGAACATTCACGATTTAATTAAATTCAATATTGACTTATTTCTAAAAGGATCTCAATGGATCTAATTTGGTTGAATCAATCTTTTCTCCTCCTGTTGCCTCTAAGCCTTCTGTGTGTGTGTGTGTGTGTGTGTGTGTGTGTGTGTGTGTGTGTGTGCGTGCCATGACACACAACATTGCCAGATGGAAAAAAGACAGCAAATACTGTGTTCATGTCTGATAAAGACTGGACTGACTCAACATCCCGAGATAAATATTGCACTGAATCTTTTAATTAATCAGCTACAGAAACAAAGGGGGGGCTAATTTAATATGCAATCAGGCTAATTTAATGAGACATAGCTGGCTAATGGGCCCCAGGAACATGTGATTAACTTCATACATCAGGGCGGTTTGTCATGCGGGTGTTGAATTCAGCATCACAGCACAAAAAACACATCTAATATATCATCTCCTAAGAAACGCCTTTTGGGGGGAAGAGATGTGACTTCAGTCATAATCATGATGAGAAATTCCAATGTAATAGTGTGTATGCCTCGAGAGACGGGCTTATATCCCCGCTGATCTCCCGAGGCAACAAAGAAAGAGGCTTTGATGTGTTTTGAATGTCGAGGAAACAGATTTTCAAAGCTATTGAGATATTCTGGAGAAGGTTATTGTCGCGCACTTCCCGCCTTTTCAATCAATTTACATGTGAAAAACACTTTTTGAAGGTGTTTGATTGAATGCGATAAACATCTGAATGTTGTCATAAATATTTATGTTTTCTTCAAACACCTTAAACTGAAAACCAGTATATTACAACTGAGTCACAAATTGGAGCGAAAACATGCTTTGAAAACTGACCAGGCTGCTGATCTTCATCCTTACACATCCAGGAGGCAGAGACGGATATAACGAGGAAGAAAGAAGCATGACCGATGTTTTTTAAACTGTGATCCGAGAAGGATGAGGCCCACTGGGCACATTAGTCATTCTCGCCAGTGTACTTTTGTCTGCGACTTTGACTTGTTCTGATGGATTTTAAGATCTCCTTCAGACAAGCTTTGAGACATACTGAAGAGAAATATTGTGCTAGTCCACAAGAATCGTATGATTAAGCAACATGTTTTCATTCTCAGTTAAAATAAGTTCTCAAGTATTACTGCATTAACAGCATCAAATAAAATATAGTTAAATTATCAGAAGTAGACATACTTATAATAACTTTTATACCCACTTTCACAATAGAGAAATAGTTGGAAATCATTTTTGTTTTACCATATTCGATTTGTCGATGGAAAGTTTCTTAGTTCACAAAACATTTCTGGAGATTCTCAGCAAAACAGCGTTGCAGCAAAGTAGATGGGAACCATGAAGAAACTGAAAAACAAGGACGTCCCGACATTCTGAATTGATTTGAACAGATGTTATTTACACCCTATTGTAAGCCGAAATCTTCACTGGAGCTCCTGTTAATCTCCCGATTTCATAGTGATACAAATCATATGGGAGTTTCTCAGTTTCTGTGTGGGATATGTGTCATGTACCTGGCAACCTGACGCAGAGACAGAGGTTCGCATGCAACAGTCAATATATTGAGATACTATGTCATTATTTTGAGATACTAAGTCAATATATTGAGATACTATGTCATTATTTTGAGATACTTAGTCAATATATTGAGATACTATCTCATTATATTGAGATACTTAGTCAATATATTGAGATACTATCTCATTATATTGAGATACTAAGTCAATGTATTGAGATACTATCTCATTATTTTGAGATACTATCTCATTATTTTGAGATACTAAGTCAATATATTGAGATACTTAGTCAATATATTGAGATACTATCTCATTATATTGAGATACTAAGTCAATGTATTGAGATACTATCTCATTATTTTGAGATACTATCTCATTATTTTGAGATACTAAGTCAATATATTGAGATACTTAGTCAATATATTGAGATACTATCTCATTATATTGAGATACTAAGTCAATGTATTGAGATACTATCTCATTATTTTGAGATACTATCTCATTATTTTGAGATACTAAGTCAATATATTGAGATACTAAGTCAATATATTGAGATACTAAGTCAATATATTGAAATACTATCTCATTATATTAAGATACTAACTCATTATATTGATACTATCTCATTATTCTGAGATACTTAGTCAATATATTGAAATACTATCTCATTATATTGAGATACTTAGTCAATATATTGAGATACTATCTCATTATATTGAGACACTTAGTCAATATATTGAGATACTATCCCTATTGAATATGCGCAGTAGAGTCCTCGCTCGGCCCATGGACTTTACATTGTGATGGTGTCAAGGATTTTTAGCCCTGTTCTCGGGAGGTTGCTGTTGAAAATGGATGATACAGGTCCCAAGAAGAAAAGTCACTCAAAATTTAAGCCACCTTGACATTCCCCTCAGTACATTTACTCAAATAAGGGGTCGAAAACTTATTTCACCACCACATGAGAGTGGAATTGATCTGCTCCTCTAACTCTCAGCAAGACAGAAAATAAGCGTATTTTCCAAAATGTCAAACTATTCCTGTTGATCAGACGTTCACACACGTACAATGCATAAAATCATGAGAATCAAAGAGATTTAAGGATATAATAAAGAATCTTTATTTAATAAAACAATAGCTTTAAAATACTTTTATATAAGCAGTATCATTCCACATATCTGATGAAGAGGGCGATGAAGATGCAGCCAAACAGAGACACGGTTGACGCCGAGAGGACCACCACGATTACGCTTCCCGCCATGTTGACCAGAGCGCCGAGCCCCGCGCCCACGATGATCTGAGCCAGCTGGACCATGCAGGTGAGCGCGGCGCAGTCCACGCCGGTGCCTCGCGGCGTTACATTGCTTCCTCGTAGCTTCAGTTGTTCCTGGAAGTGCAGAGGAGGAAGAGCAACATGTCATCAAGGTTTGTATAAGTAGAAGTGACCATGGCAGGAAACAATCAATAGATGTGTGAACGGATGCAGCGCTGGACAATAAGTGTATATTGTTTTTTCATTGTTTGTGTTTTTTTAAGAAGACTGAAGCAATTTCATGTTTCATCACCAGCTCACGCAATTCAAGTAAACAAGGTATTGATCGAGCATGTAAGTACACATGAAAACGTCAATGTTTTTATACTGATGATTGATTTTTGAGCCGCCACCAGGAAAAAAGGAACCAAGGAAAAATATTATATATATATATATATATATATATATATATATATATATATATATATATATATATATATATTCTATTTTTTTATAGTGACCGTAATGTATAAACACATATGCAATATTATGACCAGCTGCAAAGTTCTGAATGGGAATAATTTGGTTGAAAATTACAATCAAACTGTGATCATTCAGCGGTTCAGTTTCATTACTTTCAAAGCTCAGAAACTGAAATTGAAAATCCTATTTCTTTCCATGATTTTAAAACACTATTTTTGTGGATACCGGCGATTCTTAAAGTGGAAAGTAACTTTGCAGGTGGTATTATTTTTGGCACCACTGGATCGTTTACTTTCTCCTCAGAGGAACAACTACCAACAGCACAGAATGTGTTTTTTCATTTAGTCTCTAATGGAGACATGAGAGCAGACAGAAATGGTGCCGGCCTCACTGGATCGCCGATCACTGGATTTACTTCTCTGGGAGATTTTGTTCCCGTTGAGAGACAAAATTGCACAGTGAAAGTGAGGTTTATTGAGAACCAGTCGAAACTGAGATGAGGTCATTATCCTGTAGCCATCATGCATTCAGCATTTACTTCCTTGGGATGAGCTAAAACTAAAAAGACAAGGTCCAGTCTCGATTTAAATGCAACGGAGTCTCCACTGGTGACCTCGACTTCACCTGGTCAAGCAACAGGCCGAATCATAATGTTCGTTCATAATAACCTCTAGGAGGAAGAAACTCCTGCATCATTAGCTTACATACAATTTTAGTCTCTTTTTTAAAGATGTTATAGATGTATATTTTTATAGTTACGGCTGATAATGACAACACAATTAAACACATTTGCCGATTTCACATTTCTCCACGATGCAAATCAACTACAACTGCGGCGTCATGGTGATTCTTTCCATATGTTGCGTTTCCTTTGAACTGGGAAGTTAAAGATTCCCCAGTTAGTGATTTCAACTGAAACATGCTGCAGAATATACTGTTTATCAGTCCCTCTGTCTTATCTGCGTGTCATTAAATCAGTTTTACACACTGTACCATTAAATGGGGCATCTTCATGTTTACTGCACAGCAGTGGCACCGCTGTCGCAGAGACAACCAGCTTGCTTCCTGTTTTCCAAATATTTCAACAGGTGGGATCCACGTCTCATCCTGTAATCCCTTCTGTCAAAAATGCTGCGTTCAAAAGCAGCCCCCAGCTTTATTGAGCCAATATCTGGAATCAGCTAACAGGTCCACCATATAACAAACCTGTTTACAGGCTGTCACATGAAAACTGGAGCCTGACTGTGTAACTGATTAACAGACTGTTTCTATTATTTGATACATTGTAATTGCTTTCCTGTTTTATTGCGTGTTTTTAATTTAGCTTACACTGGTACTAACTTGATTGCCCAGTGTAATAAAGTAGATTTAATTAAAGGGGCCCTAAACCAATTTTACACGCAAAGGTCATTTGAACCTTCATAACAAGTCCTACTCAGCCCGTGCAGGCGGTTGAGAAATGCCATTTATGGCTCTGAAGGGAGTTTTTACGAGTTATCTCAGCTTTCGTTTAAGACTTCAAACTTTTAACAGAGAGCCTGTGAAACAAACCGTATGAGTGTTTTGCCCTATTAAGATCTGTTCTCCACTTGTCTGTCCTTCTGCTGGGCAATTTGAGTCGGTTCCTCGCTGTGGGCAAGTTAAGCTTCAACACAGCAGGATGAGAAGCAGTATTTTTTCCCCCCCGAGGGTAGATTGAAGACTGTGTTTTTTATTGTACGAAAGTCACTTTCAGCACAAGGTCAGTTTGCATAATCCACAATGTTAATGTTAATTTTGGTCATAGCCGTGGAATAAAGTATTTTGATTGATAAAGGATTTAATGTGGGGAAGGGGCCCTGGGAGGTTTTCAGTGTGGCAGGTCTGAGGCCTGCAGGTGGCCACTTAGTGCACCTGTGAATAATAAGTTGATTGACACTCACTGTTGAGGAAAAAATATAAAGAAACTCAATTTAGACTTTTAAAAGATAAACACACCCTTGATACTTTTTGGACTTCAAACACAAGTTTCTCTGATGCGTCTGAACCCTGAAAAACATTTCTCCCAGGTTTCAGTACCTCTTCCTCGCGCTGATACTCCGCTATCAGGTTGAACGGGATGGTGTAGAGCGTGCTGGACATGACGCCGAACACGCTGCAGAGGATGAGCGTGGCGATGATGTTGGGGAAGAGGCCGATCAGGCTGGTGCCCATGCCGAACATAAAGTAGCCCATGAAGTACAATCCCTTCAGGCCGATGTATGGGAGGAGGCACCGCTGCACATCTGAAAACAGACACACACACACAAGTCAGATGATCAATTTCACTTGAGATTCGAGAGTAACAACTGTTGTGTCAGCGTTTTCAGATACTGGACTACGTGACAGCTGCTTTCGTCTTTAATGGGATTTCACACTAAAACCCTCCACGGTACGCTTTACATTTGCTGCAGCTGATTTGACATTGATTGGACCGGCTGTCTTCTGTTTCGGAGCAGCGATGTACAAAACATTTGCTCAGCATCCAGACTATAAATTCTTCTTTATTCAACCAGGCAGATCATTAAGAACAAAGGCAGAAGGCAGGGACTCTTGAGGGGAAAGGGGGTCAGGGCTTAAAGAAAGGCAGCAGCACACGTTCAAACATTTCAAACACGCCAACTACTCACATACAATCACAAACAAGCAGGGAGCAAGATGATTTCTTTTGTTCACTGGGCAAATGGCTCTGCAGTGATTAAAATTTAGCAGGCACTCAATAGATTATTATTGTTTTTTGGCTGGTGAAGCAAATCTAGCAGCCACTTGCATATTTTCAGAGGGAAACTTTTTACTTTGATACTCTGAGTACATACCAGAGCCTGTAATTCATTAGTTTTACTTAAATAAAAAAGATGAATCAGAACTTCGACTTTTTTACAGTCTTTTTTTCCTTAAGTTTTGTACTTTTGCCACCTCTGGTCGACAGGATTTTTGTCCAACGCTATTAACTGTTGCTAGTTTGCGTTTATAATGGTACTTTGTGCCTCAGCAGGAGGCTGCACCAGCAGGGGAGGAGAAATATTCTCCCACAAACTTGTTACAGATGGACGAAAGCCTCCATGGGAGAGAAGAGGAGCCGGAAACTGCCAGAAAACTCCCACAATGCTGCACAATCCTGAACTAATTGCTGCAGTGCCTGATTTGGTCTTAATGAGGCCTAACGTGCCATACAACAAAGCAAAAAAGCAGCGAGAGAGGAAGGAAACGCAGAGGCAACAGTCAGCAGCAGACAGGTAAAAGCTAGGGAGAGAATTATTAAATAGATCAGTTAATTAAATGTTTCCGTTAATTAAATAGTTGAGAGTCAATTTAGAGTCAATTTCACTCTCAGGCTGGACTTTACTTTGCACGTAGCACGCTTTATCTCTCCCTTTCACATCTATCGACGGCTACAGCCGATGTAAGCGGACATGATAAAGCAGCCCATGCCGGCAGCCGATGCCTCTGGGAAAAAAAAAAAGTGTGTTTCCCTTGTGCAGAGCCATCTAATGAGTGGCTGCAGCACACCAAAGCCTGTCATCCCAGCGAAACAGAGAAGGAAGCGGTAATTGCTCGCTGCTATCCCTGCATGTCGTTCACAGCCGAGCTAACGCTGTTAGTGCAATGACGAATGTCGAAACGGACAGACACATACATATTCTCTCTTTGTTTCCGCCACTCACGCTGTTACTCACAGGAGTAGAGCGCAGAGGACACGGCGTTAATACACAGCCCCCAGCAGCCCACTTCTACCCCTCTCTCATATGTGATGTAGGCTGTGGAGTTATGGTCTGCGTATGGATTTCCCTTGTAGACAATCTGAAAAAAACAGAGGAAGGAGAAACAACTTCAGGGTGTTGAAATACATGCCCCCATTACCACCGATCATAAAAGTCTCACTGATATCTATAAAATGTTGGCGTCCCTCTTGAATTCACGCTTTTATCTTTTCTTTCCAATAAAAATAAGCAGATTTCAGCTCAGCAGGGAGCCACCGCCTATACATCTCTCATCCCTGGTAACGAGGCCTGCAATTCAAGATTAGGTGCTTGTGCGTCGAATGAACTGTGGCTGTCAGTGCTGCGTCATGGGGTGAAGAGCCTTCTTTGATCAGCAGGCTCACCGCTTCATCATAATACACAAAACAACAGACCGCTCCCCCACCTTCGCCCTACGTCAGCCGGTGTACGTCATTGGTGTCAACTTGTGAGTCTAGCTGCGTTTAAATGGATCCTAATATTCAGATTCTCATAAAATGCATTCTCCTACAGAATCATTATAGGATGACTAATTATTTCCATACAGAACTATTCAAGTATTCAAGTTCCTGTGTTTTTCATATTGCAATATCACAGAAAAACCTAAATATAGTGCAGCCCTGACATCTATTGCTGTGGAAACTACCACCGAGGCAGTTTTGAGGACTTTGCCAGGTGTTTATATGTTTATATGTGACTATTTATAGTAATTATAGTAATGATTACTGAGTAATCATGGCTCTAAACAACAACAACATGCCTGCAAGCGCTGCAGCTGGAATGAAAGGATCCCTTCTCAAGATGGTTTCCGCTTTCTTTGACTAATTGTTGTTCCAGACCGGTGTTTTTCAAACCAGGTCGTGTTGCCTCCTGTCCTGCAAGTTTTGGCTGTTTCCCTGCTCCACCACACCTGATCCAAATGAAAGTGTCTATCAGGTTTCTGCAGAGCTGAGGACGAACCGATTATATGAAGCAGGTGTGTTGGAGCAGATAAACATCCAAATCCTGCAGGACAGGAGGCAACGGGACCTGGTTTGAAAAACACTTCTGGTTCAGAAAGTGTCAGAAAATAGTGAAAAATACAACCACATGTCTGAAGTTGTCAGATATTCAGCTTATAAGTCTAAAAACACATTTAAAAAAAATGTAAATCCTCACATTTGAGAAGCTGGAAACCTGAAAAACCTATGAAAAATCATCTTACCCTACCTACCCTCTCACTGAAGTTACACAGTGCAGGAACAACTGATATCTATACAATAAATATGAAGCTGTAGCCAGAGGACAGTTAGCTTATCCTAGCTTAGCATAAAGACTGTATCTTTCTAGCCTTGTTGTTGACAGAGCCAGGCTGCCTGTTTACCCGTGCTTCAGCCCGTCCACATCGGGAGAACGACGATACATGACAGCAGCTTGTTCAACCCATCTTGCCGTTTGTTGTTAAGCGGTGGCCTCTAGCGGTCATAGAAATTATTACAGCAGCAAAGGAGGAAGTCAGGTGAAGTTGTAGGGGTGACAAAGGTCAGGGACAAGCACAGGACTTTCATCCAGAGTTAATGGTGAGTCATTTTAATTTACAAACGTCACAAAGTCACGTCAAGTACGTAACGAAACTGAAGTTATGTACATACTTTTGGTATTAAGTAATGTTATTTTAATCCCAAACCACAATGTTTTCCTGAACCTAAACAACGGCAACCATATGACAGATGTCTGGTGTGCCTATAGCTGGTACGCTTCAACCATCATGTTGTCTTGGAAACAAGTCACTGGCATTATATCCAGTCCTTTAGGTATGAGGATGTGTTGCCCGTTTTCAGTCTGTATGCTAATCAAATCTAACCGGCTGCTTATTTGGTATCCTTCCATCTGCAGTTAGCCCGCTGTTTCCACTGGTTGGCTTGTAGGTAAACAGCTGTCTGCCTCTTTTTTTTTTCTTTTATCAATTATATCATTTAATTGATCAGTTGTTTTGTGTTTATAAAATGGTTTGAGGAGCTTTTGTTGCACATTTTCACTCTACAGCTCACTCTCCCTGTCGCCTCTTGACTCCTTGAAGGGAAAATACAATACAAAAAAAGCCTATCACAGTGTGCCAGAGCTGAAGCTGACATTTTAAAATGTCTTGCTATGTGTGACAGAAAATATTTAATTTACAGCAATATTAAATAGAGAGAAAGCAGCAAATCCTCAGATATGAGGTGCTGGAAAAAGCCAGTATTTGGCATCGCGGCTTGAAAAATGGCTCAAACAAGTCACTGATGATGAAAATGGAAATCTGTAAGAAGCAGTTTGAACTGATGAGTTCAGCGGCACTAATCACTGCAATTCAGCATGATTATGTCACAGTGAGTGGACAATAAGGGGAGATTAGGAGCTCTGAAAGCAGTAATGTGGAACGACAAGGTGAAATCATTGCCTTTATGTTCTTAATCACACATTTTTAATGCTATAGCACTGATGGGGTTGTTTCTGAAATGCACGGACTCAAGCACACACATAATTTCATACCTGTCCCATAAAATCAGTGAAGAAGAGCATGTTGCAGAGGAACGCCGTCCATCCCAGCAGGTGACTGACACACAGGCAGCGGTAGTGGCTCGGCATATTGCTGATAGTTTTCATCAGTGACCTGAATGTCATCCTCTTCTGGGCCTGCAGATACACATCAGACAAAAATCAGCGCCAACAGCTACAACAATGACAAACAAAAACAATAAATAAATAAAACGGCACTCAGTGCTCTTAACGCTGAAGTCCGTGACAGACAACAACTCAAAAGCTTCAACAATAACATAAAAACAAACGTGCGCACTGTAATTACATCGAATGAAGGGATTCAACATCAAGATCACAAAGGGCTCACACTAAGGTGTCAGGGTTTAGAGACGTAAGACCTTCAAAACAATCAATCACGCAAAAAAACAAAAAATACGGCCAAAACTATCAGAGCAAGATGAGTACTATCAAAGCGAGAGCATGAAATGTTTGAGATGATGAATCAAATGTTCTTACATTAAAGTGAGATGATACAAAATCTTTCTTCCTATCATCAAGAGATATCAAACACTGTCAGAAGTCAACTCATGCTGGCGCTGTTTGATGGACTGATTGATGCCGGAGTTTAGAGAATCAAAAAAGGAATTCATCAATACTCGTCAACCACCTCAATACGCGGGAAATGGAAACATGGACATCTTCTGTTGCACGGGATACATTCACACTGCCATAAATCAGAAATCCTCTGCAGAGCACAGTGTCACAGTGATGGAGCACCCGCGGCTGTACTTTGTGTTTAGTGCTAATTAGCAAACGGTGGCATGCCAGCATACAAAACTAAGATGGAGGTCCCTGTAAACCTGCTAATTAATCAACCATGTGTTTGCATGTTGTTGTTAGAATTAAGCTTAAAGTCACAGTGAAGGCAAAAAGGACTTGCAACGAATTTGCAGGCGAGTATTTTTTGCATACTCATGCGGCATATGCGTCACGTCTCCGGTGCGTAAAGGCCTTTAACTAACCCCGCAGGAAGGTCATGGGTCGTTGCAGGTATCCACTGGATCGACTGTGTGAAATGTGACCTTATGACTGGCCCTGAGGCCAGACTGTAATCACTTCTGCTTTCTCCAATGCCACGCATTGTTTGTGGCATCGAACACAACATTTTTATGAATGCACCATGAGCGAGAAGGTTATCAGCATCAGCCCTCTGAAGATAAACTTTCAGAAGCGGTCGCAGCTTGTGTCTGTTGCCTCGGATCATTTATACACACACATAAACAGCACGTTGTTCATATATATATATATATATATCTTCCATTAAAGGCTGTTTCGTGTACACTTAGCCAGTGTGCTTTTAGCCGAACAGATGATAAGACTACATTGCAAGTCAATTTCCTCCTTGTTACTGCTGCATTAGATTCTAGCTTTAAGCATGGACAGGACGAGTGGGTTATAAATTGGATGGATGAACAAATTAGGTCTGTATTCCCTCCCTTATCTTGCAATCAGTGTATACTTTTTGCATCAAAATAAATGCATCCTCAGAGTCCGTCTATGCCGGTACACACCTCCTTGTTTGGCTGCTTGGCACTGGAGGTCACAGAGTTCGCCTCCCCCAGTGCAGAGAAAGACCGGGGCCTGAGGTCTGGGACGGACGGGACCACAGGAGAGACGGGCTCTTTGGTCAGTGCTCCGTAACCGTTGCTGTGGGAGCCCAGTAGGCGGAGGGCACTGGGAGGTGACGGGTCAGAGGGAGAGGAGACCTTGTCCAGAGGTTGCTCTGGAATACTGAACAGGTGCACGGTGAGGAAGATGCCCCAGGTCAACGCTGAGAAGAAGTAGATGACCTGGTACTCTGAGCCCAGCAGCTGACCGAACACTGAGTGGCCCCAGTCCATCGCACCCACCAGGTAGCCACACGCTCCGCCGAGACCTGGAAAACACAGCGGCGAAGATTAAAACACTTTACACACCGTTGTTTTTAAAGAGTGATTAACAATAATTGATCATTATTGCACCATATCGCAAGAGTAACGGGCCACTGCTGCTCTTTGCTAGCTATACTTGCTCATGGCTCAGTTAGCCGTGGAGCAAGTGTCCCAAGAGTTTGTCTTGTCCACGGGTTAAGCTTTAAGCTAAATTGGCTGTATTTGTCTGTTCAGTCCGGAAAATAGAAGTAAGAGTATTTCATCTTTCAACATTTTGTGAGTTTGTTTTGTTCATTTATTGCGCTGACAGCTCGCATCTACCAGCTGAAACGACGGGGGCTATCTGACTATCACCTGTCGTTGGTACAAAGTGGTATTATGAGGACAGGACACGCCGAGGCTAGCTAGATAGCATCTTCAGCAGACATCAGCAAACAATACATAGATCCAATAGGAAGCTCCATGGCAGCTACTGTAGCTACAGTTAGGAGCAGTTGGTGGTGAGCTTAGTTTAAAAACAACTAAAACTCCCTAAATCAGCTTCATACTTTATTTCTTGTCGTCAAACGGATCTTGTAACATTCAGTGACAGCTTAATAACATCCAAATTGCACCAATTTACTTGAGTCAAGCACAGAGGAGAAGTGCTTTTACACTGTCAAAAGCTTTTGTAATGATGTTGTGAATTATTTCCGTAATCTCAAGTCAATTGGTACAATTTGGTGTCACGCCAGTGTCACTCCCTTCAAATGGATTGTTCCCAAAAACAAACATACATACAAAGAAACAAAACAATATCACTTTAAGAACCAAAACACCTTAACATTTCCAGCTGTTGCTTCCAGAGATTATACACAGTTTTTCTAAAATTGTTCAGCTGAAATGATGGCTATTGTTCTACACTACAGCAGCTGGCAGGTAAAGTAATGACCACTTCAGGTTTCACACTTTGCTCGGGTGTGCGTGACTGGAACATTGTTGTTTGCGTTCTGCATCAAACGCTCTTCTCTTTTCAGCTCAGTTGTGTACTTTTCTGTCCCCAAAGTAACTGAAGTTTTTATTGCAGCACAGCGTGACAGAGCAAAGCAGATATATCACTGTGGCTCACTGTCGACGGTCTCGCAACAAACACAGAGAGGCTGGAAACAAGACAGGAAGGGATTCAGTATCAGCAGGATACAAGTTGATGTGAAAAGGGTTTCAATCAAATGAAAGTGCTGCACAGTTTGTTTGCTTTCAGTGGGCCTTCGCTGTACGTTAGTAGCCTTGAGCTAATGACAGCTCTGCTGTGATGCACAGCGTGTTACTTACTCATTATAAGATTAATTGGGGACCGTGAGCTGATGACCTCTCAACATTATAAAAAGCGCTTGTTGTTGTTAACTACTGAACTGAAGCCAATCATTGCAGCGGCATGAGCTGTGATTTGCTCGCTCACTGATACATGTCGGTCTACTGAAGTGCACTTAAAGTGTTAATGTGGATCCCCTTTGCTCCTGGCTCCTCTTGGGATCGCTCATTCTCTGGACGCAAGGGGGTAGGGCAGGTCTTGCAAGAAAACCAGTGGCATGTATGATGCGACTACATATTGACTAAGAATCTCTGAGCTGAACTGAACAAAACGATTAAAAACAGCAAAGTTATGTGAAGTTTCCACTTCTAACATTTGCACAATAACAGCTGTGGCTGATGGGAATGTTTCTCAGGTACTTTAGTATTTGGTCATATGCCAAAAAATGTGGATGAGTTTAGATTTTAATTGGTGATGGCAAAGAATATAAATAAATCTGTAAAAAAAATTAGAGGGATAGATGTTGAGACTTTTCACTCCAAGCCACAAATGTCAACCTCATCCTGGCAATAAAAGAAAAGTCATGACATCAACAAAGTCCTCGAGATTCATCCTCTGGGCACCATGAAGGTCTGTACAATTTTTCAAGCCAATCCATCAAATAGGTGTTCTGATATTTCAGTCTGCACCAAAGAGGTGGAGCGATCGATCAGCCAATCAACAGAACAACAATGGTAGCAGGTACCACGGCTAAAATTGACTTGAAAATTCAATCCGTTACTAATGACAGACCTGTTGTCTGTGCTGAAGAAAATTGAGTTGTGAAGGGTTACGAACAGTTTGACAACGGCGTTTACCAGCTGACAATCACTCCCGCGATAGATGAGTACAGAGAGGCTCACACAAAGGGCACAATCACAGAGAGAAACACAACACAGTTCGTGCTCCCTCCTCCTCAGACCTCACATACCAACGGCGGCAGCAGGCGCGTCTAGAGAGTCATGTGCCTAGCATCTGTGTCTCTCAGCCCAGACTCATGACTGCAGCACATGACTAGCTCAGGGCTGGATTACTGCCTGACTAGCATGCTCATACCACCCGGTGCCTGCTGACAGCTGAGCGATGCACTGACGCTCACACTGAGAGCATCATCCTGCCCCCAAGTAGAGTAATAAAAAAACATTAGTTTGATTTTTTTTTTTTTTGACATTTCATTATGAAGCATATTTTCTAGGTTAGGGTGGCTTACAGAGGGAGTTAAATAACCTAAATAGCTTTACAAAAAAGAAGTTTATTCAAATGTGTTATTAGTATATTTCTAAAAATAAGAGAGCATGCTTTTAGTTGACTTTTTATGTACTTATCAGAGATATATACACTCGGTTTATACTGACAAATATACAGAAAAGTATATTTTGCTGATACAGTACATATAGTTTTGATTGAGATATACTTATGAAAAGTATAGTGAAGTATTCTTGCCCTATACAGAAAGTTTTTAACCCTAAAGACGTGTGTTTGTTTGTTATGTGACTTTTGTATAGTCCACTGACGCTGTATGTACGAGTCTACACGTCTACTTTAAGCACAGTTACAGGTATATTTCAAGTACAAGAAAAACATATATTGAAAAAAACTTTTATGTAAACTATGTATGCATCCAAATTTTACTGCTCTTACATCTAAAGAATACTTAAAGTACACTTTCACAAACTAAAAAGTTGACTGCAATAAACAGTATAACCAGTATTTCCAGTAAGCCCACTTATAATATTGGACCAGAATACATCAACAACACTACTTCATACCCAAATACATTTGTTTTCAGCAGAAAAAAGTGGTTTGGGGGTTTAGTTACACTTTAAGGCACATGCTGTACTTATTACTCTCTACATGTTTGATATCTTTTGTCACTGGTTACTTTGAGGATTGTTCTCTGCATCAGAGCCAACACATCTTTAAATTAATTTATTTCATCAGCAATCTGATTAAAAAAATGTTTTATTCAAATAATTTGAAAAACGTTGAATAACGTTACAACAACATAACAACATAACGTTGTTTTGTTTCTTATGTGTTGCTTAAGTAAATCAACCGAATACTTGTCGCACTTCTGCTCAGGAAGAAAAAAAAGCATTTTCTAAACCACAAAGTGCTCGTATAACCAATTTACCATCTGGAAATCACTCACTATGTGCTCTGAGTAGAGCACAAGGTTGCAGCGGATCTACTAAATCACAGTGAGACAAATTTTGCTCAAATGGAAAAAACCTACAGTAACTCACTTGTCACTATGTCCATAAGTGGCCATCCTGCCAAAGAACATGATGTGAACGTGATGACACATGATGTTAGAAAAGTAGCTCGGGTCTTGTTCACCTCAGCTACATTCGGCCCGCAGTTATGGTGGAAATCTAAAATCCCCCGAAGGACATCAGTTTACATCCATCACGCCGGGTGTTTCTTCTCATAGTACAAACTTGAAACTTGAATCTGCTGCATCCAAACATAGATGTCTTGCATGTTTTGCTCTGTATCTGACACTAAAACCACGGAGAGTAAATTCATCCTTTCAATTCAAAGTTTTGGGGACACTGAGTCGCGAACTCCTCTAAGATGTCACGCTCTGTCTCAAACAAGCGGCTCCTGTTCCAACACAAAGAGGTTGATCATGAATCAGTGAGCCAAACCTAGTCTGTAAATCCCTGAGAGACTTATTATAAGGAAGCATTTGGTTGCATTTAATCAATCTAAGCTTGTAAAACCAAGAGCGAAGGATGTTTTTCATAAAGGGAAATTTTATTGGGACGATTTCAATGACGAATTAGGGAAACAATTATCTAAAATTGTATGTTTGCTCAGAGTTCTGTGATTAGTTAGTTTTAGTGATAACTAAAGCAGTAATGGGAGGCCCTCAGTGGAAATAAGCACTCTATACATTCATTTGTACTGTCTTTTACGCATTGGTACAGATAAATGCAGTTGATATTAAAGTGGAAACAAAGTACTTTTCCTCCCTCACGTCTTTTAGTGGTATTATGGTTGGCAAATGCATCTCTATCCGATTTTTTCAAAAGACAAAGGACAAAAGTAATATTCTTCAACCATTCATGAAGACTTGAAATCAGATAGAACTGGCGCCCGGCTGCCAGCCTTCATTTTCTCCAGACATTTTGTGAGTGAAAATTGGTTCATAGGGAACCAATCTAAATGCTGATGGTGAATCTATACAGCTATTATATGTGCTACATTTAAAGGATAAGTTCACCCAGAGATTCAAATTTAGTCATTTTTATCATCCATCCTTCAATAATGCAGAAGAAAAGTTGGGTGAGTTCGGCAAAACATTGCTTGAACTTCACGTTTTGACTAAATGAAGCGAAAAATCAATTCATTAGTGATCTTTAGAGGTGCTGTTTCAAGTATTTATGCTAAGCTAAGCTAACTTAACCCTCTCTATACTGATGTGAGAGTGGTGTCAATCTTCTCAGCAACTCTCAGCGAGAAAGAAAATAAGCGTCATGAAATCTTCTTTACACACTTCACCCACAGTCTCGCTTAACATGCAGGCGACACGCAGACAACAACACAGTATGTGCCGTTCCACCCACCAGTACAAGCCGTACACCATCAGGATGTGTTATGTGAGTTTGTCAGCTACAAAATACCTGCAAGGCAGCTATTGAGCAAGAGTTGGAGTAAGTACAACAGTGTGTGTGTGTGTGTGTGTGTGGGCTGTATTACACACCTGTGAGCAGAGCGTGGTAGTGCAGACCTCTTTCCTTGTCTTGATGTGAGCACACATCGAACAGGTAGGCCTTGATGGGCCCGTCGATGAAGTCTGCAGCGAAGTCGAACAGCACGACGCCGAACATCACCACCACTATGGCCCATATACTCTTCAGTGACCTGTCGCTGACGAGTGCTGCAACAGAACGACACATCTCATCAGACATCGAGCAAATCACTTCATCAGGACGCCTCCCTGCCGCTAATTATTACCGAACTTGTGAAGGGTTTAATTTGCTAATTTAATTTGCACATCACAAGAAATAGAAAGGCGATAAGAGACAAACAATTATGTCAGACAGGTAACAATTATATCTTAAACCCTGGCTGTTTGATTATAAAGTGCAGTCTAGTTCTGTCTTGGAAAGTAATTAAGGATAATTTTAAAAAATAGCACAAGCAAAACAATTTCTAATGAAATTACAACATAAATTGAATGATCCTTTTGAGAGATATGAGTGTTTAGAGAGGCGAGAACAACAGAAAAGTTTATTAAAAACGTTAGAATAGATCACATTAAAAGATAAGTTTGCCCAAAATTTAAAATTCACTCATTATCGTCTCAGCTCCACGCTGACAGAGATTCTTGTGAAGTTTCGTCATCCACCAAACATTTCTGGAGCTTCACAGGGTTGCAGCACTCTCCTCAACAGCTGAAGTTGATGAGCTCCAGAAATGTTTTGTTCCCAACAAGAATTCACTTGACTTTCCATCAGCATGAAGCTGAAAAGATAATGACTACATTTTCATTTGGGGTGAACTTATCCTTTAACAGATCATGAAACCTCTCTGTTGCTCTGCTCTCAGTTGGACATGAAGGCTGAACAGACCTTTCTCTGCCTGTTAAACAATAACACCGTTTATAATCAGTAGGGAAACTCTCGGGGCGGTCAACGCGGAGCTGTTGGACCGAGGGCTTTTACAACAATGCGAACGTTATGTCACACGAGTCCCGTGGCGTCCACTACAACCCTGAGAACACGGGAAGGTAATCAGCTTATCCAGCGCACGTCAGAAGAAAGAAACACTTCACAGCGCGTACGATGATTACGGCAAAGCCCAGAGCCTTTTCAATAAGAGTTTTTGTGTTAGTTACAGCCTGAAGCTGAAAAACCACCGCTAGTCATGCATTGTGTTGCTAGTTCTCCTGTATAATTGTATGGTTTCATTATGAAACAAACCTCTGAACATCAAGAACCAAACACTCTCTCAAACTTCACGGGAACACAGAGTGAGCGCTAAAATGTGCAGAGACGCTGCTAAAAATATGCTTTTACACTATTCAGTGTCCTTCATGATGATTACTCTAATTATCCTCCGATGGAAAGATGTGAGGGAGGTATTCAGAATGATTTGTTTCAAGCTCCATCATTAAAGGTTTTCAATGAATTGTCACCAGAAACGGTCATAACCTCACGCTGATCCGGTGAAGCTGTCCGGTGAGTCACGATACAGCTGTATCAGCAGTGAATCAGCTCATGAAAGAGTTTCTAACTCAGAGTCTCCTGTGCAGAGATCTTCTCGTGATGCAGCCTGGAGCCCGACACATCCTCGCCAAACGGTTGAAATCTTATCAGCCGTTCCCGACATCAAACCTGCAATTTTCTCACTCATGCCTCGTCATCCGTCTGTGCCAGCGGGCATCGGCTCAAGACTGCCCTAACAAGTCACACATTCACCCTCAGTCACAAGTTAAAAGTGTGAGCATAAGAGCGTCTCAGGACCTCACGCCCACACATTCAACACGTTAAATCTGTCACTTTCTTCCCAAGATCTGCCAGCGAGGAGATAGTGATAGACTTCAAAGCCTGAGTGTGAAAGTCCAAGAGATGCGAGGAAGTTTGACAGCACAAAATACAAAGTTATGATCGTTGCATCAGTGTGAGAATAATCCGATTAAATCGTGAGCAGAAGTGGCAGATAAAAGGCGTTCTTCAAGGGGCAGCAAAGCCGGTCGGCGCTCAAATTCTGACAGAAACATAAAGATAAGACCATAAATGTTTGTCTCGCATCCTCATTATTATCCTCCTGCATATTCCCAAGCATCAACATGAGATCAAGGGGATTTTGACAGTAAACTGCTACAGTAAACTTCTAAAAGAACTGATTATTCATTCCCCTTCATCCCTCTGAATCAAAGGCCCAAAAGAAGACTAAAAATACACCTGTACCTCCCCGTCTCGCTCTCTGTTTCCCTCACCTGAGATGACAGCATCCCCATTCAGGAACAAGGTGATTCCCAGCAGCATGAGGATGCCCAGGGCCAGGATGTAGGGCCTCCGCCGGCCCCACGACGAGCGGCAGTAGTCGCTGGCCGAGCCGATGATGGGCTGCAGCAGGAAGCCCAGGATGGGGCTGAGCAACCACACCAAGCTGTACAAGCTACGAGGAAGGCCCACGCTCAGGAGCACCGGTGTGACGAACGCTGCCTCCACGGCGTAGCAGAATTCCCGTCCGAACATGACCAGGCCGTGGAGGATGAGGCGGCCCCGAGAGCGCCTAGGGGGCTCGACGGCCCCGAACACAGCACTGTCCACACTGTCCATGTAGTCCCCTTTGGAGTAGTCTGTCGAGTACTGATGCAAAGAAGTGTCGATGTGTCTGCCAGGCTCCGGGACCCGGCAGGCCTGGGGCCTCACAGACTGGTCCTCTGATAGAAGGGTCATGGCTGGCAGAGAGAGGGGAAAGAGGGAGAAAGGGAGAAGGAACAAGGGAGAGAAGAAGAGATTTTAGGTGCAACAGACAGAGAGAGTGTGGTAATGTTTGTCAGCCAGATGATGGATAAACGGCCAAATGCCCAATCCTCGCTCTGGTGCTCAGCCCGAACTAATCCTCCTCTCTACTGCATAGCTGAGCAATGAGTCCAAGATCCAAACAGCTTCACTTTACATGTGAGGGTCCGCCGGCTGGTCTGAGCCGAGCTGAGAGGGACTCAATGAAGAGGAGGGCGAGAGGGGAGGAGAGACAGAAGTGGGTGTATTTAAGAGATTACTGAATGTTTCTTCCCCTTCTTCAGTCTTCAAAGCACTGTAGTAAAAGCCCCGGGGCAGTTCATGGGAGTCTGTGAGTGTGTGTGTGATGCGTGGTAAATTTACTCCATTGTTTCCACAATTACGAATGATTAGCCACCGGTGCAGTATTTATTTCTTGGCCAATCTTCTCTCAGAAGGGAGGTGGATGCCACCAGACTTAATTCATTTATTGATGCATTTAAAGCTAATTTAGAAAGTGAGGAAGCCAATTTGTAATAAGTGTGTATTATGCAAATGAAAAAAGTTTAAGAGAAACTGAGAAAAACACATTTAAATTAGCCATTTGATAATTTCATTCTACTTTTACAGCATGAGAATTCAATAATTTCATTTAATTTACCTTTTTTTCAAATGGATCTGTTATTAAAGTAATGAAACATGTGTAATGCTTCTCTCTCTATATTAAATCCCACAGCTTCTGTTTCATCCACAATTTAATTTGTATTTTAATTACAGTTTTTGAAGCCATGCTAGCAGTCTGGCTCTGACAACATCTGTCTATCAGTCCAAACTGAAAATCTCATTAACTATTGGATGGTTGCTATGACATTTGGTCCAGACATTCATGGTCTCATCAGTATAAATTCAATGTACTTTGGAAATCCCCCTGACTTTTTATAATTTAATGTAGTCATTCGGTTAGTTTCAATTTGTCCTGAACTATTGACATTCCCATTATCCCCAGATGTCAATGAAAGCATGTTAGCATGCTGAGGTTAGCATTTAGCTCAACATACTGCAGCTCTAGCACAAGTACAGCCCCACAGAGCTGCTAGCAAGGCTGCAGACTCTTGTTTAAAGCTAGGACAGGCAGCATTTTGTGTTTTATTTATAGAAAAACAACCATCCCGACAGCAGTCAATAAATCAATGTCTGTCCACCTAGCCTACGTACAGGCCTGCCATGACTGTGGCTCACGTTAGCACAAAGCACACAGCCCCTTAGCCAAGCTAACCCTGTTAGCACAAAGCACACACCCACAGCAGTAAAGAGTAACTGCTGTGCCTATCTATTTATATGATTGTGGCATTTAACAGACTTGTTTATCAGCTTGTTGAATGTAGCGAACTAGTGGCTAACATCTCCTTGCTGGGTTGGATTTTTTCTGTTGGAAACTTTCAAAATTCAGCTTACTCTTGCTGGTTTCTACAATTTTACCAACCCCAACATTAAAGGTGTAATATGTAAGAAATTAACCAAACACACAGTGTGAAGAACTGTTTTGACATTATTTCAAAGACGTCTATGTGCTGTTTTGCAGCTTTATTTACTAAAGTTAGAAAGCTAACTAGCTAGCTCTGTGACTGTAAACCTCTTTCTCCCAGTGGTCCAAAGCTTCTGTGCTAGCGACGTAAACACCAACACTGGCCGGCTAGCTGCACAGCTAACTGAGCTAAAAAGCTAAAAGTAACTACAGTCATGGGACAGAATACAGTTAACGGCAGTTAGCAGTTAGCCTCTTTGTTGGCAGAAATAATTCAACAGGTGGCAAATTCTTACGTATTGCACCTTTAAAATGTGTTGATGATAACTGACAATTGAAAAAATTGACAAATTCAAAATGATGCGGATGGCCCACTCCAGTCTCCATAGCTCTGTGATTAAAAAGGTGCTGTCAAACTGGAAAAACAACTTGTGAAAGCGAAGTTAAAGACGACAAAGACTCAAGACTCCCTCTTTCTTATCGTGTCTTGCATGGATCCGACTCTTCAGGCCTCCCGGAGAAACTGCTAAAGACAGTCTGAGCCGAGTCGTCTTTGCTCATTGCCTCTCGTTACTCACTGAATGTGTCATCGGGTCATTGTGTGCTTCTTCGAAAGTAATATTCTTCTTTTGCCTTTTGAATCATGGAAGTTAGATGATGCAGATAAGTGCCTTCCGGCAACAAGGACGTATTGATGTGACATAGTGGGTTTCGACTTCATCATACTAACTCTGGGAACAGCCCGCACTGTAAATAAAACGCTTTTTCCCCCTACTTTTTCTTCTTTCTTTTTTCTCAAGGACATGTTTCGACCGGTTTTTCACTGTGACCCTCATTCCGGTTATAAAGGAGAGTTTCCTTGAAAAGTCAGGTCCAGGTCAGGTGTTTCTTTCTTCCAGAAAGTCCAGCCCTGCAAACCATCACAAGGATCACAAGAACATCATTAGGACTCAATCACACAAACAGATCCACTGTGTGTGTGCAACAAGAGACATACAATACCCTTTATCTGCCCCTCTCTTGACTTTTAACTCGTGTTATGTTTACCTTCAAACTTCTCAGCTCTTTTCTTTCCAGTGTCGGTGACCTATTTTCTCGCAGCGTGTTGAATGATCATTTTTCCGCACCCATACCTGAATTAAAACCACTGGATTAAACGTGGGGTACAAATCAGTGCCGAGCAGCATGACAGGACAGCCTGGAGTGATGTGCCACTTTCCAGAAACCATCATGTAACAAGTATTATAACAACTGCAGTCCAACTACATATAAAACAGACTGGTCCAGAAGGACACATCAGTCCTGAGCAGTCTCCAGAAATAGACAGTTTACTCAAGAGCTGTAGTCAGGTACTTGTTCTCCAAATTTTAAATAAATGAAAGCATAAAACTTTAAAATCCATTACGGCTATACTCGCATTTAAAAACATTTTTGCTTAAAGATTAACCAGCTCTTTACAACAATGCATCTTGTGACTCAGCTCTGGCAGCATGCTGAGTGTCCTTGGGCAAGAGACTGAACCACAAAGAGCTCCTGATGGTTGTGAGTGGATTTGTGAATGGTCGAAGGCTGAGCGCAGAAATACAGAGGGGCACTATCTGTAGGAAGCATCGTATCCCTCCAGATGAGCAGGTGGGCACCTTGCCTTGCAGCTTCTGTGTATGAATGTGTATTGCAATAGATGAATGTGGCAGGAGTTGCAAAGTGCCTTGAGTGGCATAAGTGGAAGTCCATTTACAGTCTAATGAAAGGAAGTGGCTACTCAGAGCACCTTGTTATGTTTCACATGTCCCTGAGTAGGAAGCATTTCTACCAAAGACGGTTTAATTTGAAAAGCTAGTGGCAAAATTATCCAAGGTTTCTCTAAGAGGCAAAATTTCTCGCCTTCTTTCCTCTCTGATTAGTCATTTTATGACCCCTTTGATCTGGACCAGCCCTCAGGTCGAAAACTGCTGGACTGCTAAACTGTGCCGTAACGGACCTATTTACAAATGTGTACTAGAAACGCATTTGAAAACAGAAAAGGATATAAAAATATAAACTCACATTCATATAGACTCACGACACACACACGCTCATACACACAAAAAGGCAAAAGATGTGCATTTACAGTCCTGTGCAGTTTAACTTTAACTCAGCTAAAACAGTAAAATGCTGCTTACATGTTCGTGCATCAGTATAAACAATCAAATCTATACAGTACTGTCATATATAATAATAGTATATCAAATTTAAGTAGATATTTGTGAACTGCTTTGAATAGATTTACATCTTCAGTCAGAGCAAACATGTAGCCACAGGCAGAGGCTGTGTACTTTTGCTTGTTTTCGAGTATTTTTTACTAGGCAATGGATGAGCCTCTGATTAGACAAGGTTTGACCCTCAGTCCTGTCTGTAAACATACATGATCTAATGCTAATCAGATAATATGAGAAATATACAGTAGTGGCAATAAACTGTAAAGCAACAATTCAACGTATTACAACGTTATTCCAGTTTTTCCTGAGCAGAATGTGGATGTCTGTACCAAATCTCATGGCAATCCATCACGTAGTTGTGTAAATCAAGAGACCACACTGAGTCCTCATCACCATCCAGCTGCAAGCGTGACAAAAGAAGTCACAGCGCCCTATTTCACAAACATTACTGAAGCAGTCCTCGAAATCCCACTCATCTATTTCTCCCCCGAGAGAAACATAATGAATCTTTGTTCCTGTGTGTTAAAAGGTGTTCAATAATCGAAAGAGGATTTCAGTTTGCGCTGACGTGTTCACCCATAAAGCAGCTCCTTGGTTTCTTGCTGAAGGTTATCTCCACATCCTGCATGTTCCCATTGTTTGATAAGGGAGCTTTTCAAGTAATCTGTCCATTTATCCTTCAGGTCATTTGTAACTCTGACAACAATCGTTGTGCCACGCTGAAAAATGGATTAGATCAGCTTCTCGAAAGCTTCCTAGTATACCCTTAAGAATTTTTAAAAGTGAATCAATCAAGCAATGCCTGAACATGTCAGTGCATCCATGAATAACATTCATTTTTTAGAGGTCAAAGTCTGGCGCCAGAGCTGACTCGAATACCAAAACTGCTCAGGATCAACATTTAGAGCTGTGAAGAGAAATGACATACAGTCTGTGTCAAAAGTATAAAGTAATAAGATACAGTATAAATAACAGGGCAGTGCACACCCATAGGTCTCCAGAAACAGGCAAAGGGATGCAGTGCAAGTGTAGCTAAAATACTGAAATACGCCCACCTAGCTCCGAGCTGCCAAGCGCGCTAAGGCTAACAAGCTAGCTGTGTTCACTCAGAAAAAGCAGGGAGTTTCAGTTTGTGGTATTCTCGTGGGTTTGACTGCGGGTTTATTCGCCCTAAACAGACATTGGACTTTACTGTATATGAGCTGTAAGCTAGCGAACGGCAGCAGGCCCAGAGGGTGTATGTCTGTGTTCAGTTTAACGTTAGTCAGCACTCACCAGATGCTCCGTTTCTTTCGTTCCGTTATCCTGCAGTGTCTTTTCTTTGTCCGATCTCTTCTCTGTGCGTTCATAGCTAACAGGGTCGCTCGTTTATCCAAAACACCACCGTCTGTCTCTCTGCTCCGGTCTTTCAGTCCAATTAACTGCACGGAAAGACAAATTATTTGTCCGATATTTGCATGAAAAATTCTCCAAAAGGCATCGACACCACAAACAGGGTCAAGAGGTGAAGATCAGTGACTGAAATTGGCATTTTAATCTGGGCTGTTTCGGCGATTGACTTGTTTTGGAGCCAGCCTCAAGTGGCCATTTGAGGAACTGCAGTTTGTGGCACTTCTGCGTTGGCTTCATTTTTTTAACCACTTTGTCCGTTCTGGGCTACTGTAGCAAGATTGTGGTGCAACGATAGAGGGCACACTCTCACTTTAGATATAAACGTCTCATTTCAAGAAAAAAAAGACATAACAGTTCTTATTTTCAGGTGATTATACACTGATACATAATTATGATACATACATACATACATGATAATACACTGGACCTTTAAGGTTAGTCGACAACTGCAGACAGGATTCAAAAAGATAATTTATCCTCATATTTCTGTCCATCAGTTTGATTGACAGTGGTCCCAAAGGAAAACTACTGAAAGAACACACATTTTGGAAGCGGGTACGATCTATCTGAGGGCGACAGGGTCATATTCTTTGTTAAGGACGTGATTAAAAAGGCACAGTTTTAAATAATAAGGAATTTTCTTGCATCTCATTAAAAGGGGAGGTTGAAGGCGAGGTGACATTTTGGATGAGCTTCAAAGGTCTGAAAGTAAAAGTAGAGAGACCTGCATGAATTTTTAAGTAAGGATCATTTTGCTCCTCTCCAAATCTATAATCAGACCTCTACCCAACGATGGAAAAGCAGGTTTCACTGGCGACTTCCTGCCCTCGCTTCCAATCAAATACCGAGTTATTTTAGTAAAAATGGTCCACTCACTTTAGACCTGCATGCTTTAGAAAAGGGCACTCTACTAGCATAGCATTAGCACAAATGACTGACCTTTAGAAAGTACTGAACTCTTCTCTCCTGAGGACAGTCGCCAATATTTCAACAGCACGTTCGGTCGACCAATCGGCAGCCAGACAGGAAGATGAATGAGCTGAGAATGTTTTCCAAACAAACACCCACTAATCCCATTTGTTCCTCCGAGGAACTCTTTCTTCATTGTTTTTTTGTGCCAGACAGTTTAATTGTGTTTACCTGTGTGTGGATCTTAAGTCCTAAATCAGAGGTAGATTTCAACCCACTCTCACCCGATGGCGTATAAATACCACGGGTTCACATTTTGATGAGATCATAACAACTTGAAAATTCATGTTAGCTTTTGATGGTGAAGTTTACTTTTGTTAATACAGTACATAAATAGTCTCTGGGTAAAATGTATTGACAGCATCAGGCATGAATTGTGTGCAGATATTCACACACCCTGCAAAAACCCAAAATCTTAGCAGGTACATTTGTCTAATCTCCAGTCTGAGATAGCTCATTGCACTTAATATAAGACTCAATTACCTGGGAAGTGAGATGGTAAATGGACTTGCATTTCTACAGTGCATTTCCAGTCTACTGAGCGCTCAAAGCTCTCTGAAACACTTGTCACATTCACGCACATGTTCAGCTCAAGGACACTTCGACATGCAGCTGGGGGAGCCAGGGATTCGAGCCAGCGACCTTCCAATTGCTGGGCGACCGGCTCTACCTCCCTTTACTTTGCAGATTGTATGGTGAATCAGAGCCCAAGTATTGTGTTTTTAAAATTAATTTATTTAATAAAAGGTTAAAAAAATATATAAACTGAATAACGCATCCAATAATCGTGGTTTTAGTATTTACTTTACAGTATATACATACATATACTGTAAACAATATACTGTATATGTGTCATGTGTAATTTTTTTACTTTTGATATTTCAGCACATTTATTGCAACAAAAAAAAAAGCTTCTGATACTTAAGTACGTTTAATATCAGAAACTTAAGACTCTTGTTGGCCTCAGTCCTTGAGAGGAAATCAGAAGGTATCCTGGGATTTTAAAGTGTTTTGAGTGATTTGAGCTTTAAACCACTTGTCATTGAAGGAGGCAGTCGATTATTGTGGAGGACTTTTCATCGTGATCAAACATTTTCAAAGAGACCCTCGTCGACTTCTACTGTAATTACTCAAATGGACTGGCCATATATTCATAATGCAAGGATCCACCCTTCCCCCAAACCACTTGTTCCGATGGACGAGTTCTCCACCAAACCATGAAATCACAAGGGCCCTTTTGTGGTCGGCCTCAGCAGCACTTTGAGCTAATCAAGTGACGATGCATGTGATCCCTGGGGAAAGGATACTGATCAGAAGGAGAAAGGTGGGAGCAGTCAGGAAGGAGGCAGCACAAGAAAAAGGTCATCTCTGCCTCCTGAATGCCAGCCAGGAAACATTCATAAGAAAGAAAAGACAAGCGTGATTCGTTGTCTCTGCTCGCTCTCCGAGTGTACACAACTACACATGCACACACACGCGAGGACAATTAAAACTGGTAGACTCAAGTGTGTTTATGATCCTCCCGTCATAGATTAACTTTTAGTCGATGAATAGAAAATCAACTGGCAACATTTGCGTTTTAAGTTTTTTATGCTTTACTTTGTCGCATATGATCGTAAACTGAATATTTGTTTTTTAGCCCGACGTTTATGACTTGCAATCTGGAGGGGAAAAATAAGTGCATACATTTAAATGCATTGCCATAATTACACAAAAAACTGCAATCCACCTGCTTATGACACAATATGCGGTGACACTTTTGAGCTTAAGATCCTAAAAATATTTTTAACGTCTCCTCCGAGTGTTCGCCGAATACCTGCTGCTCAATGGAGATTAAATAGCTCAGATTTACGCTGTTTGAAGCCTGCACTAATCTCATACTATATTCGCAGTCAGTTGGCCTGTGTTTGGCCTTGCAGGGTGAGAGTCAGATGTTTGGAGTCACACAGACATTCCTCACATACGTGCGTGCCTTAAGGTTTTACAGCCTACTATTGGGACCCACGGATGAAGTCGTTCATTGTGGATTTCAATATTGACTCTGAACTGAACTCAGTTCCCCAGAATTCCCCAGTTTTCACACTTAGGTGCAAATACTGCCAAAAGACCCAGCATTGAGCTACTATTGGTCAGGGTGACCAGATAGTCAAAGCTCCAGCTCCTTCCTTTGTTCTCGCTCTTCTCCATCTTTTTTATCATAATTAACAATTATCCCTGATAATAATCAGCCACATTTAACCCAAAATTCCCTATTAATGTTGCATGAAGATGTGAAAGACGGCTGAGTGCACAAAGCTGCCGACTGTGTTAATGTCAAATCGAGCGAAAACTGTGTCGGCTCTTTCAGCAAACAGTGAAAAGACGCACACCTGCACACTGTGAGTACGAAGCAGGTCTCTAAAAGTCCATTAAGACCACGACAGCATCTGCAGGTTGCTAAGAGACAAGCAAATGGCTGATGAACAAGCTGTGAATCAAAAAGGCAGAAAACAAGAGTACATGCACACAAAAAAACGTAAATAACACTGTACACACATCGCAGTTAACACTTTGAAAACTCTGAAAATGACAGTTTATTTATTAGAAGCCCTTTGAACCCACAAAGTTCATCAAATCAGTACTCAGAGAACAAAATCTGTAATACAGTATGTGACCACATACAAAACATTCACATAAACAGCCCAGGCGCCAGGATAAAATTAATACAAATGTGTACGTGTTATTAGCTGCATACCATATTGATATTTCTGCATAATGTGCCTTTAATATCAGGAGGAGGAGAGAATGGTGGTGGAGTTACAGGCGAGAGGGATCAGCTGTGTTTGTGGTGACAAAACTGGGTGGTTTTAAAGAGACTCGGGGACAATTTCCAGGTGACCAAAACAGGTGTTTTAAGTCAAAACAACCCTTACCAAGTTCAATTTACTGTTGGGATGGGCCATGATTTTTGAATATTTATTAAACTAGAAGGATTTGAATAGTTCATGTGACTATGTTTATGTCTGAAAAAATATATTTTCCATTGTTTTTACCGGCACAGTACATACAAACAGCAGGTCTTCGAATAATCGAGTAATTGACGAATACTTCCCGGTGTCTATGAAATAGCTTTTTTGCTTGAAATGGCCGCAATGACTTGGTTAGCTTAGCTCAGCTTAGCAGAAATAGTTCCTCCAGCACATTACATCCTGCTGTGAAACCACAAACTGAAAAAAACGAAAAAAAAAAAAACACTGCAACTTTTCAGAGCGTAAACTAACTCAATCTTTCATCCGACCAAAACAAATTATTTGAGAAGCTGGAAAGAGCAAATGTTTGGCTGCCTGTACTGTTCATCAAAATAGTCAAAGTCAGTTTTTTCAATCACATTCTTTCATTCAAGGTCTAAAAGAGTAACACAAAGGTTGTTGTGGAAGGACGTGCTTTCAACAGGCCTGTTAGGCCTCAGGGAGACACAGTACTTTTGATGAGACACTGTATATTTAGTGAAGTGTATTTATTCCTGTTAATTAATGTTTAAAAACAATGACCATGCAAGAGAAAGCTGCTGGAGTGAATCCCAGCCAATTCTGCGTTTTATCCAGAGGAAATGACTTTCTCTTTGAAAAGACATGTTGACGCTTCTTCAAATACCCTTTTTCATCATTTCAGAGCGAGAGATCTCTAAAACCTTGGCAACGTCGAGACCGAAACTACCTGCAGGGTTCGATACCAGCGGAAGGGAGTAAGAAAAGTCGTCTTTTGATGTGAGTTTTTGAATAACCCGACATTTCACCTCTCTGCTGCTTCAACATTGAAATCCGAGTAACATTTGCACTCTGTATTCATATCGGTTTAATATTTACGATGCCAAAAACTCCTTTCATTAAATTCTTGATGCTGACTTTACACAGCTTAAAACAAATTGTCTCATGACAACAGGCACAATGGACTAAACCGATAATCTGAACTGTATCCTATTACCTAAAACCCAAAGGCTTATTGTTCAGCTACAAAGTCATTTTTTACTGTCACTTTCTCCTCTGCTGTTTGTGGCTGGATAACAGACAGTATCAATCTCACATTTCAGGCACAGGAACATTTTAGTTCAGTTATTTTTTTGTAATTATTTTACAAACTATTTATACAGCTCAGGTTTAAATTTACATGCATCTCCTGCAGCGATGGATAATCTGGTATTAACAGAACTTCATTAATCGCATCGGTGCTCTGGAGGTGTTGCAAACACGAGAAAAACTTTTGAGTTATGCTTTAAGTTCATTAATTACAGTCAATCATTTTGCCAGAGAAAGCCTGAGCTATGAATCATTCAAACCCTCTGCAGCACCACCGAGCTGCAGTCAGGCGATGGAAAAACCTCTGCACAGGTGACACCAACTGAATAAATCACAATGTGAAAGATGCTTCTGATGAGTAAACAAATTAAAAATCCCAAACAAGTTTTCTTCTTTTTAGTAATCAAAGATTCTTTTATATCTTTTATTTACATATTCAGAATCAGTAAGGCTGCAATATTCATTAAATACAATCACATATTAGTTTGATGTTTCTCGGGTTAAATTACTGTAACGTCCTTGTGTACCACTTTCGTCACCCAGCTTTTGTATGTTCAACATGTCCCACAAAACAGAAGTCACAGCTAAAGAGTCTGGTGACGCAATGTTTGGCTGCTGGAGACGATTCACTGTCATTCAGTGTGTTAATGTCCGTTGCCTTTGTGACCTGAGATGTCTGGCTCGCAGCTTTTATCTCCGCTCTGACATCTTTCCGCGTCGGGTCTGATTTTACCGAAGCGGCTCGACTCTCTGACATATCAGAATTACTTGTGAAAGCATACAAATGCCTGTTGTTACTGATAACTGATGTAAAATTAATGTTATATGTGGTATTTCATTTTTCTTTTCCTTGAGAGATACACAGCAGCATAATTTGTTGTGCTCTCTCTTGAGTGAGAAGAAAAGAGCTGCACTTGTTGTGTCCTGCTGTCTGTGTTCACCTGTCCTGTTACATAGCTTCCTGTTTCTGTAATACTGAGCATAATGACGTCAATGCCACCAATAATCAGAATAAAAATGCCTCATGTGACCACCTCAATCTAATGAGACTGATGAGAGAGACCGACTGGTGACGTGTCAGTATGAAACTAACAGGTCAAACTAAGAAGCCCTGGTTGGAGAGCAAAACAATTGCTGCTGTGTTTACTTTTATCTTCGGTGCTGCAGACTCAACAATCTGTGCACACAAACTTCTTGTAGCACACTGAAACAGTTGAACCAGAGGGCTTCCTTAGTTTTTCTTAAAAAACAGCTAGAACTGACAGACCCATCCACGTACGCTGAGAGTGCTCAGGTGCTCTTTTCCCCTCGTCCAAGCGAGACTCGCCTACACTAGAGGTCCGTGTGTGGGACATGTTGACTCTTTGCTTTCACTGAAAACATGCGTGGATCAAAGTTCCTCAGACCAGACAGAATGAACAGAAACACATCTCAGTTTCGTGAAAAGAAAATACATTTTTCCCTCTCCCCAATTTCCTTTGATTTGAATCACTCAGATGTTTTTGTATCTTATTTAGCTTTTGTCCAAATTAAGCATGAATAGAATTATATCCACAGCACATCTCATTATCGGTCTCATTACAGTCCACCACACTTTCCATGTGGTTTTCCTAACGTTTTAACACTTGTTGCATTAAAAGTTTCCATTTTCAAACAAGCCTTTGACTTGTTGTCTCACAACTTTGCTTTGACGGTATTACACTCGACAACCCCTGCTGCTCGCATCTGATCTATCTCTGCTGATGTGAACCCGTAATCCTCCAGGACCGCGGCTGTGTGTTCTCCAATAGCGGGGTCCGGGGACAGGCAGGGTTCTGCAGGAGTCGCAGAAAGAACCGGGGCCGGTCGGGGGCTTTCATCCCCACTGGAGTCCGTGATGAAAGAGGCCCTTTCCTTGTTATGTGGGTGTGAGCTCACCTGGTCGAAGGACAACACAGGTGTAACACAGGCATCAGTCCCGTCAAAAATCTCTGACCAGTCCGCCTGGGTTTTTAATGCAAAACGCTCTGTGAAGATCCGTCTCAGCTTCGGCCAATCTTTGAAGCTCATCTGAGGAGGCAAATCTCCAGCATCTAACTCCAGACCTAGGGGGGAGAAGAGACTTGTGTAACCCAACGAAGAAACAGTAAAATGATGTAACGCAGGGAAAGGTTTGACATCTTAGAGCAGCGGTCACTTTATCGATCTTTGTGAAGGTTTGGGACGCACTGATATGGAAATTATGAACTGAAACTGGTGTTTAACACAACAATACACAACACTGATTTTCTTTGTGTTGAGGAAACAAAGAAATCCTCTAAACACAGAATAACTGAACTGTTTTAAAGTCATTCAGCCTTTCATTACACTATCTGTGTATGCGCACAAATTCCTACACAACCACCTACTGAATGAGGTCTGTGTCAGTCTCCATTAAAGACTCCTCAGGGCTCTCAACGAGGAGATCACGTCACTGGAACATCGTGCAAACTGCAAGACAGAGCAGTGTCCCCCGCGGTCGACATTTTCTTTCAATTTTGTTTGAAAACAAACCAGAGCGGTGGAGAAAGTGAAGGCTGCGGTCCCCTGGGAGGACAGTGTTGGACAGCGCGTGTACCCAGCGCAACGTTGATGAGACACAACAGATAAACATTGGCCACTGCCATCGGTGAATGTCATCTATTTTGCAGATAGGCCGAAAAACAGTAAAGTTCCAAGTGTTTCACATGAAAAGTGATTTGTTCATTTTCATGGTCACGGTTCTCCTGCGGACGTCACTGCTAACTGAACGAGAGCTTCTCTTGTTTCACGTGACATCTTTTAAACAATTGCTTACATGCATTTCTTTATACTGAGTTCACTTTGTCCAAAGTCTTCACAGTCAGAACAATGTCAATGTTAATTAAACTGTGAATAACTTTCAATGGTTCTGACATAACACAAATTCATCTAGTGTTTTTTCCCTATAACTCAACCACCAAAACCACCACTAAAATAACAATGAACAAACAAAAAACTGGCTGACTCACAGGACTGCAACTAGATTCTGGTCCCTTTACATAAAAAAATAATTACAACAATGAATTAAAGTCTGATTGGGCTACAAAAACCAAAGCAAACCATAAAGGCACAGGGAACACAGCCAGGAACACTGGAGACACAAGCTGAGCCAACGCAGGAAGACACAAAGAGCGAAGCAGGACTGAAGGACAGACGTGAAAACACAGAAATGACAGGAGGACAAAAAACATCAACTGACAACTGAGTGAGGGCAAAACAGACTCGAAATATACCAGAGGAGGAAGACTAATGAGGGACAGGTGAAACAAAAAGGCAATGAAAAGACAAGAAACAAAATAAAAATGAAAAACCAAAACCGTGATGAGTTCAGCTAAGATGAATACATTATGCAACCTATTGCTCTATATTTAAAATGACAATTTACTAGATTCTGGTTCCTCTAATCGGGCCATAAAATACTGAGCAGATTAACACGGTTGACTGGTGCTACTGCACATCTTTATTTATGTCCTATACCTTCCCACTAAATACATAGAGTTTTGTATGTAGGAGAATAAAGCTTAATGTACTGATGCGGACTGCAGCATTAATATTTGTGACATATAGTAAAAAGCAACAGGTTCTTTGTTAGCGTAAACTTTCTTTTCATTGTAAGACCTGTTTTAAAATGTAAAAAAATCACACCTGCACTTAGAGCTGTCCAACTGTGATCAGATCACTCAGGGCGCATGTAAACACCAGGTGTGAACAGCCTCTTAGTCTCCCCCTCACCTTGGCACAGACAAAAGTGACCTCTGCCTCAGAGTCTCATCAATCCTCCGATCTGTATTTGCACACTACAAACCTTTAATTAGTTCTCTGTAGAACTGCGGTTCGACGGCACCCACAGCCATGTACTTTCCATCCGAGGTCTCGTAGGTGTCATAGAAGGGTGCTCCGCTGTCCAACATGTTTTGTCCTCTCGAATTGTCCCACATACCAATCTTACGAGATTTCCATACAAATGAACCTACGTACGCTGCTCCTTCCACCTGAGGACGGTGAGAGAGAGAGGAAAGAAAACGAGAACGTTTATTCAGTAAACTACAAAGGGCAGATAAATGAATATAAAGAACGATGTGTTTGCTTAGAATCAGATCATACCTATTTCTGTTCTTCAGGTTATTCATTTATTCATTCTTTATTTTTGCAAATTTTGCAAACTACCTCCTGTGTGCACTCACATATATGCTAATCAAATGATAGAGTTTTTCATAGCAGCTTCATAGCAGTGGGTGAAATCAGTTGCATGTATCTAAACATCCGCTTTCCTATAAGAAAATTCACAGGTCGAATGATATTGCAATAACATTCAAATGTGACAGTTACTTGCTGAATATAAAACTTCCCAGCAGAGCTTGTGGATTTGTTGGTTATTTGTTTACATTTACTGTTCAAACCAATCAGAATGTGTAAACGTCTCAATATGAGCACAAGCTACTGGTGCTGCTGCAGCTGAAGAAATAAAAATCCTTGATCAAGCATCAACTGACATCAATTTGATGGACCTCAACATGTGCTACTTCTGAAAAACTAGAATTACTGCCTTGTGGTTGTTTTGCAGACAACATGCTTTTTTGCAGAATATTACAATGACACAAGAAATACAAACTCAGAAATAATTATCTTTTCCATAACTGAATAAACAAGCTGTTCTCAGAGGAAAATAAGGTCCGCAGGACACTGTTTGAAGCTTGAAAGGTGGCAGGGTCCGCCAAATATAAACAAAGTAAAACAGTATGAAACTGCATTGTCCCATAAGGTCAGTTTGTTTATTTATTTATTCAGCCATGAAAACAAAGAGAGTTTGTTTATTTAGTTTGTTTAGCTATTTCTCTTCTGATTAAAATGACTTCCCCAAAACGACATACTGCACCTTTAAAAGTCCTAACTTCGTCATTTTATCCTATTAGACGTTTGTGTGAAATCTTAATTATCATAATTTATTATTGGTGAGTAATGTCCAAAAATGTGTTTTTTGACCACCAAATCCTAATTAGTTCCCCCTCGAGTCCAAATGAAACTTTGTGCCAAATTTGAAGAAATTCCCTCAAGGGATTCCTGAGATATGGTGTTCACAACCTGAAACATGGGGTAGACCGGTTATTGTCCCCGGCTGATTATCGGGGGCCGATAGTAAAAAAGTAAAATAAGAAAGAAAAAAAAAAGGTGGCACTTTGGCTCTGATGCAGCATCCTCTCACACAGTGTCCTGCAATTTTGCAATTTTGTCTGCCCCCAGGCACGAAATCTCTAAGGAAAATGAAGGCTAACAGATGTAAACTTTTGAAGTAACACAATGTTCTGTGTGAACACTGGAGTTAAATAAAATGGCTCCACTATTTTCTGCCAAACTGCTGCTCTCTGAGTCATCGAGGACAAATCACTGTGGAGAAGAGAGTCTGTCACTAGTCAGGGCTTCACTGCTGTCGTAGTTATTCTGTGCCAAAAGATAAACAAGACTTGTGTATATGAAGTCAGTGGGAAAGCTAGTCTGATTCCCTGAATGAGTTATTGCGGTGCATCTTTATTTTCTTCGGTCACTTGTAGGCATGATTCATACTTCCATATAAAAATTAAGTTTTGAAGTAGCTAACCACCAATTTAAAAGCAGAGGTCCCTTTTTACACAACAAAAACAGAGCGTGGCTCAGATCAATTAATGTGGTCAACAAACAGCAGGCGTGGCACCATTGGTATCTGGTCTCACTGCGCCCTTGCTGTCTCTGCGTTAGAGTTAAAACCAAGCTTTGGGCGTGTACATGCAAAACTGGCTGCTGCTCCACTACAACCACTTCAAATTCACTGTCTCCGATTTGAAATCTCTGTGAGCTACAGCTGACACAAATGCACATGGACGCCCTCATCAGTGCCACAATTCCAATCAAATCCAATTTTATGTTATTTTTGAGCATTCGTGTGGAGGATCGGCCACAGTGAGTGTCATTCCAAAACAGTTTGCCCTAAAGGGTCAGGACCTAATCTTGGAGAAGAAATTCAGACTCAGAATTTTAATATTTACAATACACAAGTTCCTCTGGCCAGAGCTTGACAGAAGTGGTGTTCACGAACTACAGCTCCAAAAAGATAACCGCTTCTCATTCATTCACTTTCAGACGCACGTGCACGAAGTCCAACTTTCATTTCAGATGATACTTCTCACAGGGGCACTTACTTTTAAAACAATAAAACATTTTGTCATATGTGAATGTGCCATCAGAGAAGGTGAGGGCATCCTAAGGCTGCATTTACACCAAGTCTGGCAGTACGGCGGTGTGGTAGTGTCACTCCATGGTCCGTGTGTGTGACGTGTCCGGGACCCCCACCGATCAGTTTATTGAATGACGAAGCTGCTATGTTGATGTGCTACTAGCATGCTGGTCCTCCTTGTGATCGTTCGTCCTCATCGACGGATTAAAAATTACAGTAACACACAGAGAAATGTCTGTTGTGTTCCATCTGTAGTATTTATCCATGCTAAATAACATGCCCTGCTACTGACCCTTGAATGGGGCAACCTGCGTTTTTGCCGCAACACCAGATCCTATGTGAATTCAGCCTAAAGCTTGCCTGTCTATATATACTCTCCCCCATAATTTAGAAACCTTCCACAGAGTGTGTCTCCACAGGAAGTTACAGTTATCGTGGAGTCGAAGGGTGTAGGGCTCAGACTGGCATTGGGCCAGTGCGGGGGCAGTGAAAAAAAGTTGTGAATGCAACATGAACGTATCCATCATCTTTCAAGCTGATTTGGCAAACTTGTAAGCACACAGTTGCTCATTTATACCCAGTAGTTACTGACAAACATTCATTTGCAGTAGTATTTCTTGTCAAGTCCAATATTCACTCTCTTTTAGCTCTAACTTTGGTCTCCACCATCTGCGGAGGAAAATATCTGCTGCTAAATGCTCCACAATGTTCACCAACTAATTGGGAACTGTGTTCGTCTGCTGTTTGTTGCTGAGCAGATATTCTTCAGTGGGTTTTTAAGAGGTCTTTTTTTGAAAACAGCTGCCTGCTGTGACCAAAAATGACAGTAAAAGAGCGGGGAGAGTGAACCAAGACGGTAAAATTGCAAAGAAATGAGCTGTAATTTGTATTATTACTGTTACTATTATTTTAAAAAATACTGATTATAGCCATTCTAAACTCCCCTGCAAATCCCCTTTGATTACCCACAGATGTGATTTGTGTGTTCTGTACCCTACGTACCACCCAATGCAATGCGAGCTAGGATTCGCTCTTGCCCACACAATGCCTCAAAAGGACAGGCAGTTACTGAAAATGGATGGATGAAAAGATCCTAATAATACGACTGCTGACACGATCCTGACTGAATGGACTCAGCTGCAGCAGTCAAATCGTTCAGGGAATGTCGAGGGAAAATGAGATGTCATGTCTTAAACATTCGTTCAGCTCTGACTCACCACCGTTGATGGTTTTTAGGCAGATGGGGTGCTGATACTGATTGCATCTGGTGTCTGTGTTGGCACTCCATTATAATCATTACACTTACATGTCACAATGATGAGCATTTGCTCCACCAGATGTTTCTCCAGCGTCAGAAGATTTGCTTTCACTTAAATGCAGATATAATGATCAAATGGCCATCTACTGAAAGTTATTACATTTTGAGTGTCGAAGGCTCTTTTTTTTTAGGAGTTTCTTTTTTGGATCTCGGTCTTCTCCCTCTTTATAGGAGGGCGATATGCCTGACATTAATATGATATTATGAGTTATTATCCAATTAATAGAGTATTAATCACTATACAGCAAATGTAAGCAAACTCACACAAACTAGTCAAATCAATGCTCAAGTCTAGTCAAATGCGTTCAAGTTTACTTTAGTAAAAAGGGTTGCAATGAGATTTTCACAGTTCTCTCTGAATAGATCATTTTGTGTTTAAACTTTTTCATCTGTGAATCTCGCCTTCGTCAGTTTCATCTTGGATCTATAGTGAGAACTTCACCATAACCATTTCAGAAAACATCAGTAGGAGATTTGTCCCACTCACCCCGGTAGAGAACATTATAGATCCAAGACGAAATCGACAAAAGTTCAAACACAAAATGATCTATTTAGAGAACTTGCGTGATGATTCAGCGCTCTTTCTTGTGCTCTTAGCTCGGATTTGAGTGGGTGTGTTTCCTCAAAACACGCTTTCATACTGATTTAGAGTTCAATCTTGATTAACAATGCATGAAGCTGGTCTGTGAGTTAGTGCCATAAAGGCTAGAAAAACTGCGCTGGTTAAAATATAAGCGCCCTTTCAAAATGTAATAATTCTCAAAAACATATCAGTTATAGGTTGAGGTTGAGGTTGAGGTCGACGTCTGCGTCCGGAAGGCAGGTTAACAAGGGGGAAATCACCACACTTAATTATAATTTCACAAAATATTGCTTCCTTAATATAAACTTTAAATATATTCATTTTAAAAACATTATTAAGGTAAAATTCAATACCTCAGATAAGCAAATGTACATGACAATCATCAATTTTCACACCACAGTATAACTTAAAACCTCATTTTGTTTGTATTTGTTCAATTAACTTCTGATCATTAATTCAGACGACAAATTTTTGTTAAGCGCCAATAATATTAGAGAAAGTGAGGACTTGCTACACCTGTAAGTCTTTCCAAATCAAAGCAAACTGAATATCTTTGTACCGTTGGTGAAACAAAAGAAAAAAGGCTGTTTGAAACATCACCTCGGGCTCAGGGAAAGTTTATTTCGTATTTCTTCCTGATGTTTTACAGAACAAAAAACTATTCAAGAAATCCAGAAAATAATCTGTATGTTAATCAACAGTGACAATAGTTGTAGTTGCAGCCCTAGAACAATATGTAGCATTTAATGTGGTATTCAATGACCTCCTTTATCTTTTTTTATGGCATTATTTTGGCATAATAATAACCCACTGATGTGTGCTTTACTGACTTATTTTTCCTCACTAAGCCGAGGCTCCTCTCTACATTGTAGTGAACACCAGATTAAGAATTAAACAAAACAAATGAAAAAATAAATGACTGGCAGAAACAGTACAGTCGACAACTATGAACCGGAAAGCATTAAAACTCGGCTGAATGGAGTCAAGAACTGAGGCCGCTGGGGATTAGCTGGGGAGCCAGTAAACAAAAATAAAAATGAAACCCACGGCAAAATACTGTGAGCTTCTCCTGAGCTTTCTCCAAGGAGTTATATGCTATGTAGTGATGTACACACGGGACAAAGCTGAAAAGAATACCAGCAGCCTGCAGACGGAAAGTTGTCCAATTAATTATGAGAAGTTAGATACAGTATGTGGGTTTTTTTTTATAAAAAGCCAACAGACTACAAAGTCTACAGAAATAAATAACAATTTTACTTTTCACTGACAAAACCAGAGCAAACAGCACCCACACTCAACATTCAATCACTTAGCCTAATAAACATTTAATTGAACCGAGTAACAAAGCCCGAAACTGAACTGTTGACACAGACAGCTTTACAAAATCAAGAACTAAAGAAGAAAAGAGGCAGCTGGTACAGCGCGTTCTCCCTACGCTTACATTAGAGGCCGACTCCACTTATATCAACATAAAGGTCAGCGCCACTCAGACTGTCAAAAACAACTGTGTAATGTCTTCTGAGGCTGAAAGCACCGTTTTAAATATCTTAAATGTCAGAAAATATCCATGATAGGTGTGACTCCTGCACGTCAAAGTTTAAAATTATTCGTCCAGAAGTCAGTTGAGTCCGTGCGTGTTTTTTGAGTTGCCTCGTTGCACACAGCGACGCCGTAAACAGCACGACAGGATTTCAACTTTTACAAACTGGGACAGAAACAGAGGGTAGCGTCAGTGCGACTCATTTCTGTTTGCTGCGATATTGAATGTCAGAAAAGTCAGCTGAACTACTTCTGAACCACCTCCTCTACTGCTGTACAGCAGTGTGATTGACTCTTTGGCACCAGAAACACCAGGCTGACTGTCCAATGCTGATGAGCGTCTGTGGCCCTAGTTTTTGTGGTGTGTCCTGCACAGTTGGCGTGAGTCGGGCCTGGTCGGGGGGGCCAGTCAGTTAGAGAAGTCACTCTGATTGGTTGTTCAGAAGAGAAAGCGAAAAAGACTGTCGCTGCAGTATCCACGTTTTCACACACTTAGTGCAGTTTCTCCTTATTTTTCGCCTCAACACCTTGTCTTTTTATCAGACAAATCTTTGATTAGAAGTGGCCACATTAGCAAGAGTGGTGTGAAAAAACGCTGCTTTATCATAACAAGTTATTTCAGTATGTACTTTGACGTTGATTTGATGTGTCTGGGTCCATTTAGGTAAATTATGAGACTCCTACAGACTGTTAAAGGAGTTAAGTGCAGCTCTGCAGGTGAACTGGACTAAACTGTAATTAGGAGAAGAAGTAAATAACATTTCAAGAGTACATATAGAAAAAAATAATGCCTATAGAAAAATAAAAATGCTGCTTTATAATCTAAAGGTTGAGGTTATTTTCAGGCACAAGTTGCATCATGGGGGTTTAAAGCTTTATAAGCAGACTAAAGGTCAGGGCATTTTGGTCTCTGCTGCTTCAAGTTTGCTTCTGTTCTAATTAAAAACCGTCTCTTGCAGCTCATAGTATTCCCACAGATCCAAAGGTCGTCTTCCTTCGTGTTACTCCATAAGGCTTCAAGAGAAGAGCTGAAATCTTCTTGTTACCGATCCCATTAGGGGCCGCGAGGTATCAAAAGCGTATCACAACCAGTTGGTTGAAACCTGATCCTCCATCTTAAAACATTTGAATTCAAAGGAACAACTGCAAAGTTTGCACAATTTTAGGGCTCAAATGATCTGACTTTAATGGATTTTCATTCTCCGACTGTGGGATTTTCTTCGTCAGTGCCTTTTCTTGTTACTGTTTTTTTTCCTTTTCTTAGTTTTTTCTTTGACTCAATGTTGTTGTAAATGAGCGTCACCCCTCAATGATCTCTTGAGTATAAATAAAGGTTGATTGATTGCTTAACTGAAAAAGTATGATACCTTTAGGAGATGAAGACAAAGACCCTAATCCTCACTGCCTACATATCAAAGCACAAACTGAAGTATCTCTCAGTCCTGCACTGTAGCATGATGAGTCAAACACCTTAATAATTAATAGCCAACTATTTCGATACATTATCATTTTAAGTCATTGTTTAAATACCAAAAGTCGCCGGTTTCAGCTTCTCAAATGTGAATATTTACTGGTTTCTTTACCCCTTTTGTGACAGTAAGCTGAATATATTTCAGTTGTAGACAAAACAAGACATTTGGGATCATCATCTTCTGGAAAAATGTTGGATTCACAGTAAGACATATTTCAGTGTGCTGTAAGCATCGTGTTGTTTTAAATTCATACTTTTTGTTAAGATTCACGGAGCTGCTGTACACAAAAAGTTAACCAAAGCCTCGCCTCCTTCGAGCTCAGCAGCTCTGCTTTGCAATCAGCTGTGGGTGTCAGGCACAGCAGGGTTCAGACACTTTGATGTTCTTTTCAAGTAACTTTGCTAAGGGCCGTCCGACTGATCAATTATCCCGACAGAAGATCATCCTGACTCAAAGTTTGCCACAGTTCAGTGCACCGTCATTGGGAAGCATACTGCAATCTGTAATAAGGATGACCTTGCAGCATGTAGTTTCACCAATTCAACTGTTCAGACATAAACACTGAGACAGAGGAGAAAATGAGCTCCTCTATTATTATTCCTTCAATATATATTTGCATATATTTTCTGGAGGGCTGTTGTCAGTCTGATTGTACCCTAACCCTGAGAGTGCCTGCAGTTTGTGCTTCTCCATTATCATCTTCTTGAGCTCAGTTTTTGCTGACATTAGTTCAAATAAACCAATGTACTTATGCATATTTATGAAATGCATGAACGTTCTTTCAACACAGCACGCTCTGCGGAGCAGGTGGTCTAACAAAATGCTTACCATGCTAGCATCAATGATCTGTCCTTTCCCTGACTTTGTCCTCTCCAGCAGCGCGAGGACTATCCCCAGAGCACAGGTGAGGCCGCCGCCTGCAAAGTCTGCCACCAGGTTCAGTGGAGCGTAGGGCTTCTCCCCACTGCGACCCAGCCGGGATAGAAGGCCTGTGGCACAAAATGAAATGACAGCTTTTAATTGCGGTGAACAAAACGGTGTCGTTAAGAGTCCCCAGCCATGAAAGTGAAAGTACATTAATTTGTATGGTAATCGAATGCAGCGTTTGGAGAGTTGTGGAGTTGCTGGCGTTTGTGACATGTGGGTTTGTCTGCTAAACGAAATAATGTTGCATGTCCGGTTTATTATTTTATTATTAAACCAGCTCAGTGAGGGAAAACCAAGCGATCGGTTACATCAGTGGTAGCTGTGTTTCTCTTCTGTGAGCCGCTGTGAGTGTGTGTCTCTCAATCACACTGTTGTTGTTTGACTTTCCTCAGCTTCGCTTCCTCATTACAGCCAGCCGGCTAACTTTGTTTCAAACTGAGTTAAGTTTTTGTTGTTGTTTCCACATTCAACTGAAGGAAACGAGGCAATGTGTTGTGCACGAGTAGAGAGGTATTACAGAAGGCGTTTACAGTGTTTTCAGTGTAGCCCCCTGACCCCTGACTCCCTCCTTCCCACAGCCTCCACAAGGAAATAGAGATAAGCAGAACAGAGAGAGGAAAAAGTTAATTACATAAAAAGATAGAAAATAGACGCACACAAAAAAAGATACACAGACGCTGAGCTCTACAGCAAAAGGAAAATCATTGTTATACAAGCACCACGATTTGCAGCACTACAGAATTCCCAGACTGAAGATATGAGTTCATTGTCCAGGACAGGAACATGTATACTGTGTAACACCCACATCACTCATATTTCTCTTTGAATGAGATAGGTTGGGAGGCAGACAGTCACGAATATGCTTTTATACCCACCGCGGGGGTTTTATCAGACGCTAGCGAGTGAAGGATGTGAGAGTTGATCCGCCTCCCTTCACCGGTGACATTTTTCTCTGCTGGGTGACAGCGGCGGTGGGAAACAGCGGTGTGCTAACGAGTAATGAGTAACCACACAGAAACTCTGAGGGGACACGCTACGTCAAATTCCCAAACATATTTACCTCCATTCAGTAGACGTCAAACCCTCGTAACAAGCCTGACAAAATGACAGCTCGCTCTGGTAAACCATCATGTAACTTTTGCTCAGGGCTTCGTCGCCCTTTTGATACTCTTGCTCACGCAGCTATAACAAAAGGCCACAAAAGAAAAGTCACGGCAACTTTCGCAAAAGTTGCATTTAGACTTTTTTCCATTTCCTTTACCTTATGGAGGTGTCTGCTTAAAAGGCGCCGTGCCAGGTTCCTCTACAATTGTTCTCATTGAGCTTTTATACTTCCGTCTGCATGAGCTCCTATTGTGTTTAGCCTCATGCGTCAAAAGCCATTTCTCTGCAAAACTAAGCGACATCAGATTGAGCTGTAGCTAAAAACATTTTTGCATTGAAGTCCGTCTCCCTCTATTCCTTTCCTCCATTCTCTGTGCAAAACACAGACTGACTTACAAGCATCGAAACTAAATCCAAATCTGTGTCATTGTCGCAACACATCAGTGACATTACTGGAAAATCACTATTTACAAGAACATAAAACTTGAAAACAAAGCATCACGGATGTCTGGGAAAATTATAGTTTTTGTTTGTGAGGGCTGCATGGCAATGAATACTAAGTGAGAGTTGGGATTGTAAAGCTTTGGGGGTGAAACAGCCGACCAACCTCATGTGCCAAATTACCTCATGGTACGGTTAGCTGTGTCGCCCCCTAGTGGTTTCTATAGGTATGTGCATATCCATATGGGATCTTGTTTTGTTGAATCACAGTTGCATTTCTCCTGTTTTGTCATCCGTCCTTTCTGGAGATGTTTTAAGATGCCTGAAGTATCTTATGATGCTGTAGTCGGGGCTGAGCTTCATATCTCACCATGGTCAGCTCTTTCAGTATTCATATTTATATTATGGGTTTTTAACAGCAAGGTTGACTCCCACCCCAACATGCGGCATTTGTCAATCAATAGCCTCATTACTTTTATGTATTTTTTCACAGATTATGCAGAATAACGAGCAGTGTATGTGGCGATCAATCATTTAAAAAGAGTCTAATGACCATTAAAGATAAAATACAGGAGACTAGTCCACAAAATGACCTTGCGACTCATTAAATTGGTTATATGAGCTGGGAAAAAAAGCAGAAGGAGACTCTGAAAAAATAATTTTGTTGTTTAACTGCAGTTGGGGTTGTGTAACTGATACTAAATGTTGGGAATCGTAGAAAAGCTGCTGACAATGCTCCGCTCATACATTTCATTTGCTATAAATTCTTCAACTCCCACCTCCTTTGGCTATTTAAAAGCTTCTATTATGAAGCAGCAAAACCAGGAAATGTTGGGTTTTCACCATAACTTAACATGACGGCAGAAACAGCTGAAATCGAACAACATGAAACAGTAAAATAAAGCAGAGATTTGAAAGTACAAACAAGGATACAGATGAGAAACTAAACTCATGGACAAAAGTGGCGGTGTAAAAGCACCATACGTGTTTGTGGATGCACCTGCCTCATGTGCCAAATGGTGATATGGTTGAGAAACCTGTATCACCCACCAGTGATATCTATAGAGTACACATAATGAGGCCATGTTTTTTTTTGGGTTAGCAGTCACGTCTGAATATTTCACTGTTTATCCAAGGTTGTATTGATTTGCTGTATCTGATTTCTTGCTGTGTCCATTTCAGATTATTGTAATACTCCATTGTGGTCAAGGTTGAAAGTAGAGGTGGGTAAATTCATCGATTCACGTGTCGAATAGAAAAGGCAGAACTCAACTGGGAGGGCAGCGCAGCACTCAGACAATCTACAGCACATTTCTTTTATTCAATGACACAAAGTAGGCGTTTACTGTGAATACTTTCAACGCCCGTCACCCAGAGAATCACGTAAGCAGAGCACCGATCAGCTTTAACAAATGACGAACACGCATTAAAGCTTTGTAACATTATAACAACTTCAGCAAACTCTGGGGTGTAAAAATCAGTCGATGCTCAGGTCTGTTTTACCCCAAAAACCCTGCGCCTGCTCGGCATCCTCTACAATAACAGCCCTCCCCGGAGAACAGTGCAGCAGCGGAGCACAATCCCTCATTTTGTTATTTACATACAGGTATGACTAATAGATGCTATCAAATTATTTATTCATTAATTAATGCTGTAACATTTTTATAATGAAGAGGCTGTGGATCATTTATGTTAATTTCCAGTCGTGTTTCATATTATAGTCAGTGGATTCGGGAGACCAGTGAATGGTTTAGTATTCTGGAGCAGGAGACTGAAAACAGTGCCTCCTTTTTTATTCATTCAATCAAGAAGGCATACAAGAATTGGATTTGAATCAAATTGTTGGATTGGTAAAGATCACACCGCTAGTTTAAAGCTGTGTTGATTTCCCCTCAAGTTACCAAAGTCATACGTGAGTTTTTAGACACTCACCCGGTCGACACAGATGAGAAAAAAAGACTTCATGAAAAGATTTGATTCATTTCACACTCACAGTGCTGTCAGAGTTATTATATTCTGAAAGTCCTTTCACGTCTCTATGGTCACAAAAGAAACAAACAACACAAATACCAGAACACAAAGAAGAACACAATGACTGTTGAAGTGTCCTCCTCCATCGTCTTTATGAGCACTTAACGCCATTCCACCAGGCTACAGAGGAAGTTGTACAAATATTTAATCTGAAAGCAGTCACGGACGTGCGTGTTATTACCTGACATGGCGAGGTAGTTGATGTCGTGCCCGGCTGCGGTTGCATAAGATCCGCTCTGTCCGTACCCCGTCAAGCGAGCGTAGATCAGCCGAGGATTTTCCTTTAACAGCTCCTGTGGACCGAGGCCCAGCTTCTCCATGACACCTGGGCGGCCAGAAGAAAGTCAATCTATACAACACGATTTATAATCATCAAAAACATTGATCATAATTCTTTATCAGTGTCTTTTCGGTTATTTATATCTCAGAGGGTTCATGGACTTAAATATTTTAAGTAAAGGCTCTGAACACTTCTTCCACCATTGAATTCAGCCATTCTGTATCTGGTGGTCTGACCTTTGCGGTAGGGCTCAAGGATCACATCAGACTGGACACAGAGCTTCCTGAGCAGGGCTACACCCTCTGATGTCTTCAGGTTGATGGCCACAGATTTTTTCCCACGAGCTTGTGTGTCTACGGACGTGGCCACCTTGGTCCGGTCCACACGGATCACCTTGGCTCCGAAGTCTGCCAGGATCATGCCACAGAACGGTGCCGGAGCCAGGCCCGCCAGCTCGAGGACTCTCACTCCAGCCAGTGCCATGATGAAAGAACTGTAAGTGTAGAATAATAGAAGCCGCTCTCAGTAATCACTGTCATTATTGATTCATTTGATATTTATTTTCTGCACAGAGCCCGAGATGACGTCTTTAAATCATCGTGATTTGTCCAACCAACCAGGGCACAAAATCAGTACCGGCCACAAGCAAACTGCTGGTAAATTATGGTAGTGGGTGGTACATTTATTTCACTCAAAAGCCAAAAAACTGGTGGTAACATTTGAACATTCATCAGCCACTTTGGGGGTGGAAAAAAGGTAATTTTTCTTACCTTGCCACCAACAGTCTAAACTTTAAAAGGTATTCAGTGTACTATCGAAGAAGACTAAAAAACAACAAATATTCACATCTCAGAAGCTAGAAACAGTGACTTTTTGGCATTTTTGTGTACTTGCACTGTATACACATTGTTTTTCTATTTTGTGTGCCTTTTGTGGTATTCAGCATAATAAAGCCTAAAATGTAAGTTTTAAATTCTGGTATTGTGAAAACCTTACACAATAATGTAGTTGTATGCAGCTATACAGACAAGTGTTTGTTAACGTACTGAACATAAATTGTCAACAATTACAACTACTCTTATGTAGAAAGACATTTTTTTAAATAATCTAGTTGTTCACAGATACATTAACAAACAATTACATTGTTTTACAACTACACTGTAGTCTGTAATGAACTATTTATTAATATGAAACTGTGTATACACTGTAGAACAGTATCTTGATAATCAATATAATTGTTTCTGTCATTTTCCGACATTTCCTGGTCACAGCGTCTTAAAAGGTGAGGATTTGCTGCTTTTCTTTGCCATTTATGATAGTTAATTGGGGTCTTGAATGAATAGTACTTGATTTAAAATGATTAAAGTGTCTTATACTAATTGTTCATTTGTAATCTCCTGGCGATTAAAGGTGCAGTATGTAAGAATTGGCTGCATATCGAATTCATCCTCCAAACAAACAGGGGGCGACATATGACCGCTATTAGCTGGTTAGCTCAGTTAGCGGTGCAGCTAGAGGTCCGGACTGTGAACCTGTTACACAGGTAAGTGTTGGCCTTCACACTGCTAGCAAGGAGGCTTTGGGGCTAGCAGGTTAGCATGCTAACGTCAGTAGACATCTCTGCAACACAATCCATTCACTTTAAAATGTCAAAATGGTTATGTCTTTGCATCCTGTTGATCGTTTTAGTTAACTTTTGAATGTTTCAACGAAAAGTATCACATACTGCACCTTTAAGGGACAAAAGTACAGGTACAGTAGAGTACTTGAGTAAATGTACTCGGTTACATTTCATCACTGGCTGCACTTGGCTGGTACCTGAACTCTGTAACTTGAACTTTCACTCATGTTCAAAGTCCAAAGTACTACAGACACCAACACGACAAACTCCTCTTTCCAAATAAGACAGCATACAAACATAAAAGCGAAACATCTGTGTCAACAAGTACTTTCTAACTTTGTACCAACCAACCGTTATTCTCTGTCATTAATAATAACAACAATGGATCACAACGCGAATCACTGACAGCTTGACCTCAAACAAGCTAGTTAGCTCCACTATAAAGTATCGTTACTGCAATGGACGTCGAAAACAACACCTCTGCAGCATTTATTATGCTACACCAGCACACAAGAGTATGTTTAAAAGTATCTTGGAGCACAGTTTAACCTGACGTTACCTCTGCTCCACAGACGAGGACTGGACACTGCTGAAGCCTTGTATCCCTTCACTCGTTCACACACCGGGGGCGCTCGATCTCCGTGAGGGTGGAGAGCGGAACTGATGCTAACATGCTACACAACCACAACTACATAGAAAATCACTAATATTTAAACGCAAGTGAATCAAAAATTATATATAACATTGACCGAACCGCTTGGGGGGTGTTACTTTTGCTGTTTGACAAGAATAACCTCCTCATTTGAGTTGATAACTACAAATTACCACAACACTTACTTGTATACTTTCCACTAAAGCCTCCACTTGTTCAACTGCAACGCGATTTTGTTGACAAACGGTTGCAGGTTGAGTAAGTCGACGGGCGGACACCACAGCATACCCTGTTTTGATACCGAGCGCTAACTCCGCCTAACCGGGCGGGTTTCGGTGTGCGCTGGTTGTTATCTCAAGCGAACTCTGTTTACAAGCTGCTTCCTGGGAACGTCAGCGCGGCAGACTCAGGATTTCTGGGAAATGTAGTTTAATTTGATTTACCTTGAGGAGGTTGAACATTTGCAATAAATTCAAGTGTTGTTTTGTTTATGAATAAAATACAAGAGAGTTTGTGTACTGAGTGTTGTGTAGAGTATGATGAAGATGAACATTTGAAGGCAGGTAACTTTTTTATAAGCATTTCTTTGGCAGACCAGATTATAGATATTTTACAAAGACAATCCTCTCGAGAATAAGGACGGATTGAGTGATGTATGCAGAGGAGAAAAGTATGAAACGCTTCCTCTTAAAAAACAAGGATATAACATTGCTTTGGAACTGCGATGGACTTAAAGTGTTTATCTCCTCATCATATTCTTTGTGGCCAGTCAGCTGAATCTTCTGTTTTTATTGTGTAGTTATATCCTCTTATGTCTTGCTACTTTCTATATCCTTCTCACCTGTATTCCCAGTTCCCCACGTTACCCTCCTCCTATGCTCCTCCCCAGTCTGATTGTTTCTCCTGGTTACACACTTTCATTTCGTTATACAACCCTGTGTTGAATAATGATTAATAAATTACCTTGTACCTTGTTTGTGCCACATGGCCTTTAATGTCCCCCCTGTGGTGCACATCTACATTTTGTTTTGAAGGGCACAATCAGAAACAAAAAAAAAAACGCTCCATGGTACTAACTTCACGCCAACACAAATTTCATGTCAGTTCAACACACTCTAGTCTACACCCACACATGGGACAGCTCTTGCTACATCTGGTGGTGACGTCTCACAAAGAGTTGACAAGCTAGTGAATGACTGGGTAAGTGGCCACCTGCTTGTCACAAAAGCAAAGCAGCTGTGTGACAACCCCATTGTGTATCACCTGCTATCTTTTTTATATAAAAAAAAAGATAGCAAATCCCTCTGGACTGACTGCAGTGGACTCAGAACACCTGTGTGCAGGTTGTGGCTCCTAATTAATGAGTGAAAGCAGCTTGGGGAGTTCCCCTCCCAGCCAATCAGGGTGTGACGACGCTCTTTTTGTGAAGGCTTTAGACAGGTGGGGCACGGCACCCAGATCGGACTGATCCCATTCTAATTATGTCCATGACACCCTGCAGACCCAATCCCCACAGTGCGTCAGCCAGGAAACTGCCCCATTCTTTCTAGTTGAGGGATATTGTGTGTGTGCTTTCAACAACCCAGTTGAGTGACCAGCAGTACTCACCCTTCAACGTACCTGCTACCTGCATCGTGCCGTGCTTACTTGTGCAAATGTGTTGCTTGCCTAACAATAAGCCTGACGCCTGCAGGTTTTCTTTTGTTTGTTTTGCCTTTGTTCATCTTAACCGAACCCTTTGAAACCCAAGCCCCTCCATGCACCTTTAGTTTCCCCACTTTATTTCATTGGGGACTTGAGAGGTTGTTGGGGTGTCCCCATCAGAAAACACTTGCAAACCTTGAAAATCGATGTTCCAGTTGTTTAATATGCCTGATGAAGATGAGCATGTCATTGCTGAAGTCTACGAGAGAGCAATGTTGAGGGGGAAAGTGTTTGCAACGGAAAATTGTGGAAAGGGGCGAATTTCACCACAGTTGAGCTAAGAAATGGTTGCATTGTTGTCATGAAATCAATTGTTGATATCATTAAAAAACAAAAACAAATATTTCAAACACAGCTCTTTCATACTGAGATTGCCAGGTTTGCATCTGTACCATTGTCACAGGTTGTTGTACAGACAGTAAAACAAATAGATGTCGAACCTTGTGATGTTGTCTGGAAGGTTATTTACACAATGCAACAGAAAGTTGAAAGGGTGCTATGTGTCGCTGCAATCAATTAAATCAATCAAATCAATTAATTAATCGACGGGTCCTCTGGTTCTAAATGTAAAAAAGAAAATATTGAGGGAACGTCTTTCTCAATTAATGTGATTAATTGTGTTTTGTTGTAATGTGATTGTTGAGAAGGCATTAGAATTTTATTATGAACATTAAATTGTAATAATCATGACAACATTTCAAAAATAAATCCCACTCAAAGACACAGAATACAGCATGGTACAGAGATTTTAAAAGTCCCTTACGCTTATAAGATTTTAAGAAATGTATAGGATTTATATTTGATTTTATTGGACCCATTAGAGAAAAAAAACAGATTTCCATCCAACAGGGATATAGAAATCCCAAAGGAACTTAAACATGTTCCCATTGAATTCCTGTTACATTTTTAGAAATGTATGGGAATATTGGAGGATCCTATTGGAAAAAATGAAAATCCGGCAGGACTTTTTGACTGGGGCTGACACTACGGAAGCCCTGAGAGGCAAATAAAAAAAAAAGTAATTTAGAAAGATTATCCTGGTATTTTCTCACCTGTTTTTAAGTCATAAATAAGACAACAACAGACTTACCAGAATTTTTTCTTACTTGCCTCTCAGGTGTTCTGTATAGTATGTGGTCCACTACTGAGTTTCAGTTTTGGCCCTCCATGAGAAAAGATGTTTGGGGCCCCCTGCTTTAAATAAACTAGGCTCTTGGAAGTGATCCTTTCACTGCCAGTATGGAGAAGCGGGACAAATACAGCAACCAAAAACTCACACAATTAAATTCTTTATTCTGTGTTTATGAAACTTAAATTAACATTTGAAATACCACACATCACAATATAAATGTTATAGCCTCCTTGCAAAAATCCACAAGTGAGTTCTCCTTTATTAAATCTGTACTGCGCCACAACTCCTGCACTTGGACTACTTCTTACCCTTTCACCTAGATGGGTCAGGCCCCCTCCCTGCAGGGGAATACCATGGTTTGGTACTCAGAGTCAATGACCCTCATCTGTGACCCTCGACCACACTCGGCTGCAAACCAAACATCTGAAAATTGAACACAATGTAACCAGATTGGATGTTCTCCACATCTTGGCTGAACCTTGATAACTTTTCCACCAATATCACAAACAGGATGCAGGACAAAGTGCTGAGTAGAAGCAAGGCTTCCTATTACTGCTGTGACAAAATCCAGTTCCACAAGCAGCTAAAACTGAAATTTAACCAACCAAATACCTCCTGCAAGACTTTAGTGACATTAGAAATGACATCTTTGCTTCAAGGCTATTTTTTGCAATACACATTTTCCAATGATTATAAAATATATCATCATTGCAAGAAGCTTGTGAGATTTTTATCATTCTTGACCACTTAAAGGGCTTTAAAGCAAGAGAAGGTCTTTGCAACATTCATCCAGTTGCGCACACGTTCATTGACTGATGGCAGAGGCTGACATACAATGTGCTGGATCTTACAGAACTATATGTCCAAGGCACACCACGATATCGCTATAATCACCCATTCACACACACTCAGGGACAATTCGACAGGCAAACTGGAGGAGCTGGCGATTCATTCGAAACTTATTAGTGGACAATTTTCTCCGACTCTTTGAGCCACAGCCACCCCATTGTTTGCAACGCTATATAGCTTTTTTTCAGATGATGTCAAGTCATGCCGTTGCTATGTTGCAAACTGCAGTTGGAGGTCAGGAATTGATTTCTGATACAGGAGTGACACATGTAGTTATACACAATGTTCCTTGGCGATACAAAGGAAACACTATCACAAACTCTCAAAATGCCTATTGACCGTTTGCGACGTTAACGGCTAGCAAAACCTTCGTCTGCTGTTGGGAGTAGAGGAGATGGATAATGCTCATTTGTGCAGTGGCCACTTGGTCAAAGCTAACTTTTGTAACTGAGTTTGTATCCCTATGACTGAACAACAATTCATCCCATGGAAAAAAGTACAGTTAAATTGAGTAAACTTAGCATACTTAATGAGTACATGACTAATGGATTAGTGTGCTATTTTAATGATGTATCACTGCTGCTACTAAAGACATACTTGGATACACCAAAGTGTGCTTGAATGTACTTAAATATACTGAAGTACCACCTTTTGTACTAATGATGTACTAATGATCGTCCAAACACAGCCACATCTCCTTCAAATAATAAAAAACTTGGCTTATCTTGCAGCGCCGCGGAAACGCTGTGGGGACCACCGAAAGAACCGTCAGTGAATGAAGCTTCTGATGTCATCATGCACTCTGACAGCGAGCATGAAGAGCATGAAGAATCCTAAATTGAGGAGGAGGATACAGACGCAGGGAGCGAAGAGGAGTATAAGCTGGATGACTCAGATTCGTCTTGATCTTTGTCATCTGATGATACCTCTGAGAGCGTGGAGGAGACAGTGGGCCAATTTGGGGAGGCACATCGCAGGCCAGCAGCGAGCGTGAAAATCCCAAAACTGAGGAGGATACAGACACAGTGAGTTATGAGGAGTACGATTTGGAGGGTCAGAGGCTTAATTTTTCATCTGATGACTCCTCCTGAGAATGTGGATGAAACGGAGGAGACGGCAAGGTACTCCACCGCCCGGATCAACACACTCAAGTCGTTGGGAAGGAGAGACGTTCAGTTGCTGACTGGAAAGATGGTGATGCCACAGAGGTCCAATCAATCAATCAATCAATCAATCAATCAATCAATCAATCAATCAAACAACTTTATTTATCCCCGCAGGGCAATTCAGTTTGCAGCCTCAAGTCACATAGAAACAACAAGAACAACAACAACAAAAACAAAAACAACAAAAAAAACACACACAGCATCCACTCTGTCAGTACTGCAGGTTGGCATGGGCAACCGGAGCTAGCAGCAAGTAACAATAAGAAATAAATAATGAATAAATATACACATTAAGGCTCTCAGGTTTACAATGCCTGTTTTTTGATAATGCTGCTGAGACAGTTCTTCTGCTTCACAGATAGTCCATAAAACCAAACGTCAACAGACTTTCAATGAAAGAATGATAAAAGTTACATGAAATGCTCTTAGAAACATTAAAAGAATTCAGCTCCCGCAGTAGATCCAGGCGTGCACCTGGCTCCCGATCCTGGCCTGCGTGTACTGGTCATGAAATGAATGATGTCACGTGCCAGATTCAAGAAGATCAACTCCAACCTAAGATTCGATGACAGGCTGAAGCAGCAAGCGTGTGACAGGGACGACAAGCTGGCTGCTTTCCGGACCTTGTGGGATGTGTGGACACACCCGGGATGAACGTGTTTACGAGCAGCTCGAGGAAGATGTGCATTCTGGCAGTATGTTCCCAACAAACCTGCCAAGTACGGCCTCAAAGTCTGGGTAACCTGTGACGTCAAAACACTGTACACCTGGAGGATGCAGGTTCACACCGGCAAACTGGCTGGCAGTCCCGATGAGCTCAAACAGGAGAAACAGGGGAACAACTTTTTACATCTGTCTTCGCATTCACGAGGACACATATTACAGTGTCCTATATTGAAAAGTGGGGGGAAAATAAGTACTGTGAGCCTGCGGTGACGGATGGGGAGAAGAGGAAGCCTGAGATCATCTTGGCTTGTAACTGATGCAAGGGAGGTGTCGACCACCTGGGTAAGGTAGGCTGTGTACACACTTTAATGTGCTTGTCTGTATTATTCATCATTTCTTGCTTTTATAAAAAAAATGATTATTTATTTGCGTGGGATGATGAAGGCTACACATTCAGTCTTAATTAATGTATGTGTTTGTCTGAGATATATTTAGTGTGCTTATTATTAATCATTTCTTGCATTTATAGAAAAAAGAATGAATAATTTATTTGTGTAGGAAGATGCAGATGATCAGCAACACACTGAAATATAATTAGTGTTTTTTATTATTCAATGTTTCATTCATTTCTGAAAAGAATGAATAATTTATTTGTGTACGATGATGAAAAGTTATCCATGTTGATACGTGCTTCTTCTCACCAGCAGTTCTTCCTAAAACCTGCCAACCTACTAATACAACCAGGTGTTTCACTCTGCATAGCTCTGTAAATCACAGAGTAAGGCAAGGTGAGTTTATTTGTAAAGCACAATTCAGACACAGACAAAGTGCTTGACAGGTGCATACAAATCACATTAAAAGACATTTAAAGTAGGAAGACATCAAGAAACAAACATTAAAACAAGTTAAGAAATAGGAAAGTAAGCTAAAGTAGAAGAGGTTTAAAAGGGACAAGACTAAAGACTAAAAGTCACAGTGCAGTTCAAAGCCGGGAAATTGCTTCAGTGAAAGGCAGTGGCAAACAGAAAGGATTGATTTTAAAAGAGGTTGAAGCAGAGTTGGAGCAGACCTGCAGTTTTCTGGGAATTTGTTCCAGATGTGTGGCGCATAATAACTGAACGCTGCTCCTCCGTGTTTAGTTTGACTCTAGGGACTGAAAGCAGACCTGTACCTGATGACCTCAGATCTGGATGGCTCATAACATGGCAGCAGATCAGAAATGCGTTTTGGCCCGAAACCATTCAGCGCTTCACAAACCAACAGCAGGATTTTGAAATCTGTTCTTTGTCAGACAGGAAGCCAAGGTAAAGATCTGAGCAAGATGTTGTCTTGTCTGGCCTAATAACATCAATCTGCAGAAGAATAAGCCTATTAATGCATACATTTGGGGCAATCAATTAACTTTAAATTCGACAGACAACAATAAACAATACATTGATCTGTAAACTTATAAAACATATATTAAGCCGACTTATGTTACATTTACTGGAACATCTCACGCTCCCAAATGACCCTTTAATAAAGAAACACACGCAACTGAATACGCAAACAAAACTGAAATGTCCGACTGAGAAATAAAACAAGTTGCACCCTTGTTTATAGGGTCGTATGCATTTTCAAAATGCATTATGCAAATAACTTGTGGTGTTACTGCTTTTTTAATATAAAATGTATTTCTAAAAATCTACAAGATTTTCCTGGTCCTTCATGACACATGTACACACACACAACCACAGTCTTAACTGCAGTACAGAGTGGCTTCTTGACTGACTCTTGACAGAGTTTAAGAGTCAGACAGACACACATTGAACTCGGTAAGGATTAGGTATTTGTCATTTATTTGGATAATACAGAAATGTGTGTTTGTATTTAGTCAGCTGCATGGTAAGCTGAAGAAGGTAGGTTTCCGTTAGCAGCTATGGCTAGCGTCAATGTTACTTGTCAGTTGAAACCATATTTCTGAGGCTCCAGCTGGGTTCATAGTGTCAATGGGTTACAGACAGGTGATCAGGCCGACAAGCTTTGCATGCTGTTTGTGGGCCTGTTTTCAAAAGGTAACGCACCGACCTGCACCATCCGATCTGGTTTGGCTCGGGAAGGCTGGTGTTTACCAGAAAGACTGCTCTTTTCGAGTATCCGCTGCTTTTGCTTTTACCGCAGTGCCCTTTTTTATGTTAGCAGGCCCATTTATGTCTCGGGGGGCAATGTTTTCCATTCTTTTCCGTTAACACAATTCATTCTTTCGCGCCAGGTTTATTTGTGATGAAAGCGGACAGCAGCCATGTCAAGCTGCGAAGAGCAGATCGAGCCAGGAATGCAATAAGTACAATTAAAATAGACGAACAACAAAACCATTTAACTGCACAGCCTACTCAGCCATGCCAGGAGCACAAAAATCAAGGAAAAACAACGAAATAAACACAATCTGACCAAGTCTGCAATATCAAGCAGATAGCGAATATGAAGCTGTGTGGAGGACAGAAGAAATCTGTGTGGACCTTTTTACATGGTTCATTCAACATCTTGTAAATTAAAATAATAATTTATTTATCTTAATCGCTTGGTTTACCTCTAAGTTCTATAAAAGTGGTTGAATTGTACTCTTAAAAACCTGTATGACCCCAGATTTTAATGTTTGATTATCTGGACTTCAAACAGAGCTGAGAGTGTAATCAGTGAACTGTTTTAGTCAGAATGGGAACCGGTTCAAATTTTGTTCACAGTGACACACGCTTGTGTTATTTCTGGTCCGATTTTGTATGACATGTCATACGTATCTCATCGTACTATTTTATTTTTAGCCTTTCTGGCCCAATGTCAAGGTTACTGCACTGATTACCATATCATAACGTGTGCAGGACACAAGAATGATGAACATGAAAAACTTGCCACGTGTTATCAAGTGAATATAACTTTGCTTTTACACTCTGATTTCACTAGTCACCATTTTACTTTCAAATGCATCTGTAGTCTTGACATTCTGTATACTCCCATTGTCCTAATGATCAAAAATTACCTGCCGTCGCTCCTGAGTAAGTAAAGGCTGTGTCACTGGAGCCTTCATTGTAAAAGCAGCCTTTTTGTATTTGAGAAACTGAATGGTGGACGGTCTGTTTGGCTGATTATAATACTCTGAAAAATTGTTCCTCCAATTACACAGACATACCACGAACACACACATACAGAGAGAGAGACAAACAACGGCTAATGGCTACGGTGGTTCGGTTCTCCAGCTGGGGTAAACAGCTCAACAACAGCTCTGACACAAATCATTTTCTCTAGGTGACAGCAGCAGCGCTGACTGAAGGGCTGAGTCCTTTCAATGGTGACACTTGCTAAGAGGCTTGCGAAGAAATCACAGTAAATGCAGCCAGAAATAGCACCTTGTCAACCATCCTGCAAATCAGAGGCTGGCGGGTAAGGTTCAGCCGATGAGATAAGAGGAGGGATAGTGTAGAGTGGTGCTGCCCTCTGTTGGCTGTGCATACATAACAACCAGTCATTTAAAACACTCTGGTTTTGAAGAACTGAACGGATCATTGTTTCTAGAAGAGGCCATGTGTTCCTGTCGAAAGCGACTGCTCTAACGCCTCTGGGTGTTTGGAGGAACTTCAAAGTTCACTGTGAATGTGTCTGAGATGTGGAACTGAGTTTAATGCTTGAATTGAACTTTGAAATGTTCCCTCTGGTAAAAGAGGACTGTGGGTATGTCTTTGGTAGCTTTTATGAGGTCGGTTTATTATCATCAAAATATTCCACTTCAGTGAATTCTCTCTTTTAAAACCTCCACCGGGGAGGCTGTGATTTTCGTCCGTGTCCGATCGTTGGTTGGTTGGTTGGTCTGTCAGAAGGATTACACAAAAACTACTGAATGGATTCTCACAAAAACTTGGGTGGAGGGTGAGTCTCTGCCCAGAGTAGACCATTAACTTTTGGTGTGGATGCAGATGGAGGGACGAATCTAGGATTTTTTTTCTCACTTTCTTATTTGCGAGATAAGGTGTTTCTTTTTTTTTTTTTACATTTTGTTAATTTCTCAAGGAATAATGCATGAATCTGGTGTATTTAGTTGACTGTTATCTATGAGAGAGTAATACAAATCTGGATCTATTATTTTATTTATTCATTTACAGAGATAGGAACTGTTGACCTTTCCATCTCTCACATAAACAAGCAACCACAGGTGATCAAAAACTTAAAGGGTAAGTCCACAATTTTGCACATAAAAGTGTGTTTACATGTCTTGAGGAGTACTACTGCATGTGTAAAAAAAAAAGTATTATAAAGCTTTTTTTTTATTTGCTTCTTCTGGATCAACAAAAGGCTTTAAGTTACTTTTTTTCACATGTGTAGTAGTACTCCCCAAGATCTGTAAACAGATTTACTGTGTAAAATTGATGAGGTTACCCTTTAAATCCACTTACTGTATATTCAGTTTGTAGAAAAGAGATGTTAATTGGATTCAAAAGTGTAAGTGTGTCACTGCATCAAAGTTTTAGGGATCTGTCAGTCTGAGTGGACAGCAGCCGCTTCAGTTAAGGGTGTGAAATCACTGTGTAAACATACAAGTGCATTTACTGCTGCAATAATGACATCTACGGACTTTGGACCAGGGTGTGAGGGAGAAGGGAATGCCACACATATCCTGTTGACCTGCAGTTTTTGTGGCTGTTGGAGGGAATGAAATATCTAAATATCTTTACATATAACTTGAATATATACTAACTTGTACTTTTGCTACATTTCCAGAAATACAATTAAGAATTTTATTTAACCTATTATAGATCAGGTGGATAGTTGGCTTTCAAGAGCATTTTATTATGTGTAAAACCTGGGTTATGCATTAAAATGTGTTTATTGGGTTGTTAAATGTTAAAATATAATTTCAAAGCCCTTATGACCTCAGCCCCCACAAAACTACTATATATAAATACTTCCCTCTTCCTTATACAATCCCTGTGTAAAGGTCCCTGATCGTTTCAACCCTCCAAACATTAAAAGTGATTGTTACACAAAACTGGACAATACCACACGGTTTTCAACAGAGGAGTTGAGAAATAACAGTGACACATACGGGGAACTAAAAAACGGGTCAAATCCATACAAAAAAAAATCTGAAGGCAAGAAGATCAAGTGTTCTAGTTGGCACGAATGTAACTTCCTCTTCGAATATATTCAAACCAACAGTCAAATGGTCAACTAATGAAGCTTAGCCAGATGAACCTAAAAATAACCGCGTTTAGATGGAACAATAGCATCCTCATTACTCTCATTTAGAGTAAGAACACATGTTTGCCCTGTTAAAGACAATGCCAGGATGTCATCTATGTCCAGTCCTTCAGTCAAGAGCGAGATACCTCAACAAGGGCTACACCGAGAGGAAATTATGTACGGCTCTCATAGGATGAATCAACGTAGTCCAAGTCTGAAGCAAGGCCCAAGTCATTTTGTCTCGGGCAAGTCACTGCAGCCTTACCTGCAGTATCCAGCCTTTGTGAAGAGAAAAAATAAGGTATTGTTGCCTGTAATATTGAATTAAATTTGTGTTATAACCATTGATAATCAGTGGGCTTAAACAAATAACATTTGTATAAAAGTTCATGTAATTCTTTGTTTCTTCTCAATCAAAACTTATTCCCTCCACATCACTTTTGAAGGCTGAAAAAATGACAGCCAGACTAAAAATAAAAAAAAAATTAAAAAAAAGTGACCTGTTTTTAAGTCTCAAGTCATTTATTTTCTGTCAAGTCGAGTTGCAAGTCATCAACAGTAACTCAAGTCGACCTGAGTCCAAGTCACACGAATCCATATATACTTCAACCAAATAACTTGAGTCACATGTCTGAAATCTCCAATCAGAATGAATTCAGTTGGATTGAAGAAATACTGTCCAGGTAACTGCGACTAATTAAAACTACTTTTGACAAGAACCATGATATTGATAAGAACCTTGATATTCAAAAAATGAAATAGTAGGCATGGGTGATGAAACGATACTGATGTGCATCGGCTTTAGACATGTCATCGTTGGGAGAGCAGCAACGTTGTGTTTGTGTTTGTGTACAGAAAGTCAAACAGACTCGCTGGACTGTACAGAGTCTACCAGTATTTATATTGTTTTTGTGGTGATTGTTATTAATAGTAAAACTACGACATCGGTAGATGATAATCCTGATAGACACACGTTATTGTTTTGTGCAAACAGAAAACAATTGCTCTACATAAATACAGAACGTGCCCTTGAACGTTTAAATAAGGACTACAGACGACAGCGTCTAACAGCGTTGCCAGCTGTTTGGGGCGTTCCAACATCGTGTCAGCCAAGTTGGGACAAAGGTCATCGGGAGAAAATACCATTCAGTCACTGGAGATGTTGTAATAAAGAACCAAACATTCACCCGCGCAGGATTTAATTACCAATATAACCACAAGAGTAACATATAAATTAAATTCATTATGTCCCTGATTTTATTAAAACATCCCAGTCTAAGTGTCATATGTTGTAGTTGACAGCGGTGTCGTTATGAACTTGTTAAACACTTATCTCCTTTGTTTGTGGAGGGTGCGGTGCTCTGTAGTCCCCTCCGATGTTTCCTATGTTGTATCCTCGAACTGTGTGGAAAAACATTGGGAAGTGAGATAAACGTACACACCGTGGCCAAAGACATGATACATCCTGTACAGTTAGCCATCAGGGTCTCAAAGTTGAACGGAAGTGACATACGAGGCATTCCTGCGTTGCATTGACATTTTCAGATCTCATCACGAGAGACTTGCATTGAAACCCTGATGGTAAATATAGCTCCTCTATATAAGGAAAAAGATTAAGACAACAAAATACCATAAAGATGTTTTTAAATTTAGATATCCCTATGATGTTTCTTTTGATCGCCCATACAATCTGCTAAGTAATTCAGCTACAGCTTCTTGATGGTTGTGATCTTGTACATCAATCTTCTTGACAGATTCTTGAATGCTACCTTGGAAATTACACTCAAGCTGTTCGTGTATCAAAGATAAACAATGTTGAAATTTGCCTTAAGCGGATGTATCCTCATTCAACTGCGACCCTTTCCTTGGGAAATGCATTTCCTTATGCTGTTCTTTGCTGATAATGGCAGGGGTTGGATGTTTTTTTTCCAAGATTTTTCGACAGACGTGGGAGAGCGTCAAGTCCTTTTACGAAGGCCGATAACAACTGACTTAAGATGTTTTGACTGTCAGGCTGAAGATGTCCTCCCACAGTCTAAACACAAGAAGGTGCTCTTGATGATCTGTGAAATGGAGCAAATGTCTTCAATGGAGGTAAAAGAAAGAAAAAAAATGTCAGACCTCAAGAATCAGTACTCTCATTTATACATCCGCAGATTAGGTTATGTTTTCACCCGTGTCTGTGTGTTGGTTGGTTGGTTTGTCAGCAGGATTTCACCAAAACTACACAACAGATTTCCAAGAAACTGTGATGGATGACGGGTCTCGGACCAGAATAGACCCCATTAACTTTTGGTGTGGATTCAAATAAAGGAAGGGATACAGACATTTTTTCTAACTTTCTTAATTTAAAGTGAGCAGGCGGTAACTGTCTAACCCTAACCGTAACTCTAGCCCTCCTCTCGCTCGCGCTCGCTCATAATTGCCTGTCATTATCTGGGGCTGTAAATTGATACCAGCTGTTCACATCAACCGGGCACATCCATCTAATAGCACAGCAACACACCTTCACTGTCAGCCTGTCATCTTGCTGCTGAGACGATTGTCTCCTGCCTTTAGTTCATTCACGCTGCTGTTTTACGCCCTCCACCTCAACCCGGGTTTGCTTCATTGTTTCATCCATTTCAGAAGAGTCAACCACCACCACCAGTGTCTGGAGTCCATGGGGATGATTCTTATTCCTGCTGCTGCTCAGGGCAGACGCCGGGATCACGACATCTCCCTGTAGAGCCTAAGCACCAAAGACTTTCTGACAAGACTCATTAATACATAACATCTGCTGTAATAAACATTTTCTTTACATCATTCACTAGTCTCTCCTGATTAAACTACTGTTAGCGGTTACTTTAGCAACAAGTAGACCCATGTGTTTATCAGGAAACACCATCATTCAGGGTTCAGGCAGAGCAGTTGGAGGACATCTGAGGGAAAACCAGAAAACATTGTCTCCATAAAATATTGTCCAGTTTCACCCAAATCAGTGAAGCTGAAGAAAGTTATAACTATTGTTTTTTAAACAGTGAATAACGGTCACTGCTTAAAGTTGAAGATTTATTGATTGGTGGATGACATGATATTGGTTGAATTTGGTGGGGTGACGTCAAGTTTGCGAAAGCACACGTGACATTTTGTTTTTAACAGGAGGAAGACTTGAAATTGTCTTGATGACTGTTAAAAATATCCTTGTTTTTTTTTTTCCTTTTTGCTTATAAATATTGAAACACTGTCTTGAGCAGTGGTCTCTCACTCTGCACCCACTCAGCTGTTCCTGAAAGTAACACATTTAACATGAAATGTACATTGCAAATATTTTATTCTAGTGGAGGGATAGGAGGATAGGAATGGAGGACATGACCCAAACTATACAATTTTTAAAAGAACTCGAAAAATTTGAAAGTCACAATGGTGTATGGGGGCTTTGAAAAATGATCTGATTGTCCCTCTATAATGACCTGTTGAAAGCCAAAACAAAAATCGCTGAGCGATTTCGCCGAGCCATACAACAGTCAACAGGAATGAAATGAGGGAGGAGAGGGAAGCACTCCTAATTTATATATTGTATTTCTGGGAACATGTTATCAGTATACAGGTGTTGTAACATACAGTGCTGTAACTAGCAGCTGCTAATGTGTACATAAGCCAAGTATAAACATCTTGTCCCGAAACCCTCCCCCATGATTGAACTATTCTTACCTTGGCACTGTGCCCTGACTCCACTCGACTGTCCTGTGGGCTTAATTTAATATGTTCAGCCCCTGTAAGAACCGTGCCAATATGTCTGTGTGTACATAACCTGCAGTGGGAGACAATATAATGATAATATAATATATCAGAAAGAACAACATATATATATATATATATATATATATATGCACAAAAATTATTGCATTAAACGATGTAAAACTGAAGGAAAAATCTTCTGGTTTTACAAAAATCAGATATTTCATGAGAATTATAAGAAGTCTTTCAGCTCTCTTGAGAGAGGGGTGCTCTCTCAGGATGATACCCACAGGGGTTTATTTTCCAAGCATGTTGATGTAAAAAACAGACCTGGCAGGGAGGGCGAGTTGACTCACATGAACCCACATATTTCATGGTTATCATCTGGGAATGTCCTGTTTTTCAAGATTTTAAAAAAAAAGCCTTGTGTGGGCATGTGTTTGAGTGAATATGTGAGTTCGTAGTTATTCATTTTTGGCTGTATGGAGCTATTTTGTGTTTTGTTTTTTTAAAAAGGTCCCCATCTACTTCAGTTGTTTTGGAGAATGCTGCAATGCTGTTTTGCTGTGAAGCTCCAAAAATGTTTTGTTTTGTTTTCCTTTAATCCAAATATCCAACACATTCAGCATTTAATACCATCAAAGGATCTTTTGGGAAGATCATTTAACCAACAGTATAATTATTTAGAAATGACATTACCCAACAACTTTCTCAGCTAAAGCAAGGCTAGTGTATTCATACTAGACATTTCATCATCAACGCTTTCAAATGTCAATCGAGGCTAAAAGCTTCTGTGCAGGGGTCAGTTTTTCCAAACTTCATGTGGCAGCAAGAGTAAGGCCATGATCTTCCTTTTGATCAGCTACTGAACACGTGCAACAACTAAAACCATCTGTTCAGAGGACCTGAGTGACCTAGGAGGCCAAATAGGTGCAGAGGAATATTAAGAAGCTGACCGGTTCAGTGCCCTCACCCTTAGGAGTGGTCAGAAGCCACAGGCGACACAAATGGTGGGTGTAAATATTACAAAGCAACAACATTAAGTGTACATACAGTTGAGAGGATAAACAGGAAAGTATCAGGATTTGAGTGATGAGTGAAATGTCCACATCTATGCTTCAGCACAAATGGCAAACAGATGGTCACTGATCTTTGCAGTGTAGTCTTTTGTTGATTGTTCTGTTTGGCTTGATAACCTCCTTTAACCCTGAGAAGTAGTCACGATTGCCAAACTTGAGACCTCAGGAGGATTTTGAAACCAAAGCGTTTCAGGGACTTTGTTTCCTGCAGTCTGGTGACTTTTTAATTTGGATGCTTGTAAAGGATTTTTTCAGCTGATACTGATAACCAATGATTACCTACTTCTTACAGCCACTACAGATTACTGATAATTTTCCATTTTTCTATATAAAAAGAAGTTTCTTTCCTGTAGTTTTTGTGAGCCTGAGGGTATTTCACAGCTCTAATAAGATTTGTTGTGTCAAAACATGTATTGCAAATTGCAACTGCGTCGTCTTCCTCTGAAGTTTCTCCTCCTCTTCTTCTTTTCTCCTTCTTCTTCTAGTCTTCTTCTACTTTGTGATTATTGCCAGATTGTAATCCAATTTAAAATATGCATACCACCTACTGTATCGGAGTGTGTAAATGCCGCACTCGTTAAGTCAATAAAAGCAATGTCAGCTTCATATTATCGGCTCTATTTAATTCCATTATCCGCTGATAACCGATAATATAAATTTTCCAATATCGTGCCGATAATTTATCAGACAGATTTACATCGCCACTTTTAAAGAATGAAAATATCGAAATAATAAGTACAATGGAACAGCGTTTTTATGTTTATGAACTGGGATGGATATAAATATGGATGTATTGCTGCACTGATGTAATTTTCACACATTATGATGCACTTTATTTTATTTGTATTATTTTTTTCATTTGCACACACAAAATTAAACAAAATCAGATAACTAAAAGATAAGAGATGGGTCAAGAGATGACAAGAGGCCATCAGGCTTATACAACAGACCTCCCTTCCTCTACAGAAGCAGAAAAAAACAATAAGAATTCACATAACTATAAAAATATGAATTTACTTTAGAGTTATCTGAGGCACAGATTAACAAAAGCTTCTTTTGAATCGATTAAAAGTTAAAGTTGGTGATATTTTTTCTTTTACGAGCATTCATGACAATTCAAAGGAGCAACAACCTATTGAAACTGAGTGCTTGACTGCTTGCATTTTCCTGTTGTGTTAAACATATGCTTGAGGATATCGTAGCCTATTCAATGCAAACTCCAGGGGGACAGCGTGAGACAATGGCTATATTTCCTCTAACCTATTTATAAAATTAGGTCAGCAGATGAAAACAGCTCCTGATTTTGTTCTTCAATGGGCTTGTTCTTTGATGATACAGTATATTTTGTTTTTCTAAGCATTTGTACCTGTTCACCAGCTGCATTATTTGCATCTTCAAAGCTGCTGCGGCTATAAAACAAAACACCCTCTGAGCCTACACGAGGAAGTAGTAATAGTAGTCAGTGACAAATGCATGTGACCTTCAAGGTTATAAGTGAATGAGTAAACTCTTCAAGGTGCCTCTAACTGTTCCATTCAAACTGGCAAAACAAACTCGTATTGGCAGCTCTCAGGTGTGTTATGCTATGAATGTGAGACAGGGCAGTGAAAGTGTGCTCTGTTAATGTGTCTATCAGATCAATAGAGGCCACACCATAAATGCCCTCAGTGTAGCTTCCCCATCCGCTGCAACTGTAGACTCTTTCTTTTCAGTGTGTGCACCAAGAAGCCTGTTTTAATGTTTTGACACCTGTTTGATTGGTCTGACTCAGACTGCTGAAGCCTCAAAATAACTTGATAAGTTTAGAAGAACTGCGGTTAGAAAGGGATTTTTTTTCACAGTCAGTTTAGAGAAGAGAAATGACTACAGTAACCACAGCATGTTAACAGACCTCAGAGCTCAGAGCTGTCCTCTCACCTCTGCTCGCTGACAGAAATGCTGAAGTTTCAAAGCACCCGGATGAGTCAGCTGCAGTCACGTGGTTAACAGTTTCGTCCAGTTATTCCTGTGTTATTTGAGAAAGCCACACTTATGTCCAGATGACTTAAATTCCCTTAAACTACTTGGTATGGTCAAATAAAAAAGGAGGAACAGGTTTTTATCACATGAGAGGCGAGTTGGATCATTGGTGGGGTCAGCCTCACGCTTTCTGCAAGCAAGGGATTTTAAAGTCTAACAGTATGGGAAGTGATGTTGTCCATAATGCTATTCAATTATCAGATGCCTGTGATGTGTCAACTGTTGTTGAGTTAGTGGTGAGTGGTGGCGTTTCCGTGGCGATCAAGTTATACGATGACTCTGGATGTTCACCAGGTTTTATGTCATGCTGTCATGTAAACAAAAAGCAGAAAAATAAATAAAATTCATATTAGATTAGATTATTTACCGAATCAAAGAAAATACCCATCTGTTACGCAATGTCAAAGAGAAATGTTCAAAGTACTCCCCATGGATAGACTTGGCACCAAGATAAAAGGAAATGAGTGCAGCTTCATAAATGTATGGGAGCCACTGATGACTCGCTTACCAAATAATCTTAGAGACTAAATTCAAATTCAAATTATAACTGAATTGTTTTATTACCTCTTTGCTTTGCATTAGGTTCAGTGGTGTAGTAGGTACTTAGATATTTTACTTGAAGAAAAGTAACGATACAACAATGTAAAAATACTCCGTTACAAGTAAAAGTCCAGCATTCAAAATCTTGTTTAAGTAAAAGTACTGAGTAGAGTAGAGGTAAGGAAGTACAGAATCAGCCTTCTTGGCCAAATATGTGTACACATACAAAGACGTCAACTCCATTTTCAAGCTACTCTCGATGTACTTACACTCTGTTCCAAGAACAACATACTGTACAGGAAGATAGAAATAGGTTACACAACCAAACACAAGGACAACAAAGCTGAACAAACATAGGTAAAAATAACATTGAAACTATTATAAGTAGGTGAAGAAATGTGCATGAATATATAAAAAGCAACAATGACAATCAACAAACAGTGTTTGTAAAGAAAGTGTTCAGTATTCCAGTAAAGGACAAGTAACTCAGATCATAATTATCCTGAAGTGGTGCATTCTGCATAAAACTTTTACTTTTGCAAATACTTATGCTCTGTTACTTAAAGTTCATTCAGTCATTATCTACTCATCCCCATGCTGATGGAAAGTCAGGTGAAGTTTCATTGTCAACAAAACATTTCTGGAGCTTCACAGCAAAACAGCGTTGCAGCATTCTCCTAAACAACTGAAGTAGATGGGGAATCGTTTTAAAATAACAATCAAAGTTTAAATGTATGGCCGTAATAAAAGGGTGTATGTAGGGAGACGAACAGGAGATAGAATGATACTGCAGTGTTTCAAACCAACAGTGAAACATGGTGGTGGGAATATTTATGTCGGGGGCTGTTTTGACTCCACCCTGACTAAGGAGACGTACCACTCCATTCCTCAGAGACATGCTACACCCTCTGGTTTGCATCATCGTGGAGAAGGATTCATACAGCAGCAGGATAATAAGCCCAAACTCACCGCAAAGCTTTTGCAAGAACGACTTGAAGACCAAAGAAGACCAAGCCTCCACAGTAACGTGACCTCAACCCCTGAACATTTATGGAGGAACTTCAAGACTGAGAAAGCAAAGCATTATGTGACATCACAAGAAACTTAGTCAAACTGAGTTTGAATTTCTTCTCCAAAACTACACAGTGCCCCTTTAATCCAGCCCGGGGTCAACCCATAGAGTGTATAGGGATACATACATACATATACATATATATATGTGTATTTTACTTTTACTTGTACTTTATATACTTAAGTAGCCTATTTTATTGTCAGAATATTACTTTTGATACTTAACTATATTTTATATGAGATACTTTTTAAATACTTTTGAAATTTTACTCAAGTATACCTACTGTTCCTACGGGTGACTTTAACTTTACTTTACAATATAGAGAGTCGAAGTCACAGCCTTCCGGTTTGCTCCATGGGACCTTATTTCAGAAAAACTTTGTATGGTGGTGAATGGAAAGAGACAAATAATTTTATGATCCTGTTCTTAAAGGTGTTATTTGTAAGAAAAGATGATTTTCAAGTCTCATTCCCAACTGGTCAAATACTGACGCAAATGTGTCAAGTCAATAAAGTCGCAGTTTGTCGTAATTTAAGTAAACTATAAGATTTTCATCTGTTTTAGTACCTTTCCTGTGCCCAGTAAAAAAGATGATATAACAATATGGCGACCATGTTGGTGTTGCTCGTCGACAATATAGTACAGTGAGAAAAAAGGCAAACTGCGACTTTATTGACATGGTAAATCATATTTTAAATTGACAAAAATCAAAAGTGTAGTTCATGGCACAATTCAAGCAGGATCAAAAAAGTATTTGTCTCTCTCTATTCACTAACACACAAAGTTTTTCTGAAATAAGGTCCCATGGGGGGAAACCGAAAGGTCGGTGAACTTCATCGTCTCGCTCAACTCACATCACCAACACCAACATGGCTGACGCAGACAGAAAATGTACTAAAAGAGATGAAATTACAATAAATCTGGTCATACTGACATCTACAGTTACATGAGAGGACAGATGGTCAGTTCTGTGGCGGCCATGTTGGCGTTGGTGACATGTAAATTGACAAACATCAAATGTGTAGTTCATGGCACAATTAAAAAAAGTTGTCTCTCCATTCACTACCATATAAACCTATATGAAATAAGGAAGGGGCGTGACTTCTGCTCTCTTTTTGGACATAAACTGTCACAACTGTTGACTGTTCCTCACTTCCTCAATGACTCCTGTAAACTTTGACACATAATGACACCATAACGACGCCTCCATGACTTTCATTAACTGACTGGGCTGTAAACATGTCAGGCTTCCCTAACAGGGCTGTAAAGCGCGTGGAGCTGATGGAGCCGACTTCCTCAGAGCTGCTGCAGGCGGGGGAGCGTACACTCACGCGCACTCATCGCCCGAGGGGGCACAAACCGTCTCGACCAATCAGCGCTTCCCTCGCGCGTACGAGGGGGGGGGGCTCGAGCCTTCACAGCCCGCTACAAATACTCCGCGGCTTGCTTGCTGTGTGTTGTATATGCTCCTTTAGGTCAGCGCCGCGGACTCACTCGTGGCTGTCAAACTCAACCGCTGCACCGTTATAACCCCGAGTGAGCAGACTTCTAACGGCTCTCTGTGAGCTGCACACTCCGGAGCAAACACGCCGTACATCTTCAACTGGAGAGGAACGGCTGAAGAAACTTGCCCTCAACTTCTCAACAAGTTGGAGTTCGGAGTTGGAGCTCTTATTTTCACAGTGAGAGAGAAGTCTCGACTTAGCTAGCTCAACGGCCGGAAATCTCCATTCATCTTCAACAGCCTCGAGCGCGGGTTTTCTGTGTTGCTAGCACCTGCTGACATGACGCGAAGGTCCTGCGCGATCCCCGCGGTGGGGGTCATCGCTGCCGTCCTGCTGGTCGCCGGGATTGGCTTGGTTGTGTCTCACGTTTTCCGCAATGTAATGCACAACCGCCTCAAAAAGGTAAAAAAAAACCCAAAACCTTAACAAATCATGTGATAATGCAGAGCAGTTTGATTATTAATTACATGCTTTTTTTCTTTTTTTCCCCCCAATTGAATGCAATGCAGTGTTCAGTTTGAATTAAAGGGGCACTGTATAGTTTTGGAGAAAGAAATTCACAATCAGAGTTTTTATATTTACAATCGTAATGAGGTAATAATACCGATTTAGAAATATTTATCTTTCCCATAATTGAGTAAACAAGCTTTTCTCAGAGGAAAATAAGGTCCCCTGAACACTGTTTAGAGCTAGAGAGGTGGCAGGGTACGCCACAGACAGTTTGAAACTGTGTTGTCCTTCAAAGTAAGTTTGTTTAGTCAGTTTATTCAGTCATGAAAGCGAAGAGAGTTTGTTCATTTCGTTTGTTTAGACATCTTCTGATTAAAGTGGTCTTCCCCAAAACTACATGGTGCACCTTTAAGAATGGTGGCATTAATTGTATTTTCCTCCAAACTCACTCAGTCATTACAGATTAATGAGATCGCACTGGGTACTTTGCACTAAATTTAGACTAAATCTAAACAAACTTTCAATAAATGATTACTACTGTACAGTACAGTCCTGATCAATCAAAATTCTTATTCTTTATTTTGGTAATCACCGAGAGCAATGTAAACCGAAGCGATTCTGATTCTGATTCTGAGGAGACATCACTTTGTGTTATCTGCTGCTGTTTGTCTATTATCATGTATCCTTAAATGCCTCGGTTTCCCCGTTATCATTGGAGTTCAGTGACTGTGCCTTGTTGAAACAGGACAGTGATTGGTTGTGTGTTGCCTCCTAGAAGGAGTGGCTCTAATAAGCAGCTCAGACTCCTTGAGGTGATGGAAAATGGGTGTTATTAAGGGTTAACTAGCCTGTATACTGTGCAGTCAGAACACTCTTTCCCACAATTAGATCAGTCAGTCAGTTTCAGCCACAATTTCCCTCCATTAGCATGCACTGTATAGAAATACTTTATCAGATCTGAAGAAATTCCTCCTAATGGCCCAATAATGTGTGTTTATGCTTCCAACACTTGTCATTATGACAGGACGTGGTAAATTCCACAGCTAAGAATAAGTAAGGCTTGGGTCTGTAAAGCTGAGCGCAAATCAGCACATAAAAGCTTGAATTTCTGAACTCTGTACAGTTTTCTCCATGCCTCTGAAATATCAATTGACAAAGATGCAGTTGAAATCCAATCAAGCTTGGTGATCACACATTACACACTGGTTTGAAAACAAAGCCTTCCTTAGAGACAGTCTCCACATCCGTGTCTTAATACGTAATTAGAGTTGAGCAGCATGAGCTGACTCTAAAGAACAGAGTACAAAATAAATGTGAGATGTAAACAACTTGTTGATATGACTTTAAGCATCTGCTTGGATGATACAATTATTGAAAATAAAGCTGCAACTATTTATTATTTTCATTCTCAATTAATTATTGGTCTATAAAATGTAAGAAAGTAGCTAAAAATCAGAACTTCTTTGAGCCTAAAGCTTGTTATTTAGTTACAGCGTTGTTACTAAATTCAGTTTATGTGTTGTCTAAATTGTGACCTTGTTTTCTTCACCTGTTTTCTGAAGGTGTAGTCTGTTCAGTTCGAGTCTAAGAAACGGCAGTAACTGATGATGGAAAGTTTGGGACTTGAGATGCTGAGGTTTCTGAAATAGACAATTGCTAAGACACCGAAGTTATGTTTTTGCTCACATGTGGTCTTAGACTCTGCAGGTGCATCACGTCATTTGGCCTGTTACAGTAGGAGTGGTAGATGGTTCGTTGATTTGGTTGCATCAATGAAAGCATCAGCAAACATGGTTTAGACTCTTCCATTCATTTTGTTGTACATTTACAGTAATGCGCTTCAAACCTTTAATCCAAAAGTCCTGAGGTTTCCTGTATTTCCAATATTTTCGACTGTTCGAGACGTTCAAAGCCTTCCCAGAAGGTTCACTTTACTCTGATAACAATGCAGGCATGAAAGTACTGTTGGCCCACATTCAGTGTTATCGTGTGGCACACCTTCATCCTTATTTTCATATCAAACCGGCTTTTCCATATCAGATAGCTTTGGAGGTCAGGGTACATCTGCACAAGGCTTTCTAGGGTTGGGAATTGGACCTAATGTCAAAAATTGTCATATAAAATTACACTTTCTTACATTTTCTTTGACATTAATAGAAGTTTCTACTACTTGTAATAATACTGAGTAAATCATCTGCAAAAGATTGTGTAGGGACAATGTGTGTAGTTTATTTTGATATCAAATGTGTTCATATTATTAAATCAGTGGACTGATTAATGCTGTTGCATCTTTTGAACACTTTAACATCTCAAATAATTTCTTTTCCTCCAGCTGGAGTACAATAGAAATTCACTTGACTGTTGCTGGAGTAACTGATGAAATAAATGAAAATCTTACATACCGACTGTTAACGTTTATTTAACAACAGTATTCACAACAATATTTACTTTTAGGATGGTCATTTAGTCTATAGCCTCAAGACAGTCTGGAGAGGCTCTACAAGTGTTTTGGTCAACTTAAATGCTTTGTATGTAGTAGTTGATGAAGATAATTGTTGGAAAACCCCAAGGGCCATTTTTGTCTCTATAGCGCAAAACAAGTGTGTGGGGGTGTAACCAGGACATACAATTACAATAGAATTGGGGGAGGGTGAAGTGATGCTGGGTTAGTGGGTTAGTCTGGAGTTGTTTTACTCCTGAACTTTGCGGTTTAATTGAGAAAAGCGTTGCAGCAGGTGTTAAAGAAGAAATACGACTGGGGGCATGACCTTGTGGTGTTGGTGTCCTAGATTTTATTTTTGTTATGCTGTTTCAGAAAAGAGGATACAGCTGAGTTTGTGGCTTTTATTTCCTAGTTTGGTGCCAGTGTTTGTCAAAAGTGGGTTTTGAGTTTGTGTGTAGGGTATGTTTGTAATTTTTTACATAATATATGCTAGTTTTACCCGGATGGACCACAGTTGACATTGCAAAGCCATGGTAAACCATGCATACATTACAGTAAAGCAATTTATTGAATTTTATTGTTCATTCACAGGGCTACAGGGTGCGACTATTTTGGTCGCTCATATGCCCAAAAATCTATTAAATTTGACTGAACATTTTCATTGGTCGCACCGTTGTGCATGATATTCAGCAGGTCAGATTAAAAAAATGTATGTGTAGGTGTGTAGACAGTTGCCTTTGAACAAAATCCAGCCTATAAACATATATTCTGTAGATTAAATTGTAAACTATTACATCAGTTAATGGTATTTACAATACCCGAATACGATTTGATGTTGATCTATTTATTAGACTTTGTCAAGCACTTTAAACATTAGCACTTTTTTAAAGTCTAGAAAAGGAATAGGAAAATGAATGTCAAAAGAAAGCTGTCTGGTTGTAGTCTCAGAGGACAAGTAACCGTTTCTAAACCCCTTCTCAGGAGGGCAAACAAGGCCAGATGCTTTGGGTGGGCTAACAAATACCAGGGTTTCACAGTGAAAGACTGGAAAAAATCCTATTAACTGATGAATCCAAGTTTGAGATTTATGGCCGTCTTTAGGATTCATCGGGTTTTACTCAAACTTGTGGGGTCCATGCCAGCTCGAGTCCATGCCGTCAGATACTAAGATATTCTGAAATTTACATATATTTTAAAAACAAAAAACCTTTTCACTCAAATTGTTGAGCTGATATGATCATTTGTACTAAAAATAAGTGAGTATTGCATCTGAAACAAATGCAAAATAGTGTCTAAAAGTGTCTTAACTATTGGTCTCAGATTTTCGGACCCACTGTTCCTGTATGTTAAGGATTTCACCCAGTAAAATGTATGTGTGGGTGTGACACACATGCTGCTCACATGCAGACACACATACTTAACTACTAGCCTGGCAGTATGACTTATCACTGCCATATCAAGTTACTCCCTCACCCCAGTTGCACCGGCGTGAAGGATCTCATTCCATGGATACCCTCCCAGCAGTAGACTCTCTCTTTGTGTGCTAAGCCTCTTTCACACTGTTAGGTTTATTGGGAAACTGGCTGGTTTGGCACCCCTCAGCGTCCATGTGAGTCAAGAGGGGTCAGTATGCAGTGACGTGCTGATGAGGTGATGGTGAAGAATGACTTGTCCCTGATGGAGAATTTGGCAATTTTAGACTAGATTAGAAATTGTAGGCTAGCAGCCCAGTCTGTTAGCCCTGTCTGTCTGGGGGGTTTCCTTCAGAGTTTCTTCCTTGACACAAACAGTTTTTATTCTATATTTTGAAAGTGCTCAACACAACATATGGATGATTTGGCTACAGTATATTCCCGGACCTTTACCAGAAGTGGAAATATAAATTTAGTTTATCTTGACGTGTCGGTTCTGTCCTTTTCACGTACATTATTTAAAGAAAATTTGAGTCATCAAATTCATTTGTAATCTTACCTGACAGTCTTACCAAATCATGGTAGTTATAGCCAGTCATTAAGATTCATTTCTAACCGTGATTTCTCGATAGGCAACATGGATTATGTGTACCAAATTTTACCATGATCCATCCAGTAGTTGTCAAGACATTTCTCCAAAATTGAAAAATGTCAACCACATCGTGGGGCTAGAGGTTAAGTCACCATTGTCCAATTATGATTTTGTCTTCTAGTAATTATGAAAACAAGATAATAATGTGCTTCATTTAGTTTCGCAAAGATGCTCTTGTTTTGTCTTAAGTTATAAATCCAGTGCGCCTTTTCCTTTACATTGGTGTGCTATCGCCCTGCTCAAACTCAAGCAGCTCTGGTCTGAGCCTGGCCATTATATTGGTTGGCCAATATCAAATCAAATCATATCATATCATCAGCCAATACTAGCCTATCACAGATATATCCGTATTGTCATTGTTAATAATTACATGATAATTACCTTTTGATTACTGTAATTCATGCTTATTTAGATCTTTAAGGTTATCAAACTGCCTTGGATTGTGTGAATCCAAACCCTGGATCTGCCACTCCAGCCACTGCAGGGCCTCGACCTTAATATGACTTTGATGGGTTCAGTCTCAGCAGGGCTGGACTACAGTTCAGCTGGTAGAGCTTTGTTAGGTGTTTGGACACTACTGAGGCAAACCCATTTAGAGTATGCAAAGCTTGTGCATCACGACTGGAGGATTTAATGAATAGCTTGTTGCTGTGCCCAGTGTTATTCACATCTATGTATTTGCCTGCCTCCACATCAAAGCACTAGCACGATGTGTATTTGTGTATTCACCTGCTACATGTGTTTTCAAATAGGGAGTGGCGTAAGAGTAGCGGTGGTAAGTGCTGAGATAAGAGGGTTTCTCTGTTCCTGTTTTCCACGCGGTATTTCATGTAGCATGCTGAGAGGGTTACCATATTGATTGTTTGAAGCATGAAAGGACAACATAGAAAGACCATGCCTGGCCTTCCTCAATCTAAGGTGACAGCTTTATTGTCCTTGGCTACTCAGCTAAACTTTTGTCTCTGAACAAGTAGAAGGGACCCCAAAGGAGGGGGGGGGGGGGGGTCTGAACTCCCCTGAAATAATGGGACCTATTGGTGTGCTCAGCTCTATTGGGCTTATTTCTTACTGAAGCAGTGCTTTTAACTTTAACACAAATCTGACACAATTAGGCCAAAGTGAGATTTCCTCTTGATGTGTTGTCAAAAGAAACACTAATCCCCTCCTCGCCCCCTTCTTTCCTCTCTCACCCCTCGTGTTTTCCAATTCCTCAAACGAGTCCTGCCGTGAATCAGGTTATCCTTGTCCAGATGCGATGACATCTGCTGTGACAATTTTCTAGCACGCTGTGTAATGAAACATGGTAATACAGGTTTGTCCCTGCAACTGCACTTCCAGGGCCTCATAAGGCTCAAGCCAGAGGAATGTGGCTCAGATCATTAAGGTCGCAGTCCTGTGCAACCAGCGGGCATCTAGCCCTCTGCATCACATGACATGTCAGCGGCTCTCCTCGAGTGCCCGTTGTCATGGGCAACCACTGACAATGAAACTGTGGAAGGGTCTCCCCCTAATACCATTCATGTGTGCAGCCAATGCTCTTGTCTGACGCTCAGACGGCAGCTCCCCTCCACGACCCCCCAAGGTTGTTTTTGTTCTCGGGGTTGTTTTTACTTGGAACAGGTTGTGGAAAGTACAAATTCAAAACATGTGCTCACTATTGCAAAACTTTTTGGACCAGTCTGACATAATGCATCACCAACTGAAAGCCGTCTGCAAAGATAAAAATTTCTCCTTGACTAACTTCACTAACTTTTCACATTGGGTGTACTGGTGCACCAAACTTTTTCATTTAGGTGCACCAGGACATAACCTAGGTACAACCAATAATACATTGTTCAATAAATTTGTCCAGCATTATGTAAATAATTGTCAACAGGGCTGAAGTTGAAAATACATGTTTTTTTCATTTAAATTGCATGCAACAAAAATTGCGATTATTTCAATTGTTTAAAAAAACAAACATTTTTCAGGCGCACCAGGCGAAAAAAATGTTTATTGTCACACCCTGTATCCTGCAGGGGCATGTTTTATTTTAGTGTGTAATATGTGTAGAAAGCATTTATGCCTTTCTCAACCATATTTACTAGGCATGCAAGATAAATATCCGATCAAATTATTGAACCGATATAGGGAAATTTATATTATCGTCTTTTTATCGCTATCAGTGAAATTCTGGCTGAAACATTGAGCCTAGGGTTGTCAGTGGTTAACCATTAATCATATTTGATGGTTAATCTGTTAACTGCCAAGAATATTTTTGATCAGTTATGCATGTTGGTCTTTAGGTTATTTTGCATACAGACACACTGTCTGCAAATGGCTTTGCTGGAGCAGTCTGAGGTAAAAAGTTAAGTGCGCTAAAAGAAGCTCAGTGTGGGAACATTTCCTTCAGAATCCAATCTTAGTTAAAATGTGTGATGCTACTCTTGAGTTTAAAAGTATTATAGCACTACAAGAATGACTAGCAGCTGAAGATCAAGTAGCTGCCAGCCGGTGAGAGAAAGTATGCACGGCAGCTGGAGCTGTGGTAGAGGGTGAGAGGATTCAAAGAGTTAGTTTGGTAACGATACCTCGAGCCCAAGTGTGTTATGACATCGAGAGCTACTGTGACTAAACGTGGAAGAGCACTTTGAGATGAAAAATGTTGAGCTAAAAGCTAGCTAGCGCAGACAAGCTAACATTAGCTCTGACAAAGCAAAATTAATCAAAACTGACATAAAAATCCATATCATGCATCCCTAATATTTATCAGTCTGAATGAAATATGTTTAGATTTAGACTGATATGTACTCTATGTCTCAACAGGAGATTGTTTTAGTCGAGGGCAGCCGTGTGTTTGAGTCATGGAAGAGACCTCCTCCTCCTGTCTACATGGAGTTCTTCTTCTTCAATGTGACCAACGTGGATGAGATCCTTCTAGGGGCCAAGCCAGAGGTCATTCAGGTTGGACCCTACACATACAGGTAGGATGCAGGAGCACAGCAAAGTACACAGAGCTGCACAGGCTGCCACAAAGAAAGCCACATGTCACACAGGAAACTTCAAAATCTGACATGACGAAATATCTGATGTTGTATGTGGAGGAGGTGCTTGCAGACTGAATAGATCAACCGCCGGATGTTATTGAACCTCATTCAGATGTAGTCTGTGTTGTTTTAAAAGTAATAGAAGCCTTAAGGGAAATGCCTGAAAATATTTGATACAGAGAAAAAAATCAAATGTGTTTTGACATGATGCCATACCACTTTAGAGACTAGATTTTTGTGACGCAGAGCAGTGTTTCATGCAGAATTTTGTGAGACTGTGGTGGGTGGAAGAAGGTTATGTTAATTTAAAAGTTATTTCAAAATGCATCAATCTGGTGCACTTTGGCAGCAGTATTAAAGGACAGGTTCACCCAAAAATTAAAATTAAGTCATTTTCTTCTCACTCTTATGCTGACAGCTTGTCCAGCGTAATCCAAGTCTCCTGAAGCCTTGGGATCCCAAATTGATTTGAGACAACTGTTATTTACACCCTTTTTTAATCTGACATCTGTCTTTGCTAAACTAATAAGCGTTAGAGCGCAACCCAACTGAAGTGGGTGCACAAGCTCAACCGATCATTGATCATCATTTTCAAATCTAGACTTTTTTTTTTTAGGCTGTCCCCATCTTCTTCGGTTGTTAAGAAGAATGCAACAACAAGCTGATTTGCTGTAAAGCACCAGAAATGTTTTGTGGACTATAAAACTCAATAAAAAGTTTACGGTTCACAAACGGTCAAAAAACACAAAATCGACAAAATCGTTAATTTGCTTGATTTCCCTCCGCGTCAGTGACTCATTGGTTTTGCAGGATAGAGAATAGTTTTGAAAAATTGCCCTTTTCTTATGTAATAATAGATTTTTTTAAACTAGGCTTCTTACTACAGTTCTGTTGAAATATGCCCCGTTATTTGCTCAGCACCTATGTAAACTGAACAAGGGACATCAGCTTCTGCTTGTCTGCTTCCTCTCTTGTGGTATTTTAGGTCACTCTTATTTTAGGCTTAAAACATTCCCAGATGGGTTTATTTTGTTAGCTGTCTGTGAGATACAGTATCTCCTATCCTATCCTGTCCAGGCTGTCAAGTGTGTCCTGACAAGAAACTTAACGTTTGATTAGTCATGTGGAATCGCTTCTGATGCACCCACTGAAACCCCGGCTTAAATATATATCAAGGTTCACTGCTGGAGCCACAGTGCATATCAAGATAATCGACCTCTGCCACCCAACCTATAACTGTTTGGGTTACCTCATCTCAAACAGATGTTGTGTTAACAGGAAGTCATTCTGTGATGACAGTAATACTCATTTATACTTGTTCATGGTGCTCTTAAGTAACAGGAATGTTTTAGAAAGCTAAAAAAAAACACCTTACATTTTCTCATGTTTGCTCAGGGAGTACAGATATAAGGACAACGTGAGCATGGTGGAAGATGGCTCGAAGGTGTCTGCATACAACACCAAGAGCTTTGTGTTCCTGAGAGAGAAGTCTGTGGGTGACCCAGCTGTCGATACCATCAACACTGTGAACATCCCAGCTTGGGTGAGTCATGAACTAAAGGTCTTAGATAAGTAGAGCAAAGTGGAAATCCAAATGGGGGAAAGTGGAATGTATGTTCAGTAACTTCCTTCTGCATTGTAATTTATTGTTTCCTCAATCCCACCACCACCTTCTGCCTCACCCTACATTCCCTTCCATCTCATCTCCGCTCTACTCCACTTCCCGTTTACAGGCTGTAATGGACAAGGTGAAAGGAAGTTTCTGGAAGTCCAACTTAATGTCCATGTGGATGAACTCTTTAGGGACCACCCCTTTCACGACTCGCACTGTGGATGAACTGCTGTGGGGCTACGAAGATCCCCTGCTGTCCCGCGTCTCTGCCACCAGTGCTGATGTGGAGAAGGTGTTCGGCCTCATGGTCAAGGCACGTACAGCAGGAAGTTCAGCTGGATGTTGTTCCTGGAACTTTGAAAACCAGACAGTCTGAAACTAGCTGCAACAGGTGTTTTCTGTGGCAAGAAATTTGAGTGCTTTTTAAAACATGAGCACATTTTAACACACTTAAATCTTTGGGTCTTTTTAGAAAAACGGCAGTAACGACGGGGAATTTATCTACCACACTGGGCAGCAGAACTACTTGGACTATGGCCGAGTTGAAACATGGAAAGGCCAAAGGTAGCACTGTTGCAGTCTCACACACACACACACACTCCCTCTCTGTCTTCATACACTGTAATAAAACTTTATTGGGTAACCGTTGGATTTAAATTGGATTGGTTTCTTAAATCTACTGCTTTTTAGGCAATAAAAATGGTCTAAGTTGTTGCACTCAGAACAGAGCCCAGGGCAGGACATCCTGATACTCTGAGTGGCCTTAATAATGGCTTTCAAGTAACCTTTCTTATCCCATTTTGTTCTCGAACTTCCCCTGAAGTCTCTAATTATCCCTCGTACTCCTGGGAAACCACTTGTTTCAACTGTATCTTAAGATAAAAACATGTTTGATCATCAAAACATTTCATCGTAATTTGTTGTCATTAAGATGGAAATGATAACAATGTTGGCATTGAAAACACATTTCTTGAAAACAACACAGTCAGCCAAAAGGAACAATGTTTTTTTTATCCTTTTTTTGTCGGGAGTAGAGCTATGAAATAAGCACGCTGCCTCAGTCCCAAATCCTTCTTTAGATGCTTTGCAGGCAGCATACATTTCTAAGCAACGTTTTATCAGTGCCCAAAGAGATATCCTCTGTATGAACCTCATCCTTTTTGGAACTGCAGTTTGGAAAGACTTTTCATGTTTGTGGGAATATGTTGTTTTGCAGCAAGCTGACCTTCTGGACGTCAGACCAAAGCAACAGCATCAATGGATCAGATGGCAGTGCTTTCCATCCTCTGCTGACCAAAGATGAACGCATTTACATCTTCACCCCAGACCTCTGCAGGTACAGTTCAGCACCACAGGGACTTCCTGCAGCTTACTACTTCCATGTGGCATCACTTTAAGATATGTTAATCTTCACACTTATCCACTGAGCTATTATATTATTTCATGGCTGCGTGAAAACATTTCAATAAGTGTTACATAACAGTGATATTAATCCGTTTTTGGCCATGCTAGCGGCATGGTTCCAGGTATGGCATTGTTGGTCTGTTGCTCACTCAGTCGCTCGGTCAACCACTTTGGTCCAGACTGACATATTTCAGCAGCTATTGGATGGGTTGCCATGAAATTTTGGACAGATACCCAGGCTGCCCCAATGATTTTAGCGATCCTGAGACTTTTCCCCGAGAGCCACCTGCAGGTCAAAACTTTGGTTACTGACCAATAACCTGTAAAGATAGTGACATTCCCATCAGCCTCAGCTGTACTTTGTGTTTAGGGCTCATTAGCATTTGTTGATGCTAACACACAATACAAAGGAGGTGAATATAAAAAACATACCTGCTAAATATAGACATGTTAGCATTGCGACAACAGCATTTAGCACCACCTAAGAGTCACGTAAGGCTCGAACAGATCCAATTTGAACGTTGTGTTATCCAACAGAAATGAGAAGTTCTTTAAGTTGGTCTTGATGGCCACACTTCAAAGTGTTGTACTTCAATGTTCACAAACAACCCAATTCTAAAAAACGTGAATGTGTGTAAAACGTAAATGAAAATAAATGCAACCAGAAATAGAGCAGAGTAGACCTGTTTTTTGTATTTTTCAAGAATCAAGATTCATGTATTATTCCCTGAGAAATGAACGTAAAATGTTGAAAAATATATTTGTGCGCACTAATCATCTGATTCAAGTACAAAGTGTTCTGATGTATCATCCCTGATAGGGATATTTATCCTCCCCTATGACGTCCTGTTACCTAGTGCCCCATATATATTTTACCTTAGGATGGTGTGGTTATGAAGTAGTGTCTATTTCTGGTTCATGACCTGGCCTGAAAATGTTGGACTCAACTCACCACACAGCAGAACGGAGGCTTTCATATCTGGTATGGAAATAATGTTCGCAGGCCTTGGATCCCATGGATTGTTAGCATAACATCCTGATCACTTACAAACAGCACCGCAGGTGACTCCTGTTTTCTCACCAAGCTTTTACAGCCTATACTATGCAGGCTTTTCAAACAACATGAACATGTCAGTTTCCAGGAAACACTTTATGGAAAGACTCACTTGTAGAGGAATGTAAATGCAGATGAACGGTGGGTGAGCGAGGAAGGGGGATGACAACCGTGGGAGAAAAAAGAAAATGAGAAGAAAAAGAGAGATAAACACTTAAAGCAGTGTATTGACTTGTGCTGAGAACATACTCACAGCAGTGGGAAAGAAAAGTTGTTGAGGTTTCTGTTCTTGACCAGCTGGAAAGAACAAAGTTTCATTATGCTTTCCATGTGAAATGAGCTTAACGCATCTGGCCAGTCTTATGTAACTCGTAGAAGTGTCTGCCAGACATGTTCAACACTAACGTTTGTAAGATCATTTGGGTTTATGGAGGATCCTCCTTAGGTTTTCAGAATCAGGACGTCTTCATTGGAAGCTTGAAACATGAAGAGATTTACCTCCCACACAGAGGCTTACTGATGAGTAGTTCCTTGGGGTTTTATTTTGCAGTTGCGAAGTCTGCTGATTGAACTCTGTCCTTGTCCTGACTGATGATTCAAGCATCTTATTTAGAAAACACCCTTGACCTTAAAAAGTACAAGCTGTTGCAGACCTCTTCCCGTGGAAGCGTGGAAAGAATCTGCTGGAGTGGCACGGTACGGTTGTACCTTTGACTCTGAATGGATTCCCAAATGTTTACACTTTCACCTACTTCTTCATTGCCTGGTGGCTTCATCATGGCTGTCTGTGTTATTGTGACTAAAGGGAAGACTCCCCTCCCTGTTTCCTGTATTTTTTACCATAGTTCGAAGAGGAAATGTTCCATTAAGGCTTATGTGTTAACCTTTCACACAGACAGTGTGGCTCAAGCATTTTCAGCCCCTGTAAGAGTAGCGCAACACCACTTTGTGTTAACACATGTGTTTAGTTCAATGCCATCTGGGAGTGATTGGGAGGATAAAAAAAGTGCTAGAATTCCGATCTGTGACCTGAAGGGGTCCTGACCCTTTGGCCAAGTGACAGCTGAGCCACAAAAAACCTCAGAATTTGACGAATTGCGGACAGGTGTCATTGTTCAAATACCAACTCGACTTTTGCTGTATGTTAATATCTCCTCTAGCGATGATCCTTTATTTAAAAGACTGGATTTAAATACACTTTGCCATAAACAAGCAACAGTTTACCATATAATCACACAAAAATAAAGCCAAAACAAAAAGACATGAATTCAAAGGCTGTTGTGCCTCAGCAACACTACAAACACTTGGGAGTACTGGGTTGAAGTGAGAAAAAATTATGCATGTTTGTCTTGATTGACATTAGCTATAATAACAGCACAAAAAAAACAAAAAAAGCACAACACTCACCAGCAACATTCAGTGTACGGATGATCTGCTTCCACAAATGGGCTTCTCTGTCTCTGTTATGAAGGATAGACAGCCAGAACAAGCTTTTCCTCTAGTTTCATTGTTACCAGAGTGATGGATAACGAGTCCCACCCAATTTTATGTAAGTGGTTTGCTTTAAAAGAGCAATATTGATGACTCCTGTGCTTTTCTGAAAAGTTCAGAAATTTTCTTCTGCAAGCACAGGAGCGGCTACACAAAAAGGTGGAGAGCACCTTTTCTTTTTTTTTTCTCTAAGCAAGAGAAAGAATCTTTATTTATGTCATATATCATACAATGTACAACATGGGGAATCTGGTACTCTGCATTTAACCCCATCCCAATCTCAGCCAAGGTCACTGACTGGGGTAGCAACCTAATGTTTTTATGGTGCGCCCATGTAAGCATGGGGAGAAAATACAAACCACTGTGCAGCCTGAGCTGGGAGCAACTGAAAAAGATGCTGACACTCAGGAAAACAGTTTGTTGACACATGCCCTTAAGTAAATGTTGTAAAATGCAGATTTAGTTAATTGAAGATAAATTGGAATATCTTTCCTAAATATCTACATCTCTCTTCTTTTCATTGACTTGCCGGAAATAGTCAACGAGTATAAGCATGCCATTGACTGACTATTTCAGGCGACATTCTCCTCCCTCTAGCTACCTGCTTGTTGCCACTTTCAAAAACGTCTGCGCTAGCAACCCACATGCTGAAAATGGGACACCGTCAGCCTAAGCAGTTTTAATTGGTTTGAAAAATGTTTTAAAAAAAAAATACAAACAAACAAGTGCGTTTTTTTTGATACAGTGCTATGGAGATAAAGTGGAGTTAAAATATCTTACGTCATCTCATCAGGTGTTTCAAGTTTTGGCCAGCACACAATGAAAGGATTTAGATCCAAAAGAACTGTATCATTGCGTAGCTTATCTGAAATTAATTCGCACTGTAACAGTCTCTCATGGCCAGCAGTACAAGGCCGAGTCTTTCAGTGTCATGTTCTAGTGAAGAAACGCATAAGGCTTTTTAGTTGGCTTCTCTCACAAAGGTCAAGGGAAAGGTCTGTACAGTATTGTTGCACGATTGGTGGGCTGCGTAGGGAAGAGCCACAACCTCCCGGCCACTTGGCACACACTGTATAGACTCCTTTGTTCTCATTGAGAATCGTCGGGATTCCCTAAACAGATCACAACTGCAGATACATAGAATAAGGATGGTTTGGAAGCTGTAAAAACATTCAAATATAATTCAGGATTCATGATTTCTCCACTCCCAGTACACAAGGGCCGTCAACACCAAACTATTCAAGTGTTTCGAATGAAAATGTTCTCCCAACAGTATTTCAGCATTATTGTAAAGCCAGTATAAACCCTCCAGCTTTTCTCTTGAAATTCAAACTCCAAAATCTACACTAGATCATGAGCTCGACACTGTAATTTCACCTCTAGTGCCTTCGATGGCCATTATGTTGTTTCATTAGGGAGATGGAGAGGAGAAGATAAGTAAAATGTTGAGCAATAAAAGAATAACACAGAGGTCAATGGAGACGAAGAGAAAGCGGATATTAATTTTGTACTGTAACGTTCTCACTTTTCTCTCCAGGTCGATCTACATGGAGTTTGAGAAAGATGTAGAGGTGAAAGGAATCCCAGCGTACCGCTTCACACCACCACGCTCTGTTTTGGCAAGCAAAGAGGAGAACCCAGCCAATGAGGGTTTCTGCGTCAGCCCAAACGAGTGCCTGGGAACTGGCCTTCTTAAAGTCAGTCCCTGTCGGAAAGGTAAATGTCAGCTTGGGCAAAATATTTTCTCACCCACACTTTCACATGCAGCTCGACATTTTCTACTCTCTTGTCCATATTTTCAATTAGCTGTGCGTCACACACAAAGCCTTTGTGCTTACACTCTGACATTGGCCTGTCTAGAAAATCCACTTTTTATTTAAAAGCTACCTAAAATTCTTTGATTTTTTTTTGCTCTCTACTATCTGCTTCCTACACGCCCTCTTAATTTTTTTTAAAACTTACATCAGTTTAGTCTTCTACTCTCCTTCTCTCTATCACCAGCTCTAATACCCTCTAAATGACCCATGTGACACAGCTCTCCAGCCCTCTCCTCACCGCAGGCGCCATCTGACCATGACTTGCCCAGTAGCGGAGGGGGCAGTAAGCCCTGTCACCTGATTCTGGCCTTGAATATGACCAGACATTACCTTAGTGCCTGTTTTTACTGCCTAGTTTATTTGATCTTTTAAGATTATTATTCCCTGTAAAGAGCAACCAGTACTTTAATTTTTTTTACACATGTCAATACAATATAATGTTGACAAAGAAGAGAAGTGTTTGCATCATGATTTCCATAGTGCACTGAGATGAATGTTAAGCAATGCTTGCATGGTAATATTTCATAAACAAATCAAAGCATTTTGAGGCCAACAACAGACATGTCATTCTACTCAGGTGAGGAGGATTTAAAAGAGCGTGGACAGGGTTGAGTTGAGGTCAGGTGTTGGGGAATGAACACAGCGATTAATGGAGCTCGTAAGTACACCACAACAAATATGTGTCTCTGTTTGCGCTGCAGCGACCTTGTAAATTGTCCCGGGAACAGCCTCTCAGGTGACTGCGGGTGTCCAGTGTTTTTGTCAGACGTCTGTTGCCAAACACAAGAGCAGGAAAACTGTCACCTCTGCCCCACTTCATCAGCACCTCTAACTGGGCCACTGGCTGACACTTTGTGTTGCTGCTGAGACACACATCGTTCACATTGAGCTGGACTACGTTTATTTTAATTGAACAACAGACATCAAGAATGACTTTGCACAGGTGGACTGCAATGTTCCTAATCTTTGCCAAGGCCATATCGTAACAACGCAATGTCTCCTGTTTACAATATGAGGAAGGAACTGAGCTAGAGTAATAAGATTCTTTATCTGGACATCTGATATCGCCCCTTAATTTGTTTTACACGCAGGGCTGTGGTCCATTTGTGTACCTATTGTTTATTTCTTTTGGAAGATTGACCCTGACTAACATGCTGCGTGTCCTCACGGAGGTCAGATTATATCTCCTCCACGTCTCTTGAGGACTCCAAATGTTTTGCTGTTTGCGATGTCCTCATTAGATCACACATCAAACGGCAGGAAATGTGGCATATGGATGAAAGAATTGTTTTCTAGGAATACAGGATATTAGATTTTTACCAAAATCCACTATGCCGATATTTTTCAAATCATTCTGGCCGTGTGCAGATATTGATACGAAATGTGCATATATTTTTAAAGTGCACTTTAAGAAAACAAACTAAATGTGTACTCCAAGTATACTTTATATAAGTAGACTAAATATTAGCCTGTAAGTAAGTTTGCATTGATTTTACAATACATTTACGGAAAAGTACTTTTTAGACACTTTTTAATGACATCTATTTTGAATATACTTTAAGTACAAAAAGTTGTATACTCGAAATAACGTTTTTAAACTTAAATTATAGTTCTAATACATCAAGTATACTAGTTTTTTTTACCAAGGGACGATGCAGACAAACAATGCTTTTAAAAATGTACATATTCAGTGGCCAAATTAAGAAAACTACCTGCTTAAAGCATCTTCTTATCGGCCTGTTAAGTGAAGGCACTTATCAGCCAGTGCCAATGACGTGCAATATTATTGTGCATCCTGCTACCTTTGCTGTATTACTTAATAGGGCTGGGCAATACTGCTTTAAAACAATAGGGGAGCTGGAGTTTTGATTACCTGGTCAGTGGGGTGTCTGTCACCCTGACCAAGAGTAGCTCAAAGCTGGGTATCTGGGCAGCCTTTGCACCTAGGTGTACAGACCTTGGGAATTCTGGGGGACTGAGTTGAGTGTGAAATCCCACAATGAACGACTTCATCTATGGATCCCAACAATGTCCACCAGCGTGGGGTTGTCACTCTGTCAACCAGTGTGTAAATACTTTATTTTGAACAAGAAGAGCACATTATGGAAACTAATTACTTGTTCTGCGGGTTCCCTTTACAGAGCAGATCGTCTGATCTGACACAAATAAGCATATTAATTAGAAAAAACTGACATTGAAAATTTCCAACTCATTTACCGTCAAGGTCGTCCTAACATTGCCTCTGTAATGTGATGAGATCTATGTTGACAAAAGAATACTTGGTGATTGATGTCTGAGTTATCCAAATTAATGAGTTATACCTTGTTATGGAGGCATGTGGCAGCTCTAATGTCTGCTGACTCTCTGTCATTAAGCCATAATTAGAGACGGGGCAATGTTGTCAGAGTCAACACAGTTGACATTTGCTCCTATTAATAAAATGAGAAAAAGGAGAACTTGTTGTGACTCTTGTATTTACAGTGGAGACAGTCATCATGTTTCACTCAGCTTATTGTTGTCACTTCCCCAATTGTTTCTTTTCTGAATCCTCTCGCTCTTTTCCTCACATAGGTGCTCCAGTTGTCGCCTCCTTCCCTCATTTTCACCTGGCAGAAGATAAATATGCGTCTGCCATCGGGGGACTGTCCCCTCAGAGGGAGCACCACCAAACGTTCCTTGACCTGAACCCGGTAAGCCACCAGGCCACAGCCTCTAATACACTATTTACGCTGCAGATAAGTTGATGCTGTGACTCATCTTTATTGGTCACATAGCACATTACAATCCGCTTTTGAAATTTGAAGGTACAACTCATCTCATTGAACTGTGTTGAAAGTTGAATGACATGCTGCATTGAAAAGTACTGCTGCTCCCCCTAGTGGCTATAAGTAGTAGTACAGACATTAATCACCTGCATTGAAGTCATCAACATCCCTGCTGTACTGATAAAAATATATATTTCATATATTTCATATATTTCATTTTGATGTCTGTTTTGATGATGCATTAGTAGTACCATATTTTATTTTCTATGTTTAGACCACTGGAGTGATCGTGCGCGCGAACAAGAGAGCGCAGGTGAACATCTTGCTCAGCAGAATCTCTGGATTCCCGTGAGTATCTGCACCCAAATACAAGCTAAACACTATTTATCTATAACAGTGATACATTTATGTCCGTGGTTTCACACTCTGTTCATTGTGTTCAAAACAGGAAAACTAGAGGCTTGAATGAGACAGTGTTTCCCGTCATGTTCCTCAATGAGGTAAGAACCAAAGAAACGTGCTGAAACACACACTTGTATCCTGTAACTGCTGTAACTCAGTTAGTGGATCATAATGAAGTTGTTATATTTTATGAGCAAAATCATTCATGTTTTTAAAATGGAAACTCTGTTAGTACCTGCAGTGATGTAGGTTACAGCACTAATTTACAGAGCGACTAAAGAGCGATCGGTGGCAGCACCAACAAAGCAGTGAATCATCATCAAAACATTACGTTATATACAGTAGCACAGTTTGTGTGAATTCAGCCGAAGCGTACATTTCATTTCAAAATTTAACATTTCAAAAATATTTTCGGGTTGTTAGGATTTGAAAAGATAAACACTATTGGGAAGCTAGAGAATGACATAAAAACCTCATAAACAAAAAAAATGATGGACCCGAGGGTTAAAAATGTGCAACTTTGCCTCTAAAGCAACTGCCTTCCTCAGTCTGAGAGGTTGATTGTCACAAGTAATAGCCGATCAACACTGAATAATGCAAAGTAACTACAAACTAAAGTTAACAAATAAATGTAGTTGAGTACAAAGTACAATATTTGTAGTGTAGTGGAGGTATTAAGTAGCAGAAAATGGAAATACTCATGTTAAGTACCTCAAAAATGCACTAGAGAACACTACCTTGGTAAATACTACTAGAAAACAAAATGCACTCTCTGTAATGCATCTTTTGTCTTTTAATACGCAGAGTGTGGTGATCGATGATGCGTCTGCGGCGAGAGTACAGAAGCTGCTGCTGATTGTCACTCTCGTGTCCAACTTCCCGCTCATTATTGTGGGACTGGGTGCCATTATGCTCGCAGTCCTCATCGTCCTCCTGATCCGGGACCGCAAGAAGAAGGTAAGACATCACTTCCTACATCCTTTTTTTCTAACAGCTCACCATTTGCCTGTGTTGTGTTAATTGTTGTGTTATTAATTTAATTGTTTAACCACACACTAATGGCACTGTGCATGTATTTATCACTGTATGTCTTTGTGCAGAATGAAGTTAAGCGCATTGCGTTTACCAAGCCTCTCTATGCTGTAAGTGTTTATGGTTATTTTGCTTGTTTTGTTTAATTGTCTATGTTGTCTTTGTTTTGTTCAAGCATCTGTTTTACTGTATTGAGTTTTTATTGTCCCTATGCATCTTTAATGTCATTTTTCTGTATGATGTTAGATGACTCTCACTCCTCCTGAAATACAGTCAACTTACTGTCTGGTTTTAACACATTAACTTAACATAGTGATACTAAATGTCTATTTAAGTACAGTAAAAAATGTCACTAGCAGTGTAAGTTGGCACGTTCAAGTACATCAACCCTTTTTGTTCAGATGTATAGCCACACAAAGGTAAAGTAAGTTGAGATCAGTATTGAATGCTGTCTTTATCCACTACAGACGTCCAATGAAGACGACACTTCTTACTCTCCAGTCAGTGCCAAGGAAAAGGAAGATCCTCAGAATGGAACCTATATTGGTTTGACACCCAAAGCTGACCCACAAGATTGAGGAGGGAGGTATTAGTTAGACGAGGGCTTTATGCATCGACAACCCTCAGAATTAAAAGTAGGGATTTGGGTTCTTTTGGGGAGAAAAAAAATCCACGTCTGTATTGGCTTTATACTTCGAACAGCCCGGTCGGCAGAAAAAAATTCGGCAATGTATATTTTTGCAAACCACGGATTGAAATTTTACTTTTTTTATGTTGCTACTTTATGTTTCTCTGTGTTCAATGTTGTATTTATGGTCTTGGTTACATTTGGGAACAAGAAACACTTTTTTAGGGTTAGAAAAACATCATGTCTTGTCTCACCTGGTTCTGTCACTACAAACACAGCTGGAAATTAAAAATACCTAGTTTTCAGGTGCTTTGATAACGTACTTGGTAGAGCGAGGACCCCATGTACTCAGGCTAAATCTCTCTCACCCTAATTTCCTGTCTGTCTCTAAGCCTTTCCTGTCAAGTAAAGCCGTGAAAGAGCCAAAAAATAATAACTAGAATGGCTCAGTCAAACGCATACATCTACCAAGGCCCAACTGTCCCCATTAATTCAATCAAGCCTAATCCAATACCAAGTAAAACATACTCAAATCTGCTTGATCCGGATTTTTATGTGGAGCTGCAACAAATTCTGCTCACTCATAGATACGAGCCACCTAAATACACCTTTTTTTTCATCAAGATCCATGTGGTTTTCCCTGAGAAATTAACAAAAATGTATCTGGGGCACCCCTGTTATTCAGTTGGTAGAGCGTGCAACCCATGTACAGAGGCTGTGTCCTCACTGCAGCAGCCCAGGGCTCGAGTCCGACCCATGGCCATTTGCTGCATGTCTCCCTCTCGACCCATCTACTATCATCTCTCAAACTGTCCTGTCAATAAAAGCTCTATCTCATAATGGTAAAGAGTGAGAAAAGAAGTCCTGGATCCGTCCATTTATCTGGATCTGCGCCTAAAGTTTATGGGGTCTACTGGCTTGAGACTCATCCTCCATCCAAGTTTCATGGAAACCCGACACGGGTTGTGGGGAATGATAAAAATGTTTAAAATTTGTTGCCACAAACAGCTGAAGAATGTCTCGGGGGAGGGGAGTGGCTGAGACAGAGACACTATTCACCCTATTACAAGACACTATACCATCAAAATGATTTTGACGCTGTTACTTTAAGGTAAAAAAAGAGTCTCATATTGTTGCTTTAAAGTTCAAACTTGATATTACACGTTATGTAGAAATGTTGATTTGACGTATCCGTGGTTCGCAGAAACGTACAATGCCAACATTTTATTCTGGCGGCTGGGCTGGAATTTGAAAACTCAGGGGGGGTAGAGGGGTAGGGGAGTGGTATGTACAGTGTTTTTTAGTCCCAAACATAAGTACTGTATGTACTTAATTTTAACAATGAAAACTACCTAAAGTCACGCTGTATTTTGACATTCATTTGAAAACAGTGTGTGTCAAGGGCTACTTTTTGCTGTTCTATTGAATCAGTTGCTGATCATGTAAAATGTAAAAACAATCTGTGGTTCTCTAATGAAAAGAGATGGAGTGTGCACTTTGTTTAAGGTCCAAAACAAAGAAAACACACCTTTTAAGCCTTAGATTTGAAGTGCTGTGGCCTCACCTCATTCTTTGTTTGCCTGGATTAGATTTTTAGATTTTAGCAACTGAGTACTTTGTAACAGGGCATAGAGGGTGATGGGACCAGGGTAATGAAGTCCACAAACGCTGAGTTTTTTAGGTATCATGTCACACTCAGGGTCCCTCTACTTAGATACTATCAAACATTATAAAAGCAGGAGATAGGAGCAAAGATTACAGCAAGTCCTCTCATTGTGAGAACATTTCAATCAATTCAGTATTAGGGTTTCATTTCATCCTAAACTAAATGTTACAAAACATTTTCACGGCTCATTATTTCTTTCTGTGTGTGCGCTGTGGAGAAATTCCTGTGGCCGTCATTATCACCGTACCTGCTTCAGAGTATGGCGCGTTTTTGTATATATGCAGTGTAAGATGTGTTGAACTGCTCACATTCCTCTCAGTGTATGATGGGAGTGAATATCAGACGTAACGCTGTATGTTTTGGATACTTTAATTTTTGTAAAATAAGAAGACCTAATCATTTTTTTGTAAATGTGAATGTAGAAATGTCTTCTAGTGCCATAATGAGCAACACTTCCATCAGCCATCTGAAGCCCTGACCACAATAGGATTTAATGGCTGAGACGATGATTGATACACTACTGAATATATGTATTGACAGTATTTTTGCCCTGTATAACTGCTTGTACTATCTAACGTGGCCATATGAAAATGTGATTAATAGTGTTATTTCAAAATATGCTTTTTTGATGCTGTTGCTGAATGCCATAGCTTCGTTGGTGCTGAATAATGCACCCCACAGAAACACTTTAGAGATTCATGTCTGGTGTCCAGCCATTGCAACTCAAAACTCATGAGGGCTCAATATGAAGAAACGTTGTAGTTGTGCATTTAAAAGATTCAATGTTACTAGATTTGTTAGGCTTTTTATAGTTTTTACGTATTTTGTGAAATGATGATATATCGTACCAACGAATCTGCTCTCAAGTTTGTATCATTTTCCTTTTCAGATGCAAAACAAACAACCCGATCGCCAGAATAATGTTACGTACGTTTAAGTACGTTTCTTCCCGTTCCTTCTCCATTTTTTCCCAATTGAAAATGTTTCTCTTGTAACAGTTAAAGCACGACTGACGCTTAAATTTTGGAGCCGAAGTTGATACTGATTTGATACCTCAAATGTGGTTTTCAAATACTTGTGACAAGGTTACGTAATGGAGGCAGGATATTTTACAGTTTAGATATAAACTTCATTGTCTTTAATAATTAAATAGATTACCCTAAGAATCTTCTAAGGCATTATAATCTAAAAAAAAGTAAAAAAGACTTTTTATATCATCACGCATCGGGCAGTATCGGTCGGGATCTAACTTCCTGCCAACAATATCCGCTTTTTAACTGCTAACAATCTATCCTGGCTACTGAGCTGAAACAAAACTGAGCATAAAACTCTTTCGGTAGTTTTTATACAGCTTGCAGGGTCAAACTGCACTTTCTAAATGCTCTGCTTCAATGACAGACTTTTTTTTACCGGACTACAGCTTTGTCACTCGATGTCTGGTGCCATTTAATGTGATATAAACATACTGCAGAGTGACTTCATTTGAACCGTGATGAGCCCGGCTCTTATGACTGCTCTTATTCTTAGTTCAAACATTTCAAGGATGAAGGAGTTGCTTCACACCACCTCGTCAATACATGCACTCGAATAATCAGCAATAGCGGAGAAGCTATAACGTGTTTGATTTAGAGATTTGTTTGATTTTAGTATTTGTGTTTGATGTATACTATGATTCAATTACAATAACAAAATGAATGGAGATAGAAGAAATTCGGAGTGCATAAATGTCATCATGATTTTAATGCAAAAAAACACAGTATTACACATTATTATTAGTTTTGTGGTTAAAGAGGATAAATTATTTTGTTACAATGGTAAAACCAAAACACAGACAGCACCACACGGACTGTGCACTGGTCTTCTTTGTGCCATACTTTGATTACAGATTGTACTTTATGAAGTTACTGCTATAACCACATAATCTGCTAACTGTCAGCCTGTTTTGAAATGTTGACTGTTAGTACTGTTTTTACTGTGTACACAAAAATAAAGTAGTTTCAGTAAATGTGTCTCTGAGCTTCATCATTTAAGCCTTTTTGGTCAGTGTTTGGTTCTAATTTTAGGGAAGGAGAAGTAAGAAAATTCATACAGGTTATTGATAATGTTTACCAGTTCAATATTACTTCCTCTTCATTTCAAACACAGTAAAACTCTCTTCATTTTCATATTTTTTATGATTTGTCAGAACAGTCAAGCTACTGACTGAAAACACTCATGAAACAGACAATGTAATAGCAACTTCATGGCACTGTAATAGAAACATTCAACAATTTGTAACATAATATGAAGGAAAAACAATTTCATATAATGCTCAAAATGTACATAGTCATAATAAAACTACCATAACAAGATACATCTAGTGATACAATCTTTTGTTTGGAGCTTAACAACACATCCTCTTTTCTCAATATGTTTTTCCTCACTCAAACGGAGGGTCTAAGGACAGAGGATGTCGTTCACTGCACAGATTGCAAAACCCACAGTGGCAATGTGATTGTGATTTTGTGGCTATATGAATACAGTTGATTTGATCTGATTTATTGTAAAATTGACGCTTTGTTTTGTTTTGTTTTTTCCTACACGTGTAAAGCCCAAAACACGTGTAAAGCCCAAAACACATAAAAGCAATGAAAATAAAATCCCTTGTATGTGAAAACCTACTTGTCAATAAACCTGATTCTGATTAGACTGTATAACATTCATTTAAAAAAAAGAACATTTTAACTGAGCACTTGTATTGAGAGCGCAGATAAATAATCACTTTTGGACATCAATTAGGCTATTTTTGTCATGTTGCATTGAAAACTCAAACATGAAAGCTGGATTTGCATGTCCCTTTTTTTAAATAATACATCATCACTAATATATTTCCAGTATTATACTGCTATTAGGCATTCGTCCTACTGTTTGCAACTGTGATAATGTTTTTCTTTCCTATGTATTATGTCTGTGAACGCAGCTGGCAGTCTCTGCGCCAGACTCTAGGTGGCGGTAATGCGCCATTTTGTTGGATAGTAACTGTTTAGCCTAATGTAGGGGGAGAAGAAGAACTACAACTGGTGACAGTCAACATGGCGTTCAGTTTTGGCGGCGCCACGAGCAACCCAGCGGCAAGTAAGGACATTTTAACTTAATTTGGGAGCATTTTAACGAAGCTAGAAACAAGTCACTTGTATATTGATTAAGTTACTCCAGTTTGGTGCGAGTACGTAAGGTCAGCAGTACATGTAAATGGTGAACTGATAGCGCAAATGGCTAACGGTAGCTCCTCACAAGTCATGTAGTTAGCTATGCACACTAACGTTAGCCATCGCTCCTTCATGACAAACATCTGCTTGTGAAATTCATTGTAGATAACTGTAACGATACCTTACACTCATAGCCCTTCTCTTTTATTTTTGTGAAGACACGTCCGGGTTTTCATTCGGTTCATTTGGTGCCAAAACCACAGCACCGACAGCATTTGGCTTTGGCCCCACAGCCACCACCACCACCGCCGCCTCTGGATTCGGCAGTAAGTCCTAATGATAGTATTTACATTCTCACTAAAGGAGGCGCCTCTCTTCGGTCATGATGACCCATAGTGATCACAGCTGTGTGTTGGTCATAGATGCCCCAACTGTCTAACACACCTGTGTGGCAGCAGTAGCAGCTATATTTTGGTTTTATATTTCAGAAAGCTTTAAAGATGAGCATTCACAGGTTGTTTTCTCCAGCCACAAGACAGACCAATGCACAGCTGCTCCCCTGAACTTAAAAAAGAAGGAAGGCTCATAACATCACTGAATCTTGCTTTTGGGTCAGGCTGGTGACAGCTGTATTGAATTCAATGGGAGATGCATGGAGAAACACACTTAAACCTAACATATCTACGTTGTGTGACTTCTGAGGAAGGTGGGTACTCTCTGGCATTTCATCATCAAAGGTCATACAACGTTGATATGTTGGGTTTTTAGTGTGTTTCTCCATGCATCTACCATTGACTTCAACACAGCTGTCACCACAGTCTTGCCCTTAAGTGAGATTTGGTGAAGTGATGACCCTTCCTTCTTTTTTGAGTATGTGTCCCATACAGTGGAAAAGACACTTAAAGGGATCAACCAATTGTGGCATTGGGTTATAGTGAACTACTCTACTATAGGACTTGAAGCTGTGATTGTGTAGGGCTAAGTTTTTAATATTTCAGTGTGTGGGTTTGGCATCATTATGATCGTTTTTGTTTGTCACATAATAATATACAGTAGTGGAGTAGATTTAGCAAAAAATTATTCATCATCTTGAATACTTTCGTGAAGTTGGGCGTCACTGCAAAGGATAACCAATTCTACACCTGTTTTGTGTTAAGATATAAGCAGGTTAGACAATTGTCTTCGCTTTCTAAAATCGCTGTGCTGTGTATTTTTTATTGTAAATTTATAAGCCGTCTGTAAAAACTGAGTTGATGCTGTTGTTGGCTCTGTCAGCATGATATGCAATGAGTGAATGAAAAAAAGGGGTAAAGGATCTGTTTTTATCTGATGCATGAATATATGTCTGTTATTTTGTTATTGGTAGTCATAGTGAATCAGAAGGACAAGAAGAATCAGACCGTGATTGTGTTATTAGAAAGATAAACTCTTGTAAGCGGAGTTAGCATAGGGATTTGAACTGAATGAAGAGGGTAGGTGTTTCGTTTAGTTGTGAAGAAGTTCAACTGAGTGCCTGTTGTGTGTCTACTTTTTCTTTGCAGCTCTTACAGCTCCTGGTTTTGGCACAGCCGCCACCACCACTGCTGCTGCACCAGCCACAGGATTTAGTTTTGGCTCCACCAACACTGGTAAGATACACATGTTCTGTACAAAACATGTAGCTTTGAATCGTCTTTTGAGTCCTGTCTCTTTACAGGAACTTGAACACTGTTTTTATGATTTTATAAGCCCGTACTAGGACTGACCTCTTGTCATTTAACGTCGTGTCATTCTCTTTTTCTTGCTGCCTGCCTCCACTGGCTGCAGGATTTGGGGGGCTGGGAGCTGGAAACACCACGGCTGGTGGGTTTAGTTTTGGGGGGTTTGGTTTAAATGCCAACCCAGCAGCAGTCAGCTTTAATGTGGGGTGCTTTGGTACAGCAACCACCACTGGCACTGTTTTCAATTTTGGTAATAGCCTGGCTAGCACAGGTAGATGACCTTTGTGATTGATTAATCAGTACAGTCTGTGTCTCTAAACACACATTTTCATCCATTTTCACATCTTGTGGTGCAGTGATTTCTCATCTCACTTGTTGCTTCGTTTCATAAAATGTTGTGCATCGTTGTTCCCATTTGCATGAGGGGACAAATTGTTGAATTAAGCACTTTTCTCACTTGATTCCTGTAAAACCCAGTACACCTTCACCTCCTTTATAAGACAGAAGAAGAAGAATGCTAGATGGAAATAATATTCAGTTTTCTTTCTATTAATCTTAAAAGCTCAGTCATGATCTTTCTTTTCGACTATATGTCAAAAAGTCTCTTCTCCATTCATCTATCTCTCACCTCTTTTTTGTGTCACCTCCTTTTTCTCACTTGTCCTGGTTTGCTTTGTTTCTCAGGCACTTTTGGTGGCTTTGGGACGACTACAACAACTGCTGCTGCGCCTGGTTCCACTTTTAGCTTTTCTGCTCCTGCCAACGCCACAGGTCAGCAGCACAGCAGTACTCAGAACTTAAACATTTCCGAACTCCCACTAGGGAATGTAAAAGGGAATGCTTCTTAAAGTTGGGATTCCTACCTGACAGGAACGCAACATTTTACATCGGTCTCTTTCAAATTCAACACTGACTGAAAGATGTCAAAGCCCTGCTTGATTGGAATCAGATGGAAAACTGTTTACATGCCTTAACCTTAACGCCCGTCTTGGCATCTTGCTGGAAAAGGGGCGAAAATTAGCGTGTCCACCTTGGTGCATCCATCACTTCCAACCACAGCTGGAGCTGGAAAATACTCATGACTACTGCAGAGTCGTTTGACCTGAATACCCTTTCCCATTGAAGACAAAAACCAGATGTTTGTGGGGTTTTTTCCCAGGGTGAAACGGTTATTTATCACGGCTCTGTTGTGTGTTTCATTCCAATTGTTAATGTGTAGAGATACAGCTGTTTGTTACGTTAAAAAGTAGCTAAATACTTGAGGTAAGTCCTACAGGAAGCCCAGTGTAGACCGAGTTTAATGATTAAGTATCATAAAGTTGTGGATGAAAATTAGATAAGTTTTCTAAACCTTGCTTGCTGCTGCACATTCTGCTTTGTGTTCGACAAGATGTCTCTGTCACTCTACACTGTACAGAAGTCCTCCCATCACTCCTGCACTGATCCCTCTGCAGAGCCAGCAGCATATTTCCCAAACACTGTAGACTTTACAGGCATTCAGTGGCGTTACTGTAGTTGATATTTTCTCACTGTGTTTGCACATTGTTCTGTTTCAGGAGGCTTGTTTGGTAACACGCAGAACAAAGGCTTTGGGTTCTCCTCTGGGCTTGGCGCTGCGACCGCTACTGGGGCGACAGGATTTGGAACTGGATTAGGAACAACTGGCCTCGGTGGGTTTGGAGGCTTTGGAGGAATCCAGTCAACTCAGCAGCAGCAAGGTGAGAGGACTCATATTTCCCAAGAACAGTTATAGTGTTTCCACATGAAGATTAGAAGATTATGACCTAAACAAGGCAGCCACGAGAGAACCTTAAAGCTGATATCCGTCACCCGATTTGAAATTGGTTTTGAATGGTTTTACATAGTCCAAAATTGACACCCATCAAGGGCCAAGTGCAGGTAGATTTTCTGTTTAGCGAGTAAATCTTTACAAGCGTTCAGCACACTGACAGATAAATGTTTGTACCAAAGCAGTCGTGTGATTACAAACTACACTCACATACTTGGCCCTGTTTTTTGTCGTTTATGGACACGAGTTTATGCACACACACACGACACAGGGACAAGGACTTCATGGTGCACCTCATAAACTTGGAAATCTACATTTCTCTGTAAGTCAAAGTGCGTGGACGCCAACAAGAACTTTATGGTGCTTTCAAGTGCACCTTGTAAACTCGGAAAGCTAGATTCAAGTGCTACAACAGTTGTTTAAAACGGGACAGTTTCTTCTTTTTTTTTGTCCTGTATTGAAAATCACAGGCCTACTGCTGTCATTACTTTCTTGTTCTTTCACTACACCATTTTTTAATTATTAGGTGCTAGAATCGTAACAATATTTCTCCAGTGGCAGATTTCAACCCAAAATCTCTGTAACCATTTAATTCAATCCCTAATGTAAACATTAATATTTTTAGTATTAGATCTCTCAGAATTACTTTCATGTCCAACCAAATTGGTACTCTACCAAATGTGCTGTACACCTGTTGTGACTGCAGAGGGCGACAACAAGCAGAAAGTAACAGGTTTCATGTTTAACATCATGATCAGTTCAACAGTGTGCAGCTGAAAGAGAAACACAAGACTGTTATAAAATATCAATCACTTAAATGAGTAGTGAAGTTTTACCTCTTGAACATAGATGATAGTATATAATGTGTGTCACAAAATGTAAAGAATAGGACGGTCTGAAGTGTCAATTTACCTCTTTCTCCCTACCAGGAGGTTTGTTCGGCCAGCAGGCCCAGCAGCCTGGTCAGGCTCAGCCCACCCAGCTTTACCAGCAGGTCACAGCTCTGTCAGCACCCACATTGTTAGGAGATGAGCGTGACTCCATCTTAGCCAAATGGAACCAGCTGCAGGCGTACTGGGGCACTGGGAAGGGCTACTACAGCAACAACAACCCACCTGTCGACTTCACACAGGAGAACCCATTCTGCAGGTTCAAGGTAATGGCACAGAGTCCTGCCGAGAGGTTGGAGGAGTCTTTAGATTAATTTGAGTTTGAATATCAAACGGTCGTCCTCTGTGTTTTGTTTGCCAGGCAGTGGGCTACAGCTGCGTCCCAGTGAGCAAGGACGAGGATGGTTTGGTGGTCCTGCTTCTCCATAAAAAGGAGGCTGATGTGCGAGTGCAGCAGCAGCAGCTGGTGGAGTCCCTGCACAAGATTCTGGGAAGCAACCAGACACTTACTGTCAACGTAGACGGTGTCAAAGCCCTGCCCAATGACCAGTAAGTTTCTGTTACATGTCATCACATTTCCTACCTTTTTAGCACCTTACAGCTATGGTAAATTTATATATATATATATATATATATATATATATATATATATATATATATATATATATATATATGAATAGTATATATATATATATATATATATATATATATATATATGAATAGTATATATATATATATATATATGAATAGTATATATATATATATATATATGTGAATAGTATATATATGTATATGTATGAATAGTATATATATGTATATGTATGAATAGTGTGTATATATATATATATATATATATATATGTATGAATAGTGTGTATATATATATATATATATATATATGTATATGTATATGTATGTATGAATAGTATATATATGTATATGTATGAATAGTGTATATATATATATATATATATACTATATTAAGGGTGAACTGATCAGGTTTTTTTGGGGCCGATCACAGATTACTGGAAGCAATACAGGCCGATACTGATCACTGTTCACTGATCAAGATGACAAAAGGACACTTCTTTACTTTATTGTCATCTAAAGTTGTTAGTTATTGGTGGCATGGTAAAACCACCATTGCAGAAGAAATAAGTAATTGTATCTAGTTTGAGCAATTCAAAGAAATAGGTTCAAAGCAAAATGAAAACTTATGTGTAAACTGTAAAAACATATAATGAAGAAAAAGTAACCGGACACATAATTTATCATCACAGAACCTCATCATAAACCATTGCGGGGTCTTCTTCATGTGTCTTCTGTCTCTCAGGACTGAGGTGATCGTTTATGTGGTGGAGCGCTCTCCTAACGGCACCTCCAAGCGGATCCCGGCCACCACACTCTTCAGTTACCTGGAGCAGGCCAACGTCAAGGTGCAGCTCTCACAGATCGGAGTGCTCATGTCCGTCACACGCACAGAGCTGTCTCCAGCACAGCTCAAACAGCTGCTGCAAAACGCTCCTGCAGGTAAATTTGTGTGTGTGTGTGTCATCCTCACGCTAAATTCAACAAACTGTTCATGATTTGTTTGTAACTGAGGGTGTTGTCTCTCCTCACTAGGAGTGGACCCCATCATTTGGGAGCAGGCTAAGGTGGACAACCCTGATCCAGAGAAGTAAGTTGCTGAAGAATATCTTTACAACAGTGTCTGTAAAGGGTAGTGTATGAATAATGTGGAGAGGGGGAGGCAGGCACAGTTACTTGCTGTATTTTGATTTTCCCCACATTTGTAGCCTTTCACCTCACTGGTTAATGTTTTCTCCAGATTAATCCCGGTGCCCATGGTGGGTTTTAAGGAGCTTCTTCGCAGGCTGCAGATTCAGGAGCAGATGACCAAACAGCATCAGACCAGAGTGGACGTAAGTCTGTTTCTGCTAGTTTCTATTAAAAAAAAAAAAAGACTCACTCAAGGTGACTTCTGTTTATCAACAAAGGAATTTTGTAACAGTTTTATGGTGTCAAGGACAGAGTACACAGATGTCCGAGTCATGCTTGCTGCCAGCAGGATGTTTACAGCTGGAGGTAAAAGTGTCGGGATTAAAAGATGTTTAAATAGTTTGCGATGGTGGCGGGTGGAATATCGTTGCAAGATTCCTGCCTAGGGATTGTTTTCAGCTTGTTGGGTCTTAAAGAAACAATTGTAATCAGTGTTGAAACTCTAAACATGTCAACAACTGTTGTCACTCACTCATTTGACCTTGCAGATTATCTCCAATGACATCAGTGAACTGCAGAAGAATCAGGCGACCACAGTTGCCAAGATCGCCCAGTACAAGAGGAAGCTGATGGATCTGTCTCACAGGGTGCTGCAGGTAGCTGCCTCACCTTTCTCACTTTGTTCAGTGAAATGGTGTTGTTGGTTTCTATGGTTTGAATAAATGCCTTACCACTGTCTCTGCTTTATCTCATATTTATCATTCCTCCTCGTCCTTCTTTATTTTCTTGGCAGGTGTTGATCAAACAGGAGATTCAGAGAAAAAGTGGTTACGCTATCCAAGTGGATGAGGAGCATCTCCGGGTGCAGCTGGACACCATTCAGTCTGAACTGAATGCTCCCACACAGTTCAAGGCAAGTGTGTCTAAACTGAAGCAGTAACAAGTGCAGCCTGACACTGCTCATTTTTTTCATCCATTGAGTTTGCTGACAAGACTTGAAAATGGCTTCAAAGGGCATCATTGCATGTTTGTATTTGTCTGTTGCTGTGTTACTCAAGAAAGAACAACTGTGCTGTAGTGATTTTTATAGCACCCTTATTTTTGACTGATTTATTTTCCCCCCAAAATGATTGACAGGGCTGATAATGTTGTGACCAAATGACGCTGATGAGACTGCAATTCGACTGAAGTGTGTGCTTGACATTTTACAGTATTTGTGTTGTCTTTTCTTTCAGGGTCGGTTGAATGAGTTAATGTCCCAAATCCGGATGCAGAATCACTTTGGAGCCGTGAGATCGGAAGAGCGCTACAATGTTGATGCAGACCTGCTCAGAGAAATCAAACAAGTGAGTCAGCACCTGCAGCTCTTCATCTAACATCTGAGGCTGTTCCTTGTTCTATTACTTCCAGTGAACTGTGTAAAACAACTCCCTGCAATATTTCAACTGATCTGCTGTCAACAAAAATGAAGATCGTTTTGCTCTGTAGACACATTTCTGATGAAAGATAGCAGTCTGACCACATTGTGTTTCCCGTGACTAGCCTAATTCTGAATGAGTCGACTTTGTTGGGCCAGTTAAATGCTTTTAATGTGAAGCTGCAGCAGTTGGAAATGTACCGTTTGCATTAGCATTAACTGAATACAGCCCTGTATGGATAGTGAGCGTCTTTTCTTGTGAAATGATCCGGTGTAATACGGTGCATCTTATTGTAACATCCCTGCCTTGTAATTGTGGTTCCAGCTCCAGTTTTTTTGGTCTTACCTGCAACACTTCTTCTTTATCTCTCACTTTCAGCACTTGAAGCAGCAACAAGAGGGTTTAAGTCATTTGATCAGCGTCATTAAAGATGACCTGGAGGACATCAAACTCATAGAGCACGGGCTGGGTGACAGCGGACACATGAGAGGAGGCATCCTGAGCTGAGCCTGACCTGCCAGCACACTCCTACTCTGAAAAGTGACATGCCAGTAGAATCATAGGAGGGCATCTGAATTTAGAGTAATTAATCTCTTCATCAGCATTTCAGCAGGTTTATCAGGACTGTGTCTCTATCTGTACCGACACAACAATGACTGGTTAATCTGTGCTTTCTGGACTGATATAGAGAGACTCAACATCGTCTAATAATAGCTGGCTTCGCCTTACGTTAAATCAGATTATGGTTATGAGACTATGAATGTGACTGGCATGTAAACAAGTCGTGGGATTGAGCGTGTGTTGTGATTGAATACCTTGTAAATACATCTTTGTATTTTGTTTTTTATGCTGTTGTTACAATATTAATAAATTTCATTTAAATTGAAAATCTTAATCTTATTGTTTTAGTTTGCGTATCCTGTTTTTGATCGGTTATCAGGATAATATTTCAAGGTTCGGAATATAATGAATAATTGTTTTGCATCGCATTTATAGTAACAATTTAGATGTTATAAGGCATCGAGAGTGGAAATTTCTGTTTTATGTGCCTTGAAAGTGCTTGAATTTTACTCTTTAAAGCTGTACAAACTAATGCCATTTCAATATACAGTTGCACTGCTGCGGTTACTAATGCAGGATACGGGATATGTCACGTCCGCTGTGTTTACCTTCTGACAAGCCTTTTCCAACATCTCATCAAAGTAGGGCTTGAGTTGATAGGATTCATGTCCTGGATGCAAAACCCCACAAGGATGAAAGACCGATTAAGCAGCTGTCGGATGGATTATATCCCCTCGTGCAGTCGAGTCACACATACCCTTAAAGGGCTGAATTACAGTTTATCAGAGTTCAGGTACTGTGGCAGTGTAGAGGAAGTAGTGACTCTTTTATTATGTGACTCAATTATTTTTGTGTACCTTATTGTAAAGTGTTACCGCTACCTCTTGGCTAGTAACATTTGCTGACACATTAGCCGCCTGGCAATTATTCTCCTGTCCATCCTGGCTGGAAGCAGCTTCTGAGCTGATGATGGTTACGTGTAGAAGACAAGCTGCCACGGTTGAGTTTCCCCATCACAGGCACGTCACCAAACAATAATCTGGTTGTTCTGTTCCTATCAGCCATCTTCGCACCTCTCCCTCCTGCAGCTGAATTCAAACCACGCTCACCTCCACACATCGTTGTGTGGGTCTAAAATCTTGCCGGCACCCTCTTTTTTTCCTTCTCCTTTCTTTCCTGGCGTCCAGATTTATGTGCAGGTTCCAGCATTGCAAAATTCACTCCAACATTAGCCAGCAGCTAGTTCAGATCAGTACATTTTTCAGGGTATCTGGTAGGCTGTTGGTGGTGCACTTTTGATGTTTTGACTATGCCTACAAAAAAAAAGGACTCATACCATTTTCAGGAAAGGAGGTTATCTATGTTTTCTGTCTACGGTGAGTAACAGTGTATTTTGGCTCAGGGAAAGACTTTCCTTTCCCCCCTTTAGGGACGGCTCTGGTACTTACACACTTGTAAACAGACTTGCAGACTGCAGATCATTATCAAAAATGTGCTCAACATGAAAGTCAAAGACAACATAACACAACATCACAGGTCTTTGATGTTTATTATGCATAACTAATTAGTTGATCATTAAGCTACGCACAAATCATTAATATACACTAACTTCTTAAATAAACTTGAATACAAAAAGGTAAAAAAAAAAAAAAGAAGAGAGCTAAACGCCAAAGAGGTAGAAAAGATCTAGTTTGTAAATGGATGAATGATAATGCACTCAATCAACCCACAAAGATCAAACAGATGAGATATTAGAGACAGTTCTTGGTGCTCTCTAAGCAGCAGATCAGCAGGGACGGCTACACTTCCTGCTCCAGGCTCTCAGGTATGTGCAGAGAGGTCCACCAGCCGGAAAGCCTCCATGAACTCATTGATATCGATGCTGCCATCCTTGTTGAAGTCGATGCTCTGGGCCAGGTCTGCGATGGCCTTGTCGCTGATCTCCATCTGAAGATGAGAACTCAGGAGTTTCCAGGTCTGACGAAACTCCTCGAAAGAGATCAAACCTAGAAACAGAGGAGGATTTAGTGGATTTAATTGTACACTTCCTAAAGTTGTGTTTTAACGCATAATACTTTGAGAGTTTGTCGAACATTTATATAAATGCCTTAATATGTTGATGCGAAGTATTATTCCCACTTTTGTTGTAGAGAAAGGCAATACAACACATACCCGAGCCCCAAAAGTCAGTAAGATTTGTTCTCTCAGGACTGTGAATGTCTGTGCAAAATTTCATTTCAAACCATCTTGTAGTCGTTGAGATATTTTGTGTTTGGATCAAAGCGGTGGACTGGCCGACCAATCCACCAACATCCATAAAGCCAGTGTGTGGGATCGAAGCTAAGCTGCTTACTGACCTGAGTGATCTGTGTCTATGATTCGGAAGATGGTTTCCAGGTTGGAGTGGTTTTTGTACATAGTCTCCAAGATGCTGTTATCAGAGATCTGAGATGGAAGAGACAAATCAATCTGTGTGTCAGAGGGAGGGAAAGGAAGAGAGAAACAAACTGAAACACACACTGACACTGGCTGTACAAGGCTGACCTCTAGTTTGGGCTCAGTGATGGAGAGCTCCCGTATCCACTGCTGGTAGTCCAACATGCCGTACTTGGTGCTGCTGACAAGCTGAGGGCGCAGCACCCTCCAGGGCAGACCCAGGTTCAGCACTCGCTCTGTGGCGCTGGCCCAGTGCCTCAGAGGGATCAGCCCTGAGACACAGATGGAAATATACAGAGGAGTTATTATTAATGAATCCTGTTTTTGAACTTCTGTTTTCATACTGATAGACTGCCACTAGATGGTGATGATCTTAATCGTCTGTTGTGCAGAACTGAATTCATCGCTGCTCTGGATAAGTACCTGTGTTGTTAGGATCAAACTCCTGGAAGGCACTGATGAGATCTGACTTATGTACAAACAGTTGTTCCCTCAGAGCTCGTATAGCTGATCTCTCTGTCGACCCAATGCTGACAAAGAAGAAAAGTACAGGAAAGACAATTTACTACCACTCAATACATCTCAATGTCTATACAATCTTTGTCATCCGAGACCCTTCTGGTCACATAAAGCTTTAATCACTCAACTGAAAGAGTTCTTGTGACATAAATGAAAGTCTTTTCTAAATTGTTTTCTTGAGTTTTGTGCAGTCTGGTTTATTTGTACCTTTGTCTGAGGGTGAGCTCTCTGGATGTCCTGCTGGCCTGATACTGAATGAAGTGTGGGACCAGATCAGGACCCATTCTGATGTAGGCTCCTCTGTTGCTGCCCACCTCATAGTAGTTAGACGCTGAAAATATTGTCAGCACCTGGATGCAGAAGTCCGTTAGTAGGTTTGCAAAACTAAAATGCTTAAATGATAAGGCCCCGTCGGGCCCTAATCTGTGTTCAGAACATTTACAGGACTCACATTCTTACCATCATCAGACAACAGTGCTTCTTGATGACACTATTCAAAAGCAACAAGTTCTTCTACGAACGGTATCAAACCTTAAACCCCACCTACCTCATCTACATCTCATGTGTGCTCACCATGCGGTTGTGACAGAACTCGTAGCCTTCCTGTTTGCACTCGTGGGAGCGGATGAGGAGCTGGAGGTTGTGTCTTCCCAGCACTTCCTCTGTGACATCAGGCCCCCAATAGCAGCCGCCGCCTCGCACCTCGTTGGGAACGCAGCCATTTTGGGGCATTGGGTCGCTCCACAACATGTCCACTATCTATTTGGCCAAAGTCACAAAATATTGAACTGTGTGCATTTTGTACAGACTCAGTGTTGAACATCTGAGATCCTATATACTTCCTGTCACTTACTTGTTTCCACTCGTGCTCATCCGTCTCTGTTGTTTCTTCAGACTCCGGGTCTGAGTCAGAGTCAGACTTTGCCAGTTCTCCGTAGGACTGGTCAAACCCAGCTAATCTGCGCCTCTTTTTCAGCTCCTCCTCCACCGACCAGCTGAGTTGACTGCTCACTGGATGGTTCTGGAGCGAGCGGCGTGGGAGGTTGTGCCTGCGAGCCGTGGCTGAGCTGTTGTGGGTCAGAGAATACACTCGACGCCGGCCTTCCTGTCCAAAGGCCTCCCCGTTCCTGTTGTTCTGAACCTTACTGCCATTGACTGCATGATGGGTCGGCTTGGGAGGCCTGAGAGCTGACACATACTGCACACATTCAAAAATACACAGATTAAATGCATTTAATGATCATGATCATGAAAATGTTTCCGGGTTTGTTGCCTGTAAAAATGCCCCAAATACATTTCTACTCTCTTACTTTGTGTCTGTCCACTCTGGCTATCGTGTCCAGGTCTGTTGTGTCAGAGATCCCACCGTGTACAATCAGCACCTTGTGATCGATCACTGTGGCCAGAGGCAGCCAGCTGAAGATCTTCTGGAGAAGCTTCAGGATCTTCTTGCCATGCATCTACAAGTAAAGTTTCACCATTTTCACTATTTTCAGCTGCGTGTGAATACATATCTGGTAATCTTGTGAGTGCTTAAACCAGCAAGGCAGCATATGTTGGACTGACTCAAACTTCCATGGGTGTGTTCATCCTGATGAAGGAATATGTGGCTCATTTATGAGTTTCTGGTACGACAATGGAGGTGGATGGCACAGACGAATGAGCTGTATCAGGTTTTGGGACAATATTCGCTATTAGGATCAATTAATTGTTAGTTTTGTTCTTATCATGAGATTTGTTAGAGTAACCTTGGACTCAGTCATTTTAATCCCTAGACTGGGAGTCAGATAAAGTGTATCAAACTGATTTCACTCAAAAATGTGGATTCTTTCTGAAGTCAAAAGGAGCGGCCATCGTCACTAACATCAGGCGAGCTGAGAAAAGCTACGATCTGAAGGTTGTTTTGACACATGCAGGCTTGAATGAGGTGGAAACAGAAGTGCATGTGGTGCGCGCTCATTTGACCTCTCGTTTGATGCCACTTCATACTCCTCGTTCACTCCATTGTAGAGGAAATATTGTACTTTTTCATCCATGATTTTAAAAACAAAACATGCTATGAGATTTTAAAACAGTTTGACATTTGCATGATAGCACTTATACTTTTTACTTAATAATTCTTCCAGCGCTGAAGTTTGGCTGTCAGCAATGTAAAAGTGAGGTAAAAGCAAAATTCACAGGACCTACCCTATATTTTCCCAAAACTTCTTTAGTGAAACCATATCTGGAGAAAACACACATTAAATATCCAGATTAGTATACACATCAGCTGTAGGTTACACTATTGTTACTAACTTTACTAAAACATTATTATTTAGAAAACATGCAGAACAACTCAATAAATGTAAGTTTGAGAAGAGGAAAGCAGCGCACAGTGTAGCTTACCTCAACTCCATCGCTGTAAAGGGGCACTATGTCGTTTTGGAGAAGAAATTCAAACTCAGCATTTTGATATTTACAATATTAATGTGGTAATAAAAGAAACTCAGAAATATTTATCTTTCTCCGTAGCTGAATAAACAAGCTGTTCTCAGAGGAAAATAAGGTCCCAGAACACTGTTTGAAGCTAGATAGGTGGCAGGGTCCGCCACATATAAACAAAGTAAAACAGTATGAATGTGTTGTCTTTTAAGGTCAGTTTGTTTATTCAGTCATGAAAACAAGTTTGTTTAGACATTAAAAAAATGAAGATCTTTCTCTTCTGATTAAAATTGCATCCCCAAAACTACATAGTGCACCTTTAACTGATGTTGGCAATGAAAATTTCTGCAATTCACAGATATGTTGAAACTTTATGTTTTGTTATGTTGAAACCTTGTGTTTCTTCATGTTAAATGTTCAATTCTATGTTGTGGCAACAGTGTGCTTATGTTCTGGTTAGGTCTGATTAAAAAACACTTAAAAAACACAAAAAAATAATATTGCTTAACTGGTTCTGTCAAACATGGCCGGAAACTGTCCCAACGTCTTGTCAAAAATAGTTTTTGTTACTACTGACATGGCTGGAAAATTAAAGTCCACTCATGAACATGTAATCTGAAACACGTATGGTAGAAATGTTGATGTGATGTGACAAATTTAACGTATCCAGGGTTTGCAGAATCATGCAATGCCAACGTTGTACTCCTATTGTGACCAGGCTGTTTACCTCAGGTTAACAATGTGGTCCTCATGGTTCCCCCTGTTCAGATGGACGTCATTTGGATAAACCAGCAGGAACCCAAACAGGATGAGCAGGATCTCTAAGGAGTTTTTACCGCGATCCACAAAGTCTCCGTTGAAGACATACGGTTTCTCAGAGGACGGCAAGCCATTCTGGACAGGTTAAGTTAAAGGTATTGATTAAAAAAAGAAAAACCCTGACATGATCCCTGTCTGACAATATGATGATTTGCATGTGTGAATACCTTATAGAATATCAACAGTAGATCTTCAAGATGCCCATGTAAATCGCCTGTAAAGAGACACATTATGTATTAATATCTGTGACAGAATGAGTGTGCGCTGAATGTTACAATGTACAAAGAAATATAGGAGTGAAATGTTTCCTAGAAAAGGCCTGCTGCTGCGTACCACAGATAGTAACCTCCTTGGTGTGGCAGACAGAGACTTGATTGATATTTGGAAGGATTCTTAGAAGTTTCCAAGTCTCTCCAAGAAGCTGCAGAACATATCGAGCATGGAGCTGCTACTGGGAAAAAATACAAGAATGAAAAACTGATTGCTACAGAAGAAAAAAAAACAATCTCCAGATACTTGTGTCATTCCTGTCTGCGTTTTGTATCTGCCAGAAGAGTGGTTTATGCGCCTGTGTACCTACTTGTTTGTGCTTGAAGGCCTCCACCAGCTTCGATATCCCACAGAAGGTCATGGGGAAGGTCAGGTGGGGGCCGCTGTAGCTATCGGGCACCTCAATGCTCTTGTAGCAAAAGTACCTCTCCCATTCTGTGTCCCAGCAGATTTCATTCTTACGAAAGATGTGAGATATTAGGTTTCCTACGTAAAGGCAGAGAGGGAAGGAAAGGGAGGTGGATCACTCAGTCAGTTGAAAGCTATATGACGTCTCTCAGCAGGGAGTAGACCGGGTGAGCTCAGATTATCTCATTGTCGGTTATCTTATGAAACCTACAAGTCAGTGAATTAAAAGTTCAGAGTCTCACTTTCACAGCTGGCTGGGGTGAAGTGGTCCATCAGGAAACCAAAGAAATTGTAGAGCTGCAGGAAGGAAAAGCAGAATTTCAGTAATAAACGAGACTAAGTAACTACAGCCATGCTAGGCACAGCAGTGCTTTGAGCTCAATGCTAATTTCAGCATGCTAACACATGCCCACAATGAGATTGTAAGCATGTTGAAGTTTCGCAGGTATAATGTTACAATGTTCACCATCATCAACCCAGCTGATGTTGGGCAGGCGGCGGGATACACCATGGACTCACATTCACACCTTCGGGCGATTTAGAGTGACCGATCAACCTAACCTGCCTGTCTTTGGACTGTGGGAGGAAGCCGTAGTACCCGGAGAGAACCCGCACAGGCACGTGGAGAACATGCAAAGTTCTCACAGAAAGGCCCTGCCCCAGCCGGGTTGCGAACCCAGGACAAGGTTGCTTTATATAATAGTAATAGGCTAAATTCACTTTGTAAAATAGTGTAAAAATAAGTGAGAAGTGATGGTCCTACTGTCTGTGTTGGGGCTACATGTTCTGTCCAGGTGCCAAACTTTAATTCATTAGCTGCACCGGACTCGACAGACGTAAGACTTAGCTGGGTTCAGAAAAATGCCTTATGGTGGTGATGGAGGAAAGATCATAGGATCACCAAAGATAGTAGGATTTACTGTGGATTCACTGTGGAGAGGGCACATTTTTAGATATAAGCACTGCACAAATCTTTTGTGACCTCGCCTTGATTTGGTCTTGCTCTCCTGCATATTCAATAGACTGGAAGATGTTCCACGTGCACCTGCGTCTGATCTCCAGCCGGGCAACATACTGACGGTACCAGCGCTGGATCAGCAGAGCCGCTCTGATCGCTGAAGATTGAGAGAGAAAAAGGAAGTGCTTAATCGTAACCAACACGCTGAAGTTATCCTCTTCTTCCACTACCAATACCTTCATACACTATTGTAAGATCTACACTGATGACTTACCAGTGGCAGCTTTACAGAGGGCATAAAAATTGATAGCAGATTGTAAAAGTTATCAAAAACTGTAAATTTAGACATTTTTAACTGATCGTTTTGAACACAAGCTGTAAAGAGGTGATGGAATAAAACACATATTCACCTGGAACGGAGATGCTCACTGAAATGACGAACAATAATGACACTGATGTTAAATCATTGCAACTAGAAGGAACATCAACACTGAGTATTTGCTAGAAGGATTTTGATAAAGGCCTCACCTCTGTCACATTTCTTCAGCGGTCGTTCTGATTTTCCAAAGCCACATCCCATGACCCTTTGCTGTTTTCACTGTCAAGGACAAAGATACTTTAATGTGAATGATGTGAAAATATATAACACATTTTCGTTATTATATATTATATTATATTATATTATATAATATAATTGCAAACGTATGAACAGAGAAAGCACTTCTATCATTTAATTTAATGCCTAACTGGCCTTGTGTGGAAGTGGATGTTATCAAATCTATTGCAAAACTGAACACAGGCACCGGACCGACCAAAAGAAACCTTACCTGGCCACGCTACCTTTCTGTCATCACTTCCCCTCACGTCCTCTGCACCTTTACAGAAACTTTGTCATTTTTTTCCACAAACTCGCCCGTCACACTGTTACAGTTTAAGCAGAAATATGAATAAGCGTGCACTATCTCTTTGACGTTTCCATCTCCCAGCACAGGTCCCAGTAGCTGTAATGTTATAATTGGATGTCCCCTCTCTGCAGCTACACACACTGAGCCATCACCAACACGCACTGGCTAAAGGTCTGTGAAGAGCAGAGCCAAGTGTCTTGGACAGGCCTCATGATTACCTAAACAAAACAAGATGAAGGGGGATTAGGATTAAACCTTACTACGGCTGGCATCTACGTTGAATAAACGGATGAAGGCTCTGCTAAAGGGCAGCAACTGTTTTGAAAAGGGGTTATAGTTGGCCTCAGCTCAAGATCTGTGTCATTGGTGTGACTCAGCTATGAACGTCAATATTCTATCTCTGTGTCCATTAACAGTTAATTGACAGGCATGCTTTTAAATTAACTTACTGGTTAAGTGACACAGATCCAATTAATGACTAATTACTTAATCATTACTTACTCTATTTGTGGATCGTCAAGTTAAGTGAGACATAATGCTGAGTCGTTACAAACGACAAACTACTACAGACGCAATTAATTACTCATTACTTAATCATTAGTTCAGTTTTATGTTTCACTTTACTTGAGGGGGCATAAAAGAGTATTTTGAGATTAATGAGTAATTAATGAGTCTTCTTGGTGACTCCTCAGTATTATATTTCACTTTAGATGAGGGTGCACAAAAAGAGTAGCTCAACTCATAAAGAAAGTGGTCATTTTGCCAAATCACAGATATTTATGAACTAATCATTACCTATTGATTCATTAATATAATATCTCCCAGCCAGCTCTAACTCACCATCATATCTGCTATAGTCCTAAAATCATAGTTATTCAGGATTTTTCGATACTTAGTAACTGTGTGCCTCATTAAGTGTTGACACTCCATCTTGCTACAAAATCCTGCTACATATTTAATTCATATTAGATTGAATACTGATGAAAAGTGAACGTCTTTAAAAGAAACTGTAACTCCCCTCATTTTTTGAGTTGAAGGGTGTCCTCTGTCTTGTCTGCTTGTGCAATATCTGCATCTTGGATCCTCCACTGTCCTTCATCTGTGTATAAAGGCTCTTTGTGATCGTGGCCAGCAGCAGCTGTAGGCGGCAAGACTCCCATCGGCACCACAACAAGGAAGTGGTGGGAGATGTCCGGTACTCAAGGACTGTGTCCCACAGTGACCGCAGGTGTGTGTGTATTTGTGCGTCATTACTAAAAGATATGGCTGATAATATTATCGCCAAATCCAAGACCAAAGACCAAGACCAAAAATGTGTTAATCTAGCTCACAAAACTTCTTCCTATCTGCCATCCCGCCCGTTTTTTCCCATCCAAAATCTTTAGCTTTTGAACAACAATGGAAGTCTATCAATCATTAGGAATATCACATATTTGTGTTATGATACCCAGATAGACGGGACACAAATTGCTTTTGGGTTATGAATGAGATGAGATACGTCCAGCAGTGGTTCCTAAAACTGGCCTGAATGACCAAGGGAAAAATATAGAGTGAAACTAAGATGAATGAATATGATTGGCGTAGGGAAAATAAACAAGAGTTCCTGGTGCTATTGTGCTGACCTTTATTTCACTATAAACCCTGATCCTTTTTATTAGTCGCTTGGTGTGGGGGACACACACTTTTTTACCACTTTGGTAAAGTGGTAAAATGATGTTCCCTAACAAATATTCAGTACACTAACAGATTAATGCCTGCACTGAGGTCTGCAGCTCAGATATCAGATCTGCAGTAATGATCCTAATATTCACTTCAGAATCACCCTCTCAATTTGTATTTGCTGCAAAAGAAAACATTGCAAGTCTTGTATCAGCTTGTACCAAGAACTTCTGTGGCTCTGTTGATGAATCATGGTCCACTGCGGCAGATATGCTGTTTATTCTGGGCCAAATGGGAAAGTTTTGCTCTGACCCAGTTTAGGCCTCAGCGAAGACTCATAGGAGGTCTTGAAGTTACCATTCCTTGCGTGCCTCCAAAACTTGCTGGCTCACACAAGCATCAATGCTGCCAAGCTTACTTGCTCTGGGCTCTCACATATTAACATTACCTGCAGTAAACATGATTGCTTTGTGCTACGTTTCTTCCCTCAACCTCCCGTTCTTGAATGATGACTGCAGGGGAATATTGTTATGATCAGCAGAGATTTCTGCCTCTCATGTCAGGTCACCCCCCACTCTTCACCCGAGTATCCAAGACACACAGCTGCTGATCTGGTCATACGACCACAGAGTGGATTTTCAACCTTTGGCCTAAACTGACCTGGCAACAAGTAGACCTATGAGCCACCTTGTGCTTGAACATGATGTTCATTATGGCCAATCCATGACTAGCACAGAAGTCCAATAACAGAGCACCGCTCAGGTTCAGATGAGGCAGGCTGTTCCTCCCAACCACAGCCCATGTTCTTTGGGCTGAGCCCCGCCAAACCACATGAGCTAAGGCCCGGCCACCAGACACTTACTGGCGAGCTTCCCTCCCGGGTCTGTGCAGCCACACCACAGGCTTGTGAAAGGAAACTGTCATTATTTACAAAACATGTGGCATGTTTTCCTTACATTAGGGACACAACGTGAATGAAAAAGAGAAAAGTGAACAAAAGACATCAGTTAGGCATACATCAATATAAAATATCAGCTGCACCGGCAACTCTCTATATGTAGATATGCTGTTTATTCTGGGCCACATGGGAAAGTTTTGCTGTGACCCAGTTTAGGCTTCAGCTAAGACTCATAGGAGCTCTTGAAGTTACCATTCCTTGCGTGCCTCCAAAACTTGTTGGCTCACACAAGCATCAACGCTGCCAAGCTTACTTGCTCTGGGCTCTCACATATTAACATCACCTGCAGTAAACATGTTTGACATATTTAAAACACTTGTTTTGTGCTACATTTCTTCCCTCAACCCCTCATTCTTGAATGATGACTGCAGGGGAATATTGTTATGATCAGCAGAGATTTCTGCCTCTCATGTCAGGCAACAGGAACATAAAGCGATGTGTGTTTGTATGTATATAAATAGTTTTGTCCTATAGTGCAGGAGGTTTTGTTCTTTTCTTGTTTGGTTGTTGTTTTCAGGTAGTGGTGTGGTATATTGTGTATCCTGTTTATTTTTGTGACCTTTGACCTTGTACGAATATAAATACACATACACACAAAGTAGGTCACTCATGATATAAAATCTGTCTGGCTAAGTCTGGTTGGCTGATGTTTCATGATTCATTTGTGGGTTGGTTGTTGAATGCCTTCTGGTTTTTCGCCAGTACTGGAACTAATTAGCACGGGGAAATTGGATCAACATGCATGTTGTTATGTTACATAACTTCTGTGCACTGTAAATAATGTAAATAATGTTGTTTCAACTTAAAAAGTTCAACTGTTGTTTCAAAAAAAAAGTTCAACTGAAATTTACTTTCCTTTTACATTCTTTCACTTTGAAGAGTAAGTTTTTGATTTCACAACATGAAAAGCGGAGAGTTTTAACTTTCAAACTATGCATGCTGAGAAATCTGCTAATGTGCTGATGCATGTTTCTTTGCAATCTTATTTTAATGAGTTGACTGAACTCTGTAGTACATTCATCCAAATCATCATTTCAAGTCAAAAGAAGTTAAGGTATTTTGTTCTGAAGTGGTCTGAAAAATAAAGAAATTTAGAGGTGAATTAAAGTAAAATAAATAAAACTGAGAAACGATTAGTAGATTCCTCTAAATTCTTGAATGATTTCTGTACAGTTTATATACATTCTCTTTTTTTTTTTATCTCCCTCACTCCTCTCATTCCTGTCTGTTTGTCTTCAGTCTATAGTTTTTCTTTGCTGGATCATCCTCCTTGTACTCGTTCACAGGGGACAAGACAACAATGTTAAGTATCTCAAGGACACGCTGGGGGTACAGGAAGATAAAAACCCAGGTTTCCCAGGCCCTGACAAACAATACCTTGTGCAGCATCACTGCCTGGTCACTCCTATCTCCTTGTCCAACCAGACGCACAGAACCAAGTGCAGCCTTCGTCCACCGCGAGTCTGACTCTAAACCAGCTGATCTATAGATTGATCGTCCGGCTCATGCACCATGTCTGTCACCTTCAGTGTCATGATGATGCTTCTGGGTTTTTCAGTGGTGACTGCTTTTGTCTTGCAGTCCCCCAAACAAGAACCTGCAGCCTCTGCAAATTCTGCTGTTTCACATCACAGGTCAGTATCGATTTTGTTCGTCCAAGACTTTGTGTGGCTGTGCAATGTTCTGCTTTTGTTGGGAACATTTGAAACCATTTTCCTTAAGATTGCCAAAATTGTTTTGAAACACAAAAAGACGTCTCGAATGTCCAAATGATTTAATGCGCCAAAGTAGTGATGTTTCGGGAAAAACCTGAAGAACCATGAAGAGCTCGAAATGTCACTACTTTGGTGCGTTCAATACATTTCAGCATCTGCCCTTTTTGGCTTGGATGGGCATATAAACAAACAAAGTATGAAACATCTTGTTGGGTCACCGAGGTTATAAAAGTTTGAAATAGCCTCAGTGCCCCAGACAGATAACATGGTGTAATCTGTTTTTGCATGCATGCTGAGGTGTTTCCACATGGGCTAAAGGGAATTATGCGTATGATTCAGGGGTCACTTCGACCATTTGGTTTGTGCTGAGTTGTTTTCTTCAGCAGTGTACCCAATAACATAGCCAAACATCTGTAAAGTGCTCCCGCAGTTCATTGAGGGCATTGAAACAGTGTGGTAAAGATTTATATAAACCACATTCATTAAAGACAGCAGCTACCTACTAATGCAATTTTATGTCTTGATTATAACTTATTTTTTGAAAGTTTTTTCTTCGATTTCTGTATGTTTCTGTTTAATTATTTCTAATATTATGTGCTATTTAAAGTAACTTGAGTTCTCTGTGATGTTCAGGTGTCAGGGTGAGTCACTGGAGTCCATCAAGAAGGCTCTCCTCAGCTCGCTCAACCTGCAGGTTGAGCCACAGCTGCCAGCTGGTGGGCTGCATGCTGTCCGAGAGCAATGGAGGAGGACCTTCAGCAACATTGCTCACAGTGCCAAGGACACTGCAAGTACGTGGAATCTAAAATTCATGGAAACTGCTGTTGATCCAACTCTTTTCCAGCCGGGTGCTAAGCCTCATTATTCAACAGTCTAATGAACTCTTCTTTTATTCTGTCCTGACAGCTCCAGCAGTCTCTGGCTACTCTGTGTCACATGATGATGAAAATGGTACGAGCCTGAAATGCTGCTCCATGGCCTCTGAGATCTTCATGAGTGGTATGCAACAATGTTTATGTTTGTGCATATTGACAAGCACTTGTATAAGAAGAAATGTGTGTTAAAATCGATTCTTATGTGCGCCAGATCTGGGATGGGACAACTGGGTGATCCATCCCACCAGCCTCACCATCGTTCAGTGTGCACTCTGTAACCCCGGAGTAAACACTGTGCAGTGTCCATCATCCCACATCAATGTCCAGGACTCACAGGTATAACTCTCAAAGTCCTTTGAATAGTGAAATAATTGTCTGCAAACCCCAATTTACTTATACTGCACCGAGTTACATTTACATTCATTTATAGCACATTTCTCCCACAATGCTTTCAATGCTCAGATGCATGAAATCGACTTAATTACAAGTAAATGTCTTGAATTAAAAATAAGTAAGTTAAAGTGTCAACAGTACTCATTATGCAGCAAAATGATCTCTGTCATTTTTGGATTATAATCTATTTATGGTGAACCAGGATTGTAGATACTGTTGGCTATCACATGTTTTGTAAGTAAAATCTCTCAGCCTGCAAAGTAACAAGTAACTACAGCTGTGAAATAAATGTAGTGGAGTACAGAAGCACTGGGCCTGAGTTTCAGTGTCTTTCCGCTGCAAACAACATGCAGTTTACTTTGGCTTATTCTAGAGCTGAAATAACTGCCAATAGATAAGCCCTCCTGCTGCCAACATAAATGTACTTTACTAAATGAAATATGACCCTCCCCAGAGTTGTTCAGCCAGAAATGATCTGTATCATGGAAAAAGGAGATGCGGGCGAATGAGAGCACAAACGTTTAGTGAAATGATCTGTAAAGATGAGGGTGGGTACAAAGGGCTATTTTTCTCCTAAATTCAACTTTTACTGAATGTGATGTTGAAGTAAATTAAAATATAGTTATATAATGAATTACACACCTTTTTTTTTTTTAAACCTCCAGTCTTTGTCTTTTAAACTAACTTGTGAACTTTGTTAACTTTTTTGTTTATCTCACTGGCCTTGTTAAAGGGGCAATATGTGAGCATTTTTACTTAAACCATTCAAAAATGTATAAAAAATAATAAACAGAATGTGAGTAAATAGCTGTGATATTGCAAAAAAAATCTACTGAAGTTAGCATGCTACCCAACTAGCCCGGCCAGTCCTGGTCCAAAGCTCCTGTGCCAGCAGTGTAAACAGTAGCACTCCCCTGGTTTCAGAGCTCCCAGTCCAAACTGCCAGCTGCACGGATAACTGAGCTACAGCTGCAGTTAGCAGCAGTTAGTGGTTACCCTGGTGATATACTGCCCCCCATTTGTTTTGAGTATGTATAGTCACGTGACCAATTCTTACATGATGATTTTTTCTACACTCCACTTGAATGTAACACCCCCATCACAGCATGCAACACATGTTTGCATTTTTAATTTCTGCATTCAGTGAAAATGTCTATAAATTAACAAGTTTGCCTCCATTCAAATTATTCCAAAATAAACTAAACTTTATACCTAAGACCAGGGGTGCCCAAACTTTTCCCTTGGAGGACCAAAACTGAAACTTAATGGTTGGCCACATTGACCTTTTGTACTGTAATGTAACAATGCAAAAGGTAGGAGTTCCCTTATTTGACTGACTATAACATGAAAAATGTCACTTTGCCAGCCACCCTAGATTTTAATTACTTATGAATATCAAACTGTGTTATCTTGCCTGATTTCTCCTGTCTTTGTCCTTTCCCAGGTCCAGGTGCCATGTTGTCATCCCACCTCCCACAACAGAGTGCCTGTTGTCTACATGGATGAATTCAGCACCGTCGTCATTTCCTCCGTGCAGCTTACCAGCAGCTGCGGCTGTGAACATCCCAACATCCAGCCGCCCAGCGAGGAGTAACGTCTTGACTTATCATCTCAGTATGTGACAACTGTGAGCCACCTGGCGCAAACACAAAAAACATAACTATACACAGGCCTGTCCTCTCTCACAAACACTTATGTTAATTTTGTAGACTTTTTTTTCTCTAGTTTTTGGCTCTATCTTAGATCCTTCAAGTGTGTATGCAACACTAAGCGTGGGAACCAAAACAGAGGCTGCTCGGCTTTGAATTCTTGTTTGTCTATTCAAACCAAAATGAAAGATGCAAGTGCCAGCACATATTTGTATAAAACCGATCAGTTATTATTTTAGTGGTAAAACAAATTAGATGATTAACATGTTATGGATCTCAAATTACAATCTGCATTTATGTTGGATTAACATTGACCAACTTTAAGCTTTAAAAAAAGCACTAAAAAACACATTTCTGTCAGTAAATTCAAGTATTTCTAGGGCTAGAAAGAGCTCGACATGAAGTGCAGCTGACACTTGTGTTATAAACGCCAGTTAAAATAAATCAGAGTGCTATTTAAAGCTGCTGTTACACAGTGTTCCCTCCAAAAATGTGAGACTGTCACGAGCCAAATTCTCTCACAGGCAAGTTGTCTCGTCTCCAATCTGGCTGCAAAAAGAAGGTAAACTGCGATCAAATCATCGCAGAAAAAAGTTAAATTGTAATTGAAAAGGTTAAGTATATGCTTGCTATTTTGAGGGTTAAACATTTTTCACAGGGAGAGTAACAGGATTGTAGATTGCGCTAACCAGCTAAACTGCCTGCACCTTGAGCTTAGTATCAATTTCTCTGCATGAACAATATCTGTAGTGTGCTTTTCCACCAACGCCCATTGGCCATGCTCCATTTTCATGTTTCAACTGGTTTGTCCTGCAAACTCGCCCAAAAATGTAACTTTAATAGCGGACAACTAAACTGTTTATTGGTTATATAAAGGGTAAGGTTTACTACACAAGATATAAGAAGAGAATAGAAAAATCTAAATAGAGTTCTCAGAATTGTTTTCTAACATCGTTTCTCATGATGGTTACAGTTCTCAGTTGTGAATTTGTTTAATTTCTTTAACACTTAATATATGCTGTCACTGACTGCATATATTATATGCTGCCTGTCACTGACTTCACAAAATTACCTCACTATTCACTTTTTCAAGAAGGTATTTTTCACGAGTGGACTTACTTTTTAGAGTGATATATCACCTCAACTTAACTAATCAACATATTTAGATTTAATGCAAACTGTTTTTATTGTGCTTACGACCTGCTCAATCATCTGTACGATTGACTTGATTTCTTGCAAACGATTATTTGAATAAAGTTGATTGAAACCAAGAGATTTTGCTTGTATTTTTCCTGGAAAGGTTTGTTTTAGATTAAAGTAAACATAAATATAACACATCAAAAATATACATACATATAACAAAGAGTAGTAGTTTGTGAAAGACGTACCTTTTGCCCGCCATCAAGGATTTCGGGTTTCGCGCCTAAATTAGGACTACGGAAGCCCATAAGTACGGAAGCCCTTACAGGCGTATGTTTATCCATGACCGTGTAGATATCTGTATGTAAGCCTGTTGTTTCATTTTGCCCCGTCTACACAGAAAGGACGATTAAAGGTTTTTTTTTTAGTTTCTTATATCAGTCAAGGAATAACATAAATGGCAAAATAAACAGCTATCTACTCATCACAAGTGTCTCACTCTAAAAAGTCCGGGTGGAAACAAACGCTACATTTCAGCATTATTGTGACAGGTATTCCTTACAGTGTTCATAATGTTCATAAAACGTTCATATAGTTTGCTTTGAAGCTCCCACAGAGCAGTAGGAAGGTAATGATCCACTTTTTGAATCATATAAAGTCCTGTTCTCATAATAAATTATCTTTTTATCACAAGAGATTGGCGGTTTGTTTTCTCGGGTTAAAGTTATTAATTAGTTTGTTATCACAAGAGGAATGTCTGTGCTATAGTGACACAACGTCAATAACCCAAGATAACGGCATTTAAAAGATAATTGCACCTGTATGTCACAGGCTTCCTTAAGGGCTTCCGTAGTTATTGGCGTCAGTAAATAGAACAGGGGTTACGTGTTGGAGGGAGGAAAATAGCAAAGGGAGATATTTTTGCAGTGTCGCACAGAAACCAGGCGCTGGTGAGGGAGAGAGCAACGTGATGAGCACTTTTGACAAGTCTTCAAAGTTTTTGCATGCACACTCAGGGCTTTTATCCTGGCTGAAGTGGAATCTCAATTCATAAGAGGACAGCAAGATCTGACCTTTGTAGCCAAAATACTCATAGTTTTATGTTTTTCTGATAGCCTGCTGGACATGATGTCAAGATATTTCACTGTGTGGGTGTCTTTTGGCATGCTGGCCACTTTGCTGCTGGCTGCAGGGGCAATTGTGTGTTCAGAGAAGGAGAAATTGCTGCAGCTGCTCCCAGGCAAGGTGACACAGCAAACGGACTGTTTAATGGAGTGCACTGGGATGACGTACATAAAAAAACTGGGACTTCAGGACAACCGTAATATACGGCTTAAAGACTCCTCTGAAGGTAAGGAGCCACTCAGTGACATTTTTAAATTCAGGATGCTGCAAAATCACACATTTTCAAATGGTTGTGTTCTTTACTATCAACAGTAATCAGTCACTGCCTATGTTAGCCTCATGCACAATCTGCATTTTTATATATTTATCTTAGATTTGCCATTTATATTATCGACATAATCATTAATGTTTCACTATTTTGTACTTTTTAATCACCTTACATTTGCAATGCCTCCTCTGCGGATCACCTAACCCCCATTAACACATACTCTGTTTAAGTGACAGATCTATGAAGTACTGGTGACTAGATTATCACTTTAGTGCTCTGTTTTATAATAATAATAATAATAAGAAGAAGAAGACAAAGAAACTTTATTTATACAGCACCTTTCAAAGCACAGCTACAAAGTGCTTTACAGACCCAAATAAAACACAAAGTGAATGAAACAAGCTAAAAAGCATAGAAATTAAACTCAGAAAAGAAAAAGAGAGTAAAACAGAATTTCATAAAGCAAATTAAAACACCCAATAGCAATTGATTTTAAAGACCAGACTGAGTTTGCAGCCCTTATCTCCTCTGGCAGGTCATTCCAAAGTCTCGGAGCCCTGACTGCAAACAAGGCAAGGTTTATTAAGCCAGCAGAAGCATAGACACAATTCAAAGTGCTTTACAGGGACATACAAATACATTAAAGATAAGACATTAAGAAAATGTTAAAATTGGATTAAAAAAACAATAAAAAAATAAAGAAATCTGCACATATTTACATATTAGAAATTAATTCAAAGGCAATAAAAGCAAATTAAAAGTTACAGATTAAAAAGAAATTATGAATCTAACCATTTGAAAGCTACAGTAAAAAGTAATGTTTACAAGCCCCAGACAACTCAAGACAACACTTCATTTTACAGGTCTGGAAATTGAATGGTAAGTAAGTGATAATTACCAAGCAACATATTTGAAATTTCTTTGAAATTAATAATAAATATTTGTGAAGGTAACAGTGCACTTTGACTACCTGGTGTGTTATGTCCTTCAAACATGACCTCAAAAGTTATTGAAAATTACCCCAATACTCATTCTAATATTTTCCAAGAGTCAGTTACTGAATAGCTGGTGATTTTTTAAATACATTTCCAAGAAACTCCCCACTAGTTTCTGCTTAACTTCTGCTGATCATGCCATGTTAGAAGTTGGGCAGAAACTGGTTGGAAACTATTTTAACAATTATTTTAATTTTTACAATTAATTGATGTGATTTTAAGAACTTTGATTATTGTGGTAATTTTTGAAGGAAATTTCAAATATGTTACTTGGTAATTAACACCTACATACCATGAAAAGCTTTACAAACCATTTATTAAGCCATTGTTAAGGGTTATAAACTATAGAGTTTAAACTTTATAATGGCCATCCAAATTTTGTTTAAATATAAACTACACAGTATTTATTTTTTACCATTTACAAAGTATTATCAGCTGCAATTTGACAATAAACAGTTGCTTAATAAATGTTGAAGCTTATGTTAATTGTGTAGACTTTTTTTCTCTAGTTTTTTTTATCTTAGATCCTTCAAGTGTGTATGCAACACTAAGCGTGGGAACCATAACAGAGGTTTTGAAGCACTAAATTTTAGTTAACAGTGAAATAACCATTAACTAAAGTTTAATTAACTATAGATTTACCATTTATGGTATTTATTGATAATGGTTATTTTAAAGTGTTACCAAAGTGGTTCTCTTATATCAATTCATCAATGCCTGACTTTCATAGACAGTCATAAAATGATCTGCTTGCCTTTGAATAATATTTTCTCCTTCTAGGAGACCTCGGGGAATACTGTTGGTCTACGGAGATCAAGTGCAACGTTGGAGAGAGCTTCCAGCACGCCTACGTGGTGGTGCCAGTGGATACATCTACAGTTGGACATGAGATGCTGGAAGTCAAAACCACAGGCCTCACTGCGAGCACACTGCCTGCACACAGCAGCCCCACCCCAATCGCAGAGAACTGTGGCCTCCTTTACGACGTCACACAGCACTTCGGCGCGGAAAACGCGGTCACGTCGTTCTGCGTACAAGTCGTCACACAGGGAGACGTCCTGGGGGATGAAGTTCTTAAATGTCCTCCATATATGGTCACCTTTTGGCAGAGAAATCAAAACCCATCCAACCAAGAAGGTGCAGGATAAAATCTCACTGATGGAATAAGTAGTCAGATCTTTTACTTAAGTAAAAACTCCAAGTCCTGCATTGCAAATGTTGCTTTAGGAAAAAACATCAGGAAAATGTACTTAAAGTGTTAAAAGTACTCCATCCAGAGAAATGTATAATAATTATATTATATCACTCATGCGTTAATATGGAAGCAGCGCCCTACTGTTGTTGTTGGTTGAGGCTGAGCCATTTTGAACTATTTTGTTCAGGACTGCAAACAATGATTGCTTTTGTTATGGATGCATCTGTCTGTTTGTTTGTTTTTCTCCATTAATTGATTGATTGTTTGGTTGGGTTTTGTCCAACCAACAGTCTTAGTCCTCCAAATTATATATATATCTATATAAGGATAATAAGGCAGCAAATCCTCACATTTCATGAGTTAAAACCATAACATTTTGATTGAATTACCTGTTACTGATTCATTTTCTGTCAATAGATCAATCATTTCAGCTATACTCTATACACGGTTGGATAGTTTAATATATAAAAACACAATATTCTTTGAGCTTTTCACATGTTTTGTGTGCAATAACTGTAAGTGGGGTAAAAAGTATAATATTTTCCTCTGAAATGTAGTCGAGTAGAAGCATAAAGTATCATAATATGGAAATACTCAAGTAAAGTACAGGTATCCTAAATTAGTGCTGTACAGTCCTTAATATTTAGTTACATTCCACCACTGTGAAATATATCAGGATCACTGACCATCAGAATATTGGTTTGCAGTGAGGTTGATTTACATAGTCACAGTAAGTTTTGCTTGGATCATAACCATAATACGTAAAGTAGTGTGCAACTGATTCATAATTTTTTACCACTGGCTTACACATCTCTCCTTTGCAGTGACTGAGGAGTTAATGTGGAATCAGCAAATATAACAGACGATGAGTTTGCTCTTGACTTTCACACAGTGGGAAGCACGATGACCTCTGCAGCTACTCGTGTGACACAATAATTGTTCATGCTCTCCTGTTTGTTTTTGTATAGGATCTGTCTCGCAGAGTTTCCTTTAAAAGACAGAAGGCTAAAGTAATCTAAACGCTTGCACATTTAAAGGACGAGTTCACTCAAAAATGAAAAGTCAGTCGTTGTTGTACATTTTAAAAGAGTCCCCATTTACTTCAGTTGCTGTGAAGCTCCAGAAAAGGTTTGTGCAAAACTTTACCCAACTTTCCATCCGCATGGGGGAGAGTAGGTCATGGCTGTTTTTTCATTTTTGAGTGAAGTTATCCTTTAAACCTTTAGTCTCTTGTTTTAGTTGTGCAGGTTATTTGTTGCAGATGTGTGGATCACTTTGCGTGTATGAATCCAGCTTTGTCCAGCACTAGGAGACTCTGATGGATTTATTCAAAAGGCGGCTGGAGTAATGTAAAAGTTCTCAGTTAAATGATGATTGTAAATATGAGATGTTAATGGTTGTGAGTGTTAATGGCTATGATAAAACTTTTTATTTTCCTTTTCAGTCATGTGTTCAAAGAAATTATTGCAAACCTACTTCTTATTACAATTAACTTCGAGACAGATTAAGTATACACTTGTAGGCATGTATGTATGCAGATTTAGTCCACTACCTGAACTGCAAAAAGAGAAAAAAAATGGACTAATGGACTTTGGACTTATTTTTGGAGACATGCTACTATATTTGTAATGCTAAGTGCTATATCGTAGGCCGGTTGGGTCAACAACCCACAAGTGTCCCTAATGACTCTGACACTCAAACGTGTCCTTAACGACTCTGTAATCACTCCCACACACGGTTTAAAAGCCTGCAACTCCCCTCCAGTTAATTAGAAGTGAAGAAGCCTCTTGGATGAGAGGTGAAACGTCTTCAAGAAGCTGAAACGTGTCCAGTTGCCTACGATACAGCACCTAGATTTACCATGTCCACCTGCTCCTGGTTGTGTGGCCAGAATAATCTGTCAGTTCTACTCACAAGAAATAATATAGTGCCACCTAGTGGTAATTAGTAGGAAAGACACTACAGGGCAAAGACTTTACCAGATAGATATCATCACAAAACATCCCCAGTTGACACAATTATTCTTTGTGTTTCAAGTTGTCTGAAATGTCATGTTTATATATCCAAATAAAACATTTTTCAAATTACAAATGCACTAATACATTTCCTGCACACAAATGTGAACTTTGTATAAGGCCAAGTTTGTTTCTCTCTGTTCCAGTATTAGAATGAAAGGTTTTTACAGAGGAAATTTTGAATATCTCTTTTTTTACTCAATATATCAGGAAAATACAGCCAACAGCCTATTTTTGCCATGTTTTTGGGGAATAAAATGTTCTATAACTCAGGCTTTGAACATTACATAAACAAAACCCTCATCATTTAAAATCTTCAGGACATACTGTAGAGAGGAATACAACTGGAAAGTTTGATGTATATCAGTGCTAGTGAAGTGTGCCAGTTTTCTGGCTAAAAGTATGAGGAAAGACAGCTCCTTTTGAGACGAAGACATATGTAGACACAAGAAAACTCCAAGGCACTCTCTGTTAACCCTTAAAAATGCATTTATTGCCACAACATGGTTATGCTAGACCTTGAAAACAGACTTTGACCCGTTTTTGACTCCCTGACGAAGGCTCGATTTTGTTCATTGTGCTTTGACACATAAACAGATACACATGGAGTTATAGATGGTTACAGTTACAGCCTAATATTTGTTTTATAGTCCCACATTTAAATAACCTTTAAATACACACTGGATGGAAACAACACTTATGATAAATGTAAATATTGTGACTGCATGTATTTGAGAGAGCAAGGCTTGCACATTTTTCAGCAGTATTAATATATATTGTATTACTGCAAAACATCATTCATGTCCCCACTGATATACTGTCTGCAATCTTACATTCTCGTGGTACATTCAGCTGTCCTTAGCTTCAGTCAGGTCTAAATGGAGGAGGATGATGTTGGTGTGCTCTGCTGGCAGACGTCCAGTAGCAGTGTAACATAACCACCCAGGGTGAGTGTCCAATAACAGGACTTTCTGCACAGCCTGTGCTCAGGCCTGCATGAAATCGTACACGTGCTGCTGTCCATGCTCCAACAGCAACACGCAGACAGTGGCATAAAAAATAAAAAGGGCAGCAGCATGCAGAAATTTGTGATTAATATGAAACAGCTACACACCCTCTCCTAGCATGTGTGGCTATATGGCACTGCACTGCATTTTCTCCATTTAAGGGGCACCCTAGAGGGCTCTGACTCATGTTTTAATCTACTGCAGGGGATAAATCCAAAAACGCACACAGACCACCTAATTTTTCAGCTCTTTTCTGATGCACTTTATCATCGTGTTCATCCTAAATGACTTGCTGAAATGTGTAAAATGATTCATCTGTTTTCTGCCTCAGGCTGCAGGAGACCTCAGAACCACTGCCATTTTTGCCTGTGTGTCATCAAATCAAAATTACTCACCAAAACTGGCACCGAGGTGGCAAAAGTGAGTCAGAAGACTGGCTCAGTATTTCTGGGCAGGAGAGTGAATCCCTGCCCGATCCAGAGGTACTGCTGTTTAGCTGTTAACAGGTAAAGTGACGCACTGACACCCAGTCACAAAAGGGTGTGACAGATGTGTCTCATTTCAAATCTTAAACATGAATATTTTGTGTTTTGTGCTGCATCCACAGTCAGTTTTCAGTTTAAATTTGACTTAGGCAGGGACCCGCGCAGATAGGCGGGGCAGGGGCTCAAATTGATTTGAAAAAGACGAAGCAAAAAGTAAAAGACTTTATGTACACCCTTTGACGCACAGTCAAGCTCATGCACCCACTTCAGACAGGGTGTGTGCTAACGCTTTTAGCTTAGCAGCTACAGATTTAGGCTTAAAAATGATGTCAATAATGTGTTTTTAAATCAATTTGGGATCTCCGGCCATCCGTAGAATCGGATTAAGCTGTACCCGCTGAATAGAGCCATTTTATGTTTGTTTTTTGTGCTTGTTCTTGTTTTCTTTTAATTATTTTTTAGCATTTTTAAACAAGTCCCCATCTACTTCAGTTGTTTAGGAGAACGCTACAACTCTGTTCTGATGTAAAGCTCCAGAAATATTTTGTGGACTACAAAACTAGATAATGACTGAATTTTCATTTTTGGGTGAACTTATCCTTTAATATCTTATTAATGAGCAAATAGGCCTACACCTTTTTTTTATGCTAGCGGTCCATTGACCATTCATTTTTTTTGCACTCTATTTGTAGTTTTATGCCTCTCTATATTTGTTTTAGGTCAGAAATATACTTTTCTGCTCAAATAAGGGACACTTGCAGACGTGTCTTAGCTTCATAAGCAGCTGTCATTAAATCAGGACTCATAACACTGAGCACAGATGACTGTACCATGTCTGTCACGCAGGGGTAACAGTACAAAGTTTGGGCAAACTGGATAAGCGACGAATAAACTGTAAATAAAATAGCTCTTAAATGACTCATGTGTTATATTCACGTTGTGTTTACACTTAGAATAATAACACAACTGCTTTATAGGTGTTTTTAGCCGTGTTTGTGGCGCGTTGAGTTTATAAAGCAGAGCTCGGTCCCCGGGCAGAACAGAGTAGAACAGTCCAGTAGGCAGAGAGAGTGGACAACCCAAACACGGACGGTTAGCAGACAACTATCGTATTAAACAACGGCGGCCTGACAGCCGTTTCAATTAACTAATTACCTCCACCGATACACAATGTGACCAAGCGAGGAGGACACCGTGGTGAGGACTGTCAGAAACACATGACAACCAACTTTGGTTGTTGTGAGCGGCGCACCATGGCATCTCAGCCGAGGTAGGCAGACACAGCGGCGGCTAGCTGCCTGCTAGCTGCTGGGCTGCTAGCTCCACACACACACACACACAGCCCGACTGAACGTTAATTAGCAAGATACGGTTAGCCAGCTCGCAAAGCCACGCACTTGACACGTCTTTAAAGTAAAAGTTTTGCGTTTAAAACTCTGTGGAAAGTGTCGGGAGGTGGTGTGGTGACTTTCTGTAGTCGGTGTTGAAAGTGACATGCAGGGTTTTTTTTTTTTAGCTTGATAAGCAGTTCGAGGAGGAGGTGGAATCAGCTGGAAAGAGCAGGCTGATGTGATTTTTACCCAGCTGGTCAAAGGCTGCTATGTTTATACAAGCTGTGTCGCTTGCATGTTTAGTTTTAAAGCCTCGTACGTCGCGTTTGACTTACTTGGAGCATGCATAACAAGTTGGTCGACAGCGGATTAATGTCTTTTTAACTGTGTATATTCCTCAAAAAATCACCCAAAACACAGGGCGACCAGATTCAACCACACAGTAACATCAATATAAAACTTGGGCTGTGATAATCTGAGCAGAAGAGAAATGCAAACGTTTTCCTTTCAGTTTAAAATCGCTGTTGTGATCACCGTTATTCTTATTTACCAATATAATGACATGGTCATCAACTTTCTTGTAGACTCTACAGTTAAAGGGACACTATGCTGTTTTGGACAATAAATTCAAACTCAGATTATTTTTTTTTTACAGTAATAAAGAAATATTTATCTTTTCCTTAACTGAATAAACAAGCTGTTCTCAGAGGAAAACAAGGTCCCCAGAACACTGTTTTGAAGATAGAAAGGTGGCAGGGTCCGCCACATATAAACAAAGTAAGAAGAAATTGTGTTGTCCCTTTAAGGTCAGTTTGTTTATTCAGTTTACTCACTCATGAAAATGACTTGAGAGTTTGTTAATTAGGTTGTTTAGGCATAAAAAAGGGTTACATGGTGCTCCTTTAAATGGCGGATTTAACCCTAAGGTCCTACAATTGAAAACCTTGATCTATAATGTTTGGCACTGATTGATCAATCGTTTTTCAAAAATAGTTAATTGTCTGTCTATTGCCTAATCTAGCATCATTGCAGCTGGTCAAAAGCTCTGAATTTTCCTACATTTATACATTTAAAGTAGACTTTTTATGCTTTGTCAGTTTTTCTCCTTCCTTCAGTGTTTTTTATAGGTTCTTGTGCATGAAAAAAGCAAAAAGCCTCAAGACCGCACCAACAGTAGCTCCTCTTTCCCACACAAAACACTGCCCCTGAAACGCCTCATCAGTTGTGTCGCCTTTAATACCGTTACTTCTTGACATCACACTATGTCGCCTTGTCACACATTTGCTTAATAAATGTCTAGCAGCTAGTTTGGCAAATAAGAATTAATTTAGTGAAGCTGCTCTGTTGTTGTTTGCGGTGCCGGCTCAGACGTGTGTGAGCTGGCCAATAACAGCAGACTTGTTGTTTGGGAGGAGGGGCCGCAAAGAGACAGGAGCTAAAGCGTTTCGGACAGAGGGGGAATACAGTGCTGCAGCCCTGGACAGTATGAGAAAACTGAAGTGTGTTATTCTAGTAGTAACCCAAAATAAGATTATGAGCCTGAAAATAAAAAATTAAAAAAGCACAATATGTCTCCTTTAAATCACCCTATGGTACCCTAAAATTTGTTAATCACTACCAGATTGCCTCTCAGTCTGTCGTGGCCCTCAGGGTTTATGTGTTTGGCTCAGAGGAGATACTGAACCAGGAACTCTCACCTCCTCCCTGTGATGCAGAACTGTGTGGGAGGCTTAACATTTTATTTATAACACTGTGTTCCCTTGAGTTTGGATAGTAAAAAGTAAGTTCTTTGTGTCTTGAGTTCCTTTTCTCACATTTGTTACGCTTCATTGTATTGAAAGTTGCAAAAAACAATTTGATATGTTCTCATAGACCCATTTTTGAGTATGAACGAGGACCCTAACATAAAAGCAACTTTTTACTTTATTTAGAAACCAAGTGGTAGAAAGCTACGTGGTGCAGCAAAGTCAAAATAAAGGAAAAAATGCTTTTTGCCCATTTTTTAATTTCTTTTCTTTCAGATTCAGAGCTGCTTTTTCTTAGTCAGGTAGTTATTTCACCTTTTTATCGAACATTTGATCGATTTCTGGCATTTATCATCTGTGATTGGTAAAATGGTACACTCAAATTTTGCTTATACGCCCTTGGTGGAAGGTTTTGCACTGAGGGCACAGTAAACTGCAAATTATAGTTTGTTTTAAAGACAGGAAACTAACAGACAGTTAAACTACTTGAGCTGAGCAATATTAAAATATTTTTTGTCATATTTTTAGGCTGTGTTGCAATACACAACATATATCTTGATATTTTAAATCTCCCAAAGATCGCCCTTCAAAAATGCTAGGACTGGACGACAAAATCAAACATGAAAATGCATTTCCTCAAATACCTTGATATCGCTATTGCTATTGCTAATTTCACAAAATACTAAAACAATAATTCATAGTCGGGTAAGTTGAGAAAATATCATTACTGTAATGCGGCCTTCAAAACCAGGAAAAGAAAACACGTATGTGATATCACTACAGTATTTGTTCAGATGTAACTCATACTAAATAATTAGACCCATTAAGATAACATCACTGGGTGTCTATCCTGAACAGTTTATGTTCCAGCCTCATCAATAATTAAACCTCTGATGTTGTTCTCAGCAGCTTTTGAAAGGTGCTTGTGCTGCATCCTCAACATGCACAATCGGCAAAAAACAAAATCTGACATTTTGTACATTTAATACGACCACAGTATGCTGTTGCTTTGACCCTCGCTAGTTCTGATCTAGGTCCCACCAGTTATTTTGGCCAGTCTCTCTGTGAAATTAATGAGTGAGTGCTCATCTGTTTGGCTTAATCCCAAATCTGCGCTGCTCCACCTGTTGCCATGGAAGCATCCCACTGGGGTTGCTGAGGATGATAAACACTGTGTTTTTGGAAAAAAAAACTATGACATTTCTAAATGTTGATAAATGTTCAGCACACTTAGATATGTTGAAAGTGTTACACAGATCTGATCCCATGCGGCCTGCTGTTGTTCCACAATGTAATACAGTATAGCAAAGCAGCTCTTTCTGCCATTGGCATCATATCAAGGCCAGTAGTTGTAATCATCCATTTGATGTCTGCATGGGCTTTACGCCATCTTTAGGGACTAGTGAGAACAGATGTGATTTTTGCAGTGAATCCTCAAGGCGTATGTGAGCCTAATTGCACTTTTCTGTCGATATGAGGGGTACTGTCTTCCCCCATTAGACTGCTGCTCTGCCGCCAGGGGAGATAAGTCTGTGATAAGATGCCACAAATTTTCAGTCTCTAAATTTTCTGCTCTCTTTAGCTAAAACTGATCAGACACATTCATTGTTCTGGGGGTTCGAAGCGTTTACAATCATAGAAAATCGATACAATATGTAAAGAACGAACTGTTTTACAATCTGAGTCACTGAGTTGTGGAGTATGTCCTCAATTGTAGTTTGGTGGTTGGATTCAAGTTTTAATATATAAAGCACTTACTGAATATTTACCTGTGGCATCTAACTGGGTAATTGTATTTAGTGTTGATGTTGAAATGATGCACTTGTAAATGCAATGCTAATTTTAAGATCTGTCTTTCTTTTGCAATGTTTAATTTACAGTGTATACAATGAAGAAAGGAACCTTCTTCGTCTCCGAGCATGGGAACAGAGGAACCAAGAAACAAGCCAACAAGCCAAAGACCTTAACCCTGAGAATGTACCACTTTTTGGCAAACCATACAAGGTAAATATCACATTAGGTTCTTGGCGGACTAGTATAGACAAATTGTTGACCCATTCGCATGTGAAGAGCAGTGCAGACTCTAACAGGGCCTCTAATGTCCTTGTTATAAAAGATGCTTATTTTCAACTTCTTATCTTGAGTGTTGCATTTAAAGCACAATATGTGTTGGACTTTGATGAAATTGGTTGTTGTACTGTCAAAAATAGTGATGATAGTAACGAAAAAGCCATATAAATTGTTGCATTAATATGTAATAATGCATTATTTCTAACTCTGCTCCTCTAATCACTTTGGTTTCCTTGATGGAGAATATGATCATTTTTTTAATTGCAACTTTACTACAAAGAGCACTGTCCTTCCTGCCATAGCTGTGATTTATTGTCACTTTCTGCATCTTGTGCAGAGAATATTAACTGTAAAAAAAAAAAAAAAAAAAAAAAAATGTTTTTATTGGGAAAACATGCAGAGCAGATGTCAGGATTACTTTCAGCCTTGAGTAGTGTCTGTACTCTTCCCCTGAGGCTACGAATGGCCCTAACAGCCTCCATACAGTAAATAAGATGGGACAGCCTGTACATAGCCTGCGAGACAAGAAGGTCATTGAATCACTCGCTGGTGCTCCTAAAGCTCAATTACTGCAAGTGCAATTGCTGTGAGCACATGATAATAATTAAAGGTGACTTAAATGAAAGTATCAACCCTTTTTCTTATTTCTTCTCTTTTCTAACTCACGTCTGGACAGTCAAAGCACACTGTTTGGAGAGATTTTAGTGAGTTATTTAGACTGAAACTGTAAATATTGGCAGGACAAAATAAGGACTTTGCCATTAATGTATCACCAGCAGTCAGACAAGTTGAGATTTCAAATATTAAACCAGTATTTCTGGCAAAGGAAGAATTGAAAGGGAAGAAAACATCAATGAGGGTGCTTGAGTGTTGTTGCTTTAAATTTGGCAAAATTTATTGGGCTGTCATCAGCAGTGTGATGTATATTCCTTTGGGGATTAAACAACCAAGGGATCAAGACATTTAGTTAAATGTAATTATGTTTATTAGATTAAGGTTATTTGTCCTCTGTTAACATAACTGTTTACACCTTCTTTTTGTAGACAAACAAAGGGGATGAGCTTTCCAATCGAATCAAGAGGATGTTGGGCAGTTATGACGATGTAAATTATCCCCATCCCTTTGCCACTGAGCCTTTACCCATTCCTTCTTATGTGACCTTCTCACAGTCGGATCAGGGTCAGCCTAACACGGATAAACCAACCAAACCGCCATTCCATAACCTGGTCCATTACACGTCGACTCAGAGTCAGAAAGCCCCGTCTAGTAGTGGATACTCCTCTCAGCCCCTGAGGACGTCTAACACCTCTTCTTCTCCTAACCACTATGGGAATTCATCTTTGAACCACGGTCAGCTCAGCCACTCAGCACATCACCAAAAGAAAAGTGAAGCAGATCTCAGGGAGCGTGTCAGCCTTACCCAGGAAATGTCTTGTCAGGCTCCTGATGTGAAGCCACCACTACCCTTCATGTGTTCCAGTGACCAAGATAACACTGACATGGACACTAAGGACACCTTGGATAGACATCAGCTTCAAGGCCCTACAGATCACCCCTCCGAGTGCACAGGCAACATGGATGTTTCCACATTTAACCTAAAACAGTCCCCCAAAGATACACCTCTGTCTCAAGCCAACAAGGGTAACACACTACCTTCCCAGACGTTCCCTTCACTCCTGTCTAAGCAGCCCAACGTAGTCATGACCCAGAAGCCAACAGCATACGTGCGACCCATGGATGGTCAGGACCAGGTGGTCAGCGAGTCACCAGAGCTGAAGCCTTCACCAGAGCCATACGTGCCTCTACCGGAATTAATCAACAAATCTGACCTGGGCAAAGCAAAGATACTGCCACAGTTTTTAGAGGTGAGTGTAATGTCTGTGATTTATGAATCTAAGTCCCTTAATGCTACATAAGAAAAATAACAAACACTTTTATATAGTGGCTTGCGGAGGATAAATTGAGGAGTCTCGCAGCCTGAGGAAATGAGCTGCTCCATAGTCTGGTGGTACGGCAGCAGATACTTCTGTATCTTTTGCCAGATGGCAGCAGGGTGGACAGACTGTAGCTGGCGTGGGTGTTGGTGTTGGCAACGTGTGATTACCATGTCAGGTTACCATTGATGTAGATTCCCAGGAACCTAAAACTTGTCACCTACTCCACCCCAGCTTCACAGGCGTCTGTGTCTTTGCCTCCTTTTTTTTTAAAATACGCAATTAGTTAGCCCCTTGGTTTTCTCGATGTAGAGCAGTAGACCGTTCCCTGCGCATCACTCTGGGTTACTTCGAAATCAATCGTTCAAAATATTGCAAGGCATACTTAAAAAATCGACACAGCCACAGAAATCAAAATGAAATCAAGTTATACCTGACAATGTAACTATAATGTCATTAAAACATTTTTGTTGTTTTGTTTATGTAATTAAGTTTATTATTGTTATGTATATAATCAAAATGAAGTGTATAAGAACCTTGAAGTTTTACTCTGGCTATATGTAAACAAATACAATCACCTTATTTAACACTAGGACACTGTTGAACCTTAAGGTAGCATCTAATAGTAATTTAGTTTTAGTAGTATATGATTGATTTCCTGCTTAGTGAGAATATCTCCCTCTCTAGAAATATAGATATTGTACATCATAAAACATGATTGTCTTGCAATATCATATGCCCCCGAATCTCATGTTTGGTGCTTCCGCAGACTGTGGGGGAGAAGATAAGAGGAGTAAAGTCCTTCTTATTGTTTCTCAGCACTGTTGTCTGGGCTTTGAATATACTGTACTGTGGACTAAGCGGATTGAGTGTCTGCTGAGCTCAGGATGTTCTCTAAAGTCCCTCAGTTGTGTTGATTTTTCTTGCTTGACTGTTCAGGCGCTCAGGTAGGACTTGCTTTGTTTTGGAGAGTTTGGCTGAACTCCAGTTCGACTCATTCATCTGTTCTTTGTCTCACATAAACACACGCACAACCCTTGCACCTGCAGCGCTCCACACCTCCCCCTCACCCTCCTGCCGCAGCACAGCAGTGCTGAATGTGCTGCTGTTCTCTCTGCTGGGACTTGTCCAGTGCAAGATAGTTTGGTAGTTACTCATTCGACTATTTCTCACCAACCCTCCACTCCACAATTAAATTCAACATCTGCAACAAGCCATATATAAGACAGTATAATCAGAAATGTCCCTCGGGTTTTGTTACAGCGCAGCCCAGGCTAAAGGGAAGCGACATAAAATCAGATGTTGTTGGTAAAAAGAGTTATTTATTAATATTGAGGCCAGACTGTGTTATGAATAAAATTAAGTGAGGCAAACTACAAAACAAAAGGGCGAATGTGTGGTGGTACAAAATAAGAGTTGCTAAAAATTGCTTTTCTAAAAATAAACCATATAGTTTATATCAAGTTTCATGTCAGGACATTTTGTGAAATGATATACCAAAACAAACTCTTCTTTTTCCATTCCATGGAGGGTTATTGCAACATAATATTAATACCACTAGGAAGACAAGGAAGAAGACAAAGAAATGTGTAATTCCATACATTGTGATACAGCGAAACCTTGATATTTTCTGAGACAGTTATCATACCTTGGAAATTTCATAACATTGCAACCCAAGTGCAAAACAGGCCTGAACAATTGATTCAAGTATTATCGAAATAACGATTTTTTGATAAGTACAATCATCACACACCATTAAACATAAAGCGATGGCAGAGGTGCCCCGCCCTACAAAGTCCCTTGATGTAAGGGAACAATTGATTTGTACACATACCACCATGTGAACATAAAACAGAATATCAAGAAAACACAATGACATTTAAGAAAACAAAAAGTTAGGAGTAGTCCTTTTGGGAATGGTTGAATTCTGTTGTACTGGGTATTGATATCGACTACAAGCAGTACAAAACAAACATGTGGTATCATGTCTTACTCAGGTGCATAGCATGGTGTGTGTTGCAAAAAGCCTGTGGTTTGTGTGTTTGTGTGCGTGTGCATGTGTGTGTTTGTGCTCAGCTGCCTCCGATAACTTCGTCCTTGGGCTCAGCCGAACAAAAAATGAGCTTTGGCACCAACTCTATTGGTCTGGAGGCCCATTCACTCCGACCTTATCTCAAACACTGTCCATTCACAATAAAAAACTGAAAGACAGGCCTGAAAACAAACTGAAATACAGCCTGTCGACTCACTCACTCGCTCTCCCACACACACCCACACACCCACCCACACACACACACACACACACACACACACACACACACACACACATTATTTATTTGATGTCTGGGTTGGCCTGTGTTGCTGCCTGACAGGTATTTCTTCACTCATCTAGTGGCGATGTAGTGTAGGGCTAAAGCTGCAAAGATTAGTCAATTAATAGATCGAATGCAAATTAATTGGCAGCTATTTCGATTATCAATTAATTGTTTGAGTCATTTTTCAAGCAAAAAAGTTTCCTTTTAATTTAAGGATTTGCTGCTTTTCTTTACTTTTTCAAATCATAGTATCCTGCAAAAACACGTTTCTGGCCATTATTCAACGCGATATCGCTCAGAGGGGGGATCATGACTATAATTCACTTTTGGTTGGATGCTGAATTGGTGACAGTAATCTAAGGTGCCCTCCTTGAGTTTGTAACTTGTAGCTGTACAGAAATGTTATATTATATATGAAACATTGTAGTCTACCATACGCTCATTGGTCTTGCCAATATTGAACTTCAGGTGATTGAAATCATGCATGGCAATACATAAACCTAACCCATAAGTTAACTTAAGTCTTTCCTGTCAGATACCATAAATGTTTTGCTCTGTAAAACCATAGCCCCTTAACAAACCTTTTTAAGTTTGTGGTTTGTGCTATAATTGCCCACAGGTTTTCTAGGTCTTTTTGTAAACTCACAATAACTCCTTTTCTTTCTACAGACAAGGACAAATGAAGCTCAGTGTGTTGAGGACATCTTGAGGGTAAGTACAGCCGTTTTAATTCTTATTTATAGTTCACATTGGCTAATTTACATCTAACATTTGAGTTCTAAACCACTTGTGCATGAGTAGCCGCAAGCTGCTTAACAGCTCTGATATCTCAACAAATGTAGGTGCACAAGTCATGCTGTCCGATTGTTCATGGGGATTCTTACAAAATGTATTACGTTTTGTGCTGTGGCTGTAACACAAGTTGACTGTGCTTGTGTTACATTTTTAACCATAGAAGAGCAAACACACTAGTTGCTCAACAACCATACACAGTTTTATAACTGCAGATACACTTTTCTTTAGCTTTCTTGCAACAGTCCTCTGTTCTGGATCAACAGTATTTCTTTATCACTACATTTCTGTTTATTTTCAATTGTTCACTCACCTCACAGCTGCACAGAGCTCAAAAAGATCAGCATGTGCTACTGGCCTACACTGAAGAATGAATCCTATGTTGATGTTTACTGTATATAGAGTGATTCCTGTTTTGTAGCTGGGCTATGTTGATCGACTCCTGACATGTCTGTCTCTATTTATGCCCCTCTACAGGAAATGACCCGCTGGTGTCCCCCTCTCCTGACAGCTATATGCACACCTAGCACAGGTGAACCCTCCATGTCCCCGTTCCCAGCCAAGGTAAGTGCTTAAAGGTTGAGAAATATTGAAATCTGTCTTGATTTTATGCCCATTGGCATGGACCATGAGTCAGTAGGGTGGGTATAATCCTGCATCTTTGCAGCTCATGGCCTTTTGTGTCTCACTACTCTCAGGTGCTTGATTTTATTTTATTTTTTCTCTTTCTCTGTCTTAACAGGAAGCAGAGCATGTCTCTTCATGTCCAGGACAAAGTGAGTAATGAGGAAATAAGTGCAATTCAGGCACAGAACAAGATGAAAATGATAAGAAATAGTAAGGTAGAAATTATAATATTGTGTCATTAAAGAGTAAGTGTGTTGTGTCTCTTCTCCTCTTCGTTTTTTCTCTCTCTTCTCTTCCTCTTCCTTCTCGCCTCTCCTCTCCTCTCATTTTCTTCTATGTTTCTATGGAAACTTGTACAACCCAGCTGCCCAGTTCTGTGGATTTACCACAAAATACCGGAGGAGACAAACAAACCCTACAATTTAATCTCAAATTAGCCTCCACTAAGAGAAAGAGGCAGTCATGTAAAAGAGAGGCGTGATCTGTCACAAAACTATTATCACACTATAATAGTTGCCTCCAGGACCACATTAGCCAGGATGACACATACACAGACTCACAAGGTGAAAACATTACCAGCCGATGCAGCCACGACTGGATGTGTTTTATATTTAATTTTAAGATCACATCAGGCAAGAGAAACACGTTTTGGCAGCAGTTGTGGATTTTAGGAATGTGTGGAATTTGGAAAATGCTAACAAAACATTTTAGGAACAGGTTGTTGTGACGCTGAACGATTATCAAAGAACGCAAACCCACAGGATTGTAGAAATGAGACACCCGTCTGATGAATCATGTGGGTGTCATTATTGATTCAGAACTCTACCAACTTAATAAAGTTAAATAAAAATAGCCATTTAATCTGTGCTCCTGGAGATGAAGCCGTGCATAATCCGTACGATGCATTCGATTTTATGTTGAAATAGATTTTTACTATCAAATGTTGAAAAGCATGTGCTTGTATAATGTTGAATTTAACAGGAAGCAAACAGCCCTTCGGATGTAGTAGTATTTTAATGGTCTGGTCTTTCTGGTGGTTATCAAGATTATAATCTGTGATGTTTTTGGTAGTCTTAGCCGTAGTGCACTGGAGTCAATTTCACATCAGTGTGAATATTTTTTACAATGACATCCACTTGTGTTGTTTCTTTGTTAGAAAACTGTGACTCATGTCCTGCAGATCCATCCCAGCTCCTCCAGCAGAGCACCTCATCGTAAGTGACTTTTCAAAAGGACAGTTTTTGTGCCATAATTTCAAAATGTGACACACAGCTGGGCACATGAGCCATAATATTTGTTATTAAATTATAAAACAGCTGTCTCATATTATTGTTGTGTTCTGTGTGCGTGATGTAGATCATTTGAAGCAGTACATTCCAGAGGGGTCGAGTCTGCCAGCTCCAGCGACTCAGAGAGCAGCTCAAGATCAGAGTCGGACAGTGAAAGCACCACAGAGGAGCCACTTCAACACCCAATGAGCAGCTCAGTTAAAACCGAGGTAATATGCTGCTTGCCCTGTTTGTATATTAAATGAAGGACGCATAAATCTAAACATTCTCTGAACTGTTTCTTGCTCACAATGTTTGTGTCTTTTGTAGCCTGATGCTCCAGTGGTCACCCATGTTGATTGGCAGTTGGGGAACTGGATCAGGTCCAGCCAGCAGAACTCCGGCACCGAAGGGCGAAGCGGTGCCTCTGAGAGCCCCACTCACAAACATCCACCGCTGACTAGGAGCTCCAAGCACTCCAGTGTAGAGGTGGTCGACCCCAGCAGGGAGTCTAAACCTCAGCTTTCTTCTCACCAGAAAGCGTTCACTGATAGCCTTGGAAAACCCCAGCAGTACAGTGAAAACCCTCAGGACGCCTTTAACCAGCAAAGAAGCCAAAAATCCCCCTCTGCTGATGTAAACAGCTGTAGCAGGAAAGTTTCATGCACGTTCTCCTCAGTATCAGCAAATGCTGGTTGCCCAGATCGCACTGATGCAGCTCTCATTGTGAAGTGTGAGGAAGTCGTAGCGACACGACCCACAGACCCGTGTTTCACAGACAGACCCAAGGTAAAGACGAAAACAGGACATAGCAAGAAAAGCAAGGACAGCATTGACGCTAAAAGAGACAGTAAGAGGACTTCTAAACACACAACACTTGACAAGCGGAAGGCTGGCTCAGAGCCTGACGTCCCGCTCGTTCTGTTCGGTTCATGTCCAGCCTGTGGTGTGCGATATCCGAACCCCTGCTCCTGCCCCACCCAAACTCCTGCTCAGCCTGACCAGCTGTCTCCTGCACCGTCAGTCAGAATCAGTTGTAGCAAACAAAAGTCAGAGAAGAGCGCCAAAACAACCCACAAGCACCTGGGGAAGACCGGGCATACAGCCAAGAGTTCTCGAGACTCCCATAGGCCTCCTAGATCCCTGCTGGTGAAGATTGATCTAAGTCTGCTCTCAAGAGTCCCGCAGACCTCCGGCAACCGCCAGGAGAAACCCGGCGATGCAAAGAGAACAGCACTGGTCAGAGAGCAAGATGGAGGGGGCAGTGATGCTCCTACAACCCACAAACTCACCAAAACCAGCAAAAAGAGTATACCTCAAAATGTGAGAAATATGAAGGGCTGTTCTAGTTAGCATACATGTATAAAATGAGTCTTTTTTTTACTTTAATGTGTGATTTGTTGTCTCCTAGGTTGAGGTAGACAATAAAACTATTCCCAAGAAGAAACCGAGGCTGGAAAACACGAATACCTCATCAAGTCAAGCTTCTGTCAAACTGGAGTAGGTCACATTTAACATTTTTTAAATGAGATGTTGTCTTCGTCGTCACTTCATTCAGATCACACACGCTCTCTTATCTTATCACCCACAGAAGTTCCAAGAATTCAACAGAGGACCGGGAGCGAAAGAAGCCCAAGAAAAATCCTGTTCCTTTGCAGCAGCAGCAGCAGCCTCCGACACCCAAAGACACTAAAGACTCAAAGCCAAACAAACGCAGTTCTGCGGAGACACAGGAGACCAGTAAGGAGGCTTCAACCAGCAAAGACTCTGGCAAGCGCAAGAGGAGCAGCGGAAAGCACACAGAGCGCCCACACTCTGAAAAGGTGACTGCAGGATATAAGATCAACGCTAATTAATATTAAATTAGTGCACTGCTTCTTTTCTCAATAGAAGCAAGTTCCCCTTGAGTGATCGTTGGCTTATTAATTTATTGTTACATGAGAGGGGAAAAATTTCACATTTTAATTAAACGTCTGCCCTGCAATCCAAGCAGAAGCCCCCAAAGAAAACCTTCGCCGTCCCATCAGCTTCACAGCCCACCAAGGAGGCTTCGACCAACAGACCGTTGCTCATAATTGAGGACAGGTAAAAATCCTTCGAAACTTCATTTTTGAGTGAACTCATGTCGTGATTATATCGTCCAACAAGTACGATTCCTGATATTATCCCCATAATCATCAAAATATTCTTCATTTAGTAACTTTTACTGTGTTATGAACTGTTACTGCTATAACAAAGCTTCTTTAACCTGTAGGCAGTATCCAGTGAAGCATTACATAAAGGAGGCCAAAAAACTGAAGCACAAAGCTGATGCAGAGGTACGTTTTGGTTTGTTCATTTACTAAAGTGACTGCAGTCAAACTTCTAGTACCAATAACTTATAACCAGACTGTGTTTTTTCATCTCTTTTTCTGTCTCTGTAGTCAGATAAATTCAATAAAGCTTTTAACTACCTGGATGCGGCCATGTACTTCGTTGAAAGTGGCATTGCTATGGAAAAAGATCCACAGATTTCCATGTCTTCCTACACGATGTTTGCAGAGACCGTTGAACTGCTCAAGTACGAACTCTTTGTTGTAACTGATGATCTGCGCTATCAGAAGCTTTTTTTTGTAAATGTTAAATTGCATGTTTACAAAGCCATAGAGTGCAGGGTCGACTCTTCCACCCTGTCACGGTCACAGATATTTAAATGTTCTTTATATCAAAGCTAGAATTAAAGTTTTGGCTCCATAACTGAATTTGATTCATTCATTAGTTTTACTGCACATTCTCCACTCTCACAGGTTTGTACTGAAACTTAAAAACACAGTGGACCCCTCTGCTCCACCCTCAGAAAAGGACTTTTTAGCTTTATGGTAAGGTGTAGATGATACTTAATGTGTTGTTTCTCCACACATCAGAATGTTAACATTATTGGTTATAGTTTACTTCCTGTTTTAGGTAGAAAAATGATTAGAAACAACAGCAACTTATTGTTGATAACTCTGTAAATATGTAGAATTTGTTTAGATGGGCAATTTATTCTAAGCGATTTTTCCATTACTGATAATGCTAATCAGGTACTGTAGATTGTATGCCTCTATTTTGATGTCAACAAACAAAATAACCTGAATGTTACATGATAAATTCATGTGAATATGAAAATTCTGTAATTATTCTACTCAACCTCGTATCGATGGAAAGTCCGGAGTTCACAAAACATTTCTGTAGCTTCACAGCAAAACAGCGTTAAACAACAAGTAGATGGGGACTTATTTTAAAACGTATACAAACAATTATTTTAAAAATACATAAAATGGCTCCGAACAGCTGGTCCAGTGTAGTCCAAGTCTCCAGAAGCCCTGAGATCCAAAATTGATTTGAAAAGACGTTATTTGCTGCAACACTGTTTGCCTGTGAAGCTCCAGAAATGTTTTGTGTACTATGAAACTTTCCATGACTTAACCATCTGCATGGGGGGTGAGTAGATAACAACTGAATGTTGTTGTTGTTTTCTTTAATAAGTCATGTAGACTATGAAGAGTTAAATAACATTTGTTTCTTGTAGTTTGAAGTGCCAGTCTCTCCTGCATATGGCCATGTTTCGCCACAAACAAAAAACTGCACTCAAGTATTCAAAGACCCTCACTGATCATTTCAATGTGAGTATTAACGTATTATAAGTTAACAACAAATGTATACTGAGGCAGAAAAGTAGCACCTCTGCATAGATCGCTAAGTTACAATACTTTCTACGATACAGCACTTAATTTTTTTGTTTTGCGAATTAAATTAAATTTAATGTCTTTCAGAACTCTGCTCAGAAAACACACGATTCCTCTGCCTTATCGTCAAAGTAAGTCCTCTAGTCTGCATGTTGGACATATTGCACTAAGCTGTCATAGGTGCAGCGCGTCAAACATCCTTTTATCCGTCTCCCTTTAGAGTCGCAGACACCCCGTCCCCGATGCCGTCTCCAGCCAGCACGTCCACCAGCTCAGGTCCTGGCTCCAGCCACAGCGGCAGCGTGTTGGTCGTGGACCCGGTCAGCAGCAGCACCGTGGTGGTTCCACGGGCCATTGAGCAAGCGGCGTTCAGCTACGTCAACATCACTACATTATTCTTGAGCGCTAATGATATCTGGGAGCAGGCAGAGGAGCTGGCACACAAAGGCAGCGGTAAGAATGGATGGAATAAGTTTGCTATGTTTTGTCAGCAATAATAGTAAAATAAAATAAAATAATAACATTTTGATTATTTTTTTTTGTCACCCAAATTTTTTTGTTCCCTACGTGAATTTTTTTTTCTTCCTTGGCAATACAAAACTGAGATTTTCATTTATTTATTAACAAGATTTTTTTTTTCACGCGGCTTCACACAAGAAAAATAAAGAAAAAGAAAAAAATATAGAAATTTACAGCGAAAAAAAATTTGATTTTTTTTTTTTGTTTGTTTCTCTGGCCACATTTTTTTTTTTAAACCAACCCCCCAAAAAACCTAAAAAAAGAAAAATGTCCTGCCAAATTAAAAAAAAAAATCTCAAAAGACTTTTTTTTGTTTTTCCGGCCAGAATTTTTTTTATTTTTTTTTACCCCACCCCTAAAAAAACTGCCACATTTTTTCAGCAGGTTTCAAAAATGAAAAAAACAAAGAAATCCCCTGAATTTATAATTTTTGTCCTAAAGATTTCTTTTTCACTCTGCGTCACACAAGATGTACAAAACCTGCCAAATTCATTAATTAATTAATTAATTCCGCATAAAAATTCCTCACTGCAGGAAATGTTTTGACTTGCAGTTCTTAATTTCGAAAGACAAAACCTTGAACAGGACACATTACACACATCTGTTTGAGCTATACTGTAAAATGTATCACCCAACTATTTTGATAAAAAAAAATAGCAGTCAAAAATTCAGATTCCAGCTTCTTAAATGTGAATATATTCTGTTTTTACTCCTGTATGACAGTAACCTGAATATCTTGAACGAACCAAACCTTTGATTGACATTTTTCACAATATTCTGCCATTTTTTAGACCAAACAACGAATCGATTAATCAAGAAAACAATCGACAGATTACTCAACAGTCGAAATAATCTTTAGTTGCAGCTCTGGTTCACAGTCACCCCCCACATGACTAAGGTGCCAAAAAGCCATTACTTTTTGAGATCGATGAGCCTGTCAAGTGTTGTTTAATGTTTCTGTATGTTCCAGGCATGCTGACAGAGCTGGACACCGTTATGGGCCCACTGAGCCTGACGTCGAGTATGAGCTCTATGGTCCGTTATACGAGACAGGGTGTCCACTGGCTGAGGATGGACAGCCAAAAGGTGAAGTGACCAACAACCTGCTGCTGTCTGCAAACCCTCCAAGCTGCGTCTCACCCCTGAGCTGCTCCTCAGGCTTGTGACGGTCGTCTTTATCTTCACTTCATACGGACGTTATCTCATCTCATGAAAAAAGGTAGACGAGGATGTCGCTCATGTTCTCGAGGACACCACACTGATTATTGCACTTATTTTATTTTTTTTTTCTCATGTCCACGTTGGTGTTTCTCTCTCTGGCACTTTTATGAGCTTTGGTTACTTACATCTGTTGTAATCCACATATTTTATGATTTGCACCTGCTTTGTACCTTCCTGTTCTTCTGTCAGCTGACATCATGAAACATTTGGGAATCAGGGCTTTATTCAGGAGTGACCTTAACCAAATTGGATGAAAGTACAAATGTCAAATTAAACTGAAAGTACCTTTTTAGTAGCTCTATGATTTTATACACGTGGTTGTGGAGCAAGTGCTGACACCGATCTTATTTATTATCACAACTTTTGTTATTGTTACAATTATGAGCTGTTAAACACCTCTTTAAGTATCATGTTTAGAATTGTCACTACAAAATGTTTTCTATTTGATTTTATTTAATTTCTCTTGAAAAGAAAGTCATTTTTTCCCCTGTTTCTGTCTGAAATCATGGTTTGATTTGGATTCAGGGATTTTGTAATTTTTAAATTCTGCACTGTGTTTCCTCCACAACTCACCCATGATAATTCAGGTGTGCATTTCACACGGGGGTGAGGTAATTTCTTGTGCTTTTTGTACACCTGACGGCATCTAATTTTTACTTTTTAGGAAGTAGAGATCAGGCGAATATGGGGAAACTTGTCGCTGCCATAAAAAGCTTAGAAACAGTAAAAAACCAGATCAGCATTCAGTTTATTCATTTTAGTCGATCCCTTCAGTTTTTCAGCTGATTGTTGCCAGATTTAAAGTTCTGGTTGGATCGAAACACACTTCTTGTGCAAAAAAATTAAAAAAAACGTGCCAAACTGTCCCCACCGGTTAAAATACATGTTGAAATGTAGGTTAAATTATTGGGATAAATCTGGACACGTTCAAACCACAAATCATGTTTGAATAATAATAAGACAGGGAGGCACTTTCCGACTGCGTAGAAGCTGTTGTTTGCAGTCTTTTATGTCATTGCGTCATTTCAAGGCATAACCATTTCATCTTAGGTCTCACCGGTCTGCTCTTGTCTGAATCTGAGCGAATGGTGATTGGAAATTGATTATTGGATTATCACATGCTTTTTGTTATGACGGTTGCAGCTCAGGGTCGTTGCAGAGGTGACGAGCTTGACAAGCAGCGACTTGCTTGCTAGATTTTTATTCTCGTCATCCTGTTGAAAAAATAGCTCTTCTGCCTCCTAATGGAAAGTAAATTATTCATCTCACTTATAGAGGTTTCTTGTCTTGACTTCCCGCGAGAACAAAAAAAGGGGGAATAATGATGATGACAACAATAATGACATCACTGACTTTCTGTTGGATGTCGTGGTTCACATTGGCCATCGGTTTGAGTTACCTTTTAAGTATAGTGGAACGACCGCAGTCATGAAACGACAGTAGTGTTCCCTTTATTTGTTTTTGCACCAGTAAGCTGCTCTCCTGTGTTCCCCACACTTTTGTCGAGTAGCAAATGTTGAGTTGCAAAATGTTTACTAGATCTGTGGTAGTAGAATAAACGGCCAAACTATAGCTTAGTAAAGAATGCACTTTTTTGAGTATTTGTAGTTAATTTCAGTGTGTTTTTGGACAAAAGACCACGTTCCCAAAGACCAGCAGGACTGTGCTCGTCCTGTTTATTGTAACTTTGATTCTAAGCAATAAAGCACGAGTTTTGTTGGCTTTAGTGAGGTGTTGACGTCACAGCTTCTTATTGATACACGCGGGGACGCATGAAGAATCAGTCGGAAATAGTAAAAAGAAACATTGCTTTAGATTAGCATTTGTGGGTTTTTGAAATGTTTCCCTTCTTGATTCAGTTGGTGTGTCTGTGCAGTTACATGATAAAAGGGCTAAACAAGGATCACAAAGTGTTCCTAACTTTATTTTCACACACAAATGATGATATTTTTTTAAGTATGGAGCAAGAACACTGGTGCCATGACTGTTTGGGAATATTTTTATGTACAGGCTGTTAAAGACTTGATCTTTAGTTTCTTAACACGGATGTCTAAACTGTCATTTTGGCATTCAACATTCAGAAATCATGCATCTTCAGTTGTTGTCCTTTCCAACCTGTGGCTTTATTTCCATCATCTTTAATTGTTGGTGCCTCCTCTATGAATTTCTCTGCATAAGTTTACACTTCTTGTCCAAAAAATTATTTACTGGAAACATTTGAAGGATGTTTTTTTTTTTTTTTCCTTTTGTGAAATATGTAAAGAATTTGTGTTGCAGTGTACAGAAATGAATAAACACACTGGAAATGAGTTTATTGTTGTTTAATCCTGGTTTTTTTTCTCAAAGTAAGAAAATGACACGATTCATGAACATTTCTTAATTACTCTGCTGTAAACATGACAAAATAACTGCTGCACTTCAGACATGTAAGTGCAACAAAGGAAAAGAAGTTTTATCTTTTTAATACATTTTTCATTCATCTATTACAATATTTACAATAGAGTTGAATCTTTAAGAACTCTGGAGATTTAAAAACTACAAAATCACTGATTTGTTTTTAAAAAAAGTATCAAATTCGATGTACTGTACAAAACATGAATGATGGTTTACGTGTCTGATTCTAATGCAAAGTTGGGGTTGTTGAAGGTGACCTGCAACAGAAGAAAAACACAACTTTAGCATTTACACTCCTATAAAATATTGCTCACATCCAACAATGACAGACTAATCAATAACTTACCACATCAGCGTTACTGGTTGATCTTGTTGGCAGGCTCAAGCTGCTCAGTTTGTACCCCCGGACTCTGATGGCATAGTACAGCAGTCCAACAATCAAGACAACAAACAGAATGGCTCCAATGATGGCGCCAGCTATCACCCCTCCATCTGTACAAACAGACACAAAAACACAGATGTAGTACATTTGGTAGTGTCATGCTAGCTATGCAGCTGGCATTGCTATAAATTATGTTATATCAGTAGCCCGAAAAGCTAACACTCGAACTGTAAACTTACTGTTGCCATTAACGACTGGACCATCAGTGGGAATTATTGGATTGCCGCCATCATCAGTTGTATAGTCTGAAAGACAGAAGTTAATCTGCTGTTCATCTTTTTAAAACCACAATGAAATCTGCGGAAATTCAGTCCTCAACAGAGGAATGTTCATAAAGTAATAGTAAAATAAATCCTTACACTGGCGGTGGCGGCATACGAAACCTCTCTTCTCCAGGCAGTTGTTGTCGTTCCAGTGTCCGTCGTGGTACATCTCCACACAGTTCTCTTCGGCCACCTCCCCGGGGTGGAAGGCAAAGTTTGGCTCATTGGGAGCCCAGTTGGTGAAGGCCAGAGACGTCTTATCAGTCCAGGCCCAGCCGACTGCAAAATCAAAAGAGGTCAGTGTACATATACATGTCATATTTTATGAACTGAACTGTAACTCAAAGAAAACTTCTTCTGTCCACTTCTACACTCACAGTGATTGTCCCTGGTGAGGCCGATCCAGATGTGGTGATATTTGGTGTAGTTGAGGTTCCTGATGAACTCGACCTCGGCTCTGCTGTGGATGGACGCCAGGTCCGCCTTGATCGACTGGCAGTAGTGTCGAGAGTCCGGCCAGGAGAAACCCTGCTGACCGTTGTACACGTAGTAACAGTAGCGGCCGTAGGGGACCCAGTAGGGCAGACACTTCCCATCACCGGGGGCGGGAGTTGGTGGAGGTTTCTCTGAGAGACGACACAAGTTACATAATGACCAACTCCTCAAGTATTAGACTTTTGTGTGTGTCGTTATAGAGAATCATTAAATACAGGGGTCAGTCACTGTTACATACCTGAGGAGATCTTGCAGATGTAGGGTTTAGAGTCTTCACACTTGGTGTCGTTCCAGGTCCCGTGAAACATTCGTGAGCCGTGCATGCTCACGCAGCCCTCGCCGGCAATGTTGCTGGGCTCTCCTGGTCCCCACTGAGTGAAGAAGACTGGCCAGTCATCTGACCACATGTAGGAGCCGTCCTCCTGCGTTACAAGAAAATGTAAGCTTGGGTTCACTGGTTAAAGGGTCAGTTTACTCAAAAATACAAAAAGTTTGTATTTTTGGCCCAGCTAAAATAATAAGAACACACATTTTTTTTCTTCCTCGCGACCAAATTAAATTTGGTGTTTTTAATTTGAGCTAGTTAAGAGTTAAACTACTGTGTTTTTTTACCTTGCGCCTGAGTCCGATCCACGCATCAGCTTTGCCCTGCAGCACCACGCCTGCGACGAAGGCCTGGTCGTAGCTCATGTCGATGCTGGCCAGGTTGCCCCCCTGCTGCACGCAGGCCACCTGAGCCGCGTCCCAGGTGGCCGGCTCCTCCACCAGCTTGTAGCAGTTCAGGTACCAGGAGATGTAGCCATCCGGGCAGGGGCTCTTGGTCGGGCGTGGAGGATCAATGGTGCTTGCTGATGATGAAGCAAACGGAGAAATTTCTTTATGTTTGATATGTTTTTGCTAATAAATGGAGATAAATGTTCAGAAGAAACTGGAGTGTGTGCTGACATTTCTTCCTGGAACAGACGAAGCTGTGATCCTTATGACAGGCGTCATCGTTCCACTTTCCGCTCACCAGGTAGTTGTGACTTATCGCCACACAGTGTTCCTGTTGGAGACGACAAGAGCGCTTGAAGTGATCTGAACTACAAACATGAGCTTTTTAAACACAGTGTGTAGGTTTTATCATATACGGCTCTGTAGAGTGAGTATACTGACCACTCCTCCTGCGTTGTTGGGCTCCTTTTCGTTCCAGTTGGTGTACTTCACGGGGCTGACCCCATCACTCCAGGCGTACTGATTCTCCTCCAGGAGATCTGACAGTCCGATCCACGTGGGGCGGTGCAGGTCCCTCAGGTAACTGGACACAAAGTCTGGAGGAGAGGAGAGTAACAAAATAAAGAGAGCCGTCTCCCCGACCTGGACTGTTTAAGTCCTGTAGATTCAGCTCACCGTTCTCGTACTGGTCATCAATAACGGCCAGCTGTCCTCCTTGGTCTTGGCACCAACTCCGAGCATAAGTCCAGTTGGCTTTGACTTCGTTTTCCTTCCCTTTGAACATGAAGCACTTATCCTTGAATCGCATCCAACCTGGAGGGAAGGAAGGTCAGTGGGTTGCATCATATTTCATGGACGATTACAGTCACGATTACAAACACATATAATTCAGACGTTTCCTGTTAATAATTCAAAAGTGTGTGTTACCTTCAGGGCAGTTGCCCTCCCAGGGCTGTGTGGGTGGAGGAGGGGTGTGGACATCTCCAGGGAGCTTCTTACAGACGTAACCTGCTCCAGCCCGACCACAGTTGGCATCGTTCCACGTACCTTTGGCAAAACAGAGTTTATTATGAATATCACAACCAGGGTGAACAGCTTACATCATTTGCTTTTCTTCAATAAATCCAAATCTCCACTCTCCGGCTTTGCTGACGAGCCCTCGCAGGCCTCAGTTGTATGTACAGTGACGTATTCACTGTCAAGTCTGCAAGTGCGTGAGACTGCAGAGCAAATATAACCCGCTGACAGACCGGCCTAAATATTCCTGTATTATGGTGTGGCTGAATATTATTTCTAGTCTACAAAATGAAAGTTACAGTAAAGTAATAATAAGTAATACAACGGAATTTCAGTACCTTGATGTCTGTTCATCTGAGCACACTGCTCCTCCCCGTTGGCGTTGTTGGGCTCACCTGGGGCCCAGTGAGTGTAGGACACAGCCGAGTGGTCCACCCAACTATGCAGGTAAAACAGAGAAACCTCAGTATTGACAAAATAACAGGAAATCTAATTTGGGGGGGATTATCCCTTTAAATTCACCAAACACACATACTGGTATTGTGCACTCGCGATGCCGAACATCCTCATCCCAATCCAGGCTGCGGTGACTTCGCCTGTCCCCACCTGGAAGAGCAAGACAGGCGTGACACAAACATGTTTCGCCGTGACACATGACAACACATTCAGCTGTGGAGACCAAGGCGTACCATGGTGTTAACGTATGCCTGTTCCTCTGTGTTGTGGATGCTGACAAGCCGGGCCTTCTCCTCGTAGCAGCGGACCATGGCCGTGTGGAAGTCCACGATGTCGGTGTCGTTGTAGTAGTAGCAGATGTTTTTGTTCTTCCTCCAGCCGGGGTTTGAACCACAGTCAGGAGCTGAGGGTCGAGACAGGTTGATGGTATGAGTCAATTTACGCTAATGTGATTTCCTTGTTTTCCTTGTTTTCTTCTGTGGCACTAGCAAAACAAAAACCTGTTCATGCAGGTATGTCTGGTATATTTTTGGGACTATTTACCTGGGACAGGAGATGGAGGCACAGGGGGCAGGATGGGGATCTTTCCCTTAGTAATTCTGCAAATCCAGTCTTGGTGAGCGTCACAGTTGAGGTCGTTCCACCAGGAGAACGTCCCGTTGGTGCTGCTCACCATCTCTACGCACTCCTCGCGGCCCCCGTGGTCATTGGGCTCCCCGTGACCCCAGTTGGTGTGGCTGAGAGGGGTGCCATCGCTCCAGGAGTATCCTACACGATGGGAAAAGTCATTTTAGCGGTGTACCAATTAGCTTCCACCAGGGTTCATTCAGAAAAAAACACACTTTCTACTCGCCTCCTTCTGTTGGGTTGCGCTTGAGGCCGATCCACTTGCTGCTGCCTTTGGTGTACAGAGACAGGAAGTCTTCCTCCTCCTGGTTGTGGATGCTGACCAGATCAGCCCCTCGGGAGACGCAGTCCTCGCGTGCTGCTCCCCAGCTCTTCTTCAGGGACCAGTCCACATTGTGGAAGAGCTGCAATGAATCAGCCCACAAATCAGCACAGGAAAACTGACCGTGGAAGAATCACGGCTTGAGCTGTTTGATTTATGGCCTTGAATACCTTGTAACAGTATCTGAAGTGCGGCTGAGCCGTCCAGCCGTCAGCGCAGCCCTGCGACGGAGGAGGAGTCGGGGGTTTTGTGGGTGGGGTGATATCGGGCCTGGGTTTCTCACAGATGAAGTTGAACTTCTCTAAGCACTCCTTGTCATCCCAGAAACCGCCGATCTGACCCGAGGTCATCGCCACGCAATTGCCATCCCCGCTATCTGCAGACAAAAAGGACAGTGTTGTTTTCCGGTGTGAATATATCATCTTGTCCAGCTGATATGAGGGTTAGTGTCAGGTCTGTACCTGGCTGGTCTTTGTCCCAGTGAGTGAAGGTGAGAGGTAAGCCGTTGTCCCAGAAGTAGTCCACCCCTCCACTCGCTCCTCCTCGAGCACGCAGGCCGATCCACCAGAAACCAGTCTTTCCTGACAGTTGCACTGTAAAATGTGCCTGCTCATAACTGCAGTGCAACACACACAGACACACACATCTTTTTATGTGAAGTCACACTTTGATCTTTTTATTCCTTTTACTGCTCTCTCTCTATTTCTGTTTTTAATTCCTCTCATGAGATGCCTTTTTTTCTTTCTTCTTACTGTCCTTTACTGCTTTTGTTTATTTTTAATCTATTTATTATCCTTTATTCTTTTTACTGCTCTTAATCATTTTATCTGTTCTTTATTCCTCTGATGTGATGTCTTCTTCTCATCGTCCTTCACTGATTTTATTCTTTTATTGATCTCTATTTTTGCATTACTTTTCCTCTTTTTCTTTTTCTTTACTGTTTATTCTGTAATATTGTCTTCCTGAGTTTCCTGCTTTTGCTGGTTTGTAAAATCTGTTTTAAAATCAACTTTTTTATTATTATTTATTATATATAAATCCAAATCTAGCCAACCAGATCTCTAAATTATGATAACTGAGTATTTTAAGATGCTAAATCTGCCCCTGTCATCATTTAATCTAGTCTTTTTTTTTTTTTTTAAATGTGGCAAATAATTTTCTCCAGAGAGAATCTGAAGAGCAATATCACAATAAAATCAAATTCCTACATTAAGAACACATCCACAAAGGTTAAGAGCAAGTGTTGAAAAATAAAAATACACCTGTGCAACTGAATAACGTGTCTGACTCACATGTCTCCGACGTGCACCAAGAAGCTGTCCTGGCCTTCACAGAATTCCTTCGCCTCTGACCAGCTCCTGGCGGTCTCCTCCATCCAGTAGCAGGCGTAGCCGTACGCGTCCCAGCCCTGACATCGTTACATGACATGGACTGAAGCTCTCTTTCAAAAGGCATCATAACTTGGGTCTAAGCTTACAAAGAAAAAAGCAGAGTTCGTCCTACCTGAGGGCATCCGTACACGGTGGGTTTTACAGAGGGCACTGGGTAATGTCCTTTGGCCATTTTGCATATGTAGGTATTGAGCTCTGAGCAGGTCACGTCGTTCCACCTGCCAGTCTGAATGAAATGAACATCAAAATGAGCACAAGTCAACGCAAAGACTTTAGCAAGTTATATGGTCAGCTTGGATTTTTCCATGCAAAGTGCACACTGGTTGGATTTTGGCCTGTATTTAACTGGTGTGTGAGAGTGTTTTTTCAGCTTACTCACATTGCTTAACATCTCAACACAGTCTTCATGGTACCCAGCGTGGTTGTTGGGTTCCCCTGGAGCCCAGTAAGTGAAGGTCACCATGTGTCCGTCAGACCAGGTGAACAAACCAGAGAAACCAAGGTCATTCATACCGGTCCACACGTCACTGGTTTCTGTAAGGGACAAAAAACAAAAACATTCAACGTGCTAAATCATTTCATGTACCTTTTTCCATCTGCTTCCTTTGTATTTTCTCTATCTAACGAAAAGCCACATTATGTGATTCAGATCTCAGCTTTCCTTCATAAAGCCAAAGTTCAGCGTCACATAATATTTTATCATTAATCATTAAACCCAAGCTGACAAGAAACAACCTCTCAGTACATAATTAAATCGGGACCCCTAGATGCTTTGTGTGGGAATCAATAAAAGCTCATTTTCAGGCTTTCCACCAGCTATTTTTCTCAATCCATACCCAGGTACAGGTAGCTTTCCAGCCAGAGCTGCTCTGTAATCGAGCGGATGGATACAAGATCGGCACCCAGACTCCTGCAGGTGGTCCGGGCCTCATGCCACGTCTTTTTGTCTTGGAAAGGTTTGTAGCAGAACTCTCCAAACTCGTACCAGTCAGGCCCCGAACACCTCAACTCTGTTAGAGAGAAGGAATCAGTGAGTGTCACGAATGAGAAACAAAACCTAATTTAATCATTTCAGGGATTATAAATGCATCTGAACTCACCCCCGTCGGCAAAAGTGTAAGACACACCATAGGCTCCATCATATCTGCAGAAAAATACATTTGATCCTGCATTAACCTCAAAGTACTGTTGCCCTACACGAAAAAACAAACAGATTTAGTCTGAATTTCAACTACTTACTGCCTCGAGGTGATGCCGTTCCTGGTGGAGCCGGCATAGAAGTCAAGTCCAGCAGATTTCAACACAGTACAGTCTCCTCCGATTTCATTCAGTATCACTCCAGCATGGATAGCTGCAGCGCAGATGTTTGAGTCCTGTCAGAGGAGACAGAGCACAGCGATATTTGTACGTGTTCAGTTTTTATTTGTCCTTTTGACGCTGTACGCAAGTTGTGACACAGATAAGACAACACGTTCACGCACCCCACGATATTCTGAGGTGCCGTACACAGTGTAGCTGGCCCTGGAGCAGCCGGCTGGACAGTGGACGCTGAAAGACACGTGAGAATAACAAAAATAGCATTATTAAGAAGCTCTGAGCTCTTTTTTTTGTTAGCTTGTTGTTGTCATACTCATTTCGGCCACAAGAGGCTGAAGTGCTCCACTACCAATGTTCGAAATACTAAATATGATTTTTTTTTATAGTTTGCCAACATTCAGTATGTACACATCATTTTTTAAACTGCTCACTCACGTCAATTTATCATTGGCGAAGTTGAAGGCGGGCGTGCTGGCGCATGTGATTGCATCTGTTGAAAGCACAGAACAGCATCAATGCAGATTGTACTGATGATTAAATAAGATTTATGGAAAGAAGATTTGTGACACAGGTGAAATGGTTTCCTTACAGTCCGGTGTGCATCCTAAGACGTCGAAGCGAAGGCCTGCCTGACCGTTGACCTCCAGAGGGAGGATGCGGACGTACTGAGCCGACACGGGCGTGCCCAGCAGCTGGGTTTCGGGACTGCTTCTGTCTAATGAGCCTGGAAAAAACTGGAAATCAAGGAAATCCTGAATGAAAACCTGTTCTTCATCTTTCCCTGTTTGATTTTTATATTTCAACAATGTGTTAACTCAGTTTTTAACATTTTACAAATAATCAATTAAGGGAAAAAAAAACATTATGTATGCATACTTTAAAAAATCCAGTATAATTACATGATTTAAACAGAGAAACATACAAATTATGGAAAAAAAACAATATTACTTTGATAAATCCTTCACCCTGAGATCATTTATTGAAGGTCAACAGATACTTTGATACCTCACAGACATTTCCTCAAGCCAGAGCCCATTAATTAGTCTCACCATTTGGTTTTAAGCCAGGATGGCTGTGACCTCTTAATAATGTTGAAATGTGGCACGTGGCCGTCCGTGCTTACTCACCTCCCCGTCAGCAGTGTAGTCGGTCCAGCTCAGTCCGTCCATGCTGTGCTGGAGCTTAAATGTGGTGACCCAGTAGTCGTACTGGGGACAACCCTGGATCACTATTCCTGTTACTTTCCTGGTCTGGCCCAAGTTTACCTGGATCCAGCTTGAGGTCGCTGGACGAAGATAGAAAAATCAACATCAGAAGTCTGTCCATAGATTCAAATATTAGTGTGTGTGTGTGTGTGTGTGTGTGTGTGTGTGTGTGTGTGTGTGGCCACTGGGTTGGCACATACCGCCTCCTGAAGGCCTCCAGCAGGAATTTCCATTCAAACGGGCTTTGTTGGCAGTGAAGCTGTTCGAGGAGGAGGAGGAGGCAGAGAGCTGGGAGTCTGTGATGTTCCCGTCCTCGACACCCAGGCCATGCAAGCACACTGTGAGCAAAGAAAAACATGAGCCTTCAACTGCGATTGTGCCCCAAGAAGTTACATTTTGAACTGCAAGAAGAAGAGCCCACCTTTTTGTTCGCAGGTGTACACAAGCTCGAGATATTTGGAGATAGAGGGACAGGGGTCGGGGTCCACGTGGGCGTACACGAAGCAGAACTGACGTTTGTCACACGTCTTTCTGTAGTGAGGAAGGATGTTCTCCACGGTGCAGGTCCCTACAGAACAGAACAGAAAGATTGTAAAAGAAGAAGAAGCATTTTAAGAAATACAGCAATTTCTCCACTGTAACCTTCCACCACCTTCTGATCCCTCCATGTGTGGGCAGATGTCGTCACTCTTTCGTCCGTAGAAAGCCGACTGGATGTTAATGACACTTTCGTCTGGACAGTGAATGACAGCGGTGGAGCCCTGGCACACCACAGACGTCTCGAAACCTACAGCAGGAAGGAACAAAATGTCATTTTGCTTCATGCCATTTGTAGATGTACAGTTTGTAAAGCAGTGTCTAATAGTCAGGTATGGTTACCATCGTGAGGTGGAGGAGGCTCAGGTGTTACACCTGAAAGAGGCAGCATGAGGAAAGTGTTACTAAGATGCATCAACGCTCTAAATATTACCTTCTGTCAGCAAAGACCAGCGAAGCAACACGTCTCACCTCTCCGCTTGCAGACGTACCCTCTTCTGTTCTCACAGTTGTCGTCGTTCCAGTAGCCGGTATTAATGAGTATGGACAGGCAGTCTTCACCGTTATAGTTGTCCGGGTTACCTGTGAGGAAAGTGTAGGCCAAGAAAGGGAGTTCAGTTCACGTGATCATCTCCATACGTTAAATCGTGCAGTCTTTAAACTGACCTTCGTTCCAGTTGATGAACCTGAAGGGAGAACCGTCCGTCCACTCCCAGCCGCCTTCAGTGACGGAGTCATGACCGCCCGTCCACAGAGAGATCCCTGTGGGACTTTGCTGGATCACACCTGAGAGGAAACGTCGAGATACACGGGTTTATTAAGACATACAGGAAAAAAAATAGCATAAGGCTTTTTTAATGTTCTTAAACTGCTTATAAATGTCTTGTAATCCAACAATAAAGGTGTTTACGATGCTCTTATTAACACATAATGATGTCACTAAGAAGCTTGTAAGGACCTTTACTTCTTAACTAATGTTTATTACAAGGATCTTTACATAAGAAGTACTACTTTCTGGAATAAATAACAGTAGATAAAACTAAAATCAGGACGAGTGCATGTCAGCGAGTGAGGACGTAGAGGTCACACCGTGTATGAAGGCCTGCTCGAAGGGCTCGGTGACGCTGAGCAGCTCTCCTCCCTGGTTGACACAGTCGGCTCGAGCCTCTGCCCACGTCCTCATCGACAGGTAGTTAAACAGGTAGCAGTAGTCGTTAAACGGGTCGGCCATCCACGAGCCGCACTTCTCGTTCCATCCTGCAGCAAAAACAACACACACCAGTCCATATATATGCACACGTCCAGATAAACGCTCGTGTATTATTAGATAATGCTTGAAGTGTAATGATCAGTGTGGCATCAAGTGAACCTGGTCCAGATGTTGGGGGCTGGGGAGGAGGTCCTTGACCCTTGGCTGTGGAGAGACAATGCAAAAATTGACTACAAAACACAGTCTGAGTACAACAAAAGATAAATATAATAAAGTGTATCAGACCTTTCTTGCAGATAAAGTCCCTTGTGGTGGTGCAGAAATCATCATTGAGTTTCCCAGGTTCGTTATCATTCGTCCCTCTGAGGTGCACACAGTCCTCGTTGCCGTCCCAGTTGTCCGGCTGGCCGGGCACCCACGGGAGGAGCTCCTGAGATCCGAAGACAAAAACAGCCCCGAATGAATCCTATTACTACTATTCGTCTCATAATTTATCTCATATTTGTGACATTTGATTTCATAATTTTGACTTTTTTATCTCATAGTTTTCATCAAGCTTAACTTTCCTCATTTCTTTTTTAAACTGGTGGAAACAGGCGTCCATAGGATGTGGCAGGAACTCTCTCTCTCTCTCTCTTATCATTTATTAATAATCTATTATTTTAGAGACCACCGCAGAGCTAAGGTTGTCAAACCGAGGTAATTTTACAACCACATGCGTCGCACAACGTGTTCACGGCTTCATCACTCACTGCAGAAGTTCCATCAGTGAACACAAACTGGTTTTCAACGTTGATATCATTCAGTCCGATCCAGGCTTCTGCCGGCATGTGAGCTGCAGATAAAAGACAGAAACATCATGTTAATTTAAATTTCCAACTATTTATTAACATTTGAATCTAGTATAATTTCTTGGTGAATTATTTCAAAGAGCTCACCGGTTATGAAACTCAGTTCCTCCTCCGAGTGGAAGCTGGCCAGGTGAGCCTGCTCTTTGACACAGTGAGCCTCAGCGTCCTGCCAGTTTTTCACTTCATCTGTCTCAAACTGATAGCAGAAGTCCCCGTACAACAAGTACCCAGCGTCGCAGTGGGAATCTGAAGCAAAACAACAACAACACACTTATTACACAGTCAACACAGTAGCTGGACCTTCTGCGAGGAGGGATCAGGAGGTCTGACTGACCAGGGGTGGAGGTGGGTTTGGGGTTCTGTCCACCCGTCATCTCACAGATGTAGCCATGCCTCTTGAAGCAGTTGGTTGTCTCCCACTTGCCGTCATAATTTCCTAGGAGAGAGCAAAACTCAGGCGATGCCAGCCTCAACTGAAAACACGTGACAGTGTCAGTTTAAAGTGTGGATCCTACCTGTGAAGATCTGCCCACAGTCCCAGAGGTTTGCAGTGTTTTTGGGCCAGCCAGGGCCGTAGTTAGAAAACTCAATCTTGGATTTGTCCACCCAGTTGAAATCCCCGTCCTTGTCCTTATCTGGTGACATCACAGGTCGGAAAATGATGCAAAAGGAGCATTTTCATAAATCACATTTATCGAAAAGGGCGATTAATGTCCGCAGCAGTCAAAGAATAACGAGTTTGTCTTAACATCCTGTTTCAAGTCATTAGTCACAGGATCATGGGATATCTTAAGTGTTAAACAATATGTGCGTTCATCCGGTGTAAATCTGATATTTAGCATGTCGAATGACTGTTAAACTCAGATTTTTTACATTTTAAATCAACTTTATCTCCCAATTAAAGGTGCAATTTGTAAGAAATGTTGATTTTGGGTCTAATTCTCAACTCATCTAAAACTGACGCTTACATTTCTTATATAATATCAGATTTACGTAGATTTTAGATTAATATGCAAAAATAAAAAAATCTTAATCGTCTTGACAGTTTCCACAGAAAAACTTGATGTCCCCTCCTCTAACAGAAAAAAATATACAGGGATTTTCCTTAACACACTAAGTATGATAATTAATTAGTCATTAGTGGGTTTTTTTTAACAATGAGAATTAAAACATTTAGTACCTGATAAACCGATCCAGATGTCAGGAATGTTCACCTGGTGGAAGTCTGGAAGGTTCCCGTTGATGAAGAACTGTTCCTCCTGACTGCACACGAGGATCAGAGCAGACAGACGGACAGGATAAGACTTCTACTGTTTTCACAGTCTGTGCAACTGAAAACAGCATGGACCCTGAATGCCTTTTCAGTGAGACTTTGTATCTTTTATCCGTATTAATGATTGTGTTTTACATTACAGTACACGGTGTGAAGATAAGTGTCACCCTAACGCATGTCCTGCTCAGCCAATGAGCTTTTTTTAGCATCTTTTAGCTTTTAAAAAGTTATTAACTAAGGTGGTGAACAGTGCTACAGATGTTTCCCTTAGGAGTTGGTGGAGACCAAAAAAGAGGTAAAAAAAAAATCACTATGCTGGGATCCAAAAGATCCAAATAGGCAACTGTGCTAATTTATTCACTGTAACAACCAAAGCAATTACTGTTTTCATTGTGCTCTGCTGCCCCAAGTGGACAAAAATGTATTAATGCAACTTTAACTTTCGTGACACAGACATTAAGGGCGGTGGTCGTACAGGACCAAGTCTCTGATGCTTGTGCTGCTTATGAATTCAACTCTTCATTCGTAAGAAGAAGACTTGTGCAATATTTCCTTTTCCAAAAGTTACAGCATCACATTAAAAAGCAAAACTCTTGTTTTTGTTGCTCTTTCCTACCTGTTAATGATCAGCAGGTGAGCCCCCATATCGGAGCACTTGGTGACGGCCTCGTACCAGGTGGTCAACAGGTCGGTATTGCTGACCATCCAGTAACAACTGCCGGCGAAGCTATGCCAGCCGGGAGCGCAGATAGCTGGAGGGGAGTTTTTAGAGGAACGGCAGGAAAAGGGTGAGAAGGAGAAGCAAACACCAACACCAGATATCATGTCTGTGTATTTCCAGAAGGAGCCAGCTTACTGTTCAGTGGTCGTTCACACATGTAAGGACGCTCGTATCTGCACATGTGGCCTTTCCATCTCCCAAATTGACCTGTTTGTTCTTTGATTTTTGCTGCACATATGCCGGTCTGTGCATCCCTGTTGGAAAACACGTGTTTCAGCCTTGATTGCGCAGATAAATAATCAATCTGAAATGGCAGGTATACGATGTGGCTTCTTACCCTGCAGGTTCATTAGGACCCCAGTTTGTGTATTCCACTTTCTGAGCATCAGACCAGGTGAACTTATCATTTCCTGCTTCGACCTGACAGGAAATCTTGCTGCATTTCTGGAGAAACAAAGCTCATCTTCACATTGTTGCGCAGAGTATTCATACCCAATGTTAAATGACAGAGCGAGCTTCTCAGTGTGACGCCATGTTCCTCTCACCAGCGTGGAAAACCCAATCCAGAGGTCAAAATGCGATGAGTCCAGTGATCCCGTGACGAACTGCTCTTCTTCTGCTGAAGTGATGGACACCAGGTCTGCTCCGTCCTGCACGCAGTCATGTCTGGCCTCCGACCAGCTCTTCCAGTCCACTGCATGCAGCTTGTAGCAGTTGGAGCCGAACTGTCTCCAGCCGTTGGCGAGGTCACACTGTGGGCCGGGGTTCGCTGAAGGGCAGAAAAGGAAATATGTTTAAAACGTAGTTAAGTAGTTAAATATGGCCTGATGGAGGGTCTGGTAGCTGACACATTTCCCTTGTTTTCAAACTGCTCCACTGATTACAGTGGTGGAAGTCACCGTCCACACATTAGCTAATAATTATATTAATATTATTATTATTATCTAATAATTTTGACTTTCTATCTCATAATTTAGATTTTTATATTTAATAATTTTGACCTTTTATCTCATAACTTAGATTTTTAATCTCATAATCCTGATTTTTAAGTCAATAATTTTGATTTTCATAATTTTGAATTTTGAATCTCATACTCAATCTAATAATTTAGATTTTTTTTAAATATAATTATTTAGATTTTTGATCTCATAATCATGATTTTTAGTCCTGTAACTTCGACTTTTTAAAAAAAAATCTCTTAATTGTTTTATTTTATCTAATAATTTTTATTTTTTATCTCATAATTTTGAATTTTTAATCCCATGCTTCTGATTTTAAATCCAATAATTATGATTTTTAATCTAATAATTTTTATTTTTATCTCATAATTTTGTATTTTTAATCTTTAATCTCATACTTCTGACTTTTGATCTAATAATTTAGATTTTTGATCTCATAATCATGATTTATAATCTAATAATTTTGATTTTTAATCTCATTATTCTGATTTTTAGTCCTGTTACTTCGACTTTTTAAAAAAAAATCTCTTAATTGTTTTATTTTATCTAATAATTATGATTTTTTAATCCAATAATTGTGATTTTTAATCTAATAATTTTTATTTTTTATCTCATAATTTAGATTTTTTTATCTCATACTACTGATTTTGAATCTAATAATTTGAGTGTCTTTGTGTGATTAACATCCATTTGTCTCAGTAAAAACCGACACTTGTTGGTGGACTTACGGTTGATGTGCTTGCAGATGAATTTCCTCTGAACATCACAGTTCTCATCATTCCACCGTCCAAAGCTGGACCCAACCACCTGACCGCAGTCCTCCCCGGGGTCGTCACCCCAGTTATCAGGCTGACCCGTCATCCAGTTTCTGAAACAGGAGGGAGATCATTTAGTAGTGTGCAGTTATTTTATCCACGTACAACTCTGATCAGTGTTTCTGATGCTGGAGTGGTAACAGTATTACATACGACAGGGATTGAATAAAAGGCTTCTTGTCAGTCCACTCCCAGACACCTTCAACAACGTGGTCATTCAGGCCGATCCAGTGGATGTCTGAGTTGATCTGTGTGCTCACCCACAGCTAGAGGGAAGACGTACAAATGACATTAACCCAGTGTGTGAGACCATTAAAGAACATTTAGGAAAGTTGTGGCTCCTGCGTGTCGTCTCACCCTCTCGTGAACGTCCTGGATGCTCATCAGGTTGCTTCTCTGCGTCTTACAAAATGAGTTCGCCTCGTTCCACGACTTCGCATCGATTGAAAAGTAGTAACATTTACCCTCGTACTCCCTCCAGCCTTGGTGACACTGGCTGTGGGCTGAAAGCAACAACACAACACGCTGTTAATGTGCACACATATGACCAAAACATGACACAGTATGTAGGACAGAAAGAAATACGTTAAAGCACATCAGCAGCAGGCAGCATAGCAGTTCTTTATCTGTTATTGTGACACCAATTATCATATATTAAAGGTGCAATATGTAAGAACTGGCCACCGTTCAAATTCATACTCCAACAAGTAGGGGGCAGCATATCACCTGAGTGCTAACTGTAGCGGCTGTTAGCAGTCGTATGAGCCGACTGCAAGTACTGAAGTTAAATAAAAATTTTAAGTACATGTACTTTACTTGAATATTTTGTTTGTATACCAAAGTCTACATCTGCACCACTACATGAAAGACAAAAATATTTTACTTTTTATTTCTGTCAGCTTTAGTTACTAGAAGAGCTCATAAATCATGATGATCCGTTATAAATTACACTGCTTATTAAAATACCAACGAAACAGCTGGTCGGTGAAGTGACCAGGGCATTGATAGACATTTGATTGGTAACTATAAGAAAAATTTCACAATTTGTTGCTTTTCCTTGTTAATTATTTAATCTATTAGCTCCATGTTCGTGTGTTTGTCGGTTGGTTTGCCAGCAGGATTACACAGAAACAGATTTCCAATCAATTTTAACTTTTGGTGTTAAAAATAAAAGGACAGCTCTGGGATTTAATGTCTCAGGGAATAAATTTATGGATCTTGATGAAAAAAATCAGAGGTTGTGAACGTGTCACTTTAGGCTCTGGGTAAACTCCTGCAAGACTGTGAATAAAACAGTTGAATAAAAGTAGTCTGATTACACTTCAACGCCCATCAATCATAAAAGTCCCATGACAGATCCACAGTCCAATCCTCTCAGCAGTTCATACAAACCTTTTAGGGTAATGTTTGACTTTAACAACTTTTACAGACACAATACAATCACATGTTTTGCACGCAACGTTGAGTGTTTTACACCTCAGAGCGACTTCAGAAACATCAGATACTAAACAACCTGCTGTCAGTGCCTTAAAGGAAACACTTAAATACTCTGCTGATTTAAGTATTTAATAATAAAAGTATGAATGATCAGCATCACTTGTTGAAAATTACTTCCACAGAAGGTTGAGAAGTCTCTTTCATGACACATTATACTCATTTTCAATTCCCACTGTTGGAATTAATTTATCTCTTTTTTTACTCCTTTCATTCAAAAACTAATTCTTCATCCATTTTTAATAATTTCTCCACAAACACAGCACCAAATTATTTAAGTTAACAATTAAAAAGACAAACAAAAATGTTCGAATCACAATTTTCAGGTCATTTTTTAAAAAGAAACCAGAGTCAGGTAATTTTTTTACTTTAAATTCACTCTCAGGGATCAAAAGTGTCTCAAAAACTACAAAAAGAGACTCACCGCAGCCCAGAAGAGCAGCAAAACTGAGCAGCTGCAGAAGCGTTCCTTGTCTTCTGTCCATGCTTATTATTTCTCTGTGTTCACCTCTCACGGTGTGTTTCTACGCATCCTAATGTCTTTTTTTTTAATCTCCAAACTCCCCTCAGCCTGTCAGCGTGTGCCTCTGTGATATGTGATGTGTCCTGCCTCCCGGCTATGAGACGTCTGAGCATCTTCTCTTTGATTCACCTCTTTTCAGCATCTGTCCAGGGTCCAAAGACTGACAGCAGTAAAACACAGAGGACGAACACTTGACCTGTTGACTCATTTTCTGCATGACAAACAACAGAAGTTCGCTACGGAATAAAACTTTAATGATTGAAAACAACAGCTGGGTGTTGCGCCTCCACAGCGTCCAATAATAAGGATAAACATTTTAATAAAACCAAAAATAACAATTACCAATGAGACACGATGCAAGGCAAGATTTTCTAAGCTTAATAAAACTTTTTGTAATATTTATATTTCAACAAATCTTCTTCAAAGATTGCATCTTATTGTTGTTGTTGTATAGTGAGTATATATTGTCTTGCAACTGCTTTTATACGTTAGTGTTAATTTTCCAAACAGAGACGTTGTTTCCGTCTCCTGCCCAGCGACTACAGACATAAATTAGCTCATAGCTAACTCTGGTCCAACTCGGACGCTGTGCAGTCCCTGTCAAATGAACAAACAAAGATAACAACGATTATTTTCTTCTACATTTTACTTTTTGCTGAATGCATTTTAATGTGAGGCGCTTTGAGTTTACGTGTGGCTTATACAGAAAACATACTGTGTTCATTTTAAAGGTGCATTATGTAGTTTTGGGGAAGACATTTTAATCAGAAGAGAAAGAACTTGTTTTGTTTTCATGACTGAATAAGCTGAATGAAAATGACCTCAAAGGACGACTCAGTTTCATGCTTTTTTTACTTTGTTTGTATGTGGCGGACCCTGCCACCTTTCCAGCTTCAAACAGTGTTCTGGGGACCTTATTTTCCTCTGAGAACAGCTTGTTTATTCAGTTATGGAAAAAATTAATATTTCCACATTGTAAATATTAAAATCCTGAGTTTGGTAACGGTAATGAAAACTCTCGCAGGAGCTGACACGAACGATCGAGGTATGTAAACACTGTATAAACAGGAGCTTCGACACTGATTATGGGAGTGCTCGCATCCCATCTGACACGGCGAAACCACAAAGTCCAGAAGAGACTTTATAACAACCACATGTCAACTGTCAATAAACTTTATACTGCCAAACATTTCCCTTAAAGAAGTTACATTTTAACCTGCTTTAACAGGATGTTACAAAACAATAAAGACTACATTTTAGACCAAAATCTCATTTACGTGTTATATTACTCAGCACAACTCAAAGATGGGTCTGATGTTTAATGTGAAAAAAGGATTAGTGCTGCAACGATTAGTCAAGGAAAATTAATTTCCTACTAAGTGCTAATTAATGAGTTATCTTAATAATCCAGAATTTGCTTCGTCCCTCATGTTTTTTGTTTTTTTTTAATGTTTACTTGGTATTTTAACTGACAGTAATTAATGAGTCAGCTTCTTAAGTGTAAGGACTTGTTGCTTTTCTTTTTTCATTCGTGATACTTGTGATCTCAAGAAAACTAAATTTAACTCTTTATCACAGGAAAACAGAGGAAATAATATGTTTCCGTACTTTGGGCACTCGGAAATTATGAGCATTTTAAAAAAAAAACAATTTTTAGACATTTTATGGACTTGACAATTATTCTCGAAATTAATCAGATTAATCAGTTATGAAAATAATTGTTACTTGCAGCCCTAGAGTCCAAACTGTTCAGAAACGTATAAATCTATAAAACTCTGGTGAACTGATGTAAATAAAGATTGAACATTTTCAAAACAGACCCGACAGTTAATTTTTTAAGGGGCATTACCACAAATGTGATTGCTAAAGGTTTTGTTGGCCCAGACCTGACTAGAAGATAAAATTCAATAAAGCAATAAAAAAAAGAAAGAGAAATCCCACCAATGAACTTTACACATAACTTTATTGTAATTTATACCAATACCATGTAAATAAAGAGCAAAACATGGAAGCAGTCAAGAGGAGGAAGAACACAAAGTACAGTAAAGTTTACAAAAGACTCAGCATCTGTCTGATTTGCTAACAAAGTCAGCAACAATATTGGTAATATATTGTTGATAATATGCACTAGTATTAAAAAGGGCAGGACACAAACTGTGCAATAATGTGTGTATTTCTTGTATAAACCGTATATAGCATTTCTGTTTAAACTCTGTCAGCCTATTCTGAAAAACTGAATATGTTTTCTTAGATAGGGCAGAAATAGGCATGAGTGTTAAATAAACATCTTCAAACATGAATAACATGAAATTCTCCATTTAGGACAAAAATATACTCAAGACTTCACATCTATTCGAGGAAAATAGTGCACAGCAATGGATTAGATAGTGTAGTAAGAGGAATAGCAAAGATACACCTATCTTATTATACAAAATGTCCATATATTAAAATATAACGAAACCATCTGCAGAGACAAACCTCAGCTCAATCTCATACACATCTGAAAGCACTGACAGTCCAGCTATCGTCGAACGCAAACATTTCGAATTTGTAAGTCTGTCAGATTGAACAGATTTCTGTACAATAATGTGAAACTGAAGAAGAAGAAGAAGAAGAAGAAGAAGTAGTGGAGAGGCGCATCGTATTGCTCTGATCAGCCCTCGACTCTCAGGTATAAAGTCTTCTCAATCCTGAAGTCGAGGTAAAAGGTGGAGACTCAGGATTCAGCAGGCGGTTGAACCAGATTTTTTTTTTTTTTGTGTTTGGCACTTGCAGTGATTAAATTCCTTGGACCCGTCACCTCCTGACCAGCGACTGATTTGTCTCAATCAGCCTTAAAATGATTGTTCAAACACATTACAGGCAAATCTCTAAAAGTAGAGCTGCTGGGGAACGATCCAGCTTACTGCAGAGGGGAACAAAGACGGACTGCTTGAAGGGAAGCTTAACCTGGCATGAAATCACAGGAATCTTGGAAATGTATTGGACATATTGACATCATATTTCAGATTTTATATTTCAGTGGATCTTTTGTTTCGACCAGGGTTTCCGTTATTTGGAATTAACGTTCTGTTAATCTGTTGAGATCTGGCATATATTTAAATCCGTCCAGTTACACTGTCCGACAAAATAAATTCCCTCGAAACACAATTTCTAGAGAAAGAAGTTTTGTGTTGGTGATGCACGACATTAGTCGTCTTCATGACCTCGATAAACACATATTTGTCCAGAATTTCTGAAATCTTCCAGGACGTAGACCGGAACGGAAACCCTGGTTTTAACTGCACACGCTGCACTGCAAACAAAGTGTTGAATCCAGTATGATCACATCTCTCTGGATAATAAAAACAACTGCAGAGATAAAGAGTAAACCAGAGAAGAGACCTTTCATACTGGCCCATTATAAAGTCCCTGTTCATAATGTGCACTGGAACCCAAACTCACCTCTCAGTCTCTAGTATTAAATACAAGGTTCAGCTACCATTTTCCCTTAAAAGTTAAAAAGAAAGTCAAAACTGTGGCAAGGCAGTCAAACAGAAGAAAATACAGTACAAATAACTACATCACTGATTGCAAATAACACCAGAGAAGACTTCAGATTTGTCAGATGTGCACTTCAAGTCAATAAAACCTCCCTAATGTTCCTCAATCACTGTATGCAAACTGAACATCAGTAAAGTGTTCCGGGCTGATGTTCAGACAGTGGCAACAGTACTCAAGTTGCAGGGGCGAAATCGCTCCGTCACCGTCCGTGCGCTTTGTGTCGTGTGCTTGTGCAGTGATCAGATCTGATGGTGACCTGGCAGTCGGTCCCCTGGTGATAAGTGGGCTGGCGCTCACATGCAGTTGGCCACGTTGCTGGAGCCCTGGCCGACGTCCCTGATCTGGCTGACGTGAGACGAACAGACGGCCACTCCGGCTCCGGCACGGCAGTGAGACACTGAACCCACCAGCTCCCATCTGAACGCAAGACAGAGAGAAATTACAAAAAACAAGAATCAGATGAAAATATTCAAGACATTTAGAGACATGCATGTAAAACAAATAACGCAGTCCAAAAGTAGGTCATTTAATCTTGCGTGTAGATTCAGAAATGTATCTGCACTTTTTTTACATAATGTCCCTTCTTTCCCTTCTTATGTGAAAGAATGAACAAATTGTTGTCTCACCTGTTCATTCGAGGCTCAAAAGCCTCCACTGTGTTTAGGTAGATGTTCCCATTGTGACCCCCGACTGCGAACACTCGTCCCATCACAGTGGCCACCCCGACTCCCCCGCGAGGGGTGGTGAGCTCAGACACGTACTCCCAGCGGTGCATTCGTGGGTCGAAGCGCTCTACAGAGCTCAGGGGTGAATTGTCATCAAAACCACCTTTAAAAAGTAAAGAAGACAATTGTTAAAAATCAAAAGAAACATATCACTGATGTTTTCGTGGCAAAGGACACAATGACTCGTCAAATTCAGATGGTACACAATAAAAATCTCATCCTTACACTCTGTTAATCAGTTACCAGATAGCTTTATGAAACATGAACTTTTGTCTTTCCTGATTCACACATTTGTGTATAAAGTGTACGTTGCGTGTGTAGGAGGCATGTGACTTGGGTGTATCAAGAGAGGAGGAAACACCAATAAAATCTGAGGTCAATTTCAGTCATTGAAGTACAAGCAAACACATCTCGGAGCTACTGTTTATTATTCCAAACAACAATATCTGTTATTACAGCTTATTTATTCCTCTTACCCACGACGTAGAGGCAGCCATTGAGTTTGCTGACTCCATTTCCAGCCCGTCGTTGGCCCATCTCGCTGACCTCCGTCCACTTGTTGATGTGCGGGTTAAACCGCTCCACACTGGACAGTGATGCCACGCCATCGTTGCCTCCCACGGCATACACGTAACTCTGGAGAGGAGAGGGTGTTAAAGCACTGAAGTCCAGAGTAGAACTCGTATATCACTCACATATTGATCGGCTTTTTCTACTTTCTCACCCCCAGTGCCACAGATCCCACTCCTCCTCTGGGTGTGTTCATCGCAGCCACAGAGCTCCAGCTGTCACTTTCGATATCGTAGCGCTCCACGTCGTTGAAGCAGGAGTTGTCATCCAGACCTCCGATGGCATAGATAGGACCGCCGAGAGCTGCCAGGGCTATACCCCTCCTGAGAAACACATACATCCTTGTTGAAAGCAGTATTTCTGCTATTTACATAAAGCCTGGTGAGCTCCACTGCCTGTCCTGGGTTGTGTTTTGACTCTTTAAACAGCAACAGTGGAGGTAGCTGTCAGATGAGCCAGTTTTAAGGCAAGAGATTGCAACAACATTTTAATTTAACCAGTGTTTGAATTTCTGCTTATTGTTAAAGCCTGTTGTGACAATCCTGCTCAAAATGAGAGATCACATGAGAAGCTCTCGGCATCTCTTGGCAACCAGACTATTCATTTGTTTGTGTAGACTGGTGTTTTCACATCTATCCTTTTTTTTTAAATCACCATTTTGTGTGTGAGTCTTAGGAAGCCCAGGTTAAAAACTTAATAACAATGTAGCTGATCCTGGACTGATTGCAAGATATAAATATTCAGTTTAGACGAGTTCACTTCCTCTTCCTCACTCCACTGGCTCATCGGCTTGTATTGGGACGATGGACTGAGCACCCAGCATTCTCCAAAAAACAAAAAAATATTGACTGTTACTTTAGATTCCCTGCACTCATCGCTGAGTTATGCTATCATTAACTTTTTGGTGTCATTAAAGAGCTCGAGCTAGCATAGGGCTTGGTGTGATTTGCAGCAATACAAAACTCCCATAGGGAAACTGCTAGTTTAACAGTACTTGGCAACAATTAGTGTCGAGTGTTCAACTGTGTATCGGATGTTCTTAACTCGTAAGGAGCCTTGTTGCGGGCTAGCCCTATTTGAATTTTGGTTTTGGCTGTTGGTTGTTGTAGTGTCCGTGTACCTCTTTGTGTGCATGGAGGCCTTCATCATCCACTTGTTGGTGAGGGGGTCAAACAACTCCATGTTGCCTAAATGTTCGTTACCATCATGGCCCCCAACAGCATAAACCTTACCTGAGGAAACCAAGCAGATATGAAGTTGAGTGTTTATGATCATGTGGCCTGACCAGTGATTACAGTATGTTTTCAGTTGCAAGTTGAAGTTAATCTGTAATTCAAATACTTCATTTTCTACATTTTATGAATTATCTCATCAAAACTAAATATTAGGGCAGTTGCAGAAACATACATCTGTATAATGCAATGCAGCTCAACTGCACCACCAGCTGCAGCCTCCAAAATGATCACGAAGTTAATTAAACAGTTCTCTACAAAAACTGAACATTATTAAATTTATGAAAGTCGAACTTTTTGCAGGACTGTGGTATCAGAATTAATTTATTTTAGCAAAGTGTACCAAATAAACTAGCACCGGGGTGCATAATAAATGTCATAATGTTTCCCTGCACTCTTCAATTTCGAAACTTTCCGAAGTGTTCATCTTTGCATACCCCGTCTCTTACTTTCCGCTTTGTTATCATAAATAACCCCTCTTACCTCCTACAGATATTACGCCCACGTGTCGCCGTCTGCTGTTCATTTCAGGTCCAAAGAACCAGCTGTTCTTAGTGATGGAGTAGCACTCGATGCTGCGAAATGGGTCACCAGAACCCCCCCGGCCGCCCACACAGAACAAAACACCTGAAGAAGTGGAAGGAAAGGAAATCATGCATCATACTTTATGAGCAGAGAACCTCAGAACAGTAAACAGCTAGTCGGTTATAACATTTGCATTTTTGAATCATGACTGGTTTGTTTTAGGATGATAAGAAAAAGTGCTGAATCTTCCTTCAAATGCCATAAAATCCATGTTACATGTTTTTACATGTGTTACAAAGTTTCAAAAGGCACTAAATGGTCTCACCCCTTTCATATCACAAACTCCCTCCACGAACACCAAGATCCTCAACAGCTGCCCTTTAAACTACTCCCGAGGTCACCACAGAAACCTCTGGGGAAGCTGCTTTTAGCCTTTAAGGCCCCAAAATACAGAACTCTCTTCCTTTAGATATTAGACTTGCTGACTCAGTGGATAGTTTTACACAACATCTTAAAACTTCCCTTTTTTGTAGAGCCTATAATTAGCTGTTGTCTGCTTTTATCTTTGACAAAAGACTGTGTTAATGCCATTTTCCCTTTTCCTCCTTGTATGTGTGAATGATTTTGAACCTGTGTTTCTGGAGCTTTTGTTGCAGCACTTTTAGCTGCATTCTGTGTATGAAAGGAGCTTTACAAATAAAGGTCATCATTAAAAATAAATTCTACCTGCAGTATGTTTCCGGGGTATTGTGCGGACTGAATACTCAAAGTCCGGCACCACCTTGTTGCTGAGGTGCAGGTGGTAGTTCCTGGCTTCGTCCATCAGGTCGCGACAACTCAGGTTACCTTTGATCATCTCCTCCTTGGCCACTGTTCCAGTCAGGAACTCGACAGGGAGAAGAGGGAGGCGCACCTGAAGGAGACACCAGCTTACACTTTGTATTAGGGTTGTAAAAGTGATTACATAAAGCTATACACATACATGTAACACTTAATGTTATACACAGTTATGTAGCTAAACCTTCAGACAAACGATAAAGTGGGTCATAACTTTCATTTACATAAGCTCAAACAAACCCTTCTGATTAAAGCTCTCTAACCTGAGACATGATCTGGTCCAGCCAGGCCTCGTGGTGCTGTGGGTTGGCTTTCAGCCATTTCACTGCTGCATTGTACACCTGTGTCTCTGAGTGGATGTTGAGCTCACTCGAGGACAATAAAGTGCGCAAGTGCTGCGGAGACACGCATGTAAAGTCCTCACATTCCACTACCTCAGTGAAGTGTTCGCAGGCATAGCGGTCGGCCATGTCCATCAGGTCCACGCGGTTGTGGCTCTCGGCGAAGGTGCGAACTGCCAGACAGTTGGTGGGATGAAAGTGGGCCTTCATGTACTCGCAGCAGGCTCTCGCCACCAACTCCACCTGACAGATTCAGGCAGAAATCAAGACATTTCACATAGGGAACAAAATGCCTGCACAGCTTTTTGAGTATTTGTATTTGTGTTTCTTTACCTGGAGGATGCAGGCAGCATAAAGCAGCGGCTGGACATTGTCGACAGTTAATGTGAGCTTGGAGGAGTAGGCAAAGTGCACCAGGTCCTGAATGGCATCACCATCAAAGTCCTTGATCTCGATCAGTTCCTGCTTAGCCTCAGACATCTCTGACAGGAACATGGCCCTGAGGGAAGAAACAGAAACTTAGACAAGAACAAGGTGAAACATCTTTCACAAAGCTTTGTGTTCTGCAAATACATAAAAATCCAATGACTTGTAACATTTGGCTTTAAGAACAGTCCAGCAGGTGATAAATCAATATGGAGAAGTGTCCACTAGTAAGAAGAAATCATCTTATATGTACTGAAAATTGCTATTATAGTAGAAAAAAACATTAAAAAAGAACATACCTGAAGTACGGTATCACACAAGCCAGCACTAGCTTGTGACATGGTATCAACCTACTGCCAACCTGCAAAAAGAGACAACAAAATAGACGATTATAAAACAGGAAACAAAGCACAGCATACAGTATACAGCATCGCTAAGCTCACTGCTTATTCATTTCCACAGTATGACTGGTCAGACAGAGTACTGTGAATTTGGCACCTTGTTAGAGAATAAAAATAAATCAAACAACCACTCTCAGCTCTAAATTTCCATCTTTCTTTTTAAATCATCTATAAATATTCTTCATTAAATCAAAACCTTTAACATGAACAACGATCAGCTGAGACATAAATATCAGACAAACAAGTCTCTCTCTTTACTCGTGTCTGGACAGAGTGACCTACCTTCAGTGTGACGTCACAGAGCTCTCCCACTTCATAGAAATGCCTGAGGGAGTTATGGAAGTCCTTCCAAGCCTCATGAGCCTCAAAGACAAAGGACCCGTCAGGCTCACAGTCTGCTTTCGAGGTCCTGTTTCCAGGTCGCTTCTCCTTGGACTTCAGCTGCTTCGCATGGTCTGGCACCACATCCCCGGGTGCCATAGCTGGCTACAGGAAACAACACCTATAAGAAAGAGAGAAATCATTTTTCTTTTCTCAGTTTTACATTATTTTTTATTTGATACTGTTCAGTTTTGAGCTGCTGATCACAAAAAACAAGAAATCTGAGGATGTCCTCAACTTGTGATTTGCATTTTTTTTGTTATTTTCTGACATTTTGTGGTCAAATAACAAGGTCAAACTGCTGTGGCCCAGCATTCCCCTTTAGTACTCACTCATTAGAAATTATGGATTTATTTTTAAAACGGCCAATCTTGCAATGTTAAAAAAAGTTTCCAAAATCCAGGATCTGTCCCTTTATCTTGTTCTGTACCAAAAGATAATGGGGTCTATTTTCCATCCTCCATCCAAGTTTTGTGGAAATCTGTCCAGTAGTATTTTGTGTAATCCTGCTGACAAATAAACCAACAAACTTGGAGGCGTATAAACATAACCTCCTTGGCAGAGGTATTAAGAAAAATAATCGTGACTTTTAGACTTGCATTACTCAGTGAATATTGAGAGGTTGTAAACAATAGCAAACAACAGAATAACGGCTCATCTCGAGTGATAGTAAGGAGGCCAAATGTTCACGGCCATTGACTGCATCGTTTGAGAATAACTCGAAATCTGAAACGGGAACCGCAACTGAGTGCAAACAACGTTCTGCAGCAGGCTTCAATGGAGGGAACAAAAGGGAAATTAGTGCCTGCCAGCTGAGCAAGTCTGTTCAGTAGTACTCTCCCTGTCAGTGTCACTTCCCCTTTACTCATTCAGCAAAGACTGGAGCCAAATGTGGAAAAAAAAGACAGGACAAGCAGATTCTTGTACGCTAACATGGCACACCACGAAGAGAAATACAAAGCAATCAAACCCATTAAAATGCCTACCTATTGCTGAATCTGATGAAAAAATCTCCACAGTTGATGATTTGTCACAGAGAAACTGAGAGCAGACAGCCAGAGGGCAAAACTCCACCCACACATTACAGATGATGCACTGTCTCTCTTTTAAGCTCGGTCTCTGACAGTGAATAGACTCAGTGTATCGCCCCCTCATCACCAGTCCTCTCAGCTATAAGAGCAGAAACATCAAGTGCCATCATATGCACTGGTGATCAAAGGCTCTCCCCACTTCTCTTCTACTTTGTAGGTCCGTGGACAGGCTTCATCTCAACACATGTAGGCGCTTTGTAAGATCGGCTTCAGTCAAAGACGGGTTCAGGGTCGGCTGGAACACTTTCAGGGCCTTAAGATGATAACATCCTCATGTTGTATTATTTAGGAAGAGTGATGCAGTCAATAATTTAACAACAGAGATGTACTGCACGAACACTCAACTCCACAGAACGCAAACTAAAAAAACAACGTGCCGACAGCACCCTCTGTTTTAAATCCATACCCTTTTTTTCTATGCATCTGTCCACCAAACAGCACATCACATTGGGCACAGAGGTAAACAAAAAACGGGTGTGCACTGATGAGAAGATACTACTGTCATGTCAGATACTTCATCCACTCTTGTAAGAGCGCGCAGGATTTGCACAAGTGCTTCTGCGGTTTGTCCTTTGATCAGCGACACTACAGTTATTACCCAACTAATGAGCCGGCTTCCTGCAGACTGCATTACGATCATTGTACTTCCCTTACCACGTTTGGAGAGATTGAGAGTGAGGCAGCTTGTCATAAAGTGATGAATGTCAAGTATACAGTTTGTATTTTACATAACTTCACCCCAGTCTGTGAATTGTGTTTCTTCTGATTACATGACACAAGTGCAACTTTACGATTTCCTAAACCTTCAATCACATATGTAGCAAACAAATTTGTTTTGCACTCGTCTATACGTGTGTAGCAGATACTGCTTGCTGTCTGAAGGAAGTGTATCTTTAACGTGCATTAACAATCCTACTTTTACAATATCAGGGACAATATTTCTGATATGATGTGCAATTTAACCTTTCATTACTTCTCCTTATCATTTCATATACAACTACGATATGTTTGGATCACTAATATCGATATCGGCCCCAAAAATCAAGCATCGGTTTTACCTTAACTTTATCCTCCTATCAAACATATAATTTACTCAGGTCTAAAAGTCTGCAGGCTACTTTATCTCGGACATGCCCAGAATACACATCAAGGTGACCCATATACACTACTTAAAATTAGTTTTATATTGGGATATATTAGTGTTTCACTTTATTGTTTAGTCTGAGACACATCTGAATTATTAGAGTTTTGTGAATAGTTTCAGTCTCCAAAAATAATGACACTTTTATTTGAATATCCCAATATGCCTAGCTAATTTTGAGTAGTGTATATGTAACAAAGAAGCTTTAACAGTTACAATACGATGCCCAGAGAAGATGTGATCGATGCAAATATTCAAAACACCAGGCAGCTGCACTGCAAACATGACACCTAGCTGTTTAATGTAAACGGTAGCTAGCAGCTTCAGAGGTCACTTAAAATAATATTTGACGTACCCACAGTTTTTGGGTGCGATCCCAGGAAACACTCGTACTCATCCCAGCTAAGTTTGTACAAATATCAGGCATAACAAGGGAGAAATGCTGAAATAAAACCTGTAACATCAACCACACGTTCACAGTTTGTGTTATAGGTTTGGTAGTTGATATTTCCGCATGTGAACGTCGTATTTCTAACGATAAAGCACGTGTTAGTTTCTCTTTTTGAACCACACAATACACAACAACACTTAAAACTATTCAGCATTACTAGAATAACATTAAGGAGATGGACGTTAAGGGTTAGCTTGTTTGCTAACAGCAGCTAGCAGGCAGACTAGCATCCGTGCGACAGCTAATGTTAGCTAGCTGGCAGGCAACGGAAATGATTTAACCGAGAAATTAGCGAAAATACTGACCGCAGAATGGCACACATTAGTACGAACCAGCAGGTAATCGTTGGGTTAAGTCATAAATATTTAATTTATGTACCTCATGTCGCAGCAAGAATTAAAATGCCGGCTTCGTTGAGCGGAATGTTTGGCATTAGCACGTTTGTTGTGGTTCCAGGTGCTTCATGGGAATTGTAGTTTTACAGCATTACCTGAACAACTGCTGGATTCAATGTATGTCAGAAGCTCCACATTTAGTTTAGTTTAACGCACTTTCCAGTTTATTTACATGCAGTATTGTTAAGAAGAGTAGCCTACTTGCTGTTATTGCTTCCTTGATTGTAAAGAAAAATAAATGATTAACAGACACCTGTCTCTAAGATCTCTACCAACATTGAATGAGGATTAGAACAAGTTTTTTTCTATAATATATATATATAAAAAAAGCAGTAATGGCAGACAGATGCATAGAGTCTCACATTGCTTAGTTGGCAAATAAGGCCTATATGTCTCCTGGTCCTGTAAATGACACCGTGTTCAAAATAAGGCACTGGAGCAATGTGCAAAGTAAGGAAATGTTACACTGCCTTTACAATTCTTGTACAACTATATGAGCCAATTAAATCGCTTCTAAAATTATACATTAACAAAACCTCCTATCTTCTATTTACTGTATATCAGTGCAATGTCAGCATGGTTCAGCAACGCCAAGCAGTAATATTGAAAACAGGTTATTGATGAGGATAGATTTTAAAATTCACTACATATTCAGTGCAAAAATATATATTTAGAAATATATAGGAAACCAATATAGCCATAAAGTACTGTTTATGAGATCCAGGCCCATTGACATAAAACAGAGAAGTCTGCAAAAACAAAACTGTCTCCTCAGAAGTTTTACAACAGTGATTTAAACCTTAAAAACAGTGTATTCAGTGTAAGCTGTCAAAATAATACCCACATCATAAGACTTCAATCTAAAGAGTTACAAAACTGTGACCAATGGGAGGCCATTCATCAGTTTCTATGGGAGGGACTACGAGTTGCACCATAAACAAACCAAAACAAAACAAGACCCATTGACACAATTATCAAAGATTGTTTATTTCACAACAGTGTAAAGCATGTGCTTCATTTGCTGAAAATAATACGATAATAAACTGTTTTACAGACTGCTTGAAGGATGTACAATATTATCAGACATTGTGAGGCGATATTACATTATGTCCACGTGTCCTACTTGCGCTTCTTGTTTTTCAGGAGGGCGTCCCGTAGAGCAATCTGCAAAAGAAAAACAGAATATTCAGCTGAAACGCAAGACTGTCCTGTCTTTATATTTCACAAATCCACGGTCATATACAGTAGCTCATTCCGACGGGTGCGACCTACCTGTTTCTCTCTGAAGGAGCGTTTGCCTTTCGTTCTGACGTTCTGACTATGTCTCATCATCATGAAGTTCTTCGTCTTCCTCTTCTCCCTGTTGCTCGTGCTGGCGTGTGGGTTCAGTTTGGTGTGCTTCTTGATAAAATCTTTCCGGTCCGTCCGTCCCGCCTGGAGAATCACATGCATGGTTAGAGCTGATATGATTAGGTGACAGAACATTTAGATAAACTAACTTTGCTAATTAAAAATTATTTTGTTTTTCTACTGCATCAACAGCCCGTTTTCATGCAGGAGACGTCTTTCCAGCAGTAAAACACTTCTTTGAGCAACCGTGATTTCATAGGACCAGTGATGAGTTCAAACCACCCTCCAGTCAGTATGAGGTTTTACCATTGCTGTTGCCAGGCGCGTTTCCTTGTCTGCTTTAGGTTTCTTATGTAGTTTCTCAATATTCCTCAAGGTCAGCAGCTCCCCTCTGAAAGATTTGAGAAACAAATATACAGAAATCTTAGTTTGATCATCTTTCCTTATCAACTTTACACTCAAGGAATCTGAGACCTGAGCGTTAAGAAGTATATATATTCTGAAGACAAACTCCTCTTTGTCATTGATGTAATGCAAGGCGTCAGTAGCTTTCTGACCTGTTGTCTCCCTCATCGTCACTGTCCACAGTCTTCCTCTTCTGGCCCTTGCCCGGCGCACCGTTGACCTCCTTGGCCAGCTGCACCAGACGGATCTTCTTGAAGTCGTCTTGAGTGAGGAGCCTGCTGCCGCTGACAGCCGCCGCCTTGGCTTTTCTCTCCTCGACGGGAATACTCTGAAGCTTCTCGGCCTTACACAAACACAGAGAGCCCCGACATTAGAACAATGCATGATCAACCGTCAGCAGTTTGATGAGATGTGGCGGTTTCATTCTCACCACTTCTCCTGTGTCTTCATCAGACGAGTGGTGAACGTTTACCCACTCCCCGTCTTCATCGCCGTCACTGATGCTGGCACTCTCCCAGCCATCTGTTGTGCAGGATGAAAAATATTAGGCTGACATTGATCGCAGAGCCTAGTTTGAAACTGGATTTTGTTTTACAGATGAATTCAGACACTGTAACCCAATCCTATGGACTCAGTGATACGATATGCTCACCTTCGTCCTCCTCTCCCTCTTTTTTCTCCCCCTCCTCCTCCAGGACTTCAGCTCCGGGGATGTAGTCTTTGGCCTCAAGCTCTCCGTATTCTTTGATCTTTGCCTCGACTGAAGCCTCTGTAGGCCTCCCCTGGACAACAAGAGGAAGAGTTTACAGTTATTTTTTTATTTTTCCCATTAGGATCTATCGCCACCACTCTCTTCTATAAATGCAACATCATTTTTAGTACCTCTTTCCAGATCAAACTGAACCACACGGGAAAATGTCAAAAAAAAAAACAGCACGTTGAGGGATTGTAACTCTTTTTAAAGAACATTGCTCCATTCAGTGGCTGTATTTTGATGTAAATCATCTTTACTGTTTCCTGGATGTTCAGTACAAATTTCAGCCCAATAGGGTGGAAAAATAAGCAGTTGTTGAGGTTAAGAATACGCAAAGAAAGAATCGCTAAATGATAATGAAAATGACTTTTAAAAAAATCATAATTAAAATAAGTTTTTGCATGAATTTTCTCGAGAAAATCGACGACACTAACTGGGAAAGGTTCTGAATTCTTCATGAGTTGGCCTGGAATGACCCAAATGACTCATCATATATAAAGAAATTGTATTTTTGCTTTATGCAAACAATACTGACTGGTGTTGTAAGTAAAAGACATCATTTCAGTGTTCACAGCTGGCTCACCCTGTCCCTCTTGTGCAACATGTGTGGATTAAGACTCCTGAACAGCTGGATCAGTCCTCTGGCCGACATCATCACATCTGAGGGCAAATACGGACAAAAACATGTTGTTTTGTGAATGCAAACATGTGCAACAATCTCTTTATTCAGCGCATCCAGAAGAATTGTAAAAAGACAAAAATACGGACAGTCACTCACTCTTGTCTTTATGGGTCTTGTACTGCGCCAGGTCCTGCAGCAAGTCTTCATTGATGGACAGTGGACAGCGGGCCGCCACTTCTTTGATGGCGTTGATGCTTGAGTACAAAAAAGGGGTCAAATTTAATACTTGGTATGTTAGTTACAAAAGAAATTTATGGATTTTATTATTATTACTGTTTTTGGTTTGAACACGTTTTAAGCTAAACCAGGAAGTAGACAGGGCCGCTGCTCACCCCACAGTCATGACCTCCCCGGAGTTTCTGTCTGTCACAAAGTTGTTGGCGATGGTCATGATTACAGGTTCGATGACCTGTGGAAACGCATAACAACAGTTACGCTGGAATCCACTACGTTAAGTCCACATGTGTCGGCGTACCGAATGAATCCAGTAGATCTTAACATACCTCTGGTGGGACGAGTTGATGGGACGACTGGGCGGCACAAAGGAGAATCTTTGTCACCTCTGAAAAGACGACAGTTTGTTTAAAATGCGTCATCGAGATCAAACTTTTAAGGGGAACTTTGGGGGAAGATATTTTAAACTGAAGAGAAAGATCGTCATTGACTGATTTATTTTATTTTTTATTTATTTTTACCTCTTTGATGGGGCTGTAGGAATCTCTGGACGAAGGCATAAAAATTGAAGAGGAACAGCTGGAAAATAACAGAAAATATTATTCAAACCACATCAGTAATACCTTTGAATAATGTGTATCCTGCACATCAGCCATCATTAATCACTGATCTGTACAAAGTCACAGATATTTTTGATGGCCAGTTTCAGTCACCGTCCATCAGGCTAAAAAGTCTTCATTCATCTTACCTCATGGATTCCAACTAGCCTGGAAATGAGCTCCATCATCATGATCTTCACCTCGAAGCGCTCCTTAGAGCCTTCCAACTGCTTCAAGAGTTTCTCTGAGAAATCTTAATAAAAACAGACGTTTGATGGTTCAGAGTTCTGCAAAAACAAATTCTTTGTGCTGCGGTTGCTGTGGAGGTGACGGGTGAGCCTACCTTGCGGATCGTGAATCAGGTGAATAGCAGAGAAATTGAACACTTCTACTTTCCTCTTCTTCTTGTGTTTCTGCCCGAAGCGTTAAAAACAATAAACTCAGTCAATTTGAACACAGATGTGACGGTATGAGTCATGACTCTGCAGTAGTAACAGCAGCGGTACCTTGAGGACTTTCATCGCTTTCTCCATCTTCTTCTTGTTTTTGGTGGTTTTCTTGCCAGTGTTGAATCTCACCTTCAGGTCACGGACTGTTGGTCCCTCCGCCTGAAAGATAAGACTGATTCTTAACAAGAACGGCACGACAAACACATTTGTGTATCTTAAATATTATTATAATACAGAAATAATCACAATGAGAAAAGTTTCCTTTATCGAGCTATTTTATATTTTTGGTACTTGCCTCTGACTCTGAATCACTCTCATTCTTCTCATCCTCGTCTTTGCCCAGAAAGAATTTAAGACCCGCAACAAGGATCTAAACAGGAAAAGAGGCAAAGGAGAAGTTAAAGCTGATACTTTAATAATAAACAAAACAAGTAAAGCATTGTTGTTTTCAGTGTGAAAAAACTTACCTTTGTCACTTTAGAGAAGCATGCCGTTGTGATGACATTAACTGTTTTGGCATCATTCCTGTGACACAAATTCAATCATGTGAAAAATAGCCAAGTCTACACGGTCTTATTCAAAATAATGTCCAGTGTACTAATAAAACGCACCATATGTTCCTCGTGTAAAGCTCCCCCATGATGTCTAAAGAGATCTTTGCAGCGATGGGATTACTGTCTCTCAGCATGGTGTACATGAAGTTCTGTAACGTCTGAAACACACAGCAGGATAACAGGGAGTGAGCGGTGACCGTGTCAAGCTGCTGTGTCACACAAATAGAAAATTAAGTACGTAACACAATTGAGTTTGTGCACTTACTGTGTTAATCTTGTTGTTTTTGTGCTTTGCATTGATGTTTTTGATATCTGCTACTATGTGTGTGTACAGAGTCTGTGGAGAGAGAAAGGCAAAATGTTTATATCGGAAAGAGGAAACAACCGAAGAGCACAACATGGAAGTAATGCAAACATTTAACCCTGTGAACCCCAAGCAGTTTCTGGGTGATTTTTGCTACAGTCATGCAATATTTAAGTCCTGCACAGTCAAGAAGTCTGGGGGAAAAGATGTCCTTCTTTTGCAGTACAACACAGTAAAAATGCCGCAAATAAAACAGAAGTTGAATTTATTTAAAGTGCTCACAAGCAATTACCTCGGTACAGACTAATTGCACACATTCACCCTCTACTCCAAACTGCTACCAATGGATTCCTTTCTCCTCAGATAGAAACTACTTAAGTATGTAATAAAACACTATAACACTACTATAATTTCTTGGCAAAAATGAAATACTATCCACCGACTGCAAGGCTGCTGTAAGATATTTGAGGGCTGAGCGCTCTAACCTTTCTGAGAAGCTTGTCGTGACATCGCAGCAGCTCAAAGAAGAGCTCCAGGAGGCCAGAGGGGTTGATCAGATCCTTATTCCTCAGGAGAATCAGCGCTTTGCAGAAGGTCTGATACAGACAGGGGACACACAACATAATGTCAAACTTAAGAGACATATCAATTGCATAAAAAAAACAGCTATTACAAGAAACTAATAGATTAATTGATTGCTATTTTTTATTTTGAAGATACAAAATCAAAAGAAGACAGCTCAATAAAAGCTTCCAAAGGTAAGTTTAGGCCAAGAAGAAGAGAAGAGCGAGGACAGAAAACCTTTACCAGAGAAATTCTCATAAAACAACACAGTTTACATGTTAGTAAAGGAGGAGGAAGACGTAAACTTCACATTTAATAAAGATAAAAAAACAAGCTGTGGTGCTGACAGATGTTCTCACCATTCTTAGGTCTGACTCCAGGACTGTGTGGTGGTTCATTAGTAACTCAGACAGCTCTTGTGGAAAGGTGGACAGGTGCTGCAGGTAGCAGTGACCAACCTGAAGAACAACTTGAACTGTAACTACACAACATACAGAAAGTAGGGAGGTACTACACATTACTAACAGGTAAACATCTGGTACAGTACCTGAGCGAGAAACATGACAAGATCTGCCAGCTCCTTGTTCGGCTTGTCAGGCTGCAGTTTGAAGATCTGCACATTGGACTGATAGTGTCGGTACTGCTGCTGAAACTGTCAAAGACACAACAACAACCACTTTTCATCCACTGCTGCGGTGTACTGACAGTCCTCATAGGCTACAACTACTAGCTAAAAACTTTAGCATTGTTAGCTAACAGCACTTACCTCCTCTACGTACGACTGCGGATCTCTTTTAATGAGATTCTGCAGTTGTGGCAAGTTGTTCGGCAGCTTGTTGTTGTGTCGCCCGGACATGGTTGAAGATGTTTATGCGAGTATGTTGGGGAAAAAATTACGTAAAAGTCGATTTTACAAGGCAAGCGTGGCAAATGTGCAGGCTGCCATTTAACTAACAGCGCACAGTCCACACGTCACTTCCGGTGGTCTTCTTCTTCTTCTTCGGTTTTACTTGTAGGCTACGAACCAACGTTAACGCTGCACGGCGCCGCCTCCTGTACCGGAGTGTGTACGAGGCGTCCCGTCATAACGTTATGAAGAAGTTGTTGTGGATATTTAACGTTTATACGCTAAATATTTAAGTAAGGCCTTTTGTAACTGTATTTGTTTCACGTCTAGGTGTAATAGAGAACCGAAGCCACGCCTCTTCCGGTTTCCCTCATGGGACAGATTTCAGAAAAACTTTGTATGTTAATGAATGGAGAGACCAATCTTTTAAAAAAAAATAAATTTGTTTTTGTTTTCTCTGTAAAATGTTGTATTCTGAAAAAGAAAGGCACATTTCTTGTCCGTGTTGTTATATTTTGAAAATGGGACAACAAAACAAATGTTCCTTGCAATTTGTTGCCTTTATTAAAGGTGCACTATATACTACTCTATTAATAAATAGGACAAATGTTATCCTATATTTGTGAGATTTCATTTTGAATATAACAGACTTTTGGAAGACGTAACATTTTATATGCTAACGAATATGCAACCGTTCTCAGAAGGCACAATACTTGGACACATTGATCACATTTCTCATTTTGATGGTTGCACTGAGAAAAGGTAAAAATAAATTGTAGACTTAAAAGATTATAATACATTTTTTGGGGGGCAAAATATATATTTTTTTACTTACCTCAGTGGTCTACGTTACATTAACCCACAGTTTGTTTTACAGCGACCAGCAGGCTAGCATTAGCATGCTATCTAGGTTGTCCACAACAATCGAAGTTAGGCACACCATGTGTAAATTCATACTCAGCTTCTTACAAAATACTCTGAGACATTTTCACTGATTTCCCTTTCTACTTTGTTTGCTAGGGGTTTTGGTTGCTGTGTACATTTTTGTGAGGAAACAATAAAAAGCATGATTAAAAAGATATTTTAACCGGGAAGGAGCTTTCGAAAGAGATCATTATGATTCGCTTGATCTTTTTTTAATCGCTTAATGGTGAGTTCTGCACGATTTGCACTGCTGTATCTCAAATAGCAAAGAAAAATATCTGTCAAACACATTCAGCAATATAAGCTTTATTTTGTTTAAATGGGCAACTGAACAGCCAAGTGAGTGTGATGTCATTAAAAGACTTCTGGAGACATGGCCATGTTTCCAGAATTATTTTACAGTGATGGGATAATTTTGGCACCACATAGTGGTGAAACTGGTGCAAGACAACACAACACTGTCAGCAACACCTACAGCTTCCTGCTTCTGTATTTCTGGAAAATGACATGGTTCCATTAGATAGCTCAGGAGTGTGCATTCATCCATAGAGAACAGATACAGTAACATGAACATCTGTAAATGGCAAGAAAAATATATAAATATGAATTCTCCAATGTTCAATCTTTGCACAGACTTGTTTAATAATTTCTATGGTCAGTTTTGAGGCCAGTTTGTCGTTTCCTGTGGCATTACAGCCAAGATGTCTGATCCCTAGGTTGACAAATCAACACCATATATAGCAGAATGTCATCACAAATTATTGCTCTAAGAATGGAAAGTCATCACTCCCCTAACAGCCTCAGAACAGCTTCTCATTATCGCAATACTGTGCAGTAACTTGTAGCGTAAATAAAGTACATTTCAAGTCATCAGCCTTTACACAGGTGCACGAGTTGTAGCTTCTCTTCCTCAGACTTATCAGTGGTTTTGTTAGACAGCAAGCTTTGAAAAATATCGTTTCTATAAATGAAGTTGTGATGGCAACCTTTATACACAGCATGAACACGAACAGTAAAGGTATATATGAAGGTAATATGCATAAAACAACAAAGTCAAGGAAAAATATTTCGGATTTTTAAAACAAATGAAACTTTCCTCTACATAACATTTAAAACGTATCCAGTTTAATTTTCAGGAGATGAATATGTACACTTTTAATTCCATCATTTACCCTCAGGCAGTAAGCAATTACTGTATAATAGATTTACAAAGCAAATACTGACATAGTATTCTGTCAAGGCATGTTCCAGCATCAAAATAGGATTTAAAATACACAAGTACAATTTTGTTCCACATAAAATACGAAGTCGTTGATCACTTTCATAATTATTTTAGAATATTCAAGAATCTCGAAAAAAAACAAAAACCCCATAAGTGTTCTCTTGTAGGTGACGATAAGAAATACAATCAGCAGTTCTCGTAAATGCATTGTAAGGGAGTAGCAGCCGAAGAGAGAGAACTCAAAAAGCAAACATAAAAATATAGACTTCTTTAAAAGGATTTACTCTCAAGTGAACTGAATATTTAAAGGCAGTTTAAAAACATGTAGTGTAAATTTGGCAATTTCTGCCTGTGTCAACTCTCCTCCATTTTTGTTTTTGCTCTTGTGAAACAGTCACCCAGCCTCGACAAATGTGGTTTCTACTATCCTGAGATGTTTTCCTCTGCTTGAAGGCATCTGAGGACATAGAGGATCACTTGATAGCAGAAAATATATTGGTCCTGTAAGAAAAAAAACAAAACAGGAAACGTGTGAGCGAAAGACATATTTCAAAGAGGTGTAGAATCAAATTCAAAGAGCGAACTTTAAAACTCACCTCTGTTTGGACCATTCCCTGTCTCTGAAGTCTCATGTTCCGAACGACATCTGAAATATCAAACTACAAGAAAAAGTTTATAAGATTGTGATCGTGAACAAAATAATACAAACAAGAATAAAAGCTTCCGTCTACTTACATCAGCATCTTTACCGATGAGACCCAGAGCCACGTCTATGCAGATGAGGGTCCCTGATCGACCGATGCCGGCGCTGCAATGTGTGATGATGGGCCCCGATCGATGAACGTGCCTCATGTAAGAAATAAATGTGAGCAGCTGCTCGGGCTGTGTGGGCGTCCCGTGGTCGGGCCATCCCGTGTAGTTCAGATGAGTTACACGCTGTATTTCATTGGTCTGAGGAAAGAGGAACTCTTAGGTTAATGTGTCTACTATGGCTCAAGTTGTCATAAGAAAATTAGCTATAAACTAACCTGGATGTCTTTGACCTCGATGAGTCGTATGACAAAGTTGTCGAGATATTGGTCTTTAATCAGCGTGATCTGTAACCTGTCGTCCACCATCTCTGCCGTCCTTGGTGTGTCCGGCCAGTACCGCTGACATTTCACTTTCCCTCCCTCTACTTCCTGGGTCATCATGGCGATCACGTTAGACTTCTGCTCCCAGACCATTTGCCAGAAGTCACCCAGAGTCGTGGGTAAGGGTCCCTGACAGGCGATGTACAAGTAGTTCTCATCCTTCACTGACATCTTGATGAAGTTGGCGTTGATGTAGCCGCCATCTTTGCCCAGCACGACCCGAGTTGTGTCAACTAGATGCATATACAGGAAAATCAGATTTTAAACATGTCCAACACTTTCAAGGGACAGTTCAGCCCCAAATCAAAATCATATATTTTCCTTCATGCCTGTGGTGCTGTTCACTCATTATCCATTTGGTGTGCGTTGCAGAGTTTTCAGTTGTAGAGATGTATGCCTTCTATTGAATATGATGGAATTGGATGGTACTCGGCTTGCGCTGCACAAAGCGCCGCTAAAGTGACACCACAGACCTCGCTGTGAGTAGTTTCATGTAGGTAAGTTCACTTATTATTTTCCGTTTCTTTTCACTGTCACTGTTTGTATAGTGAACTAAATTACTTAGCTAGGTGTAGGCAAAACATAAAACATACTTGGTTAAGTTTAGGGAACTAAAATACTTGGTTAGGTACTAAATTACTAAAAAACAATCTAGATGCTTAAACAGCACTGCAGGTAAGAGAATAAATATATTTTTCTGATTTTGGGGTGAACTGTCCCTTTAAGTATCAAGGACTGGATTTAGTGATGTTTATTAAAAAGCTTTAATTTTCTGTTATGAAACACTATAAATATGGACCAGAACATTTGTGACTGCTCTTACAGGGAACAATATTCTTGTAGCGATTCTTCTTCTTGTTCTCCTTCGTCTGGCCTATTAAACAGTCGTCCAGAGGCTGGAGGTTCTGAAGATTCTGCCAGGAGGGAAAACAGATGTTCATAAAAATGTCATGACATGCCAAAAATTCACAGCCGATGAAATTTTAAGTAGATTCTCACTTCAAACTCCTGCAGTGGGACCTTCTGCTCGAGGAGGCCTCTCATCATGCGCACCACGGTGTTGAGCTTCGCTCCTGTGTACTGGCCGTCAGGGACCACTTTGACGAGGGGTAAAGAGGTCAGCTCATCCTCGGTGATAATTGGCCCATCTGGGAAAGACAGAATTAAGACACAAAACAGTTCAAATGTCAAAAGTAATGGCCCAAAAACTTTATGTCAGTCACGAAACTGCAAAATAAAATGAGAGTTCTGATATTAAAAAATACCCGACTCTAATGACACAACACTGAGAATGAAAAGAGAGACTGGCCTGCATGGAATAACATTTCTAAGACCTGTTAATTCCTCTTTATTCACTCCAACTTATTAAATGTTGATAACTACATCTGATGGAGACTCTCCTACCGGACGTCAATTTATTTTGTTGCAAAGACTTAACTTTTTTAGAGTCAAATCTGAAATCCAAAGTCCGTCTTACCATCTCTCGATTTGAAGTTCATGTTTTCAATCGGTAGTTCATCACTTCCCCATGTGATTTCATCTTCTTCTGGCTGTCCGGCACTCATTTGCAGATAGCTGTTGATTCAAAAACGTAAATGTGAGATGTGAAGGAGAATCGTGTGAATATATTCACCGTCCTAAAAAACAAATCTTACTTTTCGTTCCTTGGATCGTCAACACTCTCCTCTTGCCATTCCACTTTCCGGGAACTCTGTTGTGGAAGAATCATAAACAAATTAAACAAAAACTATCTGATTAGCCCTCGTATAGTTTTATGTTTCATGAAGTCTGATGTCAGATTTGATTTGTACCTCAGGAGAGTCTTCAGGTAAAGAAGATCCATCACAATCTGTGTCCTCTGAAAGCTCTGCGCTGTGCTCCGTCTCTCTTGGACCGTCTTCATAGTCTGTGAAATGTGTTTGTAAATTAAACATTGTTCTGCTGAGATTTCAGCACTTTATGTTGTAATATGTAATATGTTATTACCTGCTGGTGGTATTGCAGGATAGTTGCCAGATTTGAGCTCATCATGGAGAGCACGCAGCTTAGTCTTTGCCCCACTGTCCTCACTCATGTCTGAAAGACACAGGAAGGAAAGTGTAATTATTACAAGACGAATGCAAGTCACAATATGGTTTAAAAGAGTTTTAGAGCTTTGTAAATGATAAAAAAACATGTGAAACATCTATTAAAAGGATAGAAATCCTATGTTTTGGATCTCTGTTCGTACCTGTGTTTCCGTTGCACTTGTCAGAGTTGATGGGCAGGTAGGCCAGGTATGTGCTTGGGTTCTGGTCCGGTGGTCTGGACACCATGAGCTGAACCAGGCCTTTAGCTTTACGGATGGTGGTGACAGCTTTGGTGTGGGACACTCCTGTCATTAGTTCTTCATTCACCTGCAAGAAACACACAATCATAATTTAATCTCTTCACTGAAGGTTGTGTATCGTCCCAGAACATCCAGAGAAACTTTAATAGTGTTTAATACAAAATCACAATCATGTAACAGCCGATCAAATGTTATGTTACATTTGTTAGACAGTTTAAAAGTACATTTATTAATATGACCCTGAAATCTGAGCAGCAAATGTCAAACATCACTCACTTTCAGCAGCCTGTCTCCCACTTGCAGTTTCCCTGAGGACTCTGCTACCCCTCCTGGTGTGATGGACTTGACGAAGATCCCCCTCTCCCCTCCAATCACAGAGAAACCCAGACCTCCTGCTTGAGGCTTCTCCAGATCCAGCTTTATGACCTCCTCCTGCACATTCATAAAAACAAACAAGTTAAAGGTGATCACGCATTTGTTTAGACAACTGTCTGGTAGTTAATTAGCTTTTAAGAAGGCAAAGCTAATGAATTAAAGAATGCTGTAAGATGTAAGCTCAGTGAAGCATTGATAGTAATCAAAATATCATTGTGACAAGAGTATACATCCACATCACATCAGCATTAACACATCAATACAATTTTTATAGGGGTCAATAAAGAAACTTAATAGTCACCAAAAATTTGAAATTTCTTAACAGAAATCTTAAGAAATTCCACAGTAGAAGAAGTTTTAACTCAACATTATTTGAATATAAAAATAAAATGATATCAAAATTACCTCTGAAGGACAAAGTGCTGCAAGACATTCTGTATCTCTTGGATCTTCTCCTTTAAGAAACCCTGTTAAAGAAAATAAGGTTGCAATTATGCAAAATAATACAAATGATTTATTTATTTTACAGGTGGCACCACTAAGATGTGAAACATACCATTCATGCTGGAGGAAACCTTGGGGCTATTGTTGTTGTTAAGAAAAGAGACACTTTTCTGCCCAGGAGAAACCGGCTTTCCATCCCTTTGACAAAGAGAGAAGAAAAGAAAAATAAAGTTAGTGAAATGATGTATCTGGGGCTTTTTTAAAAAAGCCATTCAGATCATATAACAACAAATTCAGCATGAAAAATATGCTAATTTTTTGTTAGACTACCTGGTGGCCTTGAGAGAGAGGTCATCGAGGGAGAGCTCCAACAGTCTGGTGCTCTCACTCAGAGTCAGGTCCTGGGTGGGAGCACCGTTGATGTAGTGGATCAGATCTAATGATCTCAGGCTTCCCTCCTCAAAGGCCACTGAACCCGGCTCAATGTCTTTCACAAACAAGACACTGTATATACTGTCACTGCCACCATCCAGAACCAAACCTGGTGATACAACAAAAAGTAAGGCAATTTAGTTTGACTTGAGCTAGATTTTTTTTTTTTATGCCACATCTGGGAAAAAGACCTATGAACAGTGGATATCCAGTGCCTGAATTTAACTTGTGCAAGAGATGTTTAATCTTGTTAATGAGGGCTGCTTCTTACCCATCGGTTCTTGGCTACCCTTAAAACAAATGTCAGGCAGCAGGTGAGCTTCTATGGGGGGCTTCGGAGCCTCCAGGACCCTCCCTACCACCAAGTCAACCACACGGGGGGCCGCACGCACAAGATTAACCACCTCCGTGTGGCCCATATTGCCCACATCAGTGTTGTTCACCTGGAGATAAAAGATACAATATAAAGGAACTGTAAGACACTTTTGGGAAACACACTTGGCTCTTGGCAAGAAAACAAATTAACCATTTCCAGGACGGTTGAAATGACTGAAACATGCTGTAGGCTGTGACCAGAATAAGGGATTAGGGATGAATCATACCATAATCATTCGGTCCCCGGGCCTGAGCCTTCCATCTCCTTTGGCTGGATCCTGGACAATGTCATGGATGTAACACCCATGATCGTTACCTTTGGTGAGGGTAAAGCCCAGGCTGCCCTGCTCTGACTTTACCAAGGACACCTTTAGCTCGACTTCCTGAAAACAGAGATGAAACTCGGTTAGAGGATTCAAAATGTTGAACCGCATTTTAGTGCAATTCCTTGAGAGTCTGACTTATCAGAAATGTTTTGATCACTAATCCCCATTTCACACTGAACAACACCCACTAATATTGGGCTTTTGTCTTCATTAAAAGAAGAACAATCGGCATTAATTTCTGGCTCAAATGACTCTGCAGTAGTTCTGGATGGACATGCCAATTTTGAAAAGAGTCAAATGCCTATTTTTGGTAGAAATTTGGTGTAAAAATGGTAAAACTTTCTAGTTCTATCTAAACTTCCCTTCTTTAGTCCTTACCGGGACAAACTCCTCTATGTCCTGTCCGTTGCCTGATAAGGTGAGGTTTAAGGGCAGAGGCAGCGGAGGAGGCAGGGGATCTGGGCTAGGGGCAGAGGTGGAGGACACCATAGGCAGGGCAGGTGACTCCACGTCCACAGGGGAAGAAGGACACCTGTCCAAACAACAGTCAAGACAGAACTATATGAGAAATCAGACAATATAATTATTGCAAATGCTAATAATATTATCACTGATATGGTACCTCTTGCTGAGGTCCGATCTCGTCATTGACAGGTTGGGGGAGTAGAAGGCTGAGTGGATGGTGTCGTCCAGCTGGCCAGTGCTGTCATAGCGTCCCAGTCCCATGTTACTGCTGGGGGTGTGGTAGACGCTCCGCTCCCAAGTTTGCCTACTGTGCTCCACAGTGCTCGGGCTGAAGGCTTCTTCTACCTCCTCGTCCCCGTCGGTGCTGTCACTGTAGCTGTTGTGTCGGCCGGGAGTTTTGAGCCGCAGCCTCTCCAGGGCCTCCTCCACCGCACATTGACTCCTCTTGGCTTGAGGAGAGGCTGTCTTGCCGAAGCTCAGGCTGGATTCTGGCTGGGTCACCAGTTCCTTTCGGGGTGATGACATGGGCGTCTGGGAAGAAATAAGGTAAAATAAAGCTTCCAAACATTCCTGGTCCACACAGCAGTTACAGAGTGTTATTTACTGACTCACTAAAGCTGAAGTGTCCATTTCAGGAAGAACCCCATGTTCAGGTCTACAGAGAAGCAAAGTCACCTCCTGTCCTGTTCCTCGCAAGGCTGATATCACCTCCTGAGAGAATATAAATAAAAAAAATAAAAATAAAATAAAATAAAAGATGCTTTCAAACTCTCTTTTCCACTGATTTCCAGGCGTGACAGCAGCAGGGAGATAATCCTACTTACATGTTGTGAGAGTCCTTTGAGGGAGGTTTGGTTGACCCGCATGATGACGTCGCCCACGTTGATGCGACCGCTCTCTGCAGCCGGTTGGCCAGGAAAGAGCTTTTTAACCCGAACCATGCTGGAGCCGTGGGGTTCGTCTGGGATGCTCTCCTCTCGACTGAAACTGAAGCCCAGCCCTGATGTGTTCTTCAGCAGACACACCTCAAACATGTTATCTGTGCGGACAGAGACACATCAGAATGTCACGTCAGTCGTTTATCATCATCTGAAGAAGGAGTGAGATGCTAAAACTCAAAATGCACAGCAGAATCCGTAACCGTGTGGCACGCTGTTGCCTCACCTGGTGTAACAAAGCTGTACTCTGGTCTTTCTTTGACCTCAAGCAGCTGCTCTTTGTTGCTCTGGTCTTGGTCGCTGTCAGCACATTGCAGCGTGCACTGAGGTGTGAGGGGAGCATGGACACTGTCTGTAGGCAGGTGACCCTTCTCCAGCAACAAGTGCACCGTCTGAGGGAGACAATTGATTCACTAAGCATCAGTGGCCTAGCTAACAGCTAATCAGCGGACTGCTTGTGATAAATGTCATCCCTTACCTGCCCAGTGTCTCTGAGAGCCTCTACTGCCTGCTGGTGAGTGGCTCCCTCCAGACTTTTTCCATTGACGGCCATCACACGATCACCTGAGTGTAGGACACGCAGAGAGGTTATGACACATAAAGTCAAAACACAGGAGTAAAATTCAAGCACTTTTTAAGGACTTAAACCAACCATTTCCAGACTCTTGAAGCATTTATCATCATGTCTAAATGTCTTATTATTAGCTTCTGTTAGCAGAGCTGAGATTGGCCCTGAGAACGTGCATAAAGTCAAATCCATTGGACTGCCACGGAAAATCCAATCAAGAGTTCTTCACAAAGAAACCCACAATCTTTTTTACATCATTATTTCTAACCGTACTGCTGATGCTATTACCTTTCTGTATCCGTCCATCGAGCTCAGCAGCTCCTTTCGGTATGATGGCTTTGACGTAGATGCCTCCATGTCGAACAGTTGTGTTGACTCCACCCTAAGAAATGATCACACCTCTTAGTCCAGTCAGTCAGAGAGAAAACGGTTGGATTTGTATTTTCTATGGGGGTTGATGAAAGGTGTGGGTATTTGTTTTTTTTTCCCATTTTGTAATTTTGTAATTGTTAAACAATAAATGCTTTGTCTTTACTCGGGTTTCAGAAATATCACAATAGAGAATTTTTTAATTAATTTTCTTTAATTCTGTTGTTTTTTTATTGATGGATGTGTGAACAGCACATAAAAACTGGCTCAGATTTATGCAGAGTAGGTGTTGCCATATTTTTAAAAATGTTATTAGCTGCAAAATAAATCAAGATCATTTATGCTCTCAGCAGTTACTTTTGTTTCCTTGACTCACATTTACTCTCATTCTTCCTATTCCTGTCGGTGGATGATCTTTTATTATTAACATATTAGACAGAAGAGACTCAATAGCCAAAAACATGGTTACATTTAAAAGAGAGTGGTTCATTTCTTCATCCTTCATTGGTTTGTCCTTAGAATAACTTTATAATGACAGTATTTTCTTTTTAAATGCCAAAGACAAAGCAATTATCATATCACAATTATGAATTAGTTGAAAATGAAGAACTCCACCGTGATGTTATTGAAAAATTACCCAGAGGTCAAATCTAAAAGATCAGAGATTAATTTCTATTCAGTGCCCATTTGGTTATGATGGTCTTGATGATGGGTTGATGGTTAAGATGAATTTCATGGTTATTTCAGTATTTGCATTATTAATGCTCAGTTATTACTCCAAACACAAATGTTTGACAGCAACCTTGGTTTGAACACAGTCACATGATTTGTTACTGAGTGTTATTGTGGAGCAAATGAATCCATGCTAATCAATGAGGTGTTTAAAATCCCTCAGAGAGAAATTATATTAGTTTCACTCCAATGAGTCACTCTAGAGTCAGCAGCAAACATGTAGGACAGCCCACTAACCGGCCCTGTTGAAACTGTTTAACTGTGAAGTACTTAGGATACTGTGTGACTAAAAGAAAATCCTTACTGATTAAAAGAAAGGCAGCATGCAAACAGAATTAAGGAGACAATAATCCCGCAAGAGCTTCCAGATCAGACAACATTCAGCGTTAAGAAAGCAACCAAACCAAGCAACATATAAACCCAAACGCACAACAGTGACAAGATGAAGGAGGGAGGGGGGAAAAGGGCCAAAACAAAAAGATGGTGAAAACCTTGCCGAACAGTACCGTGACACTTAAGCCCAGGCTGCTGTCTTTTTTGGACAGCTCAACGTCAAATAGTTCTCCTGGACAGAGACTATTGACCCCTGAGGCATTACCATTTAAATTATCCATGATGTTTTCCTGCAAACAGAGAACAGGGTATTAAGTTGAATTATCACAAGCTGGGACATGCAGAGAGAAGAAAGGGGTGAAGTGAGAGTGGGGAAGCTGAAGGAGGTGGAGCGGAGAACAAACAAGCAGATATTACATTCAAGGAAGGACATGCAGTGCAATTGACTTTGTAAATGCAAAAGGTTACATACAACAAGCAGTTAGTTGTACCAAGCATCTGATCAGTAATGCTTGTTTGTGAAAGAAGCATTCTTATCCTGTTTTATGTATATAAAGCTCATATTTGCTTCCCCAGGATAAAAGAAAACCTTTTGTGAGTTTCATTCATAGATGTCCCGATTAGACTTAAAAGCAAAGAATCCATTTAAGCCACTGAATTCATAAACAGGAAGGCCGCACCTTTTTGACCTTGAGCTTCTCTTGACTACTGGAATAAGTCTCTTCATCCATGTCTGAATCTCCCCTGTCAGAATGCTCGGACACTTTAGGAGCTTCTGACACTTTAGCTTTCCTAGTTTTGGGTGGCAGAGCCGGTGGCATAGGATCCAAACCCACGTTAGGTTCTGGTCTGTGAAGTTGGACAGCTGTGGCAGCAGCTGTAGCTCTTTCTAGACACTGCTGAACTCCATTAGCAGCAGGGGGCTGGCTGATTTTAGTAACACCACTTGTCCTGGAGTCCTGAGAACTGGTGTGCTGATGGACTGGGGAGGAGGTGGATGATGGTGTGCCAGCGCTGTGGAGAGGAGGGCTGGGGCTTCCCGTTCCCACCTGCTCCTCTGACGAGGTGTCAAAGTCTAGTTCTCGTCTCTGGCCAGAGTTAAGTGCCTTCAAAGCAGACTTGGCTTGGTAGGGAACAAAACCCGCAGAAGATTCTGTCAAAACAAGGAAGAAGAACAGCAATGTTAGTTTACAAGTCTAGAAATAATAGAAAACACTGGTAATCTTTATTAGGTTTTTTTTTAAATTGGATCTTAAACCTCCAAACCTTTACTTGTAATCTTCTTAAACATCTTACATTTTAATTATCGTTTTTTTTTTTAATTATCCAACCTAGAACAATAGTTTTTATTTAATGGCTTTCTTTTTCATGGCTAATTGTGGCTCATATGGTCTTAGTGTGTTCCAAAAAACCAAAAGATTACGGTTGTCTTAACATAAAACCAATGATCTGTTGGTCAGTGTTGGTCTTACGATGGCAAAGCAGTTGTTAAATTGGAAATATAAGTCGAATCGTGACCTTAAAACTGAAAGTCAAACTGAATCATGAATTTGGAGAATTGTCACACACCTACACTCTGTATGTGATGACATGGAACAAAAACAAAAAAACATGAATTTTACACATAGCAGCAACAAACGTATCCCTGCTTTTACCTTTGTAGAGCCTCTCTTTGGGCTGTGACACCACCAGTGTGACATCATCAGGAGCATTTTGGAGGATATCGATCGTGGAGGCATGAGAGAGCCCTTGCAGCTTCACGTCATTCACTGAAATCAACCGGTCACCTGCGTCAACATTACAACCGTTACACACGTGGAGGACGACCAGGTGTGGCGAGACAGCCAACTGCTAAACATTATCACAGCAGACAACAACAGCACCATAATCCAAACGTATAGGAGGAAGATCACAGCAAAACAGTGACCCACCAGGTTTGAGGCAGCCGTTGACATCAGCAGGACCCCCAGGAGTGATGGAGCTAATGATGGTGCCAAGGTCCATACGACCAGAGTTCTCCCCTCCTACGACCTGAAACCCTAGAGAACACACGCAAGCACGAACAGATGAAAACAACATTCAAAACACAAAACATCAGGGGAACACAGACGCCTTAAATGCAATTTATAATACTTGTCAACTCTGACAGCTGAGAAGTGGCAGCAGAGGCAGCGTGAAATTGAGTTGTTGTTTTAGGAAAACATGTATACACCCTTACCCAGGCCATATTTCACATCTTTCTTCAGGTTTACAGTTGTGATTTCTCTCTCGGGAGACGGTAAGGCACTGAGCTTCTTTTTGAATGAGTCTGTGCAGCAGAAGGACAGACAGCGTTTGTTTAATTTACAGGAATATACGGTAGACGTAAGTGCTGGAGTGTAAGTGTGTAAGTACATTTGACGTACTTGTACTAAGTGTTTCCATTTTTTGCAAATTTATACTTCTACTCCCCTACATTTGTCTGAAAGCTGCAGTTACCACTCAGATTACAATATTTCATACAATTCCTGTCCAGTGAAAACCATGTTTCTTTACATTCAGTAATTTTGAATTGATAAACTGAAGGAGTGGGAGTTTCTTTATGGATTGAGAAAATTCTCCTACTTCTATACTGCAGATTAAAAAGTGATGTGAAGAATGAGACCCTCCCCGTTTCTCTTGGTTGCCTATATAAGCCTTTGGATGATTTGTTTAAGTTGTTTCATGCTGCTGGACTGTGGAATCTTTTTGTGAGGGACAGTCCAAGGGATGTGACTTAATGCTGCATCTCATCGTCTCTCTCCGCTCTGCTAACAGAGCGCACCAATAGCTAATGTTAGTTTATTTAGCGGACTCAATTTCTAAACGACGACGGCATCCAGCGAAACACAGAAGTTCCAAAGTGCCCCTATGAGATTAAACTCTTAAGAAGGAACTGATTAGCTGGAAAATGCATCGTCACAAAGCTGAAAATGCAGCTCTGTGGTTCTCACAGGACAGTGATGCTGCAAACATATGATGAGCTTATAGAACGTGATGCACTGCTGTAGATCGAACCACCCAACAGTATGTACAGGGACTATTTTACTGCACAATGAGTTTTAATGTAGAAGTATTAGTACTTTTATTTAAGTAAAAGACCTGCATTTTTCTTTCATCCGTGAATGGTGTTAGTGATTTCTGACCGATGCTTATCATGGGGTAGTTTTTGCTAAATAAATTTCAGAGGGGATATACAGTAGGCCACTCAGAGTGCAATAGTAAATCTAAAATGTGACAATTAATCAGCTCAGGCAGGCATACAGCATACTGTGGGCCCCCTGCTTCAGCGCTGCTGGCTAATGGGCCTAAAAAGACGGGTTAAGCTAGGATGAAAGGGAAGGTCATGAGCTCTAAGTGCCAAGCATGAAGCTATTAAATGGTGGGACCGAAGCCAGTTCCATGGGTAGTCTGTACTGTACACAGACTCAGTTCTCTATTATATAATGCTGATTTGGAACACAGACTTTTATTCAGTTTGCATATCCGTACTCAGCTGTGCCACGATAACCGTATGGTTATACAAACTGAAGAGGGAGATTAAGAATGTTGCAACATGGCCGAAGGTGGAGAGCGTTGGGAGATTTCCTGCATTTTGACATTACACTGTGTAAAAAGGATGGAGATAAGGTGTGTATGTATCTGGGGAAATGGAAGCTAGAAAAACGCTGATGCATACCGTTGACAGAGGCTGGGGTCGAAGGCACTCCAGAGGAATTGTGCATGCTGACACCTGGGAACAGACCACAAGAGATTAGCCTTGTACATGACACAGAACGATGAAAACTTCTTGCTTCGCTATCTGCTAATTTACAGGCAATAATGTTTATAGAAACATGTATCCGTAAATAACCAAATAAATAATTAAATAAACAAGTAGACAATTTTATGTGACTACAAGCGAGTGAAGTAAACAAAAACTGAACTCAAAATAGAGCATTTGTTGCCGTTATTATGATTTCATCACTTTCTTCAATACGGACCAACAAACAACACTGGTTTTGAGTCAAACTGCGCTTCTCCTGTGATTAATTGACTACTAAAAATAAGTTGATTCAAATCTGTTTTCCAAGCCTCCATGCTTAAACAGGCAAACTATAAAAAAAATCTATAGCCTAGATTTAGTAGGTACATTTTCTGTTTTCTAACATAAACTAGCAAAGCACTCAGTAGAGCGCATAATACAGCCAAGGCCAAACCATCCGCTTTTGATTTCACTCATAAGCCCCATTCACAGACACATGCCATCTACATACACCTGATTTTTGTTAATTTAGAAAAAGATTCATGCATTATTCCCTGAAAAATTTAGGAAAATGTCAAAAATGCCCTCTCTCTCAATGTCAAAGAAAGTGAGAAACATTACTGTATCTGTCCTTTTATCTGGATCTGCACCAAAAGTTAACGGGTCTATTCTGAGCTGAGATCCATCCTCCAGGGACGAAAACTGCTAAATTGAATCTTTCCCTTTTAAGAACTTGCCCACAGGCCTCTCCATTTGTGAGCACAGATGTACACTTTCCACTAACGCTTTGCTTCACCAGGGAGCCGCATCATCCTTGACCAGTCAGCATCCTTACCTACAACATATGCATGGCCAGTGTCCTCTATGGAAGAAGAGTCAGATTCCTTTTTGGACCTGCTGAGACTCCAGGCTGGGCTGCTGTGGGTCACTGTGCTAAATGATCTGAAAAGGAGAAGACACTCACTTTCATTCTTACTTACTATTAACATTTATGTGTATTACAGTTTTCAATGCATACAGAATCCTCTGTCATCTGTACAGCTGACACGAGAGGGAGCAGCTAGCACAAAAACAGGTTTGTTGCAAATTAAAATAGGAACACACACGCTGGTTGGCACAATATCACAAAAACACAAACACAGACACAAGGGCGCATGCACACCCACACAGACCCCAGAGGGTTAATTAAAAGCTGGAAGTAGAGCTCTCTGTGTCTCTGTGGTGTTAGGCTGTGCTTCAGTCCCACCAACATGTCCTCACTTAGTAACCTTAGTCTGTCTTGAAGCGAGCTTGGAGACTGTGACACTAAAGACTTCACCAACTAATAAAGACAAGATCCCACTTCCTTAACTGAGCTTGAAATAAAACTTTAAAAAGGCTCAATTAAAGGAGTAAAACTTCATAAAACATCCTAGTTCCTGCTTAGTTTAATGGATTGTAAAGTAATGAAATGCCAAATAAACTCCTACTCCCACTATGATTTTTATTCAGAACTACTCTCTCACATAAACTAGTGTATTTAGCAACAAATCTGGCTTCCTTCAACTCACTTATTCTGCTGGTGTGCGAGGGAGTCTGTGTCTGAGCTGGCTCTCTGGTGCTGTTGGAAGTGAGAGGCCAGTTGGTTGGGTTGTGCCTGATTCTGGCCACGATACGACTCCGCCACTCGGTGCTCTGGAGACTCTGGCATTTGTCCGAGGTTGTGGTGGGAGCGGCTCATTATCCGTGGATTGGAAAGGACCGTGGAGGCCGCTGGATTGAAACCTGGAAAGTGAAGCTCATCCTGGACCAATATTGGGCCAGACGGTGCCTTGTTGAGGGCCACCTCTGAGTAGGAGATCCTCTTCAGGTGGTCTGGGTTGGAGCGCGTCGACAGGCTAGGGGCCAGGCTGCCTGAGCTCACCGTCCTCCCCACCGAGTCTCCACTGCGAGGGTCGAGGGAATACTGCAAACTGCTCAATGGGCAGTTCTCTGAGCACCAGAGAGGACAGGAAAAACAGAATGTGACTGGACAGTTTAAAAATGATGAATAATGACCTTCTTATTTACAACCCAGTGTTTCCCACACATATACTTAACTTGGCGATTTTAGCATTTCTTTCTTTTTTGTTTCATCCATCCAAGAAACGCCATTTTTTCTATCTACTTTCCTATTTCTTAACCTTTTGAAATAGTTGGGATGCTGTTTAAAACATAAATTAAAACAGAATGTGATCATTTGCTAATCAAATAACAGTAAATTGAAAATAGTACAAATATTATGTTGTACCTCATCAACTTCATCGTTTCTTGGAAATGCATGTTTATTCTGAATTTGATGCCTGCAACATGTTTCAAACAAAAACACCTGTTTGGAACGTTCCATAGATGAACAGGTTCATTGGTGTCAGGTGAGAGCATCACGATTAGGTGTGTGAGGGGAATCTTTGAAAGGCTCAATTGTTCACATGCAAGGATGGGGCGAGGTCCACCACGGTGTGAAAGACATGATTGTATAAAGGATTTCTGTTGTCAGTAAACAGTTTCCTGCAGATGACTGCATTTCTTATTTATTTACATTTTACACAATGTCCCAACTTTATTTGAAAATTTATTGTACTAAAATAACAAAGCAGGGAAATTCTGAAGAGCTTAAATGATCTGAGTCATTAACATCCCTCAGACATCTCAAGTTATTATTGTGTAGATGGAAAATGCAGGTACTGGAGATATCCATCCTAATCATCATGTCTAATGGTCAGGCCAGAGTCTTCTTGGCAGTCAAGCTAGAGGGAGTGCGAGGCATGGGGCAGACAAAGTTATTCTCTTGTTCATCCAAGTGAAACAAATCAAACCATGGAAGACACCGTGAAAGAGATAAATAATCAGTTCAAGTCTGCAAACACGTGTTGATGGAGATTTTACATAATTGGAATATTTGTGGAGAAATTAAACTTGCACATTGACAAGTGAGGGGAAAGGACATGACGAAAGATTATATTCATATGCAAATGTTACAATGTGGTAGACCAAAAATTTATTTTTTGGCAAATGAGAAATATGCCAAATTTTAGAGAGGGGAATGAGTGGGCAGTAGCTTTAATCTGCAGAGGATATGTGGGATGGCTGACACATGCATCTGCAGCTGGAGGTTTGCTGTGATGGGTCACTTCTGTTTTCCTTCCTCTCAGTGAAAATATGTCTTGCCAGCCAAATATTCACATCTGTCTGAGCCCCAGGCCATATAATGTGAACCCCCTCCTACCTAGGTCTTGGAGCTCCTGGTTATTTTGGCGCGCCTTCATCTGCAGGTGGAACTTGTGCTGATCAGAGCAGAGCTGTAGCAGATACTGACAGGTCTTGTTGCTGTCTGTCTGAAACAGGTGCTTAATCCCATCTGATGTGTTCTGAAGGCAGATCTTCTTTTTCTACAAGATATTAAGTTAGCATTTACATGAAAGTGAGGACAGGGCTGTGTAGAATGAATAAATTGCATTTGCCACATTTATTTCTGATATTATAGACACAAGTACATACTGTAAAAGAAATCTTTTTTGTCTCCCTCCAGGGGAACCTCAGCACCGCGGTCCGATTTCCGTTAAGGACCTCAAAGATGAGCACCCCCTTGCAGTAGACACCCAGCATAATGCCTGTCTGCGACCTCTTTTCAGGAAGCACCCGATGGAAATGGACGCCATACTCTGTCAGCCTCTGGCTCACCTTAAAAAAAAAAAATCAAGACAGAGTATTAAATTCTCTAAATTACACAATAATGAGATAGAAGGAAGCGATGGATTAAAATTGAGGACTTTTCATGCAGAGAGGAGGTTTTTTTAATCAGGTCAGTGGCCGACTAGTGCACTGATTTTTATCTGATTATATATAATAAGATGACATTATTCAATCTGAAGAAAATAGAGCTGCTTCTTTTTCTTTGCAATATTTCTCAGAAAAGACTCTTCAGTCTCCGAAGCAGCTCTATTTTCTGAGAAATATTGCAAAGAAAAAGTAGAATGCATTTGTGGGACTGAACTACTTTTGTTTGAAACATAAACTCAAATCCATTTCTTCTTTTTCCAAAGTAGACTCATTGGCACTTCCTTTTCTGGAACACCACAGAAAATATACATTGTGTTTGTCATAGAACACTACTACTTTCCACATGTGTGGTAATTACTAAAAATATTCTGTTCCATCGATCTGAAACAATGATTCTTATACACTCTGGTCTTGCTGACCTTGAGAAATTCAAACTCAGTCTCAGACTCAGATGCTCCATAGTAGTTGCTGTGAAGTTTGGGCAGCTCCTCCTTGATGGTCGTCTGGTTCACCTTATCCAGAACCGACACCGGCAGGTAGTGCTCCAGCCTGAAATAAGTCTTCCCGTGGAGCTGAGGTGAAGAAATGAACAGGGTTACTTTTAAAATCACTTAATTGTTTCATGAAGTTTAATCTAATAGGACCAATATTAAACTTTATTAAGTTTTACAAGAGGAGTTGGTACTCATACAATAAACCTAAGATAGGATTCTAAAAACAGAAAAGGCATGAATGACTCTGAAGTGAAGTGTTGCTAGCTGCCTGATAATACATTGATGATGATGATTTAAAGAGATTCAGTACCTCAGGTTGGTAGTCACCAAACTCAGCCTGCAGTGCCAGAGAAGCAAGGACCATGGCATTTTCTGTGTCACAGCGCACCCTCTCCTCCAAGATATCCTTCCTCAGCTGTAGGTAGTGCTGATGTTTGGTCATAGCATGCCTGTTATACACAGAAAAAAACAAACATTTAAATGTTTCGATAAACATATTACGCCGACACACATTCTCATCTGTGATAATAGACTCTTACTGTATGAGGTTGACGTCATCAAGGAAGAATTTGATGCGTAAGAAAAGATTAAAAGGCACATCGGATTTCTTCTTCTTAGGATCCTCCTTCCATCCCTCCGGGGCCACTTTGGTTAGTTTGGCATCAGGATCAACGAAGAAAAACTCATTATCTGTGTGGATGATTTTAACGGGGAGAAGGTTAGGGGGTGGGGGAGATGGTGGAAAACAGGGGGCGATGGAAGTCAGTAATGTCTGTCTGCCTGCAGCAGTGTAGGTTTTGCATCTTTAATGAGACATCAGGTGTAGATGAATTTACATGGAAAGACCATTAACCTCTACTAAAAATTAATGCAGCCTCATCTAATATGCTCAGCATTTCATCTCAGTTTTATCCTTTGCATTTAAGATGGGAAGATTTTCTTCTACATGTATCTGCCACTCAAACCACAGTCATGCACAGGAACAGCATACTTTACCTCTGAGGTATGCTAGGCCAAAGAGGTGGTGCTCCACAAGCCCGATGTGGGCAACCACCATATCAAGAACGTCTTTACACACCGCCTTGATGTCACAGCTCAGCTCCAGCTTTTGGCTGTTCAGCAGCACCACAACCACCTTCCTCTGCACTTCCTCCACCTTACCACGTTTCTTGTTGGTAGAGAGAGGGAAAAACAGATGAAGTTATAAATGAGACGAGCAGTTTCTTTGACACACACCATGAATACATACATTGCTAATAAATGTACTTCCTCACCATTATTGAAGAGGGAACAGATAAGGCAACACAGGGCTCGCTGGCCATCTTCACAAACTCAGGCCCATGGAAGTTCTGCCATTGGGGTAAAGATGGAAAGAAATTGTCAGTGAGAGAGAGCCTTTATTTTTCACCAAAGATTTAAATGAATCTGTGCCCGTTGGTTGGCTCGTGTGTTGCTTGGTTTGTCGGCAGGATTACACAAAAACTACTGAATGGATTTTCATGAGACTTGAATGGAGGATGGATCCGGGCCCAGATTAGACACCATTAACTTCTGATATGGATTTGGATAAAGAGACGGATCCAGAACATTTATTGTCACTTTTTTTAACATTGTAAGATTGAGAATTTTTTGACATTTTCCCTAATTTCCCAGGAGTACAATTTTATGTGGATTGAAATAAAAATCCAGATCTAGCAGATTTAAAAAAGAGAGGTTAGTCTTTTCAGACGCTATACAGTAACTTAGACAAACCTGCAACTACCACCTGAGATAAAGTGCAATTCTAATTTGATTAATTGATTGCCAGTTTTCCATTTCATTCTTTGCAATTCTCTTATTATTAACTCATGTATGTTTCGACAAACATTGAAATTTGATACATTCTGCATATTTTTTACCCTGTAATTAAGAAATGCTATGTGGTTTACCACAGTCTCTCACTATCAGTATCAACTGATATACAAATCAGGCTGGTTTGGTTTGTTATTATGAAAACTGATCCCGTTTGAAATATAATCACCAGTTATGAGTGCTGAGCTTCAATACAAAAACTTCTGATAGACATGCATGACCGACTCTGAAAGACATTTTAAACCATTCCTTTCTACACCTGTTTCAATAGCTGCTCTGATCATGAGACTTCAATGACGACAGCTCATGTGATGTTTGCAAGTGCACACACACTTCCTTGTTGGATCTCTGCTGTAATCAAGTCTCACCAGAAGAGGAAGAGCAAGATTCCTTCACTCTAGCTCGAAGGTTTTTGTTTTACCAACTGGAAACCCCCCACATCCGAAATGATCAATTTTCAATCTACCATAAACACGCTACAGCGAATATGTCTTGCCTTTGCAAGTATAATTAACTAAATGGGAATATAATTCATTCACAGTATTTGAGGTTTACTGCCAATATCAGCAGATTTGTTGGTATGTTTTCCACTTGTGTTAGCACATTTTCACAATTTGTGATAGTTGGTGGGATAAATCAGACTGTACCCACAAGTCCCGCAAATTTGTAATCACCAAAGGGAGGCCGACATGAATGATGTTTTCCAGCAGAACAACGAGTGAGCACATCATTAACAAACTAGTTGCGAATGAGCTCATGGGAGTTAAATTTGTACATCCATCATCAAGTACTGCAATATAAACAGTGAGACCTCAGGGGAGGGAGTTCCTATTGCAGTGAGTGTGTTGAAATGATGTCTTCAACCAGTTTCTGGATTTGGCTGTGTTGTGTGTTTGTGTTTATATGTGATCAACAGCTCCATAGCAATAAAGCAAGTTTTGTACATAAACGAAATAAATGTTTGCATAGCAGAATAAGATGATTTTCAAAGTTGCCGTGATCATAAACAAGTTTATCCTCGAGTTTGCTGAGCCAACGTAGAGCAAAGACCTTAGGTTTGCGCAGTTGCACAGAGGAGGTGTAGAGAGGGTCTCGAAGGTCGAGCATGGAAGTGCGAGCTGGGGCCAGGACGTCATCTGTGGGGTAGAGGTTGGCCCTGGACAGCCTGCTGGCCAGGTGGGCCTGGAGTCGCTGCACCTCCTCCTCTTGCTTCTGGAGGAGCAGCTCTGCTCCAGCCAGACCTTCATCAGCTGCCCCTTCATACTGCCTACAGGGAGAAGAAAAGAGGAGAGGAGGAGGGTTGGTGTCAGAACAGTCTGATACTGTTAAAAAGCTGAATGGAAACAAGACTGTTGTTCAGTGTGTGATGCCTCGTGAGATTTTTCTCTTATTTACTGACTTTTTTTTTTTGCTTTCTCCATAAAAGAACAACTTAAAGTAGAAACATGTGGGGGAATATGTCAGACACAATGTGTTTACACACAAAAGACAAACACAAACACCAAACACTAGCGGATGTATTTTCTTTAAGCATCAAGGGAAAACAAGTGCTCGGTGCATTTGCTAGCAGGCATAGCAACAGCAGGCAGTTCTCTGTAATGCCAGAGATTAGAGAGATAGAGATTGCTGAATGTGGATGTCACATTGGATGACCTCACTAGCGAAGCATGAGGCTGACCCTGCTGCGCCACACCAGCTGTGTGTGGCCCAGAGGAGCGAACAGGGTGGCTTCATCGGCAGCTTCCCTTTTCTGTGGAGGGTTTTCAGTGCAGGCACCGATTCCTCAGGGGAACAAAGGAGCAAATGTATACAAATGCATTCGATTCAAGATGTAAACGCTTCTATGCAGTGGGGCAGGTTGTGAAACTCATGCAATAATATAGGTGTGGACATTTCTCAATTCTAAGATGCATTGCGATACAGACATGTAAGATTCTGCATCGATGCAGTGACACCAGCATAATCAGGAGGAAGAAGTCTCATTGAGATCAAAAATCTCTTTTTCAAGAGACTCCTGGCCAAGTCGGGCATTAGCACAGTTGGGTTACAGACATAAAACAAACATATAACAATTAAAATAAAGACAGATAACGAAATGCTGAGACATTAACAATCAAAACATTCAAAACATCTACAGCCAACCACTTTAAAATGCATCTAATGAGACCAACTCCCGAAGATTCAGACAATTTTGTAACCAATTCCAAGCAGAGGGAGCAGCACACTTAAATGCCCTTTTACACAGTTCAATACTGACTTTAGGGAAAGTTAGTAGCCATAAGTCCTTGGAGCGAAGGCCGTACCACCTTTTTTGAAAGATGTGAAGTTTCACCCTACACAAAATTATATCCTATTAATGTTGATCCTCCAGCCACGTCTGGTCAAGTTGTAAAGTTACATTTCAGTGTTGCTCTCTTGCATTGAATTGTGGGCGAACATTAAGTTTGTTGGGAAATGTGCCATAGTGGGGAAGTGAGTTACATATAAAAAAAAAAAAGCATTTTGAAAGCGGACATCTGGTGACATTTCAGATTTAATGAATTTACTGGGAAGAACGAATTGGAAAAAAAAAAGTTAGCCATTTCCACCTGAAGCTAAAGTCTGCAACGAAGAAAACGCACCAGCTAATCGGCCAAGAATTGAGTAGGTGCAGTCAACTTTTCCGTCCAACTCTGCGAGAGTTGTCTCCAGCAGTGTCCTGTTTGTGATGCTTGTCACATTTAATAAGTGCCCTGTCTCAGAACTGTTATGTGATGACAGTATTTTGTAGATTACAGCACACTTGCTTTGCGCTGCAGACAGACTTATGTTTTGTTTTTCTAATGTTAATATACTGAGGTGTGTCACACAGGTACTGGTGTTGAATAGATGTAGCTTTTCATATTGTAGACTGTTTGAGTCTGACTTTTAAAAGGCTTCCTAAATAAAAAGGGAATCTAGATATATCTGATACTAAAATAAAAAAAGGATAAAATACAATAAAACTGAGGATGCAATACGCTGAGATGCATCAATTGTGAATTGGAAACAAATCATGAGGCCACTGAAGATTCACACCTCTATGCAGTAACATTTCCCACAACTCTTTAGAGTTAGATTTTTTTAGTTAAAGGATTCAACAATTTGCAGATTACAACTGGATTGGAAATCAGGTTACTCTGAGCAACTGGAGTGGCAGAAAGAAGATGGAGAGTAGCTGTAGATTGACTGCTTAAGGGACAAAACACAACACGTGTGTGCATTACCTGAGCCTGTGTGCATTGTGACTCGTCAGTGACAGGGCGTCGTGTTCAGAGGAAAGCGCCAGCTGGGAGCCATACCTCCTCACGTCGCCTGGTTTCTTAGCTGGAAGAGACATGGAAGTATTAGCTGTACACACGCAAAAAGGATTACATTTTGTTTTCAAATGTACACATTCAGATCACAACACACCCCTCCAGATGCAGACACCCACACTATGAGGCACAGATACCTGTATGAACATGTGTTGGAGGAGGTGGAGTAGTTATAGGAGACTCAAATCAGGTCAAACCAGCGCTACAAATAGGATCTCTGTTGATTTCAATTTGCATACATAAGACTACAGCATTATAGCAACAAAACAGTCAGACAGTGCTGAGTCAAGTACTGCCCCATATAGTAACAGCCTTTCCAGTTGTTACTTCATGTTAAATACATTTTTCAAAATAAAACTGACACTGTCTCCACGAGTATGTCTCAACTCTTCCCAGCTGCCTGAAGTCAAACTTTCGTGCATGAGTATGGGCGTGGGTCATCTTGAATAAATTTGCTTTTGACCTTTGTTATCTCCGTCTCCCACTGCACTGACTCGTTTGAGTAAATTAATCTTGATTATCCAGTCGTCTGAAATTATTATAAAAACAAAGGCACATCTGAAAGCACATTGCATGTAAATACTAAGAGTACAGTGACTAATATATTTTGATAAATATATAAACATGAGCGTAATTACATATTGTGAGTCTTAATGCGTGAGTTGCTGTTATGTTTATGCTTTCTCCTATTGTGTGCAACATCTCCAGACTGTCATGGTAACCAGTGAATACATATCACAACTCACACAACATGGGTGTTGTTTTTTTTTTCAACACTGCAGCAATTGTTTTGTTTAATGCTGTAGGACAACCTACAGGATATTGTATTAAGTCTTTCTTTGTTGCACAATTTCATTTTGCACTGACAGTGATGGTAATGTTATCTTGTGCAATCCTAAATTGCTAAAGACATGACCTAATTCCATTGGCAGCACCAGATGAGTGACTGACAGCAGCTGTCGTGGCGGTTACCTGGAAACTACAAAAGGAGAATCAAAATTGAGAATTGTCTTTAGTTTAGCCCATAAAGTATGGTCAGTGAGGTTTGGCATTAAGACAGCACAGAATCTGGCTTTAAGCTGGACGGACAAAGAATAATTGATATGCCAGTCTTTTTTAATCCCAGACTGGCTTTCTTTAAAATGATTCACTCACCGTTCCAGGTGTAAATCAGCCCATGATTAGATGGATAAAGCAAAACCAGCAGGGCTCTAGATCTTGTGGAACAAGAATGAGAACCACGTAATCCCAGTGTGAATAATAGATTTAGTCAATTGTAATGGACATGTTATCACTGGCCTGGAAAAGTTGAGCAATTTTTTAAAAATATAGCCTACTTTGGTTTTTCACTTTTACTTCTGCTGCACGCACATAACATAGATTAGTAATGTGCTTTGCTGCACCTGCCACCTGTTGCTGAATAGTTTGCACAGACACACAAATCATGTGGCATAAGACAGGCCAATTCAACTACTGTTTTAGAAGGGCCAGATTTGGAAAAAAAGTGAAGTGCCAAGGCGCCAGACTTTTACATTCCCTATGTGTGACTGAAAGCTCAGAATTTAAATATGTTAAAATAAAAAAAACAATCCACTTTTTTCCCCTCCACTTTCGTTTTTAGTTCTCACGACAACGTGACATTATATATTTGGTGTACATATAAAAAAATCCCCCACTCGCCCCTGCGGGCGGTTTTGTGTTCTGCCTCCCTCCTCCAAGCTCAGGTCCGCTACCAGAGGCCTGGGAGCTTAAGGGTTCTGCGCAGCATCTTAGCTGTTCCAAGGATTATAAATAGAAGTACAAAAAGTAAGATAAACAATGCACGGTTATTATCTTACAAGTAGGTTGTCAGTTTGATTCTTTTAAATTCTGTCAGTTAAAGCCTGTTAAGGTCCACGGCCCACCAGCAGGCCATTCGGCTAGTTCACCAAACTTTACAAATGTAGCTTACAGGCTAGAAACACTGGATGCGTGTGTAGCGCTACCGCGTGCCGTGACCCCTCGCTTTTCCTTTCGGCTTCCATGTTAACAGGTTAGACTGGCCACACTGGATTCATGAGTCCCGTTTCTCAAGTGCGCGTCAAGCGAGGCTGCTGAGTCGCTTCATCTAGAGATTCGAAGCATTGGCTATTTTTAGTGCGACGTGTGCATGGTTCTCAGACCTGAAAATGACCTGTAGACAGTCACACTGACATCATACCAGCGTCTGTCAAAGGGCCTCCAGCTGAATAAGTCTAAATATCAAAAAGATTACGTTTTCCTCAGAGGCATCTTTTACCTTGCCTGTAGTCTGGATCAGAGGAGGTCACCGAGGGGCTTTCGCTTGATGAACTGTAATCACTGTGGTACCTCTGGTGGGTGTGGACTGGATCTGAAGGAAGGTGAAGACCATCAGTCAATCTTGTAAAAATAATACAACATGAACCATGCAGTAATACAAGAGGATGTCTGCGTAATGATGAAACAGATCAAACGTAAACTTCATGCACATGAGAAAACTTAAAAATGGTTATATGGACTTCTTTGAGAGGGATGTTAAGGTAAAGCTGTGTCTTTTTCAAGAACTACACAAATGGTTGTATAACTCCAGCAACAGGTGAACTGACGAGCTACGGTTTCCCTTTACAGGACACTCCGACTGATGTAACCCCAGACCAGTAGACTGTGGCACACAAAGCAGGTATTAGTCATGCTGTTGGTAAACACTACAAATGAAAGACATATGTAACCTCGACTGAAAAGTGTGTGTGGGCATGCCTCCCGTCAGGTTAGAGAGCTTTTTGTTGAGGGCGTAATCTTTTGTCCTGCTTGACTGGGTGAACCACAGCAAGTACAGACGAGCTCACCACAATTATTTACTTCTCTCTAAGCAATGCTTCATAAACTCAATAACAAACTGAAAATCTGTGGCAACACAGGAAAACACGATAAACACTCTGAACACTAACCCTAACCTAATGTGTTTTGTGTTTCGCTTCTTAGTGCACAAAAACTTGAAAGTCCTGCTCTTCAGTATCTGCTACATAGCTTGAATAAGCGGCATTCCCTTGTCATTACTAATGGATCTTAGTTCAGAGTTTCACAGGACAACAGACTTCTCCTTGTAATGACGTCTTTTTTCACTATACAGTAAAAAGCATTAAAATAGTTTTCCATCTTCTGCTAGTCCTTGAGTCACTAAAACGGTACACTGAGGAGCAGTGGAGCAGTTTCTTCAGTGTAATTACCTTGCAATTTACCATCTTAGCTTTAGCTGTAGGTTGTATCATTGTATATACTTGCACATTTTACGCACACATGCACAGATAGTCACACACATGCACTTTTTCTACACTGTCCACTATGTTGCTATATGTGCAGCTATGTTAATTTTGGAGATCTACAGGATGAAAGTGGGGGAAGATAATACAGAGAGAACCCCATTTCTGCCACAAGAACGGCCCTCCACTACTAACAGGATTTTCCAAAAGGGGCTTTTTGGAAATAAATTAGAACAGTATGATTTTATTACAGCTTGGCAGGAGAGAGAAACCAAAACAAGCAAACAAACAAACATATGAATTCAAGTATTTCTGTGATCTTTTTGTAAAAATGCATTTAGAGACAAGAAAAAAAAAACAACAACAATGCACAGCAACATTTAAGTTAAAGCATCTACACAAAGTTTTGTGTGTTGTTGATTCTGGTGACCCCTATGGATAAGAGCGGTACGAGCACCACCGCCTCCTGTCATGGTTTGGAAGCGAGTGAGAGAAAGACGCAACATATTTTTAAAAAGATTTTTCTTTTATAAACACATCTGTTTGCTCGATGCATGGCGATGGAGCATGTACCTATTTGTGGCTTTGTAAGATTAATAAGTGCCGTTCATACACCTGGATTAGCATACATGTAGCCTACAGATAACAGATTTGGTTGCTTGGTAATAGTATTTTTTGTAGCGATAGCTTCAGTTATCAACATTCATTGGTAATGTTATGATTTCTTGTGGAATCCGACCCAATGACGGACAAATAATTATATAGAAATAGTACGTTTAAGCAACAAATGAATTTACATCCACCAATCACGCTCCATTACACAACTCTAAATTATTTTCATAAGCCAGGAACAAACAGTGGCTGATTTTAAGACTACACCATCTTGCATTAAAAGAACATTAATCTCACCACTGAAAGAAAGCATGCACAATAAGGTCAGGTGAGTGTCGCTGATGTGGCAAAAATAACAGAAAAGACCAGTTTGTTGGAGTTCAATTTGATGGAGGCCTTCAGAGGTGTCATTTTAATCTTAATGTAGTTTTTGCACTGTACTTTATATTTGTAGATAAATATATGTTAAAAAAAAATTGCTAAAATGCCCAGCCTACCCTATAATATATTGTGCAGGGGGGATGCATAACAAATTTAGCGCAACAGAACCACAACTGTAATTGACGTGAAAAAATGTTTTGTGTGTGGCCCAGGTGGAAACTTCAATCTTTGTACAGGATTCGACTTTCTGGTCAAACAAATGAGCTTAATTGTGACTGACCAACAACCACATGAGACACTGAGGGTGAATCAGCATATTTAGAAAAAAAACCCCAAAAACCTGGGATCAACATTTCATTGTGACCTCAAAAACAACTACTGCCCTTCAAAGCAATGGAGGAACGCGAGACAGAGAGGGGCACAGCTAATTAAGAGAGATTAACAGCGATATCTTGCTGAGAAACTACAAAAAGGTCAAAAATAGAAGTGCTGCTCCCGCCCATTTAATGTTATTACGTCCCAAGAAATACTATAAAAACAGATACAGTCAAAAGACCTATTGCATTAATGAAATAAATCCCTTTCTCTTTCACCTTAATAGCAGTATAGCTGATGAGTAGCAAGCATGCATACACACAAAAAGGCGATGAAAGAAAGAAAGAAAAAAAGAGGAGAATTTCAGTCATTGTCAGACAATTTTAGTAACGATTAAATACTTTCTGTGAGGCTTACTCCAACTCACTTCTTACTCAACTCTATCTTGTTTTTTTCTTAGGGAGTCACATGCACACCCGTACACATTTCAACTGGAAGAGCGTCATTTCCAGGGAACAATTCATGCAACCTGCATTTATCTCCTTCTCTTTCCTCCCTTTATCTCCTCAACTCTTCTCCCACATCACAGTTTGCCCCGCCTCTCCTTGATTCCCTGCCGAACTGACACTTTTGCACAACTCTTCAGTGAGTACACAAACAGCCTTTATAGGCTATGGCCTTTTGAGGTGTTCATGCTGAGAAGAGACACAAACTCAGACTGTGGGGTTATTTAAAGTCTGGTGGTCCCAGGGAGAAAGAAGGAACTCCCTTTAAAGCGTAGGCTGAAATGAATAATAGCTTACAGGAACCCTTAAGTTCCCCCCTCAAGTTAACATGATGACTCAGAAGAAAAACACGGAGTGTAGATTTTATGAAACTGCAAGTGAAGAAAAAAAAACACATGTGGAAAAATGTCCATTTACAATATATTTATACTAATCCTGAACCTTTAAAGTGTTTTTTTTTAGACATTTTGCATGGTGTGAAGAAAAATGAGTAAGGCAGTTGATTACCATGGATCATAAATACATCTAATGATCAAAAGCTTTTCATAGCTCTCGTGCGGCAGATTTCAGAGTCAACAAACCTACAAATGTTAAAACATTTACGAACAATTTGAGGGTTGTACTTCAGTGAACACCTCCCCTTCCCCTGAGGCAGCGGTGTTCTGTATTGTTGTCCAAGCTGGACCCACCCGGGCCCAAAGCCCCATGACCTGCTGCCAAGTGCCGGAAAAGTCCAATAATGTTTGGAATTCCCTCATCCGCTACGCATGACTCCAATTATAGCCTCTAGGTCTGCAAGGAAAGTTTCTCCTGATTGAAGCACCTTGGCACCAAAAAGGAGGGGGGTGGGGGGGATTGCAGAGGCACCGGGTGAGACATAGGGGGACCAGGTATAAACATGCCCATGCACACACAGGCATGCACACACACAAAATGTTTAGTTACGTTCATGTAATACATATTTTAGTTGAGCACGATTTTCGAGTACACACACACACACACACACACACACAAAGGAGGGCACAGAAGCAGTGTGTAACTGGGTGAAACCTGAGAGCACTGACCACTGCTGCGCCATCACTTTCCTGCAGAAAAGAACAGAAAAAAGTAAGAGAAGAAGAAAGAAAAAGACGTCTCTGCCAAGTAACACATCCACGAGGCCCTGCAAATGGTCTGCGCTCAATTAGGCCCCATTCATACTATCGCGAAATAGCTCTGGGATGGAATACAAAAATATTTGGGCTTCATAGTCAACCTCAGTCAGATTTGATGGGAGTAAACATTCCTTTGTATCAGCATATTGTCGTACATCAACTACGATTTAATATAATCAGAAGCTATTGACACAAAAAATACACAAAGATAATCCACTCAGTCCTTTCTCAGCAAGCACACACACACATATGTATACATACACTGTGATAGGTGGGACAATAGACTAGTGCTACCCACCGCTCTTCTAGGCAGAGCAGCTCCTCTCTACTTCACACTATCATATGAAATCTAAAATGCCAAGTGACTCTGATTACAATCAGCAAAAGGCAAAGGGGAGGGAAGGGAAGGAAGGCAGGACTCGGTCGGGATGAAAAGCCACAGTCGTAGAGAAGAATGCCGTCGGTTGGTGGATCGGTCAGCATTAAAAATAGCTGCCAGAAAAGCAGGGAGCCTGGAGGTTGGAGGGAGCTGCAGAGTGGGGAGTATGTGAAACCAGCAGGAGGAGGAAAGGGAAGAAGAGGTAGACAGTAGTTTATCATATGAAACCATTCATCCTTTATGCTCCTCCACTGTCCCCAGATGGCCAGCAGGCCCATATAGCCCCATGTGACTCTGCATAAAACCAACCTGCCTATAGAGACTTTACTGAGAATTCAATAAGCTCCAGAGGGAAACTTAAAGCTCTTGGGGCTGACTACTGAGGTGCTAAACAATTGTGTTGTGTGTGCTCGGTGTAAGCATGCGATTATATGAATACCTTGCGCGTATGTGTGCTTATATCCGTGTGTTTACAGGCATGGTAGAAAGAAAAACAAAAAGAGTAAGGGACTTGGCCATATAGCATGTGTGACAGTTAGCAGCAGGCTAGAATTAAACTGGTCTGTAATTAGAATCAGCCATTTGGAAACCTCTGTACCAGTGACTCATACATTCTGTCTAAACATCGCTGCACAGCCACCACCAACGATACTCTGTTCAAGCCAGCACCCAGCTCCCATCCCACATGGTAGTTACAGACAGACACACAACCTGTAACTAGTCCCAGTGTCTGCTCACGTCATTCAGTCGCCGTCACATTTCCGCCTCCCAGTGCAGCCCAGCTGATGGCTGCCTGCAGCCTCTTTACCCACGCTGCTGTACCCTCTTTTATTGCTGGATAAATTCATTTTACCACACAGTTTGACATTTCCCATATATCTCAATGACACAGCTGGAACCTTGTTAAGCTGTAGTTTACTGAAGATTGTATTCATTGTCTTAGTAGCAGACTAAAGCTGGGATTTTCCCGTTTTAAATGTGGGTCACCTCGCATTAAGCATCAAATTAGTATCTTTAAACGATAAGGCTCGCTCACTACCTGTTCTAACAAAGAGCCTGCACAACACATCACACAATAATGACACAGGTTGAAGCTCAGATCTGTCACCAACATCCCATTATGCTGCAACACCTAGGACCAGGTGATTTGCGTGCATAATCTGTTGCAATGAAAAGAAAAACAAAAGGGCGGAGATAAAAGATCTGAATGAAGCTGTAGCTGCAAAAACATGTTTGTACATTCTGTTTGGTAGAGGTAAGCAACATTGCAGCTTGCTAGTCTTACATGGGACACCTGTGTGTGATCATCATAGAAAAATCAAAAAATTGACAAGTGAATCAATGTATTTTTTATTAGGAGAACTACTTTTTTAAATTGTGACTATTGTCTCTCAGAGGCTGTTTAAATTGTTTGAGGTTCAATCAATAATTCCCACTTAGAAAGGTGGGCAATCTGACGACTTTGGATCATGATCTACTTTTCAGGTGAATCATAGATATTGCAGTATTTAGAGTCCTCTTACTTCCGTTGCTGAACTTCCATGAAAATCCAATGTTACATAACATACCAATAGAGGGATGTAGCCAACTAGATAACTGTTCTGACTGGATGAATTATGTTACGTGGCTCTTCCTTTGGTGATGTGAATAATGCAAAATGACTTACAATGACTTGTTTTTTGGCTAGATCGCCTATCCCTACTCCCACTAACTTCTAACCAGACAACCATTACATTGAACAATCAATGACATTGGAAATGTCAAGATTTTATCTTTACACACCTAATACTAAAAGATTATCAGTGAAGATTATTGTTTGATAACGTGCGTTAATCGAGAAAGGCCAAAAATGGTCAGTTTAAAATTGAAGAATATCCATAATAAGCCATGTGCACAATAAGGGTCAGGCTATGCTGCAAAAAGAATGAGATTATAGGATGTGTTGTCCAATCTCAGTGCAAGACAAGAGCATCTGAAGGTGTTCTGAATGGCCACACTCAAAACTGGGATGAAAAGCCGGCCGTCATAAACAATAGACAAAATCTTGTTTAAATACAAATGTAAAAAATGGCAGAAATACTTGTTGTACTAGTTGTGTAGAGAATGAAAAAAGAGTGCTTGAGTGAGAGGTTCGAACACGGACTACATTTTTACAGTGAGACGTGGGTGGGAATGTCGGATTGTAGATTTCGGAAAGTTACAGGAATCGTTGGACACTTTTTCCCAAATTCAGACATCAAAGGCGATGTGGGGGATTCCAAAGCTTTTCAACCTTCCGACAAACAATTCTGATGAAGCATATTGGCACCTGCACAAGCAAACTAAATCCCAGTTTGATTTACAACTTGACATAAAAACAACTTTGCAGTCAAACCTGATGACTCAATTCAAAATGACTCAACACTGAAAACTACCGCTCCTCTTCACTGCACATTTATTATAAGAAAGTATACTCACCATCCACTGCTTGCCTCAGCACCTGAAGCTTTCTCTGTCTCTCCTTTATTCTGTCATAGGCACCGGGGAGGCCTGAGCCTACCGATAAGGCTGAGTGGTGATGTGGCTTCCTGCTCTTCAGTCCACCAAACTCGGGGTAGCGAGAATCCCTCTCTCTAGATGCCCGCAAGGGTGATTTGACCCTGCCCATGGAGTGGGTACTTATGGCACTGCTACCCCTGCGCGCATCCTCCAAAGCCCCAAAACGAAGAGCCTCTGGGTCAATGTAAGCCAAGTCCACAGAGGAAGCCCAGGTCTTCCGAGCCTGACTGAGGCTTATGTCCCCACTGTGGAAGGGTAAAGACCTCCGGTCTAGTTCCACAGGCCGGCCCTTCTGCTGAGGGTGAAAGGGGTGCAGATACGGATACGAGTGCTGGTGCTGGAGTGAGGGGGGTTTGGGGTAAAGTTCTGTGGGGGATTCAGAGTTGGGGTGATAGTCAGACGGGGAATACTGTAGGGCTGCCCCCTCGTCGCCCTTCAACAGGTCCTGGATTGGCAGAGAGCCCATGGAGCGACTAAGGCCCCTGTTAAGAGACGTCTGCTCCTGAGTCCTGGCTCGGTAGCGCTCCAGAACCCTGGGGGCAGCACTCCTCCCTGAGAACAGGAGAGAACCAAAGTTTTATTAAACCACGAGCCTCAAAACACATAGCGACACACCAAATCTTCATCTTGAAACCAGCGAAGAAGAAAGGACAGCAGCAGTGGCATTTATTTTTAGGATATCTATCTTTCATACAAGTATGAGTATGCAGTATGAGAGATAATCAGAAAGACATTCCAAGCAGATTGCATAGTTATTAACACTCGGCTCATTACAGAAAGTGGTATTTATGATCAGGACGACCTAGAGAGGGATTAACAAGGATTTTGATGTGAATAAATACACTGCGCTTCATTATGCTTAAGTGCCTGTCCAACCTGGCGCCCATTTCCAACAGTATCAGCATGACACGACAACTAAACACAGCACTGTCAGTTGCAGACTTTCCCTTTTTTAATACGTTGGCTTGGCCTCAACATACTGAGCACCTGCAGTGGGCCTCTCGCAGCCCCAGATAGCCTGCCACAGTAAATGAATAATTGGGTAGGCATACAGTATGTCCTCAGTTTCCCCAATTAGTCATAATAAGAGATGTATAGTACAATAAATTATGATTGACAATCCTGCTTACATAACATCTAATAATAACCTAGTGTAGGGACACAGCCGCTTGTTTATGAAGGCTGGTTGGATAGATTCACTATAAATTCTAATTTCAATATTTTTCATCAGGCCACAACTGAATTTAGCACAGTTATTTGTTGGATTAGATGGCATTTACTCAGAATTTGTAGCAGCAATAGGAAATTTGTGTTTTACAGCTTGGGGGAGGAAAGCAGCACACATTAATGGCAAATAAAGGTAATTAATTTGTAAAGTAAACCAACAACAGCACACAGAAAAGCAAATTAAGAAACATGGCACGGCTGCTCTTGACCTTAAGGGGCAGCAATAATTTCTGCAGTCTGTTTTTGTTCAGGAGACAAATTTTTCCCATTATTTAAAAACAAACACCAGAACATACTGTGCCACAATAACAAACAACTTCTCCAGCCTCGTCTGTCACTGTCTTTCTCTTGAAACTAAATAATGAATGTTGCTTTCTTTGACTGTTCATAAATTTCAAGTTGGACTTTCCAGACATGCTGTATATAAACTCTGCCAGTGATTGCTCTTGTTTTAGAGAGAAAAAGATAGACAGACAGGCAGAAAAGTGCACGAGCCGGAGCAAAAACAAGAGGAGGAGACACAGAAATGAGAGAGCAGGAGGAGACGTTAAGTCCTGTAAAAACGCTGCATGTGGTGGTTTAATCTATAAAGCATATGCTTGGTCTTAACAGGGAAACACATCAAAGACACACAGGCGGACTTCCAGGAACTCAGAGAAGCGCCGGACAAGACTGAACAAAAAATAAAAACCTTTTCTGAACAGGATGTCTCATTTTTCAAAGAAGTCAATTGTTGGCAAGTTTTTCAGTAAATACTCCTATAATGTAGCCGTCATACGGACTATAGCAATGAAAAAATGCCAGTATAAAATATCAAACATAAAAAGGAGACAATGACTGAGTTCCCCTCGCAGCAATTAGACCTTGGAACCACTGGCATACAGAAGGGAGAGAGCAGCTCCTTGAGAAGAAAGGCTCTTAAGAACTGAGTAATACTCTTTGCATGTACTTTCCCTAGGGCTGGCTGGTGCTCAAGTGGGGAAACAAAGCTCTGATACAAACAGCAGACAGGCAGCTTCACTGGTGACTCCAAAATATGCATCTGTAATCAATGCCATGCCGTGCTTACATAATGGGGACGGGAAGCCATGTTTTTGCTCTGCTCTCCTTTCCATGGCCTGGAGAGTTGCCGGAGTTCTCTCAGAAACCACTGGGGAGATTTGGTCATATTTTCCTGAATTAAACCCCATTCGAGGTTACAGCGTGTTGTTCCTCGTCTACTTTCGATTCTTTCCCACAAACTCAGAAAGTGTGGATGTAAGTGATGAATAGCTTGACAACCAGGGCAGGCATTTACATCTGCATCTCCCTAAATAATGTCAACAACTACCAAACAGTAGGTCCAACATAACCTCAGAACAGATAACATACTCTCTTGACCTTTAAAAATTGTTCACATCGTTATTTTCTTTACAGAACCTTCTAATGTAGAATCTTGTGATTTGTCCACATTCCAGCCTTGTGCCACTCAAATGAAAGATACACAGAACACAGCAAACATAACAAAAGTGTTACTGAAGATTAATAAGAACCAGGCCCCTTTATCATGAACTGTTGGCAGCCAAGAAATCGGAATCACTGCCTAAATAAATAACTCTTTCTACACCTCTTAAAAGTTCCTTTGACAACACAAAAAGGAAAAACAGCTCAGATTGCTCTGTGTTTAAAGTGTGTCGGTGCAACTCATCTTACCTGAGGGCAAACCTTTGCCCCTCAGCCTCTCCCGAATCTCCTTACTCCGCTCTGGAAGAGACTCTCTATCAGTCAGCAGACCGTCCAGCTGAGGGAAAGACGGTGAGAGTGAAAGAAAAACAAAGCAGGGGAGAAAGAGGGGGAGGACAGAAGTTAAAGGGTCATTCCTTCTGAGTCATCCATCCTGACATCATGTTCTGTCAGCGTGAGCCCCATTATTTGTTGTGTATTTCAACAAACCTACTGACAGAGCAGATAAAAGTCTTCTTAGGAAAAAGCTTGAGGGCTTTCTGGTGAGTAGCCAAAATCAAAATATAGAAAAATAGACAGGAATGTTATATCTGACCCATATAATAACAAAAACAAAAACAAAAACTGCGTACCTGGGAAAGGCTGCCCAGTACCAACCGGACCAGTTTTCTGATATAGGAGAAGGGAGGATCACAAGTGGAATTTCTGATGTGTTTGCTGCAGATGTCCAGCACCGTGCGCAACGACATTCGACTCAATGTAACATCATCACACATGTTGAGAAGCAGGCTGTTCAGATGTTCCCCCAACTTCATAGGCTGTAAATCAAACAGCAAGAAGACAGTTCAAACATGAAGTTCTACTGGTGTCTCTGAACCAGATATCATGTTGACCTCCATTGTGTTTAGGTAAAGAAACAGAGCTAAGCCTTGCCAGCATGACACAAACACCTCACCTACTTTAAAAAGTCTAAACTAAGATTATAAGTTTAAACTTTTGTTATTTGCAAGGAAATGTATATTATTTTAATGGACTGAGTCTTAGCCCCCTACAGTTAATATGTTGTACAATTAAATACTTGTTTCTTCCCTGAGAAAGGCTATCTGCAGTCCTGAGTAGCGTTAAAAGGAAATTTAGTCAACTATGGAATTCTTTCTTTAATCACGTACCACAGGCGATCAGAAATACCTTGATTGACCAACTTTCCACCAAATGTTCTATTATATTTATCAGGATTGTTACTTTTAACAAAAGGGGAGAAACAACCTAAATGTTCTCCTTGTTTGTGTTTTTAGCTTTGTTTTAGCTTAAGGGTGATATTTTGTCTCGCATGGGACTTTTTTTGTTTTTGTCACAGAGCATTGACTGAGCTTTATAGTGTTGTTATAAATGTTGTAAATTGTTGGGATGTGATAGGGATGGAGGGGAAGTGTTATCGTAAATGTTTTGGTTTTGTCTTGGTGTAAGTGGGTTCACTATGAAATACTAAAATGTATTATAAGAAGTTAAGCTAAGTCTCCATTTTCCCCACAGACTTTGGCTTTGTCCATGTAAAAATAAAAAAAATGTAAAACTAGGTATTCAGTGTACTTGCAGAGTTTGGGTTTGACATCACGTTGGTATGAAACACTGATTTTAATCAGATTTCGGTTTGCAATCTACTATCATGCTACATTGGTTTCCTTTGTAGAGTGCAGTGAATAAATGTGTGTCAGAGCAAACATTGTAATTAGATTATCTGTATTCTCTTCACATGTGTGCCATTTCTGTACACGATATGTAAAGAAAGCATTAGGTACAAACATGGCACATAGATTAAGTGTCAATACTATCAGTGTGGACACTTGACATCTTTTGTGACACTTTATTTGAATCCATCGGAAACAACATATCGCATTTTTTCCATATTTTTATTTAAAAGATTCACAGCTGCCACAAGAACTATTACAGCACTTCCTTCATGGATTAGGGAAAGGACATGATAAGAGTGGATTGGGGCCTTTCAGTGAAGCGGAGTGGATGGGCGGTACTTTCTCATAAAGGCATGGATTGTGTTTTACACCTGGCTGACTCTTGCTGAGATATGAACACATTATGAGCCAGACCAAACACATTCCAAGTGCATTTACAGCATGAACTTTTTCTTATCCTGATGAGATATTCAGATGTGATTGTCAGATTCCACTTAAGAAGATAATGTGTGTTTTCAGTGTGGTTATCAGGCGTTTGGGCTACAACTACACACATTTAAATGTTGACCTTTAAAATATACTCTTCTCTCTTCAGTCAAATAACATGCACATCTATCTGCAAGAAGACATCTTTATTAATCATTCATACTGACATGTCAGCATCTTATTTCCTCGTGCCTTTCGGTTCTGCACTATTTGAAACACCAAATGTGGCGTTTTCGGAAACATAAACATAAACACAATCACCAAATAACAAAGTGTGAATATAGTCCCATTTCATTACTCTTTGTCATTTGATAGGAAGTAACCTTGGTAATGATTTACCTGACTTTGGGGGATCTCGTAGTCCGCTCCCCAGAACAGGGTCATCCCTAAGGAGTACATGTGCATCTGTGGAGAATAAAAAAACATCACCTGAGCTTCTTAAGCAGCATTACACTTCATTCAACCGTGATCTTTAAAGAATCATTTCCCATAAACAAACGATGAGACAAGACTAAAGCAAAAGTGGGCACATAGAAAGAGAAGGCTAAAGATTTTGTTTCATTTAGATAAACTAGGCACTGAACCTTATTAAAAAAGTCAAACAGCCCTGTGAAAGAAAGCGAGACAGACTAAAAGCTCAATAACTGCTGGAGTGCAATAAAAGTTGAATTCATTCTTATTTGGAAAGGAAAAGGACAGGGGCTTTCAGCCTAAATCCAAAAACCTTTTTCCATTTCCCTCTCCTTATTACTCTGCTCTCACTGCTTGGGAGAGAAATCACTTCCCCTGAATGTTGGGCTTGGTAGAGGAAAGAATAATTCATGGATTGCCAAAGAATGCAACATAGCCTTCAAGGTCTTTCAGGAACAGAGCTCGGGTGCACCCTTAAAGACACACTCACATTCTCAGAAGATGTGGAAATTTAAAAGCCGCCCATTAAAAGTAACAACACCACCCTGAATGTTGAAAAAGCGAAAGGAAAATCGTGGCACTCGCAGCTGACGTATGTTTACCCACAGTCTCTGATAATGAGAGAAACAGATTATATTTTCTACACTGAAATAACTCAGCTGGGGAGGCGGGACCAGCACTGGAAAACTGAGTCAGCACAAAACTGTGTTGAGGTCTGTGGGGCTGTGCCAGAGACGGGAATCCAGTCATGCAAGATTTTAGCTCTTCTACCAGAGTGGAGGGGGTGTGGTTCTCTGCATATGCAAAAGAAGTTTCGAGTGTTTTGCAGGAGACAATATGGTTGCTCATAACCTTACTTCTGAATGTTGCAACTACACGACCATGTTACATCTGCAAGCAATCACTATTTATTCTCAGAGGTTTGTGGTGGTGTGTTACTTACTGGCTGTAGTACATGTCAAATGAAATAAATAAATGCTAAATTCAACGATAGGAGAGAACAAACAAATATGGCAATGGGATATTTTCTTTTTATATATTAAAAGGTTTTTGGTTTATCAGTGATTCTGTAGATGAAACACCCGATTATTTTAAAGATCAAACAGTCAAAACATCAAAACAAGGATTATATTGGAGTTCAGGCATACCCCTAATCTTAAAAACATAAGGCTTAACATTAAGCATTTTCCAAACCCTGTTAAAACATTTTTTTGTTATGTCAGATGTCACATTTTGTTGCTGGGTGGTCACTTTAGCAGCTGGAGGATAGTGTCTGGTTGCCATGGAGATGGCTACACACGTTTCAATAAAAAATGCCGAACGCAAGCATGAGTTTGTTTAGTAGAGAACTCCAAACACGGAATAGGGGATTACGTAAAAATTTATACCTTCTCTATATCAGCAACGCAAGACAAGGAGACCCCTTCCAGGACTTCAGGGGCTGTGAAGGCTCGTAAGTCCTGCTGGGTGACATACTCATCCGTAAAGGAGATGTTGCCAGAGGGCATGAGCAGGAGGGACCAGGGAGAGATGATAAAGCCCATGGCTGCAGGGTCTGCAGAGGGAAACAGGCAATTAAACCACTGGAGAAAAAAAATACACAATTCAACTTCCATTATTTAAATTCCCAGTCAAACATGGTGTTCATATGAAGTACTGTGTTTTCAAGCTTGATACTAGCATCAAAACTTGCACAGCCTGAATGCGGTGACTGTACACATATGCAACCACAGTGGATGTTTCTTGCGAAGGCTTTGGCGTTTATGGAAACTCAAGATGATTGAAGTAAACAAAAACACATGTTGCTTTCTTAGCCTGCAGGAAAATAACTGTTGAGGCACAGAAGCAGAAAGGAATGGCTACACAGCGTAATTCTCTATTCCTACAAAGCCACAGCCAGCGCTATGGTCAGAGAGCGTTTTAAAAATATACAAAGGAATGTTTGAGCAGCGCTGCAAAATTCTTTTCTTTGACTGATACTCGGAGAGGAGCGGAGAGGAGCTGAGGAGCTGGATTTGAGGCACCATATATCTGCTTTCAAAAGCTGGAATTTACTAAGTAAATAGAAGTTTCCTGTTTAAAACTCATGTGACCATTTGGAGATCTTACTCAAAAGTAGACTGGGTTACTAGGTGTATCCCATACAAAACTTTTCCTCTGGATAATAGATCTGAGCAGAAGTACATGACTCAGCCTGAGCAAGTTCTAAGATAACACACTTATCAACAGCTTCACCAAACTGCAGATATAAGCAGAAACCATACCAGATGGAAACTCCGAATAGAAAGCAGAAATATTCAAAACATGACTTGGCCATGCACCATTTGATTCCCTTCTCACTTCAAAGGGCAGCAAATTGTAACACTGTAAGCTCTTTATCCTTTAACAATGTAGTATGTCAGTCTGATAAGCTGCTATCTGAGCTAGAGGAAGGGAATAATTCTGAACTATTACACCAAGAGCCTGTCCTCTAAAAAGTATGTTTCAAAACTTACTTTCTACAGCGTACCAGGCATTCAATTCCCAAAAGCAAGAGGCTGGCAGATGTTAAGTGGCTATAGCCTCTGCAGAGCAGGCAGAGAGATCAAGAACAACACTCAATTTTGTAAATGCTGGTTTCTACTTGATCCTAAATATTTTATAGACAAATCCATGAAGGGGAACTCCTCTAACAAATCAGAAATATTCACACATTGCCTGTTCAAACAAATCATTGTTATACAAACATAGTAACTAACCACCACCGTTTACACACAGGGGAAGAAAGACTGCGCTGGTGGTTTAGTGTTTGACATTGTTTGTCTATACACAATGTCTGAAAAGTGTGTGACAAGTCATATAACGACTTGCTAAGTAAACTCTAAGTTGGCACCCTCCATACATTAGGAAACCTGACATTCAGTTTCACTGCACTCGGACAGAACAAAATACATCTAAAATCTGAAATTTCCTAAAACATTTCAACTTATTCAGCAAAGAAAGACACTGACTTTTCCTGTTTGAATGCTTTTTAAAGTCCCCCTTCAGCTAGCTTCTTGTTCCTACAGGTTTGAGCTTCACCGTGTAGAAAGTTGTAAGAGCAGTTTGACAATAGACTGCTTTTTTTCACCTGTATTCATCTGCTGAAAACTTGATTTAAAGAGGCGGGCCTAAGAGCATGATTTGTGACATCATAAATAGATTGGAAGCCAATTTTGGTCCAATATGTATACATCAGGAATGGACTTCACAGTGAAGGAGGAGACGTCTTGCATCCAGCATATAATTTTCAATGGAATGGGAGTAGCTGCCATTTTTAAGTATTTTATTGTGGCAATTATACTTTCTTTTCTGTAAACAACACTTCCGTAAGAACATTTTAATGTATTTATTCACCAGCAAAAACTCCACTTCTGTTATCTTCCATAGCTGACCAGAATATCTAGCAAATCTTCTGACAATTTGAAGTTTAAATGGTTGCCATTATTAATCCCCTCTCGTGGTAAACATACTTCTTTACATAGCTCAGTGACTCTTTAATAACTGGTTCCAACATCTGCTCTTCAAATCTTAGCTTCACTCAGTCAGCAGTCTAAAACTGTGCACATGAGAAGCCACAATTTACTCAATATAGCTACACAACTACACGCTGGAAGAAAATGAAGGATGTGTTAACAAACACAATCACTGCAGCAAAACAACATGCAGAGATTCAAACAAGATCATCTAAAATACTCCAAGTATTCAACCTTGCATTTTGTCCTTCTTAGGTTCTGAGCTTTATCTTAGAAGCCTTGATTACTTCAATACTTGAGCACAATCCTATCTTTGTAAAAGTGACCTCCTCATAAAAAGCATATTTTCAGGCCACACTGATGAGACAGAATTCCTAAAGCAGGCCAGGATTGTCTGCAATGGATCCAGTCAGCAAAACTGGAAGTGGAGGTCAAGCTGGTTTATGTAGAAATGCACAATTCTTGGTTACTGCATCATGGAAATTCACAAGGACAATGGTAAATAGTTTAGATGACACAACTATGACCAACATAGACAGATTTACCACTTTTGTTTGAGACTAGGCACCACCCACACACTGCAGTACCTGTTGACTCACATCCGGTCCAGTATCTCCAGAGCTCAACCTCCATTAGTCACAAAGAAGTTTATTTAAGTTGCAAAGTCACTCTGGAATTTGTCAGCCTTATCTTTCTTTGGCTTCAAGGACAATCACAGACACTTACAGGACTCACAAAAATTATTAGAACACGTGAAACTGCACAGTCAACAGTTGTACTAATGACGCAGAACAAAAGGCAACAAACTCTGACAATGAAGAGTGCAACAAATCTGTAATTTAGATGAGACAAAATTAGCCAGTTTAAAAGCTTTAATCTTGTTTGTTTTGACTTACTTTTTCAATTTCTGCCATGACACATACAAAATAGAGCTGCAACTAACAATTATTTTCATAGCGATTAATCTTGTGTTTATTTTGAAAATCAATTTGTCTATAAAATGTCAATTGGGAAAAAAGTTTTACAATCATAAATGACAAAGAAAAGTAGCAAATCTGTACATTATAGAAGCCAGAACCCGCAAATGTTTCACATATTTGCTTGAAGAATGTCTGAAATGATTCATCGATTATCGAAAGAGTTGGCAGTTTGTTGCCACTCTAATACAAAATGGAACCTGTAATTCAGGAGATCTGGACACCAGATTTTCATTCAGCTCCTTAAAAAAGTGGTGTTGACAGATTTAGAGAGTAGGATGTCCAAAAATAGGATAGGAAGGACATAAGAAGTTATGCAAGTAAAAGAAACTGTGTTTTGTGTGTTTGTACAATCATTTCTTGGAAACATCTTTGCACACTTAATTCCACATGTGCATACCTTTGTGAAAAAGTTCCTGGAGGCTCTCAGCACTCTGGCTGAGCACTGCCCAGACCTCCTCCTCCTGGAGCGGGCCTCCCCGAACCTCAAGGGCTTCTGCCAGAGACACGTGCATCTTCCCTGTGCAAGCAAAGACAAGAGGACAACTGATTTACACCAGATAATAAACAGAGAAAAAAAACTTTAACCAGGTTGGTGCTTTATTTCCTGCTGTTGTATATGATAGGAGCTCTGGCACAAGGTCAAATCAGGCTGGAAAACACACAGAGCTTCTCCTTTGCAAGTCAAAGCAATATATACCTTTTTCATTCAATCTTCAGGTGAGTCATGATGTCAAGATTTTCTGTTTCTTTTTAATTCAGATGTGCATATTATCCAAACAAGTCCAATCCTGTAAGCATCCACACCCTACTGAAATGAAAGTTAATGAGCCGAAATATCCAAACAATATCACAAAGCATTGGTGCATTTAATACCAGTTCTGATCATCAATTTTTCTCTCTCATGCCCTGGGGTAAACTCCCACATCTTCTAAATGTAAGCCATCTTATCATCCTCTGCAACTGAAGAGGTAGTGCGAGCACATGATGCGCGCATGCACACACAGACACGCACACAAACACACCCTGGTCTACTTGAGTTACATTCAACAAAGTAGCAGTTTATTACTCAAAGCCTCTACCAGCCTCTTAGAGTTAAGATGGCAGCTTCCAATTTAAGAGGACACTTATCTAGAAAAGCAAAACACCATTTCTTTTGGTGTGGTCTTAAAGCTGCTTGCTGCTCTGCAGTTAAGTAATGACACACTTCTGTTTCCTGGTTATATCTCATAAAACTAGAACAGGGGCAAACTCAAGCAAACTAGTTTATATTATCTTGTGGATAATAGAGGATAAAGATAAAGCAAATTCAGCTTTTGGTGTAAAATATATGTAAATACACATCAACCAATGTCACACAACAGTAAATTTACATGACGATATACATTGTGTGCCGACAGAAAAATGGTTCATTTTATGTTGGGTCGCAAATCACACTGTTTACTAGAGAACTCGAATGGTATTCGATTTTTGGGGCCAATGCCAATACAAATATTAGGAAATGAAACTCCAATACCGACATATTGACCAATATTGACACATTTTTTTTCACTGATCCCTCAAATGTGCTTATCAAAGTCTTTTGACAAAGATATGTTACAGAGGCAGGATCATTTACAGTTAAACAATAACAAAAAAGCAACATATTAATGAATCTGTGATAGGCCAACCAATATATCGCTCGGGTTCTACTCTTTACAGCAATTTTTTTCCACATTTTGATTATGCTTTGCATTCCACGGGGATGAAGGCCAGAAATTTGCATCAAGGCAACAAAAACAAAGAAAGACGCATAATGAGGAAGGGTTATGGTGATTTGTGGGCTTAAAATGCCATAGACCAGCTGAAAGTCAACTGTTTAGTGCCCTGAATAAAAGAAACAACAGGTTAGGTTAGGTTAATCTGTTTTTATCACCGTTTCCCTTAAAATCCCAGCTTGTGTGCTGTAGTGACACTGAGGTCTTATCCTCTCTATCAATCCATGACATCATATGATGCAAATGTGAGCAAAACGGGAAGCTCCTAGCTTTGACAGGCCACTGCTAACAGAGCAGCAATTAGCACCTGCATTACATACTATGTACACTAGGGGATGCATGAAATATATTGGACAGATAAATTATAGGCCCAATAATGGGAAATTTACATTATCGGCAGATAAAGAAATTATAGCAGATAACACAAAGCCAAATTGCTTTTGTTGGGTTAACAAGTGCAGCATGTGCACACAGTACTGTAGGTGGTGGTATGCACCTTCACAGTTGTTTTGTGAGCAGCCAATAAAAACAGAGAAGATGAACAACAAGCATGCTGTTGTCGTACTCATAACGCCGAACTGCAGCACCTGTGTAGAGCCACGCAATATAGACATGACGTCACTTGTGTGAACTTTTTTTTTTTTTTTTTTTTACAAGAAGAACACAAAACACGAGGGAAAGGAGTCTTCATGTTTAGTCATAAAATCATATATCAAATAAACCATCTTTGCTCACTACATCTTAGCCTTTCTTGCACTCAGGTGTGCATGAAAAAGCATAAAAATGTAGGTTTCTATTATCAGTTATTTTATCGGTATCGGCCTTGAGAGTTCATAATTCATATGGTGCATCGCTAATGTACACATTCATACAAAACTTGTAGGTGCTACTGTAGAAGTGCATGTCGGGTTGGTGATCGCAGAGTACTTTACATAGGCATGAGGTAGCTGTTGCTTGCAAGACACACTAAATAATCCTTATTAAAAGTGACTCATTATTTGACAGCACTGAAATACCTTTGTCATGATTACATTTTATACGATCAACCAAAACTGAGTATTGAGAACATCTCCGTCCAGATACAATGTGTTTATCTTTTATTTCACAGTCCTCCAAGGAGATTTAAGGATATATAAAAAAGGATTATGCTTTCAAAATGTAAAGGTTTTATTTGAATTCTCATATAATATTGTATGTGCAGTGAATAGCAGACTGGGATACTCTTGAGGCTATAAAAAAGGCTATATTGTGCAGAAATACAGGAAAGGTAAAAATTTGAAAAAGATATTTAACATATGTCAGAGTTGTAAAGCAATTCAGAGGACAATTTGCCAGAAACAGCTGAGGATTTACTGACATATGGTACAGTTAGACGCAATTGTGCCACAATAGCGGGGGTAAAGAAGCAAAAAGAACCGCACAAATAATAAAAAGCAGAGTAGAGCAGCCACAAGTGTGTCTGAACTGTATTATCACTTCCTCTGGGAAGAATGTTAACATGCTCAAACCACGTCACAAGGAGGCCGTTGTTCTCTGAAAAGGACCATCCATGCTGTGATCGATAGTCCTTAGAGCTTGTATCATAGCAAATTAAGGTCTTCTGTCTACTATACTCTATAATCTGCCGAAAACCAAACGAAGATTACTGACTTACTGTTGCGGTATTACTGCGCAACCAGACTTAATTTTTCAGATAAAGCTAAAATCCATGAGACCACCTTTAAAAATTGCCCAAGTCCCACCTGACATTGTTGTTTCATGGTATTATAATATGATATATGGTTATACTGTTACTAATTATACTGTGTATAATACTGCGGGAAACCTGCTGTTAGTGATAACCTTTTATTCTTCCTCGATCTTTTTCTCCGGTCAAATTAATTAGACCTGAAAGATTCAAAATTGTGCAATCTCTAAGTTTCCCAATACTTAGCCCTAAAATATGACACCTACTGACAATCTGGGTACAATATAAGTAGTCTGTTTTTATTCAAGGCTGGTGAAACTTGAAAATAATGTTTTTTTTCCTGTGAAAACAAACCCATTTTAACAGCCCTCAACATTATCACTGTTGACATATCTTGTGATTTTTTTTTATAGCAATTTTTACTCTTTGCCACAAATTTGAGCAAAGCCACATGAAACGCAGCACATCAAAAACACAAAAACAAAGCAGATGAAAACACATAAACTGGAAATGAGTCATAATTCCTCTGTAAGATAAAGTAAGCATCACTCATGTCTGGGACATGTACCAAATTACAAGCCAACACATTTGGTGATCATTCATTTTCTATAGAACCACTGTCCTTTAATAACTTAAGATAATCTTTTAAAACACGTTTTTTTTTTTTTTTTGTTAAGTAAAGTAACGGCAAATCACAAAGTGTGACAAAACTGCAGATATCATGTCTGTTCCTGAAAGATTGGCAGGTGCACACATTTGGCTAATAGAGACAAAAGTGCCAACAGCAAAGATGCCCAAACCTAGTGAGTCAGATCATATCTGGCTGTGTTCTGTGATGCTGCCGTTTTGCTAATGGCAATATACCTGTTGGTTCGACTCTTGGGTATGGACCACACCTGTTTACTCAACTGGCTAGGTTTTCCCTTGATTTTTAGATTTACACATAAGTTTAAATTTCACATTTAATATCAGCGAAAGTAAAACAAACAAACAAGACCAAAGGTGCCAAAAATTTAATGTAATGTAATTTAAGGCAACCATGGTCATGCAGCAATTGGACAGGCGAGTAGAGGTGAGAATTTAAGCAGTTTGAATAGGGATGGGAATGGAGAGCCAGTTTCAACTTGTCCCATCCATTTGAATCACGTGTCTCCTTGGTTATCAATTCCTCTTATCTATGTCAGCATGTTTTTCTGAAAGTTGCATATTGCAAAACAATTACATCAAACTCGTGTTTCAATGCTGCTGGAAACTTACAACAAGAAGGAGTCATGGCGGAAAGGAAGAAACATTACAAAGCAAAGTGACAGCAGTGATGGTTGTAATGTCTGTAATATGGTAATTTCAAGTCAGGGTGGAAACACCACCAATATGCAGAAACATCTTTCTACGCAACATGGGCTTAAATTCCAGGAATGCCATGCACTTGACACACTTGATTTTTGGGGCCAATGCCGATACGGATACTGGGGAAAAGCGTAATGCTCGCTCGAATGTGGTTATCAAACACTTGTGACAAAGATATGTAACAGAAGCAGGATATTTTAGGATATCAGTGCAATGAAACTGCATCTTTTTCTTTAACCCAACATTTTTAAAAGAAGCTATGCAACACCATGGCACAGTTTGGAATTATGAACTAAATTTGAGCATATCACTAATCCATGAACTCTTAGCATAAACTGGGTCAGCAGCCTCATTAGTGTTGGGCTTAATTTCTGAAAGCAACATGAGAAACAACGTCCGTTCTATGAATCTGAGTTTGTAGAAGAGAGTTAATGAGTAAGCATGTCACAGGCCTAAATGTTTATGCAGGAATGCAGGTTAACCATTCTAGTCAATGGGAGGCGTGAAGTCTGAGGCGAAGTGGGTTACTACCCATCTTGCTCATTACCCATGAGAATGGGGAGAGCGGGTGCTGTGAAGACTGATTGTTTTGCGGCCCTTGTTATTTCAACAGAGACCTACAGTGGAATGTTTTTTATCCGCACTGAGGCTGCTGCACAGGCCAGCTCCTCTCACATTGGACTATGGTCCTGCTCATTATTGAGGGGGCTTAGGAGGCAGCGGCCCAAAACAGCGAGAGCAGACAGCCTTCACCACTTCAGCGCCTCATTCTCTTTTTCTTTTTCAAACAGTGGGGATGTTTGTTCCCAGGTATTCCCACACTATAGCTAGAAAGGAAAACCTAAACAAGGCTTAGTCTGCTGCTGCTGCTAAGTGTTTGAAAGTCTTGGCCACAGTCACAAGGATTTTAAAGAAAATAATCCTGGAAACGTGATAGTGCTCTTTACTCTGCACTTAGGTGAAGCCTTTCCTTTCCTCCCACCTTCCTGTCAGCAACACAGCTACAACCCATGAAATGGATTTGAAAACAATCCCCTGAAAAAAATGGACTTCATTTGAGTAACCCACACCAAAAAGGTAGAATTAATATCAGTTCCTGTTTCGTTTTCATTACCTATCTCAATACATTTTCGAGGAACAAAATAATTAGAAGAAACATGTATATCTTTATATCAAACTTTTCTCTTATCCTAAATCTTTTAATAATGGGAGTAGCTGCACTTTCGAAGCAATCACCCATAAAAACACCAGATTCCACTTCTATTTCCAAAAGCATAACTCGTAACATAAGATATGAGAAGGAATTTGTTCATATCCTCCAAACATCAGAACTGTGGTCTCAGCTGGCAAATGCATTTGGAACAGAAGCCGACGAGAAGAGGTCTTCTGCGCCAACATTGAGGTGAAAATCTTCCTGAAGTTATCCATGCCAGGAAAATTCAACAACAAACTCTGAGTGAACCTCTATTCCCAGAATCATATGCAGCCTGCAAGCACACGATTCAAATTCAAAACACACACGGTGTCTAGGAAGGCCTGGATCAGAATATCTTTTGAACCAATATGACTGATGATGTAAGGACTGATGTTTTCAGAATGAGAATAGCAAACCAAAACCAGACTGTAGGCTATGAAGCTGATAAAATGCAAACTGAAGATGTAAAGTTAATGAACTTTCTCCCTTAATGCTCATGAATATGTAGTATAAGACTGCAACTAACCATTATTTTCTCGATTAATAGTTTAGTTAGTTGGTCCATAAAAAGCCAGTTCAGTTTACTGTCATACAGGAGTAAAGAAACAAGAAAACGTTCACATTTAAGGAAAATCAAGAGAATTTTGACTTCATTTCTCGTAAAAACATTACTCGAAGCGATAAATCCATCATCAAAATAGATATAGTACTTTTACTAACTGCTTACAAATTTTTCTTACTAACTGCGAAACTGCGAAACTGTGCATGAGTAGAGAGTTACTGGTTGCATTCACAGCAGTGTCTGACGAAAGTGCCCTGTGAAGAAAACAGTAGCGGGAATGGAGCAGAAGCGATGACTCAACTAAATAAAAGGGAAAACCTGATGGTTGGTTTTCATTAATCATGACCTACTTACAAATTTAGTCAATTAGCCAACATGCTTTCCCAGATTATCTCGCAATAAGTTTCGCACAAGGTTGTTGACATCCGGCATTGGAGCACCAAGCCTGCTACCTTCCAGTAATGGACTGGTTTCTCTAACCAATAAGCCACACTGACTGGATGCTAGTGTTTTGGTTTTTTAGCTCAGGACCAGCCAGAAAGAGAAAGAGAGAGCCATGACTATTCCATGATTATCAGCCCAGCTCTGGACCAACGGCCCTTACTTCTCATTTTGGTCTCGACCTCATCCGCTCCATTTCTGTTAATCACAGGGTTTCTATGAGTACCGTGACATGAAGAGCATGGTTTTGCAAAACCTCACTCCAACCCCCCCAACTCTTCCCAACACACACACACACACAAACCCAACCCACTGACTATTTTCCCCATTTTTTCCTATGATGATGCTCACACCATCTCCATCATACCCACTTCAGATGGTTCATCTCGCTCAGTCACACAGGGTCCCCACGTTTTTTTTGCAGTCATGAATAGGGGTTTGACAAAATATCAACGCGGCAATATGCAGGCAATGAATATACTTGGCAAGGTTTATGCAATAAAAATACTTGGTTGGGTTTATGCAATAAAAATACTCGGGTAGGTTTAGGGAACTAAAATACTTGGTTAGGTTCAGGGAACTAAAATACTTGGTTAGGTTTAGTGAACTAAAATACTTGTTAGGTTTAGGGAACTAAGACACTTGTTAGGTTTGGCAACACATATACTTAGTTAGGTTTTGGTAACAGAAGTACTTGATTAGGCTTAGGAAAACATGGTTAGGGTTTAAATACACCCTTTCACGTTGTTACGCACATGTTTCAAAGGATAACTTTACCCCCACCACCACCACCCGAGTCGTTAAGCTATGACATTACAAAAAGCGTTATTGGTCAGTTTCAATGATGGTCGGGGTGTAACATTAGTTACATGTTCTGCGAACAACACCAACATGGCAATATCAGTGCAATGGTGCACGTGGATAGATAAGTTGCAGTCAGTGTGCACTTTTTTTATACATCTCAGTTTATGTCAAATGTGGTGAAACTGACACCACAATGCAGTGAAATCAATAACTTCTGAACTTCTACAGCTTTTTGGGGGTATTTTGTATCCTTCAGTTAGACAGTTATTGACAGATGATGATAGTCTTGCAATGTGTGGAGTATCTTGGTACTATTGTTGGGTATGATGAGTTAGGCTACTCTGTAATTCCCAGCCTTCGTCATGAATGACATCTTTAAAACCTCCATGATGACCTTTGACTCTGAGTTAGCTTTACTACTTTTCTATGGTAATGAAGGGGGAGGGGGTACAAATTGCATTCTTACAACCCCCATAAAACCTTCAGCCTGCACTGACACAGGAGAAAATTAATTTTCCTCAAGAAAAAAAAAGAAGAAAAAACACATAAATAGTGCTGGTGGGTGAACTTGAAAGCTAACTCGGCTAGACACCCTGTTATTTTTACAGCGGTGTCTCCTCCCTCCCAAACTTAAAATACAGTGACTGGTGTGGTCAAAGATGCCCCATGTCAGACAGCAGCGGTGGGAGCGGTATTGTTGTCACGTTAATGTTCCGAACAGCAAAACATTTGGGTCGAAACCTGCTTAAAAAATCATCTAATTTAGCGCAAAACAAGCTAGCTAACGTCCGAGTTAACGTCTTTTTCTTTTTTAGATAATAGGAGCATCGGCGTTCGAGCCTCGCGACAACACACTCAACTGCTCGGTTTTCCCGGCTGCCAACCGTCAACACAAAAGTTAGCAAACAACACAACAAAAGTTATGTAATGTGCTTACCAGTCGAGGAAGAGCTACACAATCACTTGAGAGGGAAATGTTCGTACTCCGACGAGGCTATGAGTGCGCACACGAACGGGACCAGAGGCCATCCCATCCACAAAGCAACATCTCGGGTAGTGTCAGCGGCGAGGCAGGCAGGCAGGCAGGCAGGCAGGCAACAGGTTTCCTCCACACGTTCAGCTATAAAATCCACTCTACTGCAGGTACTCTTTTCCGAGCCGCCACACTTAAAAAACAAAAAAAAACAAATCTCTTGCTCAAAAGTCGTGTTTCATGGCCACTAACACAGCATTGAGGTCCCTTCCAGCAGCGCAGCCAAGTCACCGTTTAGTGCTGAGAAGCGGAATAACCCCTCCTTTAGCCCAGCTAGCGTGGGCTGACTGGGAGTAACCAGACACCTTGCTGTGGCCGTCCATTGGCTCTCCCTGCTGGGGGACTGTCATTTAACCGTCTCTATAGTAACACACACAACTGGGAGTAAAATGTACAGTAAGGCTTGGGTCCTGCAGGCAGCCAGACCCAGGTTTATTCAATGTTTTCCAACGCTTTTATGGGCAATACACTTCAAAATTATTACACATGTGAACTTAAATCTGTCTGAGTTTATTCTCTGAGTGTAAATTAGACCAAATGTTACTCTGAAGATGAGGCATTTTCACATGGGACTGCATGTATTTACATTAAAGGGGCACTGTGTAGTTTTGGAGAAGATATTCAAACTCAGAATTTTAATATTTACAGATTAGTGAGGTAATGATACAAAGAAATATCAGATTTTTTCCCCCCCCATAACTGAATAAACAAGCTGTTCTCAGAGGTTTGATGCCAGAGAGGTGGCAGGGTCCGCCAAATATAAACAAAGTAGAACAGTATGACATTGTGTTGTTGTAAACAAACTAAATAAACAAACTCTCTTTGTTTTCATGACTGAATAAGCAAACTGACCTTAAAGGGGCACTATGTGGTTTTGGACTCAGAATTTTAATATTCACAATGTTAATGAGGTAATAAAACAAACTAAGAAATATTTATTTTTTCCATAACTGAATAAACAGACTGTTCTCGAAGGAACATAAGGTCCCCAGAACACTGCTTGAAGCTAGAAAAGGTGGCAGGGTCCGCCACATATAACTAATGTAAAACAGTATGAACTGGTGTTGTCCTTTAAGGTCAGTTTGCTTATTCAGTTTATCAAGTCATGAAAACAAAGACAGTTTGTTTATTTAGTTTATTCAGGCATGAAAATAAAGACAGTTTTTTTATTTAGTTTGTTTAGACATAAAAACAATCAGTCAATGAAGATCTTTCTCTTCTGATTAAAATGTCTTTCCCAAAATGACATAGGGCACCTTTAAAGTCATTACTTATATTCAAAATGGATTAGTTTGCCGTATGATGTCCCCTGTGAGCGTGACATTTTACAAACTCAATAAAAAAAAAAATCAAGCTCAGCCCATTTTTCGCCATTTCCCACAACATCAAAGTTCTTTGAGAGTCATCTAAAGCAGTCAGGAAGCAATTCACTGTTGAGTGCTTCCTTCCTATGCACTTCAAAGCCGCCCCCTTTATGCTCTGTCTTATGCCATCTAGTGACTGATAGTCATCATTACATGCTGACTTATATAAATGATGGCTGTGATGAGGGGGTTATCTCTGCTTGGCTGTGCCTGTCAGTGCTAAAAGGCATGATTACTATCACCAACCATGGGCTGGATAGATAAGATTGGATGAATTGCTTAACAGCAGTTTTCTCGTTAGATGGAGGCAGTTGATATTCATTTGCTTGAGCATTTCAGAAGCTCATGCCAATGTGCATAATCTCAGCAAACTTACACTCTACACTCCTAAAAATACAACATTTAGGATGTAATCATTTCTGGGTTGTATTTCTAAATGCAACTGAACAGCCTGTACTATTCAGGCCAATCTAACATCATATGTCAGCACCTCAGTTTTATACCTTTACCAGTGTTCATCCTAAACGTGTTTATGATTGCATTAAGGACATCTTAGTAAGCAATATGGAACAGATTATGATGATTTTTTTTATTGCATCAGCTCAGGAAGGCACAACAGAGAAGCTCACAAACATAGAGGCAAGGACGTAACATTGTGTTGAGAAGTGGTGGTGACACGAGGACATGAAACACATTTTCATGGCACCTTACTCGATGTTAGGCATAATTAGGGGATCGCATGAGGTCAGTGTAATTGCGGCAGGATCAAAATTGAATTATGGCACGTCAGAAATTCATTGGTCAACATTTCTCGGTGAAGGCAATTTTTCTAGCACATTTCTTATCTAATTATGCTTTAAAAAAATGTTGGTGGTTTCAAAACGTGGTGGAGACATGTCCCCAGCGGAGATGTATTGTACAATACTTTCAGACTGTGGTGTTAACCAGAGACTGTGCTTAATTTTTTTCCGTAAATAGATAAATTGCCATTTGGTATGCAAGCCAAAAGCCCTTGAACATAAATCAGAATTATAATGATTTTTTAAAGCTGGGTTTATTATGTTTAATGTCTGCATGTTTATACTTGTCTCTTTCAAGCACTTTGTGACGTCTCTGCTCTTATAAATAAAGCTAACATCATCTGATGTCCATTAATTCCCATCCAAATCATTGCAACTAGTACCAACTAAGGAACTAAAACTCTAACAAGGCATTTATTTTTAGTTATCATGTCTGATGTTGACAGGAAATAGGTGCATGAATAGCTTCAAGCAGGACATATTTGAGATTGTGCAGTGTAGATAGTGGTAGTATGACTGGTATTTGATTGCACCATTCGTACAGACTGAATGTTCTTGCCTTAATAAAGAGATTGGAATGTAATGACAAGACCTTTCACCGTAAACGTCCTCCTCACTTCCAGGTCATGACAAGGAAGAGAAGAATAAGTTGAGTCATCAGGTGGTTGTACGTCTTTTCCTCAGTATGTGAGCTGTCCTGAACACTTGAGCAACCTGTGTTTTTTCTGGCAAACTTTTGAGTGTCTGGTAAACCGCCGCCAGAGTGATCTGTTAGCCTTGTGTCTCCTTTTTACTCAAAGCTTTTAATCTCTGTACCTGAGGCAAAGAGGCCCCATCAGGAGGTTGATGGGGCTAAAAGGGTCTGAGTAAGTAATGTCTCGTAAAGTGCAACCAAGGGGTTCTGAATTTGGGATTTCTCCGTCCCTCTATTTCTGTCAGTACTGTCCTTAATACCTCCTCATCAGTGCTGGTCTGAGCCCCAAGGGCGATTTGCGCTGATGCCTTGAAAGAGTGGCTAGACCTGCTCTGACGCTCTTGGAAATGTGGGGCACCTGGTAGATTGAAGGCATGTGGTTTGCTGACTAGTGAGTTTCGCCCAGCTGGGGAGCATTAAATATTTTCCCGGAGCCCTTTCTCAACCCTTTTGAAATGAGTTTCTCAGTCTGCGTAGACTAGATTTCAAAACTTGCATCGTATGGCAATTAAGTGTCAGAGAGCTATGAAAAATGAATGTTAACCTAACCTAAGCATATAGAAAGTTGACTTGATTATATAGAATCTCAAGTAACTATGTAAGAAGCAAATCACACTGGAGAATGAACTGTCAATTGGAGTTGATCTTAAAGTGTTAGTATTTATCATTATACTCTAGGACCTACCTAGAGCTGTAGCTACACGAGTTACTGTGGGGTTAGCTTGCTAACTAGGCTATGCTAACAAGTAAGCTTGCCAAAATTTTTTTTTTTTTAAAAACACCAAACTTATCCTTGTTAACCATTGTGAGCCACACACAAATCTGCCTTGAACACATTTCCCTCCTTTTTCCATTCAAAACCATTTTTTTCCAGGACCATCACTGTCATATTGACCCTGGATAACCTTGTTTATGTTTATCCAGGACCATCATCGCTGGGATCCAGGATTAACATGGCGGTAATGTTGCTGAATCAACAGGAAGATTGCCATCTTGTACAAAAACAAACAAACAACAACAAAAATGGCTATAAAAGAGTCATCTAAACAATCCCTCTCATTTTGATGATAATTTATGTTGGCTAAAGCAAATTTTACATCATTGTTAACCTTCAATCGTGAACAGTATTCTAGCTTTGTAGCAAGCTTTCTAGACATGCAGTTTAGGGTTTTGTGTAGTTGTACCTGTGATTGTCGTGTCACAGTGTTTGTCTAGGAAAACAAATGTGGAATTGGATGTTTATCCAAAAACATGTCACTACTAAGTTTTCCACTTAGTCAGTGGTTGAGTCTGGGAACATTCTGGGATGACATCACGTCCCTAAACCTGTTAGGGATTTGTAGCTGTAAAAAACATTGCATAATAAAGGAGGCTATAAGGTTGCCTGGCTGTCGGACATGAGATAAGCCCCGACCTCAGTTTCATTAGAGGATGATTAAAACTTATGACATTGTTGACCTCTACAGCAGCGGGAGGTAACTGAAATAATTTTGCGATGGATTTAAAGTTCACCTCTCCTGCTACAGCTTCATTGTACGTCTGAACATCTTTTCAAAACAAATCTTTTCCAACATTCACCATGTAGGTGGCTATGTGTCAAAATGCTAGCACATCTGCAAGGACAGATCTCGCTTGAAAAGCCTAAACTGTGACTCAGCTACATCAGACTGTTGAGTTTAAGCATCTAAAATCCAGCATGAGATCGGCCTATTATTTCACTACATTTAGGTCTGTTACGCTGTCATGGTATTGGCAAATCTCGTCCAACCACAAAAGAATAATTGAATACAATATGCAATAAGGTCAATGTCTCTTTAGTTATTCCCTCTACTGGCATTTGCATTTTGTTTCTCACCGCCTTTAATCAATGTATTGTTAATGTGTCCCCCAAATGGTATGTGGTAAAACATTTAAAAGCTCCTTTGCTGGGTGCCCTGCAGTTTATGAGGTTGCAACTGTCCTGCCAATGCTGCCTACCTTTATCACAGTCATACATAATACGCTTGTGTTGCTAGTGTTGGAGTGGTATGTTGTATCAGTTTTGAATAAATGCAAAAAACTAGATAAAATAAAGGTAAACACACAGTTATTTTTCTGAATTTAGCAGAGACCAAAACAAAGCTAAGGCTAGTATAGATTTTACTTATATTTGTTAAGCTCTCTTTCTTCGAATGGCCCCAAAAACAGTTTATGCAGCTTTAAAATGGAGATTGTAGATTTGAAAAACATTTCAGCTGTGCAGATGTGACCTGAGGCTTTAAGGGCCACTGCTGCTGGTAATCCAGACACATCCACAGATGGGATGGATAATGGCAAAAAGGATTTGATTACATACAGTATCTTCTGAGCACTCTAGGTATTTGTTGGCAAAAATATAAAAGGTGGACTCGTAACAGTTAAAATATAGCTTAACTGCAAATACTTACTTTCACTATACTTTCCAGACACTTGGGCCTGTAGCTACCATTGAGTATACATTTCTTCTGTTTATTTGTCTTTGTCTCTTCATCTCTCTCCCTCTCCATTTCCATTCTCCATTTATTACTGTAATTCACTGATCAAGAATCACATTTAAAGTATTTCATAACTAGCTGCTGTTAGCTAGTTAGACCAGTTAACCGTGCAGCTAGTGGTTCGAACTGGGAGCTCCGGGACCAGGGGAGTGTTTGTGTTTACACCGCTAGCATAGAAGCTTTGGAGCAGGATGGGCCTGTGCTAGCTGGTTAGCATGTTAGCTTCGGCAGATATCTCTGGAACACAATACATAGACATAATAATGAAAATTGTTATTTCTACACATTCTACACATTCTGTTGATACATTTGAATTTTTTAATGTTTTTAACAAAAATTCTTATATATAGCCCCTTTAAGTGTCGGTATATATTACATTTAAAGACATACTGTATCATGCAAATGTATATTTTCAACAATTTTTTACAACTTTATTGGATTTGTGGCATATGAAACCACAAAATTTAAAAAAAATGTTTCCCCATCCCAGTCTGTTACACCACACCCAAGAGCAAACAAAAAAAACAAATTTCCCTATTTTGTGACATATCCTGATTATTGTTAATCTAAAAAAAATGCACTCAAATACATTAAAATGCACACATTTGTAGGCTGCTGCTGTCTTCAAAATGTTCTTGGGGAGGGGGAGGGGGGCATGCCCCTTAACTCCCCTGGTGGCCTGAGGACTACATACATCCTTGCTACGGCCCTGTTGACACTGTTAGCTCATTTTTTAGCCGGTCGGCGAAGCTCTGAGGCGTACGCAGCTTTAGCGGGGACCAGCATGACCAGTGACACCCTGCTCCATTCTCACATCGAGCCTCATGATCGCAGTGGTACTGGATGGGATCACAGGGAGATGCTCCCACAGGCCCCTCCCATCCACAGAGACAGCCTCCTCCTCCTCCTCCATGTGATCTCTCTCTCTCTCTCTCTCTCTCTCTCTCTCTCTCTCTCTCTCTCCGCCCGGGCTTTGACGTCAGACGTGCTCCTGCTCGGTTGCTATGGCAACATATTTCCCTATACCCCCTTCCTCATCCCTCCCTCTCTCTCTCTCTGCTCTGGTAGGTCCACAATGGTACAGCCAGCATCTTGCAGCACAATGGTTGCAAGGTGGTGAGCTGAGGGAAGTGAGAGAGTGATTCAGCATCAGCAGACCTCGGTCCCGTCCACCTCGGCTTTTTTTCTTTCCTCATCGCCTCTTTTTTAATTTAAAAAAAAAAAAAAAAAAAGTGGGGGGGTCCTTTAAGCCCCCCTGCCTCCATCCTTCGCCATCTTTATGAACGTTTAAAAAACCGAAACCTCCAGCTATGCTCGCCGCAGCGTTTCCCGTCGGGATGTTTTGAAAAAGGACTGTCACCGGACTGGGATCGTCATCAGCTGGCACGGAATGGTAAGGCCGGGCCCGGGGTGGGTGGGTAGGGTTTTGTTGCCTGAATGTGGATGCGATGCTCGGAGCCCAGCTGCCTGGAGGGTAGAGTGATGAATATTGATCGGAAGGGAAGGTTAATGAAGTCCACTAGCGATGCCTCGGTGGGAAAGGGACTGCGACCAGTAAAAGATACAGGCATCAAACCCCATCTCAACACATCCGTGTTGTTTTATAACAAGTAGCAGCACTGTGCGGGGGGGTTTCATAATGCTGTCGGTCTTGACCTGACCAAAAAAAATGTTGTGCATCCGAGCTCCATCTCCTTCCTAAACACCCTGCGATAGGCTTAAATATCAGATTAAATAGGCGATTAGTTTGAGGCTAAATGGCCATCGAGGATAACAACACACAATAGGCTGCATCTCTGTTATTCACTTTAAAATCTGTCTCACTCAATCATGCGTGTACTTTATGTACTATATCCACATATTCTAGGGCAAAGACTTGACTTGTGATGCATTTTTGATTAGGAGTGCAGGAGTGGTGCAAATGGATGATGCTGATGGTTGAATGATGCTCTTCAAAACACAAGGCTACATACTGTACAGGCCTACATGCAGAGTTTGTCCATCCTCCCCCTCAGAAGTCAGCTGCGCACCTTGTGCATTATGCAGACCATCACTACTTCACCACCAGGGAGATGCACAGGGACCAGCCTCGGCTCCATCGGGAAGTGCGAGGAAAAGCAGGGAGCCAGTGTGTTCTCAGGGCTGATTGATTATTATAGGTATATTTATTCAAGTGTTTGTAGAGGCTTTGTCATTAACAAGAAGTCAATCATGATGCAGAGGGAATGGGTTGTTATCCACCCTAACGTTGGATTAAAAGAGATCAAGCTACAGATGAAGGCAATTTATCTAAATCTGCTTTGTCTTTTCTGCACATGGTTTACTGGAAACATCTTTCATTTGAGAGTTAAACCGGCCTCCCTCGTCTGTTATGCTAATCACGCAGGTGTAAGTACACTAGGTGTTAACGCCGAGCTTCACTTATTTCTGAGCCGAATCAACTCGATTTGTTGTGTTTGTGTTTTTCAGGTTTCACATTCTTCCACACACTCGTTTGGCGCATCATGCCCACGGTCACAGGCTAATTACTGGCCTTGGGAGGGGGAGGGGGGCAGGTGAAGGTTTAAAGGTGTCACAACAAACTCTCCATGTTCAAGACAGCAGCGAGAGAGGTTTTAACGCTGTGACCTTGGGTGCTGAATAATTCAGGAGCAGGCTTCCATGCCTGTGAAAGTGCTGCAGGGAACACGCTTAACAATTAAACAAAGCTTTTTGTGGGTGTTTCTGCAGCGGCTGAGGAAGAGTGACTTCTCTCTTTTTATAGATGCATAGATACATTGCCTCTCTTCTTCCTCGTCATCATCATCAGCTTGAGTCACGTGTCTTGTATCGCTCGTCAATATTTCTGCTGAAGTAGCTTTAGTTGATAAAACAATCAGTTTTATGTGAGGTGGTAGCCGCTGAAGGTCCACACAAAATGATGCTCACTGATATTGATTTTTAGGTGGGCAGCTTGTTTATCCAATGGAAAGTCATCAATGGTAACAGGCCAACAGCAGGCAAATGTTATCTTGCAGTAGATGATGCCTGCATTTTAATTCGGTGTTGTTTTGCAGACTTGGGAGCATCAGTATACTAATCCTTTGTTATGTAACAAAAAAAAGGCAGTGTATTAAGATGAGATAATGGTGGGATTGCAGTCATTAATCAGCCAAGTGAACGAATGATTATTTGTATTATCAATTTGCTTATTCTCCCGATTAATCGAATATTTGTCTCATTTTGCCTAACCAACAGTCAGAAACCCAAATATATTGAGTTTACAATGGCGTGCAACAAAGAAAAGCTGCTAATCCTCACAAGTAAAGCGCGGACATCTTCAGATATCTTGGGTGTTTTTAAGGGCTGCACAATTAATCGAAACTAATCAATATCACAATGTGGCCAAGTGCAATATCCACACCGGAGCTACAGTTTTTTCATAAAAGTAAAATGTGTGATAAAACAGCTTTATAATGAAGTAGCCTACTGTTGTGCTGCAGCGATAACCAGGCCTACAATTCTTGTTCAGACCTCTGAGTGTCACATCATCATGATTTTAGTGGGGGTTTTTTTCAGTGAAAATGAAAATTGTTAAGCAAACCAAGCTTTTCACAGTACGAAAACCATCTCAGAATCAAGGTTCAATGTTAACACAGTATCACACAATAATTCTGATTATTATTATCAGTTACGATGGCCTGTAATGGAATGAAAACAGAACGGTTTCTTGGTTGAACAACTGCTTTATTATAACTTTAAAAAGTATTATGTCCTGACAGACATGAAACTTGATGTAGATTTGGAATATACATTTTAATAACAATAACATGGTAGAATTTAATGTTGTGTACAAGCTAATGCGCACGGTATGATCATCGTTAACTTTCATATCATGGCGTACCTTGAAAACTGTATATTGCTGCAACCCAAATTGCCCTAAGCCCCAGTGCTTTTGCTTTAAAAATTACTTGAGCAAAGTGGAAAGGAATAGTCGTCAGGATTTGGATGCATTCTGCAAGGAGGATATTAACAACACAGCTCAGCAAACATGGGAATTAGCAGAATTAGAAACATGCACAAATAATAATTGAATAATAATTGAATACCAGTCCAGATCAGCAAAGCTGGGATAACGATTGATGGAGGCTGAGTGTGAAAAGTTCAAGACTTTTTCCAAAACTTGCTGACCATCAATTACATAAATGCCCTCATCAGTCTTATGATGACCATTCTGCCGTGGATGATAATATGGAAGGTCAAAGTTGTCATTAGTAGAGGATGGATTACTGAGGAACAGTGGCGTAGTCTGTCATCACCCAATGATGTAGCACAAATATGAACACAGGTTCATTAAATTTAACAGTTGTGTGGGAAAAAGAGAAAGCTGTGTAAGAGAGAATAAAGATCAATGTTAGGGTGAGGAGGTAAGTCGCCTAGCATCATCTTTGTGACGGATTTAGGGGGCTGTATTAGCAAAAATGGAAGAAAATATTCTCAGTTATGTTTTTGTTACCATATTCAACTGAAACTGAAAATAAGAATTGTTGTTTTCATTACCTTAGAACGAGCCTTTTAAATCTACAGAAGAAGGGTTCGCTTCCACAGAGTTTGCCACGTTTCTACAGTAGCCTACCAGACAAACCAAACACTGGCTCAAATGAGGACCTTCTGCTTTGTTGGCAGCCACCTCAGGTTCTGCTGCACCTACTATTCTCAAACTATGGTGAGCTCCCTCAGGTGGTACCTGTTGGAATTCCAGAAATGTGGTAAGATAGTAAACTGAGGTAAAATGAAAGGTTATAAAATACGACAAACGTGGGAATTATCAGGAAGAGAGGCGCGGAGCGGGAGGAGGACATTGAAGTTGACAACAGCGAACCGTGCTTGTGGTTAATTAAGCGTTAACAGAACATGTCAACATTAGCAGAAATAGGTGCAAAACAGTGACGAGGTATGACTCAGTGATAATGGTGTCACCTGGAAAGCCTCATATTTTCTGAGGTGGTACATGGTGTAAAAAGTCTCTGAAACACTGCTCTACACGCGTCAGGGAGGGGTATTCAGTTAGTTACCATCTGTAGTCTTACCACTAGATGCCACTAAATCCTGCACACTGGTCCTTTAAGTATTGCCGGCTGTTTTGCCGGTCTGGCCCCCTGTACTAGCTTCAACCAGCTGATTTTGTGCCACCATAACCCACCATAAAGAGTTCAATATGTTTTTATGCACCTGAGTGTTTTTTTGACCTGCTTGATGTCGATCAATCAGGATGTGCTTTTTAAAGCTTTTATCAGTAGCTGCTGACATTAAATTACATTCAATTTGTAATTGAATGACATTAAAGTTCATTATTATTTCTGTTTTAATACTTTGTCCGACCATGTTTATATCTGAACTGAAAGCTGACTCTTTCATATCAAATCCAGTGACACTCCAGCCTTTTTATTGCTATTATTGTTTATTTTTCACCCCATTCTTATAAGTAAAATTAAATTCCTGCTGCATGAAAGTTGATTCCCCCCCCGGCTGCAGCATTGCTTACCACTACAGTCAAACAGAGAAATGTGCCTGCAGAGTGAGATGCACAGTTACATAATTGGATTGGATCTGACAAATATGCAGCTTTTATTTGCTTTTTGCAGATAGCTGAGTGCAGGGCTTTAAGCTCTGTTAGAATCGGTCCCAATCTCCTCGCAGCACATCTGTAAAGAGAATTAGGAGTCACTGAGGGTCAGACATTGCTGAGGGTCAGAAAATGCTGAAAACCTCCCTTGTATCAACACATTTTCTCTACAATTGTCCCACAGCAGTAAAAAACTGAAGAAAACCATAATCCAGATTGTTATTAGGATGCATGTATGAGTTAATACATCAAGCCTAAGGTGTGGTACAATCTACTGAGAGAACAGCCATACCTTTGCAGCAGTGGTCTATTTTAGAAAGTGTTATGCACTGTAACCATGGCATCAGAACAGCTCTGTGATCATGTAAGATGAAATATTTTTATCATCTTATGTGCTATAGATGAAGGCAGAGTGGTTTCAACAGAGTCCTCCACTCCTGCCCTCTTCCTCTGCCGAATGTGTTTCAGGTCCTGTGAAAAAAGCTGGAAATCGGATGACTGCCAAAGCTGTACATGTTGCTGCCATGCGGCTTATCAGAAAATTGCAGCGTAAGCAGTTTCACTGCTAACATGCCTCTTGTTTACTTAAAGCGAAATCAAGGGGTGCGAGTGAGACGACAGACGAGGCAGAGGCAGAGGGGATAAGTGTATTTCAGCTGTGAGGAAACAAATCGATAGATGTCAGCGAACATTCAGATTCGCACAGCCTGTGTAGATGAGCTCAGGAGTCAGTGCCGCTGCCTTGTTTTCCTGGCTGGATCTGCAGTTTGAAGTGCTTCCCTTCCCCTCCCCTGAGCCCAAACGGGAGGCTGTGTGTGCTGCGTTTGGCTCGGGCTGCACAGTAAAAAGGCAAGGCAAGGCAAGGCAAGGCTGCGTACTGCAGGAGAGGCTGAGGCAGCTGAACCAAGCACTCACAATGGAGCTCGGAGGGAGGGGGAGGGGAGACGGTTGCAGCGAGGCTGGGAGCCTGGGAGCAGGAATGGTGGGAGCGAGGGAGGGACAAAAGAGAGGCAGGAAAAGGGAGAACGCAGATCAGCGCTGAGGATGGAGGGCAGAATGAAGATGTAAATGGAGAACGTTGTGGTGACATTCACAAAATGTGTGTAAGCCTGAAAGCATGACAGAGGGAGGAGAGGAGAGGAAGCAAAGATGGACACGTCAGGAAACAATAACACTGGTGTGTGGTGGACATTCAGACAGGCACATTGTGTTTTATCAGTAGCCCTTTGGTGCTACAGCAGTCAATCAGCCTATTTAATAGAGACATAAAACATTGTCTATAACTTAAGTCCTATGTGGCTGTGGGGATTACAGTGACTCAAGCACACAACACTGGCACATCTTCTTCTATGTATTATACTGTGAGCCACGCTGAGTCAGAACAGTCTGTAAAATGCGTACTGAAAGCAGAAAGGATGATAGCGCCGCTTAAGGATGCACCTCATTATTCAGTATTTCAAACACCCGCTGCCGTTGCCACACATGATGGAACATGAAATTTTCCTTTTTTTCAGCGAAACATCTCTAATGTTAAGTTTTATTTTTCATTTTTGAGATGTTTCACGACCAATGTTTTTCAGTCAGGGAGAGACATTTTCAGTCTATATTGGCACGGCGTGTCCCCTGGCTGCACTTCTCCAGCACGTAATGAAATGGACTCTCATGACACACGGGAAATATCTCATATCCTGTCCTTTAATAACAGTGTGTGGGGTTTTAACCTTACTACTGAGAAAAGCTCTATTTCAGGCGAATGCGCTCATGCACCTGCTGGGCCAAAGCTGAAAAACATACTCATATGGTTGATAATCATAATTGAGTCTGATGTCATTGTGTTTCTGCTGATCACAGTCACACCTGGCATAGTAAAATATTTACTACATGGGTGGTTTGCATTTTTGGGGGGGGTTGTTGCTTCTGTTGCTGTTATGTTGTGGTTGAACTATCTTGGTTAGTCGTGCGTAAGGCTTCATTATGTGAATTCAGTGATGGCAGACACGTTTTTGTATAACATTCAAGGAAAGAAGATGAGGGTGGATTGTCTTTATGTGCTTTTAGCTTGGTTATTGTTCACAGAAATATCACAGGTAGCTAATAACATTATATTATCTGCGGAGGTGTGCCATTGAGCAAGCATGGATACCTTTATCGTACATCATAATAGGCTTTTTCAGGTATCATATTCCTGGTAATGTGCATCCTGACCTGATCCTGTAATTTGTCTTACTGGAGCACTTAAATGGATTGGAGCCATTCTTTGTGTCATTAATTACACCAGCCCCTGTCTCTGGCACACCTAAATGGAATCTAACCACTAATTCATTTTATTGTTTATTTCCATTTATGATTTTTAGTTTTGCTGTAGCGTACAGGAACCTCAGCTACAATGTGGAAGCACGATCTTGGATGTAAAATTAAATTGATCCTGTGTCTTGAACATTGTATCTTGATAACATTTGTTTCACCAATGTTCGATGAGTCGACGTGTCCAAAGTCTGAATACAAGCATGTGCACAAAGCCAGAAAAGAGCAAGGTAATACCCCAGAAATACCAAGGCACACTGCTTTGCAAAAATTAAAAAGCCTTTTGATAAATGGGCTTAGCACCTTTCAACTTATAGAATAATTATTAATATATTTATATATATTATGATAATAATTTTCTTTACCTTTAGGCCTCACGTCAGCCTCTGAGATGACTATATAGGGGATTTCTGAGAGCAATGATATAGCAGCTAGTCTTATTGGTGCTATACACAGTAAATGCTTTTACTTCCTATCAAACAGCTACAAACACATCACAAATAATTTCAAGAAATACGTATGTCTAACATTTCGATGACTAGACCTATTCAAACATTATCTAAAATTTCACCAGCAATGTTCAAAATCAGAGAAATACATTGTTTTATTCAATGATCGTGAGCTTTGTTGTGTCGCCTGTAGCTATAACCGGGGGAAACACCAGAGGATACGTCAGAGAGTTAGGAGAAAGGAAGTCGGTGACCAAATCAGAATAAATCTATAATACATTACCTCGTCTATGAATATTTCTGCGTCACGTCTTACAACGACGACAAAAACAACTTCCATGATCCTCACAATGTCATCAAAGTACATCTTTTGTTTTCATTGTGACAGAAATTACATACTGTGCATTTAAGCTATTTATCTGGCAGCATAAACTGTAAAACATTTGGGAACTAGTACATTTTTGTAGACCCTCCAGCTGCCCAATGAGATGCCCTTGGCTGCCAGCTGTGTGAAATAAAGGAGGTAAGACAGAAAACTAAAACTATCCTACAGAAAATCTACTGCTGCACAACGGGACCCTGCCTCCCAAGTCTGCAGAGTGATCATTAGTTTGCCTGAGGCGTTGTTGTGCCCACGAGGGCGGATGTAACAGAATGCCCAGGATCCAAATACCAAGGACCAGCCACAACTGCAGAGCACACACACACATGCACACACACCAGCACGGTTCAGCATCTGCAAGGCCAGCACTGGAGATTAATGGCCTGCTGTATCAGTAATGTGCATTAGACCATTCAAGATAATTAAAGCCTCCTGTCTGACTTGTCTTTTTCTTTCCTTCATTCTTGGGTTTCTTGGCGTTTTGTCTCATCAGTGTAACATAAGCGGCCTTTTGTAATGGTGCAATACATTCGTGTTCGTGAGAGAAAGACAGAGACTATGAGTGTGTGTGTCCTCAGTCTCTTTCAGTCTACGTGCGACTGGAGCTGCATTTTGTGTACTTGTGTGTAGGACATGATGCATCACGTTTTCATGAGAGGCCCATCATCAATTTGATAAAGTAATTGAGTGGAGTAGAGTATGTTCGGATGCTTGCTTAAAGGAGATTTTTTATGATAACCCCCCCCCCCCCGCCTGAATACCCAGTCTGCTCTGATTGGCCAGCTCACACACGCCTGAGCCAGCACTGCTAGCAACAACAGAGCAGCTTCACTTAATTAATTGTTACGTGCCAAATAAATGTGTGACACGGTGACGTAGTGTGATGTCACAAAGTCACTGAATCAAAGGCGGGGCTGCTGACGAGGCGTTTAAGGAGCAGTGTTTTCTGTGGGAGAGAGGAGCGTCTGTTGGTGCAGACTTTGACCTTTTTAACTTTCAAGATCTTTTACATGCACAAGAACATGCAGTATTTAAAACAGTGAGGAAAAGGGCAAAACAAAAAGCCTAATAGGTCTATTTAAAACAAAATCAGTGCCAAAGTTTGATATTGCCATCAGGAGATTTTGTTTTCTAATGGTGTGCTACAGTATATTGATCACCAATCTGATCACCAATTATTAAAATATTCCCATGCTGATACCAATATATAGACATATTTGTGCCTACACATTCACAAATCAGGCAACTATGTTTATTCACCTATCAAGTACCTACCTATAAAACATCTCCTGTTGAAATGTTCATTTCAGGCTGGGGGAGATATTTAATTATATTGCCCTTATCAACCGATCCCTCTCGTGCTGATATCATAGTGTGTCCCTGAATACGTTCCACTCAGATGTTTAATCATGGGTTACATCCAATCAGGGCACAGTAAATCCATGTTGCTGTGGGCTTGATGGGAGCATACTCACTTGCCTCCACTTGTCCCTGCATAAAATAGCTTTGGCACAGACTCTGAGTTGTCCCTTAAACTGGTTTGAATTTGTAATCACAGTCTACACTATCAGACATAAGCAGTCAATTCCAGAGGAAGGATATGCCAGCGCAGCTAACATCCGACTGACTGCTACAAATTGGCAATTTTATACAATCTATACCGCAAAGAGTCCAGAACTCCTGTACATCCGGCAGAAGCACTATTGCTTTCTAAACTCTGATGCAACACAGAGCAAAACTCTTGAGGATGCCTCAAAGGCATCGTACAGGAGGGAAAGATTAAAAAACTGTGGTTGATGCTCATATTGTGCAAAGGTTATCTAATACCAATATCTTCCCCTGATTCTCTTCTTTTCTTTCACTGGAGACCAGGCTACCAGAGCTTGATTAACCATCATCTTTACATCTTTTTCGTTTGAAAAATGTTCAATAGGGTTTCAGAAAAACAATGTTGTAGCATCGACAAGACCTGTGTAGTAAGGAAACACCACTCTTTAGGGACTTTGAACCCAACACGGAGCATTATTGCAAGATAGATTTGTCAGCAACAGCTTTCATTAAATGTTAATTAAGTTGATGAACAGTTTTGTTCTCATGCTGTCTTAAGTGCCTACACCTCACCCACTTTACTGACAGATTCTCACCTCTAAACACTGAACTCACAGTCTTCAACAGCCCATCACAGTCTTAATTGAAGGAAAAGACTACATGTGCAGCTGGGATGTGGTTAAAAACATAAAGTAATGCTCATTTTAGTCTGTTTAGGAAGTTTTTAAAGGTTTATTGTCCCCACAAAGGTAAAAAAAAATAGCTGTAGCATGATTTGATTTGTCATTTTCATCGCATCTTCATGATTAATCGTTCCTGATAATTGCACAAATCGATTTGTCTTACGCATGACATGGCAGTCATCCACATCCTAAATCGTTAGCTGTGTGAATGACAGCTTCAAGGTAAATTGCTTGTGGTAATTACCCAGTTATGGACAGCATGGTTTTATGGTTCTGCTAAATATTTTCTGGTCAAACGTGCAGGATTCACATCAAATCTGAGATAACGCATCGGATTTGAGTGGATAAAAAGACCCCCTGTGAGTTGATTTTAACACAAAAATAAATTTATAACATAATTATTCCCTTTTTCTTCATCAAATTTTCTTTTTTCTATCAGTGTTATGTCACTATGCTGTACATGAGGGGTTCATTCTGGTGAAACCACCATCCTGTTGGTGGTGAGAGGTCTGTGCTAATCTTTTAATCCTGACATGAAAATGCATCCCATCAGAAATTGAATTGACATTCATGAACCTAATTCTCCATTCATTTTGTTTGTTTTTACGCTGCTATAATTTGATTATATTGTGAAAGAGCAAGAAAACCTCTTTCTACACCGGTCTTGTTTGTGTATGAATGTAGCTAGAAAGCTACAAATGTTCGCCTGACAGCATATTCATCATCTTTAGAGAACTTCCAGGTGGTGTTTGAATTATTACAGTGTACACTGCCGGAAGACAAACACTTTGGCCGTGTGAGAGGTTTGATATCTTCTGTACACAGATGGCTAAAGATTAAAGCGGCGCAGCTGTAGCTAGCTGGGTGGCAGGGTTTATTTAGTGTTGACCTGTTGAATTAATAGCAAATATTGTGGCAGTAATGTTAGACGTGTCAACCATACGGTCGTGATGTGAAATTACTGTAGTGGTTTCAGGAATTGCAACTGCACAAAAGTGATTTCTCACTGTTTATTTCATTATGTTGCCTATTTATCTTTCTATTTCGCTCTTCTTCCCTTTAATATCATTTTCATTTGGTTAATGATTATACCGCTCTATCCAGTAGGCCTAATTCAGGTTACTTGAGTGAGTCAGTCCATAAAAGCTCCACGTTTGAGGGCAGAGATTGCTATATGGCTCATGCGAACGCTGCACACTAAATTTGAAGTAGACAGTAGCAATGTCAGCTATCACTTTGTACTGTGACACTGGCATGGGTTTAAAGTAAAGGGTCAACTTAAATAGGCCAAACCAGAAAATCTTAGGCCTTTATGTCCCACATCTCTTTTTTTAACGCTTCCCTGCTCCATTTAGGATGTATCAGAGACTCTTAAGCGTGGACTGGTGGAGTGGAGTGATACATGTGTGTCAAAGAGCAAATTTCATGCCACATTATTTGAACTAGTCCTCTAGATTTTGTGGAAGATGAGGACACATCGAACCATTTTGGAGACATTTCTTGCATATAAAAAACGTTTTTTTATTGCTTTGACTGCCAACACCACATATCAATGTATTCAGAAGACATGATCATTTGCACATTGAGAGCTTCATTACCCAGAAAACCCTTGAAGCCACAGTCGTTGTGGGCGATAGCTACAGCCTAGCTTCTGCTTACTGTGGGAGCCACTATTGTTCCGAGCTTTCTTACCTCTTTATTCCTCCCTTGCGATGTTTTGGACTGAGGTTCCAACAAAAAGGCTCCAGAATATGTGCAAATCCACATTCAAAGCAAATTGACCCATTAGCTGCTACTTCACAGTGAAATCCTCCAAACCTGGCCCGAAAATGGCAAATGCAAATGAAATGGTACAGCTCTTTGAAAGCTTGCTTCATGCATAAAAGCAGTGTTTAATAGAACCTTGTGAATATGAATACATTTTCTCCTCAGTGTTTAAATAAACTCTGAGGTCCTCTGAAGGTTAAAGAGGTTAATGAGTTTGGAGTCACAGTGATAAAATGTGAGCGTGGATAATTGTATACACTGTCAAAGAGGACGACAGAAGAAATTATTATTTTGGTTGTTGACGGCACTGTTTTTATTATTCAAGTGGAGTTGTCAGCTCATGTGTCATAAAGCTATTTGTTTGAATAATGAAGTGCCACGGGTGAGGTAGACTTTAAAGGGGTGCATATAAAAGTGCAACATGTAAGATAGAAGATTTTAGTTCTTGTCTTTATGCAGGCTAAGCTAACCAGCTGCTGGTATGCAGACATGGGAGATTAGATCTCATTTGATTCTCAGCATGAAAGCCAATTCCGAAAATTGTGAGTTTCTCCTTTAAAAAGCGGAAAGCTTTAAAGGTGTTTCGGCCACTAGATGTGCCATCCCATCCCCTCCTGACCATTGCATTCACGTCACAACACCGCTTTTATTACTAACGCTAGCTAGTTAGGGCACATACTGTAAAAATTGGCTATTTTAACATTTTCTTTCTCACAAACTGGCAACTACCAAGACTGTTGATGCTGCCAAAAACACAGATACCACGTGATACCAACTGCGTTATACTATTGGCTGACAAACCTTGTTAGAAGCTGGAACCAACTTCTTACACAGAGATAAACAAAACAATCAGTTTGGACCCGACAATCATTTCGAAATTATTAATCCACACTCATAATAATGTTTTTTAAGGAAAAGAGATTTATTCTGCACTATTTGACTACATTAAAATGACTGGTTTGACCTACTAACCCAAAGTGTCAGTATTTGACGACCGGGGAATGAGACTCAGCAATCAGCTGTCATTTTCCAGAATTACTTTTTGCACCTTCGAAGCTTTCCACTTTTTTAAAGGAGTTTCGGAATAAGCTTATTGGCTTTCATGCTGAGAATTAGATGAGATCAATGCCCCTCTCTGTCTGCAGCTCCAGCCAGCAGTTTGATAACTTAAACTATAAAGACAAGAACTAAGATTTGCCTACCAGCACCTCCAGAGCTCAATGATTAACATGTTATATGTAGTTTGTTTCATCATACAGTCACCTGGACTCTCTGGTGTGCAGCACTGTGCCAGAAACAGTCCAGCAAATACACATATGTAAAAACACAACATTTTATTTTAAACTTAATTTAATTAAACAAGCGAACGTCAGGGAGTTCAGAGATGCTGGCTGATTCTATCACCTCCGGACAGAAGCAGGCTAACTGTTTCCCCCATTCCCAGTCTTTATGCTAAGCTAAGCTAATCAGCTGCTAGCGGTATGACAGTGATATTAGGGCCGTGATATCAATCTTCTTGTCTTGGCAAGAAATGAAGCAGTTTTCCCAGAATGTCAGACTATTCCTTCAGGGGTTTTAAGTACAGTGAGAAGAAATATTATGCTTCAGCTCGCCAGGAAGTCATCAACAATTTACAAGCAAACAAACATACTGTCTTTCACTCCTTCGATAGCTACTCAGGTCATTTTTCAACCCAAATCACACCAACGTCTTGAAACTCAAAGTCATCGGTCACTGTAGCCATGCTATGTTGTGAAGAATCGATATATTGGTCAGCTCTTGTATACAGAGGAGCGGGAAAAGTGTTGTTTTTCTCACCTTTATTGAGAATGATGGAGAAAGAATACAGAGAACACAGCAGCGAATTTTCTGGGAGAATTCAATCCCACACCAGCAGAAGTGTAAATACAAGGGTCCAAACAAGTATTCGATCACATGTTGAAGAAGTCTTTACTCAGAATCACCGTGATGAATTAAACTGCTCTTCTATATATTATATTATCAAGTGTGTTGCAAGTGATTTCTGATAAATCCAGATGTGTACACCCGTCATACTGTATATATGTGAGATATTGCCATATGTCCACACACACACTAACTCTCTGACTCTGGCTCTCCTCTGTTTGTGTCTTGCAGGTATTTATGAGTAGACATTTCTTATATAACTGCAGCCAACCAATCCTGGATGTGAAGATAGCCTTTTGTCAGGTGTGTGTTCCTTACAGGTAAAAAAGGTACAGTATTCATTCACTACCATTTCCCCTTCATTGCTCTATATGTCGTGGTGATGTTGTTCTGTTGTTCTGTGTGTTAATGAAAAAGAGAAATGACAGTTTGAGTTTACAAAAATTAGCGAAACCCAAAAATGGTGAAAATGCAAGTTTATGTAAACCGTGGACATGTTGAAACTTACGTTGCATTTTTAGGTTTCTTCCAGTGCTGTGCTTATGGTCTGATTAGGTTTAGGCACAAAAACCACCCGGTTAGGGTAATGAAAATGTATTAAAATGTATTATTTGTAGGGTAATGTATTTGGCTTACCTGGTTCTGTCACGACAAATACGGCTCCAAATTGTCCCAGCGTCTTGTTAAAAATACTTGTTTTTGGCAGCAAATTGTCTCGATATCTCTCTCAAAAATCTGATTGAATTTCAGGCAAGTTGATATGATACGTGTGAAACGTATAATATATAACATATCTGTGGTTTGCAGAGAAGTGCAATGCCAACATTTTATCCTGGTGACTGGGCTGCATCAGCAACATTTACTTAAAGCAACATTATGTAGAGATTTTGTGCGATTTGGCGCCCCCCACAGTTTCTGAGTGCATAATGTAGGTGCTAACTACAAACAAAACTCATAACATCATAACAATGTTATGTGTTGAAAAGCTGTAAACATGTAGTGGCTGAGACAGAGACACCATTCACTCTATTACAAGACACTGTACCATCGAAATTACTCCCATGCTGTTATTTTAAGGTGAAAACGTTACATAATGTTGTTTTTAGAATAAAGATTTAAACAGAGCATAATCCGGCTAGATTTTAATGAGAAATGTAAAATAGTTTCCACTATTCACCAGGAGCTCTGGAATATCTAAAATATGCTGCAGAAAAGACTTTTCCTTTTCAGAAGGTGAGCCTTGCGTTGCTAATTAATTTCATGCAAAACTAAAAATAATTCAGGTTTAATAATTCAGGTGAACCTGCTTCCAAGGTTCAAGTGTTTATCTGACACCGGGATCTCAACTAACGACAAAAACAGTGAAGTGTCTTCCTAACCGAAGCGTAATCGCCCATCTCCTCTTGAGTTGTAAATGAAAAACTCCTGTGGGGATGTAATTTCATGAACTGTGCCGTCTTTATCACGAGTGTGCGTGAGGGTTGCGCGGTTTGCTACAGGCTATTCCACTGTAGCTCAAATTATTAAGACGATTTGCATGGGATGTGTGCGTTACACATGCATGTGTGGATGTTTAATAGCCACTTTAGGTACCGCTGGCTGTACAGCGAAGGCTGCAGGCCAGCGTATTGAAATAACTCCATCATAGATTTGGATGCCTTGCCGGCCATGTTGGATTAAAATGTATTACATCACATGTATTAATTTTTCATGGCGTTTGTGGGAAGTGTTTCTAGCTCGTGGCCCTCAGTGATACACAGCTTTGTTTGGTCTGTGAGCTGTGTTGTAATTACCCAGTCTGTAATTAACTGATATTTTTGTTTGCGGCACCATTTGTTCGACTGCTTTGCCCAAGTAATTATAGCCTGATTATTGTGAGCACGTTCATAAAAGACTAATGTCTTTAGTCCCGTTAATACAGTAAGGACGTTAGTGGCACTGTTGTCATTAAGTGGCTTTTATAGAGTTTACAGTTCTGCATGGAAACAATGTAAGTGTAAACTCAACTGTACTGTATGTCCCGTCCTGTTTATGCTACCTTTCCTTACCAGTGAGCCCCTAACACACACACACACACACACACACACACACACACACACACACACACACACACACACACACACACACACACACACACGCAGAAGCTAAATTTGGTGCCTCATAACATAGATGATGCAACATGTTTTATTTTGATGACAAATAAAGGTTACTCATCCTGTTTTTTTCCCAATATTTGCAGCAACAGAAATATAATTTGGCAGCTACAATGTAACAGCTTCAGTCAAGATGATTTTGTGAATTGTTATATATTAAAACTACAGAGAATGCAACAGGAATTGCATACAATACTTATCCGTCGACCTTGAACTTATTTACGGAGGACTGAAACTGCCAAATAAAAAAATAAATAAAGAATTAATACATGGATCAATAAAGATTTGTTATGTCATTAAATCAAAACATGATATTAAAAATAAATGTGGGAATTGACTGATTTATAAAATGTATTTGCTTATCAATATTTATAAATTGCCCACATTTATTTTTAGTATGATTTTTGTTGCAGCTAATAATTTATCGAGCCATGTATTTATTTTGTTAAAATAACATAATAAGTTATTTATGTTATGGTGGTTCTTTTTTTTTTCTTTTTCTTTTTTTCTAATAAATGTGCAGTATAAATGAAGTTTTATTACTTGTCAGGTAAGTAAACACATAAATCTTCTTCATCATCACTAACACAGTTTTTTTTCTCTTGTGTTTGCTTCATGCAGGGTTTTGGAAAACAAGTGGATGTGTCATATATTGCCAAACATTACAACATGAGCAAAAGCAAAGTGGACAACCAGTTCTACAGTGTGGAAGTGGGAGACTCCACCTTCACAGTTTTAAAACGTTACCAGAACTTAAAGCCCATCGGCTCTGGGGCTCAGGGAATTGTCTGGTAAGTTTTATGTCCTGTTTTGCATCATATCACACTACTTGATGTGTTTTTTTATGCTGCATTTAATGTTTAATTATCCCATTTAGCTGTTAGTTGTTTTTTTAATTGTCTTGTAGTTTATTGCTGTGGGGGTTTATTAAGGGAGGAGAATCTCCGCTTAATTGTTTTCACTGTTGTGTGAGGGCTGCAAAGTGTAATTTCAGGCAATTGTAAGAAGTTCCCATGATTAAAAATGCTGTAAATTGGCAACCGGGAAGTCAAATTTTCAGTTCTCCAGAAAACCCTGATGTGGTTCCATCATGCCTGACCAATCACAACATCTGTACGCTCAGTATGCAACCATGTGACTCATCTTTGCAGACATGTTGTGATGAAGGAAAATAGATCGTCAATCTTGTGAATTAAGAAATGTTTTATTTCCTTAAAGGATCATTTGGACATATTTGGGGTTTTAATCCTGTGGTCAAACAGGAAGAGGTTCTCTTTAAAGGGAAAAACAATCTGAATAGTTCATGTTTTCTGATGCTGGTAATTTTTTTTTTCAATTCAACAGTTAGACAAACCTTTCATTCAAATTATGATCAGTCAAGAGACATAAAACATATTATTTAAAACTACAAGTTCATCATCTTGGTGAATTTTAATTTCTAGTGATAGCCTGACTGACTTGCTGACTGACTATTGGACCCTTTGGAAGCAGAGCACAAAATTAAGAAATGCATCTGTTTCACACTAAAGTTTCATTCAGACCAAATCAGACGTTGAAAATGATGGTCCTCCCATTCACTTGAACATGGATAGTATGTAAAAAACGTTTTTAAAAACCTTTAAAAACAGAATCAGCTTTGGAGGAACGCAACCTGACATCGCGTCGCCGGTGCCAGTCACTTAAGCCGACATTCAGACAAGAAGGCTATCATGGCATAGCAATGCTAACAGCGCAAATGACTAAAAACATAATGGATTGTAATGTTATGTTTCACATGTAGTCACTCAATTTGGCCTTTAGATGCACCAACCTCATGTGTGTTGATGTGGACAAACAATCACTTGTAGGCTATGCTAGTAGCATAACGTAACAGCTTAACAGTGTGTTACCGCAACCTTCTAGACAGAGAGGATTAAAGTTCACAACAGGCCTAATAAAGTTGTTGTATATATTCTGTATTAAAGATAAAGATAATTGATGCTGCTTCTTTATTTATCGGTCATAGTATCAACTATGAATGTTAATTATCAATGATTATTGGATTGATCATAATAAATTAATTGTATTAACTGACAATCTGAGACGGGCACAAATACATCAGAAAGTATCTTGTTACAAACTACAAATACTTGCTTATCAAATACATGACAATAAAATACAAAATACTGGTACTGGCATTCTTTACAAACTGATATTATTACATTTCTATCCATTTAGTAGCCTCAGTATGAGTTTGGATTTTGTCGTGCCAGTTGCCGAATAGCGACAGATGGGCGCTCCATAATTAAAATGTTTTGTGTTATTTAGTTCATCATTTCAGTAACTTTGTTGTTTACTTCATCTGTTTTAACTCAAGTCAGTGGTTAAAACTGTTTTTAATGGAAAGATACTGAACATACTGTATTTAATACATTATTAATAGTTAAGGCAGCTGACTATCAATTAAAAAGATTGCTTAAAATTTGCATCCCTTGTGTCAACACTGTTATAAACATATGCTTAAAACAAATAATCACTATATTTAGCAGAGGAATCAGGATTTTCGTCATAAATGTGCAGCATGTGGCCACTTGTGTTATTGGATTCACTACATTCGCTCATATCCTCTCCAGCGCTATGAGCTGAAGACATATCTGTTTGGAATATGGATATGCGGGCCATAAGGGCCTCACAGGATGGGCACTTAAGTGAATCCTTAATCCAGATTGCAGAGCGAGCTCGTATTCATTGTAATTCATCTCACGCCTGCCCTGTCAGAACGCAGTGGAACCACTGCCAAGGCTCCACTTAAAGGAATGCATCTTACAGTCTTCCTCCACCAAACAGATCTGTAAGTTATATTTATGTTAACGCAGTGTCGCTGCGGTGATATACCTGCCACGGAGACCCTCCCTGTGATGACCCACGTCGAAATGTTTCTAGCTTCTTATGTATAGTTTGAATGATCTCTGGCTCTCAACACTCTAAACCCCCCTGCCCTCCACTCGCCCTCCTTCATTGTCCTTCCTTTGCTTCCCATGCCCTCGGCCCTTCTCTCCTTCCGCTCCAAAGCAATTTTGTGCATTTGCAAAGCAGCTTGGGCACGCTGTAACTGCTAATGCTGGGATTGTGCCCATTTGAAGGATATTCTAGAGATGTGGATGGCAGGGAGACAGTGCAAATCTAATTTAACCTGCTCTGCTGTGTGCTGCTTGGCTCTGCCCCCAGCTGTCATCTGCTGTCATATGGTGATGGTATTATCCACATCCAAACCACATAAGACCCCGAAGACTGATATAATATCCTCCTGATTATAGAGATCAAACAGAACACACTTTGAAATAGTCTCATTTAGATGTTAACCAGCATGTCGACAACACACGACATGACCGTGACGTGCATTTATGACAGAAGAATGGTTTTGTCACAATGTGATGATTACCATGCATGAGCCTCTCCAAATGGATGACATAATCACATCTACTGTCCATAAACATCTGTCTGATTTTGCTCAGACAGTCAAATTCCCGTCTGCTAACAGTTATAACATACAACAGCTGAGACGCGGGTGAAAATACAATACATGCAAGCAGGGCGCAGTCCAAAAGCAATCAACAGTTAGTACAGTATCTGTTTTTCTTATGCAATCAGGAGACACTTGGCCCCGTAAAGCCTGAGAACATGGTAATGATGGAAAACTTGTCTCAGCTCAGACTCGCTCTGCCAGTGTTGTCGCCCACATCTAACATCCAACAATCTGTGCACATCTCTGACCCTCATGACTCGTGTGCTCGGTCAGGATGAGCTCTCAGAAGCATCTTAGGAGGGATGAAGGCTTTAAGTAGTTTAGCTGGTCATGACATCATCTTTCACTCAGTGAGAAAAAAGTGATGACAGGCTCAAATCCCCATTGGATCAATGCTTTTATGAAGGCTCCACTGTTTCCATGGTCACACACCATCCCTGGCCCGCAGTCTCCAGAGACACGACGAACCCACAGTGTATCCAACCCAGCCGTACACAAAACCCACACACAGCGTCGTCGTCTTCATTAGGGTTGCAGTGCGCCTGAATACTGATGCCTCGAAGCTCAATTTATTGCACTTTTGAGGGAGAATTTGTCAGAGGAGGTAAAGCCGGAGATATAGCCGAGAATGTGATGCGCATGACAGCTTTATGGCTGCTTTTTTCCATACTGCTTCACATTGAGAGCAAAAGTAAATCTACACAAAGAGATAACATCCCACAGGTTCTCGGGGGTTGGGATGTGTTGAGCCAGCAAAGAACTCACTCAGCTGTAATGACCTCAAAAATGGGTTGAGCCATTTTGTGGAAGAAGAAACAATACATAACTTACATTACACCATCTTTTAGATATGTCAGATATGAAGCTACTGCAGGGAGCTGGATAACTTGGCTTACAATAAAGACTGGAAACAGGGGCAAAGCAGCTAGCCTGCTCTGTCCTATGGTAAATATACTGTTTCTGCCACCAGAACCTCTAAAGCTAGCTGATTAATACATTTAATGTACAAAAATGACGGCTATCAATACTACTCTCTTATCTGTAAATATGAAAATGGAGCCATGAGACGCTTAGCTTAGTTGGGAGCAGCTAGCTTGGCTCAGTCCGAAAGGGAAAATGAGTCTGCTGTCACTAGGTGTCTTAAGCTTATTACCCCACTGCTAGCCTAATAGTCACATAACTTACCCGCACTAAATGAGCTTCTTTTGCTGTGTTCATTAACAAGTAAAAATACAAACAAGCAAACTAACGAACGAACAAACGAACGAACAAACAGTTAGCTCTTGTAAGATAAACAAAATTGATTTTATTAGCATTAAAGCTCCCGTATTATATTATCATTTTTAGGTTAGGGTTATTGTGGATGTCTCCTCATCTTAGAAAAACAGAATATTTTTCTAGTACTGTCCATCACTGCAGCACCTCTGTTCACTCAATTTAAGGCCAGTCTGCTCTGATTGGTCAGCTCTGAAGGGCCCGAGCAGGCACCACGCACCATGTTTCCTCATCAGCTCTGATGGTGTTTTTGCAACTACTGCCGTGCTGGAGGCGCTGACTGTATAGTTCTGACATCACAACCTTACAAAAGGCTCGTTTGAAGGTGCAGTTTCAAACCTAACCGAGACCAAGTCATGGCCAAGACCTGATTGTATCGAGTCCGAGACAAGACCAGGACTTTGAGGTGTTGAGACCGGGACAAGACCAAGATTAAGGCAGGGCCAGTTCCACACAGCAGCCACTATTATATAGCACCTAGACCTACTTTATTATTAATTATTCTTAAAAAAGACAAAGAAATCTTACTTTCTACAATTTCTGACCTTTAATATTGGATTTGATCTGCGTCTCTGCATGAAAAAGGGAATAAGTGAATTCCTCAAAATGTCTGAACATGATTTTAATGTTTCTCTCTTACTAACAATACCCATGGAGAAAATGGCTTCCCAGATAAAATTATAAGTTAAAACACAAAGTCATCCGTCGTCTATTTCCGTGAGACTTTGTTTGCTTGGAGAAGTGAAAAATAATCCTTTTGTTTTTGTGACCGATGACTTTCAGGGTGGATTGTCACAATGTCATGCAATCACACACAGCGTGATTCAGCCGGCTCTGAATACTAAATTGTCCATTTTTTGTTTTTTTTTCTTCTTCTGCAGTGCGGGCTACGATGCTGTCCTGGACAGAAATGTGGCCATCAAGAAGCTGAGCAGACCCTTCCAGAACCAGACCCATGCCAAGAGGGCATACCGGGAACTGGTGCTCATGAAATGTGTCAATCACAAAAATGTAAGTGACTCAGCCGCGGGGGAAGAGGGGCAGGAAGAAGGAAAATGCATCCATTGTCAGAATGAAGCAGTTTTAACCCAGTCAGTGTCTATTTCTGGTTCTCGATAAATCCCTTCGCTACAAAGCGGAGACGAGCGACTGCAATGTTGTGACCGTGCTAAATTCCATGCCTCCGGAAATGTACCGAACTGGCAGGAGAGTGAAACAGAGAGCACTTCAAGGCATGAATGTAATCTCCAGTGCCGCAGTTTGTCCTCTTTTCTTCTTCTCTGTCTACTTTTCCTCTCTTCCACATTTATCCACGCTCTTTTGTTCCAACTCACTTCTTTGGTTTGCTCCGTCTCTTGCTCAGCAGTGTCCTTCATCAGGGTCATTACCGACTTGTCTTCCCGTTGTCGGGTTTACACAAAAGGGGGACCCAAATGCAGACATACAGGCAAAAGTAACTCAATGATGAGTGAGCTTTTATAAGAAAAAGCTGAAGATCCAAATCCAGAAATTTTGCAGCAAAAGGAAGATGACAGAACAGGAGAAATCCAAGAAACAAAAGCAAAACAAAGTAGAAACCAGAAATAACGCGAGGAATCAGGAACCAAAAACTGGAAACACGATGGGTAGATGGGACAGGGAGACACAGGACACAAGGGCAAAGCAGAACAGACAACAAGACAAAGAGAGAGGGGAAGACAAGGACTGAAATACAAAAGGGGTTATTGACTAATAAGACACAGGGTGTTGGACGTGTGAAAAGACGGGAAGACAGACAAAGGGAGGAAATGAAAAGCAAAACACGACACATGAGGACACTTCAAAATAAAACAGGAAATAACAAAAACCAAACCATGACACCCGTCCCCTGCTGTATGTTGATCCTCTCCATGCTCTTCTCTCTTTCAGATTATCAGTTTATTAAATGTCTTCACACCACAGAAATCATTAGAGGAATTCCAGGATGTGTGAGTATATTAAACCCTTCTTTGCATAATTACATTTCCATGATTAATATTAGTTTAGCTCATGTAACAGGCAAAGGGAGGCTACTTGTCTACTTGACAAAAGAAAGGGGACAGATTTTATTAGGAATAATGTGCTTATTACTCGTTTACACCTGCAGTAGTGAGAACTGAACCACTGGATTGTTGTCAGTGAAAGTACTGTAGTGTAATCTGAAGCCGCTGATTGTATCCTGTTCTCATACTGAATGATGAATGAGAGTCTAATGTGAGGGATTCCTGCGTCTTTGTGGCACCTTTCATTTGTCAGCCAGAAATGGTAGCAGGGCTAATGGACTCTCAGTTTATGAATCTCGCTTATTACTTTCACTCTACAGCCAACTCATGAAATGTCGAATAACCCATCCCGATAAGCAAACCCTATCCAAAAGACGTCAAATCAATGTCTCTGTTGAACGTTTGGAAGATTGTGAACCGTCACTATTGACGTCCAAGTGACACCTTTAGGCTCAAAATATTTTTATGACACCTTTTTAGATATGTTTTCAACTTAAACTACAGTTGTCCAGACGAAAGCTTCTTGCGGTGAAATAAAACCTCCAGCCTCAACCTTTTTTTTTAAGAAACCTGATTCTAAAAAACGCTTTTTAAAACGTCAGTTAAACTGCCTTCACTGGAATCAGTTTTATTGAAAACCACAATCGATTATTATGATTGAAAAGTGAAGCTGGAGGGTGTCTGGTAGCTCACCTGGCTAAGTGTCTGTCCCATTGTGCTGAGGTTGAGGCTGGAGGTTTGATACCACCCTGTCTCTTTTGCTAAAGTAAGTCCAAGAAAAATGAACCACAAAATGCTGTCCTTGGACGTCTGTAATTGAAGTTAAAAAAATGTCTAAAATAACGTTGGTACGATTTGCAAAATGGTGAGGACCCAAGTGCAGACACAGAGGCAGACAGGCTGCACAACAAAAAGAGATCCAAAGTCCATAATACAAAATACAAAATGCAAACAACAAGAGGCAGGCAAAGGAAAGGAAAGAAGGAAAAAACCTAAGAGAAATACAAAACTGAAGAGAAACCAGAGGACGGAGGACACACAAGAGCACAAGAGACACAGAGGAACCAACAAAGAGTAAAGGAAGAACACAGACTTAAATACACAAGAGCTATGAACACATGAAACACAGGTGTAAGGGCGAGAAAACAGACAAACACAGGAAGTGGTAGAGTAAAACCTGACACATGAGGATAAATGTTCAACATAAAACAGGAAATAACCAACCAAATCATGACAGATGTCCTAAAAACGTTTATTTTGAACCCTGTAAAGGTGTCACTGGGACGTCAAGAGTGAAGGTTAGAAACGTGTCTAAAAACATCACACAGCTTTCGTTCTGGCTTCTCGGTAGACGTCCTCTGAATGTGCCACAGAGACGTTGAATTGACGTCTATGGATATGTTTTGCTCAGTGTTTCCAAAAAGGCTTTCAACCTCTCATGAGTCAATAAACTCTTTTCTCAGGTACCTAGTGATGGAGCTGATGGATGCCAACTTGTGCCAGGTGATTCAGATGGAGCTTGACCACGAGAGAATGTCCTACCTGCTCTACCAGATGTTGTGTGGTATCAAACATCTGCACTCAGCCGGCATTATTCACAGGGTAGGAAACAAAACACACCTCAGTTTTATTGTTTAACTACTAAATACAGTTTAGATTGTGGTGCAGGCAGATTAACATCAGTAGGCTTGTCATAAACCTTGACCTCACCTTGCTCACCAATTTGGCAATCAGTGGCACCCAGGTGGCACAGAGAAAACACTGCAGTGACCAGGGTTTAATCCCTGGTGCTTCCAGCTGGCTTTGCTGGCTGTCCCAGCCAACACAGTTGGCAGTGTTAACAGGATGGGAAGACTGAGAGCGATCATGTCCTTCTCAATACACCAGACGATTTGACTGATTGGACAGAGCACCGAGACAAAGGGAATTAGGATCTAGGGGATATAACATGTGTTAAGTCTTCCCAGTGAAGCTTCTTGCTGGTTGTTTAATTGGAGGAAGCACGTGGCCTTTTACACCCACCTCAGGTCAACTGTGGGTGTTGCTACAGGGAAGGAGAAATCACAAATCTTGACTGGGAGAGAAAGTAATTATTGCTTCAAAAACATACAGTCTCAGGGAGTTCTGGTTAAAATTAATAATTGGAAAAATGTCAAAATGTCTGTCGATAGTAAAACTTGAACCAGTGCTAAGCTAAAGCTAACAATACAGTATTTAAAGAACTTTAAAGAAATTTGCTGCTACATGACCAGAGAAAACAGAGAAAAAAGGGCTGTGGTATTGCCTTTTCCTCAAAAGGAAGAAAAACTACAACACCCAGAATGCACTGCGCCGCACCGGACCAATAAACACTCCCGCTGATGGGTGACGTATTGCCAGTTAGGCTGTGCTTGGTTTTGGCTCTGAGTATCACATTTGAGAGTAATCCAAGGGCAAATAACTAAACTCCCTGCAAAAACAAACCAACAAAGTGTTTGTCAAACAGACAAACCAACAAAGACTGAGGGGAAAACACAGACTTAAATACGCAGGCAGTGATTAACCAATGAGACACTGGAGTTTCACATCATGTGTGTTCAGTTGCATATACTACCAACATTGTAGTGATACCAAGCTGGTGGAAAATCAGCAAAGTTCCTGTTTAACAGACATATATGAAGGTGGTATTGATCATTTAATCTGTCTCTCTTTAAAGAGGCTATCCATTAAAACCTGTTCTATCCCATCTCCAGGACCTCAAACCAAGCAATATAGTGGTGAAGTCAGACTGCACCCTGAAGATCCTGGACTTTGGTCTGGCCAGGACTGCGGGAACCAGCTTCATGATGACCCCTTATGTGGTGACTAGATACTACAGAGCCCCAGAGGTTATCCTGGGCATGGGATACAAAGAGAATGGTGAGAATTCATGATAACTGAGTGTGTTTATTGGAGATATATTTTCAGCTTTCACAGTAAAGAGGGGAAACTAAGGTTGATACAGACAGAGAGCTCACATTTACCTGTTGTCAGAGTCGTTTTAAGGAAGCGAATTACATTAAAGCAACAGCACGTCTATGTGTATGTAATGTCCTTTTAAACCAGTGGGACCCGATGACTTACCTGCAGTATAACAGCAGGAGCTTCTGACTGCAGCAAAAAATATCATTGTTCATCTTTTCATGGGGATAATGATCAGGAAATAAATGAGGAAATTACACGTGTTACCCAGTAATAACCCCACGTGAAAGTCTTTGAAATCTTAACCACATTTCCGGTCGAGTCGCACTTTGTAAATGAGCTTAAGTGAATTGAAGTGTCGGAGGTATGAGTCACTGATTAAAAGCCCCCAGAACATCAGACATGTGATGGAGCGCCAGCCGAAGAGTTATGACTCATTAGCCGTATTCCTCCCGCGGATGGACGCCTGTTGGCTCGAGCCTTTGACTTCTGCTGCCGCTAGTTAGTCCTTCTGAGGCTCCGCGCTCCTCTTCTTCTGCTCTCCGTCTTTATCTGCATCTCATTCCAGTTTATGCTCCTCACTAATTATGTCTCCTTCACTGAATAACAGCTAGTATCTAATCACTGCTCCTCTTCTTCTCCCAGAAAGCTTGATGTGTCTAACACTAACCTTTTGCCTTCCTCTCTTTTCTTTTGCTCACCTCTTCGCGTGCAGTGGATATATGGTCGGTGGGGTGCATTATGGGAGAAATGGTGCGCCACAAAATCCTCTTCCCTGGCCGGGACTGTATCCTTGTTAACACACAGCGACGTTATCTAATGGTAACAGTTTTTTTTTTTATTATTTAGAGGTGGGGTTTTTTTTGCTGCACATAATGGAAATCAATCATTCTTTGTTTTAAATGCCACCATCCATTTTGGGTTTCAAGTGTCTGACTCAAGATGGATCCAAATAATGAAATAGCAGCTACAGGTGTATAAGAACAGTATCATACCTTTCACGTGGTATTTTTCACTTTAGGTTGATTATTTTACATTTCTTGCTTACGTTCACTTTGAAGATTACTTGATGTGCCTGGCCTGATGTTCTCTGTATGTTACTGAGGTGAACTAAACCACACTCACACCCGGCTGCCTTATAACACATGTCCGTATCCATTCTGACTGATCATCTTTTAACACTTTTAAGCATCATAAATCTGCAATATAGTACGTCTGAATTGTGCGATTTATTCAGTTTCATATTTTGACAGAAGCACGTTCTCCCTCTCTCTGTCTCTGGATGTTTAAGAGTGTTTCTGAAACGCTACCTGGTGCGTTCTCCCGCTGTGAGCGAGCTGTAAATGCATCCCAGAGACGACTCTTTCTTTCAGCAGGATGGATTCGGATAAACAGTGCCCATGCTGAGCGCGCGCACATGTGTGCACACGTGAAGCGCATCTTGCCATCTGAGGGTGCCCACACATGAGTCAGAAATATTAAGCGTTCAGTGAATAATAATGAATAATTAATTTGTTCAATTTGAGCATCTGCTAATAGCGGCTTATTTGAACCCACTTGGCAGCATGAGCAAAGTTTTAAGGTTACAGGTGCAGACTAAGGTGGGGTAGGTTTCTGGCTTTGTCAGGTGTGCAAGCTTCGACTGCTTTGATTTTGTGCTAACTGCTGTGACTGGACTGTTCGTCAGCAGGATGCTTGGAATATGTCGTCTGGTTATTTAGAGCGACGCATTCTCAGAGGGACGGAGCGCCAAGAGCAGTCAGTATTTCAGTTGAAATGGCTGTCCTAAGCTAAATGTAGCGACTGAGGACTGAATGGTAGAAAATAATTCAGCACACATGAGCAGAGAGAGCTGTGTGTGTGCTTCTGAAATATATTTTCATAGGCATATTTAGCACGTGTCATCATGAAAAGGTCTTGCTTCGTTTTCTATTTTTCTTGTTTTCATTTTCTGACAGTTGACCCTTAATTCGAGGAAAAGAAAGCTCTATTACTTTATACAGCCACGCTCTCATTTTAGTGTAGTACGTCAGACACAGCTGCCACGATGGAAAAGTATTAAAAATCCGATCATGCAAGGTAGAAATCATTTACATATGCTAAGTCTTGGTGCACTATATTATCATCCCATGAAAAGACCAAATTCCAGAGGACACACTGCATTAGTGACCTGGCAACCACATAGTAGCCACGCCCTAAAGCGTTCCCTGCTTTATCATCTATTTTACTCTAAATGGGAACATAATCTTCAAACTAAACATCGTGTGGTATTGAAAAAGACTTAAAACTTGCAAAAGAGACCATAAATTCATTAGGAAACTGTTAACTGAGGTAATAAATCAAGTGAGAAGTAGGGTCATTTTCTCATAAGCTTACATGCAATTGATTTTCTTTTTGCAACCGGCGGGTTTTAAGGTTTCAAACGGGGAGCCGCAGACATGGTCAGAACAGATTAACTCATGCATTGTTTTGGTCTTGTCATGAGATTTCTTGACATTAACAAACAATTAAAATAACGTGAACTTCATGCTTTAAAATGATCATTTCACTGTAAGTCGTTCAGAAGCAGATAAGGAGTGAGATCCCGGTGTACCTGCAGGTGCTTGCGTCTCATGCTCTGGTCGGCACATCAGTGATCTTGCAGTCCCTGAAAGATTAACGCTGTGGAGAGCTCGAGAAAAACCTCCGCAGTATCTCTCTCCTTCTGTCTCTGCTCTCACAACGACATGAAATTCTTATCATCTAACACGCCATCCTCTCTCACTGTAGATCAATGAACCGTAGTCACGCACACTTTTGTTAATCTTCTGCTTATAGATCAGTTCTGCGCTGGTACCCTGTTGTTGCTAATCTTAATTTAGTGCATAGACTTTTCGACCTGCAGTATTGACCTGGCTCAAGTTATCCGCACCTTCCTGAGTGTCTGTCAAGTGATGATAAAGAGTAGCCGTTTGTCTACACAGGTCACAGCACCGGGAGCCTCAGGGTGACTCGCTGTTCGATGGCCATTTAGTACAGCAGTGAGTTGAATAAGTGGCTGTGGAGTGTTGGCGAGGGAATTGGAGTTGTTTGTGGCTTTACATACAGCATAAATATAGACTGTGTAATGTATAATGTGAGATTATTATTGCAGATATAGCAAAGTATCACTTAACTTTAGGAACGTATTACACCTTACTTGTTGTTAACTGAAGTTTTCCTTTAGCTTCTCTTGTCTGCTTGCTACCCACAAGCTAACGGTCAACTAGCCTAACAGGCAGGGAAGAGCTGTCGGGCATCCCTTCCTTTCTTACCACAATGATATAAAAGCACGTATGAAAGAAAAGAATGATATAAAAACTACGGCTTTCACTTTTAATTAAATGCCTTTTTACCCAAACAGTTAAATGTTCACTGGGTAGATATAACTTTATCTTTGGTAGGCTATTTTATGAAGACGCTTGTAACTAGCTAACATTAGCATTTTAACGTTGGTTTGTCATGGAAAAACTAGCCAGTTACTGCTAAAATTACACTTAAATGAGCGTGCTGGTAAAGATTAGCTGATAATGTTGTGTTTTTCAGTGAAGTAACTGCACCGTTAACTTTTCATCATCTTTAATCTTTAAAATGTTTTAATATTGTATGCATATGTTGAGAAAGCTGTATAACATCAGACACACATTATTCCCTTAAATCAAGCATTATCAGTTGAACTCTGAGGATATATTATATTAAAATATTTTCCACTTGGTTTCATATATAGGCTTAGCTTCTGCAGCGGGCTAACATCGCTTGCACTTTCTGTAGAGTCAGCCTGCTTGACTCTACTTGTATTATTTAGGTTGGCCCGATTGGCATGTGTTTCTTTCACACAACACGAAATGAATAATAAAATAGGATACCTAGCTAGTTAAAATGGAAAAATGCACCCTCGAGTTCAACGTGATTCATCAAATATTTGTATGATTTACAGGAACAGATAAGAGACGATTTTGACACATGCTTAGCAAGTGATGAGTGAACAGTCAACACAGGGACGCAGGATTTATATGCGTTTTTATACTAAGTCATTTAGGAGGAGAAGTATTGTGTGATTTTTTTTGATAGATAACGCGATGTGTGTGTGCATGTGCCTGTGTGTGTAACCGCAGTGGACATGTGGTCAGTCGGCTGCATCTTTGGCGAGGTGATAAGAGGGACAGTGCTGTTCCCTGGGACTGACCGTATCCTTCTCCTCCTGCCATCCCCTCACTCTGTTTGAAAAATCGCAGAAAACCCCTCACAGCAGTCACGTTCAGGTGCAAGACATGAACGGCTCCGAACGCCCCGGAGCGTCATACATTTTGACACGGCGTGGAAAAACACCTCTAGCTGTCTGAGCGAATCCAGCAACTTGCCAAAGAGCCATGGATAAGAACTTTAGTGGATGAGAAAAAAATTGCCTGACTGAACACTGTGTGGATCGTGGCCAATGTGCAATGGAGACAAAAAGGAGGTGGAAGTGTGTGGCGTTCCAGCAAGATGAAGTAATGGGGATCTCTGGCAGCCCTGGCAGCTAACTGCTTCAACTGGCACCTTCTGTGAGAACATGGGGGGAGGAGGGGGTCACTGGAAGTGCAACAATATATGAACACACTCCACAGCCATATCTGCACAGTACACATCAAGTACATGCAACACGTCTTGTTAATTAAAAACTCATATACTGTATATTCTCATCAGGAGGCACATTAATCCTTTTATTACCCATTTTAGTATACACTCAATATTGTAAAGGGAATGTACATGTGTGATATGGAACAAGGGATCACTTGAGATACGTGCATCCCCCCCTCTTCTTCTTCCCCTATCCTCTCTGTAACATACCGTGCATTAAGTAAAGCACATTTCCCCTCCAGCTCCAGTCAGCAGTCAACATTAGATTTAATTTAGATTGAAAGATGAAAGATTAAAGTTAATTTTACAAGGGATTGTCATTTTTTAAACAAGGGTTTAAAAAACAAGAACATAAACACCGGACATCGGAGGTCACCACCACGGATCGCTGCTGCAGTCAAGTTGACCAACAGGAGTGAAGATAAATCCACGTTTTAATCTGAAAAGTTAAAAAGTAATCTCTGAGCTCTCCTACTGTTGGTAAAGGGCTCTGGATCAGAGCAGAATCTGATGGTACTCCCGGTGTTTATTCCTCCAGAAGGTCTAGCCAGCTGCAGCGGCTGCCTTTTGTTTTATTTTGGTAGGGAAACATCTTGCAGCAGAACTTACATATCATGTGTTTAATGAGACAAACTTAATTATTTTGTCGTTTCTCATGGATACTTATATTTGGGGGTTAAATGGGACTTAGTCCACATGTTTGTTTCCTAAGTGATGATACTTATACTCTTATTTGGTCTCACAGCCTCCATTATCATTAGTCCAATCTTTTACAAGTAAATTAAAAGATAACTATTTCCTGCACAATAATGCAACCTGAGTGGACACTGTGGCATACAGGATACTGTGTGTTTCCCTTAATCCCGACCCGCCACACCAGACATCGACCAGTGGAACAAGGTGATCGAGCAGCTGGGAACCCCCTCACCAGAGTTCATGAAGAAGCTTCAGCCCACAGTGAGGAACTATGTCGAGAACAGGCCAAAGTATGCAGGCCTCACCTTTCCCAAGCTCTTCCCCGACTGCCTTTTCCCTGCTGACTCTGAGCACAACAAACTCAAAGGTGAGAACTGTGAATCTAATTGTCCACCGTCTGTGTCCTTCGTTGTATTGGTCGATTATCTGCATTTGAAGGTTTTGCACGTTATGTGTGTAGACAAACACACATACTAATTTCCTTATCGTGTGGAGCTCTGCAGTATTGGAGCAGTGTTGACTACCTCTGCTTCAACACATCGCAATTTACCTCCCAGGGAAAGTACAACGGGACGCCACTTGAAGTTGGAATTCCCGCTTGTGAAGCCTTTGTCATATATGGAAATAAAACTTTTGTTCAGGTCAACTTTTACCTCATAAAACTTTATTTACAACTTGCCTTCTGGCCTCCACATGAAACTGAAACTAAAATGTGTTTTCCCGAACCCCATTCTCTGATCCTTGGTGAATTGAATCTCTTCTCATGCAGAAGGTTAACCAGGACATCAGTTATTTGTGTCTGTCTCAGCTGAGATCTGAAATCTCTTTTCCCAGTGCTTTAAAAAGTGGAAAATCCTTCCAATGAGATATAGAAAAATGTCCCCTTTCTGTTGCCCCGCTTCCACATCAAAGCTCCCGTCTGGTAAACCTCTCTTGAATCACTTCTGTATTCTAGCTGCTTCCTGCTGTGAGTGACAGCATTAAAGGAAATGCACCCAGAGAGAGAGAGAGAGTTGGAAGGCTGTGAGACCGAGTTGAAGCGCTGCTGTTTTGTATGTTTTGTACTGTCACAGGTAGGAAGTGAGGCAGACATCCCTGTGGGCTTTGGTATTTTTGAGTTGTAGGAGGAAGAGACAGACAGAGAGCACTGTAGGATGAAGAGAAGGGAGGAAAGATAAGATGAGGTGCAAGGAAAGGTGGAAGGAGAGCGATGTTGACACGTCAATGCCAAGGCAAAATGCAGACGGTGCGCTCGGCTCATCTGTCTTTCTCTGTTCTCAGTTCAGTTTCTTCGGTTGTTTGCTGCTGTAGAGCTATTTATAGCGGGGTCAGTGTGTGTAGGAGAGGGATGGCGTGAGGTTTAAGGGTTCTCAATTTCAGATCAGTCCAAGAGGGCCTGGAGGAAGAGCGACTGACCGACTGAACCGATGCTGACAGCATTTTGAAAAGCCTCTTTGCCAACTACATTTAGAGAAGACACTAGTGGGAGTATGTAATGTCTGATTCTGTTGAGTTTTTATTTTATGTTGTGACAATGCCCAGCATGCATTGGTTTCAAAAATTATGTAGTTAAGATTTGGAAAAGATTGTGTATTGTGCCTTAAATTCCTGCACAAAAACGTCTGGAGAAGTCCTGAGGTCTCGTCAAACCTGTTTTTGTTGCCAAATCCCGACATCCCATCAAAAATATCTGTTATTTGTTGCCATAAAAGTGGCTGTAGATGTCTCGCATCCCGTCAGAAATATATGTTTTTTGTTGCCGCAAAGTTGGTGGTAGATATCCTGACTTCCCATCAAAGATATCCTGGTTTTGATGTCTTGACTTCCCATCAAAATATCAGGTTTTTGTTGCCACAAACATGAATGTAAATGTCCTGGTTTCCCATCAAAAATAGCCATTTTCTGTTGCCACAAACATGGCTGTAAATGTCCCAAGTTCCCATCAAAAATGTCAACTTCTCGCCAAAAAAATTAAATTTTTGCTTCCACAAACATGGCTGGAAAATCGGAAATCGCCTCCTTGAAAATGCCCCATGGTGTGACGCTTACAAATGTTGAAACGCTACAAATGTTCAATCTGGTAGGTGACCAGTGACAGGCATGAATGTGAATCCATCAGTGGTTTACCCAAACATAAACTGCCAACATTTAAGTTTAGGTTTGATGTGAATATGGGTTTAGACAGAATCTTGAATTCAGTTTGATGTAACAGAGGAAGACAGATCTGGTCGGCTGATAAAGTACTGCAGGATTATCATAATAGAAAAACGGTCAAAATGCCGTTTCCCAGAGCTCCAACTCCGTAAAAGTAGTCTGTTTATTTGCAAACCCACATGTGATTGAGTCTTTGTGAGATTCTGCTTTCCTTTGACAAACTGCTGCTGTCTGTTCTCTTTAATCCCTGCTGTTTCTCTCTCTCCCTCTTCCTCCCTCTCTGCCTTATCATGTTTCAATTTCCCCTTGGAATAAGAGCGCCATAGAGGAATATTTTCTTGCCTCACCAGATGTTTTCGTTTTCCAACCACAGCTAGCCAGGCCAGAGACCTGCTGTCTAAGATGCTGATCATCGATCCCGCTAAACGGATATCGGTGGATGAGGCCTTACAGCACCCCTACATCAACGTGTGGTATGATCCAGCTGAGGTGGAGGCGGTGAGTAGGCCTTTGGCAGAGCTGTGTATTGATCCCGAGCTCAATCCTCTCCTCCTGTCTTTGAATGGTCAGCATTGTTTACTTTGTGTTTGCGTTGGTGTGCAGAAATAATGACGATGTCTCCCTTAGTTTTTTTTAGTTTTTTTTTTTTTAAACACAAGTGATTTATTACATGATTAACTGTTTTTAACAGTGTGTTCGGCATCAGTGCATGATTTTATTTGAAATTTTTGGTTCACATCTCACTTTCATTTTTATCTCATTTTTCGTTTTATAGTTTATATCTGATTTTTGAAAGATATAGTTTATAGCTTTACCAAAATAGATTTTTTTTTTGCGACAGCTTCGTTAAAGATGGTCAATTTATGCTGCTATAAAGAGTGACTTTCCTGTTTTGGTAATGTAAGACTGGTTGTGTTTCTGGTCGATTCAGTGAAGTCTAACTTCTCTCATGAGCGCCTCATTAGTATGAGGTGACGGTGAGATTGGGAAAAAGCCATCTGCAGCTCTATAAAGTCGTACAGATACCACTTCTACATGCCGCAACACACCAACGAGTGCATGACCAGCCGATAAATGTATTGTTTTGATCCGTGAAGTCTGACATATTAGCTTTTGCCCAACGCAACACACCTCCATTGTAATTATGAATCATTTTTAGAGGATTTCATGACTGTGCACCTGTCTAAGTTGTCTAGTTCTGGATGGTTTTCATGATGATATTGCTGTTAGCCTTGATGTGGTATGTATAATATGGCTGTGACTGGCATTTCAACACGTTTTCTGCTGTTTTCCCTTTCTCTAATGTCATCTCATGCTGATGAAGGCCAGAGATCTCATCCAAATATCCATGGTAAATAACAACCGCCCTACATCAAAGAAAATAACTCAATGAGACATTTGTTTAGAAAGACTAAAGAGTGTCTTGGATATATTTGGGTCAGCACTGTCAATCATTAATTATGATAACAAAGAATTGTTAGATATTTACTGTCAAAAGTTTGGAATTGCCTGCCACAAAAACTGGATCAGATACAACCAGATAGCTCAGAAGACTACTCTATACTTTTTGAATGGTCATTCATGCTTTTAGGGTATTAAAAGTCCTCTTTACAAATAGATGTTATTTTGTAGGGAAGAGAAAATGCGTCTAGAGATAATGTTAGTATTATCCGAGTAAAATGTGTCGATACCTGTCCTCGTGATGAAGGAAAATCCTTATTGTGAAGCTGACAGAAGTTTCATTTAAAAGTTGTTTCATGAATAGTTATTTAACTCAACTAAAAACATTCACCTGAAGCTCGATTCTGAGGCTGTTCTGTTAGTTTTCAGAATAAATAATAACATTTAGGCACTTCTGATCAACCTACATCAATTTCAAAATGAACAGCTTCCAGTACGTCACACCCACAGATTAATCCCTGCCTGTTCTCAGTATGGATATAGATAATTAAGTTGGTTGAACAGATATAGACACAGATACAGACAGTGGTTTACTTTCTCATGCCTCTTATTTTGCAAAAGTGTAGCGTTTTGTAGATGGAGAATAAAATGCTGTACAGTGGTTCAATCAGAGTGACAAGTGAAAGGGCAGAAAGAGACAAACAAACACATGAGCAACAGTTAAATAAGAATATAAGAAGTCACCAGTGATTGGGAAGAGAAATTGGAAGCTTAAAATCAAAATCTGTGCAGATTTAAAGAGGAACAGGCTCCTGTTTCAGTGCCAGATGCACAATAATACATGCTGCTTTAGCAAAGCAATTCTTCAAGGTGCACTTTATAGTGTTGGGCAAGAAATTTTAATCAGAAGAGAAAGATCTTCACTCACTGATTGTTTTTATGCCTAAAACAAACAAAATAAACAAACTCTCTTCCTTTTCATGACTGAATAAACTGAATAAACAAACTTACTTTAAAGGGCAACACAGTTTCATACTGTTTTACTTTGTTTATATGTGGCGGACCCTGCCACCTTTCTAGCCTCAAACAGTGTTCTGGGACCTTATTTTCCTCTGAGAACAGCTCGTTTATTCAGTTATGGAAAAAATTAATATTTCTGAGTTTGTATTATTACCTCATTGTTTTGTATATTATTATAATAATAGATTATTAAAGAGAATTAAAATTCTAAGGTTCAAATTTTTCTTCTCCAAAACTAAAAAGTGCACTTTTAAAGTTAAAATAAGAAACAGAGGGTTTTAACACTTTATAATAACCGTCATTAACTATAATGTGTGTTATATAAGTGTGTTACCAATAATTAGAGCCCAATTCCACTGTTGTGTTTCAGTAATTAATGATCACTTATGATTTCTGGAGTGAAAAATAAATTAAAAGTCGAAGAGGCAGAATAAATTGTCACAACAGTAATCTCCCCAGTCATGCATCACTGCAGGGGCATCAACTAAATTTAAGTTTTTAATCACTTCATTATTCTTCTGTTGGAGCCAAAACTATTTCAAGGGTAAATACTGCATTTAGTGTCAGAATTTTACTTGTAATCAATGTTAAAATAGCCAAAAACATCAATATAACAGGGGATTTCCAAACTTCTGAACAGTTGTGTACATGTTTAAGTAGAAACCTACAATACAATTGCAAATTCTAACAAGTCATTATTGTGTAGCTGCAGATATGAGAGTTATAGTTACGTCCACAAGGCTGCATGTAAAGCCCTTTTAGGACGTTAAGAGGGTAGGAAGTGATAACTCCTGTGTTAGAAAATGTATTAAGTAGATCTTTGTTTGAGGGACAAACCTCTCACTTGTGTCTCCTGCTGAGTGCTGACCTGTAACTGTCCCTCCAAGGTCGTATCAGAGAGGTGTTTGGGTGGTCCTGTCACCTGCAGTGAGATTACAGTGTCAGTGTCTGGGGCAGGATCACTATGAATGAGTGATAAGAAGGGTTGACTGGGTGCCAGACAGCATATTTGTGTCCTGCTAGATGAAGCGACAATCCTACGGGAGAAGGACAAAGGCACTTTAGCTGGATTTGTTCTTGTCTCACTGTCTGTCAGTCGTTTTAATCCTGATTTGCAAGGTCTGAAATATTTTTATGTGTGTGTCTGAGGTCAAATGATGTATTAACATTTAAATCTGCAAATCAAATCAACATTTTATGTGATTAAAGGATAAATACATTTTATTTTCCTTCATTTACATTGTTTATTTTCATCTTAATCCACACGTGCTACTACTTTGTTCCCCATGTCTTTGTGCACATAAGTTTCATGTTAAAGTCTCAAATTACGTTAATATCTCACGTGCAGATATTTGTTCATCCTCATATTTTTATTCATCAGTCGACAATAACACGTAGCCAATTACTACGCATCATCACGTCAACTTTTAAAAACCTTGTATCCAAGTTGTGGATTCCACTTGAAGATATTCGGTGTTGTCAGCTGTATGAATGTCATGTGAAACGAGTCTTGTTGACCGTGTTGTTAAACCACACTGCCGGTTGTGCTCTCTCCCCTTTAGCCTCCCCCTCAGATCTACGACAAGCAGCTGGATGAAAGAGAACACTCCATTGATGAATGGAAAGGTGAGAGATAATGGAAATCAGCTTCACTTTCACCTTTCATCTAGTTAAAAAGTTAAAAACCTTTCTAGTCCGAAGCCCTTTGTCTATTTTTATACTTTATCTATAAAAGATAACACCCACCGCAGTAAATCAAACAACAACAACAGATTCGGCCAAAACATCGAAATAAAAACATGATAATTCTGTGTTATATGTTTTAATTATGCAGTGTTGTCTTTGTGCCCTTAAAGACAACGATTTAATAGTCCAGGAGGCAAAAGCGATATAGATTACTGTCATTCTGTTTTAGGGTTGCAACGATATGAGGTTTTCACAATATTATAACTTCATGGTATCACACAATCATAAAAGTAATTATGATTATTATTATTATGTAATTTACAATGATCCTTAGAGCTTAAAGCTTTATTATAGGGCTTCCTTATAGTTTAGCAATAATAATAATAAGGATTCTGTCCTGGCAGACAACACATTTGATAAAAACTTGTCAAACAAATGTACACGGTGTAATAAATTGCCAATTTTCACACCACAGTTTACCCTGACAGCAGTATATTGCTGCAACCCTATATCGTTTATACATGTTCTAAATTGTTTTGTGTATCTATGTACCAACTTGTACTTTTGCTCCTCGGCAGAGCTCATCTACAAAGAGGTGATGAACTTTGAGGAGAGAACGAAGAATGGCGTTGTGAAGGGACAGCCTTCACCTTCAGGTACTCTCAGTGCATAACCCTAATCGCTCTGTAAGTGAATTTACTATAACCTTACTGGAGTTAATGTAAATAGATAAACCCATCGTGTTGTTGACCATGTGTCTCTGTGTCCTGCATCTCCTGTTACAGTTAAATGTTGTGTAGTGTTGTGCCAAGTGTATTTGTTAAACTGCACTGCAGAAAAAGCTAATCAGTAACTGCTAAGATTGCCTCTTAGTGCACAATGTGTAATAGCAGATGGTGTGTGTACTTCTATGAGTGTATGTGTGTATATGTATATGTCATGACTTAAGATTTGGGTCCTTTGGGGTCCATCACGGGAAATTTCGGTCCTCAGCTGCAGCTGACATTTCATACTCTGCAACGAGAGAGTGCTGTTCTCACAGTTGGCCACAGAGAGGCGGCGTGGAGTCGTGTTGGCAGAGTGAGCAGGCCATCCAGACTCATCTGTGATGCATGTGAACAATAGTTTATTGTGAGGTTAAAACAACAGCCATTCTCCGTTAAAAAGCACAAAAACAGGTGCATTCTGAAGATTAGAAAAGAAAACTGAAGGTAATCCTGCAAAGACAGTGACATCTGCTGACCAGGAGAGGGACCTGCCACATGAACGTGGAGGGAAATGGACACAATAACCCCCCCAATGGACAATCTATATAGAAAGTTTGTAAGCCTTCTGCTGTGCTCATCTGGGCCAAGATGAGGAAATATTAGTATCTTTGTATTAGTATCAACTTTTATTTTAAATGTCATATAAACCGTTTTGTCTTCAAGTTGAAATACTACAAAAGAAAGAAGAGACTTTTACTAGTGCAGTGCCCGTTCAAAAAAAAAAAAAGGGTCAGCACATGAGAAGAAAAAACACAGTGGTGTTTGCTTTTTAGTCAAAATGTATTAACATTGAATTTGTCCAAATTGCACCAAATTTGACTGTGCAGTTTCTTGGGTCCTCAGCAGTACACCCAGCAAGTGTGAAATAGATCAGATGAACGGTTATCAAGTCACGGACAAACACACAGAGAGAGAGGTTCCTTGCTTTATAGTCAGAAAGTCTGCAAATAGCTCACAGGAGGGATTTAACACGTAACGCAACAGCTGCTTCTTCCTCTTTACTCTGTCTCCCACAAATTCCTCCCCTCCATCTTTCTCCTGTTTTTCTGGCCATCCAGTAGTAATTAAGCAGATGGGCCGGCCCGATGTCTGATCCTGAGTTTATCCGCCGCGGTGCAGTGCAGGAGTGGCAGTGTTTTACTGCGGCAGCAAAAAAACCTTGTGCTGCTACGTGCGTGTGTTGCAGATTTTTACATCTTTAATGCTGTAATTCTTATTTATCGAGATATTTCCAGGCCAGCGCTCCAGGATCACACACCAGCCTCTCTTCTATCAAAGGATGGAAAAGTAGTTCACTGAGTGCAGAGGGCGTCTGAGAAATGGTTCAGACTTTATTAGCTGGTGCCAGAGCGGCACACAACAAGAGTTATAATCCAACATCAAAACTTCTGCTGGAGTTTCTCCCATGATTCATTATTTTTTATGATTTAAAAGCTTAATTAATCTTCCATTTTAGTAATCCTTCTTACGGTTACTGATGTGTTTTATGATCAAGTCATCTTTCAAGATTAAAACGGCACCCGCCTGTTGAATTTGAACAGATATTTACTGCACTTACAGGTGAAGTGACTGCTGGAATTAAAGGCAGCCATTAATCCTGCTTTGTTCTCCACTTTATTTTGGGTCAGCTGAAGTGCCCACCGATCTCCATTAAGCAATTAGCTCCCACAGGGAACAGACACAAACAGCAGATTTATAGTTCGCCTGCACTGTGCATGTCCTCTGTGGGAACTACAGCTTGGAGGTAAAAGTGGTCGTTTTAGCGATTTCCTCAAATTGGCAATACCTTTATATTCTCATCCTCATCCTTTTTAATCAGGCTTCACTCTCCCTCCTCCCATGGCGAAAGCAGACTGCCCGCTCTTTTATTGATTGGCTCATAAACTTATCAAAGAGAGCAGAACCTGCTCCCTTGATGAAAGCGCTGTCCAAAGAGGCTGAACGCTGTGGGTCATCTTTTCTTCCTTCGTTTTGAAAATGAGATTAACACACGTTTGTCCCCAGATCCACGTGATATTAAAGGGATGTGTCAACTTCCAGTCCTCCATTAATACTCAAAGCCATTCGCGTTGATGGGCAAATATCATCCAGGCTGAGAGAGATAGTCAGTTCATGCAAGGAAGTCATAAAACCGAGACGTCCGGGGTCTTTAATAGAGTGTTAATCTAATTTCTAATGACAAAATAACAGCTGCGTAGACGAGTTCTTTAATGAAATCTCAAAAAGTTGACCGGCAGCTGACTTCAAAACAAGATCAACATAAGAAAATTGGATTGTTGTCATGAAATGAAGACTGGCTTTCCATTAGAACCAGCAATTGCAGACGACCTTCTGTAATACATTCATCATAAATGCTGCCATACTGTCACGTGTTGGCATCAAAACCAGTGCTGTGAAAGTACCCAAAAATAACACTTGATTAAAAGGAAACATATCCTGTCAAAATATTGCTTATAAGTCACCCGTACAAATAGTACAAATAAAAGTAGTAAAAGTCTATATGATATTAGATGAACTTCAAAAGTACAAATAAGAATACATTTTACATATTATATTCTGTATACTATAGGTCGACTGTTTACCCTCCTTTCTTGATTATCGGAACGCAGTTTTTGTTTGTTTGTAATCTAAAGATGCACTCCTTTGGCTCTGCAGTATGTAACCTGCAAAGTAAATAACTCAATTAAAGTTACTACTAAAGTTACCAAAGTTATCAAATCAAGGTAGTGGTGTAAAAAATACAAAATGTAGTTAAGAAGACGTACAAAGTCACAGAAAATTGAAGTACAAGTACCTCAAAATTGTACTTAAGTACAGTAATTCAGTAAATTTACAATCTGACAGTACAAAAAAGAGGTTTGATGACGTTGTGTAGTAGCATGGGATCATGGGAGTTGTTGTCTTCACTGTTTAACAATGAGCGTCGCTGATTACACTCTTATCTTACATGACTCTGACGTATCATCTGAAGTTACGACAGGCGACCAAATGAAACGCACCTTCACCTTGAATGAGATCACAGATTTCTCTGGGTTTGACTGTTATTGGAAACATTTTGGATAATTTGGATAATTACACAACTCAGCAAAATATATAATAAAGTTCTGGTCCTTTTTGAGAATTTTTATCTGAAAATGTGACATATTATACCTTTAAACCACCTGCTGATGAAACACTGCAGCCTTTGACGATCTTTCCTGTGAAATCCATTGGACCCAAACCTCACTTACCCCCGTCTCATCATAGACACACTGTGATTGTTTTGTCCCACAGGTGTTTTGTTTTCAACGTCTCGATGTCACGGAACAAATTCAGCTATATTCAGCACCTACACATAATATATCTCTTTGTGGTTGTATTTTTCTGCCTGTGTCTTCACCCGGACTCTTTTTACGTTGTAACCCCCTGCTGCTGTTGATTCCCTTAGCACAGGTGCAGCCGTGAACAGCAGCGAGAGCCTCCCTCCCTCCTCCTCCATAAATGACATCTCCTCCATGTCCACCGACCAGACCCTGGCATCAGACACCGACAGCAGCCTGGAGACCTCTGCAGGACCCCTGGGGTGTTGCAGGTGACTAGCCGCCTGCCTGCGCAACCCCATGTTCTTCCGACGGTGAAGAAACCTGAAACGACCAACTGAAAACACGACAAACAAAAAAAAAAGAGTAAAGATCAAAATGAATATATTAAGAGCAAAAAACGCGAGTCATGGAAAAATCTGAAACGATGAAATCTAAAGAAGCCTGTGCATTCATTCAAAAACAGCAGTGGTATTTAAACTGAAGTAAATGAGCTGAGATATATGTTAATGATCCTCTAGTTGCTTTGCTTATATTACCCCACATATCTTGTATATGGCATCCGAACAAAAACGACCAAATGCTTCGACTTGCATCTCCTGTAAAGTGCGTATTGGCTGGCTGCTGGTCTCCCAAATCCTTACAAGAAGCATTTATGCGCCAATCATTGTGGCAAGGTGGGCTGCCATTTTGCCCATCACTACTGTACAATACAAACTTCATTCTCCCACCCCACCCTTTCCCCACCCTTATGTAACAAACACTGCTGTATTTTAACCTCTAGGCTCGGTCTTAGACATCCCCACCCGACACTGATGTAAGGTTGCCTGATTTGTGTGTTTTTACGTGGTTATTCTGCAGGGACACGCGGCCGCTCTCACCCAGAGCGGCGCCCCCTGGGCTACTTGTAAATAATGTAATTCTGTACAGTTGAAGGGCACACGGAGTGGGACTGACGGCCAGTACACTGGGAGTTTTTTTTTTCCGACTAGCGCACCTTGCCACATCACTGCTTTCCACCTCAGTTGCCCCCCGCCTATTGCTGTAGTCCTGCATGATTAGGTTTAAAACAATGCTAATCTCACTGTATGCTAAAACAAGTCTGTATAGGGACTTTTGTTTATATACGATGTAAACTAACTCCAGACATGAGGGGGGTCTGGTCACAGGAAAGGACTGTGTGAGCGTGTGTGCGTGCGCGTGCGTGTGTGTGTGTGTACGTGTGTGATAACCACAGGCAAGCCATTATTAAGACATTAGTAAATGTCAGGGCTGAACTGGGACTTAAAGGGTCAGTACACTCAGTAGAGTGAATTATTTTGATTGTGCTCAGACTTACGGAGTTTAAAAAAAGTCTGATTTGTGTGTAGTGTCCCTTTTATTTCTCCTGGCAGTGAGTGATTGGTCCCTCCACCACCCCACGGGCTGTCCCACAGCCCTGCATGTCATTGTGTACCATTAACCCCTCGTAGGCAGAGGAGGTCGGTCTGTTTCACTGTGGTGTTACCACACGGAGACTCTTCTTATTTATTTGACTGAAACATAGACGGCTTTTGGAAAGAGACACAGATGATGCAGTCGGTAGTTCAAAGGCAGGCGATGAGTGTTAACCTCGTAGCAAAGCTCTAAAGTAAAGACGCACATCGTAAAAAAAAGTCCATGAAAAAGGAACTGGACAGAGGCTCCCCCAACTACATTACTTCTCAGCTGGAAGATTTATTTATTGATTGATTTATTTTGATAGATGGAACCTGAATATGGCAAGTGCCTTTTGGAATGAAGCATCGCAAGTGCAGAAGTTATATAATTTTTTTTTTTGGTACCTTTTTTCCCTCTGCTTCTTCTTTTTCTGCCTTAAAACTATCCGAATCCCCAACCGCCCGATATTTAAGACGCTTTACTTTAGGTTTTAGCTCTCGAAAGTGAGCTTTTGTGGTGAGAAATCGAACGGCTTTCATCTGATTGTATGGCTTAAGGCATCCTCATGCTAGTTTTTACACAACATGACATGGTTTTCTGCCACTTTGCATATTGATTTAATTTAACTCCTCCTTTAAACTGAATCTATCTCCATGAAATAGTGTGACACAGTGTTTTTGTGGCACAGTGTGTCTGGGAGACTGAAATCATCATCCAACTGATGTCCATCCCCGTTGACAACACTCGAATGGCACTCAAGTCGAGCACGTACCTCCTCAAAGGCCCAACAGTCCCCTTTATCAGCATCGACCTGTCCTCACTCATAGATACCAGCCACCTAAATAATCAAGATCCATGCATTATTCCCTGAGAAATTAACGAAAATGTCAAAAGACGCCCGAACTCAATGTTAAAGAAAGTGAGAAAGAAATGACTTGACGTGTTCATTTTATCCGGATCCTCACCAAACTTCAGCGGGGTCTATCCCGGGCTGAGACCCAACAGAAACCTCCTCGATAACATATTTTTTACAACTCGCAACTAAGTGAGTTAGCAACAGTTTTCGAATGTGCAATCATTGACTGCAATTAAAGTGTTACTACAGCTTTCTTTTCATGCTTTAGATAAACTACAATCCAACCAACAAGTCAATCTATTAGTTGTTTATTCGTGCGCGCTTGGTCGGTTAATGGGAAAACAACCCTGAAAAGGAAATCTTTTAAGCCTCAAAAGGAAAGCAAAGAAATCATTTCTGTTGTAACGTGTCTGCTGTTCAGGAACTGTGAGCCGTGTTTGTGTGAACGAAACAAACACAGCAGATCTTCCTCACATTAGTCTGCGTAAAAATCGGATTACCCGTCTCGCGATTAGGGTTGAGACTTTAACCAAAATATTATGGTTGCACGGTATCACTGTAAACATTATGACACTGTTAGTTTCATTATTATACGCCACAAAGACCTTTAAGGGACTGAAAACGGGAGGGTTTATTTGTCTGAGCAAAATATTCTGTCCTGACAAACATTTTTAATAACACAAGTACAGTACAATTCAATGTCATATATAAGCAAATGCACATGGTATGATAACTATTAACTTTAATACCACTTTGAAACTGATATATCGCTGCAACCCTACACTGTAAATGTGACTTTATTTAAAGAAATCGAGGAAACTCATTACCTCAAAATTACCAAGTAAAGCAGTCTAATCAGTTCAAGTTGTTTAAACCTTTCAGCTCGTACAACTTTAATAGCCTGCTTTACTTGGTATTTCTGTGGTAATCTGTTTCCTCACTTGTTTCGAGCAAAGTCAACTGTTAAGATTTACAGTGCACTCACTCAACTTGACAATCAGCTGACTGACGACGTAGAAAAACAAGGTTTCTGGACAAAGAACACACATGAGGGTGCTTTCACCGTCCCTTAATGAAACAAACAGGGACGCGTGTGTTTGTCTCGAGCATGTCGAAAACACCAATCACAGCAATTTCTATAAATATCACCGTAATTCCAACTTTAGGAAACCTCACTGCTCTACAGTAAGTCTAGAATTAAAAGTTCAATCCAAGTCATGACATTGTTAAAACATGCTTTTCTTAACATGTCTAACTGCATCAGTGTAGCTGTCACTGTACATAAAGTCCAACCCTAACCCTAACCCCCACAACTTGGAAAAGCTACTTCGTTAACACTCGTTCTGCCGGTGGCTTGTATACAGTGACCCACACACAGACATGTACCTTCACAGGGCTCAGAGGGTAACCGAGGGTGTACAGCGTCTCCAGAATAAGCTACGGCTAGCTCGGCTTTTCTGTTCAGGGGTCTGGCCAGGGCGATCCTTCAAAAACAGGGTGAAATTCTTTGTGTTTTGAAAAAAGTGTTTCTCACTCACAGAGTGGTCTCGTGTTCGAGTCCTCCACCACGAACACTCACGGTACTGTTGCAGTTACTCTACAGGGCATTTTTTAACCATCCCGACTACATTTTTCCTTTCCTTTCTTTCCATGTTCTGGTCACCGAGTACAAATACTACAAAGAAACATGTTGGTTTTTTTTCCTGTCTCTGAATGTGATCTTTTTTTACAAGACATCCCTCAAGACAATTATGTTGTAACAAAAAGGTGCTTTTGGAAGAAGTAGAGATGATTTTTAAAGACCGAAGCAGCTGGGTCGTCAGCGCTGAATGTAGAAATGTTTTCACTCACGTCACTGCTGCTCTGCTTTGTCATCAGTGTGCGTGTGATTTCAAGTTAACCGGCACTGAACACAAACCGTCTGTAGGGTCGAGCCCCTCTCAGTACAGCATCGCGACGTTTGTGGGATTTGCTTTTTAAGAATGTTTGATGGAGCGTCAGTACAGTCACGTGTTTGGAAGTAGTTCATGTGTGTTTTTCATGTTCGGTCACTTAAACTGTAGAATTAGAAAATGTGGCAAACTACCAGTCCTGCGACCCATCGCGTCACCAGGGGACTTCAAACGATCCCCTGCGGATTCAGGATGAGCCAAATTCATGTTTTTTTTTCATTCAGCCATAATATTATTGCCAATACGAAACACGTCACGAGTTAGGAAACACCTCGTACTCGGCTGTGCCAGCGTGACATCTTTTGGACTCAGTCCTGGTGATTTCCTCAGCTTATTGATTTCCTTTTTTCTTTCATAGTCATAGTGTAAATAACAACAATCCGACAAGGCAATAAACACTTTATTGCACTCAAGACAGGGAGGCAAGCTACTGCAAGGGTCAGGTGATGCTACAAAATGTTACGAGTCTTAAATGTGGACTGAAATGATGATGAAACCCTGTATAGCTCATCTGAATCAGGTGATGTTGTTCTTTCGATTCTTTTACGATTCCTTCTCTCTCTCTCTCTCTCTCTCTGTTTCTTTTACTCCGTGCTGTTTTAATGAAATCATTCTTTTTTGTCAGGTTGAAAAAGATAAAGAAAAAAAAATAATTAAGAAATTGTATCTGTTTCACGCTGATCTCGAAGCTTCAGGCTATAGCGTTTCAAATAAAGTCAAAACAAATGCAAAAGAAAAAGAAAAAAAATTACTGAAAGCTGTTACTGTAAACACAACATTTTAAAGGAACTGTGTATGTATAAATAGTATATGTATGTGATTGAAAATAAACAAAACCTTTGATCTTGGACTGCGGTGTAAGTGTTTTCTTTTCCCTGAAGTGATGTGCTCACACACTGTGAGTCCCACCTGCACAGACTCTGAACCCTCATGGACCGAGCTGACTTCACCTGGTGAGAGTCTGAGTCAAAGAGGCTGCAAGGGGCCGAGATGGCATCATTAGGAACGGGACAGCACTTTGTAAAGCTTATTACCTGCCTCCCCTGGCAACCCATGGTAACCCTGTTAACACTGCAACACAATGAACTGTGGGCATTTCCCTCAGGCAAAGTCTTAAGAAATACTGACTTACAGAAAGTAGTAGTGAAGAGCTCAAAATGTCTGTGAGAGATCAGACGTACCTAGAACAAGCCTCAAGTCTGTGAGTGTGGACATTGTGATTGGGCCTAATTCAGTTTCCAGCCCTCTCACACTCCTTTTCTACCAAATTAGCTCTGGTTCTTCCAGCTGAACCATTGTAATCAAGGATGCCTCATCAACTTAGGGTATTCCACGTGGCACAGCAAAGGTAAACAGCAGCAGATTGGCAAAAGGCATGGATTACCTGCAAAATGTTGTTTTGTTATGACACTTGTTTTAATCTCAAACTGACTTTGACTGTCTATGAATGGCAGGAAGACGAAGAAGACTATGGCCTTCTCCATCCTAGGGCAGTTTAAAGGGCAAAATTCAAAATTAGGCGGTGAACCTGAACTGAGCTCGTTCCATGTTGGTGGAAAAGGGGGTATAAAATGTGGGAAATATTACAATATGTAAGCCATGACATGATAGAAATGTGTTTACAGTCCTATATCCCTCATACTGTAGTAATTATACCTTGGGTAGTTGCGGCAGTGCATCATATTAAGATCATCACACGTTTTCTCAGCTCCTAGGACATATTGTTGAGCTTTAGCAATAAAACATGTTGAGACTTTCCTCAACAAGTTTATCTTATACCAAATACCTGTAATGTAATGAAGTCATTCACTAGAACATTAATCCACAGTATTTGTAAGAAAATGTTAAAACAACTGGTGGTTCAAGCTTCATAAATGTGACGATGTGCTGCTTTTGTCCATTTATATGATTGTAAATGTAATATTTCTTTGTGTTGGTCAGAAAATGTAGATTCTGATGAGTATTTATTAACTATATCTTTAACTTATCAATAAGAAATGATGAAAATGTGATAGTACCAGTCCTGAAATCCACTCGTATACTAAAAGAACACAAGTTTTAGTGCGTCTTGTAATTCTGTACCTTCTTCCTCACGTTGCAGACACAGTAGTAAATAACAGAAGGAGACTCACATGAAAATGCACTTTTATTCATATTAAGTCATGTTTTAAGTTCCTTTGTGTATCAAGTATCATGTCATGAAAATATTCCACTGTCCCAGTCCTGCTCTCCCTCTCGCCCTGTGTCCATAATCTGCTCTTTTGTGTGGAATTCACAGAACGAGGTGCCGCTGTCAGCTCGGCTTAAGCCTATTACTTCCCGGTGAAGGGTGCAAAATGAGAAGCTTGGGCTCCCCCTCCCTCCTTTGGTTGTTCAGGCACTTTTTTTCCTTTCTTTTTAAACTCCATGTGCACATTCCAGATGTCCTGCATTGACCAGCAGCAGGTTTTAAATGGGACCTGGTCGTCAGAGGAAGAGTAGCCGGCGGCGGCAGCAGCAGCGGACCTGTGCTCAAATACTTCTTTTAAAAGAAAGTCCAGCTCAGGTCTGCTCTCAGATGTTTTGTACCCATTAGAAAATCCACATCGGGTGTAGACATTTGGTTTAAAGCTACATAAATACACTTCATCCATATGTAGTCACTTTACAGACATTCACTTATTGTACACCGGCCCAAATGGGCTCATGCACCGTCATGCACACGCACCACTTCCGCTTCTGAATCTAGCAACCAGGCTGTTGATGCTGTAATCCCATTTTTTTTTCACAGTTATGACCCAGAAACACAACTCCGTGTCCGTGTTCTGTCGCTGCAGCTTGTTATTCTGTGCTAGTTTAGGATGTAAACCAGTTGTGTCAGGTGGAAAAATTGTCAAAAGACTACAGAGGCGGCCTGTAAACTGCAATTCCCAAGAGCGTTTATAGCGTGACGACAGCCGGGGAGAGTACAACTTGTCACCCGAAATTCTGAATTCATGACAGACGTTTTAATTTCTCTCTGGGATTTATGCCAACGACCCATCGTGCGAGTCTAAAAATTCAGCTTCAAAACATTCCTCGATCAGTTTCAACTTAAATCGTGCCACATCCGTCTGAATATGCGTCCAAACCACAGTGCAGACTAACAAGTAGTGTCTACGGTTATCTAGAAAATATTTACAGTACAGGCTCTTTTTTTTTTTTTTGGTCATGGGGGGGTAAATGAAACATCACAGAAGCACAGGCACATATACAGTATATTGTCCAATTTTAAACGGTACACACATGGACCGACAGAACATTCAGTACCACCTTGCAGAGACTAAACGAACATGTAAGTGCAAGGAAAAAATATAAAATATCAGACATTGATAACTTTGCTTAAATATCAGATAAACATTTAACTTTCATTTCTTTTTACATACGTATGACACTGTGTTTGTCTGCATGTTTTCCGTCTATGTACATATGCAGATACATGAAACAATAAGATGTTTTTGGTTTGATTAAAATAGGGAGGTTTTGTGTTCTTATTTATTTTTTTTTCTGAATACAACCTTTTTTAACTGTTTGCCTTCCCTTCCTATCGTAGCTAAAGTGAAATAATAATAATAAGAATAGATTATGGTGTACTGTGCCTTTACTCCACCTCCCAGTCATGATGAGAGCTGTTTAAATAATGCTGTATTTACAGATAATGTCAGTCTGGCATCACTCCAGGTGATGTCTGGCCTCCCCCTCTTATTCTATTAAATTAAAACATGCGTTCTTTAACCTTCGCAGTGTAACTTCCAATCTCTCCCTCTACAAACCAGCAGCCAAATCCTGTTTGGAGCCCTCGTCATAATGTTCGCGTCACATAATAAACCATTTCCAGTCTTCACTGTATCCAGATGGGGTTGTTGCGATCTGGTCGGCGGGGGTCCGTGGCTGTGGCGGCGCCGGTTGCAGTGAGGTCGCTGAACGTGGAGAAAAACTGCTCCATCTCTTTCTGCAGCATCTGGTTCCGCCGCTCGGCGTCGTCCTTGGCTCGCTCGGCGTTGCGCAGCTTGATCTCCGCCATGGTGTACTTCTTCCTCTCCTGGTCCAGCTCCTCGTGGAGGTTCACCATTTCGGTCTCCAGCTCCAGGTTACGCTGCTCCAAGCTGCGGAGGAGGTTAACGCAGGGTCAGCGGAAGAGACAGCAAGGATAAATTAAAAGTGGGGAACAGCTGCAGTTCATTTTCAACTTAATGAGTTACATGCTATGGACTATTGCTTGGCCTGACGTCATGACAACCACCCAAGAAATATTCCAGCAAATTACCTCCTTTAAAACCGCAACTGCACTTTGTTTTTCGTATGTATCTAACAAACAAGACATAATGTGAATCAGTGAGCTTCAGGGGGGGCTGGTGTTGTAATCTTTAGACAGAGCCAGGTTTTGCTGCTTCCCCTCTGTTTGCAGCTGTAATGCTAAGGCAAGCTAACTGTCTCTTGGCTGTGGAGGGTGGTATTGATCTCCTCATTTAGCGAGAGAGCTGAGTAAACAGTGTGTTTCCCAAAATGTCAAACACACTTTAGGGGTGATTTGTTTTGAAACTAGCTTGAGGCCTACCTCTTTATCCTGGCCTCGTACTCGGTCTTCTGCTTGTGCATCTCCTGTTTGAGACTGGCCACCAAACTGTGCAGGGCGCTGTGGCTGCCGGGTCCATTACCAACAGTGTAACCCTCGCTGTTGTCACTACTGCTGGTGCCCCGACTGCTCCTCCCTGCTCCGTCACCGCTCCCTTCTCTGTTGCTGTTTCTGCCCTCCCCCTCTCCACCTCCGCCTCCGCGGCCGCCAGACTGGGGAGGCTCGTTATCCTGCGTTGGTCCGTCCAGGTCCTCGTAGTGACCTCCGTAGAAGTCCTGCTCGGGGCAGGTGGTGGTGGAGGAGCGACAGGAAGTGGAGTTGTCGGGGAGGGAGATTTCACAGGAGGAGGTGGACCAGGTGGCGCTGTCGACGCTCTGCTTGTCCTCGCAGCTGCTGCTCAGACACGTGTTGGTGATGTGGTTCTGCTGCTGCAGGTTCTGGTGGTTTAAATGGACGTTGTCATACGTGGACAGACGGTTCTGATTGGTTATTTGATCCCCGTTGGAGCAGTCACGTGTTTTGCTGTTCTCGCGTAACGTGACGCAGCCATTTGGTACCCAGTGACCGTTACGGCTGTTCAGACTCCCCGTGACGACGTCGGTGCCGGAGATCCCCATACGCACAGTCCCGTTCCCTCCGATGCTGCTTCCACTCGTCACGCCACTGGTGCCCATTTTTGTGCCGGGGCCTTTGAGTGTCCCACTGCGCCGCACCGGCAAACTCCCACCTCCAGTCAACGTCTGGCTCTTTTCTTGACTGGGGTCTGAAGAAGGTGAGGAGCTGAAGGAGCCGTTTGTAACGATCCCACTGCCTTTACTGAAAGCCGGGTTCTTTTTAACAGTCAGCGGAGGGCTGCGGGCGATGTCGAAGCGTCCAATGACGCCATTGCGAGGGCTCGCCGATCGCGGGGAGCCACTGTTGTCTACGTGTTGGCGGTGCGGGGGGGATTCGGGTGCTTCCCAAGCGCACTGCCGCACCACCTGCGTGTTGTTGTTCTCGGCGTTCTGAGACACTGTAGTGATGCCGGAGGTAGTTGTGGTGGCTTGTCGCCGTTGCAGGTCGATGTTGTTGTTGTTGACGAGCTCCAGGGCCGTGGGGCTGTCCTCGTTCTGAGGGAATAGCACATCGTGGCGGCCAATCAAAACAGCCATGAGCTGCTGGACCAGAACCGTACCTGACAACATGAGAGCACACATCTTTACTTTAAACTAACAGTTAAAACAAAATATCGGCCATGACACGACTAGCATGAAAACCGACCTTCCATTATAGCGACTGGATCCTCGACCTTCGGCCTCAAGATATTTGGCCCGAACACTGTGGCCAAGTTTTGGACGCTCATTTTATTCACTCCTGAATATGACTGGACTTCATCTAGAAATCTGAGAAAAACAGGAAAACATTAACATTTCAGTGTTCGATAATGGTCACAACTTCAAACATCATCCACTTTAACGATCAGTTAATACCTGCAGATGTACTTGAGAAGGTTGTAGTTCACTGGAGGTAGACATTCAACAAGCTTTCTCAACTCCTTCAAACCCTGCAGAGGATGGACAGTTTTTAAAAGGGCACATAAGTTCAATCATAATTTGCATCAATACATGCGGAAAGTTACGATCAATCGTGGGAAAGTTACTCGAGCAAAAGCAAAAGACTCGTCCCCGGCTGTGATGCGAGCCTTACGGTGTGAAACAATCCTATTCAGATGTTGGAAGTCAAGACAGGCAGAGAGAAAGGGCAGAGCAGAGCAGAGCATGGATGACCGGGCAGCAGGGGGCCACCTTTAATGCCACAGAACTGGACTTTGGGTGATTTACGCGAGAGCTTGTCGGCGCTGACTTCTGTTGCAATGTAAGTCGAACTTTACACGGAGGAATAAAGTTTGTGAAAGGCCAATCCGTTGGTGCTCTTTCTTACCATTTCATCATCTTTGCTGAGAAGCTTGGCACAGGCCAGGAACTCTTCATATTTGTGGAAGGGGATGACGGGCTCCGGCAGCTCTCGGAGATACAGCTTCAGGAGAGAGGCGACTGTATGCACATCTGTGTTACTGTAGCGACAGAAGAAACAGAGGATGAGACAACAGGTGGAATCAGAAGGAAATAAAACGCAGGATACCGAAAATTGATTTCTTTTTTTTACTTTTGTTTTAATTCCTAATCAATTTGCTCCCAAAATCTCATGTTTAAGAACTTTATGTTGGAGAACTGGGCAACCTAAAGCAAGCAAACAGGATGTTAGCAACAGAAAGGCAGACAGGTAACAACAAAAACAAGACAGGGCTCAACGGCAGCAGCAGTGGGGCAGCCTAGATGATCTGCCAAAAGGCAAGAGGATTTTCACTGTTGGCTCAGAGACACTAATGAGCCAACGAGGGGCAGCTGGTGAGGCAGCCAGGAGGTTACCAGGGCTAATGAGGGAATCAGCATGGCAAGGAACACAAATCAGGCATGGGTAGAGAGAGGAGGGCGTAGATGTTGGTACCGAACGACTCAAGTTAAAGCAGAAGGGGAGAGGTGTGTCATCGTGCAGCTGACATAACGGTGGAGTGATTTTGTACCCTGTGAGTCCAGGACATAATAAGGAGTTGCCTGAAAATATGTGAGTGCAGGATTTGAATCATCAAACTTCTTTTGTTGTGGTTTGTTGTTTCAAATATGAAATACGACCACTTTCACAGGTGTTCTCGCCGGTCGTCTCTGCTCAGCTTTAAGTGGTTCAGTACTACTAACAAGAAAAATTATTGCCCTGCTATAAATGTCTGGTCACGCCAACATTCAAAACAGCATTATGCGAATAAATCATTTCCTTCCAGCAAATCACCATGAACAGTGAATTTGCACGCAACAGTGATCATACATTTTTTTTTACGCCAAGTTCAGGGAGCTCACACTGTTGATCAATAGTAAACCATCTAGTTATTTGAGGGAATAGAGAGCGAGAGAGTCCAAGATGGAGGAAGCTATTGCAACTTATTAGCTGTTATGACACAACCCACTTTAATTTACTCTGTTAGAGTATACACTGCTTCACTAAAGAGGCGTGAAACAGTTTTTGGACAGCTATCATGACTGACAAGCTTTTAGCAAGCAAGTTGGCAACCAAACTATCCCTTGAGTATTCCTTTTGTCATCGGGCTTCTAGCAGCGCTTACTTAGCAAATTAATTTGCATGATCCTCACACACCAGCACAGCCCTGACAGGAGGTCTGATCAAGCAAGCGAAAACACCTGTGTGGGGTCTTTAACTGTATAATGTGATCGGTGGCTACTCATCATCTGTTCGAGCGCTGATGCATTTGTACTTAGAAACGTTAAGGTGGACTATTAATCCGTAACTGTTTTGACTTATCATGGCAGGAAAAGCACAGGTGGAGCTAATAACACTAACGACCGGTGAGTCAGTGAAGAACACAACTAAAATGGAACGCATTTGTTGTTAATCTGATTAATTACACCTGTGATTTTCCTGCAACGACATCGAAAATGTCTGCGGTGAAAAAGACATGAGATCACCGTTTTGCCTTGCCTCAGCTGAAGAAGAGAAGAAAAAAAGATTTTTCTCCAACTTGCTGGCTGTTCTGTTAGACCCATGAACTTGGTTTGTCACGAGGGAGCTTTCCTGTCTTAGTTGTGTTTCCGATGCAAACCAGGTATTAAAAACCTATATCTGCAATTCTTTGTTGTAAACTTCTGGAGGTGTTTGCTCCAGACCAACAGGAGCGCCCGTGTCGTTCCAGAGGCGCAGACCTTGACCAGTCTTCAGTCTGAACATATCACCTTCCCTTTAAAATGCACCGAGGAAACCCAAGCAGCCCAGCATACACTTATGTGTTTCCTCACCAATCGAAAGAGGGTTTCTCTCCACAGTCGAAGGCATCCTGCAGCTCTTTGACCAGGTTGGCCTGTCCTGGCAGCCTGAACAGACCCTCCTCCCGAAGGCCCCACTGACGGATGAAATCCACGCACTGCTCTACCAGCATAGGGGCGAGCTTGTTCCCGAACCGACGTTCATACCGCACCGTTTCCTCCAACTTCTGACCAAAGATCCCTGAAACACAAAATGTTTTAAGGTTAATTGCAGTGCTACAAGAAAAAAGCATCGGGTGATTCTGTGTCTACCCCTTTTTTTGACCTTTTAATTCATAACAGGATAGCTTTTATTTGAACATAAATTGTATGACAGTCAGTCATAAGAGCACGACGTGTTAAAGGTGCAATATGTAAGAACTGACTGTTGAATTCATACTCCAAACAAACACAGGGCAACATATCACCTTTGAAGACAGGTGACACAGTACAGAGGCGATTTACAGGTCAGGCATGAGTCATCGCCCACCTACAGAGACCTGAGGGAGGTCATGGCGGGGTCAGGCCCAGGATGCCAGGTGCCAAACCTGGCATGAAATCCACCTCAGTGTTGTTGTTGATTGGATGCTACTGTGACTCATTATCACATATTGATGTACAAAGTGGTATTACGAGACAATAAGGACCGGGGCTAGCTGGTTAGCATGAAAACTTCGTAGATATCTCTGCAACACAATACAAAGATGTCTTTGACATAATGTCAGAACTGCTATTTCTTCACATTCTGTTGGTATTTTCAGTTGATGTTTGAATGTTTTTCATTCTCCTCCTTTCACCACACAGAGTTCAGCATATCAAAGAAGCTGAGAGTGTCTCCAGGGTTTAATTATGTTTTAAATCACAGATATATATTATTTGGTTCTCTCTTTGCTGTTAAATTATTTAGGGCACGATTCTGAAATGATAAAAGTTTCTCCTTTTTAAAATATTAATATAATTTAATATCCTGAACTATCTAGCTCTCCCAAAGTGAAAGAAGTATTTTTCAAATAATAATATATTAAAAAAAAAGAAAAACCCTGGTCTTCCATCTGCAGCTTTAGGCACTTCAAAGAGCGCAGTTAAATCAATTGGAAAAATAAATTCTGATAAGGCCGGCTAGACAGTCCGGGCAAAAAATATGTACACCCACAAAGCCTTAGTCTGATGATCAAATCTCTAACTTCCTGCTGAGCACCTCTCGCCTTTTGTCTGAGGCAGTTGCCGTAGAAAGAGAGAGAGAGAAAAAAAAACGGACTGATTTCCATTTGCAGCCGTCTCATGTGGATGCAACACAAGAGGGGATTAAGGCAGCCTTCCTGAGAGATTTGGATCTGCATACTTTTCCGGTCTCCAGATACAGACAGAGGCTACTAACACACATGCACACACGTGGTACCGCACGGTACCGTACGGCGACTGAATCGGACGGAGCTTAGCAGGATCCTCGTGCTTTAGACGGCAATTGACACCACAAGAAATGCAGCTTAAAGACAACCGGTGTTAATGTGAACTAACTGCAGTTTAAATTCTTCAGTTATTTCTACTAAACATTTTTCATTAGATGCAAGTGGTGCTCACAGCACGATGGTATGCTGTCCTACTCACCCCTCTTGAAAGTGACACAGCTCGTAAGCTTCCGGAAGAAACGCCTATTAATAAACTTGTGATAAGATAACAGAAATTGAAGTGCCTGCATTCTATCATTTCCCCAAAACCAGCCTCAGGTTTTGCATTTCTGATTAAAAAAAACAGAAAAGAGATTCATCAGCTTGTAGGTCAATCAAGTCGTCTTCATTTCCATCTCTCAGAGAATATTTTTTAAAATCATCAATCAGTGAAGAGTTTTTTTTCCCCTTTCTCCTTCAGGGACTTCAATCTTTACAGCAACCTAAATAAGACAAAACAGTCAACATCCTCAAATTCCCCCCAAAATCCTCGAAGCTTTGAATCCATTTTCCAAATCTTAGACGGATCAGAGTGAAATATAGATAAGTCAAGCTCCTGCAGGGTAAAATATGATGAATATCCTCTCGTATCGAAATGAGCATCTGAGAACAAGTGAGGAAAAGAAAAAGTGACTGGGCGAAAACGAGGTCATCCCTCCAGACGTTCTGGTCATGAGTCTGGGAATGTTTTCCCGGGGTCACATGTAACTGTGCGTGTGGACCGGCTTATGAGGAGTGTGTGCATGTGTTTATACGTATGTTTGCTGTTCCCACTGGGCCGGGGGTCGGATCACAACCAGGAAGACACCTCTGCAAACACTCTCAGGTTCTGCCAGCTACTGCTGCACACACACTGTTTTCCTTTCCTATTTCCTCTTCCTTGTCTGTCTTTCTTTCTTCTTCTGTGGTATGCTAAAGAATGTAAACCTTTCTTACTTCACTACATGCTAATGATATGTATTCATAGACAAACAGTGAAACATAACGGCCTCCACTGTTTACAGAATAAACAGAGCAAAACAAATCTGACGAGTCATATAGATGTCTCATGCACAAATGATCAATTAGTTCCTCCTCCAGAGCACATCAGAAGAAGAGAGGGGTGAATGACCTCTATTATGAGTAGCTTATCTAAACCCTCTCCTCATGCTGCTTTGCTTTTAAATGCGTGTACTGGAACAGGTACTGGATTGTTTTTTTGTTTGAACGCTGCAACATTAAATACCACTCCAAATGTGACAAATATTTGACAACAAACAGTGTAGACAGACGACAGAAAATAACTCACCTAACTAAACTAGAAGTGTAATTTACATGGATGTGTTTTATTCAGGTGGAGGGGGTGATGAAGAAGTTAGAGGCGAGACGGCTGCCAAGCCAGTGACCGCAGCTCAAGACTGTGTTTCAACATCTGTAAGTGCGACACCACTGCATATTGGCAACAGATCATTTTTACCCCAGTGTTTCCAAGTTGTATCATAGTGCATTCATTGGAAGTCGGAAGTTTGATTCATTAATATTGTAAATATCAAATTTCTGAGTTTTAATGTCTTTTCCAAAACTACGTAGTGCCCCTTTAAATGTAGCGTACTGGACTAAATGTTAGCTGTAAATTAGGTTGAAAAGGTTGCTATCGAATGTTGAAACAGACACGACACATGTCAGAAATGTAAGGGTTATTAGAGGTGTTTGTTGAAATGATATGTGAAGATTATTATCAAGAGCTCTGCCAATGCTGAATGTCACTGCACCACAACAAAGACACAAAAACCTATGAAATCAACAAAACAGTGGAGAAAATCTCCCATATAAGCTATGGAGTAGTCAAATAAAAACAGTTTCTACGGAGCTGTTAATCCAGCAGCTACGACAGCTCCAAAAAGTTCAAGTTAAATTGCAAACTCTTTACGAATAAAAAGTTAATTACCATGGAACAAATCTCCAAAGATCCAGATGGAGAGGCCGCAGCTGCACATCTCTCAAAAGGTCTGATTTCAAACTCCCTCTTCTCCAACTGTTTGTTCAAGCTGGCCGGTAATTAATTCAACATCATAGCAAGTGTTCAGCACAACATGACAGCGGACCCATCAGGGGCTCCGAGCTCTTCTGTGGGTCAAACACAGGGTCTTCCCTCCCTGTCTGTCACTCTCTGCACTGAATCTTTGAATCACACTTCGGGGGCACCGAGCAGCCAATCAGGGCTCGGTTAGTCTCTGCTGCCGCAAAAAAAAAAAGTGAGAGCCTGTATGTGCTCTGTATATAATGCATGTGTGTGTGAGGGAGAGACAGAGGAAGCCCGGCTCGGCTCCAACTCGGAGCCACCCTTCTTGTGGCATCTTTGACAAATGGCTCGTCCTTTTGAAGAGCAGTCAACTGCAATAGACATCAAACTCCCTGCACTGAAAACAGAGGGGCCAGCTCAGCCTCATCTATTCACTGTGTCACCGAGAGCTGCCTGAGCTGCCCGTCCGGTTACAAACGCGGCACTTGTGCCCCGTTCATTCACAATGTAGGCCAGTGTCAGCCAGCAAAGTCAATAACAAGCCACAGCGGCGCAGTGGGACGCTCAGTAATCAGCACTCTGAGCCCACCAGAATCAGGAAGAACTAGCACTTCAGCTTAAGTGTGTTTGTTTATCTGTCTAATGTAATTCATTTTAACACATACATTTCCTTTGTTTATTAGCATGAAGAGGCTCGATAGAAAGAGAAGACAAACATGCAGGATGATTCAAGCAGCACAGGTCTGTTTTTGTACTGCGCTGTCAAAATGTGACAAAGAGACAAAGCAAATTTTCCTCTAACTAAAGCTGCTTATACTTCTTGTCATGATGACATCAAGCAGGACTGCACAATATATGACTTCAGCGGCAACATCGAGGCAAAAGTCACATTGCAGGATGTGCATCGTCTGACCCGTCACGCTACAGTACAACTTTTTTGCAGCTTCATACGAAAGCCAAACTTTTACGAACATTTTACATGACTACAAGAGATGTCTGTGATTTGAGGGTTGGATACAAAGAATTAGTTGCCTTTATTAGAGACACGCAGGGTCTGAACCACAATCTTTCTTGATCAATCCATTAAACAAAGCAGGGCCTGCTTTGGTTGTTTGATTAAACACTCCCCTAAAAAAAAATCTCCTAGAGTGATTAATTTATTCATAATAGAATCTGAATACAGCTACTGAAGTCATCATGTATTTTCATTTTGCAATGTAATCCAAGTGTCATTTTCTTCCACTATCACGCAGCCCTAATGTCAAGTGTTGTAGTGATGCAACCAACATGTGGAGTGAAACATGGAGGAGGGAACAAGGAGGCAAACTGTTGCTTTGTGTGCCGACATTTTAGGTTAAATTTAAAGATAAAGATACAGTAAGGTAAAAATTGAAGGAGAAATACTGTCCTTGTAGTCCACGATGTAAAAACTTAAAACCTATAGTCAGCGGTTTGATGGGGGAGCAGAGATGGTGGCTAGCTCACAGTCACTTATCCATCCTCCGGCACCACCACTGTAATCTTTTAAAGTCATCCAAATGAAGACCAAACTGTTGATGCAGATCTCATAGCTACTAAAAACAATGTGTTGCGTTTGTACTGACCTCCACCAAAAGGAGCCCAGATGACCCTGCGGATCGTCTTCACCCAATCCTCCATGTCATTCTGGGTGCTGGCCATAAGAAGGTAGGTCTCATGGTTGGCTGTCATCCGCTCTCTGTCTCCCCCTGTTCAAACACAACAGACAGAAGCACAGATGGTTCAAATATCCTGCAGATAGCAGCCAAAGTGTCTCTGGTGGCAAAACTCTCAGTGATGACCTTTTACATGCACACAAATATATTTCAAAATTTCAAAATTTCCTAAAACAGTGCAAGAAAAGTTAAATAAATTCTTAAGATTTCCCCCCAAAATCTATAATATTAAAAAAATGCAAAAACTGTTTATTTCAAGTGTCCGTGCTCTGGAGGCCTCACGTTTACACATTACCCTACTTTGCCTCGAAACAGATAACTTTGTGACACCATTAATTAATCATATTCTGCACAGTGAACGTCCAAATCAAGCAAACAATAAGGAAAAGGCATGTTTCAATGAAGGTGACTTTAAGGTGAAGCTCCAAGCAGCGCCTGAACAGACCGGACAGCACTGACTTTAAAAGTCCTTGGATGACATACTACAGCAATTTACTTCAACCTAACCACCAGGTGTCTCTAGAAATATAGCAATTTTGGAGACACAGTAGACGCTGCCCTTTTGACTCACTCGCAGTGATAAATCAAAGGACATGTTTATACAGTGTGTGTTTCAATGAGGGCGGACTCGACTATGCTGGTGCTGTCATGTGACACCGGACAGATCGGCCAGGAGGGTCTGGACTTGTTTCATATGACCAATCTGGTTGCAGCGATTACTTAGACAACAGAACCACTTGCAACACTTCTACTTCAGCTTTATTAAGATGAAAAAAACAAACAAGGACTCGGGGCATTTCACAGGGATGCACCTGCTCTGTTAGAGGCAGAGATGAGCTATTAAGAGACAAATGGTGTGTCACACAGCGGTTGAATTATTCATGGGTTTGACCACCAGGGATCCTGCACCATTGATTGTATCACAGGATGAGATCTGCGTGTTGCATACAGAAAATATTTATAGACTGCCTCAAACACAACATGAAAGGCCAGAGGAGGGATCCGGTTCACCAACATCAAGTCCTGATGACATGAAACGATACCGAAACAGACACTTTAACTGTTTTATGATCATACAAACCACACGAGTCATCAGTTTCACCCGAATGAGATTACACTATAATCTCAAAAACACACACGTTTCTAATTGAATTCATTTTCTAAACAGTTCAACAACTTCATTATTTTCCAGGAAAGTTCTCACCTCCAGTCTGTCAAGCAAATAATAAAAGGCAAGATCATAAATCAGAGACTCAGTTAATATTCGTGTTTGCTGCGCAATTATAAAAGACATCGCTAAATTTGGTATAAACAGTTTGTTCGTTGTACGTGTCTTAACTTCTCATCTTGCTAATTTGGCTCCAAGACAGATTTATTGATCTTGGATTCAATTATCTTGAACGCCAGTGCTCTTACTTTGAAAAATATGAGGCAAACAGCATTTATATAAATGTGCTGATCGTGTGATTGCAGTTACATGAGAGGTGCATGTTGGGAACCCTCTCAGCATGGACTGCAGCAATAGATTCATGTACACGGGTCTTATTTCGTAAGGCTTGTCTGCATGTCTTACAAAATAAGAGATTGGGTGTCATTTCACATCAATGTTTCCACCCTCATCAATCGTAAACAGATGTTACCAGTGAAGCGTTCACACTGAGAGAAGTTGGTTCCCAACAGATGTGCAAGAGACTTTTCGGTGATAATCATGAGACCGCTATGAAAATGAAAACCTACTAAATTCTCTTCAAAAGAAGCTTTAACTGCATTCAGCATCTTCAGCAAAGTGAGTTCTCTTGTTAGTAAGTTTTTATATTCAAATGACAAATTCAGAAGCCATGTGTTCTCGCACCATTTTTCGTTATTAGTCTACAAACTTCTGTTTTTTTCACTAATGAAGAATTGAGATAATTACACCAACAGATCATCATCATCATTTTCTAAACAACCTCATCTAAAAATCGTATTTAAATCCCCACTCTTTCATTATCAATCCAAGAAAGTGAGCCATTTGTATTTAAAAATGAGCTCACGCAGGGCTGTTAGCACTTACATACGTCTCATGCACTTAGAAATATATATTAGCTATTGTATCATGGCGCTGACATGCTTTCAGTTATTTGTATATAAGGGAAACACCCCCAGCTCCTGCTCTGTAGTGGTTTGAATGTTCTCGTAAGCTGCTTTGGACAAAAATGAATGTAACGTGCATCTTGTCTATGTCGTGATCTAGTTTACTGTCAGGAGCTTGGGCTGAAGGTCTCGTTGCTCAGACAACAGACAGATTTTTAGCTTCAAATAAACTACCCACGTACAGAGAACGGCGCTGGACAGCTATATTTGGAACCAAACTCTGACAGTGAGATTGATGCTCTCCTGTCAGTCTCCATGAGATCTCATTAGCGGGGAGCAGATGTCAGTGTTTGCCCTGTGTGGCATTCTACATGTTCGCAATGCTGATCCATCACTGGCTCCCTTTACAAAACCCAAACAATGTAAACTCAAGTGACAAAGATTAACCCGCAGTGAATGCAGCTGACACGTCTCAGAAAGTAAATAGAAGTGTCGAGTGAGGAGTCATTATACAGTAAAAGTTTAACTGCAGCTGAGGGTCAGGTCACCCACTTCTTGTAACATGACAAATGTCACATTAAAGCAGCTACAAGGACGTTAACTTTCTGCTGATTCTGGCGGCCCCTGTGGACAAAAGTGGTATAAGCGTTCCTGTCATGAAAATCTTGATCTGGCTAGCGCGTGCATTTTTTTTTGACAGCAAGCGAAAGAAAGATGCACAGCTGTTTGCAGGATGCGCGGTGATGAAACAATAGATCTATTTGTGGCTCTGCGAGATTAATCGCTGTAATATGACAACAGTGAAGCAAAGTTAACTTTGTTTTGGCGCCGTTCATACACTCAGGTTAGCCTGCAGGTAGCTACAGCCGATAGATCGGTTGTGGAGAAAGCCAAAGTTGTCAACATTCCCAGAAATGTTATGATTTTGCAACTAGCCAATCTTCTGGCTGATTGTGGTTGAGGTTATATATAGCAGCAGTATTAAATTGAGACTGTTCATAACTAGTTAAAATGCCTTGTAGTTAATTTAAGTGCCTACGGTGGCGTATAGCCTGTAGTTTCACTGCATGAAGAAGGTTAAACTTCTGCCTGGATGCTGCTGTTCTTACCACATATTACACCAGCCTTGTCATGTTTATCATTGAGCAAAAATCTAAAATTTCATGCCTTCAATGTTGAGCATTTTTCCCCCGTGGTATTGAATATGAATATTTTCAAGGTACTGTATCAAGGTTAGAAATTCCAGCATCGTGACAGGCTCGGCAGACTGGCTTGGTAGATGATACATTGAGGTTTAGCAGACTGAATGACAATGACAGTCACTAAACTCAAAAGGAACTGTCTATGCGTGCAAAATGAATTTCAGAGTAAACTGACTATATATTCTTTAACTTATTTTAAATTTGTATTAGCTGCAGAAGTTATGGTATCAATCAACAACAGGTCACAGAAGGTATGCAATATATATAGTAAATACAAAAGATAATCTATAGGTATAATTTGTGATATCTGCACTTTTGAAAATAAAATAATCAACTGTAAGATTGCTGTCCATGTCAGATGGATGTTGCTGACATGATATCCAGATGTCACTGCAGCCAGCACAATCCATCCATCCACCCATCCATCCATCCATCCATCCATCAGCAGCCTCATTAAAGCTCGCACAGGCCAACTCTCACATTAAAGATATTAAAGTTTTGACCCATATTGTAATTCGTGTCCAGGAAGCAGCTCTTTCCTCTTAACAGCAGGCTGTAGTGCCCCCTGTTCCTGATCCAGTGATTAGTCACTACCCAGTATTGATTCACCCTCAGAGCTCCCATTAATTACACTTCACATGGGGCAGAGACACATCGATTCACTTCGCCCGACATAACCTCCGTCTGTAGACTCGCAGAGCAACACAATCTGCATTAAAACCCGCGAAATCATTTCTAACACAATCTGAACCTTTTCCCTTTTGTCCACGCGTGACTGAAACACGCACAGAGAGGCAGCAGCAGCAGCAGCAGCAGCAGCAGCTCACCTCTGAAGCGCAGGAATCACGGCCACGATGTCACTTCATTCACCTGCGACAAGCAACAGATCCTCAGCGATGCAGTTTGTCAACAACACGAGACGCAGACGCGCTGATCTGAGCGTGCAGCCGCTCACTCACACACACACGCACGCGCGCACACACACACACACCTGAGGTGATCTGCAGCGTCGCTCCACTAATACCTCACGTGAGATTATCAACCCGAAGTCCGCCGTGCAACAAACTCCACACAGAGGCTGGTGAATAATAGATTTAATTCAGAGAGAGACTTAGAGAGAGAGAGGGAGAGAGAGGGAGGGAGGGAGGGAGAGGGACAGGGGAAGAGAGAGAGAGAGAGAGAGAGAATAGGGGGGGAGAGAGGGAGTATGGATGTGATGGTGTGTCCTGGGTTGAAACTTTTAAATAAAATAATATTATCTCTGTGTGGAGCACCAGATACAACTACTGGATGAATCAGTCTAATAACAAGATAATAAAGGTCAGTAGTGGACTTTAAAACATAATGATGTATTGCTAACATGTTGTGGTCCTTGACACATATCAGAAAGACATGTAGGGTTCATCTTAATTAAGGAAGCTCTCTGTCTGATTAGCTGCAACTGACGTCTCAGGTCACCACGTCACAGCAGGTGCGGGCTATTTCTACAGTAATTTATAAAGGCCATGCGCGGGAAAACACACTTTGTTGTAAAACATGTGCTTTGCGTTATTCTACTACAAACACAACCGTTTTTTTATCATCATAAAGTAAGAAAAACAATACTTTCATGTAGCCAGCATCAAGGAAATGACATATTTCCATAAAAAGACTTGGACCGCTCGTCCTGCTTTCTATGAGCTGCATAATTATTTTTGTTTTTAGAGCTTAATTATGTGCAAATTTGGTCGAAATGTCATATAACTCAACCCCGTTAGTCTAATCCTTGAGTTTTGACCGCTGAAGTGTATCTGTCCACAGTGACACCAATTAATCACATTGTCCAATTAGGCACACCAAAGTTTCTCAGTCACAAGCATCTCCACCCTGACAGCACCGTTGGCATTGATTGTCATGCAGTGTAATTGTAATTTTCCTGGTCCCCCCCTGAGAGTGCTTGCGTCCACATTTAAAAATCAATCAGCCCTTAAGGCAGAGCCTGTGTTTCCACCACTTGCACGGAAGCATTTCCTCTTGGAAACAACGGTTGTGAAGCTGTTAAACAAGCGTGCAACAGGATTATACAGCATACCACGACTATTACAACACACTGCCGTTCCTCCTGCCATTTCCTGTTGATGCTCAACTTTCCTCCACGGCGGCTGAATTGGCCGCTTGGTTTTATAAAGACGGGCGATATGTCAAACTCACTTAAGCACATGGACACAAACCACTGAGGGAGATATTTGTCATTTGCTATCTATGTGGCCATCTGCGGACCTGTGACATGCTTTAGCTTAAGTACTGGTCTTAGGCAAATATAGTTGCAGACCACATGTGTGGATCACCTCTAATGAAACAAGCCTAATCTAGAGTCAAGAGGACGAAAATATAAATGACAACAAGATGATACCAGCTGTTTTTATGTGGATTTCCAGACGGTTACTTTTACTGTCTGGCAGAAACGTGTCAGTCAGCTTGCGTTTGTGACTAAGTGCAAAGAGCTTTATATGAAAAACCGACTCAAATGTACCAGGTGCAGTGATTGAGTCATCAGAATGACATAGGTGCAGTGAACTGCTTCAGGCATTAAAGGATACATTCACCCAAAAATGAAAAATCTCACCCCCATGCTGAGGGAAAAGTCGGGAGAAGTTTCAAATCCAATGAAACATTTCTGGAGCTTCACAGCGAAGCTTCATTGCTGCATTCACATAAACAACTTAAGTAGATGGGGACTTGTTTTGAAAGGTCAAAAAGCAACTGGAAAAATAAAAGTAAACCAAGTTGTCAGAAGCCCTGAGATCCCAAATCAATCTGAAAAGATGTTATTTACAGTCTTGACAAGAGGTGCGCACTTTAGCTAAGCTTTAAAAAGGGTCGTAGAGGACGTTGTTTCAAATCCCTTGGGTTCTCTAGGCTTTGTTTTTGGGTGTGAGTAGATAATGACTACATTTTAATTTTTGGCTGAACTTATCCTTTTATTTGTTTGGAGACTTTTGTTTACCCCAATAACAAACACACAGCATTCCTAGATAACAGAGCATTGTCTCCCAGTCTCAGACACATAAAAGTCAATGAATGATTTGACTCCGGGTTAAAACCACCGTCAGATAAACAGATAACCAGAGATAACCAGAGCCACATCCCTGCAAAGAACAAATATTAGGTCTGCAACTTTCACAGGCGTCAAGAGTTGAGCCAATTAAGCTTTAAGTGCTGAAAGATTAAAAAAAAAACCACTCAGCTCAAATATCATCTTGTCGCCTGTGGATACATTCTCCATAACTGTCCACTGAATACACTGACTGGAAGCTCCCCAGATTCTCATACTGCCTGCAGGTATTATTCTCCACCACACAATTCCCAGACAGCTTGTAGCGTGACTGGCACTGTGTCTCGGAAAAAAAAAAAAAAAGAAAATCCCTCAATCATCGCTCCTTAAATGAGACCGATCCTAGCAGGAGTTCACTGCCAGAGACAGTCGAGGAGCTTCTCGTACAGCAAGGCTGTACCTGAGGAGACAACCGTGACAGCTGTCACAATTCCCCTGATTGGCCACGCTCCAGCACACTGCTGCAAAGTTTTACAAACTCAGCGGTGAACAATTGTCAGCTTTACAGAGGCATGCAGCACTGGTACTTCAGAGGACAGCTTGTGTTAAAGAAGGCACGCGGTTCAAGAGTTCTCATTCACCTTGAGACTTCATGAAAAAGTTCAGGAAAAGAGAAAACGCCCTTCAATTCTCGACTGTAATTCCACTGACGATAGTCTCCGCAGTGGAGCGCCTAATAAAAAGACAACTTTACTGTCACTGACTTCTATATGTTATACTAACAAGTGCATCACCATAACAGACAGCTGCTTAAAGGAGACGTTCACTCAAAAATGAAAATTCAGTCATTAACATTCTCCCTCTAAAGCTGATGGAGAGGCAGGTGAGGTTTTGTAGTCCACAAAACATTTCTGGAGCTTCACAACAAAACAGCGTTGCTGTTGAACTGTTTGGGTGAACTTATCCTTTAATACAGTTAGAGCTGCAACAATAATCTATTATGCAATTAGTTGTCAGCTATTCACTCATTTCTTTGATTAAATTTTTAAGGCAAAAAAGAGTAAAATATCTCTGGTTCCAACTTCTGAAAGTGAATAATTTCTTTTTTTTCTCCACAATATGACACCAAAGTGAAAATCTTTAAGGTGTGAACAAAACAAGACATTTGAGGATGTTAACTTGGGCTTTGGGAAATACTTTTCACCTTTTTCTGACATTTAAAGACCAAAGAACTAATCAACTATTCAAGAAAATAATCAACAGATTAATCGACAATGGAAATAATCATTAGTTGAAGCTTTCGCCATTTCTAAAAATGAACCACATACATCCTCTTTTAATCACATAAAGCACAGTAGCTTAACAACACAACTCTGAGTAATGCTCATCCTTAAACAACTGTTACAGTATCACTTGCATCATATCAAATCATCTATAACCTTTCCTTCATTAAAGTTGCTATATGTCTGTATGTGTGTGTCATGATTACTACGTGAGCTGGGTTGACTCCAAACAGCTAACAACTGTTCATTCCAGTGACCAGACCCAGCTGCAGACCAGTCTTTAACTAATGGCTCGGAACAGGTGGGAGACAACAAAGGATCCCACTGTGCTGTAATTGCTCACAAATACCTTGAGCCCTGATACACTTCACTCTGATCTGTGCCTCTGTGAGTAAGTCCTGTAAAAGAAGTACATGTACAGTGCTGCAGAATAAATGGTTTAGTTTTGTGAGGATAACACCATTAAATACATTACATTTATATATACATTTATTCTCTTTACTGCCATTAATTAGATGAGAAGATTGATATCTGTCTGTTAAATATGAAGCTACAGCCAAGAGAGGGCTAGCTTAGGCTACCTGAGCAAAAATAAATGGCACATAAAGTTGTTTATTCTACACTTTTGTAAGGATTTAACAAACATAATACATGTTAATACTGATTTTTTCCCCCCCTTTCCCCAGCAAGGCTAGCTGTTTCCCCCCGTTTCCAGTCTTTATGCTAAGCTACGCTAACTGTCTCCTGGCTGTATCTTCATAATTAACAAACAAACACAACTCTGAGTAATTACATGTGACTTTAAAAATGTAACTTGGTGCTGTTGTTGATTTTTCATATTTGAACTGAGCCAGGCTAGCTGTTTTCCCCTCCTTCCAGTCTCTATGCTAAGCTAAGCTAACTGCCTCCGGGCTGTAGCTTCATATTTAACAAGCAGATGTGAAAATAGCAATGTTTAATGTGGTCATTTCCAAAAAGAAAGGCCTGTTTAAATGATCAAGCTATAAAACTAAATCTGAAAGAAAAAAAAAAAGTGTCTCATTACTTTCAAAGCAGTCCAACAATGTGACAAATCCATGAAAACTTTGTGTTAACTTCACTGCAATTGTCTCACAATAAGAAATGGTCAGCTTGTTTTCATTTTAGCAGATATTGCCCAAAAGGGAGTGGGTGTTGAAAGTGAAAAAAAAAAAAATGACCTAAAAAATGATTCAGGAGGTTTAAAAGTGGATTACTTTTTCTGGGAGACTTCTTGTGAAAATGAAAATGTGAAGTTCTTCCAGACTCTGATTGTGCTGCCTGCCAAGCGGAGGAAGCAGCTGCTGCTGGCCCCAAAACAATGCAGACTCAGTAAGTACCTTGTTTAGCTATAAATGACAAAAATATGTGTCATAAACTTCTCCCGGTGTGTGTGTGTGTGTGTGTGTGTATAGTGGGAGATTAAGCGACTACACCACTGTCTGTTCTCTGTTGTCTTCTCTGTTGAGGCTTTCTTGTTTGCATGCAAGCAGAGGCAAGTTGAGATTCAATATTGTGTCTAATGATAGTCTTCTCAGAAGTCCACACATCATAAATACCTCAGACAGACAGGAAGTAACTCGCCGAGCGACGAGCCAAACTACAACGCGAAAGTGTTTGTTCATTCATCAGGAATGACGAGCGGGATTAAAAGTGGAAACATAAAGTCTCACAGTTTTGGCTTACGAATGAGTTTCATTCATGAATGATATCACCTCCGGATGATCTAATCCCTCTGCAAAGTGCTGCTGTTACAACAAAGAAGTCTCAGTGTTTGTTTGGAGAAATATACCCATTGTATTAGAGTAAAGATATATATGTATATATGTAAAGATATCAACAGGCTCAAATGAGTTTTAAAAAAAACAAAACAATTATTGTTACCTTGATGTGAGGATAGCAAATCAGATAATCCATACTGTGGTAAACTATAAATCGCCTGATGAACCATCTCCATGTCTCTTCCACGCTACTGAAAAGAAGCTCCCTGAATGGGTTTCAAAGTGCCGGCGGCCGCCTGGGTTAACTTGAGGACGGGAGTTCCTGACTGAAGAGCTGCTCGGCCACTTTTTGGCCCGGCTCAGGATGAGTGAGTGAGCACAGCTGAGAGGGTGTGAAAGAGAAAGGAGAGGAGGGGAGGGAGGTGAGGTTTGAAGAGGGGGTTGGGGAGCACTCACACACACACACACAAACACACACACACAGACTCACACACACATCCACATACCTCTCTTAGCACTGTAATGGGAACAATAGGCAGATCCCTCTGTAGGTTTGGGTTTGAAAAGGCCACTGGTTTGACACAGGGCACGACCCCATGAGCAAACATTAGATGGCCCATTCACACTGCAGTGCTTTGTTAACTTCTCCAACCACAAACTGGTTAGAGCGATGTAATGTTGACTTTTTGCATGTGGAATCAAATAAACCTCTATTACTGATTGATAGTGTGTACACAGCAATATTACTTGTATTGTTAATACGACTGCGTGAGTACTATGTTGAGTTAAAGTTATGACAACTGTGTAGTGCAAATCATGTTGTTCGGCACAGATTATCTAGTAATGTGATGGTTAACAGATCCAGTCTTGAGCGTCCTGTAATACTCAAATGTTCGACTGATAAAATCTGGATGATTACGTCAGTACTTTCCGAGCTGGAACTCAACAACCGATGAGAGAGGCGTCCCGGAGGAGCTGACCGTGCTACGAAGCAGCGATCAAAATTCTAGCCCTCGAGGTTAGCTAGCATGTCGCTGCTGCCAGAAACTAAAACTGAAATCTCACCTCCAGCTCTCGCTGAAGAACAGAAAACCCGTGTTGACAGGCGTTTCCCCCCCTCATCCATTTGTTTTCTTCTCTCGTTGCACTGCTTTACTACAGCAAGTTGTTGTACCACGCTAATCTACATTTTGTTTAGGTCTGATTCCCCATGAGAGTGGGTTAGGGTTAGGGTTAGACATATATTTTGACTCATTTTTCAGGTTCAGGTAGACAAATGAACAGTACAAGTCCTTAAAGTTGTTAAAAGCCTTTTGTGGCTCCAGAGGGAGCTGTATGGAATCTGATGAACTGCTTCCAGTGAAGTCACTGGAGTCAGCATCAGTTGGCTGAAGACAAGTTTTCTCAGACTTTCAGTGCACTCTGGTTGCTTTGTGGGTGTTCTACGTTTCCTTTATATGACAAAACTGTGAGTCTGACGATGTTGTAGAAGTGCAATGCTACTCTATTGTGTTTGTCTCCATCTTCCCATGTATCCGTGGTAGGCGTCCTGTTTCACCTCACCCCCAGTAAGGTATCGATAGCTAATTCTCTTCCTGGTGTCACGGTGGTCCCGGCCTGTCAATCGACATAATCTGAAGGCAGACACCACAACATTAGCCTCCATCTGAGTCTCCGGAGACATTGTCTGGTGGAGAACACAGACTCCATAGAGGGTCTATGGCTATCCATTACCATCTGATGCTGAATGAGTAACAAAGTGAATAGGAGTGGGGAGGTCAAAGGGGACGAGGGGTTGTTTGGCTCTACTGTCCCTCTTCGGGCGCCCACAGGGAAGAAAGTAATCATGGCACCAAAAAATGGAGAATAATGGCCACTGAGAGGCAAACACAATACCTTGAGTGCTCGGGTCCTGAAGCCACAAGCGTCGATGCAAATCTTGAAGTTCAAAAAGGTATTCCTCGATAGAAAAATGGTTCAGTCACTTCACATTACCTCCTCTGTTCTCACACAAAGGGAGAAAACTGCTCTGGTCGAAAGCAGCTGTTGAGTAGTATGAGCCAGCCGAGTTTTAATGAGTTGTCATGAGGACAGTCGGGTGAAGCCACGGGTCAGTCCGTTCACGGAGGTCGCAGCACTGTCAAAAAGCCAAGTGTCTCTGTTCTGATTTCATGCCAACTAAATAAAGAGCTATCTCTGTGTGTCCTGCCAAGGCGGCTGTAAATATACCATTATGTAAGGGGAATCAATTTCAACCGTAGGAAAAGGAAACACGGCTCAGACCTGACTGAGAGTTCAGAGCTTTGACACGATAATTATAAAGAAAACCAATCCAGAGATAAAAGTGAGTTTTTGATGGACTGTACCTGTCTTTCTGTATGTTTTGGCTCATTTGATCCAAACACAGCCTCTTTCTAACAATGCTGTCTTCTTCTTGTTTTGAGTGTAACTGACAAGAAAAGAATACAGTACATAATGTTTACTATAATGGATGAGATACTGTATCTTCAGCTGGTTTCAGGTTTCCCAAAGTTGGTGGTCATGCTTCACTGAAATGAAAACCAGAGGCAGCCTTCAGGGTGGGAAATAAATTATGTTTTGCTTTGGAAACTGGCTGTAAGAAGAGTAAAGTGTATTTATTCATGGTAAATGTGCTAAAAAACAGAACGATCCTTTAATATTTTGCGTCCAAAGCCAAAACGGACAAGCATAAATCACAAATGTCATTAATGGAAGCTCAGCCGTTGGTATGAAAACCACAGACATTCTGCTCAACCTATTTATTTCAGCGGTAACTTGCAGTATAACGTGAGATTAACTCTACACTAATTCCAAACATCTCTAAAGTATGCACGGCGACACTTTGAGGTTTGTTAAAAAATACCAAAATCCTTACGAGTGAACCACCGAGACCACTGACAGCTTCAGCGACTACTTACTGCGGGGGATTAATATCCCATTAAAATGTTAGGAGTGTTGAGTTTTGGTGAGGGCTGGCAGCTGTTGTCACTTGAACACTTGCACGCAATGCTGGGAGGCTGAAACATTACATCAGTGATACAAGCAGACTGATACTTCAGAGGAGGCTTCTGGAAAGGTGCAGCACACACAGATCCAAGAGTAAAACCTCGAGGGCTCTCTAAAGTCAACCTGACACTATCTTTTTAATCCGCGTTTAGCCGGGTGTCATCGTCATATTGTCAGAGAATTCAGGTTTCGTGACAACCAGATGCAAAACAGTTAAACACTCTGTCAGGCTGCAATGTGTTTGTCAGCACTGTCACTTCATAAATCTGGGCTAAGTTTCTGCAAACCACTGACAATAAATGTGTATGTTTTATACATGCATGTGAGCTGACTTCGGTGAACGGTGGTGGTGTTACAGCGAGATGGCTACCAAGCGAGAGACCGCTAATCGAGCGGCATGGTCAGTGGCCGTACGCTTCTGAGTTGGCGCTGTAGGTACTCCTCGAGTGTCGCCTCTTGAAGCTCCACTCTAGTGCAGTAATATAAAGAGTGAGAAAAGTCAGAGATAGGGGGTGGTTTACGGTGGTTGCATGGGTGATGCACTGGACTTTTCCTCTGGAGACTGGTGTTTGCATCCAGTTTTTGAGCAAGAATGAAGAGTGATTGGTTTTTAACTAAGTAAATTATGTATTTACGTTACTTGACGTGAGTTACATCACAGTTACATGACTGAACATAGTTATTTTAACCTAACGTTTGATCTTTTCCTGGCCTAACCAATTAAAAAGTTTAAATCTAACAAGTAGTTTCTTTTATCCTAAACCTAACCAGAGCACAAAACCACTGGACGTTTCCGATGAAACTTCAGGACATTTTCCTGTCATTTTCCAGCCGTGTTAGTGCAATGAGAGCCGATATTTTTGATGGTGACAGCAGGACAACTATGCAGGTATTTTTCAAGAGATGAAGGGACAATTTCCTGCAGTGTATTTTGGCAAGGGAACCAGGTAAACCTAAACCTAACCAGACGATAAGTACAACTTTGTCAGAATATAAAATCAAAAATTGGACATAAAGAAATGTAAACTTTCAACATATCTGCAGTTTGCAGGAATGTACGTCGCCAACATTTATTCTGGCGACTGTGTCGTGTATTTTCATCTGTGTACTGTGTGCCTGTGCTCTAACATGCATGTGATGTCAGTGTGAAACATGTAGTCATCTTTACGGTTATGTAAACATATCTCACTATGACTGATCACCAATTCCACATGTGTACATCGTGCACTCATGGCCTTGAGACTGTAAATCTGTGGGACCTGCATACCAGGAATGCATACTCCGTGTGCACTCTGTCATTCACCTAAATCTGCCGCTTTGTTTACACATGTTTGAGTTATTAAAGCGTCCATCTTAATTGTTACGATACAGAAAAGACAAAACATCCAGTAACAATCACGCTGGAAGGAAAAGACGCAGACAAACATCCTGGCACTCGAGGAAGGGAGCGAACCTCCCTTTATCCACGACAGAGAAGGAAAAAAGGAGCGGACTCGACAAAGTATCTGTTGCTTCGCTCACTAATACCTTCTAATATCACCTTTCAGCGCTGATTAGGGCTTCAGGGCAGATGCACACCTGCACTCCCCACAGCCAAAATTGCCAGGTTGAGTCAGCCTGGCCTGTGGGAAAGACCTTTGAACTTTTCAGACAGGGTTACAGAAAGCTGACTTCTGATTTATTGTGGGACTCCTGGAGGCAGAGCAACTTCCCTATCTCGTCTTTCCCCATGAGAACCAAAGAGAAGGATATAGGGAAATCCTGACAACTGAGTCTTAAGAAAAATGCTTCTCATGATTTCCATTCACCTGAAGTAATTTCATTATAAATAAATTCACTCTGTTCATGTGTCATAGAAGCATCAATCATTGTTTTCATTTGCTAGATTGCCTCAGGAGATTAAAAGGCCTGTCAGGAGTGAACATTATTGTGATAGAAAGTACAGATAAATCCGACATTCATCAATCATCATCCAGCACGAGCCTCATAGCCCACTTCATATGTACACTTAGTGACTGATGAGGTGGGACGTGGAATATGAATAACACCATATTTGGTTTAACAGAGTTCTGACACCTTCTTAACCATCAAATTCAAAGACTTTCCAGGCCCAGTTCCCTCAAATTCAAGGATCTAACTCAACATAGTTTAAGATTCAGACCATATTTATGTTTGTTGTTAGATTGCGACCTCTAGTGGCTGTAGTAATTAAAGCAGCTGCAAAGGAGGAAGTATTTGTGTCCAGTGTGAAACCAGAGGTCAGCGGTGAAGTTATGCCACGAACATAAGGTGAAGTAAGTTACTGTGGTAATGTAGTTATGTTTGTAAGAGAAGTTGCAGAAGTAACGTAATGATTTTAACTCAAACCACAATGTTTTCCCAAACCTAACCAAGTTGTTTTGTTGCCTAAACCTAACCAAAAGGCGACTGTACGACGAAAGGTGTCGCTGTTACACTGCAACGCTGCAACGCTCATGATGTTTTGTGAACGGTGATATCAACCTTTTCAGTGGTTTGTGGTTGGTTTGGACAAACAAACACAGGACTTTGACCCAGCAGACCGCTCTTCGGGTCCCGTATGACAGACCAAGAGGCAAGCCCTTTCGATGACTCATGTCTATTTATGTCTTTTTTCAAAAACTCTCAGGCCTTGAGTTTTCCCCCCCATAACATTCAGGAACTTTTAAGGATTTCTTAGAAACCTCGGTTCAAAAATAGCTAATGTGTTCCCAGACTCAAACTCATGCTTGTGTCTGACTGTGCCTGTTATCTTCTGTGTTTCTTTCTGCACACATATCTGTGCGATGCCCAAACTCGGAAGGCACGCACCAATAAAACTTCCTGTTGACTCGCTGCCCAATTATTTGGACAGCCAATGGACAGCGCCCGTGGGCTTCGGCTAGATAAGCGTGTTTTCATTTTGGCCATCGCTGCAGTACTGTCTGCGTTGCCGCTCCACATCCTCGTTGTTTTCTCTGACAAAGCTGGCAAAAGCACTGCCGGCCTGAGAGGGCTGCAGTAACGGGGGGAGTGCAGGCCAGCTGGGTCAAAGAAAGAGATTGGTGGTGATCTAAGTGGAGAGACGGAGAAACGCTGACCATGAGTTTGGCTCTTTGTGTGTTTGAGAGTGCATCGCTGAACTTTGCTGATGTGGTTCAGCCAGCGCTCTATGTTCAAAGCCGTGCTATAAAAAAAGCTTTCATTAACTACAATTTATGGTGCCGCTGCTGAGCTGCCACACATGCACGTAGTGTTTTCTTTTAAATTAGTGTACAGTTGCCGTGTAGTGCTTCACATGAGTTCTTGTTGTATTTTAACCATATAAATCCCTGTAGTGCTGATGCCCTTAGCAGGAAAAGTGTCGTCAGTTGGATTTGGATTTGGATTTGTCACCATATTTGGACGAGAGGGTGGAGCTGGGCAGGATATCCTGATTGGATCTGACTGAGAACCACAAGGACAAAATGAACATCGTGCTGTATTGACGAAGACTTGAAACCAGTGATTGAAACCGTAAACTCATGAGGAAACTTTTCAAGGAGGTAATAAATACATTGAGAAGTAGGGTCATTTTCTCATAAGCTTACATTCAATCAGACTTCTTTTTTAAACCAGTAGTCTACCCCTGTTGGCTATTAGGACAAATGCAGACCTAGAAGCTCCCTCCACGTTTTATAAAGTCGTCTCATTCTTCACACTCTTCTGTTTTTAATTAGCACGACAATGCTAAATCTTCTAGCCAATAAGTGGGCATACCTAACGATATTAATCGTTTAGTTTTCACTTACTACTTGCTCCCCCGACAGGCAAGTAATGAGAGAGACATGTTGAATTCATCCAACAGACTTTACCGTATGAAACAAACCATTTGCTTTGCCAGACAATGAGTGGATGGTTTCATAGACGCTTAGTTGCTGGTTGTTTCAAAAGCTCTGATGTTTGATGTTCTTCTTATATCACATAGTTTTAATGTAGACGAATATTCACATACAGTGTGGAGAGAGTTGGGTAGATTCATGCTGAGAGGCTCAGGCTCCATGAAATGAATATTTATCTGTTATTTCATTCTTTCACCGTCTGTTTTCAACATCTCAAACGCATAAAACACCTCTCTTCTCTTTCCTCCTCCCGTCCATCAGCACTTTGTGAAGTCTAATTTCTGCCTGAACATTCTTCATGTACAGTATTTCTTCTGCCCGATTTCTCTCCCATCTGTTGCTTCAGATTTTTTGCATGAGAACAGCCTCACCGGGATGGATTTACAGGCAGGCTGGGAGCCATGAATTCAGGAGGTGGTTCTGTTATCTGCCTCAAGCAGCCAAGCAAAGTGAAATTCGACCCAGCTATGAGAATGCCTTTTTTTTTTTTTTTTTTTCCTAAGCGTGATTTTTCTTCCTCTGGCGAGATTTTTTTAAAGCCACATATCTAGTACAACCACACCTGGGTGGCGTTTAAACTACATATGTGGTTTAAAAGCTTATGTTATTATACAAGTTATTCAGATGGCTCCGATGGTTAATCTGCAGTTTCACACCATTTCAGGGGTGTTTACACTGAGTGCATGTGTAGGACAACAGCAGTACATTCACAGGTTTTGAGGCTACATAGAAATTGCTAAAATGCGCTAAAGTCTTCCTTTTTCTTATAGTTGAAAATCTTCTTAGTTTATATGTCATGTTTCACAAAAACTGAGCAATTACTCTACTTTTGGGACAATGACAATGCCTTTCCATTCAGCAAATGGTTTGCAGTCACATCCCCCAACTGGTTAATGGCATTTTATACCAACAATGTACCAACAAGCGTCTTTGTCATGTTTAATATCTATATTACGTTTATATGTTGTATATGTATGTTTATATAACATGTGTATAACCTCTTTACTGTGTTTATTTTTTCAGAAAAGTGTTCAAATCTTAAAATTTGCATTCTATTCCTCAATCCTGTATCAAGTCTTTTTGCATGTATCTCTTTGCACGGTCAGATTTTGTTTATTTAGACCTTTAGAAAGAAGAAGAAGGATAAAATGATGCAGAACAACAGTCTGCAGAGTGGAGGCAAGAGGATGATCGAGTGAGACGGGAGGCAAATGTCACTAAAGCGAAGACCTCGCACTAAGTTTATTAAAATTTGAAGGCATATTTCCTCTTCTTGGCGCTCGTTTCATCCATTTTCAGCAGCAAACTGAGCAGAGTGGAGGGCTTGAGCGCTCGACTCTGCCTCTGGGTTGGGTTGCCAGGTACCACGACACACATCCCTCAAGAAACTGAGACACTTGATTTGTATCACTATGGCATTGTGAGATTGATGGATAGTGGCATAAAAAGGTTAACAATAGGGAGACTTCCTGCGTGCTGGCAGGTATGCAGGTCTTGTGGAGTGTTGTTGATGCATTTGGGAAATTGTTGTCGGCTATAAAACCTTTTGTGGCTCCGGGAAGAGCTGCGAGAAATCTGATAAACTGGTTCAAGTGACATTATTACAAGTTTGGCCGTGAAAAACAATCTAGAGGTGTAGACCTCTGCATTCACTGCTCGAGGATAGCGCCTCGAGGCTACATTGGCCACTATTTGCATAAAACACCCATATCTCTGACAGAACTGCTGGTGACGAAGTTGTGAGTAATGTAGGTGCCTGGTTTCAAGAAGAATGTGTTGAATAAATATCTCTGTTTCCAGTCCGGCGTTATGGATGAAATGTTAATTGGTGGCATACTGTTTAATGGCTCTAAACTTTTGGCACATCTTTTATATATGTTGCGTGCAGTTTTTGATAATCTAAGACCAGGAATATGTTCGATATTTTCTGTAGAGAAGTTGTACTAGAGAACAGCACTTCCTTGTGTGTGGCTGTATTGTAAATTTAAATGTATGACATGTTAAGGGTCAGGGAGAGTCTTCAAAAGGCTTCAAGGGATTTGCTATAATGCAAAGCCTCGCTATAAAAAAGACATTACAGCGTATGAAATGAAACGCTCTGCTGGAAATACTGACTCCATTATTCACAGAGCATGTTTGTGTGGATGTTTGCATAGTGGACAAATAAAAGGAAGCTGCAGTGATGTCACCAACAACAGCAGGAAAATCAGGAATGCAAGCATCATAAACTGCTCATGTGAAATCACAGCTGCTGTAAACATCAGCTATGAACTGTAACTTGTAAAACACCCGTCCGCTGCGCTGACATGATGAATGGACGGCGCTCTCTCAATGAGAACGGGAGTACTTTGCAACTTATCTGCAAGTTTGTGTCTTAAGTTTAAGTCAACTAAATCTGTCCGAGAAATCCTTCCAGTCCTTCCTTCCGTCGCTACCGAAACTAAAGACAGCGCAAAGTCTAATAATATCGCTTCCCCGCGTAATGAAACGTGTTCCCAACCAGATGCAAGCATGTTAGTATTCATTACTGTTATGTAAAGAGACAGACCTGGGTTGGAGTTAAGATCCATGGGGTGCAGAGGAAGACGTGCCCCCTTCTCAGCTGGAGGTCGAGGGAGCAAAAGCCACGCTGTCGCTGCTGACCGCCGGCCCCCCGGTGCCACTTCTTCATCTGTTCTCGTTCTGTGCCACAGACGGATTTATCTCCCTCTGTTTCTGCTAAAACACACTCCACTGCTCTCACCGCTATCCTTCCTTCTCTCCCCCTCCTTCCTTCGCTTCTCGCTTTCCTCCACCTCATATAACTCTTTCGCCTAAAACTTCATTCTGGTGAGTCAAAGGCAGGTCAACGTGACACACCAATCAGAAGCACTTAGGAGGAGGTCGGGCTGAGGCGAGTCTGTCTGCCTCTCGGGAAAACCTTTCCTCTACATGTACTTCTGACAAAGGAGCTGAAAGAGCGGAGGAAGCATATCACTAAGAAGTAAGTGTAGGAGAGAGCGACCGAATGAAATCGAGTGAGACAGCGAGCCGAAAGGCAAGACGGTGTGTCTGCTTGTCTCCGAAGGAAGTGAGAGGGGTGGGGTGGGAGCCGGCGGTGGCGATGGAGGGGGAGGGGGTGCCTCGTAAATCAAGCAGCCCTCCCCGAAGTGGGGACCTGTAAATCTGGAGAACGAAGAGTGGGCACTCGGCCAAATGAGTCATCCACAGCGCTCTATAAATACAGCCGTGCGGGGTCGACAAGGCTGCTGCTACTGGTGGCCAAGAAGCCCCGAGACAACGGGGCTTCTCCCTCTCGGAGGAAGGTCTTTAATAGCCTCCTTATCGTTTTTCAATCTCACCCAGACTTAAAGGAGAACCACACATCAGCGGCAACCATTAAACGGCACAGGGCGCCCCTTTGAACCCCCTCGGAGGGTGATTAAGTTTAAGGCTACCTGATGGAACGGCTTGTGGAGGAGATATCCAAATATTTACCCAGACAGAAATCGGTTTACATACCATCGGTCTGGACGTTCAATTCAAGTGTTCATTAGACAAACATACTGTAACAGTACAGGAGAAACTTCACCGGAGGCCCTGGCTGAGACCAACCTGATACATGTGGGAGCAGAGGTCGTGGACGGGGGTTACAGCGAGAGGCTGATGGAGGAGATTGCTATGTGACATGTCAAATACCGATCCCCTCAATAGGGCTGTTATGTAAGCATGTGGGCTTCCTGTCCTGTCCCTCTCTTTGGCCCGAGACTTGCAGGCCTCAGTGCGTTTCCTCCAGAGGGTCTCGCTGCTGCTCGCACGCAGGAAGACACAAGAAAGGAAGTAGAAGGCGCTGAATTCTCTCACAAGAGCATCTAGCATACGCAAAAGGTTAGCAGCTTATTGTTTGGATGTGCTGAATTCCCCCGGATACCTGCTTTTTGTCAGTTCTTGAATCAGTCTGTGTCCGAGATGTGTTGAGATGTGAGGAATGTACGCATGGATCACATACATGTGTGTGAAATGACAAAGTTGTGTTTTGTCGTTCCATTTGCCGTCCTTCACAGCCCAGCTACAAAACCATTTACCACCACGAGCTGCTAGTTCATCATCTTCTCACGATGTGACAGCCTCGTTCGGAGCCAGCGGAGGATGCGCCAATAAGTGAAGCACCTCGCCTGTACAATATGCGAAGTGTAGCAGGCAACAGTGCACGTCCACTCATCCTACGCGTTATCCTCTCGTGTTGTTATTGCAGCTGCCTTTTCCCATTTAGCGGTTGATCAATCATGGCTTTATGAAAAATGGGCTTCATCAGTCACTGTGCGGTTTGAGCCATTATGTGAGCTCCCACAGGCTCTGGTCCCATCACTAAAATACTTAAACAGCATATTGTGTTGTAACAGAGAAACATAAGAGGACTGTAACCACCGATCAGACCGCTGTTGAAAGACGATGACAACATCTAAAAGCATCAATCATATTCATGTGCTGTGACAAAGTTGTAACCTCCCACTGATGAAACAAACTGTTTTGGAAAACATACACAGGCTGCATCTTGTTTTGAAAGAGTATTTCTTAATTCACCCAACTATCGCCGAGTAAACACTCTCCAGACCTTCTGCCTTAATGAGCCGTGTGTGTAAATCCCACACAGAAGGGAGGCATCCTTCTCATAGAGTCCAGTGCCCCCTTTAACAAACATGATCATCATACGAATCTCTGAGTGCGCAATGACTGAACAGCCTGCTGCTGCAGCTCGGAGAGCCCAGACTCCCACAACACCTCCTGCAAGATACCTCAGGAAACCTGGTCAGTGACCTTTACCTAATCCACAAAGCCACATGTAGTCAGGCTTAGCAAACTCCGAACCTTTCAACAATCTGAGAGAGAGCACAGAGATGTTGCCTCTGCGTTGAGAACCAGTAGGAGTCTGCATTGTTACTTAAATCCATTTGACAGTCAGCCAGCGTTTCCTTTCCAGCACCTTGTCACAGAATTTCTGAGGAGGGAGTTTGGGTTGTCTGCAATCTGGCTGAGCACAAAATCCCCAAAATGTCCCACTTCCAACATCTGCCAATACAGAACAATGGAGATGCTCCTAACTTCTATGTAACGCTGAAGAGTCTTTTCAATCACCGCAACATTATCCAGACAGGGTTTATCCATGCCCACTGCCAGGACACTGATAAGTTCTCTAACGATCTCAGCAACCCTCTGCCAAGGACATTCTCTCTCAGACTCCAAAATTTCCCTCCCTTTTCCTCCAGAATAAAGGATGTGTCCGCTGGGTTTTCTTTCTCAAACTGCCTCAAATGTCAGCATTTCCATGCTTCTGCAAAGAAACACTAAGCAACCTCCTGCCTCCGCCTCCTGGCTCACTGAATGATTTTTCCAGGGCTCGATAAGGAATGTGTAAAAATCATTCTCCATCGTCTTTATTATCTGCCATAAGCTTCCTTTTAAACAACTCGGCAGCCTTGCTAGCCTGCATATAACTTTAAAGTAAGGAGTACCAGCTCCTAATATAGACTGATAGCACCGGTCTTCGCTGGTATCGACCAGCAGGACTTTGACCTTCCACAGCCAACTAGATTTTTCTCCAATTACCCACTTCCATGGCAGAAGTATTTGAACAGGAAGGATGGTGATAGACAATTCGGCTGACATGCAGCCCTGCCTGTATTTGTTCAAGCTGATTTGTTAATTTGGTTTCAGTAATAAGGGTGAAGGGTGGATTTGTTTAGAAGCTGCAGGCCACGATTCACTGGTTGAAAGAAAAACTTTGACCCGCTTGTGGTTTTTTTATGGAAAAGCCAGCAAATTCGATATAATAGTATTCATCCTCTGGGGACTATGAATCTCTGTGCTAAATTACATGAAAATTGATCCGATAGTTGTCAAGACATTTCATTAAAAGACAAAATTGTCAACCTCATTGTGGCGCTAAATGAAAAGTAAGGTGGTCACCAAAGCAATCAGGATTCAGCCTCTGGGGATCATCAATGTCAGCATTTCTTATAAAATACTAATTCCTTTAAATATCTCTGCGGAAAGTTTATGATGAGAGTCTCTTTCATATCGGGCTGTAAATTCATCTGAATTTCAGAGTGAACCGTCACAATCTCACACACAAACATCCTCGCCTGAGATCCTCCCTGGGGAAACTGACACTAACGAAGCCAGCGGGTGGCTGTTTTCATGTTAAATGTTGCATCAGGGGAGGAAAATCTTCAGTTATTGACTTAAAGCACATAAAACTGGCTTGTGTCATGACCCAATTCAATGTGAAAAATGTCTGCGTCGCATTAGAGGATCAAGGAGAAATGAAAAGTACCAGTGCCTACGAAAAACAACAATAAAAAGCTACACACATTATAGGCAAACGTTCTCTCACTTCATGCTGCAGTACATGGAAATCCACTCTATGCGTGCGTCCGAGGCGGCCTTCATCCCCTTTTGTAAAGCCGAGTGCTCGGGCTCATAAATCCGTATATCAAGAGAACAACAACAAGGGATGTGAATCTCAGAAGCTCCATATGAGAAATGTCAGCAGCAGCAGATTGCCAGGCCACAACTCCTGCAGGAGGCCACACGCCGCTGCGTCACAGAGAGCGGGTTATTGACTGTACGAGCACACTGGAAAAACACGTGTGTGCGTAAACATGCTGCGCCCACACATACGCCGCGGAAGAGAAGGAAGGAAGAGAAGTTCAGTTTGTGACCTTTTCTGAAAATGTCATATCACAAAGTGAATCCTTGAGAGAGAGAGAGAGCAGACACTGGCTGCCTCCCACAGGCTCTGACCAGACGCACAAATTAAGACGGTCGACGCTTTTTATATGCAAAGCAGAATCTTGTCACTCATGCTTCTCCGGGCTTCCTCATTTTTAATATCCGCGGCATCAATTTCGCTGCTTTCCCTCTTGATGCTGGCGCTCTATTCCCCCTGGATTTATGACGCATTAGAAGCTGCGTGGGCACTATACATCCAGCCGCTAATGAAAACAATACATCAGAACGTATAGTTGGAACAGAGAGCTGCTTGTTTTTCCTGTCTGTCAGATTGATTTGATCAAACTTGTGTGTGGACTATGTTTTAGCTGTGACAGAAGTGGGTGTAGGAGGTGGTGTATGTGTGTGTGTGTTGCTGGGTGGAGAAGCAATTTCATGTCATGGAGCTTTTTTAATTTATTAGAGCTGGGTGGGGCTCTCTCTTCCTGGGCTCCTTGGAATTGTAAAATGTTATATATTTTATCTTAATCGTGATATTTCTCTATATAATTTCATTTCCTTTTTTCTTTATAAGATTTTATTTGAGGATTATAACTACATCATCCTTCTTTATCTCTTGAAACATGATGATTATCTTGTATTTTGCGTGTACTGTCACACCTTTACCTTTCAAAATTCGCTTTGTGTGAACTATTTCTTTGACGATGTTTAATTTGTTTTTCGCGGCCCATTCCCCAGAATAACAGTCGCTGGTGTACATTTCTGTAAACCACGGATATGTTGCAACTTCATGTTTCTTTAGGTTTCATTTTCTATTTTATCCAGACACAATGCTGCGCTTAGGATCTGGTTAGGTTTAGACACAAAAAACACTTGGTTAGGGTTAGGAAAAGATTACGTTTTGACTTAAAATACCTGTTTTTGTAACGACAAAACACGGCTGGAGAAACTACAAAACTACATAGGGCACCCTTGCACCCAAAAATAACAACAGTGCACTGAAACAATAAACTGCACTGGGAATACAATACTTTTAAATTAATCCAAGCATCCTTTTCAGCATTATAATCTCTAAAAAAAAGTTTTCACAATGGCGCATATAGGACATACGCCGCCAACAGGCTCTAAAAGGAAGTCAAAGATATGAAATGTCCTGATTTTGCGTGCAAACCGGTTGCTTCTCTCCGAAGCATACCTTGAAATAGACCTGCAGAAGAAGCTGTGAGCCTGTTAAAGGATTAAAATAGTCTGCGGTCTTCCAGGCACTCCATAAACACTCTCATGATATGTGCATGGTCGAGCTACGGTTAACGGATCGTGGTAGTTCAGCCAACCCTCTGAAATAAACATGATTACAGTAAGCTGCACCATACACACATACAGCCAGTGCCAGCATCAGTTACAAGTTATCCATGACTAATGTGACATAGAGGCCTATTTGAAAACCAGCTCCATACATCCTGACACTGAAATGACAGCACCGCAGATTAATATGTTTCCTTAATGACTCTACTGGGGCTTCTTTAACCTTAAACACCTCGATGCTTAGAGGGCAGTATTCTCAGCTGGCCGTATTTACTACCATCCACGAACAAGTGGGATAATTGTTTGGGTTATTAACCCTTCCCCCCCCGCTGGCTTATTTAATTAATTCAGCCATCCATCACTCCATCATCAACTTCAGCTGCTTATAGTCAGCATGCTGGCTTATGGCTTCCTCACATAAACGGTCCGTGGTCTTATAATTACACGTCTGTCTCCACTGTCCAATAGAAATCACTCAGTCATTACTGTTTAATAAGTCTAACTATACAGAATTTAGGTAGGAATAACATGTTATCCTGATAAAGCACATTCCTGGACTGATCGTGCAACAGTTCGTATTCAGTTTTCTTATTAACCAGATTTACTCCCTCCCTGCCTCGCCTGCCTGCTCACGTTTACACTGTGATTATCATAATTCAATCACAGAAGTCACTTTGTGATAATGAGACGTTCACCTCAGTGACGTGCGACACTCATAAGTCACTGCAGAGGTCACCGAGGTGGCTACCTGTGCCCACCCATCAGCCGCACGTGTCAAACAAACGGTCACAGGATCGCAGAGGAGCATTAATAACAGACGCTCTAAATCAAAAAAGGAAGCGATAAAAATTTACACGTGAAACTCATTAAATTTTATTACTGACGAGACCACGCTCTGAAGAACTCAATAAACCAAACGAAGCATGTACTGTAGAAGAAGTTGAGGTAAATCTGACGAGACAATCTTCAACGACCCTCTTTTTTCCTGAGCTCTCAGCTGCATCTCACGGTCTTCATCAGCGGATAAAGTTTGCTCAGTCACCCCTAAGTAAATGTTTACGAGTGCTCAGTAAAAAACTTACAATATGACATACAATACAAGCAATTAAAATGCTGCTATTATGCTCCACAGAGTGTTAACTTGATAATTCACTCGTAATAGGGTTGAGTGTGTACTTGGCTGAAACTAATATCCAGTACAGATAATGTACTTTATATGAGCAGAGCATAAGTTGTTTCTGAAGAAGTAATAATACAATAAAATAAATAAATCAGGCTTAAATGAGCAACTCCAGAGTCAAGCCCCGCTCACTCCGAGTACAGATGTGGATACAGCAGTGGTGGAAGGAGTACTGAAAATATGTACTCAAGTACGAGTACAGTTACATTACTGAAACATTGCTTATTTACGTGAGTAAAACTACTGGTTTTAAAATAATACTCAAGTAAAATCATAAAGTATTCTTCTCAAATGCCACTCAGAGTATTACTTACTTACTTTTTAACCGTTGACATTCATAAATTATGGTTTTTAAAGTAACCAAGTAGATTACATGGTGTAATACGTACTTAAATTCAACCCTGAACCCTGTAATTAGTTACTTCCACACCATTAATACTTCAGCAAATTTTGTTGCTCCATCAAACCCTTCACATTAGGCAGTTCTCCTAGTCATTACTGTCTGCCAGCCAGCCTCAGCTCCTGTATATGGACATTTATTCACATTAACTCGAAGCACAAATGAATTAAGACTGAATTGTACAAGATGAGTTCATCGCTTCCTTTATTTCTTTAGATTTCCCTGTTTAACTGAAGCTTATTTATTTGCAAAAATGCTAAAAAAAGAAATGATTATCATAGTCAGGACTGGATTAGAGGATTTTCCACCGAGCTGTAACTACATAAAAATCCACATGAGGGCACTATCATCTTTATTTAGACTGAGGCTCTCAGGCTCCCCTCCACCCTGACTTCACTACAGCACAATGTCGACTCACATTCAAAATGAGGAAATGCCTGCACATTACTTTATTCAATAATCTGAAGCCGAACATAATCTTTGATATTGCACAGGAAGCTCCTCTTCTCTACAGGTATGTATCATATAGACTCAGGCTTTGCTCTGTAAACACTGTTAATGCCCCAGGCTGTCCACCTGCTCGCGGCAACATGATCCCCAGGTCCTCTCATGAATGAAGGGACGGTGACCTCTGGGGATTAGTTGGGAAATATTCCCATAATTCAGCAGCGGTGACTTGATGTGACCTGAGCAGCTACTTTAACCAGGCTGCCAAGAGAAACTGACAGGAAAACAGAGAGAGAGAGACTTTAAGTCTGAGCCCGGGGGCAAAGAGAGAGAGAGAGAGGGTGACATACTGAACTCAGCCCTGTGTTTATTAGAGCTCGGGGAAAGAGGAGCGCACTGTTTCTCCATCAAAAACACAGCGGGGAGTGTTTCCTGTGTTGATTCTTGTTTTATAGGAACTGGATGATTAATCACAGTTGTACCACAGGGAGTGACATTTAGCTACAGGTATGAATGCAGCTTTGACAGGTGAAAAACAGATGAGTCTGTGCCATTTTGTTTCAGGTCATAATTTGCTGAAGGCGCTCGCTGTGGTGAAGTCTTAAAAACCGAGATCCCCGGCGCTCAGAGCTATGCTACACCACACGGCTGTCTTCAGATCGCACCTGACATTCTTGGGAGGATTCAACGACATCAGATAAAACTGCACGCTAATCCTGAGCGGCAGGATGTTCTGATATGTATTCCAGATATATGGACTGAGAGGAATCCAGTTTTTATTCTGTCAGTGCTTCCTGTGCGCTGGAGATACTCTTAAAAAGCCACTTTTTCTGTGATCAGCTGAAAGTACGAGTTTTTGGAAGAGTTTGCATCAAATATGGCAATACAGAAAATGTCAAACCTTAGACAGATGTTTCACGTTTCACATTATGTGCTCATTTCACATCTGGAGGTGGAGAGGGTGGTGGTGCTATTACAAGCCAACACCGCTGCCAAACAGTTGACCGCAGTTCGAGTTACACCACTTGCCACTCCAGCTGGTTTTGTGGTGACAAAACCAGGTGTTTTTTAAAGGACATTTCCAGCCATTTTTGTGGAGACAAACTGGGTGTTTTTTGAGGAGACCTGGGAAGATTTCCAGCTGTTTTCTGTGGCGACCAAACCAGCTGTTTTGTAAAGGACACCTGGGGATCTTTCCGGTTGTTTTTGTGGTTGACAAAACCGACTATTTTTCACAGGAAGTCGGTCCATCTCCAGCCGTGATTGTCGTGACCAAAACAGGTATTTTAAGCCAAATCATGATATTTTCCTCAACCCCTTACCAAGTGGTATCAGAGCATAAGCATAGTCTTTGCAACACAAAGAAACTATCTGTGGTTTTGCATGAGCGTGCTTGGCTATCATTCATTCTGGCAATTAAGCTGAATACACAAGCCAGTAACGGAAATTATGAAAACAGTACTCATGTTTGTTGTCATTCCTGTTGCCTTCAGCTCAGGCCCATGTGTGCTTGCACATGTTGTAACATGTCATAGTGATGGTAGACAACGTCACTCGTGCTTTGAGTCTCGGTTTGGGGCGAGCAAAAAACAAAAGCCCCATTGTGTCTGTACCTGTGTGTGTCTCTGTCAGACATAACCCGGATTCCAGTCTAAATATTTCTAGCAGTGTGGTGAATCTGCCTCGGTAACTCTTTCTGTAGGATTAATGCACATCATCCAGATGTGAATGTGCACAGTGTAAGAGACAAAGACAAGAGCGATGAAAAACAACAAGAGAGAGGAACAGAAAAAGCATCCAAGTGTGCACAGGTGAATAACAAACTTGCAGAGATGTTCTTTCAGCTGTTTTGCACAAGTTAAAGTTTCCAGAAAAGCTAAAAATACAGAGTTATTTGTTTATCTCAGAGTCTCCTCCCTGTACAGATGTCCTGATGCCGCTAGTCAAGCCCCTGGCAGTCACCCGCTCGCCGACTCGTGTTCGAACCTCACCACAACTCTCAAAAAGACAACGGACATCTCTGTACAACTCTGCCCCCCCCCCCACCACCATCACTTCCCGCCTGTGCGTCTGCCAGCGACTGTCCATGTGTTGTGTTCAAACTGCAGAGCCCCATTTAGCCCAGTGGAATATATGTGTTGTGTTTTCCTTTCATTTTCTCTCTCCCGCTTCTCTTAGACCTCTTTCTTTGCTGCCTCACAACAAGCCATGTTCTTGTTTTCCATCCGTTTTCAGGGCGTAGTGGATGTTGCAGAGCGAGGAATGAGGAAAACAGATCGGTAGTATTAGTGGCACTCGGTGAAACTCTCCTCTGAGCCCTGATGGGGTTCAACAACCCACGAGGACCTCGTAGTGAACATGCGGGGAGTCATATTATAATTTACGTTTTGGTCTGCGTGAGTAATTTCACGGCATCTGCGACAGTCATAACAAACTCCTTTGATAGTTTGAAGAAGTTTACTATCGACATTGTGGCCAGTGGAGTGAAGCATGAGCCCATGTGAGTAACCCAGGTGAATCCTGGGTCACTGGGTCAGTGGACGTGACCTTCAAGCATTTTATACTGAAACTACGCAATAATACAACGAGCAGAAGCCGACTGGAATAATGTGACAATTGTGAAAATGTGCGTATTTTCTATATACAGAGAGTTACTTGAGAACATCAATACCCCAGCTTAGCTTAGCTTAGCTAGCATAAAGGCTAGAGACAATTTAACATCCACAAACCAAACTTGCTGTTTTTAGACTTGGGTTTTTGTAGAGATGAAATAATGAGGATAATATGTAAATGTTTATATACATAAGTGCAGTATTTTGTTATTTTTGGCTAGCTGTGTCCAGTCTTTATAGGCTGCCAAGCTAACCTGCTGTCTAGCCTAGTCTTCAGACATGAGAGTCGTCTCTATCTAACTCTAAGTAAGAGAGCAAAGAAGTGTTGTTTTTCTTTCCACAAAATGTCAAACTATTTCTTTGAAGTGATACCAACTTACTTTTGAAAGAAGAAATAACAAACAGTTGAATTTGTATGCAATAAGTTGCTGTCAGCTACATAGCGGAGCAGCCTAAAGTGGCTAAAGTTAGCTTACGTTAGCAAACCTTAGCTAGATATCCCTGTATTACTGCCATTACTGAGTCAGATTGATGACTTTTTGACTCCTCTCTAATTGTGCTACTGTTATAATATACTTTAGCATTAGGAACTTATTGTAGAGACCTTGTGTATGTCCTTTGGTAATAGTCGACTAAAAACAAATAACGTTGTTTTGCTCAGCCTACCCTTTAAAGAACTCCACATCATGACTGTCTGTGTACATTCTGGGAATGTTACCGCTGCTTTACACAAAGGAGGGTGTTCTCAGACATTTTCTGGCTGTGTACCCTTATCTCATAATTGTAACTTGTGGCCTCGGTGGTTTGGTGCTTTCCAGCCTAACAATCGCACAAAACTCGCCAAAATGAATTAAAAAAACAAACGAGCATACAAAAAAACACCCATAACTTATCTCTATGAAATACATTCACATACAAAACACATTCATGAACAGTAACATCAGTATTGTGGTTTAATCGAAATGCTTTCAATGACATAATAATACAGAAGTGGTCACAGGTGTCCTGACCACAACCGCAAAATGTTTTTCCATTTCTGCCATCTGCCTTAATATGAAGACAAAAAAAGGGACAGCTCAAATAACAAAAATAATAGGTTTGATCTAACTTAGTAAACTGCAGCACACTTTGATAGTCGTCTAAAGTCCAGTGGCCTGTTTTCCTTGAATGAAAAGACATCACCTTGTCGACTATAAGAAGGTAAATACAACACTATTAGAGCATAGTCCAAGTTTTTCACCCCAAACTTAAGTTACTTTTTTCCTAAATAAAAAAAAAATCTTATTACAATGTACAGGCCAGGTTTTTAAAGCATTTCATAAAAAAAAAAAAAAGAAAGAATAAACAACACGTGCCAACTGGATAAGGACAAAATGGTGGAAATGTTACATATATAAGCCTCATCAGTCACTGATGACCTTTGTTTCACAAAACAAAGATATGAAGGTGAAGTCATTAATTATTATGGCATCCCACTGGTAACCGCCCCTGAATCTTGAACTTGAACGCACCACAAACATTTCAGGATACAACCTAGTAAGAAAACATTCGTCCTCATTTGTTCCCTAATATATTATCATACCTCTCGTATTACTAATCTATTAGGGACATTATAAGAATAAACTGCCTAGCCTGTCTTTCGTTTTTCACACTGTTACTCGCTATGTAATCACACTCTTCAAAGTATTTGTGGTTATTCTGACTTTTTTCCGAATGCTTTTTGTACTTCAATCACTTTTCCCTGCATTAAATAATATACTGAAGCTATCGTGAACATCGCATATAGCTGGGTAGCTAGGTACAGTATAGCTGATAGCAATATGTGAAATTTGATTGACAGTAACTGTATTAAATACAACTACTGTACATTATTCCTTTGTTCTTGCAGTCATACAGTACGAAAACAATGATATGAGCAACATAACGAGGTTGACACGGCACCCTGATGGAAATTCGACCACATTCATCATCACAAGTGCCACAAAAGACACAACAAGCCTCCATATCCAACACAGATAGACATCAGAGAGATAGATAGACGTCCTTAAAGGTAAGTGAGGTGGAATATGGCAGCCATGAACAGCACCTGGTACATTATGGAAATTATGACTGCCACTGCAGGTAGAGAAAATGTAGTCGCTAGATTTAAACTTTCCTCTGCCCTCCTTCAAAAACAATCTAATCCCACGAGGGGAAAAAAAGTTTGTCGTGGTGTGACTGGAAAATGGAAATCTGTCAGAACGCCACATACCACATAACACATAACACAAACTGTTATGTAACATTATGTCTTAACAATAACGTCGTATTTCACTGAGTGCGACAGCATATTCTGTAACACCTGGAGAAGGGGGAACTGAAAACTGAGGCGTCACATTGAGTCAGTGAAGCGTGTGACAGATTTCTTACTTTTACATCTTACTACAACATATAACTACATTGAAAATAGACTGATGCTATCTAGAAACGTTCTTCCAGAGAAAAGTTGACTGAAATGTGTGTCAACATTGATGCTATCTGTCCTATATGTCTCCAATCGTCTGCAACTTTAAACTGTTTGCTCTGTAAGTAATGTTGGGCGTGGGCCAGCCAGCTCTGTGCCTGGATAACACTTCTGCCAACAGCATTCAAATGCCACGCTATAAAAAAATACAAATAAGGTTATTGTGGGTAATCTTCATCTGCAGTGCATGGAAATAAAAAAAGAGAAGCGAAAATACAAAGTTATGTTTTTAAGAAACTTCCCCTTTCCTCTTAATACCAGGCAAATGAGGTTTGTTTGGGTACAAACAGCTGTATAGCCAGAAATTCAAAAGCATAACTGAGTATTTGAGCATGTTAAAGATCGAGAACTCAAAGCAGTCAGTCTGTCCTGTCAGCTATGTGTCTGTCTCATTATATTTGAGCACGACTCACAAATTCACACCTGATTACTCCACTGTAGATCTGGATAATTAGACACCCAGGAAGTCGAACTTTGTCGGCCTCACGCGCCGCTGAGCAGCATTCGTAGGAATGAACGGGCTCTGCCTCCAATCCGGATTTCCAGATTAGATCCATGAACTGAAAGTGCGTGAAATGATCTCTGCAGGGAACTGTTTCCCCGCTCATCCGATGTGGAAACTATTAGATAAACAGCCAGGTCATTAGCATCTAAAAAACAAAAACACCATCTTTCAAGTGAACCTGAACTTTTAATCCGTCGATTCCAGCCAACTGCTTAAATCACTCACTTAATTTTGCCTCTGTGTAGGCGGTCTTTAATTGACCTTTTACTGACAAATGTTGCGATGAACTTGCACCATTATCTGCGCGGTCACATTGTTTTTTGAGTTTGTGTCCGACGGGAGCCACAAATCAAGTGAAAAAACACGTTGTGAGAGAAACTGTCGTGGATGCACACCAGGGAGAAGATAAAGATAAATAAAATACAAGTGGTTGCTGCACACATCCTGTGTTTTCTACAGGGGCTTTACTGTTATTGGATCAGCCGGTGCTACTGTATCTTTTACCAGCTGTCTCTGTTTCCCCCGTGTGCATGTGTGTTTTAAACATCTATTCCATAGACTCGCATTCCTGGCGTCGCTCCGCCTGGGAAAATACCCCTCTATTCCTTTGTGTTGCACTCGAACGTGTTTCCATACAGTCTTCTGGCGTCTGCGCACGTGTTCGTCTTTGGGGTTTTATGTGTCGGAGCACTGTATGTGTGTGTGGTCGGTGGTTTAAGGCCGCTCTTCTGAAATCCGAAACCAAAGGAAAAGTTTGACATTTTAGGAAACCCGGTCATTCGCCTTGTTGCGGAGAGTCACGGGGAGATGATTGACACCGCGCTCTTTAAAAAGAAATTCTGAGGTTTTTGTTACGACGGTTTCAATTTAACCTCTAGTAGTCAATCTGTCAGCGTGAGCAAAAGGGTTTACAATCAGAAACAACACAAAATGCTCCTCATAGTTGCAAAAAACCAAAGGAAACAAATGGTCATCGCGTGTAAAAAGTAAGAAAATGGCAAGATTCCTCCCTCAGTGATTTGCAGCAGACAGGACTGACCAAAACCTCATGTTTCTGTCCCTGCTCGTGCTCCAGTCTACGCTATCATCACGTCATTCCTCGGTAAACATAAGAAGTCCTTCAGTTGTTTTGATCTTATCCTACCTGGAATGACCTCAAAGAGAAATTTCCCTCCATCATCCCCGCTGGTTGGATGCTCTGAAACTTTGTTTCCAGGTAAGAGAATGGTTCCCTGTGGAGAGACAAAGACAAACTTATCAGAGGCAACATCCCAAACAGAGTAAAGACAGACATCAATCATTTCAGCAGTTCTCTTGCAACAGCAGCTCGCCTGAGCTCAGCAGAACAAAAGCTCTCGCACATTATCGCAGGACAAATACGTTGTCATGTGTATCAGCATCTCTGCCGGCCGAGAAAAGGTGGCGTACGGGTCTCCGCGGACAGGCGCGGATGATGGAGCTGAGCTGTTATAAAATGTGGCACAGTAGCAGCATTACAGAGGATCACCATCACTCTGTCTACAATGATACATCATCTGTGTGACACCAAAGGCCGGAGAAAACAGGGGCATCAGCATCAGCTTTTTCCAGAGTCACCCTCTCCTCAACCTTTCTGGCTGTGAGAAAAGGTTATGGGGAAGATCTGTGCAGTGAGAGACTGACACATAGTCATCATGACAATCAATACAGAGATATACATTGAAATTAGCATGCTAACAAGCTCCCCAGAGCTCCTGTGTTAGCAGTGTAAACACCACTACTCCCCCTGTACTCCGAGCTCCCCGGCTGGACTGCTAGCTGCACGGCTAACTGAGCTAACCAGCTAATGGTAGCTACAGTTAGCAGCAGCAGTTAGTGGTTATTCTGGTGACAGGACTCCAATTCTTGCACATTTAAGTAAAATTAGGAAAGCTGGACTTTTACTTGAGAGAGTAAAAGTATGTTTACACTGTGTTATTGCTGTTTTTTAGAAGCACAGTTAATCATTAACACAGTGAACAGAAAATTAAGCAATAATGAGTTAACTGTTTTAAGCGCAAACACCAAAAAACAACCCATTACAAGTGTTGGAATGTGAGTATTTGCTTGTTTTCTGAGAAACTATGTATTTTAAATTGGTTACACCGCACAATCAGCAGTTTGGCGCCCTTTGTAAGTAGATGACCAGGCACTTGCATGTGTTAATCTTATGAAAATGACAAAGTAATTACCGACTTCACTTAGTTTTCTCCTAATTAGAGTGACTATAAAACAGGATCCCAACATGACCATCTGCACTTTTCACTTGATTAACAACTGGGACATCAGTGCCACAGCGCAGCATCTGACAGCCATTAGAGTGCCCTCTATCTGGGTTAATGTTAACGCAGACAAGATGTGCATCGGTGACAGCGTCAGTATTAAGGACCCACGCACATTAACAGGATCTGAGGGGACTCGGTTCCTTCCTGCTGCGAGAGAGAGTCTTTAATGAGCCATAACTGTGACAACCAGGAAGTGGAAACCCTACCTGAGGCCCCCGAGATGAAGTTCTTTAAAGGGGGTTATAAAGACAGACGTGCTCCAAAGTAGAGAAATGAGGGAAGAGAAAGAGCTCGTTTGATGTGGCTGTCAGCGAGAGAATCTGCTCAGCTTCGATATCTGGGGATTAAAAGCGTCTTTGAAAAGTTTTTTTTTTTTCAGTGAACACAGATCTTTTTGTCATGCACATTGTACTAATTTCGGGGAAACAGGAGATGACTTGAATGAATGGTGTGTGGGTGAGACAGACTTCATGCATTAGAGCCTTTTGGATTGTGTATATTCTTCAAAAAAAAGAAGAAAAGGATCTGTGTAGTCCCTCCATACTGTAAAACCACAACACCACTGATTCCTCTCCTACGTTTCTAAGCCATAGCCGCAGTTTCCATACTGACATCCTCCCTGGTGGGCTGTTGTTTGCTGCAGACAAACCCAACCACAGACAGAGTAATATTTACCAAGCAAAGAGTACGACGGTAGCCCGGCCCAACCCAACCCGACCCAACGGGGCAAAAAAAATCCTATTTTGGGGTGTTTTCTGCTATTTTATATTGTCGTTAACTAGGATGAGGTCATTTTTTGGAAGCGGCGTAATGACACAAACCCAATTATCTTCTGTTCTCAACCAAAAAGCTGCGCACACACACACACACACACACACACACACACGCACACTCTGAGAAATCTGTTTGAGAGAAAGCGACAGCAGGAGGCTCTGGCTTGTAAGCAGCAGCTCAGCCTGTCGGGGGGCTGTTTCTGAGGATGTGTCCAACACTGTGCTCCACATGCAATCAAACTTTTCTCAGACTGCAGGCAAATAGCAGAACACTGAGTGTGACTCCAGGTCTGTTCGTTTAATGGCATCGACACAAGTTTGCCTGACCGGCCGGCGCGCACTGCGGCAATTAAATCCACATGTGACCTTCTTTTCGGTCGTAAAACGAACTTTTTACCTCTGTGAAGTTTGTTTTGGGTACATTAAGGGGTAGTGTGCCTCAGTGTTCCCTGCGGGTTTGGATGATTCATTAATTAAATGGATAAGCTTTCTCAATAAAATGTCAGAAAGACACTGTGGGACCAGCTTGTGCACCATGGCATATGATCAGTTATCCATTGCTGATGTCTACATGTTGTTTAAATGAATTAATACCATTAGAAATTGTGTATTTTACATGATAAAGAAGATGAAGCTTAAAAAGATTGCAGTTAGATACCATAGCCAATCAACCAACCACTTCCTGTGTTGACTTTCTTTTTCCTTTTTGCTCTGTTTTGCTCTCTTTAGGCTGGCAAAACATCACTCAAGTGTGAAGTCTGAGTCAAGCGATAACCTTAGTTTGTTGAATAATGATGAAAACAGGACGTGTGACAAGATGTTAAAATGCAGGGCAATATATTGTGGGGCAGAAATTGATTGCCAGCAGATAAATGCTCACATTGAAGTCAATTAAGCAGAAGTTATCGGTGTAACAGGTCATTTAAGTGCTCATTAAGCCTTGGCTGGTTGAGCCGTTGTCCTTTTATCCAATAATTACTGATCTCCAGCTTCAGTGACCTCTCAGACGCAGGAAGTCAAACTCAGTGGGAGGCCTGGAGACAGCATATATACGTTTTGCCTGTGTGGACTAAGTGTGAAAGTACAACTCGCTCTATTCCTGCCTGTGTGCCTGCTACAGGACCTGTCTATTCAAGTGGCAAAGAGTTACTAATGGGTGCTCTGCTCTGATCGCTCCACTGAGTCCATCAATCCAATAAATGTCATCATTATTGCGCAGTTATAAAACAGGTAGTCCTGGTCTTTAGCTCTGAGTGGCTGAGCCTCGATCAAAAAGCCACAGTAAATCCACAGCTGCGGCTGCGTCACATTCACTGAAATATTAATATGCCAGTCAGATGCAATGGGGAGGAAAAAGTAGAGGACTTCTCCATTAATTTTTATTTACTTGGTGGATTAAGTGTGGATGAATGATGAGAGAAGTTAGACGTGATAAAACAGGAGAAGATAAGAATGAAATTAAAAACAGGGGATTAACAAGTTTGCGAAGTGTTTGCTAAAGACAGTGCGAAGAAGAAAACTCAACGATATCAGGCGCTGCATTACTTGATTTGATGATCTGAAAACAGGCAGACTTTATGAAAATCACATAATCACAAACACAATGGACTTCCTCGCAAACAATTGTGTAACGCGCAGCAAAATCTGGGACAGTGAGCCGGAGAAGCAGACAACAAGGACGAGAGTGGTTTAAAACGTGTTTCTTTGACAGACACGTACGAAATCCATCAGAACTACAAGATCCCCGAGACGAAAAACAACAAGAAATCCTACAGCGACTTCTGTGCAAGCAGCTGGAACACACACGGCGTCCTGTCACTTTCTTGCGGGAGTACGTGTCACTGCTGCTGCCAGCCAGAGACCTTTTATCTTCATCCAAGAAACTCCCATATATAAGGTTTCACAGAAAATCTTCTGCCTGAACAGAGGCTGCTTTTTGTAAAAGTGGGAGGCTTCTCGCATCACGAAATGTAAGGAAAGGGAATATAAAATGCCACAGCAATTACTGTGAAATCTCATGAAAATGAAAAAGATAAAGATTGAAGGGTACAAAGTCCTCTGTGAAAACATAAAACCTTAATGTGTTGGGTGGAGAATGCTAATAAGTTGTAGTTTCTACTACTTATCTAAATTAATTCAAGAAAAAAATAGATGATTTTTACTTTGAGACACATGCACTCGTGGTAATATTTTGTAAATACATAACATGCATGTTATAGAAGTATATCAACAATAGTTTCTTTTCATACATGAGTGGATAAGCATCATAAAATGCACACTGCTGATGCACCATGTACAATAATGTAAATTCCTCCTCTGCAGTGCAGAGTGCTGTCTCTCAGTGTCTTTATTTAACCTTATTAAAGATGTATTTAAATAATGCCTTTAACCTTATTAAAATCAGAGTGCTCCTTGTACTTTATGTGCTCTATGGATTTATCTTTAAGCACTGCGTCATTGTAAGGGCACACTATCATACTGCATACCGACGCTGATATAGCCTCAAGACGTCCTCACTTTCCTGACGTCGTTCTAGTCTGTGACCAACACTGTCACAAACACAACAAAACAAAACTTAAAAAATACTGTAAAATAACAGAAAATAACATAACTAAGTTATTACAGTTTACAGTTACAGTTTTTAGTGAGATCTTGTTTATTCGTTTGGCCTTTTAATGTTTAAATTAAGGATATTTACACCAATAAAAGCCATGAAATTACCTTTAAATATGGTCGAACAGTGTTTTTAGTTGATATATCCCGCCCAAAAAACATCTGATTTATGTTTTTAAAGTTGCGAACTAGTTTGTGAAATACAGAGAGTTGATGAGGACTTCTCCATTATGTTTTATTGATTTAGTGGATTAACTGTGGGTGGAGTGAGGAGTTAGATGTGATACAACAGGAGAAGAGGATAAGACTAGAATTAACAACAGGGGGATTAAAGTGTTTGTGAAGCGTTTGCAAAAGACAGCGAGTGGCTTCATTAAATGATAGACGATCAGAATACGGGCAGACTCGCTCTCACGTTTGATTTATGTTTTAAAGCTGCGGACTAGTTTGTGAAATACATTGCTAACTAAATATACAAAGTATTAAAAATACTATGATTTCTATGCTTGAGAATGTGGACAAACTTTTTGTAAAGTACTGGAAATTATAGAAACTGTACTTTTGTGCATGCTCTGAACTCAAGATCTGAGTTTCTCGTATTTCCTCTGAAATTTGTTTACAGCTTATTCAGCTGAACTTCCAGCTCTAATATATCCACACCTTTAAAACTAGAGCACACCTGCAGGAGGCCTCACTACTTTGGCTTGCAAAGTGTACAAATACCCGACCACAGGAGGGGCAGGAGGAATATTACTGCTCATCCACTATTTTCCAGTCAAATTAACTTGCAGCTAGTTCAGCTGGAGTCTCAGCTACGGCGTGGTCCGACCTTTAAAACCAGAGCGCAGCTGCACCAAACACAAAGCAGAAAAGAAACCGTATCCCTGTCTTTAAGCATTACATACTGTGAAACCTCACCGGACACCTTAACTGCAGCAAGTTTAAAACGAGTCCACAAAGAATTAAGTGGTCGACAAATTAAACGTCACTGTCTCCAGAGAGAGAGAGCAGATGAGTTGAGTGAGACTGCAGACTGCCCGGAGTCTTAGACGATAAACATCCCTGCAACTTGAAGATAACTGGGGGAGAGAGATGGCTCGACTAAAACGTTGATACACAGCATGTCTTCTAAAGTGATGATATGATGACATTTAGTTTGGTTAAACCAGAAGAAATGACATTCAGGCGATGCTTTGAGCTACAAATGAGGAAGACTACAGTAAATGAATTAAAGGTGTTGAGCAGGTATCCAGAAATACAACATGAAGACGCTCAGCAAATTTCATGACAGTCTGTCTACCACGGTATAGAAGAGATACTTGTGTATGAAGAGCTCCTCCTCTGTGGAGCACGAATGCCCACAAGGAACTCGACATGATCATTTATGGTAAGACACCTTGTTGTGGACCAGAGCGTTGGTCTCTGCGAAAATCTGTGTACAGTTAACAAAACAATACCATATTGCAAAGTAGTGATATTGATAGTTTTAATAAAAACTCACTTTCCACACTGCCAGTGTTTATGCTTATAAAAAATATGGATGCAACAAAATCCAAGAAAACTGCTGCAGCTGCAGTAATTTTGTACTTTGTATCCGCAGTATTGCCATCCCGCTGTCAATGGTGTCTATTAGAAATGGGTAATATGTTGTATATTACCCACTTCTTTAAAGTCCCACTCCAGTGTATCTTGGTATTTTTATAACCTTTCATATTACCTACATCACCCACCTAAAAAAGTATATATCCAGTATCAAGTGTACGCTTATATTTTGAACATTATTGGTGCTTAAAGTCCGACCCAGACAGCTGATCTACCGTACAGTGCATGGCGGGCAGAGCTGCGCTTGTGCGTAGGAATACAGAAGTTGTACAGTCGAGGGAATGCAGTCCCAAATTAAAGGGCTGCCTGACGGCAATGTAAAGCGCCATAAATTTTCAAATTAAAGTGTACGCTTTAATCTAAAAATACGTCTTGCTGTCGGTGCCGTGTAGCAGTACAATGCTCTGCTTCCCTGTCGGTGCTATGCGCTGCTTCTCCACAGAGGGGGAGAGCTGACTGACGTCATCTTCTGCAGGTAATACACTGACTAGAAATAAGTACCTCATGCAACGCCACGTCAAAAGACCCGAACAGTCACTTTAAATAATCTCCTGGGCACTGCAATTTAGGTCATCCTTATTAGAGACTGTGTACGGCCCCGGTGGAGAGGTGTTCATTGAGAGGTTGCTTGTTAGCAGTTAGTTTAGCAACAAGTGCAGCTATCTGCCTAGAGTTGTGGCAGAACAGCCGGAGGAAACTGGAGGGAAAACCACAAAATATTAACCAGTTTCACCAAAATCTGTGGAAAAAGTGTTATATAATTGTATTTATGTACAGTAATCCAGGCAAAACAGCATTTTTTCTTATGCATCCATGGATGAGAATTTAGTATACACCCTGAGTGCAGGATGAGTCATCAGCATTTTTTAGAAACTCGAAACTACCAACAATACCAATCGACAATACCTGCACGGCCTTGTGCCACTGGTTGGGCCTGATAGAGGTGTACAGGTGAGATATAGATCAAGACAGACAGTCTGTGATAGAAACAGTCAAACATCCATTTTAACTTCATGGGAACTTTGAGTCAGACGTGCTCTTTTGCCCAGGGATACCAACTGAAACTCGTGTTATGTGTGAGGAATTTTGATGTGATCCAACACTCCAGCTCCTGCACCAGCTGCATACTCACTCCTGGTGAGGAAATATGCTCTCCCTCTTGTACAAACGCCGCTACACCTGCACATACCTGAAATAATCATCTTAGCAGCTCCCCGTTAGCACCTAGGGTACTGGAGACAGAGAAAGTGCTCGTAAAACAGAACTTGCAGGAACTTGTTGCAGGTCCAGCGAGAGTTAATTGACTTTTCCGTCCATCAATACAGAGCTTATTAGTCATGCAGTCACCATAGAGGAGTCAGAGGGTGCACTCTGCATTTAATGTGCGTACTAGAAATACTGACAGACAGAACTGTCTTCCATTAAAGATTCATTTCTCCCTGCTCCAATGTCCCGAGCCTTCTTAAAAAATGTCCGATTGTTATCGTCTAACTGAGGCAACAATGTCAAAAATAAGAGAGGCTGCAGTTTTTGGCTTTTAGTTTGTCACTCACACACCAAGTGTGTCACACAAAGTCTGTGTCTGTAACCACAAGATGATGTCAGGCGTGCGTTCAATGACGTACACAAGAGGGTGCTTGTATAATGTGTCTGGGTGTGATGCAACACTCCAGAGCTTTTCAAGCCTACATACATACGTTCAGTTATAATCTGATGGTAATGTCAAACTCACGAGTGTAACTGTAGCCTCTGTTTGTTGATGTCGAAAGTGACTACAAAGTTACGGTAGCAGCGAAGGTCACACAGACGGTACAGTGTCAATGTTTCATCAAAACAGCAGAGGGACGACGCACTCCTGCCGAATGAATAATCGCAGAACTGCAGTGGCATTTTATTTACTCCTGCTAAATGCCAAGGTCAAACGGCTTCCAGCTCAAGCAGGGAAAACAAAGGATTTCCAGTGTCTTATCGCCCTGTTGCATTATTGATTTAATGCAATTTCTCATTAAAGGCAGCTACTTTTCCTCAGATCACTCTGTCTGAGTTCAGACGCGGCCCCCTCGTGGTATGAATATTAAGTGAATAACTTGTAAGGCTTGTTGTGGCTGGAATCGTAATATCCTAATTAAACTTTAATATGCCTTCCATTTCTTAATACATTATAATAAAATAAAATTGCTTCAATGTATTCACCCACAGTCCTCTCATTCATTCATAATGTTACCTAATTTACTTCACTGAGGCACAGATAGGATGCTAAGTGGTTTAAATTACAATAATCATACCATTTCACCCGCTGGATGAATGCTGTCTTTGTTTACGTCTCAGACAGATGAAATCCGAGCGTGCGCGCGTGAGAATGTGAGCGAGTACATGCATGCTTGTGCGTGCATACGTCTCCGTGGACGAGTGCGGGCAAGCAGATGGCATGTTGTCGCCGAGCCCACACGTGCCGTACCCTACGCATGCTTCGCCGTGACCCTTCACCTCCATCTGACTCCCATTCTTCAGATTCCGCGCGTTGCTCGGAGAGGCTCGGCCCGGCTGCATGGGACACAACACGGTCCCCTGCGCAGATAATCATAATACGCTCTTTCTAATGATGTTGTCGGCAGACATCCGAATTCCTCCGAGCAGCAGCATTCGAAAACAAAATCTCATCTCATGTATCTCAAATCATTAAGTGCCTGTATTGTTAGGAAACAGTATGAAATTGTCAAGTTTAAAAGTAAAGATAAAAGTAGCGAAAAATCTATGAACACTAAAACTTTAACTATTAATTACGTTAAGATTTCTGACGCAGCCTTTGCGTTTAAATGTGTGTCTGTACATGTCGGATCAGCCCAGGCTTTGTCGGCGTCTGTTTCCATAGGCAACAGGGAGGGCCAGATGTTCCTGCTCCCACCGAGGACGCAGCAATTAGGCAAATGTGACAGGTAACAAATGGAGACTTCAAAACACGTCAGAGGATTAATTAATAGCTGATCTAAATATGGCTTCACACCTCTGCGTTATGTGGTTCGTGTCTCAGGCCGGGGAGATTTTGCTCCGCCGAACATAAAGAGACGCACGTAGTGTCGGTGCGTAAGTGTGCTTGTGTATCTGCCCTGATCTTGAACATCAGTTGATAAGAACAGCTTCTGTCTCCTCTTTGTCCTACTTGTGTTCGTTCTTTCAGGACGCTGGAAACTAGTTATCTTGTGTTCTGCTGGGTACTGTGTCATGTTTGGGTGTTGCGTTTGCGCTGCTCCACTTTGGAGGTCACAGAGATTTAAGGACTTTGAACGCACGTCTCTGTGCCTGACCTAGTTTTATTGACATTCCCCTTTCTCTGGAAAAAAAAAGTATTTTAGTTTTTTGAAGTATCGGAAACTGATGTTGGCTTCGTTTCCAAAGTGGGAAAGATGTCTTAAGTTGTTGGGACATTAATGAATAATACTTCTGGGTGGATGGTGATGAGAAACAAATTATCTCTTTCATTTTCTGTAAACTGCTCCACACAATTAGCATCGTTCCCTCAGGATATCCTCAGCACCGAGAACTAAACTGAGACCACACTCATGCTTAACAAGCAGAGCTACCCAGAAATAGCAGCGAAGAATATCTCCTCTCCCCGTGTCTGGCCGCTGGCCCACCTTCAGGTCTGGAGCTTCAACCTTCAGAGACGTCTACCGCTGCTGATGTGGCTTGGGTTTGGCTGAGCCGAGCTCGCTGGGAAATCAGCCAGACAAATGAGTGTGGGTAGATGAGCAGAATGGAGATTTTCTATTGTGCTCAAGTGTTCAAGTTTCCTCTGGAAAAAGAGGATATTGTTTGGGTGGAATAGACATTAGGAGAAGTTGCAGTCCTTTGTGTGCGTTGTTGTGCAGAGAAGAACAGAAGATCTAGTGTGAGACAGCTGGCTGCAAAAAGAGTGAAACTCTACAAGAAATAACTGAATAGTGAGCAGTTAATGATCGAGTGAAGGCAACGCGTTCTCACGCCCAACTCGTCAGATACGACAGCTTAGTCAGTTGTTTTAAAGGGGCACTGTGTAGATTTGGGGAAGACATTAAACTCAGAATTAATATGCAATCTCCAGTTAGACAAACAGGTCACATTTGATGACATATAAAGACTTCTGGACTGTTATTAAAGTTGTGAAACAGTTGTTTGGTTGAGGCACTTCACACTTTGGGTTAAAATAACTACGCTTGGTTACGTAAGTGATGCAAGAGACGTCACCTAACGTATGTTGAAAGTTTCATAATTGAGTAAGTTGGGGTAACTTAATGACAAATCACTCTAGACCGCACTCTGGTCACGAACCTCGGTCCAGTGTATGACCCACCCGACCGCTCTAACCACACACAGACATCATCTGTGAGTCTGCATACCGACCGATCTCATCAGCTGTCAGCGCTTAGCTTAGCATAAAGATATGAACCAGGGGGAAACAGCTAGCCTGGCTCTGATTGAAGATAACACCCATATAAATGTGCTGGTGGGCAGATTTCTTTTAACTGTTGGACGGAGCCGTACAAGCTAGCTGCTCCCCTTGCTTCCAGTCTTTCTGCCAAGGTAAGCTAGTAATTAACTGACAGTGAAATGAAAGTGGTATCGACGTTCACATCTAACTCTCAGCAAGAAAGCAAATAAGCATATTTCCCAAGATATCGAATCACCCCTTTAATATCACACATGATCTGTATTCAGCTGTCCGCCCGGCTCTCAGGAAAACTGATCCCTGAGCAGCCCTCAAACAGAGGTGACTCAATGACAACAGATGCTCTTATCAGCTCAGCTGATCCACAGGAAGTTTGTCGAAAACGTGCGCTGACCAGCTAAACAGGAGGAATTCATTATTTATCCCTTTTTTTCTCCACACGTGTGGTTTTTCTTTGTAATGAGAATCAAAAGTCTGGCTCCTTTGTTCGGTCGACACATGCTCGGTGAGAGAGGCTGCCTGGTTACAGTAACGTTAGAGACGGCCTTATTGTCCGCATCACTCACCGTCTCCTCTTCTTTCAGGATAGCTCTGTGTGTTGGCTTCAGTGAATACAAGCTCTCAACAGTTTTCTTTGACTTATAGTCAGACAGTCAAAACAGCCTGGGCGATTTGAATCAGAGTCACATCTTTATATCTCATTTGGCTGTCAGATGCGTCTGCTGTGTGGAGCCCAGGTGTTTGAGAGACATGGCACTTTGAGCGTTTGAGAACTGCACATGCTCAAACTTTTTACTTTTCGACTTGTGCATTTTTAAAACCCGGGAGAACTATTTAGAAATATTGCAGAAAATAACATAATTGCAGGAACCGTAGCTTGAAGACAGATGGTTCTTTTGTTTGCAAAAGTACAGCAGAGTCATTTTACATTTATAGAAGTAAGTCAGGAAAGTGGGACGTAACTGACCACTTGATGATTAACCACTATGAATTCTGGGCTTTGGCAAGCAATTTGAGTAAGATTTATGAATCCTTCAAGCTCTTTGTTATTTATATTTATAATAGTTTCTTGGTGAGGAGCTCAAACGTCCACACTGAATACATAAATAGTATATCTGGCTATATAAAAAACATGTCTTTAGTATATCTGTCTTATGACAATCACCTTTTTCTTTCATTCTTAAAACACGTTTATTCTCATCCGCTGCTGGACTGCGCGAAGAACTGCGTGTCCAGATGTGACTCTCACTCTTGTGTCTCTGTGCGCCAACAAGCAAGCAACTTGTTCCAAATCAATTTACCTGACTAACAACAGGTGCAGCAGCTGGCGCAGAGCACAGGAACCAAACATTTCTACCTGCAGCATTCAACTCTGATCAGATGCTCGTGATCAACGTTTTCAAGTCTGCTAAGCCAAACATTTTGCTGACTGCTGGAATCAATTTGCCAGCTTGTTTCGCTCAGAAGAGATCCAATTGATTTGTTGATTTGTGTGATGCCATTGTTATTTTCTTTGAAAAGTTGGGATTTCAGCGTGTCCACAGTCTTACCAGGGCTTTGGTCTCCTCCTCGTCCTTGTAATAGTGGAGCTGGTCCCCTCGCAGAACAAACCAGCGACTGTGCCAAGTCTTGACAAAGCCCCCTTGTTTCCGGAGCCACCCGCACCTGACGACGCTCGGCCGTCCCTGGATCTCCGTGCCGGCCTGACCTCCACCACGCTGGGGACTGCTGTGGGACACGCACTGGTCGTCCATTACAGCGACTCGAGTCTGCAAAAAGGAGAAACAAGTTCAGTCTGTTTAGATTTAAAGATGACAGTTGCAAGTTCTGAGGAGGAAATAGGTAAAGATTTGGTGTGTCGGTTCTCCGGTCCCGTTTTGCTCCCTGAGCTCTGTCTGTGTTCCTGACGGTACTTCATTGATTTGTACTGCGTTTCGTTTTTGTATTTTTGTACTTCATTAGTTCCCCGATTAGCCTCTGAATGCTTTTTCTGTCTTTGTCGCCAACTGTTGCCAGTTTTGATCTTTGGATAACTTACTTTAAAAAGCTCGCTTTTTGTTTTTCTACCTGCTGCCTGGGTGTTTTGCATTTGGGCCATGGGTACTTAATACAGAAATTATAAAGACCTCCAGTGACTCAAGAATTCAACCGTGGAGGAAAGTACTGGCATTATAAGGAGAGTGTAATAATTACAGTCACCACAGTCCAACACAAATGTGGCAGCAGCCAGTCTGTTCATTAAAACTGTTCATTAGCTTCATTTGATGGAAACCATTTGTCCCAGTGGAGTCTCCGAGTTGAGCCATTTTCACTTCTGTCAAAATATATGTCCTTTCTCAAAAACACAAATAACACCTGATACAGTACCTGTGTGGCGCTAGATACCACTATTTTTGGTTTTTGTGATTTGGAGACGAGGTATTTAAGGCAGAGAGTTCAGCGCTGCAAGAAGAAAAAGGCAGAAGGGGAAATGTGGGAGGCAGAATTCATGAAACACACAACAAGACCTCAGCTCGGCCAAACCTCTAATCTCTTCCATCCATTTCTTGTGTCACCCACCTACATATGTTGACCTGCCAGCCTTTTCTCTGTAACATTTCGTCTCTGTGAACCCTCAACTTTCTGAACTGTTTTGAAGTTTTAATACGACAGAAGCCTCATTATTCAAGAAGACCACATCTGATCTACTGTGATAAATACTCTGCATACACGAGCCCTCTCGCAAACAAACTCTCACGCAATAACTCACCCTACACTTATTGTTCCCGTAAGCGTGATATATTGTCATCTTTCAGTGACATATGCTACTACTGCTGCTGTCAGCTTTTTTTGAGCATTGCCATGTTATCAGTGGCTCCGGTTGAGCTTGCCTTGGTGGAGGTCCAAACAGCCCACGGGTCCAGATGAGGACCAGATGCAGCCCAGCAGTGTTCCAGGCAGCAGTGGAGCAAGTGCAGCGTGCAGGGCCGCTGTGGTGATTTCAAAACCACACAGTTCAAGTATCCTGTATGCATGTGCAAGCACAAACACGCTCACTGCTCTGGATTCCTCTCAGAAAATAGCTTTTTCTTTTTCACTTGTTTTGCACAGCGGAGGCCATAATTTATATCCTCTGTCCATCTCTGCTCCACTTTCGTGGCTATGTGGGGAAAAAAGTGGGCAGTGCTGTTGCTTCAACAGCAGTGAAAGATATCATCCGAGTTCATTCGAGGGAAAATTTCCATTCTGTGGGATCATTTAACACTAATATTGGAGGGAATAACCTCCCTGACAGTTATCCCTGCTGCTACCTCCACACTTTCTTCTCTTAGCTTCAACAATCTGTAAGTACACACATGAACACACACAGAGAATATATCACAGCGGAGGCTGGATACACCCATCTGTTGATGGAGTCACCTGCTGCGTTGCCAGTCTGGTGCCGCAGCCCCTTTACAATTTCATGCCTCCTGCACAGGGCCTAGTTAACAGCACTGCTGGGACTGGCCTGTGCTGCTAAGAATCGAAATGGTAAATAACTCAGGGCTTCCTTAATGCGAGCGACTTGGAGGTGGCTGAGAGCAGAAACACTGTTTAAAATTTACATTACACTGTGGTCTAGTTCAGATGTAATAAATTGCCGTGCAGGGATAGAAGGCATAATCACGGCTCAATCTATAAATTAACAGACGAGTGGAGTAAGATTAGTGGGAAAGTTAGTGGCTCTTCAGCACGTGCAGGAGCAGAATGATGAATTGCGACCTTTAGAGGGTTACTCATTTTAATCTTTATGTTCCTGCTAAAAGCCAGTTTGTGGGTTTCTATCAGACGTATCTAACAGAGTCATGAGGAAATGATATGTTAACAACAGCCATAAAGAAATGAAATTCTGTGCACAATACAAAGACAAACGGCAGCGTAATAACAGGAGAAAACATACAGTACTTTTTTGCGCATTGAATTTTAATGTAGCCCGGTCCACCACTTTGGTCCACACTGAAACGTCTGAAACAATAGACCCTTATCACGGCAGCCATATTGGCATTATATAAAAGGTAAACACAGGTTTAATTAATGACAATTAATAAAGGTTCCGTTCCATTTAGTGTAGCGGAGACTTTCTAGTGAGCCAACATGCTCAATAGCAGCACCTTGACTCTGTTTGACCTGAATGCAACAGAAGCTTAATTAGTAATTGGTAACGCCTGTGTTTACTCTACTGTTTGATGTCAAAATGGCTGCTGTGAATAAGGTCTGTTGGCTTGTCATTACATTTACATCACCAGAGGATGAATCCTCATGACTTTGGTGATCCCTTGACTTTTCCTTTGGTGTCACCATGAGGTCAACATTTATGGATCTGAGCACCGTGTCTCAACAAGTATTGGAGGGATTCAGCTCCCTCTCAGACTGATGGTAATAACTTTGACAATCCCCCAACATTTCCTCTAGCTGTTTTTTTCCTCAATATTTTGGCATTTAAGATAAGTCTGTCATGGTCCCGTCATTTTAGTTTCATTGTATGTGTGTTTTCTGGGTTTTGTGATGTCTTTTGCCCTTTCTCCAGTTTTCCCTCCTGTTTTCTTGCGCTCCTCACCGGCCTGATTTTCCCTCCACACCTGTCTTGTATCTGTCTAATCAGCCCGGCCCGTTACCTGAGTTCTTCCTCAGTCTGCTTTCCCTCCACACCTGCAATGCATCTCCCTCATTAGCCCTTCCCTCCTTCTAATTTTTTTTCCCATTAATTTCCCTGTTTCTCTACCTGCAACTTATCCCCTCATTAAATTAATAGTTGTATTTAGGTCCAGTCTTTTGCTCGATCATTGTCCAGTCATCTGTTCAGTTTCTGTGATCCTGCTGTTGAGTGCCCCTTGTCTTGCTGTGGTGTTTGTCTGTCTGTTACCTTAATCCTGAATACATTTCCTCCAGCGGTCTTCCTGCCTGCCATCTACTGCATTTGGGTCCACCTTCTCTGCTTCACTGTGACATTTACTGTTCCCCAGTAAAGGAGAAATTCGGGTGTACAAGAGCAATTAAAGTCAAGACTACAAGGCAAGCAGTATACATACAGCACCCAATGAGAGGTGTTGTTCATGACCTATCTGAGCCGTCTCAATCAAAGTAATAGTGACACGACTAAACGTGCAAAACTGATGACCTTCCAATCAGCCTCAGCTGCACAATATATCAAGTGCTAGAGGAAAGTGAGGCAAGGGGTTTTCAGTTGGTTGCAAACTGCAGCATCACATTCTTTCTTTTTTACTTATAAACGGTTTGATCAGCTGTGTCCTGTCACTGTTTTAAGCTTTTTTTTTGTCTCAGTGGATCTCGATTGAGTGTCTGTTCCCAGCCCAGTGTTTGAGGTTAATGATCTGAGCACTCACACATGTGTTACGAGGGCGTGGGCCCATAAAACATGAGTGCCTGTCATTCAGTGAATCTTGATCTTGAAGAAGGCCTGAGGGCTGAAACGTGGATTAAAAGAAATGCTGCACATGGAGCCAGAGTGTGCCACACCTGCTAAACATCAGCGTATTAATGTTGTCATTAAGACGACATTGAGATCACCATGCTAGTGTGAAAGCATTGCACTGCTGGAGTACAGCCCCATATTGACTCTGAGTCTTGTCACAATATAATGTGATATTTTCTTACAAGATAACAGTCAGAACAGTTTTCAGCGGGTCTGGTGATCTAACGAACCAGAGAAGAACTCAGAAACGACTTGCTGTATCTGACAGGGAACTGATCACTTCCTCTTTGACTCACTACCCTGACTTTTGTTGACTTTGTACATTTTGGTAGTCAGCAGTCCTTTTACAAACAAATCTGCACAAACTAGCACATATGTTCTAAAATAAACCATAACACCGGGTGATTTATCAGGCTAATGAACTACAGTAGCTAGCAAAGCAAATACATTAGGTGAGGTAACCTTATTTTTGTAAAGAGACGGCCCAACAAGAGTTACAGACAAGGTAGCTGACCTGTTTTCAAACCTGTATTTTGTATGTAGCTGTTCTTTTTCCCCTGAGTGAACCCCCTGATGGTGACAGTAAGCACATTTTGTAACACAACTGCAAAGTCTCTGCAAGAACACATCACTAGCTGACTGTTTTGTCCATTCAGCACACTGAAAACAGCCTCCCAGAGGTGTATTCTGTGTCCCTGTAAAACACCTGTGTGTGGCAGTGGTGTCTCTGTCCTCTGAGCCCCAGTCTCCAAAATAAGCAAACTATATATACATGTGTGATAAAGATGACTTGTTCCCCCATCACACCAATAAGGTTGGAAAAAGGAAAAAGACAAATTAAGTAATTTAGTTCTTTACATGTAGAGATTGACATGAAGCCCAATTTTCTTCTTCAAGTTTGCTCTCTAGAATCGTGAGGATGTGCAGTATGATGGAGCACTTCATTTCCAAAGCACCAATTAACCAACTACATAACCATCTGCTCGTGTCTGCTAACACGTGCCTCTGTCCCGACTGTCGAGTAACATTCAGGACATCTTGAGTCGAGGAATTTTCTCACAGTGCATCTGAGAACTTTGACCAGTCAGTGGGAAGAGACAGCCTGACCTTCACTATAAACAACAGCGGCTCCGTATACAGCGCAGACAGCCACACACATACACGCATACCACAAACACACACTGTACACTTGAAAGGACAACACAGAGATAGTCACGAATCAGCCCCCTGAGGTTTTCGTGGCATGCACTATAATTTCTTAGCAGGAAGCAACATAGCTGTGGCTCGGCGGCGGTCGAATAAAAACTGAATAAATCCAAACTCCAAAAGAAGGCTGACATTTCTATGAGGGGTCTTTCAAACCACCATTAGTTTTTGTTTTCTCCCTTTTGGCACTGAGGCGTATTCGTACTCTCTGTCTGTCTGTGTCCATCACTAAAATGGATACTGAGCCAGGCCATCTCAGGATCACGGAGGCCTTCTTGTTAGTTTATAATATGCGTATGTCAGGGAAATCATAAAATGTAGCCATTGGACGTGTCTTTAGTGAGGAAAGCTTTTCTCAGAGCAGCCAAGAAGGCACCGTATTAAATCACTTTCAATTGTTTCCTGGGACACAACCATCTAATGTAAACTGATACTGGTGATGATGGACCTCCGCATGATTAAAAGCGGTTTCTGCGTTTTTGCAGAGTGCTATGGAATGATAATTCAGCTTGCATGCAGCCTTAAATGTAGTTATACAAACCTTTACACATCGGTGCAAAGGAGCACCATATGTTGGCTACATCATGAATAACATTACAGCCCTACACAGAGGAAATAAGGATATCTTGAGGTCTTAACAAGAAAGGATTTCTCTGAAATGTGGTACTGCAGAACTTCTTGTACATGCAGGACCCGTCTCTTAGCATCAGGAGGTCGCTCATTTTCAGTGCTTGCACAGTTTTTGTTCCCCATATGGCGAAGCACTGACGCTAACTGCACACAGAAAGAACTGAACTGCTGTTTGACATGTCTTTGTTTGAATTGAGCTGGTTTGGAGGAAAAGGAGATTGAGGCCGCACTTCACAGTCTGGCACATCCTTTGGGAAATTAAAGTTGTGCGTGGGAAGATTTTTTTGGGGGGGTAAAAATACAACCTAAAGTAACCTGAATCATACAATTTGGACTGCAAAAAGCAGCGCATTCAACTCCCCTAATTGAGACTTTACAGACTGCTGCCCAAATGGGCCAAATATGTTGTTGCCGAGTAAAGATAGTGGCAGGAAGTCTTCTGCGACCACAGGAAGTGGCCGGTCACAACAGCAGCAAGGGAGCACTGACTCTGTCGAGGGAAAATTGGACAGCAAACTTAGATCGGCTGCCTTTCCCATCCTGCGGCTGCTATAAAGCTATGCAGGCTGAACTGGTATGTGCTAAGTGGAATTTACAGACATCTTGCGGCATGATCCCCCGGTTTTCAAAGTCTTGACAGCACACTAAGTTTTCCCACTTTTTCACCTGATGCAAAGCTTCCCTATCATGGTCAGGGATGAACCACTTTAAGTTTTAAGTTATCTCTGAAACCACATGGCCTCGATTTCAAACTGTCGATTCTTCAGCTGAAATGACAACTTTGGCTGGCAGATATCATCAGTATCATCAATATTTTTTACTGGCTACGCCTGCAAAGCACGTATGGCGGAGGATTGTGTGATTCACAGGCAAAACAAGAAGGGGAATTTTCAGTATTTTACCCAGCACAGCAAAAGTTCAACTTTTCACCTAGTATGTGTAATATGTGCAAGTTTAAAATCTCCAGACTACAGTAAGCCAACGTCACTAACCAACCAGCAGCTGTTACTTAAATGCTGTTGATCAAGACCCCAAAGTGAAAGTAGGAATCATTTCCTGTATAGTTTAATTTGAGGAAATATTGAACCTTAATGACCCATTTCTGTATAAAATAGCCGCACAAAACATGTTAAAAAATATAAATTGAAGACTGGCCTATTTTTTGGCTTGTAGAGCACGTCTCACTCCTCTGCAAACTCTTTAAATGCAGATATTGCTCTTGGTGGCTACACTACAGTGTGATTGGACAATAGCTTTTTAGGGGAGGCGTTTAGCTAACAGTCAACTTCCCAGAGCTTTCAATGAAAAGATGTTGATTAAAACTCATAGTAGTACTGCGCATTTTGGTTTCATATTAAATGTTTCCAATGGTCATAGTGATGCAAATCATTTCCTGCTCGAAGCCTTAATGATTCACTGATGATTAGCAGCATGAATTCTTTATTCATGTAATATAACATGTGGTCAACAGAGCTATTACCATCTGTCTGTCTGTCAGTTTTGCATTTTCAGCAGCTGCTGTACACCACATTGGCCCCAGTGCTTGCCAGTAAAGCCTTTGCCAACTTTCCTTGGATAATGCAAAGGTCAATGGAGTGTTTAACAGAAAAGTCACTATTGAGGGTCAAAACAGTGCCACCATTTAGTCTCATCAAGTCAGATAACATCTCTTTTTACTATCTATCTAGCTGTCAGTCTGTCTGTCTGTCTGCACGTAGAGCAACAGATGAACTATTTCTGTTTCTGTTTCTGAAAAATCAACATCACGCGATGTCTCTTTCCCACAGTACGCCACAAAGCCAGTAAGATGTGACTGGTGAAGACACAGGATGTGAAAACTGCGCTTTGTCTGAAAGTCAGCATGTTTGACAGCTGATTCAATCCACCTGGCAATGACATAAACTCTGCCTGTGTTTCATGAGCAACCACCTCTCCGAGGAACATTCAGATGAAAGCGCAACAGAAAGCCCTCATCTGTTTGTGTCTGTGCATGAGCCACCTCTGCACCCTGCTAATAGCCATAAAAACAAGAAACACGCAACAGAGGAAACATGAACTTCACATTGCCAGTCAATGCCGTCCACCCTTTAAATATCCCTTAGCAACCTTCCCCTTTAAAGTCTGCACAGTAGGGCCTCCATGACCCACATGTGTTAAAGACAAATATAACCCTCCGCTACCAAAGCTGCTACCTCGAGAGCAGTCTGTTTCTGTTAGACTCCCCCTGAAAAGTCACAAAAGGTGAGAGGAGGGCATGTCTCTTGCTGTGCAATTGCTGCGCTAACCGTTGGAGAGGATGTGAAAGAGGAAGGGCTTCGGAGCGGCCACAGATGGAAGTACTCACACCCTGACCCATTACTCCATCCAGCACATGCACAAGTCAGGCCTGGCTTGATTTAACACTGAAGGGACGCTATTCTTCATTATGGGGTAGGTAGGTACACAATCCACGATCAGTCACTACCTACACAACCCACTGTGAGTCACAGAGAGATATGGGGGATGGATGGAAGCAGGAAGAGATGAAGGGAGGTGAGGGCGGCTCATATAACGTATCACAAACACAGACGAATTGCCTCCTTGGAGATAAATTTCTATTTGCTCCTGCTGCTGAAATGCCAAATAAACTCCCCGGCTTACTTCTATGAATCAATGTGATGACTCACTGTCTATTTTGTCTACACACCAATTTAGACGCCATATGTTGCCCCCTTCATAGTCTACAATGGAGAGCTTTTAGTATGATGCACTCGTTAGCCACTCACTAACATCGCCACCCCTCCCTCTCCGTTCTTTTCACCCATGCCATGTGTCACAATATGTCTGGGAACTGAGCAGCAGCAGCCCTGTGGAGGAACAAGGATGAAGACTTCTCACTGGCCGCTGACTCATTCTGCACGTTTGACACACTGTTGCAATCGAATGAACGATAGTGTTGATGTGGCTTGTTTTTGTAATGGAGAATGCGGGGGGGGGTTTTTGCTGATAAAAACGAGATAGAAAATGCTACGGTCACAAAGCGAGAAGGTGAGCTGAGAATCACACCTATGATCATAGTCATTGCCCCAACCCCCGCAGTTTGGGGAAAGCTGACTCTGCATTTTAACCTTCATAAATGTCAGCTTACTATGGATTCTTCGGGTGAAGCAGCTGTGTCAAGTTAATTTAACCAAAATGTTAAAGGAGTAGATTGACATTTTATCACGTATTCACTTTCTGGTTCAGAGTTCGATCAGGAGACTGAGATCACTTTCATATGTATATGGTCAACTAAATGGGAAGCTAATGAGTGTAGCCAGTTAGCTTACCTTAGCATAACAAGTGGAAACAAGTTAATTTTACCAGTGTTAGAGGAGTAGTTTGACACTTGTCAGATGAGAGGATTGAATCGACTTGAATGTCATATCATATGGCAGGCTAAATTTAAAGCTACCTTTAGCAGCTTGTTAGCGAGAACAAGTACATTTAACCAGTGTTAGAGGAGTATATCAATCACTTTGATATCTGTAGCATAAGCTAATGTGTGTAGTTGGTTAGCTTTAGGCTACTTAGCATAACCTGTGGAAACAAGTTAATTCAACCAATTTTAAAGGAGTAGACTAGACTGACACTTTTACACTGAGACACTCCTGTTGAAGGAGTTAGCTTAGCATAAATAGTGGACACAAATAGAACGAGCTAGCCTGGCTCTGCCCATTGGTAACAAAATCCACCTGCCAACACCTTTTAGGCTCATTAGCATCTTTATTTCATACAAAACCTGAAGTGTTTAAACATCAAATAAATGTTTTACGAGGGATTATGTGCCAGACTAGCCTGGAAATTGACTTTACACTTCCATTTTTTTAATACAAATGAAATATAAAGTGTTACTTCGTGAGCTGGTAGGCAAATTTTGTTACCCCTTTACAGAGAGAGCGAGTCGTTTCCCTCTACTTCCAGTCTTTGTGCTAAGCTAAGCTAACCAGCTGATTGCTGTAGCCTTATAGGCTATTTAACAGGCAGAAATAAGAATGGTATTAGTCTTCTTATCTGTATGCAGGAGAGCAATGAATTTTGTATTTTCCATTTTGATCACAACCCCAGTTTTGCTGCAGTTTCAGACGTCCTCGTCTCCATCCCTTCTTGTCTCTCAATAAACAGCTATCACAGTTAGACCTGGGAACAGTCGAGTGCGGCAGCTGACACGGGGAACCTGATCCCTGGGCTTTCCAGCAGCACAGCTTGTGCACTGCAGACATTCCTGGCACACGGGGGTCACCATATTCTTCCTCCCTTCTACCTCGGCTCGTGCCTTGTTTGCTTTCTTCTTTTTTTACATTAGCACACCAGGTGGGGGGAACAAGTTGTCAGAGATGCCTCGCTGGTCCTCCCTGCCATCCCGACATGTACCCTCCTTGTCCTTTCTTTCTCATCCTATTAATTTTTGTTTGAAATCTTTTCTAATTCTCCTTTTCTGCCTCCTTTTTTCTGTTGTTAGTTTTCAGTCAGACAGCAACAGAGCTCGCACATGCAGCACAGCTAGCAGACATGATTTAGTTTCCAGCCGACAGCCAGACAGGGGGTCTGGGTTTTGGATGGCATATGCAACCGTCTCACCATCTGTATGTGCTGCACCAGAATTAGCAAGACCAAAACGCTGATGTGACAGTGACAGTACAGTACGAGTGCACTGTATTTTAATTACATAACTAAAGGACAGAAAATTGATGCTCTCCGGCTATCTCAAAAGTCATCGCTGTGGTTACATACAGTAGATTGGTATTTCAGATATGCTGTTACAGGCTAACAAAGTAGCTGACGTGCTTTTTAGCTGGAGAAGCAGCTTTTAGTCATTTTAACAAGATGTGAAAGATTACCAGCAGGCCCATCCAGGTGTCTATATGTATAACTGAAAGTTGTATTTCCTCTTGTGCATCTCCTCTCCAGTCTCAGTATGACAGTTACATGACTAAACATGAGTTGTGTCACTAATTCTACACAGTAGAAATATATGTCATTATGATCAAATCCATTAGAAGATACGCAATACTGGAAATGTCTTTGAAAAGCTTACAAAAAGCACTGATGCATCTGGTCATTGTTCAGAAAATACAGTAAAGCCACTTGCTGACCTTGTCTGCTTGTGTTGCAAGTAAATGAAATGCAAGCAAAATATCAATAATGATCCAGGAACTCCAAGATACCACCAAATATCATAGCTACTTTGATACATGGCTATGCCCAAAGGATGTTATTAATGCTGCAGTCTTACATAAAGTTCCGGTCCTGGAATAACTGCTTAAAATGTAAATTACATAACTTAAAGTGTCACTGAACCCCTCTGAGACTGGACCAGTCAGTCAGATCCTATGCCTGCAGCATCTTCACAGTCGTATTACCAAACTGTGCAGAGCTGTGGCTCAAAAACAATGAGACATTGTCACAAAATCACCTAAATATGACAGAACCTCAGAGGCAAAAACACAACATAATACTGTTCAACCTCACCTTCCAAATAAACAGCCTTGTTGAATCCCTCAGCTCTGACGTGTGTGGATGCACAACTATTGTATCCAATCCAGTGGCAGGTAATCAATCAATCAACAGAAATCCTGGGCTGAGACGAGCTGAAGTTGTAGTCCAGCTCAGCTGCTGCTGCTGCTGCTGCTGCTGCTTCCCTCCAGAGCTGCCTCAGTGTGTACAGAGTGGATTGAGTTAGCTGACGCTCAGACGAGCTGTTATAAACTTTTCCCCTGACTGCTCACACCATCTGCATGCTGAGAAAGTCTCCGCTGTGGACAGGATGGCTGTCGCGGTCAGCACAGTCACACATGGGGCACCATTACAGCGGGAGTCCGCCCAGACACACACACATACACACACACACACACACACTCACACTCAAACACACTTTTTTCTCTCCCAGCACTGCAGCCTATGCAGTCCTAACTCCTCCTGTCATCCTGGCTGGTGAGACGCTCACACTCAGTCTGAGGAAACCGTGTGTGTACAGTATGTTGGTTACAGAGAGGAGGAGGAGGGAGGGAGGGTGTGTGTGTTTGTGTGTGTGTGTGTGTGTGTGTGTGTGTGTGTGTGTGAGTGAGTGAGCATGTTTTAGGAAGTCTCAAGATGAGAGCTCTGACTGAGCAGTGCACCAGCAGTTGCAGCTGACTTTCTCCTGTATTTTCAGATTCAACACAAGCAACTGGCTGCTTTTTAAAAGACAAACTTTTCCAAGGCTCATAATGTGGAATATAAATCCTGAGATTTCCATACGTACCATCTGTGAGTAGTTCAGCACACAAACACAGAAAGCCGCCCCAGTTTTTAAGGGTGCCTTCAAGATGACATATACAAATGACTGCGTGCGTGCAGCTCCACAAACATTTATTCAGTGACACTATCCTCGCTCTGGTGCGAACCCAGCTGTATACACACCAGTGGAAAGTGCATCTTGTTTACTGGGGAGTGGTCTGAGATTTCTTCCTACTCCATAGTCTCACAGTGGTTCCTTGTGAAGAATGTGTCTGCCTGAGTAAAGAGGAGGATTTTGCATTATTTATGTTATATCCAAAAAACTTAAATGCGTTAATGTGTATGATAAATGGCGATAATGCCATGGATAAACCCTAGTTATACTGTAATTATGGATGTGAGGCATTCACAGTTTTTAGTAAATTACTGTTCTTTTACAAACTGTACATTCCTGAGCTCAATCATGCAATCATGTGGCTTCCTATCGACTCCTCACAACCTGCTCAATCTCCTGACATGATTTATGACAAGATGAAATTCTTAAGCATGTTACCCCCTATAGATTCAAACACATGGCTGTTATGCAGGCCCTTACAAAGAAATTTAAATTCACATTGTGTAATTTCTGCCACAAGGGCTCTCACAAAATAAAAGAGTCTTGTGTGGGGAGTTGGAGTTGCATTAAATTCTGCTTTGATCCGGAGTCGTCTATGACAGGAGGAGAGCTCAGCAGTTATGTTTTAAGTTTTGGGATTGACAAGTGGATTTACCTTCACTCCTGTTTATCACCCTGACTACAGCAGTGATCCATGAAGGTGAGCTCCACTGTCGGGTGTTCATGTACTGTAATGTTGACTGCTGACTGGAGCTGGACAGGACATGTACTCGTACACATAAATGTCATCATGGAGTTTCTGCTGAGGGCTAAATTCAGTGAGAGTTGACTTGAGTTCTTCTTACACAGATACATTATTTGCTTGCTTTATGGCCAATGTGCAATAAAATGATCTGGCTGTTGAGGACAAAATAAACACAAGTAACACAATTGAACACAGATGAATGCACAAATGTTCACAGACGAGGTAATGTTTTATACGTGGTCAGTACAGTCTTGTTCACCAACTTCCTTTTCCTGGAAGTAGCGAATGAAACACACCTTTACCTTTTGTAAACTTGTGGATTTCTCTGGGTTTTAATATTGTTGGAAACTTTTGGGGTAATGTAAGCACACAACTCAACATGAGTCATTGTTAGGCTTTTAAATACAGAATTCTTACATATAATATATTTAAGTGATTATATTTAGTTATATAAAACAGCTTTAAAATCTGCCTGGTGTTCACAAAGACATGTCAGTGGAGAGGCTAAGGGATGGAGGAAGGGGCTATATTCCTATCTATAATATATTGAAATGGCACCATGCATGCTTCAATTTATGTTGTCAGCACAAGACAGCTACAGAACCTTTCTCACCAATCTTAATGCATCCCTGGCACGTGTCAGCCACCACATCCACTGGTAATGTCCTCATCACTAATGAGGGAGGGAAATTCCAATCTATGTGGGAGGTTGCTGATGTGTCAACAATAATTACTTCCTCAAAATCAAATCAGCAGGACTGGGAGCAAATCTGACCGGAACAGAGTGTGTATATGTTTGCAGAGGAGTTCTTGGGGTAAGGCGGAGGAGGAGTTTCACTGCTGTTGGTGTTGAATGAGGAGGAGGAGGTGATGTCAACAAACATGATCCTGGGTTATTGAGGTGTTGGAGGCCGAAGTGTAGGCTCAGGCTGAACACATTACCTATTGATCTGTTTGATGTATAGGCAGACTGAGGCAAGAGTGAGGTCACTGTCACATCTGGAGCTTCCATTAACATCTGTCAAATGATTGATCCAAGAGGCAGCAGCAGCACATGAATCTGTCCAAAGCTTCACGCTGTCACTGTTCATTCAAATCCTGATACTGACTGTGATCTGATTTTCTCTGCTTAACCGGTTCTCTAGGGCAGGACCTGATTGGTGATGATCTTACCGGACAGGTTGCATTGATGGCATATTTGCAGCTGCAGCAATCAAATGTGTGACGTTTGTTAAAGCGATCTTTCTCGCCATCTAGACCAGTGGTTCAGCAACCATGTCGGCTTTTCAGTAAACAAACCACTGTGTACTTGTGACACCTCATCACAGCTGATGGTGGTATCCTTATGGGACCTGACTGAGGACAAACTACACCCTAAAGTGCAGCCTACTCTGAATGGGACATTTTTTTCATACACTTACATACAATCACCAGTAATTGTGTGGGAACCAGTGGAGTCACCCCCTGCTGGCCATTAGAAAGAATGCAGGTTTAAGCCACTTCTGCACTGGATTCAGTTTCCAGATCCATAAGTTCTGTTCTTATTAACAGCCACGATAGCGTTGGATGGTAATGTTTTCACCTTGTGAGATTGTGAGATTGTGTGTGTGTGCGTGCCAAAATGTGATTCTGGAAACAACTTGTGTAGCAGGAACTAATATAGAAGCAATTTTGAGTATTGTTGCCAGGTGTTTCTCCGTCTTATTATGTTGGCATGATGGCATTGCAACCGTGCAAGATGCAGTCACTTCACTTAATGGGTGTTGAGATCAAAATGATAAGTTCAAAGATGGGTGTTGTCTGAGCAGAGGGGCCAAAATTAGGGTGGTGGCCCCCACACTTAACGCCTCCGGCCCACATTTGTTTCGATGCTGTCAAGAAAGTTAACAGTTGCGGAGTTGAGATCCAAATGAAGGGAAAGTTTGAAAACGGTTGGAGTCTGATCCATCATTATGTACTCATAGGTCGGATTATTATTACATCTTTTTTGATGCTCGAAATATTAAGTATTTCAGATGATAAATTATATATAATAAACACAATATATCCTCTTTGTCCATTTTTGTTACCCTGTTTGAAGTTGCACATGCAATTTAAAACTTTTTGGTGCATAGATATACTACTATAATGCATTTCTTCCAATAAAATCTAATCTCCACACAGAAGGTGAGTTCTCCAGGTGTAATGAAAAGCCTCATTCGGTTAAATAAAGATTGAATGAGATGCCGAGACTAAACAACAGTCGGCTCTGAGCCATGTGTCCGCAGCCATCCTTCAGCATGTTTTATTATATTTGCTGGACGTGGAATGCTGAACATGAAACACCGTGACCTTGTGACGTAACAAGTGGCCATCTGTAAACAAACTGTGCTGCATCTCCTCCCCAGAGATACTCTGGGGGGCCTTATCTGATAGCGGGAGATAACTCGGTAGATTAGAATGGATGAATGCTCGCAGAGGAAGCCTCTGGGAATAAAGATGTTCTCAATGGGTTTGCTGTTCTCATGGCCTTGCAGTCAGAGGTTTTGGACAGTCGCTGACTTCGGGAGAGATAATGAAAATCTTTGGACGCCTGCAGCAGACAGTCAAAAAGCCTTTCCCAGTGGACTGAGATCACACTTGAACTCATTTACTTTGATTTGATGATATGGGGGCTTCTAATATCGCTGTATTAATATGTAATACCCACTTTTGTCCCCTGGCTCCTCTGCACATTTGGCTCTAGGTAAATATTCTATATATTGTCCAGTTCTAGTGTGTGCCATGATCATCAGACAGGATTAGCTGAACAGGGTCGTACTATCAGTCAGTGACCTCTGTTGGCAAGTGTCTGCTAATGGCAGTAGTTTCTTTTTGCATCCTGACACAAACCTTGACAGGCTTCTTGCTTTCCATTTTCCATTTCTTTGTTCAAATAAAGTGAATATCAACAAAAAAGAAATGTGAAAGGGGTTGTGCTCTTGACTCCAAGTGTGATCAGGTGTGTGTAGCCAAGCAAGAAAAGTCCCATCTTACAGAAAAAGGGCCTCACACTGACAAAGGACAAAAGGGCTGTTTAGATGCAAAAAGATGGAATTTATTCAAAGTGTCTTTAATAGATATTTTGACATCAACAAAAGGATTACAAGACCGCTTGTGTGTGAAGAAAGGGCCACTTGTAGTGCTACCCTGTGGAGCTTGACAGCCTCTTCCTAGATGTTTTGACTTCAGGGTCTGCAACTTGTCTTTGACAAATCGTTATTTGATTAAAGAAACGTTCTTAAAACCCACTGTACTCTACCTGCTCAGTACCAAACATCATGAAGACAAAGGGACTAGCTGGGGAAGTATTTAGAAGGTTAAAGCTAAAAGTTTAGAGACAAAAACTGACAAAAAGAAAAAATGAATTTGGAATCATCAGGCGGACACAGACACGACCGCAAATGAATTATTATGTTTTTCCATAAGCTGTCATATCAACTTTAATTAGGTGATGATAATATGTTGTGTTAATACGTTATCTCTGATGCACCCAAGTGGCTAAAATCTGTTATTGCAGGTTTAAAAGGGGTGACTGGCCATCACCAGCAGTGTAATCCCAACATGATGTTACCCATTGTGTTTGAGTTTGATGTCGCCATCTTGGTTTTTTGGAGGCAGAAGTGACCATATTTGGATGACAAGGTGGTGCGGGAGAGGATATCCTGAAAAACCAAAGGACACGCTATGGTAGCGACTTGTCAATCACAACGTAGCTCCGCCCTGAGGCATACCCTGCTTTATCATCTTTTACTCTACATGAACATTACATCAAAGTGATCTTCATGCTCAAGTGACGAAGACTTAAAACTAGCAGTTGAGACCATAAACTCATTTGGAAACTTACATGCAATATGACTTCTTTTTTAAACCAGTGGAGTCGCCCCTGTTGGCCATTAGGAAAGAAATGCAGGTTGCATTGGTTTAACTTTTCTGACCTGGGAACTCTGCTCATATCTTATACAGTCAGCTGTCTGGGTGGGAACCTCTGCATGTGACCCCATCTCTCTCTTCCTTTACTTCCTGTCAACTCTCTACTGTTGACTTGTTCATCTCTAAAAGCATTAAAAAAACGTGTTCATAGGTCAGCTATAAAGTTTTAGGTCAGAAGAGAGAGAGGTCAACAACATCAAGATGATGACCGAGCCTGAGGGAGTACACTTTGACGTTCGTCAAGGTCAAAGTCACCGTGTGACATTGTTTTGAACACATCCCTGCCTCAGCGGGGACAGAAAAAAATAGAAGGAAGGTCACATCTGCTTTTCTTAACATATGCTGACTGTTGTTTTGAAAGGTCAACACAAACACTCAAACCAAGACAAAGACATGTCCTCTCTCCTGAAGGTACGTCCTGAGGAACTTTTCCTTCGTCCTGTCTGTTTCAAACAAAAAATTTCAGTTAACCATAACTTCCATTAACTGCACACATCCCTTCACCTCTATATATAACCAAACAATGCTACATTGATTATCTATAAGCATTTATTTTCAGTTTTATTTTGCCCTTATTGAAATTATTTTCTTTATTACTGATATAGCATATTCATCAGGTACTGATAAAGATAATCTCTTCTAGATAGAGACAGTGATACATGTTTCCTCCACACCAAAGATGATTATTTTTCTTGATGCAATATCGCTCTCTGGTGGTGACTTCTTAAACTTCTCAATTATAAACTATTTTAAATATACCTGTTTATCTTTAAAGTTCTGCAGCACATACTGTGCATTAATATTCACAACTTTAATATTTTATTTAAAGCAAATATTTGTATTTCATGTTGGCCTATGGTACCATGGCAGTGGACTATAAGTAATATTGGGTCAATACTGTTAAATTCTTATCTGACTTTTTTTTAATAGCCAGACATAATTAAGACAGTCAAAGTAAAATCTCATATTGCAGTATTTATAGAGCTGAAGACAAACTGAATGGCAAATAAATGCAAAATAACTTCATGATACACTACCATCAGGGAGCCACCAGAGGTCCATGTGCCGCTGCAAGAAGGGCACTCAAAAATGATTTGTAACCTTTTCTGCACTTATTCACTGTATTACTAATTTCACAATCTATAAATTATATATATGAATATAATTTATGTTTTTTGCAATAGCTAAAAAAACATTCTTTGAATTATAAGTGAACCTTCCAGCACTCAATAAATAACTGGCCTAAAACGGTGACTTTAAGTGTTTCTCTTACATACAAATTGTACATTTTATTACATAGGATTAATGTGCGTGTCACATTTAATTCAAAGTCATGTTGAGTTAATGTGTATAAATTAAAAAAACTGTGTTTTTCAGTTGTTTATTATCCAAGTATTACGCACAATAGTAATGCAATTGAAATGGGTTATTTTATCTCCTGTAATAAATCACACAGCTAGTTTATATACATTGGCTCAACATGACAGAAAAACATTGCATTAAATGTGACCCTTTATTTAACTTATATTGTAGAATAATAATGATAATACTATAAAATATGTAATTAAAATATTTAAAGCAACGTTATGTGACTTCTTAACCTTAAAATAACAGCTTCAGAATCGTGTTGATGGTTCAGTGTCTTGAAAATGGTGTTGCACTCAGAAACTGTGGGGGGCGCCAAATCACACAAAATGCCAATTTCTACATAATGTTGCTTTAAATTTTTGAATGATTTAAACTGAAATTCTTTTAAAGCATTTGACTGTGTTTCATTTTGCAATAATTCAACTCAAGTAATGTACCAGTAACAAATTTACTGAAATGACTTTACCATGGATTTAAATGTGCTGTATTTTATTGTCTTATTATTATTAATAATCATTATTGACATCAGTTACCAAATGACAGTACTTTCTGAATGTCAAAAACATCCTCTAAAACTATATTTGATCTCAAAAGAGTCAGAAATCACAATTTGCATCATGTTGATAATGATCACACCATGAAATTGTGCACTCAAGCAGATTGTTATTGGTTTATTATTTTCTTTTAAAGTATTTTGCACATGTTTCAAAAGGCAGGATGTAGTAGTAAAATAAAGTGCTTATACCATTTCTGAGACCAAGAGACAAGCAGACAGACACAAGGAGTCATTTTGAAGCTGAACTAAGCATGATAAAAAAAATCACACTTCCCAGTCCCTGCGATTCTGAGGTGTGATAACAAACCTGTTTGGAAATGTTCCTCCTTGCGTCACATTGACAAGAAAAAGTCCCTCCGGGGGTCAGAAATCTGTCAGGTCGCTGAGGTCAAGGATCCAGACGCTTGTTTTGCCAGTTTACTACACGATGCTTCCGTCTAAAAAAAGAAAAAAAGACAGAAACAGGAGTGGGAACCCTGGTTTAAAGGCGCCAAAGAATTAATTAATCAGATGGTATCCCATTTCAAATCAAGCGACATGACAGCCTGTGAGTTTAAAGTGCTTCTTGTTACTTTTTCACAAGCCTCAGTTTGGTTATCTGCTATCAGCGTAATCAATCTCATCACTTAATTTCCTTGTTCACAGTGTTTGTGTGTTGTCTCCAATGAGCCTTGTCATTCCGCGGCTACAATAAACAACCTGTTGAGGCAGGGCCAAACTGTAAATACCAGAACATCTATTTGCAGTAAATCAGTGTTATTTACTACTCCGTTCACGCACCTTTGTTTCTGTGGAGGCGGCAGTGACGTGTTCAGGGAGTCAGATAAAGGGTATTTCTCACCAACGCTTTCCTGTTATTTTCCAGGGTCCTTTGTTTGGATGCGAGGCCTCGGCCTGTTGGTTCTCAGGGGAACGAGAGGAACATTCGGGCCCGAGCACTTATGAGCACAGACTGCTCCCATACCTGCCTGTATCACTGTGTGTGTGTGTTTGTTTGTGTGTGTGCGTGCATGCGTGTGTGTCACCTTGTCCTTGGACTGAGACGATACATCCCTCCAGTGAATTCATGTCATTTTCTGGGACCTTTATCCCTTTGTGACAATGATGTGAACGTACAAAACTATGAAGAGCAGGAAATTGGTTTTATTGTACATCAATATACCTTAATCTTGCGTTTTTAATTCATAATTATTGTAGTTAAACGACAAACGAGAAGAAGGAAAACAAGCTGCATTACCCTTAAAGTCTTTTAAGGTTTTAAAGCAAAAAAAAAGCGCTCTCTTCCTTGCAAAGATTTTAGATTTTAATTCTTCAATTTCCACTTTTTTTTATTGGAGAAATGACTTAAAATTATAACACGGATCGAAGAATAACACTTTGTCACTCATGTTCATCTGTTACATAAGTACATAAAAGATCACCCTATTTCAACATTTGTCTCCGAGACACTATATTGTTTGATAGATGTTTAGGTATTGAGCTTTCATTTAAATAATAATTGAATAAAGCTGGACAGGAAGTGTCCTCTTCCACCTCCAAACAAGGGCAGTTGTGTGTCACTGATAGATTCCAGGCTTTTGGAGTGTCTCTTGCTTTTTAAATTCCTGTCCTAGGCAGACACAACAACAACAGGAAGAAGGGCCATTTTCACAGGTGTCAGGAAGCACAGGAAATAAACAAGCTGAATACTGGAAAACATTTTGTCGTAGCCGTAAGAGTCAGAGGTGAGGCTAATAAGAGATATTTTTAACTCCAGGGACGGGATTATTTTGCAGCTTGGGGCCAAAATGTTTGATGTGCTTTCGGATGATTTGCACTTTAATGCTGCGGGGTGACGTGTTAAAAGAGGAGAAAATTCACGTTCCTGTAATCAAGGGGTCACATCATGTTTGATGATGAATAACCTGAGGTTTAAAGGGGCTCTTTTTTAACAATGTATTAATTGCGTTTTTATTGGCCACATGTAAGCCATGTTAATGTTAATGTTAACTCCTTATCTCTCTCAGTTGCCTATACAAGCCTGCGGACGATGTGTTAAAGTTGTTTAATGCTGCCGGACTGTGGACTCTCTTTGTGAAGGACACGGGTCGGATTTTCTGCGACAGTCCCAAGGATGTGACTCTACGCACGTACCCAAGCAGCTAACAATAATTTAGAAATGGATGATAACAACATAAACTAGCAACCGCCCCTTTAGAGCCCCCCTCAGAGCCCCTTTAATCCTGATTAAAAAAACTTTAAAAAGTCAAAATTGCATATTTAATTTAATTTGCCAGCTCATTTACTGCATTTATTACAGACTATGAATACAAGTTTAAATGTATAAAACTTTTCTATTCAAAGAAAATATTATAGATGTATCACAGAAAGATTTTTGATGATCAGAACTCATTACTAAATGTATCTGTGATTAATATATTTCATTTAAAGCACCATGATTTCATAGTGAACCTTATTACTGTATTTCAAAGAGTGGTCAACTATCACAGGATCTGAGACTTCGATAAATGAAAGGATTTCTTCCTCCTCTTCATGAAACTTCAGTACTTCTAAGCATTTTCTTCAGTTAAGTAGGACTGGATATTGAAATGCTGCTCACTTACAATGTGAAGATTTTGAGTCTGCTCGCTCAGGGAGATGATTCATTTCAGTTATACTGTACGAGTTATAATTGTCAGGGCTGAGAGAAAAGTTGAAAGACTTTTAGGAATGTTGGAAGGAAATTATTTCCTTATCTCAAGAAAAGGCTTTATGCGGTCGCTCAAAAATTTTAAATCATTTTCTTTCATAACTTTTCTCATCATGACTAATGACAGATTTATAGGCAAAGTTGCAACTCTCCCATCAGTAACAATGTCTTTCATAAAGCCAGTAAACGTCGTCATTGCTCTTCAGCTCTTCACATGCTATATGTGGTAAAAGCATTTTTTTTCCATGTCTGAGAAATGTCTTCTGCATGGGAACAAAGAATATTTTCCCATTTGTGGAAGCTGAGAAAGTAGGGCGTTCCTCCACTGAAGAGTCAAGGATGCCTGAAAGATTCTCAGCACTTTCTGCTCCACAGTTTGGATATTTCATGTCGTATCATCATGGGAAACAAGAATTCCTTCTACGCAGAAGACATACTTCTATCTTGACTTCTTTTATACTGTTCAGAGAAGCTTTCTCCGCCCTCTATAAATAAATACCACTCATGCCAGCCAGATAATAACAAATCTCCTCTCCCCTTCGCTGTACGTTGGATGCCCACTGCTCCTCGGGGATGGCTTCAATGCAACAAACTTTCTCTACATTGTACGATTGTATTCGATAAATAAAGATTCTTCTTCTTCCTCTTCTTCTTCTTCTTCTTCTTCTTTACCAGGAGTCCCTTGAACATGTTGAGATGTCACGTTCTTGTAGAAATACTGTATGAAGGTCTTCAGGGATGTTCTTCTCAACTCAATCACCTGGTATATTTATTCACTTTTCCAGCACTGATGATAAAATACTGTGAATTATCTTATAATGCATGCCAAAGTAACACTTTATAATAACCATCATTAAAAAATGGTCAATTTATAGCTTCTAAAACTTTAGTTTATAGTTATTTCACTCTTAACAAACAATGAAATGCTTTATGAACCATTTATAAAGCAATTGTAGAGTTGCAACTGATGTTTATAATACTTTGGAAATGGTTAATAAATACTGTGTAGTTCATCTATAAACATTATTTGGACGGACATTTAAAGTTGTAACTGATAATGATGATAAACCTTTACAAGTGCTTAATAAATGGTCTGTATCTGGCTGTTAACAGTCAAATAACAGGTCACTAAAATTACATGAACCTTACGTTTAACATTAATTACTGATGGTTATTATAAAGTGTCACAGAGATTAGAAAGTCCTGAGACAATCTGTCTGATAGACATCAGTCTCTGCAGCATTTATACAACTTACAATTTTTTATCTGCTACCACTGGTCACTTGGATAAGGAAGGAAAAGAAAAAAAAGTTCACATCCTCAGATTGATGAAAGAACTCACTTATTGACTTATTCCACTTTTTCCATAACTTGCACATTATCAGGTGAAGTTTGTATTTGTCACGTGTCTTTAACTTCACAGCTCGTATATTTGTTGAGCTACACAGAGAGGTGTAGGTCACACAATCAACTGAATGGCATTTACGGATATCATCTACTGTGCACTATGCTTATTTTAGGAATCCATTAACATTTACCTTCAACTGCCAACAGTTGTTCGTAATTATTAATGACCACATTATAAAACCATTCAACAGTGTTTTCTTAGGGTTTTTTTTAATACTGCAGTTTCTGTATCAAATGATGCATTGCTAATTAATTTCATACATAATTAGGCAGTGAAAATGACAAATTCAGTGATAACTTTGGTTTAATTAAAGAGCATTCTTTACATTGGCTGGTGTCATATACATGATATGTTCCATGTCTGCTTTACATCTATACAGTACAAATAAAATATCGATATGGAAAACTGAATCAAGGAAAAATATTGCTGTATCCAGTTTGAAAATAAATGCAAGGCCCTTTCACGTGACGTTAACTCTCATTTTTCTCAACGACAATGCATGAAGGCACACTTAATGAGAGAATGGGAACAGACTGCAGGATCATTTTAACTAATTTACTGTATAAACAGATAAACAGAGACAGAGAGAATTTGGAAAGAATAACATAGTCTGCATATTTCATTAGAAAAGATGGTGATGGTGGTGGTGAAGGACCAAATAAACTTTCCAAATGCCGTAAAAAAGTTTTTTTTTCTCCATCGTTTAACATAATAAAATATATCTTTCAGTTCATTTATAAGTTAATGCTACATTTACACTGAATAGATTCAGCCTTGTCAGCGGTTGTCAGCGAGGGTTGAGCCTCTTCGGAGCCGTGGATCTGTCTGTGTGTTGGTCCGTGCTCTGGGCGGTGCTGACCTCTCCTGAGCCCACTTCGACCCCTGGAAATACAAGAGGAGGAATTCAGTTCATCTCACAACAGAGAAGGCTTTTTCATAAGTTCATTTAGTTGCTTTGGGAAGACATTTGACTGATAACACCAACACCGAACAGTCTTCGTGGTTACATTTACCTGCTTGTGGCTCATTCTTGAGGTTGCTGGCGATTATGGCGAAGAATTTGAGGTTGAGACAGGCTCCCGTCTCCCTGTCACAGATACCACCTTTGCAGTTGCATGTCTTGCGGCACTCGACCCCGTAGGTCCCGTACAGGCAGTCTGTAAAGAGAGAAAACATTATTGTAGAGTAGTCTGAGCAAAGAGAGGGGGAAATGTTAGAGTAGGACTGGCTCTGATATGGGCCCCAATTCACAGTGATCAGGAGAAATGTGCTAAATAGACAAAAAAAAAAAGCAAATTGATGAAAACTCCAAGCATCTAATGGGCTAATCATCAAGTTAAATCATATTTAAAGCAATGCTGCACACATCTGCACATGTGCCTCTTAATCACTCACTTATATTGCAATGATGCATCTGCTATCTGCTGTGATAATTCACTAAATAGATCCTAAAACACTGTGACAACATTCTGCATTTGGTGCAGCAGGGTCATCACATAGTCAAAAATGCAGCCTGCAAGCAGAAGCAGCCCACCAACAGGCAGGTTTAAATGTTGCATGTGAACATACCTTTGCAGATCCCATATTCGTCTCCGTAATCGTCCTCATCCTTGTAGAACTCGCAGAATAAGCCCGGTCCGCACTTCACCCCGTGCATCCCCGACACCGTGCGGTAGCAGTGCTCCCCTCTGCCCGCTGCACAGACCTGACAACAGCCGCAGTCGTCCAGGACGGTCCGTGTGCAGCGCTGCGTCCCGCCACACCGCTCCGTGTTGCATCTGTCCGGGCAGTTCACCGCGTACTTGACATTGGCGCCCCACGCCTCGGCATCCCGCACCAGAAGTGAAGACAACACAGTGATGAGGAGAAGAGACATGACTGGGATGCGGCTGCAAGGCTGGAAAAGGCTGGCCGGTCTGTTGCTGGATCCTCGGGGAGAGACGGAGAAGCGGAGCACCTCTGGAGGACTTGAGTGGAGTGACCTGTGGTTCATCAGGTTGGATGGTTATCAGCGATGAACAACTTTGTTTTGCACATGACTTGCCCTCGTCAATTTCCTCATTCCGGTGTTGTCGTCCTTTTTTTTTTTTTTTTTTTTTGTCAGTCAGGCCCCTTTTTTAGAGATCCGGCTTGGAAGTGGGATTTACTCTGGACCGCCATCCAGGAATTGAAATTCGTGTGACCTGATGTCATAAGTTATCTTTGGTTTGTTTTTGTGTTAGGCAGTGACGGAACCCCCCAAACCAGCAGGTCTGTCGTGACTGGCTCAGCTCTGATGGGTTTTGTGTGAGGATGTTTTCACAACATCCCATGACTGGAAGCCTTATTGACAATATGTAACACAATGGAAAGATCAACCAGTTTCAACTGAATCGTGAAAATAAAAACATCAGAAAGAAAGAGGTCGTTTTCTGGAATTAAGGTTGTTTTAAAGGGAAATTAATTATTTGACATGACATCTCAAAATGAGTTGAAATGAGTCTTTTATCATATGATTGGACTTGTTTTTTTAACAAGAAGTAACTGACCAGTGGCGGACTCAAGCTGTCAGAGGCCACCTTTATCACAGTGGAGGGGCCACACAGAGGGCCCTGCGTCATTGCAATGAAATTTCATCATATTTTCTCCTCCAGAAGGAGAGGAGTATAAGCACTAGGGCTGCATAATATAGTAAAACAAAAATCATACTGTAAGTATTCTGACAGTATTGTGACTGGCGTATGATTGACATGATTGAAATTTCAATCTTCCCTGAAAAAACCCCCCATTTAAATCATGATGATGTGACATTTGTTGGGGTCAACAACATCTGGAGAGCATTGCATATGTGTAGGCTAGGACATCTCTGCAGCTGTCACACCTGCCACCATCAAGAACCTGCAGTTTCTTGTGATTTGGATATTGCACTTTTTGATTATATTTGGATTAATTGTGGGGCCCGAGTAGGCTCTCTACCTGTAAGTGATTTGCACTTGGGCTTAAATCATCTCCCTTCAGATTTTGTGACAGAGATAGTCTGGTTTTGGGGTGTATTTTCTGCAGCAGAAGCTAAAAAGCCAGAGGGAACACTAGAGGCAGCGGTGTGTCTCTACAATCTTCTCACTCCTCCGCGACCACGGCCGGATTATAAATCTGATTTAAAATTTGTTTAAGTTGTTTAATGCTGCGACATGGTGAATTTCTTCATGATGAACTCGGGTCGTATTTTCTGCAACAGTCCAAAGAATGTGGCTTTATGCACAAGTCCGCTAACATAACTAATGCCTTGCTTCCACCACACAGAAAGTTCCATAGATCCCCTTTAATGACTTAAGCAGTCTAGACTAAAAGGAGATGCAGGTTAACAAGGAAGCATTCTGGTCATTTGCCAATAAGAGGGATGGCATTCACCCCTCTCAAATCACCTATACTGACTGGAACGACACCACAAAGGGCACTACATAACAAAGTCACAAATGAACTGTTAAATATGCCAACAAATGTAACATGTGGAGGGTTTTAAATTTCTGAGAAGAGTATGTCCTGTATTGATGTTGATGTTGTTTTTCATTTGTCGTCTTCTGTTTTAAAATGTTGTAACTTTAAAAACAAATAAAGATGTTTTCGTTTGTGTTTTTTCCAAATGAACTGATTGGTAATGCAACAAAAAACATTGTAAGTATAAGGCATAATATTGACAAACAGGCCTAGATAACACACACAACTGGAGACAAATGAGACCAAATTGGAGCTGCTTCAATGGGGAATTCCCAAAATTGAGCATTACAGTTCTATATAGTTGGGGGTATCAGAAGATCTTTAAGGAAATAATTAAAATCTAAGCAGCAGAGGCTGACATATCCTGACTTTTAGGTCCAGAAACACTGGGTCCTACATTTCCCACAATGCAATGCTCCCTCCAGAGCCACAGAGTACATTAAAGGGATAGTTCGGGTCTTTCGATGTGGGGTTGTATGAGGTACTTATCCCTAGTGAATGTGTTACCTGCAGTAGATGACCATCAGCTCTCCCCCTGTGTGGAGAAGCAGCGTGTAGCACCGGCAGGAAACTTTGTACAGCTGAAACTGTACCAGCAGCAAGATGTATTTTAGTCACCTAGAATAATTCCTACCTAATATATATGCATATATTTAAGTGTACACTATGTTTTTAACTCAACCATAGAAAGTCTTGTTATTTCTACACACAAGCAGAATGTAGTGTCAAAGAAAAAGGCTGTTTGACGGCAACGTAAAGCACCAAAAATGTTAAAAACATAGCGTACACTTAAGAGGATATAAATATTTTTATACTTTAAAATACGTTTGGCTGCTGATTGCTGCTTCTCCATACAGACTTTTAGGTCCAAAAACACTGGGTCCTACATTTCCCACAATGCAATGCTCCCTCCAGAGCCACAGAGGACATTGTGGCTCTCCCGACGCCATCTACTGCAGATAAGTACCTCATACAACCCCACATCAAACTACCTGAACTATCACTTTAAGCGTCTTTTTTCACGGGCTGAGTGGTATCAAGGTATCTCAAGCGTGTGTAGAATAAGTGGAATGCCCCTTTAAATAGCCTGGGCCTATTTTATCTGTTATTCTGTGCAGAGGCACTTAATATCAGTAAAAAAAGGAGCTTTTAGATTTTGGGTTACTCTCTGGTTCTTTGTAAAAACAGTAAACACACACTGGACAGCGTTCAGTCTGAAAATAGAGGAAAAATAAAAGATATAAAACAAAAAAACAAACAAACAAAAAAACATGGCAGTCCACCCTCCTGGACACAAGATGGCGGCACCGGCTGCCAGCAGCGACGAGAACGTAAAGCCGCCGAAGAAGAAGAGGAAAGAGGAGAAGGTTGATATGATATTCACGTCCAAGGGAGACCTCACTGGGACGGGACAGGTAACGCAAACCATTTATCTGCGGGGGTTTACAGCCAAGGTAACTTGCGGTCTGTGTTATCTTCACGATATTCACCTGAACGCATCGACTCGACGCTAGCGAGCCGCGGGAGTGTTTTGCCGAGAGCTGTCAGCCAACGAGCGGAGGGGCTTGGTCGGTTTTTTTGACAGCCATGGAAGCAGACTAGCAACTGCACTGCAGCCAGCGTTAGCTCAGCTGTCACCGCAGATGCAGAATAATATTACCGGTGTTTGTGAATGACACGGTGGAGGCTGTGTCTCATATTCGCATATCTGGCTGTTTACGTCTGCGTAGCTTAACGGCTTCACTGTAAGATTTCGCTAACGTCTACTAACGCCAGAGATGAAAAAAACACCTCAACGTTAATGCTACGAAATGTTGACAGACGCTTCTAAGTAAGACAGCAAAGGCTGGATAATGTCGTTTATCGTGTATTGAATTAGATTATCCTGTCGGTTAACGTCGTTAGCATGAATGCCCAAGTCAATGCCTAACTTCTGACAACATGACATTGTCGGTGGGCTGTAACGCTGTAACGGTAGCTGCCTGCCTTCTTCCTCCCCCCCTGCAGCCCAAGATAACTAAGCTGTCAGACATTATGCAGCTCATATTAAGATGAATACACGGCCTTTAAATATATCTCCCGTTCAGTGCTGACATTAGCAGATAATTCATTTATTTAACAGTCATCTATTCATTGTCTGCCTGCTTATTGTGGTGTGTGTTGTGGCAACTAAGCGTCCTTTGGCCCAGCAACTTCCTCCAGCTCATGTTGGGTGGCACCCATGGGACATGTAGCCTCAGGGGGGCCCTCCTACCATCAGGGAGCCCATCAGAGGGCACCCAGGTGCTTGAAACACCTTGACTGGCTTCAGTCAAGTTGAAGCAGGATGGTTAAGGTCCTCCCCAATAGCTGAGCTTCTCGCTGGCCTCTAGACTGAAGGCCAACTGAAGCATAAAAAAATAATCTTGGCCACATGTATGGTCATTATCTAATTAACCGATTAGATCTTATGATGCCAGGTCTGCACAATTGATTGAAATATAATAAATATTGCAATATGGTTAAGTGCTAGGGCTTGGCAATATAAAGATATAATATCGTAATCGTGATATGAGACTATAGTCGTAAATTTTGGATATTGTTAAATCGTGATGTAGCATAAATGGTGTTTTGTCCTGGTTTTAAAGGCTGCATTACAGTAAAGTGATGCTTGTCTTTACCCACTTAGTCATTATATCCACATTATTGATGACTATTTATCTGTCATTGTGTTAATATTTTGTGAAAAACTTAATCGTCACCAATGTTGTCAAAACCGAGAGGGTATTTGTCTCCCAGTTGTAGCATTAATGAAGTGCTTTTGAGGAGATTTAAAAATATCGAGATGTAGCCTAAAAATATTGCGATATAATTTTTAGGCCATATCGCCCAGCCCTACTAAGTGCAATGTCCAAATGGCAAGAAGCTATAAAACAGCATTATAATGAAGATTTGTAGTACTGCAGATATGTCCTGGTCTACAAATCTTGTTCTCCAGATTTAAGAAAACACGTGTGTTTGGTGGACCCCATCAGATGTCACACCATGATGATTTTAATAGTGTTTTCTCTGTGAAACTTAAGATTGTAATGCAAATTCCTCATGAGAACTTGTGTTATTTTAAATGTGATTCCAGCAAAAAAAGAGTAAATTCCCACCCACACTTTTTCACCTGCATTGAGTGATTTATTAAAAAATGTCGACGTTTCCGTCACAAAGACCTTTCTCAAGACACCATGTCGTACAGTCTCAAAATAGAAGACGGCGTGTCTTAGAAAAGGTCTTTTTGACCTTATTTAATAAATCTATTAACACAGAGGTGATAAGTGCGTGTGGTAATTTAATGGTTTTCTCTGGAGTTAGATTTTTTGCTGGGTTTGATTCCCTGCACCACTAAAAGAGATAAACCAAGAGATGTGCGTGTTGCCGTCGATTCACTTTACTTTAAAATGTAAACCAGTTTTACTGTCACTGTTCCCTGATGGCACTGAAATTGACTTGTCTTCTGATTACACATGCTGCTGCATGTCTTCAATGTCAATTACTGACATTCAATTTCGGTATATGAAGGGTTTCATCATAAGCCTCGAGGACTACAAATGAGACCAGTTATTAACCTTTATATTTTTATTTTATTTTATATAGCTCACTGGCAAGTTTCTGGGACATTTGGCCCAATTTGTTATCTGTAATCACTAACAGGTAATTAGCTATGTCCCCAGATGGACTGATATTGGTGAACTGTGGTTCCAGTGTTTTTTGTCCTACAATCCCTAATAGTTTACAATCAGAGATGATTGCGCCTCATGATGGTTGCTTGCAGTGGTTGTCTGACCGAAGAGCCTATTACTATATCAATGCTTGCTGTTATTTTTGGCCAGAGTGGAAACCATATAGCCCTACAGGCCTCAGGCAAGGCAGGAGAGATGAGGCTCCGTGACTGTGTTTACTGTGGTCAAAGAAGTGGCATGCTCACATGTTTAGCAGCCTGTTATTAGCTTTCTATCACTAGTTTTAAACCTAGAAGGAGTCTCAGCCTTGACCAAAGAGTATGGAGATTTCTTTATTTAACAGCAGATTTTACCAGTTAGTTTAATACTAGCCTAGTTGTTATTACATCTACTCTTTCATGAACTTTAGTAGGATGAATGTGCTTTACCATGGGAATGTAATGCGAGTGTTATTCCCATGAAATCACCCACTAAGGTATGAATGCTAACTAGCATATTGTGACTGTCATGGCATGGGACTGTCACATTTAATCTTCAGTATGGATTACATGGTTTTGAAGGAGTCCAGTCAACAAAACCTCGTATGATTAACTAAAACGCTAGATGGGAAATCCAAAATCTGTATTTCTTTGTTCCAGGAAAGCTTCTCTGTGAATGTATATAATTTCCACTCAACAGCAACAACAGACTAGCTCTTTATTTGTTCAGAAAGCAGACTAAAATGCAGACAGACAGTCAGACAGTCAGACAGATAGTCAGACAGACTCGGGGGTTAGGTGGAGCCCCAGTGGTCTTTACATGGGATTGTATTTCAGAGCGTCAGGTGACTAACTTGGAGACGCTCACTCTGATTACTTCATTTTGACTGGGACAAAGAATATGAATGAATTAGCAGGGGGATCAGCTTATTATCACTCGTGTGCCTAATCTCTCAAAGCAGGTTTCACTCTTTGACCGACCCTATTATGAAGCTTATAATAATAAACCGAATCAATCCCTCGGTATTGTGTAGCATTACAGCTTGTGAGACAAAAGTCTCCCTCATTATTAGTGTGGGTGTGTTGATTAGCTGTTACAGAATCATAGGGTGAGCTGACCTATTTCAGCGGTACCCACTGGGCTTATGCCACTAGCCCGGATGTAATGTATATTGGAGAAGTGCCAACACTAGGGAGAAACCAGACACCTTTACACTGAATTTGCTTGGCAGGAAAACGCATTAGAAGATTGGCTCCCAGCAGCAAATGTTGCCTGTAAAATAATAACGATGAGAGATGACATGGGAATAAAAAAAAGCCATTTCATAATCAAGTCTTAGGAAATGGTACGTGTGATTTTTTAAATCTTTCTCCGCTTTGTTTTTCAGGTGTACATCCGACTTTAGATAATGCCCAGACATGGTGCCTTGTCAGACCCATGTGTTGCTGAAGTGGCAGGAGCACTTCAATAGCTCCTGGGCAGCTGAAGACAGTGTACAGACAGCCAGGAGGCATGGAGCCGCTACGCTCTACAACAAGCTCCTTCACAACAAGGAAGTGGTGACTCTAGCTCAACCTGTTCAAGAACTCGTCGGCCCACGCCTGCCAGACTTCGAGTGCGAGTCCAGTGCCTCGGCGGAGAAGGAAGAGTACCTGTCATCCCTGCTTCACAGCCAGCGATGGCTGGCTCACCGCATGCTGACGCAAACCTCCTACACCTTGGGCCTCCATCACAGGCTGGTAGTTCTCCAAAGGATCTACTACGCACTTCACAGCAAATACCATGACAAATTCCGCGTGCAGCTACCCTCCCAGTCCACAGACAGTGGCACTGAATGTGGGCAACTTGAGCTGGCCTCAGAGCCCTGCCTGCCAGGGGGAACATCCAAAGTAAAGTCAGGTACAGATGTTCTGATCGAGATGGGCGTGAGGACTGGTTTGAGTCTACTCTTCTCGTTACTGCAGCAGAACTGGAGATATGCAGCCTCAGTGCATCCGGAGTCGGTACTTTGCAATGACGTGCTCGCCACGGCGTCCTCGGTACTGACGTCTCTGCCACCGCTCTCTCTGGCCAATGAGAATAAGATCCCGTCAGTCGGGCTGGACTGCCTGGCACAGGTGGCCGACTTCCTGAAGAAGACATCAGTGAGCAGCGGGACCGGTGGGGCGGACCCGACTGGTCGGAGGCTAGCGCTGGAGCTGCTGCTCGGCCTGGCGATGCAGAGAGGCTCTCTAAAGTTTCTGCTGGAGTGGGTGGAGGTAGCCTTGGCTGCTTCCATGTCCTCACCCACCTCTTCACTGTCTTCCTCCTCCTCACTGAGCCCCCAGCAATCATCTGGTGTAGGCTTTGATGTGATCCATCAAACGCTTTTCCAAATGAGGCAATATTCGGTATGTTATGTGTTCTTCAAATTTTTTGTGTCTGTTGTTGCCCTCCAGTTTGGAATAATCTTCCTTTGACTTTATATATCATTAGCTATTAACTATTTATCCATCACTGTTATTATTTACACCACTGGTGTCTGTTACCTGTGGACTATTTTTACTTTTCTTTGTCCTGATATCATATGGTAATTTGGATTAATTTGTTTGTGGGACCATAACATGGCATCACCTGGAGTAATCGCCCCTATTCTGATTGTATGGCAAACTCTTATTTCTTAACAGAGCCTCATAAAGAAAGGCAATCAATAGCCTTTCAGAAGTTCAGATATGTTGACAACTCACTATGAGTTGTTGTCTGCCCATTAAGATTGTCTGTGTGGTTGTTCTGCTCTGCCTTGCTATGTTACTTAATTGTTAGTAATTTTGCATTAATGCATTCCCATTGGCAGTGATAAATCAGGCCCATTGTCTGGAAAGCAGGACAATGGCTCTCCATCGCTGCTGCAGGCTGTCAGTCTCATCTGAAGCTTGGAGTGATGCATTAGTGTGCAGATAAGGATTAAGATTGAGTCAGTCTCACTGCCCTCTCTTGATATGTGTATTGAGTCATCCTGTAGCAGACTAATCAGCTTTGCAATATTTCTTTCTCAATTGACAACCGCGGCTGTGTATTGCCAACATTGTTATGGCTTGTTTTTTCCTGTTTCCTACATACAATTTAAAACAGAAAGCCCCAAGGAATCACACACGTTTCTTCGTCTAAGGACTAGGATCAAATTTTTCTTTTTTTTATTACATTTTTGTCTTTCATGACTTCTGCCTTATGATGCAGTGACATATCACAACAGCTTTTCATCTTCTGATATTTACTGCTAGTTTAAAAAATATGGGCACATAAAACTGTTTGCATCTATGTTGAAGGCTGAACATAAATCTTTTTTCCAGGGTTTCCGTGGGGACTCCGTCAATACTCAGGTGCTGAAGAAGGACGCAGATGGACTTTGTCGACTCTCCCAGGCAGCTCTCTGCCTGTTTGAGGAGGTAAATGAGATTTGAGTCACACACTCGCAGACACATAAAATATTGCCACTATTAGGAGCTTTTATGCTTTGCGGTTACTGACTTTAAGGACTTCACTCTCCTCCCTTTTGACAGATTTGTAATCTAGCATCCTACTGCCTGTGCTCCTGCAGCACTGAGGCAGCAGCTCCTGGCACAGAAAGCGACACAGTCATGGTGTATGTGTGGGGCAGTAACAGCAGCCACCAGCTGGCAGAGGGAACCCTGGAGAAAATCCTGCTGCCAAAGCTGACTCAGGGCTTTAGTGATGCTCAAATGGTATGGCTATGCATAAGATAAGGACCAACATTTTTACCATCTCTCAGGTTTACTTACATTTGTACTTAATTCATTATCATTCTTACAGTTTAGAATATATCGTGGAGTAGAAAATACATAAAAATGTAAAGAAAGAAAATTATTTCACCTTTAAACACCTATAACAGTATCATCTGGTGTATTGACTTCCGAACACGTGGGTGGGAAAAATTGAAAGTGTGACAGAAACTAAAGCCTTTTTTCTAAAAGATGTATTTTTAGAATTGTACTATTCTGCTGCTTTACATCTCACCCTTTAATGTCCTCACTTGTATCCATTTTGCTCTTTTAGATTGAGGCAGGCCAGTACTGTACCTTCTCGGTATCTGCAGATGGCTCGGTGAAAGCCTGTGGAAAAGGCAGCTATGGCCGGCTGGGCCTGGGGGACTCCAACAACCAGTCCATGCCCAAGAAACTTGTGCTGGAGCCACATAGGAACATGAAGAAGGTGTCCTCCTCCAAGGGCTCTGATGGTCACACCTTGGCCATCACTCTAGAGGGAGAGGTAAGAAGTTAGAACCACCACTGCTACATGTTTCACGTTTTATTTTTCTAATTTAACTTGTTTACGGTAGATTCTTGACAGTGACTAATACTGTAAAATTAGTCACTTCCACTTCTTCTGTAGGTGTGAGTGAAATTGTAACAGATAAAAGTCTGTACTTTCTCATGAATTGTAAAAATTTCCACTATTCCTTTCAGGTGTTCAGCTGGGGTGATGGAGAATACGGGAAACTGGGCCATGGCAACAGTGCAACACAGAAATACCCCAAAATCATACAAGGACCGCTGCTGGGCAAAGTAAGCAAGCAGAAAACCCTGCTTTTGGGAGGGAAGATGGATTTGAAATTTACCATGAGAAAGCCATGTGATTTAACATAATCTATCACACATTAATGTGTCTCCGGCAGGTTGTTGTTTGTGTGTCTGCTGGCTACAGACACAGTGCCGCTGTGACTAATGATGGAGAGCTTTACACCTGGGGAGAAGGTGACTTTGGCAGACTTGGTACGTCACTTTTTTCTCAAGTTGCTTGTGCTTATTTGTCTCAACAATTTCAGTGAAATCCTTCCTCCTGTATGTTAGCAACACCTGCTTCTATTCCTCCTCTGTGCAGGTCACAGTGACAGTCAGAGTCGGAACATGCCTACGCTGGTAAAGGACATCAGTGGTGTGGGGCAGGTGGCCTGCGGCAGCTCCCACACCATTGCTGTGGCACAAGATGGACGCACTGTGTGGTCCTTTGGAGGAGGAGATAATGGTACAATGACGAGTGACATACAGTTTAATTTAAGCCCATAATGCAATGGCTGTGTTTACTGGTAGACTTTCGTTATTGCAGAAAATAAAAATTTGCTTGAGCAAAACATCTGATTTCAAGGATATAACACCAACTTTGTTTATTTTTAAACTAATGCTGGGCCTCATACATGACTCACCCTTGCAGGTAAACTAGGTCATGGAGACACCAATCGTGTGTATCGCCCCAAGGTCATAGAGGCCCTGCATGGATTCATCATCAGGAAAGTGTGTGCTGGCAGCCAGTCATCTCTGGCCCTTACCTCTGCAGGACAGGTGAGATGCAGCGTTTTGGATCAGACATGAATTGCCAATGTCAGAATTGCCTAACACCAAATGATAGTCTTTTTCTGTATTAACTGAAGAACGAAGTTTGCACCTACAGCTCTTTGACAAAACTGATCTGGCCACAAAAAGCAGTGAAAATGTCAAAAACTTTTAACTCAGCTAACTCAGCTCTTTCATTGTTGTCTTTGTGGAAAGCTTTTATTTTGAAGGAGCATATTAACATCACCTCATACATATATAAAGACGAGATTGATATTTTTTCCAATAATTCATACACTTGTGTTAAATCTTATTTATTCAGGTGTTTGCATGGGGCTGTGGCTCGTGTTTAGGATGTGGCTCCTCTGAGACCACCTCTCTGAGACCCAGGTTTATAGAAGACCTGAGTATCACCAAGATCATTGATATCTCATGTGGAGACAGCCACTGTCTGGCTCTGTCCCATGGTAAGAGACCTTCAGCAGTTAAAAGTCAGTTATTTAAAACCTTTTTAGACCTTGCTTTCAGAATGTTGTTTTAATTTGGTGTATAAGTTTGTTAAGGGGCTACTGAGAGTGTGACTGTGCGTTGTTCACATTTCATCAGAGAATGAAGTGTATGCTTGGGGGAACAACACCATGGGCCAGTGTGGGCAAGGCCACACTTCAACACCGATCACCAAACCGAAGAAAGTGCTTGGTCTGGAGGGGGTATCGATCCAGCAAATCACTGCAGGCACTTCTCACAGCCTGGCTTGGACTGCAGTTCCGACTGACAGGTAGAACCTCAGCTTGTTTGAAACAAATTTAAATGTCAGTCCACTCAGTGAGCACGGTCTGCTTTTTTGTAATGGCTGTGTTCCCTTGGTATTGTGACTGTCTCTCTATTCCTCTACACCATAAACATATTTCAGTGGCATTTCTGTGTTGCAGCTTTTCAGTGCTCAGCTTTATTTTAAACTACTGAACTGTTCTTTTCTCAGCCCCTGTCATATCTGTGGGTCTACCTTATCAGTCCTGACACATATGTGCTTTTTCCAGGCAACTGGTGGCATGGCACAGGCCCTTTTGTGTCGATTTGGAAGAGAGTACATTCACCTACCTACGCAACTTCTTAGAAAGTTACTGCGATGGCATCGGCGATGACACCCCCCCTGCCCCGTTCTTATCTAAAAGGTAGGAAATCAAATGAACACAGCACTCAATCAGATTATACTGTATAACTTCTTACAGAAGATTTTTATTTTATTACTCCTGTTTAAAACTTTGTTCGGTATAGAATCACCTGCAGAAAATGTTCTGTTTGGCCCCTTGAACTTGTTGCATCACCACTAACAGCAGGACACTTCCCACACATTCACTTCCCCTCCGATCTACTTAACAGACACTCCTAATGCTCTCTGTGTGTATTCCTCAGGGACCACCATCAGTTTCTCTTGCTGTGCATGAAGCTGCTGTCCATCCACTTGTCCTTGGCTCATGCGGGGGGTACTGGTGCCATGGTTCTGGGAGCTCAGGGCAGGCCCCTCAGAAACCTGCTCTTCAGGCTCATAGATACCAACATGCCAGACTCCATCCAGCAGGTAAACTTTACAGTCTGTCTGGATTATTGTCAAAATATGCTAATGCTGTAGGAACCAAGCATTAACTACTGTCTTGTCAATTAATTAAAAAGCCCATGTTTGCAAATTTCAAGTTATTCACTGCTTGCAGTAAATGCTAACCCTTGACATCCACTTGTCCTCTCATGTTGTGTTGACGCCTCAGGCGGTTCTGAACACGCTGTCCATTGGTGCTTCCCTGTTGCTGCCTCCACTGAGGGAACGGACAGAACTGCTCCTGTCTCTCCTTCCTCAGGGCCCTCAGAGCTTGAATGTCCTCTCGAAAGGACAGGTATGCAGAAATCTTTTGTGCTATTTTTAAAATTTGCCTATGCGTACATATCGTAATACTAGTTATGGTGCTTTTTGTGCTTTTGTGCCTCAATGCATTATCAGTCAGGCGTGTGTTTTCATGGAAAATGTTGTCAAAACAAGGGAGATAAAGGCTGAAACAATTCAATTAAACAGCCATGGACATGTATTCTGCCTTACCTCATTTTAAATATGACTCTGATCGGGATAGTTGGCTAGAACATGGATGAAGCTTGTGCCAACTTTGAGCGTTGCTAGGCAATATGTGTTGAAGACTGCTTGAATGTGAAAATGTGTTTCCTCTTGTTAACCTCACATTTAAATGATCAAATACCAGACAATTCTCTCCTCTTCTCTTCTTGTTCAAAGCGTCTGCAGTTAGACATGGTCCTCAGCAGCCTTCAGGATCAGAGCCATGTAGCTTCTCTACTAGGTTACAGCAATTTTGGGGAGGTGACAGCCCTGGGACCCCCTCTGACACCCGCTATGTCCGTCCGGGCACCCTCTTCATCCAGCTCTGTTGAAAGCTATGACCCTCTGCACCTGGCAGAAGTGCTGCTCAGAACCCTGCTTCTCAGTATTGGTTTTTACACGGTATGAAAAAGAGGACCCTGTGTGTATGTTTGTGTTGAATTTCCTCATTTTGACTAGTAGTGCATTGTTTTCTCTGTCAAATCACGATGCCTGTTTTCACGCGTTTGGATATTTTGGTGCACATTGTTGTGAGTGATGGACTCCTCCGCATTCTTTCTGTGTTCATACAGGAGCGAGCGTTTGGGGAACTGGAGAAAAACAGTGACAAGCAGCTATCAAGTGATAGTCAGGGACAGACTGATCCACCCTCTCACTTCCACCAGCTGCTGTCCGGACTTCACAAACACCTGCTCGCCCATTGCTACATTCATTCTGGCCCTGAGGTACATTGCTCAATCAGCTACACGTGATTTTACCCAGAGCTCTGTGTTAGGGTTGCAACAGTTTTGAGATTATCGGGGTACGATAACCGTCTCAAAATATCACGGTTTCGCGGTATACAGTATTACACAGCTATTATTATTGTTATTATTATCAATTATAATAACCCTTAAAGGAATTTAAAAATATGTTTTTTTTGACTGAACAAATGCTGACACGAACAAAAACAAATGTTACAAAATATGCTGTCCTGACAGACATGAAATGTTCACAGTGATTCCTCTGTTCTTTAGGATGAAAGCAGTGTAACGCTGCTTCGAGAGCATCTTTACCTGCTGCTCCCCTGTGCAGCTGAGACACTCGGAAGATCCACCAAACTGTTGAAGGAGAGTTCCCTGGATAAACAAATAATCAAGAAACTGCACAGTAAGAATAACGGCTGTTAAAAAGTGTGTGTCATCCCAACCAAGATACTTAGCTGTCCTACTTTTTTATTTGTTATACAAGTGTTGGCACAGATCTCAGATGACTCTTTTATTCACAAAACACAAGTAAAATCTCTTCCCTGAAAATGTTTTCTTCTTCTTTTTTTTTATGTTTTAAAGACAAGTAGACAGATTTAAACATTTATACATGTATATGTTCAGCACTGAGGTGTCAGTGGGTTTGATGACAAGCACTTATAAAAAGATCCTTGATTTAATCCCCTGCTTTGCTTCTATATGTGTTGCCTATCTGTATTCCTCAGTTATTTTTATCAGTTATTCTATTCCCCCTCTCTCGTCTCAACCCCTGTCCCAGTGGTGTTGTACAACTCAGTGGCTGGCAGCCTGCTGTGCCAGGTAATGTACTCCTTGCTCCTGCTGCCCCTGGCCATGGTTCAGCCCCTCCTGAGCCATTTATTGGGCTTGTTGGAGCACCTCAATGATTTCAACAGGTTGCTCCCAGAGACGGGCCTCCTGGAGGAACAAGAACTAGGGATTGAGGCACAGAAAACCTGTTTAGGTCAGTGGAATTTTGATCTGCCAGCTTGACCCAAAGATTTATCCTTTATTATTTTTCTCATCAGTGGTGACAACAGTGCTACACTTTTAGTCAAAGCATGGCATATTATTCATGTAAAAAAAAAAACATAGACGGGTTTCACAATGCCAAGGGATCTCTCTTACAGATAAAAGTGAAGAAAGCACATGCCTTGGACAGGAGCAACAGGAGGAGGAGTGCAAGTGGGTTTGGCTGCTAGATCTGGAACGCTCTGTAGCGTTGGCAGTCGGCCGTTGCCTTGGTGGTATGCTGCAGGGCCCGCCGCCCTCACTTCAGGAGAAAACGTCAGAGTTCTGGCTATCAAATGTCCTCCTTAGGAACGGCCTTGAGATGGACTTTGAACAGCTAGGTAGGAAAACATACTGCACGCTCTTAGCTTTCATATGTGCTAATATTTTGGAAAATAGATACCAACTGAATATGATGTTCATTCCAAGAATAAAGTCACACAAATGCTTTCACATTCTGTTTTGAACCACTAATGATAAGACCATATTATTTGCTACATTACTGTACATGATAGTACAGCAAATATTCTTAAAAGAGGATTTTACATAAGATACAATTTCAATATGTAAAAGAGGATATAAACTGTAATTTTCTAAATGTAGTATTAATGTTTTCACTTGTTCACTTGTCCCATGTCCAATGTGATGCTTTGTCCTGTAGACTCTAGCATGGTGTGGCTGACTGAGGTGGTACTGCTGGGCAGTAGTGACGCCAGGCTGGCAGAGCTCAGTCTGAATGAGGAAACCAGGACTTTACTGGAACTGGCACTGGGATCCTCCAGAGGAACAGCAGGTGGACTGTGGCGGAGGATGGAGGAGTATGCTCGCAGCAAAGGTACTTTTACCTTTGATTATTATGCAGCTGCACACACGTGAATTCACCTTGAATTCTGATCTTTTGGTTGTGTATTTTTTCTTTTTTGTGACTTTGTTGTTATTGCATTGTTTTGCCATGGGAGCAGAATGGGAGAGCGGAGGTTCTTCAGGCGACTGTTTGCTTCAGACTGTCTGTCGCTGCAGCCTGGCTGCCCTTCTGAAACACACCGGGCTGCAGAATGAAGCCTGTTGGCAGGACAGGTCAGTAACCGAGATGTAATATTTACTAAAATGCATTTTATCTTGAAATCTTTAATGGCTGTCTATAAACTGTCATTTTTAAAGGATGATTTGAAATGATTGTCGTGTAAGTGCACTGCTAATCATCCACTCTGCTTTGAGACAGATATGAGCCCAGTGAGATGCTGTTAGACGTCTACGAGACAGTTTATAAAATCAGAAGCACTCTGTTGGCACATAAAAACTCTCCAAGGACGTCACAGGTGCAGAATGCTGCCAAACAGGTACCATTACGGAAATTACTCCACTTTATGTCTTAATCAAATACATATGCAATGCAGCTGTGTATTTTTGACAAAGTTTAACACTTCATATGACACGAGTTATTTATAAACAACACAAAGTTAAATATTTGTAGTGTAAATATTACAGCAAAACTGCGCATGCCAATTATTGCATGCACAGCCTTGCATCCTTTTATACCTTCTGTTCAAGAGGCTTTTTTTTTTTTTTTTTTTTTTTTCAATTGCAGACAAATCAATCTCCCCAAAGTCCTGATGCAGACAGGCAAGAGCCAAGCACCTCAACGGAGGTAGTGGAAAAAGGTCATGAGCAGCAGCCAAGAGGTCAATGTAGCCGGGAGGTGCAGGTGCCCCCAACCCCCACAGCAAACCACAACCAAGAAGAGGTTACAGAGGAGGACACATTTGGCAATAGTCGTATGTACCTGTCAGGTTAGAAATGTGTATCTCTCTTTTTGCCCTTGCTTTACAAACGGTAAAAATGTTTTTTTTTTGTTGTTTATTTTTTTACCCTTGTTGGCAAACAGCCCCAGACAGACACAATCTACACACACAAACACACAATTCGTCACCACAACACGTCTGATCCTCAGGTGTCTTTCCTGTCTCTCGTAGAAGTCCTAGAATCATTCATGGCCACCCGGGAGGCCATGCAAGTGCAGCAGAACGTGACGGTCTACGAGTCCTTCGGCACCTCCACGCTCCCCAGCAGTATGGAGAGCCCAGTCAGCCCAGACAGGGAGCTGGATCCCAAGCAGCAGTGGGACAAGCAGAGGGAATCCGAGGAAAGCTTGTCTTTCCCTGCTGTCTGCCATCTGGTGGTGTCCCGCTGTCTCTTCCTCCTTCTGGGGATCAGGCCTGCTTGGGTGGACCCAAACGAAAGGGAGGATACTCAAACTGTGAACAACGGAGCAAGGTAGAGTTTGTGTTAGACAGAATATGTTTTAAGTGTAGTCGTATTCTCTGAACTAACTGTCTGCATTTACTTACAGGAAACCAACAGCAGAATTCTTTACGATGTCTGTCGATGGCCGAAAACAAGTAAGTCTTGTACTATCCCAAAATGTGGCCCCACACCTCCTTATCAGTGCTAATGTACTGTCTTTATCTTACTTAGTCTGACCAATCCAAAAACTCCCTGGGACACTCCAAGAATAAAATGGGTAGGTGGAATATGTTTACTGCTGGTAATCATTATCCCAAAATCTGCAAGTATTTGTGACATCCAAAATGTTTTTATTGTGTAATGATATTAAGTTGTTCCTTTGGTTCAGTACTTGTAATTGTGCTTCAAGTCTACATTATAAGAAAGAATGTAGATAAACATTATAAAGTGAGTCACTTATTGGATTATTCCTAGTTGACTTTGCTTTTGTTAGCAAGAAAAATCACACCAACTATTTTCTCATAAATTCACACTGAATGATTAACACTGTAAGAGGTGTTGAAAATTAATATCAGAGAATACAGGCCCTAATTCTTCTGGTCTGTCTGTTCCAGGTTTACCTCTGTGTTCTCTGGGCATTATGAAGGATGCTTGGGATCGCCTGCGACAGTGTATCAGCCCGTCCACCTCTATGTCCCACGGTGGCAACAGCACTTTGCCTATTCTTAACCAGGTGTTCCACTTTGTCTGTGGGAGCCTGACCCACCTGTCACCCTCGTCACCGACGCTGCCGGGCGGACAGACTTGTAGTCAGGCAGATCCAAAGTCCATCGCTTTTGCTATATTGCAGCAGCAACAGAGAGCGGAGGTAATGAAATTTTCCTCTTCTAAACCGCAGGCAAACATTTAATTATTACTGCTGAGGAATTAGAACTGCAGCTATTTATTATAGAAATGTGTTGGTTTCATCATATTTGTGGTGTTTACGTCCCATTTATGTAATGGCAGAAAATAATCAGACCCAAGTATAGGCAGGTCGGGGTTAAAAAAGCAATTTTCCAATTTAAACTTGTTTAAATGATCTGAAATCAAGTCACAAAATCCTGAAATCAATCCGTCAAGAGAGGGCTTTTCTTGTGGATTTCATGTCAGGGTCCAAAATTAAAACTCAACAACAACAACTTCCAATTTGGTGAGGTCTCTCCACCACACTGCCAGTTAAATGTTTGTTGCCAAAGCATGCTTTAAAAGTTATGCTGAGAGTCTCTGCCACGTTTTGGTGCAATTTACGAGCAAGCTACTTCTGTCCTCTGCTGCCCTTTCTTTGTCGGAGTATCACACATGCAGCACACGGACATGGACTATCGTAGTGCATTCAGGCGCACCACATAAACTGGAATGCCACAAAGGTGGTCTAAAACCAGAACGTTTTTGTTTGTTTTTTTTCTTATGTCCCTTTGTTTGAATACATAGGCCCAAACCTGTCACTACTTTTTGTTCTTTCACTGCAGCACTTTTATTAACTAGATGCTAAAATCATAACAATATCTTGTTAATTTCTCCACACGCAGGGTTTGACCACAAATGTCGCACCAGGTCAGAGGATTCCTTTACAGCATGAGTTCTCTCAGAATTCATATCCAAGCAAAATTTGTAATTGTAGCTAAAACATCCCTATCTGAATCGATATCGAATCAAATCAAATTAAATCAAAATTAGAAATTGAATTGAATCTGAACCTTGTGAATCTTTAGGTAAAGGTGGAAATAATTGAAAACCTGCAACAAAATCTGCAAATTGCAGTGCTGACAATTATTTTAAGTATCTACTAACACTACACTACTAACTACTCTCTTTGTTGTGATCAGTTGCGTCTGGAGGCCTTGTGTCAGATGTCATCCTTCCTGTCTAAGATGGAGGAAAAGAGCGGCGGGTTCACCGTCTCCCCTCAGTTTCCTGCCTTGTTGCAGTCCGTGCAGCTTCAGTTCCTCTCTGGATGCTTCGCTCTGGGAACACAAATCATCGGCTCTCACTCTGGAAATAATTACGAGATGCAGCATTACATGGTACAGATAACGATCATGCTATCATAATGTTAGTGCAGATGTTTATGATCAGTGAAGATGGAAAGAGCTAATGAATTATGGTTTAATTCTATCTCGATGGAAAGAGGAGGAGCGCTGCATATTGTGTTCATTGGTTGTGTTAATTACTCTTCTCTCCATCTTATCTCAATCCAGTCTGGTACACATTCAGCTTCTATGGATACGCAAAGAGAGCTACAATCTGCAGCCCACACCTTCTACCAGCAGGTGGTGCGTGTCCTCAAACAGAGGGCTGTGTTGGAAAGAGAACATCCAGGTTTGCCTATCTTTGTTTCACATTTCACATGTGGTGCCTAGTGCTACTCCCCGTTGGCTATTTTTCCCATGAATTTTTATTTTATTTTGCATGTTGTTGAGATTTTTTCTTTGTTACACTCAGGTTCCTGCCAGCACCTCCTCCTAGCCACGATGTTTGCGCTGAATTTCTGCTACCAGCCAATTGATCTGGTGCTGGTCATCAAATGTGGTATCCTGGAGATCCTCTCCATGCTGACCAGCAACAGCTGTGCCCTGATGAACCAGGGCTGGTTTGCAGCCTCTACATCTGGATCCATGCTACTAAGTGGGGCTGTAAAACTTGCCTGCACTCGTCTGCTTCAGATTCTGACTGTGGCTTCGAGGTGAGGATGAAGAGATTGTAAATATGATTGAAAATACACTTCAGTGTTTGCATTTCTGTAATAAATGATCCTGTGCTCTCAGCTCCTGCGAGGATTTGCTGCCTTTGGAAGTATCCCATGCTCTGATGGAAGTGATGTGTGAGCAGCTCCAAAATATCCTGTATACTTTCCACCAGCAGCAGACAGCAGAGAGAGGAACAGCGGAGAAAACAGATCCGGACTCCAGCAGCAAGAGTGCAAATCTAATTGGTGTTGCAAATTTAACTATCTTAAACTTTAATTAAATAAGTTTTTTGAATGTCCTGTATTTCAATTTAATAAGACATATTGTTCTTAAGAACAGATGTGGCTTTTTTACAGTCCTTCCATTTTTAAAAACAGTTCTGCTCTGTTTTTGTTCTTTTAGGAGTCGAAAGCAGCAAAGTGGTTGAATCTCAGCTCGCAGACTTCTTGGTGTTTCTGAGGCGTGTATTGTCATTAAGAGTGATGAAAAGACTTTCTACTTTTGTCAAATGGATTGATCCACTAATGGCCATTATTTCACACAAGTGCTCTTTTGGTGAGACAGTTCAAAACCATAAAACGGCATTACTATTGTTTACAGTGCACAGCAGTTGAATTCCTTTTTAATTCCCTGTTCACCTCCACCGTCTTCTTTTTTCCAGGATCTCCCTGCTTCCAGAACCTACGCACTAAGCTTTTGGCCTTCCATGTGTTAGAAAGATTGTTACCTGCTTGTTCTGAGCCCGTTCAAGTTCAACAGGTATGATGTAAAAAAATATGAATGAAACATGAAAGTTAAGTAGCTCAAGAAGAAATTAATGCATTCAACATGAAAATTAAAGGCTGGCCAAGGTGTTTGTTTAAAGTTGTTTGATAATGAAGGTGTTTCCTTTTCTCTGTTTTTCAGATTGTAAAACAGCTCTTTCAGCTCTTGTCTTTTTATATGTGGAAAGAACCGCTAGCTGAGAAAAGCCACGAGGAGACGCATGAAAAACACAAGGGGGTAATACAGCAGTATTACATTAGCAACACTATGTACTTCTCAGTGTACTTTACCTTTTATTTTATACTTGTAATACTTTCATTGTTTGTTACATTTCTGTTGTCACAAGTGTGTGATAACCACATTTTAGGGATCACTGCAAAAAATGTGTGTATATCGGCCGAAATATTGATTTCATTAATTTAATTCCCTGATGTCGGTATCGGCATCATGTCGACTATTCAATCAATTATTGGTCAGGCTGTAGCCTGAGCATGTTGACAGTGTATTGAAAGTGAACTGAAAGTGTAGTGTTTGTGTAATTACTGTCACTGCCAGAGGGAGGTGACAACGGTTCCACACTGCAGGTTGAAGTTGTTTGTTCTTATTTACCTATCCTGGTGTCTTGATTTGCAGAATGTTTTGCAAGCCATCACAACAAACACCCTATTTAAAAAGTCGAAATGACAGAAGGTGTTGAGGTTTCTTAAAAACTGACAACAGCGAGTGAATCCAGTGATTCAAATCTCTTTTAGGAAAAAGTGAAACTCCTAGTGGCAGTGATGAGACTGAAAGCAGCGGGGCTACTTGATAGAACAGATGGGCCTGTTCTGTGTGGTGGAGGGGGGGTGAGAGGACAGAAAAATAACAACAAATTTAATTAGTGTCAAATTACAAGGAGCTGATAATTTATTTACAGTAGAACTCTGTCAGCGAGTTAGTCAGCATTGTTCATTGTTTTCATACATCTGTAACTCTCTCATTTTACAATTTTAGGATTTTAGTGGCGTTTGTAATTTTAATGAATTATGTGTCTGATTGTGTTGAATAAACACACACATATCTTACATTTATCGACTGCTATTACACATTCTAACATGTCATTTATTTATTTATCAAGCTAATGAAAATTGATAGTAACATCCTTTTTTTTCTCCAACTTTTTTTTTTTTGCAGAATCCTGGCAGCTATGATGAATGTATTCCCATTGGAGATTTTTCCTTTGACCCACACAAGATAATGTGCTGTTCTTTGGAGAGTGGGAATATCCTCTCCCATGGCTCAGGAGGGAAAGGTTATGGCCTGGCAACCACCGGCATCACGTCTGGATGTTTCATATGGAAGGTAAGAACTTGTATCGACGATAAATCTTTACCACTTTTTAACCACTGAACTGTGCTGCCAGAACATGTTTAATAACTTGAAATATACCTAACTTCTCTCCTCAGTTCTACATCACCAAAGAGAACAGAGGCAATGAGGGAACATGTGTTGGTGTTTCCCGCTGGCCAGTCAGAGATCACAACCACCATACGACCACTGACATGTGGCTGTATCGTGCCTACAGTGGCAATCTGTACCATGGAGGAGAACTGGTCCGCACGCTTCCTTCCTTCACCCAGGGCGACACCATCACCTGCATCCTGGACATGGAGGCTCACACCATATCATTTGCTAAGAATGACAAGGTCTGACCTAATATTCACAGTCAACGTTCAAGGGTTTCAATCTTTAATGACTGATGTGTTTTTCAGCATTCTTTGCGTGTTTGTGTTTTTCTGCTAGGAGCCAAAGTTGGCATTTGAAGGAGTGGTGGCCTCTGAACTGTACCCTTGTGTGTTGTTCTACAGCAGTAATCCTGGAGAGAAGGTACTAGATATTTTGGACATACCACAGACACTTACTCCATAGGGCATCCTGTGCTCTTGTCACCAAACATTTTAGTTTAATGAAAATAATAATGCTAAGACCCAGGAACTCCACACACCCATCGTTCAACCAAGTTAAAGTCAAATGACTGCAGGGGGAACGTGAGGAAATATTTAAAAAAAAGGTGCATATTTTGCTGAGTTACGTGTAAAAGTTATCTCTAACAAAAGTGTGTGTCTTTATTTCTCCCAGGTGGCTCTGCGGGACCTCCAGATGCGAGGCATGCCCAGTAATCTACTCCCTGGGGAGCCTCTCTGCAGCCCTCGTACCACAGTGCTGCTGGAGTCAACAGTGCAGCTTCTCCGCAGGCTCCATCAGTGTGACCAGTGGGCCTCGCACATCAACCAGTACATCCATTCTCACCTGGAGCTTATTGGTCCACTGCTGAGAGAGGATGACTTAGGAAGTTTCGGTCCAGGTCAGCTTCGACAGCAGTCGCTTACAGACAACTTTGTTTTGTACATAAACACAAGGAAACTGTATAGCAGATACCTGACTTGCTATTTATTCTACATGTGTATTTTGAGACCGCTAAAGCTAAGCCGACCTGGCAGTTAAACTCTGATACTGTATAAACCCATCAAACTAAAATCCAAATGTATCAATACAAATACACAGATTCACAGTAAATTCCTAAATCCTCAAACAACTTCATCCTTCTCGGTCAGATTTGTGTAATCCTACCCATCATTTTACCAACCAGTACCCTCCCTCCGGTACGCAGTTTAATTTTCTCTTTGGCTAAATTAGGTTTCACATTATCTTTCAATTATGTGGAACTGAAATGAAGTTAGTGATGGAGTCTTTTAGCAATTCCCTGTCAACCACAACCACAATCCAGCTGTTGTAAAGAACAAGTGGAAGAAAACCACCTGAAAACTGATTTAGTACGTCTGAGACCTGAGTGTTGCAATGTGACTGTTATAGTATATAGAGTATCCAGTATATTTGAAAATCAACATTGAAAGCAATAAATGACATTTATGAAGTGTATTATCCTTATAAATCATATTGTCTTTGTTTGCTACTCTCCGTCTCACATTGTCCTACAGGCCTCACTCCCGCTCACTTTGAGAAGGACGAGAATGCACGAGACAGAGACGTGGTCGGTGACGACTCAGGAGAATTGTTGACGCATCGTCGATCTCTGTCTGACGCCAAGCTGGCTGCTCTTTGCACTGAAGTGTGGCCGGTGCTGGCTCTGATCGGAGGAGTGGACAACGGTCTCCGGGCTGGGGGTCTGTGCCTGCACAAGTCCAGCGGGCGCAGGGCAATTCTGCTCGGAGTCCTGAAAGAAGGAAGTTCCCTGGCCAAGCTTCAGTGGGAGGAGGCTGACCTCTCTGTCAGGTATTACAAATATATATTCAAAGGCTCACTTATTTGTAATAGAATGTCTTTGTATGTTTCTTAAATGATGATTCTCATTAACTCCCATTAAACAATTCTTATATTTTTCTTGTCTTGGTCCTTTCAGCATGTTTATTACTCTGTACGATTCTTTTCTGTTAGTGTTTCTTTTTCCTTCTCTGTAACTTGTCTAACATTTTAATTTATTTTCATCATTTACCCCCCTGATCTTTCTTTCTTCTTGCTTCTTCCTCTTCATTCTTAAATCCATTAATCCCTGTTGAATCCGTCCTGGTGTCACTCCATGCTGTATCTGTGGGTTCTTCCCATCCTTCCCAATAACTAAGCTCCATGAATTCTTGGTCACCCAGCGACACCCCGATCATCTCGTTGGAGCCCTGCGACATATCCTGCTGCAATGTCACCCCTCTTGGAGGCCTCAAACCAACAGTGTTGTTAGATCTGATCTATTTGATGGGGCTGCTGGAGGAGCAGGGATGGATTGGGGGTCACCCAGCCCCCAAAAGGAAACAATCAGAGGAGAACATGAAAGAGAGTGAAATGCAGGATGAAGACGTGTCCGCTGACGTCAGGTGGCTGACAGAAGATGAGAGGAAGAAGTTTAAGGAGCAGAAGGTTGAGACAGACCCCTTCTCTTCACCCTCTGCAACCAAAGATTCCACAAAGATCATGGACAATCAGGAGTTGCCCTGTCCACCCCAAACGTCTCAAACCTCCAAAGTGGATGCCTTTGCCCTTGAACTGAGAGCAGTTAGAGTATCATACCTCCTCATTGGAGCTTTGAAATCCCTAACTGTTGTTTTTAGTTGTGAGAAGCTGTCAGATTTGCTCCTGGTGCCTAAACACGACCCGTCCAACTCCTCGATGACTCCCCTGTCCAGCCCAAACCCCGACCAGGCCAAGGCCAGCAGCAAACAGTGGGACGAGAGTGCTGAGCTGAGATCAGTGCTGCAGTATGTGGTGCAGAGCATGGTGAAGTGGGCAGTCAGGCCCTGTCCCATCAAACAGAGCGTGTCTCTCGCCGACCTGGAGAGGGCTCAGGTCATGATCTACAAAGGAGCCATCAGCAGACTGCAGGAGGACAAAGAACACAAAGGTATCAAGATTTATGGATTAGACTGAAGACACTTTGATATTTTAGTTTAGAGCTGCAGACTTGAAACTTTCATATTTGTTTTACTTGATTTAGTTTTGACCTTGTAAAGTAAAGTAAATAGTGACACAGAGGCATCCCTAAGTCACACACCATGAATATTTAATTATCTGGCATTTGCATTTGAATTACTTGCTTTTCATTGGGGCTGCTACTGTTGATTGATTTCTTTTATTACTTTTTAAAATGATGAAAAATGCCCTTCGCAATGTCTTGGAGGATAAGGAGATTACGTTAATTGTCTTGTTTTGTCTGAGCAACAGTAGAAAACAGAAATTTGCACAATAAATTGACCCTTGCTAGTTGGCACCAGAAGAGGGATTGGTACAGCGTATCATCATATCATTTGTTAATCTCTGAAATAGCAACTTTATCAAGTGAATACTTACACAGCTATTATTAGTATGGACTTAAACTTAAACTCCCCCTCGTTTGGTTGTGTTCAAGGTCAGAATTAAAAGATAGAGCATAATAATACATATTTGGTTGGCTCTAACCTTCCTCTCTACTTTGTCCTTGCAGAATCTGGTCACCACTCGTCCCAGCCCATTTCCAAGTCCTCCAGCTCTGTGTCCTTGTACAGCGCGGGTTCAGAGGGCACTGCCATCTTTGGCCAATCAAACATAGCCTCTGCCTCGTCCTCTAATACCGACTTGGCATCTTCTCTGCCAACAAACCTGCAGACAGATGGCCTCGATCATTTCAACCCTTTCTTTCCCATCAGCCTCCTGCAGTAAGTATAGGAAGGTTTGGTTGAACTGTTAACGATGTTAACTGGACACAAACATAATAACGAAAGTTATCATCAGTTCTCATGTTGTTACCGATTACTACAGACTTGTATCTTTTGGCAGCAACAGCAGCTTCTCTGAACTCCAGGGAATGGGTGAGTTAGGATGTATAAGACAGAAGAGAGTGAGGATTCTGCCTGCACCGTCTTTAACCTACGCTGCAGCTCTGCCTGCTTGTTCTTCTCCTAACCCAGCTGATAGCGTCAGTGTTATTCCTGCTTTTAAGAGACAAACAAACAAACGGCTTCAGTGCAGAAAAAAAAAAATCCCTTCAGGGAGGAGAGTTTTGATAAGAATAGCACCGAGCTCTTTGCCAGAGACTCTCTTGCAGCACAAAGCAGGTATTGTACAATCGTCTCTGGATATGAGTTGATACCACAACAACAATCACATTTAGGTTGACGTTTAGGTTGAAATAACTGACTTCAAAGAATACATGCTTGGTTTAATGTGATTTTAGTGTAAAGTCAGGTTAAACAAAGTTCACCTTCTGCTCAAAATGCTTTATATTTCAACTGTTTGTTTGGTCGAGACAGAAAACTGGCCGTGTAGCACCACTTGCACTGTGTTATTACTGTACATACTGTATCTTCACTCCCTCTAGGCACATGGTCTTAACTCGGTTCCCTACGCTTACCGGCCTGGTTAGCACTCCCCCCGTGCTGCACCCTTGCTTCAGCCTGGCCAGCTCTGCTTCTTGTGATGCCTTCACAGAGCAGCAGACTAGCTTCATGGAACCAGGTCCCTGCAGCACACAGGCCAGAAGCAGCCTGGGTAAGAAAAAGCGCAGAGACGTTAATAGGGGAAAAGCTGTCAGATGTCAGTCCACAGTAAAGAAAAAAAATAATCTAATTCAAATGTCTCTCCTTAAAGAGAATAGATTTGCTAATCTTTGCTCTCCTGCAGGTCAGTTCAGTTTTTAACTAACTTTTCCCCATGCTGCCTTCATACTCAAACATGCTACTAATGACATTTGAAAATCAAGATATATTACAAAGAGTGAAGTGGTTTCTCAGTGGGAAGTGTCTGCCTCTTGCATGGTCTTTTATGTTCAGCTATTTGTCACAACTGATCTGCTGCTCAAAACAGCATGTGTTTTGCTCTGCTGTAGGACAGACACAACATGTAAACTGTTAAATGCATGCATGACATAGTTTGTGCACTCACATGCTTGAATGGCACCATTTGTTTCATCAGTAGTTATGTTTTTGAACAGTTCCAGGGACACTGCATTAAAACTCAAGGTCATTTCTCTGACTTTTACTAGAATTAACAAGGTATTAGTAGTTTGAATAACTCATATAAAAGCTAAATTGAATAGGTTTACTTGACATGGAGTTGCTTTTTATAGTAAACTTATAAAGCAGGACATACATGGATAAAATAAATACAAGAAAATGTGAAATTAATTAATTCATTTGACAAATTTCACTACAACAGTGTTTCCCCTATATGCATTCTGCAAAAAAAAAAAAAAAAGACATGATTTTTGGAATCGAATGGCGAATTTAAGTTACACACAGTAGCCTTTTTCACACAGAGACGCTGCATTATCGCCGCAGCGGTGGTTCGCAAATTCTCCGCCATTGGTTGTTCACACAGAACCAAGCAGCTCCGGCGTAAAAGACGAACCAGTGTGTAATTCACACAGCAAGCCGGCGCCGCGGCTCCAAAAGAGGCGTGACGGTACACGTCATGATGATGTTTTTTTCAACGTGTTCCCTCCTGTTAATCTAAACATGTACCCGCTGACTGTTTATAATCATACGGATGCTGTTATAATGTGTTGTGATTGGGATCCTGACCCACCATGCATCCTGGAAAATGACAAAGTTAAGTTTTTCCTCTAAATTACATAATTACATAATCACCATCAGTCAACAGGACGCTGTCTGACTCTGTCACTTGCGGGGAGGGATGCTGTTTTATGGGGGAAAGTTCACTGAAGTGTCGGTCGGGAGGGCTGACCTTCGCGGTGAAAAAAATCACTGCGAAGGTCAAGGACAAACAGTTGGCGAGTTAAAGTTTTTTGCCGGGGACAGATGCTGTTTTTCGGGCAGAAATTTGACAAAGAGTCGGTCGGACAGACACTTCTCCACTTTAACTGCGGTATTTTTTTCCTCATATAAGTTGCCAAAGACACGACAATTACTACGTTACTGTTGTTTGGTCCTGTAACGTTGCTTTGTGGGACATTTCTCTATATTTTGTTGAGTGATGGATCTGTTTATTTATCAGACAGTGAACACCATCAGATCGGCACGCCCCTGCTCCGCGCCGCCGGCTTATCCGTTCACGCTGGTTCGGTTCGAATGCCCCCGTACCCCTCCTAGTGTTGCTAGGTTACCAACTCAGAGCACCGCTGCTCCAAAAAAATCTAGGGGAAACACTGTATGACAATCTCAAAATGGAGCTGCGGGTTTGTTTTTGTTTTCTGTTTTTTGTGTACTTTTCCTTTTCTCCTCAACCACCAGAGCGGACACAAATGTTTGTCACCAGTCGGTTGCTAGAAATGGGATTCTCTATGAGACATATCTACTGGGCCATGGAGGCAGCAGGTACTGCTTTGTGGAGTGTGTCTGATATCGTTAAATCTGTTGCTTCATGTGCTTTATATTTTAAACATCTGTCCTTCACCGTGTGCTGCAGCCTTTTGTAGTATTTGGAATACAGAAAAGTCTAAATGCATTATATTAAAGTGTAACTCGCGCCAAAATGCAACCTAGGCTTTTTTTGTGAAAAAGCATAATTACGACGAAAACAAACAATGTTCTCAATGCTCGTGTTCACGTGTAGAGATCCTGGTGATACTACGAGCAAAGTTTCATGTTGTGTCGAGTCTTCTTAGTGTTTTAAAAATAGCGATTTTGATGCTACCATACAGCTGCCCCGAGCACGCAATTGAAAATGATTTTGACCCGAAAATGAAAATACGGTACATCTTAAAAGTGGCTTTTTCGTCGTAATTATGCTTTTACACGAAGGTTTGACTCGGGTACATTCACAAAAAAAAGCCTAGGTTGCATTTTGGCGAGAGTTACACTTTAAGTATGACATGGAAGACTATTTTATTATTAGTTTAAGGATGAACATGATGCTGTTGGTGATGGTGGAAATCAAATGAGGCCTCCCAGTTGTATAACACTCTACATGTTGTTCAGAGACCTCAGAAGCCTCAAAACAATCTGTACCTCAGAGACTCCCCTCTGAAGTACACTTGACACTTTTCTCATTGGAAAACGGAAACTCATCCAAGCCTCTAAACATTTTGGCTTAGATTTAGTGCTGATATGAGTCATGATTTTATGGGGAGTTTAAGTGCAGAAGTTCGGATTCTTTCAATACACAGGGCACAGATTGCGTATTCATTATTGACAATTAAACAAGACAAAGTATGTGGATACACATTTACACATTTCATTGTAATGTTTTTAGCATTACTTCTTTTAACCTCACATTATTCAAAATGTAATCCTTCCCTCACTTACGGTGTCACACAGTTCCCACATTCACCCTCGTCACACACACCCAGATGTGCCAGCCTGACCTCAGGCAGCGCACAGAGGCATGGTCATCTGGTGGCGGTGTCCGACATGACTTAGCGATGCAGCACTCCATGATCCGTCTTTTCTTTTTGAACTCTGACAGTTCAACTTCCCTGTGGTCCCTCCCAGATGTAGCAGGTGACCTGGACTCTCAAACCATCGAGGTGTTGGCCAGCTGGATGCTTGAGCACCCCCTGACGGAGGAGCAGCAGGTGGCTGAGTCATCAAGACCAGAGGGTGCTCCTGACACCCCGTCACCAGATGGGCCTGAGACCGTACAGTGTCCCGAGCGCTCCACCAGTCAGCCCAGTGAAAGGTCAGGGATTTGAGATACTGACATTTGTACTGCACTGGCATACAGACAGTAGAATGATGGACTGTGTTATTTTGTTTACAGTCTGTTGCCAGGGCTCGACTGGATAGAGAGGGAGAACTTCTTGGACGTCCACCTCACAAGGAACAGACCTCCTCCAGCAAGAAGGCGACGCTCAGGCCCGACTCAGAGGACTTCCTTCCGAAGGGCAGGTCAGAATCACAGCATTGAACCAGAAATAAAATGATCACAGCAGAGCTGTTTTAGATCAGACATTGTATAAACACTAAAGTCGACAAGCTGGTTTTAGGTTTCCATTATCTGAATGAATCAAACTGTGCTGCAACTCATGATAAAACCTTTTAATTAAATCTTTTTGATGTTTACTATAAAACATTCACACATCTAGTTTATACAGAATGCCTGAGAAACAAGTTAGAGATTGTGTTTCTGGTGATCCTTTCTTTCATCAAAAAAAGATTGCCTGGATCATTATTAGAAGTTTTTCTTTTTGTTTATGTTGTACTCATTTTAGCCACAAGAGGCTGAAGTGCACCACCTCCCCCGTTTCTAAATTGGACTAAAAGCATTCTTGTTTTCTTCCCATTCAGTTTTAATTTCTCCATGCACTCTAAACAGAAGACATACCAGTATTGTTATAAAGCTTCCTAAGACACGTCACGATAATTGTGCCTTGCGTCTAGACTCTAGAGAGAGTGCATGGAGAAATAAAACCTCTCCTGGAAGAAAACATGAATGCTTTAAGTCCTCTTCAGAAAATGGGGTAGTGGTTCACTTCAGCCTCTTGTGGCCAAAACGAGAACTACAAAAACAAATGATACCTCTATCTCTAAACCACAAATTATCTTGACAAAAACATGTTTTAACCTGTTTTCACGGATGCGAAAAAAATGAAATTTAGAAAGATTTAAAATGGAATATCAGAATTTTTTGTCTTACTTCAGTAACTAAACATTTTATAGTGCATTTTTAAATTTGAAGCAAACATCATCTTTTACAGACTTGCCATCACCCAACCCCCTCCCGCAGCTGTACCAACCGCACACATCAGTCAGTGATTGGCCGGAGCAGGTGGAGTTTCATCCCTACTCTGCAGAGGAGGAGTCAGAGTTGTGCTACATGGATGATCCCTACCATGAAGAAACGTATGAGGACCTGCTCACCCCTTCATTCTTCAGCTTGGAGAGAGATACACTACAGATAGTGGAGGTGACACAAGAACTAAAATACAATTCTATTTATGTTTAATATGCAAGTCATGATTTGAACATGGTTTGTTTGAAGCTTATATGTCCTTGCTTCTAGAAATATCGTGATCCATCTTATTACCCTTATTTTAGGCCGGAGAGGAGCACAGTCAGATGGTGAAGTGTGAGCTATGCAACACCCTTACCCTGCAGTTTAACAATCACATAAAGAAGCGTCACCCAGGTTGCGGTCAGAGTGCTGCGCGGAAGGGTTACGACAGCACCGGGGCGTACGTGGACGTCTGGTTCAAAGGGGAGTGTGGCTCCAACTTCCCCTTCTACCTCCTCTGCACCTCCTGCAGGGAAAAGTATCTGGCTGCAAATCTGAGTGACCCAAGTTCCAAATATGAGAGGTATAAAAAACATGGGAAGCAATAGATACATGCACACTACACATAACAACCAGTAGGGCCTCAAGTGTCTTCTTATTTATCGTTCTTGTCTCCCTTTCGTTGCAGGGGTAAAGGTCTGACATCAGATTTGATTGGGCAGTTGGACAGCACTTCTGATGGTAGGGAAGGTGATGCCATGTCAGAAATGAATCTTTAAAATGATTTTGCAATTAATTTTATGATATGAACGGTGCTTCTGTTTTCTCAGATGATTGGGAAATGAGCCACCAAGACGAGTGCGATACAGACAAGCTGACAGGGCTGGAGGACTTTGGGCTTTTGCTTAGACCGCTGGGGCTGACTGAGAAGAAGCTGGTGCCAGACCCCATTACCTTCATGGAGGCAGATCCCCTCGGATCCCTGGTTTACAGCTCAGCTGACCCTACGAAAACAGTCGCTCCCAAAGGTATTATTAGGGTTTTTTTTTAAGCTAGTTTTGGTATAGAACATCCTGGTATTGGACATCCTGCTTAAAGTGCAGCAGCTGGTTCAAAGACAGTGTAAATCCTTAAATACGAGACAGCAAGTCATGCATGTATGCTACATTGATATTGAGAAATATCAATGTAAGGATTTGTGGAGATTAGAATGAGTAATGTGGAAAAGAAAGTAAACAAAATACACACGTTTGCACCAGTCAACATTATCCCAGCATGCTGCTCCTTTAGACAAATATTTTAACACGTTTTAAGACGCTTCAAAACTGACTATCAAGACAGTGTGACACCAAATCCACCACCCACAACAATAATTAAAATTCTCTTATCCAGAAAAGTCTAAATATTAACTTGTTGGTCATGTACAGAGCATTAGGTTGCATTGACTTAATAGCACACTGTGCTCTCGTTCATGTTGCAATGGATGTTTCTGCAACTTGATCTCTGCTGAAAGATTTAGCCCGCTTGTTGTAACATACACCCACGTTCCCTCTGTACTCGTTGGCAGCTGGAGGATCCAACCACGGCCAAGCGCAGTGACTCATCACTCATCTATCATAGCTTGGCATCTGAAGCACACATACACAGTACTCCCAGTTGTCCCATTGGATCCAGTGTTTTGACTTCTTTGCATGCCCACACCAGATGGATAAGCGTGGCTTGCATTAAAACTGTGAGTTTTGTGAGATGTAATCGAATACGTAAAAGCATAATAGATGACATTCGATATGTGTTTTTCCTCACTAGGGAACGCCCTCGTTGAGCAGAAGACATCTCTGAGCCTCGGACAGCAGGCGGTATCACTGAGGGACTCTCATGATAGACTTAAAGCTTTAAGAAGAGTCACCTCCACAGCCCAGATTCTGCTAGCTTACAGCATGGTGATGAGAGCACTGTCTCAGACTGCCTCCAGGTTTGTTTGTTCAGAATAAAGTCTTGTTGATTTATTTTTTTTCATCAGTTCATTCTGGTGTCACGAGTCTCCTTTTTTCTTCCTCTTCAGTGCAACAGTGTGCAGCCAGTCCAACGGACTCGAGTCTTTGGGTCTGGCAGATATCCGCATCCTGGTTCGTTTAATGACTCTAGCAGCAGGGGGCAGGGCTCACACATGTGTGGAGAGACAGCCAGGTGTGAAGGGGATGGCGGCAGAGCGCAGCAACTCCACCTGTCTCAGCTTCCTCTCCTCAGCCATCGGCAGTGTGGTGTCCCACAGCCCTGCTGCTTACAGACAGCTAGTGGAGATATGCACTCAGGTCAGTTTTCTTCGGTCGACCCAGTCATTGTAAATACATTACAATAACTATTACTACCATATTTCCTGAAAGAGTGACCATGGCATTTATTTACCTCAGCTGCAGGGGTGCTGGGGCTTTATTGGAAGCAGGATTAAGTATCTTTGGTCATAGTTTACTTTGAAGCATCTTTATTTCCAAATCTGGTCCTCTCTTCCCTATTGAAGTTACTACAAAATATATTTTGGCCTGGACATTAACACAAATACACCTGCAGCAACAGAAATGCAATATTATTAAGTCAGACACCCTCAGGCCATTATTAGAGACTCAGCTCTTATTTGAGGAAATACAGTATATCATTTTTGTATCACATTTGTTTTTGAAAACAATTAATGTGAGATGTTTTTAATATACAACACTCAATTACACTTCATTTTTTGTATTGGTATATTTTGATATATATGTCTGAATTGATTACGGCGTTACTGATAAAACATTGTGGACTGTAACATGTTAATATCCTGGTTTTAAAGAAATATTGAACAGTGAACAACTGTAACTGCTAGCAAATTGTTGCAAAGTCTAAAAATGAAATCTGTATCCAATATTACTGCTTACAGGACTTAATGGCAGCAGCTACAGGAGTGAACATCGGAGCGATCAGTGACCCCCAGCAGAGAGGATGTCTAAACTCCAACCTAACCGCCCAGGCAGCACAGCATCAGAAGGACTACATTGATCAGACGCCCCCCACATTCCTGGTCACACAAAGTCTGGTGTCCCTGCTCACTGAGAAGGGCCTTCACTGGTACAGCTCAGACCGAGCTGAACACGAGGCTAATGGTAAGGGAAAGTTGTTTGTTAAGTAGTTGTGTCGTTAGGTGTAATGATTCATTAGTGTTTGAAGTCTCCTGATTTTGTTGTTCATAGAAGCTCTCCTCTGCATATGTTTCTGTTTGACCTAGATTCAGGAAACAAAGGGGTGTCCTCTTCATCCTTGCCTCCTTCCCCTTTACCCCACCTGAGTTCCAGAGTGGGTCCCCTTGAGCTGGCTAATGCGTTGGCAGCATGTGTCCTGTCTGCCAGGCTGACCAGTAAACACCGCCAGTGGGCAGCACAGCAGCTGGTGCAGGCCTTGGCTGCCACAGGAAGGGACACTCCCAATCGGCCCCAGACCTACAGCGACCTGGCGGGAGATTTGCGCAAATGTCCTCTCAAAAGGCTGGAGGGACATTACAACAAGGTGAGGGACTCATCTGTTGTGTAACCTGCAGTGGTTTGTTTCGTTTATCCTTTTTGCTGTAACCTCATCGACCAAACAGTTTTCCTTTGTTCTCACAACAGATTTAATTTTTTTTGTAAGAAAATAAACCAAAAACATCTCGTTTGTAACTCAAATATCTTAAAACCAGGGCCATACATTATCCACGTGAACAATTTTAATGTTATTTTTTCCCCCAAAAACAGTGGTACAGCAATTTGAAATTTAGCTTTGACAGTACAAAGAATTTTAATCGCAGCTCTAACCATTACTGTGTGCAGCAGTTAGCAGTGGAAAAATAAAATAATGCCTGTAAAACATCCAGCAAAGCTGGGTGAGGTCTGGTATTTCACACCCTATCGTGAGAGGTGAAGTTAAAAGAAGTTTCCCATTTTTTCTGTCATGTTCAGGTGACCAGCTGCTCCTGGAACAGCGATCAGAATCTGCTGGCTACGTGCTCTCAGGACAAGGTGGTGCAACTATGGAGCATCAGCCAGAACGCTGTGGAGTTACAGACCACCTTCTCCTGTATTACCAGGTTACGTCTGCTTGTTTCTGTTGTGTTTTGTTCAGTGAGGCTTTTACTATTCATTGTTGTTGATCGTTTGCCCATCATGCCTGCTGTGCTTGAGTTCATAATAACTGTTTAAAAGTTGATGTGACACTGTGGTATAAGGCAAGGTTAGTGACTCACTGCCAAAACGTTAATTTTATCCATATGTTATGCCTGAGAATATTTGATTTAGAAAGTCTTGTGTACAGTAGTTGTACACAGTTTTATCCTTAATTGCAAAATATGAAAGGTTAACAGAAAGTTTCCGGGTTTCTGACGATGAAGCAACAGACCTAGATATTTCTGAAGATATTATATCCACACTATTAAAGAACTGGTGTTTATTATGTTTTAACTTCTCCTTCCTCTGACTCTCTCCCTCTGTAGTAAGACAGACAGATCAAGCAGTGAGAGGGCTGGTAGATTTCACCACATGTCTCCTGTGTACTGGAGCACAGGGGGAAACTTTTTGGCTGCCCCAGAGAACAAACACATAAACATCATGAACATCAGAGGTAAATCTGGCATTTTGCATCTTTACTAGTCTAGTGTCAACTACTATGAAAAAACATATTCTCCCTGATCCATTTTCTTGTTACAGCTGTAAATGTGAATGCACTGTAACAACAGAATGTTATAGCAAATACAGATAAATTATACCTCCTGTTAATGCTGTTAATGAGTGTAAAATAAGGCAAAGCAAATGTATTTATATAGCGCATTTCATACCCAAAGGGCTTTACAGATTACACAGGCAAAAGCACAAGAAAGACATTATAAAACAGAATAAGTGCAGGCACAGAAATACATAGAACAAAACTACAAAAGCAAACCACAAAAGAAGACTTAGTAATAAGAGCAAGAACAATAAAAACACCGGATTTGATTAGAAGGGGAGTTGTATGGTGCTTAGAAATATTCAAATTGTTGAAACTAATCTTAATTACTGTGACTTTACAGGGTCTCACTGTCATGTGGAGGCTCAGTTGTCTCGGGTCACAGCCCTCTGCTGGGCTCAGGCCTTCAGCTTGTGGGTTCTTGACCAGTCAGTGCCGTGCAAGAACAGACCTGCTGAGAGCCTGTTGGTGGGACGGCTGGATGGCTCCCTCTGCTGGCTGCAGGTCACAATGCAGGAAATCGACCTGCACGTTAAGAGCACCGAACTCACCCACTGCCGCAGGAGCGAGGGTAAGGAGATGAAGTATTTCTCATAAAAAGTACCACCAGATATTCTCACTTGCAAGTTAGATTGATTATAGGCTCTCAGTGTGCATGAGCAGGATCGTATCCTAATTATTTGCCTCATTATATGTAATGTTGCCGCTATTCTCTTTTAGCTAATTGTCGTGACTCCCTGGAGTTTAAGCTTTTTAGTCTTTCTCGGTTCAGTATGGTAAGCTAACCTAACCGCCCGCTTGCTGTAGCTTCATATTTTTAGCGTTCAGATGGGAGAGCAGCGTTGACCTTCTCATCTGACTCTCAGCAAGAAAGCAAATTAAGTCTATTTTTCAGAATATTGAACCATCTGTTTTTGAGACTGTTCTCCTCTGATCTCTCCTAGCTCCCCAGTGTGTCGCCTGGCACAGTGAGGACAAGCCTTTTGCAGCGGGCTATCCTGATGGAAAGATCCTCTTGGCCTCGACTGAGACATATGAGAATGAGCAGCCTGTAGTGCTGTGTGTCTTCCAGGTTTGTTTTCAAAATGCACTCCACACATTGTAATAGCAGTATGCTGAAGAACTTAAGGAAAAAAACACAATTTTATGCATTTCATACCCTTGTCAGTCTACATATGGGACTTTTCTTATCTACTACTCCACCCTTACTGCCTTCTCTGTACAGGACGCTGTGAGCTCCCTAAAATGGGACCCCACAGGGCACTTGCTGCTCTGCTTGGGGAGGTCAGAGGTTGTGAAAATACTGGGACGCTCTTCGGGCATCTGGGTGACACTCCACACCCTCATTCACAACAGCACTGTTAACGTCGCCGAATGGTGCCCACTCGCCGGCAGAGCACCTGATCCCAGACTCATGTTGGCTGCGTGAGTTTACATAACCTCATCTCCTCCTTGACATCAAACACTTCTGCAATACAAAGAGGAAGATGACTGCTGTTTTCTGATACTTTAATTTGAAGTTCCTTTATTTATATGTTTTTTTTCAAGACTCATTAAATTCTCTCCATCTTTCTTTAGAGGTTGTCAGAATGGCTCTGTTCATGTCTGGACGCTGCCACAGGGTGGCACTGTTGTATCTCTGCCCAACATTTTGAACAGCCCCCTGAGCCAGGATAAGAGCTCTGATGTCAAGGTCTGTTTGGATCTGCAGGCCTGGTTCTACTGATATCTCGAAAATTTTGTCATAACGAAATCTATTAATCCGTTCGTTTCATTTGATTTTGGCAAGTTGTGCCTCTGGTTTCAGCTCATGTAATCAACTAGTTCTGTTTCTTTCTGCAGCAGGAGAGTGCAAAGTGTGTGTTTGTACTTCACGGCCACATCACAGCAGTGAAGTCCCTCTCATTTTGCTCCAGTGGACTGGCTCTGGTCTCTGGAGGGATTGGGGGATTGCTCAACATCTGGTCCTTACAGGTCAGCACACAACATTCACTGTTGCTTCCCCTTCCCAACCAACAGTACCAGTCAGTTAAAATGTTCTTGTGCGTAACTCTGATATAAATCCGTCTAATTTAATTTTCATCTTGCAGGATGGTTCAGTCGCACAGACTGTTACAGGTTTGGGTTCAGTTGTCAATACTACCTGGATACCAAACTTGGGTGTGGCTGCCTGCTTTGGAAGGTCAAAGGTAATTTGGATCACAGCGAGCTTTAACTTCCATCAAACATTAATGGATTAGTTTGACATTTTGGGAAATACCATACAACTCTCAGATCTGTGCTTTCAATAATAATATTACTTTAGACAAGAATGAAAAGAAGCTCATTTCTTGAAAAAAAAATCCTGAAAATCAGTCATACTAGTCATACGCTTCTGTGCTGTTTATTTATTCATTACTTATCTTTTTATTTCCATTTGATCTGATAAGTAAAGTACCCACATTTTTGCTTATGTCACTGAACAGTTCTGTTCTCTCATTGTTTCTTTCCCAGGATGTTTTGTTAATCTGCTGCACCCCAGACTGGATCAGCCAGAATCACATGCTGGCTTCCTGCCGTATGGTCCTCAGAAGCCAGAACATCCTCGGTCTAAATCGGGCACCTTGTTTGGCTGTCTTCCTGGAGAGGCTGCCCTTGCTGTTGCAGGACCAGTACAACTATGAGCGGGTCATTACTGAAACTAAGTTTTAAAATTGCTTTGTGTGTTGTTCTGTCAGGCTCTCCTGAGACTTTGATTGTTTTTAAATCTTTAATGCAGAGCCATGTTGCGGCCGGTGACCAGCTCGTTCATAGTGCCTTCCTGCAGAGTCTGTCCTCCCTGTCCGTCGGCCTGTCCTTGGAGAAGCATCTGTGCCGTTTCCCACGCCCCCCACACCACATCTGTCCCGATGCCCACTCCTGCCCGTCAGAGTGGAGCTGGCTGGCCACTTACGCCACAACTGTCCGCAGTGCTGAGGCTATCGCCAGTGGTACGGCCTTCCCAGAGTCCTTCATTATTTCAGACTTTCAGGAGGTGGATGAAACGGAAATCACCAAGGCACTGGTATGTGATGACAATCCATCTTTGTGCTATTGTTTGTTTAGGATATGTATATGTTTTTAATTTAGGCATCTATTGAGACACTTCTCTGTCTTCTAGGATAACAGTAAGTGGAGCTTCAAGATGGATGAACAGCTGATGTCATGGGCCACCTCCAGACCAGAGGTAACAGCTCAGCCGTCTAACAGTACAGCCTTTTTTACAACTTCAAATGGAACATGGGGCCTTGTGGTTACGACATGGGAAGTTGTGTACATTATGCTAACCAACTGTGTCTTGAAGCCACCATAGCTAATAGCTGCAATGAAATGCAGGAAGTGCAAAGGCATAAAAGAGGATGAGGCAGTATCAATATCAACATTTTCCGCCTTGAGGGAATTTCTTCAAATTCAGGATACAACATAAAATTTAGAAAATGTCAGCAAATACATCACATCTTATGAAAAATTACTTCTGTCTGCATGAGAAATTGTATGTTTTTTTTAAAGGTAGTGTGTTTCTAATAGATTGTTACTTGTATTTGACCTTCTGTGTTTCTTTAGGACTGGCAACAAGGTGGGAAGAGTGAGGTGTACCTGTGGGGGAACGGACGTTACGGACAGTTGGCAGGAATGGGAACCAACCTCATGATTCCCACTCTTGCACCCTCTCTGTTACAAACACAACAGGTAGTGGCTTTATTCATTTAGGAGGGAGGCAGTCTTTGCCCTTGAGTGCAACCGTTTTCTCATTTTCCTTTGCCTTGTGGGTGTTTTCATTGTCATTCAGGTTGTTTGTGGGCAGAACTGTTCCTTCCTGGTCCAGTCCAATGGGACAGTACTGGCTGTAGGAGAAGGACAATATGGCAGACTGGGCCAAGGGAATTCAGATGATCTCTATGTCCCCACTATTATCTCTGCTTTTCAAGGTACAACATTCATCCAGAGCCGACGAAAACATGTCTGAGCTGTTATGAATTTTTATGCTGTGACGAATTTTCACCCTTGCCTCAAACAATTCATTTATCCGCAACAGAAAGAGAAAAAAATAATCATTTTTCGCTTGTTTGTGAAGTTAAGCTTCACTGCCTCTTTCATCTGTCGGCAGGATATGTGGTGACTCACCTGGTGACGTCCTGCGGATCCGACGGACACTCCATGGCTCTGACTGAGACTGGGGAGGTGTTCAGTTGGGGAGACGGAGATTTTGGGAAACTGGGTCACGGCAACAGTGAAAGACAGAGGAGACCCAAACAGATAGAGGCCTTACAAGGAGAAGATGTTGTTCAGGTAGAGATAAACTTGTCTTGAGGTCCAGGAGGTAGTTTTGTACTTTTATTCTGAGTTGTTAAAAGCATTAAAAAGTTGTTAGTGTTATTCAACTGGCAGGATGAAGCAGCTGCTGTTGATCCTTTATTCCTTCAGTGCATTTCTAAAGGAAGGATGATTGAGACACAGTAGCAACTCAAACAATTGGCTCCTATATGAGCTGTCTTCAATATCTCACATTTTGTAACAAGCTTGTAAAAAACACATTATTTAAAATCAGCAAGCAACATGTCAAAGAGACCAATAAAGTATCAGACACCGACACATCAATGTAACTCGATGTTTTCTGACAGCTTCGTATGGCTTTTGTTTGTTTTCCCAGCTTGCTTGTGGTTTCCGGCACTCAGCTGTGGTAACAGCAGATGGGAAGCTGTTCACCTTTGGCAGCGGTGAATCTGGTCGTCTGGGTCAAAGGTCAACGTCCAACAAGATGCTGCCTGAGAGGGTGGCTGCCCTTGAGGGATATCATGTGGGCCAGGTGAGAAATGTTTGTTTTCACTCTTAAACTCAGAACGTGATAGAGGCTCCACAGCGAGGTAGGATTAATTATTTCTAACTTTTTTACCCTTTTCAGGTGTCATGTGGTCTCAACCACACCCTGGTGCTCTCCCTTGATGGGATGGTTGTGTGGGCATTTGGAGATGGGGATTATGGCAAATTGGGAACTGGTTCCTCTACAGCGAAATACTATCCTCAGGTGAGTTAACGGTGACAAAGACTCAAAATTAGGAATCCTCAAAAGACAAAAAAAGAGGACATTATTCTGTTTGCCTGGTTGCCTCAATAGAGAATGGAATGAGGAATACCAAAGTCATGATTTTTACTACCTCAATTGTTGAAGTATTATATATTAATTTGAATAAGTGCTTTTATAAATGTATTATTGATGAAATATTATCTGTGGCCTATTTTCAGAAAGTGGAGCAGCTTTGCAACAAGGGAATAAAGAAGGTCTGTTGTGGGACACAGTTCTCTGTGGCGCTGGCTTGTGACGGACATGTTTACACATTTGGACAAGGTAGAGTTTACTGTGAAAGTGGATCATGAGAATGTCTGCATTATTAATTAAAATATTGTTGTTATACTCTGTCCCTATTTACTTTTTTAAAACATCTTTAGCATTTATTACTCTCTTACTTCCTTCTGTTCATCCTTCAGAGCGCCTGATCGGCCTGCCGGACTCCATGCTGAAGAATAGATCCTGCCCCCAGGTGGTGCCGTCTCTGGAGGGGTTCTTCATCGAAGACGTTGCAGTGGGCTGTGAGCATGTGCTCGCTCTGTCCTCCACTGGAGACGTCTACGCCTGGGGCTGCAACAGTGAGGGACAGGTAACCAACCACCTTTGTTTTATACACCTTGACAATCTGTAGTTTGCTTTCAGTGCACATCAGAAGCACTCTAAAGCCTGTGTTGTTGTCTTTTGTGTTTTTGTGTTCTAGCTTGGCCTTGGACACTCAAACCAAGTGAAGGAGCCCACGCTCATAACAGCCCTCCAGGGGAAGAACATCAGACAGATCTCTGCTGGCCGCTGCCACAGTTCTGCGTGGACCACCCCCTCTACCTCGATGAAAATCTCAGGTATTCACACGGTCCTACAGGACTTGTACACGTGCAGATGCTCTTTGTGCGTATAAGCCATTAAAAAGAAACTAATTTGTTATCTTGATCTGCAGGTGGCCCTGGAAATTTCCAGTTAGGCCTTCCCCAGTCAGTCCCTCCCCAGTACAACACTCTGAAAGACTGCAGCCCTGGTGTCCTCAGCATGCGCCTCAGGGTACTCTACAACTTTTCTGATCTCATGTACAAGTCCTGGAGGCTGCTCAACCTGGACCCCAAGAATCCGGTAATCAATGATCCAATTTTATACCCTTTTAAATATGTTAAAACTTTGAAACTAGAGTTACACGGTGCTTAATGAAATCGAAATCTCAAACAACATTTGAGTAGACATTATCCAGATGCAGATGTGATAATTAGGGGAAATTTGTTCCTGAAACCGTAAAAAGCATGACCTCCCTTTGTTTAAAAAAAAAAACCTGGACGGTGGAACCATTAACATTTGACTTTGGCACCATCTCTGATTTGTAAAGAACAGGTTTGAATGAGATTGTTAATGTGTTAATCTAAGTTGAGGTACTGATCAGTACTGAGCGAGAGTGCTGCAGCCAGCAGCTATGAAACAAGCTGCAATTAAAACCCTGTGGGCGATGTTGCATCTTCAGAGTACATCCATTTAAAATGCTTGTTCTTGCCACTGACAGACGCAGATTGTTATTCTAAGTGTCTGGCTACATTATGAAAAGGATCCCTACAGAGAAAGACCTTTCTGATAAAGAGTTAGATCTTTTTGTTCAACCAGAAACAGCCGCTTCGAAAAGCCACCAGCTTCCATTTAAAAAAACTGTAATTTAAGGGTTTTATTTATTCAAACCTGTCCGATAAACAAAACAAAACTGACCAAAACTATCTTGGTTTACATCCACTGTTCCAGCACTGCACTTCATGCTGTTTCCCCCTCTTCTTCTCTTATATGTGCCCTCTCTCTCGCTCCTCTCCTGATATTTTTACATGTAACGCTGTAAATAGTGTTGCGCGATTGCCCACAAGGATTAAATTGCAGCTGGTTTCGTGGCTGCTTGTTGCAACACTCACGTTCAATACTGGACCAATTTCAAAAATTGTTGTCTCTGTTGGTCACTTAGACACAAAATGCCCGGAGTTACCCTTTAAAAGAGTAAATGTTAGAGAAAAATAACTGAATTCCTAATAATAAATCGTGCACCTGCTGCTTAGATAGTAAGTTAGTCTTTTCTCTCCCTAACTATTATTTTTCATAGTGATGCCTCATTCACCTCCACCTATTTTTATTCCCCGTCCTTCTCTCTATCCAGGTGTCCACTTCACGCTATAGTTCAGGTACGACCGCCATCATCCGAGGTGAGCTGCGGGGCCTCCTGTCACCCAAGGTCAACACTCTGCCTCTGGTGCGCTCCATTGGAAGAACAATGACCCAGGGCAAAACGTACGGGCCGCAGATCACAGTGAAACGGATCTCCACAAGGTGAGAACGACCATGAGGTTTTGGTAGAATCTAGCACTGTGGTTGTTTCTTTTGCAAGACTTTCTTTCTACTGTTTGTTCATGAAGACTTTCTCTTAGTTTTATATCTGTTAGTATATGTTCATCAAAACTTTTTCACTCCCACAGAGGGCGTTCGAGCAAACCCATCTTTGTGCAGATCGCAAAGCAAGTGGTGAGCCTGAATCCTCTGGAGCTGCGGCTTCCATCACGAGCCTGGAAGGTCAAGCTCGTCGGAGAGGGAGCTGACGATGCCGGAGGAGTGTTTGATGACACCATCACAGAGATGTGCCAGGTAGGATGGAGAGCACACAGAGAAGGTCTCCAGGAGCAAAGGAGATAGAAATAATGCTGCCTGCGATATTCTATAAAATATTCTCTATTCTTTTGTATGCTTTTTGTAAATTTTAAAAAATCTTTTGTCAGGAGTTGCAGTCTGGTGTGGTGGATCTTCTGATTCATACTCCCAACAGCTTTGCAGATGTGGGCAGTAACACTGACAGGTGCACATTTTGTAGTCATCTTTTGATCACCAAACATTATCCTGAAAGTAATATTTCAAATTTTCTAAAAACGATCTTTCCCTCTCACATTGCTCACAGGTTTCTGTTGAACCCAGCTGCATTCTCAGAGGATCACATGGTCCAGTTTCGCTTCCTTGGCATCCTCATGGCGGTGGCCATCCGCACCAAGAAGCCTCTGGACCTGCATCTGGCTCCGTGGGTGTGGAAACAGCTCTGCTCGATGCCACTGGGAGGGCCTGACCTGGAGGAGGTGGACCTGCTCACCTACCGCACCCTCCAAGGCATCCTTCACCTGGAAAACAGTGGAATCACAGAGGATAATTTCCATGTGGTGAGATGCTGTGCAAAGAGTTCAGTGATGACAAAAGATCTTCCACTTTCTAGCCTGAAAGATGTTTAACTACTGTTCCTTTCTCTTTCTCCTTTTCCTTCACCTGCCTCTGAAGATGATCCCCCTGGATTCCTTCATGGCCCACAGTGCAGATGGAAGGCTCGTACCTGTGGTCCCCGGAGGGCAAAACCTCTTCCTGACCTTTGCCAACCGAAATGAATATGTGGAGCGAGCACTGGACTACAGGCTGCATGAAATGGATTCACAGGTTTGAACTGTTGGAGAATTGATTTGGGTTTATTCAGCAGGGCTGTCGAGCCTGCAAACAGCTACACATTTAAACACCAGAGAATACTGATTTCTTTAGGATACACCAGAGGAATAAGTCTATTTCATGTGTCATTAGCTCTCGTTTGGCCCCCGTCGAGCAGTCTTTAGGAAAGCAGGCAGTCTGTCATTACACCAGCTGTGACAGGATCTCGAGGAAAGAACATTAAATTCTCTATTAGCAAACTGAACACAGTCAAAAAGTCACTCCCGGACCAAAGCTAAAACGTTTTTTCACAAGCTGCATTATTAGGGATGTACCTCCCGGTTATTTTCAGTGATTAATCTGCTGATTATTGTCTAGATTAATCAACTAATCATTAAAATGTAAGAAATTAGTGTTAAATGTCCATCCTAGTTTCTCAAAGTCCATGGGGACGTCTGAAATAATCTCGTTCTGCCAGTCCAAAACCTGAAGTATTCAGTTTCATATGAAGAGGCTGACAACAACTAATTTGAGTCCTTTTTAAAGCAAGAGATGTGAATGTCATGCTGACATTTTTTTTATTATTTTCTGACATTTTATAGTCCAAATGATTCATTGAGAAAGTAAACAACAGATGGAAATAGTAAAAGTCTAATGTCTTCTTTTCAAGGCATAAAGATGAGACTGTAAAGTGGCTGGGTTTTAAAAAAAACAACTAAATTCACCAGACTTGACCCACGCAGGCAATTTTATTGTACTTTGGTGTGGATTTCTCTCCACTGAAACTCTTCATCCATATTAAACACCCAGTCTGCCCACCAGTTTCCATTAGTGCTCACTAGACAGCCTGTTTGTTCTCCTGTTGTTGTTCCCTTTATCTCGTCCTCAGAAGTATCAAAGCTGACGTTGTTCTCTTGTGTCCAGGTGGCAGCAGTCAGAGAGGGCATGTCCACCATCATCCCCGTGCCCCTCCTCTCCCTGCTGACAGCACAGCAGCTGGAGCAGCTGGTCTGTGGGCTGCCGGAGGTCTCCGTCGAGATGCTGAAGAAGCTGGTGCGTTACCGTGACATCACCGAGAGCCACCAGCTCATTGGCTGGTTTTGGCAGAGCCTGGAGGAGTTCACCAATGAGGAGCGGGTGCTTTTCCTGCGGTTCGTCTCTGGCCGGTCCAGGTTGCCTTCCAACCCAGCTGATATCACGCAGAAGTTCCAAATCATCAAGGTTGACAGGGTGAGGACACTGTAACAAATGAACAAGCCTGTTCTCACTATAAGCACAAACAATAAACTTTTGCTTCCCTTCTCGTTTCCTTCAGCCCGTCAACGGCCTCCCGACAGCCCAGACCTGCTTCTTCCTTTTCCGCCTGCCCCCGTACACGAGTCAGGCCATCCTCGCCGAGCGTCTGCGCTACTCCATCCACAACTGCCCCTCCATCGACATGGACAACTACATGCTGACTCACAACACCGACCCAGCAGACAGCTCCGACACAGAGGACTGAAGCAGCCACCTTTAGTCCGCCAGGGTGATGAATGTAACTTCTCCCACGCCATGCACATTATGCACTGAACACTGATTTTTATTTGCCAAACCTGTATGGTAGTGTACTGTTTATATGTCGGTTGACATATCGGCTGAAGATATGTGTAGTTTTGTTTTGTTCCCAACTGTTCAAGGTGTTGTTATTATTGCAGTGCTTACTCTGAATCAAATCTACAGGGATACAGAATAAGATTTTTTCAAAATATAGGTGAATAAGCCACAATACAGAAGTTAATGTGCCTGTTTGTTTGAAAATATGTAATAATTTAATGACCTGTCACACACGGACAGTATTATTGTAAATTAAAGAGTGTTTAAATAAGGATTTTGGTGTGAAATCTTTGCTTCCAAATTTGATTTTGTTTGAAAAAGGATCAAGTTTTCAAGTGCTTACATCCAGATTATGATTGTGAAAGTTTATGAGTCAGAAATCTGACGTCAAGGACTCGTTGTAGTTCAAATTGCCAACTTGAAACTTTGGAAATTACAACTTCACAGTTCAAATACTCTCTGAATCACAAATGTCAACCTAATTGTGGCGCTAGAGGAAAAAAACAAGATTACTGAACTTCATCCTCTGGAGAAAATGAAGGTCGGTACAAAATGTCTGGACCAAAGTGGTGACAAACAGACTGATATTACCATGCTGCTTAATATGCTAAAAATAAAAAATCTTGTGTGATAGAATGTGAGGTTTTAAACCTTGAGGAATTTTCTCTAACTTGAGATAATCAGGACTAAATAAGCAACAATCGAATAAAAGGTGAGAAAAAAAAAACTGAAGATTTAATCAAAAATATAGCTGATGCCTTATACAGTGAAGGCAGTATGGGTTTGCACAATTTTCATATTTGGATTTAAAAACTGATAAATCTTAATTCCAGCTGGGCCCCATTCACTTCAAACCAGTGAGCAGGGCACTGAGAAAACACTCAGAAGGCAGAAAATAGTGTGTTTATGAAGAAAACCAGCGTTCAGAATGAAGGAGCTGATCAGCCAGATATATTTTAATGGCCTTTAAGCCTTTTTATTACACATCCATCAAGGCAAATAACACACAAAGCAACAACTCCTTATTACAAAAAGAGATCTTAATTCAATTCCCCTGACGCTAATGTTGTCCTGAGTCAGCACAGCTGGTGTGTCTGCAATTTGTCTGTGCTAGTGAGAGGTACGTCTGCTGTGACCTTATTACCCATCTGTTTCCCTCTGTGTGCTGTGACCAGTAAGGCAGAATTCAACCTGCAGTCAGCAGCAGCCCTGCAGCTGAGAGAGGGATGTTCGTGAGAGCCCTCGCCAGGTATAAATATAACATCCATCCATCAACTAAACAAGTACAAAAAAGGAAAAGAAGGAATTTGTTTTCAAGTGTTTGGTGCAGCTGAGTTATTCTGCACTGAATATTTCTACTGTGATTTAATTTTGCTTTTTGTTTTTATAATCTTGACACATTTCTCAGTGTTTTAATGTCTTCTTTTAAAATATTTCTGTCTCTGTAAAGCACTTTGACTCGTCCTCGGGAATCAACATCACAGAGAACCTCTCATGGTTAACAAAAAGAGTTAAAAAAGTGGGTGAACTTATCCTTTAGAAGGCTAAATTCCTGTCCCGATTCCGTGTCAACTTTTACAACAGAAAGCTTTCTACCTGACTGGAAACATCACAGACTGGCATGGTTTGTTCATGGTGAACTGGTGATTAAATCCACCCAGCACATCACTGGCACCCGTCCACCAAGCATCAGCGACATCGGTGAACTGAGTTGTCTGCACAGAGCCCAGAGACGCTTAAAGACGACACCCACCCCAGCTACAGCCTGTTCACCCTGCTGCTGCCTGGCAAAAGATACAGAAGTATCCGCTGCCGTACCACCAGTCACTCCACCATGAATAGTCTGTATAGTTGTTTTGTGTGTGTGTGTGTGTGTGTAGCTTCGGAAATTAAAAAAATAAACTCTGTTGTACAGTCTTGTATTGCACGATGACAATGAAATAAATCCTGAATCGTAAATCCCTCCGCGAGTGGCTCGTCGACACAGGGGTCACTCGGGGAGACCAGAGAGGACAATACAACAACACAAAGTTGTGATGTTGATCCGCCCGCAACAAAAACAACTACAATCTAAAAAAGCCTCCTGGCTGGAATTACATGCAAGAACAGTTTTTTAATCAGATTTAAACCTCTTTGCCAAAAGGAATTATCTGACCTTTGAACTCTGGAAACCGAACCCGTGGCCTTACTCTCACATCTTTGTCGGCAGCAGTAAGTGCATTAGTCTTGCTCGCTGCTCACGCAGGCTGACGCGAAGCTGACTTTAAAAATGAATCCTTCTCTGCATCTGAATCAGCATATGTTCTACCCAATCATTTTCCGTTACTGACAGTGAAGTGAAACCTCTGATGAACTCACCGGCACTCCGGATCAATCATACAAGCCTGAAAACTTCATATTTTATGGAGACGGATGCAAAACTCCTGCAGCTGCACGGCCTTGGCTGAATGGTAATCAGGAGCAGCAGATCGATACTGTTCGACCAGATTTAGTTTTCATTATAGGTGTGAACAGATCTGGTTATGAATATGCAATACTTCCAATTCCCACAGGAGGGCAGTCTGGTTGTTGCGCTTAGATGTACCACTGCACAAAAGGAAGTTCAATTGAGCACTGAGAATGAGCAGAGATCATCAGCACACACACACAGATCCTGTATAGCTGATGATGCATTTCACTGTCAGCTCATCTCCGTCACCCTGTTCCTCCCAGTCGCCTAATTCGATCTGTACAAATGGATGACAAACAATATGTGGTCAAATTACTCCATTTGAAACCTCAGTAACACGCCTCTCTTCGGATTGGGACGTTCTGTGGTCAAATCAGTGCAGCTGGCCTTAGTTTGCATCCTAAAACTACTTTAAAAAAAAAAACAAGGACCAACTGCTTGCGTGCCACCACTCTAACTAGGCCGCTTAGGTTTTGTTTCAACCCAGGTGCGACTCACAAATAAATATATAACTAAATAAATGTCTTTGCTCAGTTTCAAAGACGCACATGGGTATCTCCTAATTGGTCCAACTCTTTGTCGTCAGTCACACATCGCAGGAAGCCGGGCTCGGCAGGAGGTTTGGTTGATCCGTGACCTGCGGCGCGGGGAGCGATCCGTTCGGATGGCGTGTTCGTTTTAAAGTGGGCTACATGAATTAAGGCGGCCCTGCGGAGCGAGAGAGGGGGGTTGACATAATAATTTAGCTGCGCCGCATGGAAGCAACTTAGCACAATTACTGATGTGGCAGTGCAGCGTGCGTCCAGTGAAAGTGTGCAGGGGCTCTGCTTTGGTTTACGCCTGCGTGTCGAAATGAGTTTTGATTAATGTTCAGTCTATTTATGAGTCTCCCTTCGTTCGCTATGCAGATATCACATTCCCGAGCCCACATACAGAAATTCTACTCCGCAACCCACCACAGTGTCATCAGCGTAGGCAGGTGACATGCGGTGTTACCATGTGAGGATTAGCTTTGACATTTTCGGTAACACACTTTTTTTTTTTTTGGTGTGTCTCTCTTTTTTTAATTATTGTTTATTTTCACAGGGAGGGCGCACAATTAAAAGTAATTGCACCAAAGTTAGCTAGCAGCAAATTAGCATCTGTTGTCCCTGGGCAGGTAAACAACAAAAAAAACAAGACAAAACAAAACAGAGAAGTGGCAGCGAGAACACTATCCGAGACAACGCTGCACAGAAAAGTCCGTCAGCATTTAAAACAAAGAAAAGTTTGTCAGTTTATTCGCTTTCCAGCCAAAGTTAAAAGAAGATTCAGCTCTCAGATCTGTCTGTTAGATAAGAGGGTGCAGGCAGGAAAGGGTTAGCTTTCTGTTCTGGTTACTGTCTACCACACTGGGATATCATCGACATCTCTGCTCATTGATTTCCATCTTTGGGACCCCAGATGAGTCAGTTCGAATAAACACTGTGCAGAAAGAAAACGACTAGTTTGACATCTTCACTCGCCAGACATTTACTCCTACGGTGGAAATCTCTCTAACCCAGTCCTCCCTCACTCTGTCTCACAGTGGCTAAAGGATGTGTTTTTCTCAAACTTGAGAAAATTGAATATGCTATGAGAGGATGCACTGAGGACATCCTTTGTTAGCATATTTTACAGACTAAGAGCCTGTTTGTTACATCCTGTTATGTGCATGTGTGCATTTCCCTCCTAATGAGACAGGGTGGGGTGTGTGGATGCATATCTGTGGTTATTGTTATACCAACCGATATTCAGTAGAAATATCTTGCAACAAAAAGGAAAGGGTTAGCTTTGGAAACAGCTGGCCCGCCTCTGTCTAAAAGTACAAAATCTGCGTACCAGCACAGCTAAACATCACTAATTAATGTGGACTACCTAATTTGATAAATCAGTACAATCACTGCATGTTATGTGCTGCACTATTTCCTGTCTGGGAACAGGGTCTTCCTAGGATCTCTCAGCCAGAATCATCCGGGGCATAACCCCGCAGAAGACTTCAAATTGTTATTTGCCTTTTTGTTTTTATACATACTAAACAAATAAGATATAATGTTCAATAAGAGATGCTGGAAGGCCATTTCGTTTTTTTTAACTATTGGACAGAGACTAGAGCGTGGATGGTGCCCGCCCCGAGTATTTTCATTTGATATTTAGACATTTTAAATCAACTGTGAATTGCCTGAAGACAAACGAAGAGTTCTGACGGTTTCGGACAGAAATTAGAAATGATGACTGGGCTTGGTTAGGGTTCAGTCAGGATAGCTCCAGATCTGTATGAGTACATGGATAACTATGGATGTATGGATTGGGTCTGGACCTAAAAAACAGAATGCCTGTCGAGTTTGGGTCGGGCTCGGTCAGTATAGTCTCTTGGACTATTTGTGTTCAGACAGAAAAATCAGTGAACCTGTCACCAGGGGAGCTGCTTCCTCCTGCTTTCAGCCTTTGTGCTCAGCCTCATATAACACGTAGGTATCGCTCTTCTCTTCTGACTCTAAGCATAAAAAAGCCAAAACAATTATTTCATTAAATGTTGAAATATTCATTCAAAATGGCATCAGCAGAAGCCCTGCAAGAAATTCTGGTGCTCCCAGATTATTAAACTCACCCAAGGCCAGTAAATGTCATTAAGTCCTGGTGTGTTTCAGAGCCCCAGTCCAGCTGAATAATGTAGAGTACATTAGGCTTTTTCAATACATGTGACTGGTTTAATAAACTCAGTGTATAAAAATGTCAGAAGCACAGTGAACACATATCTTTTTTTATTTCTTCAATGTAACTGTACTGTATATATTAAAGGAATGATTTAACAAAATGTTTAATGCTCTTTCTACATTGAAGTGCTTGTATAAGGGTGCAACGATAACGTTTTCGCAACATTTAGCTTCCCCTCTTTCAGCTGTGTTTCATTATAAACAGATTCACGCATTAACGCAGCAGAACATCACCATGATGACAGTAACCCCCTTCTGTTTCATAAATATGAAAAATAACCCGAGGCGTTAAAAACAGAATTGAGCTTGCTTCACTGAGCTTGCCATTATCTTTGGATGTCCAAATAAAAATCTAATATCACCAAAGAAAGTGCAAAGTCATTTGATGTAGCGCGCACACACACACACACACACACACACACACACACACACACACACACACACACACATATAAATAATACATCTACAACACTTCTACAAAGTATCTCCTTAAAAATATTATTATTATGAAAATATATAGTTAATATTAAACATTGTTTTGTTCGTCTCTGTGTAAACATACCATTTATTAGTCATGGTCATTATAAAGTGATGACACATTTGCTCACCTGACTGAACCAACAGGTGCAGCTCCAGTTTTTTTTTTCATTTGTAATAAAACATTTTTCATGCCAGGCTCCTGACAGTGAAGCAGGTCTCTCCATCCTGAATTTTTAATTAGTCAAAGGAGGGTGTGACCTACATAGTCTCACTGAGGCAACACAGGAGTGACTGGTCACCTGATCCCCCACCCCCACTTCCTCCCCCCTCCTCCTGCTCCCCTCCAAAAAAAATCAGAGGAGCTCATTTCATCTACGCAGTGAATGGATGAGCGCTGCTGTGAAAACAAGGGCACTTGGGTGCGGGTCAATGAATTGCTGAGGTAACGCGTTGATGTGATGTGTGCCTGGGCTGCTCAGGCCTTGTTTGAGTATCCTGGCTGGCACCCTCTCTTCTCTTATTACAGGACAGGACAGGCCGTTTGTGACCCATGTACCTCGGAGACACTTAAGACTGTGGTACGGTTTCAGGCGGTGATGTGATATGGACGTGCTCGCCTGCCTGCCAACCGACATTCGGCTTGTTGTGATATGTGCCAGATAGACGACAGGAAGATGTTGAGGACGTGGTTGCGGCTGATTCACCGTTAGCTGAATATTCAATTCTTGGGAGGTAACAGAAATGTATCATCAGGCAATAGTTTGACATTTTGGGAAATATAAGCTCACTTGGTGCGAATGGGGTGATCAGCAACCGCCCTCATATCACATATGAAGCTACAGCTGGCAGTTAGCTTAGCTTAGCACAAAGACTTGAAGCAGGAGGAACAGCTAGCCTCGGTTTGTACAGACTTTGATATAAACAAGACTAAAAAATATGTTTATAAGTATAAATATGTCATTTCATGTCATTTGCATGGATGTGACAGCTGAACAACTTGTGTTAATTCGTCTGTTAGCTGTAAGCTAGCTTGCACCGAACCACCGTTTCTGTGCGAGAGATGATTTATTTTTGTAGGCTAACCCTGAAGTTAGCATCACCCTTGTTCCCTCCAAAAAATAGGCACAATTTTATGATACTTAAATGTTTTGTTTACAAGATAATTTTCACAAATGGGCACCACGTATAATTTTGAAGTGTAAATGCTGTTGCCAGAAGTAGCCCAAAACGCTAATGACAGGCTAAAAACGAACTAGGCTACGTTGCAATAGCATAACCGCCACTAAGCTAATACGCTATACACACTTTACCATGAATTAATTCATCTACAAGTTATAAAGTTTGTAATAACTAAAGTCTGCTTATAAATACAAAACAAGAAAAAGACACAAGTGAGGTATTTACTGTTGTTTTTTATAAAACATGAATGTCTCTTAAGCTTGTGTTAGCCACAGGCCTTATTTCAGGCATCTAACCTAAAACCCATTAACCTGAAGACGAGGAAACCTGAAGTGTAAAAAATGCTTACTTATTTACGGGTTTTAGTGTTCCTGCGACACTCCGTTAACCTTCGTTCTCCTTTTCCCTCACCTCATCTCATCCCTCTGTAGGTTTATAGAGCAGATTCATTAAGTCATAGGACATGCGTGAATTTCGCTCAATTTGAAAGATCTTCAGGACTTATTTTTCCTCTCACAACTACAACTTTTTCATATTTCGTATAAAGCACAGTTTGATTACAAGCTACATTAACATTTAACTACTAATGAGTTCATTTGAGGCCTGAGAGACCCCGGGATGGGACGTTTCTGGCAGCTAATGATGAAGAAAAAAATGCTTTTTCAATCAAGGTAACAAACTACCTTTCTTGCAACTTATTGCCTCATTAATTCCTGATTTATCCATCGCTAAATTGTCTCTCTCGTTTATTACAAAAGTATTACTTTACATGCGTTTTAAATCTGTGAGGGAAGTGTTTGTAAACTCCTTAATAGAAAAGCCCCGTATGAAAAACCTAGAATATATTGGTTTCACTGTTTTGCTATTTTAGTATGACTGAGCAGATGTTGTCCTCGTACCAACTCGCTCTTTAGTTGTAGTGCCCCTCAGATGGCCTGTGGAGTGAAAAGGTGAGGTGTGTCATGGGACTTAAAGAGGATTTAAGTGCACAAGGTGGGGACCTGGTGAGACTGCTCTGATTAATAATGCAACAGTGTCTGAAGGGGCAACACAATCTCCTCATACAACTGGACCTCTGTGGAATGAATCAAAAGAGGACTTGAAATCTCTCGTATCAGGTGCACCTGTTTAATTTATTGGGATTGTTTTTTTAAATCTCGATTTAATTGTTTGCTTGGATCCTGACTGATAGCTCAACAACTATGGGATGGATTGCAATGACATTTTGAGAAGGGTTTGCACGCTGATGGGCCGCATTGCTATCGTCAGGTGAGGCCACTAATCACATTTTTGTCATGTACAATCCAGCGAGTCATCTGGGTATAATAAATAATTTACTGGAATGCCCGGGCGATCCATGGAGCCACATGTTTCACCCACACCACAGTCAGCCAAAACTCTTTAGTAGTGGCTCATCACCATGTAACACGAGGCTCTGTCACTCTCTTCCCGTATTTCTTTTTTTAAACAAATTGAATTCATCATCTCTTACATTGCAACATTTACAGTACATTGTATTCATCTTTGTTTTTGTTCCCATTGAACAACATTACTTCTGCTACAATCTAATTTCTCCATGTGGGTCATCAGATTAATTTCATCTAAAGAGTGATGTTCCTCTGCCCTATCACTTAGCCGTGCAAACTCAAAGGCAGTTGCATGAAACACCAGATGCCAATTCAGATGGCTTTTTGAATTAACTTTATATATGACAACTAATTTTATTTATGTTTCTTAATTTAGGTTAAAGACAATCAGGGAATGAGCCATTGTGGATGCACCAATGGAGGAGGAAGGACGCACAAAGTTCAAAATTAGTTGTGTTTTTTTGTTACATGTCATTTTTAAGCCATTCTGGATGTATATGGCCAGCTGAAAATCACAGTGTGATATGCCTTCAAATTAGGTACCTATGCATTAAACTATTTCTTATCAATTTCAACTGCAGTGTGCTTACAAATATTTTCTACACTGTAAAAAAAGTATTTTACAGACATTTACCATGAAAAAACACAGAATCTGTCTTTTTCACAATAAGGGAATATACTTGTAAAATGTGTGGTCAAAGTGTTACTTTAAATGATAAGAACCAAATGTTTTATAACACAATCGTAAAAGTGTTAAATTAGTGGTTAACAATGTAAAAACATAGTTTTCACTGTACAAAAACAGTGTAAAAACAAGACAAAGACGCATGTTGCAGATTGATTGAATAATTCTGTAAAACATCAGCTTGCTGTCATTTAAAAACAGCAGCTTTCTTATTGTAAACTGTAAATGTTTTAATGCAATGGAAATTTGTAATTCTACTTAATTCTACACATTTATTATAATGTTCAACCTTAAAATTAAAATGTATGAATACAAGGAGGAAGCTGTAATTTTACAGTAATTCTCTGTTGAATGACAGTATTTTACTGTACATTTTATGGGAAGTGTTGACTTTCATTTTTTTAAATCACACTTTTATTTCACATTACACTTTACAAGCTACACATCCAGCCACCTGTCTCGGCCACAGTTGTGGGTGGCATCCTTAAAAAACCCAACCTGCTCCTCTCAGTGTGACTGAGCTGTAGTTTGATATTATCGACCCTTTTAAAAAAAGAGAGGCCAGCCAATCAACGTCATAATTTTTTTTTTTACTGTTTTAACATCAATGAAATCCTTCCTGTGACTGACACCGAACACCCACTAAAGCTCAGTGAATCCTCTTTGATTTAAATCCACGTTGTGATACGTCATCTCCGCTAAATATGTATGGAGCCGGAGCTGTCGTCTAATATCTCTGGCTTACAAACGTTGCACAGTAGAGCGTCCGTCCATCCTTTGGCTTACATGACACTTCATCGTCAATGGCTGGGGCTTTACCTCCTGCGGCTGGCAATGGGCATCAGCTCAGCTTCGTACAGCCAAAGCTGGCCTGCTGCTCCCAGAGGGTGGAAGCCAATACTGAACAACAAAGCTTTCATTTTCAATGAGCTATTACGCAACAACATCTGGGCAAGAGACCTTGCGAGCCCGGCCCATCTTTTTTTATAAAGCAGTGGTGATTACATCAACACCAGCTCGCCCATCCCTCTTCTCCCCCCCTATGGGATCAAAACACGAAGGGCATTTCCTACTTGCTTTGTTGAATCAGGGCCAGAAACAGGAATTTCTCCCGCCCGCCCACCCACCTCCCTCTTACCTCCCCCCTTTTTTTTATTTGCTAATGATGTTGAAATCTGGAATCATTTTGTATTCTCAGTAATCATGAACATCTGGTGTATGCCATCTGGCCATGTTGTTGTCTGATGGGCTTGACCATGATTATTAGTAAAAAAAAAAAAAAAAAAAGAAGAGACATATAAATGTACAAGCTGGTTTAGGCTGAGCTATTTTTTGCGAGATTAGTGATGTACAAACATTTCCAAGCACAGGGGGTGGAGTTTTGTATGAATGAATACTTTTTGTACTTTTGTTGGTTTGGACATTAAAAAAAAATCATGTTTGTTTGGCAGCAGAAATAAATGAGGCTGTGCTTTGATGTGGTGTTTGCTCGAAGACCCTCAGAGATGTATTTTCTGGGACAACACAAGCCCATACATCTCCACCAAGGCAACCTTGTATTCTCGTACTGTGGGGTCGGGACATAGAGATGATGACACAGGAGAAAAGGGAAGGGCGAGATGCGTTGGCTAGGGACCTAGTTAAGCTCCCTGTGAGCTTAAAATACCAAACAAAGTAGGGCTGTATCATACAGTATAAACCTGACACCTGGGATAATGCACGTGTAGCACAGACCCACAAACAGTGTGCTGTACACTAAGATGCATGCATTCACACATTCAACTGTCAAGCAGCCTACAGCAGCTGCCAAGCTGTGTCTGCGGGGTAATCACACAGACCAAAATAGCTGTGTATCAACCTTCCTCATCATTTATATTCCTTTAAAATCTCCACCATTCATTTCTCCCTCAGGTTTATTTCCTCAAAGACATCTTCCATCTTCTGTCTGTGTGGGCACACGATCCGTGACATGATCCATGATTTTCACACGCTGGGACTCGCAGACATAAACATAAACAGGCAGAAATCGTTTTATCACGTGCGCAGAGCTCTTGAAGGCTGAAAAAATGATCTCGAAAGAGGAACAATCAAAGGGACAAAAGGGAAATGGACTGTGAGAGAACTACCACAGGACATAACATGAAAAAAAGTATCACATCAATGAAGCCTTTCCATGTAATGAATATCAAAGAGTCTGGAGGGGAGGAGGCAGTGGAGTACTGCAATGCAGTCTGTGTATGTGCAACCATACAGTACCTGTAGTACAGTTTTGTGAGGAACAGAACACTATATTGGTGATACAGTCTCTTCTAACTGGAAATATTCATTTAGGCCTGCAGGACAAAAGCAAAGTGTAATATGTAGATCAATCCTTACAATTTCTTAGTGTTTATTTTTAGATCCAATTAAAACATTATTTGCCAACAGTCAGTTTTGTACCTTGCATCGATAACAGGGTACTGGTTTTGTTTGCTGTTGCTTGGCAACATGTACTAGTTTCAAGATATAAAGGTGGCAAAGGTGAGAGCTGCTACTTTATCTCTTCATTCAATGCTGCAATAAATTCCCCCAATAACATCATCGCACAGCTGTTGCAGTGCAATGTCAAACCTTGAGTTGTGGCGACTGCAACGGTCTACTCGCTAAATATCTGTACATTCGTCTATTGCTGATAGATCTATAACTAACGGTTACAGGGTCAGAGGAACCTGAAGGTCCCAGTCCCAGGGCTGTGGCTGGAGCGGCCCAGTCACCAGGATCAAATGTTAGCAGTAAATGTTGGTAAGGTTGACAGTTGTGTCACGTAGAGGGGATGAGGGTGGCGTTATTACAGCCAACAAGGCTGCCAAACTGCCGGCCACAGTTCCAGTCACAACACTCAATATATGCAAGGTGTCTTTGGATGTTTTCAGGCAACAAAACTGGGTGTTTTTTTAAGGACACCTTAGGATTTTTCTATCCGTTTGGTGGCAACCAAATCAGCAATTTTTCACAGGAAATCAGAACAGCACCATCCTAGATCTTGGCGACCAAAACAGGCATTTTAAGCCAAACCAGACCAACCAAGAGGTTTTTCCTGCCTTAACCTAAGCAGAGAGAAATGGAAAATTCTACCTAAACAAATGTGAAGTTGCAACATAAAGAAAGAAACAATCATGTATCCTGTCGATTGGGTTGGCTGGAGTGGTCGCTTTTGGTTTGGAGGCGCTGGAGGGTTGAGGAACGTCCCCAACGCTTGCCTCCAAGTTTCCCCTGGCGGCTCTTTTCTAAAGGCTATAATCTGCTCCTCTCAATACGTGGCCTCTCAAAAACTTGAGAACTTTGTTTTGACATCTTTGCATTTTCAATTAAATCTCGGGGCCTGAGGTGGCTAGCACTAGCGCTATTTGCCTTAATAATCTGTCACTGACCTCCAGCTGAAAAATGATATGTGAAGTCTCTATAATAGTCTATTTTTTTCATTGAACTTCAGTTGTGTAAGTGTTATAGTGTGAAATAAATGCTGCCAACTCATGTTTCTTATGATTGGGTGTTGGGTGTGCCAACTTTAGATCTGGCTGCCTCTACACTGTGCACCACCTCAGCATCTCAGAACGAGCTTACAGTACATCCAAGAAAGAAAAAAACAAAAACCCCCAGCTCACTCTATTTGCCATAAATTCCAAAAAACAGCTTTGAAAGACAGTTTTATTACCAGAACACATTTGTGATTAGTCACAGTGAGGATCTGAGTATTTGAATATTCTCACTGCTCACCGTCTAAGAGAGAAAATCAAACTGTCTGCTGGACTGAAAATACATTGTTTGTGAAACACATTAGGCCGATGGCTGAATGAAAAGCTGGGAAGGCTGAAAAATGCACGTCTCACAAACAAACGCACAAACAGCCGTCTCAGGCTGACGAATGAGTATCGTTGCAGAACGTATGAGTGGCTTCTGCATCGGGGCATTAGCCTGAAGAGCTGGGAAGAGCAGTGCTGGTCAAGAGGGCTTGAGATGGGCTGCAGATCCACTTGAGTGTGCTGTTAATACACCAGCTCTGAGTATTTGTGTGCATGGAGAGGGTGATGAAATACTGAAATTTGTTGCACCGACAGTACTTTTTTTTTTTAAAGAGATTGAACATTTCTTCACCTTTCAAGTGTTTCCTCCGGAGAAAGATCGTACAATAAGTTCACAGAGCTGGATAATACCAAACCGTGGCTAATAAATTGGATACGGTTATTTTATATATGTATCTCAAGCTTAATAATCCCAGATCTGATCTCGTACTGTACGTTAGATATCCATGAAAATACAATTTATCAACCTGACCTACATAAAAGTCCTTGTATACAGTTGTGCTGACATCAAAGCCTTGAAGATTATATTTTAAGCAGGGCCTGTGATTTATCTTCAGCTTCTTGCTTAACTGCAATATTAATCATGCAGCGAACTGTGCCTCGTGTATTATCCAAAACCTGCGAATGCAACCAACTCTCTCAGTGCCTGTGACACTCTTGTTTATGTTCGGCGAGATGAAGAAAGAAAGAATACAGCGAAGAACTCTCTGAGAGTTTAATTTGCAATTGCTCAAGGTTTTTTGATCCATCTGGTCACGTCCGTAGTGCTGATTTGTTCACAATATAAATGATAAAATACAGCAAGCGTAAAGCATAAAGGAAAATAATCCGAGATTTAGTCTGAGCTCAAGTGGATTGTCCTTTCTTTGCACTTGAGGTGTCTGTGATCAAATCTTACCCCGCAGTGCCGGTGTGAGTGTTGTGGGTGCTGTTCTAGTGTTACACACAAAGTGTCAGGTACTCTGGTTGCGCTTGTAAACACATCCCAGCTCGCAGACAGAGAGAAGTGGCACTGTGAAACTTTAGAGCTTCTGTCCAGCTTTCTAGAAGAATCGCGAATGAGTCGAGCTCATACTCGTAGAGATGAGTCTCCTGTATCACATAAAATGAAATCCAGAGGACGACTTAAAACAGTAACGTTCACTTTATCTTTATTTTCAGACTCAGTCCATCAGAAAAAATAGAAAAATATCAAATTGAGGTTCAATACATGGAGGGAAGCCACCAGTTATTATGGAAGACCGTTCTATTAATGTATCATACGACACTGAAACAAAGTAATCTGATGTATCATTAATAATGATGTATAGTGGAGCAGATACCGGATACACAGATGCACACACATTCACACAAGGTCCAGCAGCATCTCTGGAGAACAGGAAGCGCTAACAAGGAAACCCTCACGCCCACTGGCAACGGCAAAGTCTCCCTCATTCATCATTAAAAAGTGGATTTAAAGCACTGTCGCTATCATGTCGGGGTAAAAAGGTACAGAACAACATTATTAATTAAAGTGGGACGAAGGTCAACATGTGCATACATGGAAACATGTTTCTCCAACCATGTGGAAACTCGAAATGACTCTACTGTAGATATCGTAGTTAATATATACATCTTCATCCAGCAACATGGGCTGTTTTTTAATATTTATATTTATAATGATTCACTCGTCATCACCAGCTCCTCTTGGTTTGATGGTGCTATATGTTCCCATCCAGAAATGTAATATATTACATAGTATATGCACTTATATCAAGAGTGATGTTGCCATATATGTTACCTTCAAGGCAATATATGACTTTTACTTAACTGCATCTTGGACATATTAAAATATAGGTTTATGAAATATATTAATTATATAATCCTGATCCTAAATAGAGCTGACTAAAGACACAATGTGGTTGTGACTTGTCAATCACTAGGTAGCCACGCCCCAAAGCATGCTCAGCTTTATCATCTTTTTTTCTTTTAAATGTGACCATAATTTACAAAATGAACATCATGCTGTATTAATGAAGACTTCAATACAGCATATGAGGCCATAAACTCAAGAGGAAACTGTTTACTGAAGTAATTAAATCAAGTCAGAAGTAGGGTCATTTTCTCATAAGCTTAAATACAATCGGACTTCTTTTTGAAACCAGTAGATTGTAGAACAACTTTTCTCCAAGAGACCACAAAATAATTAGTTTTTGCAGGTTTAAAGGGGCAATACGTAAGAATCAGCCACCTCTTGAATTCATACTCCAAACAAATAGGGGTGACCAGACTGTAGCTGCTGCAGTTAGCTCAGTTAGCTGTGCAGCTAGCAATCTGAACTGGGAGCTCAGGCCATGGCTAGCTTGATAGCATGCCAACTTCAGTAGATAACTCTGCAACACAATACATATACAGACGTCTCCAGTTTGATATCAAAACTCGTATTTTTTCACATTCTGTTGATCAGTTTAGTTAACTTTGACTGTTTTAAACTAAAATTGCACTTTTTCAGGACATATAACTCACCATATAACGCCCATATGTACCCTCATGACTTCATACAGAGTCACAGTGTCTTGGAGGGATGCAGCTTTTCCTGTGAACATAAATCTCTGATCTGATAAGCAACTCAAGCCTGTATTGTACTGTATGTACATATTAGCCTGAAGCTGACCTCTAGAACGAAGTGACTGTGTGCTCTTAAATGACAGAAGATACAGCACATGACCTTAACGTATGATTAAGAGAGGGCTTTGCCAGTGATAGAAAGTCGGATGAGTCACTTTCTATATTTACCACATAAGAGGCTATATCGTGTTTAGACGAGTGCATTTGTCCAAAGAAAGAACACATCACCCTTTTCATGGACGTTGACCGTGAGAGAAGACGAACATGTGGAAAACTGCGTTCAAAATTAGCATGAATTGTCAGTAATGGCAGATTTTAAACAGCAGTATCAAATCTAAATCTCTCCGGGAAAAAAAACAACCCCAGAGTCACTATGAAGCACATTTAACGCGAAGCATTTACAAGCAGAAAGGGAATTGCATAATGAGATGAAACAAGGAGAATGGTACACAGCTGACCTCCAGGGGGTAAGGGGATGCTGGCAGGGAGGAGAGAGAGGCGTGGAATCGGCCACATTTGGACCGGGTGCTGTACCAGCTGTTCACCACGTGTTACACTGGCTGTGTTATTAGTATGATGATGAAGTCAGATAATACACAGGCTTTTTGGTTTGTTGCGTAACGGATTTCGATTTGGCCACAAAAGGGGAGGAAAGATGTAGAACTGGCTGCGGTCAGCGAGCGCAACAACTGCAAATAAACGGGAGCGCTTGTGAGAAATGTGTGTGCGTGCATGCGTAAAGTTGGAGTCCACATGTGCATGTTTGCATGTTTGTTTCCGAGCCGATATGCCCGGCTGGCACACCGTGTTCAATTAAGGCGATGTTTGGGCTTATCAATCATGATATAGCTCGTTCCCTGTGTGGCGGGCGCTCAGTCACGTGTCCCAGACAGCTGCTGTTTACTTTTGCCGCCGCTCTGCAGAAGCTTTATGGCGAGTTTTCATCACCACTTTGGGACGCAGCAGTTTTGCCTTGGGATCCAAATGAATGGCTGCAGATGCACCGCCGAGCTCGGCGCACGACACACGGCGAGAGACACACGCCACTTGTACCATTATTTATTAGTGAGACTTCAGACTGACCTTCCCATCAAACCATCTCATGCATTGAGTACAAGGACGGGGGGAAAAAGAAGGAAACCCTCTGCCCTGATACCCATAAAGGTGCAAAGTTGCGAGCAATCCATCAGTGACTGTATGTTCTGAGTCGGAAACCTAATTTTCTTGAAAGCCTCCACATGGTTGTAACATCAGTCAACGGCTGGACGTTGCCAGCTTCCCGCCACCGCCGACTCTGAAATACAGCGGCGGTTTGTATGCACTCAGCTGGAGCCTTTCAGTATTACTTGATAGCTTTTTGTCAGTGGGGTTACAGCTGCAGAGCCAAAGGTTTTTTCACATGTGATGCATGACTTTGTGATGCAAGTAGGTGGACTGACTCATCCATAGTCTGTCTCGGGAGAGCAGATTTATTGCGAGCTTGGAAGGGAGAGCAATAGATAATAGAAAAAAGGAACACCCACTATCCTTCACAGACTGATTTATTGTGCGTGTGAATGTCCTCATATTGCTCTCGATATGATTTCTCACTTTTCAAACTGTCGGCTCAGAAGAAAAGCAACCTCGCAAAAACAAAAACGTTCTCAGAAGTCAGAACTGTCTCATCCTGACCAAAATAACGCACAAACAATTTTTAAATTGAAGGCCGGTTACATCATAACTGATAATGTTTTGGCCCAAACCCTGCACACTTACATGTGATCATCCCTCAAAACAGCAACAGATTCTCTGACATCGGGTCTCCACATAACCGGTCCTCATTAGTGAGTTCAGACTCTGCTCCCCCACCAAAGCCGGACAGATTAATTATCAAAATGGCAATTGCTTTATACCAGTGAAAAGATTAGAGCAATTTCCATTTCCCATCGAATGTTGTAAACACAGAATGACAGCTTGCCATGCCACAGAGAAGTTTGCAGACTCTTGAACGCACGTTTGCTTGCTTGTTTGTTTGTAGTATACTGTAAGAGAAAAAAGTCTAATTTATTTTCTGCACACACTGAAAAAGAAGCACGTTCCTGGACAGAGAATGCTGAAAGTATTACCAGAGCAGGATTAACGTGGTGATACATTGTCTTGGAAAAATAACAAAAATGTACAGAATGAATCCTCATTCTCGCTATCTGTCGAATATTAATGAAATATTTATTCATGAGATATTTTCCTGCCAACTCCAGAAGGAAAATAATAAGTATTTGGCCTTTTTTCTACTATCTTCACCAGCCACTTGTTTGCTTTGGCTCGCTGCCATCTTGTGCTGTCCAGGTAATGTATAATCAGCTTGTATGAGCTTGAGGGCTTGAGAGTTACTGCCCACAGTTTTATGAACAATGTTTCGGTTCGTCAGGGACTAATATTGATCCTGTGACCTCTCGGTTAGTGGGCGGTAAGAACATTTCCAGAAACAGCTGGTAATGATGTTTTTCAGAGCGCTGCATTAACTCTACGATTAGATACAGATCATCTGGAGTCTTTGCGGTCACATATATTTGCTGCACGCTGAAGTGATGAGTGTTATTTTATATCACCAACACAAGAAGACATAATTACAAAACAATACAGTCAAGTATGATAAGCGTTTAGAACCGGTCTTGTTCCACCTGCCTGCCAGACACCCTCAGTGCGTCTGTTAGCTCTGGATCAGCCACCTCACCTCCTGCTGCCTTCTTCTCCAGCTCCATCTCGTGCTCATTAATCAGCTTATATGTATTACCAGCTAAAGATATTAATAGCAATCAGTGTAGATGGTTATTGTCTTAACGGTGACAACAGTCTAATGTGGTGAAACATAGGCTACCGTTAAGACAGCTGATTAGTGTTAGCCAGGCTAGCTGCATGGGTCTGAATATGAGTTCACAGCTCTGGTCCAAGCTGAAATATCTCGACTATTATTGGACAGATTACCATGAAAGTTGGTGCAGACATTCGGGGCCCTCTTAATGAATTGTAGCACATAACTTTGGTGATCGCTTGACTTTTCCTCTGCTGACATCTTCAGTGAAACTTTATGGCTGTCTTCAAAATGACAAGCCAAACAAAGACGCTGAACTGTTCAATGTAATGCTTGCCAAACGTCAACATGTTGTGTTATTATTGTGAGAAAGTTGCCATGCTAGCATTAGCATTTAGCTCAAAGCTTCTGGAATGTATCAGGTTTTTATGCATGTTAAAAACCAGCCGAGTCTCTTCAATCAACTTCAATCAATTTTCTAATAGCATTTCCAATCTTGCATGCCAACAACACTTTTGATATTTAAACATGAGGGAAGTTATATTCAGTCAGATTGGTCAACATTTGAGGCGACTTAACATTTTTTTCTGAACATTCAAATGAATGTTATTGTGAATTTTAGTTTTAAGAAAATCAACTTTATCTATCGATTAAGGAATGATAAATATGCAAAAGCAAAAATTCTGTTTTTGTCATATGTGGCCATAACCTGAAGTGCCAGATGGCTACTTACACAGAAATAATGTCCGCTACAATAAATCAATAAACAAATGCCTCTTCTGGGTGTAACAAACAAATGCCTTCTTCTAACCCCAGGGAAATAAAATAGTAAACTGAAGGTGTATAGGAGCTTGGGTTTTAAGGGGTTCCCAAATAAACAAAGTTTCCTTAGAAAGATGTGGGCAGCCAAGAAAACCCAATAGGGCCTAAACAGACCAGAGTTTCTGGCTGGCAATCTACAGGGAATGAGGTTCTCAATGGGCCAGGGACAGATTCAGACTCCCCACCTGCGCACAGGTGATCTGAATCCACTGCAATAAGTCATGAGGGATTTTGGAAAATCAGCCCAAAACAAAGAAAAATAGCAAGTCTCAAACAATTGGACTGCTATTAGTCCCAACAGCCGATGTACCGAGTGGAGTGTGAAGGCAATGTCAATGTCCACATCTAAAGAAGTACATTGAAAGTTGAAAACTGTCACTCTGTTGCACAACGTGACAGACTGAGAAACAACTAAAAAAAAAACAAGGACAGCATTAGGCTCCAGCAAATTGCACTCAACCAATAATGAGACCTTAAACAGAAGAGGCAAATCCACCCAAAGAGAACAGGGATTAAAAAGCAGTAAAAACAAGATTATGTCACTAAATCTAACCTCCAGCCTGTCTCAATATTTTAGAAGAATAAGCAGGATAATAAAAAACAATTGTCCTTCCCCTGTCACATCCTCTGGGGAAATAAGAGCTGCTGGAGATGAGACAGAAGAGGCGCTCTGACACCTCCAGATAACACCTCAAGCTAACGGAGTCATGCTGAAGTGTTGTTGGTTAAATGTTTGGTCTACTGATGTCAAGAGTGATGAGCTAAGTAAGTCATTAGTGATTGATTCATTAGCGTGGGATCGAACTGGGGCACCTTGCCATTGTGGGGCCTCTTAATTATTCATAAGGAGGAGCTCAAAGGACTTAAACCTGGATTTAGAGCTTTGTCCTGCAGGGCCTCTGTTGGCCCTAATGAATGTTGAAAAGATGGAGAAGTATCGTCAACCACCGTCACTCTAAGTCACTACAATAAGAAAATAATACTTAGAGTGGCTGATAGCTGTTTTCTCAAGACAACTGTCTCACCCCCAGGCGTCTAACAGCAAAACCGCAGCCGTGTGGTCACTATTTCACCTCCCTAACCTCCTCTGGGCCACATCAGAGCAGCCTGTCCTCCACGGCAGCTAAATCAGATAAAGCAGTCACGAAGAAACGACATGTGTAATCGGGGATGGCTGTTTAAAACGGACACCGAGCACTTGAAAAACTTGATTCCTAACGGTCAATTAAACATTAAAGCATCCTGACCCTGACTCCTGGCTGTAACCAGGAGGTTCTTATCTCCTTTTCTGCTCCTCGCAGACGGACAACTTCATAAATATTGTATCAGCTGAGACAGCTATGGCAATCTAAACCAACATAATGCGTCAGTAACAGATTTTGTATCATGTTAAAATGTTGTTTTGGACCAAAACATGGATTCATTTATACTTCTGCTTATGTTCTGTGGACCGTTGTTTCCTATTTGTCAGAATCTGAACTATTATATACAAATGCCTCGTTAATACAATATTTCAGCAGTGGTGGAAAGTAACTAAGTACATTTACTCAAGAACTGTACTGTTAAGTTTCTCAAAAGTGGATGGATCTTCTGGCTAATCAAAAAGAGTGGGAGATAAAAGAGCTTGAGTTAAATCGGCCTCAACAAAAAAGTGATAGACACATAAATGCATCAGTAATTATATTGCAGTCATATAGAAACTGTTATTCTGAAACATGCCTTTCTGCATGAGTACTTTTACTTGCGGTACTTGATGCTAATCCTTTTACTTGTACTTGTACTAAAAATGTAAACGCATGCCTTTTATTTTTCACTGTGCACATGCACAGGATAGCACTTGTACAAGAGTCCACGTTCTGCATATCTGTGAGCCTGGTCCAGCACACAGATAGAGGCACAAAATAAAGCTATTAGGATGAAGACAATGAGAGCACAGACAGCCCACATGAGACTCTCTAATCAATAGCTCCTTCTCAAACAAACCTCATAATCCTGAAGGGACTCGTGATTGTCCGTGAGCGCCCTGTTTCGGTCACGACAGGCAATATGACATACGGTTAATAGGCCTTTCACACAGTGGACATTTTGACATGTCAGAGCATGAATAGCTCAGATGTGACTAATAACCATAATGATCAATTGAAGAGCCACTCAGGCCCTGCCAGTCTGGCTCAGCCAGTTTGACTAATGTTATTAGTTACACCTGTGTAAGGCGGTGGTTGCATCTACCAGCAGAGTTAAAAGTTATTACTGACACGATGTACAGCTTAAACTGTGAAAGTAATCCCTCAATGATTATTCAACATATAAGCATGCATTATGCTAAAGGATAAGCCCGGTGATAATATCTCCAAATATATCCCTGAAACCTTCATCAGCGACTTTCTTGTCACGAGTTGCATCTGCGACATCACTCCGCCTGCTCACAGATCTTGGCTTCTTCGCGAGGATTTGCAGACCCTAAACATAATCATTTGACGGGCGGAGCTTGCTGAGGGGCAGCTTGGGATTAGACGCCGCCTGAAGGGCTGAATTCAAGGCAAGAAATATCAGAGATTAAGAGACTTTGTCACTGTGAGATGACCCTGACTCCTCCTTGACTCCTCTGAGCTCTGACACCATCACCTTTATTGCAACACTCTGATCTGATCCTCACTGGTAGCACATTTCACTTGAGTTTGTTCTCGCCTGCTTTTTTTTTTTTTTTTTAAACAAATGCACACTGCATTGATGATATATTGAGGACATTTGCCATAGTGCATGTACAGTGTATTTCAGTGCTTGCCCTTTGTTTACCCTTTTCACATTTGAAGTGTATAATCAAGCCTGAACACTGTCGCTATTCCAAGGTGAGGCCACTGTATGTGGTAATGGGTAGAGCTGCAGGGAACCTCTCTTTTTTGGGACTTTTAACCTTGCTGTGCTGCTGAGGCAGCAGACCAAAACACCAGGAAGCCATACCGCCATGACAGCACGGGGAAAAATACAGAGAGCTGAGTGACGGTTTGTGGTTTAGGGAGGACGGATGAAGAGGTAAGAGGTGCCAGGAGGATAAAAAGGGGTGAAAGGAAGGGAGGGCCGCTGTGTCACTACTAAAAATAAGAGGTGAGAGGAGCAGTCGACAGGGAGGCTCAGTGTTTGGACAGGAAAAAGGGGGATAAGGCAGAGGATGGATGAGGGAGGAGGTGACGTCACGCCGGGTTACGTATCCGTAGAGTACTCTTCAGTTCATTTCCCCCAGCCTTGGACCAGGAACACGTCGTATCCTCTTACCCTAAAACGTTCTGTGTTCATCTAAAGTAATTCCCTCCTCTCTTTCCCTGCCCCAAATGCAGACAGACGCACACACAAGCATGCACACACATGTATGCACACTTGTCTGTCTGCGACTGACTCTCGGCTGCGCTGTCTGGGAGCTAGAGCACTAAAGATCACCATGGATTACTATGGGATTTTCCCGAAATCTCTGGCTTTCAACGTTTAGGAGATTTGACTTTTTGGAGCCATAATTAACGTTTAGATTCCTGACATAGTCCAGCCAGCCTTGACGTAGCCGTCAGCTTCGCTCCGGGGGTTTCAACTTGCTCGAATCATGGCAGACGTTTATACGCAACATTTCAGACATGATAAGGTTTAAAAGCTGAACCCCAGATGATTCATATATCCTAAAAAGAGTCCACAAGTCATCATTAGGTGTAGATGTGAGACAAGAAACAGCTGGGTGCACACGCGGTGCATACAAAATAACCAAATTCCAGCTTTCTGGTGGCCTCGATGTCCATAATACAGCAGAATCACTGCATGCGACAGGTGCCTCAGAGAGAAAAGACAGCAGATATTGAAAGCAATAATCCACACAGACAGAGAGGCTGTGCTAAAACATGAGACTTCTTCTTATATTAATATTGTTTCAAGTAAAAGAAGACACTCTCTCAGCCCTAACTCTTTTTTTTTCTCCCAGTAATTGCTGGACAAAATTGTTTCCAAAGATTCGGAGAGGTGAAAAACACTCATTTCACGCTGATTCTTTGGACAGAGACAAAAAAAAAACAGTGTGATGGTTCAGTAAGAGTCGGGCAATTACCGATGCATTAGCAGGAGCACTTTGAAGACAGAGCTGTCTGGTAATAGGTACATGTGGGTCAGTGAAGGCAATGTTTTGGAATATTTTACAGGTGGAGCGTTGCTATCTTGTAATATCTTTAATGGGTGAGTCAAATGAGGGTCTCCAATGGTGATTTCCTCAATTACAGAGTCGAGCCATGCTCTGCTGATTATTACCCGCGATTGAAACAGTATGTGCATTCTGCTCCTGCCTGCACAGTAGAGCTCCACTGATATTACTTCTTCTCTTATCCTGCAAGGAAAAAACATTATTTCAGAGCAGAGTTAAAGAGATGAACATACTTGGATTATAAATCACATGATATAAACAAACTTAATAAAGTACAGCCTAGCAAAGCACTTAAATCTACTCCTCCATTTTGAGTGTTCGCGCTTAGGGGTAGCCAGGGCGTCCCGTGCTAAGGCTAGCGAGCGGAGGTTTGTTCTGTGTCGTTTCAATGCATCACGGTGGTTTTCTTCGTAACGAAACCAACCGCTACTAGTTTGCTGATGTCTCGTAGCCAACTAGCTACATCATTACTGCTGATTTGTGGATGCCAGTCCCGCATTTTGATGTATGTATGCGACCTCTCCTGTTGAATGTAGGCCTACTTATGCGGCTACTTTGTTCAAACACCTGGATCTGCAATGTCATTCAGCGAGCGTTGGTTTTCATCAGCAACGTAATTAACAACAAGCTTCCTCACCTGCTGTTGCGACAACAGAATCGCGGTCGAATACATCGTAAACACCAGGTGTGTGTTGGGCGACCTACTTCTGATGTAAAAAGCAACACTATGTAATGGCAAAGTCTTAAAGAGGTTGTGAGGAAAGATAGGTGAGATTTAAACCACTGCACCAAACAACTCTGTTCTGGGGGCGATAGGGCACTCAAAAAGCAAGGTTCAGGGTTGGAAGTTGGAAAAGGGATTGAACATTTGCCTACCTAAGATTGCTGTGGAGGAGGAGAATATTGCTGACCGACTGTGGTCCTTTGCATCTCTCTTCCAAGATGTGCCCACGGACACTAAATGATCCTCTGTAATGGCGCACTAGCTGCAGGAATCAGGATAAAATGTGCCAGTTTTGAGAATGTAGTGAAGCACTCTCTACCATTCAAGAATGCTGTCTAGCTCTGGGCTGTAAGCAAAAAGTTTATTTTTTGACTCCTGCCCACGACAAAATCTAAACCCATTAGATTCACGTTGGGTCCCAATCCAAACGCTACGCACTCCTCTAGTACAGAGCATCAGCCTTGCACTGGACAACCCTGTTTTAAAATCACTTTCCTGGAGTGTTGTGAACATTTGGTCATTCTGAAGCAGAAATGATGATGGGAAAACGGAGCAGTACCAGGACAGTCCAACAAACCAGCATTGCTGAGCACACACAGGAATAAGCAATGGTCACTGCGAGTAGACGTTCTTGAGATTCTTGTTTGGTTTCCTGATGAGTTTCAGATAACACAGCAGACGGAAAAACATTGCAACTTTCTTAAAACCCGATTGCATTTTCACTCCTGTTATCCAAGCAGGCCCTGCAGGTAGACGGCTCACAAGCCTACACACACCCACACGTGCATACTGATAAACACTTTACTCAGCAAGGCTGGGGCGGCCCACTCCTCCATGACTGTTCTGAAAGACGCCACCCATCAAGGGATCAACGGACGCCAGTAAATCCATTACTAAAAATACTTGCCAATCCTTTGGGATTACTACGCATAGCAAGTGGACACTGTGTATGCCACAAATCTGGAATTAGGCAGTGAAAGGCCGTCAATGGTGCATGAACACCTGATCCACTGTCTAGGCATGAGTGTTCCCAGGGCAAAGGTGCCTGTAGCTGTGCAACTTCAACTGACCTGCACCATATGTTACACTTAACTTTGGCGGCCCTCTCGGGATAAAAAGGTTAAAAGAAACAGGCGGCAAAGCCACTTTTAAAACGTTGAATTTATGAGAAAATAGGTGCTTAGCGGCTTTGCACAATCCGTGCCACTTTACGAGAAATGTGGTTGTTAGAATAATTGGGCCAAATGGACGTGCGTGAACAGAAAAATCCAGTATAAACGTAATTGCCTATAAATTCAATAAGAAATAATAGGTTGCAGTTTTGAAGGACTTAGAGGAGAGGAGATCTCCCAGGGTGAGGTACTGTGTACAGATGGAGATAATCAACTTCTTAAATGAGGTAAGTTGTTATAGCGAACGCGTATTAGTCCTCCGAGCTAATCAGGATCAGGTGTTGGGTCACTGATGGGTCAAAGCCAGTTTGCATCCAGGAATCCTGCAATTAGGAACTAACCTTTGTTGCATCTCAAGTTCTAATTGTATAAAGTATGTTACACAATTAATGTTTTTTTTTATTTTTTTGCAGTTATGAGTAGCTCTTCTATTTTCTTTATCCTTTTTTATTGACATACTGAGTTTTTAAAGATGACATTCAGCCACTAAATGTGTCATTCCATCTTCCCCCTCAGGCATTCTTGCTTTTTTTCCCCCCAAACTGGCAACAACCGAGACCGTTGATCGCTGACGACAACATTATACTAACAGTTATGGCGTAGGCTTTGGGAGAAAATGTGTTCTAGTAAAGAGGGGGGACTATTTTAAACTTTTTAAATGTTTTTGGTTGTCTGTCATCATATAGTCGTGTGGTTATGTGTATTGCCTGTATAACAGATACTCCAGACTAACTTAGACTTTGACTGTAACTTCGACTGTAGTGTGGAGTACACAGCACTGCTGTGCACCACCTGCCATTAATCCATGACAAGCAGTGCAAATTCTCCACTGCTTATGCTGCGTTTATGTCAAATCAGAGTTATTTCTAGCCACCAGTTTCTGACTCATGTCAATATCAAAGTCATAATGCTGGCTGGGAAACTTTTTCTGAAGGCTGGCTTAGAGTTTCATAATATATAAGTGCCTGAAAAGGCATTGAAGGTGACAAACCCTTATTAAACAGAAGTACTGCTATTCTATGTCCGTGCACAGTTTTTAACCCTTAATTGCCAACTCTACACCCGTCTGGTGATGTCCAGTGACGCACATGAACAAATTAAAGTAACAGACTTTCATTCTTCTGTGTCTCATTGGTCGATTTCTACAAGCCTGTTAGCTGTTATTTGTTTAAAGCTATTGAAGGCTGACCAAAGGAAGAAATCCACTGATCCAAGCTACTTCAGCCTACTCACAGGACTTTGTCTCAAGGTCTCATTAGCTTTGGGGCAAACAAAATCTCGTTCTTATGTAATGTTGATAAGCAGTAGATGACCATTAATTCATGGATATGAGCTTAAAGGTTAAGTGCAGCAGTAGCCTTTTGGCTGCATAATCTGTAGAGGTTAAACAGGAGCTCAGCTGTGTGGATCTAATTATGATATGCTGATGCAAACTGTCACATTAACCCCACTGACATGCAACCGGTTAGATTATTTGATTGATGAGTTAACCCACTTTTCTCTTCCAAATGACATGTTGCAAGTTAAAAACATGAGAGGTCCTGCAAAGGTTTCATTCTGACTTTTAACTTTTGAGGAAACATTACGAAGAATTGTTGTATTATAATGTGAACACTGATTGATATATAAGTAGTGGAAGAAGATAAGAAGAGTTAATTGATTGGGTAAATTGCTCACTGGTAATGAAGAACAACAATTGGATTGTGTGTTTGTGTACCTGCCACTAATTGGCTTGCTCATCTTGACGTTTGCAAACCTACACCCCATCATTTTATCATAATCATCTTCTCGACTGAGCTTCGTAATGCTCATACGTCAGTTTGCTGATTAAGCCAACCTTGGCCTCAGCTTGTCCCCGTCCAATGCCACAGCCTCATCCCCGAGGTCCATGATACCCTGATAGTCTCAGCTGGAGACGGACCAAAGCTTGCAATCCTGTTACAACACTACCATCTTCCCAGTCCCAATCACGGTTTAATTAAAGTAGTCAGTCATTGGACAACAGTCCAAAGAGGACAAGTGAATTAGTAGTCATGCCTGGCCCAGGAGGTGGAAGATTTGTACTTTTTAATTTGTGTCAGTTATTGAGTTTGGGCTCTCAGATGTTTTAGTGACACTAGAGGTGATTTTCTCAAAAATGTACACTGCAATGGTCATTATAATACCTCTGATATTAGAGATGGTTTATTCCAATAATTCGTGAAAACCTTTTTGGAAACATTTATTTTTAAGGGCCTTGTAATAAGCATTAGTTTATAGATAATAAGGCCTTATTGTTTATTACAATAACATTTGTAAGACTGTGAGTGTTAATAATAGCATGACAAACACATTTATTGTACGGTTATAAGAAATTTAAACAAAGTTATAAGAAACTTGTCAATAGTGGTCTTGAGCAGCAGTTGTCTGTGACTCTGTTAATATGCTGCCCCCTATGCAGCAGTTGCTTAATTAAGTTTAAAACATGCTTTATTTTGCCTTTCTTATCAGTCAGCTATGCACTTATATAACAGCTAACCGTGCTTTTTGTAGCTATCGCATCTAAAACAAGAAAAATGCCTTACTATGGTTAGTAGATTCTGAAGTCTGGAGTGTTATTGTTTATTTTTGCTGTCGGCATCACTGTAAATGTTGCCTGAAAATACTGCGAGGAGAAAAAACAAAGCCTCTCTAAAGGATAAACTGGCCATACATTGAATGACTTGCAGAAAATGAAAAGGGGCTGGGGGAGGGGGGGCATGGTAACACAATGCTGCCATCCTGTAGGTGGCTGATGCTATTTGTGGCATAAGCAATGGGGCTGGCAGTTGGGGGGGTATGTAATGCCTCGTGTCCAGATGAGGTATTGACTGTAAGCAGAGATGACTGGATGTAATCTTAGAGACACAATGCAATTTCAGCAGGGCCAGTGAGACCATCATGAGGATCGGGAGCACATTTTATCGTGCAGAAAGCAGGATATTTGGTGCACCATTTTCTGGATTTTCTGCTTTATAATATACAGCAGGATTAAATCCCAATGAGATCAGCTCAAACATGATTTAATATACAGAACATTCCAGTGTGAACTGCATTTTTTTTGTATAAGGTTACACATCTCAGCACTGAGATCTCATGCATTTTATTTTCTGCAGTTTCCAATACAGATGTGTGTGAAGAAATACAGGGATTCATCTGATTCAGTTGTCTTGTAGATTCAGATGCACGATGATACTGAGATTTGGCCAAACGTGCACAAAGCTTTACCCAACACAAATCCATCTCTTCCTTCCGTGACGCGCGTTCTGCACCCGCTAAATTTATTCTCCTTGTATTTATTCCCTGACACGTGAATGGGCCATCTGGGATTTGCACTTTGTTCAATATCAGTATTACTTTAAGCCATAAATCTTATGCAACACCCCCCCCCCCACCTCTGTCAGTACCCCTCCCTGCCCCATTAACTGTGTAACTGAAGTTACACAAGCCGTTGTGTAGGGAAAACAGTTGGCATGCCAACTAATCCAACCCAACACAAACCCAGCTGAGAGAGAAAAAGCACAAAAAAAAAATAAATAAAAAAATCAAGGGATGTCTGTTTCAATTATGATAACATTTGGATCATTACATAATAATCCACAAGCAAACATGCAAAATATCTGAGCTAATGTCCTCTCCAGTGATACACACAGCCAGCTGCGGTTTTGTGTGGCCGTGAAAAGACTGAGCGCGTGGGTTCAGCGTGGGTATGTCGTGCCACATTGTGGAGAGTCTTACTGAATGGTGTTCGAGAATGTTAATGAAGGTTTTAACTCACAATAAAAACAACACAGGTAAATGTCAGAAACAAAGTCAGAATAGTAGCTATACCTCAATGGATGAACACTCCATTACTTGTTGTAGCGTTGCTTTCAAAATCCTACTCAAGTAAAATCACAGAAGTAACTAGAATGGCAGTCAGCAAGGACAAACAGTCCCCTTTTGCACTTACTCTTAAACTGACAGCCAGATTACTTTACTGCATGTTAGCCGTAACCTAGCGAGCAACAGCACCAACCATGTATTTCATTGTTTAACTTCGACGACAAGTTGATACTTTCTGCACACATCAAGTCAGAAAGCTGTTTCAAAGCCTTCACACTGCCAGATAATACATGGAGAGAATGCTAGAGCCTTATTAATTCACTGAGTCTAGAAATAGTAGAAATCAGTTAAAGGGGCACTACGTAGTTTTGAAGAAGAAATTCAAACTCACAACTTTAATGAGGTAATAATACAAACTCAGAAGTATTTATCTTTTCCATAACTGAACAAAAAAAGGTCCCCAGAACACTGTTTGAAGCTAGAAAGGTGGCAGGGTCCGCCACATATAAACAACGTAAAACAGTATGTGTCATGTTCTGTGATTTCCTTTTTATTTTGAAGTTTTGTTTGTAATCAGCCCTTGTGTGTATATAGTCTGTGGGTTTGTCCTGTGTTTCACCTGTGTCTCACCTGAGCCCGTTCCCCCTCCCTTGTCTTCCTGTGTCACCCTGTGGTATGTTTCTGTTTTTTTGTTCCTCTTTTTTTGTTTCCCTGAGTTTTACTTTGCTCCTCTTGGTTGAGACTTTGTTTTAGCTTTTGTGTTTCAACTTTGTATTTTGGGGATTTACGCTTCTTGGTTGTTTTTGGATTCTTGGTGTTTGGATTACTCAGTTTTTGTGAGATAAGGCTTGCCTTTCTGTTCTTAATCCTGCCTGCCTCCTTGGTGTTTTTTTTTTTTTCATTTGGGTTCTCAAAATATTTTTTGCAAAACATAACAGTATGAAATTGTGTTATCCTTCAATGTCAGTTTGTTTATTCAGTCATGAAAAGACAGAGTTTGTTTAGGCATAAAAAATGAAGATATTTCTCTTCTGATTAAAACTTCTTCCTCAAAAAAAACCAACGTGCACCTTCTTCTACAAAGTGTCGAATGTGAACCCTCCAGATTTCTGTCCTCGACGTGTGCAATACTTACAATACTCACATGGAGGTGGCAGCACTGGATTTTCAAAAAATCCATCAAATTACTTGAGTTACTGAAACGCAGTTCAAGTCCCAAATATATTCAATTTACATACAGTAATATAAAACTGGAACTAGGCAGCAAATCGTCATGTTGGAATAGTTCGAGGTATCAGAAATATATCGACTGCCTAATCGTTTCTTCTCTACAGTTATCCACTTTGCATCCTCTGTTGCTCTCAAATACCACTTCTTCTTCTGCTCTCTCCACACTGAGTAATAAATATTCCTTCTGCATCATTTCACACTGCGGTTTGTTTTCTCAGAGAACTGTTTCTCTGTTTTATAATTTACCTTCCTCTAATTTTATTCTGTCTGAGTCTCATCCCCTCCAGCTCTTTCTCTCTATTCTGACTTCTTTTCAGTAGCGGAAAGTATGTTTCTTCAAGTACTGCATTTAGGTACACAGTTGAGGTACTTGTATTTAATTAGTATTTTTTTTATTAGTATTTTTTGTGGCACTTAGTTCTTCGACTCCATTTCAGTTATACCAACATATTTGACTTTTTACTGCATGACATGCCTTAGTTACCAGTCGGTTATGAAATCAAGACTTTTTCATTCAGAATATAAAAAGTGTTCATGATAAATGGTGTTTTCTCATAAATTGAACCTCCTTCCAGTTTATAAATGCACAGCTGAAACAACTAGGTTATTGGCAAGTATATAATAATCATGTGGGCCATATTTGATCTGAAGAGCAATAATGTTTAACGTTTCAAGCTCGTAAATGTGAGAATTTGCTGCTTTATTTACTTTTAGTCATTTTGAGGTTTGCACTGGCCCTTATTGGTTGGACCAAACAAGCATTGTTAATGTGTCACTGTGGGCTCTGGGTCATTGTATGTTCGGATGTTTTTATTTCACAAACCAAACAATCATCAATTAATGGAGAAAATAATAAGCAGATTAATCTGTGATGAACATTGATAATCGTGATAATCATTACTTACAGGATGAAGGATGGTTCAAAGTGAGATTCACCTGCAACAGTAACAGCTTTTATATTATTAAATTATTAATAATAACCTAATAATCTAATATATGATAGTACAACAGTTTTTTTTTATTACTTCTAGTACTTTTAGTTTTGATCAACATGTGTTTACAGGCACTTATGCAGAGGAAGCTGCATGTAATCTGATAGATTGCCTCAGTGACGTCACTCATTGGCAAAGTTGCATTGTGGGTAATGTAGGCAACAGGTTTTGAAAAGCAGCCCACTGGTCTAACATTGCATTACTATAACACTGATGAACTCATTATGGACAGCTTAAAAACAAATGATTAAAACTGAATCAGAACCAGAGAGATCAACTTTTTTATTCCACGTATTATTCCTCTTTTCTCAGAACCGGGCGCCTACGTTACCCACGATGCAACTTAGCCTCTGAGTGACATCACTGGAGGCAATTTATCAGACTAAAACTACTGAACTACTCAAACTAAATAAACAAACTCTCTTTATTTTCATGGCTGAATAAACTGAATAAAGGAACTGACCACTACACAGTTTCATGCTGTTTTACTTTGTTTATATGTGGCGGACCCTGCCACCTTTCTATCTTCGAACCTCTGCGAACAGCTTGTTTATTCAGCTATGGAAAAAAAAAATATTTGTGAGTTTGTATTATTACCTCCTTAATATTATAAATATTTAAATTCTCAGTTTGAATTTCTTCTCCAAAACTACACAGTGCCCCTTTAAGTAACATTTTGAATCCATCTCTCTTGGTATTTTTTTTTTACTTTAATCCTCAATTTAAGGATCTTTTATTAACTTCTTTCATACAGATCGGTGTCTCATGTGCAGGTGGCTGTTTTATCATAATAATGAACCCTATAATTCAATTACAATATCCGGCCAAGCGCGCGGGGAAAAGCTAATATGTTGATTTAACAAAGTTGGTAGATTAGAGGAGCAGTTTGTCATCCCTGAATTAAAATGTCATAATGCATTCTGCAGACGTCGGGCTGCCTAATTAACTCTGGCTTAAAATGCACCATGCAGATGATTTTGTTTGGGAGTGATGTGATGTACCTGCGATGCATACTGAAGCCCAGAGTACAGTCCCTGCGAAACAATCTGCCTCCTTGCAGCCTGCAGCTATAGACTGCGCGCTCACACTCTTTAAATGTTGGATCCCGTCTGCGACACCTTTTTAAAAAGGTGTGATTTCCACAAGATGTTCAGTTTCTCGTGCGACCAGTGGCTCAAACCACGATCACACCGACGTTACAATCTGTTTCACCGTGTTGTCCTCTATTATCGCTCCTCAGTAGGAAGCGAGCCTGCCGCCAGGAAGCACACATGCTGTATGAATTGATTTGTTCCATTAACTTCATATATTGTCTGCGCGCCTCTGACGCCGGCATGTGTGGAAGTGATGACAGAGGGGGTGACGGAGGATGAGGATGAGGAGGGAGGGGAGGGAGGGAGGGGAGGGGAGGGGAGGGTGGACTATCATGAGCCACATTATGTAAATAAGGTGCAGGGGCATGTGCCAGTTAAACCGCAGTGCCGTGCGAAGTGAGACGAGGCTTTGGACGGCAGAAGCCGGGGCCGTCGGTAGATGGCGGTAACCCAAGAAACCTGATCCACCGGGCTCTCGGGCACTCTGTCTCAGTTTGCAGCACTCGCACTGGAGGCAGAGGAGCACGAACAGTTTTGAAGGACATAAAAAAAACACACACACACGCACACACACGAGAGACAAGGAGGAGGAGAGAGAGAGAGAGAGAGCGAGCGAGGAGCGAGAGAGAGCTCACGGCGGGTCCTGTCGAGTTCAGCGCGCCAGCAGCCCTCCCGAGCCGGAGACGGAACGCTTTTGCCGCAAAAGACACACACAACAAAAAAAACGGGAAAACTCGGAACACCATGGAAGACAAGTCGAATTCGTTCTCCAGCAGCAAGGAGGAGAAGGCGGATGGGAATAATGTTTTTCAGAGGCAAGACTCGATACAGAAAAATAACACGGGGAGCCAGAACATGAAGGACCACGGCAACTCCGTGGGCTTCAAGGGGGAGCGGGAAGAGGCCATGGTCGGGTTTGACGATCTGGAGGCGGCGTCCAGGCAACATGGTTTTATGCAGAGGCAATTTGGGGCCATGATGCAGCCCGGAGTCAATAAGTTCTCCTTGCGTATGTTCGGCAGTCAGAAAGCCGTGGAGAAAGAGCAGGAGAGGGTGCAAACGGCCGGATACTGGATCATTCATCCATATAGCGATTTTAGGTAAGGGCTTGGAAAAAAAAGACACCTGCTCACCCTCCTCTACCTCCCTTTTTTTTTCCTTTTCACCCACCCCTCCCCGCCACCCGAGGAGGTCTGCAAAGCCATACACTCTCACACATAACGCGCTGTCATCGGCACACGCACGGCACTAATCTTCCTCTCTGTATTTAGGCAATCAGGCTGTCCGCCGGCTCCTGTCACACAGCGCGCCCGGCCACTGTTTCATTGCGGCATTTTTTTTGTATTATAATAGAGAGAGAGAGAAGGGGAGAGGGGGGGGGGGGGGGGCGCGTTAAGGCTCCAAAGGTGTATCAGTGAAAACGTCCTTGGAAAAAGGCTGGTGAATGTCATGATTTGCAAACACACTCACGCTCTCTCTCTCTCTCTCTCTCTCTCTCTATCACACACATGCGCGCACCTTTTCTGGTTTGTTAGTCAGCTCCCCTCATTGCGACATATTGGCGACAGTACCTGGGCACAACGTGACAATGCCACTGCAGCATCACGGTTGTAAACATTTCATTGTAGGCGGGCGGTGTAACAGGGGCCTGCGTGAGAGAGAGAGGAGAAAAATGCACAGAATGCGGTAAAATCACGCATGGGGAGCCGGTTACAGAGAGGATATTGAGTGCTGTGAGTGAGTCAGATGTCAGATGTAGGATGTGCACATTTTGTCAGCGGTGGTTGGTGAGTGATGTGTTGGAAATGTGATGGAATGTGTTTTGTGTGAGAGGAGCTGCAGGAGCGTCCTCGCCACGCTTCCTCCACTTCATGTGACGTGATCACCCCTAACCCCTTTTTTTTTTCTCTCTTCCTATTCTGTCTTCTCTCACCTGGACACGTGCATTTGTCCCATTAAAACCGCTCCATGACAGGACAAGCCAGTGCAGCAGCAGACAAACAGCTTCTAATTTGTTTCCAGCACATTGCGTTCAAATGGTAAACAAATGAGATCAGGTAGAGAGCCCAGGCGCTGGTTTCCCCACAAGCTGCGTGTTTACAGTTCACCACATCACCAATTAAGCATCTCATCCGGCCCAGTCGCTGCACCAGTGTCCCCTGGCACAGCTTGACGGTGACAATCATGCCCGTCGTTTTTCCATTGAAGCTTCGTGTAACGTGCCAGGGCACGTTAGAGCTGTCCATGGTCCTGAAGTCAGAGCAGGCCTGAGTCTGCAGCACTCTGTCTCTCTGCTGCTGCTGCTGCTGCTGCTGCTGATTCAGAGTCTGCTGAGGAACTGCTGCACTTTAAGTTACCTCAGCTGGCCTGTAAGACTGCATATTTTATTCATACACTATTATTTTTACTTCGACATGTCGATTAAATACATCACGATAGCTCTTAGATGCACTTCTTATACAATGACAACAACAACAACAACAACAACAACAACAACAACAACCAACAACCAACAACAAAGATGCAGCCCAGTTTGCTTAAGAAAGACAGAATACAATAATGGACACACACACACACACAAAGAAAAAGAAAAAGAAACGACAGGCTAAAACAAGCAACAATAACAGCTTTAAACAAGCAACATCAACCGGTTAGCAGCCACAATAACGATAACAGGTTAAAACGTGCAGCAGTTGCATTGAATTAGAGAATGGCAAGCATATGGACAAATGAAAAAAAAAAAATAATAAGAATAATAATAATGACAACATGACAGTAATACACTAAAAGATTAAGATCGATTAATTCCACATACTCCAATCATACGTGATATGGTTTCACATGACTAGGATTCCCTTCACTCACCCATGCAAAGGCACAGGCACATGCCCATATGCACACACAGATGTACAACGATGGTGGGCTAGGATTAGTAGCACAGCACAACAGTCAACGTGCTTAACAATCTCTGAAAACAATTATGTAAGAAGATTGACCCCCACAACCCCTCTGCAAAATGGCCAAAGGGCAGGACCGGAACAATTTACTGATATGCATACCTTTTTTTTTTTTTTTTTTCAAACAGTTATGAATTATTAATCCAGCAATTAATTAGTTGTCTGAAGTGAAACTGGCTGTAGTTGTAATCTACAACGTGATGAACAAGTCAAAATAAAAGAGCTGCCTTTCTTTAATTGACTTTTTACAGCATGTTGATATATATTCTTAAGGAGATATAGGATAAGACAGTACCATGTATGTCAACACAGTTTGATGTTGCGTTTAAATACATGACCAGCGTCTTCCGTAAAGCTGTGGCAGTGTTTGCATCTCTCCTCTCGCACAGTCTGCGTTGTTAAAAAACAACTGTAGCAGCAGCAGCAGCAGCCTCAGAGATACTGTGGACCTATTCTCATTTAATGTACACTATTTAATCTCATTTTCATTCATGATGTATTGCACAGCCGGTGCTTTCAAACAGGAAAGTTAATCCTGTCTTTGCATTTTATTTTGGTCGCAGTCAGTTTAAAAAAAACAAAAAAAACATGCTTGTGACATCTGGCATGTGGCTTTGACTTACAACTGAACATTTAGCTGGATATAAATCATTTATTTGGTGCATATTACCCAGACCTACTACACTTTTCACTGTAGTGCTCATGCAGTATGTATTCTTTTGGAGCATATACACATCAAAATATGTAGAATAAGAGACAGAATGGGCCATCAGTGGAGATTTTGTGCCAAAAGTTGTGTACACATGAGTGAACCCTCAGCAGAAATAACAGAGGAAAAACGACATATGAGGTAACAGACGCCATTATACATTTTATTTTTATGTCACTTTGAGTTTTGAGTCCAATAGAAATACTGTCGTCTACAAAAACATCCTGCTTCCTCCCCATGGGCGAGCCCATTGTCGGGTGACGTCAGGTAACTGCTCCATCGTCAAGTCGAGTTTACATGTCGGCTTTGAGGGGCGTTCCATTGTGCTTTTTCTCGGGGGAGGTCCGAGTTGTCTCTGCTGAAGGAGAGTGTCTTTTTTTTATTTTTTGTCGTATTGGAAAATGTTTCACTAGCTCAGGCCCCTTAAGGTTCCTTCCTTGTGACATTTTACAAAGGGCTGTTTTTCAGAGGAAGTCTCTGTCCTCCAGCCAGTTTAAAGACACAACCCCTCTCTGTCAGTGAGATTGCCTCCTGGCTCGAAAGTGGCACAGTGCTGCGAGGTTATAGTGCTACAGCTACCTGCTGTGCTGGTGCATAAATGATGGAGGTGCAAGGGTGCACTTTTCTACTGTAGCTCAGAAGTTAATCTTTGTTCTCTATGTCGGGCTTCGCAACATAATTATTTGGTTTATTTGTTTTTGGCAGGAGCAACCTTTCATCATCATATCATTATATTAATATTAAACATTTACCATCCCCTTCTTCCTTTGTATGCTGTGGCAGAATCCACAAAACAAAAAACACCGTATGGGCTTTTAATGAAAAGTCTTACGTAAGTACAGTCCATGAATGACACCACCATTCACGCTGGGCTTTATTTCGCTTTGTGGGAGTGTTTGAAACTCAATATCCGACATATTCTTTGTACACAGTGGCTGCTTAAAGATTAATGGCAGGTTAGTAATATTCATTATTCATAGATTTTTAGAGAGGCCTCATGCACGGCCTCATACACCTCTGGTTATGCTAAGGAGAGGCCTTTGTCGTGGTCTAAAAGACTCTCAGTGATGTTTTCTTTCAGAGTCTGTTAAAGAGAGGGCGTCTGTTTGGTCAAGACGGATGTGTGGCACATATGATCGTAGTTAAAATGCCACACTACTGGTCTTGCTCACTATAATTATTCTACCTAGGATGTATTGTGCAGGAAATTTCTTTCCTGGCAGTCTCTCAAGGTCACCGAAAATCACATGTTTTAATTCCTCAATTTTAGGGTTCGGATGTTTAAAAGGCCAAATTTAATAATGCTACTTCACTACCCCTAGAAGAACTACTGCTATGTAAGGATTTAAAGGCGCATTACAGTATTTTTTAAACCTGGGCCTTTATACTTTATACTCACCAAAAGTTTCAGAATCGGTCCAGTTGATCGACTCAGTTAGCATCCGCGACTCGGCTGCCTTGTAATCCTTTGGGGCAACGCCGACTGTCAAAGTTACGTCCACTTAAAGTGCTTATTGTTGCCACTGACAGGCTGAGGTTGTTATTCTAAGTGTCTGACAACATATTGGACATGATTCCTGCTGAGATGGACCTTTATGTTAAATAATAAGCTCTGTTTGTAAGTCTCACTCAAGGAGAAGTCTTGCCATGAAATCTTGTGAAAAGTGAACGGTTACAGTTGTTGCCTCATCTAGATTGTGTTTGAGCAAGACGTGTGGTTCTGGTTACAAAAAGGATCATATTATTTCAAATGAAATAGTTTACATAATCTTGTCAGACACTCGTTAATAACAACCTCAGCACTTTTATTGGACGTAGCGATGGTCATAGTTGATGGTCATAGTTGCCCCAAAGGATTACATTGCAGCTGTTGCAGCCATGTTGCAGCCGCAAGCTGAAGCGATCTACTGGACCGATTCTAAAACACTTGGTAACCATGAATCATTTACACACCAAAGCATGTAAATATAGGACCCAGTCTTAAAAATACTTGACTTTCCCTTTATGGATGGAGTACACCTGTTTCTCTGACCTACAGAGAACGATGTTACCTTCCTCTATGTGATCTGCAGTCCATATTTTCCTCGCTGTATGCATCAGTACAGTTTGTGACCTCTTGCAGGGTGTACTCGTTACACTGCAGATTGGATCGGGGCTGTGCTGAGTAAGATTGTGCGGGGTTCCCTCTGTTGCTTGGCAGGAGAGGTCTGGCATTGATTATGATGGAGCACTTGTTGTAGGGAGGAAACCTACAAGACAAAACGAGCCGGCTTGATTTGGAGCAGGATCTTTTCGATAACGATTCGTCTGCCCGGGCGGGGGATGGTTCTCTGATCTTTGAGGAACAGCATTGATCATCGGTGCTTCATGGGTTTTCTGTTTTTGGGAGGTTTCTAGAGCAGCTTTCTGCCCCTGTTCTAGACTGGCGACTAAAAGCATTGCTGTAGTTACGGCTGATTGCACTGCTCTCAGCTACTGGTTTAACTGGGGCTGGGTGCATTCTCAGAGTGGGAGCATCGAAGCAAGAGCTTAACACAGTGGTGCAGCGAGAGATGGGTGCGGTTGTTGGAGATGGCTGCAATGGCACACTTTGTGGCTGGCTCTTTAAAAATAAAAGGGGACAACTGCCTTCAAATGAGCAATGTCACGTCATCTGAAACGCTCCTTGTTTTTCTGGGATTTAGCTTAGTAAACAACGTCTTTTTAATGTTTTGTGGTTTTGTGTTTTATGATTTCTAATTCTAGGAGTGGAACAATGTTTTATTCATTAGATGAGTGGGTGTCTTTGAGGTCGTGCACAGTATAAATACCACCTACCCAAGTCAAGAGAGAAATCGAAATATGTGGGCACACTGTGGGCTTTTGATTATGTTAATGTGTGTGGAAGACATCCAACCTTTCCGTGACTTGAAACTCAGCAACTTAACAGATACTGATAATGAGTTTCTGAGTGGGAAAGGGATGTATTTTTCCTGATTTCGACCTTCATTGTTGTATTTGTGTGACTTTTTCTCTCAGCTTTCTAATCTGGTTTGAAATCAATTGAATATTGTTTGCAATACTGTATCGTTTTCAATGGTAAAGTAGTACTTTTTCCATAATCTCCTATAAAATGAAATTTATTTCCAGTCATGAACTTCCAGTCTTTTCTATTTTCTTTCTACTAATATGGCTCTCTTTTTACACCACTGACTAATTAAGCTATATAAAGTCATTTATATTTTCTACAAATTAAAACGATCTAAGAAATATCTTCATAATCATGGTTTCCTTACCTTTGTCCTTGTTCCCCTCAGATATGAATGACTCTTTTCAGTGTATCTTGTTATGAAGCATTTTAAAAGATGAATCATAGCAGATGTCTTCACTGTAGCCTCTTATGAAACATTTAAATACAAACTACAAAAGGAATAAGTGGTGACACATACACACAGACACACAGTATACACATTATTATAAAGGCTGACGATAGTATGTTTGTTTTCAAAATGAAATCTGCAGTTTTGCTCCTAATTTTTGCACAAACATTTTGTTAAAACTGTAAAACATCATGTTGTGTGCTTTGGTGTTGCACCCAAATTGTTAAGTCAAGGCTCCCCACGTGGAGAGTCCACTCTTAAGGCCCCGATACAATGCCTACTGGTGTAAAAATACCCATGGTAGGTATAATGAACCACCTAGATGACCGCTGTTTAGTTGAAGTGAAGACAATTATCGGACACATGATCTGTGGATATTTATAAAGCCAAGGCCCCCATCTTAATTCATTCACACAGATCCATTACCGGCTGGCCAGTCTGCCAGCGAGACAGGCAGCCAGCCAGCCAGCCAACCAGCCAGCCAGTCCATTTCCATCGACAGCAATGGACGGGCTACAAGACAGAGCAGAGGCAGGCAGTCAGTCAGTCAGTCAGGCAGCAGGGATGGCGTCAGTGGAGAGTTTTTAGCACGAGAGATAGGATTCCTGAAAGCATCTATTTTCATTCATGGTTGCACGGCCTTTATCGAAGCCCAGGACGCTTCGTGAAAAGAGCAGGGTGCTGATGAATCACTCCTGGCTCTGTTCATCACAAGACAGAGGGCAGGGACATTAACACAGCCAGGATGGATGAGAGGGTCTCATTCTAACAGGGCCCTGAATACATCCAGTAAGCGCTAGCAGCACATTTCTCGATGTCCTTGAATCATAGTTCACTTCTTCTGCCCTGACTTGCATCCAAATGGTTCTCCCTCTCAGTTCAGCTTGCAATTGAACCATTTCAGTGTGAAATGCAGTTTTACCGCCTCTGTTACCTTTTGGAAGCGTTAATTACCTAAACCTCGATGCAGTGTCGCGTTGAAAACATCGACAACAAAGATGTGCTTGCTGTGTATGCAATAATTGGGAAGAGCCACTGAATAAAAAGCCGTTGCTTTCTCCTCCACTGACTGAAATCCTGTAGGCCATGACTTCTGGCATTTTCAGTGGTGTAACTAAAAAAACAGACTATAATAATGTGATGTTTATTGCAACCTCGACAGTATCTGTTGCCTTCCCTTCGACACACAGCTCGGCTCGCTCACCAGAGCTGCTCTCTGTGGCACAGTAGTTTTAGTGCTAATAGGCTATTACTCGTGACTCGTAACCAATCAGATGTTGCTTGGGGAAGACATTTGAATACTGATTTGACGTTGATTACCATCGCAACAGAAGAAGCGTTTAGGTATCTGGGTCAGCCCGAGCTGGTAGCAGAACTTCCCCAGCAGGAAATAAGTCTGATGAAAATCATAACAACCTCCTTTTTTGCTCTGAACTCGTCAGATGTGGCAGCTTGGTCAGTGGCCATAAGCTTCAAGCTATGATGCTACCTACCTGTCTAGCATCAGTTTTGGACGTGAATGGCTCAGCGGTCAAGTTAGTATAACATATTTGCATGTTATGACGTTTGGACTGTTACTAATGTTCTGAAATGGTTAGGGCACCAAAACTACTTGGTGAGGTTTAGAAAAAGATCATGATTTGGGTTAAAATAACTGCGTTCCGTGCAACGCTTTCTGTATGTTGTCAATAAAGTGTTGGGGATGAGTTCAGGAGTCTCACGGTCTTGGGAAGGAAGCCGTTCTGTAGTCTGGTGGTACGGCAGCAGATACTTCTGCATCTTTTGCCAGATGGCAGCAGGGTGAACAGACTGTGGCTGGGGTGGGTGTTGTCTAAACTCTTGGTCTCCAGGTGGAAAGCCCTGTGTATGACCCAGCTAACCATCCTGACCACCACACCTTTTTCGCTAAAGGAAGTGACACTAGAGTGGTGACTACAGAAGCGTCGGCTGACCAGCCTGCTGTACTGGGAGCATTGGGAATGAGAATGGGCTGAATAACAACCATGACATTGTTGATTAGCCATGTTAGCTGCATGACTCTAGTTCTGGACTAAAACATCTCAGCAGTTATTGATAAACTTGTCATTCATGGTCCCCAGAGAATGAATCTTGCTGTCATTTGTGGCCCCCTGACTTTCCCTTACATTTCATTTAAGTTTGTAGTTGTGAGTGAAATGTCTCAGGTGGATTGTCACGAAATTTTGGTTCAGACATTCATACTCCCCTCAGGATGAACCACATTGACTCTGATGATCCTCTGACTTTTTATCTAGTGCTATCATCAGGCCCATTACTTTGGTTTATGTCATTTCCATCAGCCTCAGCTGTTCTTTCTGCTTAGTGCTCATTAACAAATGTACATGTACAACAAATGGACATATTTCATATTCACCTGCTACCTTGCAGAGCTGCCGTAGACTCTTTATTTTCTCTCACTTCAATGCTTTCTAGCCTCACTTTTAGCCATACAGGCTTAATGATGGATTTTGATGAAAGCTGTTTACTCCCAGGCAACGTCCTGGAAGTGCATTCAAATTCTTTGGAAATGTAAATACAGCACGTATGTGAATCTGTGATCATCTTCTACAGCGTGTTTCCTCCCTTGCCTTACTGATTCATGTGTGTCACCCTGCAGGTTCTACTGGGACTTGATAATGCTCATCATGATGATGGGGAATCTAATCATCATTCCTGTGGGAATAACCTTCTTCTCAGAGCAGACTACCACCACCTGGCTGGTCTTCAATGTGGCCTCGGACACCATCTTCCTGGTGGACCTGGTCATGAACTTCAGGACGGGGATCGTCAACGAGGAGAGCTCCGAAATCATCCTCGACCCCAAGGTCATCAAGATGAATTACCTGAAGAGCTGGTTCGTTGTGGACTTCCTCTCCTCCATTCCAGTGGATTATATCTTTTTAATAGTGGAGAAAGGCTTTGACTCGGAGGTATATAAAACAGCCCGCGCCCTGCGAATCGTCCGCTTCACCAAGATCCTCAGTCTTCTGCGTCTGTTGAGACTGTCCCGACTCATCAGATACATACATCAGTGGGAGGAGGTGCGTATATGTGTGTCTGCGTGTATTCCTGGTGTTGATGTGAAGGCAGAGAGCAGGGCAATAATGCGGAGTAATGCGGGGATTTATGGTTGTTTATATTTCGTGGCGGTTCTCTGGCTGGGTGGTTTTCCCCGGCTGCACGGCAACAACCTTGAAAGGTTAATGCACAGATGTAATTGTGCACGTGTACGACTAATAGGTGCTGTCAATCACCACTGGTCAGAAGGCTTATCTGTGGATAACAAGTGGTAGTGTCAGTCTCAGCTCATTGATGGGTGAAATTGATTCAAAATCAGGAATTAAAAGGAATTGCTTTCATTTTTTCAGACAAAATGCTTTATTTCTAACCATAAAGTGGATTTATGTGGATTAAAGGCATAATGTAAAGTAATCAAGTATATTATCAACAGTATTACACTGAGGTAATATACATTACAGGCTAAATGAACTCCTCTCTTAATGTTCTGTTGGTATGGTTGTTCTAGATTCCTCTGGTGGATTTTGTGTGAACATCCACAAGGTTAAACCCCACTGGACATAACCGAGAGTGATACATTATTACCTTCCACTGAGTCCTTGCACTCCCTGACTCAGACTATTTAACCGAGCCGTAGTCTTCTCTTTCTCCCCGGTAACGATTTCATTACACACTGACTGATGGAAAGATTGCCCCTCTCCATATCGTGACTGAACGGCTCCAGCAGACGCCGGGTACATTTTAGACATCGTGTCCAAAGCACCGAGGTTACGTTTGATTTGAAATGCAGCGCAGATAAAAATGTAAATGGTTGACCGTAACACCACCTCCTCCTCGGACGTCCTTGCCCCGCAGCTCCCTGTCCGCCCCTTATTGTCTGATTTCCCTGCTGTTGTTATTGCTGCTGTTATCCATGCTGTTTGTTACACCGGTTGAAGCAAATTGTGCTGCTGTCACTTCTCAACATGAGCTCCCATTCTGTTTATTGTATGGTCCAGCGAGATATCAGAAAAAAAGGAAGTGCAAAATAAATAATTGACTGTATAACAAGGCATCTGGCAGACAAAATATCATCGACCTGTAAATATAAGCTAAATATAACTCGCTATAGTCCTGAACATCCACCCAGAACTTAAGTGTAGACGGCAAAATCGTGCAGCGTGTCCAATTCCAAGCCACGCCACGGATCAGTGAACATTTACGGAGCAGGGAAAGATCATCTTTGTGCTCAACTACCAATGAGGCAGCAGACTTTTATAGTGTTTATGGCAGCTTATATTTTTCCGTCAGTGTGTGTTTTAAACTGTGTTCTTCCACCCTCGCCGCATAATGTGGCATTTGGAAAACAAAAGCATTATTCACGCTTCAGCAAAGCATTATTCAAGCTTTTCCAAAATGTGGTCTTTACTGTAGGACACACGCGCCATAACGTCACAGACCATATTCTGAAAAGTGAGCACCATATGGATCGCAGTTGCCTGGTGTTAATATCTTGGCATGCACACTGTGTAGGAAGTTGATTATGCATTTGAGATCGGGGCGGTGCTGTGTAAGATATAGCCGGTTAGTTTGCAGGGCTGCACGCAGTGGGAGGATGAGATGGTATGGGCCAGGTTAAAAACACGGATAGATGGTGCCGCAAGGTTAATGAAAATCTGCAGTGTGCATGCGGGGAGGCAGGCAGTGCAGTATACAGGGATGTGTCATACTGCTCGGATACAACAGCCCCGCGCTCCCAGTTTGTGTCTCTCACGCTCAGTCGTCCCTCTTTGTCTCCATTCTGGTTTTTCTGCTTATCAAACTCTGCTTGTTTCCTCCCCTCACATGCTCCTCTCTCACGGTGTGTCATCCTCGCTCGCTGTCTTTCTCTAAAACGTCGTTGCGTTTAACCTCAGCACGCGTAGAAATTACAGTAGAGAAACTGATTGCAGTTATTTTGGTGTGAGCACATTAAAAAAGACACACCGAATAATAGGACAACAGCGAATCAGACACATCCACAGGAGACGTGAGAGGAAAGAAAAGGCACTCGGTGGAAAAATTCCAAGCTGTCGTAACATGTTAGGTGTAGGATGCAGGATTAGCGCTTTAATGGAGGGACAAACGCAGTCTCCTGCCATCATAATGAGTTTCAAGCAGTGAACCATCGTTACATCAGCTTCGGGATGGACTCAGTTAGTTATGCAGACAGTGGGTTTTGACAATAAATCATCTTGCAGCCTGCATGTCCGTCACTCCTTCATCTGTCGTGTGCTCCCTGCCCCCCTCTTCACTTTGTCACCATCTCTTCTCTCCATCTGCGAAGCGAAGAGGGCCGTTATTTCATCAGCGCAGGCTGGACACTCAGAACTGGGCTAAGTCAGACTTGTTGTCTCGCCAAAACACTCTCGAATAGAGCTATTCCTCTATATTCTTCATAGATCTTAATCTCTGCAATGCTCATCACAATGTCTGAGAGCTCAAAACGACATCTTCAGTTTGCTTCTTTTGTCCAACCAAGAGTCCAAAACCCAAAGACTCTTCATTTGCTATCATACATGACAAAGAAAAGCAGCATATTCAAGCACTATAGAAGCTGGAACCAGAACACCTTTGCTTGAAAAATCAAAAATAGGAATAACATCTGTGACGTTTATGTATTGTGTTGCAATATATCTACTGTAGTTAGCATGCTCACCATCCAAAGCTCCTCTGCTAGCAGGGTAAACACTGACTGCGGCAAACTCGCAGTCAAGACCACTAGCTGCACCGCTAACTGAGCTAACTAGCTGACAGCAGCTACAGTTTGCAAGCGGTTAGCGGTTACCCTGGTGATATGCTGCCCACTATTTGTTTTTAGTATGAATTTGTTGCCGCTCTTGTGCCAAAACAAGAACTTCTTACTGGTAAGAGGCCGCCGGATATTGTGGTCTGAGTAAAACAGTGTCATCAGTGCCCACGTTGGAACCGATGCATCTTATTTAAGCAACTCACTTGATTGTCACTCATTAGAGCGGAGTAGTGGATGACTCCATCTGGCGTGTGCCAATTAGGGAGGAAAAATAATGATTGCAAAAAGGAATATATATATTTAATGAAGTACACATCCTCAGCGAGATGGAAATCTGTGATTTCTGGTTTTCTCGACTCTTACGCGGTGCCACTTCTATTCGTATCAGCGTGCACGGTTCTCTGTGTGCTCGTTCAGTCATTCATTCATTTGTTTGCTAACACATAATTATAGCAATGCGGAGTGCTTAGGGAAATTGCAGTGTACAGTGTGAAGGTCACGCAGAGCGGCAAATATGCTGTGCACTCAAACGAAACCACAGTTTGAACAGGCGCCGACGACCGAAAGCGCTGTTTACACATCCGGAAGTAGCTCAGAAGTTTTCCTTATATTCTTGTTTTCGTGTAAACACTCGAGTGAAACGTCTTAAGTGATGTCAAGTGACGCAGCATGTTTTGCAGTGTAGTATGTAGACTGGAATAGCTGCACACTGCATGGAGCATACATGAAGTGTTTCAGGCACTTTGCTTGTGCACAAGAAAGGGCAACAAGAAATGTAGATTAAGTCACATCTTCTGCCGAGGGTGGTGTTCTTTCAAGGGGCACGCTGTCTTGCCTCGGTGGTATGATCTTAAGCATTTTGGTCATTTTCAGAACAGATTCTCACCGAACTACTACTACTATCAAAGCATTTCCTTTACAGTGATGTTTTTTATGAGAAATCGGTGTTTTCTTTTAAGCTGCAATCGTTACTTTCTTATTAACTTATGAGTCAAATTTGTTACTGGCAGTGAACCCACAGAGATTTATCCTACGACTCCCGTTAGCTCTGCTGTGCATTTTAACATCGTTCAGCTTCTTTTTTGGTTTTAACAGCTGCATTTACTGTTTTGGCTCAACTGGAAAATGTTATTAAATAATAACGTGGCCTATTCCCCGACAGAAGTTCAAATTTCCCAGTGGGTATGTACAGTGTGTTGCATAAAAACCTGAAACTGGCTTAATATTTTCCATTCAGAGAGCAGTGAAGCACATCCCCTGGTCATAGGTTCCTAACAATCACCTATAGTGGCCCACAGGGGAATCATCTTTAATGACTCAGTATTTAATAATTCAATGAAATAATGAGAACAGTTATCGGGGGCATTTTATGCCCTTTCATCTTTAATTTCACAGGAATTTTTAGATCTTTCAAGGGCATATTTGCCCCCTGCTCCTACTCATTTCTAACCCTGCTTCCTTTACAGTATGTTTTCCTTATTATTTCATGTCCTCTCAGATACAGAGCTAATTATCCCGATGACCTTACAGTCACCACAGACACTTTTCTTCTCCAACTTCTGCTGCTACCTTTTGGATATGCGCTAATGTTGGAGAGCTCTTCATGATCTGTGTCACCAGGAGCAGATTCAGATACCCCACCATCCACTGTTGATATTGGTTCATTGTGTTTAATGAAAAATGCAAAAGCAGTCTAAGGGGATAACATTTTTAAACTGCTGTAGAGAATCCCCACAGCTCCCAGTGCCACATCTGGCTCATCGCAGCCACCAGGCCTCCTGCCAGATCCCAGCTCAAGCATAAGGGCTCAGGTTGGGCTTGTGGCAGCATACCAGCCCCCAGGGGTGGCTGTACCCTTTCGGGAGCCCCGGGCAGAATTTGTGTGTCAGTAACAAACCTGATCTTTACAGCTCTGCATATTTGTTTTATAACTTTATGTTTCACTGCAATTAATGGCACGTATCATTATTGAGAATTAGGAATCATATTTAAACCTGTATGCACTAAAAATCCATTAGTATAAAATCTGTTTGTATAAAGTACAATATATGGGCTGTGCACTCCAATTAAGTTTAAATGTTTTGTTAAGTTTAATATCTGTTTTTAACAGGCAAACATGAACTTGGAGAAGTTATAGACAATTAAATGAATAAGATCAATACAAAGATATATATAAAACAGTAGAAATAGGAACAAGAACTTGTATAAATAAAGATATCATAATAATATATAATATCTAGCAGTCTTTTGGGAGAAACAGTTGAAATATGGTAATGCATTTTTATTCATAAACTGGTACTGAGGGAGATTTTGACATTTACCTTTCAAACTGTTCCGCTTCGGGCAGCTGAGGCCTTTTTTACACCTTCAATCTGAACGATTTGTGTGTCCATGTGTGTTAAAGAGGCTCTGACTGCAGACTCAACCATAACCACCAATACACGTCCATGGTTTAAGCATTTTGACACATTTTCTCTCTGACTTAGGTTGTCTTCGCTTCTTTAGTTAACGTATATCGTCGTGTATCACAGTACACGTTGCCTGGTCGTGTTGCAGAGTCAACTGTATTTTGATACCGTGGTAACACATTGTCACACACGGTGAGTTACACAATGATATCCACCCTCTACTGTCAGTATACATAAACTACAGTAGCAGGACGGGATACTGTTACCAGTTTCCCCTGCAGTGCTACGTACTGTCGCTACTTAACTCTCAGTATTCATTCTTATTCTCAGCCCTGAAAGCGATGATAAAAACATACAGTATGTTTCCCGAGTGATGCACTTTCTTCTCTGCAGTTTCTAGTCATGCGTCTGAAATGGTGCCCCTGATGATGAAACTGTGTCATCATCTCATGTCATTGTGTCATCGCCACAGTTGAGTTTTTTTTTGCATAAATACGCCCTGAGGTGTCATCCCTCAGATGCACAGTATACTTAACGTTACTGATGCGGGTAGGGTCCTCTCCCTGACTCAGCGACACGGATCTGTTTTACGATCTCTCCCATGCGATTTGAACTTTATTCTTTCTCCAAAAAATGGTTTGAATGTGTGCGAGGCAGTTAGCAGCTGTCTGCGTGCAGCTCCGCTTTTGTCAGAATCGGAATCGTAGAGCTGTCACGCAAAAGCACGACCTGTTTCTGTGAACATCAATGTGACAGACTGAGTCACTTCCTCAAGATCAGATTGTTCTACACTGACATCAGAGACGCCCTATGGTAGCGCAGTGTACATTTAATTCACGTGCAAAACAGCGCTGGCGGACATGTCCTGCAGCCGGCATGCCGACTGTGGCCTCCTTCAGAATGTGCGTCAGGCATTGTGTTGTTTGATAAAACTGCAAAATTGCAATATGGCCGAGTGTGTTATCCAAAATTGCAAGAAGCTTTTTTTTAATAAAGCTAAAATGTGTGACAAAATGGATTATGGTGACTGTAGCGCTGCAGAGATGCCCTGTCCTACAAATCTTGTTCTCCAGATATAAGAAAAGCATGTTTGTTTGGTAGAGACCTCAATATATGTCACATTGTCATGATTTTAACAGTTTATAAAATAAAAGAAAACAAAAATGATCATTTTCATGTCACCCCATAGCTCAGTTGGTTGAGCATGTGCCCCACTTGCAGAAGCTGTGTCCTCACCACTGCAGCCCAGAATCTGAATCCGACCTGTGACCCCTTGATGCACGTCACCTTTCTCCCACCCCGTTTCCTGTCACTCCCCAGCTGTACTATCCGATAAGCCATGAAAAAGGCCAACAAAAAACAAAAAAGAGGGAGAGAACATTTCCAATAAATCAGGAATCATATCGCACTCGTCATATCTGTCAAAATAATAGCATATCCTGTTTCCCGACTGCAAATTGCAACCAGCCCAAGGCCCAATACTCATGCTGTTTAATCAGCATCTTGATATGCAACGCCTGTCAGGTGGACGGATTACCTTGGCAGAGTTGAAGGGTTCATAAATACCAATTTTTAACAAATTTGTGCTCACAATTTGAGAGAAAAAAAGCCATTAGTGTGCACTGGAAAAAAGCCTCAGATCTTTTCCTTTAACTCGGGGTTCGAAGGCAGAAGTGTCGCGTTTATGTTTTTGTCCGCCGCATTAATTCACCTCCCGTAACAGTCGCCTGGAAAAGAAACCCGGCTGATGATCCCTTAAGCTGCAAGAGATAGGTAGAATCTGCTAAAGCCGTCAGCAGAGCATGATGCAAGCGATCTGCTTAATTATAGCGTCGGCAGGGATACCTGGTCCCGAGCAGAGGTGCGCGGCTGAATCGCAGCTCAGCTGGTAAATTGATCTGAAAGGGGGGAAAATGTGAGCCAACTGACCTGAGTATCTAGTTCACTGCGTGGGAGCAGCAGAGGAGACTGTAACTACATTACACTGGCTAAATTTGGTCCCCGCTGAAATAACCAACGCTATTGTGTGACAGCGGACCTTTTTTTAACTCCTCCGTCTCTGCAGTGCAAACAAACTGACAGGGAAGATGTGAATGTTCGTCTGCACCTCTTCACACGTGCCACCTTTGTCTTTTCTGATACTTTAAAGCCAGGAGGGAGCTTCAAAGGTGTTTTTCTTCATATACATGGTTGTAAAAATAGCTTTGCATACTGTTGCATACACCATTTCTTATAATGTGCTGTGCACTTACAAAAATAGATGCATCCATGTAGAGAAAACAGGAGTTTGAAGTGAGGTTACAAGACAGGAGAGGTTGAAAATAGCGGTTATTCCTGTTTTGGTATCATTTCTTTGACAAACAACAATTTCAGTTTCCCAGAGCCCAAGGTGAATTCTTTAAGATGTTTTTTTGTCCAACCAATAGTCCAAAACTCAGAGATGAACAGTGTACTGTGATATAAAACAGAGAAAAACAGCAAATCCTCACTGAAAACAGTTTATATCGGGCGTTTATGCTTGAATAATTACTTGATTATCTATCGTTGTTACTGATTTTCTGTTGATTAAATAATAGTTCAGGAATATGAATATATTACCTTCCCGGTGATGAGAGGAGAGGCTGAAAACAGTCAATCAAAAACCCAAAGATTAACAGAGAAAACAAAATCCTCACCAGAAACAGGACATGTTTGGCATTTTTGCTCGACAATTACTTGATTATCTACTTAATTTTCCGTGGATTAAATAATTGAATATTAATATTTAACCCTCCTAATGATAAACATAATAAGCCGACAGAAGGTGCAGGCATGGTAAAGTGAATAAAGGCCCTCTCATTTGCCACCTCAGCAACAGATAGTGTCGTGTCAAAGGAGATTAGTCGGCTTTGCTTTATAGAGTCCTTTGGACTTGATTCACCTGTCTCTGAGAAGTGCCTTGAGGCCTCCGCCCTAGTCCCATGGAGGGACACAGGTGCATGACCACACACACACACACACACACACACACACACACACACACACACACACACACACACACACACGTACACAGAAGGTGTGCTGAATCATGAAGTGCTGAATCATGTGTGAGGTTGAAAGAGAGAGCAGGAGAGACAGAGAGACGGATGGAAACAGAGGAAGAGAAGAAACAAAGGGAGGACGGCAGTGTGTGTTACATTTAATCTTTGTATCAGCAGCAGCAGTGATTCCTCTACTATACTCATCTGATTGATTTTCTATTGTGTCGACTCTGTTTCTCTCTGTAATTACAGCTTGTAAATGAAGTAAGGGCGAAGGTTTTAAAATGTGACCTGCTGCTGTTTGCGTGTCCCTGCAGGCGTCCTGCTCGGCTAAAGCTGCACCGACATCACAGTGACCGAAAACAAACGAGATGAATCTGTAAAGAAAAGCATACAATGCATTCATCACGGAGACCAGCAAATGACATTTATGGGAGGATGATTAAAAGGATCCTGGCCTCATTACCATGTTCTCTCAAATGGCATTTAGTTGTAGGACAGATTTTCATGTGACCGGCTGCAGGACTCGCGTCTGTGAAAGAGCCGTGTTGGAGCGGAGCCGTCGGCCGATGACTGTGTACAACTGTTTCCCGTTATGTGACGTGATCTGATGTGATGTGATGTGTGAGGCTGAGGATTGTCGTGGGAATGTGTCATATCTGTGTGTGTGTGTGTGTGTGTGTGTGTGTGTGTGCGTGTGTGTGTGAAGCAGGATATTTCTATACCCTGTAGCCTCGAGGTGGCATATGGAAGCTCGGGAGCAAACTAATCGTTCTCGTTCCTAAAAACTGTGTTTTCACAATCTGCCGAGGCCATGACTGGGTTCACGGCGGCAGCGACAACTTCCAATGATCCAGGTGTTTCGAGGACATCAGATCAAAACTGATGAGTAACTTTTCAGCAAAACACTTAAGTTCACCCAAAAATGAAAATTCAGTTATTATCTAGTCACCCTCACGTAGACGGAAAGTCAGGTGAAGTTGTGTAGTCCACAAAACATTTCTGGAGCTTCACAGCAGAACAGCATCGGGCAACATTCTCCTAAACAACTGAAGTAGATGGGGACTTGCATTAAATCACAAAAACACAACTGAAAAAGAGCATAAAATGGCTCCATACAGCTCGTCCAGCCTAATCCAAGTCTCCAGGAGCCCCAAGATCACAAATTGATTTGAAAAGACGTCATTCACACCCTTTTCAAAGCCGAAATCTTCACTGTAGCTGCTAAGCTAAAAGCGCGCACCCTGTCTGAAGTGTGTGACCTCGGATCATGGGTGTAAATAACGTCTTTTCAAATCATCTCGCTTCTGCAGACTTGTATTATGCCTGACAAGCTGTTTTGGAGCAGTGTTTTTTTTAAGTTGTTTAGGAGAATAGTTTTGCTGTAAAGCACCAGAAATGTTTTGTGTACTACAAAACGTCACCTGAACTTTCATTTTCAGGTGAACTTACCCTTTAACATTCCTCGAACACGCTGCTGTTGGAGATTTACGATAGCTCTGTAGATGAGGCTGCTGGGAAAAGTTGTACAACCGGGGACATATTTCAACTTTTGGAGCAGGTGTTATTTAGCCCAGATTCTGTATCTGCTGCTGCACGGCTGGTTGTTTATCATTAATATCCCCACAACAAGAAGTGGAGACGTTGGACATCGCAAAGCATGCAAAGGTCTGGTTTCACCTGAGGGTACGTTGAGGACACTGAGGGACATCTTCTCCACGCCTGGAGACGTACGTGTCATTTACTGAACAGAGGCAGCGATCTGAGGTGCAGCTTGTTTGTCAGGAGTGATGCATATGCATTAAAGCAGCATTAATGCGCAGGTGTGAGTGGGATTTCTCCACCATTGGAGAGAATGTGCAAATGATGCAGGTGGGATAAACTTGCACATTGCGCAGTGGTGGCACTTTGATAGGCCGTTTCTGTGCATTATGATACAGTTATGCGGGAGAAATCTGTCATATCAGTGCCACCTACATCCTCCATGCAGCTCTGATCTGAGCCTCTGATGGAGGAGTTGCTTTGTTTGGGTCACTTGTACCTGCTTTGCTGCAGAGACAGGTAGGGATTATTGTGATTTACTACAAAATTCTCCAAAAAATACATGTAGATAAATGAAGAGATGGGTGAGAAATATGGACAATATAAGAGCAAAAGAAAATAAATCACATAGTAGTTACAAATAAGGCATAAATTAACATTAACTATAAAAATGTGTTTAAAGCACTGATTTAAAGACGGGTAATGTGCTGGCAAGTCAGATCTCCTCAGGCTGGGAGTTGCAGAGCGAACTAGAAACAAGCACCGAGGGTATAGGAACTCCAGTCACGACTTGGAGCATATGGGGACAATAGCTTTGTAACTGGAAGCCAGACCATGTTGGGTCTTTAAAGTTATCAAAAGATGTAATAATCAAAATAAAATAAAATTTAACCTGCAGCCAGTGAAAGGTGGCAAGAATTTTGGTGATATGGGGTTTACGATTGGTCTTGAATTGGGTTAAAATGAGCAGGACAAGCCGCTAAGGCTTGTAAACAGTTCATTTCATAGTCTAGGAGCAAAACACAACAGCATGAATAAGCCTTTTCTAAGACCAAGCTGATGTAATTTTGGTAACGTCTTTTAGGTCGAGGGGACGGGATTTAATGAGATTGCTGACATGTTGTTAAGGTTTTGCAAAATAGTTAGACACGGAGGCAGGCAGGAAGACATAATGAATAACGAGCTTTGATGAACTAAAGATGTTTTCCAAATAAATAAGACAGCCGACAAAAAGGCAGGGAACGAAAAGCAAAGAGCAAAACTAAACAAAGTAGAAACCAGGAAGACACGAGGGACGCAGGTAAAACACGAGGAGAAAACAGGATCGGGGAACTGACGTGAGAACGCAGGACGACAACAGACAACTTACAACAAAAACACAGACGTAAATACACGAGGGCTAATGAACAAATGAAACACAAGTGTACACGTGGGGAAAAAGACAAAGACAGGAAGTGGAAAGTCACAACAAGACAAACAAGGATGAAATCTACAAAATAAAACAGGAAGTGACTTACCAAAAACCCAAACCATGACACATGTGGTCAAAAGTTCAGTTGCAAAGAAAATGTGATACCTAATTAGATTTTCTACATACATACATGTGCTTTCGTCTTCATAAATGTGGCTCTGAATCTTAGACTAGGAACCACTCAACCCAACAAAATGACCACCTTTATTTATTATCAGCAAATACAAGTACTGTGCGGATCCTACCGACCAGTATCCATAATTGGACACATTGCATTTGTCGCTAAAGCGTGAGCAGAAGCAAATTTTCTGTCCGGCTCTACCGAGCACTTGGCTACGGAACAGTGAATTCACTGTTCCCTCTTCTTCCCTATTGCATTTTTCATCAGTGCCCAGGCTCCATAGTGATGTTTGTGCATGTTTTATGCCATTTGGTTGAGCAAGTCTTGAAACAGCAGCACTTTTTTTTTAATGGAGAGAGCTTACGAATCACCGTGTTTCACATCTTTTTACTCAGGTTTCACTCTCTGACGGAGAGCTCGTGCCTCCGTGCCTTTTGTTTTTATAGCAACCGAATCGATTGCTTTCCGCTTTGAATAATACGCGAATGGATGATTGCCATCGATGGGTTTTTGCTTGGCAGTCAGTCATGTGGCATAAACAGATATGGGATACCCCACCCTGTATTTGGGACTGCAGAGGATGACCGGGGAGGCGAAGCAGACATTTGTTGTCGTGTGTGTGGGAGTTGCAGCCTGCTGGGGGCCTAAAGAGCTCCGTCACGTGTCCTTATGTGTGACAATCTGCCTGTCACACATTTGACATGTTGTATGGGGGGGGGTGCTTTTCCTGTTTTAGAGGCGCCCACACTGTCATAGCAGCACTCACCAGCAACCATGTTAAATACGCCAAACAAGAATGTGTGATTTCCCCTCAAGTTGCACATAAAAGTATACAATACATTTAGTAAATGTGATTTTAAACAGATATCATCATAGTTAAAAACTTCATTAAATACACTGAAGCATATGAAATGTAGAATTATCTCTCTTCCCCCTCCCTCTCCATCTATTTCTCTCTTTTTCCTGTCACGCACAAAAACATCTACACACAAACAAGCGAGCAAAGTCACACACACACACAACAGCCTAATGGACTCCTCCAGTCCAATTTTGTCTAGCAGACACAAAAAAAATGAAGGACAACAATGCTTTTTCCCTCTCATGCTGTCTGTGTTCTTGTCCTCTCTGTTCTAAGACACGGCTCTCTGACGATGAACATAATGTGCCTTGAATCGTGTTCTTGCTCCGCTCACTAAGGGAAGCTCACTCTTGGCCCACGGGGCGGAAAATCCCAGACTCCACAGCCTGGAAGAAAGAGTTTTTCTCCTCATCCCCTGTAGATTTAACCCATTTCCCCTCGCCAAGTCACTCAGTGCTCCTTCTGTCGCTAGTTGGTCTTGTTAACCGCGGTAGAGTGTGTTAATTGCTTGACCATATGGTTTAGAGTACAGAGTTAATTGTCAGACCCGTGGTGTAAACTAGAGAGAAAATATAGCACTAAGCTCGCTGATTACAGCCCCGCGGCTACTCTTTATTCCCATGATTTATTGAAGCAGAGCCTGGCTCGACACTGAGGAACATACTTTTACACACATCAGTATAGATACAAGGTTATCAGTATGCAACTTCTGACAACTAATCCCTGCACGTCAGCTCCAATATATATTATTTCAACTCATTGGTTAAATTAATAAAAGAGTCGTTTGGAGGTGGCGTGTAGGGTTGAAATGGTGTGAGAGTTTCAAATATGATATTATGGATTATTTATCAGTTAGTTACGTGAATGAAAACAGACAGGTTATTTGGTTGAATAAGTGCTTAATGGCAATTTCACAAAATTGTATGTCCTGACCTCTTCTAATGCAGGAGAATTCAGTACCATAGATAAGCAAATGGGCTTTGAAATGAGACGAAACACATAGTTTCTCATATGTTCCAAGCTTAAATCCAAAAAACAAACAAAAACATACGACAATGCCCGGTGAAAACTGCAAGTTTCTAACTGTATCTAAAGTAATCCAAGTCAAGTAATGCTGTTACGTGTATTGCGATACTCTACGTCAATATGAAAAGGAACATAATGCAGAAAAAGATTGTTGGAGTAACTTATAATTATTATATCCCAGAGTCAATTACCCTGCCTTTATCACATAACTTTGTCACTAGTGTTAACCATACTTGAAGGATCATTGCAGAAAAAATTTGATTTTATAGACACATCTTGTGATTTATAAAAAATAAATATCGGCCTAAAGAATTCCAGTATCATCATCCAGCTCTTGTTGTGGTGTTTAAAACACAGTTTTCCCATCTAACTGTGAAGCCATTCGTCACATGTAAAAGCCCATGGATGTTAAAGGGACCAATACATGTTTAAACATGTATTTCACTTCATCATTGACAGGACAGAGGTTAACAGATGCAAACTGAAGTACATCTGTAATGTTAAAAAAAACATGCTGATAGATCACATTCATTGAGTTACGTTCCCAGTATGTCAGCCTATATACGAGCTGCTGCTGGCTGCGCAGGTCGCTTCGTATCACACTGTCACTGTAAGCTGATGCATGACATTTAAAATGTTGTATACTCGTCCACCGGGAGTACCTCCGTCTCTCTCTCGGCCCCTATCTCTCTCTGTCTCGGTCTTTTCATCTCTTCCTGTCACTGTCAGTCTGTCTCTCAGTCTGGCCTCTTATTTGATGCAAGACACAAACAGACATGTCCGCACAGTGAAGACAGGGAGACGGAAAGGCAGTGACACCGAGAGGAAGGGACGGAGAAAAGGGGGAAGGAATAGTTTGTCTAGACGGGAGACGCAATCGCACGCAATGTTGAAATCAAAGTGTTTCAATCATTCGTATTTTTAATATAAATCTAAGGAGGTTTTAGGCTTCATATACAAATGACTAGAGGAAGGAGAGGAGAGAGAAACACTGTCATCTTCTGTTACTGAGCCTGGGGTGTAACTGTTTCAGCAGCCCCACAGCAGTCAAACAAAATCAACATCTGCTATTTTCCTCCAACATCTGCTGCTTTTCCTGAGCAGAATTTAACTTTTTCTAACTCGATATTCAGCAACGATATTTTTTTTGCTTTCATAATTTGCATTAACCCCCTTCGTCTGGCGTAAGAAACCAGTCAGTGGATGCAGCTTTGATCTTGTGTCCGTCCCAGCGGGATATCCCACCAGTTTCCTCCGCATGGTGTGCGCAGTACAGTAAGCAGACAGATGACAGATATAGACTTGGTGGGGGGGGGGGTGGGCTAAAGTGATAAGTGTGGAGATTAGGCTAATCTCGGTTATTTTTGTCCTCGGGGCTGTTGTTGGTGGTTACCCGCTGTTAGTGTGCGAGTGTGTAGAATGGCATGTGGAGGGGTCGCGCCGAAGATGGTGATCCCTGGTCGTGAGACGAGGAAAGCTCTTGCGAGACTCTCCATACTCGACTGACTGGTTCTGCATGAGCCTCGTAATGATCCCTTGTTATTTAGAGGGGAGCAACACCACTCATGGCAGACATCCTGTAATGATGTCTCGTGCAAAATAATTAATTAGTAACTAGCGAAGCATTTAGGGTTCTTCTACTCGCACTTCCCAAGAGTTAATGTTGTGGTGGATGGATTTTACCCAAGCGCCCTTCATCCGTCTGTCGTGGCAACAGCTGTGCTCATCTATCGAAGCCTAAGATGAACAGAAACACGATCATTTATATTCTCTGTAGTCTTGTATGAGAGCGATGAACTATTATTGCACCATAGGGATGTATTATTATGGAGGTCTATTTGTGACTGCAGCACAGATTAGATTATGCAGCATATCAAGTGTAGTTACTCATGCAGCTGCAGCTAGCATAGTCAGAGGTATGTGAGACTAGATAATGTGTTGTCCCTCTACTCGGGGTTACACGACTGGCTTCCATGTAGGGCTTCATATTTACTATACTGTGTTGTGACACAGCGACCTAATGTTTTAGCCGTTTGAATTACAGAGAAATGGCGACCATTAAGAGCCATCTCGAGTTATTATTCCTGAGACCGTCTCCACCGCTCCTTCCCAGCGTCGGTGCGGGTGTGTCCTCGCCAGTTCTCTGCAGTAGGAAGGGTCCATCTTGCTGATGTTTACATGAGCACAGCAGGTCACCCTGTGCAATCCAGTCAAATCCCTCCTGCTCTCACATGGGCGCTAATCTTCCCTGACTGCCTTCTTAGCACAGCTCACCCTTCCTCTCTTCTGTCACTCCTCCGTGACACTTGCAAAAAATTACAGCCCACTCGCCTTCCTGCCATTTCACATTAAAGGCGCACCGTGCAACTTTTATTTACAAGATCATAAAGAAAGCTCTTGATACGTTTTAGATGTACTTTAAAGTCATATGTTTACATTTGTTTGTAAACAATCGAGCAAAACAGGCTTGTATTTTGAGTTATGAGTTCAAAAACAGCACGTTCGCCCTTGTTGAAGTCCGACAGTTCAAGAAAAAAATGACTATGTAACCAAAATTGTTTATATATATATATATAGTGCACTTTTAAAGAAATATTTGAACATTATGGAAAATATATACACAGCAAAAAAGCTGATACCACCTTTATATCTGTGAATTAAAGGGTAACTCCACCAGTTTTACATATCCAGGTGTGTTTAAGGAGTACTACCGCAAATGAAAACATAATTATAAAGCCTTCTGTGGCTCCAGAAGAAGCTGCATGTAGTCTGATAAATTGCCCTCAGTGATGTCACTGAGTGGCTAGTTGCATTGTGGGTAATGTAGGCACCAGGTTTTGAAAAGCAGTCCACTGGTCTAGCATTGGATTTTTAAAAAAAAAAACCTTAAGTATAGAGCCAGAGCTCTAGTTAATCAGCTTAGCATGAAGTCTAGAGGCAGGGGAAAACAGCAGGCCTGTTTAATACTGAAATAAACAGAAATGTGAACACAACTGGGAGTTATGTGCTGGACCTGTTGTGCTTTAGAGGGGCCCTTATGTGTAATTTTGAATTTAGGACGTTTTTATGCTGAGCTAAGGAATGCTAATCATGTCCAAACAGACACAGACAGAAGAGTGGTATCAATCTTCTCATTTAACGTATTGGCAAAAAGCAAATAAGTGTATTCACAAACTATTCCTTTAAAGTAAACGCTGCATAGACTCAAGTTATCAGCTTTATTAAAGCAACTGTGATCAATGTTTAATGACAATGTGTTGGCTCAACAGAGCTTTATAGTGACTTTCATAGCATAGTTTCCAGATGCAGCAGGTGGCTGTTTTTTAGCAAAAAGCACGAACAAACTACTGTAGACTACCTGGACAGCACAGTTAGCAACTAGCTTGGGAACATAGTGCAGCATTTTACAGCTACAGATCCAAATATGTCCCTCATGAGTACACTTAAATCACAACTTGTCTCCTCTGTATCCCAAGTGGCAAAAAAGTGATTTTATAAACTAAAAGGTAACTGGTAGTATTAACTCACAGTACAGATGAAATATATCCAGTAAGATGTTTATTCTGTGCAGCATCTAGAGACAAGAGGCTTCACGTTATAAAATCATGTCAAAATATATCTGCAGACTGAAATCAAACAGAATTAATCATTTTCTGTTTTGTGCTTCGGATCGATGCCTCTGTAAACTCCCTGTTGTCTCTCAGCTCTTTGTCTCTTTTTATTTTTTTCACCATCCATCTATCCCTCCGTCATGGACTGACTGGGGACATTGATTTAATTCCTGGAATGATGTTGTCAAACTGTCGTCCTGAAACAGACTTGCATAACCAGACAATTGGAGGGAAAATGGGTCATGTGGGAAAACAGTTGTTTTTGAGAGTACTGGCATGGTTTTTGAACAATATGTCCACACACACATGCCGTTGTCATTTTATTTTCTCAGAAATGGTCTCATCAATGCACAGGTGCCGCCGTCTGAGCTGTAAGTGCTGCTTGTTTTGGGAGATGTCAGTCATGTGTGCATGTTTGCTTCGAGCCGGTGTTGTTATTTTGTTACTGCTGCTCAGGTTACAGGTACAAATCAATAGAACATTCATCCTCCTCCTCATCCATAAATACATTTACCTGTTCCCTTGATGCAATGAGCCTTTTTCCCACATACGAGTTTTAAGGTCCTTCACTGTGATAAAGAATCTAAAGTTTTACAGAATACAACATAACAGCACTCTTCTGCAATTTTTAGTTAGATTTTTTGTATAACAGCAGTGTTCAACCATATTTTAAGGTAATTTAGTTGCTTTTACATGTATAAATATTGCTATTTAAATAACAGAAGAATACAGTATTTTTAATTATATTTGACAGTCATTTTCTGTTTTTTATAGTTTTATATTTACAGCTTTTCTTTACAGTTGTGAAAACCAAAAAATAAACAAGGCCTCATGTAAAATTAAAGCTAAAACTGTATTTAGATAACAGAAACATACTGTTTTTAAGACATTTGACAGTTACTTTCTGTTATTTAACAGTATTTTGGTTACTATAGCTGCCAGAATATACAGTTATTTTTACAGCTTTTCATTATCAGTGTTAAAAACCAAAATATAAACAAGGTCTTGTGTAAAATTAAAGCTAAAACTGTATTTAAATAACAGAAAATTACTGTTTTCATTACATTTGACAGTTACTTTCTGTTATTTAACAGTATTTTTGGTACTACAGCTGCCAGAGTATACTGCTTTTCTGACAGCTTTCCTTTTACAGTGCCGGAAGAAATTAGTAGAAGACTGTGCATAAATTAACTGCATACATTAAATGCATACGTTAATCCTCGCAGACTCTCAGAATAATGTCCACACAATCAAAAGGAAGGCTTAGCAGTCTCTGTTGGTTAGGATGTATATATAACTACTGATAGAAAAGGTACAAGATTCTCATGTAAAATTTCGAGCTAATGTTTACCATCCTGAAGTCATTACCAACACAGGATCCTCGCACAATCCGCCCAAGAAGTCCATGCAGAAAACATCATAAATGTGACCCCCCGTGGCTGTGCGAGCTCCTGCCCCGGAGGACGCTGCCTCTGCCAGTGCAGCTCTGAATGGTTGAGCACAGATTAAGGCGGAACAGTGGTGTTGAGGTTATCACGCTCACACGACCAAAATAGACGCAGAGCGGGTGAGACAGCGGGCAAGGCAGCACTGCTCGCAGTACAGTGTGATGTGCTTAGTGGGAGAACAGGGAGAATACTGCTGACGGACACAGGAATGATGGAAAACAGAGCGGATGAACTCCCGGGGGAAAGAGCTTCTTGGGCGGAAAAGGGGCTTTATTTGAACTGGTGACTGACAGAATGAATGCACTGATTGGTTTGGGGGTTGGTAATCCAGTTAAGAACAGTATCACCACACCTAGCGTCACCTTTGATCTGACACTTAAACACATTCCCATGATCCTTGATGTTATTGGTGAACGAGAATGTGCATCTGCTGAGGCTACATTCACACATTTGTAGGTCAAAGAAGGAGAGCAATTTTCGGGGGAACCAGACTCTCCTGTATTTATTTTGTTTTTCCTACCTAGCTATTCTAATAGTCAGCATCAAGTGCCATACAAAATCTGATTCAGGAGAACCTTAAGTTTCTGTCCAGCTCATTTAAAGCCCGAATTTTGTGTTTGCTTTGTCTGAGAATGGAGGAATTTATCAGAATTTTTTAAAACAAAGGTCAAAACTTTGTGTTTTTTAATGTGAACTCAGACAGAAGAAGACAGTGTGTCTACATCTGACCATTCCTAAGCAAGTTACAACAATTTATCATAATATTATCCCAGGCATTTTCAGTGCAGGAAATATGTCGCAGGATTAATATCAAGGTAACCGCCCCAAAGTAAAAGAGAAAACTAGTGACTTTAGCACACAAAAAATGTGTGAAAATCCAATGCCAATTGCGAGCAAGACTTAAATTTGTGATTCCCAATTAGTTTTAGTGTTTATTCCCTACAGTTTGATCCTTTGTGGCTCACTAGCGGCGGAAAGTGCAGTGATGCGAGTATTTTATTGTCTGGTTTTGCGAGAAATATTCTGAATTACACTGGTTTTGTTCCAAAAAGCTAAATTGTAACCATGACATATTAAAAAAGATGAATGAGAGGCACATCAGATGGCAGGGATTCTTTGACACTTTGAAATGAACCCCAACTTGAACATGTCCGTACTTCTGTCTCATGACATATCAGCTGGAAGTATTATACTATTAACTCCTATTTTATTTGCATATTTTACTGGTAGTGTTTATGTACTTTTACGTACTTCTTTAAAGTACTTGTACCTCTAATGCGTTACTATGCGTGTGAGGCGACAGTGCATGCAGTGTAGAAATAACGACCTCCTCTTTCGGGTGTTTCCTTTAACATTAATAGATCACTACTTGTTTTCTGCCTGTGTAAAGATCTCATTGATCACCACCTGCCTTTTAATTAAGTCTCCGCCTGGAAATTACTGTTGGGGCCTCATTACCTAAATGTACTGCTCCGAGCTGAAGATCCAAGGCAAGGCGAGGTAGTTTATTAGATTCGAGGTGCTGTACAGAGAAGAAAACAGCACAAAACAACGTTAACACGGAAAATCAATTAAAAGCTTAAGAGCAGAATCAAAGAGATACATCTGTATGGAAATGAAATAAGAAAAATAAAATGTTTTAAAAGCACTTGAGAACAATAAGGTTTTTCCGTCTGGATTTGAAAAGTTGCAACGTCAGACCATCAGGCAGTTCAGCTCTGAGCTGCGTGATGACTAAAAGCTGCTTCTCCCTGTTTAGATCTTTCCCTGGGCACCAGTAGCAGTCCACTCCACAGTGATCTCAGGGGTCACTTATATATTTCGGGCTCGAAATCCATCTAGACATTTATAAATAAGTAATATTAAGTAAACTTTAAAATCAATTATGTGGCTCAAGTGTAGAGATTGAAGAACATGGGTGATGCGTGCTGAACCTTTGGTTTTTGTCTTGCGGCTGAATTAAGTATAAGCTGCAGGAGCCTGATGGTCTTTTAGGGACACTCTGTCGAAGTCCATTGCGGTAATCAATTTTCTGTTAGGTTTAGCACAAAGGACCCAAATACAAGACACTGAGGCAGGAAGGTTGAAAAAAAAAAAAAGAAGCTGAAATCCACAGAACAAAAGGCAGCCAACGAAAAGGGCAAACATCAAATCAGGTAGATAAGAATCCAAGAATAAAACTGAAGAGATATACTTAGCTCAGAACAAATCAGAAGAGCACAGGGAACCAAAACAGACACACAAGGAGGACACGCTAGACTGAGGGAGCAGACATAGACGACCTCACAACTGAAAGGGGAAAACACAGGTGAACACAAAAAACAGGCAGGAAAAAAGACAAAGACAGGAAGTGTAAAGCAAAACATGACAAGCAAGGATGACACCTACAAAATAAAACAGGAAATGAGATAAAAGCATGAATCAATTTCACCTTGTTTTATCATAAGCTCCCTTCATTTGTTTTTAAAGTGATAAAATGCTGCTTTTCTTATTTAGATTCAAGTCAGTTAAAACACAAAGTTCTTAATCTGCACTGTTGTTTCTACTGTTGTAACTTTGAGGTGAGCAGCAACCCTCAGCCTCTCGTCTTTGCTGCTAAATTTTAATTCACTATGTTTTTCTTTGTTTAAAGGAGAAGTTCGCCCACAAATAAAATTGTCTACCCACCCTCATACCGATGAAAAGTCAAATGAAGTTTTTGCGCAGCTCCACAACAGCATTGCAGCTTGGGGAAACCCTGAAATGTTTCGATACTGCTTGTCCAGCATAATCAAAGTCTAGAGATCCCTATCCGATTTGAAAAGACGTTATTTACACCCTCAAAAAGGGTGTAAAAAATTGTTTAAATGAAGTCTTTTCAAATTGATTTGGTATTGCGGGGTTTCTGGAGACTTGGATTACGCTAGACAAGTTGTCTGGAGTCATTTAGATTTTTTGTCAGTAGTAGATTTTACATTTTAAAAACGAGTCCCTGTCTACTTCAGTTGTTTAGGAGAATGCTGCAATGCTGTTTTGCTGTGAAGCTCCAGAAACCTTTAATTGCAAAAAAAAAAAAATTCTCAGACATCCCCTTATTTATTTGCACATGCTTTTTCATAATGACTCTGTAGGACTGTAGTAATTAGATGAGGGAGAACATGCAGAGAAACACACAGCTTTAACATGGCTTGGAGAGAACAGAGTTACATGTATAAAATGTACTGTGCAGGACGTTTTCCTGTTTAGTCTGGTCTATTCTAGACTGCATTGTAGACAGATTTACAGACTGATTAGCTTCTCTGAATATTCACTGTGCTGCCTGAAGCGCTGAAATAATGCCAACTCTATTTATGTTTATTTATTGCTGAACCATACATATATCAACATGATTACGCATAGGGCATTACAGACATGTGAATTGTAATTACTTCCAGCAAGCTGCTTTTCTTTGGGGGGAGAGAGCGCCACAGCAAGTCTATTTCCAGTGTATATAAAATGTTCTATGTTCAGATGCATCTGATGTCAGACACACACATTGTCTTCAGGAAGATCTTGTTGCTCTTTTTTTTTTTTTTTATTAGTCATCAACCTTTTTTGTGTAGAAGAAGAGAGCCGGAAGAAGAAAACACGAGTTTGTTTAAATCCCAGTGAATTCCCGTTACATGATAATATGATTTTTCAAATCCAAGTTCAACTGTAATTTTGTGATTAAGCAAAACCAAGAGAGAGATCCAAGAGGAGATTTACAAGACGAAGCTAAGCGGGAGAATTCCAGATTTTCCTGGAAGCATTTTTGTCATCCTTCAACGTAATAGCCAGTGGTGGATTTAATCCCCTCAAATTAGTCCCTCGCTAATCCTCACTAACCTCAAACAGAGGTCACTCATGTCCAATTTGAAGATGCATAAAGAACACTTTGTAATTGCGTGTTGGAGGCCCACAGCTTGACGATGAGCAACTCTCCTGCATGCTCTTTTCTCTGCACATCAGGCTCAAAAAGTCAGCGTGCAGCACATACATCAACCCGACAGCTTTCAAACAGCAACACGTGGACATTTACAATCAACACCTTCCAAGTCGAAGTGTATCTGTGCATGTAAACACACGATACCTCCCAGGTTGACGTGCAAGTCCTCGTCTATTCGTCTACCTTACTGTACTGTACTGTGCCAAATGTGAGTGAGCGTGGGGCTGGCTGGAGCGTGTGACCATGTGCCGCTATCACATCACATCTTGGCTCTTTGTCTCTAATGTATAAGAGGATTATGCTGACCTTTGCCCCTGTCCCCAGTCAAATTTAAGCTTGCACTTAATTCTAAGCCTATATTTTACCGATGCCAGCCGAAAGCATTGGTGCTTCGCTTGGCTCTCGGTCAGTGCTACCTATTTCCTGGAGTTATGCAGAAGGTGAAAGTGTTTAGCTGTGGAGAGACAGTGTGAAAGTGACTTCAGATCGTTCTGGTGGCCGCACAGCTCGGTCTACGGTTGGGCGTTGTCTGCTGAATTGGCATTAGACGATGTCTAGAGTGAAACATCGTGATGGACGATGACATCGTTGCTTTACGAACTTGAGGCAGCGTGTCCCCTCAGTGTTGTCGTGAGGCAGCAGATGCGTATTAGCTCACCTTTGTAGCCACCGCTGTTTCCCACCCTTGCTCTGACATGAATCTCCAGCTGTCAGAGGAAGCTATCTCCTGTTACCACCAACATACATCCCTGTGCCAGCTTCAAATCAATTTGTGATCAACTTCCTGTTCTCTGCTTTAAACCACCGACAACTGAAGATCTTTGGATTTTGGACGGCTGTGCAGACAAAATTTGAAGATGTCACCTTGTAATAATTATTAGTTGCAGAAGCTTTTGAGTGGTTTTGTAACGGGATCACGATGCTTCTCGGTGCGGTGAGATGTCACGTTTGCTCCGTTTAAGATCACTGAACTCCGAAGTCGATCGTGTTTTCTTTTACCTGAAAGATTAAGCGAAAAGCCTCAAACACAGCGAGTGTTGTGATGCTTTTATTTTTAGATCTGGCTTGATTTCCCCTTACTTTACAAGTTGAGCGAGACAGTGGCCGGCCCATATTTTAATCCTCTCTAATAGCATAGTGCTGCACAGACACAGTGCTCTCTCCTTCTTGATGGCCTCATTACAACTCAGATGCTTTAGATGCATCTTTAGCATCGAGGACCTGCTCTCCACAACTGGACCTCGGACCCTCTGAGTAGCTTATAAACCCCTCCTCTTAAATTTCTTGTTTCTTCGGCCGTTCACTGTGACATTAGCTATTTTATCAGTGCAAGAAAGAGGTAGGATGCATGTAGGGAAATTTAGATATGGAGTTAAAATTCATCCCCACATTACAGTGAAGGTTATTCTGTATAATCCTGCGACCTGACCGGTGATCTACACCTGGAGCTTCTATTATTAAGAGCTCTATTAATAGACCACTACCTCACGGCTACCTGCTGCCGCTAGCAGACTTCTCAAACCGGTGCCCCTGAAATCCAAACCCAAACAACTCCCACGTTGTGCTAATGAGTCTCTACGTCATTCCTCTCTGGCCCTTGGTGACTCAGCCTGACCCAAAGGTCGCAGAGGCTTCCCAGCAAAGTGAAACGCTCCCTGGGAATTTGTAAAACCTCTCTCTAACCTTCACACGAAAATCCTGCGCTCCAGACTGTCTTCTGATGTGTTTTTTTTTTTCCCATCGTGCATTAGTTGAAAGAGGAGAGTGCAGACAAGCAGTTGACTCTTTGCTATTTCTGCCTGGTGTGAAGCATTTGCAATTCAAAGTGAGGGCCAAAAGGGCGACTTCCTGTTTTTCCAGTCTGGGTGCAATAACAATACCGTGCAACTTTATTAGTTACCTTTATCTCGCTGGCTTTGTTTTTGTCTCCCCCGTCCTCTCTCTCTCTGTCTGTCCTGTGTCGGCTGTTCTCTCCGATTATGTCATCAAACTAGACACGGAGAGAGAGAGAGGGAGAGAAAGTTCTGCTAAATTAAGAATAAAGATGTAGGCAGCCGAAGAGATACTGGGTGCATTGAGACAGCCATCCTGTAAGCTAGTGGCTAATTTTAGCGTGTCAGGGCAGTGCACTGTATCTCCCTGTGGATGATTTGAACCATAGAGGGATCTGAGCATCAGCTCAGCCTCTTGTTCTCTCATCTGTTCGGTGCGTGGACACTGTCCTTTGTGCAGAAAGGTTACAGGACAGTCACAATGGGCCGGGGAGGAGAGATGTGGATTCAAAGAGCTTTTAAAACACCTGGGGTTTAGAGGGGGTGGGGGGAGGTTAACGGCAGATTTCGCATGCACGGCAAAACTGGTTCAGACTTATGCCAGAATACATGTCAGGACAACATGAGGTCCATGATCTGGCTCTCTGTCCTTTTCTGGAGTGATTGCACTCTCTGAGAAGAGGAAGTAAGTAGCCTTTGTAATTTGGTTAAAAGTGGTCAGTGTTTTTCCAAATTTTGAAGAATACATGCCAGGAAAAGCAAAAATAGCACAGAAGAGAAAAATAAAAGACGGATAACAAGATAAAGACTGGGCCTGGAGTTACATGTACAGAAAATGTATGTATAAAGTAAGAGATGCAGTTAGAAAATAGAAATGTTCATTTAATCTCTTATTCAATTAAACATTTCAGTAGATTTTATGTAAATGTACTGTGCACATTGTGTGACTTCAGCCCTCTATACCTTTACTCTTGTAGTCCCAGAGCTGGCTGAAGTGGGGTCTGTTGGCCCACCATAAGTAGAGCCCAATTTTAGTGGCTGATACCGATATTAGCAAGAAAGGTATTTCAGGATCGCAGAATATATAAATAAACGCACAGTTATTTCAATGATCCATCAAATATTTTTTTATCAAATACTTGAAAATATCTTGGTCGGGCTCGAACCCTAAGGTTTGGTTTGGCCTGCCAGATGTTTACAAGGAAAACACGTATAATTTTAATCACTGTTTATGCTGTTTTAGTTTTTGTGAGGTAAAAAACTAAACATTTCTGGCATTTTTTTCACCTGTTCTTGAGTCATAAACACAAAAAACCTTTTTGTTCTCAGTTGCCTTTACAATAAAAATAAAGAAGGTGTTTGCTTTTGGCCCGTGGACTGCTGCTGTTTCAGTTTAAGGATAACTCTGCCTGGACCAGGAGTTTGGCGCACCGGGGTAGCCTCAGTGTTGTCTACTATTGGACTATCACCTGTTGGGGCTAGCTGGTTAGCATGCTAACTTCAATAGAAATCCCTGCCTCACCACACGTAGACGTCGTTGAGTTAACTGTTATTTCTTATATATATTATTTATGTTTTAAACAAAAATTCTTACATATTGTACCTTGAAGCTTTGATGAAGAGAAACTTACCTGAAACAAAAAATGACCTCTTTTTAACCTCATGAGGCCCAATTAAATTTTCAGTACACTTATAATAGGTAGAATGGGCAGTTTACAGTGAATGGGAACCCATCAGCTTAAAAATAGGCAATAATTACCTGAAATCTCTTCACCAAATTGGCAAATGGGGGCAGGTTTATTATGCAAAGCCCACCAATCAGCAATCACCAATCTCTTTTTTTCCATATTTAACTTTTTTAGTAGGAGAAATCGAGCTTCGGCGTGTGAGGGCGGTGATGGAATAACTAACCTGGAAAGAAGTAATGGGTTTCTCATGCTAATGAGAAACTCTGAATTAGTGGCACAGCCAACCGGGCGTGAGTCAATTCTCCTCGCCCAGATACCAAGTAAATGAAACCGCTTCACATCGCAGACATGCTTACTCACCCCGCTGATGACTTTCTATTCTGAAACTTCCTGCTCTGATTAAATAGCCACACCGGCGGTAACGCTTGCCCCAGCTCGTGGCGCTCGGCTGATTGTTTCCGGAGGTCTGCGCTCCCGTCAGCATCCAGTGTTTTATTCACCTCGCTCGCTCTGCATTACCCACTCTGTGCTGTATGTGTATTTTCTCCACCGGTCAGTTTGTTTTGGAAAGCAGCCATGTTGAATTATGCAGCTCAACATCTGTGAGATGCACACACACAGACACACACACACACACACACAGACACTGGCGGCGTCAAAAATTCTCTGGTGGCCAAACGGGCACGCCATGCCCTCCACATCAAAGGTGACTTTGTACTTTTGTGAACGTTTTAAGTGTCTTTTTAATCTTTTCTGAAAGGAATCTTTTTGTACCTCTGAAATACCAACGCATGTGATGTTTCAGAGACACTAACAGATCTAAATCTGAACCCCTGTGTGTCTGCGTTGACTGCTTGTGTTGCATCACCTCAGAGTCTGACTAGCACCAGATACTGAAAAGGTCTAACTGATGTCTCTCTCCATCTCTCTTTCTCTCCGGCAGATTTTCCATATGACCTATGACCTGGCCAGTGCAGTGGTAAGAATATTTAATTTGATAGGGATGATGCTGCTTCTGTGTCACTGGGATGGCTGTCTCCAGTATCTGGTGCCTCTCCTCCAAGACTTCCCCCCTGACTGCTGGGTGTCCCTAAACGGTATGGTTGTAAGTATTACACGCTCTTCTCTTTTGTTTGTTATTTTTGGCATTTGGTGTAGATATAAACAATATTTCCATTCCTGCGCTCAGTTTTCAGTGTTCAGAGGCAGATTTACCCTTAAAAAACTCTTAGTAATCTTTATTTCATTCAAAATCAGGCTTCTCATTTTGTCAATTTTGCCAGCTGGAATAATATCTGTTAGCTAGATATAAGAAGACCTCAGTCAAAATCCTATTGACATATAAGCTAATAGGCTGATTATAAATACAGCCTTGGAACAGAGCCTTAATTATTGTGTATTTCATGTGGCGTGCCTCATACAGTATGTCTAGATTATGACGGCAGTTTTTGAAAAATGGTCGAGTTGTTTATTTAATATTTATGTTTTTAGCGGCCTTTAACAAACACCAATTCCCATCAGCCCTTGACATCAGCGGTGAGTCCATTAATAAGTCCGGGGTCTGTTTGGTGAGTTTAATTGATACGGAGCGAAGTTACAATGATGAAGTAAAATACTACATAGTGGTCTTTTCAACATAACGTGTAGTCCTAGTAAATAATGATACTTGCGTCCCTCGGCCCTGGGTAAAATACGGAGGGTAGTAAGCTAGCTGGGCAAAAATCGAAGCTAGCGAACCGTAGCACAAGGTTAAATCCATTCCTTACACTTTTACTGTTGTGTTTTTGCTCTTTGAAAGGTACACTCTTCCCTTGAAATTCTGCAAATGCAGGATATCACTCCATAGCTGAAGAAATCCAAAGCTAGACGAACCTGCTAACCCGAGTTGTTAAGCTATGTCGTGGACATTCAGGGGAAAGGGTTTAGCTAACAGATACGCAGCCACAATTGTAGATAATTTCATTGCAATGGAAGGGTTACCAGACGAGAAATGTAATTATTTTTGTTAAAAAGTTCAATCTGACTTTAAGTTATTGTGAAGTATTTGAAGAGAATGATGAAAATCATTGTAACAAACTTGACGCGAGATCCGTTCTAGACAGACATTTGATGAGATACTGAAGGACAGTTGTTTGCTGGGTCAGGTTTCCTGGTCTGCGCACATTAAGACAGGTAATTACATCAGGAAAGATAACAGAAATCAACATAAATGAAATAGCTTACACCTCTGCATGTATTCTTGCATCATGTGACAGGAAAGAAACCTGTTTTTTAAACGTTCTTAGTGTCTCATCGCTGCTGTTTCTTCAGTGCTGCCCTTGTTAATTCACGTTATAGCACCATTTTTGCTGCTGACATAAAAGCTCAGTCCACTTCACCCTTCTGTTCTCTGGCGGTAACTGTTTGTGAGGTCGGTCTAACCAGCCTCTGTTACCGCTTTCTCCACCACTGTCCAGTGTGAGCACCGCTTCAGATGACAGCACTGTGATGGACAGTGCAGGAAACACGCTCTGCAGTGGTTTTTATTTCTTGCACAGTGTGAAAATGAAATGTTCTGACATCGGTGATGAGTCTTACAGGTACAAACGGCGTGCAGGAAACCGAGTTCAGTCAGGGGACGCCGCTCTGCACAGTGATGTGGACTATAGTGTAATTGGACCGAGACATAAATAATATAGCATTTCTCATAATTACAGGTGTGTAGATGAAACATTCGCAGATATAATGACTACTTCTGAAAACGTATGTGCAGATAAAAAGCAGGAGCAACTAACTCATGAATAAATGATATGAAGAAGCTTCACGCTGAGTGACTTGACGTGTCGAGGTGTAGATACAGGCTTTGTTTTTGACTCTCTTGGTGTTTTGTTTTGATATAGCATCGGCTTAATTTGGAGCAGGAGGCGATCTATAATTAAGAATTGCAGGCAAGTTTCATCATTTCATCAGGGACATTGTTGCAGGTAGATTATTGCTGTGCCAACCTACAAAGAAACAGGTTTTAAAGAGGCAGTGAGACATGTATATCACTGGTATCCTAACAGTAATGTGCTGCATTTTATGAGATTTTGTGTACACTGTTTAAAGGAAGATAAAAAACTTCTCGTCTTTAGCCTTCTTGTTCGATAGTATGGACCCAAATCATGCTTTTCTGGCGTCTTCGGTAAGTTTGAGGTCTGTCCGTGCATTAAGTGTGTTTTTCTGTCTTTCTCTGGGTCGGGGTCAATATGGCCGCCGCTCTCCGAGCTGTGTGGTCGTGTAGAAGAGTGTACAGTTCTCCTGGGTAATGCTGATTGTAAATGCTCGCCAGAGGAGCTCTTCTGCCTTCTCATCTCTGACAAACATTTCTCTACTCCACATGCACAGTGACGGCTCGGAGGCATGAGACCGGAGGTGCAAATGTCGGCTTTCGTCAACATCACGACTCTGCACCCAGCTCTTATTTGTACTTTGAGGCGATGATATGCCCAAGTGAGCCCAGTACCAACTAACATGTGTTATACACCCAAACAGACATTATCCATCTCTGTTTGCACCCAAATTAATTTGCAGCGATCTTATTTCCCACATAACTGTCACAGTTTATCCTTGCTAATAGTCCAGCTGCTGCATTTACTGCCTCTGTCCTCTGATCAACACTGCCCTTGTTTCATATTTACTTGTGACTCAAGCTTAAAGGGGAATTCTGGTATTGATCTATATTTACATGATTCATACTAACCAAAAGTTTTGAAATCGATTAAGTAAGATTAAGATGGCTGCAATGCAATCCTTTGGGGCAACTGCGTCTGTCAAAATGACATCCACTTAAAGTGCTGTTTTTAACAGGCTGAGGTTGTCGTTCTACGGGTCTCACAACATTACAGACACACTATCATTATCATTATTACTATTATTTTATTATTATTAGAATTAGCCCGTAAGTGTAAGATTTTTTTGTTTGCAACAAGAAACACAAGTCTCGCTCAAGTCTCAAATTGTCTCATCAAGATGTCAAAATCACTTGAATAGTCAACAATGACTTTGGAAATAAACTCATGTCAGCAGTTCTGCCGGGTAAACTCCAAACTCCTCTCTCCAACTCCAACTCACGTTTCCACCATTATCATCCTGCGGCAACACCTCGCGAGATTGAGACTGACAAAAAGGCCCGTCTCCGTAGGAATTGTTTCTGAGATGTTGTCAGATGTTTAAAATATCAACCTCGGTCTGTCAGTGGCAAAAACAAGCCCTTTTAGTGAAGGTAACTTTGACGGTCTAACCCTTGCCCCAAAGGATTACACTGCATTTTGGTAAGTATGAATCATCTACAGACTAAAACATGTAAATATTGAGCCCAGGTTAAAAAAAACCCACAGAATTCCTATTTACCTCGCCCCTGTGGCTCAGAATAATCAGATAGTTTCCTTTCCTGTATGCAAGAAATGAAATGGTAATGTTATCAAAGGCCAATTTGCTGCCTCCCTGCGTGCAGGATCATTTACACTGTGGAAGTCTGAAGCCATAACTGAGCCTCTGAAACAGAGAGCTAATATAGTGTATGATACCTGTGATGAAACCTTATAGGTGAGTTAAAATGACTCATTAATCTAAACTCTCTCTCTCGGTAAGATGAAACTGAAATCATTTGTATTCAGTATGTAGAACCAACATGACGAAGATGTCTCCCAGCTCTTCACAGATATAAGGTTTCCAGTGACATGTTCCGACTGTGGCTGCTTGTCTGCACACTGACACTCCTAAATATAGATCCTCACACATTTCGCCTGTACAGGAGCCTAAAAGGCACAATGACGCTTTCTGATCTCAGCAGTTTCACTTCCTTTTTGGAACTGCTGGATTAGGATTACCATATATTTCGTGAATCTAGTCCATTTTTTTCTCGTGTGTTCAGATATGAATATAAAGACTTTGACAGCATTGAGACCGTGGATTAGTCCATTAATTAATTAGTTGATAGGGAGAAATTTAATCTACAACAATGTGATAATCAGTTTGTCACTACGTGTATCAATCAATCGTGTATTAAGAGAAAAAAGCCCAAAGTTGCTGCCTCTCAAATGAAAGGTTTAGCTGCTCTTCTTTCTTTCCTTCACTTTAAATAAAATATCTCTGGGTTTTAGAGCGTTTTAGGGACAAAACAAGCCTTTTTATAACGTAACTTTTTTAAAAATTATCTATACACTTAAGAGGATCACCACACTCAGAAAACAGTTCCAGGGCTGACGAGTATGGAGAGAAATTAGTCTCAATAATGGTGAGAAATATGTGAAGTCCGCAAGTCTTTGTATGATGAATAGTAGGAAATAGATGACGTTAACAAAGGTATTTCCCAATCCACAAACAAATACCAACCAATTTGACAACATTTTCATGAATATATGCAACTCAACTCGAATAAATGTCAGATTTTTACATAGGTCTTCATTTATTCATTAATCTACTAAGAGTCATAAAACTCAAATTGATCCACAAGAGTCAGCTGATGTGTGCAAAATGCAAAGGAAACTCCATAAGAAGGCTAAATCAAAATATGAAATATAAAGAAAGCAAGGCTCGGCACACTGACACTTTATATTTGTTTATGTTACAATTTTAATCTTAGTTTTCAATTTTATGTTGTGACTTATATTGTGCTTATGGTCTGGCTAGGTTTAGACACAAAAACCACTTGGTTAGGGTTAGGAAAAGATTGTGTTTAGGCATAAAATACCTGTTTTCCTTCACCACAAACACGCTGGAGATGTCCCCACTTCTCGTCAGAAATATCCATTAATGTAATTGAAACACAGTCATGAACTGCAGTCACTGGCTTGCCAGCCTTCTCGCCTGTTACTCCACCACCATCCCTTGCACCTCCTGATATGACAGTCAAGTCATAAACATGTCATGTGAATGCGATTTGAAAATGGGCTGGAATACTTTACCAGGATGCCTATAATGACGTTAAAACATCTCATAATTGTACTTCTTATGTTGAAATACAAAGAAAGCTCCACAGATGCAATTCATCACATCAAAGAAATCAATACAGAAAGCAGTTAGTAACTCAAAAATAATACATTTTAACTTAAATCTGAGTTTTTTTTAATTCCCAGATTGCTTTCCGTATTGATTTCTGCGATGACTGAATACTTGCAAACGGCGATTCATCACAAAGATAAGTATAATCGTTGGCTGCAGCCCCTAACTAAGACATATTGGAGGCAAAAATCTTTGTATATGTGATTAGTGCCGTCGGATGCGAGCTCACGAACAGCTAACTTCGTGCTACTGACTTTGATGTGGTAGAATGAGCAATTTGTGGAAGCTCTTCCCTGTGGATCCTCGCAGGAGCGGAGGCCTGCGTGCTGACTGCGGACCGGCAAATCCAAAGTGAAAAGCCCGGCCCACGTGTGGGAACCCTCTTCTCACACCGTCACAGTGCATTAGCGTTCATAAGCTAAAAAATCTTGATAAGATATCTCCCCTTCTGTTTGCTGCAGGTATAAATACATGATGTGGTTCTCCGGTCTGTCAGGAGATGGACTGTCAGGTGAATGTCCTGCTGTCTTTCAGCTCAGGAATGACTGCTTCGAATTCACATTGCGTCATTTATTTTTTTTCCTGTCGTTGCCTGGGAACTTTTTGTCTCCAGCTGTGAGAAGAAGAGTGGGGCCAACGAGGACTGCAGATACTGCTGAGTGGTGTAGTACGGGGTGTAGGGCTGTTATCTTCCTGACTAATGGCCTGAGAGTAGCTTCTTACTCTTTGGAGGCTGCATTTACTTAATCACCAGGCGAGATAGTGCTGCTGTCGCTGCGTTGGCTCTGGTGAGAGGGTGATGGGGTGTCGCTTTTGTCTGTAAAGCGTGAAGATATGTGTTCAGGAGCACGGAGCGACATATTCGTTTTGTGAGCGGGCTCGTATTAACCGACCGACAGCTGAGCGGATTCACGTCTCGGAGAGATTTAGGAGGCAGACAGATAGACAGATACAGGAGGCAGACACAAACAAAGAAGAAGAAAGGCCTGGCTAACCATGCATAACCATGCTTCAGCATCGGGCGCCCTTCCTGGCCTCTTTTATCCCTGGCCCACCCACTACTTTCCCATCTCTTTCTTTCCCTGAATGAGTCACTTCCAACAGCTGAGCTCGGTCCAGTCAGAGTTTATGAATTAATCAAACTTTCTCTTCTCCCTCCTCTCTCCCGGCGCACTGGTTTCATCCGAGTAAAACGCAAGGCTGCTTTTTGCCTTGATGTGAAGAGCTTGTTTTTGCGGCTCTCGTGGTTAATTATTTGGTGCGGAGTTGGGTTTGGATGGTTGAAGTTATCGGGTGTGTTCTTTACCCCTCCTGGAGAGTCCTTCCTGATATTACAAGAGTTGAATCGCACTCATCTGCAGGAGTATTTCCATCAGAATTGTCAAGAGTTCAAGCACGGCTAGTTAGGACGTTCGAAAGCGCTTGTTTTACATGGAGGCTATTCATGTGGAGTGTGCAGGCAGCTTCTCGGTTCATAACAGGTCGCTTCCTCGCTTAGTCTAACCTTTCTGATTGAGGGTGTGCTCATCAGTGGAAGTGGCTGCTGCATACGTGATTGCGCATGATTGGACACCAAAAGAAAAAGTCGCCTCACTCAAGACATTTATTACCCTTCAGAGAAAGTAGAAAGAAAGGGCCGATCTGCCTTTTTTTCTATTGCAAATTTTGTTCTTTATGTCTTCATCTTGTGTGTCTTGCCCTGCGTTGTGTTGCTTTTATTCCCGTTGCAGCAGAACCAAATGCCCCTCTGGGACAGATAAAGGTCTTGTATTTTAACTTTTTGAACAGATTTAAGTAGTACATTATGCGAGGCTATGTACCATTTTGACATATCTTCAAAACACGTTTATGACCTGACTTTCGTATCAGGAGATAGGAAGGATGATGGTGGAGTTAAAGGCGAGAAGCCTGGCAAGCCAGTGACCACAGCTCTAGACTGGGTTTCAACATTTGTAGCAGTGAAAACATTGGCTATTTTTAAAGCGACCTCGAGACATGTCCAGCTGTGTTTGTGGCGACAAGTGGTCTTACCAGGTGGTCTTTGTTCCCGAACCTAACCAGAGTATAAGCACAGTGTTGTCACAAGATACATTTGAAAATTGGACATAAAGATATATTTCAAACTTTTCTGTGTTTTGGCAAAACCTTAACAGCCAACATCTATTCTTGTGACTGAAATTTTTAATTGGCAACAATTTTCATAATCAATTCGATTTTTAGCGTTAAGATGCACGAGTCGAAGCTCCTCAAATGTCATAATGTCTTGCTTTTCTTTGTTTTATGTGATAGTAAGCTGAATTTCTTTGGGTTTGGACTGTTGCTTGAAAAAAAAAAAACAGATTCTTTATGAAATTACGATTGAAATATTTAATCATTTTGTGATATTTTATAAACCAATTGATGATAATTTAGTTGCAACCCCTCTAACAGCCCAACTTATAACTCTGAGGAAAACAGGAGAATATTGCAAAAGACAAACAAACCCCCCCTAAAAATGGATAAAACCTAACAAGGAGAAAACCATAGAGATGTTGGCCGAGTCCAAGAAGCACCCTTCATCGTAGAACTTAGCAGACAAACAGAACCACAGCCTTCACACTGACACACACCACCGTGAGCTGCTCCGCTTGCCAACTTACAGTTTGGTCCTCGTGCAGACCCCTCCACTTCCTCGCTCGTGTGTTCAAAGACTGTTGTGCCTTCTGTGCTCTCCCAGCGAGAACAGCTTGTAGTTTGATTATGTAATTGAAAAATGAATATTGTGCAGCACTTTTTTTTTTTTCCTCCATGCATGGGACAGCTTGCCGGGGTTTTAGAGAGTTACATGATTGAGTAATTAAAGCCGTCAGTTAATGCGGATGTTGTTTTGCTCATTCTTTTTAAACGTGGATAAAAAAAAAAAATCACGAGGGAAGCGTTTACATGGAATAAAACATGGAAATGAAGACACAGACTGCCTGTAAATTCAAAATATGATGACAAGAATGGCTACAAAATGTATTTAGAAAGGAGAAATATGTGTATTGTCTTTGCTTTTGCAATGGAACGAGGAAAGCTATTGAATCAGTGAGCATCTGTGGGAGTACAGACGAGAAATCACTGATTTCTGTTACTCGCCCTCTGAGCACTTGGGCTGCTGAGTCCCGTCCTGTCCTGTCCTGTCCTTTGCTGGCACGCATTACATCCTGTTAGTCTTATTCATCGGTATCAACAACAACCGACGCCTCTGGGTCACACTCGACACTGGGACGACGGTGAATCATCAATTCCCGGTCACATAACCAGTAACATCTTGTGTTGGAGGCACGAAGTTGTGACTAATGAATTGAAATGGAAGTTGTGAAAGCGCACTCAAACACTTGGCCCCTCGGTCTAATTATAGAAACTTTAGGGTTGTTGATTTCGAATGCTTTGACAATGGCGTGGGGTGCTATTAGTATTAATGCATGTGATAATGAGGTCGGTGAATTCACTTAACTGTTCTGCTAATAAACGAAGGCAGAGCCGCAGAAAGATGAATATGCAGGATCTGATGTCGCTTGTTTTTGCTGCATCCAGAGCTTAATTATATTTAGAGCTCTGGAGGAACTGAATACATCTGCTGTGTTAGCCACATTTATTAAAATCAAGGGGATTGCAGAGAATAGGAGAAAACAAAGTAGAAAGTGCATTTTCTGGAGAAAAATGTGTTAATAACGCCATGAGTCACTCTTCCCAGAGGAGAGAAAGGCTTTACAGCAGGAAAATAAGTGAAGTAATTCTGTCAATCTGCTGGTTCTTAACACTTTAACATACTGGAAGAAAATACATGTTTACGTCTCTTCAGATTGCTACTGTTAGTGGACAAAAAAACAGTGTGATTGGCTGATACGATCATGGTGCTCAGCAGACCTGCTGTGAGTCACTGTAAGAGCAGGATAACACAAACTCAAGTGAATCAAACCACCAATATTGCACACGTTATTGCTGTGTTTTTCTTTTTTTAACACTCCCTCCTCCTGAGTTTTGGGGGTTTTGTAAGAAACCCTTTACATAACCTGTTGCATCACCCAAAACATGTAACTTTAAGCATCGCTGCTCTGCTGACTGTTCGACAGTACAAAACGTTGCCGCAGCCCCATGACGGACAAATACAATCAGACTCATTAGCATAAAAAAAAATACCTGCTACAAATCCTCATAAAAAACGTACTGCGTGCTCACGGAAGCACTACAGTTTGTAATCCTCATTTTTGAAAGACTCTTGACATTGTTTAGATACTGAATGACTGGTCTTAAAAAAAGAACCTCAACTATGAGCAGCTGCAATATATTATCTGATTTTATATATATATATATATATAATTGTGAGCAACTTTTTGTGAATTCTGCCATAAATTTCCGGCATCCATCCTTCAAACTGCTGATAGAAATCTTTAAGCAGGCAGGTTCCTGCAGTGGATGATAACATCCTCAACAGCAGCGCCCAGAAATAGCTCCCACATCAGATGCTCAACATCAGGAGTGTGACATACGGTGCAACAAAATGTGATGTCAGCTCCACAGCCCTGCACAACCCACACTACAATAGGATTACATGACCTGTTGGATCTGTTTATATTCGCAACAAACATATACAAGGACTAATACCAAAAGGTGCGGTGAGTCAGCCCAGCTTATCTGTTTCATCTGGTGAAACTATCCATATATGAATATGTCGACACAGAGATCCTGCGGTGTCTCAGCCACACATGCTTAATGCACACATGTGAAAGGACACCTAAGGCCCGTGACCTCACATTTGTTCCTGTTACATGGTCGGATGAGTTTGTCCTGTGTGTGTTTGTAAATACATTACACAGTGAATGCACTGTGTGTGACATTTTCATTACTGTGTGTATTGTGGGGAAAAGATGGTGGTTACTTGTGTGGCACTTTGTTGGCTCAACCCTTTGGAGAGGACGCTGCCAAGACAAACTGGACTCTTTTTGTTAATAAATCTGGCAAGGGTAATTATAACACATTTTCTAATCAGTCTCTGGAAGAAACAACTAATCAGTATGGAGATTGGGAATTGGTGAGTCATCCCGGGCGGATGATTAGCTGCGAATTTACTCATTTACTAAACCCCAGCTGATGTGGAGTCGAGCGGAGTGGCTCGACACCAGCGCGTGGACATGACGGGACGAGGAAAAGACAGAGGCTAACTATAATTCATGGAGACTTCATATTTCTTTCACTAGCTATTCTGTTTTGGGTGAGATAGGTACTCTGTATGGAGCGCTTCCTCAGCATTTCTCGCTCACAGGAGGTGAAGCTATTGGAGGAGTCAGCAACTTGGCCGTGGCTGTGAGGCCCGCGCCGGAGAGCTGTCATATTTGCCTCCAGATAGGACATACTGGGCTCCACAGATGTAGCCTCGACGGGCCTGTTCGGCCGCTCACTAGAGATTTTGCATGTCTCCGGGCTAAAGGCACACATTTGACGTGTGCTGTATTAATGAGGAGTCTAAATCCTGCACTGAATACAAGACACGGCTTCTCCTGAGGCTGAGACCAACAAGAAGTGAGACGAAAGGAATCTGAAATGGAAGTAAAGAAGGTTGTGCATTTTTCAAACCTTCTGTAGTGATACTACCTGATAACATGGATGTATTATAAAATGGGTCTGAAAGGTGTCGGTCCAGATTAAAAAAAAACCTGCATTTGAAGCGTTATCGTGTTTTAAAGGACACCTATGCTTCTTTTTCTTTTTTCCTTTCCTTCAGTGTTTCATATTGGCTTTGTGCACGCAAAAGACAGTCAAGACAGACAGAAGCTCCTTTCTCCTACAGGAAACACTGCTCCTAAAATGCCTCGTCGGTAGTCCCGCCATTAGATCCATGAGTTTGTGACATCACATCATGTCACACATTTGCATAATTTATGCCTATCGGGTAGTTTAGCACCTAAGAATTGATTTAGCGCAGCTGCTCTGTTGTTATTAGCAGTGCTGGGTCAGGCGTGGGTGAGCTGACCAATCAGAGGAGACTGGGTATTTGGGAGGCGGAGCCTTAAAGAGACAGGAGCTAAAACAGAGCATTTCAGACGGAGGGGGAACTAAAGCACTTTAAGCACTATAGCATGCAAACCTATTCTTGTAGTAACCAAAAATAAAATGAATTAACCTAAAATGAGCATCATGTCTGTGGTTTTCTAACAAGTGGCTAAATGGGACGACAGCGAGATTACATTTAATGTTCCCGACAACTTCTGACCACAGAGACTCGTCTACTTTATCTCCATGTCTGTCTTAATTGGAGGACTTTAAATCAGAAACTATTCTAACTATACTCAGTTGTGTATAGTAAAGCACAGTAAGAAGCTCAGCCGTGGTGACGTTGAAGACATGAGGCCGCGATGCCGTTTGTTGCAGCAAAAGTAAAAAGCCGATTTCATTACACATTCAAACGCTTCAGAACCATAAAATTGGTGTTTTAATTGGGAAGATTGTTTTTCTTTGTTGTGGTGTGCAATGGTATGACATTGTGTGGCCACCCCGGGGCGTGCGAGCTGCAGCAGTTCAGCAACGCAGCCATCACGCACAGGTAGAGGTCGGCAGCAATACTAATGACAGACAAGAGAAGTTATATAAGCTGCTCCTGAGTGGCAGAACACACTTCTGCTCGGCAGCGTCTCTGCTCGTGTTCCGGTCTGCGGCGACTGATCAGGTTCCTTTCAAACAACTCAGCCTGAGTAATAACAAGGCGAGGATGAAACGGCCTCACATAAACGCAGCTGGACGCATTATTGGATGATAGCCGCCTCGTAAAACCCAACCCGGCTATCTCATTGTGTAGTTAAAGGCAGACGAGACGACGTCAGTTTGCGGGGAGAACGCACGCCGCGAACGATGAAAGGAATGACTCTCACCCAGCGCAAATCACTTCCCTTTGTTCGCGACAAAGACGTGTTCGTGACTCACCAGATAAATGTTCAACTATGGAAGACTGATATACACTCGAGCTGATATGTTACATGACTGTCAGCTCTGAATGTGTGCGTGGAGACTGCAGAGGAGGTGCCTCCCTCTCTCCCCGCTCTGTGTTTGTGTTCCCCTGACATCAACATACTGAATCCCATTACAACACTTCAGACCAGAGAGAATGTCCGCCCCTCGCTGTGAAGGAAAAGACGCCTCAGACGTCTGTAAATAATGCAAGTTCGGGGTGGGTTTTTATTTTGCAAACTGTTTCCTAACCTTTGGCAAATGGGAAAATAGATGAGGCCAGGTAGGTCTGGGCAGAGAGAGAGAGAGAGCAGAGAAAGGCGAAAGAATGAGTGAAAGAGGAGAAAGACAGGTAGAAAGTTCAGTGGCTCAGTGAGGGCATGAGGCTGCGGAGCATGAAGAGTGTTGTGCTGGCAGGATGTTTGCTAGAGGTTCAGTGATCCATCAAAGGAAAGCCTGTCTTTCCATTGTGCCTGCCGGAGAGCCTTCCCACCATGCCTTGCCTTGCAGTAACTCCCCCCACCCCCCTCTCTGTCTCTCTCTGCAGAACGTGTCCTGGGGTAAGCAGTACTCTTACGCCCTCTTCAAAGCCATGAGCCACATGCTGTGCATCGGGTACGGCGCCCGGGCGCCCGTCAGCATGTCTGACCTGTGGATCACCATGCTTAGCATGATTGTAGGCGCCACGTGCTACGCCATGTTTGTGGGCCACGCTACAGCTCTAATCCAATCACTGGACTCTTCACGCAGACAATACCAAGAGAAGGTAAGAAGCGAACAGTGACACACATTGGCACGTTAAACACCTGAGGATTATAAACATGATTGGGTTCAGTTCATATCAGTTCAGACTTTTATCGTCCCTCGAGGGTAAAAACACAACATGTAGGAGGGCACGGTTCATTCACAGGTCAGTTTGAGATTTTGGAAAGAAAATGTCCAAAAAACACATTTAGGTTTTTATTTTAGTTCAGATTTCTGTTCTGGACATTAATGCAAATCAGTGCATATTGATTTAGATCGCCTTATTTGCATATTTAAACATAAACCATCAGGAAACAAACAAAAAAACACTTAAAATTGTAATCGAAAGAAAACTACGAGACATCACCATGAAACTTCCCCAGTTGATTACTTACATCAGTTGTTTTCAGCCCTGTTCCTGGGAGGCCCCCTGCTCTTTTTGGTGTTTCCCTGCCCCAACACGCCTGCTTCAAATGAGTGAGTCGTTAACACACTTCAGCAGAGTCTGATGAGGGGTTGATCATTTGAATCAGGTGTGTGGGAGCATGGAAACATCCACAACATGCACGACAGAGGGCCTCCCAGGACCAGGACTGAAATACACTCATGTATGTAATCAACTGGAGAAGTCCCACTCTTGTGAAAGTGATACCTCAGAAGGCCTTCTGGAAATGTCTTCAAACTTGGCTCAAATGTCCACTTGGACTATAGGATAACACATTTTTGCACAGATGTCTGGATAAAATGATGAAGAGGTGACATTTTATATCCAAAAGGTCAAAGATCAAGGCCACTGTCACCTCATGGTGTGCCATTCTCATAAATGCAGAAATCATCAATCAAACTTAAGGACTGAACTGATAAAAAAATGTGGTGGTCAAAGTCACCTGAAGAAACACCTGTCAAAATTTGACACAAGTGTCTGATAGGACAGGCCGCCATGTTGCTCTCCAATGATGACACAAATGATGAGGCTATGAGATTATATATCCATAAGGTCAAAGGTCAACTTCACCGTGGCATCATAATGTCCTGCAAAACATTTCAGGGCATTATTCAGCCCCACAGCTCAGGAACAGCAATTTGACTGGCAACTTGGCCCCTGACTGACATCACCTGAGGCAGTTTATCAGATGACATGCAGCTTCCTCTGGAGCCACAAAAGGCTTTATACTACTGTACTCCCCAAGACCTGTAAACACACTTTAATGTGTACAATTAGTGGAGTAGCCCTTTAAGTATCTATTTCACAAAGAGAACTGCATGTAATGGAGCGCAAATCTTTAATGTTTTGTTGTTTTAAGGTAAGTAATGCGAATTACCGCGCGGATGGACTTAAAGTATTAGTCTGAGGGTTTTTGCTCTTTTCCGACTGTATAAAATCCTGCTCATTGCAGCTCGGCCTAAATAAATTAGATCTTCTCTCAGTGGCCCTGTGGACCAATGGGTTGAGCTCTCACGGATCACAATATCCGGGGCGATGACTAGGAAAGAGGATTTTCTCCTCCCGAGCAGATCGTACAAGGCCAACGAGGGTGAGGAGGTCTGTGACATGACCAGTCACCTCATTGTCTGTATGCTGCCAGTGAACACATTTTATTCTTCCCTTTCATTTCACTCCCTCTTACATCACTTTTTTTTTTCTTTTTTTTTTTGCGCTGAGGGATGATTATCCAGCATTTCAGCCGAGCCACCATCTGTGATCCCGCCGAGGGGCCCGGGCAATTCCCAGAACACACGGCCATGACTGATGCGCTCGCACGCAAGAACCTGAGTTTAAACTCCCAAACTTTTCCTGCATGTACATTGTAGTGGCGGGGATTATAGTCCTCTATGGTATGTTTTGATCCACGTCTGATGAAAAACGAAGAGCTGACCTTTAGCTTATGCGGTAACGTAGATGATGTAAGCGCGGACAGATTGATTCCTGTACGTAGATATTTTTATTATAAAGGCTTTGTGAAAGTAAACAAAATCTCCTGTCATGTGGAGGTTGAGTCAAGAGAAAGAGCAGTGAAGAGGAAGTGTTAATATTCGGCTCTGTGCAGTCAGGAAGTTTATATTTACACTGAAGCTGAGCTGAAACGATTGGTCAGTTCTTTGAATAATAATGTGCAAATATTTAAAGAATCCATTCATTATTTAAATCTCATTCTCTTCGCTTTCCTTGTTTACTCCGTCTTATGTGATGGTACAGCAAATATCTTTGGGTTTGGGGCTGTTAAGTGAACAAAACAAGAACTTTCATGGCGTAAACTCGATTAAGCAAGAAAATGATCAGCAAATTAAGACCGCAACTGACAATTATGTTTGTTATAGATTAATATGCAGATTATTTTCTCAGTTATTAATGATTTAGTCTGTAGAATAATTCACTTTTGTAGATCTAAAAGTCTACAACACAAAGTATTTAGTTAGGTAAGTAAAAGCAGAAACAACTCCCATTTGAGTGGCTGCAACTAGTCAGATTTCTTCTCGAGAAAATGAGGGAAACAATTGTTCCAGCTCTATAACAAATTAAATGATGATTAAAAAAACGTGTTATCTTTGACACCCACATTCATTTAGGCCAGACTGGACTGCTGCACAAAGTACACATCAATTATCCAGCCGTAGATTGTTGCCATAATTCTTATCAGAGCATCGACAGAGTCACCTTGACCACGACTATAACAGGATGTGCTAAAAAAAAGAAAGAAAAAAAAGCAGTTCATTAATTCACACCGTGCATATAAAAGCATTTGGCTGTTATCAACTTGTTGTAAAACGATGGTCTGACCTTGCCAACCGCTTTCACTGCGATTTAGAGAAACAACCCCTCTGTGTTTCTGGTGCAGCGCTGTTAAACATGGCACTTCAAACCAGGAACACAATGTCTTCTTCTCTCACTTTAATGCTAAAATACAAATACAGTATCATTATGGTGCAAAACCAACCACAACTCACACATTTAAAAAAGTGGTGGAAATGGCTAATTTAGTCAACATCAGGCTGAATAAGTTAACCTTAATGTTGCTGATTGCTAATGTCAATAACCTCTGATAGATGGGGACAAAGAGAAAATGTCGTCCTCACACTCATCGTCAGCAGGTCCAGTCATTTATTCAGCTGATTTAGAAAATATAAGTATACTGCTCCCATAAACCTGACTCAAGTTAAAGTAAAAAATACTATTTGAGAAACCGACCCCAGTAAAAATAATAAAGTATTAATAAATAAAGAACCTGGTAAAAAAAAAAAGTTATTTTCTCAATTTTTAATCATTGCACTTATAAAAGCAACAATAATGTTCAAAAGCCCAACAGATTACTGGCTACAAGCTAAGTTAAAGGACAAGTTCATCCCAAAATTAAAATTCAGTCATCGTCCACTCACCCTCATGCAGATGGAAAGTCAGGTGAAGTTTCATAGTCCACAAAACATTTCAGAAGCTTCACAGCAAAACAGCGTTGCAGCATTCTCCTAAGCAACTGAAGTAGATGGGGACTCAAGTTTCAAAACGTAATTAAACAACGAAAAAGCCGCATTTAATGTATCCAAATGGCTCGTCCGGGCGTTATCCCGGTCTCCAGGAGCCTCAAGATCCCAAATTGCCTCACAGCTTCACTGACGCTGCAAAGCTAAAAGCTTTCAACTGCGTGTCGAGGGTGTAAATCACCTCTTTTAAAATCAATTTGGGATCTTGGGGCTTCCAGAGATTGTGCCAGATGAGCAGTATGGAGATATTTTATGTTTTTTCAGCTGTTTTTTGTTTAATTTCAAAGCAAGTCCTCGTCTACTTCAGTTGTTCAGGAGAATGCTGCATCGCTGTTTTGCTATAAAGCTCCCAAAATGTTTTGTGAACAACTAAACTTCACCTGACTTTCCATCGACATGAGGAAAAATGAACACAGCTTACTTCAGTGCTCTTGTGGAGGTAACAAGTGTTTCTAAGGGCGAAGATCTGTTCTTTTCAGGAGGCACAGTGAGCACTTCATCATGTAACTGTCTTTTTTTAGACTTTGGTATAAAACAGTTGTGGCCAGATGTGGTCAGGGATTGTTGCCAAAAGCTGCCTCTTGTTCTGGGTTTTGCTCCATCATCATCACATCGTGGTCAAAAGACAGGTGGTGGTTTTTTTTTTCTTCTGGGCAGCTGAAAACTTGGCATCTGCACGCTCTCCTGCCCTCCACTCAGTCCTCACATTAAGAGCGGAGTAGTTGTAAGAAAGGAATGAATGGCAAGTGTCGGGTATTATAAAGTACATTACTGGCACAAAAATGTCCCCACTTGAAGAAAAAGGTACACGAAAAGAACTTTACTTCCTTTTTACTATTTTTTCACACAGATCTGTTTCCATACCATGAAAAGTCAGGACAGAGACAGAGAAGATTCAGTAAAAGACCTTTTACAAAAAAAAATCCCTTTTCCGGATAACACATTTCCTCATAAGCTTGAATTTATCATAATCCAAGACATAATTGTATGATTGATCATAAGCATAGATGTCACAGCGCATGCCACCAAAAATTAATGACAGTCGGTCGCCCACAGCAAACAAGTCAGCCGTTCGAAGTTTGAATTAGTGACATGTGTCTCGCTCAGTATGTGATGTACATCTGTTTCGCAGCAAATCTGCTTAATCTACATCCCACTTTAGCCCTTTCGACATCCCTCCAGGCATTGAACTGACAGCTTTGAGGCTGTGAATGCCATGTTCATGGTAACAGAGCCCCAGTGTGGAGCCAGATTCAGCCCGGGCTGATTTGCTGCATGGCTGTGCATATCAGCGGAGCAGGCTGAGGAGCAGCAGGAGATGGGTTCAGGGTGCTCAGCCTCTAGTCATCGCATCCATCGCAGCCACAGCTGGGGGGTCGGAAACATGGGTGGAGAGATGGATGCGGGTGCGAGGTTTGAGGTTAGGTAAGGACAGACGAGGAAGAAGGGTGAGTTTGCTGCAAGTAATTAATCCTGTCCAGAGGTTCTACTTAAATTACAAAAAAAACACATCCTTAATTGGCTTGCTATCACATCTTTTTCCTGGAAAAACTACAACAGGATTAAAGAGATCATATAATAAGATGGAAGGAAAAAGACTAAGAGAAAGATGTAAAGGAAGAGCAGAATCAGAGAAACCATAGGAGGGGGGTGGAAGGAAATGATGGTGTCAAGCATGTATGGTTTCGAGACATGCCTGCTGTGATGCCCTGGTGCTGAATCACTGTTAGACAGCATACAGCTGCGTCATTCGGCAGCTGAAGAGCCGCGCTATAAGACATATTAAAGCTCTGCCTTATTTGATATACAGGCTGTTACTGTTTGCAAGAAGGACCCAAATGCAAGAAACCAAACAAGAAAAACAGAAAAAATATAATGAAATGAACTAAATCTGAAATCCAATCAACAAAAACAGAAGTAGCAGGCAGCGGCATATCCAAAATACTAAGTAGAAATGCAACATCGTAATTGAGAAACGATTGAGAAAGGCACGGACAACACAGGCTGGAATACTGAGGGAAGACACAGGCAGCAGGACGGAGGAACAGATGTAGAAACCGCAGATGATACACAAGGAGCAAACACTGACAGACCGGCAGCTAAAAGAGGGAAACGCACTGACTAAACACACGGGGACTGATTATCGGGGACAGATGAAACAAATCAGGGCAATCACAAAGGCGGGAACAAGACAATGACAGGAAACAAAGCATGAAAGGTGAGGGTGAAACCTACAAAATAAAACAGGAAATGATCGGACTAAAAGCCAAAACCATGACACAGAGTTTAGAGTGAAGTCTAAACCTGACTTAACCACTTTCCTGACTGAACACAAAACGCTCACTGTGGAAGCAAATTGGCAAACTAGCCTGTAAACAACCATGTCAAATGTGTAGCCAACAATTTAAAAAGAGGCCTAAAAAAGATTCATGTAAAGAGCAGAAACCTTTCCAGAAGCCTGGCTTCTTCATCCTGAAAGCCATTTACTGACAGCAGATCTCCCTTTTTGGTAACAGACTTAAAACAAGTTATATCTAATTAGGATTTCGCCCCGTCTTACAGTATTTCCATGGGACGTTATTTATTTGCAGATTACAAAGTGCCCCTCGGGCTGTATTATATAAACAGGAGTGCCTGACAGTGCCACTGGCAAGAACAGAAGTGGGTTCAGTGTGCACCACATGGTTCATCCTAATGTGAGTGTACGGCTGACTCAGACCGTCTTTAAAGAGAGAAAGAGCTTGTCTGAAATGCGATACGAGCTCAGTCAGCAGTGATCTGACCCGCCCCATTAGAACTGCATAATTAACCGGTAGAAATGACATATTTTGTTTTGTGTGGGAATGAAGTAAGAGAAAGAAAAACTCGACATGGCCTAAAGCCCAGTGCCACCTCTGCCTGACCCCGAGACCGACCCGCCCGGCCCGAGCCGTAGATAGAGCCTGCCACTGGACTGAGCCTCCCACTCTCACAGCTCCTGCTGGCTCTCACCTCCTGCTCGACTGTGATTACCAGAGGCGGTGTGAGAGACGGCGTTTGTTTTCAGGTGTCAGGGCCTCGGACTGTCTGGGAAGATTGTTTTCACGGCCCTGTCCGCGGAGAGCCTGCGCGAGGGAAACAAGACTGTTCAAAATAGATGGGCCCATGTATTCTCTCCCTCTTCCGCTCTCCTTTGGGTCAATACTTGCCTTGAGGTTAACGCGGGGAGAATTTTAACTCCCACCAAGACTCAATTAATTATCAGAAACAGGACGGTTCTCCCATCTTTGTTACTGGCAGTGTTGCGCGAATGGAAAAGTCCTGAGTCACAGGCCATCTGGCTTTGTGATAGTGAGGCCAAAAAATACTTCATCCTTGTATTGTCTCTCTCTCTCCATCCCTCTCTCTAACAATAATAACATGGTTTTAATAGCATAATGTACAGTTTATGTAACACTTTGGGAGATACAACCTTCTTTATCCAGAGAATTAACACTAAGTTGCACTTTTGATGTAGAGCACAACTGGTAACTAGTTAACCGGTGATTAAAACTGCAGTAAATATATATCTAAATTAGATTTTGGTCGCACTTCCAGTGTTTCCTCTGTAACTGTTTTGTAGCGGTGGTGACAGCAGGTCATTTTTGGTATTTGTTCCACGCCCATAGGTCTTAGTTTTGGTTGCAGCACTTATATTGGTCACATTTGATTAATTGATCATGGTGTAAGAGTCACTTCTACACACATGGTCTGATTCATTTCGTATAAGTAATCTAATAATTGTGTCAACAGTAGTTCTAAGTGTAAATACCGCTCTAAGTTTGACAGTTTAACACAAAACAGCAGGTCAGTTGTGTTTCCTTCCTACAATTTTATGCCACTTTTAATATTTATTTTTAAACAAGCCAGTGATTACTGGTAAAAGATTGTGAAATGTATGTATTGTCTTCAGTTGTCAGTAGTCAGATCAAATATTTCTACTCAATAAACTTCAATGATGATACATGAACAGCTTGTTGGCAGGCATCTAAGCTCATATGTAAGTATATTATGTGTCGTTTTTTTTTTAGAGAGGATCATGAAAAGCGTTCTATTAATAAATATATTCTTATTCTTATTATAAGTATTACGCTGAGATGGTTTTAAAGTGCGTTACGTAATAATACAAAATACTTTATAAACCATTTGTTGATTGTAAAGGTTTATACAAATCAGTTGCAGCTTTAAAATGGCCATCTGAATAATGTTTATAGATGAACAGATGGATAGAAGTATTTATCAACCCTTTACAGAGTATTATAAACATAGTTACCAGTTGCTCAATACATGCTTAATAAAGCATTGTCTAACAGTGAAATAAATATTAACTTAAATTGAATTAACAATTAATTCACCATTTATAATGATGGTTATTTTAAAGTGTTTCCATTCCCACTAAAAACAACCCTGCACTCAGCACGCCTCAAATCTGATCTCAAAATATTCCAGACGAATCATGCAAATCATGATCACGTGATCATCATGCAGTCTGTACCATCTGGTTCACAGTCCATGCAGCTCCTACATCTCTCCAGGATATCAGGTATACCTTGCTAGTTCACATTAGATCATAGCTTACTTGCCTATTAGGGCCGGGCTTCCTGCATGGGTGAAATAATCAGAACTGCTACCTTGGTCTGACATAGCCCCGGGCCTGTGCTTGTTCCTACTTTCGTTCACCACCTGCCTCCCTCGTTCTGTCTCTCCCTCCACACACACACACACACACACACACAGAACCAGGACATGGCACTGAGAGCACCGATCGTCCTCAATACAGAAACACAAATACACACTCTGTGAGGAGTGTGGAGCTTTAGTTGTTTATTCAAGGTGCACTAAGGAAACCTTTTGTAATTTTACTTATTATGCCTGCAGTGAACAGATATTAGGAGGCCATTTTTAACCATTTAAGCTGGAATACCATTTCCCAGCCACCAGGTGTCCAACCCCCTCAGCCTCGTACACACTTCCAGTAGATTATTAACCTTTTAACGCTTTGTCGTTTGGAGATATAGCATCATAAATTCAAAATGGCGGTGGGAAGAGGAAATGCACCAATAGCCCCTGGTATCTCTGTTTAGATTCTGACATATTGTGTATGTTTTTTGTTTACATTATTTATTAAATAACAGTATTAAATAGTCTTCAGATTTTATGTAAATATAAGCCGAAGAGGCGGAATATACCCTGTGGCGCATAACAGGTGTGTTTTACAGGAAAAATAGTATTTATTAAAGGGTAAGTTCACCAATCTTACACATTAAAGTGTGTTTATAGGTCTTGGGGAGTACTACTGAATATGTGAAAAAGTAGCTTAAAGCATTTAAAGGCTCCAGAGGAAGCTGCATGTTATCTGATAAATTGCCTTCAGTGATGTCACAAAGCTGATATCCCCGGTCTGTTGTAATATTAATAATTTGTTTGTAAACAAATTACAAAGCTGGACCAGTGGACTGCTTTCCAAGAAAGAGTTCCCCTTTAAGACTTATTTATCTGAAAAATATTGTTTTTACCTGTCTGGTTCTCTGAGAATAAAAGGATTTATACAGTAATTGCTGGATGACTTTTGATACCGTTGATGCATGGTGTCCACTGGAGGCAACATTTATGTAACTCTAAAAATAAACATTAAAAATCAAACTTTATGATTTAATAGTTCTTGGATGAAAGCGTAACAGTTCCATTTGAATATTTGGTGTTTGACCTCATATCTGCTTTCTTTCCCTTTCCAGTACAAGCAAGTGGAGCAATACATGTCCTTCCACAAGCTTCCAGCAGACATGCGACAGAAAATCCACGACTACTACGAACACCGCTACCAAGGCAAAATCTTCGACGAGGACAACATCCTGAGCGAACTCAACGACCCGCTCAAAGAGGTGAGAGGACTGGAATTCAAGCCACGGTTCCTTCAGACGCTCTTTTACTTAGCAACATTTATAAACCCTTTTGAGAGTTTCCGTTTGAAGGTTTATTTTAGGAACAGGTAAAAAATACACACACCTCAAATCTAAAAGGAGTTCTTGACGGGTACGCTGTCATGCAGTGGTTCTAGTTCGGCAACATGAATGAGTTTATTCCCTCAAGATGAAGAACGAATCTTCATTTGGCACCCTTAAAACTGAAATACCAACACCTGTCATCTCCTCTTACAAGGTCGAGGAGAAAGACAGCGAAACGGATTCTCCTCAGCAGCCGGGGTGAACCCAGACTGAGCTCCCGTCAAGACATGAAAATATTATGTGCAGAAACATTACCTGTGATAAACACCCGCTCTTTTATTTACAATAAGAGGAGCGTAGCACAGTGACAGACTGTACTGTGTAGTACTCACAGAGAGGTAATGAGGAGGAGTAATGAAGTTTATGGTGGAGTCAGTGACCAGCTTTTAAGTTCTTGGCTGACCTCCTCGTGTCAGCAGATTACACGGGTAATTATGCATAGGTGGATGGGAGAGGAGAGGAATAAAAAGCAACGCAAGCGTAGGAATCGTGACCATCTCTCATGTAGCCCCATTAAGTCACCTTGCGGAGTTGAATGCTGAGGCGAGGGGGGACTCGCTGCACGATCCCAGACACTCACAGGGAGGTGCGGGGGGATTTAAAGGTATGACTTACTACACAGAAAATCCTGCAGGCTTAGTTCACCGTGCAGAGCAAGCAAAGTTAAAATCTGCATAGAGACAGCTTTGCCCCATGGGACTGACGGGGAAAAACAAACCGAGTTGTGCCGGAGCAAAACAGGACACGTAAACTAGCTTACGCTGCCATTTCACTGAATAAATGCTCGTAAGATATTATGGATTATTTCAACTGTCTCTTTCTCTCACAGAAGGTGGAAGACGCAGGTTCATTTAGAAACTAGCTTTTTAGGCAAAGGACTGTATTAGTGTTTCATTATTTTCCTATTAGGCAGCATCGTTTCCTGCATGAAATTCATTTCCAGAGATTTGACATTTGCAAAACGATGCTAAAATTACATTGTTGTTGCAATACAATAATATCGGCGAAAGTAAAGATGAATTTATCCGCTGCTGTGCTTCTGATTTCGGCTTTGTCGCCTTCCCTCCACAGGAAGATATGAAAAGAAGAACTACATTAGTACAACCAACCAAACAACTTTAGGTCGGGCTCTATATTTACATGTTTGGTGTGTTAAAGATTCATACTTACCAAAAGTCTTTGGACTCTGTCCCGTAGATCGTCTCAGCTGGCAGCCGTGACATGTTTGCAGTAGCTGCAATAATCCTTTGGAGCAACTACGACTGTCAAAGTTACATCCACTTAAAGTGCTTGTTTTTGCCGCTGACAGGCTGAGGTTGTTACTCAAGAAGACCTCTTGTTAAAGAGTAAGACCCTTTTTGTCACCGAAAAAAAAGTCTCACCAGGTGAGTTATTACAGTTGTTACCCCTCTAGAATGTCGAAATCAGTTAACCAGTCAGCATGGCTTTGGAAATAAGTTCCTCTAAACAAACTCCAAACTTTTCTCTCCAACTCTGACTCACGTTTTCTGCCATCATCATCCTGCAGCAGCTCGTCTCTAATGAGATTTCAGAGCGAGACTTCTCCCTGAGCGAGACTTGTGTTTCTAGTTACAAAAAGGATCTTATTATTTAACACAAAAGCTCTGTCTGAATAACAACCTCAGCCTGTCAAACAAGCACAAAGGATTACATTGCAGCCGCGTCACGGTCTTCTTGACAGATTCCAAAACTTTTGGTAAGTGCACCAAAACATGTAAATATAGGTTTACAAATACAAGAATTTCCCTTTAACGCTGCATCCATACAGTACTGTGCTCTATATCCCTTTCTCCAAATATCTGCCAGCTCCCCAGCTGTTTTTGTTTTCAGGTTTAAGCTTAATTATTTTCTGTTTCAACCCCCATCTCTTCTGTTGGTAGACCGTACTTTTAAACAGCTGAATGACTGATGCCAACCTTCATTAAGTGCCACTTCTAAATGAGCTTGCCTTTGCCAACTCCTATTTGAATCAAATTAGACTAAAAGCAACTGCACACTTTACAAAGAGCAATAAATTATAGCCTTCTCAATGAGATATATATGACTTTGTCAGAGTGGCACGACTAATGGCACCTTCTCTATTGTGAGACATTCAGCTTACTTGGCCTCTGTAATAAAGTGGCCTTAAGTTTTGTTTTGTGAGATAAAGGACAAGAGCGATGGGGTTTGTTTTTTAATCTGCATCCCTGATCTGTATCAAATAATCTCAGGCCATTTAGCAGCCAGAATCTATTAACGTTGCCTCGAGCGGATCCATTCCAGGTAGTCTGACCGAGCCTGAGGTAGCCGAGTCGGGCTGATTGCAGCCGAGTGTCGGCACGTTGTGTTCCAGCACAGCTTTTTGGGAGTGCAGACTCACAGGTCATCTAGGGATCAGAATCAGCTCCACTGAGCCGCACTCAGAATCACTTTGGGCCGAAGCGTGGCCATGAAATCAGTCCAAGAGTACTTCAGTTGATTCTGGCACATCTTTTTTATCACAGGTCTTGCGTGAGTGCGTCTAGGTGTGCCAGAATCAGGCTGCTGTTGGGCTCAAGCAATTAAAACTACCTGGGATTCACACGACTCTGCTTCGGTGGATAAAAACAGCTTTTAGGGTTTGGTGTTGGGATGAGAGGGGTCAAAGGTAATGATGCTCGGAGCAAAGTCCTCAGTTAATTATCCTGGTGTGCAGCTTTGGAAGATGGTAGAATTAATTTAAAATGAGTCGTGAGACTTAATATCAGTGAGATTTTCTATTATTTTAGTCCATTGCAGTGTCTGTAAATTCTTTCTAAGAAGCCTCTTCTGGTTCGTTTTCATTCGGTACACTATGAAAAGCACCTTGCTGTGAATCTGAACTTGTTTCGAGGCGGGTAATCCATCACATTGAACTGTTTGTTGCTGTGCTACAGCTGTGGGCAGACACCACTTTAAAATCTCTCCTTGGTGTTGCTTTCAAGGACACTCCGACACCCCGTAATGGATTGTTAGCCGCCAAAAAGCATTTAATTGATAAGCTCTGGTATCGGAAAATCCGGTCAACAAGACGCATAAGCAAACATGGAAACCGTGAAAAGGTGAACTGCATTGCATTAAAAGGTTCGCTGTCTCCGATTTCACGTTTCCATCAAAGAATTTACCATCAGATAACCTTCCTTCAAACTGTCCGACCTTTATAGACTGTATAACCACAAAATGAAGAAAAAATAATGAAAAAGTGACATAAGGCTCATTGTGACGGATGGATGGATGGATGGATGGTTAGATTGTAACAGATGACATGTAATAGCGATTATATAATGAGATTACAGAAGTAACTATAATTTGTCCAGATTACATTTGAAAAAGCAAAATTAGATAATAGTGACATTGTCAAGGATGACTAATTTCATTTTTGCTCATATCTTTAAAATATGGCAATTTTATAATGATGAAACTTTTTCATTGATAGCCAATACTCATGAACTCATGAAGTCAACTCTGAATTTATTTGACATTTAGGCTTTTTTTTTAAGGATAAACCTCTTGGGATTGACCATCTTGTTTTCACGGGAGTCTCAGAGATTTTAGAAAGTTGCCCGAGTCTAAAATGTTTTATTAAAATCTATTTGAAAAGTGTGATGACACAGACGTTGTATTTGCAGGTGTGCATGAAGTAGCATCCATAACAAAAATCGGTCATTTTCATAGACCAAGTTACAGAGTGATTCGAGTTTTAACCATAATGTTAAGCATTAACTGTGTCAGGGTTTTCTTGAGAGGGATTATCTAAAAAGAAAAGCAGAACTTCAGATGCAGCCAAAAGTTTGGACATTGGTCATTTTAACGATGGCAAGTGCTCCTTTCGCTCTACAGGTGCAAAGATCTCCGCAACAAAAACCTCAAGAAACAGCATCCCACAGTACACCTGTAAATGCTGAATATGCAAAATACACTGTATTTGCATTCAAAAAGTTTTGAGATGTTTAAAGACAAAATAGAAAAGAAGTATAAGGTGCTATATTTCAGTGGTTGCTTTTGGTGCAATACAAAAGTAGTTGTATTCGGTAACTGCAGACTCGACCCTGCAAATATCAAACATATGCCGTTTGTCATTAACGAGCTGCGTTATATCTCAACCACCAGACTGTTTCCTCCTCTCTTCCCCCTAACCCCACCTTTCCTTCCCTCTGTCTCGCTGCCTCTTATTCTCCGCCATATGACAAATCTTTAAATAGGCATAGCCAAAGATTGTTTCCCCAAGAGGACTCCTGGCTGGGCATGAAAATTGCTTACTCTCTAATTCATTAGTTCTGGTGCATGATTGAGGTCAGCGCCCCGTGGCATTAGCTGACACCGGCATCTGAGGCTGAGCTAACATCTCATGTGAGTCGTCCTCGTCGAGCGAGCGAGCGAGCGTCCCAGAGATTGGTTATCTCTCTGTTAATGTCCTGTTGTCACTGGAGGAGAGTTATCCCTCACGGGGGGTCAACAACACACAGCCGCAGATGCCAAGTGCCCCGGCTTTCCATCTGCACAGCAACAGAGATGTATGGGTAAACAGACAACAAGCTCCTAATCTCCTGCTGGGTCTGAGGGGACAGGATGAGACCAGAGAGATGGCCTGCAGCCGGCACCGGAGGGCAAACTCATCAGGATCTGCCTCGTGTGCCAAAAAGTTTCTTCTCAGGAGTGATGGGAAGTGCTTTAGAAGTATTAGGGATAAAGCAGCAATACGCATCCAATTCATTTGTGCCTGCAGATGAAACAGACAGAAATGAAGGATTTGCAGTGGTGTTTTGTGTCAGACTTCCTCACTGACGCTCATATTTCAAGCTGTAGGTGGAAATAACTGAATTATTTACGACACAATCTCACCTGTTTGACCAAACCTCTCTTTTTTTTTTTTCTTTCTCTCCACCAGGAAATCGTCAACTTCAACTGTCGCAAGCTTGTGGCCACCATGCCTCTGTTCGCCAACGCGGACCCCAACTTCGTGACGGGGATGCTGAGCAAGTTGAAGTTTGAGGTCTTCCAGCCCAACGACTACATCATCCGAGAGGGCACCGTAGGGAAGAAGATGTACTTCATCCAGCATGGCGTCGCGAGCGTCATCACCAAGTTCAACAAGGAGATGAAGTTGACTGACGGATCTTACTTTGGAGGTAAGAAAATATAACATTCTGAAATTACATGTTTTGTTTTATTTCCTTTTTTTATATATAAATGTTTACATGAATTATATATGTTGGTACTGGCACGCAAGACCACCACACGCCCAGCCAAACATGCATTCCTGCAGCGTGTTCACACGCTTATATACTGAGACATGTTCAGCCTGCGGTCGTGCGTTTGATGCTGTTTGAAGTTAAGTTATTGTAGATGTAGATTCTCATTAACCAGTGTTGGACGTTAGTCAGTTCCTGCAGTTACGTAACCTCTCATCTGGCTGTCGGAGTAGGCCAAGGCGTGGATCAGGCATCCCTTAGGACACACAGAGCTTCCTCCCCCCACCCTCCTCACACACACACACACACACACACACACACATACACATGCATGAACTCTTCTTCATACGTTCCCGCTGCATACACTTGGCACTGACGAGAGCAGCCAGTCGTTCCTTCTGTGTAAAATCAAAAGCTGTTCTCTCGTTCTGTTCTCTGCTCCGTCTTCCAACTCTCTTTCTCTCGGCACGAGTCCCATTCCCCTGCCCGAAACATTACGGAAATTATTAATTTTTTAAAAAGTCAAATGTAATTTCATCGCACGTTGTTTACCCAGACAGGACAACGTCCTGCCTGCAGATTTTGTCAATGCGAAAGCAAAGCAAAGTTTCCTATTTTAGAGGTTCTTGCATATTTTATCTCATGAGTTCATCCCCACTATGGAGGGAGGCTGAGGAGTCTAAGAATACCTTCTCTTTGGTGTGTCTGCTGCGTGCTTTTCATGTCTCACAGGCGAGCCGAGGAAGGCAGCGAATCAAAAAAAAAGAAAAATCAAAAAAAAAAAAAGAAAGCAGTCGTCTTTTTTCCCTCCTTGTTCGAACCACAGGATTGCTGTCGTGCCTCTCAGTGTGCAAAAGTGCATTTTAAATTCTGCATCAAGTGGACATGTTTTATAGTAAGACATGTGGCAGTTGCAGTGCAGCATTCAGACAATTAATCCTCTGGGGCTGCAGCTCAAGAGATATTCTGCTGAGGAATAATTGTGGCACGGCAGAAGTACATCTTGTTTGGATGTCATGTCAGGATGAGACCTTCAGCCAATAAGGCTCTGACAAATGGATCGTAATGGCACCGAGTGCGAGTGCAAATATCAAACTGTTTCAGACATAAAGAAAAGACACTGCACTGTCTAATTGGCTGCTCTTTCCAATTAGAGAGTGTGAAGTAAAAATTGTCATCTTAAGTAGACTGAACAGTGGTGGCCACTCTCATATTTCATCATTTAAATTCAGCTGTTCAACTTTAAGTCTTGTCTAACGATATGATATGGAAGATATGAGAAGATATTGTAACAGTAATCAATATTTTTGTGAGAAAAACGTATCAAATAACTATGAAAGGTGTCACTTGATGTTGAAATAAGCAACTGTTTGCTGGAAGTTCTTCATATCTTCTCAAAAGGTGATAATATGTCAATGTTGTGTCCACATCTTGTTACTGCTGCCCCCAAGTGGCCAAAAAAATGACTATTCAAGTTCAACATTATTCTGTGGCACTAAACCAAGTTCATATGTTTCATCTGCTGAATGCACTCAGGTATAAAGGTAACATACACACAAACCTTCAGGACAGACTTGACAAATCTCAACTTCACCAATTCATTTTGGCCATGTTAGCCAACATGCTAACATTTCAGGCTAGTGGCCTGGCCTAGAGCTGGCGGGTGATTGGCTCAAGAAGTCACATGGTAATTAACTTCCTACAGTCTGACAGTATAAACATCTTTTCTGAGCAATTCGACAATGACAGAAAAGAGGTGAAACGGTACATTTCATACATTTAACACTTCAAACTGAGAGCACGTTGTGTAATATACATTCTGTTTCCATATTTCAGGTATTCAGCAGTTACAACCTGCAAATCTTCCCATTTCACAAGCTGTAAGCAACAAATGTTTTGCAGTGTAGCTTGAAAATCAATACCAACAATTTATCAGTTATCAAAACAGTTATAGATCGATCCATTGAGTAATCGTTTCACCTCTCGAGTGGAGTATAATTGAACCGTGCAGTAAAAATGGCTAATTGTTTGTCTTCCTGCATGAGATAAAGTACTAGACTGCCTCCTCACAACACACTGCTCCCCTGAAAACTGACCTCCGGAGACCGAATTTGTAAATCCAGGAAATGTGTTGAGGCAGCTAGACAGTAAGTGCTTTTCAGGGATTTTTGGATTATCTTTTTTCAAGCTTTATCTAAAACATTTTGAAGGTTATTCCGTACCAGAACATATCAACTTAAATTTTTGTTGTGTTTGCTGTCAGCGTGCTCCCAAAATTACTGCTCTGTCCGCATTGATTTAGCTAAATATGAAGGAGTTGCAATTAGTAATTTACAGTGAAAGATCATGTTATATGCACGCAGAGAAAATGGAGAACAGAAGATGTTCTCTCATTAAATAATTTTAATTAAAAAGACGTGTGTTATATCTTTCCAGATAAAACGGTGCACTGCTCATTTTGCTGTGTTCTCTTGGTGCCCGGCCACCTGCTGTTGCCTTCTGCCCAGCTGGTATTTTTACCCGTTTGTATGGCATTAGTAGATGAGGCGGGAGCAGCTGGCTGTGCCCGGCACCTCACTCTTCCCCCTTTTCTCCGATGATTCACACTCCCCTTACAACCAGGCCAAACCGTGGCCGGAATGAGAAATCAGTGAGGCGGCCTGAGACCGAAACAGAGGGAGAGAGCGCGAGTAACAAAACCAGGCCTGGCCACAGGAAACTATTAGCATAGTAATGAGCAGGACATCTATGAGGACAGTAGGTCACAAAGCACCTCCAACCATGGTCAATGCCACGCCTGCATGCTAAAAAGGTATCATAGTAATCACTCCTGGGCCACCGTGAATGGGATTACATATTGGTACCACACAGCTCTGTAGTGAAGTCACTGTGAGGCTATGGGACTAATAGAGTGTAATGCTAGGACAATGACAGACAGAGGATGAAAATCCCTTGTGGGCTTGAATGTCTTAGTCATGTGGGACTTCCTCTCTCCTCAGTCCCAGCCATGGGAGGAGGAGGCGAAGGGGAGGGGGAGCCGGTTGCCATGAGAGTACGTGACACATGAAGTGATGGCAAATTATCCGCGATGCTCCTGGGGTCACCTTTGATGCTTTGTGGCGAGGAAACAGACACGTGTCAAACCGTATCATGGGAAGTGTTGACAGGGCCGTGACGTAGACACACAAACACACCTTAGAATACACACAACTGTCTTTCAGTGACAGTGGCAATGTTAAAATATCAATCCATTGCTACCTGCCAGGGACAGAGCAGGGCAAAGTGAAGCAGCTAAAACATGTGCTTACAGGAGACATATGCTCATTTTCAGGTTCATAACTTTATTTTGGGTTACTACTAGAATAGGTTTACATGCTTTAATGCTCAAAAAACACATACATTTTCTCATACTGTCCAATGCAGCAGCTCTGTCTTCACCCTCTCGCTGTTTTAGCTCCTGTCTCTTTAAGGCCCCCCCCCCCGAATACCCAGTCTCCTCTGATTGGTCAGCTCACACACGCCTGACCCAGCACCGCTAACAACAACAGAGCAGCTGTGCTAAATCAATTCTTAAGTGCCAAACTAGCTGCCAGTCATAAATTATGTAAATGTATGACATGCTGGCGTGTTGTGATGAAGTCACGGAATTGAAGGCAGGACTACCAACGAGGCGTTTCAGGAGCAGTGTTTTCTGTGGGAGAGAGGAGCGTCTGTAGGTGCAGACTTTGACCTTTTTAGCTTTCAAGATATTTTTACACTCACAAGATCCTTTATAATATGCTGAAGGAAAGGAGAAAAACAAAAAGGCATATAAAGTCTCCTTTTAAAGTAAAAACAACTTCTCCTGTAGCTCAGGAGGTAGAGTGTCGGAAGGTCCTCCCGCTGCACGTCAAAGTATCCCTGAGCAAGACACTGAACCCCAAATTGCCCCTGATGAGCAGGTCGGCACCTTGCATGGCAGCCTCCGTCATCAGTGTATGAATGTGTGTGTGAATGGGTGAATGTGACAAGTGTCGTAAAGCGCTTGAGTGGTCAGTGGACTGGAAAAAGCGCTATAGAAATGCAATTTACCACCCCCCCCAGCATTTCCATGTGGTATTATTGTTGTCCTTGTTGGCTCCCGTTTTCCTCAGGGTAGCATCTATAACACAGGACAAAAGGGAGTTTATGCCTTCTTTTAGTCTACAATGGAGATATGAAAAAAAACAGATGCTGCCAGCCTGACTGGAACGCCAGTCAGCTTTTATTTTTCCCGGGAGATTTCGTACCCGGTGGCCATCAAAATTGCATAGATACAGCGAGGTTTATAGTGAACTAATCTATGATCTAGAGCCATTACATCGTGCAATATTGGCAGTTTAGATGCTTTGAATACTTCAGACCTAATTCATAAGTAAGAGTCAACTCATCAGTTTCTCGAATAGCCTACTTGGACGACCTCATTCTACCCCACTCTTAGCAGTGACACTTGGATATTTGCATGTTGAAACAAAGTAGGAGTATAGCCGAACATTATGCTGTATGATGTATGTATATAGTGTTAAAACAGCTAAAAATACAGACCTTCTGTCTGGCTGTGAGCTCTGTCAGCGTGATGCTTTCATGTTCTTAAACAATCACTCACAACTGGAGTTCGCTGTAGCCTGGCAGAATGAATTAGCACAGTTTGAGAGTGTTATTCCAACAGAGGAAAGCAATAGATGGAAGAAAAAAAATCTCCCACTGTTGCATGTGCCATAAATGTACTGCTGGTAACAAAATTCAGTTATGTGGCGGTGTGGCTACCTGACAAGGCAATCAAAGCATAAATATGCTTTCTGAGAATAAGCAGAGCATGCACGGCTCGTAAAACTGCAGGAACGGGGGAAATTGTCGACCACTAGCACAGAGGCATGCGGTTTGATTCCCAGTATTTCAGGTTACATTCACAGGCGGGATAGCTGGCAAGAGTTGCCAACCGTGTGGCTTTAGTGGGGACTCCTGCACTGTAGAAGTTGACTGCAGTTTTAAATAAAAGTAAGGAAACCAATTACCTCAGAATTACCAAGTAAAGTAAGGTAGACTGTTAGATTAAAGTTGTATAAGGTAAAGAGTTTTAACAACAGGTAGAAGACAGGTAACTTAGCTTAGCAAGAAGATTGGTAGCAGGGGGAAACAGCTAGCTTGGCTTTGTCCAATCACTAACTTAACATTTTATATTCCAGTTCAGAATTTTAAAAGTAACAAGTCACGATTTTACACATTTAACTTTTTTATTAGTGTTTTTTTTTTTTACCTTCTTACAAAGCCAGACTTCCCGCTATTTCAGGCTTACTGCCTCGTGGCTCCAGTGGCACAGTTTTCGCGAGGACCCAAACGCAGAAACGCATGGCAGGCAGACAGGATTCAGGAACTAAAAGCGAGCTTTAATAAACAAAAGCTGAAACCAAGAATCCAGGAAAACCAAAAATGAGCCAAAAGGACAAAAACACAAAGCAGGAACAAAAGCAAAGTACAAATCAATGAAAACACAAGGAACAAAGAACTAGAACATACCATGAGGTCAAACAGAGAAACACTGGAGGACGCTGTGCTGGAACACAGGAGAAAACAGAACGATCTGACAAAGACAAGAGGGAGCACTAAGACTACACACACACACACACACACACACACACACTAACGAGGGGATGAGGTGCAGGTGGAGTGAGGCGGGGGGAGGACAGGTGAGGGAAAGGAACGGAAAAACACTGGAAGGAGGGAAATCACACAGTGGGAGGAACTGAAAAGCAACACACGACACGTGAGGGACCACTTTCAAAATAAAACAGGAAATAACAGAAGAATGACATCCAGCTTTATATTTAGCGTACAAACAGTGAGAGCGCTATCAATCTTCTCATCTGTTTCTCAGCAAGAAAGCAAATAAACATTTCCCAAAATGTCCAAAAAGTTTTGTTTTAATACATATATTTTTTGTATCGTGTGGAACAATCAACCACTTCCAGGTTTTCAGTTCATATTTACTTGTTAACAGACTCTTTTCACGGCGGACATTTTGACTTGTTAAATCAGAAAAATGCACAGGTGTGACCGATAACGTCCTGGTAACGTTTTCAAGCTTGGTTCACCGAACACAAAATGTACGTGGACCGTTAGCAAGGCGACCGCTGCAGCTCCGCGCTTCCGCTGTAATCGGTGAAACTGGCTTCAACAGGTGTGAGAGCAGCGGTATACAAGACTCTAGCTGTTTTCACTTTTGCAATCTTGATCGGCCTGTCTGTGTGGTTGCTTTCAAACTTTATCTGGCTTACTGTAGTTGAAGTTTCCAATTGCTGTGCTCGGTCCAAAAAGACGTAAGACATAATTGGAGAACAGCAGATGCCGCACAGTAGCTTACCTTGGCACGACGTCCTCACTCAGAATTTAATTGCGCTGGCTGCATCTGTATTAGGGAACAGTTCCCAATATGAACTTTAATGATAAAACGGTAATTAGGAGCCTGTGGTGCTTGAGGGACAAGTTCATTTTAACTAGTTTCAAAGCTGTACATGGAATCGGTCCAGATTTGGAGCCATGGCAGGCAGCGATTGGGGCGGCATCAGTTGTTTTCAGCTCACACAAACACGCCACAGGTTTATCACTGTCAGCTCCAGTGATTATGATAATAATAGACTTTATTTCTATAGTGTCTTTGTATCTGCTTCTGTTTCTCCCCCTTTCTGAAATCACAATACACAGATTTTCTCGGTCTCCTGTTTGCGTATCTCCCGTGTGTTAACAGAGGTACCACTTATAGGGAGCTTCTCCATTATAACAGCTCTAACACCTTATTCACACCCACAGCTTGAGCGTGTTGCTCTCACACCTTGCACACTCTCGCTGCGCTCTGCTCTATTTTCATGACAGCTCATGGCACGGCCAAGCAAGCTCACACCCTGACAAGTTAACATTTAACGATTTAATGAAGATGGAAGTCGTGTCGAGGTTGGACGAAAGTGCAAACGTGGGCGGGGGTTGAGCGGTGTTGGCAGTTGAGCAGGATTGAGCGGAAAACATGGGAAGTTTATACTTAGAGACGACGGGTACGGAAAGATAAAGAGAAGACAGAATAGAGGGCGGGTAGATAGATTGTGCACTTTCAGCCGTGTGTCACCGATACATGAAAACACAGAGGAGATCAGACACTGTGATTGTCAGCAGCAGCACACATATTTGTTTATTTACTGCTAGAAATAAGATGCTCAGATGTGGAAATACAAGTCATTTTTCACATCTTTTCGCAAATATTCCATCTGAGATTAAGTTTCCCGAACAAATGATGCATAAAAATCATCCAGTTTAATCACTGTGTGACAGAAAGTGGGTTTGAGTCGGTTGATATTGACATCAGAAGTGAAACAAGTCTTTTGGTCATTAAAATTTGAGGCTGAATCAGAAGCATGACCTTTTCCTCCCAACATGAGGTCTGTTTGCAATCATGTAATTGCCGTTGAAAAGATTTTAGTACTAATGAGTATTAGCAATAATAAGCCCCCTACTCAGAGAAAATGTTCTGACATATATTCACATCCTCGTAATTAAGTGGGCTGAATTGATCTTGGCATGGCGGGTCAGAGTGGGGTCCACGAGTTTGGGTTGGTTCTCTCTTTTTCCTCTCAAAGCCTCCCTACCGACTCATTTTGGCATTTCAATACGAGAGCCAAACTTTCTTCTTCAGTAGCATTTCTACTCTGAGACGTGACTGTAGATTTATTATCCACTAACCTTAACAGGGCCCAGTCCTGTGTGTGGTATATTGATAACGATGTTGAAAAGCACATTTACTCAAACTTTGAGATTCTTTATGGTACTTATTAGTTCCAACTTATCCTACTTTCCTACTGTACTACATTTCAGAGGCTAGCAATAGGGGCCTCTTGCCATGTAAGGACATCTATGAGTTGTAACATATATTTCCCTTCTGAACGTCTCAGGTGGTTTAATTTGCTGGTAAAATTATAGAATATTTCACAAAAGATTTTCTTGTTCAAATTACAAATTTACAAATGTGTGCGGCAACACTGTTTTTTCCCTCCTTTCCTGCTTTATTCATCATCTCACAACAGCTCAGATTAATCTTGTGACCTCCAATTTGGGAACCACTGGTCCAAACTATCAAACAGTATAGCTAGTAGTGAAAACTAGCTCTGCCTCAACTAGCTACAACAGCAAAATGGTTCACATGCAGAACAAATCCCCTCTTCACCCTCTTTGCCTCCTCCATCAGGGGGGTTCTTCTACTTTTGCAGTGAAGAGTTTCCAGTTAGCATCAGTTGTTCCACCCGAAAACAATGTATCTTCCTGTTTTTGCAATGGTGGACTCAAATCCTTTGTGTGTAATTCGACCTTCAAATTCAGCCCCAGTCAGAGTAGCATCGTAAAAGCAAGACTTAAAAAGAACAAATCTACAATCATGTTTTACAGCCGTTACACTGTATTCACTTTTGAATAAGTTAAAGCTAAAAAGTTGACTAGAAGTTTAAACGCAGGGGTTTAACTGTTTAACTGTATTTTTTGGTGTTGGTTTAAAAATGGTGTTTTTCTTTTGCCTTTGTTTGTGAAGCACTTTTGTCAACTCGTGTTCTTTAAATGTGCTGTAGAAATACATTTCTTCCTCTACTGATGACAAGAATGAAAGCTGTAACTACAGTATGATACTTATTGTATTTTTTATTGAGGTTTTTAATCATATAGATTATTTACACGTGTTGATCACAGGCAGGTATCCCACAGGACGATTTGTCATCTGTAACCTCAGTAATCTAATGTGTATAGTGTTTTATACAAGAGAAAGAAGATGCGTGTCTCGTCATGATCTGACGTGACGGTTCCTACTGTTCTCCACACAAAGCACCGTGTTCTCTTCATGTAAGAAAGCCACGGTGACTGAGCACAATACAGGAATGCTATGTAACCATACTCCTGTTCAGTTTTACATTACATCTGAGAAGTGATGCATTGATGCAGTGATGCCCGCAGCGAGGCTCACTACTGTATCGCATTATGGGACCATTAGCTCTCTGCTGCACGATGAATTATCTTGGTATAATGCAAGTGACAGCGCCGCTGATGGCGCTCCTCATTTTATTTACACTCGCATTAGCTTCTGCTGCTGTACCTTTTGTACTCCTGCTTCATCAATATGGTAATCTGTATTGTAATTACTGGGATGAGTTCCTTAATGTCCCTCTGCAGTCTCCACGTCGGCTACTGTTTCTTCACTTTTTGTTTTCCTGTCTCTCCCCTGTCACACAGAGATCTGTCTGCTCACCAAGGGCAGACGAACTGCGAGCGTGCGAGCAGACACCTACTGTCGACTCTTCTCCCTCTCTGTCGACCATTTCAATGAGGTGCTAGAGGAGTACCCCATGATGCGACGCGCCTTCGAAACCGTCGCCATCGACCGATTGGACCGCATCGGTAAGACGTGCCTACGACTAACTCTTGCCCTGTCTGATTGGTCGAACCTCTTGCCTGTCATCGTGCCTTGTCGTCTTGTCTTTATCAGTATTCGTTTGCCTTCTTTCTTCATTAAAGCATTGTGTCCGCCATCTTGTGCTGCATGACCTGTATGCTATCTTTTCTTGTTTTTTCTTTAACTTCCCGTCTCTTTGTCTTTAATAACATTAAGGAGAATTTGTTGTAACCAGCATTAATCCTTCTAAAGAACCAAAGTAGAGTTTTGTGGTTGGATTAACTGGAAGGCAGTGCATGTCGCTGTCCGGGAGGGAGTCAGTTCGCCCCCTCGTTGGTTTGGTGTTGACCCCCCACTGGATGCCAGCGAGTGGATGGAAGCTAACCTCACATGCATGTGTGTCTGGCCCTCTTTCCACTCATCTGCACTCCTGGGTATGAGCAGCACCCCACCCCATATCAAGAGTTCTCCAAAATCAACCAGACTCTGTGAAAAAAAAAAAAAAAACAGAGAGCGGGGCCAGGTGACGTCAGGGAGTTGTTTCAGGCTCTAACGTCCCCACGTCCATCAGTTTCAGCTATACCCCCATCGACAATGCTTCCTTATTTCAAGTCTTATAGATTTATAGAAGATCTTGGCCTTGACATTATTGACGAAATAGAAGAAGAAGTGATAATGATTCAGACACACATGGATCTGTTTGAAAAAGGGGCACATGTATGTAATGCAAACAGGGCAATAATTGGTTGCATTGACCCTCATGTTGCACAGTCTCCCACTCCTCCGTTAGCAGTCTGCTCTCATTCTTTGATTGGAACTGGCACATTGTTAATTAAACATGCAGAATTTCATATGATTATATTATTATTACGTTAAGTGTTGGATCATTTTTTAATAGACATAAGTAGAACGTATGTCTTTGTCTTTGCTTATGTTTTGCTGCATTAGTTATATGTATCTTTTTAAATGAATATATGGATAATACAGGGCTGGGCAATATGTCAACATTATATCATTATCGTGATATGACTCTAGACTTTGATTATGGATATCATGATGTGGCATAAGTGTTTTCTTTTCTTGGTTGACGTAGTGATGTAATTTTCTGAACTAATCAGACTGTTCTACTTGTACTAATACTTGCCTTTACCCACTTAGTCATTATATCCTAACTATTTATCTTAATTTATCAAAAATGTCATTGTGTTAATAGGTTAAAAATAATATGTTAAATGTGAAAGTACCAATAGTCATCACAACAATATTGTTGCAATAGTATTTTGTCAAAAGTATTGTGATATTTACATATATATATATTTCTGTCGCTCAGTCTGAGCATTAATGAAGTGCTTTTGAGAAGATTTTGATAAATTGTGTTATTATTTTAAAGTCATATCGCCCAGCCCTAATATAATAAGAATTCAGCACATTTCATGGAGAGAGAAACATTTAGGCACACTTTGTTACATTTCATGTGGACATGTCAGTGTTTGTATAATGAGTTTCATTATTTGTTTCAGGTCCCACTATAGATACTTTAAGATCTTGTCTTACCCAACCCATGTTTATTAGAAAATAAGATAGTAAACCTATAAAAAATGTACTTGAAAAAAGGCAGGTACAGATTCATAACGTAAAGTAAAGTATCAACACGTGAATAGCACGTAGCTCTGCTACCGGACACCATCAGTGTGGCAATATAGCAGAATCTTGTGTTAACACCACGCTGCGTCTTACGTCTGTGGCAATCCTAATATAGCTGTGCTTTGAATATACCGATTGCAGTGTACAAGTTTGGATTTGGATTTAGATGTTATAGTAGTCCCAGAGAAAGATTTGTTTTCACAGCCACTTCAGTACAGAGACACAGTTGTAAACACAGCAGCATACAGATGAAGACAGTGTATAAAGTCTCCTTAAAGTTAATTTAACCTATTTTTAAATAAAACATAAAAATAAGGTGACTGTAACGTCTCTAAACCCTTTTAGTTATGATCTAAGTCCTGAGGGAATTTCTTATGATACATTAAAGGAGCTTAAAATTCCAGATAAGCGTGTTAATAGCATTTTCCACCTGTGTAAGGCTTGTTCCTGAATCAGCAGACAGTTAAGCTAATTTATCAAGTGTAGCCTCTGTATTTAGTTTTTTTTGTAAAAGCCTTTATGAAATGCAGGTGGATGCTCTTGGAGACAATCAATATTTGTTATTGAGGCGAAAATTAATTGTTTGACGCAGTCCTGCTGTTTTATAGAAACAGCTACAGCTAGTTATTTTTTTGCGCAGGAAGAAATTAAATTTGTTAGATAAAGCACGTTTTGAAATTAATTACGGTTCATATCATTAACTTTAATGGCATCATCATCAATTAGCCAAACTCTCTCAGTGTGTTGCCGCCGGCTTTACCAATAAATCTGCCTTCTTGTCAACCAACTGATAACACTAGGTGATTTGTTTTCATTTCAACCTAATGAGAAAACGATATCACTTGAATACAAAACTGTAGTTGGTTTTGCATAATGACAGTGTGCCAATGTTGTCTCATATCAGTGGTTAAGCTTATAGTCTGTATCTACTTGTCTGTTATTGTTGTTTTTGTTTGTCGTGGCTTTGTATTTGTGCATTATTTTTGCCTGGCACGGGCACATCAATATTTAAATTAACCATTGAAATAGACACTGTAGTGTCAGGTAAGCAAGCAACAAGCAATGAACACTAGATTTGGAAGAAGACCGCTGATGTGTGTCGCTGTTGAGACAACCTTTTCTCCTCAGAATTACGTTTAGATGCAACTATAATTCAGGTCAGGTTGCATAATCAAAATATATGACCAAACATATCGACGCATTTTAATCAACTACAGTAACTGACCACATCAGGTGGTGGAAAGTAACTAAGTACATTTACTCAAGAACTGTATTTAAAGCAACATCACGTAGCATCATGTCATAACAATGTTATGTGTTAAAAAACTTGTATGTTAAAGTAAACATGTATGTAAAGCTGTGATCTACCCTCTCACTGAGGCTACATACAGAAACAAGTGATGGGGGGCGGAGTCAAATTATTCTGAAGCTGTTATTTTGAGGTAAAGCAGTTACATAATGTTGCTTTAATTATAGCGTTGAGGTACTTGTTCCATTTTCTGCTACTTTATACTTCTACTCCACTACAGTTCAGAGGCAAGTATTGTACTTTTTACTCCACTACGTTTATTTGACAACTGAAGTTACTAGTTGCTTTTCAGATTGAGATAATCAACAATTAAATTATGCAATATTACTGATTAAGATCAGTATTTATAATCCAATAATACACTCAATTTTATTCTGAAATGTACCATTCTGAATTTTGAGTACTTTTACTTTTGATTTAAGTAGAAATCTGCTATCACTACTTTTACTTGACTACAAGATCTGAATACTTTCTCTATTGCATTGCAAATAAATTTTACATAAATCTGCCAGATGTTTACCATCAGTGTTTATTGTTACACTATCTGCTCAAGGCAACTGAGGCACGGTTAAGGTATGGTTAGGGTAATGCAAATAAAACTACTTTTCATAAGGGACACAAACCTCCATCTAAAGCTTCTTACTCCACCCACCCGGACGTCAACACCAACACTTGTCCCTGTGGTGTCCGAATGTCTCACTACGTTTTGCACTGGACCTGAACACGTACTGTGATGTACTTGCATAATGAGCGTACTTCAAAGGAGACAAGGTTGTTCTATTAGACAATCATAAATTAAAAAACAAATAAAAACATAATCTTTATTTGCCCTGCAGTGAAGTGTATGGATTTGTGCCCTTCACAACATACTGTATGCCTTTTGGCCTCAACAGTCCAAATCTACATTTGCCCTTTTTATGAGAGCTACCAGACCACACCATTGGATCCATCCTTTCAGACTAACCATGAAGGGGGTTTTGTCTCATACGAGGGAAGATACTTTGTCATGATCCGTGCTGGTTGTATCGTTTCTATATATGAACTGCATTTGGTTACATGCTTGTCTTGCTCTAAAAAAGGAAAGAAAAATAGTAACCATGCTTTGAAACCAATAACGTGTTGCACATTTGACATTATCTTTTATCTATCTAAAAATTATTTGACCAGGAGTCCGTCTTGAGACGAGCACATCTCGTTTTCAAGAGTGTCCTGGCCGACGAGTAGGCATCAGGTAAACACTTTATTCCAATTCCAATATTCGATCAGGGACAAATTGACCTGTAGAGGCTTGCTAAATGGATCCGGTCTCAAATTCATCCTCCAAGAGTTTGACCTCTTGCTGAAGGTTACATTAACTGTTTAATTCAAAGTCACCCACACCAGTCCTGCAGATGTTTTGATGGACACATTCAAAATGTCAGAAAACTAAGACAATCAAAGAAACAAAAGATATCTCATTCAGTGTCACATGCCATGTTTATTTTGTAACAGACTCTCACAGAATAATCAACTGGATTATGAACACATGCACAGCTCTATTTTTATTTAATCTTTGAATTCTTCGTTCAAAGTTTATTCACAAGTGAAATCATGTCTGCAGATTAGTAAAAACTTTACTAATGCAATGCCACATACACTTTATGTCACATGCAGAAATCCCATTTCATTATTTATTCATGTTTTCACCAATAGAAAAAAAAAACAAGTTTGTTTCTGATTGTCTGACTTTAAGTATGAATTCTGTCTTTTGTGTTAATAATCTGGGAAAAAAAACTGGCATTAAACAAAGGACAGTTAATCTCATGTTTAGACACAGAGCTACAGTGATGTTAGTTGACCACATGAGGAGGGCAAAGGTTTATATACTCCATTAAGAATCATTTTCTCACACACATTTACACCAGATATTCTCTGTAAAATAAGGTTTTATAAACAATGTTTTATTGAAAAACCCACAACAAAAAAGAAAAAAACATTTCCTGCAGTGACTTACTCATTTCAGATTATTGGTGAAATTTTTTATCAAATTACAATGTATCATTTCTCTGTTAAGCCTTGAATGCATCTCAGAATTTGTGTATTTTATTGTTTTTTTTGTTTTTTTTAAACACAGCCTTCATTATTTCTATGGTGTTTGTTAACATTATGATGTTGGTGTTTTGTGTTTTTCTTGGTCTTTATTTGTTTATTTGCGTGTTAGTTGGCTTTCAGACTGTTTTATAACAACTATGTTTTGGATTTCAGATATGAGTTGATTACTGTGTTACTATTTTTTTAAATGATCATTGAAGTTTATATGTTATAGTAAAATTGTAATTAATCTAACTTGAAATGGTGATTCAACTCATATTTGATCAATATTATTTCAATTTAACCCAACTTTTGTTGTAAAATGACTGTAGTGTTAACATTTCTTTATGTTTTTCTTTGTTTTCATTTTGCTTTTAGGGGACAATATTTTTATCCTCTAAGAATGTCTCATAGTCAGACAAAGATCAGGAAAATCACATTTTGCAGACATGTTGAAAAATGACCACTGGCATTCGTTGAAAAAGCAGTCCAGAATATTTTTAATAGAATATATAATATTTAATATACAGTTAAGTGTCTATTGAATTCGTTCTCTATGAGTTCCATCAGTAGAGATATGCACTGTAAAAGTGCAGACCAGTGTTTTAAGATAGATGCATAGATAAATAATATAATCTGATATTGTGGTGTTGGTGTTGTTCCTGGAACATCATAATTAATGTTGCTCCAGGGCCATCATTGAAACTGAAAAAAAGAAGAAGAAAAAGACCGGAAATATGTACATGGCAGAAGTTATCCTCTGTAACAAGTTTGAAAAGTTGTGTAAGGGTATATTTTTAACCTAAACCATGTTTTCTAAACCTAACCTAGTATTTTTGTTGCTTAAACGTAGCCAATTATATTTGTTTGTGCCTAAACCTAACCAAGTATGTTTGTTGCCTAAACCTAACCAAGTATGTTTGTTGCCTAAACCTAACCAAGTATATTTGTTGCCTAAACATAACCAGGAATATTTTTTTGTCTAAACCTGACCAAGTATTTTCAATTCAATATGCTTTATTGGCATGAATGTAACAGTGTACAATTCGTAAAATCACGAAAGTATATAAAGTAAAGTATATATAAAATAAGTTAAAGTATATCTGTTGCCTAAACCTAACAGAGTATTTTGTTGCCTAAACCTAATCTAGTATTTTTGTTGCCTAAACCTAACCAATTATATTTGTTTGTGCCTAAACCTAACCAAGAATATTTGTTGTGTAAACCTAACCAAGTATTTTTGTTGCCTAAACCTAACCAAAAATATTTGTTGCCTCAACCTAACCAAGTATATTTGCTGCCTAAACCTAAGCAATTATATTTGTTTGTGCCTAAACCTAACCAAGTACTTTGTTGTCTAAGCCTAACCAAGAATATTTATTGTCTAAACCTAACCAATATTTGTTGCCTAAACCTAACCAAGAATATTTGTTGCCTAAACCTAACCAAGTATTTTTGTTGTCTAAACCGAACCAAGTATTTTGTTGCCTAAGCCTAACAGAGAATATTTGTTTGTCTAAACCTAACCAAGTATATTTGTTGCCTAAACCTAACCAAGTTTATCTGTTTTTGTGCCAACCTAACCAAGTATTTTTGTTGCTTAAACCTGACCAAGTATGTCACAAGTGGGATACAAACTCCGGTCTCCTACGTAAGGGTCACAATGGATTGCTCAAAAAGCAACTTTTGTTGATTATCGTCATTAGAAATGATGGTCCTGGAACAACATTAATTGTGATGTTCTAGGAACAACACTGATACAATGATATCAGATATTCAGACAGACAGACAGACAGACATGGAACATAGTTGCTATAGCCATCGTTTAGCATAGATAAATAGCCACTTTCTAGGAAAAGTGAAGTGAATTGATTTGCTTATCAAAAGAACTTAAATTTAACTGTATAACTGTGTAGATATAACTCTAAAAGACTGTTATATTCTCAAATAAGTGTCTATCTTTTGCACACCCAACAAAGAGGATAAAATGTCAGAAAGAGCGATAAGAGGATGAGTGAAATAAGGAGAGGACAGAAGAATGTAGAGGGGCAGCAGGAACAGAAACAGATAAGACAGGCAGCACATCATTTTCCTTTTAAAATGGACGAAATTTCTCACACTGACGAATACCTGTTGCCCTGCCATCCAACAGTATTAATACTCCTGTGTCAAACTACCAGCGGTCATTCAGATCCTCGCAGGTATGACTTGGAGAAATAATGAAAATGTGTTGTCCCCTCCAATCTACAGAGTTTAACCCCGTCATCTTTAAAAATGCAATAACAGCATTCTTGTAAGTTAACAGTAGTGAGTCTTATATGTGGTGCTAGTTTTAGCCTTTAACCACCCAACCCTGTAGTGACTGTCGCAGTCTAAATGAACAATGTCAAATGGAGGACTTGATTCTGAGAAATGGCTGCAAAACACAACATCAGTCCATGTTCAGCTGTGAGAGTCTTGTCTTATAGCTGAATGCATGGCTTGTTGGCAGCCTTGAGTGGAGAGGAAGCCGTCCAGCGAATGCCGCTCAACTGTAAACTCGGCGCAGAAATCTTCAGCCCTCAAGGACAGGGCTTAATGATTGATTGACTCGAGCTTTCAGCACACTAAAAGTCAACTCTGTCTTCTTTATAACGCTCCGCAGCCTGTCGATACACAAGGCCAACAGTAATTACGGGAAACACATCCTCTAAATAAATTTGAACGCAGTCATTCAAAGTAAAGATGTTAAATTGATCTTTGGCGTTATTATTGTCAAATGTGGCAGTTCTTTCTACGAAAGAACAGTTTCAAGACGTCTTTCATGCTCTTAGCACCACTTAGCATTTTACCACAGTTTTGCTCCTAAACTCCCAAAGCCACAAAAGAGGCTGGTGTTTAAAGAAGCCATCTGTCAAGCTTTTTTTTTATCACGGTGCATGACTTGTGACAGGCTGAGACACATTTACAGGCCTGTGGGCTCAAAATGCCCTTTATAGTGCATAAATATAGCATGTTGTTTACTGTATTACGGAAAAAATGCACAATTATTACTTAAGTTTGCAGGCAAATTCTGTACTTTAAACATTTTGAACAAATCTCCATAGACTTCCATTTAGATTTTAATAATAAAGATAACAGCACTCTGTGGTGAAATGAGTTAAGTTTAGTTCTCCATAAGGATATTTAATGTATAACTACACAATCTGTTCCCCTTCAGAGTGTTAGGAGTAGATCTTTGTGTCTTTCTTTGCTTGTTTTTATTGACAGCTTGTTCATGAAATTTAAAAAAAAAAAAGGTTATTCTAAGTGTCCTTGTGATGTCTTTTAGCAGAGTTGTCATTGTGATTAAAATAGAACGTGGCTTTAAATTTATTCTTAGAGCTTAGAAAAGAAAAACTGTCCAGTAGCGTGATCTGTGGGTACAACTCATCAGTATTCTTCTGTGTTTCATTGTCCACATCAGCACCTTCACAGTCTACGCTATCACGTCACACTTTCAGTAATCTTTGTCTCCTTATGTGTCCTTCACTCCTTTCAAACTGTATATTTCCCATAGTCATTACCATTCAATGTCCTTCAAACTTTATATTTAATATGACAGATCTTAGCGGATATGAAAAGATGCAGCTTGTAAGATTGAAAGAGTTGATAAATTAAGTGGAATCAAGAAGAGAAAAGCTCTTCAATTGGTGCCAGAACAATGTGCTAAAATCTTCCTGCTAGAACATACAAGCTGCATCTTTATCATCACTGTCCTGAATCCCTTTTCCTGTGGTTTAGGGCAACCAAAGTTTGCCATGGCTTTATGTGCTCACCTCTCCTGACTGCACCCCAACAGGGAAGAAGAACTCCTTGCTGCTGCAGAAGTTCCAGAAGGATCTGAACGCCGGCGTTTTCAACACGCAGGAGAACGAGATATTGAAGCAGATTATCCGTCAGGACAGGGAGATGGTGATGATGGTGGACCGCAAGCAGTCAGTCACCGGGATGAACTCAACACCAATGTCAGGAAACTCCATCATTAACTCACCAGCCCAGCCGCCCTTCCCCACTGCCTTCAGCACCAATCAGCTCCAGCAGGCCTCCATACCCATGACCTACAGCGCTTCAGCTATTGCCAATGCTACTGCTGCCCGCATGATGCCAGCCGCTGCCGCTGCTGCGGCTGCAGCGCAGGGGGTCTACCCTGCACCCAGTCTTTCCCACGGCAGCCTGAATTCTTCCTTAACCAACCCACAGCAGCAAGGAGCCATCATGTCGCCCTGCTCCTTTACGGCTGCCATGTGTAGTCCGCCTGTGCAGACCCCTCTGGCCGGCCGGAGCTTCCAGTACGGCTCGCGCACAGGCTCCCAGCTGTCACTTATCCAGCAGCCCATTGCCCAACCATCTCTATCCGCACAGCAGCAGCTTGCCCAGCAGCCTGCTGGGTCGGCCGCAGCCGCAGCTTCTGCATCGCAGCCGCAGCAGCAGCCGTCGCCTCAGCAGCAGCAGCAGGTCCCCTCTCCTCAGCGGGGAGACCTCCAGAAGAGCACACAGGCTCTCCAGTCAGGCAGCTTGAGTCGAGATGTGAGACACTTATCTGCCTCCCAACCATCACTGCCACACGACACATCTCTGGGGCCCAGAGCACACCCAGCCTCAGGAGACTCTCTGGCCTCCATCGTGCCACCACCAACGGCGGCAGCAGCAGCAATCCAGGGGATGAATCTGCAGAGCGGCATCCGCACCACAGTGCCCCAGCGGGTCAATCTATTCCGCCAGATGTCGTCAGGAGCGTTGCCTCCGGTGCGCTCGGCAGCGGCAGCAGCGGCGGCGGCGGCAGTGGCAGCAGCATCATCATCATCATCCTCGACCCAGCACAGGGAATCCCCCGGATCTAGGAGAGATTCTGTCCTGAGCAGTACAGAGACTGAGCAAGACAAAATGCGTTTTGCATCAAATTTATGATCCCATTTTTCCCCTTTTCAGTTTTTTTAAACTTAAATATGTTTCAATTCATTTTTAAAAATGGAGATACAACAAAAGAGATAAAAGTGAGGGACTTCAACATTTTTGTTTCTCTCCGACTTTCTTCTAAAATAACCTCATAGAAATCCTGTACATACAAGCCCTTGTATTATATTTTAGACACATTGTCTCCCTAAACTTAAGAATGTATATTATACAGATACATCTCTCTTTTCTTTTGCGTTACATATATATCTATATATATTTATATATCTATATATAGATATATACATATGTGTGTATATATACTGCTGTATGTATGCGTGTGTGAGAGTGTGTGTGGGTGTGTGCATGTGACCGCGTGTGTAAAATCCAACTAGAATATTTGGCAATGGCAATTTAAAAGCTGTAGTATAAACATGAGTCTTCCTTTCTGACAAATATAAAGAATTATATACAATGTACGAAGTTTTTTTTATTTTATTTCATTTTGCTTTCTTTTTTTTTTTTGCTTTGTGTTTTTTTTTTTTTAACTGGAATGCATTGTGGATTCTGACGACGACTATTGCTTTTTCTTTTCTTTTCACTTTTTTCCTTTTTACCACTGAAGAAGAGACAAATTATCTTCTCCTATTAAGCAGCTTTAGGCACCACTGTGGAATAATACATGCAAGCAACTCTGACAAATAATCTCCAAAAGCACACACACACACACACACACACACACACACACACACACACACACGAAAGAAAGAAAATCTCACTCTGAATTTTCCTGAACTCTCATTTCAGAAATCAACACAGATACTGTAACTAAGTGTTATGTTGCTCTCAGCAACAAAAGTACAGTCTGCCGAGCCTCTATATCCCCACAGCGGCTCACATTCAAACCATGACAGTGTTATGGGTCCAAAGGGAATAGATAATAGAAATGCTGCTTTCTCTGTTTGTTTTGAGGAGAATGGATTGTGGAGAAAGTCGTGGATGGATGCTATTGTTTTCTATTTCTAATTTCAGATGGCTGAGATGTTATGTAATGTTGCTTAAAAATTCTGTGTATATTTATAATATTTATAAACTAAAGATTATCACCATTATGCAATAGACTGTGACATAAAGATTACCTATATGTGTGCTGTAAATAGTTTTGTAGAGCTAGTATTTACAGATACTGTGTGGTGCATTCTCTATCATAACAATGTCTTACTTCTATCAGGAACCTGGATATCATCTATATGCGACAAAGGTTAAGTGACAAAATACACGATGTTTCATAAGAGATGAGCAAACCTTAATGCAAGAGCTAGCACTACTTGATGCTGGGAGACGCCTGATCGGAGGACATTTAAGAATCCCTATTTCTCTCTGTAGACTAATCCTAATCCTACTGTGGTTTTTGATTTCACATCAAGTGATCAAACACAATATTTAACTACAATTCACAACTTCATTTGAGAGTAAATGTTTCCTTTCTATCACCTCATTTCCCAAAAGCTCCTGAGGATCATTTTAAAAATGATTCCCTGCTTTATGACTTGCTGATGCACCAAAATGAGGCTCTTTTTTTTTTTTTTTAACTACAATTTAATTCCGTTTTTGCGCACATGCTTCTTGAGTTAAACTGTACTGTACTCTGTCATATCACACCGACTGTAGTTGAAGAGCCTGGCACGACATCTTCCACACATATGTTGCAGGTTACAGGTGCAATATGTAAGAATTTTTGTTGAGAACATAAAAAAATGAGCAAAAATTATCTGTAAAGTTGAAAGTTGAAGTTAGCATGCTAACCAGTTCGCCCCGGCCCAGCCTGGTTTAAAGCTCCAGTACTAGGGGTGTTAAAACCAACACTCCCCTGGTGCTCCGAGCTCCCAGTCTGAACGGCTAGATGCAGGGCTAACCGAGCTAACTGGCTAAGCTACATCTACAGTTAGCTGGTGATATCGTCCCATTCTTGTGAACGTGCTATCTCGAGAATGCCTTGTGGGAATTCCCTCAAATTTGGCGCGTATATTCACATGGACTCAAGGATGAACTGAGTAGATTTTGGCGGTCAAAGGTCAAGGTTACTGTGATCACATGATGTCCCATTCTTGTGAACATGTTATCTGGGAAACGCCTTGTGGGAATTTCTTCAAATTTGGAAGAAATGTCCACTTGGAGTCAAGAACGAACTGATTAGAAAACACATTTTTGGCCATTACTCAATTTATATGATGAGTATGACAAAGAATTTACACAAAAGTCTAGTGGGATAAGATGATGAAGTTCTGAGTATAAATTGGACAGGTGGCCAGTTCTTACATATTGCACCTTTAAAGGTATCCAGTCACTCCCATGTGCAGGAGGGGGGACATTTCACAGAGAGGCTGCAAGTCAGAAAAAGAAATGCTGGTTTGCATTAAGGTTTCTGTCTCATGTAAATCCATTATGTGGGCTTAGCTACTCGAAACTGACCGGGGAAGCAAGGTCAGGCCAGAATATTGTGACTCTATCAAAAAAGGATCAGAGCTATTTGGAATATTTTAATCTTGCAATAACCAATGACTCAGCTCAAATAAGCCAGCTACCACGGCTTACAGGCCACTTCCCTGCACACGCAGAGGATTGTCATTGCGCACAAGACCTTCCTTTCTTCCTTCCTCTCAAAAGCATTCTCACGTCAGCCGTGCAGAATTTTCTATTTCGGAGTCATAGTTTTCATGGCGACTGCGTATCCCATCAGTTTGAAGTGACTAAGCCCCTTAGAGATACCGTTTTAAAAAGATTACAAGTCTTCGCTACAGATTGTGTCGATAGTGTACCAATACAGTCAACCCACCAAATGTCATGAAAGCATGCACTGTCACAAATACTTAAAAAGATACTATCTCAAAGATGTTGACGTTAAATGTAATGTTAGATTATGTTTTGTTCATTGTCTGTCTGCCTAGACGTTATTATCTGTGTGTGAACAGAAGCATCGACTTTTCACATGGACATTTCTTAAGTATTTGTGCCTAAACTATAGCCATGTTCCATCCTTTGTTACGAGTGTGAGCTTGGTGCATTCTGGGGGAGGGGGAGGGCGGGGGCACTTCTGCACACGGCTGCGCATTCATTCTTACTATACTCTATGTGTTCTATATGTCTCAGTGTTTTTAGACAGGAAAGGAGTAAGCAATGATGATGGCCAAACGTCTCAGTTGATCCAATTGGTATCTTTACTTACAATGTGAACTTCTAGAGGCAGGTTTTTTCTAACATTGTCAGTCAAGCTATATAGGATATTTAATGAGGTTGTGTACAGTTTAACAGAAGAAAAAAAAGAAGTGCAATCTTTAGCAGTAATATCACGCTCAACGAGACATTGTACAAATTTGGAGCACCTTTATACCTTTCTTTGTAGCTAGCCACTGATGTTTGGGGTCGAATATTGATGTGCGGAAGGAAACTGGCCAAAGCAAAACATTCATTGTCTTTGTTTTAAATTGCACTTTCTGATTTACTAATAAAGACAGATTCTTTCAGCTAGGTTTAGATGTTGGAAGGAGCGAGAAAGGGAGCGATATCCCCGAGAATTTGTGCTGCCCTGATCCTGTATGAGGTTGGAAATGAGGGGGGGGAGATGTTCCATTTACAACGAAGAGCGCTTAATCGTGAATATGCCATAGTGTATAGGAACTAGTACACAGTCGAGATGGATAGCAGCACTGTTAGTTTGTGCTGTTTTTGATACTTGCCTTTGGAGGGAGAGCTTCCCAACTATGTGCTTTTTTCACTATCACAACAAAACATACTGGAATGGGCATTAATGGTGATGTACAACACAAACTAATGAGCTTACATATTAGCAGTATAGAGACTCTCAACAAACCAGCACATATATTTGTATATTTCTTTTTTTGTTTGTTCTTTTGTTGGTTTGAGAAAAAAAATATAAAATATGAAGAGATGCAAAAAGAACTGAGAATAATGCCCAGAGAGGACAAACCAAATGTTCGTTTGGTTTACCACAGGTTTCATATGTTTACTGATGATGTGCGCAGTGGAGAGAGGGGCAGAAGCTACACGACGAGCTGCTCGGTCCTCTTAAAGCCCACTCACATGGTCATTGTTCAGCTCATTTATGTAATCCAAGGCTTAGACAATATCAGTTGGTTACTTGATACAGATGAAAGAAAGATTAATGTAAACTTTCTTACAACAATATGCAGACAAACAGTGTTTGTCAAAAAATCTTTTTGATTTTTTTTTTTGTTTATTTTGTTTGTAAATAATAAACCTTTAAAATATAGAAAATAAACGACATATTGTCATCTAAAAAAAAACCAGCGTGTGTGTCGTTCTATTGTCAAACTGCGTGTGAATGAATGAGCTCATTTACAGTTTGATCGAGGGAGAGAATGGAGATTTCAGAGATGAAGCAGTGATGGAGAGGGTCGTAGAGTATTCAGGAATGGCGTCTGTCAGCAGTTACAGGCCGGGTGAAAAATCGGTCTATGTGGCCACCAGGGATTTCCATTCATTACCTACAAATCCAGTTATCAGTCATGAAGTCATCATACAGAAGACAGATCTCTCTCTAAGACTGTTCTCATAGATAGGACAAGTTACACAATGCAGGCAAACTAACAAAGCCTTGCTCATATTAAAGGGTAAGGGAATAATCAACTACTCATTTTGTCTATTAAATGTCAGAAAATAGTGAAAAATGTCCAAGCTGACATCTTCACGTGTCTCCTTTTGTCCAACTACCTGCAGAAAACCCAATAATATCAGTTTAGTAACATATGTGACAAAGAAAAGAATCAAACATATGGGAAACTAGCTAGCTAATATTTTACATTATTGATTAAACAATCGATTGATGGCCTAATCATTGCAGCTCACTGAACATGCAGGCAAAAATCAATACAGCTTTAAAGGGTAACTCCAACAATTTTACACATTTTAGTGTGTTAACAGGTCTTGAGGAGTAGTATGAAGCCTTTTGCGGCTCCAGAGGAAGCTGCATGTACTCACTCAGTCACTCAGTGGCTAAGTTGCATTGTGGGTAATGTTGGCGGCAGCAGGTTTTGAAAAGAAGGAAGAAAAAAAATCGACATCTCTGGTTCTGCTGTATCGATTTTGATCATTCGTTTTTAAACTGTCCATAATGAGTCAAGCGAAGTTATTGGAGTCCAATGGTAAACCCGGTGCCTAAATTACCCACAATGCAACCTAGCCACCGAGTAACATCACTGGAGGCAATTTATCAGATTGCATGCAGCTTCCACTGGAGCCACAAATGGCTTTATACTACTCCCCAAGACCTGTCAACACACTTTAATGTGTAAAACTGATGGAGTGATGCTTGAAAGCTTTATTGATCTTTGCTTGCATGTTCAATGAGCTGCAATGATTCGTCCATGAATCAATTGACCAATAATACAAGCTGGTTCCAGTTTCCCAAATGTCTTGATTTGATGTTTTTCTTTGTCATATGTGTTGGTTAACTGATATTACTGAGTTTTCTGGTGGTAGTTGGACAAAAGGAGACGCTTGAAGACGTCAGCTTGGACTCTGTAATGGACATTTTTCATTATATCCTGACATTTAATAGACAAAATGAGCAGATGATCATTCAAGAAAATAATCTCTAGATTAATCAATTTACTTGCAGGTCGAATACAATGACATGATAACAATACAGCTATATCGTCATTTTATGCTGAGAATCATTTCTGTTCAAGATTTTAACACGCAGGTTAAACATGAACTTATATATGACACATATTCATACACATACAAAGCACATCAAACATAATCCTTAATTCAGATCTCAGTTAGCAGCAAACTGATTAGACTAAGATAAGATCTTTTATGATGTATTAAAGAATCCTTCAGGCTGTTGTGTTTAAATGTGGGGACCCTAAATCACCTGCTGGAGGTCAGGTGTTGGTATAATCTGTTTATAACATGTCCATATCCCACATTATAACATTTATAAATACATTTGTCAACAAATTTGAACGCGTCATCTCATCACAGCTCAAAGATTAACCTGCAAGCTTTTCTGTTTTCCCCTCTCAGTTGAAAACAGAGGTTGAGCACGGCTCAAATTGCCGATGCGGTTTGCGGTTACCTTTTGAAAGGCGGGCTCACAGGGGTTACGCCGGGGTGACGCATGCTTCAGTTGATCTGTCGCTGCAGAGAAACACTGCACTCAATTAGGCATTAATGCTTCATTAAATGTGAGTAATTGTAATGAGGGGACATTACATTTTTAGCACGTGTTTGTGTGATGACACTTGAGATGTGACAACCGAAGTTTGTCTGCAGAGACATCATCAAAGGTTCATCATCGTTACTTACCACCAAATTACCAGCCGAGCCATTATATTCAGAGTAATGTTGTTTTAATAGATATTGAGATTATACTGATATTTATATGATTCATGCCTTGAAAAAAAGAAAAAAAACAGACAAAACAGAATGTACTGTCTCTGTGCACAGTCAGTCATAAATCCGTGCAACAGAAGCTACTACTTTCACCCCAGATAACTTCGCATCCTCAGACATCAGGCTTACATGAGTCAGTTCAGGCCTGTTCCGGCTCTTTCTAGGGAGCTGTGATGTCAAACCAGGTTGTTATGAATACATTCGCAGGTCTAACTCCCGCGTCGCACCTGTCAACATCGTTAAAAGTCCCAGCACTCCTTCACCTGTCACTCCTTTTTCGTGCATCGTTCCCTGGCTAGGCTTTGCCCTCTCCCACAGGCCTGCATGCAAACAGCAAAGGATTAGTGGAAGGTTATCGCCTTTGGAAGATGACTGAAATAAGGTTACAGGCTTAGGTTTGACCCTCACTGATCCCGTAGTAACCTTAAGGTTGACAAATGTGTTTGAGGAAAAAAGAAAAGGGTGTATTTATAGACAATGTTGTTACCTTGATGCCTGAATTTAATGTTGCAGTGTATTCAGATAGTTGCATATTATCCACCTGTGTAGCAGTTTCAGCATTATACTGAGAAGAACATGCGCTTTAACCTTGGTATGACCATAAAATGACTTGTGACCTACAAATTAATATGCTTGTCCTTCAGTATGATGTTATCCTATGGATTCAATTATTTAGGATTGCATATCAAAGCATTTCATTTAACCTGCAGCACTGAGGTCAACAATCACATAAGGTACATTAAACCAAGGACAGTGTGGCACAGTGCAAAGTACAGAAGCTTTTCAGTGGAGACCAACACTATAAAAAAAAGAAATACACTGCGGACAGTTTTCCTCGACAAATCATTCATTTGGAATCTAATTACTTTCCTATTCAGATATATTCTAATAAATCTGTAGCACAAGTGGTCATACTTTATGATTTATCTGGCAAGAGGCTACCATTTATCAAGGGCTTAATGAGCTTGTCTGCTTACCCCACACCAGGTACTTTAATGGGCTTGGAGGCATTTCTATGTTTTATCCACTGCTGTGCTGCAGGGGGGCATATTTCTGCAACTCGGTAGAACAAATCGTGCTGCAAAAAGCCTTGCAACACCAAAGATACACAAAGTACAACCAGCACACAGCAGTTACAACAGCTGGAAGTGATGTTGGTCTGTTTGGTTTGCTGTGACCTTCAGTTTTCCCCTTTTCCCTGCAATTAAGTTGTGTTGACAATGCACATATTCAAGCGCTGCATTAAAGCTGTAATACATTTACTCTTGGACAAATACATAAGCCAAAACATAAAACCAGGTAGGTGAAGTTGATAACTCTGATCATCTCATTACAATCTAATCTTATGTCCCTGAACAATCCATCTCAAACCCATCAAGGCTTGGACACAGGACCTCTGGGGGCCTCCTGTGGGTGTCTGGCACCAGGGCCTTGTCTGCAGATCCTTTGAGTTGCCACATCCTTTTAAATCCTTTGGGTTGTAAGGTGGTGGCCTCCATGGCTCGGACTTGTTATGGCATGTTCCACAGATGCTCAAACACATTGCCTAAATTCAACCTCATATATTAAAGGTCCAGTTTTGTAAGAAAGTTGATTTTTGAGTCTTATTCCCAACTCGATGAATGCTGATGCTTTGAGATGGCGTCCCAACCCGACCTACGATCCCAAAGACGAGTTGAGAATGACACAAAAAACTCAAAATCGACTTTCTTACAACGTGGACCTTTAACGTTTCTGCAAACCACTGATACATCCACATTTGTTCATGTCATAGGCTACGTACCATATTGACAATTCTAACATTTATGACCTGACTGTTATATCAGGAGGTGGAGGGAATGGTGGTGGAGCTGAAGGGGGAGATGGCTGCCAGACCAGTGACCGCAGTTCAAGACTGTGTTTCAACATTTGAGGTATGGAACCACTGGATAATTTTGCCAAAGGACCATTGGCCTTTCAACAGTTGTAAGCATGACACCAGTATTTTTACCAGCTGCAATTGTGCCAACAAAAAACTGATATTTTTGACGAGAAGCAGGGACATCTTCAGCCGTTTTTGTGGCACCAAAACATGTATTTTTAAGCCAAAACATGATCTTTTCTATGTGGATTTTCTGCCTACACTTAACCAGACCATAACAGAAAATTGAACCTAAAGAAACAATAAGTATCAGCATATGAGTATTTTGCAGAAACGTACATTGCCATGATTTATTGTGGTGCATGGGTTGCCACGAAGTCCGTCTATACGCTTGAGGAACGTTAATATAATCTTACATGTTCTCCTTTTATCCTTGTCTGAAACATGCAATTAATTACCGCACACAACCACAACATTTGTTAGTTAACAGAAAGGCAGCCCCTTCAGTTTGTGTCTCGTTTGTCCCTGTGATCGAATTTCATCGGGCGAGTCGAATCAATGTCAGCTTAACTTCCTTCCCCTCCATTTCATTTCAAACAATCACCTCAAGACATTTGTAACATTAAGCACACATAGCGAGTGACTGTCCTCAGGTGCCCACGTAAGGTCACACCCAGCCAGAGTAATCCACAAGGTGATTCTAGAAATTAGTCATATTTATGCCGCTTTTCATGTCGACAGCGGCCCGGAGATTGATTGCGGGCTCGCTTCAGAGGGGCCACCTCATCTTCCGTCTGTTCCGCGGTCAGCCGTCGTGTTTCACATCCGATATTTCCCCGCCGTCCTGAGTCAGACTCATTTCGCTCGGTCAGTGTGTGTGTTTGTGCGTGTGTGCGTGTGTGTGTGCAGTTGTGTTTGCTCAGTATCTGTGCAAGCACTGATGAGATGCACGATGTCCCGGCCCGTTGGGTGAAAGCTTCCTGGGAGCCAAAACAGGATACTCTGATTAGAATGCACAGGCTGTCCTGCTGCTGTTTGGCCTCTTCCTCTGCTTCTGTGTCTCTGTCTGTGTCTGCCCACAGATCACACACACACACACACACACACACACACACACACACACACACAGCAGCCGTGCTGATGTACAACACCACAGGTAAAGTTCTCATTAACATGAATCTCACAGTGGAAAAAAAAGCTTCACAAAGCCGTGATTTATGTAAGGCTTGGTCCGTTTACATGCACTCAAAGGTCAGAGGTTATTATGCACCACAGTGAAAATGGAGTCATCTTATTACGCATCTTCTTCAAAGAGGGCACAGCAGGAGTGCCGCCTCCGCGCCCCGAGCTCGATATTGAAGTCTGTAGCAACAGAGAAGTCGATCAAGATTAGCTCTGTGAGGTCTCGGTCTGCCCTTCACGGGAGGCCGTTTTCAATGAGTCGATGTCGGCTCGCTTTTGGAATCCTTTCACCAACTTTCTTTGAAAACAGCATCCTCACAATGCCGCCTTTTGCATACTGTGATTTTTTTGGGAGGAGGATTCATTTGCATGTCATTGAAAAACATTTCACTGAATCTAACAATACAAGCCAAAGTTGGGCTGAAATGTGCATTTATTGTAATCACTTGAAGGTCAAATCTCTTGTGTTCGGCCACGATTGGAAAAACTTCAGTATGAGAGCCAAAGTTGGTTGCTTTGCTGCGGCCTCGGTCTCAGAAATGTGGTTAAAATATGTTCTACAGGTTGATGGAAACATGACAAACAGGGAAAAAAACTGCCATTCTTCCTCCCATTTGAGAAAATAAACAGTAACCAGCTAATGATTGATAATAAGTTGATCATTAAAGCTGTTATTGATTCATTTTCAGTTGGATGAACAATTGATTCTCTCAGTTCAGACTGCGTGCAGCAGCTCAGCTCTCCTCTGCTCCCACAGGGATCACACTGAAGACATGAGACATTTCCCCTCTCAAACAGGATGTTTTTTTTTTCCTCCTTTCTTGTTTTTGTTTCTTGCGTGTGGTACCCAGATGTGCTGTGAGTCACTTTAACCTTTCCCAAGCACCTCGCCTTCACATAGTTTAACCTCAGATATGACTGCTGGACGTCTGCGCTGACCTCACAGTAGAGGTCAGAGGCGTCTTGTTATCTTCTTACTCCCTCTCACAGACACGCGCTCTCTTTCTGTCCCTCACACACACACACACACACACACGCTCCATTTCTCCCCGAGCAAAAGCCTTCATATCTCCTGTGTTAGCAAAAAAAAAAAATCTGAAACCTGATTATCAGCAAAAGCTTTTGGAGAGTGTGGCCAGGAAAGAGGGGGACGGACACAAAGACACGGAAGATAAGCAGAGCAGCCCGAAAGTGACGTGACGTAAATTAAATGTTAATATTATTATTATATCAGCCACCGTGGCTCTTTACCAAGCGGCCCTTCATGGTGCCTCGCCTCCACCACTCAAACACCTATTGATGAACTGTCAGCAGACGCCGTTTGCCATCTCCTTCATGGAGCAAATCTTTTCCATTTCCATAATTACACTGGGAGGAGGATTTCGCCCAGTCCTGCATGTTTTTTCTGGTCAAAATTGGCTGGCTGAGAATGCATTTCTTATTATGATCTTACTTTCCTTTTTGATTTACTGTGAATAAATAGTACCCAATGTCTAATGTTGTTAAACATTAGATAGAAGCATATTATGCGTATACAGTACTCAATACTGAGGCATATTATGCTCGCGAGTAGGGGAGGGGTGGCAGTGGGGTGGCCAGCAATTGTATCGGGGGGCAAGCAAGTCCAGCTGCCTTCATAGAGCATATCCTGGTGACTGAGATGAGACTATGTTTCAACATTTGTAAGGGTGATGCCACTGGATATAGCCCTGGGGACATTTTCCAGATGTGTTTGTGGCAACAAAAACAGGTCATTCAAGCCAGAACACGATCTTTTCCTGACCCCAATCAAGTGTTTTGTGTGCCCAAACTTAACCAGAGCATAAGCACAGCATTGTCACAACATAAAATAGAAAACTGAACCTAAAGAAATGTAAAGTTGTAACATAAAGAAATGTAAAGTTTCAACATATCCATGGTCTGTAGAAGCGTGATTGGCTCGTTTCCACGGGAAAATCCGTAGAGCTTTTTGTAATTTGAGAATTATATACATACAGTAAATCTCAGTGGGACTACCAAATTGAAAGATTATTTTTTCAAAGATTATGCAGCCTTAATTCATTTAACAGTAGGATTCCTTTGCCTTCCTATACACAACAACATATACAACGAGATTAAAACCCCCCTTTCCCCTTACATCTGCACAGTCAATCCCCATGAGGGAACTAAAATGATTAAAAAAGGCACAGATAACCACAGGTTTGCCTCAATCCAATTGAGCTTCATGATCTAGAGATAATAGACTGCTGACTAACTGCAGAGAGATCAGATACAGGAGGTGGAAGTTATTAAATGTAGTCAAAAAGTTTATTCTGTGGTCCTGCCAATAACCATTTATCTTCCTAGACATCCCTTTCTCACAGGTTTATTAAATCATACATGTTATCCAAAGATTCTTGTCTTGGGCTCCATTTGACACGATATCAAACACAAGACACACACGACCGCCCCACGAGGAGCTCCATATCTTCAGTCCTTCATCTGAATCCCTCCCTCGGTCCGACTCGCAGCTTTGATCCCACACACATGCAGCAGGGGTCCTCTTAAGGGGTCTCGTTCAGCAGATTATCTCATAACCACATCAAGGACGACATCCAATATCCCTTTACCAGACCCACTCTTCTGCTCTCCAACATTAATCTGTCTGAACGAGCCAGGATTAATAGTTTCCCAGAAATGCCGGGCTACGATATGAACAAGTGAAGGGAAACCTGACATCCTCCCAGGTCAAGGCCTCAAACGCAACAGGCACAGCTGACAGACGTTCGCTGAGCCTGAATCAGTCGTGCGCTGGGCTGACCTATGAGGTTTTATTTCAAACAAAAGAGGATTTTCTAAAGAGGAATGGAGGTTACAAATCAGATTAAGTCTCAAGTTTTCATATAAAGAGGTGAAAGTACCTGCTATTCTAACTTGGAAAGAAGAAAATTAACCAGCAACTAATTGGATATTAAATTAATTGTTTAGATCAATTTCCAAGATAAAGGGGGAAAAATTTGATAGTTTGATCTTGATGATAATAATTTTCTGTTTTTCAGTTTTGTGCTGAAAGTTTATCATCACGTGTTATTTTTGAACTTCCTGTCTTTGTCTGTTTTCCTGCCCTTTCTCTTTATACACCTGTGTTTGTTTGTTCATTAGCTCTTGTGCATTAAAGCCTTTGTTTTTTCCTGTACTATTCGTTGGTTAGTCATGGTCTGTCCTCCATTTTGTATTACTGTTCAGTTTTCTGGATTCTCCTTGTTGCTTTTTCCGTTTTGTTTCTCGCATTTTGCATTTTGGATTTTTGGACTTCAGCTGTCATTAAAGCTCACTTATTGTCGTTTGGCCTCCGTGTCATTCGTTTGGGTCCCGTTTTGATACATTGTGACACTTAAGGTCACATTAATTGTGATCATCTATTAGGTCAAATATTCTAGACCGTGCCTATGATCAGTGGTGACTCACCCAAACACATTTCCCCCCTCTTGTCTTAAGTGACCGTGGCCAAAAAACGTATTTAAAACATTCAGCAGCAGTGTCTCTTCTGAATATGGTGACACAGCTGCGCACAATAACCTACAGACTGTGTTTTGGACATTTTGTTTCCACAGGAGTAGGTGGAATCTCTTATTTCCATGCAGATAGCAGTGTCATTATGTCAGTATCGCATTTTTCGCCGGTTCATACAGTATATGCGTGCGTTTGCAAAAATATTGCGGCTATGCATTTTGTTCTGCGGCGTGCCTCGATGGACTGAAACCCTGGCCATTCAGTATCAGTTAGTCATCACTAAAGTAAACCATAATCTGGTCAGTTGGAGGGCAAAAGGATGTAAGAGGTTTCCCTCTGATGTAGAGCCCTATCCCTATCCTAGACTCCATGGACATGTGACACCTAAAGCCTCCTGCATAACAGTAAATAATCCTGCCATCGTTAAACCCAGCCAGATTAAAGCAAATCCCTTATGAATTGACTTTTTGTTGTAGTTTCCATAACCATATTAATGATAATATTATGATTCAGCCCTCGTTTTCTCTTCTGTGTATCATCAGGACATGCATGTGAACAGCTGGACTGTACGTAAAGAGCCGAGTCATGCACACGCCCATCGCAGCATAGGAACAGCTACAGCGGATGGAAGTCGACTTGAGACTAACAGTAGATTCAGATGGCCAAAAAAATGTATTTGTAATTTAATGGATTGGGATGCGAATGACCTCTGCAGCCTGTTAAGTCTAAGCTTTGGAATCCCAAACCGTCTGTTAGACGACATAAGCTTTTTTTTTTTTTTTTTTGTCCAAAATAACATATGAAAGGGATCTGATGTAATTCTATTATGGTTCTGCTACTGCTGCTAGGTCCTTCTGCTACTGCTGTTACTATTACTGCTACTTCCAAAGTCATGAAACGTAGCACTTGCACTATTTTACCATGATTTTATTGGACTGTTTTGGAGTAAGTGCACAACTTGACTGACTGTGAGCTGAAGAAAATCCACTTCTTAGATGCTGAAAAGATTCTGATGATGCTGAGGATACAACATGCCTCCATCGTCATTACCTTTATTCAAACAGGGAAGGCCACTGAGAGAAAGCTCTCTTGTAATGATGCCCTGATAGCAACACATATAAAAACAATATATATATAGATATAAGATAACAGTACATTTCCTGTTTTATTTTTTAGTTAACTCCCCCGTGTGCTCAGTGTTCTGTTTCCGTCCTGTGTTCCTGGTGCTCCTAATTTCTCTTTTTTCCCTTGGACTTTCCTTTCCCGGTCTTTTGTTACTTGATTTTTGGATTTTGGAATTCCAGACATCAGCTCCTTAGAGCTTGCTTTTTGTTTTCAACCCGCCTTCCTCCCTGAGTTCCTCTTTTTATACACATGACACAGTTAAAACACCTACATCCATATCACTCGGTTAAAGTGATGGAAACAGATAAAAGCATCTGCATTCACAGCTGCTCCATATCTATTCAAAGAGATTACAATTGATTTAACGGGATCAGCTTGTCTAGTTTCAAGAGTTTCTGCAAGTGGTTCCATTTGTACCGTGCCGGGTATTTTAGAGCCATTTTCCTGATTTCAGTATCGACATGGTTTCCCTCACGGACCAAATACTCTTGAGTGCAGATTGAGTGCAGGTGGTGTTTAGAAGACATGGAAGTTTCTCAGGTAGTTTGCCAAGAAGTGCTTTATAGATAAACGGTAGTCAAATCAATGTAATATTGTGATACTTTATTGATCCCCACAGACAGCTTCTCCTTTGTTTGTCCCCCTGTCCTCGGGGAGGTCGGACTCCAGGCTGAGCCACAGGACATCACTGCTTGGCTTTAGCATCTACCGAGTACTGAGCAGTAGCTTATTTCTGTAATAACATAAATATCATTTCAGGGGTACAAACATAAGTCTCTGTCTCGTCTGCTGAAGGAGGAAGCTGTTCACAGGCCTGGAAACAGCACCAGAAACTGTACCGAAATGTGGCAATGATTTAATGTGAATCTGTACTCGGTAGTACCAATGTAATCCCAATCCTAATCGCTGCTGCTGACAGGACGAAGGTTCTAGTTGGACTGCAGGTGCTCCGGGATCTGCACATGCATTGTCCTTAATACATGGCTCGCATAGCTTTCGAACTCAATTTCCATGAGATACTAGTTTTACAATAAGCATGCATCTGTGCAGCAGCATACGTAATTGTAGCATTATTTAAATCAGAAATACTTTAAAAAATGTTTATATTTCAGGTATAATCTGTTTTTCCAACAAGGTAAGTGAAGAGTCTATAAACAGTACCTCCCAGTCCTTTTGACATCTGTTGGCATGTCAAACAGATGAGCACAAACTCTCCTTCGACTTCTTAGGTCGAGAGATTAATTTTGTCATCCGTGATGCTCACAAGTCGTATTGTGCGGTTAACTCGGCTCCTTGCATGACAGATGTCTCGTGCAATCCTGATATAATCTGGCATTAAGGTCGGACCGAAAGAGACTTTGTGAATTATTTACACAGAAGCCCCAGAATCTGAGGAGAGTTGTTATAGTGCAGATTTCAGATGGCTTATGAAGTACGCTGAACTATTCTTAAGGACAACCGACGTAATTATAATGGCCCGTGGTTTTGTGAAATGATCTTACACACATTTAAATTATTTATGCACACTTCTTTCTGTCACTGGGTCACACATTTGTAATTGTTAAGAGATAATATGAATAAGAATGTTCTTTCTTTCCTGATTACTGGAAACTAAGCAGCATTTTACATTCATGAGATCTCAGACTGTATTCTTGCCCAAATCAAACAAAACAATCTTTACAAAAAAAAGGAAAGACAAAGCAAATTGTGGTGTCAAACATCTCATTTCCTTTTTGTGAAACTCATGAATACAGACTATAAGATCGGAGCCTCACTCGGGAAAGTAAAGCCCTTTCAGGGTAAATCGTAAGCATGACAAAACATTAATACATGGGGGGGAAAAAAATGAATCAAGCCATCTGCGTGACCTGACATCGCCCGTCATGTTGCAGGAACTGACCTCTCTGCTCTGACAGAAGCTATGTGATAATCAAATGGTTTCCCGTGTCACCAGGAGGAAGTATTACATCACAGAATGAATGGACATGTACAGATGTGGTGTAAAAGTAACCAACCGGACACTGATGATCAGCCCGAGGTGATCGCAGTGCACACTGGGTGGCCATGTGGCTGTTACGCAGTCAGTCGGGCCACATGAACAAAGTTGCACAATTTTGAACCCAAAGGTGCATTAACTAACACATGCAGCAACTCTGCTCTCATCAAGTGCATTATGATCACTTTTTCCAACCTAAAGAGGGCAGTAACAGTCCGTTTGCATCATGCAATCCATCCAATGTCTTAACAACTACTGGATGGATGGATGGAGTTTGTCTTGATTAGTAAATGTTAGCATGCTAATGATAAATTAAGATGCATAACATGAAACTAGCACTTTAATTCTGAGCATGTAAACATCAGAATCAGGTTTAGGTTTTCACATACAAAGAATTTGGGCTTGGTATATTGCAGACATTAGCATTTAGCTCAAAGCAGCCCTGTGCTTTAGTACAGCCTCACCGAACTCTTAAGCCACATTTCCAACCCAACTACCCAGAATTAAAATTTATTTTTAAGGAGATAAAAGGTTCCAGCCCATTGTTGTCTGCGTTTCCACCGCAAGATTAGGAAAATGAGTCCGCTGACTGTCAAACAGTGAAAAAGCTTTTGCCTGCAACTATATAATAATGAGGCCTGGACTTTGTTGTCAGTCTATCTATGATATGCTTTCATCTGTAAACATTTATGTTAATGTGTCGATGCACAATCAACAAAAATTAAACTGGTTGGCGGCTGAAATGAAATGCCGCAAGAACTCGACCATTTAGAAATGTTCAGCGCTGTAAGCCTCACTCCCAAAGTGCCTGTACTTTTGGAGAGAACGACCCCCCGAGCAGAGACTTTTCAGTGGGTAAAAATAATGTCCTGTCACCTTTATTTAGACCCTGATCCCTGTGGTGTTCCTTCAAAGTTTTCTAGTTCCTGGGGAAAGTTCCTGCGGGTGGAATCGCAGCTTTAGACATGTTGTGAAGTTTATCGATGACACAAAGCTGATGGAGGACTTCGGTAAGGATCAGAAGAGAAAATTACCATACCCTCAGGATCAACGTAGCCTCGGTGAAGAGGGTTTGCACGTATCATGGTCCTCTGTTGTTGACACATTGGTTAAAAAAAAAAAAAACGCCTGTCAGCGTCTCTACCACCTCTGGGGGACTTCAGGCTGCCCCTGGAGGTGCTACAGACCTCCTATACCTGCTCCATAGAGAGAGCCCTGACAGGCTGTATCACCTCCCTGCAGAGAGTGGTGCGGTCAGCAGAACGCCCCATCAGATGTCAACTCTCAGCCCTACAAGACATTCACACCAGGAGGTGCAGGACGAGGGCTGAGAGGATCATTAAAGACTTCAATCACCCAGCAAAGGACTCCTCTCTCTGCTGCGGTCAGACCTGAAGGCAAAAACAGAGAGGATGTGGACACACACACACACATATATACACACCGTATATACTTCAATACCGACCATGATATAATTTTTTTCCACCATTCAATTTGACTCCATTTTATATATTTATATTGTATTTGATCTAATTGCTGGATTCTTTTGTATTTTCCTTTTACATGTATCTGTATTTCATCTATGTGGTTGTTTGGATCTTGAGCTAGGCCACCTGAGAATTTTACTCTACTTTGTACTGTGTATGGTTGTCTACGTGACAATAAAAAAATGTTTTATTTCACACCTTTTTTTACACATCTTAAGCTTTATATATATACATTTTCCAAAACATCAGTTTAGATTGAAAAAGCTTTAAATTGATACTAAGTGCAGCCTAGTTCTTTGTTCCTTTGTCTTTTAAATGTGTTCATGAATCAACATTTCGAGTGAATAGAAATGCACCCAAATTAGCTGAACGGCCAGTTTTCATCAGCAGTCCTTTCGCCTGATGTGAACAGGCACCCTAGAATAAATTAAAAATAATACAGCATGTACAACAGTTTAAAAAAAAACGCTACTACACTGAGAAAAAAAAACATAAATCAAAAAACATTTATTTGTATGAGAAATGATTCCTTGGCCATCAGCCATCTCCTTCCGTACAAACGAAAGCAGAAATTCTGTCGGCGAAAGAGGCCGATTCATCAGCTGAGATGGCTCCTCAGAGCTTCTGCAGGTGTAGAAGTGGAAACCCTCCGTTGTGTGTGCTGCCATCTCATTCACACCCTGTCCGTTTATGTGCAGCCGTGCGTGCCCTGATGATTTACGCGGCTGACACGTGGCAGTCATTAATCAGGTCTCAGCCTGTGGCTGGGACTGGTGATAAGACCAGCGGTTGAGGATGAATGCTGGTGGAGATGAAAAAGCATTGTATTTTTTTTCCCCCCTTTACACTACATTTGTCATATTGATTCTCGATCAATTTGCATAACAAAGAGGCCAGGTGAGCCCTCTCTCTCTCTGCCTCTCTCGCTGTGAGTTTGTATTGTGTGTGCGTGTGTGTGTTTTCGTGTGCGCGTGTAGTCCGTGCTCTGATGTTGCTCGAGAAAGTTTGTCTTCGTCATCGTGACATTGGAGGGAAGCTATTTCTGCATCAGCTGTTTGCTTTTTCACTCCAGTGTAGCATCCCAGGGGTTTATTGACGAGAGGGAAACTGTTACTTGACATACACAACTGGCCGATCCTCAGATGACCTGAGCACAACGACCTCGGAGGGGAAAAAATCGATGATTATTATTGGTCTCTCATGGACGCCAAATTCGTATTTTTAAGCAGATAAAAAGAGCAAATTCTATCCTCTCAGCTCCGTTCAGATCATTATTATAAAGGAATAAAAGGAAATAAACAACAGTGACAGTGGGAACAGGGAGAAGACAGAGTGCTAAGCCGTATGGAGAACCAAGGGGCAGGTTATGGTGCATCAGAATTAAGTGTTGGTGCACATTTGATGAATGGTGTCTAATTTTCAGAGACTGTTATCCTTGAATGTTGCCTTGATGTTCTCATCAGAGCTCAATATCTTGCTGCTATACTGTAACGGTCGATTGAGAAGGTGCACGCGAATCATCTTCCCACTTGAGGTCTTTTGAGGCCTTGCAGTCCTGTACCGCTGAGTCCAGCAAGTCGTCTGTGTTACACTTTTCCGCTACAACACACACATACATCTGAGCCCGTTCTAGCTACTGTTATCGGCTCGCTCGGCAGAGTGTCCTCTCTCATCTCACAGAGCAGAGCGACATCCATTTTGTTCTTGTCATCTTGGAATTAGAGAGAATACACAAGTAGGCAGAGAGCAGGAACGTGTTATGATGAAGGTTTTTTTTTTAATTGTGCGGCCTCAGGCAGAGAACCGGAGACTGACAGTTTCTTGGCCGGCTGAGTGTGTGTACAACTGTGTGTTTATAATTCCTGTTATCCATGTAACTCCAATGATAAATCACTTTTGATCCAGCATGTTTGAGGATTTTGATACACTCAGTTTTTCAATCTCTCTGGGGCTGAAAGGCACACAACCACAACAAGTGGGATCGGTCCTTACCAATCATTTCCCACTATAAGAAGCCCTTATACAGTCCCACACATCAATGCATTAACACTGTAATCCTTTGGTGCCACTTGACTTGATAGACCTGACTGACATCTTGACACTATGTCTACTTTTTTACTCATGAATATGTTTTTGAGCCACAAAGCCCAACTTAAAATGGACAAAAAGTAGAATATAACCAGGTTTAATGGCTCGAAATGTTGTTGTTGTTGTGTCTTTATTTAGAATACATGTAAATAAAGATTTAATTCTGGCGCCAGGCTCGGTCTCTCTGCCAACAGAGCACTGAGGAAATCAGCGGTAGCTGACTGGGGATTCATCCACAGGTGGATGGCAACAAGCTGGTGCAGTGTGATTGCACAGGAAGCAGCACCGATTTGGCAACTCTATTTGACAGCTTAAATAGACTTTCCAGTTGGTAATGACGGCAGAGACACAGGCAGGTCAGAAAACAGCACCACTTAAGTTGTCAGGGTGGAGTTGCTCTGCAGGCTTGTGTCATTTTCAGCACTTAAATGTTCTGTTTTAATGTTTCTGAGAACTGTTCAATCGCGCCAAACACTGTCGGCGTAACACTGGAGCCCAGGTTATTTCTGTCTGTCATTCAGATGGAGATGTCATGCCAGGATAATGTGGCACCTTCTGTACTGTACGTTCAGCACAACAGTCTGCACGCTCTGTTCCGAAAAAAAACAGACCTCGAATCCATCAAATACAACCTTTTGAAGGAACTACAGCTAACATAATCGTTCAATTCAAATAAGGTTAACAAGAGCGCATTGCTAAGTACATTGTGTACAATTTATATCATATAATTATGATAATGTGTCTTCAGTATTTTTAATGCCCACTGACTTTGTACTTTCATGATTCATATTAATATTTTCGTGTCAAACAGTGTGGTCGATCACAGCCCAGTCGGCATAATAAAATATTGGCTGTTAAAGCTTCTGGGAACCAAAGATATTTTCACATCTGTGCATGTCATAGGGCACCGTATTGACATTTCTGCAATACGTGTCATATCACGTTCACATTACATGTTTATGACCCGACTGTCATATCAGTAGGTGGAGGGGATGGTGGTGGAATTAAGCGAGAAGGCTGGCGAGTCAGTGATGACAGTTTCAGGAGGAGAGTGAAACCAGGGGATGTTTTCAACGAGACCCTGGGGCAATTTCCAGCCACGTTTGTGGCAACAATCACCAGATCTTTTAGACGGGAAGTTGGGACATCTCCAGCTGTGTTTCATTTTTAACATCTACCTTAAGACAGACACCATCGCCCCTGTACCTAAAAAGTCTGCAGTGTCTAGTCTTAATGACTTCAGTCTATGTCTTTTCATAAAAGTAATGCCCTTTGCTCTCAGGGTCAAAAGTCTGTGTGTCACTGAACCTCATTCTACAATAAATTATGTATTTTTCCTCTCTGTGAATCAAAGAACCGTTTCAATGTGCTGAGGATTTATCCCCATCATAATATAGTCAATACCACACAATGAGAAACTCCCCACAGGCTGAACGTTCTGGACCATGAACCCCCCGTACTTCATACATCCGTCATCTGTAGCACCATGAAGAGAGCATGTGCCCTTAGTCCATCCACGCCATAAGTCAGCTTATGAAGCCAAATTGAATTTTGATGAACAGATGAAAAGAGTTGAGCTTTTTTTGCTGACCTGGTGAAAATCATTCATGCGTTCATCTCTTAACGGCTGATTTAATGCAACTCTCCCTCTACCATTCCCTCATTCAAAATCATGTCGAACACTCGCTGGTTGTGCAAAGTGCTGCAGCAGAACCGCAGCAGTTTTTTTTGTGTTGCACTTGTATTATTTATCATTTTTTTAACAGTGTTTTAGCAGATATCATGAAGGACCGAGAGGAGCGCATTTCTCACTCACCCTGTCATCTCTTGGATGGCGCCCCTCCCCTCTCTTTTCTCCCCTCTGCCTCTTCCCAACATGTTCTGAATTTCAAGTTTGTCACCACCATCCTCTGTCCTTGAGCCGGGCTCTTGGGTAATTAAATCAGCAGGATGAAATGTGCAGGTACTTCAACCAATTCATATATTTCCTAAGTTAACAGCCCTCCAGTTGACCGACACTGTTCGCTAATCAACTTTGTACAATGCACCGGAAGCATGCATGGCCCCACGTGCCTAAAAGTTAATGGAAGAAGCGTGGTGGGAAAAGCCTGTCGGTCCTGTTTCCTGTCTGTCAGTACAGGTTAAAATCTCATTATAGAACCAATCGCAATGTTCCTCTACAAAACCTTCCAGGTAGAAAACCTCTGCATTACACACTTGCATACATACAATTTAATTGTTGTTTTTGATTATGTTATTTTTGTCATTTATCTTAAATATCATTGACAACACTTTCACTAAGGCAAGGTTGGAGACATAAATTACCTGTTGGATCACAGACTGAAGAAAATTACAGCTTGTATTCACCCCAAGCTAGCAGCTAGCCCGAGATGTCGCTGTCGGGTAGATAGCAAAGCAACACAGGTCATAAAATGGCCAGAATTTTGGTTGAAACATTAATAAAAGAATTAACCAACATTATCAACACTGTGAAGAAACAATGTATGTATTTTCTGGCAGAGATGTCTTCTAAAATTAGCATCCTAACCTCACCTCAGCAATGTAAAAGTGACTCTTTCAGGTCTATCACCTCCGGTTGGATCGAAATAAATCCTCAATCCACAGAGTAAAATATGAAAATATTGCAGGTCTACGCGCCTCTTTCATCCGCTGCTGATGCCGAACTCTCTCTCAGTCTCCTGCCGCTGCACATCTCTGCTTTCCCTGCCTGCAGAGGGGCTTCTCGTACCCGGATTCATAGGCCTGGTCACACGTGCTGTAAATCGCCTCTGTAGCGCTTCCCCTGTCTTGAACTCTCAGAGGCTGTGTTCAAATCAATGCCAGTTGTCTACCAAAATGTAGCTGTTGTTGCTAGCATGAAGTCACTGTGATTCAGCCGATACATAGGTAGTAGTGTCAGATCATCCACAATGAATTTAAAAACTGTTTTATAATATCAGCATACAGTATATACTCCAGTTGCTGTTTTTCTGTTTGTTAAATGACCTTTGTCTTGGGTTTGACCAGCTTATATCACTTCATACTGATGTCTCTGGGTCTGTTAAATGGTCCCTCTGATGAGTAGTAAGGGAAAGAAAACTGTTCCAAAATTCAGTTAGGTCCATTTCACATTTTTCAGCCTATCACCTGAATTATTACTGTCCTATACGGCGCAGCAAATTATGCCACTGAAAGAAGCATTAATAAATGATAAACCAGCAGCTGTGAGCGTCAGTGTTATGCAATCACGCCCTCCCAGTAGTGTGTGTGTGTTTCTGTGTGTGCCAGAGGAAGAGAAAGAGTGAGATGACCACGTTGCCGAGGTGAGAAAGAGTGAGCGAAGTGGCCAGGACTCCAGCGACGAGGCTGCGTGAGACTCATCCATATTGATGCAGTATTTACCTCCGCCGCCTCCCTGCGTTGACCTTAAAGTTACTGTTTATTGCATTATTAAAAAGGCCTGAGGGCCTCAAGTGTTCTGAACAATATATAGAGTATGAGAAGAGTTTTTATATTTTATGCTCAACGGCATTCACTGAATGCATATATTTATATTCACTGCCTAGTTAGCACTTGTACGTTTCAAAGGTGCTCATTCAGTAGAGAGGCAGAATGCGAGCACTTACTGAAACAGCATGTACTGCACAGCACAAGTATCCATGGAGAAGCATGCGTGAAGTGTGAAAATGGTTTCAGAATGTTGTTTATGCGCATCAAGCAAGCAGCCAGTTAGTGAACCACGTCTCATCCTGTGTGCCTCTCTGCTAATGCCGCCTCTGTGTCCTCCGGTGCAAAATGCATCACTACACATCCCAGTCATAAGGTAATGATTACTTTTGAGGCCTGTACAGTAAAATCAACGCATGTGTACGTCAACAGTTGTGTAATGCGGCGCATGAGATGGCAATGTTTTGCCAGTGACGGTAATTGTATGCAGTCCAGAGGGGTTTAAGACTGCCACTATACAGCAGATCCAGGTCACTTTGCATCCAGCTGTCTTTGTTCCAACTCTAATAAGACTGCTTTAATCATTATGCTCCAGTTGCTGCAACAGTCTATTAGCTGACCAGGGGTCTGCCCCGACTTTCATCCAACTCAGCTCATTTAGAATTAGTCGGAAGACATAAATTGCGTGTGTAGGACTCAAATGCCATGCATATTTTATGATGTCATTTCTCTCTGTGTGTATTTGTAAGAAAAGTTGGTTTTTGAGTTCTTAGCGTCGTTATTTGACGAGTTTGGAATGAGAGTCAAAAATCAACTTTTCTTACAAATAGCACCTTTAAAACCCGACATTTCCTGATTTTGCCTCTTCATAATAAAAGTATTTAAATAACAAAAAAACGGAGGAGTTTCATTGTGAATAATTAGAAAATAAATAGGAAATGAATCATGTTTTCCGCCGACTTAATATTACATTGTTAGCAGTTTCTTTTGGCAGTGCTACGGGTAGGGAGAGTGTTTACAGCCGCTCCTCTGACCGCTACACAAGCCGAGCACGTCATCATTTAAAGACACACCTTGAAGCAGCTAGCCCTGTGGTAATGGAAATGCAAATCCCTGCTGCGCTGGGTTGATGTGCCAAATCAAATCGAGGTAATTGAAAATTGCCAATGGTCTGGGTATACCTAATACTGAATTCTGATTGGCGGCAGGGTGTCAAATGACCCCTGATATATAAACTCCTACTGAACTCCTGAAGTAGGTCTACTTAAATGTGCCATAGTCTGTATCAGATCTGAATATTTCATTTCCAAAACTAACTGTAACATTAGTGCTTCAGTGCATAGTCCTCACCACACCACAGCACTGTCCCTCTGAACTTGGGCTACTGTTCTCAGGCGATCATCTAACATCCCATTGGCTATTCAACTCATTAGTTCACGCTGCGACTGACGTTACACATGGCCATCGTTTCTTTGTGACATTAATTGGGGACAATGACATGACTGGCTAGTTAGCTAGCCTTGTTGTTAAACATACTGTCAGTACGCAGTGTTATTGACGCTGAATCTTGCTAGCATAACGTTAGCATTCTGGCTAACAGCTGAGGCGAGGGGTTCCATGAGCTGCGTGGACTAGTTCACCTCCCGTACCTACTGCACATCTTATCTAAGTCTCGTCCCATTTAAAGGAATAGTGAACATCTCCATTCCATAAGAACCTTATGGTACGGTAATGATTGTTGAAATAGTGAAAATGTCAGGTGCCAGGGAAACAGAGGCAGAGAAGAGCTGAATCCAGAGTTTTCTGTAACCTTCACTTTAACACAAATTGATTCAAACTTGTAAATGCAGTCGGCTATAAAGCGCTGTGGCCAGGGAGCCTCGCTGACAATGCAATAGGAAATGCAGCGAGTTACCCTTAATGTTCTGGTACTTTGCCCACTATGATTTAATTATAGTCATTGTTGTTCAGGGCACGAAAAAGCTTTTTGGTTTTTTTTTCTGAAAGTACTCTCGCCTGTCTCCTGATTGTCTTGTGAAAAAAATCTACTATACGGTGAAACAGGTCGGTTGTTCATCAGAACTTAAGTTTGAGGAAACCTTATGATGAACTAATAACTTCATAGCTTGAATTCTTATATCAAGAAGTCAGCTGTAAAGATCCACGCACAAATCGGGGCCATTTTGATGAGGGTACTAAGATTGAAGTGTTAAGAGAATAACAAATAAATGACAACAGTTAAAATGGGGAGAGAAGTGGTTTGGATTAGAGAAATCAGTGCGAGTTATAGCAATTTGGCCTTTTGTTTTCACCCATTTGTTGTTAATTGTGATCCAGAAATTGTAATTCTGCATCGGGGCCACATGTCGTAACTAATCAAGGTCAGATTGCCGTGAATGATACTAAAATATCAGTGCATCGGCAGCTGTATGTAGATGCCAGAGATTAGTTACACACCAAGTGTCCTCGAGGATGGAAATTTTTGGTCCCATAGGAGTGAGAGTGCTGTGGCTGCAGCTGGCTGATGGGGAAACCTTATCAGCAAGGCGCAGGGAGTGGGGTGTGTGTGTGTGTGTGTGTGTGTCTGTATGTGTGTGTGTTTGTTGGGGTTGCATAAGCGGAGCAGGTAGATCATCGTCATCGCAACCTCTGAATTCAGACTATTTGTTGCAACTACTTCAGCTGCGTTCGATGGAGAAGGGAGGCTCTGATCTCGAGGACGCTCACCACTTGAACACAAGAAGCATTTGCGCTGATTGTGAGCTCCCCGAGACTGTGACACAGCTGGACAGAAACCCACAGTGTGAGACCCACAGCAATTCTGAGCCGTGGCCACCACCTACACACTCAGCTTGACTTTCTGTTTACTTCTCTGCCAACTGTTGCCACCATACTGACATTTAAATTGTGTGACTAACCAATTACTGACATTTCTGAAGGGTAAATCAATCAAAAGGAGACAACTGTGCTGGTTGTGGTGTTTTGATTGACTCACATGGAATACAATTATCTGGGAGAATCAGCCAGCGACCTCTCGGATGGGACAGTTGGACAGTGTAGCAGAAATGTGCGTCAGGAGAAATAAGACTGATACCTAATGGGGGGAAAATCTGATTCAGAGGATGTTAAGTAAAAACCTGTCATAGGGTTTTGGCGGTATTTATATTATCGGGGTTTGTAAGTGTGATTGATAAAAGCTGTTAATGTGATGTTTTTTTTGCTTTTATGAAAAAGGAAGGAATCATTTTAATTTGTACAGATTTTGAAAAATGAAGCCTAAAAGCAAACCCAGAGTGGACACACTGTATGCTGGTGTACAATTTTTAAGGCAGATGGAGCACTCAGAACATAAAGACTAATATGAAGTTGCTCCTGTATTTGTCAGGCGTGTGGCACCTAAAGTAGTTGGCAAGCATCCATACGACCATTAGCCTGTGCGGAAAGTAGAGCGGGTCGGCAGTCAGTGGCTACAGTGTGATGCTGCACCGACATCAGGGGAGGGCGAGACAGACTAGCAGCTAAAATGTAAAGGCAAAGTAAATCCTGCTAATGCCGATTTCAGATTTATGTTTATTAATCAAGTCATTCCCTTCAGTCGAATAACCAATAGTCCCTTGCTGCTAGAGTGTAAACAAAGTGTTGGCTTCAATCGAGTTAAGAGTCAAGAGTCTTGTCCAATCTGCTGCTGCTGTTGAGCAAAGAGGTCCCTGGTTGGCTTTGCCTTCCTAACAATACAATAAATTATTGCAGTCGATCGATTTCTAATTTCCTTAAACCTTTTGTTCTGTTTCGAGTCCCTGAGCCATCTTTAACAGCTTGATAATATACTTTGACACTGTTTCATAAGCTTCATACTTGATAAGAATCTACTGCAGAACATTTTGCATTACCTCTGTTTGTTGTCTTAAGGGTCTCTCCACAACATACGATGCTATTAGTTTTTTAAGTTGTCCCATGGGTCAAAGGAGATGGAGCAGTAGGAGTAAAATCCAGCTTGAGCGTAGAGGCTTGAACGACTTCAGATATCCTCGGGTCTTTAACACCTTGCTTCGTGCACACATGCTGCTGGTCCGGGTGCTTCAAAAGGTTAGAATTACTGTTTTTCGCAAGAACCTTTGAGCCAGGGTGCAGGTTCCATTTTACTAAAATATTATGATACATTATAAAATGTATCATTATTACCAGTTGTACTGTCCGCTAGCATCATACATCATGCATCAAGGCAGATGAAGGACGGACGATGAGAAAGCAATGCGTGTTCGCTTACTCAACCGAGCCCAGATTTGTAGCTCAGGCGGTAGAGCGGATCGTCCAGTAAAAAGAGGGTCGCTGGTTAGATTCCTCTGCTCTCCCAGCTGCTCGTTGAAGTATCCTTGAGTAAGATACTGAACACCAAATTGCTCCTGATGAGCAGGTCGGCACCTGGCATGGCAGCCTCTGCCATCAGTGTAGGAATGTGAATGGGTTAATGTGTTGTAAAGCGCGTTGAGCGGTCATGCAAGTCCTTATTTCAAAGTCTGGCTGAACCTGCACCAAATCAGAACTGTTGTGAATCACAACTGTAATTTCCTGTCAGTGATGATGAACATGCTTGGCTGATATGCTTCCTGGTTCAGCTGTTATAAAGCAGACAATCGGGTTAAGGGGCTGGATGTGTTCCATAACCGCCATCTCCGCCGTTACAGTCTTCTCTATTCAGGATGCATTAAGTGGATTGTCTCCTCTCTTGTAATGTCTCTATTATCACAGATGCAGAAACTTGGTCTTTGGGATCACAAACACGGAGGAAGTAAAGCGAAGGTCAACAAACAAATGGGATAAGTAAACCTGATGCTTAAACGCACAAAAACACAAACTGTCATAACGCTTCTATCGAAGGTATCACGCACACAAACACACAGTGAACTCCAACAGCAATTACATGCATACGTACAGAAAATACAAAAATACAAACAGCCCCTGCAGCAGCGTACGATAGGTGAGAGATACAATGTTTTCCTACAGTAGGTGTCCGGCTCAGTAAAAGCAGCCGGTGAGAGATAAAGACAGACAGGGAAGTAACCCATCCAGAGGCGATATCCTCACCGTTGTGTTTACAGCTTGCCAGGAGTGATCACTGTGTCGGTGAAAGGTGCCCCTCTGCATTGTGTCTTACACTGGACTGTGCACGCAGATCGACTTTAGACCCGCCTCACACTCTTGTGGACAAATCGAAAACAATCCATTGTGTGTTAGCTAAGCTCACATGAAACAACCCGAATTTAATCTAAGTAACGGCTGCCAGAGTGGAAAATCAATGTTGACTGTCTCCGCTGCAAATTCTAGTATCCCGTGACAGTGGGAGGAAACGAATGATAATAGCCTGCAAGCTAAACAATATGGCCCGGTGTAGTGGTGCAGGTTGCCACAACTGGGTCATAAATTCTCTCATACCCAGGGCCAATTCTGCCTAATGCCTCAGAACTAATTTAAATGGTGATGAGCCTGATTACCAGACCTGTGCCACTCCCGATCGCTGAGAATTAAGAACGGCAGGCCAAGAGAGAAGAGGGGAAGAGGTGGAGAATGAGAAAGGAAGCTCATTTGTCACCATCTGAAGACATAGTTGTCACGAGGGGAGTACTACAACAGCAACTTTGCCTTAACTTGGACTCAAGAATGAACTGATTAGATTTTGGTGGTTCAGAGGTCAAGGTCACAATTTTGGCCATAACTCAAAAATTCATGACCCTAATAATGACACAATTTCATACAAATGTCTAATAGAGTAAGATGATGATGTGATTTTTATTCCTAAATGTCAAAGGTCAACTTCACTGTTATAGAATGATCAGATCGGGCAGCAACTCACATCGGGTAGTGACACAAAATACAAGCAAAGCTGATGAGGAAACACGGTGAATTGACCAATCAGAGCACACTAAGCTTTTCCAGGAAAACGAGGTGGTGCACAAATTGACAGTGTGAGAAAAATAATGTTTTTTGAACATTAAATCATGTAAAAATATTATAGTATACGCCCAAAATAAAGGCATGAATGTGAAATTGAGCATTGTATGAGACCTTTAAAATTGTCTTACAGGATAAATCTGTTTTCACGTGGATCACATGTTGATGAAATCCTAATGCAGTATTTCAGATCAGTGCAAAGGGCCTTTCTGGGAGAAAAGAATCCCTTCTTACTCCAATTTTTGCCGCATGGGTTGCCACAGTCCAACCATCTGCTCGCTGGCTGTATATTTCAGTGCATCCAGATCAAGAAATATGCAGCACATTCTCCACGTCTAAAGAAATTAAACCATCCATCTGATGTGGGAGCGGCCAACAGTCCTATCAGGCATTTTACTGAAGGTTGAGGCAATCTCTGTTTCACTCACAACATACTTTATGTCCCGTTTTTTTCCCTGTTATTATGAATTAAGAATGCGACTTGTCTTCCCAGTTCAGTCACTTTGCACACTTTGTCACAAAGGGCAGAGGAAATGGACCATTATACTCCTGTATCAGCTGTGGATCTGGATGAAGAGGAAGGATGAATTCAAGGAGGGATGCAGTGGACTATACGTGTGTGTGTGTGTGTGTGTGTAGTAGAGGTGGAGGTGGGTGGTAACAATGAGCTGGGAGATCCGGAGGAGGGGGGGGGGCATAATGGCAGGGAGGGGCGGTGAATTGTGGCCATCCCAAGGACACTGCACTGAGGGTATATTTATTGATCGTGGCCCCGTTGAGGGGACACGTGCACTGACATGTACTGTAGTAAAAGTAAATTCCAATCTCACAGTAATTGTTGTTGTTGTTTTTTGTGTACGGTAGTAATCAAGGAGGGGGAAGTGCTTTAAATCGGCTTAGTCCAGATTCTGATTGTTTTCCTCAGTGGATCTGTAAGCTCGAACATGTAGGATTTTAACTAAATATGAATAAATCAAATACTATTTTTACTGTACAGAGTGTATTGTCGAAGTCCAGCTGTTAAGGGCAACAGTCATCTTCCTGACATCCATGTCATGCTTGCTTTTCCTGGATGGCGCCTGTGTGGACGGGCGTGTCTGCAGCAGCACTTCTTCTCACGTCACATGTCTTTGCACCTTATGTGACTCACCAGTGAACCTTGGATCAGCTGGTGCGAGTGAGGAGAGACACAGAGAGAGAGAGAGAGAGTCACAGTGGCATGCGGCGGAGGAAATGGTTTCTCACTGAGATGAAAAGAAGAAAACTCCACATTAACCTGCTGCCATGAGCCAAAATGATGATGGCTGTGCTCCAGTTGCTTTCCAGATTGGGTTGCTGCGTCTCACCTTCCTGTGATATTTATGTGAAAAGGAACAAATAATGGACTGAATCAGCGAAAAGATATTTCTTATAATAGGCTTTTCTTGTACGATGGCCTTGGGCACATGTCTTTTACTTCGTATTTGCTTTGGTGTAGGTACATTTTTTCACTGATATTTACATTGTGTTACGTTGCAAAGCATATTTAGCATGCTAACCAGCTAGCCCCGGCCTGTCCACGTCCAAACCTAACCTGTTCATTTGGCAGCAGTTAGCAGTTATGCCAATGATATGCTGCCCCCTACTTGTTGTGAGTATGAATTCAACAAGTGGCCAATTCTTACGTACTTGCACCTTTTCAGAAGACAGTATGTCAGCTTCCCTGATCTCCCATGGGTGTTCTTCCAACAACCGAGGGGCCGGGGGTGTACTACCAAAGGATCTCAGGGTGCATTTAGGCTCGTAGGAGGTCAGGTGGTCCGCTATATATTCAAGAGCTAACCCTCCACGAGCCTTAAAATGATGGAGAGGAGGAACACTTACAGCAATGATACTTCTGAGGGTGTGAATGTGTTTTTCAGATTGTATTGGTAAAATGTGATTCTTCCCTTTAAGACCATTTGGACACTATTCCTCCTCCAGTTGGCCTCCATTCCATTCTGTTTGATGCAGCATCAAAAAATAGTGCGAAAATTGAGATATATCTCCCCTGTGGTGCTGACTTGTTTTTCCCTTGATTTTCCAGACTTACTGATACCAACACACCCATGTGTTTCCTTTATTTATACCCTTTCACAGTTTTGAGCGCTTTTGATGTCATTTCTCCTGCGAATTCTCCCATTTATTTTGTCTCTTGGTGAGTTATGAATCACATCTTTATGCTCCCGGATTGCTCGCTGGTCTTTTTTGTTTGTTTGTTTCAACTATCGTCAAAGACCAATAACATAATGATCTATTGCAAAAAACCTGTCCATTAGAGTTCCTAATATTCTAGTCTCATTTCTCCAGAAATGAATAAAGACATATATAAATGGCTCAATAGATAAATTGATATGCCATTAAGTGCATCAAAAATACAATTTTAAAATAAATGTAGGTATTAATTTATTCATAAAATGTGACATGAAGTGATATTTCTGTTTTAATTTTGCATCTGTATTTATTTACCTTTGTATTCATTCAGCTATTTATTCACTTTCCCATTTAAGTTTCCATTTTATGTATTATTATTTATTTATTTATTCACTTATTTCTATACTTATCTGATTTTGTATTTATTTCTGTATTATTTACCATTTGCATTTTCCACATACTTATTGCAACAGAAATACAGAAATAAAATAAAAGGAAAATTAAATGGGAAAGTAAGTAAACAGTTGAATTAATACAAAGGTAAATAAATACAGATACAAATTACACATTTTATAAATCAATTTAAAAAATATATATATATTTTTGGTGGCTTATCGACATATTAATTAATTTATTAAGCCATTTATATATTTATTTATTTATTTATTAAGCCATTTCTATATTTATTTATTTATTAAGCCATTTATATATTTATTTATTTCTGGTTTTGGCACGTTCAGTCCTCCATAGTTTCTGAGCCACCAGACTCTTTGAACATTAGACATATAGTAACTCTTATCCTCAGATTGGATTAGTGATGGTTTTATGTTGGTTACAATTGCATTACTGTAGCAGCGGTGGCGTAGTCGTTTAATAAAAAATACATAAAAAGGAATCATACTGAGATCTTAACTGGTTTAAAGACAATAACACTGAGAGTATGGAACTGTATGGAGAGGGCTAAATATGTTATTAGGGATTGTAATGATGGTAATGAAAATGAATTACTGTAATTATTGACAAAAGAGAGGTAGAGTAATATTATACATTAAAGCTGCACCAACTGTGTTCATTCTGCACAGAACAGTTTGTGGGAGGCAGAGTGACCTTGAGACAGAAGAAAGCCCTGTAAAGAGAACGTCACAGGTTCGACTCATGTAACAGCCGACGTGTCCTCGTTGGTGCGTTTCTAAGGGTTCAAAATGTCAACAAGGAATTCATTTTCACTTCTGTAAAACAAGACGTTTTGCTCCTAATGCAAACACAGCTTGCACGAGCGGAGTACATGGTACAAGGAGTCCGTGATGCAGGCTGGTAATATTTCTCATGAGCTCAAACTTGCTGTGGCTCTCTCCCAGTCTGTCTGGGCATGTGCAGAGAGGCACTGCAGTGCTGCACTGTGAAGAGAGAGAAAGACAGAGAGAGAGGAGTTTTGACAGTGGGGTGCTCATTCCCTGCAATATATTCTTGTTGCCATCCCATGTGTGAGGGAGCATTTAGAGGATAAAAGACTGTATTTGAGTGTGGCGTGCTGCTGCAGCCAGGCATTATGAAGCACCCATTAAGCATCCATTAGGCATGAAAAGGGACATTCTTATTTGACAGCACATCAGTGTATTAACACTTGTTACATTTCAGATTTTCCCTTGACAAACAACCAAATGGAGTGTATTTGTTGCAAAACACCCCTAAAACCATCACATCATAGATTAGCAGTGCCTCTCTGGTTCAACTCAGGCAGTTAAATGAAGAGAAACAGCCATCACCAATAGTTTAGTCTTTATTAGCTGATGTTTGTTACCGTACAAACCTCTACCACCTGTGTCCTTTCGTCTCGGATCACTTTCATCTGGTTTAATTTGTTCCCTGATTGGTGCAGCTTCTCTCTCTGCCGAGTCTGTAAAGACAGGATAAGACTTTACGTGGCACTAAAAACAAACCGCTCCACCTGTGGGGAAACACAACGCCGACGCTGATTTGGGTAAACAGTGAGAAAAAAGAAATGTATAACGAGGTCATGGTCTTTTAAGATGGACACACACATAACCAGAGAGAGGACTGATTAAAGTGAGGAGGCCACTTTAGGACAACATAATAAAACATTCATTTATTTCAGAACAAAGGGACAAAAAAGTGTGAAGAGTTAAAGGTTAAAATGTTTCCTTTGTTGTTCTCTGTTGTTTTTCTGGAAATTGTTGACACGGCAAAAGAATTACATATTCATATCTCTGAGGCAGAAGATGTTGCCAGATATTACAGTGAGGGTTATGAGCCCTGTAGCTTTGATACAGCATCAGCCTGCAACATTAATTGGCTACTTGTGCTGTCGCAGGCATGATCCTCCTCTGCCTCTCGGGCTGCTGAGGCATCAAAACAGGTGGAACATAAATGGCACAGCGTGTGCACCTCAGAGTCGTGACGCACCCTGGTATTTCTAAAAGCTGTCATCCATTTTGTGGGCAATGATGACGATAGTGGCAAAAGAGGGGCGGGGGTGGGATCCCTTGGTTGAAAGGGCCATCAAGTGGCTGGAAGTTGAACTGCACCCTCAGAGCCACAGAGGCTCTGCTGTAATGAGGCGGGGAGACCGGTGAAACAGTACTTTCCCTTAGACTGAAATGGTCATGCTTGAGCAGACCCTTTGAAGCAGGTTCAAGGTGTCTTTTTCAGCTAAATGACCCTAGAAGAGGCCTGATTCTAAGTCTTCTATATAAAAGCACAGTTTCTAATAGAAAATATTCTATTACATGTCACCAGAATAGACATCTCGACTGCTGTCATATTTCTGAATAAAGTTAAATCATGCCCGAATGACCTCCCAGATTGAAAAGCGACCATAGTGGCTGTAAGTGACACCACAGTCCTCTTGTTTCACTCTGGATATCCTTTACAGGCTCCTGAGCAGCTCTGCTATCCAACTCCCTGTAATGCCACACTGCATTCCTGAGAAACAGAAGAGCTCTTGGGTTCTGCAGGTGCCAGTGAACAATGTGTGAGCTCAGATCAGGCCTGCTGGTAGAGGTCACACAGAGGAGAAGGTCACTCAGAGCAAAAGTCATCAGGATGTTAGGGTTTCTCATCAACTAGATCACTTGACCCAACCAATGAGAAGGGTAGTGAGGTGAGCCGGGGTTAACGGAGAGTAAAAGGTGGGACTTTGTTCCACCTGATGTGCGGCTTGGTTCACATGCGTCATGTTTGTAGTGCTGGGTAGAATCCAGTGGTGCAGAGTAACCACATGGATGGAGGATGAGTCGCAGGGTCTATTCCACCTGCATAAAAGTACTTTTTAAATATTTTTTTGTATGTTTGGCTGGTAATACTTATGTACATTTTTAAATACAAGACATTTACTATCATTATTTAAGGAGCTGAACACTGTTGAATTATTAAACCATGCAGCAATGACTACATAATGGCCACAGACAGCTTATAATTCACAAACTGGCAACAAAGTCAGTTGTTATTTGTATTTTAAGGGTTCTTCAGATTCTTTGTTTTGATGCATGAGTTTTAATCTTACAAATGTTTAGACATGATAATGAAGCACATATTTTGCCACTGGGCGCTGCAGGCTATAAATATATTATGTTTGTCCTGCAATCCTTTAGTTGTTTATTTATTTATTTTTTAAATATGTTAAATTAATTCACAAACTCTGCTTTCCTCTTTCAACATGCTGCTCAGCTTTGTTTGTGATGACATGGCTGAAATTTCGCACCACACATCCCTAGTGTTTTGACACGGTAAATAAAGACAGTAATCTGCTTTGCTCATACAGAAAAGCTGCCCTCTGGAGGCGTGAGGGCTGTGGTATGAGTTGAGAAAATTAGTGAATTAGTGAATGCTACACTGTTTTATTTGACTAATGAGTACTTCTCGTTGACATTATGTTAACGAGTAAACATTTTCTGCTGTGTTTGTTAAGTTGAGATGAAACCTGCCTGTCCTTGCTTCGGACATATTCAAAATTATTGCTAGATAATACATTTTCACCAGATTAGATTCAGTAAATAAAGGTTCTTGGGTTCTCCACGGACTTGTGATTGATAAATTGAAGAAATCCTTTAATTCCTCAAATGGATGAAGCTTCAGAAACATGTACAAGATCCTTCTCTTCTCATAAAGCAACTCAGCAGCCTCTTATTAAACGTATAATTAACCCTGATGACATAATCAGGGTTATTTGTATAAACTGTGGACAGCTCCCCTCAGAGACACTGAATAAATCCAGCTATTGTTTTCACAGGCTGAGTAGCCTCCTCCTCTTGATTGAGTACTTCATGTGTTCATGTGCCCCTTTAATATAGAATAAAGATGGCTCTCTCTTTCTCAAATCAGTTTTTGATTATTGTATGCTTATACAACGTAGAGCTGCACTAAACAAATGACTATGAAATTGATTTGTGCTCATATGTTAATGCATTCTGTTGTGTTGGTTTTATGAGTGTCCACGTATCAGATTAACTGAAACACAGAGATTAATATACTTTCTTCTAATTGATGATATACAGATATTTACTTAATAGTTGTACTTATTTCCGTTACTTTACAATTCCACTTAGGCAAATATTGTACTCCACTTGGCCTATCTTTATTTATTAAGTTTATAGTTATTTGGCAGATGCTGCATTTTGAATGTTTTTATTTCATCTGCAATAGTAAAACATTGATTCAGATAATCAGTGGAATGCTTAATATAAGATCTGATAAACGGTTGGCTCCTAGTACGCCATGGCCTATATAAATACATATACACAATATGTAGACTTTAATTTTACCTTTGATACTTAAGTACATTTTCTGCCAAATGTCTTTTGATACTTAACCTCCTGTACCCTGATTGTCCCGTTAACTTCCCCATAAGTAGTTTTAAAGTAAACAAACAAACAAAAAAAAAGATTTTCCTTCATTGAATGACAACATATTTTTTAGTATATGCGTATTTAACACATCTTTTAAGCCATATGATGTTGTTATTAAGAAATAGACTAAAACCAAGGATGGACATCATTTTCATGGCTGCAACATCACATCAACATAATATTAATGTCTGGAACATGTTTTTATGCAAAAGTCCCCAAAATTCAGTTGGTACTTTGGGGACATTTTGAGATTTTGACTACAATTTAGATGGTTTTTTTTGTTTGTTTGTTATGACAACATATTTGTAGTGGCTTTATGCTTGTTTAAACGCGTGTTTTGAGCAATATGATGCTTTTTTAAAAATCAAGAAATAGACTAATACCAAGATGACCAATTTTTAAGGTTGAAACATAAAATCAAAATTTAATAATATTGATGCCTTGAACATTTTTTATGCAAAAGTCCCCAGAATTCAGTTAGGTACTTTTGGAAATTTTGACAAGAATTTAGATGAGTATTTTTTTGTTTGTTTGTTTATTTGTTTCTGTTTTTCATGCCTGAACAACATCGAGTTGTAGTGACGATCTTTTTGTTAGGTCCAGGTTGAAGATGTCAAATACATTTATGATCAAATACTGTAATCTTACTCCAGTAGCCTACTACTTGTAACCTATGGGTGACTTTCACTTTTAATAAATTAATATTTTTAACAAAATATTTGACATTTTGGCTCAAGTATGACTTTGAGTACTTTTAAAACACTGAACATAAGCAGCATAAATGTAATAATTAAATATTTATCCATTATTGCGTAGCTGCTGTTTCAGTATCAGCCGCGCGGTGGTAGCAGAGACGTAAACGTCATGACGCTCATAGCACGTTCTCTGTGTGTGTGTGTGTGTGTGTGTGTGTGTGTGTGCGTGCCCATGCGGTCGCGCGCGTGTGGTTGAGTGATGGGACGAGCGTCAACAGTCCGTTTGTGTCAGTTATCAAAGTTTTACCGGAGAGAAACCCCTCACCGAAAGGTATGTTTATGTGTCAGCACCGAAAGAAAGACATGTTTAAACATGAAAAAGTTAAAAATATTCCTGTTCTCTCGGAGTTTTTTTTGACGTGACCTGTCAGAAGAGGAGAGGAGAGGAGAGGAGAGGAGAGGAGGGAAAGTTTAAGCTAGCGTCCGTTCATTCACGTTAGCTTCTCAGATGCCTGGGGTGAGTGGGAGGGTCCGTCCACACCACTTCAACCCTCTGAAGTTGTAGCAGCGAGGAGGTAATCATTAGTGTGGATTACTGACAGCACCTAGGTGACTGGACCGATGAGATGATACTCACACACAACAGCAGCCCTCTTCTGCTCACCGTCACCTGCATGTGCTTCTCCGGAGGTTTGCTTTGGTCCTACCAAGAAGAGGATGCCACTGACGGGTAACTGAAAGACACGTTAACGTGCTCTTTTAATGAGCTGAGTGGATAAAATGCTTACTTTGCCTCCAAATGTTGTCTTTTCACAGCGGAGAGTGCTCTGAAAATAACATTTCTACAACCAAGTACCCCTGCGTGAAGTCGACTGGAGAAGTTACGACCTGTTACAGGTACAGTGCAGTGATTTATGTGGCTGGATGCTGTTCAGATTGGGTTATGTCAAACTGTAAAACCTTATTATAGAGTGAAGTTATGAAGCTGCAGTCCAGTGTCTCCATGATGTAAAGCAGGACTTATCACTCACTATCCAGAGAAATAGTGAAGTGAAGTGGAAAATCAGTTTACTTGTCAGAGTTGTGTCCAAAAGTAAAGATGTCATGTTAAAACATCACTTTAATCAAATTAAAGTCACCCCTACTTGAGTAAAAGTTCTAAAGTATCTGTTATTAAATGTACTTAAGTGTGTTAAAATATTACTTTTGTAAAAGTGAATGTCACCCATACGAATAGTGTGTGAATAAAAGTATTTCACATTAAAAAGTAGTAAAGTTTTCATGACAATAAATGCATCAAAAGTACAATTATAACCACATTTTACATATATTAACACATATACTATACTGTTTACTTTAGGTCTATCAATTATCACCCTGGCTGATACTTAGATTTGATATGCAGCTTTTTTTTCTGATTATCGGAAATCAGTGTCTTTTTATACTAATTAGCTGATCAAATAAATACATTTAAAAATCCACTACTTTGGCTTGGATGCAGCATGCAATCTGCAAAGTAACTAGTTATTAAAGTTATCAAATAAAAGAAGTGGAGTAAAAAGAACAATATTTCCCTCCAAAATGTGTAAAGTGTAAAGTAGCAAAACATTCACCCAAAATTGTTCTTAAGTACTTAACTTGTGTAAATGTACTGAGTTACAATCCATCACTGGGCACAGTTATGCCTTATCAAGCAGTAAAAGATAAACGTAAGTAAAAATCACAAAATATCATTACCTGAGGCTGCTATTAGCTTTAACACAACATTCAAAAAGCTTTTAACATTCTCAAGGGTTCTTTTCCACCATACATGTGGTTGTATTATTGTTTACAATGAATCCGCTGTCAATCAGATGTTTATATGAGTTGTAAAATGCCTGCTTCCTGGCAAGGCCACAGTTGGATTATTGTAGACATCACAAACCATCACGAGTTATTACATAAAAGTGTATGAACTGTGTTGAAATAACGGAATTTCTGGAAACAGATGAGCCAATTTTGGATTTTCCTCTTAATCATCCTTTGTGAATGTAAGGGATCATAGCAATCTAAATATCCACAAGCCTCCAGATTGGCTTGTTATGCTCTGACACTGGCTTTAATTATGACAGTTCACAGACGCAGTGGACACAGCGGTGCCTCGCAGTTAAACTCCTGTCGGAGGCCACGGATTAAGTTGTTAGAGCCTAATCTGTCTTCATTGCAAGGGGCCACCTTCCAGGCATAATGAAAAAAACTCGAAACTACCGACTTTAAAGAGGTATTTTAGTCAAAAATCTGTTCAAATATCCATTGTGCTATTCCTTTAAGGCCAATTTAATCATAAATAAAGTTTACAGCAGCAAAGTTTTACTAAAAAAGTGGCAGATTCGTGCTACTCTCCAACACCCCCCACACTCCTTACAGTGCTCCTTTAAGATACACCTATTGTGAAATTGATAGCTGTTAAATGCTAAAACGCAACTTTGCAGGAATATAATGCTCTTTATTCTGGCTCATTGTGATTCAGGCTGATGAAACGGGTTAACTGTTGCTTTGGAAACAAGAATCATGCAAATTATTCAGCGGACTAATTTCAAGCATTTTCTGTGATGATGATCTGGATTCACAGCAAATCTATTTCTGTATGTCCTTTTCTGGGAAAGCGTATCAAGAATTAAAGAAATGCCAGATTGTTGAACGTCCTCCCTGAGAAGTCTTCCAAATGTCGACTTTGTGAGGTTTCATCTCTGCATCACTTGACAAACTGCTGGCCATGATTCAGGCACACAGTGACATCCTGTTTGATCTTCAAATCTCAAACACATTCTTAACATAATTATGTTGGTTTATGGTTACTGGCCACAGTTGTTTCCCACAATGTTTATTTAAAGAAGAAAAACTGTTTCAGCTAAGAGCCAAGATAATGTGTCCTGGGTGCATTTCAGTTCACCTGCACGGTGTGAGCTGACGACTGCCTATCGGCCCTGTAATGGGTACTAGAGAAGTTTTATTGTAGTGCCAAATATTCAGATTAATGATCTGAATTTGATAAGGTGAATGTGTTTTTTTTTTTCTTTTTCTTCAAATTGCGGTCATAGACCAGTGCAATTGTGCCATGGCATGACTGAGACATAGTTCAAAGGGAACCAAGTGATTTAAGCTGGCAAGATTCAAATGCCAAAGGAAAATGTAGGGTTATGACATTCCTTAGGCGCTCTGTAGAGTATCAGCGTCTCTCTGCATCTCATAACAGTTTTTCACTGTAATTAACTTTTTTTTAAAAAGACTTCAGAACGTCATAAGAACGTTTTATGTAAAAGTTTCTTGTTTTGTTTTCTTTTTTTTTAACATCAGCTTTATCTTTGGACAACAACTGCTGTAGAACTGCGTGTTAGATGGGCATCGACTTGTAAACCACTGAAGCTTACAGTGCACATGGCATGAACAGTTCCTTCATGGGGTGAATACAGGGGTCATGATTCTCACTGAATTAATTAATGGGCTCTTCACCCTGGTTTTTTTTGTATTTTTGTTTGTTAATTTGGGTGAATTTGACAATGCAGTTTTTAGCAGCTAGCAAAAGTTACAAGATATTTACAGATATGAATGTAAAGACATGCATCTGCATTTTGGGAAACATGTTAATTTGCGTTTTTGCCAGCAGTTAGATGAGAAGTTTGACACCACTGTCAAGGTTGGTAAGATAAGCAACCAGCCGAGACTTCAGGAAATCTTGTCGCTTAGCCAAGAAATAGTCTTACACATACCCCAATATAACACCTTTTCCTAACATCATGTGAGCGTCCACTGTATCTGTTAAATATGAATTCTGCTACGTCATATAAACAAAATACATACCTATCAGATCAGATCAGATTGGAGCCTAAACCATTTGCTTAAAATATAGGTGAGTTTGCTAAAAAGCCTCTCTTCCCACTTTTTTACTTCTTAAGTAGAAAACATAAGTTTTGTACTGTGATATTTAGATGTTTCTTTGCTGGAAATGATAAACAATAGCCAACAAGTAGAGATGGTGTGTTTTCTCGCCAGAAACTTTTCAGTGTGTTGTAGGCCTAGTAAGAGAGGAGAGGACCACACAAAGGAATTTTGAAACAGGCCTCCTTTGGCCATGGCATTCCACTGTGTGCACAGTTTAACACTTATCCTTGGTGAATCTATCATATTGTGAAACAGCACCAGACGAGACGTCAAAGACCCAGAGAGCATATGTCACAGTACAAGAGAAGTACCAGGGCCTCAGCTGACTCTGACCATATCTGTCTTACTGTCAGTGGAGGCACATTTGTTTAAGTTTTTTAAGTTGAAGAATTAGTGTCTCTGGATTCAGCATTTTCAGGCTTCAAAATATAAACTTGAATTTGTGTTTTTACAGCCTGTGGGGTTAAATCTGCTTGTCTAGTAGTATGGTGTGAAAGGTTGTTCAGGTTTTTTGTTCCAGAAGTTGCACTTAAATTATGGAAGCCTGTGATTGCACCATAAATTCTTTACTTAAAAAC